>NC_134213.1:60215000-62710000 GCF_965140235.1 Caretta caretta | reverse complement strand
TGGCAAAAGGCAAAGGTTATTGCCATCTTGAACTCAGGGAAAGCAGCTGACTATCCAAAAACTACCTGCCAGTATCATTACTATGATTAACATACAAGTTCTTGGAAAGCATGCTGTCATGATGTCTGGAGTGGCTCACAACAGAGTGCCAAATTCAAGTCAGTGTCCGAAAATGGGGCAGAAACCCCAAATTGGTGGTATATTCTGTAATTGGATTTCACCAACCCAGTAACAAATATACCCTCCTTGGTCACTATATTCGCCTTACCCTGGAGTCACAGTCACCTATGACCCTCCAACCTTCTTGCTGCTCATACAAACTGAACTTAGTGATAAAAGATTATTAAAACCAAAACAATCACACCACTTCAGGTTACTCCAAACCCCAAAAGGTCTGTCACTTATCAATGGATACTCTCGATCTCATACCAAAGACAATTCTGGCAACCAATTTCTCTAGTAAACTAACTAAATGCTTATTAGCTAAGAAAAAGAAATGAGACTTATTGAGAGGTTAAAGCAGGTAAAATACATCAACGGGTGAGTCTAAGTTTGTAAGTGCAAAATGATAGCGGACATGTAGTCATTTGCCATTCTCCAAAATGGTTCAGGGTTACCCAGGATAATGCTGGGGATCTCTGCCTTCTTGTTTAGTTATTCCACCCTGTTAGACTACAAACAGTCCAGAGATGAAGGATCTTGCTTTGAATCCACCTTTTGTATCTTTTTCCACAAACAAAAAAACTGGGTGACAAGTTCTGTACCCACGGGTCCTTACTTTGTTGGTTGTGCGTGAGAAATGCTGATTGAGTTTGTGAATTCCCATGGTTTTGAAGTTAGCAATCTTTTTGATTCACATTGCCAAGACTCCAATCACGTTTGATGGGTAAACTTAATTACAATGATATATTTATGTAAATTGCAATGTAATAGCCCACAACAATCCTTCATTATTTTTCATGAAGTTTCTCATCTTGATACTAATTCATAGTTTTGACCTAGGGTTAATCAAGTACAGGGATACACTTAATGTAATGAATAGCAATCAAAAGGTTATAAATAAGAGAAAACAATATCAGTCACATTTCCATTGAACTAAATTAACATTCAAATGAATTACTATGCTCAACATTTCTTTGATGATCACACACAAATGAATTGTCCTGAGGCTCTGGCAAGTGCTGGCATCTAGCCTGTCAGCATCACAGATGCTACTCCAGAGACTTACACCAATCGTTGGGAACTACATTCCTAAAGAGCAATCCAGGTTCATATGAGGATGAAGCATCTGCAATCAGGTAATCATACTAAGGACCCATATTGAAGCCAGCATTCAACTTGGGCTCATAACAGCAGTGGCCTTTGTGGACCAGTGCTTGGCATATGATTCAGTGGCATATGATGGCCTGCTTCTCAAAGTGTCATAAATTTAATTGCAGAACACTACCACCCTACTGATAGTTATGCTCACCAACTGCAAGTTTTGTTTCTAATGGAACAGACCAGTATACCTCCCCTACTTATGGGCTGCCACTGGGGTCTGCCTTGGCAACATCGCTCTAATATTTATCTCACTGATGTGCCATCAACTCAGTCATGGAAATTCAGAAATATGCAGATGATCTCACATTCACTATCCAAGCAACTACATTCACCCAAGCCTACTGAATTCTCACAGAAGATCTGAAAAAACTGAAGGATTATTATTAGTTAGAGAGACAAGTGGGTGAGATAATATATTTTATTGGATCAAATTCTGTTGGTGAGAGAGACAAGGTGTAGCATGGCAGGCACTCACTACCGCAGCACCTCATGCTGGTTACCTCAGGGATTAGCTCTTCCAGCTCCAGAATACCTCCTGCTGGCCAGTGTCTCCCTACCGGTACCTGCTTCCTTTAATCTCCACCACTGCCCTGCATCCCTCCCAGTCCACAGCACCCTTTCTCTGGGGTACTGCCTTGCAGCAGTGCCCCCATATTCAGGGGTCTTACCCTCCCTAGGGAACCCCAATTCTCTAAGCCCACCTCACCTCAGTGACCCACTGCCAGTCTTCATCTAGCCCAGTCCCTCTGGGAAAAACTGCAGTCTGAAGTAGCCACTCATCATCGGCAAGGGGGTTGGACCTGCTGCCTTCCTTCCCTGGCTACTTCCACACAGCCCCAGTACCTTCTCTGGCCTTGAAAGCAAGGCCTCTGCCTAGGGTTTTGCAAGGCTGGAGCTTCCCCAGCTCCTCCTGTCCTTCCCCAGCACTGCGCTGTCCAAGGTACCCTTTTCTCTATCCAGCAGCCAGGTCCATCTTTCTCCAAAGCTGAAGAGAGACTGACTACCCTTTCTGGTCTGCTCTCTTTTATACTGGCTTGGCAAACCCTAATTGGCTGCCTCCCAGCCTTCTCTGATTGGCACTCAGCCCCAGCCCCCTCCAAGGGCTGGCTTTTAACCTTTTCTGAGCCAAAGCAGGGTGACTGTCCTGCTACAAGAGGTTTTGAACCACACAGAGCTCTTTTTCATGTCTTCATGCCCAGGTCTTGTTCAAGTCTTCAAAACTTCTGTGACATGAAACTCAGCCACAAGGATTCTCCAAAATACAGTGTTTGTAGCTTCACATACCACCACCATCTAAAGAAAATAATTTCCAAAATAAAGGCCAGAAATAATAGAATCCACAAACTACCCAGGACCAGTTGGGAAGCAAATGCTCACACCTTGCAGACAGTTATCTTGTCCCTTGTCTTCAACAGTTGAATATTGTCCACCAGTATATAACTTTTTCATTGTATAAAACTTGTTGATGTACAGTTCAACACTGCTATGAGAATTGTCACAGGAGTGTTGAAGTCAGCATTGACAGCCTGGCTTTTCCTCCTTGTTAATTTCTTACTACCATTCCTCTGAAGAGAAGCAGCAATAATATTAGAATATAACCGGGTGATAATGAGTGGATGACAAACTTGGACAATGACCTTTAATGTTGCTCTTCAAGTTCACCATACAAAAGAAGATGATCAATGAAACATGAGCTCTGAGTCGAACACTGTGGCCATCAAGGGCCAATGTAATCCTTTGACATATAACCAGGGAAATATTGAGTAGGAGTAGAGAGGTTATATTACCTCTGTATTTGGCACTGATGTGACTGCTCCTGGAATGCTATGTGCAGTTCTGGTGTCCACATTTGAAGGATGTTGAAAAATTGGACAGGGTTCAGAGAAGAGCTACAAGAATGATTAAAAGCATTGGAAATCATGCCTCATAGTCAAAGACCCAAAGAGCTCAGTCTACTTAGCTTATCAAAGAGACTGTTAAGGTTTAACTTGATCACCGTCTGTAAGTAGTTACAACAGGAACATAAATTTGATAACAGACAGCTCTTCAATCTAGCTGATTTAAGTATAACAAGAGTTAAGAGATAAAAGTTGAAGCTGGATAGATTTAAACTTAGAAATAAGTTGCATGTTTTTAAACAGTGAGGGTAATTAACCAATGGAACAATTTACCAAGAGCTGTGGTGGATTCTCCACAGGGGAATTTTTAAATCCAGATTGGATGTTTTGATGTAGTTCAACTAGACCATCGGACTTCCTTGAATTAATTCCTGTGTTTTGAAAGAGGTCAAACTGGATGATCACATTGGTAACTAGATTGGATAAAGCCTTCTGGCTTTATAAACTATTAAATCTGTGACCAATTCAAGAAGTGAACTCTAATTTACCCTGCATTAATTTAAGATTTATAATTTTTTTTGCTCTTTTCTTCATTCCTTGCACCTTTGCACTTCTGGATTCTTTGTGGCCAGAATTCTATGTGACACAATATTGCAACAAAGTATCTTCTTATGGTATTTCTAACTGGGAATTGAGGAAGAATTGCTAGAAATCTCATGAGTGATCTTCTTCTCTCAGATTTCCAGGTTAGTCTAATAGGATTCATCCACAAAAGGAAAATCACTCATTGTTACCCCGAACTCCCTCATGCAGGGCTGCAGTTGTTTTGACTGCTATGTAGAGAGATTGGGAATAGGAATGAAACCAATCACTGCAACTCTGTCATTTTAACTAAGGAGTTTGAGTAGTCTAAATAATCATGAGGCCTTGATCAAACAACCATTGAAGACCAGACCCCAGATAAGCACCTGAACCATGCACAAACCCCAGCCCCTTTAAGGCTCTCTCATCACTATTGCTAACTAATCTCTGATACACAGAAATTGCTACTCGGTATATATATTAGATGCTTAAAATGTTTAGTATGCACAGCTTTCTATTTATTTAGATATGCATTTGTAACTTCATTTAAAAGACTGTCATAATACATAATCATTTTGGTATATTTCTATTACCATTTATAAAGCTGTTGATTATCTAAATTAAGTAATTATATAAGGAAATGTAAATGGAAACAAAATATCTTTAGTCCGCAATACCTTTTTTCCTTGAAACAGAAAATGAAAAAGCATGGTAGCAGTACAGTGGTAAAAATAGTATTTTCACTACCCATGGCATTGTAACAACCTCCACATTTATCACTTGAAACACTCGCTGGAGAACAGACAGAATGCAATCAGACAAATGAACGTTTCAATCGCCTTTTTTATAATTCAGCAAAATACAGAAAGTCATTCCGTACTCTCACTTGCCTGCTGGGAATATAGGCACGAGAACAGTAGTTTGCAATTAATGGGCTGTAGCAATATACTGCTTGGCTGTAGTGAGGGACAGGTTTTATCTTACAGACTCTAAATATAATGAAGATTGAGTGTCGTATCACAAGGAGAGGGGGCATAGACAGAGCAATAAAGACAATGTACAACTGTAGCTCACTGCTTTGTGCACATAAAAAACACATGGATTTTCAAATGTTAATATGAACATATTAATATGAACAGTGTTCCACCCAAGGTCTATGTTTCTGCAGTCATACGCATACTGTACCTGTTATGGTCTTCTGACTGTGAACTTTGTTATGGTTTGAATTGTAACAGGGTCACCAAACTGAAAGAAAAAACTATTCTTTCATAATAAGGGAAATACCCTGTCCTGTCTTGTGATGCTGCACAAGTGAAAGAGCATGGGAAATTTCTTTCAACTCTGACACCTCGCACCACCCTGGTCCCTGAGGAGTAGTAGGGTAGGCTTCTTACATAGTGCTCAGAGTCCTAAAGTAGGGGATTTTGGATAAGGATGTCAGGGCTGAGTAAATAACTCATAAAAAGTAATTCATTCATTGAACATCACAGACTTTTCTGTTTGTAAAAAGAGTACACAATTCTCTGATTTGTTAACTTTTTACCCCACTTATTTTTGTCAAATAATGGTTTGTCCTCCCTGTAATTAATAGCTCCTGAATATATATATTTGAAAATATTTGGAATTTGTGTTGTGCTGTTAAATTCTAAGTCACATAGTTCTCTTCTTAGTGACACATATGCTACTAAGCAACACAGCACAAACAATGATTTTTGAATACTGCATTTTAATGTGAAATTTGCAGTTAGACTATGGGAAATACTTGAGTATTTGAACTCAAAATTTACTTTTATGCATTCTGTGGATACTTAAGCTAGAGCACTCAAATGTTCATGCAAAGGCAATACGTGAGGGTTGAAAACATGGTTTAACTGAAATCTATATACACATTCCGTTTGTTCTACTGGCCCAGTCACCAACTGGCCACTACAAACACACACTCACTCAACTAAGATGCCCACTGCTCCTTTTTAAAGTACATGACACTGCTCTCTTCTATTTCTTCAAGCTTGGCTCCTACTAGTAAAAGCAGGATTCACTTTATCTGTTTTATTTTCTCTCTTTTTCAGCATGTTGTTGACCTGGTTTTTGACCGAAGCTTGTAGGCCTGAGTTTCGAAAGGTCCACTGTGGAAACGAGCATGCAAATAGGTGTATGTATTTGCACGTCTAATTTACTCCCGCTCCCCAAATTTTTGTAATTGTAACAGCATGGGAAATTTAAGCCAAACTCTATAACCGGGTGAGTATGTACCCAATGATGAAGTGTCTCTTGCATGAAAGCTCCTATGCACAAATGAATGAATGAACGAACAAATAACTTGAAGTGTATACAACCTTTTATACTGAAGTACAAATACATACTTGGAATGAAATGTTGGCTTCACGGAAGACAATGGGAGTTTTGTCATTGACTTCAGTGAAGTCAGCATTTCATTCATAGTGTTTAGACATATTTAGAAGTCCCAGGAGTATACTTCAATGAATATCCACTGTACTCTTTGTAGAGATGTACATTATGTTTGGGAAAGAAGATGAAGAATCATTGGTGTAAACAGCAAACATCCAACATCTCAACAACAATCCTGATTGAATAAATGCTATTAATATTCATCTGGACCTAAAGTAAATATGCTGAAGTTAAATGTTGAACATTATAGATCTATTTTTATTTACCAGTTTCAGATTATGTTTATTTAATTCTCTATCTTATTTAAGTTAGTCAAGTTTTGCTACTGCTAAACTGTGTGACAACTACCTGGCACACTAGCTAGCCTGCCTTGGACTCTGCCAGTCCAAGTCTTGCCTTGCAGGTAACCAACAGTGAACCCCAACTCCTGAGTTTGCCAGAGATGTCTCCCAGCAGCATCCAGTCCCCTTTCTGAACACTTATATAAGTTTGTTGCTCTATTAAACAGACAATACAATACAATACAGCCTGTTTGCCTAACTGGGGTTAATACACCCTTCCCTTCAATCAGTGCACTGAATTGGTTTATAGTAAAAAAAAAAAAAAAACAAGTTAATTAAACAAAGGTCATTGGCGTAAGTGATAACAAGTGTAAGGAGTAACAAACAAAAGTAAAAATATTATTCTAACACTAAAACTGAACTTCAGCAAGTTTTAATTCTTGCCTAAGAAAATTTTTCACCTATATTTATTTCCCAGAGACTTCAACCAACTTGGTTGAAGGATTCAGTTTGATCAGAGACACAGTCATAGATACCAACATGGTTTTCTGTTTTTGCTTACACTCTGAAAGTTAATTGATCCTGTTCAAAGAAGAAGAAAGGGTTCCTGCAGTTCTTCCCTTCTTGTTGACTTTCCATCCCCTACCTGATGAGCATCTAAATAAGGCTTCAATTTTTTTTTTTGGCTTCCATAATTCTTAATTTACTTTGGAGACAGGTAGATACCTCCTGTCTAGGAGCAAACCTCTTTTCCCCCTATGTTTGGCCACAAACTTTGAAGCATATCAGTGAGTATCCATAATTCTCATATAGTGCTAATGCATACATTTCACAATCACCCCAAGTTTCACAGGCTTTCATAAAAAGTCTTACTTAATACACTTTTTAATACAGGAATATTGTGTGCAATCAGTTGACTGAATTGCCTACAATTTTAGGTTCCGATTCTGCATTTACTGAAAACTGTCAAGAAAAAGGTCTAGGCACCATCACTGACAACTCATTCTCGTTTGTTACGATGATCAGAATAGAGAATGAGATGTACTAAGAATGAAATGGAGAACAATAATATGCAAGAAAATAAGAATTGCCTAACTAGAAAACATTAAGTGCCCATTTTAAAGCCTAGTCCTGAATTTTTTATGTATCTAAAACTTCCAGAGAAGTCAACTGGATATTTGAATGTGCAAATTACACAGCTGTAGACCCCTACTCCAGTAGTGGCCACTGATGAAGGCTTCAAGGAAGGTAAAAAACTTCATGATGTACTTAACTGGGCAACAGTATTGTGGCAAGGCACCTCCTTCATCTGGTCAGCCTCAGAAATTCTCCCTCTGATGGTGGGGGCCTAGAGTAAATCAGTCCTGCTCTGGAGGTTTTTAGTTCTTCACTTTGGTTTATTTTTTCAATATTTACAAGGTGGCCCTCAGGGTAGGCCCAAGTAGTTCTCTTAAGCAAAAAATAAAGTCACAACACCAAAGAAATACACTTCCTTACCTCCTCCCTGGGGTGTTATCTTTTTTACACTGGTTTCTGGCTGCCGGTCCTTCCCCAAACAGAAGTTAACTTGATTATTTCCCCTGTAGGGATGGGAACCTCCTTCTACCTAGGAGAAGACTTTTCTCCCTCCTGTCCCTAACCTGCTGCAGCTTGTTGCTCATCCCTCCTGCCTCCTTCTCTCTCTCTCTTTCTCTCACCACATTAGGAGTTTTTTAAAGGTTACTGGCAGCTCTTAATTGGACTCAGGTGTCTTATTAACCTGAGGTAACCTCTTTTTCAGTTCATAGGGAAAAGAGTCTTCACCATTCTAGGCCTGACATGTCCTCCTTCCACCACTCTCTTAAAGCTGTCAAGTCTGACTTTGTCACACTGCATAGTAAGGGACAGCTTCATCATGATCATAGCTAGTAATTGGCTTATACTCTTCTCTTTCTTGGGCCAGATTGTTGAAGTTATTTAAATGGATCCTGAAGATGCAAATACACATGTACTGGGATTTTCAGAACTGCGAAGGTACCTAAATCTCATTTATTTTAATTGGAGTTAGCCACATAGGCACTTTTGAATGTTCCACTAGTTATCAATCTTCATCTTTAGGCTCCTAAATACCTTCACATGTCTGGTCCCCTTCTCCATATCTTATTTATTTTATTTTATGTTAAGATGAGACTAACATAAATAAGAGTATGTTAGTATAATCCTGAAATTATCAAATGTCTTCTCTTTTGGACTTTTAGCTAATTACCATGATTTCTACAAATATTTCCAAATGTTATTTGACCTTCACAAACTCAACATAAGGATGCATAATTTGGCATTAAAAATATTGTGAATTTTCTACATTTCACATTTTTCAGTTGCTAGTGTCATGTGAGGTTTGAATTCTTGACCTTTCTGAAAATTTCCTTTATTATGCTTTATCAATTTGATGCATCTTGTAGAGGGGCCAAAGAAATTCTTCACATATATATATATGATTGAATGAAAATTCTCATATTACATACATTAAATGAGATAACTATAGATTAGCACTTCTCTGTTTATACTGATTAACAAGTACTATGTATTGGAGCTAAACATAAATCCTGAAATAACAGGGCTATGTACCCTCTCATGTATTTAAAAGTGAACATATTTCTAATGACAATAATATATTAGGAATTAGTCTTTCAACCCATTTCAGCTGTTTATAGAGAGACACTTCTTTCTCTTTCCAGTTCAAAACTTTAACAGAGAGGGCCCCTAACACCAATTGTATCATTTTGCATGTTGATCGGATGGTGCATAAGGGAAAATAAACCTATACTATTGACCTGAGGAGTTGTACAAAAACTTTATTTCTTCCTAAGTGTTTTTATATGGGAGAGAAGCATAGGGACCATAATCAGCTATAGAATCTCTATCTTTCACTCACAGATTCTTCTGTCTCTTGTACTTTCTCTGTTAAGGAACATCATTTCATTTGGTGAAGTGAACTTTAAAGTGTTATTTTGAGAGTTAATGAAACCAAACATTCAAAGAAAGCGACAGACTTTTTTTTTTCCTTTGTGGGTGTGCTTATCGCCACCACTACAGACAGACACAGTCTCTGTCTCTAGTTTGTCTATTTTCTTTTTACTGCATTAATGCTGATGAAATTGAAAATTTAAAAAAGAAATGTGAATCATAAATACAGTTGGTAATGTGAACTCCCTACTTAGTCATGAAAGCAAAATGGGATTACTAGGGCCTTTACTAATGTGAGCAAAAAAGATATTTACTGCAGCAAATAACTTCTCCAATTCTCTTTACTACAAATTCATAAGCCACCAGTTCCTTTGAAAGGCTTTTTTTTTTTTTTTTTTTTTTTTTCAGTACAGCATGTTCATATATGATCACATAAATAAAGTGGGTTTTGCAAGTTCACACCACTCTCTTTTGGTTGTCAGAGTCTGAATTCCCTCTTCTTCCATTGCCTTTACTACCAATTTAAACCAGAAATCAAGCCAAGCATGTTTTACCAATACAGACAACATTAAAGAATTTGACAGGCTGGATCAGATCATGCTGAATATAATGGTATTGTATCTGCATGCCCACTTAATTATAGTCAAGGTTGTTTCTATTTCATGATCAGATATAGTGGTCACCATTAAAGTTGCCAATTTTGCCTTAAATAAGGTTACTTCGCTACTTGCCATATTACCTATAATGGGTCAGATTGTGCCTGACTAGCCAATGGATGTAGGTTGTCAAGAGGGGACAACAGGAGAACTATTTCAGAATGTCCAGGTCAAGGAAGGTAGATAAAAATTAGAAGCTGTTAGCCTTTTAGGTACCACCACACGGTAACACCAGCTAATGACAACAGCATTCAGTACTATCTGATGTTTTGCTTTTTTACCTCTGGGTCCATTTAAGGTCCTAGTTTTAATATTCAAGGGTCTCAGTGGCATGGGTACAGGTTAGCTCTGAGATCCTCTCTCCATCTGTAACTCCCCAAGACACCTGTACTTGTCATGGACACAGAAACTATTAGAGTAGAAGAAACCTCTGACAACTGGAGACAGGTCATTTTTAGCATTGGGTTCCAGATTATGAAATATACTTGTATTATGCCTTCACTTATCAGTGAGCTACTTTCGTTCTGTAGCTATATACCTCTCACACAAGTGCAATAGTTAATTGATTTAATTTTTCTTAACGTTTTTTAACCCTTCCCTAATTCCTCTGGAAAGTCACATTTTATTTATCAGTTTTGCATCTTGAAATATAATTTATTATACTGAAAAGTTGTAAAAGTGCAGATAAACTAGAAATTGGTTAAACTAGGTTTTAAGAGAAGGTTGTTAAGTGAAACATGGAAATTCCTTTGCAGCAACCTTTCAAAAAAAATTATCATCATGAAAGCATCCTGGCTCTATCGGACATTGGGGGTTTTTTGGGTTTTTTTTTTTTGTGGGTTTTTTTTGTTTGTTTTTTTTCTCACTTGGAATTTCCTGAAGTGAGGAGAAATTAAATGTGTTGAATTTTATATGTTACTTTGCAGGCACATGAGTTAGTATCTAGAATCTTTTGTGTGTAAATGCATTTTGCATCCTGTCATTTTAGCAACTCTGTATTGGACAAAGAAGCTTTGATATGTCTGACATTCACAAAAATTAAGGGAAATGGAAAAACTCAGGTCAATTCTACAGCACACTAATTTTCTATAGCACATCTCCATTTTCAAATAGTATTAACACAATCCTTTTTGGATACTATGTACTGCAAGGTTTTTTTTATTTACTATTTTTATTTGTGTTCCAGTAGCAGCTATAGGACCCTTGTATAACCAAGACTGGTGCAAGGTACTGTACAAATATGTATCCAGAGAATCCTTGTCCCAAAGGCCTTTTAATCTAGACAAGGAAGGATGGGAGAAGAAAGAGTTACTTACTGTGACTGGTTCCCCAAGATGTGATATACCTGGAACACTTAAGTGTGTGCATGCTCAGTGCACTAGAGCAAGAGAAATTTACCTAGCAGTAGCAGTAGAGGGGCAGCACTTGCACCTCCTGGCCGTAGCCCCTCCCCTAGATACATGAGGCAGTGACACCTTGACCCTCCCTCTGTTCCTTTGCACAGATGCCCGGAAACGAGACTCCAATGCAGTAGGAACAGAGGGTGGATCATGGAGTACACCACAGTTACACTAAGTAACTGTTTCTTCTTCTTCTTCAGGGAGATGCAGTCATGTATTTCACTTAGCAGTACCCCTGTGGTGGTGGGGTTCAGAGTCTACCTGTACAAGGACTGCAGGACTGCTCTACCAAAGCCTGCAATCACCCTGGAAGATGTGATTATGGTGTGAAGGATCAGAAATGGACACCATGTAGAGTCAAGCACAGGAGTTTATTACGCACAGTGCTGGCGGAGTGTCACTTTGCTTATTAGGCTCAGAGACACTGCAGAACAATTGATTACAATAGATTATATATGGTGCTCATTGGGCAGAGAGAAGCAATGAAGATGGGTTTTCCCAAGCCACTGGATAGGTTCTAGCAGCAAGACAAGATAAGCACAATAAACCAATGGTCTGAAAGATTACATAATGGTTCCACCCATGGTTCAAATTAACATATTGCCAACACACAGGTGATTACCCTTAAACTATTTCTATTAAAGTATATAGGTTAAATCCTAATTTTGGGGTCCAAGGGAATGAGGTAGCAGCTCTCCCAGTTGGCCGACAGGTACATTCCTGGAGATTTAAAGCAAAAAAGCAGTAATTAGTATCTAACAATAACAATTGTTTATCATTTTACCCATGCAAGTTTGTGAACTGGCATTGGCATACATCTATGAGGGGAGGGTGTCATTACTCATGTCAATCATGTTAGACCTCTCCCTGAACTCTGTTCTGGCATCAGTACCAGGGAGTTGCCTTGGAGGCCCTTCTCAGCACTTTGTGTATCTATAACTTGTGTCATAAATATAAAGGGAAGAGTAACCACCTTTCTGTATACAGAACTATAAAATCCTTCCTGGCCAGAGGCAAAACCCTTTCACCTGTAAAGGGTTAAGAAGCTAAGATAACCTCGCTGGCACCTGACCAAAATGACCAATAAGGAGACAAGATACTTTCAAAGCTGGAGGGGAGGGAACAACGGGTCTGTCTGTCTGTGTGATGCTTTTGCCGGGACCAGAGCAGGAATGCAGGTCAGACCTCCTGTAAAGAGTTAGTAAGCAATCTAGTTAGATATGCGTTAGATTCTGTTTTGTTTAAATGGCTGGTAAAATAGGTTGTGCTGAATGGAATGTATATTCCTGTTTTTGTGTCTTTTTGTAACTTAAGGTTTTGCCTAGAAGGATTCTCTATGTT
This sequence comes from Caretta caretta, assembly GCF_965140235.1. Classification (NCBI taxonomy): domain Eukaryota; kingdom Metazoa; phylum Chordata; order Testudines; family Cheloniidae; genus Caretta; species Caretta caretta. The sequence goes on along the minus strand of NC_134213.1, from coordinate 62,697,224 downwards.
TTGAATCTGATTACCCTGTAAGGTATTTACCATCCTGATTTTACAGAGGTGATTCTTTTACTTTTTCTTTAATTAAAATTCTTCTTTTAAGAACTTGATTGCTTTTTCATTGTTCTTAAGATCCAAGGGTTTGGGTCTGTGTTCACTTATGCAAATTGGTGAGGATTTTTATCAAGCCTTCTCCAGGAAAGGGGGTGTTGGGCTTGGGGGGATATTTTGGGGGAAAGACGTCTCCAAATGGGCTCTTTCCCTGTTCTTTGTTTAACACGCTCGGTGGTGGCAGCATAGGGTTCAAGGGCAAGGCAAAGTTTTTAGGAAGTTTTTACCCTAAGCTGGTAAGAATAAGCTTAGGGGTTCTTTCATGCAGGTCCCCACATCTGTACCCTAGAGTTCAGAGTGGGGAAGGAACCTTGACAACTTGCGATAAGGACACCCAGTTACAACTCACCAGGTGGAGTCATGCTGACTCCACTCATTGACTTGGAACACACAAGGTTGTCTGTTTACCCCAGCTTTCTCTTAGCTGTGCATTGTTCTTTGTTAGCTAGTCCTCATCCAGGCCTATATGAAAAGTTCTTAACAGAAACTGTAGTTAAGATTTTACATTCACATTAAATGGATTATGGCCCTTCAGGTGAAATGGTTCGTGAATGTACATAGTGACAACCATGCAGCTGCCCTACAAATGTCCAATATGGACACGTCACTGAGGAAAACTATGCACATTGCTTGCGACCTCATAAAATTAACACACACCTGCTGAAGGGGCTATTTCATATGCAATCTTGATGCAGGATGTTATCCATTTGGAGATCATCTGAAGAGACTGCTTGACCTTTCAGACATTGCCTGACATCTAAGGTATGGAGACACTGCTCCTCCAGAGATGAATGCAGCTTAGGAAAGAGGACAGGTAAATCTATCACCCAGTTAAAATGAAACAGAGCAACTTCTTTAGACAAAAATTTTGGATGATGTCAGAAGGTCACTTTGTCTTTTCAAAAGTGTATATAAGGAGGCTCTGGTGCCAGAGCAACTCACATGTTCTCCTTGAAGATGTTATTGCTACCAGGAATGTAGTTTTCTGACACAAAAAGCTGAAAGGGACAAGAGATGAAGGGCTCAAAGGGAGGTCCCATTAAGGCCGTTAGGACTGAGTTAAGGTCCCACAGAGGAACAAGCTCTCAGACCTGGGGATGTAGATGAAGGAGCCCTTTAAAGAATCTTGATACCATAGCATGGGAGAAGATCAATGTTCCCTGAATGGGGGGGATAAAATGCCAATATTGCTGCCAGAAGCACTTTCAGTGAACTCAATGCAAGTCCCAATGACTGAAGGTGCAGCAGATATTCCAAAATATCCTGGATAAAGGCCAGCATTGGTTGGATTCTGCAGCTAATGACCACACCAAAAATCACTTCCATTTTGCTGAATAGGCCATCCTTCTGGAAGGTTTTTTAGAGTTAAGGAAGACTTATTGGGCAGCCACTGAATATTGCTTTATCTCTTCCTTCAGCCATGCAGAAGCCACACCATGAGGTGCAGGGAGCTGAGTACAGGATGCAAAGTGAAGTCTTGGTTCTGAGTAAGTCAAGATGGGGAGGAAGCAGTATGGGAGGCTGAACAGACAGTGCAAGAATGTTGGAGAACCAGCACTGTCTCAGTCATGCTGGGACAATGAGAATGAGCTTGGCCCGATCATCTGCCTTGAGCTTGAGGATGGCCTGAGGGATGATCAGGATCAGGGGAAAGGTGTAGAGGAGAGCCAATTGCAAGCTGAAGTGAAAAGCATCAGACAGGGAGCCCACAAGAGCAGAACAGAATGAACCAAGAAGCAGTGCTGCCAATGGAAGCAGTACTGTCAGTACCAAGCATGCTGGTGCTGAAAGTGGTGTCAGTCCTGAAGTCAAAAGTGGTGCTGGAGTGTCTGACAGTACCAACATCGAGGATGGTGAAAGCCGTCTTGGAAGCATTTGTGATGCAGACTGTACAGTGCCAAGGACATTCCCTGTCCCAAGTCTCCCGTACCAATCTCGGTACCAGACCTGCTTCCATAATGTGTGGAAGTGGGACATTAGGGTGCCATGTCAGCAGACCTGAGGGTTCAGCAGCTTGTTCAATTGCCAGGGAAATATATGATGCAGCTTAGGCAAAGACCTGTACCAAAGGAAAGGCTGGGACCGAGACAAAGAAGAGGTGTGTAGCTGCCCAGTATGCCACTAACATGGAAACAGTTGGTGCTGGCATCTCCTTTGTTGGTACTTAACAGGGACCCACAGGCCAGAGCTGGAGTCAACGATACAGGGTTTCTAACCTCCCTACTCGGTACAAGGGAACGGTTAAAACTACCTGCACCATCCCATGTGCCGCCACCAACTCTTTGCCAGACCATGTTTTTCCTGGGGAAAGTGGAAGACACCCTGAGATCTGGAGCAATTTCGATTGACCTTATGCAATCTTTTCCTTGGCAGGGCCGGCTCTAGGCACCAGCTAAGGAAGCTGGTGCCTGGGGCGGCAAATCAGAAGGGGTGGCACTTCGGCCATTCTTGGGGGAGCACCCCTTCCTCGGTGGCCCTTCGGCGGCAGCCTTTTCATTTTCCCTTCCTCGGCGGCACTTTGGTTTATTTTTTCTTCTTCGGCAGCACTTCAGCAGCAGCTTTTTTATTTTTTCTTCTTTGTCAGCTGCTTTTTTTTCCCTTCGCTATTTGGGGAGGCAAAAAAGGTAGAGCCGGCCCTGTTCCTTGGCACTGTCAACCACAAATGGCTCCTCCATTTCTTCAGAGAGGCATCTTCTCTGGAATGTGAAATAGCAGCACCCTTAGAACCTGAGGTTGATCTCTGAATCGATGAGGGCCCCAGTATCAAAGCAAGCCGCATGGCTTGTTCAAAGAGGTGCTGCTTCAGGCGAAGGTCCCAAGCCATTTGAGTCAATTTCTTAAATGATCTGCAGGTCTCACAATGCTCTTTGATGTGAGCCTCTCAGAGACAGAGACAGGGGCCTCAGAGACTGCGTGTGGGGATTGCTCTCCCACATGAAGGATAATGTTTAAACCCCGTTGAGGGCATCACAAGGAAACAAACTACTGCAACTAACACTATTCTAACTAACAGTATGGATACTACTAACTGCATACAACATGGAAAAATATTAAACAAAACTACTTGAGAGGTTGTGAGGTTAAGACCACAAAGAGTTCCCTCAGTTCCTTCTTACTGTCTGTGGCTGGAGTTGGAAGGATGGTGCAACCTCATGTATCTAGGGGAAGGGCTATGGCCCCTAGATGTGAGAGCCGCCCCCTTCCCCCATGGCAAATTTCTTTGGCTCCAATGTGCTGGGCATGCATATGCATAAATGGAATATATCTACTTGAAGAAGAAGAAAGAAGTATTATCTTGATTTCTAAGATGGAGAAATGAGGTATGGAGAGATAAGTGGCTTCCCCAAAATCACTCAAGTTTCCTGTTAGGAAATGAAATCCAGTACTCTTCAGACCCAGTACTATAACTACAAGACCACCTTTCTTCTCTCATTTGTTTTAAACATTTTAAGGAAGCAAATCCCCCACATCTTTACCCTGGTTCACTACAATTTATGCATTGATGAAATATTCACTAATGGGAAAAATATATATAAACATTTATTCAGGAAACTTTACAGTTGTGAATTGTGTTGAAAATCCTAAGACTGCAATTTTATTTATGGATAGAATAGGTAGAAAAGGAGCACAAGCTTACCCATGCTGGCCTGCCAGTGTGCATAAATCCTGAATTGAACCTCTGAGGTGCAAGGATGCCTGTTTTGTCTTTAGCTTCTCTTCTGAGATTGTAGACAAGACATACACGTAAAGTAAATTGCACCTGTCCAGTAGAAACTGAACTCACACAGCCTCTTTTGGCTTGTAGGCCACTGATAGAAATAATATTCAATCACAACTGTCCTGATCTGGAGTTAAACTGGTGACCAAGAGATTAAAGCTGTTCAATTTCTTATGTACATATTTCTCAATTCCGCCCTTTGCAGTTATTCTAATAGAAAGTATACATCTTCGAAAGACAATGTCCGTATGCTCTCCGCAAATGACTATTAAGTCTAAACAAATGGAAAGAAATGAGGCAATCTCACATTTATAGTGCTTGATGAGAATATCTACTCATGGCAAGGAGACTAAGGAAAAGCAGGCAGAGTCTTGCAAATGAATACAGGAAGTGATTTGGAAACAAACAAAAACAAAACATACCAGTTTAGGACGGATGGACAGACACACATACACAAACACCTCCTTTTAATAAAGTCAGTCAGACTAATCAAAGTTCCTACTTTGCTATTTAATTTAGGCAATATCACAATACTGTCAATGTTTAAGGCTGTGTATGGCTGAAATCTTGTTATTGATGTGATGTTGCCTAAATTAAATAGCAAAGAAAGTAAATATGGATTAATCTAGCTGGTTTTATTTAGAAAGATTTCATTGTATACAATGGATTTTTTTTTGTATTTGTATTTTACTGATTACCCTTTAAAAGCATTAAGAAACCCAACCACAACAGCAAGGATATCTTTTTATCATGATGACAGAAGTTAGGGGTGTGTGTAGACTCACACACAATCCCAATTGTCTCTATGAGCTGGCATATTCAGGGCTCAAGGTGAATCCCCAAGTTTCACAAACACATTAGGTATTCAGATGAGGAAGAGCCTGTTTTTCCCATGCGAAAGGATGTGTCAAAAATGCCCCAATTTGTTAGCAAGCAACATTGTTACATAGGAAACAGATCTGGAAGTGTGCAAGAAGATCACACTCCTGCAAACTTCTCAGAACAGGCAGCCCCGGTGCTTTACTGGATCCCCAGTGATGTCAATGGGATTCCACACAAGCACAGAGGTCCACTCCCACACAGCTGCTTACAGTATCAGGACCTTTATCCCTGACTTATATTCTGTGCATTTCCATTCCAACTTCAAAGGAATTTCACAGGTTTAAATCAGGGTAGAATTTGCCTCTTTGAGCCAGGCTCTGAACCCCATACTCACATCAGGGAGCAGTTTATTTATGCTGCAAGCAAGAAGTTTCAGAATCTGTTAGTTAATTAGCAGGCTTCCTGGTGAAGGAGACATTCTTGACTTTAGGCAGATGAGTCATCCAATGGAGAGGCGCCTATTACTCAATACTTCCAGGGAATTACACTTCCCTAGAAGGTGGCTTGATGTTTAAGCCTTCTGTACAGAGGACGAGGGCAGCTTTGGCAAAAGGGGAGAAAATTCTGGTCCTCAGACTGATGAGGGGTGCCTACTTCAGACTCTGATCCCTGGCCCTTGTCAATAAAAATTAGAATAAAGACAAGACACTCAAATTAGCAAATACTTATAAATTATTAAAGACTACCGATTAGGAGTAGAATGATTTTTGCATGAAACTGAAGTCTAAAACATTTCTTTAACAGTTATTTTATCTTTAGGACTAATCAAGGTTAGTGATGACAATATGAAAGAGCTTTTCTCCCCTCTTTTAAAGGATAATAATTAGCACTTCCCAAAGAGGTCTAATTGGAACAGTGAAACTTTTTTAAAAACATTACGTTGAAATTATCCTCACTCTTCAGATAGAAAGTGATTAAAATAGAGACAATTTTCCATTATTTGACATTCAAGGCTTTCAGCTTCCCTTTTGATATAATGGGTGTCCTTCCTGCTTGGTTTGTCTGTAGTGTATCACACTCAGGGTAGCTGTGTTGCACCAAAATGCAGGAACAGGAACTGAGCTGAGAAATTTGTTATTTTCTTCGTGTGCTTAGCTATAATAAGATCTAGGCAACAGGCAGAAAAAAAGGATTACAGTAAGATAGAAGTGTAAAAAAGGATGAGTAAGCAGACCCTTTTTAAAATGTTTACTTTGCTTTCTATATACAATATGAAATCCATTAATGTGATAATGTCTTAAATATCATTCTGGGCTAGATTCTGTCACAAGAACACAGCCCATAGGGAAGGGTGGCATTTATGCACCCCAGGAACATCCCAAGATATTCAGAAAGACATAATTCCCTCTCACCTGAGTTCACACCACAGAACTAACTAGTATGGCTATGGCATAATTGTAAAATGGAAGACATGGCATATTTATCTTACAGAAATGGCTGGCTGGTTCCTCCCATTTCCCTAGAAAGGATTCTTTGTTGACTCATGAGGTTAGTTTGGATTAAAATACCAAAAGTTTGGTTCCTCTATTCTTGTTCTTATTAGCAGAAAAGTAACAAGGGAGAGATTTCATTTTCCCCTTTAGGATGGGAACCCACTAAAGATACAGAAGCTTATCTAAAGTGTCACTGAACTTAAAAAGAAAACTTATTACAATTATAATTGCTTTAGAGTAACAGCCATGTTAGTCTGTATTCGCAAAAAGAAAAGGAGTACTTGTGGCACCTTAGAGACTAACCAATTTATTTGAGCATAAGCTTTCGTGAGCTACAGCTCACTTCATCGGATGCATACTGTGGAAAGTATAGAAGATCTTTTATACACACAAAGCATGAAAAATGGGTGTTTACCACTACAAAAGGTTTTCTCTCCACCCTCCCCACTGTCCTGCTGGTAATAGCTTATCTAAAGTGATCACTCTCCTTACAATGTGTATGATAATCAAGGTGGGCCATTTCCAGCACAAATCCAGGGTTTAACAAGAACGTCGGGGGGGGGGGGGGTAGGAAAAAACAAGGGGAAATAGGTTACCTTGCATAATAACTTAGCCACTCCCAGTCTCTATTCAAGCCTAAGTTAATTGTATCCAATTTGCAAATGAATTCCAATTCAACAGTCTCTCGCTGGAGTCTGGTTTTGAAGTTTTTTTGTTGTAATATCGCAACTTTCATGTCTGTAATCGCGTGACCAGAGAGATTGACGTGTTCTCCGACTGGTTTATGAATGTTATAATTCTTGACATCTGATTTGTGTCCATTTATTCTTTTACGTAGAGACTGTCCAGTTTGGCCAATGTACATGGCAGAGGGGCATTGTTGGCTCATGATGGCATATATCACATTGATAGATGTGCAGGTGAATGAGCCTCTTATGGTGTGGCTAAAAAACTTCAAAAACAGACTCCAACTGCAGAAACTGAAGAATTGGAATTAATTTGCAAACTGGACACCATTAAATTAGGCTTGAATAAAGACTGGGAATGGATGGCTCATTACACAAAGTAAAAACTATTTTCCCATGCTAATCCCCCCCCAGCACTGTTACTCACACCTTCTTGTCAACTGTTTGAAATGGGCCATCCTGATTATCACTACAAAAGTTTTTTTTCTCCTCCTGATAATAGCCCACCTTAATTAATTGGTCTTGTTACAGTTGGTATGGCAACACCCATTTTTTCATGTTTTCTGTGTATATATATATATATCTTCCTACTGTATTTTCCACTGCATGCATCTGATGAAGTGGGTTTTAGCCCACGAAATCTTATGCCCAAATAAATGTGTTAATCTCTAAGATGCCACAAGTACTCCTCTTTTTTTTTCTTTTTTGCTGACACAGACTAACACGGCTACCACTCTGAAACCTGTCATCATGCAAGGCACTGAATTTAGACGTATGAAGTGGAAATCCATCAACTTCATGAAAAAAACTCATACAGATACAGACAGACATCATTTCCTTTCCAAATGTAAACAGATGGACATCATACCAAAAGGACTGAAGGTAAAAAATGCATTACAATCTACATACCACACAGACTATGCTGAGATATTGTGCCACACACTCTCAAAGAAACTGCAGAACCACCTGATCAACATCCTATACAGCAAACAGGGAAAGATTACGAATGAGCTCTCAAAACTGGATACTCTCATCATGGCTCTGTCAATCTGTTTCTTCACTTAAGGAGGTGGGTATTGTAGTTTTAAGAATGCTTGATAGAGATCTTGTAGGTGTTTGTCTCTGTCTGAGGGATTGAAGCAAATGCAGTTGTATCTTAGAGTTTAGCTGTAGACAATGGATCATGTGATGTAGTCTGGATGAAAGCTGGAGGCATGTAGGTAAGTATAGCGGTCAGTAGGTTTCCGGTATAGGGTCGTGGTTATGTGGCCATTTATCACTACAAAAGGCTTTTTTTTTTCTCCTCCTGATAATAGCCCACGCTAATTAATTGGTCTCATTACAGTTGGTATGGCAACACCCATTTTTTCATGTTCTCTGTGTATATATATATATATCTTCCTACCGTATTTTCCACTGCATGCATCTGATGAAGTGTGTTTTAGCCCACAAAAGCTTATGCCCAAATAAATGTGTTAGTCTCTAAGATGCCACAAGTGCTCCTCGGTTGTTGTTTTTTTGCTGATACAGACTAACACGGCTACCACTCTGTAAACTGCATAAAGGCACTCTAACTCCGAGTATGAATATCCACATGGGGAGCTAGTGCCTCATGACTACTCCACAATAGCTATGATAGCTATTTCCCCATGTAGATGTGCCTCAATCTCCCTGTGCCTCAGTTCTCTATCAGTAAAATAAGGATAATACATCTTCCTTTAGCTCACCTTTTCTCCATTTTCTCTATTTAGACTGTAAGGTCTTCAGGGTAGGTAGCATCTCTTACAATGTGTATGTATAGTGCATAGCCTAAAGACTAGAAGTGCAAATGCTTTTGTTAGATATCTGACCCTTTCTCAGGAATAATGTATTTTGTTTATGAATAGATTATTTTTAGTAAATTGTACTAATTGATGTTGTGGCCTCTTTTTTCTGTGTTAAATTATTTATTGGCATTTAAAGAGCAATTACTGTACACACTATAAACATCAATAGCACTTAATTATGGTTTTCTATAGGGTCACTCTTCATTTGCCACTGTGCAACTGGAGCAGAATTTGTTCTTACATTGCTTTTTTTACTGTGATATACAGCATCCAAGGTAGAGTGGCACTAAAAGGAAAGTCTTGCTTGGTAAAGGCACTATCCAGCAGAAATTTAATTCCATTAGGCTTATAGGAGTCCCACTAAGAGTCAAAATCTGCACTTAGTTATGCATATGAAGCCCCTGAACTCAACTATCATGTTAACTTGTAAATACAATATTTTGCTTACCCTCCTATAATCTATCCGTTCATACCAAGTAAGTTGTTCACTCCTGGGGCATAGGTCTTCTCTTGTATATATATATATCTGTGGGACCAGGGCAAATTATTCATTTGCGTAATTTATTTGATGAATTTAGTCCATTTTTCTCTTCGCAAATTATCAGCAAAGAGGTGTTGGTATTACCAAATTCATTAATATTAGAAATTGTTCTAATACTTCATATGACCATTTTTCAAACTATGAATTATTCACAAACTCTTCACACTGACTAGCTCCTATTTATTATTAATAGTGTCACTTCATTCTGATCCTACACTTACTGCTTACTATTATGAGTAGTCCCAGTGAATTCAGTAATAAACTTGGCAGTGTTTGCAAAGTGAGCTCTTGGTCAACGTTGTCTTGTGGTATTGTTTCAGCTCCCTGGTCAAGTGACCAAAATGTTTATAAACCAGAGAAGGTAAATCAAGGACATTTCAAGATAGCTGTCCAAACATTCTAGCATGAACATATGTTCAAACTGAGGTAAACCCAGGACAAACAGCTACAAAAGGGAGGTAGTAATTAGTCCCAGGGGATTAAAAGGCTCCTCCCTATCCACTGAGGAGAGAGAAGGAGGGGGCAATAAGGTTCAGCTGGAAAAGGAGTTGCTAGGGAACCAATTAGGTTCAGCTGACTCCAAGTACTTGGGACCTTTTTAAACCCTCCCCTGGGTGGTAGGAGTGGGAAAGTGAGGGAGTGAGAGGAGTAGGGAAGCTGTCAGTAGGCTGTTTGCAGCAAGACATCAAACCTTCCCAGTAGGGAGGCTGCACTCACTCCCCAGAAGGGAAGGAAAACAAGCACAAGGGACTGACTGAGGAGAGGAGTAGCAGGACCCTATACCACCTATAAGGATTCGCCTTGCCCCAAACCTGAGTCTCCAAGGCTAAAAGGACCGAGACTACTGAGGTGAACAAGATATTATGCCACAAAACATATATTCACTTGAGTATTAGTGACTTTCACTTCATGTGCACAAATAAATAGCACTGCAAATACCAACGTAGCAACTTCATTTTCTTATTCAAATCAATGTACTGGTTATGACATCCATAAACATACAAAGTTCTATACATAACTGAGAACAATGGGCTCCCTTTGTAAAAATCTCAGGGCACCCACTGGTTTTGAGGGGCAAAACTTTTCAAGACAATGAAGGAGACAACAGGGATCAATATTAATCAAGAGATGTAAGGAGAAAAAAGTCAAGTGCCTATATACCTGTGCCAGGAGCCAAGGAAATAAAGAGAGGCACTAGAAATGCTCTTTTATGAAGAGAAATGTGATATAATTGTATTATTGAAATTTAACAGGATAAGTCACATAATTAGAATGTTAAAATTACTGGATACATCCTATTTAGGAGAGAGAGACGGGGAAGAAGGGGTGAACTCTACAACAAAGATAGCTTTACCTGCATTAGAGATATTCATAATTCAGAAGGACATGATCTGGAATGCTTATGGATCTATATTCTAACTGATGCATCACGAGTTAGGTTGTTCATGAGAGTCTCCAACAGACCATAAATCAGACAAGGAAACAGGATGAGCATCTCCTTTAACATGTCTCTATAATGTGTACAAGGAAAAAAAGGATTATCATGAAAAATGGGGATATATGCTGGAGGTCTCACATTGCTCTGAGTAAAACATTCTTGGAATTTCAAAAAAAATATAGGTAATAACTTTCTAATATGAAAGTATTGCAGCCAACTTGAAGTATTTCTACATTAGACCTCATTTGGATGGAAAAAGATTAATTGATCGCTGAACTAAACATTTATGGTTATATAGGTGAAAGTAATCAAGATCTAATACATTTGTTATGTGCAAAGATAATAGAGTCCCAAACATATGTACTTGATGCTTTTAAAAGGGCCAATTTCATAAAACAAAGCAAAACAAAACACAACAAAACAAAAAAACCAACAATGAGCAAAATTGAGTAGAAGGGAAAAAATGAAAATGTAAAAAAAAATTGGCAATTGTTTAAGAATAATTTATTAGATGACTCTGCTTACTCCCCAGGTGACATAATTTTGCAGTTGCATAAGAAGACTCCTTTGAAGAAAAAGTCCTGGTTGAAAGGATAAAAGTTGCAATTAAACATTTATATTTATGTATAACAAGGAAAAATGGGGAAGTTGATAGCAATGAGTACCAATTGGCAGCTAGGAAATGGAGACAATCATTAAAGGAAGTGAAAGCTAGCCATGAAAAAAATCATTGGCAGTAGGGTTAAGAATAACAAGGAGGAATTTATTAAGTGTATCAGAAAAAAAAACAACCCACAATCCTGCCATTGGTATAGGTCCAGAACTAGAAAAAAATGGTGAAACTGTCAATCATGATGTAGACAAGGTGAAAGTATTTAATACATATTTCTGTTCTGTATTTTAAAAGAATCAGGATAATTTCTTCACATCTTACAGTCACAAAGGAATTTTATCAACCTGATGGAAGAGAAAGTAACTGTGTTGATATAATATACGAGGACTTCTGTAAGATATTTGACTTAGTTCTCCATGACATTCTGATAAAAAAGCACGATAAAATCAATGTAGATCCCATATTAAATGGATTTAAAAGAAGGTAATTGGTATAAAAATTGTAGTAAATGGGGAATCATCCTTTGGGTTGTTTCTAGTAGGATCTCAGAATAATACATTTTTTCCCAGTGCTAGAAAGAAAATTATTATGGTTTTTGTTTGTTTTGTTTTTGTTTTTGTTTTTTTTTCCCCCCGAGCACTGCCTTATGGGTGAGAGAAAAATTGGTGATCTGGTAAATAATGATGGGGATAGGTCAGTTATACAGACCAATTGAATTGCTTAAGTAAAGTGGTTTCATCTGAATTAAATGTGTTTTAACGCAGCCAAATGCAAAATCATAACTACATTTAAGAAAAAAAAATATAGGTCACACTTAAAAGATGGACCTTGGAAAACAGTGACACTGAAAAGGATTTGGGGTAATGGTAGATAAACTGAATGTGCCACACGTATATATAACGATGAGCTCCCAGTGCAATGTTCTAGGAAAGAGGGAAAACACAATCCTTAGATGCATAAGTAGGGAAATATCAAGTAGGAGTAAGGAAGATATATTACCTCTTAGTGAGAATTAGTGAGACCATTAAATGGAATACTCTTGTCCAGTTCTGGTGTTCACACTTCAAACAGGTTATTGACAAATGTGTAAGTGATCATAAAAGAGCTACAAGAATGTGTCAAGGTCAGGAAATGATAGTGAGAGACTTAAGAAGGTCAATCTATATTTATCCTAGAGAAGATTCAGAGATCTACAAGTACCTACATGGGGAAGAGATTTCTGCTAGTAGATGGCTATTCTAGCAAAAGGTGGCATAATGGGATCCAGTGGCTGGCAGCTGAAGTGGACAAATTCAGATTAAAAATACCATGCTAGCATTTTATGAGAGGATAATTACCATTGGAACAAATGACCAAGGAATGTGATGGAACCTCCATCACTTGAAATCCTTAAATTAAGACTGGATGTCTTTCTGAAAGCTATAGCTCAAGCAGATATTATGGGCTGGATGTGGAAGTTACTGGATAATGTTCTGTGATCTGTGTTACCTAGGTGGTCAGACTAAATGATCTTAATGGTGAGTGCAGCAACACCTAAATCCTTAACCTATGAATTGGTATCATGGCTTGCATTAGGGTACAATAACTCAGGTGTAGCAGACATCCAGACCTTGTTCAATTTTAAATATCTTCAATAAAGCTTAAGCAAGCATTCTTCCTTCACAATGGAGGTTGGTGATATCTAACAATAGCTAGAAACAAACTCTACACACGGACTATGTGGTTGATGTGTAAGAAACATCCTTGAAAAATTCTGGTCACCCACTTACCTGGGGTAAAATGTTTTACTGGTAGATTAAAATACCTTTCTTTTTCATTAGCAATAAAGAACAGGGAAGTATAGCTTGTTCGCCATTGGGTACTTTTTTTTCATCTCCTCTTCTCTCTAAATGTTTCCTGCTTCACTCAACCTGCAAAATAGCTGGTAGGCTTTGTCCATTCTGCCTGCCAGATGCAAACACCCTTATCTCATCCAGGACTATGAAAATAATACATTTGAGGGTGTCATAAATATAAAGGGAAGGGTAAACCCCTTTGAAATCCCTCCTGGCCAGGGGAAAGCTCCTCTCACCTGTAAAGGGTTAAGAAGCTAAAGGTAACCTCGCTGGCACCTGACCAAAATGACCAATGAGGAGACAAGATACTTTCAAAAGCTGGGAGGAGGGAGACAAACAAAGGGTTTGGGTCTGTCTGTGTGCTGCTCTTGCCAGAGACAGAACAGGAATGGAGTCTTAGAACTTTTAGTAAGTAATCTAGCTAGGTATGTGTTAGATTATGATTTCTTTAAATGGCTGAGAGAAGCATTGTGCTGAATAGAATAACTATTTCTGTCTGTGTACTTTTTTTGTAACTTAAGGTTTTGCCTAGAGGGGTTCTCTATGTTTTGAATCTAATTACCCTGTAAGATATCTACCATCCTGATTTTACAGGGGGGATTTCTTTATTTCTATTTACTGCTATTTTTTATTAAAAGTCTTCTTTTAAAAAACTGAATGCTTTTTCATTGTTCTCAGATCCAAGGGTTTGGGTCTGTGGTCACCTATGCAAATTGGTGAGGCTTTTTATCCAACATTTCCCAGGAAAGGGGGGGTGCAAGTGTTGGGAGGATTGTTCATTGTTCTTAAGATCCAAGGGTCTGGGTCTGTAGTCACCTAGGCAAATTGGTGAGGCTTTTTACCAAACCTTGTCCAGGAAGTGGGGTGCAAGGTTTTGGGAAGTATTTTTGGGGGAAAGACGCGTCCAAACAGCTCTTCCCCAGTAACCAGTATTAGTTTGGTGGTGGTAGCGGCCATTCCAAGGATAACGGGTGTAATATTTTGTACCTTGGGGAAGTTTTGACCTAAGCTGGTAAAGATAAGCTTAGGAGGTTTTTCATGCAGGTCCCCACATCTGTACCCTAGAGTTCAGAGTGGGGGAGGAACCTTGACATGGTGGCACAGTGGAGGGATTAACCTGAAATCATTTGAGATCCAGTTGAGATTTTTTGAACTAGAAATACAGATTTTAAAAAGGAAAATTTTTTTTTCTTTGGAAAGAAAGTCCAGAAAGCAGCTTTGAAACTGAAAGCAACTTGGTTTCTCTCTGCTTTGTGGCCAAGCAGAGACAAAAGGGGATTATCTTGTGAATTGCAGGGGTTTTTTTGCCTGGAGGCAGGGTACTTAACTCCTGCAGGGAAATCTTCCAATCCAGAGGTTTTTTTTTTCTTTTCTTCCTAAAAGTAAATAGGGGGTGTGTGTTCTACCCATTTGCTTTTTCTTTGGGCTGGGTAAGCAGGTTTCCAAGCAGTTGGAGGTTTTTTGCTTTAATTTGGGCCCAGAGCAGAGACAAGGGAATTGTCTTTTTCTGTAGGCTGACAATCACTATCAGAGAATAGGTATTCTATTGCAGCACAGCAAAATTTTACAGCCAAGTTTTGTTTGTTTATTTCTAAACCTCAGGTGTAAAGTTAGTTAAAAACAGAGAGGTTAGAATGACCAAATCCTCAGCTCAACTACAGCTGGAATTAGCCAAATTTCAGGCTGAGGAAAGACAAAGGGAACATGAAAGACAGATAGAACTCATGCGGCTGGAGAAGGAGGTACAGGAGGCTGCCCACAAGAGGGAAATGGAGGCAAGGAAGCATGCGGAGGAGGAGAAGGAAAAAGAGAGGAAGCATGTGGAGGAGGAGAAGGAAAAAGAGAGGAAGCATGTGGAGGAGGAGAAGGAAAAAGAGAGGAAGCATGTGGAGGAGGTGGAGAGGATAAAGGCCCAGCAGAATATACCAACAAACCCTAGCAATCCTTCTCCAGGTACCACTTCCCATCCCAGAAAGTTCCCCACCTACAAGGCAGGTGATGATACTGAGGCCTTCTTAGAAAACTTTGAAAGGGCCTGCCTTGGGTACAACATCTCTACTGACCAATACATGGTAGAGCTGAGGCCGCAGCTCAGTGGACCCTTAGCTGAGGTGGCAGCTGAAATGCCTAAAGAACACATGAACAAGTATGAACTGTTTAAATCCAAGGCGAGAGTCAGAATGGGGATAACACCCGAGCAGTCTCGTCGGAGGTTCAGAGCCCTAAGGTGGAAACCAGACATGTCATTTACCCGACATGCCTACCACATTGTGAAACATTGGGATGCCTGGATATCAGGAGCAAGTGTTGAATCTCCAGTAAATTTGCCCTTCCTAATGCAAATGGAACAATTCTTAGAGGGTGTTCCTGAGGAAATAGAAAGATACATCCTAGACGGGAAGCCCAAAACTGTAATCGAGGCAGGAGAGATTGGAGCCAGATGGGTGGAGGTGGCAGAGAAGAAGAAAACTGGTCGCAGTTGGAGTGGAGACCAGAAGGGACCACCCCAGACCACACCCTATTACCGGGGGCCGCCCAAAGCCCCACCTACCTCCCAAAGAACCCTCCAGACCCCTTATCGTCCCACCACCCCGTTCTCCAGCAACCCTCCTCGCCCCAGTGACCCGTCAGCTGGACGATGTTTTAAGTGTAACGAGCTGGGGCATGTAAAGGCCAACTGCCCCAAGAACCCCAACAGATTACAGTTCATTGCACCGGAATCACACCAGAGGTCCACAGGCCCAGATACCTCCCAGATACCCTTGGAGCGGAGGGAAACTGTGAGTGTGGGCGGGAAGAAGGTCACCGCGTGGAGGGACACCGGAGCACAAGTGTCAGCTATCCATGCTTCCTTAGTGGACCCCAATTTAATCAACCCAGAGAACCAAGTGACGATTCAACCCTTCAAGTCCAACTCTTTCAATTTGCCTACAGCCAAGTTGCCTGTCCAGTACAAGGGCTGGTCAGGAATGTGGACTTTTGCAGTCTATGATGATTATCCCATCCCCATGCTGTTGGGGGAAGACTTGGCCAATCATGTGAAGCAGGCCAAGAGGGTGGGAATGGTCACCCGCAGCCAGGCTAAACAAGCCGTGAGGCCTAGCTCTGTTCCGGAAACTTCTATCAGGACCCAGTCAGAGGTGATGGACCTGGACCCCAGGCCAATGTCTGCAACAGCAGTAGTGGATCCAGTCCCAGAGACCCAGACGGAACCAGTCCCAGAACCGGAACCAGCCGAACAACCAACACCAGACCCCGTGTCAGCACTGAATCCAGTACTTGCAACCTCAACACCAGAGGGCCCCACCGAACCTGAACTGGCAGCAGCCGATAACCCGACCCAAGAGGCTCAGCCGGAGCCTGAATCCCAACATAGTGCACCAGCGGAGAGCGGTTCACAGTCAACAGAAACAGCTCCATCCCCTATATCGCTTCCAGAGGGACCAAGCCTAGGTCCACAATCCCATGAGGAACTGATGTCTCCAGCATCAAGGGAACAGTTCCAGACCGAACAGGAAGCAGATGAAAGCCTCCAGAGAGCTTGGACGGCGGCACGGAGCAACCCACCGCCTCTCAGCTCTTCTAATCGATCCAGGTTTGTTATAGAAAGAGGACTTTTATACAAGGAAACTCTTTCTGGTGGACACCAGGAAGACTGGCATCCTCAGAGACAGTTGGTAGTTCCAACTAAATACCGGGCCAAGCTCTTGAGCTTAGCCCATGATCACCCTAGTGGCCATGCTGGGGTGAACAGGACCAAAGACCGTTTGGGGGGGTCATTCCACTGGGAGGGAATGGGCAAGGATGTTTCTACCTATGTCCAGTCTTGTGAGGTGTGCCAAAGAGTGGGAAAACCCCAAGACCAGGTCAAAGCCCCTCTACAACCCCTCCCCATCATTGAAGTTCCATTTCAGCGAGTAGCTGTGGATATTCTGGGTCCTTTTCCGAAAAAGACACCCAGAGGGAAGCAGTACATACTGACTTTCATGGATTTTGCCACCCGATGGCCGGAAGCAGTAGCTCTAAGCAACACCAGGGCTAAAAGTGTGTGTCAGGCACTAGCAGACATTTTTGCCAGGGTAGGTTGGCCCTCCGACATCCTCACAGATGCAGGGACTAATTTCCTGGCAGGAACTATGAAAAACCTTTGGGAAGCTCATGGGGTAAATCACTTGGTTGCCACTCCTTACCATCATCAAACAAATGGCATGGTGGAGAAGTTTAATGGAACTTTGGGGGCCATGATACGTAAATTCGTAAATGAGCACTCCAATGATTGGGACCTAGTGTTGCAGCAGTTGTTCTTTGCCTACAGAGCTGTACCACATCCCAGTTTAGGGTTTTCCCCATTTGAACTTGTATATGGCCGTGAGGTTAAGGGGCCATTGCAGTTGGTGAAGCAGCAATGGGAGGGATTTACACCTTCTCCAGGAACTAACATTCTGGACTTTGTAACCAACCTACAGAACACCCTCCGAACCTCTTTAGCCCTTGCTAGAGAAAACTTACAGGATGCTCAAAAAGAGCAAAAAGCCTGGTATGATAAACATGCCAGAGAGCGTTCCTTCAAAGTAGGAGACCAGGTCATGGTCTTAAAGGCGCTCCAGGCCCATAAAATGGAAGCATCGTGGGAAGGGCCATTCACGGTCCAGGAGCGCCTGGGAGCTGTTAATTATCTCATAGCATTCCCCACCTCCAACCGGAAGCCTAAGGTGTACCATATTAATTCTCTAAAGCCCTTTTATTCCAGAGAATTAAAGGTTTGTCAGTTTACAGCCCAGGGAGGAGACGACGCTGAGTGGCCTGAAGGTGTTTACTACAAAGGGAAATGTGCTGGTGGTGTGGAAGAGGTGAACCTCTCCATGACCCTTGGGCGTATGCAGTGACAGCAGATCCAGGAGCTGTGCACTAGCTACGCGCCAACGTTCTCAGCCACCCCAGGACTGACTGAACGGGCATACCACTCCATTGACACAGGTAATGCTCACCCAATTAGGGTCCAACCTTACCGGGTGTCTCCTCAAGCTAAAACTGCTATAGAACGGGAGATCCAGGATATGTTACAGATGGGGGTAATCCGCCCCTCTGAAAGTGCATGGGCATCTCCAGTGGTTCTAGTTCCCAAACCAGATGGGGAAATACGTTTTTGCGTGGACTACCGTAAGCTAAATGCTGTAACTCGCCCAGACAACTATCCAATGCCACGCACAGATGAACTATTAGAGAAAATGGGACGGGCCCAGTTCATCTCTACCTTGGACTTAACCAAGGGGTACTGGCAGGTACCGCTAGATGAATCTGCCAAGGAAAGGTCAGCCTTCATCACACATCTCGGGCTGTATGAATTTAATGTACTCCCTTTCGGGCTGCGAAATGCACCCGCCACTTTCCAAAGACTTGTAGATGGTCTCCTAGCGGGATTAGGAGAATATGCAGTCGCCTACCTTGACGACGTGGCCATATTTTCGGATTCCTGGGCAGACCACCTGGAACATCTACAAAAAGTCCTTGAGCGCATAAGGGAGGCAGGACTAACTGTTAAGGCTAAGAAGTGTCAAATAGGCCTAAACAGAGTGACTTACCTTGGACACCAGGTGGGTCAAGGAACTATCAGCCCCCTACAGGCCAAAGTGGATGCTATCCAAAAGTGGCCTGTCCCAAAGTCAAAGAAACAGGTTCAATCCTTCTTAGGCTTGGCCGGTTATTACAGACGCTTTGTACCGCACTACAGCCAAATCGCTGCCCCACTGACAGACCTAACCAAAAAGAAACAGCCAAATGCTGTTCAGTGGACCGGAAAGTGTTAGAAGGCCTTTAACAAGCTTAAAGCGACACTCATGTCTGACCCTGTACTAAGGGCCCCAGACTTTGACAAACCGTTCCTAGTAACCACAGATGCGTCCGAGCATGGTGTGGGAGCAGTTTTAATGCAGAAAGGACCTGATCAAGAATTCCACCCTGTAGTGTTTCTCAGCAAAAAACTGTCTGAGAGGGAAAGCAACTGGTCAGTCACTGAAAAAGAATGTTACGCCATTGTCTACGCTCTGGAAAAGCTACGCCCATATGTTTGGGGACGGCGTTTCCACCTGCAAACCGACCATGCTGCACTGAAGTGGCTTCACACCGTCAAAGAAACTAACAAAAAACTTCTTCGGTGGAGTTTAGCTCTCCAAGATTTTGATTTCGACATCCAACACATCTCAGGAGCTTCTAACAAAGTGGCTGATGCACTCTCCCGTGAAAGTTTCCCAGAGTCAACTGGTTAAAATCGTCCTTGAGATGTGGAAAATATTGTTAGTCTTTATGTACTTGGTAGTATATTTAGAGATGCATGTGTCCTATTAACTCTGTTTTTCCTAGAGCTCCAGGAAGAAATCCCAGCCAGTGTTTCACCCTAGCTGAGATTTGGGGGGCGTGTCATAAATATAAAGGGAAGGGTAAACCCCTTTGAAATCCCTCCTGGCCAGGGGAAAGCTCCTCTCACCTGTAAAGGGTTAAGAAGCTAAAGGTAACCTCGCTGGCACCTGACCAAAATGACCAATGAGGAGACAAGATACTTTCAAAAGCTGGGAGGAGGGAGACAAACAAAGGGTTTGGGTCTGTCTGTGTGCTGCTCTTGCCAGGGACAGAACAGGAATGGAGTCTTAGAACTTTTAGTAAGTAATCTAGCTAGGTATGTGTTAGATTATGATTTCTTTAAATGGCTGAGAGAAGCATTGTGCTGAATAGAATAACTATTTCTGTCTGTGTACTTTTTTTGTAACTTAAGGTTTTGCCTAGAGGGGTTCTCTATGTTTTGAATCTAATTACCCTGTAAGATATCTACCATCCTGATTTTACAGGGGGGATTTCTTTATTTCTATTTACTGCTATTTTTTATTAAAAGTCTTCTTTTAAAAAACTGAATGCTTTTTCATTGTTCTCAGATCCAAGGGTTTGGGTCTGTGGTCACCTATGCAAATTGGTGAGGCTTTTTATCCAACATTTCCCAGGAAAGGGGGGGTGCAAGTGTTGGGAGGATTGTTCATTGTTCTTAAGATCCAAGGGTCTGGGTCTGTAGTCACCTAGGCAAATTGGTGAGGCTTTTTACCAAACCTTGTCCAGGAAGTGGGGTGCAAGGTTTTGGGAAGTATTTTTGGGGGAAAGACGCGTCCAAACAGCTCTTCCCCAGTAACCAGTATTAGTTTGGTGGTGGTAGCGGCCATTCCAAGGATAACGGGTGTAATATTTTGTACCTTGGGGAAGTTTTGACCTAAGCTGGTAAAGATAAGCTTAGGAGGTTTTTCATGCAGGTCCCCACATCTGTACCCTAGAGTTCAGAGTGGGGGAGGAACCTTGACAGAGGGTTTATATCATAGTCATTTTTGAGTTATCTGAATACCAAAGAGCATTTGAAAACAAAACATTATAGCTAATATTCAAGTTCAGATAAGGGCTGATTTCTTTGGGAAAGTTATAAACAGCCAAGAATAGGAGGAGTTTAGAATAGAAATGCCATCTAAATAATAAATAGTAACACAATGCTGTCATAAAACTTTACACAGCCAGGGAATTGTATTTTATTTATAGGATTTTTATTGTGAGTGAATGTATTTTTAGACCCTGCTCATCCTTGTTTATAGTGCAGGTATACAGTTTCAGGAGCCCCAATGAATCATGAGCAGAGAAGGGAAAATATATTTGTACTGTACAGTAAACCATGTCCTCCCCTTAGCCCAATATTTTTGGTCTGCAATGCAGTAGATTTCTTGTTCTCTTTAATATGCATGATTTTTTTTAATAATATGCAAGTAAAGTATAGATATTTTTATTTAAAAAAAATCTGTCAGTCTTTTAAACAGAGCAAATTCACAGGATGGGGCTTGGGCACCACAGTGATAAATTTGGTATAATTCCATTTGTAGTAGAAAGAGAGAGCCTGAAGCATGGGCCTGGTGTAAGGCCTGAGGCCTGAACCAAAGTCATCTAAAGTTATGCTAGGAGCAACAGTCAGGCCCTGTCAAAAGCAGATGCTGGACAGCAAGTCAGTATCTGGTACACAAACTCATCACCACTATTGCTAGCATTGCTAAAACACACTGAATATGTAAACACATTCCCGCAGAAGAACACCCTAACCTAGCACATGATAAAATGGTTTGACAAAAGTGATATTTTATCTAAAACATTAGGAGAAAAAGTACAAAAACAGGTAGTGAATAGAAATGTTTTGTATGAAACAACAGGGGGAAGTACAAAGGGAGGTAACGAAGGTCAGAAAATGTATAAGATGTAAGTTGTTTGTCTCAGTCTACAAATGTTGGGATAATTCGCTTAAACCATTCGGCTGGCCTAGGGGGAAGTGGAAAGTCCCACCACTGACTGAGCTGGTCCACTGTCATGGGCATACATGTGTCAGTGTGACCTGTAACCACTGAACTGGGGCATTAGCACCATGCTTTGTCAGCAATAAACCTGACTGAGTGCCTTCGCTACTAAATGGGTCTGTTGTTATTGGGCAGTTTGATCGGAGCCTGCTGTATGGGTGACCTGGCCAGAGCAAGTGCAGCATGCAGAAAGAACACACGCATGCAGCCGAACATCTGACCACACCATTGATCAGATAGATAGATGTTTATTGTAAGTGGAAATGAAGATGCACAATGCAATGCACTGAAACAATTACAGACTCTAATTCAACTTTGCTACAGAGTTTTACTGTGGGTTAAGATTGATATCTTGCAATCCAGTCTTAATAAAGAGCAGCACATGGTCACACTATGGGACGAAAGCAGGGACTGAAGTGTGACTAAGTCATGATTTGGTCCCTGCTTTACCCTTGCTCTGTGTGGGAAGAAAGCCAAACATGCCTTTTTCCTATCTCATTTTACTTTCCCCTCTTTTACATAGTTGTAATCCCACTTAATGTTATATGTTCTTTACACTAATTTTACACCAATGTAGCATCACTGAAGTAAGAGAGAACAGAATCAGGCCCCAAGTGGTCTAATTAGAGAAGTCAGGGATAGTCATATATTGCACTTCTTCAATGTAGTAGTATCCTTTGAGATAATTCTTTGGGGCTACTCAAGTTAAGACAGTGAAAGAATCTATTAACAGGTCACTGATCTCACTGACAGTTGTTCTGCAGAGCTGTGGTGTTTTCTGCAATGAGCTCTTTGCAATGACTTGCTGACATTAAGATTCAGACTCCATTATAAAATATCCATGTAGATGAAGTTCATTAAAGTTTTAGTGTTCCCAGCAACATTGTACCATACTCTGAGGTGGCAAAGAAACAATACTTCACAACTTCTTGTTAGTCCTAATTGCTTCCTGAGTAGGGCTGCCTAGCAAGAAGGACTGAAAAAATTGTATAGCCATGTCATAAATTTGTATGAGAACCTGCTGTGATGGGTTGGACCCCCTGGGATGTCACCTGGTGTGCTGGGACGACACTGAGGCAGACTGTTCTGCCAGCCTGGGCCCCCTTTTACCTGATCTTGCTGGGCTAGGCTCCCCAGCCTTTTCCAGCTGAGCACACAGGCAGGGCCACACCCCGCTGCACAGAGAGACAGAGATCCGCTCTGAGAAGGCTCAGCTTAAGGGGCTTGCCACAGCACCCAGATGTCCACCCACCACCCCCCCCGCTTGGAGTACAAACCCAAAATTATATTAAATTCGCCTCTTCCCTCAATGTGGAGGAGGGTATGCACAGCTTCTCGCTTTCCCCCCCCCCTCCACCCCCATTAGAAATCACATAAACTGGGTTATATTGTAAACCAGAAATAAGTTATTTAACTATAACAAGTGTCTTTTAACTAGTTAAGGAGGTAGCAGACAGAACAAGGTAGATTACTAAGAAAATAAAACAGAGCACGCAAACTAAGCGTAATACTCTGGTTACATGTCAGTTCTCCCCCTAAATGTGGTTCTAATAATCTATGATATGAATATGACATAACAGATATACTTTATGCAAGATGACTTATGTGAGGTGATATTGGAAATCATGGTTATGATTTACTGAATGTGATTATTCAATGTGTGTGTCTGTATGTGAAGTTAGGAATATTGACTATGTATCTGTAGCTGTATCTATTTCAGCTTTGGGTGACACCCACCGCTAGCACTTCAGGTACAACAATGGAAAAGCCAGACAGTGAAAAGCTTGGCCCTCCTGTGGATGCTCCATACTGCCACTGACTCATGGAACTGTGATCCTACAGAGTCAGATGGCATTGTCACCTGATACTAAAACATTACCTGGGACTTCTTGTAACTTTCCACTGTAAGGAAAGGGGGAGGGGGTGTCAAGTTTGGGAAATCAAAGGATTCTTTCCTTATTTAAATCCTATTTAAGGGTGGGGAGGAAGGCAAACAGGACTCTCCTCTCCATGGCCTGTCTGCCCAAGAAGAAAGACTGAAGGCCAGGGGGGAGTCCAGACTGAGACAGAGGCATTCTGAAAAGGAGTATAAGTGGAACTCTGAACCACCGAAACTTTGAAAAACTGCCTGCAACAATATCTAAGGTGAGAAATACTATTTGTAACCAATTTCTTTAGTGAAACTAGCTTAGTTTGCATGTTTGATTTCACTTGCTTAGTAATCTGCTTTGTTCTGTTACCCCTTTTATAACTTAAAATCTGCCTTTTATAGTTAATAAAATTTGTTTTATTATTTATTTCTGAAATTTCTAACGTGGAGTGGGGGAAGTAAGAAGTGTGCATACCTCTCTTCACATTGAGGGAGGGAGGCGAATTTCACAATATGTCTTTAGGTCTGCACTCCAAGGGACATCTGAGTGCTGGAGTAAGTCCCTTAAACTGAGTCTTCCCAGAGCTGATCTGCAGCTCGGTGTGGCCCTGCCTGTATGTGTGTTAGAGGAGGTTTTAAGAGCCTGGCTCAGCAAAACAGGTTAAAGGGGGACCATGCTAGCAGAACAGGTAGACTCAGTGGTATCTCAGCACATCAGGTGGCTTCCCAAGGGGTCCAACACATCACACCTACCAATATCTGGATCCTAACAAACACAATAATTTTCTGAAATAGTTTGTCTGTTGTCCTAGACCAGGGATGGGCAAACTTTTTGGCCCAAGGCCACATTGGGGAATTGTATGGAGGGCCATGAATGCTCACCAAATGGGGGTTGGGTGTAGAAGGGGGTGTAGGCTCTGGGTGGGGGCTGGGGATGAGGAGTTTGGCGTGTAGGAGGGTGTTCTGGGCTGGGACCAAGGGGTTTGCAGTGCAGGAGCGGGATCAGGGCTAGAGCAGGGGTGCGAGAAGGGGTTCAGGTTCTGGCTGGGGGTGCAGGCTCTGGGGTGGGCTGGGGATGAGAGCTTTGGGGGTGCAGGAGGATGCTCCAGGCTGGGATCGAGTGATTTAGAGAGTGGGAGCGGGATCAGGGGCTGGAGCAGGGGTGGGGAGAGGCTCAGGGATGTGGCCCCTGATTCAGCGCCCCCCGGAGCGGGGCCAAGCTGTGTGGTATGGCCCCAACCCAACACCCCATCCGGAGCGCCAAAGCAGGGCCAAGCCGTGTGGTGCGGTTCAGCTTGCCCAGCCCTGTCCTAGACATTATATAGTTATGAGGATTTGGATATTTGCAGGGGCAGATACTGTAAAGCTATTTTACATAACTGAAGCATACCAAATGCACTTAAGAGTACGTTGACCCTTTGTAAGCCATTATGTAAAAGCTGTTTTTTTTAAAAATGCACCAAATAGAATCTGGGGGGAGAGAGGAGCCAATAAAACATAGAAACCTACAAGAAGATTGGAAACACAGAGTTTCAGTAATATTAAGTTCAACCACAAGTTATTGACCTTGATGCAAGTAATCAAGTGGTTGAAATTCAGTGGTCTGTGTTATACAAAAAGAAAAGGAGTACTTGTGGCACCTTAGAGACTAACCAATTTATTTGAGCATAAGCTTTTGTGAGCTACAGCTCACTTCATCGGATGCAAACTGTGGAAACTGCAGAAGACATTATATACACAGAGACCATGAAACAATACCTCCTCCCACCCCACTCTCCTGCTGGTAATAGCTTATCTAAAGTGATCACTCTCCTTACAATGTGTATGATAATCAAGTTGGGCCATTTCCAGCACAAATCCAGGTTTTCTCACCCTCCCCCCCCCAACACAAACTCACTCTTCTGCTGGTAATAGCCCATCCAAAGTGACCACTCTCTTTACAATGTGTATGATAATCAAGGTGGGCCATTTCCAGCACAAATCCAGGTTTTCTCACCCCCCCCCCTTTTTCCAAAAAACACACACACAAACTCACTCTCCTGCTGGTAATAGCTTATCCAAAGTGACCACTCTCCCTACAATGTGCATGATAATCAAGGTGGGCCATTTCCAGCACAAATCCAGGTTTTCTCACCCCCCCACACACACACACAAACTCACTCTCCTGCTGGTAATAACTCATCCAAACTGACCACTCTCCTTACAATGTGTATGATAATCAAGGTGGGCCATTTCCAGCATAAATCCAAGTTTAACCAGAACGTCAGGGGGGGGAGGGTAGGAAAAAACAAGGGGAAATTGGGTACCTTGCATTATGACTTAGCCACTCCCAGTCTCTATTTAAGCCTAAATTAATAGTATCCAATTTGCAAATGAATTCCAATTCAGCAGTTTCTCGCTGGAGTCTGGATTTGAAATTTTTTTGTTTTAAGATAGCGACCTTCATGTCTGTATTTGCGTGACCAGAGAGATTGAAGTGTTCTCCGACTGGTTTATGAATGTTATAATTCTTGACATCTGATTTGTGTCCATTTATTCTTTTACGTAGAGACTGTCCAGTTTGACCAATGTACATGGCAGAGGGGCATTGCTGGCACATGATGGCATATATCACATTGGTGGATGTGCAGGTGAAAGAGCCTCTGATAGTGTGGCTGATGTTATTAGGCCCTGTGATGGTGTCCCCAAATAGATATGTGGGCATAGTTGGCAACAGAAAGCTTATGCTCAAATAAATTGGTTAGTCTCTAAGGTGCCACAAGTACTCCTTTTCTTTTTGCGAATACAGACTAACACGGCTGTTACTCTGAAACCTGTGTTATACAGGAATTCAAATCCTCTGTCTGTCCCTAAAATCCATAAATGCATAATAATGCCTATTTCCTGTGCCCCTACAATTACAATTATCATATGGGATGGATATGCCTGAACACAGTCACTTCTTGATAGAGGTGTGACACAGAGGTGTGACAATTGGTGGTTCAATACTGTGTCCGCAACTTGTCAGGCCTCACATATTCACCTAACAAACAGTTGTCATGATATAGACCCAAAAGATGGCTATCAGCCAGAGATTCCTGCAACCTATCAGCCAGGGCCTGGAATGTGACCAATAAGCTGGGACACGTCTCAGAATCTGCCCTGCCTGCAAACAAGTAGTAATCCAAATAGTGTACCACTTTGTATAAACTAGACTCCCGTCTCATTGCCCATTTCAGAGTTGTCCTGATTTTTTCTAATGCTGAACAGGAGATGGACTACCCCATCAAAAGTGACTTAACAAAATAAAACTGACCCTCAAAACAGAACCCAGAAGGTTAAAATGAGAAGAATGCACTGGCATTAATCAAAGGCCAACCTGAAGTCACATTTTGCCAATAGTGCCCCACAGACATGAAGGAAGAATAGCACACTGGACATAATTCCATGTCTATCACCTCATTAACTGAACTACCCATTGGGTATGACAGATGGTGGACCAAACAATACTCACCAGGTGGCATTCTTAGGAACCAAGCCTGAGCAATCTTTGTCTTTATAATGTGCCCCAACCTTTTATTAACTTCACATTTTTGGACTTTGTGACCTCTTACCCCTATATAAGTAATCCTAAAACCTGATGTAAACCCTTCCCATAAATACACCTCATCTGTATGGGATCACCCTAAGAAAAGGAATATTTGTAACCTTTCATCTTAACCAGAAACTAAGCTTTTTCCAATACCTCTACTGCCAGTTCCTCCATTCCACTTTCCCATTTCCTGATTTCACCATGGTTCCTGTACCCTGGGGCAAGCAGTGGAGTGGGGGTGGCTGTATTTACCCCCAATCTTCTACCATTTTGGGGCCTTCTCTGAAAGCAATAGCAATTACAGACCACATGGGCTCTGAAGCACATATTGCAGGCATGTTTAAATGTGCAGATGTCCTTGTTAAAACCCCAGCACATGTTATCAGGAGCACCAGCTCACTTTGGGGCTTGCTCAGTAATAAATAGGCTGCTGAGGTGTCATCCACTCCAACCAGAATGCTTGATGCGGGATGTCCCACCAAATTCTAGTCTGTGTTCATAGAATCATAGAATATCAGTGTTGAAAGAGACCTCAGGAGGTCATCTAGTCCAACCTCCTGCTTAAAGCAGGACCAATCCCCAATTTTTGCCCCAGATCCCTAAATGGCCCCCTCAAGGATTGAGCTCACAACTCTGGGTTTAGCAGGCCAATGCTCAAACCACTCAGCTATCTGTCCCCCCTATGCCCTCAGTCTAAACTATTCATCATAGTTAAACCAGGACATGCCCCAAAATGTATTATATGCCCACTGTATTATACCCACATATTTGAACAACTGTGGCTTCTCTCTGTGTATTGCTCTGGCATAGCTCCCTCAGATTTTTTTTTTAAAGCTGCTTCCCCATTTTCCCAGGTACGAGCCTTCCTTCATCATTTGGATTTGTCATTGCTTTGCTTGTCCTGCCCCATCCTACTGTCTGTCATAGCTTCACTGTTATAGATAAAATGGCCATGTATTCATCTCTAAATATGTTATCTTAGTATTATCAACTAACCTCGATTAAACCCTCAGCATCTTGAGGCCCACTGGATACTCCCTGAAAGGTGATCCTATCCTGTGAACACATTCCCTGAGAGATGGTCTCACTGTCAATGGGATTTTGGCTCCTAAGTGCCTTAATCCTTTCTGAAAATGATATTTAGGCTCCTACGTCAGTTAGGTGTTGCAAAGCTGAGTGTAATAACACCTACCTGCCTTTAAAAATCTGGGCTTTGGAGTCCATTTCTGCATTACTTATTGAAGCAAATCGCCTATTAACTACAGTGGGAGTTTTACCTGAGTAAGGACTGAACCAACACAGAGCAAGTAGTCACAGGAGTCTCAGACAAAATTTATACAGAACTTTTAAACGGTGTCAGAAAGTTGAGATGTTTTGAACTTACCACTCTGGACTATAGTTAAAGCTTAAGATGTCATGAGAATAAGCTCTCTTTTTTAATGTCCAAAACTTCCTAGGCTCCAGTCAGACTGAAAATACTGCTCAGTCTTTTTTAGTATTGCAGCACTTCCTGATTTGAGTCAAAAGAATAAGAGTTTCTTGAAAATAAACTATGAATTTTTTAGAATAATAAAAAGGCTTGGTTAATTTTGGGATGATGGTTGAATGATTTTTATTTTCTCTGAAATCACTTATCCCTTCCCAACTGTGAGCAGGGATTAGACATGAGTGTTTGTATTCCTATTTAATAAGAAATAGTTATTATTTACACGTATACAGTGCCCTCTATCCATCAACTTTAAATGTACTTACCACTGTACTTTTAAATAGCTTCATAAAACTCCTCCAATCCAAAAATTAGTACACGAAGGAAAAAAGTTTAATGATACTGAAGTTTACTTTTAACATTGCTATGAAATACCACAGTTTCCTCCCACCCCCACCCCACACACAGACACACAAGCCTTCTGTGTGACTTAAAAGGAGATCAAAACAATATCAAGAAGATGGGAAATGTGAGAGCTTAAAGGGAACAAATGCTTGAAAAGGGAAAGGAACAGGGAAAAAAGGACCAAGGAGAAGACTGGAAAAGAAAAAGATAAGCAGATGAAGGATGCAAAGTCACAGAACATAATTCTGAATGGAGGACTGTAGTATACACCCATGAGTCCATGACCTGTTGTTCATGAGTTTGTAGTATGTTCCTGATTAGCAAGGCAGAATCTTGTAGTACCCTCTAGTTAAGACAGCATTTCATATACTCATAACTTTCCTGAAAAAGAAATCACATTTTGAGCTGATAGTTCCCATACTTGGTATCGGCCAAAAAGTTCAATTTCTTCTGTGTCCCCTTCTTGTATCATCTGAAATATAAGCAGACTACCCAACTGATCTTCTCTGTACCATCTTTTTATTTTACATGCCCCAACCACACCCTCATCTAACCTCATCCTGGGTCAGTGAACAGGACGGGGGCTACGCATCTATTTATATATAAAATATAGCATTCAAATTCTAAATAGAGTGCAAAATTTTACAAACTAAAATAAGTACTGGTGTTTTTTCTCCAGTGTATGTCAAAGAGACAAGGTGGGTGAGGTTTTTTTGTTTTTTTGGACCAACTTCTGCTGGTGAAAGAGAGAAGCAAAACGAACAACAAACAGAAGTCAGTCCAATAAAATATATTACCTTACCCACCTTGTCTCTCTAATATCCTGGGACCAATACAGTTACCACACTGCAAACAAAAGTTAATATTAAGTCCTTGTTGTGTATTCAATATGGACTGCTGACTGTAAAGCAGAATGACTTTTATGATCAGATACTGGATATGGATCTGAACTATACACCTCAGCTTCAAATTGGGAGGGTCAGAATCCAATTCCCAGATCCAGATCAAATTTTCATCGGTGTCTTGTGTCTCTAATTGCACCAAATCACTATATCTGACCACCACCACCATATTCTCAAGTCTTCAGAGTCTAGATCAAGATCTTTGTGTCTGAACTTTATGTTGCCAATCCATTTAAGTATTACAGCGCCTATCACTGATGCTCCACTACCTGTTCCATCTGAAACACATGCAGCAACTTCTAAGCAATCTAAAGTTAGAAGGACAACTCTATTTCCCATAGAAAAGTCCTGTACGTTCCTTCCTGAACCTCCAGGATTTCTCTACTTCTCCCCTTTTTAAGCTCACCACCATTAAGATTCTGTATCCCTACTGCCACCTTTGTGGCAGCATTTGTGTGCGTGTCCTACCAGGTATAATTCACAGCAGTTGTGTGCATGTCCTCTCAGGTATAATTCGTAACATGACTGACCATGGAGACTTGCCTGAGATGGTTTCCCTTCGACTCTCACCAGTTGCTGAGTGCTATGTGCCCACATTGCTATCTTTCACAGTACTCCTAATATCTATTAGCCTACACACTCAGGTAAAATGCATTAATCCTTTTGCAGGATGTGGGTATTGCTCTCCTTTTCTTCCTTCTCACATGTAACCCACTTGTTCTGTTTTGAGGTGGTTTTTGTTTTTAACTGCTGTGTGAGCTTTTGTACCTCTAAGAGCAGAAAGTGAGACTGGGATTGTGGATTATACTTAGAAGAGAAGATTTTAAATAGTAGATTGCTACTTTGCATCCCTGTATTTGTTGCACCCTACATTTGTTTTCAGCAAAGCCACTGGGTAAAAAAAAAACATGCATAAGTTGAGTGTATCCTATGGTAATTAATGAATTAAACAGTATCCAAAAAATGAGATATGGTACACAAGTGATTTGAAAATCAGTGTGTCCTGGCTGTAATTTAAAATACAGAGATATTTCTAACAGATAACAGTTGCTATGTTAATAAAATTAGGAATGCTAATGTCTATACATTTTTCTTAATGGTCTGCAGATTTCTCTGTGGCTCTGTATCATAGCTCTATTGCCATTCAGCCAGCTAATTAACTTCTTTCATTAGGAGCTCTGTCCACTAACATCCCTTTCTGGCTTATAGTTAATTACCACTTTCAAATCCCACAGCCACAGAGTTTCCTAGACGATAAGGGTGACTGGCCACCTCTCCCTGCATTGTAAAAATGAATTTCACTCAGCATATTGTATACTTTAATTGTGATGCATGGAAGGTTAACAAGGATGCAGTTAAAATGGAAGATTGTGGATCTAAAACTGGACAGTATTACTTAATGAGTAAAAAATATTAAAAATCAAAGGGCAAAATGTTGTTTCTGCTGAGCTTCAAGTATGATATGCCTGCAAATGTCAGTATGCATTCCACCTAATTGGATGTGCACCATTAAAGACAGGAGTTTATCAGAAATGCTATTGGAGATTAAAGCACATAATTAATCTAATCAATTTTATCTCCTCCAAAATTGATAATATGACAATGTACAATACTCCCTAGGTTTTAATATAATCTTATGAGCTCCCTTTTGCTCTTGGATTACATAATGGATGAGCTAGCTCTAAAATCATCAGCCTGTCTGGATACCTGTGGCAGAATATCCACAGGCTGGTATATTAACTGAAGAATTTACTCTGAAAATTGCAGTCAGATACACATTAAATCTAGTTTCATTCTTGGGTCCTGATCCTATAACTAGATATGAATGATCTCAAGGGTCTGTCCACCTGAATCTGATTGTAGGAATGGCTTTACTATGTCATGGTCATAAAATAAAGTCGTTTTCCGCCTGAAGGTAAAATATCTAGAAGCAGGTCTAACTGCCCTGATAACCCAGGAAGCCTAGGACGAGGGCATGAAATTTTGTGGGTTCTTCCCTCCCTCCTCTCCCCGCCCTCCTACAGGGCTTTTATATATTTATTCATTTGTCAACAGTAAAAAAAGAAATGTGAACTCTTCATTTAATATGTAAGAAGATGCAGTAATTAGGTGACTTCACCATACCGCCTTCTTCCACATGAAAATGGCAGGATTCAGAAATTGACTCCTATTTTTTTTTTTGTAGGAAGGGCTACTTATGTACCCACTGCAATCTTACTGGGGGTGGGTCTTCGTCCAGTTAGATGGAAGAAAAGGTGCATTGCCCCTTTAAGGGAACCCTTACAGAAGGTGTGGAGAAGGGGAAAATTTTACTGGGTCAGGCAGGAAGCAGTCAGGGCCAACTCACAACAAGGTCACTACATTGCCCTTTCTGCTTTTCTGCTGAGTATAAGAGGGTGTGTGGGGAATGGGGCAAGGGGTGGTATTTATATTCCATGTAGCCCCGGAGAGGCACTCTTCACCAGGGTCAGGCTGGTAGCAGTATTAGCAGTAGCAACAATTGCATCTGCAGTGCCTCCACTTACAAGCAGTCTGCCAGCAGTGCTAGGTGCTGCAGTCCAGAACAGAGTAGTGACATTAGGACGGAGACAGAGGAATCCCCTCTCCCAGCAACTGGGCCAGAGACATAGGTGGGTGTTCAGGTTCCCACCTCCACGCTCCTGTGGGCGGCATGGGAATGAAGGAGGAAGCCATTTGGGGACCCCTTTCCTCATGGGAGTAGCAGTGGGCAAACCCTTCCTGTGGAGGGCAACAAGCATTGAAGATTGGGGAGGCGGGCCAAGAACTGATTGAAGTGGTGCGTGCTGAAACGGCCGCTCTTGCAACAGCAGCAATTCAAAGGTTACAGGGGGCTGCAGGACAAGCAGAGCCAGATGATGCGAATGAATGACCTCTAAGGCCCAGGAGGCAAAGAATTGCAGAAGACACACTCACTGCTTGTGAGGGTGAGTTGGAAATGGGGTGAATGGGGGAGGAGAGCTCAAGAAAGAGAAGTGTAATGGGCACGGCTGGTGAGAGCATGGTTCTGGAGAGCCTTGTAACAGTTGGGGGCAAAATGATGGACATGGGAATCTCTTTTTGCACCTTGGGCAAACCCAAGGTGTGTCTTTTGACATTTGTAAAATGGCTATAATTAGAAGATTAGCTTTAATTGAGAAATTAAGATCTGGGGTCAAGTGTTGGCCCCACTGAAGTCAACGGGATTACCTCTGGATCTTAATTTGCTCAAAATTAAGGGGTGTTGTAATACAAGGTTTTGGAACACATCTATCAACAGAGGTAACACCACTAAGGTCCTGATTCAATAAAACTCTTGAGGAGTTTAAGTCCCATGACTTAATGGGATTACTCACATGGAATCATAGAACCAAAGAGTGGTCAAGGCCAAAGTACCTAATGGCTTTGCTGTTCCTACTTCAGAGCTGTGACAAAAAATAGTTAAAATTAAAAAAAACTGAAACCAGCTTTATTATTTTTATGTTGCATAGAAATTTCAGACTTTAAAACTTAGGGAGAAACTACTGCAAATAATTTCACAATACCCAGAGACCCCATTTTTTAGCCATTTCCAATAATTAATTAGTTGTTAGCAAAGTGCTTATAGGTCTTATAATGAAAGTTATTATAAACAGCAAGGACTTGATCCGGCAGAGTACAAAGCAACTCTAGTGAGTTGCTGAGTGCACTCAATACCTAAAAAAAGTCAAGTCTAACAATCTTTACACTGGGAACCTCCTCTGAAATGACATCAGTGGGAGTAGAAGGTGTTCGGAAGTTCACAGGCGATATAAGAACTGGGCTATAAGAAAGATAACCTCACCATGCTCATAAGCAGGGGCAGCTCTACCAATTTTGCTGCCCAAAAGCCACTGCCATGGGAAGAGTGGCGGAGCTGCCGCAGAATTGCCACCGTGGGACACGGACTGCCGTCCCATTCTGAATGCCACCCCAAGCACCTGCTCGGAAACCTGGTGCCTGGAGCCGGCCCTGCTCATAAGGAACCTTTCCCCCCATTCCTGCTTCTTCACAAAAGGCTTTTCTTTTTCTTTTCTTTATTTTGCCTTGAAATCTTTAGATCAATTTTATTGTATTTCTCATGCTGCCAATTAAAGCCATACACCATTATCATTCTCTTTTAAGGTTAAAGTGCTTCTAAGTGCTTAGCTGTATGAAAGCAATAGATCCATATTTCTTAGCATTAAAATAATTTAATATTTTTGGTTGTCCCTTCCTCTGAAGCAGAAATTATATGATTTTCTTCCTGTCTTCTTTCACTACATTCTTTCATTTTCTAGCTCTCTGGTGTCTTAATTTTTGGTGTACTCACTCTGTCTTCAATTTCACTCATTTTCTTATTTTATCACATCACGTGCTTTTAAGGGAAACACCATGCAAATTCACAGTAGCAACATAATTATAATATACTACTGATGCAGCAGAATCCTGAAGGAAGAGTGGTTATATCTTCTGTACATGTACCATGAGGAAAAGGACTTGTATATTAAATTGAAATAGCACAGTTGGAAGGGAAAGGATACTAAAGGAAAGAAAATCCAAATTTCAAATAGGTTATATTAAGAAGCTATAAGAAGTGTAGGGCAATTACTTCCCATAGGAACACTATTAGGACACCCAGGAGTCTGAGAACCTTCAGAAGACCAAGGATTGTTTAAGATTTATTCCCCTTGGTTCCTAGGGGAATGAAGACTATAAGGCTACGATCCCAGGCTTTGTATCATTTGTTAGCAGGCTGGAAAGGCAATTTTCAAGGTAACCTTCATTTCATCACAATAGATCATACAAACAAATGTTCACATGATTTTTCAACAGCTTTGATGATAGTAGTAACTTCAAAAAGCCATAGGGTTAATTGTCCTCTCTACACCCTCCCAAAAAACATTAGTTATACAAGCTACTTCATGTCCTAGATAAATAAATGAGACAATTAACCAGACATATTGGCCCAAATTTTGCACTGATTTAAATCACATGCATTGTGCAAAAGGCAAATCAGCACTGAATGTGGCTCCCTGAATTAAAAGCAGACAGTTACCTAGCATGTTAATTATGACAAGCATTAGATGTGCTAAAGGATACAGGATAAATTTATAGCAAGATAAGTCTAGGTAGATGGTGAGCAGGTCTCAATAAAAGCCAAGCTGAACCTCTGCCCAGACCTTCAACTGAGCCTGAACTAAACCCTTTTGATGGCATGAGACTTTTTTCTCCCCTCTATATTTTCACATTAGCATTTCATGTGGTTTTGACTAGAAATGGGAGGTATCAAGATACCAAACACAATTCTGTTTGAGACCTTTCCAGCCTGGATGGAAGCATCCAATGAACTACTGTTACCAATGAGGCAAACTGTTTTTTCTTTTGTTTTCAAATATGAATGGCATAGCATGGGGGAGAAAAATATCCTAAAACAACAAGGGTGAAATTCACTACAGTGTGGAGGGCAAGCACAGTTCAAGGTCTTGTCCTCCACTTAACTCCTGTGGTGGAGCTGCAACAGAGCAGCTGGGCTTCACAGCCACTGCATGATGTAGAAGTTTGCTCTGGTCTGGACCAGCGCCGCATGGGTCAGTGAGGAAGGTGGAAATGGGAAAGAGCATACATGGGATACATATTTACATGGATACTCTCAGGTCTTGGAAAATGTGAGTTCAATCTTACAAGGTGCTGAGTACTGTGGATCCAGTCCAGCAAAGCACTTAGTCAGATACTTAACTTTAAGCACATAAGTAGCCCCACTGAAGTCAAGGGGACAAGTTAAGCTCATCCTTAGGGTATGTCTACACTGCAACTAAAACCCACAGCTGGCCCTTGCCAGCTGACTTGGGCTTCCAGGGTCTTGGCTAAGGGGCTGTTTAATTGCAACGTAGAAGTTCATGCTCAGGTGAGGGTCCCAGAACATGGGCTGCAACCTGAGTCTGAATTTCGACACCACAGCCCCATGAGCCCACCACGACACTAAACAGCCCCATAAGTCCAAGTCAGCTGGCATGGGCCAGCCATGGGTGTCTAATCGCAGTGTGGACATACCATCATTCAGATGCTTTGTTAGGTCCAGATCAGAGTGCTCAGCACCTTGCAGTGTGAAACCTCATGTGAAGGAGGAAGCATTCTGAATATATTTGATTTTAAGATGTTAATATATTGGTGATTTTAAAGAATCCAATCCTGCCGTAAATTCACTCATAACTCTCCTTGACTGCAATGGGCAGAAGACTTGTAAAATATTGGTAGGACTAACTCTGCATTTTTCTTTAAATAATTTGAGACCTTAACTTTAAATTAACATTTTCAAAGGAATCTAATATGGGAATTTGGCAGCCAAATCCTACTGAAATTCAATGACTCCTTTGAAAATCTCAGACTTAAAATATAAAGCCAAATAATACAGGGCTCTTAACACCTAAAGGTTTAATATTTGGAGAATAGAAGAAAATATTGTGAATTTGAATTAAAAAATCCTGAAGCATTCATTACATATTAGTATGTGCAGCATTGGCTTTGTTGGCATTATAGAATGTGAGCCTACCCTTTTGGTACTTCCACACTGCAATAGGTCGTGCGATGGAAGCTCAGATAAGCATATCTGAATGAGCTTTAATCTAGCTAACACGACTAAAAAATGAAGACAGAACAGCATAAGCTTAAGAGTGGGCTAGTGACTAAAGTATGTACCCAGGGGCACCAGGCAGGCTTCCACAGCTGGAGTTGAGGCCTGCACCTCCACATCTTCACTACTATTTTTAGCCATGCTAGCTTGATTAAAGCTAGATTAGGTATGCCTAACTGAGCTGCAATCACATCTGTGATTGTAGTGTAGACATTTTGTTTTTGCAGCGCCTCACAATCCTTCTGATTTTGTAGTATTGACCAAACTGCTTGTGTATTGTTTCAGACAGCTAAAGGAAATGTCAGTGCTCATCCTGTTAATATAAAAAAGTCCTCTCTCATTGGACTGTATCAATATATTTTGTGAAATCCAAACTAAATGAATAGACAGTAAAGGAAGAACATTCTATCTTGATTGTAAATATGATAGATAAGAATATTTATAGTAAAGAGAATACATTGCCTGCAGAAAAATCAATCACACTTCAGTATACTCACTTCTGAAGGTGCATAACTCCTATCTAGTATTAATGAGAGTTCTGTGCTTTTTGCTTTTTACTTTGACTGTTTGGCTTTCATTACTGGGTAACAGGCACATCAAACAAAACACAAGTATGTGTTTTTCACATACCATTCTATATATCTGTCCATAAATTCAGATGATGGAACAATTATTTCCTCTAAATTCAGTCTGAGCAACACTATTAAATCTGACCCACTCTTTGATAATTAAGAAAAAACTAAACAGAATTTACCAGGGGTGATATTTTGCAGTGCAATTTTACTCTTAAAATATTCTCTCTACTGTACTTTGTATGTTCTTTTCTTGGGCAGACTGTTGATTTTCCAAAACTCTTAGCACCCAGCTATGTAGCATGTGAGGCTTCCCTATTAAATACATGATTGCAGTGATGATAATAACTTTGAATTAATAAGTCCCAAACAAATGCTTGTAATAAAATATTAAATAAAAGAAGTGAAGGAGAGTTTGTGCATGAGTGTGATAGCTGCAGAATCAAGACCTTAATTATCTACAAAGTACAGAAAAATTGAAGTTACAATTTATCGCTCATATTCTTTGCTTAGTAATTAATTACCTGTTTCTTATTTTTGAAATGAACAATTTTCCTCCCACTACCTCTGAGTGGGAAATAAAGAGTACTATGCTTTGTGCTGTAATTTAGCTTCCCACAATGAAGCATAAAATAGTGAAACACCAATGTTAAGGACAGTGCAGTTGATATTTTCTGGCTTTATAACTGCCAGTCTCCATGAACCAGAAAACAGCAGAGTTTTCATAATAGAGTATAGATAGCTTGCCACAGCTCCCATTTACATGAAAAATTATACAAAATAATTGAGAATGCAAAGGTCTTACAATAGAATGGGGAGGCAATGTTAACTTTTAAAAAACAAGTTTTAAAATAAACATTCCCCGTCATTTATGGGACATCAAATAAAACAACCTCAGGAAGTACATCATAGAGGTGACTTCACAGAGATTTCAGTCATAAATTGTTTTGCAAACATTTATGGAGCCAGAAAAAGAAATAGAAGAAAGTAGTTCAGAAGACTGGAAATTGTAGTGCAACAAGAATCCCTTATCTCTGTTCAGTAATAGTGAAGTGTGTTAAAATGATGGATGAGAATTCGCTTTCTCTAGGTTTCCTTTCCCAGCATTAACTACATTTCCTATCAGAACCGAAACATGCAGGGCAGATAGTCTGTGCTTATTTTGACTGAAGCAGGACTCAAATAGGAAGAATGCTGTGATGGTAGTGCAGGCCGCTGCCCCCACCCTACCACCCCCGCCACACTTTTTTTTTTTTAATACTGCAGTAGTCTGATAGAATGTATGCAAAAACTCTCCTTGATGAATGTAAACCATTTGAGCCATGAGCCGCAGGTTTACAAGTCCCCTACAAGTCTATATGAAATGGCTGTTAGATATCAAGTTCTGCCCTTATGTAAACACATACAACAGTAATCGATTGCAACAGTAGGTGTATCTTTATGGGAGGGGGAATGGGAAATAGAAACTTAAGAGTGAGACTTTCAAAGAAAAAGGGAGTAAGGCACACAATTATTACCAACTTGCAATGGAAATTGGGTGTCTAGCTCTTAGGTGTTTTTGAAAATATGACCCTAGAAGGCCTGATTCAAAGTTAACGAAGGCCAAATGGAATAACTTCCATTGATATCACTGGACTTAGACCCTATGTTAAAGTCTTATCCTGAGCCTCTGAACCAAATGGGAGTTTTCTCATTAACATTGATGGGAGCAGGTCCTTAGCTTCTAATCCTGGAGTTGTCATGTAAAAAAAATCCACAGTGACTTCAGCTCTATTATTGGGAGTGATCTACATCTGCAGGAATCTACTGAATTACAGTCTAACTACTGGGCAGTTTTCCACAGATCTGTAAATAATCCAAAAATAACAACAAAACCCACACGCACAATCACCAAGGAAATATTTACTTTTTTTATTCAGTCCAAATTTAAATTAAAGCTCAGATCTATATTTTATATCTATATTTTAATCTATATTATACTTCTTTTCTGCCCCCATAATTACCCATTTCTTGAGAGCCCATCCTCTCAGACTACATTTTTTTTCTAGATGTTCTTAAAGATTAGTAATTTAGTGGGAAACAGGATTTTTTCTTGTTGCTATGATACCATGAATGTTACTTTCTTACATCATAGCATTAGTTACAATTAGTTAATGATGCATTAAGGGAGAAAATGACAGAAGTTACAAACAGAATGAATTTCTTCAGATTTACTACTGACAACTGACAAGTTTTCCAATTTTCTCATAACGGACTTTTCAGTCTGAGAAGTACAAGCTGTCTGACAGGGAAGTTTCGCTCTGAATGAAACTTTGTTCATGCTAAGGAGAGGAAAGTGAAGGAATTGAAAGTCAATCTTTATTGTAACACTTCACCGTGGACTAAACAGAGATGAAGGATTCTGTTCAAGCCACATTTTCCAGTTCTCTGAAATACTGCATACCTGCCTTTTTTGTGAACTGTAGCACATTAGAACAACGAAACATGTACAATTAAAATAATTGCTTTCTGCATAAAATGACTACTGTATTTCTAGTTTGATTTATTATAGAATGCAGATGTTCTGTTATTATGACAGGGGAATGGAAATATCTATATATCCACACTGTACAAAAAATTGTGTCATTCTTCGAGTCATACACATAGATATGTTTTAACCCATTGTACTGCAACCTCATTGAACTGAGCTAATGTGTCCAAAGCAGCAGTACTTAGGGAAACAAAAATCAATGTGCAGGGTATCACACCCACAAATATCATCCATACCTCTTCATCAACAGGTGTTACTTAAACTTTGTACCCAAAAGGAAATGTGATCTCAAAAACAGACATTGGGACCAATAATTAATACTGTACTGATTCGGTTTCTAGTGTTCAAACAATTATGGCACATTTCTATTCACAAATCCAGAAACATTTGTCATTGCTGAGTAGCTGACATGAATGAAAAATGTAATTATATTAAACATGCTGAATTCTTTTGGCACTGATGTGAATGCAATCCCATAGGAATTCCAGTGTGATTTAACATGAACTAACATCCACTTATTGATTAAGTTTTACATCAACCGCTAATGGGAAGGTGTTTATTTAAGATGTAAGAACCATCTCAAATGTCTGAACCAAAGACCAATGAAACCAATGAAGAGACTCCAGTTTACATCAGTGGGGTTTGGATGGAGTCCTAATTGAATAATATCAAGTTTTTAGACGACTCAAAGATCCTTGAAAGCATCTTATCTTTGATGAAAGAGAGCTACAGGACAAAACTTTCCCAATATTTTATCAATCATATTTGGATATCAGAGTCATTTTTTTCTCTTTACTGCATGGGATAAAGATCAATATGAAGATAAATAGGACTGTAAAAGACTATGACCTTCACACACAATCCTTCTGTCCATCAACACCAGCATCTGAGAAATTTCCCTGTAATTGCTGGCCAACCAACACATCTACTGATTTAGTTCTAGTTACCTGGGACAAATCAAAAGTTTTCATCACATTACAAAGTAGAAACAACAGCCTTTCATAGAATTGTTCTCAGACAGCTTAGAATCCTTCCACCATGTCTGTTTACTTTTGATGTTCACAGATACATAATAAAAATTATTTTAACTATAATGCATAGCTCAGGACATGCTGATGACAGTAAGTGACAAACATTTGACAAGAGATGTTGGGAAGAAATTATACCAATACTGATATTCCTTATCAGTCTGTTCAGTATTATCTAATGTTGTTTCTGTGCAATGTTCAGGTTCCTTAGGTTTAAGGATTTCTGAACTATCACCCTACAATC
This sequence comes from Caretta caretta, assembly GCF_965140235.1. Taxonomy (NCBI): domain Eukaryota; kingdom Metazoa; phylum Chordata; order Testudines; family Cheloniidae; genus Caretta; species Caretta caretta. The sequence continues at coordinate 62,656,611 of NC_134213.1, read as the reverse complement.
AGTTCAAGGGGTTACCAAAAATGGTTCATTGCCTTGTGGCACTTTCTGCAATGATGGCATGTATGCTCAGTGAAACAGTGACAACTTATACTTTAGCAAATATGGTACTTCACCTCTTTCAGGATAGAAACTGTGTACAGATCTTTTTATGGGGAGAGAATTTTTTTAAATTCCATGTTAGGATATGAATGACTTTTAATGCTTTGTGTATCAGTCTAGGGCACAGTGCTTTTGTGATGAAGACCCAGATGACTCACCTTTCTCAATAAAAAAATACATTATTTGAAGTACAAAAGCATATTTTTTTTCTTTTTTATTTCTTTGAATGGGTTCTTTAAAATGTAATTCAGTCTAATTGTTCTGCTGCCATTCACAAATTGCTCATGCAGTTTATGTTGTCAGCACAAACTAAATTACAGTGCTGGATTCGGTTGGGGATATTTTTTTTATTTTTTAAATGATCTGACATCAGCAATTGCAAATTTTCCAGTTCCAAAAGTAGCGTGATAATTGCAGCCCATTGTGGAAATTCAGTGGTCTGCTGACATTCTGTTTAAAAAAAATCAACTAGAGGGAGCACATATTGTAAAATAACACAATTTTGGGAGGACAGTTCTAAACTCACATTTTCAATAAGTAGGTTCTCACTTTGGAATGGTCAACAGCAACTAGGCAATCACACAGGAAGCTGCTATCTGGGAAAGTGTTTAAGCACCATCTCACTGAGTGTCAAAGATCTAGGTGTTTTCAAGGCTGCAGCTTGATGTGTTCAAAATGAAATTATTTTTAAATGATATAAGAAAAATCTAGAGGCTTTTTAGAGATCAGGTAAAATTTTCAAAGGTGCATAAATTACCTTTGAAAGAAGGACATGCTCCTAAGTCACTTGGTAATTTGACCCATCAGCTGCTTTGAGTGCTTGAAGTTGTCTTCCACTTCACAAAAACAAAGAACCTTCTGACTCAACCAACTTCCTCACCCCACCCCACAAAAAAACTAAAAACTACTAAAGCACTTGGTCCCTGATACAGTAAATCACACAAGCCCATGCTTAAGTCCAATTAATATCAGTGGAAAGTAAGCACACAGGTTAAGTGCTTGGCTGAATTGGGGCCTTTTTTCTGTTCTAAACACATAGGCCTTTTCTCTGTACTCCTTGCTGCTGCCTTGTCCACAAAGTGACAGGTGCAATCCAAACAGTTCCAAGTACCATTATAATACCAGTGATGCATTACAGAACCTGTCTTCATACTATGCATTTTATGCCCTTGGCACTATTCACTCAGCTACAGAGATTGCCAATAAAAATGAAGTAATTGCTAACAATCATTACACATTTTTGTATCTTGGTGTATGTCTACACTACGAAATTAGGTCGATTTTATAGAAGTCGATTTTATACAGTTGATTGTGTATGTCCCCACTAAGGGCATTACGTTGGCTGGGTGTGTCCTCAATACGGTGGCTAGCATCAATTTATGGAGCGGTGCACTGTGGGTAGCTATCCCACAGTTCGCGCAGTCGCCACTGCCCATTGGAATTCTGGGTTAAGCTCCCAATGCCTGATGGGGCAAAAACATTGTCGAGGGTGGTTTTGGGTACATATCATCAGTCACCCCTCCCTCCCTCCATGAAAGCAACGGCAGACAGTCGTTTCACACCTTTTTTCCTGGGTTACCTGTGAAGACGCCATGCCATGGCAAGCATATTGCTGCTCAGCTCACTGCTGCTGTTGTGAGCATTGTAAACACCTCGCGGATTATCCTGGAGTATGTGCAGAACCAGGCTAAGAGACACCAGCACGAGGACAATTGTGATGAGGACATGGACACAGATGTTCCTGAAAGCACGGGCTGTGGCAATTGGGACATCATGGCAGCAGTGGGGCAGGTTAATACAGTGGAACACCGATTCTGGGCCTGGCAAACAAGCACAGACTGGTGGGACTGCATAGTGTTGCAGGTATGGGATGATTTACAGTGGCTGCGAAATTTTCGCATGCATAAGGCCACTTTTCTTGAACTTTGTGAGTTACTTTCCTCTGCCCTGAAGTGCAGGAATACCAAGATGGGAGCTTGCCCTGACAGTTGAGAAACAAGTGGCGATAGCCCTGTGGAAGCTTGCAACACCTGACTGCTACCGGTCAGTCGGGATTCAATTTGGAGTGGGCAAGTCTAATATGGGGACTGCTGTGATCCAAGTAGCCAATGCAATCACTGACGTTCTGCTATCAAGGGAGTGACTCTGAGAAATGTACAGGTCATATTGGATGACTTTGCTGCAATGGGTTTCCCTAACTGTGGTGGGGTGATAGACGGAACACATATCTCTATCTTGGCACCGGACCACCTTGCCAACCTGTACGTAAACTGCAAGGGGTACTTCTCAATGGTGCTGCAAGCACTGGTGGATCACAAGGGACATTTCACCGACATCAAAGTGGGATGGCCAGGAAAGGTGCATGACACTCGATTCTTTAGGAACTCTGGGCTGTTCGAGCAGTTGATGAAGGGACTTACTTCCCAGACCAGAAAATTACCGTTGGGGATGTTGAAATGCCAATAGTTATCCTTGGGGACCCAGCCTACCTGTTGCTCCCATGGCTGATGAAGCCGTACACAAGCAACCTGGACAGTTGTAAGGAGCAGTTCAACTATAGGCTGAGCAAGTGCAGAATGGTGGTAGAATGTGCCTTTGGACGTTTAAAAGCTCACTGGCACTGTTTGCTGACTAGGTTAGACCTCAGCGCAACCAACATTCCCATTGTTATTGCTGCTTGCTGTGTGCTCCATAATATCTGTGAGAGTAAGGGGGAGATGTTTATGGCGGGTGGAAGGTTGAGGCAAATCGCCTGGCTGCCAATTTTGAACAGCCAGACACCAGGGTGATTAGAAGACCACAGGTAGGCGTGCTGCACATCAGAGAGGCTTTGAAAACCAGTTTCATGATTGGCCAGGCTATGGTGTGACAGTTCTGTTTGTTTCTCCTTGCTGCAAACCAACCCCTTTTGTTGATTTTAATTCCCTGTAAGCCAACCACCCTCCCCCCTTCATTCCCAGCTGGCAAAGGAAATAAAGTAACTATTGTTTTGAAACCATGCATTCTTTCTTTATTAATTTTAAAAAAGTGAGATTAAAAAGTGACAAAGTAGCTCAGGTGGGGTGCGGTGCGGGAGGAGGGAAGGACAAGGGCTCATTGCTTATTGTAGCCATGCTGCAGATCAAAACTGCTTGAATGATAGCCTTCTGTTGCTTGGGCCATCCTCTGGAGTGGAGTGGCTGGGTGCCTGGAGCCTCCCCTCTGTGTTCTTGGGCATCTGGGTGAGGAGGATATGGAACTTGGGGAGGAGCGCAATTAGTTATACAATGGATACAGCAGGGACCTGTGCTCTTGTTGGCTTTCCTGCAGCTCCAACAGACTCTTCATTATGTTCGTTTGCTCGCCCGTTAGCCTCAGCATCACCTCCTGGCTCTGTTCTTTGCGCTTGCTTAATGCTTTCCTGGCCTCTGCCACTGAACGCCTCCATGCATTAAGCTGTGCCCTATCAGTGCAGGAGGACTGCATGAGCTTGGAGAACATGTCGTCGCGAGTGCGTTTTTTTCACCTTCTAATCTGCGATAACCTCAGGGACGGAGATAATAGGGGGAGCATAGAAACATTTGCACCTGTGGGGAGATAAAAAGGGAGAGTAAAATTTAAGATGATACATTTCTGAGAACAAAAGGGAGACTCTTTCACAGTGAATCAAGCAATTCACAACAGACAGCACATGTGCTTTAGGTACAAGGTCGCATTTTGCCTTTTATATTGAGCACCTGCTAGTATGGTACCACATCACAAATGGCTGGGCAACAGAATTCGGTTTCCAGGCAGCCATGGTAAGCCTTTTGGTATGCGGGGTTGACTTCTTACGCCTTCATAACACGTGGGAATGTTTTCAAACTGCAGCGTCCTCCTTTCCCATAGCAAGCAATGCCGGCTGTGTTTCACATATAAAAGGAAGGGCTGTGGTTTTCAGGTGGATGTGCAGCACACACCTTCCCCCACCCCACTGCGTGGCTATTTTTTTGGATGATCCCTTCACCCCTCCCCCCGCCAAGTGGCTATTCTCCGGGATGATCCCTTTAACCAAGTGCAAACAACCCAGCATGAATGGGGTCCTTTAACTGTTCCCTTACAAAAATTCCCCTATTTCAACCAGGTGACCATGAATGATATCACTCTCCTGAGGCTAACACAGAAAGATAAAGACCGAATGTTGCTTGAATGCGACCAAAACCCAGGACCATTCACTGCCATGCTTTGTGTTGAAATGATTCCAGACTACTTGCTACTGGCTTGGGGTGGTAAAGAGTCCTACCATGGAGGACGAAATAAGGCAGCCTCCCCAGAAACCTTCTGCAAAGGCTTTCAGAGTACCTCCAGGAGACCTTCATGGAGATGGCCCTGGAGGACTCCTGCTCCATCCCCAGACATGTTAACAGACTTTTCCAGTAGCTGTACCGGCCACAAATGCATTCCAATTCTTCAGGGAAAATCAAACATTAAACGCTTTTGCTTTTAAACTCTGTACTGTAGTTACAAATGTCCACTCACCAGAGCTGCCTTCTCCGGCTTCAGGGTCAGGGATCCCGCCTTGGTAAGGTCCTGGCTGCCGGGGAGAACGGATTCACCACTTGCCTGTTGTGCATTCTCCTCCTCCTCTTCTTCCTCATCCTCATCCACAAAATCCTCCCCCCTGTTGGGTGAGACTCCCCCCTTGCAGGTGTCCATGGACAGTGGTGGGGTAGTGGCAGGGTCCCCCCCAAGAATGGCATGCAGCTGATCATAGAAGCGGCATGTTTGGGACTCTGACCCGGAGCGACAGTTTGCCTCCTTTGTCTTTTGGTAGGCTTGCCTGAGCTCCTTAACTTTCACATGGCCCTGCTGTGTGTCCCTGTTGTAGCCTCTGTCCATCATGCCCTGTGTGATTTTGGCATATATATTAGCATTTCTTCTTTTTGATCAGAGTTCGGTCTGCACAGATTCTTCTCCCCACACAGCAATCAGATCCAGTGTCTCCCGTTCGGTCCATGCTGGAGCTCATTTGCGATTCTGGGGGGACTGCACGGTCACCTGTGCTGCTGAGCTCACCACGCTGACCAAACAGGAAATGAAATTCAAAATTTCCCGGGGCTTTTTCTGTGTACCTGGCTAGTACATCAGAGTTCAAAGTGCTGTCCACAGCGGTCACATTGGAGCACTCTGGGATAGCTCCTGGAGGCCAATACTGTCGAATTGCATCTGCACTACCCCAAATTCAACCCAGCAAGGTCGATTTTAGCGCTACTCCCCTCGCCAGGGAGGAGTACAGAAGTCAATTTTAAGAACCTTTTAGGTCAACGGAACGGGGTTGGTTGTGTAGACGCAATCATTTTAAATTCAACCTAACCCCGTAGTGTAGACCAGGGCTTGGATAGCAGTTTTCTCCTATATTTACTGCAGAAAACATCCATGTGGGGTATTGACTGTTTAATGATAGCCACACTATTGCAGTATCCATTTGATTTTAAGGAAAGACTCTTGAAAAACGATAAGACCAAAAGAAAGTGTACGTCACCGCTGCTGTGAGGTGTGATTCCCAAATCAGCTAGACAGATAAGCACTAGCTCTGCTTGAGCTGGCACTTAAAAATGACAGTAGCCATGGCAGCATAGACTAGTCAACTGAGCACATATACAGAGAGTGGGGCAGGATTGTTCTCAAGTGGCTAATATGAGACTCTGCCCGTGCTGCCACACCTACACGACTATTTTCAAAATGCTAGTTTGAGCAAAGCAGGGTTTCTCACTGTCGGAAGAACCTCTGGATAATCTAGAAGTTATTTTTAGCCTTTACACTACCATTCTTCAACCAGAATTGACTTTCAAATAAGTTCATCTTACTTTTAAGTGCACAATTAATGATAAGGCTCTAAAATCCAGAGGCCTTGGTTTCGCCCCATTTCATGGCATAAAGATTTTTAAAAAAATATAATGTCACTATGCACCAGATTACACATGTGAAATTGCAATTCACATACTGAAGAGCAGTTTTGCTGAGCAAACCCTTTCCACATTTTCAGTGTATTAATGGGTCTCAGCTGAAAAGTAAGAACATAAGAATGGCACCCTGGGTCAGACCAAAGGTCTATCTAGCCCAGTATCCTGTCTTCCGACAGTGGCCAGTGCCAGGTGCCCCAGAGGGAATGAACAGAACAGGTAATCACCAAGTGATCCACCCCCGTCACTCATTCCCAGCTTCTGGCAAACAGGGGCTAGGGTCACCATCCCTGCCCATCCTGGCTAATTGACATTGATGGACCTATCCTCCATTAATTTTTCTAGTTCTTTTTCGAACCCTGTTATGGTCTTGGCCTTCACAACATCCGCTGGCAAGGAGTTCCACAGGTTGACTGTGCGTTGTGTGAAGAAATACTTCCTTTTATTTGTTTTAAACCTGCTGCCTATTAATTTCATTTGGTGACCCCTAGTTCTTGTGTTATGAGAAGTAGTAAACAACACTTCCTTATCTACTTTCTCTACACCAGTCCCGATTTTATAGACCTCAATCATATCTCCCCATAGCCGTCTCTTTTCCAAGCTGAAAAGCCCCAGTCTTATTGATCTCTCCTCATATGGAAGCCATTCCATACCCCTAATAATTTTTGTTGCCCTTTTCTGAACCTTTTCCAATTCCAATATATCTTTTTTGAGATGGGGCGACCACATCTGCACACAGTATTCAAGATGTGGGCATACCATGGATTTATATAGAGGCAACATGATATTTTCTGTACTATTATCTATCCTTTTCTTAATTATTCGCAGCATTCTGTTTGGTTTTTGGACTGCTGCTGCACATTGAGTGGATGTTTTCAGAAAACTATCCACAATGATGCCAAGATCTCTTTCTTGAGGGGTAACAGCTAAATTAGACCCCATCATTTTATATGTATGGGATTATGCTTTCCAATGTGCACTACTTTACATTTATCAGCATTAAATTTCATCTGCCATTTTGTTGCCCAGTCACTCAGTTTTGTGAGATCCTTTTCTAGTTCTTAGTAGTCTGCCTGGGTCTTAACTATCTTTAGTAATTTTGTATCCTCTTCAAATTTTGCCACCTCACTGTTTACCCCTTTTTCTAGATTATTTATGAATATGTTGAATAGGTCTGGTCCCAGATCAGACCCCTGGGGGACACCACTATTTACCTCTCTCCATTCTGAAAACTGACCATTTATACCTACCCTTTGTTTCCTATCTTTTAACCAGTTACCAATCCAAGTAAGTTTCACCCTGCAGGTATTCTATATTGTACAATATAATGAGATCATGTTGTACACTCTTAAAATTTAGAAGATCCATTATTGTAAGGGAAGTAGTCAATATTGTGCATATACAAATGTTAAAAAAGCAGCATACTCCCATTACACTATGTGTAGAAGTATAACTGATACATGTGTGTAATATAAAACTGCTATAAAACTATATAGTTTTAATATCTGACATTTATATAGCATCTTTCATCCTACAGAATCCCAGTGGGTTTTACAGATTAAACATAGGGATCAGTTCATCCAGCACGGAAATGAAGCAGCTGTGTAATATCATGTAGCACAGAGTAACATACAGAACAGTTGAAAACACAATGAGAATACCCTATCCAGCCAAAAGTGCAGGGGATTTCATGGTGGCAGAACGCAAAGTAATTATTACCCAAATTACCAGTTGGCCAGGACATCTGAAAAACATGCATACAATGTTTACAACAAAAGATGGGATTTCTCATGACAACAAGAAATCAGGACCTCAGCTTTATAACGCTTCTGAAAGATTGCAGCTCCAGAACACAATAGCCCTAGCACCATCCTAGAATACTGGTTGAGTGCTCTCTCCTACAGAGGAGTGATATCAACAGTACCAATGGCATCATGCACTACAGTAATTCAGTATTCCTTGTAGTTCTCTCAACCAAGTACTGACACAACACAACCCTGGCTTAGCTTTTGAGTTTGGGGGAGATAGTGATGTCTGTTTTGATACTGCTCTATATCAAAGATGTTGAAAGCTGGAAGGATTATCCAAGAATTACAGTGGTAGGCATATTAAAATGCTAGTTGGATCAACAGACGACAGAAAAATAGACAGATATAGGAGAGAATCAATGTGTACATCAAGAAAATAAAGACTGCATATATTTTCCTCCGCTTATATTGACAGCCTTGTAAAATCGTACTCTCCAAGGAGGAGTGTTATTTTTCTTAATAAAAGGTGAAATTAATATTTTCTCATAAAGTAGAGTAAAATAGTTATTTCACCTTGATATTTTACAAAGCAAAACACCAGAGTGTATCATCCCCAAACTCTGGAGAAGTTCAACATTAATATCTGCAATTGAATTACATGACTTGGGCTCATCTAAAACAGCACAATGACAGGACTCCTATTTCATTCTCCCCTTTGAGAGCTGTTTACCAAGCTTTCATTTCTCCTGTTACATTTCTTTCCACTTTTACATTTCAAATAGCAGTAGAGCTCACTGCATGCAAGCAACACTGAGGTCTGGACTATGGCATATAGACTGTGCTGCCTTTAAACAGGCAATGCATATAGTGTCTACCAGTATAATAAAAAAGAAACTATTTCACATCTCATTTGCAGCATAAATGTGGTGAATTATTTGTTGAGGTGAATGAGCAGCCTGAGGGTATTTTCCTTTGTCAAGTTTACGTAGATGGTTTAGGGAACTGCACCAATGATAGGCTCTCCTTGTCTTAATACACTGTGCAGAAACCCCATTGCACTTGCAGTCCTAGAGACAGCTAGTAAATGTACTAATCATCATATTATTAAAAATGTATTAACCCTTTATTGTCATTTGTGGTTTATACCTCATCTAAATGCCAGTGGATAATTTAATAGCATAAAAGAAGCTTTTGCAATGGGAGCATGACATTATTGTGAAACAGGGGCCCCAATTTTGTGAGCCCTTATGCGGAGCAGAGGCTCCCTCCAGTCCCTTCCAGACCCCAGTTCCAATCCTTTATGTCTCTCCTCCTCCCCCCACCCCTTATGGGGCGTTTCTTCAAAGAAAAGAAAATCCCCTCCCCTCTTCCTTCCCTTATAAGGGGAGTCTATAGGAAACCAAAGAGAGGCAAAGGTGATCTGGATACCAGGCAATCTTCCTGGGTCAACCCTTTGAGCTTGATTTAAAATGGGGTCTACCTCCAGCCCCTCCTCTGGGGCATATTGCTTTGAGGCTGGGTCATGCAACTTTGGGAGTGGTGCGGCCTGCCACTGACTTCCTCTCAGCAGACCTGTCTCTGCTGTCTGAGGCAGAACAGCCCTCCTCTTCTTCTTCATGACCCCTTCTTATAGCTGGTTTTCCCTTTTAAGCTCCCTCTCCCCTCCAGGTGGAACAAGCCTTGCAGGTGCACCTCATTGGTGTTGAACAGGGTCACAGGGGCTCCTTAATCACCTCTGCACCAGAGCCCTTTCTTAAAGTGGGAGGCTTCTTTCTGTCCTGCAGCTGCTTAATGAAGTTCAGGGGAAAGAAACATACATGTCAAATCCTGTACTCCTGCAAGACTCCCATTTATGCCATTAGAGTATTTTTAATCCATAGGAACTGCAAATAAATTGTTGTAAACTGATACAGTGGATTATCTGGTTCAGCAACCAAAAAAGCAACGTAAAGAGTTCATGCTGGAAGCTTGAGAGTACATAAATTACAAATAAGAAAAGCAAAAGGAAACAGTTTTGTGGAACCAGAAACAAGGTATAGCCAATAGCACGGCCATCAGTGATTATAGAGCTCTCCTTTCTCAAAGGCATCTATCCTCCACCCCTACTAACTAGCTGCTTTTACAGTTTCTTCCTGCCATCTGAGAGCCCCACTGAACTCTGAGTCCCCAGCCTTGCCTCATTACTTCCCCTTGGCTCTTAGTATGAGATCTGAGCAGGGATTTAACCAGAGATGAGCTGCCAAAATGTTAACAACCAGTTCCCTCCTCACCCCACAAGGGGGTCGTGGCCTGCCCCCGCCACTCCTGCCCCATCCAACCCCCCGCGTTCCTTGATGCCCTCCCCCTCCAGGACCCCTGCCCCATCCACGTCCCCTGACTGCCCCCAGAACCGGCAGGAGGGTCTCGTGGCCACTGTAGTGGGTGCCCACCCCACCCCGTCTCTAAGAGCCTGAGGGACCTGCCGGAGGGCGAGGTGGGGAGTCCCGGTGGTCCTTACCTGGCGCGGCTCCCGGGAAGCACCCGGCAGGTCCCTCTGGCTCCTAGGGGCGGGCTAGCGTAGCTAGGGGAGGAGCAGGGGGAGCGGCCGCTCCCCCCACTGATCACATCAAAAGTGGCACCTTAGGCACCAACTCCATGTGTGCTCCGGGGCTGGAGAGCACACGGGGAAAATTGGTGGCTGCAGAGCCCCCACCGGCAGCTCCCTGCCCCGCGCCTGGCTCCAGCTCACCTCCGCTCTGCCTTCTTCCCTGAACGTGCCGCCCCGCTCTGCTTCTCTGCGCCCGCCCTCCCCCCCCCCAGCTTCCCACGAATCAGCTATTCACGTGGGAAGCTGGGGAGGGCTGAGAAGCAGGCGGCAGCTTCGTGCTCAGGCTCGCAGAGGCAGAGGCAAGCTGGGCAGGGAGCGGTTCCCCTGTGCACCCCCTGGGGTACCTGCTGCCGCGCGGGCGGCCCTCCTCGCGCCCCCCTGCCCCAGCTCACCTCCGCGGGCCTGAGCGCGAAGCCACCGCCTGCTTCTCAGCCCTCCCAGGCTTCCCGCATGAACAGCTGATTCGCGGGAAGCCGGTCCGGGGGGGGGAGGGGCGAAAAGCAGAGTGGGGCGGCACGTTCAGGGAGGAGGTGGAGCGGAGATCAGCTGGGGCTGGGTGCAGGGCGGGGGGCTGCCAGTGAGTGCTCTGCACCCACCAAATTTTCCCCGCGGGTGCTCCAGCCCCGGAGCACCCACTGAGTCGGCGCCTAAGGCGCCACTTTTGGCCAGTTGTTAAATTTAGAAGTCCCAACAACCGGTTCTAAAAGGGCTTCTAAATCTAACGACCAGTTCTAGCGAACCAGTGCCAAACGGCTCCAGCTCACCACTGGATTTGACTCCTTGCTTACTGGAAATCAGGTAGAGTTCTTGCACCCGATCACTGTAGTGAAACATTTTGCAGCTATAACAGTGTATCTCGTTGAACCTACCATAGCGTTGTAACCAGGGAATCCAATACTGCTGATAGGATCAGTCAGTAACTGAAAAGTTATTGAAGCAGCTAGAACTCTACTAATAAAACAATGCAGGACATGGTGCTGGGTGCGGATTTCCAGCAAGAATGAAAGAAGCATCGATAAAGCAGCACAAACCGTACGGCTTCCTCTGATATTCATTGGAATAACATGAATTTGTGATGCCTACTTTTGGTATTTATGTAGGTACAACCACATCTCAATGGGACATTCATTCAGAATTAGATGTAATTGATATCCGCCTCGTATAAGCATTTTTCTCTTAAAGATTCAGGGTCCAATCCACAGCTGGAGTAAATAAATGTAGTTCGGTTGATTTCAGTGGACCTATGTCAATTTACACCAGTTAAGGATCTCATATTTAAAACCTGAGGTTTTAAAAGGATTAAAATCAAACCTTATACAATTTCAGCTTCTCCGGTAGATAGTTGAATATGTTTCGATATTTTCCTCTAACATCTGCTTCTTTATCGTCACATTACTGCATTTGATTATTACTTAAAGGAAGAACTGTAAAAAAAGTTGTGGAAGTTATATTTTTAAAACCACTTCTGAAATTGGTTTTCAGTGTCACTAGTTTTAAAGCAGCAATTTATTTTGCTTAATCATTCCTGAGTTAACTGAAATCTCTTTTTAAAATATCAGTGATTGATAGTCTCTTTTAATTGCAAGTAAGGGTAAACTACAATCATGTGCAAAAGTAATTTCCTTATGAAAGTATTGTTTTCTTAAATTCAAAGTGATCTGTGACATTTACACTACTTCCCTCATACAATATAATATGTACAACATGCTAGAATATTTTGTGCCTTGTTTACTTGACAGACAATTTGAGCCAAGTCGAAGTAGGATTTAAGCCACCTTAGCGTTTTTTTATAAATGTAGTTTGAAAGAACAAATGCTAATCAAAGGGAATTGGGGGAAGAAAGCTACCTAAGATCTGCCTCCTAGAGTTGACTTCTTTTTTTTTTTTCATAATGGGGGTGTTATTTACCACAATCCCCATCCCCATTTGATTTGGGCTACAAAATTGCACAGATTTCAAGATACCCCTTCAAGAAACAGGGTTCTGTGCTCAGTACTGGAACCAAGGCTTTCTATTATTGCTCCTAGTAATACATCTACCCATCCGTTGCCAGCCTCTCTTTAGCTAATAGCTTCCAAAGAGACACCACTCAGCGGAGGAGGTGTTCCCCAACATAGGGAAAGGTCCACAAAAAAAGTAATATAGATTTATCTATAGAAACATTTTAGGAGATTTATCACTGCATGACAGGGGAATGATGTATATACATACACACCTCCCAGTCTGCAGCCTTCCCCCATGTATGATATATGTCTCTTGGGACTGGGCCTCAGAAGCAACTGATAACTCCCACTTCCTTGGGAGAAATACAAGATCCATGGTTGGAGGCCTATAGACCTAGAGGCAATGAATGGGCCCCCAAATTTAAGCAGCACATGGCTGTGAAGACTCCATAGAAAAGTATACAATTTATGTTGGAGTATTCAGGGAACTAACACAATGTGCTTGGTCTAAAAGAGATAGAAAGTGCATAGAATCCTAGCTATAGCAAAAGATAGTTTAGGGAGTCTCACAGATTTGAATCAAATGATCCATCTTGTTTTCAATCTAAAAGAGCATTAACTATGCCCAAGAACTGAAACAGAGTGAGAGGATATTCTGGAATGGTATCAGAAAAGTCTTTCCCCTTCTCAAAGTCAAATTACCTCTGCATTTGCTCCTGCCATTTTGTGCCCACAATTATTATGTATGTGCAAAAACTAGAACTTGTGTGGGGCATTCCAGTAGTTATGGTTCTAGCTACATAATTTGCACATGCAAATTTGGAATCTTCTATACACGAATGTGTTTCTTCTCTAGATCAGACCCAAGAATACAAAAACAAAACAAAAAGTTTATCAAAACAAAAACATAAATAGGAGCAAGTTTGCACCCATGTTCAATTTTATCTCAACTATCAAAATTCAGGGATGAGAAGGACTTGATTAAAAGGTTCCAGTTTGGATTAAACATTTTTTCAGAGCTTTATTTCAGCATGACACTACAAAAATGAATGGCATTCATAACTCTCTCAGGCATTTCTATGGCAGCCATCGCTATTGTATGTGTCATAATCCTTTGTGCTCCTGTTGAATGGAGTTGTTACATGGTTTAGCAAAAAATATCAGTAGTTTGACAGCAATACTAACGACTATAGCGATGGGCCAATCTCAAAAGGGTTAGATGTTCAGTTTGGATAAGAATCCAGATGTTAGGATTCTTGAATAGCTTTGAAACTCTCTGATCAGAAAATTAAATTTAAAAAAGGGAAAAGAAAAGAAATAAACAAACTGAGGGAATAATTCAGTCTTTATATGCCTAGCATAGATTTTTTTCCCCTCTGCCTTGCTATCTTTTTAAAGAGAAGATATAGAAACATCCTTTAAAGGCTCCTTCAAAAAGAAGGGGAAAAAACCCACTAAGGAGCAATATCAGTACATTTGAAATGTACAGTTTCTATTTGTTTTGTGAAAAATCCTTTTTGCCAAAACTTGAAAGAGAGACAAGGTCCTCAGATAATCTGCGCTGTGTGTCACTATCATGAATATTTTTGTGAACTGACTTGCATAGCAGTTTTTTCACTTATATGGGTAACAGGTACAAGACTCTTACAAGCTTCACTGTGGTAAGATGAAATATATTCTTTTGACAGCTTTTCTTGTGCAACTCCAGAAAAGATTGTGCTGAGACACTCTCAAAAATGATACGGAGTTTCTGGCTAGATTAGGCACACTGGGTAAAATTTTCAAAAGCACTTAGCTGATTTAGGAGTCTAAGTCTCAGTGAAATATACTTTCGAAAAAAATAGAACTTTTACCTAATGTGCATTTTGAAATACAAAAGTCATTTTAAATAGGGCTGTCAAGTGATTAAAAAAATTAATCACAATCGCACTGTTAAACAATAACAGAATATCATTTATTTAAATACTTTTGGATATTTTCTATGTTTTCAAATATATTTATTTTAATTACAACACAGAATACAAAGTGCACAGTGCTCACTTTATATTTATTTTTATTACAAATATTTGCACTATAAAAAGAAAAGTAATAGTATTTTTCAATTCATCTTATACACATATTGTAGTGCAATCTCCTTATTATGAAAGTTCCACTTACAAATGTAGAATTATGTAAAAAAAAAAAACCCTGCATTCAAAAATAAAACAACATAAAACTTTAGAGCCTACAAGTCCTTTTAGTCCTACTACTTGTTCAGCCAATTGCTCAGACAAACAAGTTTGTTTACATATGCAGGAGATAATGCTGCCCACTTCTTGTTTACAATATCATCTGAAAGTGAGAAAAAGCATTCACATGGCACTGTTGTAGCCGGTGTCGCAAGATTTTAATGTGCCAGAGCCTCTAAAGATTCATATGTCCCTTCATGCTTCAACCACCATTCCAGAGGACGTGTCCATCCTAATAACGGGTTCTGTTTGAAAACCATACAAAGCAGTGTGGACTGACACTTGTTCATTTTCATCATCTGAGTCAGATGTCACCAGCAGAGGGTTGATTTTCTTTTTTGGCGGTTCAGGTTCTGTAGTTTCTGCATCGGAACGTTGCTCTTTTAAGACTTCTGAAAGCATGCTCCAAACCTCATCCCTCTCAGATTTTGGAAGGCATTTCAGATTCTTAATCCTTGGGTTGAGTGCTGTAGCTATCTTTAGAAATCTCACATTGCATCTTTGCATTTTGTCAAATCTGCAGTGAAAGTGTTCTTAAAACAAACAACATGTGCTGGGTCATCATCCGAGACTGCTATAATATGAACTATATGGCAGAATGTGGGTAAAATAGAGCAGGAGACATACAATTCTCCCTCAAGGAGTTCAGTCACAAATGTAATTAATGCATTATTTTTTTAACGAGCATCACCATCATGGAAGCATGTTGTATGGAATGGTGGCCAAACCATGAAGGGGCATATCTGGCATGTAAATACCTTGCAATGCTGGCTACAAATGTGCCATGTGAATGCCTGTTCTCACTTTCAGGTGACATTGTAAATAAGAAGTAGGCAGCATTATCTCGCATAAATATAAACACAATTGTTTGGCTGAAAGAGAAGTAGGACTGAGTGGACTTGTAGGCTCCAAAGTTTTACATTGTTTTGTTTTTGAGTGTAGTTATTGTAAAAAAAAAAAATCTACATTTGTAAGTTGCACTTTCAAAGAGATTGCACTACAGTACTTGTATGAGGTCAACTGAAAAATACTATTTCTTTTGTTTGCCATTTTTACAGTGAAAATATTTGTAATAAAAATAGCGGTATAAAGTGAGCACTGTCTACTTTGTATACTGTGTTGTAATTGAAATCAATATCTTTGAAAATGTAGAAAAACATCCAAAAATATTTAATAAATTTCAATAGGTATTCTATTTTTTAACAGTGTGATTAAATCTGCGATTAATCGTGATTAATTTTTTTAGTTAATCATGTGAATTAACTGCGATTAATTGACAGCTCTAATTTTAAAATATAACGTACACACACACGCACACACTCTCAGACATGCAAGTATAAAGGAATTTGTAAACAATATTCCCTATATACCGTAGCCTTGGGTCAGTTATTTACACACATCAGTGATATTCACCCTTACACACACACAAAGGCTGCACAACTGTACCAAGTACCAATTCACTCTTTAAGGTAGCTATGTAGAACATAACTTAATTGCTGGCCCTTTGTGCAGGGGTGAATTTTACCCATCCTGTTTAAGAATGGAAAAATGTTGTTGTTTTTTGTTTGTTTGTTTTTAAAAAGATGGTCCAAATCTTTGGTCAAAACTCAAACTAAGCTATTTTGTTCCTGTTATCCTCCTCTCCCAACCACCATTTTTGCTGTCTTCTGCCTTTCCTGTTTTCAAATTAGCCTTGAAGGGAAGGTAACATAATGCAACATTATAAGAGAGAGGATCCTTATGAGACAGAATTTACGTCCCAAGTAAACTTTTTGTGAGAGAGCATGAACTCATGAGATTAGCAGCCTGATTAGCCGAGCAAAGATAGCTTTTGAATAAGCAGCCCAACTGAACCAAATTCCTGTACATTTTGGGGTTCACCCATCACTAACTATAGCCGATACATAGGGCCCAACTCAGCCCTGATGTAATTGGACTCCTATTGAAGTCTAAAGCAGTGGAGAATTTCTTTTCCCCCCCCAGGCCTGCAAAACATTTTGCCACCAACCATCTGATCAAAATGTCTAACACCCATCCACGCTTCCTCCCAAACATTAGTGGAATCTTGTCGACCGCAATCACTCCCTTTTCTGTGTTCATATGAACAAACATCACAGATTGTGTTTTTATTAATGAATAGAGTAACCAGCATCCCTGAGAACTGAAGATGTTAGTTTTCAAGCCCCGTTCTTGTCCATTTTACAGTTTTTTGCTGGTTATTCTAAGTCCCAGCAGCATGGCTACCTGAAGGAGCCACCAACAAGCTGTTCTGGTAAAACCGTCTACAGGCTGGATGAGCCAGGGAAAACTCCCAAGTTTGTCATACAATAGCAATGCCATCATGCCCTCCATGATACCTTCTGCGGAGCATCCCATTCCAATCATCCTTTCCCTAACAAAGTGAAGTCTATGTGTAGCCAGAAGGTGGGAGCTACCACCAGTGGCATGTCTATAGCCAGCTCAGCTGCACTGCCATTATGTGCAGATAGCTACTGACCAAGTCTCCAGGCTATGTCCACACTTCTGCCTATTGAATCTATTGAATTTTTGGAAAGCTCAGTGACAATTTTTCAAACCTTGTGATCAATTTACATGGATTCATACTTCAAGGATATCTTTACATGAAAAAGAGCTAGATGTTAGCTGTTTTAAGATGAATGTAGAGAATCTCTGGCACATTTTTACATCCCCCAAGTTAGGGTTGTGGAATCTGTGTTTGTGGGCTTGAATGGCTCTGGTCAATAAAAGTCACACTTGCTTGCATCAGGATCAAATTTCTGCCCTCCCCCATTCAATATGATGAATTAAGTGTTACAGAATAATTAAGTGTTAATTAAGTTAATCAGATAATTAAGTGTTACAGAATTGTCTGTTTACACAGAGGTCCTCCATTCACCTCAACAGGCAAAAAAGCACTTTTGATCCTGCACTAGGACTGACATGAAAGACATTTTAACTCCCCTTGATTCTACACACCAATTAAATCTGCCAAAGTATACTTTCCTAAAGAGACAATGCAAAGCTGAAAACATTTGGAAATGCAAGGGAAATGAATTTAGGGGCTGTTAACCTGCTGGATTTCAAAGCTGCTGCAGAGCTAAGTGTTTTATCTCAGATCTCAAGCCAGGATCAATCAACACTTTACTGTTGCAAAATGACAAATTCTGATATTTCTTGATGCCTTGGTTGGTTTTCGGATCAGGAGTGACCAATTAAAAAAAAACAAATACATAATCCAAAAGAAAATGGCTTATTTGTAAAAGAGGGGTTGCAGAGAGAGACACTGGGACATGTTGGTATGCTCCAGAAAGCAAAACAAATTTATATTTTTAACTAGACTTTTCTGCTGCAGTTTTTTCCCCCCTACATCATCAAAATATAATTCTGTTAAGACATGAAAGCAATGTCAGTTAGGGTATTTTATTATTCAAAGGGGAAACTTTTCATTTTAGCAGCAGAGAGAATTCAGAGCCTGGGATGGAGTCTATGGAATTGTATCACTCTTGGAGAAAGTCAGTGCCTCTTAATGAGTTCTTAAGGCTGCCTGTGACTTGATAAATAGAAGTTTAGTACTGGCCACAGTAAGCCAACAACTCCATTGCATAAATACAATTTATGAAAGGATATTTTAGTTAAATAAACCAGTGCTATGCCAGACTGAATACCCACCATATACAAATGGCAAAACGGGAATAGTCACCGTCTCCTGGAAGGAGCACACCAAGTGCAGGAAGATGGGTAAGGAAAATGGAGTACTTGTTACTAGTTCTGGCTGAAAATGTTGGATAGTGGCAGGTTTGAAGAGAGGATCTTTCAGTGGGTCATGTAGAGGGAACGATGGAATGAAGGATCTGTGAGAAGCTTGGGGCATGGCAGAAAGAGGAAGAGGGGATTGGTGGGACAATTTAGCTTACCTTCTTCCCCAAAAGATGGAAGATGAGGAAAGCAGCTTGCTGGTGGCCTTTAAAGTGCCCAGGAGGGGCAGAAGTAAGTGGCCAGCCAACAGTCCTACCAAAACAATGAAGATTCAGGGAAAAGAGGGAAGTATTAACCAATGGTCGTCCCCTGAAGAGGTATCCTGTTCTGTTATTTGGCGTGAGAACTTGCCATAGGAAGATAGCCAAACGTACTCCATCTTCTCCCATGACACAGCCCAGATTTTTTGCAAACTTCAGTTAACTGGAGCTCAACTTTAGATTGATGGTAAAACCCCAAACAAGGTTACAGCAAGTTTCAGCTTTTGTTACTAAATCTTTGCAGAGCTCTCCCTATGTTCTGTTTGTAGCAATCCACTGTAGCTTTTATAGGATGTTTGAATTGTATCTACTATTGATAGCATGAATCAGCACAAGGCTGAGGCAGAGTGAAATTCATATAAGTTGATTGATGATGCAGCCCTTGAGCACCAGAAGCTGCTAATAAAAAAATCAAATTAATGGGTTCATAGAATATTTCTTCCAATGCAATTGCATACATATCTGGTGAGAAGCATCACACAGAGTTGAGGATAGTGGCACCAGATGAGTGCTGCTTTCTCACAAGTTGAATACAATGTACACATGGACACAGCTCTAAGACAAAATAGAGACCATGTCACTATCACTGCCCTGCATTCACAGAACAAACACCTGTCAAAAGTTTTGGATATATTAATACACTTTGAAACCTTATTATTCCAATGGGTTTACAATTTAGGTGACAACATGCTTTGCTTCTTTATAGTTTTTAAGTTCAATTACTTACAATTATTGTTGGCTTACTGTGTTCAGTACTAAATTCCATTGATATTGAACCTTATCTCTCTTAACTTTAAACTTAACACACAAACATTTTTTTCACTCAATTCTAGTGTCTTCACTTTATACTGCACTTTAAAATTTATCCATTACCAACAAAAGAGTTTTTATTCTAAATTATCTGTCCAACAAGCCTAGTACAGCCTAAAGCCAATCACCTGTTTGAGAAAATCCTCAAAAGGGAAACATATTTCCCTTTAAGTGCATGCTTCTGTGATTTTCTAGATTTTGTTTGCTAAGTATTATTGTTAAATAGCTTACCGAAACATAAATCTAGGTCTCAATCATGAATGGCACTAGATTTGCAGGAGAGAACCAGACACCCACCTGTTGCCTGGATCGTGCACCTTTCTAAAGAATTCAGCACATTTGAAATGGTCAGAACTTGCCCACTGAATTGAAAGGGTTTGTTTTATCAACTGGCCAGATTATATCTGGACATGGTGTAGGGAAGGGTATGAGGAATCACAAAGAACCTTCCTTCCTCTTTTTATTCCTTTCTCACATGAGGGACAGAAACAATAGCCTCTGTGTAGCTGGGGAAGAACAAGAACAAGGGGATTTCAAAGAGATGCGTGAGACAGAATTTCCACTCCTCCCAATCTTGTCTTTTCAATTTTTTCCTTTTAAGTGCCAGGGACTAGTTATTCTACCTTGACCTCACTCTGTTTTTTTTAACTAGTCTCAGAACTGGTGTAAACTGACGTAGCTCTACTGATGCAGCTCCACTGAAGTCAGAGCTATACTAGATCCGAGGAGCTGGTCCCCTGTGTGTGTACGTGCACAGACATGTATACTAAATCAGAGCATAGCTGACAACACACGCTCAGCACATAGGCAGTGACAAAAGTTTCAACAAAATGAATCCAGACAACAACTCTGCTCACTCTAGCAAATGCTTCCTCAATTGTCTTTGTTAATTAAACTTTGGTCTGAGAGTCTCCTTTAACTCAACAGCTTCAAGCCCAATATATGGGTGTGTGTAGCCTTAGTAGTGATTGACTGATAGCAACAGAAACACTTAATATTACTACTGAATTCACTATCCAGTAATAACTCTAGTCACAGCATTAATTGGAATAGATAACATCTAAAAATGATTTGATGCTGATCCCGCTGATGTTGAAGTCAATGGCAATAAAATCATTAACATTGATGGTGAAGGACTGAATGGTTGCAGTGAAAGGAAAATTTTTCTTTTGGTCCTAGGAAAGTACCTAAACAATACAGGCCCAATCCTGCATGAATTTTGCTAATGAATTCAATGGGAGCAAAATCGGGATCTTAATGAGGGCCACAAAAAAAGTTAAAACAAATACATAAATAAACCAAGCAACCAGATAACCAACCATCAGGGATATTTGAATGGCCTGCAAGCTTAAGAGTCCCCACAACCCAAATCTTCCCCTTTTCAGTCCTTATATTTTTGAGATTTAATATCTTAACTACTGCAACATATAGTCATAGAATACACACCAGGTCACAATGCTTCTCACTCAGTTTTGGCTTTGCTTTCCCCACCCTCCCTTCCCATCATGATGGAGGGACTGGTGAAGCCAAACCTGAGCAGCGCTGAGACCCCCATGCACTAGGTCACAAGGCCACTCACTCAGTTTTGGCCCTGCTGCCCCGCCATTATGAGGAAGAGCTCGTGGGACCAATGAGGTGGCCAGCGCTGCTCTTCCTCACCACTGCTAATGATATGTACCATGCATGATCTATGTGTGGTTGCAGTTAACACTGGTTAGAGTTATAGATTTGGCCTATACCATTGGCTCATACACACAAACACGCTCAGTCCCCAGTTATTACCGAATCCTTAACCTTCCAATACTACTAACACAAATGTGCCATACTGAAAACAAAAAAAAACAGAGCAACAAAGAAAGAAGTGACCAGAAGGTAAAATGCTCATCTAACGAAAAAACCTTTATCATATAAAAGAGTCCTTTCAACAAATATAATATTGCTTCTTGTCAAACTTTAATTCTTGACCCCACAATATAATACATAAACAATTTCCATATCCCCAAATAAATTACCCATGGCCTGTATATTTGATAAAATGTTCATTCCAGAGATGCAATCTGAGATAGGATAATCATCTAGTCTGCCTCTTTGGGGGGAACATCTGTCCAGTTTTTCAAGATTACTTCCTATGCCAAGAGTAATCCAGTCTGCTTCCTGGTTGCCATCTTTAATAAAGTGCTCTTGCAATCAGAAGCACAATTAAAACACACAGCACTGTTAGCTATGAAATCCACATACAAAATAATCCTTACCTTCTTTATCACCTTCCCCCCACCATAAATATGTAGGTATGATGTAAAGCCCCAAAGCAACATGGATACCCTTTTATGTGGTTTCAACATGGTCAGCAGAAGTTTTGGAGCTTTGAAACCATCTGTGTTTTTTTTCTTTCTTCAGTGTTCAGAATAAATTATAAAATATTTTAAGTCGCTGATTTTACATTTGTTTCATAATTATGAAACCAAATCTTTTCTCATTATCTTTCCATGGAAAATGTATCTACTCATCTCCCATGAGCACAGCAGTTCTATCAATTATATTCTTGATGAACACCAATTCTGATTTCTCTCAGGGCTTGTCCATACTACCAGTTAACTTGATGAAAAACTGCACCCCCTGCCCCCAAGCGATGTAACTTACATCGACTTAAAAACAATCTCCTTCCTACACAGCTTCCTCCTCTCATTGATGTGGAGTACGTCAACAGGAGACTGCTCTCCCATCAACATAATGCGTCTTCACCAGATGCACTGCAGAGGTGCCGATTTAGCACAGTAGTGAAATCAATCCCTTAGTGTCTGAGCCAGTGCCAAAGGGAATGTCTTTCCTGTAGTGCACTCTACTTGCCAGAGGTGATGCTACAGCACCCAGCCTCAGTTTCATCTTCTGCTTGGGGCCCCTTAAAAAGTTCACTCATTCCAGATATTCACACATTTCCCTTGTAAGACCCAAGTTATAAATTCCTGCACAGTCTTTTAAAATAGACCTCAAACCTACTGTCTTCAGAATGGTTTCAAACTGTGTCCACCTCTCCTCCTTGAGTGTCTATCTTCTCTTCAGAATTCAAATACTCTTATGCTCCAGCCCCAGGCTTGGTATAGCCCCTCCTCCCTGAGGGTCCATCTTTCTGTTCTCCCAGTACTTCTTGCCTGGGATTTGGCCTTCTCCACAAGCCACATTTCCCACTGGTGTATGCCCCCTGCAAGAGCCTTCTTACTTTCTGCATGTCTGCCCATACTCCCTTCCTGCTGTCTCCCCCTTTATAAAGCCCAGGTGCCAACCCTTAAGACAATTTGCGTAATCTGTCACAGGTACACTGGACCTTGCTGTCCCTCAAAAAGACCAGTCACTCTGCAACAGCTAGATTACAAGGAGGGGCTTTCTATAAAGACTTATTTAGTCATTTTTTCATATGTAATAACACTAACATTGTACAGACTGAGCTACCCAGACTTTGATAAGTCTGAAAAAAGCTAGATATTTTGCATAAATGTGTCAGAAAGGTGTAAAAGGCCCTTTTGTACCCAAATGGAACAATACACCTTGAAACGCCTCCCCTGTATATTTGAGTTATTCCTGATGTACACTTGCAAACCCCCATCCTGTAAGCTACTCTATGGGGACAGACCTCTGCAACCACAAAGAGCCACAATGAAGTCAGTGGACCATAGTGCAGGTACAGGGATATACTCACAAGTATGGACTTGTATGAACTTGCAGAATCAGGCCCTCAGATTAAATTTATGATAGATACCATCACTCTGCATACTCTGCTACCTATGCAGGCTGCTTGATAATGGAGATTTTTGCTCTTAAAAATCTGTAAATGGTGGACTAACTCATCAGAAAAAGAGAGGGCTGTATTTAGCAAAATTTCTTCCTCTAGGGTTAGTAACTCTAATGAGAAAGTGAAATAATTTAATATAATTAGAAAGTAAACAGAAGAACTTCCTGCCTAGTATTCAACCGCATCCTACAATATTGGCCTTTGGCCTCAGACATACTACAGAAAATTTCAGCTCTCCCACCGCATTTTGTTGTTGCCTTCAATGGAGGCATATTAAAGTAGGAAATACCAGACTGTAACTTGTGGCATTCTCTGAACCTAAATTTGTTGGGTAATTGTCTAAAAAGCAACACAGGCCAGACCATAGTAAAAAAGCTTAAAAAGGAATAACAGATCCTATGTCTTGCCAGGCTTACTGGGAAGTAAAATCCTCTCTGGAGTAGCCAGAGGCCTCAGAGACACTTACAGCAAGTAGGATTCTGAACATCCTCCTCAGAAACCACCTTCTGGCTTATCAAGGTTAACTGGTAGCAGGTTCCCCTAAATGCCTTGATATAAACTTAGGGCTGAGCAAGACCTAGGGCTAAATTCACAAAGGTACTTAGGCACCTGAACACCAGATTTAGGCACATACAATTCTGGGGTTTAGGTGCCTAAGTCCCAATTTTCGGCTCCACTGCAATCCACAAAACTCCTACCAAACCCTATAGGTGTCTAAACTCACTCAGTGCCCACTTTTGTGAATCACATTCTAAGGCACCTATCTCCCCTGCATTCATTGTATAAGGAGCCTAGGCACCAAACTCAGCTTTTGGGAATCACAGTGTTGTTTCTGTGATTTTCTAGGTGCCTAAAAGTTAAGAGTTATGATGCACAGTATCACAATGCCTAACTCCTTTTGTGACTCTAGTCCCTTGTGCCTGAGTCTCCATTGCCTTGTTCCTTGTGTTGTCTTTCACACCTACACCAAACATGCATAAAACACTGCTGTTCTGGCTGGGTTTTGCACTCACTTTGCACAGATGTTAAATGATGACACAAATAAAAAAAAAAGATGTGAAGGGTCACACTGCAGAAATCTGTACTCCTTTGGCTATTTAGGCTGCAGCTGAGGGAAACCTTTCATATGTGTTTGTTTCCTTCAGACAGAGTTCATTTTTTACAATATGAAAAAATATTTCACATATATATATATTTCATATATATATAAATATTTCATATATTCCATATAATAGGACTAAACTTTGTTGTGCAGATTTATTTTTCCCCCTCAGCCCAGCCAGCTTCTGCACCAGCCAATCTATATCAATAACTATCTTAAAAGAAAGCAGTATGACCTAAAAACTGCTGATAGAATTTAAGTTCAGGTACCCACACAAATGTATGTGAAACTTAGACCTGACCCTGCCCATCTTTCACAACCAGAATGCCAGTTCATCCCAGTGGGAACTCTACTTGTGAAAATACTACAGGACTGGAGCACCTATTACATAAATCAGAGTTAAAGGAACCTAACTGAGGAATTCCCTCAGACCCTTCCTTCAAGGGCAAGGGAATGTAGTTTTGTATTGATAGTGGCTCTGCATCTTAAAAATAATGATAATATAACAACAATAAAAATCTGGTTATAGTAGAATTTGCTGGTCCAAACCTAAATTCATATCAGACCAGATTTTTAAAAAGAGAAGAATTGCTAAATGTGGGAAAAGTACCTTGGAAATAACAAAAATGTTTGATTTGGTATTTATTCCTTGTCCCTTCATCATTTATGATCAGCAGAAGAAATGCCATGCCATCATAGTGTAGAAATAATGAGAAGAAAATGTAACTAGGTGGTTTAAGTAGCAACTTACGAAAAAATAGCAGACGATCATGTAATTAAAGCCAGGATCTTAATACATACACACAAGGAGGCCAAATTAGTATTGCACAGGTAACCTTAACAGGGACATTTCCTAACTTTTCAGTGCTTGATTTTGAAACCTTATTATTTTTAAAGGTAGATTTTTTGATGTGATATTGCTTTATACAGAGGTTTTACATCTGTTCTAGAAAGCAAATGAGTGTAAAATGCACCACTAACCCAATGTAATATTACTTCAGATCCCTATCATTAGCTTCTATTCTATAATGTAAAACCAGCTTGCAAGAAGCAACCCTGAGATTAATCAGTTACATTTTGTCACTAAAGGATGAAAATTCTTATTTCAGCCTAACTTAGCTCATTTTCCAGCCAGCAGCCCTTAAGAGAGACAAGAAAGAAAATGTACAGTTGGCCTGCGCTGTAAGGCCATTAAATTAAAAAGAAAAGTTTCATGCTCTGTGGTACCTAGCCATATGCTTAGGGACTTTCTATATATTTAAAGTTAACCACATACTTAAGTGCTTTGCTGCACTGGGACCTGATCTAAAAGGCATTGAATGCAATGGGGGTCTTTCAATTGACCTCACAGGGTTTTGGATTTGGCTAATTTCAATTGTCCCACTGAACTGTGGTGGTCACATGAGTTCTAGGAGCCCATGTTATCTAGCTGTGAAAGTACCTCAACAACAGTAGACATACCCAGTACCTGCTTTTCATGTTTACTGACTCAATTTTTGTTCACCAAAAACCTCACATTGGGCAATCACATTCCAGGAATTCCCACTGGAAACACAAAATTAAATCCTTGTCAGGATTTTGTTTTCATAAATAAAACAAACACTGAGATACGGTATCCTCATTAACTATGAGCTGGCAAGCATTCAAGTTCACTGTTGCTCAATTTAATATTGGACCCTGTCATGCATGATGAATTCTAGACATTCTCCTTTAGCTCCACCTTCTATATAATGAAGAAACTTAATTGCAAACTATTAAAAAAAAGATTACAATCTGCTTGTACTAATTATAGTTTAAAATGCACTACCCGAGTTTCTCTCTCTCTTCCTATCTCAAGGCTAATGATCCTTCCTCTAAGACACAGTATGAATATTGGTTTCTCTAAGTCATGGTTTCAACAAGATCTCTTTGTGAAATCCAAAGAAGGGCCAAATTGGAACACTTCAGAAAGTCTCCACACTGCATATGGAAAGGGAGGTTAAAATATCCAGACTTAAGAAACTAAGAAAGACATTTCATATTGAACTTTAAAAAAAAAAAAAACTACTTTGGTACCACTGACCACAAACAGTGGTACAGCAGTGGGCTGTTGTGATTAGCTTGTCTTGGTAGTTTTCCAAGCTCTGGAAAGAGGTCTCCTGTTTATTGAGCCTGTTCAGTTTCAAGATGAGAGATGCATTTCAATCATTCCACTTAATTTTGGAGTTCTAGAAGAGGGTCCCTATTTATTGCAATATTCATCATATGGGCCTGGTCTGCTTCTCAGCACATTTCTTTATTTTAAATTTATTTTTATTAAAAATCTTTGAGACTATTGCATCTTATTTCAAAGCTAAAGAAGCTTTGACATCCCTAGAAATGCAACCCTTTATCAGGGCAAGTCCTTACCTGGATTTGATTCCATGTTTTAAATGTAATATGTCTTTTGCAACTGTAACAGAACTTGAATTAATTTTAATACCATATGACATTTCAGCATAAATGGACAGTCTTTCATTTTGATTAAAGATTCAACATTTTACTTCCTATAGGCAACATCAAAAGAATCTAGCAGTGGATTATATTTTATTCATACAAAATCTTCTATCAGGAATCAAGTCCATTTTGTTATCACTATCTCCATTGTGTTATTATGCAGAGTAAGTACTCTTGTCAAAAGGACATACTGCCATTGGCCTTTTGGTTACACTAGTATTTAACATTATGATTTTGAAAGATTCCCACAGGGCTGATAGATCCAGTTATATTTTTTATTAATAGAAATTGTTGCTCTTCTGAAATAGAAGAGACATAAAACCAAGCTCTAAACTACTTGGACTAATCAAAGATCTCCTGGCACATTTTGCAAAGGTTGAGATCTTAGTACTCGTGTCCAGACAGCTGGCCAAATTCACCCTAAGTAATTATATACTTCTTGCCAAAGTTCCCCTTCTAATTTAAGTGTGGAAATTATTCTTTATTTCCTCTTCATTTTTTCATACTGCTGGAACAACATTGCTGCTGCATTCAACCTCAGGAGTGGCTGTATTTCAGTGGATAATAAAGTACATGTACTTTCCTGTCGAGTCCTGCAATAGGTGTGACAGGCACACTACAAATTCTTTAATATTGAGGCTAACAGTGATACTTATTATAAAAGATAAGTTTGTGAACACCTTGTTCATGTTGGTGAGTAGGTACTCATGGGAGTAGTCCCATTTGAAGTCAATGAATTCTCCTACATTACCCCCAAGCACTCCTTTTCTCTCTTTCTGTCCCCTGTTGTGGTGCCACTTCTTTTCTCAGCACTTCACAATGAGGTGCAAGTTTTAGCCGTAAGAGGTAATAGTAAGAAAGAATAGCACCATGCTATCGAATAATGATGCCATTGCACATGTCACCACAGTTACTACTACTACCTATCCTGATCGTTTAATAATCAGAAAAAGATACAGCCTGAAAAAGGTTTGATTTTAATGTGTCTCTGGAGCTTTGTTTCTGTACAGTACATTTAATATTGTTTCTTTTATGGCCTAATCCTGCAAATACTTACCACAAAAGTTGAAGAGACACCTAACTCCTAATGAGCTAATGAAACTCAATGGGAGTTGGGTGCCTAACTCCCATCTGTGCTTTTGAAAATCTCCCTTGCAATTTTTATCATTGTGATTAGCTCACATTGACTTCTTTGCATCCATATTAATTAACATTTAATACAACGCCAATACAATGTTCCTTTTACACTAAGTACAGTATCCAGTTCCTCCTCCTTGCTTTCTACAGTATATTTTCTTTCCTCATTCAGAGCTAGATTCTGCAAACACTACTCATGTTGAACACTGTTATTTCCAAGGGACTCCTTTCAGGAGCCGCCTCCCTGGAGAAATCCATATACAATTCACTGGGGATGCTGCCAATAAGATCCTATTGGGATCTATAACAGTGACTCTCATAACAACCTATAGAACTTAACAGATATAATTATGCCCTGTATGGAATGTTGTCATAAATATAAAGGGAAGGGTAAGCCCCTTTGAAATCCCTCCTGGCCAGGGGAAAGCTCCTCTCACCTGTAAAGGGTTAAGAAGCTAAAGGTAACCTCGCTGGCACCTGACCAAAATGACCAATGAGGAGACAAGATACTTTCAAAAGCTGGGAGGAAGGAGAGAAACAAAGGGTCTGTGTGTCTGTCTGTATGCTGGTTTCTGCAGGGGATAGACCAGGAATGGAGTCTTAGAACTTTTAGTAAGTAATCTAGCTAGATATGTGTTAGATTATGATTTCTTTAAATGGCTGAGAAAAGAATTGTGCTGAATAGAATAACTATTTCTGTCTGTGTATCTTTTTTGTAACTTAAGGTTTTGCCTAGAGGGGTTCTCTATGTTTTTGAATCTAATTACCCTGTAAGATATCTACCATCCTGATTTTACAGGGGGGATTTCTTTATTTCTATTTACTTCTATTTTTATTAAAAGTCTTCTTGTAAGAAACTGAATGCTTTTTCATTGTTCTCAGATCCAAGGGTTTGGGTCTGTGGTCACCTATGCAAATTGGTGAGGCTTTTTATCCAACATTTCCCAGGAAAGGGGGGGTGCAAGTGTTGGGAGGATTGTTCATTGTTCTTAAGATCCAAGGGTCTGGGTCTGTAGTCACCTAGGCAAATTGGTGAGGCTTTTTACCAAACCTTGTCCAGGAAGTGGGGTGCAAGGTTTTGGGAAGTATTTTGGGGGGAAAGACGCATCCAAACAGCTCTTCCCCAGTAACCAGTATTAGTTTGGTGGTGGTAGCGGCCAATCCAAGGACAACAGGTGAAATATTTTGTACCTTGGGGAAGTTTTGACCTAAGCTGGTAAAGATAAGCTTAGGAGGTTTTTCATGCAGGTCCCCACATCTGTACCCTAGAGTTCAGAGTGGGGGAGGAACCTTGACAAATGTGTTGGTTGAAAAATTGGATAAAAGGACAGCTTTCTCCACCAACATTCTATAGGATTTTTCCATAAGATATCTGTGTACACTTTCCAGTAGAAGTGAAAATTCTCCACATGATCAGTAAGGATTATTACAGACTGGCAGATCTTCCCTTGTGCATTCATAGAATCATAGAAATATCGGACTGAAAAAATAGATCATCTAATCCAGTTCTCTCAACTGAGGCAGAGCTAATCCACACCATCCCTAACAGGAGTTTGCCTAACCTGTTATTAAAAAACTCCAATGACAGAGATCCCACAACCTCCCTAGGTAATTTGTTCCAGTGCTTAACTACCTTTATATTTAGAAATTCTTTCCAAATGTCTAACTGAAATCTCCCTTGCTGCAATTGAAGCTCATTACTTCTTCCCCATCCTTAACGGTTCATCATCATCATCATGCTCCTATTTCGCCTCTGGCATTTAGGACAGTGACGAAGCTCCTCCACTCGTGTCTGTTTCTGGCAAGTCTTTTAATGATTCCCCAGCTGTGTCCCAGGTTTTTCAGCTCGGCTTCCATAGCTCTTTTCCGTGTTGTTTTCAGGTGGCCTCATTTTCGCTTGCCTTCAGGTGTCCATCTTATTGCTACTCTGGTGATGGAATCAGTTTCCATCCGAAGCACATGATTGATCCCTCTCCAACGCCTCTTGGCAATGATGGTGCTCAGATCCTCTTGGCTGCACTGTGTCAATAGATCTTGGTTTGAGATTGTTCTGAGCCAAAAGATACGGAGGATTTTTCTGAGGCAGGTTGTATGGAACGAAGACAGTTCAGACATATCACACTTTCTCATTCCCCAGCATTCTGCACTATAAAGTAGTGTTGAAAGTACGCAGCTCTGATAAATCTTGAGTTTGGTTTTGGTGTTCTATTTTGATGATTTACAGACTGTATTTAAGCTCCTGAAGGTATTCCTGGCTTTATTAATTTTGTTCCGGATTTCCTGGCTTGTTCCACCGTCCTGGCTGATGGTGCTGCTCAAGTATGTGAATCTTTCTACACTGGTGAGAACATAATCCTCTATCCATACTGTTGATGGTGAGGCAATATTAAAGGTCATGATATCTGTCTTATTGCAGTTGATTTTCAGACAATTTGCTGGCTGAATGCATTGAGTCGAGTTGTTTTTTCTTTCATGGTGTTGAGTATGTGATAGGAGAATGACATCATCTGCAAAGTCCAGGTCTTCAAGGAAGGAGAAGAGTGTCCATTTAATGACTGTTGGCATGTTTTCTGTTGTCGATGGGAATGTTGAAGAGGATTGCAGACATGACACACCCCTGATGTACTTCTATTTTGACTTCAAAACTGAGCTCACTGTTATCAACACTGCATGTAAAGTTGAAATGGAAGCTTTTGAGGACATTGATTATACAGAAAGGAATTCCATATGCCCACAGAATGTGCCATAGGCTGGTCCTGTGAATGCTATCAAAAGCCTTCTCAAAGTCTATGAAATTTATGTAGAGTTGCCGTTGCCATTCCAAGCACTGTTCTAGTATGTTTCATAGAGTTAACGGTTAAGGAGAACAAATTATCATGTTACTCTTTATAACAACTTTTTACATACTTGAAGATTGTTATGCTCTACTCTCAGACCTGTATTCTTTTATCCAGACTAAACAAACCCAATTTTCTCCATAGGTCACATTTTCTAGACTTTTAATCATTTCTGTTGCTCTCCTCTGGACTTTCTCCAATTTGTCCACATCTTTCATGATATGTGGTACTCAGAACTGAACACAGTACAACAATGCTGAGTACAGTGGAATAATTATTTCTTGTGTCTTGTTTACAACACTCCTGCTAATACATCCTAGGATGATGTTTGTTCCTTTTTTTTCCCCAACAGAGTTAAACTGTTAACTCATATTTAGTTTATTAACCACTATAACCTCAGATCCTGTGATACTCCTTCCTAGGCAATCATTTCTCATTTTGTACTTTTGCAATTGATTATTCCTTCCTAACTGTAGTATTGTGCAGTTGTCCATATCAAATGTCATCCTATTTAATTCAGACTATTTCTCCAGTTTCTCAAAATTGTTTTGGATTATTATCCCGTCCTCCAAAGGACATGAAATCCCTCCCAGCTTGAAATCATCTGCAAAATCTATGCCATTATCCAAATATTATATCTAGATATTGAATAGAACCACACACAACATATCTGTGGGACCTCACGCAATATGTCCTTCCAACTTCATTGTAAACCATTGAAAACTACTCTGAGTACAGTTTTCTAACCAGTTGCGCACCTACCTGATATAGTACTTTTGTTTAGACTATATATCTCCCTAGTTTACTTATTTCTGATTGATTTCATTCTGCTGATGTTTTTTTTAATAGAGGGAACTTTTTTTATGCTTGCCGAGTAATGTCATTTCTGATTCTGTTCTAAAAAAAACATTCTTGTTATTCCTAGTCAGATGATTTGAGTACCTTTTTTAATGGTCTTCTCCTGCTTTCATTGAAGTCAATGGCAAAACTCCACATAACATCTATGGGAGGAGTATTGGGACCAAAATGCAGTAGGCTGATCTGCAGCTTGACACAGTATTGTGCAAACACTATGTTTTTATGCATGGTTCCTCTGCAGCCCACACTAATGCATTGGCTGCGTTTAGGAGAAGAGTAATTACACGTCTTCCTTTTCTCTACAAATGCAACAAATTTTTAAAAAGATCCCATTCTGCCTCTCATCTCCACTACTGCACAGAACTGTTAATAGTCTTTAAAAATAGACAGCAAATGTTTCACTGTTTATTTTGATTTACAGAGGGATGGGAGAGGCGTGCCTATCGAACAGAGTCCCAGATTCTAAACTGCACCCAATATGTATTTGTATGATGGAAATGGAGGGAACCCTTGACCCTTGTGCCAATTCTACATGGCTCTAGCCTGCCAATAGTTTAGAGTAGCCTTAGAGCTGTTCTAAATTATGCCAGCTGGTTACAGCTAGCCAACAATAACTAACCATCAATAGGGCACCAATAAACCAGCTAACAATAGCCAGAGTACAATAGTGCCTTGGCCACCCTCTCTGTGATGGGGGATATACGGACTCTTCAGAGACAGACTCTTGCCCCTACGAGGAGCCACAGGCAGGATAGGGGCTGTAAAATATCTGTGCTACACTTCCCTTCCCTTCCCTTCCACCACAGGCCTGAGTTGGTAAAAACATATTAGCAGATAAGAAGATTTTAAATCAACTACATCAAGCGTTCTGTGGAATGGAAACCATATTGAAAAGTCACCACATTTAAGATCTCTGCTTTGGGAACTGTAATTATTCTGAAAATATTATGTAGGCTTCATAAATGGCTCTAGTTCTTGCCAAGAGTAACTTGGACATTTATTTTGTCATGATGCACTGAGACCTGGGAGAGTTCAGCCTCGACTGGAATGTGCATAGGACACTAATACATACAGGAAAGATCAGAAATAGGCTTGGAAGGGTTAGATTTTTACCAGTCAATATCAGAAAATAGAATTCACCCAACACACACAAGCAGATGAAAAAAATATTTCCATCAATAATTACTGAAATTTACAGACAGGCAAAGTAAGAAAAATGCTGCTTGGGAAGTTGTTAGAGTTTTATTTGAGGATATTTGCATTTTATATTTGACATGTTATGTTGACAATTTGAATTTTAATGGTTATAAAGCTTTAAGTTTTTGAAACTCAAGATCACCTGCCATTAAATAATTGTCTGACCCTCTCCCAATAATCTACCACAAATGTGAAAATTTAAATCAATAAAAATTGAAAACAGTGCTTAAAAATAAGCATTGATATTATTTTTAATAGCTTCAATAGATAAAAATTGAATTCTAACAGGCCTACTCATAAATAGATCTATATGAAACATTTCACTTTTGAAATGTAAGCAATCTGTGTGCCATGCTATTATGCTGTCCAGTGGCTTTCTAATGAATGTCTAATATCGCGCAGAATCAGCAAAAGATTTTGATAGCTTTTTTGTTACTATCTGTGTATGTGTGTGTGTGTGACGGTGGTATTTTCTATCTGTCCTATTTAATAAGGCTGTTATGACTTCACAGAAGCATCCAGAGTAAACATTAAAAACTTAAGACAGCAAACCTACTGAAATATTAAGGATCAGAGTTCTGTTCTAGAGTTTAAAATATTTTTGTTCTACATAACACACACACACACACACAAATCCAATACAGCCAATATAATTTTTCAGTAAAATGTAACTGACAGTTAAAATATTCCAGGCCACCATAATACGTTAATACTGAGAAGAATTTCAGTGGAATTCAACTCCACTTACCAAAAGTACCATCCACAAAAAGACAGTTAAGAGTTTACAAGAAAACAAATACAGGTTCTAATTCACCAAGGAGATTCATGGAGGCAAATAATGTGAAGCTCCTTTTAAGATCAGGGCCATTCTTCTTAAAGGACACCCTGTATCAGATCACCAGATGGTGCCAATTAGCAAAGTGTAACTTCAGTGGAGCTACATTGATTTACACCATTTGAGGATCTAGCTCCCTAACTGTAAAGCCAACATCACAAAAAAGTACTGAACTCTTCAGCTATTACATTCACCCCAGCCATGAAATATGTACTTCTATATCTAATTCAATGCTCATCATATAGTACACCTTTGCTGTAGGTAACCTGTTGGGATCCAAGACTTTTCTTCGTTATAGCCAGGGGGACATTCAAAACAAACAACAAAGTGTTGGAGTATGTTAATGAAGTTGCTTTGAATAAAGGCATTATCTAAATTAATTAATAAATAATAACAACTATTTGTGACATGCACCCAGTATTCTGTATTAATTCAATACAACCCCCCCCACACACACACACACACAAATCAAAAGGGAACATTCAAAACCAGTCAAACATGAAATATATAAAAGTGCATCAAATTTTCAGTTTTGATTCAATTAAAAAAAATTAAAAATTCCAAACGTTGATTTAACTCTCACTTGTTTAAAAAAAATAAATACAAAAAAAAATCATCAATTGTTCTTTTTTGAGCCAGTTGAATGGAAGCTGTATGAGCCAACATCAGCGTTGAATGGAGTTGCAGGATTTTTATTGCCTCAACATCCTGTGTTTCCATCCATGCAAGAGCGATCTCTAACTCCTTTACTGCCTCAGATGTAAGAGGGGCAGGAGGCGTTGGTTCATCTGCCTCCTCAATTTCATTTTCCTGGGCACATGACCTCCTTAATACTTTGTCAACAGTATCTTCATCTGTCAGCATAGCGGTCACTGCATACTCATCATCCACATGAAGCCAGTCATTTGCTACAGCTTCAGGATCCAATACATTCAGCAAATGAAGTGTCTGGACATCCAACAGAAGTTGCTTATTGTTTTCATTTTCCAGTTGGAGCACTTCTGCGTCTTGATTGACAATTGGCAGGGAGGGTCCTAACAACTTGTTTGATATGTTTTTGATATTTTCCAAATGACCAGACCATGCATCAGCTGAAAGGTATATCATATCTTTCAGGGTGAAGGATGTCACAAAAGTCACATAACCTGCATTCCTTGTGACTAGGATTTCCCTCAGTAGCCTTTTTCTGTGCTGCTTCTTAAATGCACCAATTATTCCACCATCTAGTAGCTGGACTTTTGATGTGGTGTTCTTAGGTGGGCAGACAACTTAAATTTTTCCATCAGATGTCTTTAACTGGTCTGCAGGGGGTGCACTGGGCAGTTTTCCAAGAGAAAAAGGACTCTTCTGTCTTGATGTGCTCGAAGTTGATGTTTCTTAACACAAGGGAGAAAGTACTCAAAAAAACACTGTTCAAAATTTTATGATAATCAGCTTCTGGATCTTTTGCTACTGCAGTTTCTTACACAAACCTACTTACACACACACACAATGATGTTTATGTTCAGCTTCTTAGTTATTTTTGTTTAAAGCAATAAATGACCTAATATAATAGTACCTCTTTGTATTCATCACAGTAAAGGTTAGCTTATTTCAATGATATATTTTATTGTCACACTGGTGATAAAAATAGAGTAATTATACAAAGGCCAAGTATATTTTCTGTTACACTGATGTCAATCTGGAATAACGCAGTTCGTTTCAGTGGTGCTGCTGCAGACTGACAGTAGTTTAACACAGCAGAACTGGGTTCATTATGGCTTTAATTCTGTACTTTTTATAAAATGTATCATTGACTATTGAAATAATTCAGTGATCTGTGAGCTGGTTAGTGAGTCATATTGGGAGTTCTAAGCAGCAAACAGAATAAGCAGGCATCCCTTTGAACATTTACATTAAAGTCCTTATATTCTCCAGAAGATCACAAAAATTACACCTCCCTTTAAGTCCCACTTCAATTTTGGGACCTCTGGAATTTGCAGGGTCATTTTGGCCAACAATTCTCTTAAGAGCTGCAAATCGCAGCTATCTGTGATACAGTTGGGATCTGGATTGGTTGCAATACTCTCCTGACCAAAAGGTTCCTTATGTTACTTCCAAGGTTTGGGTGGGTGAGGCAGAGTGGTCAGAGCAGTGGCGGTCAGAAACCAAAAACAGCACCCAAGGTCAGAGTAAGGAACTAGGGGTCAGAGTCAGAATGAAGAGACAGGTCTGTCACTACAGCTGGCAGGTAGATCACTATATCACACAGACACTTCCTAGAATGCCTCCTGCACTTAAATAGAGTTTCTGGACCAATCAGGGAAGCTGTCAGTCAGGCCTTCCAATGTGGTACTGCCTGTGGTACTTGTCTCCATAGGGTCTATGTGGTAATGTATGCAGCCCTTCTGTGGCTGGCAGGTAGCGATGCAAAAGTATCAGCTATTTTGCACCCTGCAGACCTGGGGTCCACACCCATCCCCACAGGAAACTGTGGTGTTGGCTCAGGCATGTCATCATCTGTACCCTGTGCACTCCAGCCCTTCACAATCAACATATCATGTTAAGCCACCTGCAACACAGGCAAGACATTCTGCCAGGGGAAAGGAGAACAGGAGGGGGAGTGCTTCATATCATCACTGAGCCTGTCCCTTTGGATCATAGTTTAGGGTTCATATAATTTCACTGTTCTGCAATTTTCCAAGGCTTGCATTCAATATTTTGCATGCACACACTTGCCCTTTTTTCAATTCATTTGTGAACAAGCACCTAATATGATTGAAAATGGCTTTTATTACATATTTTCCTTTACTTTGATTGATTTGTTTAATAAATTGGTTTAGTTGTACAATAGGTCACTGTATGGATGCTTGCAAAGGAAAGAAGAGCCAAGAAGTGGTGTGGTAAGTTTTTGATAATGCTGCAAAATCTCACAATACCATAAAAACTAAAAATCACATTAAACTTATAAAATCTATAGGTCACATAAAACCTATAACAAATTAACAGTTGTATAATACGACAGTACAAATGTATTAAAAACTTATTAAAACAGTTCAAACAATTGCAGGCCTCCATTGCAGCATCATATGCCATTCTCATCACCTTGTGTTCCAAAGATGTGGGCATTCCAGGCATGCCATAGTCCCCCTGCCTGGACACAGCTCTGGTGGGCTCTGACACACTTAGGAGGGAATAAAGTCCCTGCTTTTCCCAGTAAGCTGACAACTGACCTCCTCAGGAACCAGACATCATACATTTTTCCCGTACTGCTCAGGATGGTGATCATGAACCTGCCTCTGTGGCCAATGAAGTCCTGCAGTTCAACTGAGTGGTACTTTTGTGGCTGACATATTCATTTTCTCCTTCTGGCAGACAAAGTATGGGCACATGAGTAGCCACGATGCAGTTTGGGAACAGCCCTCTGAAAGCCAGCTATTAGTTCAAGGCACATTTCTTACTTCCACCACCCATGGCAAAATCACTGTTAATCGCCTCACAAACCTCCTCTACCACAACCCCAGCAGTTGACTTGCCAACATCGAACTGGTTAGTGAGGGAAATTTGAAACATATACTGCTAGGGCCTCCCACTGTCAAGTGTTCTGGCATTGAAGGGTCGAGGCAAGCTCCTCACACAGCTCCATAGTAGTCTTCTTCCACATGCAAATATTCTGATGTTGCTGCTGGTGATTCTAAGTCTGCTTAATGATGTGGTCCACTACAATATGCTAGTTGCCCTGTATCAAACGTGCTCATCTGCACAAGGGGAATCCACAGCCATTGCAGCATTCATCATTTCTGTCCAGTCTACCATGAGTGAGCTGCCCTCCAAGCGCCACTGCCTTCTTCTGCAGTTCAGAGAGTGCTCCCGAAATGCCATGCAGTGTCTTGCCAAGCATCTACGCCACTGCATAAACCACATTCTACAAGCCATTACCCTCAGATCTCACTGTGGGTTACCAAAAGAAACTACACCATCTGCTCAAGAAACTCCCTGAAAAAGCACAAGAACAAATCCGCACAGACACACCCCTAGAATCCTGACCGGGGTATTCTATCTGCTTCCCAAGATCCATAAACCTGGAAATCCTGGACACCCCATCATCTCAGGCATTGGCACTCTTACAGCAGGATTATCTGGCTGTATGGACTCTCTCCTCAGATCCTACACTACCAGCACTCTTAGCTATCTTCAAGACACCACCAATTTCCTGAGGAAACTACAATCCATTGGTGATCTTCCTGAAAACACCATCCTAGCCACTATGGATGTAAAAGCCCTCTACACCAATATTCCACACAAAGATGGACTACAAGCCATCAGGAACAGTATCTCCAATAATTTCACGGAAAACCTGGTGGCTGAACTTTGTTACTTTGTCCTCACCCATAACTATTTCACATTTGGGGACAATGTATACCTTCAAGTCAGCGGCACTGCTATGGGTACCTGCATGGCCGCACAGATTTTTATGGCTGACTTAAAACAACGCTTCCTCAGCTCTCATCCCCTAATGATCCTACTCTACTTGTGCTACATTGATGACATCTTCATCATCTGGACCCATGGAAAAGAAGCCCTTGAGGAATTCCACCATCATTTCAACTATTTCCATCCCACCATCAACCTCAGCCTGGACCAGTCCACACAAGAGATCCACTTCCTGTTCACTACAGTGCTAATAAGTGATGGTCAAATAAACACCACCCTATACCGGAAACCTACTGACTGCTATACTTAACTACATGCCTCCAGCTTTCATCCAGACCGCACCACACGATCCATTGTATACAGCCAAGCTCTACGATACAACAGCATTTGCTCCAACCCCTCAGACAAACACCTACAAGATCTCTATCAAGTGTTCTTACATCTAAAATACCCACCTGATGAAGTGAAGAAACAGATTGACAGAGCCAGAAGAGTACCCAGAAGTCACCTACTACAGGAGAGGCCCAACAAAGAAAATAACAGAACGCCACTAGCCGTCACCTTCAGCTCCCAACTGAAACCTCTCCGATGCATCATCAAGGATCTACAACCTATCCTGAAGGATGATCCACCATTTTCACAGATCTTGGGAGACCGGCCAGTCCTTGCTTACAGACAGTCCACCAACCTGAAGCAAATACTCACCAGCAACCACACACCACACAACAAAAACACTAACCCAGGAACCTATCCTTGCAACAAAGCCTGTTGCCAACTGTGTCCACATATCTATTCAGGGGACACCATCACAGGGCCTAATCACATCAGCCACACTAATCAGAAGCTCATTCACCTGCATATCTACTAATGTGATATATGCCATCATATGTCTGCAATGCCTCTCTGCCATGTACATTGGTCAAACTGGACAGTCTCTACTTAAAAGAATAAATGGACACAAATCAGACGTCAAGAATTATAACATTCAAAAACCAGTGGGAGAACACTTCAATCTCTCTGGTCACTCGATTTCAGACCGATAAATGGCAATTCTTCAACAAAAAAACTTCAAAAACAGACTCCAATAAGAGACTGCTGAATTGGAATTCATTTGCAAACTGGATACAATTAACTTAGGCTTGAATAAAGACTGGAAGTGGATGGGTCATTACACAAAGTAAAACTATTTCCCCATGTTTATTCCCCTCCCCCCACTGTTCCTCAGACGTTCTTGTCAACTGCTGGAAATGGCCCACCTTGATTATCACTACAAAAGGATTTTTCCCCCCACTCTCCTGCTAGTAATAGCTCACCTTACCTGATCACTCTCGTTACCATGTGTATGGTAACACCCATTGTTTCATGTTCTCTGTGTATATAAATCTCCCAACTGTATTTTCCATTGAATGCATCCAATGAAGTGAGCTGTAGCTCACAAAAGCTTATGCTCAAATAAATTTGTTAGTCTCTAAGGTGCCACAAGTACTCCTTTTCTTTTTGCAGATACAGAGTAACACGGCTGCTACTCCTTTAGTCCTTAGAACGAGGACCTCAGTTAACCTCCTGAAGAATTTCAAATACTAGTCTCAAGACTGATACATCTCAGAGGTGGCTATTTTTTTTCTCTGAATATTTTTGGCTAATGTAGATGCCTTGATTACAGACAAACATCTGTAGAATAGCTTTCTAATGGCTCAATGTGAGCATTCTCTCTCATTTACACATTCTGTACTCCTGAAAGAAAATGTAAAGTTCAGTATTTTCTCTTTGTATTTTGCTTTTGGCCAAAAATCAGTTTTTCCACTGGAAGTGCTGACATTCGTTATTTTTAGTTGCTGCTTGACTTTAACTCTAATGATAATAATATCTTCTGGAATTCACTAGTGTGGTTGTACTTTGTTCCCACAAGATATTGACAGATTGTTTTCCACAGACACGGTGGAGTTGATGAATGTAAACCCACTTTAAAAAGTAGTAATAAAGAATGTGAATATCTTAAATATACTGTTCTGTTCTATATGCCATTTTTAAAGTGTTATAAAAGGATTCATAATGTCAAACATTCTGCAAGAGAGTCTATATACAAGATTCATTAACATATGTGTGGCTTTAAAGGGCCTAATTCTGTTTGTAAGTACTAATTAAACTGAGTTACAGCTGCAAAATCATGCCGTTGGTAATTTGCTCTTGCCCCCTATCCTGCAGCAGATGTGGGGTGGCAATCAGTAAACCTATCAATTGTCATGATTTCATTAGTTAAGTGTGGGGTAATAATTTTACATTATATTCTGTTGCTTTCTTTCCAACTATTAAATATTTCCTACTACTAGGTCTGATTCAACAACACTATTACTCATGAAGAATACTATTTATTCATGTGAGTAGTGTCATGGGATTCAGGGTTTGAACTCAAAGGAAGAAGTAAAGTGATGGATGATATAGAAAACCCTAAAATAGAGAGTACAATTCTGCGTAAGTTATGATCTATTATCTGCATTACAGTAACAGGGACCCCAGCTGAGATCAGGGCCCCACTGAGCACCATACAAACACAAAGTAAGACAGCCCCTGTCCGGAAGACCTCATAAGTCCAAAGAGAGAAGACAGACATAGGATGGAAAGTCACTCAAACAGGAAAATAAGGCTCAGAGAGACCTACCTCAAACAGGAAT
Organism: Caretta caretta; assembly: GCF_965140235.1. Taxonomy (NCBI): domain Eukaryota; kingdom Metazoa; phylum Chordata; order Testudines; family Cheloniidae; genus Caretta; species Caretta caretta. The sequence continues at coordinate 62,615,946 of NC_134213.1, read as the reverse complement.
TAGTTCAGGGAAGTTCTATGGCCTGTGTTACACAGGAGGTCAGACAAGATGATCACAGTGATTCCTTCTGGCCTTATAATCTATGAAAGTAGGAAAAGACAGATTTTCAGAAAAAGTTCAGTGTTATGGTTCAGAGCTATCTGCATTCTTGACTCTACTCAGTCTCTCTCCAAGTGCAGCCCTTCCAGGTGACAGGCTTTCAGTCTTCACCGCTCTGGAGCAGAATCCTGTGAGTCTCCCACTGCACCCCAGGGCACAGCACCCTCTATACAACTGTGATTCTTCCACAGGCCAGATTGGGTTCCAGCTCTACAAGATTTCTCTTGGGGGCTGTGACCACTCTGTGAATACAGTGACAAATAACAGCCTTTTCTAAGCAAGGTATTGCTTAATCGCAACAGGAGGAATCAAAGCATAACAAGGAAAGGAATTTTAATACAGTCCACAGACATCTGTTTTACCTAACAACTTACGTAAGCTTAGCTTACCCCGACACCCTACTTCTGGGACCTGGGGTTCAGTCAATTTCCCAGCATGTCTTCCTCCCTCTTCTGAGCTTTATTGGCTTAGGTTTTTAACCATTCCTAGGCCTCTATACCAAGCAAGGAGTGTTGAATTCAGCATGGTCAGAAGTAAACTCCAAAAGAGATTGACACCTAGTCTTCCTTCCTTCATCTGCAAGAGAACTGCAATTAACCCGTGGTAATCATGTATTCAACAATACAATAAGAATCAAATAGATCAACATTGTGACAGGGTCGGGCCAGATGGCTACAGGAGAGTAATAGAAGGCAGATATATTAGCCTCAGGTTAAGTAGGTCCCTTTTCCACGGGTAAGGTAACAGGGAACGTTTTTTTTTTTTTTTTTTTTTTTGAAACAGAAAGAAAGTTTATTGGTAACGCTTACAGAATTACCAAAGAAACAAAACAACTATGCAACAAAACAACGCAATCAGAAGGTACAACACAGCAGCTTTCAGGAGGGAGAAGTGTTCAGGCTTGCCTGGGCCCACAGCGGGGGGGCTTCCTCGACACTCGTGGTCTTCCACCCTCCTGAGTTACCTGGTGACCTAGAGCGGGGGGGCTTCCTCGACACTCGTGGTCTTCCACCCCCCGAGTTACCTAGTGCCGCGCCCAGTGTCACCGATCCTCCCTCTCCTGAGAGTGCTCGGTAAGATGGGCACGGCTGCGGGGTGGGCGGTTTAGGGAGGGGGGGGGTAGACACCCATGTATTATAGGACCCCTCCTAGATGACAGGAATGATGGTATCCCCAGCGGCGACGGCTGGGGCTGGCGTCTCTCGCTCTTACCCTCAATCAAAGGGTCAGACGGAGGGAACCGGACGGGGTCACCGAGCAGAGAACCCCAGACAGCGCCCACCGCTCCTCGAATGCTTCAAGGGAGTCGGTGGACGCCGCCCAGAGGAACTCCGCCCGGATACGTGAATGTACTGAGGATCAGAAAACGGCCCCACAATCGCAGGACGTTTCGTGGGCCAACCTCCTCTCTCTGGTTTTATAAATGGCTGTTTTAGCCAAAGCTAGGAGGAGGTTGACCAGAAGATCCCGCGACTTTGTGGGGCCACGGATGGGAAGTGTATAGATAAAAAGGTGGGGGGAAAAATGAAGCCAGAAGCGTAATAGAATATTTGTGAGGAGCTGGAAAAGGGGCTGCAATCTGGCACACTCTAAATACACGTGCGCCAGGGTTTCCCTCACATTACAAAAAGGACAAGTGTCCGGAATGGGGGTAAACCGTGTCAAAAACACGCCCGTGCTCACAGCTCCGTGAAGGAGCCGCCAACTGATGTCCCCGACGGGCCTTGGGACCAAGGTGGAATACAGGCTGGCCCACCGAGGTTGCTCACCCTCCAAAGGTGGCAGGAGATCCCGCCACTTTGTATCGGGGCGGGACACCAGGGTGTGGGCGTGAAGGGTGTGAAGCGTAAGTGTATATAAGTATTTCCGTGAAGCAATTTGAAAGCTAACCGGCTGCAGTTCGTGCAGCCGGCTTGCAGTGAAAGGGTGAGGGGTTTGTTGGGATCTACGGGGTGGGGGCCCGATGGAAAGGTCCGGCGGGCCTGGGGTAAGGGATGGGCGGGGTGCGCCCTCGCACAAGGCTCGGCTAACGTAAGCCCGAGCAGCGGGGGTCAAAGCGGCCTTCACCTCCTGAAGCACGCGCCAGGGGGTTCGGAGGCTGGAGAGCCCCATGCACCGAGCAAGCATCAGGGGATCCAGCCAGTCTCTCCGGTCGTAGTCCAGGAGGTCTCCGACCCTCGTGACTTCCGCCAGGACCAACCTCTGGCGCACCGAGCGGGACTCCGCCACCTGCACACGGAGCTGGGGATTGTGTAGCAGGGGCTCCGTGAGGAGATCTGCTCCCACGGTGGCCGCCACGGACCTGGTTGTTAAAAACAGTTTCCAGGCCCGGAGGAGGTCCTGGTAGAAGACCGGCAGCCCAGAGAGGTCTCGCGGAAAACCCCTCGGTGAAAGATAAAAGAGCTGCCGGTCATATCGAAACCCTTGGAAACGGCGCAGGAAGGCGTGCGCCAGTATGCTCCACGCCGAACTACGTGCACTATAAAAGAGCCTCTGCAGGGCCTGGAGGCGGAAAACGCGGACCTGAGTGTACAGACACTTCAGGCCCTGCCCTCCTTCCTTCAAGGGTAGATGAAGAACTCCAACAGGGGCCCAGTGCATTCCTGACCAGAAGAACTCTAGAATCAATCTCCGGAGGTGGGTCAGGAAACCCGGGGCCGGGGCCAGGGTGTTGAGCCGGTACCAGAGCGTGGACAGGACTAGTTGGTTAAGCACCAGTGCTCTCCCTCGGAGGGAGAGACATCGGAGTAGCCTCGTCCATCTCCGGATCCGCTCTATCACCCCGCCCTCTAAATTTTGCCAGTTCTCCGGCGGGGAAGGATGCGTGGCGGAAAGGTAAATGCCGAGATAGAGCAGTGGACCCGCACTCCACCGGATGGTCTGAAGTGCGGGTGGAAGGGAGCTTACCTGCCGCCAGTCCCCCACCGCCAAGCCAGAGCTCTTGACCCAGTTGACTCGGGCGGAGGAGGCTGCCGAATAGATGGCTTGGCATGCCTCCACTCGCGCCAAGTCTCCCGGGTCCTGGACCACGAGGAGTACGTCATCGGCGTACGCCGACAGGACCAGCCGCAGCTCCGGCTCCCGCAGCACCAACCCTGTCATCCTCCTGCGGAGGAGACAGAGGAAAGGCTCGATCGCCAGAGCGTACAACTGGCCCGAGAGGGGGCACCCCTGCCGCACTCCTCGCCCGAAGCTGACCGGTTCAGTCAGGGTCCAGTTGAGCCTAACCAAACACTCCGCGGAGACATACAGCACCCGGAGAAAACTCACAAACTGAGGTCCAAATCCAAACGCCTGCAGAGTGCTCAGGAGGTACCCATGGTCTACTCTATCGAACGCCTTCTCCTGATCAAGAGACAGGAGGGCGAACGATAGACCATCTCTCCGCCCGAGTTCCAAAAGGTCTCGGACTAGAAAGAGGTTGTCGAAAATGCTGCGACCTGGGACAGTATAGGTCTGGTCTGGGTGGACCACGTCCGCCATCACGGACCCTAGCCGCAGCGAAATTGCTTTCGCTACAATTTTGTAATCCGTGCTAAGGAGTGAGACGGGACGCCAGTTTCGTAGATCGCGGAGGTCCCCCTTCTTCGGCAGCAAAGCGAGCACCGCTCGCCTGCATGACAGAGGGAGGACCCCGCTCTGCAAGGACTCAGCCGAGACGGTGACTAGGTCTGGGCCGAGAATGTCCCAGAACGCGCGGTAAAACTCCACGGTCAGCCCGTCCATGCCCGGAGATTTATTGGTGGGCATGCGACGGAGGGCTTCCGAGAACTCGGCCAGGGTGAGAGGCAACTCTAGTCGGTCTCGGTCGCCCACGCTGACCGTGGGGAGTTCCTCCCAGAGCACCTCACAAGCGTCAGGATCGGTCGGGTCCGGGGAGAAAAGGCTTGTGTAGAAGTCACGGGCCCTCCCACACATCTCCTCCGGATCCGTGAGGGGGGTACCGTCTTCTGCAAGAAGGCAGGTGACGTGTTTCTTGGCCCCCCTCGTTTTCTCCAGGGCATAGAAGAAGCGGGAGCCGCGGTCCATCTCCCGAAGGAGGCGGATGCGGGACCGAACAAAGGCACCTCGGGCCCGGTGGTCCTCAAGGGCCCGAAGCTCCTCCTGCTTCTCCCGGCACGCTCCGCAGAGGGACGGGTCCTCGGGATCGGCGGCCAGGCGCCTCTCCATCTCTAAGACCTCCCGTTCCAACTGCTCTATTGCCGCATTTCGCCGTCGGCTGGTGCCCCGAGTGTAGTCACGGCAGAAGAGCTTGGCGCGCACCTTCCCGAGATCCCACCATCGCCGCACCGAGGGAAAGGCACGCCACTGCTCCCGCCAGGCCAGCCAAAACTCCCGGAAGGACATCACAAAGCTCTCGTCCTCCAACAGGCTGTTATTAAAGTGCCAATAGGCCGGCCCCGGTCTCTCTGCACGGAGGGAGACCGTTACAGTGACTAAATGATGATCGGAGAATGGGGCCAGCCGAACGGCGGAGGAGTGGGCTTGTGAAAGGTGGAAACGGGATAAATAAATACGGTCCAACCGAGAGTGGTGTGACCGATGGGCCTCCACCCGAACAAAGGTGAACGTGGAGGTGTCATCTGGGTGATGGTCACGCCAGACGTCCACTAGGGAGTGATGGTCAACTATCCCTTGGAGAATATTTGCAGCGGCCGGACTCGGTTCGGCCCCTGAGCGATCCCGTTCCTCGAGGGTGGTGTTAAAGTCCCCTCCCAGGACCAGGCACTCGTGCGAATCCAGGGTGCCGAGAAAGTCGGACACCTGCTGATAAAATTGTGGCCGCCTGGAGCTCATTTGCGGGGCATAAATATTGACAAGATTAACCACGAGCCCCTCCATAAGGACTCGAAGGTGCAGCACGTGGCCCGGCACGGCCTCATTAACCCCTAGCACCTCAGGCCGTAGGTTGGGGGAGAACAGGGTTGCCACTCCAGCCTGCCAGGTCGCGAAGTGGCTAAAGTATACCCCGTCCCCCCACTCCAGCCGCCACCTGTCCTCGGCGGTAGGGTCCGTATGAGTCTCCTGCAGGAAAACTATAGAATACCTCCCTTCCCGAAGGTAAGAGAGCACCTGGGACCTGCGGAGAGCCATCCTACAGCCCCTGGTATTCAGGGTCGCAATAATAAGAGGCGTCATGCGGAGGGCTGGGGGGGGTGGGGGCCTCGTATTGGCGGGGGGATTCAGGGCCCCCGGCGGGTTGCACAGCAACCCATGACCCATCCCGTGGGTGAGTAGATCGCGTCGGAAGTTGCGGGCTCGCTCATAGGCCGCAGCACCGCGCTTTCCTTGCCCCCTGCTTTCCTTTATAAGGGCCCTTGTGGCCTGGAGGATTTGATCAAAGTCCCCCCATAGCCGAAGGGCCAGCTGTGCCCTATCGCGGGCGCCACGGGTGTGCTCTAGGAACTTCCGTAGCGCATGCCGCAGCTCATGGGGGGGTGGGGTTACAATTCCCGGGGTATTCCCTGATGGGCCTCTTAATACAGCCTCATGGTCCGCTAAGGCAGGTAGACAGGGTGCGGACCACCGACGGGGCGTCTGACAGGCTGGGGTTATTAAATTCATTTCATGCCTTGGGGTGGAGGGGGATGGCAGGGGAAAAATTGCCACTCCTAATGGGTCGCGGCTAGAAAGTGCAAAGACTGCTCCCTGGGGGGAATCTGCAAAGGGCGGAAAGGAAATAACCCCAGGGGCGGCATTAACATTACAGGAGGAGGGACCTTGGGCAGGGGCAGGGGTGGGGGCAGGGGCAGGGGTAAGGCTCTGGGGTGCAGGAGGCAAGCAGCTAAAGGAAAGTGCCTCCTGAGCAGAATCAAGGGTTAAGGGGTAAGGGAGGGGGCTCCCAATAATGCTAGATGCTGGCTCCATGGTGGTCTTGGCGGCCATGGCATCAAGTGGTGGACCACTTTCTGCAGAGTGCTCACCCAGGAAGACAATTAGGGGGAGGGAGCATGGGGAAAGGGAGGCTGGGGTAAGGCTACCCAGCTCAAGGTCAGCCGGCAGCAAATCATCCCCTCCCTGGGTGACCGGGGTCAAATCTAGGGCCTCAATCTCCGCATACACGGGGGAGAGGCCAACTCCTGCCACCCCGGGGGCCTCTCCTCTAGGGTCCGCCTCAACGGCCGCCTCGGGGTCCGCGGGGGGTTCGGGTAGCGTCCAGGCAGAAGGGGCGTCCTCAGAAGTCTCGGAGGGGAGGGTCTCCCGTGGAGGGGGGATTCTGCCCTCCAATGCCAGTCCGTCTTCCCCTCCCGACACCAGCGGATGGATCTCACTCACGGCCGTGGCGGGAGGCTCGATAGCAGTGCCTCCTTTCCTGGTCTTCCGGGGGGCTTCTGCGTCGGGTGGATGCAGCGGAGCTCGAGCCTTCCGCTTGCCTCGCTTCCCCTGGACTAGGGTCCAGCCCTCCATAGCGTCATCTGGGGGCTGGTTAGCAGGGGTCGTGCCGGGGGGCGGAGGTGATGGTTTAGGGGTTCGGGGAGGTAGCGGTGGGGCAACATGAGGGGCGGGGGCTTCTCCTTGGGGAGGGCCCTCTCCTATACCCGATAATATCCTTGCCCCACCCTCCTCCATGGGCTCTGTTGGGTTGGTACTAGCAAGGGTGGAACTCTCTTGCTCGCCCGGGCGTTGTAGGGAAGGTATCTCCTGGGCCCGGACGGGAGCAGCAATGGGTCGAGTAGGAGGAGGGTTGGTTTCAGGTGCCGGGCAGCCAGGGGCGTCGGCAGCAACGGGGCCGATGTCCTGCCGGGTCTCGGGGGTTTCGGGGACCCCTCCCCCCCGGGCCAAAGGGCAGTCTCTGCGGACATGCCCCGCTGAACGGCAGAGGTAGCACCGGGCCTCTCCGGTAGAATAAAAGACCCGATAGCGGGCTCCCTGGTAGGGGACTAGAAAGGACCCCTCAAGCGCCTCTTCGTCACGCGCCCCTGCCGGTGGTAGAAGCTGCACTTGCCGGCGGAACGAAAAAATGTGACGGAGGGTGGGGTCCTTGCAGCCCAATGGGAGAGGGCTGATGACAGAAACAAGTTTCCCCAGGGTGGAAAGAGCGGGTAACAGGGCAGCATTGGGTAAGAAGGGAGGAACGGAGGTAAGGACGAGGCGGACGCCCAGGTCTTCTAACGGTTCTAGGGGGACAAACACCCCCCCCACCGTCAGGCCCCTCTCTACCGCCTCCTGGGCGGCATCCTCCGAGGCTAAGAAGAGAACAACCTTCCCATACATCTTGGAGGCCGCCACAATAGCCGTGGGTCCTACCACCTTCGCCAACGCCTGCACGTATGTCTCCACGTGGGGCGAGGCGGGCACCAGGAGGCAACGGACGCCGTGCTTCCTGGTCAAGGCAGGGAAAGGGCCTCGGCCGCTGGTGATGGTGGCGGAGGCGGGGGGGGCGAGATGACGAGGCGGCAGGTAGGGGAGAGCCCGCCGCCACCCGGGCATACGTCCTGGGGGCCGGGGGAGGGGCAATCGCAGAGCTGGTGGAGGGAAACACAGGGAGGGGCGCCACTGTTGATGACGAGGCCGCAACGGTGGGGGCAGCCCCTGCCATGGAGGGCTCAGTGGTTTTAGCGGGGCCCTTTCCTTTCCACCCGCCCTGGCCCTTCCGGCGAACCGGGGGGGGGTTTCCTAGAATCTAGGTGGACGGTGGGTGCAGCAGCAGCAGCAATCACCCTGGTGCCTCCTGCTACCGGTGCCCCAGCAGGGGGGGTGGCAAGTATCTTAGCAATAGTGGCAGGGGGGGTACCTTGGGGGTCGGGCAGGGGTGGTGGTGGGGAAGGGACAACTAATTTTGTGGAAGCAATCTCACCCCTCTCGTTCCCTGCCATTGTGAGCAGGGAAAGACAGGGAGACACCGGAAGGAGGAGGGGGGGCGGGGAGAAAACGGAATAGCCCCTCCTTCCGCTAGGCTGCGGACAGGAAGAGAAGGAATGCCGAGGGGGGGGGACTGGGAGGAGGGGGGGGAACAAAATCGGGGTCCAGTAATAGGGGCAAGCTGTGGGATAAGGAATCCGGGGGGGGGGGGTGCAGACCCACACACGTTTGTCCAAAGAGTCTCGGTTGGTCAGTTGTTGTGTCTGGTCCGGAAGGCAAAGTTCAAAGCGAACAGCTGGATCCGAAAGGAGATGGCAGATTGCCAGCAGGGACAGACGGCGGGGGGGCCGTGACAGTTGTAATAACGATAGGGGGGTAGGGGCACCGATGGATCGGGGGTGGGGGTCTCCATGCCACACCCCCTGTGCCGCCACAAACGCAAGTAATCACAGTCAAACTCCCCCCCACGAGAGTATAATTCAGAAAGTTACTCAATCTTACGGCCCTCTTCACGATGATTTATAGCTCCCTTGAATTATTTCTTCTGTCCGCTGAAATCTCCTTCTCCGGCTGTGTTGGCTGTGTTCCAAGGCCTTTGGCATATTAAGAATGCTGTAAAGTCCGAGCTGCTGGCAAGACGGCTGGGTCTGGGGGTTTCCACTCCCCCCCCCCGGACAGCAAATCGGCAATCTTCCCCCCCTCCTCCGGGGGCTCAGCTGAGGCAAGTAGCTGCGCCTGAAAGCAGGCGTGGGGGGGGGCGGGTGCTGGCGAAGGACGTAGATGGAAAAAAAACACAAAAAAATGAAAAGAAAAAACAAAAAAGCGTCTGGCCCGGTCGGGGGGGGACTAAGGCAGGTGCAAAAAGTAAGAAAAATCGGGGCCAGGGGGCTTTAGGAAAGAATAGAAAGCAGATAGCTGAGGAGCAAGCAAAAGACGTTCCGTTTCCTAACAGGGAAGGTTCCAGAACAATCAGGAACCTTCTGGAGACAATTCAGACAGGCTGATTAGAACACCTGCACCCAATCAAGAAGCTGCTAGAATCAATTAAGGCAGGCTAATCAGGGCACCTGGGTTTAAAAAAAGGAGCTCACTTCAGTTTGTGGTGCGCGGGTAAGGAGCTGCTAGAGGCGCTAGGAGCTGAGTGAGAATGCATACTGTTGGAGGACTGAGGAGTACAAGCATTATCAGACACCAGGAGGAAGGTTCTATGATGAGGATAAAGAATGTGTTGGGAGGAGGCCATGGGGAAGTAGCCCAAGGAGTTGTAGCGGTTGCACAGCTGTTCCTGGGCTGGAACCCAGAGGGGGGGGCAGACCCGGGTTCCCCCCCCAAACCTCCCAATTCCTGGTCAAACACAGGAGGAGTTGACCTGGACTGTGGGTTCATGTAAACGACCAAACTGAGGGCTGCTGTGAAGCTCCAAGGTGAGCAAATCCGCCAATAAGCGCAAGACCCACCAAGGTAGAGGAGGAACTTTGTCACAATATATAATTTTCATGAAATAATATGGGTATCTTCCAAACATAGCACATACCAAACCTTTTTGAAAATCTGGTCATAACTGTCACATGGGAGCTGTTGAGTGCTGAGCACTTCTGAAAAAAATAGCTATTATTTAGGTTCCTAAAGGAGAGCTGAACTTTTCTGAAAAATCAGTGTCCACAGTCATATAGGAAGTTCATAGCAGAACCAGGAATGGAATCCAGATCTCATGGGTGTCAGTTGGGTACTGTGGCAGGGCCCTGTCCCAGAGCACACTATGCATGCTCACTCTGCCCTCAGTGCCCTCCTAGTTCTCCCAACCACTGGTCCACAACACAGAGTAAGCAAGTAACATTGCCCTCCCTGGGGACCAATTTATTAAGCATTTATGAAATACAGTCTCCTTTGGCCCTGCAGGGCCAAGTCCTCTCAGGGTTTCTAATTTAAATCTTCTTCCAGGGCTTTGGGTTCTCAGTTCCCCCTCCAGTTACCTCTGAGACCGGCATCTCTGCCAGTCCCACTGCCACCCTTGGCCTCTCTGATGTGAATTCAAATCCCTCCTCTGAATTATGCAGAGAGAAGATTTGAATCGACATCTCTTCCCTCCCATGGGAATGCCTTAATCATCAAGCTGCAGAGTCATTCTCATTAGCCCAATGATTACATAAGTATTTATGCAAGGTGGAACAACTTCAACAGGAGAGATTGAAAGCAACCCATCATCGAATAATCTATAGCCAAATAATCTATAACTAGGATGCTTACCTGGGAGGGTGAGAGCTGAGCTCAAGTCCCTGGTCCGAAGTAGGGATTCAAACATGATCCCCCACTGTGACATTCCCCTGGTGTTATCTGGACCAGGGATCTATCAGGTGATGTCAATCCTTGCCTCTGGGAGTCACACTTACCCTGCTCTGGTGTGAGAACCCCCACTCCCAGGCTGTTCACACATAGCCTCTAGCACGTAGGCTGCTCCCAGCTATGTGAGTGAGCACTTTTGGCTGCTGCTTGGATTGTGCAACCGAAAGACATAAGCTAATATCTCCGGTCCCAGACACAACCCAAGGAACCTCCATCTTGCAGTGTCCAGTTATGCCCGCTGGACACTGCAAGCTTATATCAGTTCATCAATTTAACAAAGAAATTGATACATACCAGGCTTGTTATCCCAAGCATATCTCTGATATGCTTCAAACCAAATGCACTGGTTCAAACAAACCAATTTATTAACTACAAAAGATAGATTTTAAGTGATTATAAGTCAAAGCACAACAAGTTAGATCTGGTCAAATGAAATAAAAGAAAAACACATTCTAAGCTGATTTTAACACTTTCAGTGTTCTTACAAACTTAGATGCTTCTCACCACAGGCTGGCTGGTTGTCCTTCAGCCAGACCCTCCCCTTTGATCAGCGCTTCAGTCACTTAGTGGTGGTGGCTGTAGATGTAGGTGGAAGAGAGAGAGCATGGCAAACATCTCTCCCTTTTAGCATGTTCTTTCTTCCCTCTTGGCTGTGCACCCCCCACCTTCAAAGTCAGGTGAGCATTACCTAGTCACAGTCCCAAACTGACCAAGGGAAGGGGGGTGACTCACTCGAGAGTCCAACAGATCTTTGTTGCTGCCTAGGCCAGTGTCCTTTGTTTCTGTGAGGCTGGGCTGGGTTTGTCCCATATATGCCCTGATAAGGTGTGAACTGCCTCTCTTCCCTGGAGAGTTTTGCCTGGGCTTGTTTTAAGCCATGAGGACACATTTTCAGCTTCATAACTATACACATGAAATTAAAACCTATAACATTACCATGACAAAGCAGCTCAGTGCATCATGAGGCTTCCAAATACATTCAATGTGACAAACTTTGCATTAGATACCACACAATCAAATTATAAGGATGAACATAGGGGTGCAAGGTGCTCCCCCAAGGTACAGAGTGTCACATCCACTTCCCTAGCAAATTCCACAACACTGGGTTAAAGGGAACACTCCTTCTGAAGGTGGACCAAAAGCCTTTTTCCCAGCTGAAACTAATGGGGGTCAATTACAGAATTGTTTCGGGTTGACCAAAAAAGCATTTTTGGCTAAGAAAGTATGACAAAATTTTGCCCAGCTATTACTGACATTATTTAACATTAAAATAATATTTATCTATTTTCCGTCCTTCTCTGAACTCAATAAAAGTGTTAATTTTTTTTATGACCCAAATCAATAGTTTGTATTGAAATGTTTGGTTTTTTATCATTTAAAAATGATATTATAATGATCTTTAAAATAACTATTAACATGTCAAGTCCTGAAAGAATGGTACCACATTTTCAGGATTGGCATTTCTTTGTGTATTTATGTTGACTACAGAGATGTTCCTAAATTAAGATTTTGTTTAAAGGGAAAACTTATTTAGGAGATTGTGACGTTCCCCTCTGGTGTTGTCTGGACCAGTGATCTGCTAGGTGACTCCAATCCTTGACTCTGGGAGCCAGCCTTACCCTGCTCTGTTGTGAGAACACCCCCACTCCTGGGCTGTTCACACACTGCCTCTGGCATGTAAGCAGCTCCCAGCTACTTGCAAGTGAATAACACTAGCCAATATCTCCGGTCCCTGATGCAACCCTGGGAACCTCCATCTTGCAGTGTCCAGTAATGCACACTGGATGCTGAAAGCTTATATAAGTTTGTCAATTTAACAAAGAAATTGATATGTACCAGGCTTGTTTTCCCAAGGGAAGTCTCTGACTCGCTTCAAACCAAACACATTGCTTCAGGTAGAATAAACAGATTTATTAACTCTAAAGGTAGATTTTAAGTTATTATAAGTCAAAGCATAACAAGTCAGATTTGGTCAAATGAAATAAAAGCAAAATGTATTCTAAGATGATCTTAACACTTTCAATGTCCTTAAAAACTTAGATGCTTCTCACCACAGGCTGGCTGGTTACTTTTCAGTCAGGCTCTCGCCTTTGATCAGCGTTTCAGTTGCTTGGTGGTGGTGGTGTCTGTAGATGTAGGTGGAAGAGAGAGAGCATGGCAAAATGTCTCTCCCTTTTATCATGGCCTTTCTTCCCTCTTGGCTTTGTCCCCCCACGTTCAGAGTCAGGTGAGCATTACCTCATCGCAGTCCCAAACTGACCAAAGGAAGGGGGTGACTCCCTTGAGGGTCTAACGTTCTTTTGTTGCTGCCTAAGCTAGAGTCCATTGTTCCTCTGAGGCTGGGATGGGTTTGTCCCATCCGTGCCCTGACAAGTGTGAATTGCCCCTCTGTTCTTGGAGAGTTTTTGCACAGGCTTGCTTTAAACCATGAGGATACATTTTCAGCCTCATAACTATATACATGAAATTATAACCTATAACAGGGATCTCAAAACTTGAATCACCTGGAGGGCCACATGAGGACTAGTACATTGGCCCATGGGCCACATCACTGACACCCCCCTGCTGGCCCCGCCACCCATTCCACCCCTTCCATGAGGCCCCACCCAATGTTCCCTCTAATTTTTGATAGGTCGTGTGTGCAAAAAATTTCTTCTGTGCAAATTGTTGTGCTTCTGTGCAAATTTTTGTGCACATGGTGTTTTGCTGTGTGTGTGCGGTTTAGGATCTGTGCGCGCACGCACACGCACACAGCTTAGATGGAACAGTGGCCCCACCCCAGCCCCGCCTCTTCCCACCCCTGCGCCACCCCATTGCAACCCCTTCCCCGCCTCTTCTCTGCCTCCTCCCCTGAGTGCCTGGATCCCCGTTCCTCCCCCCTCCCTCCTGGAAAGTGCTAAGCACCACCAAACAGCTGTTTGGTGGCGGGAAGCACCTGGAGGTAAGCAGATGAGCGGATATGCAGCACGCTGGGGAAAGGGGGAGGGGAGCTTGATGGGCCACAGGAAATAACCCCGCGGGCCACATGAGGCCTATGAGTCACGTGTTTGAGACCCCTGACCTACAACCTTACTATAACCTTACTGTAACAATTACTATAACATCACTATAACAACCATGCTCAGTGCATCATGAGTCTTCCAAAGACACCCAACATTACAAACTTTGTATTGGATACCACACAATCATTTTAAAAAGATGAACATGGGGGTGTAAAGTGTTCCACCGAGGTAGAGAGCATCATAGAGATACAATTCCAAACTGGGTAAAATGCTGGTCAGTCAGAAGCCCAGTTCAAAGATTGTATACGGGAGTAAACCAAAGTCTGGAAGAGTGCTGTGAAGGAGATCCTTGACCTCTTAAAAATGCTTCAGGAGAAGTTGGTGTGACTGTTTCAGCCTTATTTGTAGAAAGTTCTGCTCAGCTTCTAAAGCATATCTGTACATTCCTATCAACCCTCCCCTCCATTCAGTGTGCAACATAAGCAATATTAAACATGAAATTTTAATCTCACTTAAATAAAAATAAAATCAGTGATGATTCCCAGAGCAGTTTTAACTGTGATACCATGTGCATATGAACTGAACGAATGTTTTGATTTGATGCATTTATTATGATTGGATGGTACTTAGAGCTCTGGATAAGCACTTTTTATGAATTTAAATAAAGTTTAAGTGTGTGATCACAGGGCATATGTTAATTATTTTTACACATACGCCCCCCCTCCAACCACAAAAGCTTACAGCCTTAATAAGGAAGAGGTATTAAAATTCATTCCAACACCAAAAGCAGTAAGAGAAAATGCTACATGCTTCTACATGCATCTAAGGTTATGTGAAATGCATCTCTTTGAAGACTAACTAAATGGTATTATTTATTATTTGTATCGCAAGAGCACCTATCACCCCCAGTCATGGACCAACACCCCACTGTGTTAGGTGCTGTACAAAACACACACAAAAAAAATGGTCCCTGCCCCAAAGAGCTTAAGATCTACTGCACACGTAATACTAAAATTCAGCTGAAGAGCATATGCAGTAGTACAAAATATTTTACATGACTGTGCATTTATGAAACTATTTTTATTTTTCAAACTTAAATGGCTTCATTTTCACAATTAAAAGGCATGCTTTGAAAATTTAGCCCAGTGTCTTACCTGTGACTCTCAAAAGAACATTTAATATGAATTGCCAAGACCAAATATAGAGTAGTAAACCAGTCTAGCCCTGTATCCTGTCTCTAACAACAGCCAGTGCCAGATGTTTCAGAAGGCAACAGGAAATACTTAATTTGCTTATGGGGGAAGTTTCCTCTTAAATGCAAAACTGCTAGTGGATGATTTGTGTTTTGAAACATGACAGCAAATACTCCTTGTATTTTTACCCTAATGTTATTCTACATTCTTATTAAGAAATGTCTAATCTTTTGAAATCTACTAAGCTGTTCAACTCAGTGTTATCATGTAACAGTGAGTTCCATGGGATAATTATGTGTCATTTTAAAAATATTATCAGTTCTTATATTTGTTACCTTTTGATTTCATTCAGTGTCCCTTTGCACAGTTACAAGACAAAGATAATAGGAATGTCTAAATGGCCTTCTCCAAACCATTCATTGATGACTGACCTGCCCAAATTCTTCCCTGAGCACCCAAAGTAAAGTTGTAAGCACATTAAATATGGTTAAATGCCCCTAGTCATAACTTTTATCTCAATACCCATTCAATCTGGAGATAGAATTTAACTCATTATCTGTCACTGAGTCCTTTTGATCCACCATTCCTAATCATGGGCTTGATGTCTTCTGGCTCTTCCATGCCCTTACTAACCAGACTGTACATAACCTTGCTGAAGCTCCCCTGATCTTGTCCTAGTGAAAAGAATTGGGATCTCTGAAGGGTAACCTTTTGCTTGGGCACAGCACTGAAGCCTATCCCCACCCTGCATACCCCATTTTAACCATAAACTCCAAAATCCTGATTGTAGCTACTGGCCATCATTTCAACCTCTGCAAAAACCCACGAACCAAGTTGAGAATAAAACCTCTTTGCTACTGCAGCTCACTAGACTCCAGGACATCCCAGTTCTTTAATGGGAGATCTGGGCTATTTTTAAATATCGTGACCAAGTAAATTCTAACTCATAAAAGGTGTCTGTCACCATTTTACTGAAAAGTGCAGAAGAATTAGAAGTCTATTTCATGGGGACAACTATCAAATTTCTATGTTTTTTGGCAATGTTTTGCAACAGAGATACTATACTGAATATTGTCATTTACTTCTTGCACAGCAGTGATAATCAACTCTGGTATTTTTATGTGTAACATACTTTTAAATTGCATCTGAAGAAGTGTTTTTTTACCCACAAAAGCTTATGCTTAAATAAATCGGTTAGTCTTTCAGGTGCCACCTGACTCCTTGTTGTTTTTGTGGATACAGACTAACTCGGCTACCCCCTGATACTTTTAAATTGAGTTTTTTGTACTAAAAAGACAATAAGAAAATCTGCAGTTTAAAAATCTCATTTGGAAAATGCTAAGCTTTGAAACCAGAAGATGATCATAATCATTAATAGTCATTAAATGCAACCACAATGAAAAACTGATTGTTTCTTCTCTTAGCATTTATCACCTCTGTGAGGAGTCTCAGCACTTTCTTGCATGCACTAAGAACATTAATAGTTTATATCTAAACTAGGGGTATGTCTACTCTACCTGCCGGATCGGCGGGCAGTGATTGATCCAGCAGGGATAGATTTATTGCGTCTAGTCTAGATGTGATAGATCGACCCCCGAACGCTCTCCCGTCTACTCCTGTACTCTAGCTCCGCGAGAGGCACAGGCGGAGTCAACAGGGGAGTGGCAGCAGTCAACTCACCACTGTGAAGACACCACGGTAAGTCAATCTAAGTACATCGACTTCAGCTACGTCATTCACTAGCTGAAGTTGTGTAACTTAGATCAATCCCCCATCCCCAGGGTAGACCAGGGCTCGATCTGTGTAGATGTTAGTTTGAACTGAGTCTTTAAGGTGCACAACATGTTTAACAGATTTATTTGGGCATAAGCTTTCGTGGGTAAAAAACCCACTTCTTCAGATGCATTATTCAGATGTTGCATCTGAAGAAATGGTTTTTTAACCCATGAAAGCTTATGCCCAAATACATCTGTTAGTCTTTAAGGTTTTTTGGATATAGACTAAGACAGCTACCCCTCTGATGAGTGACCTTATGGCTTTCATGCTGAGCTTTAACTCCTCTAGCACCACTAGACAAGATTATTAATGTAACAATAATTGAAGAAAGAGGTCATTTCCTACTTTTTCTTCCCATGTACATATTACTTAGTTTTAATGAAACCATCTGTTGCAAGTAAAACAGGATAAGTTTTAGAAAAATGTGTCATACCAATAACTGATATTTATATATCTCATGTACATCATATTACATATAGCAAATGTAGTATTATGACAGAGTCTTCAGAGGTGTCTGTTTACCCCTCAGGTCTATTACAAAGCTCTGAAAACTTAATTTTTTAAAAAAAATCACTACATTGGGAAAGAAAAAGACGTAGAAAAAATTCCAAAACAACTTGTTTTAAACTACTGTATGCAGTAGAACAAAGATTACATAGAACATCTTTTCAGGTGGCAGCCAACTGGCCTATTAGTAAAATTATTTGTTGCCATACAGTAGGGTAAGAATTGAATTTGTCATTCTTCATCCCAACCTTAACAATCAACTAGCTGTCTGATTCCAGCCTACGCATAGATCTGCTACTTACATTCATCATTAAAGCCACACATTAGCTTGCTGGTTTACCAGAACAGTTGACAGTTAACCATCAGAATCCTAATGAGATAAACTGGGGCACAGTTAACTTCTCCATCAGACCTATGGTCTCTGGCTGTCTGCAAATCTAGGCAGACACTGATTTACTGGTTCACATTTTGAAAGCTATGTCCATAAACCTCTTCATTTGTCAAAATAAGAACATATTGTGGGGCACAAATACATGACAATTTTATAACAGTGCAATTGTATGGCTGAAATATATAATCATGATACACATGCAGCCTTGATTATTTCTTACATTTCACAGATATGGTATTTCCTTCTGCACACTTCATTGGAATATCTCTCTTTCTCACACACCAGTTTAAAAAAGGGAAGGACTTTTTTAATAGAATACATAATTGTGGGGTTTTTTTTAAGTAGGAGCATATGGTTAACTTAAAACCAATGTCTATGAAGTTTAAATGCTAGCTTTTGAAAATGTAAACTCTCTGTTCTGCTGTTAACAGAAATGTATGTGTTCTTTTGACATTAAGAAGCAGGCTGTCAATGCAAAATTCATTAACTTTTAATGACAAGTGCTCCCAGCCTTGTCAGTGACAGGAAGTTAACACAATAAAAATGTTATATTAGCTTTAAATATTATTGTATTTTCTTTATGGGTTAACAGTATTTCTTAACATGTAGAATTGTGACACAGTTAATAGCTCATAATTGAATGGGATCACTAATGTGGTGTGGCTGTTCTTGGTAGGGGAGGGGAGGTTTAAAAGCAACAAGGTTTTGTTCTGCTTTCAATGACTGTATGTGGGGAAAAATCCACTGGAGATAGGTAACCTAGAAGGGAAATTTTGCAGTGATGGAAAACTCTTCTAAAGTCTGAGTCCTTGATGGCTTATGGGATGATACTGGGAAATGTTCCTCTTTATACAGTACCTAGGACACTAGTGTGAATATAACTGAGGTTCATGAAGACTGTAAGTTCTACTACATATAGGTTAGTCAAGTGGCCTATGTGAAATTAGTCCTGGTCCTAATGGTCAGGAATCTATATTATTAAAAAGTACTATTACAAATGGCACTTATAAATGTCTTAGTTGGCCATCTCAGCAGATAAGCCAATGACTGAATAAGGATGGAAGCTAAATTGTCCTTGAGATATCTCTGGACTTGAGTTTCTTGTCTTGTTCTAACTTGAGTTAACTTGTTGCCAATTAACTCCAGGTAGCTAATACAATGGTGCACTCCACAAATATCTGTTCCAAGACACAAACGTTTGTGGTTTACCCTAGGCTGAATCTAATCTAGACAAACCTTTGCAGGTCTTAGAAATATTCTCTCTAGATCTTGGCTGAAGTGCAGTGGTAAGTCAATCTGGAGAAAACTGCACTGGTGTGATACATCCTATCCCTGTGCTGTGAATAGAGGACTTTAGTTGCTAGTGCCATCAATCTGGAATCCTTCCCTGCAAACAAAATCCTCCTGAGAAGTGAATATATCCCAAATGTAAAAAGCTTCATAGTTGGAAATGTAAAAGATTCTGAAAGGTCAGAATTTTTTTTGACAAGAGCAATTCCCTGAAGTCTGCAAAATAGAAACCACTATTTTTGTTCAACAAATTAAGCAATAAAAAATAGAACAGAATGAACCACAGCAACCTTTCTGATGCTCTGGTGGATAATCTTATTATGATAAGCATCGGTAGCCCATTCTTGAAGAGTGTAGTGCAGACAATATAGTTAGTCACCATTTATTCTCACCTGTCTAAACAGACAAAAACCAGTGGTCTAGTAACATCTCAAATTATACAGGGCTTGATTCTCATTTACACTGAGGCCCAAGTGAGCATCAATGTTAATTTATACCCACTTTAATGCTCTCTACAATCCCAGAGTGGTGTAAAGGGGTCTGAGTGTAAATATGAATCAGGCCCACAGTGCTTTTCTGAAAAAAGGAAAGGGAAACAATGACTGTCTCTGTGATTTTTTGTTTGTTTGTTTGTTTGGTTTTTGCACTGCTGCAAAAGTACACTAAAAATTAGCTTTGGTCAGATGTTTTTTGCCATTGTAGATTATGACTGCTTAGGCTGCTCAAGACTAAGAACAACAGTCTGTGGCACCTCTCTGCTCTATGGTGATAGCAAAAGCAGCATTCAGCTTGTGCAGATATACACAGTGGGAGCAACTCAGTAAGCCACGAGGAGGAAAAGGGTGACCTAAATTAACAGGGGAGTAAAATAAAAAAAAACTTATTTCCCTTTTAACCTGTCTCTTTTCATTGCAACTCCACTGATATGCTGTACTGCTGGCAAAAAGATCCTTTGTTATTATACCAAACAGGTTCTCTCTATGTAAAAATATAATATATAAATATATTAAAGATATTCTCCAGGGATTGTCAGAGTTCTGATTCACTTCCCCCCAACCCAAGTGAGTGGGAAGTGGTGGGAGTGAACAGAAAATAAAAGGTTTTAGAGTAGCAGCTGTGTTAGTCTGTATTCGCAAAAAGAAAAGGAGTACTTGCGGCACCTTAGAGACTAACAAATTGAATGCATCTGATGGAGTGAGCTGTAGCTCACAAAAGCTTATGCTAAAATAAATTTGTTAGTCTCTAAGGTGCCACAAGTACTCCTTTTCTTTCTAGAAAATAAAAGGTCATTGTTTGTGCTGTAGGAGGATAGATATTATTAGATAGTAGATTGCCAAGCATTTTCTCAGGTTGTTCCCTCCCCTTCCACTCTACCTTTCCTTCAATTTCCCTGCCTCCCACCTGTCCTCCACAATTGCCAATGATGTCTTTGCAAGAGGCCTTATTTCCCTTCAGTTCTGTTGTGAGCTTAGTCAGAACCAGAATTCTTTAGCTGATAGCAGACTTCCTTCCTATTCCTCAGTCCCCAGCACTGATATTTACTCACAGTAATAAATCTCTCAGTTATGGAAATACAAAGCTGATGTTCACAGCAAGTAAGGTTTGGGAGAGAGCCAGTTTTTAGATTTTTGAGAAAAACTAGGGCTTGCTTCAACTTGACAAAAAAAAGGTAACTTCTGTATAATTAAGCACAATTAGAGGCTTATCTCTTCCAAAGTGTGAATTACACCAATGATATTTTTTCCAAAAAGTGTTGCTAATATGTAATTTCCTTTCATCACAATTCTTCCCTATTACATTCTAGAAACAAATATGGGTAATGGGAAGGTTCATTTTGGGACATACACACAGAGGGGAAAAACTGGCTCCCATTTCCTTTAATTCAATTTCAAACCTTTGGCACATTTTAAATAAAAAAGTAGAAATGTTAACACATGCAATCATCTTATTTTGTAAGTGTTTTGGAAAATAAATTAATTCACATGTAATGACCAGAACCATCTACCGCTTAGGGTAAGTATCTGGTTGGCCCTTATTTCATCCTTACACATGAAAAATAGGGAAGGAGAAAGAAGCTTCTGCTTCCCTTGCACAGGTCAAATTAGGGTCAGGAAGAATAGCTGTCTGTTTTTCCCAGGAGAAAAGAAACTACTTCCATTTAGTCCAGGGGGTGAACATTGGACCCAAAGCGGAGAGGAACAGAGAAGTTGGAGACACAGTTCTGTTCCCCTCCATACTCCATCCAACACAGCTGAACAGCCACACTGAGGAAGTATGCTGTACCTCTTAAAGTCATGTAGCTGTGCCTCCCCATAGCCTCAGGCCTGTGTCCAAATGTCATGATCTAGCCCTCAGGTTGTTGTTGTTTTTTTAAATTATGATTTATTATTATTATTATTAATATTAAAGGTAAAGAGTAGGATACAGAGACTGTTACTTTATAGAAATGAAACCTGCAGCAGGATATTTTTGTTGGTCATTTGCTCAGACTGGTTAAGGACTTGATCCTGCATTCCCCACAGATGGGGACAATATGTGGTGGATGAGGGGATGTGGAAATCAGTGTTTGCTAAATGGAAAAATGCATGCTATTCTCAAGTCAGTTCATATAAGTAAGGGATGTAAAATTGGGCCCTAACTGGAGGGAGGCATTAATGATAACAATGGAAGGACTGAGGAAAATTGAGAAAGGAGGAAATATTTTTGTATAGGTCAGTGTATGACTAGGAAACACAAAGAAATAAGAATGTCAAAAATGAATGTTTCCACCTTTCCCCTACCACACCTCCCAACTTTAAAAAACAAAAACAAACCCAAAGTACACAACACGAAAACAAGCAGCAGTGTGGAGGTTGAGTCTGACCTTACTGATCTCTTCCCTGCCATACAAGTTTGAGCACTGGTAAGGCTAAAGTCATTAGAAATTCAAAAACAAATCCTTCAGCAATTTGGAACTGTAAGTGGGATTTTCAACTGCACCCAGCATTAATTTAATTTGTAATCCAATAGAGTCAATGGAAGTTTTACCACTGATTTCAACAGGAGCAAAAAGAGACTAATGCTGAGCACTTTTGAAAATCCTGCTTCTAATTTTTCAAAATAAAATAGGTGTCTTTAAAGACAGAAAAGTACATGTCATTTTCAAGTTTCAGACAAGGAATTTTGAACAATTGTATATACCATCATGAGGATCTTTGTACTCACTGAACCAAGAGAAATAGCATTGCAAAGGCTTGGAAACATTGTTCTTTCCCAACAGAATCTGAGTAGCTTGACAGTGTGTGTCAAGTTTCCTGCAGTAGTGGGTAAACTCTCACTAGATGCTAAAAGACAAATAGAACTATATCAACAGCTGCTCTCTTTTTTCAGCTACATTAAGAGAAACTACACTAATGCGGGAGAAGAAATAATCATAATTATTGTGCTTTTACTTGACATCATGAAATATTCTCGGCAAGCTCTTTGATTCCCTATGGAAATACTAGTTTGCTTTGCTCAAAGAAAAAAAAAAGAGAATGGTAACCAAAACAGATGTAGTATTAGATTGTGTTTTTCCAGTTTTAATCTTTCTCTGAAAGAGATTTCTATGCTTTATATATCCATAAATACACACATCCACACACATGCACCCTTTAATTTTATATTTTCATTTTCCCCTTCTTTTGGTTATTGATTGTGATAAGTTTGCTTCCTTTCTCCTTTCTTTTGTTTACCGGATGAAAATTTGATTTAATACCCTATCCTATGGACATAAAAGTGGAAGTGGCTAGAGTATATTGTATGTTTGGAGCCAAGACAAAAATTTGCTTTTAATCCCATTGCGATAACATTCCGAATTCTGCTGTGAGTTCCCTTGGAAGGAAAAGGAGGGTCCAATCCAGACAAGAGCCTCTGTACTGTGCAATGATGTTTGACCATACA
Organism: Caretta caretta; assembly: GCF_965140235.1. Lineage (NCBI taxonomy): Eukaryota > Metazoa > Chordata > Testudines > Cheloniidae > Caretta > Caretta caretta. Next base: position 62,593,621 of record NC_134213.1, on the reverse strand, counting down.
GTGTAATGATGTTTGACCATACAGTGTACAGTACATGCACAGACTTCATTGTTGCTGGTTAACTAAATACATGCTGTAGGGGTTATAAAACTCAACTTTCATTTCCCAAAACATAGGCGTCTTTTCCAAAAAACTAAAGGAGAATCTCTGCTGATTACAAATAACAATAGGGTCTATATTCCTTTTCCAGATAAGGTACTCAAGGACTAGATAATTACAAGCCAATAAAGACTTGAGCAATCTGACTACATCCAATGGAACATAAAAAACTAAATGAGTTCAATACATAGGAACTGTTTATTGGTGATCATTGCTTTCTAGCTGTAGAATCATTTAAACAACCAAAGTCAACCATTTCCTAGACAGAATATCAGATTGTACAAGTTAAGAGCATATTTTAAACGTTCTGATTCCCTGCACTACATTGTATTCAATTTAAGAACTCATGCTAGATTGTTTTTACAATTTTTGCCATAATCCTGTTTTATCATGTAAAGTAACTAATAATTTGCCATCAAAAGCAAAAAGTAAACAAACTGAAAAAAGGAGTAAAAAGTACATTTTCTAATATCTTTTAGTTTTTAGCACTTTTAGAGGTTACTTTTAACAATAGTAAGTACAAACTAATATTCAGACAGAATTATGGGATAGACACACAGAAGGGATAAACAGAGTTGTTCTCTGATGGCTCTATTTCTTGTTTTCTGAAAGTATGCATGGACATTTGTTCTGAATGCTCAATGTGTTATGCATGGATGTATGGAGCATTATGGGAAAAGGGCTATTTATAGTGTCTATTGTGGAAGATTTGATTTATTGTCTAGTTGCAGTTAAACTATGTCATATGCTGAGATGCTATGGTAGTATGCTCGCTACCAGTTTTTAACGAAAATATCAGACATAACTGGCATTTGGGAAGCAGCACAGAGTGAAAAATCTTACCAGTTATGTATCTTGCAGTAGTTAAAGAAAAGCTCCAAATACTGTTACAGTAGTGACATAATCTAGTAGCCTGATTTCCTTGGCCAATTTATCCCCAGCAATTTTGCCAATTTCCAAACCTGCTAATTTGACTTTCATTATGAGTTGCACACTTCGCTAGGCAAGAGCTCTGAGTGGCAATAGGAAATACCATTTATTACTTTCTCTAGAACAATAGTCCTGTCTTTAATGAAGTATTGTTTGTTTAACAACAGTTCACTTGAACTATAAAACTAATATGATGTCCTTGGGGAGTGGTGTGGGAGGGAGGGTTTCCTCTTCTTTTGTGCAGTGAGCAAATCTAAGTGAAGAAGTTAGATATCAGCAATATTCTGAACTCCTGACTATAAAAAATAACATGAAATTACATCAAATTGTATTAGTCTAATTGTAGAACTTACTACTTACTGTGTGAGACTTCTTCACTCATTAAACCTATTGCAAAGGCATACTCAAGCAAAATACAGTACTGAAGATCCATCTTCCCTACAAGATCCATTCATTAGCTTTTACTGTTCAGTGTTCAGGCAGTTTTTTCTGCTGTTTTTCCTCTTCACTTCAGCTATTTGTCCTACTTAACATATCCAGGTGTAAACTTTGGCCCTTCAGGGAAGCTTTTGAGTTATGTATTTTGGAAATCAAGATGGTGGTTATTAGATTGCTCTCACCTTTATGCCGCTCAACTCTATGCGGAGGATAGGGCCTTCAACTACTGCCTTCCATCTTTGCAAATTTTCTGCTGCAGTCTTAGCTTCTCTCCACGTCATTTTAACAGCTTTCTATTCTGCTTCCATGGTGTGTGCATTTCCATATTATCCTTGGTCTCCCTCATCACCTCTTGCCCTGGGTGTCCCAGTCCAATGGCTGTCTTCTTATTTTATTTATGTCTTTCCTCCAAGTGTGGCCTAGCAGTCTCAATTTTTGTTCTGCAAGTTCCTATCCTATAAGTTACTGTTTCGCCCTCCTCCAAAGTTCTTTGCTTATGATATTTTTTTCTGGCCATCTGATATTGAGAATTTGTTTAAGGCAGCTGTTTATGAAAACTTGGAGTTTTACTAAAAATGTCTTAAGACTGAGCTTCAGCGCCATAATAAGACTAACTTTACAATTATGTAAAATATCTGAAGTTTAGTTTGAAGGACTAACTCTAATGCCAATCTGTTTTTCCAGATTGACTTTAGAGTTAAAAAGTCATGTCTAGCTTTTGCTATTCTGGCTTTAAATCATTAAGCATAAGCTTTTTGTAGCTCACGAAAGCTTATGCTCTAATAAATTTGTTAGTCTCTAAGGTGCCACAAGTACTTCTTTTCTTTTTATGGATACAGACTAACAGCTGCTACTCTGAAACCTGGCTTTAATGTATTTGTCTGTTCTACCTGTTGTACTTATAATGCGGCCAAAAAATGTGAAAATATTGGACCTCTCTTACTTCAGACCCAGAAAGTGTTATCAGTGTTTCTCGTTATGTGTTGATTCTCATGTTTTTGTTTTCTCTATGTTATTTTTTAAACCTACTAATGTGCATGGGCCTGGAAAACATTTGCTTTGGCTTGCATGTCTCTTTCGATATGGGACAGTAAGTTGATATCATCTGCAAAGTCAAGGTCCTTGAAATTCTAACACTTCACAAGTTTTAGTTAAAGTTTCCTTTACACATTTCCATTTGCCACCTACTTTTCCATCATCTTCAAGCACTTGCAATTCTAAACTCCTTGTGTTGTCATCTATTTTAACTTGGTGATGTTAAAATGTGGGCATCTCTGTTGTTCACATCTCTTCTTTGATTTTATTTTTATTCTCTATTTAGCTATCAGTAGTGTGTGGTCCATTCCCACAGCTGCCCCATTCATCCTATGTACATTCTCCTAGCTTCTCTTCCTTTTATCTTCATGGAAAAGCTGAGGCAGAGTTAACTTCATAAAATAGAGAAGCTTTATGATCCTGCTGGGTGAAATTAGGAATTTTTGAGTTGGTAACAAGGTCTTTCTGATACATAATGTTTTCTTTCATTAATACATTCATGTCACTGTGTTAAACTCCTGAAAATGAATTCAAGCACGAAAGAAGATGGAAGGAGGAATGGGCAACAAAGCATGTATCACTTGATTATTAGCTGTGATGTTCATTCCCTCTGGGGCACCTGGCATTGGTCATTGTCAGAAGACAGGATGCTGGGCTAGATGGACCTTTGGTCTGACCCAGAATGGTTGTTCTTATGTACTGTACTCATAATTTTAACCTCATTTTCATATATATGATACTGAATGTGTTTTTTCTCCTGGACCTTTACTTCAGTCAATGCAGAAGTACAACTTGGTCAGTGAGCAAGACTTATCCTTAGTTACATTTCTGAGACTTTTGAAAAATGTGTACTTGTTTTCCCATACTGTACTCTCTTAATTACTACACATGGATGATCTGAATTTTGATGAAAGTAACTATGGGAATAAGTTACGCATAAGAAATGTGGGTTTCTGCTACTAGCGCTCACTTCACAAATACAGATCTCAAAGACTCATGCTTCTGTTATACACAAATTTAAGGTAATTGTTTGATTTTTTCAGGATCGAGTGCAAGACAGAAGAAATAGTAAAAATAATTGACCTGAAAATAATAAGGATAAAGTGCCTTTTTAACTACTTAAAGATTTCTGTGTGTTACTTTTGAAGCCACACTAAGAAAAAAAATCCAAACACCCACATTCCTGAGGCCTGATCCAATGCCCATTGAAGTCAAAGTCTTTCCATGACTTCTTCTGAGGCATAAAGGAGTCTTGCATTGGTGTAAGTTGAACATAAAGGAGCCAGAGAAACAATAAATTAACTCTCACCCTATTTTAACTTGCACCTTCCTTTTCCTCTTCTATGAGTAGTTTACACCAGATTAGTCTTTCATTTCCTAACACATCGGGAGAGCTGGTGTAAACTGGCCTAAAAGAATTTGAATATGAAGGTGTAACTTGTACATCCCTTATACATCACTTCTGAATTTGGAGCCTTGTCTATAAATTATTCTATATACCCATACATCTCTCTCTTTTTCTGTCACATACACACACACATATATGTGTTATGGTAGGGGGAGGAGGGCTGGTAGCACTGCCTATTATTAAGGTTGCCCAATACTTCCCACTAGAAGACCCCATTTTCTATTGTTTATGGCTGCTAAACTTTAATCATTTGGGCTGAAATTGTCCTGGCCTGGTGTCTGCCTCAGGCTGAATTTTCCTGTAAAATTTCAGCCAAAGATGTTTCCAAAAATGAACTTAAAAAAAAAAGAATGTTGTTTTGTCCATTTAAAAAAAAATCCAGCAAACTTTTCTTTGAGACGCTCTAGCACACTTATGCTTTGGAACAGGGACTTGAAATTTGGTAGCGTGTTGCATTTGTGTCAAGAATGTGTGTTCCTTGCAAATACAACTCAGGGTTGAGCTGGCATCAGAACTTAAAGCAGGGTGACTGTTTCTCCTGTATTCTCAATGTGTTCCTCCTATCTCCCACTGCAATTGACACCCAGACAGAAATGAGGAGGAAGTTGCATGATTTGAACACAGATCCAACACCAATCAGACCTAGGGGGTGGGTGGAGAAGATTCGGACAATTGTACTGTTATAGAGATTGGGATTGAGGCCGGTGTGGGGTAAGGAGAGGAAAATTTGGATGGTGGGGGGAGATGGGGACTGACTGGGAAAGTAGACTAGTACTGGGAGCCCGGGGAAGACTGGGACTGGATGGGCAAAGAAACCAGGCCTGGGATCTGGGAGGGAAATGAGGAGGATGGATTGGGAACCAGTGGGTGGGGTGGAGGCAGAGATTAAAGGAGGAAACAGAGGGAGACTGGGACTAGCTGGGCAAGGAGACTGGGAGCAAGAGGGGAGGAGAGATGGAGGTGGAGGAAGAGAAGAAGATCGGATGAGAAGCCAGAGCATGAGGGAAAAACTGGGATTGACTGGGAAAGAGACTGGGACAAGGATGAACATGCAACCTTATTTCTGGTATTATCTATTAAGGTTGTAAACTCAAGCTCAAAATGTAATGTTCTTTTAACAACTTTTTTGTGAATGATAGGTGTTTTACAAATTAAATCCGTCCATGCTGATGCCAAATCCTAAAGTAAAGACTCTAATTGATTCAGCAAGGTACTTAAACATATATCTAACTTTAAGCATATGACTAGAAACATTGATTTCTATGGCTTTCATTTAGGCATGTTCTTAACTGCCTTGCTGAGTCAGGGCCCAGTATTAGAATTTTCCATGGAATCTGTCAATACTGCAAAGTGCTGACATTCTGCATCAACAACAGTTTTGCTATTGCCACAATAAGATGTGATGTATGAACACAGAAAACTGGATGCATTTTTTCATTACTGATCTTTGGATTAACTTCTTTGGTGAAGCACTGGAATAGGTTACCTTTGGGAGGTGGTGGAATCTCCTTCCTTAGAGGTTTTCAAGGTCAGGCTTAACAAAGCCCTGGCTGGGATGGTTTAGTTGGGGATTGGTCCTGCTTTGAGCAGGGGGTTGGACTAGATGACCTCCTAAGGTCCCTTCCAACCCTGATATTCTATGGTTCTATGATCCTTAATCCATTTATAAAGTCTCAAGAACTGGATTGTTTTAATAAAATAGGTCATTACTAATTCAAATAAAAATAGCTAATAAAAGGAAAGAAATTCCCCCCAAAATATACATTAAAACTGGTTTGTAAACTTAGTTTGCTCTGATTTAGTTTAACTTCATATTCTCCCAGAAGTTTTTGAGTGAATCAAAATATGGTAGTAAATCACACACTGTGTTAAAATATTTTTTCTTCTAAACACTTAAAGTGAAACATTTTCCAAGTAATAAAGAAAGTCAAACATAGAAGAGACCCATTTAAATATAAACACATGAAGGCAAGCAACTGAATACTGACAAAATGTACAAGTGTTATATACAAATGCTAGAAGTCTAAATTTTAAGATGGGTGAACTCAAGTGAACAGCATTAAATGAGAATATTGATATAATAGGCATCACAGAAAATTGGTGGAATGAGGAAAATCAATGGGACATGATTAATACCAAGGTACAAAATATATAGAAATGACAGAGAAGGCCACACTGGTGGGAAAGTGGCACTACATGTAAAGGAGTGTACAGAGTCAGACAAAGTAAAAATCTTAAAGCAATCAAACGGTACCATAATATCTCTATGGATTGAAATTCCAAGCTTAAATAATGAGTGTGGGGCAGTAGGAATATACTACCGACCACCTGACCAGGAGGGTGATGGTGAATGTGAAATGCTCAGGGAGATTAAAAAAGCTGCAAAGGCAGAAAATGCAATAATAACCATGGATTTCAACTATCTTCATGTTGATTGGGTATATGTTACCTCAGGAAGGGAAGCAGAGATAAAATTTCTACATACATTAAATGACTGCTTCTTGGAGAAGCTTGTCCTGGAACCTATAAGGTGAAAAGGAATTCTTGATTTAGTTCTAAGTGGCACACGGGTCCAAGAGGTGAGTACAGCTGAACCGCCCAGTAATAACAACCATAATTCAATTACATTTAACATCCTTATAGGGGGGAAATACCAAAGAAACCCTCCACAATAGCATTTAAATCAGAAAGGAGAACTACACAAAAATGAGGAAGCTAGTTAAACAAAAATTAAAAGGAACAGTCACAAGAGTGACATGCCTGCAAACTGCATGAAGACTATTTAAAAACTCTATAATAGGGACTCAAACTAGATGTATGTTCCAGATAAAAACAAACAATAAGACCACCAAAAAACTGCCACCATGGCTAAACAGCAGAGGTAAAAGAGGCAATTAGAGACTAAAAGGCGCCCTTTAAAAATTGGAAATCAAATCCTAGTGAGGGAAAAAAGAAAGAAACATAAACTCTGGCAAGTCAAGTGTAATACGGGAGGCCAAGAAAGAATTTGATGTGTAACTAAGGACACAAAAACTAACAGCCAAAAAAATTGCATGTATATCCGAAGCAGGAAGCCTGCCAGTCAGTGGGGGCACTGGATGATCAAGGTACTAAAGGAATGCTCAAGAAAGGCTCGGCCATTGTGGAGAAATTAAATGAACTCTTTGCACCAGTCTTCTCTGCAGAGAATATGGGGGAGATATCCACACACAAGCAATTATTTTTAGGTGACAAATCTGAGAAATTATCAGTAGAGGTGGTTTTGGAACAAATTGATAAACAGTAATGAGTCACCAGGACCAGATTATATTCACCCAAGAGTTCTGAAGGAACTCAAACATCAAATTGCAGCACTACTAACTAACTGTGGTATGCAACCTAACACTTAAATCAGCCTCTGTACCAGATGACTAGAAGACAGCTAATATAACATTGATTTTTAAAAAAGGCTCCAGAGGTGTTTCTGGCAATTACAGGCCAATAAGGCTAACCAGGAAAATGGGTTGAATCTATAATAAATAACAGAATTATGAGAGACATAAATGAACATGATATGTTGGGGAAGTCAACACTGCTTTTGTAAAGGGAAATCATGCCTCACCAATCTATTGGAATTATCTGAGGGTTTCAGTAAGCATGTGGACAAGTGTGATCCAGTGCACATAGTGTACTTGGACTTTCAAAGAGCCTTTGAGAAGGTCTCTCATCAAATGCTCTTAAGCCAAATAAGCAGTCATGGGATAAGAGGGAAGGACCTCTCAAGGATCAGTAACTGGTTAAAAGATCAGAAACAAAGGGTAGGAATAAATGGTCAGCTTTCACAATGGAGAGGGGTAAACAGAGGTGGCCTCAAAGGATCTCTACTGGGACCAGTGCTGTTCAACACATTCATAAGTAATCTCAAAAAAGGAGTGAACAGCGAGGTGGCAAAATTTGCAGAGGATACAGAATTACTCAAGATAGTTAAGTCCAAAGCTGACAGCAAAGAGATCCCACAAAACTGGGTGACTGGGGGGACAAGATGGCAGATGAAATTCAATAAGTGAAAGTAGTGGACATTGGAAAAATAATCCTAACTATACTTACTAAATAATGGGGTCTAAATTAGCTTGGATTCATCATGGATAGTTTTAAAAACACTTAATGTGCAGCAGCAGTCAAAAAAGCTAACAGAATGTTACAAACCATTAGGAAAGGGATAGTTAACACAGACAAGATCATAATACCATGATATAAATCCAGGGAATGTCCACATTTCAAATACTCTGAGCAATTCTGGTCACCCCATTTTGAAAAATAAATGTACTAGAATTGGAAAAGGTGCAGAGAAAGGCAACACAAATGATTAGGAGTAGGAAACTGCTTCCATAACAGGAGAGAGTAAAATGACTAGGTCTGTTCAGTTTAGACAAGGAACAACTAAGGGGGTATATGATAGAGGGGTTTTTTTATAAAATCATGAATAGAGTGGAGAAAATGAATAAGGAAGTGTTATTTATACCTTCACATAACAGTGGAATTAAAGGTCACCCAATGAAATCAATAGGCAGCAAGTTTAAAACAAGCATAAGAAGTACTTCTTCACACATTCACAGTCAGCCTGTGGAACTCATTGCCAGGGGATGCTGTGAAGGCCAAAAGTATAACTGGGTTCAAAAGAAGAATTAGATAAGTTCTTGGAGGATCGGTCCATCAATGGCTATCAACCAAGTTGGTCAGGGACGCAACCTCATGCTCTGGGTGCCTCTACACCTCCAACTTCCAGAAGCTCGGAGAGGACCACTTGAAATTCTCCTGTTCTGGTCATATCCACTGAAGAATCTATCACTGACAACTGGCAGCGACAGGATACTGAGGTAGATGGAGCATTAGTGTGACAGGATAGCCATGCTTATGTTCTTAATATATTATTTTAATCATTTAAAATATTTTGCCCACACAATATGTATGGAAGCTAACAACACTGGTGAAAGTCCTTCATGGCTCATTCTTTCAAGGCCACATTAGAAAAACAACCTCAGCATACAAACATGAACTGTCGATTGCGTATGTCCACACTAAACACATTAAGTTGGCAGAGTGAGTCCTCACTACCATGGTTAACATCGACTTACACAGTTCCCGCGGTCTCCGCAGCCCATGGGAATTCCGGGTTAAGCTCACAATGCCCGATGGGGCAAAAACATTGTCGCGGGTGGTTTTGGGTACATGTCGTCAGGCCCCCTCCCTCCCTCCTGACATGAAAGCAATGGCAGACAATCGTTTTGCACCTTTTTTCCTGGGTTACCCATGCAGATGCCATATCACAGCAAGCATGGAGCCTGCTCAGCACACCATCACTGTACATCTCCTGGGTGCTGCTGGCAGATGCGGTACTGCATTGCTACACAGCAGCAGCTCCTTGACTTCACGGCAGATGGTTCAGTAGGACTGATGGCCATCGTACGTTTCCTGGGTGCTCCTGGCAGGCCTTGGTGAGGTCGATCAGGGGCACCTGGACAGACATTGCTATCCTCCTCTTAGAGCACCGAATGGGAGCCAGAGACTCCAGGTCATTCTCTTCTTTAAGTTTCTTTAAGTTTCGTCTTATGGAGATTCAGCCCTGCCTGGAATATCATGCGAGCTGGAGGCTTCTGCCCCAGGCTGCTCTCCCAGCCAGCAGCACCACGTGGTCGCACCTACCCCAGCCTACCCCTTCCTTCCATGGCTCATGAAGCCTGGACAGTAGTAAGAAGCAGTTCAACTATAGGCTGAGCAAGTGCAGAATGGTGGTAGAATGTGCCTTTGGATGTTTAAAAGCTTGCTGGTGCTGTTTGCTGACTAGGTCAGACCTTGGTGCAACTAACATTCCCATTGTTATTGCTGCATGCTGTGTGCTCCATAATATCTGTGAGTGTAAGGGAGAAGATGTTTATGGCAGGGTGGGAGGTTGAGGCAAATCGCCTGGCATCTGATTTTGAGCAGCCAGACACCAGGGCGATTAGAAGAGCATAGCAAGGTGCGCTGCACATCAGAGAGGCTTTGAAAACCAGTTTCATGACTGGCCAGGCTTCGGTGTGACAGTTGTGTGTGTTTCTCCTTCATGGAAACCTGCCCCTTTGTTGATTTTAATTCCCTGTAAGCCAATCACTTTCCTCCCCCCCCCCAATCAAAATAAAGTAACTATTGTTTTGAAACCATGCATTCTTTCCTTATTAATTAAAAAAATGAGATAATAGACAAGGTAGCCCGGGTGGGGTGGGGGAGGAGGGAAGGACAAAGCCACATTGCTTATTATAGCCACATTACAAATCAAACTGTTTGAATGACAGCCTTCTGTCACTTGGGCCATCCTCTGGAGTGGAGTGACTGGGTGTCCGGAACCTCCCTCTCCACTTTCTTGGGCGTCTGGGTGAGGAGGCTATGGAACATGGGGAGGAGGGTTGGCGGTTATACAGTGGATGCGGCGGAGGTCTGTGCTCTTCATGGCTTTCCTGCAGCTCTAACAAATGCTTCATCATGTCCATTTGCTCCCCCATTAGCCTCAGCATCGCGTCCTGCCTCCACTGTTCAAGCTCACTTAATTCTTTCCTAGCCTCTGCCACTGAATGCCTCCATGTATTAAGTTGTGCCCTATAAGTGCGGGAGGACTGCATGAGCTCGGAAAACATGTCATCGCGAGTGTGTTTTTTTCGTCTTCTAATCTGCGATAACCTCAGGGACGGAGATGATAGGGTGAGCGTAGAAATGATTCTGGGGGGACTGCATGGTCACCTGTGCTGCTGAGTGCTGCTGAGTTTGCCACGCTGACCAAACAGGAAATGAAATTGAAAAGTTCCTGGGGCTTTTCCTGTGTACCTGGCTAGTGCATTGGAGTTCAAAGTGCTGTCCAGAGTGGTCACAATGGAGCACTCTGGGATAGCTCCTGGAGGCCAATACCATCGATTTGCATCCACACTACTCCAAATTCAACCCAGAAAGGTCGATTTTAGCACTACTCCCCTTGTTGGGGAGGAGTACAGAAGTCGATTTTAAGAGCCCTTTAGGTCAACGGAACGGGGTTGGTTGTGTGGACGCAGTCATTTTTAAATCGACCCAACACAGCTAAATTTGACCTAACGCCGTAGTGTAGACCAGGTCCCATGACTCCATAGAAGAGAGGGAAAGAGAGTGAGGAGTGTCAGTTTGTAGAGTCCATCTTGAAGAACCTCAGTTACAAGTGAGCAATCTATTTCTTCTTCCAGTGTCCTCTGCAAATTCCCACTCTTAGGGTGGTTTAGTCAGCAGTATATACACCAAAAGACAGGTGGCAGGTCAGGAGTCCTAATTAAACAAGGACTGCAGAACAAATTTACCAAGCTGGGCATCTGATTTAGTTGCAATATTGATCATATAATGTATGTATTATAAAACATATGTATTGAACTCCAGATGGTTGCTTCACAAACTTCTATTAATAGGACATGCCTTAAACATGCTATAGAAGCAGTCATTGCTCTGGTGGAGTGTGCTCTCAGCAGAAGAGAAGGAGATTGTGAGGCATTTTTATAATATATTCTGACCCATACGGCATTCATTTGTGCAGAAATGAAATTTCCTTTACAGTTGTCTCCATATGAAACAGCTTGTGTTAAGATCTAAAGACTGGTCCAATCTAAGTAGAAAGTAATATTCTTTTAGCATCCAAATAGTGTAACTTTGACTTGCCATTATTTGAATATGGTCTGGAGAAATAATAGAGAGTAGAGTAATGGATTGATTGACATGGAAGTCAGAAATTACTTTTAGCATCATTTTTAGGTGAGAATAAAAAAGTTACTTTATCTTTATGAAATATTGTAAATGGAGGTCCAGCCATTATGGCATGAATTTCACTAAACCTCCTAAGATTATTGTTATGGATAACATTACAGATTATATTTCAATATGGAATAATACACACTATTATGTTATAAGAAGTGAAAGGTCAGTATACCTGCCTCTGGAAATTTCCACTACATGCATCCGACGAAGTGGGTATTCACCCACGAAAGCTTATGCTCCAATACGTCTGTTAGTCTCTAAGGTGCCACAGGACTTTGCTGCTTTTACATATCCAGACTAACACGGCTACCCTTCTGATACTATTTTCTTCTTAAAGAACACCTTAGAGACTAACAAATTTATTAGAGCAAAAGCTTTTGTGGGCTACAGCCCACTTCATCGGATGCATAGAATGGAACATATAGTAAGAAGATAGATATATACATACAGAGAAGGTAGCTCACAAAAGCTTATGCTCTAATAAATTTGTTAATCTCTAAGGTGCCACAAGTACTCCTGTTCTTTTTGCGGATACAGACTAACATGGCTGCTACTCTGAAACCTATTTTCTTCTTGTGCTTTTTATTTTTAAAAATCAATGAATGCAGTGTTCATGAAAAGCTCTCACTTGGTAAGTCTTGGAGTCAAAAGTCTCCATTTAACCATAAAACTGTCATAGCAGGTGTCAGGGTTCCCTCCCCACTCTGAACTCTAGGGGTACAGATGTGGGGACCTGCATGAAAGACCCCCTAAGCTTATTTCTACCAGCTTAGGTTAAAACTTCCCCAAGGCACAAATTCTTTGCCCTTGGAGGGTATGCTGCTGCCACCACGTGATTTAGACAAACTCAGGGAAAGGACCACTTGAAGTTTCTCCTCCCGCCTAATATCCCCCAAACCCCTTTCCTGGGGAGAACTGAGAATAAACAAGATGAGCACAGACCAACCTTGGTTTTTTTTAGGACACTAAAAAAACCTCCAATCAGATTCTAAAAGAAACAGAACTTTATTATAAAGAAAAACGGTAAAAGAACCATCTCTGTAAAATTAGAATGGAAGATAATCTTACAGGACAATCAGATTAAAAAACACAGAGGATTTCCCTCTGGGCCAAACTTTAAAGTTACAAAAAGAAAACCAGGAATACACCTTCCTCTCAGCACAGAGAAAATCATAAGGCAAAACAAAAATAAGCTAACATATTCCCTTGCTAGTACTTACTGATCCTAATGGAATTGGATTGCTTGCTTCCTTGATCTGTGTCCGGCAAGCACACAGAACAGACAGACCAAAACCTTTTCTCCCCTCCTCCAAGATTTGAAAGTATCTTGTCCCCTTATTGGTCCTTTTGGTCAGGTGCCAGCCTGGTTACCTGAGCTTCTTAACCTTTTACAGATAAAAGGATTTCATGCCTCTGGCCAGGAGGGATTTTATAGTACTGTATACAGGAAGGTTGTTACCCTTCCCTTTATATTTATGACAGCAGGCGTATTAGCTTCTTCACACTGGCCTACCAACGTGACTTAACTCTGCCTTGAAAAGTCATTTTCAATTTTCCACACAATATGAAGAAAGGCAGTGTGGTCCTATGAATTGGCCACTGAATTAGTACTTATAACACCTTGGTTATATTCCTGGCTCTGTTACCAAGCAGCTGGGTGACTTTGGGCAAGTTATTCCTCTTTCTAGAAAGGAAGGATGGTCCAGAAGTTATGACAGTGGGAGGATATAGGAGTTGAATTCCCTGGTTTACCAAGGGCCTCCTATGTGACCCTGGGCAAGTCCCGTAGCCTTTTGGGGTATGCCTACAAAGCAAAAAAAAAAATACCCATGGCAGCAAGCCTCAGTGGGCTTGTGCTACAGGGCTAAAAATAGGCAGGTGGACATTCAGACTCTGAAGCCCAGGAAGGAGGGCAAGTTTCAGAGCTTGAGTCTGAATGTCTACAGAGCTATTTTTAGCACTGTAGCACAAGTTCGAGTCTAAAGACCTGGACTTTAGACTTACTGAGGCAGGTTTTTGTTTTGTTTTGCAACATAGACATATCCTCTGTGCCCAGCTTGTAAAATGGGGATAAATTCTTGCTTCAATGGGGTGTTGTGAGAATAAACACATTAGAAACTGCAAGGAGCTCTGATTGGGGGGGAGGGAAGGGGTCATATCAATATCTCAGAAAAGGCCTTTACTCTGTCAGAGTCCTTCACTCCTGACATTCACATTCAAGTCACATATGGCATCCTAATAGGATGGTAACGATGTTTGATTACCACCAATCTTGGCTGGATTTGAACGAGTAATGAAAAGTTTTTTATCTCATTACCATGTCCCTGAACCATCCAACGCCACAAGTCAATGGTTAATTCCAAAGGTCAACAATATGCAACAAATTCTACCTCAGAAAGATCACAGGAAAGAAAAGGTGGCGGTGGGGGGGAACTCTCTGTTGGAGCTTTGGGATCGATAATTGCAAATAATTAAAGTCTGCAATGTTAATAAACATAAGTATGAAAATGAAAAACAGTAATTGATACATATAAAATCATCATTCTTACAATATGCTGGAGGAGTTGTAGCCATGTTGCTCCCAGGATATGGGAGAGATAAGATGGAAAAGATAATATCTTTTACTGCACCAATAAAGATATTGGTCACCCACCTTGTCAATCTGATATGTCAGACTAGATGATCTGGTGGTCCCATCTGGCCTTAATTTCTATTTAATTTAAGTGAAATTTCTCAATGTTAAAGTGCAATGGGACTGAATTTCCTTTCTCTTGCACTGCTGAATAGAGGGGGGTGACATTTTTTTTGGTGAATAGCAAATTCAACTAAAATGTATTTTTGGAGCACAAACTACTCAGAAATTCAAGTAGAACTGAGTAAATAGTTTCAGCAAAAAAAAATCTGAAAACAAAAATTTCATTTAGAAAATATAGTTTCAAATTGACATTTCATTTCAAATATGACATTTTGAAAGCATCACTGAATTGGCATTAAAATGGTTTGTTCAATTTAATGACTTTTTGTCATTTTGTCCAAAAAAAAAAAAAAAAATCAGTTTAGTTTCAAAACTAATCAAAGTTTGGAAGTGATTTTTCTGCTCAGCCACCAAATTGAAAAATCAATTATTTGCTCAGTCTCATTGGTGAATAGCTTGCAATAACTTGACAAAAGCTAACAATTATACCACTATAGATCTGTTATGAGTGGGGAATCAGGCTCTCTAAAATAGCCATATTTCATGTCATGCAAAAGACTGAATTGTATAGAAAATGCTTCACTGTACATAAGGTAGAATATCAACATTTCAGGACAATTTCTTTAAATAAGATCAGATCCTCAGCTGGCAGAAATCTAAGTAGCTCTGCTGAAGCCAGTTCAGATTTACACCAGCTGAGGATCTGGCATAAAACATATGCATCTGCCACTTATGGGTATTCTGTCCCCTTTTCTAAAGGGATGTCTGTTATCATTGTGATGGCACGCTAGTCACCCGATCCCCTCAGAAAATAGCATTTCCAGATTCATCATTAATCAGGTTTTCAATACTGAAACCTCATTTACAGGAGACTCCTAGCTTAGTACAATACTGCAATATTGTAGTCTGTTTCTCTGACAAGATGTCTGAGAAGATTTTGTTTTGCTTTTACAAACTATCACAGGCCACATTTTTCAATCTGTTATTCTAAAACATATGTTTAAAAATTCAAGTCCCCTTTAAAGTCTAACCTAATCTGCTCTGCAAAATGCTCAGTATGGATAATAAACAAAAGGGCAAACAAAAAACATACACTGTAGCATATATGAAAGACTTCAGATGAAAGACAAAAACAGGACCCCGACCCAAATGAAACCTGGACTGTTAATTGATTTCCACTACTCTCATGTGAAAAATATAGAAGAGCTTTTGTAATTGGAGAGGGTTTCATTCTATTTATGCACTGTTCTGTTCTTTTCCTCTATGTACTTCAAAGTAAGTTGGTGTCAGTGCACTCAGAGATATGGACTTCTCTCTCTCTCTATATGACTCTCTTTCTTTCTTGTCATCCCTGTCACTCTTCTTTCCTTCCAAAAGCTTTCATTGACAGTTTCTGACTATCTACTTTTATCTGCTCAAACTAACTGGCATTCAAATAACTGAATAAAGTGATTTATTTATATTATTGATCTCTCTTTTGCTAATTGCTGGACCCTTTGTGCCCACTAATGTAGAGACACAACCCTAACCTTGAAAGTTCCATTTTATACACTGTATACAACTTTCTGCTATTTCTTGTCATAAAGAAAGCATTGCATATGGTTCAAAAATGCTGCTGAAATTGTGGGAGGCATTCAGACCAATGCCACTTGTATCACTTATCACTCTGAAGTTATAACAGCAGCAAGGAAGTATAATGCTCTTTCATCTTTCTGAAGAGTTAAAGCAACATTTCAAAGCTAGTTCTGGACAGTTCTGATGTTTCTTTCCAAGTCTCCAGCCACTGTTATAAGGCAGTTTTCCTGTGCAAAGAATATGACACGCTTCTCTTTTACTTGAGTTGTACCCTTTGGGGTAAAATACTTTCTTCTAGATATTCTTTTAGTCTTGCAGCCACGGTTAAGGAAGATCAAGTGTACTCTACCAATGACAGTCTATTTTAAGGCAATGATCCTGACTGTATATCTGGTCTTGAAGTCAAGTACATTTTTCATACTTCATGGGGAGTCTTTTGAAAGTTTATAAAAGGCACAAAATCTGAAAAGTGAGAAAAAGTTGTGATTTATGGTGCAGTGTATAAAGCAGGTGAAAACAAACTGGGATCCTTTGGTGACATGTATATTTCTCCAGATGTACTTAAGATTAACAACAACGAACTGAGTGGGGCTAGTGAGGAAAGAAAAACTGTTTATAACAATTGGGCAGAGACCATAGGAAGAGTATTAATAAAGAATCAAGTGCAGCTAAGGAACAATCTCTGGGTATTGCACTGCGGGGGTACACATACTTCACCTACTTGTATGCCAAAGTTTCCATGCTCAGTTTATACTTCAGTAAATTTCCTTCTCTAAATTAATGGACTTTCCACAGCCAGAGAAGTTGGATATTTGACATAGTCACATGCGTCCTCTGAGTTTCATTTTGAACTATGTGAAGGCGTTCTCTAGGGCATCCTTTTAGAAAAGTTCTCCAGTACTATCACAACGTCACAGATATGCATTTTGCTAACTCCCACTTTGTATGCCTCCCCTATTTGCACAAAAGTGATGAATGGTCTCATTGACTCTTCCCCGTACAGTAGCCTGTATTCCTTTATCATTCTATTCCTTTATCAGGGGCTGCAATGTTAAGTCCCACTTTGGGCACAGCACCACATGCATGCTATCACATAGCTGCTTCTCAACATCTCTCACATACTTAGATAAGTTTATTTGTACGCTGCAGGCTCAGGAAGAGGCTGTGGGTACTTCTTACCCACACTGAATTTCCTAGTTTTTTGAAGCGCTCTGGGACTAGTGAACTTGCGAGTTCCTACCAAATCAGCCCCTGCTTATGCCGTGGGACTGAGTTTAGTGTTGATGATGGTGTGCGTGGTTGTGCAATGCTGCAGCAGTGTCTTTTTGCTTCAGTAATTTGTTTCAGTCATGGTTCCTAGTGACACTTGTGCTTTTCTTGCCAGCTTGTTCCTTGCCATGTTGCTGATGGCATCAGCACTATGCACACACAGGAATGGGGTGTGCTTTGCCTTTCCCAGCCTAAGCTTTTCCTTGTTTCTCCTTGGTCCTTGCTGCATTTCTGCCAAGGTAGACATGTGTCTATGTATTTGGGGCATCACCCTGACCTCCTGCTATATTTGTACTACCAAGCCACTGGAGAGGAAACATCTTAGTGGAGCTTCCATGAGCACTGGATATTTATGGACCACCGTCTATGCAAAACAGTGGCCACAGTTGCACACAAAAGTTTGTGACAAGTTATGTAGCCAGAACCCCCACTCGCGATATTTTTTTTAGTTTACAAACTGTGCTCAATCCCAAAATATTTGGAGCATGAATAACATTAATGAAAACACAGAACATTCAATGGCAGAAATAAATAAAAGAGTGCAATATAAGCTAAACACCAAACCATAGTCCTTCCTCTGGGCAAGGGGGTAAGAGGTATTCAGCTAGTAGGGTATGCCTTATGGCACTTGTTGTCATTATTGCACTGAAAATTTATCTTAAGGCAGGCAGAAAGGGGTGTGTGCTAATGTACACCTCTGGTTTGTGTGTATTACCTCATACTTATAAATACGATAGCATCAGTACAAGTGTATTTTTGCCAGAGGGACACTTTCCATCCTTGCTTATGACTTTCATTCCAATGCAACTTTAGTATAGGCTGCCTCAGTGCCTTTCCTCACACTTCCACTCCTGCATACATTGATTGCACACACCTGCCTTCATGAGCCACCTTTTACAAAAGCGCAGGATTTGGCTGCAAATGTATATCTCTGTTATTCACTCTCTAGGCACCTCTCCCTATTAATAACCAGTTTTTCATTGTCCTTCTGACTGTCTGAATGCTTATCTATTTCCCTTTTACTCACATTCTCTACTTTGGTCATTCTTCTTTCCTTCCAAGATCTGTCACTTACAATATCTCACTATCTCCATTTATTTGCTTAAATTAATTGGCATTCACATAACTTTGAATAAGGCATTCTATTATGATTATTATTGATCTCTAGTAGGCTGACTGCTATATCTATTGTGCACATTAATATTTCAATACACAGCCATAACCTTGAAAGTTCCAATTTATAGACTTCACTAATAACTGTTCCCTACAATTCCACCCCCTCCACACACACACATACAATAACTACAAATTCACATTATTAAAAAATTGAGTGCTCATTCCACAGTTAGCTTGCTGTGATTTACACATATCCATAAGGACATGCTGATAAATCTTTATCTATTTATTTTGTTATATCAGTGTATATTAGACACTGCAGAGTAGTACCTTACTCAATAAGGAGCCACACTGGCTTAATTGATTCAGCCTTCCCTCTCTTCAGCTGCCTCCCACTGTAGTTTTCCTGATCTAGTTTCTCCACAAGTTACCAAGTAGGTAAGCAAAGTAGCCTCTTTTTCCCCCTCTTGAGATTATTTCAGTTGATATTTGTCCACAGAACAAAACCAACATCTACAGTGGAGCAACTGGAGTTCCTGGCTCATAAAAGGTCCAGGAATAAAACAGTAGAGATGCTGGGGTCAATATCAACGTGCAATTAAACTTGATAAGCAACTAAGTCAACCTGGCACATTTTTATGCACAGAGTTGTTCTTTTTGTGTATATCTGCTTACTTCTGTGATACAAAGAAGTCAGCCTTTCAGGTTGGTTTTTATTTATTTATTTTTTTTAGATTCTGTTAAACCATTCTGCAGAACCAACAGAGCTATGAGTCAGTGAGCTGGATTCTATTCCATTTCCTATCAACAGAATTGTTAATAAATCACAATCAGTTTCACAGGTACAAGCAAACTGAAGGCACTAGGGCTGCACAAGTGTCCCTGAGGGTATGATCTGTAGACAACAGGATTGCACAGATTTAGCCGAGGGACTAATTTGGCCTACAGAATCTTTATTTCTGGTGGTGATATACAAGATGGAGAGAACTCAGGCTCTTTCTCAGAGCCCAGGCTGAGTACTCAGGGTTAGCAGTTAGAAAAACACATTTTATTTATAAAACTGAACATATTTGACCTGGGAATCACTCAGAGGACAATAAACATAATATCTCCTGGTGCCGTTTTTGAGTCAGTTGCCAGAGTACAACTGTACTTTAAAATGCATTGGTAGCATTACATGAAGAAGTTTGCAAAGCCCCTGCCATCACTATTACTAGCTGTAACCAACTGTGCTCATCTCCTATGAAAATAGTCAGTTAAATAAAGAAAAGGTATCCCAGCCAAATGCAAAACACAATTTAACATGAGACAAAAGTATCTAGTTTTTCCCCAATGAGATCAAAGTCAGTGTAGATAACAGAGAAATGTTGAGAAAGGCTCTGACACAGTTTAGATTTTCATGTAAGTATTTGTTAGCAGATTTCTTATATTGCAGTGGTCCTGATATACACAATTCACACTTCAGCATAACTTCATATTCATTGCAATTGGCAATGTGAAATCCTGGAGTGACAGTGTTCTCCAATGGGGACAGAAAAACAGCATGAGCCTATTAGGGTCTTTTCTGTGTGTGCAAGAAGCGATACTTCATTCTTACTGAAGATTGCTAAAATGAAATAAAGCAAACCCCAGGGAAGAAAATAAAAGGAGCTGAAAGAGAAATCTTAGAGGCCAACAGCAGAGAAGAAATAAGGGAGCGTCTGGATAGATTGGTTCAATATGGAAAAGAGAAACAGAACATTCTCTCTAAGCATGCACTTTGCTATATATTGTTACTTACAAGTGTTGCACAAGAAGCTGGGACATACACAGGTCCTAATATATTCTAAGCATTCCTTGGAAAGTTAATATGACAAGAGTGCAAACAGAACTGAAATTCTATGGGTTGTTTAAAGTTTGCCATATGGGTTGATATCACATGTAGTTGTAATGCATGTTGTATGTAAAGTACGATAAAAACATTTTTTTTTAATTATTTCATTTTGTTATATTCTGCAGACGGCTCCTTATTTCCCCCCAGGGACATATGTTATCTGAAGATTATTTTCTAGTAGTCTTTCCTGTTGCTGCCAAACAGCATCAAAAGGAAGAAAACATGCTTTAGAATGACAGGAGACACATTTTGCAGGGTCCTTAAAGATTTGCTAATCCTTATCTTTTACTCTTATTTTCTTTGTATTAGGTTCTCCAGTCCTTCTAAGGAAGTAACATTTAAAAATGTTTTTAGAGTTATTAAATATACTAAGCACATTACTATTTGGTAAGAGTGGAGAATTTTGGTAAGAGTGGAGAAAGAAAAGAAAGTTTTGTTTCTGTGGTTCCTAATCACTATGGCCTAAATCTCACAACTGCACTAGTGATCATAAGCCTATTCCAAAACCCATTGAAATTAATAGGAGTTTTTTCACTGACTTCAATGGGCTTTGAATCAGGCCCTCAGAGTTACTGGCACATCTGTTCCCTGATCTGGATAATAATAATTACTGATGGCTGAGTCTCAGAATACTTAGAGGCTCAATTTAGATGGCTCAGTCTTCATATTTAGATTGGATGCCTTTGTTGTGATGAAATCCTATGTCCTGTGCTGTACAAGAGGTCAGATCAGATTATCCAATGACCTCTTTTGGCTTTAAGACTATATAAAGATGCTTATGCAAGCCTTAGCCCCAATCCTGAAAAGACATATTTAGGTGTTTAACTTTACACAGTCTGAAGTCCCAATGAAGTCTATTTGAGACTAATCACACTGTACAAAGTTAAACACTTGCGCAGCTTTGCAGGGTATAAGTCCTTATATGAACTCTCAGAACCTTCTTATCTTGAAAAACTGGGGTGAAAATTTAATGGAAAAAAAGCTTGTAGGAGATTTCCAGTGCTTCCTACATCCAGTCACTGTATCTGATAAATATTCATTGTGCTAATGACATTTCTATTTTGAAACCCAGGAATGCAAAATTGTAATTAGATTGCCACATAATAAATATTTATTTTTTTCCTAAGGCCAAGCCTCCATTTCCTCTGTTTTTATTTGAAAGCTGTATTGCTTAATATCAGGACCCCATTCAGACAGAAGAGTAGTGGAATCAAATTGTTTAGAAATACTTTCAGTGTTTCTCTTGGTATAGTTGAAAAATGGAATTAAGTACCATTTTCATTACACATGCAATCCAAGTTATGTGCAATCCCACAATTCACTTTAGTCAATACTATCCAAATTATTTGTCAGACAAGATCCTAAATTTTTGGTATGTGCTACTATGCTTCCAGAAACAGACAGAAGTGGAGGAGCTTCGTCGCTGCCCTAAATGCCTGAATTAGTAATGGGTACTAACTAAATAACTAACTATGCTTTCAGAACAGAACCTCGCTGGTCATTTGGTTGTATTCACATTTAAAGAGAGTAATTCAGTTTTAGGACAAATTATTCTAAACCTATAGATCTGATAAAACAAAAATAATGAGCAGGTATGGTGCCAAGTTTGCAATGCAGGTTTGTAATTCTAATGCTAGGCTTGCAAATTATCATCATAGAAAAATCTCTTATCCTGGCACTCAAAATAAATAATTAGATGAGAAAATTAGTTCTATGTAGGAATTACTTGCCAAAAACATGTTTTTAAAGTAAAGTTGAGTGCACAGAATTCCTGGTGGGAAAAAAAAAAAGTTCTCTCGTTGAAAAACAACTGAACCAAATTTGTTGAAACGGAATGAAATAAAACTGGATCCTAGGTTAACATCTTATGTGCCTGTTTCCAAATAGCTGCAATCCCCTGAAAATCAGGCTTTATAAAATGGATGTGCCATCTCCAGATTAGTCAGTGGCACAAGCAAATGCTCCTATAAAATAATCAAAACAATCCTGACTAGAGTATATGTTTGTAAACTTATTTCTTCAGGGCAGGCCATGTGTATAGTGGGTTTTTGATGTACTGTAGATGGGATAAAGCTGAAAGAGCTTATTTTTTCCATTCATGATGCCAAGAACAATTCAGAATCAGAGAATCGTAACACATTTAAAGAGTCTGAGCTCACATTTATAGGGCCTGATTTTCCTCCCACCCTTAAGCTACTCTTTGAAAGACAATGGGCACAGCTTACCCTGCTGCATTTTAAACCTGTGTGTTGAAGGAATGTAGGGATTCACACTTCATATAATCATAGAAGCGTAGGACTGGAATGGACCTCAATAGGTCATCTAGTCCAATCCCCTGCAGTCAAGACAAGGCAAGACAACATAATAACTAGACCATTACTGACAGATGTTTATCTAAACAATTCTGAAAAACTTCCAATGACTGAGATTCCACAACCTACCTAGGCAATTTTTTCCAGTGCTTAATTACCCTGACAGCTAGGAAGTTTTTCCTAACATCCAACCTAAACCTCCCTTGCAGTAATATATAGCAGCTAGGGCTGTCAAGCAATTAAAAAAAATAATTGTGATTAATCGTGCTGTTAAACAATAATAGAATATAAAATATTTAAATGTTTTCTACATTTTCAAATATATTAACCTTAATTACAATGCAGAATACAAACTGAATAGTGTTCACTTTATATTTATTTTTTATTACCAATATTTGCACTGTAAAAAACAAAAATAGTATTTTTCAATTCCCCCATTACAAGCACTGTGGTACAATCTCTTTAACATGAACGTTGAACTTACAAATGTAGAATTATGTGCAAAAAAACCTGCATTCAAAAGTAAAACAATGTAAAGCTTTAGAGTCTACAAGTCCACTCAGTCCTACTTCTTGTTCAGCCAATCGCTCAGACAAACAAGTTTGTTTACATTTATAGTAGATAATGCTGCCTGCTTCTTGTTTACAATGTCACCTGAAAGTGAGAACAGGTGTTTGCATGGTACTATCGAAACTGGCGTTGCAAGATATTTAAGTGCCAGATGTGCTAAAGATTCATATGTCCCTTCATGCTTCAACCACCATTCCAGAAGACATGCGTCCATGCTGATGATGGGTTCTGCTTGATAATGATTCAAAACAGTGCAGACCAACGCATGTTCATTTTCATCATCTGAGTCAGATGCCACCAGCAGAAGACTGACCTTTTTTGGTGGTTCGGATTCTGCAGTTTCAGCGTTTGGAGTGTTGCTCTTTTAAGACTTCTGAAAGCATGCTCCACACATTGTTCTTCTCAGATTTTGGAAGGCACTTCAGATTCTAAAACTAGGGTCAAGTGCTGTAGCTATCCTTAGAAATTTCACATTGGTACATTTTTTGTGTTTTGTCAAATCTTCAGTGAAAGTGTTCTTAAAATGAACAATATGCTGGGCCATCATCTGAGACTGCTATAACATGAAATATATGGCATAATGTGGGTCAAACAGAGCAGGAGGCATACAATTCTTCTCCAAGGAATTCAGACACAAATTTAAATTAATACATTTTTTCATGCGTGTCTTCAGCATGGAAGCATGTCCTCTGGAATGGTGGCCAAAGCGTGAAGGGGCATACAAATGTTTAGCGTAAATCTAGCACGTAAATACCTTGCAATGCCAGCTACAAAAGTGCAACGTGAACGTCTGTTTTCACTTTCAGGGAACATTGTAAATAAGAAGCGGGCAGCATTATCTCCCGTAAATGTAAACAAACTTGTTTGTCTTAGCGGTTGGCTGAACAAGAAGTAGGACTGAGTGGACTGATATACTCAACCTTCACTGCAGATTTGACAAAATACAAAAAAGGTACCATTGGGAGATTTCAAAAGATAACTCGACCCAAGATTTAAGAATCTGAAGGGCCTTCCAAAATCTGAGAGGGACGGGGTGTAGAGCATTACATTAAATCTACATTTGTAAGTTGCGCTTTCATGATAAAGAGATTGCATTATGGTATTTGTATGAGTTGAATTGAAAAATAGTGTTTCTTTTGTTTATCATTTTTACAGTACAAATATTTAAAATAAAAAATAAATATAAAGTGAGCACTGTACACTTTGCATTCTGTGTTGTAATTTAAATCAATATATTTTAAAATGTGGAAAACATCCAAAATATTCATATAAATAGTTTTCTATTATTGTTTAACAGTGTGATTAATCTCGATTAATTTTTTTAAATCACTTGACAGTCCTAATAATCATCAAAACATTTATTTCTTCCTGAGCATCAGACACTCACCGTAGTAGGACACTGAAATATGAAGAGTATGCATCAGGATATTTTCTACAGAGGCTATGACAGCTAATTGAAAAAACAAACTTTCGTCAAGACTGTGTAAATTTTAAAAAAGCCTCTCTGCATAAATAAATTTAAAAATATAATAAAGTTCCAAGAGAGAGAGAACATTCATGCTATCATACAATTTAGCATCCCTATATTTACAAGGAAAAGACTTCAGTACCAGAAAGGCAGAGCAACAAAGGAATAGTCACTCAACCATCTATTTTCACTGATTAATTCCTTGAATGCTCTTCCTTTGGCATGCCTTGGCCCCTTACATTCCATAAGAAAACACATTACAGTTTCTAGAGCAGCAAGGGGCCAGAGGAGTGCCTGTTCACTGAAGATATTATGCACATCTTAGAAGCACATACAGGGTTAAGCAGAATAGCAATTTTGTTAGATCATCACAGACCAGATACAGGAAAGAAGCAGTCATTTTACTGCCTATGAACGGTATTTTAACTGCACTCTGGATGGGCATCTGAGTATGGCCTTTTCACCTGTACATTTGTTCACTGCACTTATTTCAGAAAAAGAATCAAAAGGCTTATCAGAGAAAATTCTGTTTTGTACGACTTTATAACTCATTTTAAATGGTGAAAATTCTGAGATCTGATGCAAGTTTAAACTGGAAGTGAAAAGGCCAACTCAACAGTTTCCTTTTAAACTTGTTTCTCTCTATTCTAAGCAATTACAGATCATGTTCAATGTATGTGGAAAAGAAGAGATTTAATCCTTCTGTTTATACAAAGGCTAGCACAATGCTAGTGTAATGGAACCTTGCTTATTCTCCCTCTCTGGCCCACTTGAAGAAGTTGGTCCAATGAATAAATATAGTGATTATTTGAGCTCTCTAACTTTGCATTCCTATTTCAGTAATTTATGCATGGTTCTGTAAAAAAGAGGAAAAAATAAAATCAATGAATTTTACTCTGTTCCCAAATTATTTGTTAACATTGTGCCTTTTATCTCTGTGGTTAATACATTACTGGATCCATTACCCACAAATATTAATTATAAATTAAAATGCTGTCATTATTGCCAAATGACTAAATTAGCAATGGCCAGGGATTTTGTCTCCTTTTGCCAAATGCCAGATTATCTGTCGTTCAGAAATATAAACAATGGAACGTCCAACAGTAATGCTGAAGGATCCTTTAGAAGCAGCATGGTAATACTGTCAAACTTATAATGTAGGTCGCACTCTTGTAACTAAGGATTTAGATATACAAGGTAACAGAGCCTAGAAATTGCAAGGGGGATGCTATGATTAAGTGGGCTAGAGCTGGGGGGAAGTAAGGAATAAAGTCGGGAACAGCTGAAATTGTGGCTCATACCCTCTAACATTTTGGACAGGAGAGATGCTCTGGCATAAAAAGGAAAGTAAACTGCATCCTACAAAGGGCTGCAACAACTTACTTTCCCTCAGAAGCAAAGAGGGCCAGGGAAGAAACTGTCACAATTTCTTTTAGTCACAATTTCTTCGATGGGCTGCTCCTAGGGACCAGCAGAGCTTCACCCCATCCTTTACATGGGGGTAGGGGAGAGATGGGTAAAAATAAATCCTAATGCAGCCTAAGGTAAACACGCTAGCTCAGGTGACACTAGTCATCTAGCCATTTGAGGCCTGATACTACAAACACACAGATTTGAATGGGTTTAGTGACAATAGCAAGCCGTACTCTCATTAATACACATTCTCAGGATCAAGCGCTTAGTCTGCTGTGTTACCACACCACATTTGCAAAGCATCGGCAGTACCAATTTAGTCTCTGTACACACAATTTACTACTAGTACAGATTC
Source organism: Caretta caretta (assembly GCF_965140235.1). Lineage (NCBI taxonomy): Eukaryota > Metazoa > Chordata > Testudines > Cheloniidae > Caretta > Caretta caretta. The sequence continues at coordinate 62,567,283 of NC_134213.1, read as the reverse complement.
TCTATCATCACATAACATTTGACCTGCCCTTTTTAGAATGTTTAATTTTCAAAACTTTACATTCAATATTTGAAACTGATCTTATAATAATAATTATTTGCGCTATAATAGTGACCAAGAGCACTGTACAAACACAGAGTCAGACACAGTACCTCCCTGAAGAGCTTACAGTCTAATTAAAGACAAGACAAATTAAGTACAACAAACTGTTGCCTCCTTTTTTTGACCTAAGAAGCAAGTCAAAGTTCAGGACTCCATAGGTATTACAGCTGGGAATAGAAATTAGTGTAATTCTTTGATACAATTTTGTTTAATGACAAGGAATGTACAAAGTCCTGTATCTCTGAATGCACAAGGAACCAATCAAGAAATGGAGCAGTTTCCCCAAGTCCTTTTAGCTAACATCAGATCCAGTGGCTCTCTCGAGCTTTTTCCAGTCACACTGTGCTCACAGGCTCCTGCTTAGCTTTCTTGCTTCCTTTTCTTTGCCTCTCTCTGTGCTCTTTTTGTGATCTCAATCTTTGTGTTTTTGCTCCCACACACACCTACACAAAACAAATACTCAGCCCGAAAAGCTCTTGGGCAGGTTCACACAAACCTTTCGGTTTTGGTGGGGCTTATGTTTACAGTTATATTAAAGGGTAAATTCACACCTATCAACCTCAGCTGCGGGTTCTAACCCAACCTATAACAAGATTTTACCCACCTCATAAAAACAAACAGTAGGAAGGAAAGAGGAAGGGAGCAAAAGGGAAACAAGGAACTCAGGGCAGGTCTACACTTAAAAAGCTGCATCAGCACAGCTGTAGCACTTAAGTGAAGAGGTTCCTACGCCAGTGGAAGAGCTTCTCCCCTCAGCGTAGTTAATTCACCTCCCATCGACAATGCTGCCTCTACGGGGGTTAGGTTGGTATAACTACGTCACTCAGGGGTGTGGATTTTCCACACCCCTAAGCGACATAGTTATAATGATACAGATCCGTAATGTAGACCTGGCCTAGACTTAAACTATGTTATCGGATTCTTTTTTTAAAATCCAGTTATACTTTTGGCCTTCACAACATCCCTTGGCAACAAGTTCTTCAAATTGACTGTGCATTGTGTAAAGAAGTACTTTCTTAAGTTAATTTCATTGGGTGACCCTTGGTTCTTATATTACATGAAGGGGTAATTACTTCCTTTTTCACTTTCTTCACATCATTCATGATTATAGACCGCTATCCTATTCCCACCCCCTTCCACACCACCTATTTGTCATCTCTTTTCTAAATTGAACAGTCTGTGTTTTTAATCACTCCTCATATGGAAGCTGTTTCCTACCCCTAGTCATTTTTGTTGCCCTTCTCTGTACTTTGTCCAATTCTAATCTATTTTGAGATAGGGTGAACAGAATTTTACACAGTATTCAAAGTGTGGGCATACCACGGATTTATATAGTGGCCTTATGATATTTTTCCTGTCTTATCTGTCCCTTTCCTAATGGTTCCTAATTTAGCTCTTTTGAGTGCTGCTGCACATAGAGCAGATCATAGAACCATAGGATTAGAAGGGACCTTGAGAGGTCTTCTAGCCCAGTTTCTAGAGAACTATCCATGATGACTCCACAATCACTTTCTTTAGTGGTAACAGCTTATTTTGAACCCAAACATTTTGTATGTACAGTTGGGATTATGTTTTCCAAAGTGCATTACTTTTCAGTGTTGACCAACCTTTATACATATTAAGCAGAAGTCATGAACCTAAACTAAAGGAAGTTTTTATACAAGCAAAATAAACTTATGCAAATTCCTTTAGGGATCCATTCAAAGCATACAGTGATATTTAAAAGTCAACATTTACCGCACCAGTCTTGAGATTCTATAATTTTTCTTACTATAAGTACATGAAAATAGGGCTCCACCTTACTCCTTTTGAATTCAGTTCTAAAACTTCAATTTTCCTTAGTAGAGGCAAGATTAGGCCAATGTTGTGGCATTTTAGAGGCCACATTGTGGTAATTTAACACATTTTGACATTAACACTGATGACTAAATAAGCACAACCCTCCCCCCATCTATAAATCACATTTGTTAATATAATACATATTCAGCGCAGAATTTGATTCAATTTGCTTGACTTTAAAAATCCAGCTTTCATAAGCATTAATGGAGTTGTATGGCTAAAGCCCCAATGACTGAACTGAGAATATACAGTGCCTAATAAAAAAATTAAGTTCAAGTCACTGAGATATTCTCAACTCAACAGTTTATACTCTTGTGTTTCATAGATCCTGAACTGTTTTTTTAGTTTTCTTCAAACAAGAGGGAGAGAAGCAATCTAGATTGTTCCCTTAAAATTAATTACTTTGAACAGCCAGCTCAAAGGAAAAGTGTTCTTCTGCCAACTTAACATCTGTGTACCATAGGGCAGAATTTGACCTGTGCAGACTTCCAGGTTTTCAAATCCAAACTTTTTTCCGTGTTTTTGTTACTGTTTTCAAAATATTTGAATCATATTTATCTGGTGTTGAATTTAATATCTTAAAATGCTGTACAAAACTAAAATTGCTTGGCACTGGGGAGTTTATATGCATAAATATGTTTAAAAATAATAAAATGAAACTGTTCTATGTATAGGATTCCTACAGGATTTTGTTAATAGTTACTCCATAAAATGTTACCAGTGAATTGGGAAAGTCACCAAGAATATGTTCTTATTTTTCAGTCATAATTAAGTATTTAATAATGTATTAGGATACTGCCAATCTTTGACTTGTCCAATAGCCTAAAGCAGATAGAAGTATGACTAGGGAAATCTATGAAGTATGATTTCATTAAGACCCTCTTTAGTTAGTTTTGACAGTTTTATAAATAGTTAGTGTTTGTCAACTTCTGTCTCAGATTTACACCTGTTTTTAAAAAGAGCCCTCTAGCTAAAGGGTAGTCTGTGCTTCACTACCAGGGATAGACTAAGAAAATCATGCCAGTACAAAGGTCTGAGGTATTCTAGATGGACCCAATTTAGCAAGGGTTTAACAAAGCACATGAATTAAAGTCAATGGAGCTAATTTGTTGCAGTAAGGGCATGCGTCTAGCCCAGAGTAAGATACTAGTCAACATGAGTAAAGATATCAGAATCCAAACCTCTGTATTAGTGTTTTCATTAAAATGAAATTCTTTCCCCCACTCCTGTCTTTATTTTTTCCTCTTTGTCCTATTTTCTCCACTGGATTGTTTCTCTCTGTGCCTCCTCTTTTCTTCTTTTTGAGTAAGATTTTTGAACCCATGATGTAGATGAGGATTTTAATTCAACCAACCCTGTTAAAAAAACAGATTTATCTACCATGCCATTGCTAATTGACAATATAATTGTCTATTTACTTCAGAGAAGTTGCCTGTTGGGAGAGGGAAGGCGCCGCCAAGTTTTGCTTTGATGTCAAATTAGCAATTAGCAGTTTTTTTGTGAAATAATTATGTTTGCTTTAATAACAAACATGGATTCTTTTTTTCCCAGAGGTAAAATCTTGCTCCTCTTCTGGCTTTTCAGTGGCACTTAAACAATACCCTTGCAAGTTCACATGTATCTTTAGTTAAGAGTCCCCAGAAAGCCACTCATTTGGATCTAATACTGTTCTCCTTGCCCTCTGCAAGACTCCCTGTTCCCAAAACTAGTAATTCCCATTCCAGTTATTGGAAAATAAAGACAGAACTAAAAGCTTTTATGATTCAAGGCCAGAATCTCCTCTCACACCAATGTTACCCCATTGGTTCCTCATTTTGAGTGTTTTAAGGGAGAGGAGAATCATGTCCCCCAGACTTTAAAATAAATTGAATAAAACAAGTTTTATGTCTATGTTTGTTACACTAAGATATTAGACTTTTTGAGATCTGGTATGTTACCAAAATGATTAAATCTCTAAACAAGAAAATAAATCCTGGAAAACACTTGGAAATAAAGCCCCAAAACAAATCAAACCCAAAGAAGTTTTAGGTTCTCTTTTTCCAAGAACTTCCAAATTAGAAACCTTTCTGTGAGCTTGAGTCTTATTTCCTTAAAGGTGAGCAAGCGGTGGTGTGACTAAATTGAGGCAAAGCATCCAGAAAGCGGACATAACTGGCTGCTTGAGGACTTCTTATGTAGTAGGAGCTGCTCCCCTTCCTGCCTCTCTCCCTACTGTTTGTGTGTCTTACCAAGCCCCACAGTGGCCAGAATGACTTCTAGTGTACCAAGCCAACTGAACATAAAGCAGCTTGGGAATGGCCCTGGGATTGAAGGCACACAAAAATTGTCTTTTTTGAGATGCATCTGAAGAAGTGGGTTTTTTACCCATGAAAGCTTATGACCAAATAAATCTGTTAGGCCATGTCTACACTACAAAAGTCCTCTGATTTTACAGAAGTTGATTTTTGGGAACAGATTGTATAAAGTTGAGTGCATGCATCCACACTAGGCACATTAATTCGGTGGTGTGTGTCCACAGTACTGTGGCAAGCGTCGACATTCCAAGCGGTGCACTGTGCACTAGCTATCCCACAGTTCCAGCAGTCCCCCCTGCTCATTGGAATTCTGGGCTAAGCTCCCAATGCCTGATGGGGCCAAAAATTTGTTGCGGGTGGTTATGGGTAAATGTCATCAGTCAACCCTCCCTCCCTCCGTGAAAGCAATGGCAGACATCATTTTGCGCCCCTTTCTCTGGATTGCCCAAGCAGACGCCACAGCACGGCAAGCATGGAACCCATTCAGCTCACCGCAGCAATTATGACCATTGTAAACAGCTCACGCATTATTGTGCAGTTTATGCAGAACCAACACCTGAAAAACCAGGCGAGGAGGCGATGGTAGCGCAGTGATGAGGACATGAACACAGATTTCTCTATGTCAAGGTTCCTCCCCCACTCTGAACTCTAGGGTACAGATGTGGGGACCTGCATGAAAAACCTCCTAAGCTTATCTTTACCAGCTTAGGTCAAAACTTCCCCAAGGTACAAAATATTACACCCGTTATCCTTGGAATGGCCGCTACCACCACCAAACTAATACTGGTTACTGGGGAAGGGCTGTTTGGACGCGTCTTTCCCCCCAAAATACTTCCCAAAACCTTGCACCCCACTTCCTGGACAAGATTTGGTAAAAAGCCTCACCAATTTGTCTAGGTGACTACAGACCCAAATCCTTGGATCTGAGAACAATGAAAAAGCATTCAGTTTTTTACAAGAAGACTTTTAATAAAAAATAGAAGTAAATAGAAATAAAGAAATCCCCCCTGTAAAATCAGGATGGTAGATATCTTACAGGGTAATTAGATTCCAAAACATAGAGAACCCCTCTAGGCAAAACCTTAAGTTACAAAAAAGATACACAGACAGAAATAGTTATTCTATTCAGCACAATGCTTTTCTCAGGCATTTAAAGAAATCATAATCTAACACATACCTAGCTAGATTACTTACTAAAAGTTCTAAGACTCCATTCCTGTTCTGTCCCTGGCAAAGACGACTACAGACAGACACAGACCCTTTGTTCCTCTCCCTCCTCCCAGCTTTTGAAAGTATCTTGTCTCCTCATTGGTCATTTTGGTCAGGTGCCAGCGAGGTTACCTTTTGCTTCTTAACCCTTTACAGGTGAGAGGAGCTTTCCCCTGGCCAGGAGGGATTTCAAAGGGGTTTACCCTTCCCTTTATATTTATGACACTCTAAAACCGTGGTCCCCAGCAATTTGGAGATCATGGTCTTACTGGGGCAGGCTCATGCTGTGGAATGCTGATTCTGGGCCCGGGAAACAAGCACAGAATGGTGGGACCATATAGTGTTGCAGGTTTGGGATGATTCCCAGTGGCTCCAAAACTTTCGCATGCGTAAGGGCGCTTTCATGGAACTTTGTGACTTGCTTTCCCCTGCCCTGAAGCGCAAGAATACCAAGATGAGAGCAGACCTCACAGTTCACAAATGAGTGGCAATAGCCCTGTGGAAGCTTGCAATTCCAGACAGCTACTGGTCAGTCGGTAATCAGTTTGGAGTGGGCAAATCTACTGTGGGGTTGCTATGATGCAAGTAGCCAACACAATCATTGAGCTGCTTCTATCAAGAGTAGTGACTCTGGGAAATGTGCAGGTCATAGTGGATGGCTTTGTTGCAATGGGATTCCCTAACTGTGGTGGGGCAATAGACGGAACGCATATCCCTATCTTGGCACCGGAGCACCAGGACAGCCAGTACATAAACCGCAAGGAGTATTTTTCAATGGTGCTGCAAGCACTGGTGGATCACAAGGGATGTTTCACCAACATCAACGTGGGATAGCCAGGAAAGGTTTTGCGTCTTCAGGAACTCTGGTCTGTTTAAATGGCTGCAGGAAGGGATTTACTTCCCAGACCAGGAAATAACTGTTGGGGATGTTGAAATGCCTATAGTTATCCTTGGGGACCCAGCCTACCCCTTAATGCCCTGGCTCATGAAGCCGTACACAGGCACCCTGGACAGTAGTAAGGAGCTGTTCAACTATAGGCTGAGCAAGCGCAGAATGGTGGTAGAGTGTGCATTTGGACGTTTAAAGGGTAGCTGGTGCAGTTTACTGACTCGATTAGACCTCAGCAAAACCAATATTCCCATTGTTATTGCTGCTTGCTGTGTGCTCCACAATATCTGTGAGTGAAAGGGGAAGACATTTATGGCGGGGTGGGAGGTTGAGGCAAATCGCCTGGCTGCTGAATACGTGCAGCCAGACACCAGGATGGTTAGAAGAGCACAGCAGGAAGCGCTGCGCATCAGAGAAGCTTTGAAAACCAGTTTCATGACTGGCTAGGATACTGTGTGACAGTTCTGTTTGTTTCTCCTTGATGAAAACCCGCCCCCTTGGTTGCCTCTAAATTCCCTGTAAGCCCCCCTTTGATCACAGCTTGCTTGCAAAGGAAATAAAGTCACTATCATTTGAAAAACATGTATTCTTTATTCATTGATTATAAAAATAGGAAGATAACTCACAAGGTAGCCTGGGTGGGGTGTGGGAGGAGGATAGGAGGGAAGGAAAAGGCCACTTCAAAACTTGTTGAATGACAGCCTTCTGTCACTTGGACTGTCCACTGGGGTGGAGTGGTTGGGTGCCCGGAGCCTCCCCCCCTCCGCCGCGTTCTTGGGCGTCTGGGTGAGGAGGCTATGGATCTTGGGGAGGAGGGAGGGCGGTTAAACAGGGGCTGCAGCAGCAGTCTGTGATCCTGCTGCCGTTCATGAACTTCCACCAGATGCCGGAGCATGTCCGTTTGATCCCGCAGTAGCCCCAGCATTGCATCATGCTTCCTCTGATCTTCCTGCCGCCACCTCTCCTCACGTTCAATAGGCCGCTTTCCTGTACTCTGCTATTGTGACCCTACACACATTCTGCTGAGCTCTGTCAGTGCCGGACAACTGCATGAGCTCAGAGAACATTTCATCGCAAGTGTGTTTTTTCGCTGCCTTATCTGAGATAGCCTTTGAGACGGAGGAGGGAGGCTTGAAACATTTGCAGCTGCTGGAGGAAAAAAAGGAGTGAAGTATTTTAAAAGACACATTTTACAGAACAATGGCTATACTCTTTTACGGTGAACAACACTATTCACATTACATAGCACATGTGATTGTGATATAAGGTCACATTTTGCATCTTATATTGAGTGCCTGCGGCTTTGGTGTTAGAAATGACACACACAGTGCCGGGCAACAGAATTCGGCTTGCAGGCGGCCATGGTAAGCCATAGTCTTTCGGCTTATGCAACCTTCATAACAGCAGCACACCCCCCACCTCCCCCATACCAAGCAAAGAATGTTGAGTTGGCCATTTAGTGCTGCAGTTTTCCTGTTAATGTGCAGCAGCAGAAACCAAACTAACCTCCCCCCATCCAATTCTCTGGGATGATCGCTTTACCCTTCACCCCATCACGTGGCTGGTAACAGGGAAGATCCCTGCTAGCCAAACGCAAAACAGCTCAGCGCCAATGCCCCCCCCCCCCAACTGCGTGGCTAACTGCGGGGAGGATTTCTTTTCAGCCATACGCAAACAGCCCAGTAGGAACCGCCACCTCTGAATGTCCCCTTAATTAAATTTCCCTATTTTAACCAGGTTACCATGAACGATATCACTCTCCTGAGGATAACACAGAGAGATAAAGAACGGATGTTGCTTGAATGCCAGCAAACACTGGGACCATACGCTGTCAGGCTTTGTCATGCAATGATACCAGATTACTTGCTACTAGCATGGTGTGGTAAAGTGTCCTACCATGGAGGACAGAATAAGGCTGCTCTCCCCAGTAAACTTCTGCAAAGGCTTTTAGAGTACCTCCAGGAGAGTTTCATGGAGATGTCCCTGGAGGATTTCCGCTCCATCCCCAGACACATTAACAGACTTTTTTAGTAGCTGTACTGGCCACGAATGCATCCCAAGTCCTCAGGGCTACTTAATCATTAAAAATGCTTGCTTTTATAACATGTATTATATTTAAAAAGGTACACTCACCAGAGGTCCCTTCTCCGGCTTAGTAGGGTATTTCAGTCAGGGTGATAAAAAGATCCTAGCTGTCGGGGAGAACAGTGTGCTGTGTGCTCTCCTCAAGCTCGTCCTCATCATCTTCCCTGTAGGCAAAATCCTCAGCCATGGCAGAGAGTACCCCATCATCAGAGTCCACGGACAGGGGTGGGGTAGTGGTGGCAGCCCCCCCTAGAATTGCATGCAGCTCAGCGTAGAAGGGCATGTCAGGGGCTCTGTCCCGGAGCGTCCATTTTATTCTTTGGTTTTCTGGTACGCTTGCCTGAGCTCCTTAAGTTTCACGTGGCACTGTGTTGTGTCCCTGCTGTAGCCTCTGTCTCTCATGGGCTCGGAGATTTTTTGAAATATTTTGGTATTTCGTCCTTTGGAACATAGTTCTGACAGCATGGATTTGTCTCTCCATACAGCAATCAGATCCAGTACCTCCCATTCGGTCCATGCTGGAGCTCTTTCGATTCTGGGACTGCATGGTCACCTGTACTGATGAGCTCTGCATAGTCACCTGTGCTGATGAGCTCTGCATAGTCACCTGTGCTGATGAGCGCACCTGGACAAACAGGAAATGAGATTCAAAAGTTCCCAGGGCTTTTCCTGTACACCTGGCCAGTGCATCTGAATACAGAATGACGTCCAGAGCAGTCACAATGGTGCACTGTGGAATAGCTCCCGGAGGCCAATACCTTCAAATTGCATCCACACTAACCCTAATTCGAAACGGTTATGTCGATTTCAGCGCTAATCCCCTCGATGGGGTGGAGTAAAGAAATCAGTTTTAAGAGCCCTTTATGACAAAAAAAATGGCTTCGTTGTGTGGATGGGCGCAGGCTTAATTCGATTTAACGCTGCTAAATCTGACAAACACGTAGCGTAGACCAGACCTTCGTCTTTAAGGTGCCACCGGACTCCTTGTTGTTTTTGCTATTACCAGAGTATCCAGCCTTCTGGGTTTTTTTAGAATTTTTAAGGTGACCATGTGTACAGACTAGGTTTTGCAAGGAGATTAGTACTCTCAAGACACTGAGATCTGAGATCTCTCAGAAGCTAGTACCAGAAATTCAGCACCTCATTGGATTGTGTCCTTCATTACTGTATGTTTTTCCCCCTCACACCAGGCATGATAATCTTCTGGCAACAATCTAACCAGAACAATGAGGCAACTAGTGTGGGATTGTAACGGTGTTTGCTTACCACTCTGGCATTTCCTCAGCCAGTCATGGGAATTAGCTCTGTGGTTGAGTGCACCCCCTTTGGGTGGTGTATTGCTGCCTTGATTCTCGCGCTTGGACCCACATCTCTCCAAGGAATGCAGCATCCTCTTCAGCGACACAGCCCTCAGGCCGTGCCACACACTGTGCTCCCCCCTTCTGGGGGACCTGCAGTCCAATATTCAGCCACTTCCTGCCAGTGGCAAACTGCAGGCCACGGTCTAGCCACTTCCCACATGGCTCCAGCACCCTCTTTACCCTTGTATCAGGGCTCCGTCTGCAACCGCCCCCCCCCGGCAGCCAGCCAGGAGATGTCTCTGGCTTCCTTGGCCCCTGCTTGCAGCACTGCTCTGTCCAGGGTGCTGGCAGTTCTCTTGGCCCTTCAGGGACACAGTCCTTCCTCCCTGGGCTTCCAGCAGAGAACTGCTTTCCTCAACTTTGCAGCTCCCTTTTTATATGGGCCTACTTGGCCCTGCTTGGCTGCCTCCAGCACAGCCTCCTAGGGCTGCTTTTAACCCCTTTTTTTTTTTTGCCAGTGAGGGGAAGCCACCCCCTCACAGGGATAAAATCTTCTTCTATTTATGGCTCACTAAGCAGGGGCATATGTTTCCTAGGCTCTTGGAGCTGACAATATGTCGGAAAAGTAATATTGCCTTGGTCTTAATAGCAGCTCCAATACTAACCTGTCAGTCAGCCACTGAGCATTCTCAGTAATTTACATGCTCTTCTGTGAGATAATTGGGCAATGGTAGCTGTGTATATGATTAAGAGAGAGAGGGGAAATTGGAAGCAATGTTCGCTCTCATGTTTTCCATCCATGTGCGGAATGAATTTTGTTATGTGCACCATATCGAGGTAATGTGCGGATGTGCGCCACCAGTAGAAAGAAAACACCTAGATATAAGATGTATTTTTCTAAAAGTTACCATAGGGATAATTACTCCAACCAGGACATGTTGGGCATTTTAGAACTCATTATTTAAAGATTTAAGTGTAAGAGAGAAATAAAAATTATGAAATGCATAGACCAGTCAAAAAACTAAAATAAACACACTTTGAAAGAAGTATCAGAAAGTAACAACAATAATACAAGTATCTGTTGGGAGGTGAGTAGGAGAGATAAACAGAAAGACAGCGTGTGTGTGTGTGTGTGTGTAAGAGAGAGAGAGAGAGAGAGCCCCTTTAAGTATGCTTTCCTTTCAAGTAAATCCGCACTCACCAGTCTGAAACCTGCTTGTTCAAACACAGTAGTAGCTTCCTGCAAGCTCCCTCCGTCCCACTCCTGAGCCCGGTGCCCCCCCCCCCATGGAGATGGGGTACCCTGACATGAGTGACCCCTCCGTCCCCGCACTCTGCACAGCGAGTGGGAGGCTAGCAGCTGGCCAGGGCCTCCAAGGCAGAGGGCAGGAGCAGTGCAGCACTGGGGCCGGGGACCCTTGACAGACTGCTGGGCGGCCACGCAGTTTAGAGGGAACTTAGGCTGGGAGTGTATGTGTTAGTATTTGTGTGGAGAAGATGGCAGCTTGAATATGATAAGAGAGAACAGAAGTGTATGAATAACAGGAGTCAGGTCTAGAAGTTTAGGATGAGAAGAAGACTGATGGGTGGAATTTATGTCATTCATATACATATTTAATATTTTTTTTCCTCAGCTTTTCTGCTGAGCCCAGTAGGCAAGTCTGATGGAATGGGACAGAGGGTGCATAGCCAGGTGTGAGGGGAGCTCAGGAGAAATGGGTGTGTATGTGGGGAAGAGGAATACAGGGAAAAATAGCATAGAATAGAAAGCTAGCATGCAAACTGAGGGTCTGGGTGAGGACCATGGAGTCGAGCTATATTAACAGTTTTTTGTACAGTGACGAAAAATATATATATATTTTTAAATAGTTTAACCCAAAACAGTTTTTTTTTTAAATTCAGCATGAGTAAAAAAAAAAAATCCTTTTAGATTAAGTGTATCTGATCAAAAACTAAGTGTTTCATTTTGTTTTAGCTTTTTAACCTTTTAAAATATTTTTTTTTAAATTCAGTGAGAATGTGTTTTGATTCAAAAGCTTAAACGTTTCATTTCCAACTGTCAAAATAGACATTTAAATTTCTTCTGATTTTTGGTTTCTAGATTAAATAATTTGGTGAATTTGACACAAATTTGTGAAATGTTTCGGTCGACTCACATCTGCATTTTTCAGTGAAAAAAAAAAAAAAAAGGCTAGAGAATGTGGCCCAGGTCTAGTGTGGAGCTGATGCTTCCAGCCTCCTTTGCCCATTGCCATATTGGGAAGAATTCAATAAGGTATACTGTTCTTGGAAATTTCATGCACTCTTTAATCTAATTTGAGAATCTAAAAGGGCCTGAAGAACAAATAATATTTAAAAAACAAAGCCTAAGCTTTTTTAAAAGAAAAAAAGTGACTTCATAAATGTCAGTGCAGCTTAGTTGTTTATTCCCTCTGAACCATATAATATAATTATATTTTTAAATGAAGGAATATTGAAGCAAGAAGAAAATCCAGCAGTTTCTCCTGACCCCATAAAACATTCAGTTTTGTGATAATTTAGAACTTCACCAGAAATTCCAGGTAGAGTGCATGCTTTACCTTTTAGTAGGGCGTAGGTATTCCATTATTCTTTTTCAGTTGTCTTTTACATCTCCAAATAAGGTTTCCCAGCTGTACTATACATACCTATTGTATAAAGTATACTTGTTCAGTACAAAGCACAATTACTCATTTAAATAGGTCTATCAATCATTACAGTTGGTCATTTGGCACATAATATGGGCTTGTATTCATTTTTCATTTTTTTTCCTTTTGTCAAGTATGCATTTCAAAATGTTTCACTGTCAAACAGGTCTGTTACATAGCCAGTGCAATATGCTATCTTGTTTATTTATCAGACTTAATGTAATGGGATCCCTTGACAAGTACATTGATGAAAAAGTGAAAGCCATTTTCAAAATGCTAAAATAAATTTAAAGTAAGCCTTCTGTAGCTAATACTGTTCATGCTTCCTATAATGCATAAAAATATGAACTACTTCAATATGTAATAACTTAGAGCAAGTCACAGATTTTGTAAGAGTCAGTGAAAAGCCTTGCTCTAAAGCTTCTTAATCACAGAAAAGTGATATTATAAGCTAAAAGAAATGGAGTACTTGTGGCCCCTTAGAGACTAACAAATTTATTTGAGCATAAGCTTTTGTGAGCTACAGCTCACTTCATCGGATGCATGCAGTGGAAAATACAGTGGGGAGATTTATATACATAGAGAACATGAACAACGTTACCATACACACTTTAACCAGAGCGATCACTTAAGGTGAGCTATTACCAGCAGGAGAGCCAGGGGTAGTTGCAAATTTGTTGGTTAAAATTGCAAGCCAGAGTTTAGCCAAGAAATATGAACAGAAAGTATAATTTACTGTATAAGTGTATGTACACACACATGCATGTCACTATTCCCCATATCCTATTCTGAAAACGACAAATTGCAGTAACCTTGCAGGTAGGAATACATGCTTATCAGTGTTTCATGCTATGCCTATCAATGAAAATAACACTATATTGTGACAAACTTTTTCAGCTGTGACTTAACATCTAGGTTGTGGAATTTCTCAGTGGACAAACCAGAATATGACATACCTTTGCTAAGTGACATGGCACATGTCACAAAATGTGGTAGTCCCCATATTTTCATAATCATCTTACATTCAGTGTGTTCTCCTATACATTTCATAATACACAACAATAAAATTGAGAGGATTGGGGCCTGTTTTATGACACTGCTTGGGTATTTGCATAAACTACCCACGTCATGGATTACAGCACAGGGTGGGAGGGCAGCCTTCATGGGAAAGTCACTCCCCTACCCATGTAGTTGGGTGGAAAATGGGTGAGCAGGCACAGAAAATGGGTGGATCCTTGACTCTGCCCCAACCCAAAAATACTGGTCCATGTGGCTGAGATGGCCCCTTACACAGAGCAGACTGTAAAATTACAACACAACCCTAAGTAAAGTGAAAAGCATTTTTAACCTACATTATTTCCTTGGACTGAATTGTAATTGGGTAACTATCTTCATTAGTATGATCAGTATTAGAAAGTAAAGAAAGCCTCTAAGGAGGCTCACACAGCATTGTTTATTACAATAAATGTTTTTTTGTGTGTGTGTTCTGAAGAAACCAGAAGTCAACAGCAAGATTCCCATGGAGTTTGGTGGGAATTGCCCAAAATGCGGAAAAAAATTCTCCCTTTCCAGAATATTTGTGTATACAAGAATACTAGACATATTGAGAGGTCCAAATATGCATTTGGAAGACCAAAAGCAGAGCAGAGACTTCTTCATTTACAATATCTCAGTTCAAAATAAAGTAATAAGAAAAGAGAAGAAAGGAAAGCCTCTCATTAAATTAAAAACAAACCAATCCTGAAGTATTTCTACAAAGTATCTCCAAGACGCAAATGCAGAGATGACAATAAAGGACCCCAACTATCACGTTTTAGTCATATAACACTTAATAGTTCTTTCCATCAGTAGATCTCAAAGAGTTTTACAAAGGAGGTCAAGATAATTATTCCCATCTTTGCAAGTGGGGAAATTGAGGCACAAAAAGAGGAAGTGACCCACCCACGGCCACAGAACAGGTCAGTGGTAGAGTCAGAAATAGAACCAAAGTTTCTTGAGTCCCAGTTCAGTGCTCTGTCCACTGCGGAACACTGCCCATGTGAGATTAAAGGTTTAAGTTTGATGTAGCCCAAGACACCGAAGTAATTCTCTGTCCGGTGATTTTTGTCCCATTGACTTGTTTGATTGTTAAACCATCAGAAACAGTAAAGAAAGAAAATTCCAATTATAAAACTGAAACTCTGATAGAGAGTCACACATACATATGAGCACACAGGAGAAACCACAAAAAAGAAAGTTGTTCGGAGCCACTGCAGCCCACTATTCCATCAACTGAAATTACCTGCTTTGCTGTTGCTGCAATAACTGCTGTAAGCAGCATTACTAGGGAATTAACGTCTAACCCTAAAAAAAAGCTATGGTACCCATACCGAATGCCAGCACTGAACATTCACTGTCCCCTTCTCTTCTTCCACTGCTAAACATCATGAGTTACTATCAAGCCAACAACATGCAGCTGGTGAGTCCATCTGTGCCTGTTAATTTCCAGCCAAAGCAGCCAAGCTTCCCCAGTAGAGAAAGTTCAGTAGTGGCTCAGATTCTGAGGGGAAGGGAGAAGTCAGAACTGCCTCTAAGCCTGGCAAAGAGAATAAATAATATTAGTTCCTGTGGATATGGACCAGTTATCTCCCTCTCTCTCCCCATCTCTCTCTCCTTTTTACAACCCTTTAAAAGTTGTACTCATTCAGTAGGTGAACCCTCTAAAATCTGGGTATTTAATCATGGCTCTGATCCGGTTCATTGAAGTCATTGAGAGCTTTGGCAGTGATATCTCTTCACACAAGATCAGGCCCCATGCCTGCAATAATATGTCAACTCAATTTTCAAAACTCTGTGTAGGATTACAGATATGAAAGAAGCCTATTAGAACACAGTTTAACCATATCCCTCCAAGAACAAGGTACAGTGCCCAGCAAAAGAATTAATCTGATTTTGTAGAGATATTTCCATTGATCTTAACCAAAAGGTTTCACATGCCAATGCCATTCCTTCTGCAGAAAAGGCACCTGCTGGTTATCACTAATGTGCAAAATTCAAGAAGTTTGGTTGTG
Organism: Caretta caretta; assembly: GCF_965140235.1. Classification (NCBI taxonomy): domain Eukaryota; kingdom Metazoa; phylum Chordata; order Testudines; family Cheloniidae; genus Caretta; species Caretta caretta. The sequence goes on along the minus strand of NC_134213.1, from coordinate 62,551,848 downwards.
AAGTTTGGTTTAGCGGTACTCAAAATTCAGGCACTTATCCATAATATTTGAAGCTGCTGATGTGGCAAAACAGGGCAGAAAGGTCATAAGAACAGATCCCTTTAAGGCTGGGAACACACAATGAAATTAAAAATTCTTGAAGTCTGAGGTCTTCATATTGTGTTTCAATGTTGCAATATTGGACCAATTTCACAAAAAATAAAACCCTGAGAAATTTCAGAAGAGATTTAAACTCAAAATGAGCTTGAGGATTTCCTATCCCCTTACACATTATATTTGATTTTTCATATCAGTGAACCATACAAAATCTTGAAATGTGGAATATTTCTTAGTAAAACGCAATCACTACTACACCAAAACATTAGAAATATTTGTGGTAAGCTGTAGCCTGGAGTTATATTTTTTGTATTTATTTATGCTAAATTTCATTTGAGAACTATTATCATGCAAGATTACTGGCACTTCCTACATGTGGTCATGGTACAACATAACATTTTTTCAAGATACTTTAGGATTTCTCTCACAGTTCTGACCAGACTCATGATAAAAACATTAAAAGTGTATATATATAATTATCTGAATTTTTCAACCCCCAAAAGGGGTTGGTTTGCATTTTGGATGAAAATTCAGGTTCGTTGCTCTTTTATCCAAACCTGTTCATCTGTCCCTACTAGTGGCTTTTTTAGCACAGGTAATAATCCATTCTTTTCAATCAAGAAAACATTCCTGCAGCAGATGCTATTATACTACAGAGTTTCTCAAAATGGTCATTCCAACCATGACATTCCTTTAAGTTGTTTATTAAGAATTATTATTATTGACTAACTTTTACCCTAACAAATAAAAGTCTGCTTTTTGTAATAAAGTGAGTTATAATCTTTAATGCTGGGCTGTTGTGACATTATAATGAGTGACCATAAGTTACTTAGAATCATGGAATATCAGGGTTGAAAGGGACCTCAGGAGGTCATCTAGTCCAACCCCCTGCTCAAAGCAGGACCAATCCCCAACTAAATCATCCCAGCCAGGGCTTTGTCAAGCCTTACCTTGAAAACCCCTAAGGAAGAAGATTCCACCACCTCCCTAGATAACCCATTCCAGTACTTGTGGAGACATTCCTTAAGTTTATGATATTACATCACTTCTGTCACTAACTCCTATAATAAATTAGCTAGGGCCTCCCCCCCGCTTTACAATTCTCTAGCATTTAGTATGTTTCTAGATTTTTCATTCACATTGTGAAATATACCATGGACCTGTTCCATGACAAGCACATTTTATTTACTTTTTATTTTATTTCAAATTGAAACCACATTTTATGTGACTATTGGACCATTAAAAAAAGCTACATGACTTTTTTGGGGAAAAACACACATAATAGGATTTTGCATTTGTTACTGCATTTGGGACTTCCCCCGATCGCCATGAGTTTTCAAAGATAATGGCCAATGGCTCTGCAATCTACCAACTCCTTTAGCACTCTAGGATGCAACGCATCCGGCCCCATGGACTTGTGCACATCCAGCTTTTCTAAATAGTCCCGAACCACTTCTTTCTCCACAGAGGGCTGGTCACCTCCTCCCCATGCTGTGCTGCCCAGTGCAGTAGTCTGGGAGCTGACCTTGTTCGTGAAGACAGAGGCAAAAAAAGCATTGAGTACATTAGCTTTTTCCACATCCTCTGTCACTAGGTTGCCTCCCTCATTCAGTAAGGGGCCCACACTTTCCTTGTCTTTCTTCTTGTTGCCAACATACCTGAAGAAACCCTTCTTGTTACTCTTAACATCTCTTGCTAGCTGCACCTCCAGGTATGATTTGGCCTTCCTGATTTCACTCCTGCATGGCTGAGCAATATTTTTATACTGTTCCCTGGTCATTTGTCCAATCTTCCACTTCTTGTAAGCTTCTTTTTTGTATTTAAGAGCAGCAAGGATTTCACTGTTAAGCCAAGCTGGTCGCCTGCCATATTTACTATTCTTTCTACACATCGGGATGGTTTGTCCCTGTAACCTCAATAAGGATTCTTTAAAATACAGCCAGCTCTCCTGGACTCCTTTCCCCCTCATGTTATTCTATCAGGGGATCTTGCCCATCAGTTTCCTGAGGGAGTCAAAGTCTGCTTTTCTGAAGTCCAGGGTCCGTATTCTGCTGCTCTCCTTTCTTCCTTGTGTCAGGATCCTGAACTCGACCATCTCATGGTCACTGCCTCCCAGGTTCCCATCCACTTTAGCTTCCCCTACTTATTCTTCCTGGTTTGTGAGCAGCAGGTCAAGAAGAGTTCTGCCCCTAGTTGGTTCCTCCAGCACTTGCACCAGGAAATTGTCCCCTACATTTTCCAAAAACTTCCTGGATTGTTTGTGCACCGCTGTATTGCTCTCCTAGCAGATATCAGGGTGATTTAAGTCTCCCATGAGAACCAGGGCATGCGATCTAGTAACTTCTGCGAGTTGCCGGAAGAAAGCCTCGTCCACCTCATCCCCCTGGTCCGGTGGGCTATAGTAGACTCCCACCACGACATCACCCTTGTTGCTCACACTTCTAAACTTAATCCAGAGACTCTCAGGTTTTTCTGCAGTTTCATACTTGAGCTCTGAGCAGTCATACTGATCTCTTACTTACAGTGCAACTCCCCCACCTTTTCTGCCCTGCCTGTCCTTCCTGAACAGCTTATATCCATCCATGACATGTACTGTTGATGGCAATATTATGTGCAAGTTCATAGTCTGGAAAACAAGGGAGGTCATGCAGGTGTCAGAAGTAACAACTTATAAAACATTGTCAGAAATAGGCAGAATTAGTTTAAAAGGTTTATTTTATTTAAAAACTGTGAAGGTATTAAAATGATTAACAGATTTCAATAGAAATTTTACTTGCATAAGGAATGTCAAATAGAACTTTGCATAGGAAAAATGAAAAGGAGATTTGAACAATGGGATGGGGGGAGTGATAGAAGCAACAGAAGTAACAAAACAAAACCCAACAATCTCAAAATTGGAATAAGGCAAATGTAGAGCAAAAGAAGAATGAACCATAAACTGCTCTTCCACCTACAAAAACCACCACATAGCCTGTGTACAAAAGGGGCAAGAATGAGGTGCAACAAAAGCAGCAGTAGAAGGGAACAGCAGATATAGAAACAACACCAGCAGTACAATCTAAACATCAATACATTCACCCAAAAAAGCTCTTTAGGAAGCAAAATCATAGGAAAATCATGTCTTACATCTTTTAAATCAGTCCTTGTCCTGAACAGTATCACTGCCACAAAGTGAATGAGCAAAAAAAAAAAAAAAATCTGCAGGTGCTGTTGAAGGAAAGTGTAATGATGTTATTGATGACACTGCTAATTTATTTAGCAGATAATTTATAATGGTAATGAGGATCAGAATTTACCTGTCATGTTTAAATCATCCATCAGATGTATGGTACTTTGGGAAATGGGCATGCTGCTAGCCTGTAGCTAAATTTAGTGTCTATCTTAGCCTGATTTATTTGCTTAGTTATTTAATGTAATAAAAACCAAAAAAGTTTTGTTTGGTCTGGCCTCTAGAACTGTTGGAATACAGACCCTTAGAGTACATCTACATACTTTAGTTTGGTGTACAGTTTATTTTATGTAGGTACAGTGAGTGGGAAAAGCATGATTTGAGGGTTCCTTATACATATCTTGTTTTATAACTTTGTTAATAAAAAGTTATTCAGATAAATGTGCACAACATTGTCAAAGTCTGAATCACATATTGTAAGCTGGATATTTCCTTTTGAGACTCACTCATCTATTTTAATCAATAACTGACGCTATTGCAGAAGGTATTTTTTCTCATATAGAGGTCTATAATATAGAGAATTAATAATGTATAAAATATGTGTTCAATAAATTATACTGGGCTGGAAAGTTTTGTATCAAACATTTTATTGACCTGTATTAAGTGATACAGTGTACTGCAGAGAAGAACAATTAAGAAGTTTTAAGCTATATTTCTTCATGGCTTACAACAGTCAAGTCAGCACTTTAATACATGGCATCAAATGAAGCACAGTCTGTGCTCAATAAATCTCTAGCCAAAAATAAATAAAATTAAAAGAAACAGTCACTAAGGCATGAATGCTTATAGCTGTTCTACTAGCATAAATAGTATATAGATTTCTTGATGTACACTCAAGTCTGTATGTGCACTTTTGAGCAATGCTTCAGTATTTTTACATTTGGTCCTACTGACTTAGTCAAAAAAGTAATTTGCATATATAGAAGTAAAGATCTTGTATACACGTCAGTATTTCCAAGACATTCTTCCTAATAACTTGTTTCTTTAATTTGTAAGAAGAGATTTGTTTTCCCCCTACATTTCCAGGAACAGTGTTCAGACAAAAATATCTTTACAGTTTTATCTGAGAGGAGAGAGTGAAGTCTGCATATTTTCCATTGACACGGACAACAAAAAGCACTTGTGTCAAAATTACATGCATTCTCATGTGAATACAGCCTTCCAGAGATGGTACGTTACCAGAGAGCACTAATTTAGTATCAGGAATACAGGAACTCCAGCAACTGTGACACCTCCCAGGTGGCTGCTTGCCAGAACATCTTGATGGGTATATAGAGTCTATCCAATTTGGATTCTTAGTTGACCACTTGGGATTCTCTAGTTTAATAAACAGTAGTGCATGTACAAAAATGCCCTGCTATTTTTTGCATAGTTACTTATGACAAAATAAAGCAGAACAAGGTAAAATTATAGAAAGATTGGTTTCAGAGTAACAGCCGTGTTAGTCTGTATTCGCAAAAAGAAAAGGAGTACTTGTGGCACCTTAGAGACTAACCAATTTATTTGAGCATAAGCTTTCGTGAGCTACAGCTCACTTAATCGGATGCATACTGTGGAAACTGCAGAAGACATATACACGGAGACCATGAAACAATACCTCCTCCCACCCCACTCTCCTGCTGGTAATAGTTTATCTAAAGTGATCACTCTCCTTACAATGTGTATGATAATCAAGTTGGGCCCCTGATTATCATACACATTGTAAGGAGAGTGATCATTTTAAATAAGCTATTACCAGCAGGAGAGTGGGGTGGGAGGAGGTATTGTTTCATGGTCTCTGTGTATATAATGTCTTCTGCAATTTCCACAGTATGCATCCGATTAAGTGAGCTGTAGCTCATGAAAGCTCATGCTCAAATAAATTGGTTAGTCTCTAAGGTGCCACAAGCACTCCTTTTCTTTTTATAGAAAGATTGTCACTGCCAACCTGCTCCTCAACACAGGGTTAGGACTGCACTTGAAATATTTGTTTTCTTCCTAGTATCAACTCCATCTGTTAATAAACTTAACTTTATTGATTCATACTGATTACTAATTCCAATATAACAGCAGATCTCCCAGGTCTACAATCTGTTAGCAGGAACCAAGAACTTTGATCCCACCTGTCTGCCCAGCCCCAACTTTATCTGCCCATCTGCACCAGGTCTCCCAACCTCACTGTTCTCATACTTGAATTCTCCCTTTAGCCTGTCTCTTCTCTAGCCCATTCCTCTCCATCTCCCTGCCTTCCACTAATCTCCTCCTCCTTTTAAAAAAAATCAAATATTTTTCAACCTTAATTTAATAAGACTAAAGACAATTGAATTTAGATTTGGTAATTTTAAAGACACAGTATACCAAATAACCACATTGCTTTAGCTTTGTAACCTTTGTGCTCTTTTCATCTCCCTTCTGTTACGTTTCCTTCCCATCCCCTCCATGTTAATTTTCCCTCCCAACTCATTTCCCCTTTCTTCCCAATATCCCATCTGTGTTCTTATCCCAATACACTCCATTCCAGATCTTCCCTTTCAGATGTTTCCTTCCTTTTCTGAAGCTTTAACATGTTTCGGTGCCCAAACCTCCCACTTCCACTGCTGGCTGCCCTCCCAGATCTGGCTTTCAGTAATTACTCTGAGAAACAAATTAATGTAGCACCTGCTGTTAAATAAGAGTGTCTTGGACTGCAGATGTGTTAGCTTGTCATCTGCTAGCAAAAGGTTAAATCTAAAATGCTGTCCTTACTTGACCCCCTTGTATCAATTCATTTCAACAGCACACCAAATATGATAACGTTCTATGGAGATCTCTGCAAAACTGAAGCACAATGTGGTGAGCTAAAAACTGGTCTCGTGCAAAGATTAGTAGCTTATCCCCTTTCTCTTTAATTAGAAACTAAATGAGTTTTTAGCATAAAATAAATGCATGTGTGTCATTTGGAGGGACTCAGTCTAAATGAACCTGCAACACTATGATGCTTTAAAAGACAAAAGCAATCTTACTGCCAAAAATGTGTTATGATTTCCATGGCAAAAGTAGTCACTAATTTTGAAGAGCCAACTAGAGCGTCTGATTCTGAGAGGTTCTGAGCACACAACTCCAAATGAAGTGGACGGGAACTCTGGATCCCGACAACTTATCAGAATCAGATCCACATCTCAGTTTGGGATCCCAAAAACAGAGCCACCCAAATTCAGTGACCCTATGGAAAATTGACTGTTAATGTTTGAAACCTGAGGTAACACCGATAACACTAGGGTATAGCTGAAATGTACATGAAACACATGAAACATACAGTTCACATGAAACATACAGTCAGAAAAGTATTTGTCCAATCTATTCAGTGAATGTAAAAGAATAATGAACACATTAGAAGAAAATCAGGATTGGTTTGCAAACAATTTTTTCACCAAAGAGCTAAATTAAATTATTTTCAAAATGGGTGACCACTGTTATGCTCCTAAATTCATATTTTGGCACTCATAAGCATCCAGATTTTCAAGAGTAATGGACACTCAGCAGTTTCCATTTAACTCAATGGGGAAAACATTCCTGGTTCTGAAAAAAGAAAAGGAGTACTTGTGGCACCTTAGCGACTAACCAATTTATTTGAGCATGAGCTTTCGTGAGCTACAGCTCACTTCATCAGATGCATACTGTGGAAACTGCAGAAGACATTATATACACACAGAGACCATGAAACAATACCTCCTCCCACCCCACTGTCCTGCTGGTAATAGCTATCTAAAGTGATCATCAAGTTGGGCCATTTCCAGCACAAAGCCAGGAAATAGCCCAACTTGATGATCACTTTAGATAAGCTATTACCAGCAGGACAGTGGGGTGGGAGGAGGTATTGTTTCATGGTCTCTGCGTGTATATAATGTCTTCTGCAGTTTCCACGGTATGCATCTGATGAAGTGAGCTGTAGCTCACGAAAGCTCATGCTCAAATAAATTGGTTAGTCTCTAAGGTGCCACAAGTACTCCTTTTCTTTTTGCGAATACAGACTAACACGGCTGTTACTCTGATTCCTGGTTCTGGACATTCCTGAAGAAAACAATGTAATACCAATGTGGCAGATGACAGAATGAGGAGCAATGCTTTCAAGTTGCCATGGGGGAGGTCTTAGTAGGATATTAGGAAACCCTATTTTACTAGGAGGGTGGTGAAGCTCCATTTTTAGAGGTTTTAAAGGTCCAACTTGACAAAGCCCTGGCTGGGGTGATTTAGTCGGGGTTGGTCCTGCTTTGAGCAGGGGGTTGGACAAGATGACCTCCCGAGGTCTCTTCCAACCCTAATCTTCTATGATTCTATGATTTCATGGATCAAGTATGTTTTAGTACTTAGTACTTATTTGAACAAAGAATGCTTTAAGAATGCTTTAAGAATCAGCCCTTGTTAATAAAAAGTTTCTACCTGATGTGTGTATTCTTAGGGGATATTAATCATGATGTGACTGCTGGATGCTATTCCAGGAACAAGGTTTCAGTCATGGTATTATCCTCAACTGTAACATCTGTGTGACAATTACAACTCCCTGGACCACTTCCCCATGACCTCCCCCCAGCACCTTCTTTGTCCTCACTGCAGGACCTTCTTCCTGATGGCTCCAGCAGCACATCTTCTCACTCCCAGCTCCTTACGTGCCTCTCCCTAACTGAAGGGAGGTCTTTCTTTTAACTAGGTGCCCTGATTAGCCTACCTACTTTAATTGGTTCTAGTAGCTTCCTAATTGGCTCCAGGTGTCCTAATTAGCCTGCTTGCCTTAATTGGTTCTTGCAGACTCCTGATTGTTCTGGAATAGTCCCTGTTATTTTACACAAGGAAAAGGGACCTGCTTAATCTAGGACTACCTTCCACCACTCTCCTGTAGCCATCTGGCCTGACCCTGTCACAGTATGTACTTGCATCCTTTTGACTACCAGTGGATGGTGTGGTCTGGCCAAGCAAGGGGAATGATAGGAGAAAATGGCAGCAAGTCAGTGTTAATATAACTAGAAACCACAAAAATATTGAATGAGACCAGTGAACACCTTTTATTTCTGGAAATTTTCAATCTTCACCTATTTTCCTGATAATCTCTACTTTTCTATTCACCTGCACCTTTAATTATTTCTCTCAAACAAGCAAACATTCATACAGTTAAAACTCAAAGCCATGCAAACCTCACCTAGTTTTGTGTTGCATTGTCAACTTGAAGTTCAGTCCAACAATCAAATATTTAACAAGTTTCATGAACTTTCAGTGAAAACAGTCATGATTGCATTGAACTTAGACTGAAAATAAACGAGTGTCAAATCATGTTTAATTTGTGGTTTTGAAAGACTCCACCCCCCCTTAAAAAGAGGTGAAATACAATGGTTTGAAGGAATTTCCCTATGAAATTTTGTGTGTATTTAAATAAGAAACTCAGAGTAAGTCTTGAAGGCAGGATGGTACCTAGAAAATGTTCACATGAAACCCTGTGAACTGAAATCACAGAGCTTTAAATACAACATCTTTTAAATTCTTTTGGTAGATCTCTTCATGGAACTCCAGAACTAGAAACTTTTTCAGTCAATTCAAGAGAAAACCCACTGTTCACCCATCTTGGACAAGGTACAGTTGCCAGTTGGATAATTTTATGAACTATGTTTTATGCATCCAAACCTGAATTTAAAATGCATACACAGAACAAAACAAAACAAAAATAATCTTGAATGTATAAACATCACTTTGAGAATACACATATGGGAAAACACTATATTAAAATCTTGGTGCCTCTTCAGTGAGACAATAAGAAAACAAAGTTCAATTAACAAGATTAAAATTTAAGGTATTCATATTTTAAAATGTTTAGTTACAAATGAATGATGATTATAAAGATACTACCCTGTGTTTGAGAGCCTGGCCCACATATTAAATATATTACTAAATTTATTTTTATTATGATTTCCTGAAGATTAAATTATTTATCTTGATTCATAAAATAAGGCAATTTGGTAGAGGGGAAAAAATCTGCCAGAAAGACATGACCAAAACCATCTGGGGGCTTTGAGTTTTCAATACCTTGAAATGTACCTAGAAACAAACAGTAAGATATGACTATCATATATTCTCAACATCTTATATCTCCCAACAGGCTGGTAGATGTATTCTGTAGTATCTTTAATTTTTGGATTGTCTTTACATATAGTCCCAAGTAGTATTGCAGTAATTCAGTGTAGAATTTACAAAAACATGGTTACTTTAGGCCAGAAAAAAGTTACAAAGCCTAACCAAAAGAAAAAAGGTGGTTTTGTCTATCAATGCCACCTGAGATTCCAGGAGCAGACAGGGTTCAAGAAGCACACCCAAAGTGCAAAGCTCCTGGACAAAGGATACACAAATTCCTATTGTATCACACATCAAATCCTCCACTATACCATCAAGATTCTTCTTTCGAACTATTAGTGTTATCTATGCCTTATTTTGATTAATTTGCAGATAGTTTGTTCTCATCCATGTACCTATTCCAGACAGAGATGTGTGCCATCAGCATACCAGAAATAATACACCTCACCCCAAACTCTCCCATGTGAGGTATTGCAAACAACCCATACTTTTAGTATTTTCCATAACATCCATTGATCAAAATCGTGAACACATTGTAATGCTTCTGAGAATGGCAAAAAATATTGGCTTTGTGTATGCTTGGTAAGCATAGTGCTCATGAAGTCACAATAAGCAGAGTTACTGGGAGGTTTCTAGTAGGTGCCAAGTCATATTACATATTTAGTAATAAGCTAATCTCTGTTCTTTGTAAATCAGATATCATTATACAACCACACAAAACAACCTATTTCATATGATTCCATCTTAAACACAGATGTCATTGTTTCAGCACGTTTTCTTTCTTCATTATGTTTTGTTGTTTTAAATAATCATAACTTAGAGGAGAAGGCAAAGTTTTATCATATTAAATGTTTTACGCAATTAAAAATGGAATACTTGAATAAATATCTGCATTGCCTGTAGTATAATTAGAGTATGTGGTGACAAAAGCCTTTCAAATTTTCAGATAATTAGGCAGAATGTTTTCTTTTTCTACTTGTATTAATAGCAAATAGCCCCAATCACATTATCCACAGATTATTTTGTTCGGTGGCTCAGAAATAGGTCTGACTCTAGTAAATGTCATATGACAAGAATTAAACACAGTTTCTTAATCACAATAAACATGGAATATTTACCCTAATAGTAAAAGAGAAGTATGAAATTTACTTCTGTAATATTTTAATTTCATACTTTCTTTCACCTGGAACAGTTCTAATATTAATGAAAATCAAAAAGTCAAAGAATATTGAAATTTTTGACTGTCTCAAGAATACACAATTATGTTTAAAACTCTAAAATATTTGCTGTCAAATTCTAGAACACAATCATAACATAAAAAAATTTTCACAGAATGCTGGAAAAATACAGTACTTAAGCAACTCACTGAAGCTTCATTATGTCTGTGTCAAAGTAGTTTAATTTAATCATGAATGCCTAAAAATCTTTCATGAATGACTAAATATTCTTTGTATGATCATTAAACAGACATATACTGGTATAATACAGCTCAAGGTTATTTTTAACAAGTTTATTCTAGTCAACATTTCATTTAATATATTTTTATGTATGTACATATGCACACCCCTGCTGTCACCACTGGAAAAGATAACATTGCCATAGCTTAATTTTTGTTCAGTTAATGAGGGTAAGTGCTTATTCGTGTCTAACAAAGGTTCAGAAGGCATATATGAATGTCGATTAACATAAGAACAATATATGAGCTGGAAAAAATTTGTACTTATGTATACATTATTTGTCTATACAAACACAAAGACCTATCACAGTTGAGAATAACTGGCACCTTTATCAGCCATTTTAGCAGGGAAACCAAGGATTTACTGGAATGGTGACTAAGGCCCCAAATCAGGAAAGTATTTAAGCAGGTGTTTGTGTCCCATTGAAGTCAATGGCTGGAATTTTCAAAGGAAAGAGAATTAAGGGTGCAACCCACAATGGCTTTCAATAGGATTTGAGTGCCAAACTCTTTTAGGAACCTCTGAAAATATTACCCAGAATATTCTTAAAACTCAGAGGCCCAATTATATTCTCCTCAATGGGACTCGAAAGACACACACACACACACACAGAAATCTCTTCTTTATAATTGCTACAAGATGCTTTACTCACGGAGACAAATTTTTGGCCTATCTTCTAACCCATGAGCCAATGGGGAAAGGCAGAATTTGACCACTATATCTTGTATGATGTATGGCACTTGCATATACTGAGTAGGGATGTTCCTTTGTAACTTTTAAGTTTACCCAACTTGAACAGGCAAATCAATTTTATATCAGATATATTTATTCCAGCCAATGTAGTAGGGTTTGTGTGTTTATTTAAATAAATTTAGAAAGATTCACGGTGTTAATAAAATTGAAGACTGCTGTTAATTATTAACATCAGGGAATGTTTTCTTAACAATGAAAATAAAGTATACAAAAATAAATTCCATATAGCATAGCTGTGGTGTAGCAAGGATAAAGGGAAATATTCAAGACTGCTAGTGCAGCATTTCTTCTTGGATGCCTATTTGTTGCTTTACCTTTTCATTTACTCAAAGATCTGAAAATAGAAAAAATGCAACTTTTTGACATTGCATTATTAAAAAGTAAATATGGTAAATTGGCCTCTGATAAACATTTCAAGCCTTCTTCAAAGTGTCTTTTGCAGTTCTATAAAAATATCAGCATATGGATACTGTACACTTTAAAATGTTAATTTTTGTTGTCCTTTAATTTTTGGCAATAACCTTTCTTATCAAATAAATTTATCTTTACAATATATTTAAAAAGACACTCTCAAAGGGGACATCAGGACCTAATTTTGACAGATTAATAAAATTCACAAATTAAAACACAATCAGAGGAATTTTTTGAGGGGGGGGGTGTAAGATTTTTTGAATTAGTGGTATGTAACATGAAAGATGTCTACAAGGTGTTCCACTGACTTAAAATCATGTTTAAGATAAGAAGTTTATCAAAATGTCTGCATCATGTTTTTTTATCTCAAATGAGTAGATTACAAAAAAGTATATGTACTATAGGCTAGCACCACAGGGCTTTTTTTTAATTAGAAACTCCATGTGAGCTTTTAGAAACCCACTTTATCTATTACTAATAAAAGCATTACAAAAATAACTTGTTCTACATATTTTACTGTTCAGTTACTTAGAGATAAGGAGGTGAAATGCTGAACACCATTTAGATGTATAGAATCCATCAGTTTTAGTGGAAGGAGTTTGTAGAAATCCTTGCATAAACTCTAGAATGTGTAGAGATTTGTATAATTTGTACTACTTCAAGCCAAATAGTGGATCTCATAGTTTAAAGCATTTATCTTACCAATCACACAGAGAAGCTTTATGCCAATGTTATTTTTTCCCATGGAATATTTGTAGCAGGTTTTCAGTTTTATAACAGGAAGAGAGAGTTCAAATATTCATGGATGAATTTTTATCTTTTTCCTATATGAATATAAACTACTATGGTTTCTATGGAGCTGAATATGTATAAAAATATAGGGATCTTACATTATCTAATTTAATTTTCTGAGGTACAGCCAGTCTTTCATTAAAATAAGTTTTGGTAAGCCTGGACATCTGGAAAATAGGGGGAAATAATTAGACACTTATACAGACTAAATTCTGTCTTCTGATGAGCATAGATGGTTCCCATCAGGTTCAGCTACATACATTAATTTGGCTTTAAATGTAAAATCTATGGCATTTTTTATATTTTAGTAACAAGAAGAATAATTTCTTCTACAGATTGTCCATGCATATTTGTCATTCTTAAGCATTTTGAAATTCCAAGTTATAAAGCGGGATGAATGAGCTCAAGTTTAGAAGCGTGAGCAACAAGGGTGAAGTCGTGGTGGGAGTCTGCTGTAGACCACCGCATCAGGGGGATGAGGTGGACGAGGCTTTCTTCCGGCAACTAACGGAAGTTACTAGATCACAGGCCCTGGTTCTCATGGGAAACTTCAATCACCCTGATATCTGCTGGGAGAGCAATACAGCAGTGCACAGACAATCCAGGAAGTTTTTGGAAAGCGTAGGGGACAATTTCCTGGTGCAAATTCTGGAGGAACCAACTAGGGGCAGAACTCTTCTTGACCTGCTGCTCACAAACTGGGAAGAATTAGTAGGGGAAGCTAAAGTGGACGGGAACCTGGGAGGCAGTGACCATGAGATGGTCGAGTTCAGGATCCTGACACAAGGAAGAAAGGAGAGCAGCAGAATACGGACCCTGGACTTCAGAAAAGCAGACTTTGACTCCCTCAGGAAACTGATGGGCAAGATCCCCTGATAGAATAACATGAGGGGGAAAGGAGTCCAGGAGAGCTGGCTGTATTTTAAAGAATCCTTATTGAGGTTACAGGGACAAACCATCCTGATGTGTAGAAAGAATAGTAAATATGGCAGGCGACCAGCTTGGCTAAACAGTGAAATCCTTGCTGATCTTAAACAAAAAAAGAAGCTTACAAGAAGTGGAAGATTGGACAAATGACCAGGGAAGAGTATAAAAATATTGCTCAGCCATGCAGGAGTGAAATCAGGAAGGCCAAATCATACCTGGAGGTGCAGCTAGCAAGAGATGTTAAGAGTAACAAGAAGGGTTTCTTCAGGTATGTTGGCAACAAGAAGAAAGAAAAGGAAAGTGTGGGCCCCTTACTGAATGAGGGAGGCAACCTAGTGACAGAGGATGTGGAAAAAGCTAATGTACTCAATGCTTTTTTTGCCTCTGTCTTCACGAACAAGGTCAGCTCCCAGACTACTGCACTGGGCAGCACAGCATGGGAAGGAGGTGACCAGCCCTCTGTGAAGAAAGAAGTGGTTCGGGACTCTTTAGAAAAGCTGGAAGAGCCCAAGTCCATGGGGCCGGATGCACTGCATCCGAGAGTGCTAAAGGAGTTGGCGGATGTGATTGCAGAGCCACTGGCCATTATCTTTGAAAACTCATGGCGATCGGGGAAGATGACTGGAAAAAGGCTAATGTAGTGCCCATCTTTTAAAAAAGGGAAGGAGGATCCTGGGAATGACAGGCCAGTCAGCCTCACCTCAGTCCCTGAAAAAATCATGGAGCAGGTCCTCAAGGAATCAATTCTGAAGCACTTAGACGAGAGGAAAGTGATCAGGAACAGGGCAAGTCATGCCTGACTAATCTAATTGACTTCTATGACGAGATAACTGGCTCTGTGGATGAAGGGAAAGCAGTGGACGTGTTGTTCCTTGACTTTAGCAAAGCTTTTGAAACGGTCTCCCACAGTATTCTTGCCAGTAACTTAAAGTATGGGCTGGATGAATGGATGATAAGGTGGATATAAAGCTGGCTAGATTGTCGGGCTCAACGGGTAGTGATCAATGGCTCCATGTCTAGTTGGCAGCCAGTATCAAGTGGAGTGCCCCAAGGGTCGGTCCTGGGGCTGGTTTTGTTCAATATCTTCTTTAATGATCTGGAGGATGGTGTGGATTGCACCCTCAGCAAGTTTGCAGATGACACTAAACTGGGAGGAGAGATAGATATGCTGGAGGGTAGGGATAGGGTACAGGGGGCCCTAGACAAATTAGAGGATTGGGCCAAAAGAAATCTGATGAGGTTCAACAAGGACAAGTGCAGAGTCATGCACTTAGGACGGAAGAATCCCATGCACCACTACAGACTAGGGACCGAATGGCTAAGCAGCAGTTCTGCAGAAAAGGACCTAGGGGTTACAGTGGACGAGAAGCTGGATATGAGTCAACAGTGTGCCCTTGTTGCCAAGAAAGCCACTGCATTTGAGGATGTATAAGTAGGGACATTGCCAGCAGATAGAGGGATGTGATCATTCCCCTCTATTCGACATTGGTGAGGCCTCATCTGGAGTACTGTGTCCAGTTTTGGGCCCCACACTAGAAGAAGGATGTGGAAAAATTGGAAAACATCTAGCGGAGGACAACAAAAATTATTAGGGAACTGGAACACATGACTTATGAGGAGAGGCTGAGGGAACTGGGATTGTTTAGTCTGTGGAAGAGAAGAATGAGGGGGAATTTGATAGCTCCTTTCAACTACCTGAAAGGGAGTTCCAAAGAGGATGGCTCTAGCCTGTTCTCAGTGGTAGCGGATGACAGAACGTGGAGTAATGGTCTCAAGTTGCAGTGGGGGAGGTTTAGGTTGGATATTAGGAAAAACTTTTTCACTAGGAGGGTGGTGAAACACTGGAATGCATTACCTAGGGAGGTGGTGGAATCTCCTTCCTTAGAAGTTTTTAAGGTCATGCTTGACAAAGCCCTGGCTGGGATGATTTAGTTGGGGATTGGTCCTGCTTTGAGCAGGGGGTTGAATTAGATGACCTCCTGAGGTCCCTTCCAACCCTGATATTCTATGATTCTAAGTTTGCATTGGGCAAAATTCTCTAACCTCCTTTACAATTTTACATAGGCCAAAACTAAAGGGATTCATATGTTTCTGCTTCACTAGAGAAAGAGTGATAAGTGAAAAGGTCACACAAGTGGACTTGGCAGTAATGTACCCTACAGTGACAAGCTCAGCAGAGGTTCTCTCCGTGGGATCACAAAAGGGCAGGCAGTGGACAAACCAGGGGAGCATCAGAATTACACCCAAGAACTGTGAGAATCTACTGCCCATAAGTCCTGCAAGGCCACATGACAGGTCTACATGCTACAGTAGTAACCATGGCCCCCCAGTCCAAGTATTCTGTGGCGAATTTTACCTCCCCAATTCCTACTTTAGTCTCCCCCCCATGTGAATCCCATTTACTCTGGCTTTGCACAGCAAATTTGAACTTCAATGTGTTAAGAAAGGTTTATTTCTACTGAAGAGAAAAACTTTCAGACATCTGGAGTCAGAAGAATATTGAATCTCAAGGGTAAACTCTGAGATGAGAAACAGTCAGACAGTCAAGCTTACGAGGAATAACATCATAGGATTGGGATGTTTTAGTGACAGCCACGTTGGTGTTTCCTCACAAAAATCACAGGTAGTAAGCACAAAGAGGATTATCACAGCATTCTCCAGATTGAGACATTCACTTCCACCTGAGTGATTGATCCATGATTCACCACACAGCAGGACAATGATCCAAGAAATTTATTCTAGGCTTTGGAGATGCTGTCAAGAAGAGGAACAGAGATTGTTTGTTCATATGCATTGTATGAACTAGCACACTCCATCCTCTCCATATGACCCAGTAAAACTGTCTAGCCTGAATTAGATAAAATACTGGATAAAAAATGGATGGAAGCATCATTCTGAAAAGTTGTGAGGATTCCTGGGAAAAGGCTGGCAATATACGATCATAAGATTATTGTGTGTATTCAGCACAGAAAATTTCTTATTTTCAACATTTAAAAATATTGGTTTTCTTGTATGGTTATTACGGTTCAACACTGTGTGATCTACAGAACACAAGACACTAAATATGCTTTAAAATGACAGCATTAAAGAATGGTCAGAAAAGTGATAATATAAATAGCTTATTTTTTCCCCTCACATGACCACCCACTTATCTGCCTTCTGAATTATATCTGCTCATTTTAGTTAAATAAGACAAGCTTTTGTTACTGTTAGCACGGGAGAGCTAAGGCAGGTGCGTGGGGGGGTGCTACTTTCTATTCTACCTCAGGCTTCATCAAGAACAGAGCCGGATTAACCTTTTGTGGGCCCTGGCGCCAAACATAGAATATCAGGGTTAGAAGGGACCTCAGGAGGTCATCTAGTCCAACCCCCTGCTCAAAGCCAGACCAATCCCCAATTTTTGCCCCAGATCCCTAATTGGCCCCCTCAAGGATTGAACTAACAATCCTGGGTTTAGCAGGCCAATGCTCAAACCACCGAGCTATCCCTCCCCCCATGTAGTCATTGTGGGCTCCGAGCGTGGGCCTGGTGTGGCAGTGCCATTGGTGCCATAGTGTACCCGGTGCTGAATCTCAGAGACATTTTTCATTTTGATCACACACCTCTGCATGACTATCTGCATTGCCATACACAGTTCCCTCACCCCCCAGTTTTTCTTATTAAGCTGTATATCCATGTGGATTTACCAGCGTCCACAGTGAGCAGTAATTTCACAGTGATCAGGGGAAAGTCCCCACAGATTTATCTCCTTCCTCATGCAGACCTTCTATAGCCATGTCTCCAGTACCACCCTATGTCACCTGTCACTGTATGTGGTTCTGGTCTCAGCTCAGTAGAGTTTCACAGCCAGCAGATACCTAATCAATTCTGACAAATCCCTCCCTCAGTGCTCATCCTGCCATTTGAGCAATCCACTTGCAAACACCATTTCCCCAAAGTGAGGACTTGCCCCTGGGAACATGAAGTCACCAGCCTTTGCTTTGCTTACCAGGACTGATAATATCAGGTAGTATGGTCACAAAAGCAAGGCACTTCTGAATTCAGCAGGAATTTTGGATGTTCACAAAACACAGACAGGACTAGTTCCTGCATGGTTTCAGAACTGCAGTCAGGTGGAACAATTTTCAGCTTGTGTGACTGGAGGATTTCTGATCCATATTGTAAGACTGTCCTACATAAATGAGGAAAAGTTGAGGAACCTTTGTTATTCTTTTCTTCCACTCTTCATTTCTGTGGGGAATTTGCCAATGAGATATCATGGTCTTGTTTTTAAACAAACAAAACTAAAAAAAATGGCAATGGCTATTGAAAATAGCAATTCCAGTCCTAGTTAGCACTGGGAAGACCCCAGAATTTGTTGCTCAGTTTTATCCTACTTTTTCTACAGAAAATTATAGTGGATCAGTATATTTGATTTGGGAGAAATGAAGTAACAGCTGCCCAAATTGAGCTTGAGCACTCCTGAATTTTGAGGGTGTTCAAATCTGGAAGGCATGAGCTAGATTCCCTTTCTGAAAATTGGATAAGTCTGGAAAGGAAAAAAGTCAATTTCTGCTTCCATTGCTCGGAAGTGGAAATCCTCCTGCATGCCTGGTACTGTACCTAAAGCTGCCCAGGTCCTTTAGTAGAGCCTCCTCTCCCTTACTTTTCATTTTAACTTCTCCTGGTGGGGTCCACATACCTTCCCTGCTATGTGGGTGGCTTCAGATAGAGAGGTGCACTGTCCATTCATTCCCCCCAGTTCCTTCTTTGGGGGCTGCCAGGTGAGATCACACCAGCATCCTTAAGCCAGTCTGGGGAAGTCTTCTAAGGGTGATATCTGAGCCACAGCCTTCTAACTCCTTGGGCATACTTGTTCCCCCTCACAGTGCCACCCCCTTCTAGCAGCCAGCTCCCCATTCACAGCAAGCTGCAGTGCATAGGGTCTCAACTTCCGCACTCTTTCCCGCTCCCTTTCCTGTTGATAGCAGCCAAGGGAATGCTGGGAAATGTAGTTCCTTCCCTGCTTCAGGGCTGGCTCTCTAGGCAGGGAGCTGGCCGAGGAGCTACAACTCCCAGGGCCCCTTGCATTCTGAGCGCCGATGCTGGATCCCTGCTGCTCCGAGGCTCGCTCTCAGAGCCTCTGCTTCTGCAGCACTGCAAGAGGGGAGGAAGCGAGTGTTATGAGCTCCTTTCTGATCTTGAACCCAGCACTATGGCACCATTGGTGCCACAGTAAATCTGGTACTGATCAACAATATAACTCAGCATTTGCAAGCTGTAAAGCAGAGATAGTAATGGAAGTTCTTAGTATGAAGGGGACTCATCTTGCATGTGACTTTCCCCCTTTCCACACAGAAAGGAGTCAGATTCCTTCAAGGTGCCAGTCTCTTCTTTCCCCAGATTTGCGCTGGGTTCTCCAAGGCATTGCACATGGAGAGGACATGAGTCACAGAGGGCATGCCCCATCATGACTCCTTTCCAATCCCTGTGGGAAATTTGCATAGGACTAGGCTGTGTTAGTTTTTACATAAAGCCCCTGTAATCTGTGGAACACTCCCATCCCCCTATGGCAGCTCCAGCAGCAGACACCTCAGAGAGATTCTACCACCTTGGAGCACCCTAAACTTCTCTGTCCTTTGTGTTTGTATGCCATATGAAGACTCTTGCTATTTCTCAAATACAGGGCTCACACACGCTACATAAGAAGTTATTGCCATATGAGCAGTCTTGGATCACAATGTTTATGACAGGGAAGGATGGCGGCAGGTGTGAGAGATCAGAAGATCATGGCCCAGGAGTGGGGCTACACCAGAACTGTCTCCTGCCCCCACAGCAATAGTCAGACTAAATGAGAAGGGGAGGGGGAACTAACCAATTCTAGCATTTGCATGCCATCATGAGTGCTGCTGCCATCATGTGGCGAATTGACATTGAATCATCTTGAGAGAGACAGGGGCGGCAAGGGAAGAGAAAGAGGATGAGGGAATAAGTGTATCTGAAAAGAGTCTATGTCCCCAGGGAAATCAATAGCCAGTCAAGCAAAACTGTGTGTGTGCATGCACACATCCACGCGAGTGCAACTTTTGTGGAGGAAAATGCCATTTGCTTTCAGATACCCTCCCCATCTATATGCACTACCATGGAGAGTCAGAAGAGGAGAGGATGCTCACAGAGTCATGGTGTATCACCTGAATTCTAGCTAGAGGTGGGGGAAGACTGTGGCAAAATCTCTTTTCCACTGGAGAGGTACAAGATAGCAGCATTTCCTTCTCCCTTCCATGCACTTGTGGATCCTGTAGAAGTTCTGAACTTGCACAAGCCTGGTAGTACTAAGGGGGAGAATTCTCACCATTGTTAACAGAAGGGTGAAAGCTTCACTATCCCATTCTCCACCTTACTCTAGTCCCTAGTTACCAATGAAAGCAACAGGAAATCATGATCTTATCTACTGTGGCACTCTTTTCAACAGGAGCCAGGAAATCGGATCACTCATCTTGACCATTAGCCCCTACAAAGTGAGGTTTTGCCACTTTTTAATGGTATATAAATGAATGACAATGAGACTGGTAGCCAACATTAAACTGTGACTAAATTAATCTTGCAAAATCTATTAATGGATAAATAAAGGGACTCTTTTCCTCTTTCTAGATAGAAAGTACTGTAACACCCTTATTTAAAATGTGCCTTTTATAGCTAATCAGTGTTGTTGCTCATGTACATGGATCAGATTAATCCTGTTGTTTAATCTTGCAAATAGCTGAGGACTACAGACAGCAACAGAAATGAAGAAAAAGATGAAACATTCCAGCTATTGAGAGAGAGAGAGAAGTTTGACCTGATTGTACCCATGCTGTACATTTCCAAACATCAGAAGTAATTAGAATTGACAACTCTACTTCTGCATTGTCTCCAAATAAGGGGAAACAAAACCAAACCAGATTTTAAAAGGAAACATTTGCAAAGAATTTGAAAAACAAAACCAACCAAAGAAATCCACATGACTGGTAAGTCTCTGAATTCCTTTTGCTGCTATCAGTAATTATTAAAGCCACTTATGAAGGGCTAGAGGGTCGGAGAGAGTAGAAAAAGAATGTAATGGTAGCTTCCAAGCTCCTACCTTTAGCCCAGTGGCTAGACACTTATATGAGATGCAGGAGACACACATTCTCTTCCTTCCCGCGAATGGCTATAGAGAAGAGATTTGAAGTTGGGTCTCCCACATTGCAGAAGAGTGTTCTAGCCAGTGGCCACTAGGACATTCTGGTATGGGACAGTCTAAGTCTCTCCTGTTGAAATAGTTCTATTTAATTTTCTGTTAAAAAAAAAGTCACTGCTGCAAGAACATAAGTTTGGTTCTCCCACATACTAGATGAGTGCCCTAACCATCAGGCTTTTGAATCATTCTCACTCTTTTTTTCCTGGCCCAATGATTATTTGTTGTCACTCATAGTAGCAACTCATGGTTATTCATAATGACCTTGAATTTTCAAAATAAGTTTGTCCCTCAGGTTGGAAAGTCTGACATACTGATATAGGAGAATACCACTAGCACAGCCAATCTATACAAAGGAGCAAATAGGAAACCAGCCCCACAACATACTATTGTCTTTGGGATTTGACAGTAGACCTGCTCTATCCTCCATTGTGTTCTAGGGAGTTCTTCCCACCTCCAGGGGTCTGTGCAGGATTTCTCTCTTAAATCACCTTCTCAGTGGGCAATGGAAGAGGATTGTGGGGAGTATAAAAGGGACACCATTAGGCTGGTAGCCTAACACTCTGTGAAAGCAGACTCACTTCAAGTGTAAGTCAAACCTCCTGGGGTTAGAAAGAGGAAAAATAGTGGACACCATCATCCAAGAAGGGAAGGCTTGAGGGGCATGTTAATAATGGAGAAGGATGCGGTCATAAATATAAAGGGAAGGGTAATCACCTTTCTGTATACAGTGGTATAAAATCCCTCCTGGCCGGAGGCAAAATCCTTTCACCTGTAAAGGGTTAAAAAGCTAAGGTAACCTCTCTGGCACCTGACCCAAAATGCAATCAGGGGACACGATACTTTCAAATCTGGAGGCGGGGGATAAAGTGTTTTGTTTATCTGTGTGATACCTTTGCCGGGAAAAGATCAAGTATGCAAGCCTTCCAACTCCTGTAAAGTTAGTAAGTAATCTAGCTAGAAAATGCATTAGTTTTTCTTTTGTTTTTTTGGCTTGTGTAAATTCGCTGTGCTGGAGGGAATGTGTATTCCTGTTTTGGTGTCTTTTTGTAACTTAAGGTTTTGCCTAGAGGGATTCTCTATGTTTTGAATTTCATTACCCTGTAAAGTATTTACCACCCTGATTTTACAGAGGTGATTCTTTTACCTTTTCTTTAAATAAAATTCTTCTTTTAAGAACCTGATTGCTTTTTCATTTTTTCTTATAATCCAAGGGTTTGGGTCTGTGTTCACCTGTACCAATTGGTGAGGATATGATCATCAAGTCTTCCCCAGGAAAGGGGGTGTAAGGCTTGGGAGGATTTTGGGGGAAGACATCTCCAAGTGGGCTCTTTCCCTGTTCTTTGTTTAAATCGCTGAGTAGTGGTAGTGTATCAGGTTTTTAACCTAAGCTGATTCCCAAGGCAAGAAAGAAATCTGTGCTTTGGGGAAGTTTTAACCTAAGCTGATAAGAATAAGCTTAGGGGGTCTTTCATGCAGGTCCCCACATCTGTATCCTAGAGTTCAGAGTGGAGAAGGAACCTTGATAGATGCACTGCCCAGAGCCATAGGGAATCAGGGACCTGAGGAACATTGGTCAAGCAGGGTATTTGATAAGGCCCTAATTCAGGAAAACACATAGTCATGTTCCTTATTTAAGCACGTGTTTATGTCTCATTGACCTCAAAATCAAGAACATACTTAAATGCTTTCCTGAACAGGAGTACTGTGACTTGAGACCATAAGAAGGGCTAACATGGCAGTCTATCCCTAGAAGGAAGTATGAGAATTATGAGAACATTGACTTTTGGATTTCCTGATTTTCAAGCATTTAAAATTTAACCATAATATTACAATCATGAGTTCCCATAATGTTTTATAAGTTGAAAAATACTATTATAGAAAAAAATACTTATCTCAACTGCTACAGAGCAATAGTTTCTATTTGTACATGAGTAAACAGAAAAGAGTTTTCCCCAAAAACATCATTTTTACATTAATTTAAATGAAGGATAAGGAAGCCATGCATTGCAGTGAGAAAAGACAAGAAGTTCTCTTTTTGTTGCACCAGATTTGCCAACTTTATCCACAGTTCCTTCTAATTTTCCCTCAGTCTCACAGAACATGATTTTTTAAAACTTAGTTATAAAAAAGAAACCACACCAAAATAGCAATTGACACTACAAGAGAGCTCTACCATCCAACATGCATGATTTCACATCACATTATTGTACTTTTAATAATCAGTTAGCCCCTAATTTTCCAATAATATTAGACCTGGTTGAAAATACCAATTTTTTTCCCCACAGGAAATTTTTAAAGAAAATGTGTTTCTGTAATTTCACATGCAGATTTTTCTTTTTTCTTCTTTGTTCAAAATGACCAGCCTCCCAAAAGTATTCAGTGTAAAAATGTTTATTTCTATGTTTTCATTGGAAGTTTACTAATTTATTTGTTAAAAATATGTTTTAACAAAAAACATGAACTCCTCTACATATTGTGTTGAATGAGAATTCAAAAATGCTCTAGAGTTCTTTATCATTTATGCCGTTCCTTGCACTGTAATTGATTGTGGGGGTATGATGAGGATAACACTGCATTGTTATTTCTCAATAAACACACAGCATATGAATCCCTGTCCTCTAATTGAGTGACAGCCATTATTAGCCAGAGTGAAGAGATTCGTATTCTCATTAACATGCAAAATTTGTCTACTCTAATTTGCTACTGTAATCTCTTTGCTCTGATTGGCTCCTCTAGTCAATTTTTAAGATGTGTCCAGCAACAAAGACATTGTCTCAGCCTCTCACTCCTTGTTAACTCAGAAATAAACTTCAAGGTCAAGCCTAGGATACAATAATTACCTCATTAACAGGAAACCATCTTCAAGTTATCATTTTAATTATATTAACGAGAGCAAAAGATATGACCCACAGCAGTGCAAAGCTCTAGTTAGCATCTCTGAGCTATCGAATATCCACCAGGGGTTCCAAACTCTCCATGCATTTTCATGGGAAATTTTGCACAGAATTTTGCCATTTAACTGTCAATGTGGACTTGTGTGGTTACAATTATTTGAAAGTTCCTAACATTTAACAAAGCAGCCTTTACTATTCTACAGCTGGATTCCTTTTTCAGCATATATTATCAACATCACTCGCATATAATGTATCCTTATAATCCTCTCTATATTCTGAACTCTAGTAACAAGACAGTTGTTTTGTTGTGTGGCCTGATTCCAACTCCATCAGAGAGTCAATCTCAAAACTGTTGACTTCAATAGGGCAGGATTATTTCCTTGATGAATAGTCACCACACAGGCTTAGAATTCCCCAGTATGATGACTAATACCAATTTAATACCAAATTAATACCAATCTTACCAATGCTCAGACAAATATATTTACTTTAAATCTCTTTCATAGATTCCAAAGCAAGAAGGTACCATTGTGATCACCTAGCCTGACCTCCTGCACATAATGCAGGACATAGAACTTTCCCAAAATAATTCCTAGAGCACAGCTTTTAGAAATATATCCAATTTTGATTTAACAATGGTCATTGATTGAGAATCCACCACAACCTCTGGCAAAATTGTTCCACTGGTTAATTACCCTCACTGACAAAAAAAGTTAAGCCTTATTTCAGTCTGAATTAGTAATTTCTGTCCATTGTATTGGGTTATACTTTTCTCTGCTAGACTGAAGAGCTCATTATTAAATATTTGTTCCTCATGTTAGACTGTAATCAAGCCATCCCTTAACCTTCTCTTTGATAAGCTAAATAGACTGAATTCTTTGAATCTATAAGGCATGTTTTCTAATCCTTTAATCATTCTCATGGCTATTCTCTGAACCCTCTCCAATTTATCAACATCCTTCTTGAATTGTGGGAACTAGAACTGGACACAGAATTCCAACAGTGGTCACACTAGTGCCAAGCACAGATGCAAAGTAATCTGACTATTCCTATTTAAGATGCCCCTGTTTATGCTTCCCAGGATCACATTAAGTCTCTTAAGCACTGCATATCGATCACCAACCCCTTCTTCCCTCCCCCCCCCACACACATGAAAAGTTTTCTGCAGCTCATAGCAGTTATATTAAAGCACAATGATGTTACATTTTGAACAAAGAGAAAGCATAATCTGTATTTTTAAACAGTATTCACTGAATTAATGTTTCATCAAATGAATTTCATTTGTGGTTATAGCACAACAGTTTAACACACACCAGGCTCACTTAATCTATGCTAATAGATTCTAGCCCTAAAGCCACTGTAGCCAACTATGGGAGGATCACACGTGTTGGCAGATTACTCAGTGTCAGAGCCAACATAGCACCTCCTATGCCACCATCATCCTCTGAAAACATTGCCAGAGAAAAGAAATATGGCTAGAGCTTGCCTATGTAATGACTGATTTCAAGTTGCCATGTCAGCCTCTTAGGCCATAGGCAGCTGGTGTAACTTCAGGTATATCTACACTGCAATCAGGTATATCTACACTGATGCCAGCTGACTTAGGCTTGCGGCACTCAGGCTAAGGGATTGTTCAATTGCAGTGTAGATGTTCGGGCTTGGGCTGGAACCCAGGCTTTTGGACAGTGTGAGGGTACCAGAGCTACAGCTGTAGCCCAAGCTTGAACATCTACACTGCAGATAAACAGCCCCTTACCCTGAGCCCGAGACAGCTGGCACGGGCCAGCTGTGGGTTTTTAATTGGACTGTAGACATACCCTTAGAGCAGATAAACAGCCCCTTACCCTGAGCCCGAGACAGCTGGCACGGGCCAGCTGTGGGTTTTTAATTGGACTGTAGACATACCCTTAGAGCAGCCTCACTGAGTAACCAACCCAGCACACATGCAACTCACAGATTCAGAGAGGATAAAGGGCCACATTTGCTTCCTCCGCTCTAGGCTGTGCAGTATACCCCCTAACCAGACGATCTTGGCCAATGAAGTTGGAGGACTGAATTTTCAGTTATGTAAAGGCTCCTTTACAGTGCTCTGGTAGAATTAGTGAAAATGAAAATCAACCAAAAAAATCAGTTCAGAAAATAAACATTTTGATAAATGTTTTTAAATTATTCAGATATAATTACATGTTCATTTAATTAAACACACATACTTTATTTTAGCATTATTTAGTACAGGAATTAACTACGATATATCTATATATACACGCACACACACACACACGTATAGATGAGTGACAAAATATATTAAATAATTTCCCTGTTTAAAGAGCATTTTCCTGCTCATATATGTTGATTAATAATTTTATTTCTGTTCTCCTCAGATTAACCTTAATTATTAAAAATTGGTCTTTTCATGCAATAGGGGAAGAGAAAAGTAGAATGACAGAAAAGGTGGTCTTTGGCTACTTTCCAGCTATTCTATATGTAATGAAACATGAGAAATGTATTGCCCTGAGTATCTGCTTTGAGATGTTTGCAAGAAGCCAAGAATAGTGTTGTAACACTATGAGCACGTTTTAGCCTGTCACTTAAATTTGATTTTAGTGTTTACAGATCTTTAAGAGTTCGTATGAAAGACATCCAAACCCAATAAAATCTAATCTAGAGGAGAAACTATTGAGTTAAGGAAACCCATTATGAACCTTAATGGTGATATACTGTTGAACAACAACAAATTTAGTAAGCTAACATTGGGGCGTTTTGTTTTGTTTTTTAAACAAACCACATTAGAAATGTCATTATGTGTATGCTCTGCTAAGAACCTTAGGTAATGAATTAATTCAAGGCTATGATACCAATCAGCTCCTGTAAACACTGTGTACCATAATTTAGCTACACAAAATATGCTACTTTTTTTTCCTGTATTGCCATGATGTTTTTCATGATGAAATCTAACAACATGCTTATGTGTCTGCCTCATTATGATAATTGGTTCCGTTTATTCTCCCTATAATAGGGAGAACTTCCAAATAGAACTGCAGAGATTGAACCAGCTTTCTCAGATAAGATTTGTAAATCTTTGTACCACCAAATACTTTTACCCGAACCCAACAAAACACTTATTCACACGCTTAGTATTATGCATGAGTATTCTCATTTTCAACAGGACAACTCACAAGCACAAGCTTAAAACTGTGCCAAAATGTTGGCAAGATCTGTTCCATACTCATAAAAAGCTTGGTTAATAGTGCAAGTGCTGTCCCCTCCCCCAGTAGCTCTGTTGCTGATGGGTGGGGTTTGAGAGATGGATGGAAAGTGTAAGAGTGTTCATTTGGAGGGTGGGGCTGCCCATTCCCAGTTCTAGGAGAGACAGGTGCTGCTGTGCAAGGAATCTGGCTTCATTAGCATTTGTTGGATTTTTAGACATTGTGGATTTGGCTCATTCCTTCAGATACCCTGGCTACCTTTACACTGTCTACCAACTACAGAGAGAGTGTGTGTGGGGAGGAAGGGACTCTATTCATACAACACTGAGTATCTCAGTATGCATAAAGGACATACATAGCAAGCAAATAGCCATGCCTATCTGTGAAACAGTCTTTTTTCCCCCATTTTTTTATTTGTCAGAATCCTTATGTAAGGTGAGAGGGGCAAGATCTATAGCTGAACAACAGATAGGCAAACAGACAGACCCACTAATCTTTCTCACTGCACAAATGTTCAACCTAATACTTTCAGAAATAAATGAGAAAGCCAGCTGGTAGCTGTCTCTCTCTGCCTCTCAGAAAAGATTTAATAGCAGAAACTACAGTGACCTGCAACATTAAAGCTTCATTATTTTTACAATACATACTGTGGAACATTTTCTAGGACATTTGAGGTATCAATTAATATTGAACTATAACAATCAAAGTAAATGATCAAAGAGTAATTTAGCATATATTATCCCTGGTGTTTTACCGCGGTTTATTCATTCTTGGAGAAAAACTAAACACAGTTCTTGCGTAGAAACAGACAAAACAAGTGGAGGGATCCCCCACTCCACAAACTATGGAGCAGCTGAAGAGAGACTCCATGCAGGCTATCGAAACCCAAGAGTTAAAGTAGTTTCAGTAGGGAAAAAACAGTAAGTCTATGTAACAGCAGATACCTGTCCTTGCCCCATCTTTCCCTATCCAGCTGATCCTGCCTTCACCCCTCAACTACACAAATATTCTACCTCCCCCCACCCATTTTGTGTAGTCGAGCTGGGCCAGTCCTACTACTCAGAAACCCTCAGAAAACTTAAAATGTACGAGCACAATTTCCTCCTTACTCATTTGTGATGTCCTACACTATTTTACAAAATTTAGAGATTTGCAGTGAATCTGTCACTCAGTGTAAATTAATTATATTCTACTTTACATTATCATTATATAGCACCCTTCAGCAGAGGATTTCAAACCACTTACACATAATAATTAAGCCTAACAGCTTTCCTCCGAGAAAGAAAAGTATTGTGTTAGTCACTTTACAGATGAGGAAACTGAAGCACAAAAAGGTCAAGGCCAAATTTTCACAAGCATCCACTAACTTGGGATATCTCCATTTTTGGTTGTCCCACGTGATACTTGTAGAGCCTGCTTCTGAGAGGTGCTCAGCACCTACATTTTTAATTCAAGTGAACTTGGGTTGGTTCATCTCTCTCTCTCAAAAAAAGAATCAAGCCTTAAGTGTGTCAAGTCTGGCACCCAAAATTAGAGGCACCTACATTTTGTGAATGTTCTTAAAAATTTAGACACTAACAACTGCCCAAGGTCACACAGCAAGTTAACAGTAGACCTTAGAAGAGAACCCACAAGTGCCTTCTCTCAGTTCCATGCATTAACCTCTAGCCCACATTTACTTTTTTAGAAAATACCCCTCTCACCTCACACAAGGATTCTGACAAATAAAAAAAGATAAAAAAATGTTTTCACAGATAGGCATGGCTATTTGCTTGCTATGTATGTTCTTTCACAAAACATTCTACAGTCTGGGGATCTCACGTTCTAACAATGACTTCTGGATAAACACTGAATGAGGAATGACTAAATTATAAAATAGAAAAGGAGTACTTGTGGCACCTTAGAGAAAAACCAATTTATTTGAGCATGAGCTTTCGTGAGCTACAGCTCACTTCATCGGATGCCTACCGTGGAAACTGCAGAAGACATTATATACACACAGAGACCATGAAACAATACCTCCTCCCACCCCACTGTCCCGCTGGTAATAGCTTATCTAAAGTGATCATCAAGTTGGGCCATTTCCAGCACAAATCCAGGTTTTCTCACCCTCCACCCCCCCCCCCACACACACACACACACAAACTCACTCTCCTGCTGGTAATAGCCCATCCAAAGTGGCCACTCTCTTCACAATGTGTATGATAATCAAGGTGGGCCATTTCCTGCACAAATCGAGGTTCTCTCACTCCCTCACCCCCCTCCAATAACCACACACACAAACTCACTCTCCTGCTGGTAATAGCTTATCCAAAGTGACCACTCTCCCTACAATGTGCATGATAATCAAGGTGGGCCATTTCCAGCACAAATCCAGGTTTTCTCACTATTTCTCACTATTTCTCACTATAAGCTATTACCAGCAGGAGAGTGAGTTTGTGTGTGTGGTTTTTGGAGGGGGGTGAGGGAGTGAGAGAACCTGGATTTGTGCAGGAAATGGCCCACCTTGATTATCATACACATTGTGAAGAGAGTGGCCACTTTGGATGGGCTATTACCAGCAGGAGAGTGAGTTTGTGGGGTGGGGGGGGGGCGCGGAGGGTGAGAAAACCTGGATTTGTGCTGGAAATGGCCCAACTTGATGATCACTTTAGATAAGCTATTACCAGCGGGACAGTGGGGTGGGAGGAGGTATTGTTTCATGGTCTCTGTGTGTATATAATGTCTGCTGCAGTTTCCACGGTAGGCATCCGATGAAGTGAGCTGTAGCTCACGAAAGCTCATGCTCAAATAAATTGATTAGTCTCTAAGGTGCCACAAGTACTCCTTTTCTTTTTGCGAAGACAGACTAACACGGCTGTTACTCTGAAACCTGTCATAAAATAGAAGTATTAGAGCCAGCCCACCATCATTTCAGAAGAGCTCACAAAAGCAGATATAGTGGTCACCATTCAAAAGTCAGCATTTGCCAACTGTTGCCACAAAGTGGTATTAGAAATGAGAGCTGGTTGAAAACTTTGCAACAAAGTGTTTTTTCAGTCATAAAATAGCAATTTGTTGAAAATTAAACTGTTTGCAAAAAAAGGATCTGTTTCAACAAATCTTCCAATTTGATTTTTTTGGGGGGTGGGGGAAAGAAGGGACATGCTAAAGTTTTAAAAGTATCCATACTAACACCTACATAACCCTTCTGAAGTCAACTGGGATATACAAGTGCTAATGAGGGCAGAATTCAGCCCCTATTTTTCCCTGGAAGTAAACTGACTGGCTCATGGGCAGAAGCAGGATCTAATGATGGGAAAAGGCAATGGCTGCACTATTTTAGTGGGTATACAATTTCTGAATTGAGGAAAAGTAAAGTTCCATTTCTCCCTGTGCAACATGGATCAAGCAACACTGCCAGTGCACGTTATTCTCTTTCAAATATTTTCCTGCTTCTGGACTCTGTCAACAGCTTAAGCACTAAATCCTCTACTGGCATTAGCACAGCAGTGTCACCTTTGCTTTCAAAGTCTATTTGTATTCTCCCCCCCCCCCAGCCCCCAATGGGATATGCAGATATATTTATAAAAAACACTGTGTGACCAGTATGCCTGTTAGTAAACCTTATTTTTGATGATATACACAGTATATACATTTCACATACGCAATTCACATACAAAATATACATGCAGCACACACTAAAATATCCTATTCAGAAAGAATTACTCCTCCCTCCCGATAAGGGAGTCTCTCTCTCACACACACATGCACACCTTGTACAGACAATGCACAATAGCTCTCTTCAACCATGGAAGTGTGTTGAGTATTCATCTTGTTGTCCAAAATTCTCAAAGCATTTATATTTCATTACTATCAGTTTGGAATAAGCACTGCTCACCATTACTCAGTCCCTGGCTTATACCTGCATCACTGTTGCTTACTTTGAAAATCATCATTTTAAAAAGACAGGGGATTTTTATAAAACTGGCAATAAGACTGCAGTGGATGAAGGTGAATATATCATCTACTGCCCTCACACACACAGTCATGAAAGAAAAAACAATTAATCATCAAGGTTAAACATAGTACAAAGTAGTTTATGTGTGAATGATCACTATTCTCTTACTAAACTTACTCTCTAGATAACATTCACTAACTCAATAAGTCCCAGCCTTAGCGACTTGAACATCCTAGAAATTGTTGCTGTTTCTCTGGCAGTGATATAACTTTACTGTGGCCTTTAAGAGTTCTCAGGAACAGCTGTTAGTTTTTTGATGGTACTCATTTGCTCTGGGCAGGGTAGAGATGATGATGTCAGATTGGAAGACTGGTCATTTTTACGAGAGACACAATGCATCCGATGAAGTGAGCTGTAGCTCACGAAAGCTTATGCTCAAATAAATTGGTTAGTCTCTAAGGTGCCACAAGTACTCCTTTTCTTTTTGTGAATACAGACTAACAGGGCTGCTACTCTGAAACCTGACATAATTAACTGTTGTCTCTAGTCTATATGTGTGTGATGTACCCAGCACGACACCCCACAGAGTTCCTCAGCCCAAATATTATGCTTGTGCACACAGTTCCATAAGGCTGTAGAATAATATTTCTGAAGAAGAACCTCTAGTATGACTGTCATAAATATAAAGGGAAGGGTAAACCCCTTTGAAATCCCTCCTGGCCAGGGGAAAGCTCCTCTCACCTGTAAAGGGTTAAGAAGCTAAAGGTAACCTCGCTGGCACCTGACCAAAATGACCAATGAGGAGACAAGATACTTTCAAAAGCTGGGAGGAGGGAGAGAAACAAAGGGTCTGTGTCTGCCTGTATGCTGCTTTTGCCAGGGACAGAACAGGAATGGAGTCTTAGAACTTTTAGTAAGTAATCTAGCTAGGTATGTGTTAGATTATGATTTCTTTAGATGGCTGAGAAAAGAATTGTGCTGAATAGAATAACTATTTCTGTCTATGTATCTTTTTTGTAACTTAAGGTTTTGCCTAGAGGGGTTCTCTAAGACTTGGGTTCACCAAGTCTCTGTGATTGGAATAACAGAGACTTGGTGGGATAACTCACATGACTGGAGTACTGTCATGGATGGTTATAAACTGTTCAGGAAGGACAGGCAGGGCAAAAAAGGTGGGGCAGTAGCACTGTATGTAAGGGAGCAGTATGACTGCTCAGAGCTCCGGTACGAAACTGCAGAAAAACCTGAGTGTCTCTGGATTAAGTTTAGAAGTGTGTGCAACAAGAGTGATGTAGTGGTGGGAGTCTGCTATAGACCACCGGACCAGGGGGATGAGGTAGATGAGGCTTTCTTCCGGCAGCTCACGGAAGCTACTGGATCGCATGCCCTGATTCTCATGGGTGACTTTAATTTTCCTGATATCTGCTGGGAGAGCAATACAGCGGTGCATAGACAATCCAGGAAGTTTTTGGAAAGCGTAGGGGACAATTTCCTGGCGCAAGTGCTCGAGGAGCCAACTAGGGGGGGCGCTTTTCTTGACCTGCTGCTCACAAACCGGGTAGAATTAGTGGGGGAAGCAAAAGTGGATGGGAATCTGGGAGGCAGTGACCATGAGTTGGTTGAGTTCAGGATCCTGACACAGGGAAGAAAGGTAAGCAGCACGATACGGACCCTGGACTTCAGGAAAGCAGACTTCGACTCCCTCAGGGAACGGATGGCCAGGATCCCCTGGGGGACTAACTTGAAGGGGAAAGGAGTCCAGGAGAGCTGGCTGTATTTCAAGGAATCCCTGTTGAGGTTACAGGGACAAACCATCCCGATGAGTCGAAAGAATAGTAAATATGGCAGGCGACCAGCTTGGCTTAATGGTGAAATCTTAGCGGATCTTAAACATAAAAAAGAAGCTTACAAGAAGTGGAAGGTTGGACATATGACCAGGGAAGAGTATAAAAATATTGCTCGGGCATGTAGGAATGTTATCAGGAGGGCCAAATCGCACCTGGAGCTGCAGCTAGCCAGAGATGTCAAGAGTAACAAGAAGGGTTTCTTCAGGTATGTTGGCAACAAGAAGAAAGCCAAGGAATGTGTGGGCCCCTTACTGAATGAGGGAGGCAAACTAGTGACAGAGGATGTGGAAAAAGCTAATGTACTCAATGCTTTTTTTGCCTCTGTTTTCACTAACAAGGTCAGCTCCCAGACTGCTACGCTGGGCATCACAAAATGGGGAAGAGATGGCCAGCCCTCTGTGGAGATAGAGGTGGTTAGGGACTTTTTAGAAAAGCTGGACGTGCACAAGTCCATGGGGCCGGACGAGTTGCATCCGAGAGTGCTGAAGGAACTGGCGGCTGTGATTGCAGAGCCATTGGCCATTATCTTTGAAAACTCGTGGCGAACCGGGGAAGTCCCGGATGACTGGAAAAAGGCTAATGTAGTGCCAATCTTTAAAAAAGGGAAGGAGGAGGATCCTGGGAACTACAGGCCAGTCAGCCTCACTTCAGTCCCTGGAAAAATCATGGAGCAGGTCCTCAAAGAATCAATCCTGAAGCACTTGCATGAGAGGAAAGTGATCAGGAACAGCCAGCATGGATTCACCAAGGGAAGGTCATGCCTGACTAATCTAATCGCCTTCTATGATGAGATTACTGGTTCTGTGGATGAAGGGAAAGCAGTGGATGTATTGTTTCTTGACTTTAGCAAAGCTTTTGACACGGTCTCCCACAGTATTCTTGTCAGCAAGTTAAGGAAGTATGGGCTGGATGAATGCACTACAAGGTGGGTAGAAAGCTGGCTAGATTGTCGGGCTCAACGGGTAGTGATCAATGGCTCCATGTCTGGTTGGCAGCCGGTATCAAGTGGAGTGCCCCAAGGGTCGGTCCTGGGGCCGGTTTTGTTCAATATCTTCATAAATGATCTGGAGGATGGTGTGGATTGCACTCTCAGCAAATTTGCGGATGATACTAAACTGGGAGGAGTGGTAGATACGCTGGAGGGGAGGGATAGGATACAGAAAGACCTAGACAAATTGGAGGATTGGGCCAAAAGAAATCTGATGAGGTTCAATAAGGATAAGTGCAGGGTCCTGCACTTAGGACGGAAGAACCCAATGCACAGCTACAGACTAGGGACCGAATGGCTAGGCAGCAGTTCTGCGGAAAAGGACCTAGGGGTGACAGTGGACGAGAAGCTGGATATGAGTCAGCAGTGTGCCCTTGTTGCCAAGAAGGCCAATGGCATTTTGGGATGTATAAGTAGGGGCATAGCGAGCAGATCGAGGGACGTGATCGTTCCCCTCTATTCAACATTGGTGAGGCCTCATCTGGAGTACTGTGTCCAGTTTTGGGCCCCACACTTCAAGAAGGATGTGGATAAATTGGAGAGAGTCCAGCGAAGGGCAACAAAAATGATTAGGGGTCTGGAACACATGAGTTATGAGGAGAGGCTGAGGGAGCTGGGATTGTTTAGCCTGCAGAAGAGAAGAATGAGGGGGGATTTGATAGCTGTTTTCAACTACCTGAAAGGGGGTTCCAAAGAGGATGGCTCTAGACTGTTCTCAATGGTATGAGATGACAGAACGAGGAGTAATGGTCTCAAGCTGCAGTGGGGGAGGTTTAGATTGGATATTAGGAAAAACTTTTTCACTATGAGGGTGGTGAAACACTGGAATGCGTTACCTAGGGAGGTGGTAGAATCTCCTTCCTTAGAGGTTTTTAAGGTCAGGCTTGACAAAGCCCTGGCTGGGATGATTTAACTGGAAATTGGTCCTGCTTTGAGCAGGGGGTTGGACTAGATGACCTTCTGGGGTCCCTTCCAACCCTTATATTCTATGATTCTATGATTCTATGTTTTTGAATCTAATTACCCTGTAAGATATCTACCATCCTGATTTTACAGGGGGGATTTCTTTATTTCTATTTACTTCTATTTTTTATTAAAAGTCTTCTTGTAAAAAACTGAATGCTTTTTCATTGTTCTCAGATCCAAGGGTTTGGGTCTGTGGTCACCTATGCAAATTGGTGAGGCTTTTTATCCAACATTTCCCAGGAAAGGGGGGGTGCAAGTGTTGGGAGGATTGTTCATTGTTTTTAAGATCCAAGGGTCTGGGTCTGTAGTCACCTAGGCAAATTGGTGAGGCTTTTTACCAAACCTTGTCCAGGAAGTGGGGTGCAAGGTTTTGGGAAGTATTTTGGGGGGAAGGACGCGTCCAAACAGCTCTTCCCCAGTAACCAGTATTAGTTTGGTGGTGGTAGCGGCCAGTCCAAGGACAATGGGGGTAATATTTTGTACCTTGGGGAAGTTTTGACCTAAGCTGGTAAAGATAAGCTTAGGAGGTTTTTCATGCAGGTCCCCACATCTGTACCCTAGAGTTCAGAGTGGGGGAGGAACCTTGACATGACAATTACAATAGAATACAAAAAAAAAAAGAACACAAGGTAAGTGAGGTAGTATCTTTTACTCTCACATAGAGCTCTTGTTCAAGTCTGGGAAATATACTCAGTGTGTCACAGCAGACATAGTTCCACTGCTACAATGATCAACATCCCCCACCACCACACTTTTCAAAATCCATGGGTCCTACACATCCCTATCACAACATGTGGTATAGCTCATCCAGTGTACTGTATGCCCCAATAACAACTGTGTGGGTGAAAGTAGACAACTGAACTCATGCAGGAAAATGATAAAAGACAAAAACACCATATCACCCATGTATGAACACTTTTCATAAAGCGATCACTCTATATGTGACCCATCGGTCCTCGTTTCCAAAGGAAACCTGCACAACACTTTCAAAAGATGAGCCTGGCAGCTTAAATTAAAAACTTTGCTAGACACAAAAAATCATGCACTTCCAAAAACACTGGATTTATAGCTTATTACAATCACTCCTCTGGCCAGCTGCCTTTCACACACCTCTTTTCCCCCAGGATTGGAGGAGTGTTAAGGGGCCCATTCACTTTGAACGGTCCCTTGAAATGTGTGTTAATTATTTATGCTAAACCATCTGTTCCAACTTGTATTTAGCTGTGATACTCTGAGTACATTTCCCAGACCTGAAGAACTTGAAGATTTGCCTCTCTTTCTTTCTCACCAACAGAAGCTGATCCAATAAAAGATATTGCCTCACCCACCTAGTCTCTCTAATATACTGGGACCAATACAACTGCATGTAATGGAATACAAACACAAAACAGCAACTCACAGAGTTTATGTAGGCAAACTCTCCTGGATTTTAATGGATGTTATGTTCATACCAAAACTGAGCCCTTAAGCACATATTGGTTCTGATGAATAAAACATGTTGCTATTTTATTTTCCACTTAAATTATTTAAATCTGGTATAAATATGGATCAGGAGATGGGTTGCAGAGCAGCTTAGAAAGCAAGCATGAAGGTAAACATTGAACATCACACTATTTGGATCAAATCTATTTCCTTATAGTATCTCACAGCAGCGAGCAAGTGCTCTCAGACTTCTATACTCATTTACCAGGCTCAGTTACCTTAGACTTTCCTTAACTCCCTTTACTTAGAGCTCTAAATCTATTATTACACCTGTAATCAAGCCACTAAATTCTCATTCAGATTTAAATTTAAGATTGAACTGGGCAAAGTTCAGGTCTATCCAATATTGGGCAATTAGTTTAGGACATTAATTATTATACACATTTTTTCAAAGGGGAACAAGAAGCTACTGCAAGTATTTGTTTATATCCAACTCCCAGCATCTCTACCTCCCTGAAGTCTTTAATTACACATAGAGGTTAGCTAGAGAAAAATTACTCTGTGGAACTAGTACAAGGTCAAAAAAGGCAGAGCACCAAACTGAGAGGCCACTTGCATTTTTGAGCCTACTGCTGTAGTTTTGATAAGCCCAAAATTGCATTCAAGAGTTTTGGGAGTAAGACCCACTATTGTGTCTCATTGCTCTCATTCTCCTCATTGTCTATCAGTCAGTCATTTTTACTATCTCTTAACTGTATTCATGTGTCATGCGTACAAATTAAAAAGACCAAATTCATCAGAAAGGGTCCTAGATTCCATTCTTCCATTAATATTTGTTTCTTCAGTAGGGTGATCTCACCTTGTCCTCAGGACATCTGCTGCTTATTCTGCAGCTCTCAGTTTTAGGAGAGAGCTTGCCCAGAAAGTAGAATCTCACACAGCTTTCTGAAGGTCGTTCATTTTGGGTCTTATCCTGATTTCCAGAGGCAGGGGATTTCAAAGCTGGATGCTCACCTCTGATTATATTTTAACTCCAAGAATTCCATCATGTGTTCCTTCAACAGTTAGCGTCCCCACTGACGAAGGACATCTTGGCAGTTCAGAGAGAGAGAAAGGTAGTCTCTATTGTACCTTAGACACAGCCCTCTTTAAGTGCCTAGCAGTGGCCCGTGATTGGGGTTCCTAGGACTATTGCAATACAAATAAATAATAAAAATATGAAGCAAGATATCGAAGTGCCCCAATTAAAAGCTGGGCCCTATTAAGGATTAACAATGAGATTTTACCTATCATCTTGAGCACAGAAGGGAAGACACTCTCTAGACAGTGAGATCCCAGGATCATAGATTCTTTTGGTTTCTTGAAGCACTTCTTGAAGCCAGATGCGTTGAAGTCCCTACACACTTGCCTCACTCAAGCAATGGGACATCTGTGCTTGACGAAAATTAAATGAACAGCAAGGTGGCAATCAGCTTATACTAGGCATTGCAGCCCATAGCATGTCACATAGTTGAATGCTGTCAATATATCTAATTATATAAGCTATACATTTGTCCTCTGTCAAAGGCTGTTAGCAGATAGTCTACCAGTAACTGTTATCTCTCAATTACATTATTGCAGAGAAGCCATCTTCCTATCTGTTCACACAGAACCAAGCAGAATGGGGTCCCAATCCTGACTGGAGGCCTTGGCATGCTATTGTGACAGGGTTCAAAAAAGAACTAGATAAATTCATGGAGGATAGGTCCATCAATGGCTATTAGCCAGGGTGGACAGGGATGGTATCCCTAGCTTCTGTTTGCCAGAAGCTGGGAATGGGCAACAGGGGATGGATCACTTGATGATTACCTGTTCTGTTCATTCATCTTGATGATTACCTTTTCTGTTCATTGGCCACTGTCGGAAGACAGGATACTGGGATAGATGTACCTTTGGTCTGACCCAGTATGGCCATTTTATGTTAAGTTCTTAATGCAAATAAATAATAAACCTAGAGCAATTACCTTCCATACCCTGATTTGAAGTCTAATTGGGTAGATCCAGGCTACTGGCAGAAGTCAGGTGTTTTTGAAGTTTGTTCTTTGCTTGGAAGGGAAGATTAGATGCAGGGCACTAGTTAGCAAGATCATTTGGGTTGATTTATGGTTTTCACCTTTTTTTGCCTTCCATGGAAGTTTCTGGATACAACATACTGTGACACTGTGGTACCCCAATATTCACCACTGTCATGAATTAGGATGTGTTTTGTACAAAATATGCCTTGTGCAGTGTTATTCTAAAAGTCTTGATCTGCTAGACATTAATATCTCGTTGGATTTTATGTGCTATCGTTGTATATGACGTTATGAAGTTTGGCTGTGTATGTGTTACTGAAACATGTTGTGAGGTTGAAAACATCCACAAGCAGCAGACTTTCAGGTACAACAGTAAAAAGGCCAAAAAATGTTAATGGCTTATTGAGGAAATGCACACAAGCACAAGAATTACCCCAGGAACTGTGTACAATAGAAACCTCTCAGAGAAAGCACTACACAGTGGGAACTGTTTGACCCAGGTCACAGCAAAAGAGCTTTCCAGCAAGTGGGAAGAAGATATAAAAGGGGGGAAATGACATCATGATGGTACCTCACTCTCCCTACAACAACACACCTGGAAACACCTGAGGAATAAAGACTCAACAGGGGAGAAGTGATGGTCCCAAGCTAAGGGACTGCTGGCCTGTGTATGAAAACCTGGGAAACCCAAGCTGCAGAGCCAAGCCAGCTTGTGCCTTAAGAATCTTCCAGACTGTTTATGACTCAGGGTGATAATCTGCTAATTCACATCCTACCTATCTAGTCTGTTATGCTCCGTTTGCGGTTTTGTTTATTTTGTAGGTAATCTCTATCTTGTGTAGTTAATAAACTTATTTTTGTTTTGTCTAAAACCAGTGTGTGGAAATCCTAAATGGGGGCAGAAAGCCGTTACATATCTTCCTCCACATTGATGGGGGGGGTGAATTTCATGAGCTTATGCTGTACATTTCCCTGTGCAGTGCAAGATGGTATAATTTGGGGTTTACCCTTCAAAGAGGGGTGTGCACTTGAGTAACTGGGCAGTTCCTTAGCTGAGCCTTCCCAGGGGAGCTAATCTCAGTATGCGTGTGAAGCTGCAGCTGGTTGTGTCCCTATCGCCGTGTGTGCTGGAGCAGGCTTGAGCGCTGGTCACAGCAGTACAGTGTAAAGGGAGCCCAGTGTAAAGGTGGGTCAGGTGGGCACAGTGGTACCCCAGCTCCAAGTGGCACCCCGGGAGGAACCTGTCATACATACCACAGAATAAAATCACAATTTTCAGATGAAGTTCTGCACATCAAAAGTTTCATAGTTTCAGAACTTAGTATAAGCTGCAGCTGAGTGCCCAGTTTTGAAGTTCAGTAGTACCACTTTTTAATCATAGGTTGTTGGACAAGCATATACACCTTCATACTCTCAGGCAGTGCTGCTGCTAAGTTACATAACATTGTCACAGCAAAAAAAGTGTTTTTGCAGCAACAGAAGCAGCTGAGTTTTTGAAGTTTGAATTAATGTTAGACAATCTGGAGAACCTTTAACATCTGTAGTGTCAGTGGTCATTAATATGGTCATCTGTATTTCCCCTTATCATATGGTTAAGGCTAGTCTTTACTCTGCACTAGTGTGCTGTAGCAGTGGGCTGAACAATTCAACTTCACTGTAGTACTGTATCCTAGAAGTAGGCAAATTTTTTTTTGGTTCTCTGGAAGTTCCAAAAAATAAATTTTAAGAAGTCATTGACCCAAACCAAATCCAAAAGCTTTAGAAGGTCAGCAAATTAAACAAACAAAACAAAAAACGAATGTTTCATGTTGCTCAGAGGGATCCCAAACTGATTTTTTCTGGATGGTGATAGTGGCCATCCCTTATAACTTCTAATCATTCAAAGTGGCAATTCATAATGACAATGAATAGTCATTGGGTCAGAGAGAATGCAAGAGTGACTCTGTAGCCTGGTGGTTAGCGCATTTACCCAGTTCCATTCCCCCGGCTTTAGTGACTTTGTATTTATGGAACAGCTTCAGCAGGACAGATTAAAAGAAACCTATTGCAGAATATCCCATAGTTGAGTGGTTAGAGCATTCTACTGCAATGTGGGAGACCCAAGTTCAAATTTCTTTTCCACATGAGGCAAAAGGGGTAACTGAACCTCAGTCTGCCACATCCCAGCTGAGCGCTATAATTTTTAGCCCAGTGATTAGAAGGAAGATGTGTCGTCCTCCATCATTGAACAGCATCTGAGTCCTGGAAAAAAATGTGGCCAAACTATTCGGCAATTTCGTATCAAATTCACAGTTAGTTTGGGGTTGAACATAACTGTATTTTCTGGCAAGCTATTCGTCTGAAAAACGTTGCACAACTCTTCTTGTATACCTCAAGCAAGCCCATCTAAATGTGAGATGAATTGCAACAACAACAAAATTTGGTAGCATGTGACATGGTTGATTTCTTATCAGAGAATAGAAACAGTGCTTGTTAAAGCTTACAAACATGCAGCCAGAAAGGGCCATAGCTGCCATTGTTACAATTAACATATCCAACTTCATAAAGAAAGGTCTCCAAACAGAGACACACTGATATGAAAAATGAATAATGTTTATATGAGTGCACAATACCTGTGGAGTGAGTTAGACTCAATGAATCTTTTAGCATAACATCTCTTCCCATAATGCTTTTCACAACATGCACAACATTCACAACAGTGGGTATACAGTAATTTTCAAAATATTAAATCCTGTAATTTTTAATTAGTGTCTTGGCTGTTTTGTCACATAAACAATATGGAGCCAATTCTTTTCTAGTTACATGCATCCATCTATCATCTGAAGTCACTGGTCAGGACTTGGCCCATAGCTTTATCTATTTTCTTTATCTCAAAACCATAAGTGTTATTTTCATTTGCAGCAGGCTTTTTTTCCTTCCCCTCTTATACAAAGGGATCAACCTGAGACAATCCCCTGTCTTATCTGTATCCTAAACATAGGATAAGAAAAAAGGTTATACAGCATTTCTGATTGTGCAGTTACATGTATAAACAGTGTAGCTGTACAGCAATGAATGGGCATCTGGTCATTTAAGTGACTGAAAGTTATCTCAAACTCAGAAAATGAGGTGAAAAAGAAACATGCCATTAGCTGCAGAGCATAGCATCAGCAAACCAAACAGGTAATTTTCAGTATTTGTTTACGGGTAAGCAAATACCTTAAACAACAGCAGTCATGGAGCAGGATATTATTTTTCGATGATAAAATGGTA
Source organism: Caretta caretta (assembly GCF_965140235.1). Taxonomy (NCBI): domain Eukaryota; kingdom Metazoa; phylum Chordata; order Testudines; family Cheloniidae; genus Caretta; species Caretta caretta. Next base: position 62,510,341 of record NC_134213.1, on the reverse strand, counting down.
TGCGTTAAACACTTAAAGACAGGCATTGACTGGAAAATTTAATTGGGTTTTCCCCCATATAAGATTGTCTTTCGCAAGGAGTCAGTAACTAAGATATTTTTGAACATCATTTGAGTTGCTATGGTCTTGGGACACATCTTAACGCTATTGGCTTTGCAGAAGTGCTCTACTCATCTTTATCATGACATTCTAAATCGTAAAAAAGGAATTAAACAATAAAAATCAGTGCTATTTGAAGGTAACCACCTGTAATCAGGCCAAATACTGATAATTATAGCTTCTAACAGGTGTTTTATTACTCTAGTTAAATTGAAGGGGAGTTGTAAAAGGAATGAAAAATATGACTGTTAAAATGCCTTTCCTCTGGAAATGCCAGAAAAATAAGCTACAGTTAAAAAGGAAGCAATCCTCATAATGAGGGAACTAGGGCATTATGGAAAAAGACAGCTAATTGGCAGGCAAGGTTATACATTTTTACTGGTGATTACATATAAAAGAAAAAACTTAAGCACAGTTTCAAAATAACAAGTCCTTTAAAACAATTTCAAGGGTGTGTTAGAAAACTGTCACATAAAGATGAGATTAAAGTGGATGATAGCTTCTTTAAAATTCTGCTATTCTGCTTTCTTCCCTGAAGAACCATGACACAAACCTGCACCACTTCCTAACTGCAGTAGTATCTAGATTTGATCAATTATTCTTTTTATGATATATTTGATTTATTACCTAAGTCTACAGAGCTACAGAGGTGCATTCAGAATATGTATAGATGCACAATACTCTTGATAGGATCATAAAAAATACATCTGCATAAAACCTTAACGCTAACATATTCTGATTTCAATTTTCCCTTGAAACATCAACAGTGAATCATCAACGTGAGAAATGTCAGGTAATGATCCAATCCTGAAAGTGCTGAGCACCCTAAATTTACAATGAAAGTTGAAGGCACTTGGCACCCAACAGCTGTTCCTCTTTTCATAATTGGGCCAACAAGGTGAAATACTTTCACTGCAGAAAAATATACAAGGCTGTCAAGGTTCCTTCCCCACTCTGAACTCTAGGGTACAGATGTGGGGACCTGCATGAAAGACCCCCTAAGTTTATTCTTACCAGCTTAGGGTAAAAACTTCCTCAAGGTACAAACTTTGTATTGTCCTTGAATCCTATGCTGCCACCACCACGCATGTTAAACAAAGAACAGGGAAAGAGCGCACTTGGAGAGTCTCCCTCCTCCCCCCTCCAAATGTCCCCCCAAGCCCTACACCCCCTTTCCTGGGGAAGGCTTAATAAAAATCCTCACCAATTTGCACAGGTGAACACAGACCCAAACCCTTGGATCTTAAGAACAATGAAAAAGCAATCAGGATCTTAAAAGAAGAATTTTAATTAAAGAAAAAGTAAAAGAATCACTTCTGTAAAATCAGGATGGTAAATACCTTACAGGGTAGTCAGATTCAAAACATAGAGAATCCCTCTAGGCAAAACCTTAAGTTACAAAAAGACACAAAAACAGGAATATACATTCCATTCAGCCCAACCTATTTTACCAGCCATTTAACAAAAGGAAATTAACACATTTCTAGCTAGATTACTTACTAACTTAACAGAAGTTCTGAAGAGCATTCCTGACCTGGTCCCGGCAAAAGCATCACACAGACAGACAGACCCTTTGTTTCCCCTGCCTCCTTCAGCTTTGAAAGTATCTTGTCTCCTCATTGGTCATTTTGGTCAGGTGCCAGTGAGGTTATCTTAGCTTCTTAACCCTTTACAGGTGAAAGGGTTTTGCCTCTGGCCAGGAGGGATTTTATACTTCTGTATACAGAAAGGTGGTTACCCTTCCCTTTATATTTATGACAAAGGCCTATGCAGCACTTAAGACCTCAAAATAGGGCTGATGTAGGATTTGAAAGGGCCTTATGCTGGACTTCTGCCCAGGGGTGGATTTCACCTCTACAGATATCATAGCTGCATTACTGATACCAGATTAAGTGCCATTTAATAAATGCAGTATTCATGGTTTACTGCTACTTATTAATAGACCACATTATGGAAAATTGGGTATAACTAGCTTGTAGACTAAACTACTATAAACCAAATATCATCTGGAAAAGGTATAGATTTAATTATCATTCATTTTAGTTATAATCTGATTATTACGAACACGTGCACATTGAGAACCTGAGCAGTGTAACTGGCATGCTGAGTGGGGATAATTTATACCTTCCCCTTAACTTAAATCTCAGATATAGGCTAATCATCAAAGTTGTTAGTATATGTCATCATCGCTTTCTCATTTACAAAGTCAGACAATGCCTTCTTTGTGATACAACCCCAGTTTGCAGTACAAACAGCAAACTGCTGAAGGATAAGAGCTTCATTGCCTGTGCTGGTACCTCCATCTGCTGTGCAAGCCCAATGCAGTTGCTTCTAGTCAACTCTTCATCTAGCTCTCCCCTCTGTTGTCTCCTAACCCTCCCCCCATGGATGAGTAAGATTCATCAGACTGGGGCTGGCCTCTGAGGAACGAGGCCAAATCCACCAGCAGAGGCAGTATGTCCATACACCTTTAGACAACTCTGGATTTCAGTCTCTTCCTCTTCTTACCTTCTCCATGTGTCTCATTCCTAAGACATAATGGCAATGAGTGGGGGAGCGTAAAAGCCAGAAGGTTCTCACAAGCTGCTAGGGATACAGTTTTTACCTGGTAGCGTCACTCCTTGGTTCCCCAGCACTAATCACAGCCCTAGCTAAACTCACTAAATGCGTGTCTAGTCCCCTAAACCTCCCGCTCCATCTCTCTCTTCTCCTTATTTCCATACCCATCCTGGTCACCTGCTTCTACTTCAACTTTTAAATGTTTACATGAATTAAATATATGCTTATACATTTGTATTCATATGAACTAGTGAGCATTTAGAAATGAGTGTTATATTTCAGTGGTGGATTAAATAATATCTATAGATTAGAGGTGGACATAATATTTTGGGTGACTAGTTTATTTGCCAAAAAAAATGCAGTTTCTGTCAACCCGAACCTATTTTGAAAGTTGACATGAATTCACTGAATAGTTCTGGTCTAAGAAGTTTTTTTTTTTTTATTTCCCCTCCCACCCCCCCATAGAAAGTGGCCTCCTTCCTTACAACCTTTAGTCCAGTGGTTAGAGTACTACCTGAGATGTGAGAGACCCAGGTTCAGATCCCTCTTTCTGCTTGATATGAAGAAGGGATTTAAACTTGGATCTACCAAAGTGCAGAAAATCACTGGATTGTGGAATATGCTGGGGCAGATATCTCAGTCTGTCCTGCTAAAGTTGTTCCATTTTGTATAAATAATCATTAGAGCAGGGACTTGTGTCTAAGTGACTGTCCCAGCCACCGAGCTACAGAAAGGGAAGGTTGGTGAGGTAATATCTTGTACTGGACCAAATTATTTTGGTGATAGAGACAAGCTGAGGAAGAGCACTGGGTAAACTTTCTCTCTCTTGAAATCTTGTCTCTCACCAACAGACGCTTGTCCAATAAAAGATACACCTCCCCACCTTGTCTCTCTACTATCCTGGGACCAAAAAACATTGCATACCAGGCTCTAGAGTCATTCTTACTCTCTTTCTGTGACCCAATGACTATTCATTGACTATTGAGACTATGAATAGCAAACTGTAGCCAGGGTTAGTATCGGCAAAAGTCTGAGCTAAGTGTTCCTAGCTAGATCATAAAGGGTGTCTATCAGGGATGTCTAATAGCCACCTTCCTTTTTATTTTTAATATTATTGAGATTGTGATGGTTTTAGAAAGGGAGAAGTATTTTCCCAAAATAAATATTGGGATCAAGCTGTATCAGTCCTCCTGTACTCAGGTGATATAGCTTTGCTGTCTCAACCACCACAGCTCTGGGCTTCAAGCATATCTTAAAGAATTTTAGATAGTCAGATACTTGTGCTAGCAAAACTACATATAATGGCCAATGGAATAGACATATAGAAGAAATAAAGGGGAGAGCCTATGGAATTGTGCCCCTTTGAGCTGGGAGGTGAGATTCCCAGCTAGTTTAGGCGTACTTGTGCTATCCCTGCTTGAACTAGCACACTAAAAATAGAGTGTAACTGGAGTAGCATGGGCTTGGCTTGGGCTAGCCATCTGGGTATGTACTCTGGCAAGTACATATTCAGGCAGCAGCAGCATGTACCCAGGTGACTAGCACAAGCCACCACCCATGCTTCCCCGTTTACAACCCTACTCTTTTGGACATGGTCCACACTACGAAAGTAAGTTGACCTAAATTACACAACTCCAGCTACATGAATTACGTAGGTGGAGTTGCCGTAGCTCAGGTCAACTTACTGCGGTGTCTACACAGTGCTAGGTCAACAATAGAAACTCTCCCATCAACTTATCTTATGCTTCTTGTTCCGGTGGCCTACTGGAGTCGATGGGAGAGCGATCTGTGGTCAGTTTAGCGGGTCTTCACTACACCCACTAAATCAACCTCTGGTGCATTGATCACTGCAGCATCAATCCCCGTTAAGTATAGATATACCCTTTGAGTGATCCCTTGAGCACAGATCATGTGCGGGTATGCCTAAATGAGCTGGGAATCACACCTCTGAGATCAAATGTAGATGTGAGCTTAAGTTCTATGCAAGCAGTGCTTTGTTTCACTTGTGTTCAAGAAGGCAAAGGAAATTTTTAAATCAAGACTGGATTTTTTTTCTAAAAGAATTAATCCAGAGTCCAATGGCTTGTGTTATAGAAGAGTCAGATCTATGATCACAATGGTACCTGCTAGTTTTATACTCTACAAATTGCACTGGTTCTTAGAGTATGTAGGTCTACAGTTTGTGCCCAAATTTTATATCATGTGGAAATGTGGAGCTAGAAAGATCTTCGGGTGGTAGAGATCGTGCTAAACAAATTTTTCAGGAGAATAGTCTGCCTCTCATACTATATCCCAGCTGTTTTACTTAGGGCAGAGGAAGAGGAATGCATTATTTTGACTAAAGCTCAATGCCTTTATATCAGTTACTGACTGCATATTCAGCATATGCATTTACATTGCCTTTCAACGTTACATCTGGAGGGACAGTTTAACAAATCACAAAGTTTAAAGTTCCCCTGGCTTTTGTAAGTCTGTCATTTGTTCAGTTCCTTGGGCTTCTCGGAACATGACCTGGCTAGAACTGCTGGCAAGAGTGTGACATTTTTTAACTAAGCTTGGTGGGGGGGGGGGAGTGGGAGATATTTGCAAACTGCATATGAAAGCTGTTTGTGCAACAAATATGTCCCCTTAGCTTTGTCATCTAAAGAATATCGTCAGTTATGAGAAATAGCTGGAAAATTTGAACAATAGTGTATTGAGGAGGGCCTTTACATCTCTCCATTTTCAAACTATGCAGCTGGCCCATTTGGAAAAGAGGCATGCTTACACTGAGAGACAGAATAGCCTTTGCCCATCCAGGTCTGGCCAGGTTGAAGATTTACCACATTGTCACCTGAGGAAAAAATGGCTAATGCCATTTTTCTTAAATGCCTATCAATCACACTGACTGAAAAACTAGAACATTTGCCAGATAGCAGCTATTTTGGTTAAACAGGCTGTCACCCTATTTGCCTGGTTAGATGCAAACAAGATAAATGTATGTAAAGAAAGGTACTTTATGACAAAGGAAACAAATGTATTTCTAACCCTTAATATTTTATGGGTTATGATTTTAAATGCGTAACTGATCATGGGAGAGGGGTTGAGTTTTTGGGGAGTAGAGGGGGGTGGTTTGTATCTTAAAAACTCTGTATTTGTTTTATGTCAATTTTAAAGCTTGTATTTATCTGATTTATTCTATTGCAAGCTATGGCCTAAGGCTAGGATACTATATAAATAACAAAGTGCTTAATAAACTTCCTATTTAAACAATGGATTTACATTTAAAATGATTCTGGTTGAGAGGTTCTTTTGTTAAGTGGTAGTGCAGTGACAGTTGATCCAGGGATATGCCTTTTGATTGCTCAGTCAAGTATAGCATGGATTTTTTTGTCTATATTTGTAGCTCATCAGAAATAACCTTTGTCATAAAAGTGCATACTTATTCTGTACTATTACTGAGTTAATGTGAGATAAGTTTTTAGTTTTTTACAGATGTTTATGAATAACCTATTTGAGAACCAAGTCATTTACTTTTTAAAACTTATGATATAATTCATCTAAACAGGACTGTCTGACATTACATTTTGTATAGTGAAAATGTATAGGTCAGATTTCCAACAGATGTAAAACCACATAGTTCCACTAAAGTCAATAGAGCTGAGGATCCAAAACACTTTTCAGAGCACAATTCTAACTCCCAGCTAGTAACACTGGGCACTATGCCATTGTAACTTAGATGGGTCTTTCTACAGCATTTTAATCAGTAATTCTTAACTGTCAAAATAAGATCTGCCTCTACAAATATCTAATGGGAACTGTGTAACTTGCCTTCACAATGAACAGGTAGAATCCCATACTTTCTGTCTCATCAACATTATTTACTAGGTAAAGTATTCACTGTTTGGGCAGGAGGCCCACCATCTGATAGACACTAATGACTGCCAACCTAGCAGTTTACTCAGTTTTGAGCCATCCTGAGCCATTTACTCAGACATCTATCCTTGAGTGGTGCAGAAGAAAATAATTTATGAGTTCAGAGAACCATACGGCGAGTAAGAAACCTTAAGTTCTCAATCAAGGAAAACAAAAATTCAGCCTTGCCATTGTTTTATAAAATAGAATAAACTACAGTGAGACAAATCAGACCTTGTTAAGTAGACCTTGTGCTGTAAGAAGCTCCAGGGTCTGTGATTGTAAAAGCGGATCACATCAGTATGGCTCTTCCAACACCTCATCAAATTCATTTAAGTAAATTGTCCTAGGAGGATGGGGCATTACAACAAAATTGATCACCTTGTATTAATGGGAACAATTTAGTGGATGCAATCTTTTCTCATGACACTTGAGCAACATGCCTGACGAAGAGCCACCACAGAAAGCTTTCTGCTTTCCACAGAGAAAGTAGAATGGGAGGTTTTTCATTTCTTTTATGTTCACCTCTCAGACTTTGTGATTTAGCCAATATTAGACCAGAAATTGTCCAAGTCTTTGTAATCACAAAACCAGTTACTGTCTTCTTGACGGTGTCTGCACCTCTGCTTCTTACAAAGGCCTATAAAGAAAACCTCTCCATGCATAATGCTGAGCATTTTCTAATTATAATATACATTTACAAGCTCTGTTTTTGTCAATCTATTGAGTCCAGTGGCCCTGTCTCAACAAACTGACCTAGAAATAACAGCCAACACTGGTTTCTATATATTTCTAAAGCTCTGCATATGGAAGGAGCCAGGTGAATGTGTCATGCAGAAGTCATTAATTTATGAGCTTATGTTCTAAAGAGCTTTAAACTAAGTACAGTTGAAGAGTACAAATTCATGTACAGTATATTGCCTAACAGTAAGACACAACAAGTGTCATAATGGTTTTTATCAGAACTCATCTGTTGAAGTGTCTGGAAAAATATATCCTTGATTTGACAGCTCTGGTTATGGCTGAACAACAAGAGATGCATGTGGCATTATTTGGCTGGAGGTGATTCTGTTCTGAAATAGTTACAGATTGATGGTCACTAAGGACGTTAAAGTATCATTTGGATACATACTCCTTTTCTGGAGTATACCTAATGACTTCTCGAGTATACCAACTTGAACTTGGCCAATTAAAATTCTATTTTATCTAAGGCATTAGACTAACTACCATTCTCTCTCTGAACACCCTGCCATGTTTGTAAGTAGAGTTAAGTTTTATATATGCTTAAATTGTGTCTTTGGACACATGCACATAACTCTCACTGAACTTAATGGGAAGACTGCATGTATGTATGTAGAAAAAAGTTTATTCCATAAAGATATTTCAGTATCTCTTCTTACAAAAGGGGGTTTACTGATTATAACAAAACATACTAACCCAATAAATGTCAGGAGGCTTTTCAACAATGGTAACCTGGGGAATGTGATAAGCTATACTAAATGAGTCTATGACTAACTAATATGAAGGGAAGGCACAATTAATGTTAAATAACCCATACACATGTATCATCATCTTGTGTTTTTTATATAAAAAGAGATAGAGGGTTAGCAGTAAGGAGAAAATAAGAACAAAGTTTCCCCATCTCTAATAAGAATAAGATTACCTAGAATGTAGTCCCTCTGGATGGGATCCACAAAGGGACATAGATGTTACAATGCTGAGCATTGTCTCACCTGATTTTTAGGTGATGAGGACAGGGTAGGAAATCAAACAGGAAAAACACTGCAATCCACAAAGCTGAGTTAGTGCCTAGGTACCCTATACAATGAATGGGGAGAGACAGGTGCTTTAAAATGCAATACACAACAGCCAGTATACTAGTCAGGGAGCTGCCTAAGGTAGTCAATGAGTGAGGCTGATGAAAGGGGTGTATGCTAAACCCTACTAGTCATCCAGGTGCCTAAGTCCAGGATGCAGGAAAGCATCTCTCTCTCTCTCTTTAGCAATCCATGAACTCGCTGCCTGGAGTCAGGTGGCTAAGGTGCCTAAGCTGCTTTTTGGGGGAATGAGTTAGGCAGCTGCCTTGCTCCACACAACTACTGAGCTATGGGATATTCAGATGTTGGGATGCCTAAGTCTCTCTTGTTGAGGCTTTTCCACTGTGGGTAATGCTTAAGCATGGTCTACACTACATGGTTAGGTTGGCATAAGCTGCATTGCGTTGACCTAGCTGTGGCAGTGTCTTCGCTTAAATTTGGCTCCCCTCAATATAAGCACCTCTCTATGCTGATTTAGTAATACTACCTCCCCAAGTGGCTTTGAGTCACGGTCAATGTAATTAGGTCAACGCAGTGTCAGTGTAGACACTGTTTCTTACATCAACTGTTTAGGAGCCGTCCCACAGTACCCCCCACAGACAATACAATCGATACAATGACACACGCCACCGACGGAAGGAGCCAAGTGTGCACACACAAGCAATTTTATAACTGGTGGCTGTATGCCGACATAAGTTGCATTGCCATAATTTCGTACTGTATAGATGGCCTCAGTCACCAGGACAGACAGAGAGTGAGAGAACTGGAGGGGAGAAGCGGTGAGTAGTGAAGGAAAAATGAGACAGAAAACATATCAACATAATGGGAAAGTAATGGTAAGACATGATCAATGGGTGGGTGGAAGATTGGGAGCCAAGGGAGGGGCAGGCAAGCTGAGAAGTTATCTTGACAAATGGTCAATAAATCAGACATAGAAAAAAGAGCAAAGCAGCTGTGCAGATTATGTACAAGGAAATGAGGGGAAATGTACAAGTTAATGGGGGAATCAATAAGTGGATGAAACAAATTCACCTTGGTCAGTGAGTCACAACCACAAGATACATTTAGATCCTGTACTCTCTCAAATAGCGATGAGGCATCCTCTCTCCCCAAAACTGTGGGGAAAGGTTAACACAATAAAAAAGGAATATTCTGCCTTGGTTCCTATATATTCTAAGCAGCCTACCCGTATAAGCCCCTTTGTGTTTTATTTTAGACAATTTAATAGCATTGTTAGAGCCTTCCTGTGGGGCTTAGGCCAGGGCCCACAACTATAATTTAAAAAACTCCAACTTCCTACAGACAAGGAGAAGGGTTGGGATGGCAGACCTGTAAGATTACAGTTTTGCTTTTATGTCACAGATGTCAAACCTGTTCCAGCATGCTAATGCCCTTATGACTACATGAGTGGAAACTGAATGTGCATTAATGCACACAATATCTCTTGTGGATCTCCTCAGTTCCTCTCTCGGGAAAAAGAAAAAAAAAAGATGCCTATAGTAGTGGCTGAATGAAGACTCTGGGCTATATTAGCTAAGAGGTAACAATTTTCATCACTACTGTTGTACAAAAGCACCTATCTGGTGCAACCCAGACTTTCAAACCGGGAACAAACTTGTAATTTCAAAAAAACTGGTTGAGCAGGGGCATCATGTGTTTTTTCCAATTCACCAGTGATGAGGGCTCCGTCTTTTTTCTAATGCTAAATCAATGTGATAATCTGTCATACCCAAAAGAGCGGCAGTACTTACAACTAGGAGACTCGCAAACATATTAACTTGGCCCGCACACCCTAGGACTGCCAGAGGCCCCAGAACTAGTGGGAGTTTCATAAATGACCCTGACTCATGCCCACTATCTTTAGTACATTAATGAAGAGGAATTCCATGAGACTGGAGTTCTTCATGAAAGTATGGGAAGGGGATTATCATAGTTCTTAAAAGAAACCTAGTTGCAGAGCATATTAGGTTACCTTACAAATGCTTCTGCAAATGTCAGGCTACGTTTGATACAACAAAAGATTTTATTCAAAGTCTACTGGACACTGCAGAGGTTCCACAAGGCCTGATGCTTGTTGGCCCAGTAACAAAGAAAAAGGAACCATAATGCAAGTGTTATGGCACTGTCCAACAGCCAGACAGCTGTGAAAAGAGGTGGACACAAGAATTAAAATAGTGCTTGGCACTGCAGCCAAAATTTATATCTTAAGGTATTTACCTGTTAAGTTGGGTTTAATTCTGCCACAAAGACTTTGACTTTTGTGGGCTGTAATGATCACCAAGTTCCTGATTTTATAAAAAATACAAGAGTTTGTTTATACCCAGAATACAGCAGTGGTATTCAGACCTTTCTGATTTAGGCTGCCAAAGAAAGAATAGCTTATCACTGCAGAGAACAATTATATGAATTCAGAGAAATTTGGGCCCAATTACTAGATACATTAGATTAAAAAAATTGAGGTGCCTCAAAGAATGCCACACACCCATTCCCCTATCCTCCTCCCCCCCCCAAAGCAGTTCCCTTTTCCCCCTAGTAATGTATGTCTTCTATTTTATTATTTTTGCCCCCAGCCTAACACAACTATGTAGTATTGCCTGGCTTGTATTGCTTAGTTTTGCAGCTTTCTATTTCAGGGTGATTTTTTTTAAAACCTACGTTAAAACTTTTCCTTTTCTTTAGCAACCGAGCAGTGTATTCCACTTAGATTCCAAGCCTTCCCATTTTGAGATCCAGTTGTTCACCCTTTGCAGAAGGCCAGCAGGAGACATACGTCCTACTTACATTCCACTTTGACAAAAGACCTCAGTGATACAGATTTTGTATTGGCCTTCTGTATAAGGGGTAAAATTTCACCATACTAAACTAGCAGAGGAGACTTTGGGGAAGAAAAAGAAGGATTCCTGCTGTTTAGAAGTCGGCTTCCAGGAGTTAAAAAAAATCAACTTGCAATCAATTAAAATAGGATGCAGCAGATTTCTGTCATTTATTATAAAACAGCCCAATTTCTGAGGTAAGATGGGGTGTGATTCTTCCCTGCCCTAGCCTGCTGCAGACTAAAGCTGTCCATATGGACCCTGCTGACACACATGAATGAACAGTTAATATGTTTTGAGGAGTCCCATTTCAAAGAAAACTTGATCAAAGCACACTAACACACCATTAGTGTGCATCAGCAGGGTTCAGACAGACAGTTAGCCTGGGGAACACTAGGTCAGGGCAGTTTCACACCCCAGCCTACTGCAAACAAAATGCTTGTAGAAGCAGCTCAGCTATAGCATTTTAAGTATAGATGCTACCTATGCCAATGGGAGGAATTCTGCTCTTGGCGTAGGTAATCCTCCTCCTCTAAACGCAGTAGCTAGGTCAACAGAAGAATCTTCTTTCCACCTAACGCTGTCTATATGGGGACTTAGATTGGCTTAACTATGCCACTCAGGGTATGGATTTTTCATACCCCCAAGTGACGTAGTTATGTCAACCTAATTTCTAACGTAGACTAGACAAGTCTAGCATAGACTAAGGGCTGGTCTACACGACCGCAGTAAATCTATCTAAGTTACACAACTTCAGTTATGTGAATAACGTATCTGAAGTCGATGTAGTTAAATCCACTTACCGCAGTGGATACACTGCACTGCGACGACAGGAGAGCATCTCCCGTCGATTTCCCTTATGCTTCTCGAGGAGATGGAGACCCGCTAAATCGACACTCACTGCATCGATTGCAGCAGTGCCGATCTACTGGTAAGTGTAGACATGCCCTGGAACACCAACAGTTCTTAAAGTTCAAATTCTCTTCATTTTTATGCTTATTGTCTTAAACACATTTCTTTTCAACCATTACTGTCTTGTAGCATCATAGCAGCAAAGGAGTTATCTACAGTGACATCTGCTACACCTACCTCTAGTTGCTGTACTTTCCCTGACATCCCTCTTGTGTTAATTCAAAAGAGATTCTGGAACCCGAAGGTAAGGTGTTACCAAGACCCCGGTTACAATTACAGTGTTAAGTTAGAAGTGATTCAGAGTTCTATTTGTACAATACAAATCTACGTTTCTGGCTACTTTAGTTGACTAGTCATGCAGTCTGTCTTATCTAAGTACCGCCTAGTTGAGACCATAGCAGTTTTTCAGTGTGACAATCTTGTACTCAATACAAGAGAGAGAGGCTGAGGTTTCAGCCAGTGGTATGTAACTAAATTTAACCAGTGCGTGAGCTTTAAAAAACATCTGTATGCTCTTGAGGCTGCTTCTTGTTCAGCATTCACTTGCACAATAGAGCCCACTGCATCATCTGCAACAGAAAAATCATGCACGGGGAGAAATTGTCACTGAACAGGCATGGGAAGAAATTGTCACTGAACAGACAAAAGAGGCAGAATCTTGTTTGGAGGTCATCTGAAGTGTGCATGCTCAAGTATCCTATTCATGCATGCTCTCTCAGGCCCTAGTTCAGTAATGTACTTAATGTGCCTAATTTTAAACATGTGAGTATTTCCACTGGCTTCACACTCAGTCAACTGCATGAAATTCCACTTAATCTATGTTAGAAGGATGAAACACTGAACTGAGCCCGTCAGGATTTGACCCTGAGGTTCCAGGGAGTCTAAGTAGTTGAAAGGTAAATGAAAAGCTATAAAAATAAGAACACATGAGTAGATTTAGGTGCGTGACTCACTAACACTCATGGAAGTCACACAGCTAAATCCACACACAGCAGCTGGAAATATTAACATTAAATAAAGCTGAATGTCATATGCAGAAGACAGGAAAAAATGAAATGATTAATTTTACATTCTCCTCAGACAGTGGAGCCTCAGAATTGCAATTCAAACGTATACACCAATATTTAATGCATGTAGCTGTACAGCATGCTTTGTTTCAATATTCTCAAACAATTATTCAAATATTTTTCTTAAATTTACTTATTTTATGCAGCTATGACAGGTTTGCCCTGTTTGACTTTACCAAGTGATACAATGTGTCTCAAAGCACTTAACAGGGTTAGAAGGTTAATGCAATAATTGGCATACACTACTAACAGTATACACTCAAGTTAATGCTGTAGCAGTAGAGTAAAATAAAATAATTCAAGGTAAAATTTACTGATGAAAAATACTGTAGTTAAGTCTGGTGTGGCACACAAATTAAAAGGGTTAAGTCTGGACCTTTCTGTAGATCCTGCAGGCTTCTATGCACCAGTTGTTTTCTCATTTTATTTTGCTAAATATTCCTGTCACTGTACTCCATTAACATGGGATTCTGAGAAAACTCCATGTTGAAAGACTTCATGTTTCATTTCCTTTTTTGCTTATAAACTTTATCAGGCACACTGATTATTTCCATGGCATTCAGAACTGCACAAAGGACACCGTTTTTTCATCTCTAATATCTTCTTTTTGTCTCGCTGTGCCTAAGACACCTGCAAGTATTTTTAAGTCTCCTTTCAATGGATTTCTAAAGATAATATAGTGAGTTAAACTTAAGCTGCATTTCTCAAGAGACAGAGAGAAAATAAAAGTCATTACTCCAAACAGACCCATCAAGTAAACAAAATGGGGGTTAGGATAGATCTAATCCCCGAATTTCTAACATTTCCTGTGCAGTCCAGGTCCTTAAATTGAGATCTGCTTTCTGACAAATAAAAGATTTCCTTTGGTAGATTATATACTGCTTGAATGAAAGCAGAAGTAGCAACAATTAATTACCTATGGCCCTTCTAAGCACCTGATGCCACCGTCTTCCTTCCCCATTTTTCCAACCACTGTCATGAAAAAACCATAACTTTACATGAGATTACTGATGGCTCTTCCACAAGGCACATCCAGGACATCCAAACAACAGTGGCCCGTAGTGTGGCTTTTTAGGTCACTATTGACTTCCCAACATTTGTCCACAGCTTTGAACAGTCAACTGCAGATTGAGATGTTCTGATCCAGAACTAGATTCAATTTTCTCTTTTTGTCTTAATCAGGGTTCATTTATAAATCAAATTTTAATCATGATTTAAATCATGAAGCAGTAAATCTTGATTTAAATAACTGATTTAAAACTTGTTTTGCATTTGCACTTTAGTTATTTTCCTAAAGAAAGGTTGATTCTCATTGATTGGTAACTATTAAAATGTATTGATTTGCAATTAAATATAGCCTTTACCCTAAATTTGGTGATGCTTTTTGCTAACCAAGATACACTATATCAACACATATTTAAACAACAACATACATTTATTCAGATTTTTAATTTGTATTGTTAGAAAATGGTGAGTGATTATTTCTTATTTACTAGATGATTCATTTTTTATGTGTGATTTGAGTCAGGCTCCATTTGGACAGGTATTCAAATTCAATAAATAATGCACAAGCAACATTTTGAAGACATTTTGTTAAATAAAAGTACCTTAAGTGTTCTGAACACATAAGAAAAAATATATCAAAAGGTTTATCAAAACATGTTTTGCATTTAAAACTAATTTATTAAATAAAGGAAGTATTTGTAATTATTCAGTTGAACTGATGGTTTCTGGTCATCCTTTTTTTCCAAGATTTTAGAACTAGTAGATCTCATCCTCTCACACCTAGTTTTCATTCATTGACTGGAAGAGAAAAAACAAGCTTTCCTACATTTTCAACTCCAAATTGGTTTTTAGCTTTTAATGAACTAATCACTGAACTGAACTAGTTGAACAAACTGAAATGAAGAAAATATTCTCTCTGCATCTACAGAAGAGGATACTGTTGTCAAAAGCTAGTTTAGCACCATCTTTAAAATGTAGAAACGTGCTGCTTAATATTTTTTTTAATTTGATTAAAATTATTTTAATAGATTATAAATTTAAGCCTTAACATAGATTGTCAATTTCAAATTTAATTTTAAATAGGTTTATTGTCAAAAATGTATTTAGTTTAGATCTAAAATATCTGATTTAAACAAAAAGAGACTGATTTTTTTATCCAATGTGGTCTTAAAGTATTTGGCTTTGATTTTATCTATGTTTTGAATTTCAGAAGGGGCTGCAGTGCTTAGGCTGTCCATTGTGGATAGTGTTGTACAGCACAGACATCTCATTAAAAGTTCTGAGCACCCATAGCTCATATCTGGGTGTGGAGCAGCTGTCATCTTGTAGGGATGTGCTGGTAGCTGATGAAATCAAAGGTGTTATCCTCCAGGAGTTTCTAGACCTCCTTGTTGTGGAGAAAAGCTTGAAGACACAAACCCCTAAAGGTTCAAAAATCAGAAGACAAAGAAGAATCCAACATTTACTATTTTTTTAAAACTCATTATTTTAGGGGACCTGATTCATTAATTTTGGTCAGCAATATTGGTTATGTAATCTTTATATAAAATAGTTCAGCTAAATATAAGCTCTTTTTGCTCTATTACAAAGGATAATACACCATTGACTTCAATGGGAGCTGGGGCGGAAGGGAATCAGTCCACAATCACACCTTTTTTCCAACTGGGTTGGGTGAAACTCTGCCTCATCTTGTGATCTAATTGATTGTGTCCTCCTGACAAACACAGAGGCAGCATGGTAGACAAGGGGCTGAACATCTTCTAGTATTAGATATCAGTCTCCATAGACAACAGCTGGATCTGCCATTGGGCTATACTTGATATAGCAGCAATGACTTCCTTTACTGTTCTCTTTCCCACAGTACTAATGCATTTTAAGTAGGACAAGCAAACTTTGTCAAGGGAAAAAAAAAAGAAAGAAACCCCACTTCACATGAACCTTAACCCATCTCTAGCACAAATTTAAGATCCTGAAATGTTTATATCTGTTCACGCTTCCCCAACTTCTCAATCACAGTTCCAAAAGCTGTTCTCATACTATTTTCTACTATGACCAGGAGCAAAAGTTTGTTTGCTCAAGATTTCTAGGCCAATGCTGCAGATTCAGGAAATAACATTTGAATAAGTGTCAGTCGGGCATGCATACTTTTGGATGACTATCTGTTTTGAACCTAAACCTTGTAAAGGTCATGACTGCTAATCCAGAATGCTAGTTTACAATATAATTAACATATTTTCAAGTTCCAGTTCCTTTACATTCATAGCACTGTCTTATGGATGAAATCATCAGGAAATTTACATATAATTACTTTTTCTCATAATTGGCTGAATTATCTATGTTTCCTTAGGAAACAGAGTTTTATTCATTAGTATCAGTAAGATGAGGGGACACAGATGTGCCAAAAATAATTCGAAGTCCACCATCTCCAGTAGTCGAAGGGACAATAGTACCAGTTTGGCCCTTCTGAAAATTGAAGGAATGCTAAAATTAATATCCATTTCAGATGCGCCCCCCTCACCCACGCAGAATAACAGATTCTCTTTATTATACCTTTTTCCCTCCAGGGGCTGCTGTGGTGCCAAAAGAGAGGGCAGCTTTCTCACCACCAGAGCAGGCAGCTGCAGAGAGGGAGGAGACACTCTGGCCTTGGTCTCCCAACTTTGACAAAGGTTCTGGTGCCCTTGCAACAGATCCCAGAAAGCAATTTGTCCCCAACTTAAACTTGCATCTAACACAAAACATTATCTGGGGCCTCATGTTTTTATATCAGTTACCTAACTATCACACAGTCCATGCTTCTGGGGAGGTATTCTCCCTTACCACTACTGATACTCACAACACATTGGTTCTTTTTATGTATTCAGAGCTATATCAGAAGGCAATGTGAACAGAGAGGGCACAATAGCCTTGCTTGCGTTCAAGAAAAGGCCTAATCTGGCTCACAGAACCTTTATTGCTCATGGTGATTGTCAAAGATCTAGTCCTCTGGGGAACTCACCAGACTGCTGTGAGGGAACAAGCTGCTTTAAGCCTCCATATTCTGAAGAGTCCAGATACCACCTGTCTCTGTAGCATAAACACATTTTCTCCCAGAACTGCAGCTGCGTGGGTGTTCTGGGTCCACAGTTTACCTCTTTAGAGACATGTGGTAGGTGTAACACACAGACAGATTGCACATTATTCTCACTCACCATTGCTCATTCTTTAATAGTACAAGAAATGCTCATCTCTATAGGAAAACAAACCCTACACACATTTCCCTGCCTCAGTTTCCTCACCATTCTGAAACATTCTTTGGGCTGGGACTGGGTCTTCCAGCAACATCCAGGACTCTTCTCACAGCTTGACTTCTAAACCATGGAGCTTCTCTCCATCTCTAAGTCAACTTGCTTTTCCTCTGACCTAAGTTGCTCCTGTAGCTATGTCTCCCTCCTATTAGAAAAACATGTCCAACTACTCTTCTTTCTTCCTCCCTAAAGCTTCCCATCTTTCTCTTTGAGTCCCTCAAGTTTATATGTCCAACACTCAATACTGCCAGTAGAACAGAGGAACCATGTATTTTTTCCTTTCTGCACTTCACCACCCCCTAAAACAAGCTGGAGGCACTGTTCCCTCTAAGCTATGCATGTATGTGCGCGCGCACAGATCCTAAACCCCGTGCACATGGCGAAACACCGTGCGCACAAAAATTTGCACAGAAGAAATTTTTTGCACACATGACCTGTCAAAAATTAGAGGGAACAGACTGGAGGAAGTATCTTATCCCAGTTCTAGTCATCTCTCCTTAGCATACATATTGGCTGGTCAGAGTACAGTCATTGTATCTTGTCTGGGACATTTGTGCTTTCAGCCTTATCAGCAATGGGGGATATTTATACACACAGAGGCATTCCATGATACACAAGAACAACTTCATATAGCTCAGTGGTTTGAGCATTGGCCTGCTAAACCCAGGGTTGTGAGTTCAATCCTTGAGGGGGCCATTTAGGGATATGGGGCAAAAATTGGGGATTGGTCCTGCTTTGAGCAGGGGGTTGGACTAGATGACCTCTTGAGGTCCCTTCCAACCCTAACCTTCTATGATTCTAATATCAACCAGAATTCATAAGTTGTGCAGACAGATTCACCTCCTTGTCACAATGATGTGCAAGATTGAGAGAATCCAGGCTTGGCTCTCAGAACCCAGGCTGAGTTTGTAGGGCTGGTTGTTAAAACCAGCATCTTTTTACTTTTATCTTTGCAAGTGAGCTGGTTTAAAGGAGGATTTGGGTCATTTGGATGAAATCATTTCAAGTCAAAATGATTTGCTCCATTTTAGATGTGGGAGGTTAATTGTATACTGTAAAATTAAAACAAAACAGAACCATCTAGACTGCTACTATTTTGTTCTTCTTGTATCAAACATGGCTTTAATTCTCAGTTCCTCCATTCCTGTACTTATAAAAGGAATAGAGGAAGTAGGTGAATGTGGCTGTGACAACTCAGGGAAACTGCACCTGTATTTTTCCTTAGTGGTCCAACAAGTACACCCACTGTCAGGCTTCCAACTTCCCTGGCCATTACCTCTTTTGGGTGGAGACATTGGTCAGAAGGGAGTGAGACATGAGTATCTCCAGGTTGAACATTTCCCTTCCTTCACTGTGTTATTCCCAAGAGAGACAGGCTGCCCAATCAGGCCTGCTTGCTTTCTCTTCAGAGACTGTTAATAGTGTGACTGCCTAAAATTATAGTTACCACAGCTCTTTTTATGTAAGCCTGTTTTATTATTAAGACTTGAAATACAATAAGAGAATCTACATTACAGGGTATTAAGCTGACCAGTGTTCACCCCAACCCTCCTCTGGCAGAAACAGTCCTTCTAAACCACATCCAAGAGGTTTCCTTGTGGTTTTAAATTCATCACTGTTTCAGCTCAGAACACACAAAGTCATACAGGGTCTCAATAGGTCCAGTCCTTCCAACTCTATCCCGAGAATTCGGGCCCTCCATGGACTAGTTGTCCTGTCCATTTGCTGAAATGGGAAGAAGGCCCTGAGTCTGTTTAGAAATAGGCTATTGACCCAAAAAGCCTTCCTTTGTCTGTTGGTCCCTCAACAATCCAGTTTGAACAAGTCTATGCAAACCTCACCAGGGGGGTGGCTTCAAAGTGTCTGATATCAGAGGAAGTACATTGGCATCCCCCTCCTCCTAGAGGAGTTATGCACAATTCCACAGTAACACATACACAACTCCATTTATAATACTATACAATAATACTTTTGATACCTTTGGGTATTATATTATTAATTCAATAAGGTTTAACTTAATTCAGTGAAGTTTATTTTAAATTCCATGAGCATTCTCCACAACTTTGCAGGATATTTTCAGTTTGTCACAATGGCTTTAGGCCTCCTTTGACTGACTCCTATTCTAGGGCAGTTAGGGAACCTGCTGTGCCTTGCACCCTGCTTCCCAAGCCCACAGGTGTAGCTCCATGTACTCAGGCCAAGCCTAACCCTGCTTCCAGCATACTCTCTACATGTGGGGATGGGAGAAGGTCCATAGTCCTTAAACTAGATCTATCCAGTGCGGAAGTTCCCTGCACAGGGGAATAGCATCAGGTGCAGTTTCTGCCCTTTTAAAGACCCTTTTATGCTAAGAGTGACATAAAAGGGACTTTAATGGAACTGAGAAACAGATTCACAGTGCCCAATAGCTCACCTCAAGCAAGTATCTTGTGATCCAAGTATGGAAATCAAATTTCCAGATATCATAATTGGGCACTATGTCAATGGAACACCAGTAATTAATAATTAATGTGGGTATAATTTCTAATGTAAGTACAATATGTAGAATAGAATCACATTTTTATTTGAGAGCAGAAGATTTGGAACCTACAAATCTAATTTTACTGAAATGATCAAAAACGTATTAAAGTGTGGCAACCATAACTAAGTTCTCTGGGACACATTTACCACTCAGCTGAGCAAACTTCTTATCTTCTAGCAGGAAAGCCCATCATGATACAAATAGCTAGTGCAGTACTCCTCCAGCCAGCTGGTTGTCATCATAACTACATTACAGAACAAAATCTGCTGGGAAGTTGGAGATTTATTCTTACTTAAGGTAAGTGTAAAATTAAACAAACATTATATCAAAGTGAAGGGTTCCACTTGAATGAGCAAAAGCAAGGTATGCCTCTGAGGGAAACAGGCTAACTGTTTGCCATGAACAATTTTCTTCATTCCCTTTTTGTGGATAATGGTGTACAGATTCCATTTGTATGAATTGATTCATAAGTAAGTAATTATTCAAGACAAGGATGTAACTCTGCATCAGCACAGGGGAGGAGGCAGCATAAAGCACCCTCTTATTCCCCTGTACGGACTACCCTTATTGTGGGTAGCGACATGGTGGGGAAGAACCCCCACCATACTGGTGGATGCAAAAGGGAGTGGGAATTGGACCCACATTTCAGTAGTAAACAAGTTTATCAGAAGGACCCTGGAGTTGACTGACTGATGCCAATGAAACTAAGCACCTCTCTCATTCCCACTGAGGCTCAGTGTTCTTTTAACAATGAACTACCTTAGACTGGACTGACCCCAGAATGTTTCAGCCAAGAAAAAATGTAATCTTTACAATCCACAGACCTGCTATACCTAAACAAAGATATCTAAAATTATAGCAGCTCTATTCACAGTTTACCATCCCCTGACCTTGTACAATAACTATGTTGAGAGCTCTTCAGGTTTTATCATGAGTCTTGCAATATTTAATACTTTTCTTAAAACCGTAGCTCCTGGAGGCAATGGATTAGAGGAGAATCTCAGCTTTCATTACAAAAGAAAAAAGTTTCTAATCATCGTGGCTGCAGAGGAAAACCCAAAAGCATGAACTGAGTGACCTTAAAGACTCAGAAGCCAGAAAGCAAACAAATAGAACTCAGCACATTTTGGTTCTAAGCCAATCATGATTTTGGGGGAAAATAACAATTTTGAACCCTTGAGGTCAGTAATGTTGCAGTAAACTATCAGATGCTGTCAGGCAGCAGCAACAGGCAGCAGCGGTGCATAGACAATCCAGGAAGTTTTTGGAAAGCGTAGGGGACAATTTCCTGGCGCAAGTGCTAGAGGAGCCAACTAGGGGAGGCGCTTTTCTTGACCTGCTGCTCACAAACCGGGTAGAATTAGTGGGGGAAGCAAAAGTGGATGGGAATCTGGGAGGCAGTGACCATGAGTTGGTTGAGTTCAGGATCCTGACACAGGGAAGAAAGGTAAGCAGCACGATACGGACCCTGGACTTCAGGAAAGCAGACTTCGACTCCCTCAGGGAACGGATGGCCAGGATCCCCTGGGGGACTAACTTGAAGGGGAAAGGAGTCCAGGAGAGCTGGCTGTATTTCAAGGAATCCCTGTTGAGGTTACAGGGACAAACCATCCCGATGAGTCGAAAGAATAGTAAATATGGCAGGCGACCAGCTTGGCTTAATGGTGAAATCTTAGCGGATCTTAAACATAAAAAAGAAGCTTACAAGAAGTGGAAGGTTGGACATTTGACCAGGGAAGAGTATAAAAATATTGCTCGGGCATGTAGGAATGTTATCAGGAGGGCCAAATCGCACCTGGAGCTGCAGCTAGCCAGAGATGTCAAGAGTAACAAGAAGGGTTTCTTCAGGTATGTTGGCAACAAGAAGAAAGCCAAGGAATGTGTGGGCCCCTTACTGAATGAGGGAGGCAAACTAGTGACAGAGGATGTGGAAAAAGCTAATGTACTCAATGCTTTTTTTGCCTCTGTTTTCACTAACAAGGCCAGCTCCCAGACTGCTACGCTGGGCATCACAAAATGGGGAAGAGATGGCCAGCCCTCTGTGGAGATAGAGGTGGTTAGGGACTATTTAGAAAAGCTGGACGTGCACAAGTCCATGGGGCCGGACGAGTTGCATCCGAGAGTGCTGAAGGAACTGGCGGCTGTGATTGCAGAGCCATTGGCCATTATCTTTGAAAACTCGTGGCGAACCGGGGAAGTCCCGGATGACTGGAAAAAGGCTAATGTAGTGCCAATCTTTAAAAAAGGGAAGAAGGAGGATCCTGGGAACTAAAGGCCAGTCAGCCTCACTTCAGTCCCTGGAAAAATCATGGAGCAGGTCCTCAAAGAATCAATCCTGAAGCACTTGCATGAGAGGAAAGTGATCAGGAACAGCCAGCATGGATTCACCAAGGGAAGGTCATGCCTGACTAATCTAATCGCCTTTTATGATGAGATTACTGGTTCTGTGGATGAAGGGAAAGCAGTGGATGTATTGTTTCTTGACTTTAGCAAAGCTTTTGACACGGTCTCCCACAGTATTCTTGTCAGCAAGTTAAGGAAGTATGGGCTGGATGAATGCACTACAAGGTGGGTAGAAAGCTGGCTAGATTGTCGGGCTCAACGGGTAGTGATCAATGGCTCCATATCTAGTTGGCAGCCGGTATCAAGTGGAGTACCCCAGGGGTCGGTCCTGGGGCCGGTTTTGTTCAATATCTTCATAAATGATCTGGAGGATGGTGTGGATTGCACTCTCAGCAAATTTGCGGATGATACTAAACTGGGAGGAGTGGTAGATACGCTGGAGGGGAGGGATAGGATACAGAAAGACCTAGACAAATTGGAGGATTGGGCCAAAAGAAATCTGATGAGGTTCAATAAGGATAAGTGCAGGGTCCTGCACTTAGGACGGAAGAACCCAATGCACAGCTACAGACTAGGGACCGAATGGCTAGGCAGCAGTTCTGCGGAAAAGGACCTAGGGGTGACAGTGGACGAGAAGCTGGATATGAGTCAGCAGTGTGCCCTTGTTGCCAAGAAGGCCAATGGCATTTTGGGATGTATAAGTAGGGGCATAGCGAGCAGATCGAGGAACGTGATCGTTCCCCTCTATTCAACATTGGTGAGGCCTCATCTGGAGTACTGTGTCCAGTTTTGGGCCCCACACTTCAAGAAGGATGTAGATAAATTGGAGAGAGTCCAGCGAAGGGCAACAAAAATGATTAGGGGACTGGAACACATGAGTTATGAGGAGAGGCTGAGGGAGCTGGGATTGTTTAGCCTGCAGAAGAGAAGAATGAGGGGGGATTTGATAGCTGCTTTCAACTACCTGAAAGGGGGTTCCAAAGAGGATGGCTCTAGACTGTTCTCAATTGTAGCAGATGACAGAACGAGGAGCAATGGTCTGAAGTTGCAGTGGGGGAGGTTTAGATTGGATATTAGGAAAAACTTTTTCACTAAGAGGGTGGTGAAACACTGGAATGTGTTACCTAGGGAGGTGGTAGAATCTCCTTCCTTAGAGGTTTTTAAGGTCAGGCTTGACAAAGCCCTGGCTGGGATGATTTAACTGGGAATTGGTCCTGCTTTGAGCAGGGGGTTGGACTAGATGACCTTCTGGGGTCCCTTCCAACCCTGATATTCTATGATTCTATGATTCTAACACATGTCACACTTCTACGGATATAGGATCTGATTCAGCTCCCAAAAAAGACAATGGAAGAGATGCTCAGTGATTTCAATGGGTGCTGGATCAGTACCTCTATGCAGCCATTCCTTCACCGTGGGAGTACAAGCCAGCTTATATAGATGGTGACCGCATATTTCTTCACATGATGTGGAAGCCAATGTGTACTGCTACTAATTGAGTGCTCCAGGATAATTCTTTAGAGTCACTGTTTTTTCAGCAGCACTCAGAAACCTGTAGGATCAAGTCCTTGGTCTGGAAATCTTGGGACACAAAGCTTTTTTGTGAAATGTGACTTTCAACTTCAGTTCCCAGGCAGAAATGCATTGAAAACACGTGTGATACTGTGCAGAGCCAGCTAAATAGTACATGTGCATTGGGGAGGAGGGGAAGAGAGAGAATGCAAATGAAGTCATAAATAAGTGTGATTTGCTGCTATTCTTGAGGTCATGCAATTCACTATTTGTGAATATTCAGAGACCTGACACCTTTCATTAAAATATCCTTAAATCTCAGAAGTTTTACAAATTGACACCAGAAGTTTGTTATTTACTGTTCATCTTTCCCAACTCCGAGTCATCCAGCCAGAGAGCAGAAACAATACACTGTTAATAATCCCATCTCTTAAATTCTTAAGAATTATTTAGAGCAGCTGAGGATCTGCCCCTCTGTGTCAATAGTAAAATGGAGCAAAAATGTTCAGACAAATAGTGAATAACAAAAAAAGCAACAGTTTTGGGTAGAGCTAAGCTATTTGTTAGCTCAGGTCAAATTTGATTACTAGTTTTGGAGAAACTTTTCGAAAGTGAAATATTTTGTTTCAATGTTTTTGAATGGAACATTTTGACTTTGTTTCAGAACATGGTTTTGAAATTTAACTAGATTTGTTCAGAAACAAAGAGGATAAAGACACCCCAAACCAAAATAAAAAAGGGGGGCAGAGGTCATTTCAGGCTGAACAAAACATTTGACCCAAAGTGATTTTTTGTTTTAATGAGAAAAAAATGTTCCATTTTGAATAGACCTAGAACTCTAACCCCCAGCCTCCCATTTTGACCAGCAATCCAAAAATACCAATTATTCCCTCTTGTCTAAACATATTTAGATAGTGTGGCTGCTGTACCTTCCAAATTTAAACTGAATTCTCTGACCATAAATTATAGCCTCACTGTTAAAAAATTAAGATGAGTAAAGTGTTTTATGCATTGCTATCCGCTAGCTCAAATTCTTACATTGTATTTCTGTTTTGTATTTAATATTTTGTTTCTTCCGATAGGGATGGTGAAGAAGTTCCTTTATGTATTTTTAACAAATGTGAATGACTGTGGGTTCCATTAATCCGGGTGCTCAATGGGGGTGTACTAGCACAACGCTCAGGGTGGACTGAGTGTTGTGTTACTCCCTGGTATAAAATCCTGCCTTTTTAGCAGACAATTTTCAATATTCACTCAAAGATCAGCTGAAAGCAGAGACAAGAGTTTGTCAGATCAAAAATTCAATTAACTGGTAACAATTAGTTCTGAGGATAAGGAATTCAAAAAGCTTAGTTTAATACTCTGCCATATGTGAGAAATAATTAAAGCAATATTTTATTATACTGCTCACTCTCAGAAATATTGCATTATCCCTAATATTATTGTTCTATTCATTTTAATTAAAAAAGTGCAACCGCTGACATATGAGAAACGGGATATTTATTATAAGAAACAGACTGTACCAACATTGTCTTATAGGATTCTAGACTGTAGCACTGAGCGGTGCTTTAACTGTTATGGAACTATGAAAGATCATTAAATAGGCCAAAGACTATCAGATATAAAATAATTTAAGCTATTGTTTAACCCTGAGCTGAATTTTGCCTGCTGATACATGCACGTTGCTTCCAGTGGAGCAGCACATGTGCACCGAGGGCAGAAGTCAGCCCCACATTTTTCATTTCCCATTCAGTAACATGAGAGAAATGTTATTTGAACACTAGAGCCTGGACTGGCTTTCAGATGCAGCCCTGAACTGAGGGTGGGATTGAGCTATCCTGAGGGGCACCAAAGAAACTAAGATTAGAATGGAGTAGACTGGCTGTGTTTTGCGTATCTATGATCCTGGCTCCTCCTTGCCCCCCTTTTGGAGTCTTGCTTCTGCCAGGAGGTGAACTGGCGTGAGGAGACTTTGTATTCCAGGGACTCTGACTGCTATGGTCGCTGGCACCTCTGCACTGGGGCCACTCTAAATCTGATCCTAAATTGGTTAATGGGCCAGACTTCTAGGACTGGCTGTTTGGTGACCAATGCATCTGAGGAGGAGGTACATAGGTGACTGTAAAATGGCTTCCAGATCTTCTGACCAGTAGGCTTAAGTATTTAGACCACTGTCCATGGTTGTTTGACATCACTACACCTGCCTTGTTTGGCAGCTCTACTCAAAATATGCAGACTGAGAATAGTTTTAGGGCCATATCAAGCCTTTTTTATCCCCCCACACACACACACACAGTCTTCAGTCAGAATGGTCTCTCCCTAAGGGCAGAATTGGGCCCATGCACATACAACACAGCAGCAAGATAAGCTGAGCAGCAACAGATAACGTTATGAAGATCCATGCGTTCAAGAACCTCAAAAAAATATATCGAGGGTCAGCCCAGGGAAGAAGGTTGCCTCTTGTCTAAAGACCTTTAATCTCCCCCTCCCACAAAGATACTCTAAATGGTCTAAGGAGAGCAAGGGCTTACAACTGTACACCAAGCCCAGTGTTAGGGTTCAATTTAAATTATTGATGAGACATCAAATAACCAAGGCTCAATCAGTTTTTACTAGTCAAGGACCAAACAGAAAAATGTAGGAAGGAAAGAGTTATTACTTTACCAATCCAATCTGGAAAAGAGTCTTGCAGCATTCAATCTGCTCCAAACAGAGTTTAATTCAACTTATTTTATAAAGTGTAGATTGTTTACATCAAGCAGAAGATGAAAAATAGATATGAAATTACTTTAAAATTAGAAAATATAGAACATGTGTTATTCAACTGAAGAGTACAATATCCTACCATAGGTACAGCCCTACCAAATTCACGGTCCCTTTTGGTCAATTTCACAGTCATAGGATTTTTAAAATCGTAAATTTCATTGTTTCACCTATTTAAATCTGAAATTTCCTGGTGTTGTAATTGTAGGGGTCCTGACCCAAAAAGGAGGTTGGGAGGGAGGGGGAAATCACAATGTTATTGTCGGGGGAGTAAGTTACCCTTACCTCTGCTTCAGAGCTGGGTATCTGGAGAGCAGCAGCTGTTGGCCAGGAGCCCAGCTCTGAAGGCAGAGCCACCGCCAGCAGCAGCACAGAAGTAAGGATAACAAAGGTTAGATTATGGGCACATTGCCCTTTACCTATTAAAACAGATCCATGTAGTCACAAGAATTCTTTTCAAATGTCCTTGTACAGCATTGTATTGTAGCCACCTTCACAAAGTAACGAGGCTGATATATATTCCATTATTCAGTGAGTGGAGATTTGCCATGGAACCCACTCCTCAACAAAGACTGACATTCCATAATCTAAACTGATATTTCTAGACCTCATGGTTATGAAGATTAATTTTGAAAGCGTGTGTGACATTGCACTCTATATGATTTTATGAAAATGTGCTAATGAGTGTGAATATAATGTAACTGGAATATGCTTCATGAAAAGGTATCTTGAAAGGTATCAATACAAAGCTTATAATCTACTGAGTGTGGTCATCCTATTTGTATAAATGTATCACTCTTGTATATGAAACTAGAAATATAAAATACAACTCTGAGGTCCTATCGTAGTTGTGCAAATTGTGGGCCATTAATGTGTTTGGAATCTAGATGGCTCCCATCAACCAGGACAATTGACTGTGGATGATTCTGTTTGCTTGCAGGCCTTCCTGTGAGTCAGGCTGGGAGGAATGAGGGCTTGAAGTCTTACAGTGACATGTGATCATGTCACCTGAACTGGAATCCATCTTTAACCTGGTACTTTTCCATTCAGAAGGAGGGGTGGGAACCCAGAGAGGGACAAAGGATTACAGCCTTATGCAAAAAATATATAAGGAGGTGGAACAGAACAAAGGGGCCTGCATGAGAAATCCACTAGCTACCACCTGAGCTGGAACAAGGGCTGTACCAGGGGAAAGGATTGTGCACAGACTAGGAAGGCGTCCAGTCTGTGATAGAAGCTTATTGAAACATCTGAGGGTGAGGTTTTATCTGTATTCAGTTTTCTTACTGTATTAGGCATAGACTTGCATGTTTTATTTTATTTTGCTTGGTAACTCACTTTGTTCTGTCTGTTATTACTTGGAACCACTTAAATCCTACTTCTTGTATTTAATAAAATCACTTTTTACTTATTAATTAACCCAGAGTATGTATTAATACCTGGGGGGACAGACAGCTGTGCATCTTTCTCTACCAGCGTTATAGAGGGTGAACAATTTATGAGTTGGGCATCTGAGTGTTGGAGTCAGGAACACTTCTTAAGCTGTTTTCAGTTATACCTGCAGCTTTTATAGGACATGGTTCAGACTTGGGTCTCGGTTTGCAGCAGGCTAGCATGTCTGGCTCAAACCAGGCAGGGCACTGAACCCCCAAGCTGGCAGGGAAAACAGGTTAGAAGTAGTCTCAGCACATCAGTTGGCAGTTCCCAAGGGGGTTTCTGTGATCCAACCCATCACAGTGTAAAACAACTATAAACTGATGCATTCTAGTCTTCCTAAATCTGAACAACTTGAAACAATAGGTCTGAGAGGCATGAACAGCCACATACACAAATAGCTAATTGTGAAGGGAAAAGGGATAAATCAATGTTGTTAAAAAAAATCCAACTAAGTGCTTATCCCACTATCTCAGACTGCTTCTCTAAGGTGCCACAAGCAGCATCTCTTACCCATCTTCCAAGATGTCCAGCCTCCCACCTGACAACTTCTATCATAGAAAATGTGCCTACACCAAAATCTGCAGCTTACTGAAAAATGAAAAGGTGGCCACAACAGAAAATTGAGAGTTATATCAAAATAAATAACATGGGGTGACTATGAATTTGTTTCAGAGTAACAGCCGTGTTAGTCTGAATTTGTTATTCCTTTTCATATTTAATTAATTGAAACCCCTCAATCTTCTGAGTGAATTGAATTTCAATCCTGCTATATGGGCATGCCACAGAATTTAGATCTATCTCCTCTAGAGTACCCCACAGAGTACCCCACTTCTGTGGGGAGTGGGAAAAGGATCCAACAGGGTATTCTTTGCACATCCCAAATTCTCAGTGTCTTCAACAGGAAGAGAAGCTTAGGATATGCAGAGAGAGTGCAGAATAGGGCCCACCGGAATTTAATTCCTGTTGGACTTCCACAAGATTTGATAGTGGCATTTTGAATGATTTGATAGAAAGCAAACTGATTCTCAGCAGCATAATATGGATGTTTTAATTTGCAGATCCTGCATTTCATATAAGTCAGTCTCAAGGGGCAATGCTTTCAAAGTGGCACCTGGGACCTCAGCAGCATGACAACTATTCATTTCAGTAGGACCCACATGACTAAATCCCATTCATTACTTTGAAAGGAAGTGTTATGTTTAATTTCTGATCCAGAAGTTATAGGAATTATATACAGTAGACTGTCTATTGTAGGGCAGAATTCTCATACACACCCACCAGTCAAATCATAAAGCATCTGCAGTTTTTCAGAAGGAACAAAAATAGCTTCCAGAGTGATGCATTCAGCTGAAAACTAAGCATCAAATTCTAGTCCTAGTGAAGTCACTTAGTTTTTCCCATTGCCTTCAGAGGGCCAGGATTTTACCTTAATACTTCATTGATATCTGAAATAAATGTAAGTTATAAATACTCTGATTCTGCCAGCCTCTATACTCTCCCCAATGTACATGATTAATTAGAGTGACTCTCAGCAAAAGTTAATTGCTCAGGGGAAGGCTGCATATTATGTCACTTTACAGTAGGACTGCCAACTTTCTAATCCCCAAATAACAAACACCATTGCCCCGCACCTTCCCTGAGGCTCCACCCCTCCATCCACCCCTTCCCTGTGTGCCCTCCCCTGCCCCCGCACTCCATCCCCCCTTGCTCTGTTGCTCACTCTCCCCAACCCTCACTCACTTGCACATTTTCACGGGGCTGGGACATGGGTGGGGCTCCTGGATGGGGCCAGAAATGAAGGGTTCAGGGTGCAGAAGGGGGCTCCAGGTTGGGGCCGAGGGGTTTGGAGTGCAGGAGGGGGTTCTAAGCTGGAGCAGGGGGTTGGGGCACAGGAGGGAGTTTGGGTACGGGAGAGGGCTCAGGGATGAGACAGGGGTTGGGGCATGGGAAGGGTGAGGGGTGTGGGCTCTGGGCACCATTTACCTCGGGCAGCTCCCCGAAAGTGGGGACATGTCCCTTGGCTCTGAGGCGGAGGTGAGGCCAGGCAGCTTATCCACAGGCACCACCCCCACAACTCCCATTATCCATGGTTCCTGGCTAATGAGAGCTGCAGAGCCAATGCTTGGAGTGGGGGCAGTACGTGGAGCCCCCCCCGGCTGTGCCTCCACCTAGGAGCCAAAGGACATGTCAATGCTTCTGGGGAGCCTGGTAGGGAGCCTTCCTTAGCCCCGCTGCACCACCAACTGGACTTTTAATGGCCTGGTCAGCGGTGCTAACTGGAGCTGCCCAAATGCCTTTTTGATGGAGTGTTCTGGTCGAAAACCAGATACCTGGGCAATCCTACCTTACAGACCTGGCATCCTGTGGATAACAAGGAACCCATGTTCCAGTTTTGGCTGTAGTTATGTACATTATGCAGAAACAGCAGGTCTAGATACAAAGAGGATGATCTCTCTAGCTATACCAAAGTCACCATGATGGCATCTGGAACTACTTATTGGGTGGGTATTGATAACCAGAAGTTGGCAGAGTCAGCGAAGAAGCCAATTTTGCTTTTACCCATAGTAGTTCGGTTATTGTGGGACTGAAAGTATAGGTCACAGGAGGAGCCAAAGGAGAAAACTCTGCCATGTTCCACCATGCAGAAGGGGATAGTGGTATTTTCTGTCCCCATAGAATGAGCTACAGGCCTGGCCCACAAATCTCACCAATCCCTCAGGAGGCTTGTGCTTAAGTGACATCATGAAAGCATGGTTTCCGCACACACCAGCACCACTGGAGCTGCATTGTCAGAATTCCCCCTGGTTATGACTTCAACAGGACACATTTGCCCTGAATATCTAGGCACTGTAGAAGAGTTAATATAACCTGGGATGTATTTCCTGTTCTAATTCCTATGGATCTAAGATAGTGGTATGAAGATGGGGAGAAGGTGAAGGAAAATATACTTGTCCCTCTGAAGCCACTCCTATCCAACCCAGCCAGTCTGTGTCCCCTCACCACAAGTACAATCCAACCCCATGGAAAGTCCTGCGGGTGAGTTGCTGTGTCATAGAAGCGGTTTATTCCTTTTCTGTGAGGGACAGTTAAGGTCTACACAGATTCAGGTGAAGTATGATCTGGTCTCATGTTCTTGCCCTCCATTCTGCCCTTCATCTTAGAATTTAACAAAGAACACAGCAAGAATACTGGCTGTCAGGGATAGCAAAGATTTTAGTTTGTAGCCTAGAACAGAGTTTTTTTTAATAATACCATTACTATTGGGTTCAAAATTCATCTTCTAGCAGATAAAAGGGAACAACATAAGAGGGATCATGCAGCATGCAAAAGTTTACCTGAAAGACCATTCCAAATAGGATTTAAATGTTAGGAAATATCTCCTGCAAATCACCTTCCATTTTGAGTAGTCTGGGCTCAAAGGCCTCTTGGAATCGGAGGCTCTTCCACAACGCCCAATTTGTTTTATTTAGACCCTCCGCTGACATAATATTTCTCCTCATTAAAAACCAGTAAGCTTAACTGAACCTTTAAAACTAGCCATAATTCAACACATCCATTGTACTAAGCAAATCTGAACATACCTCTTCCTGGGTACACACCTGCACTTTCTATAGACACAATTTGTGTCTATTTTATTTTTTGTAACATCACATCATCATAATAAAGCAATCCAACTTTACAAAGTGCTGAGAGGAAAAATGGATTAGAGTTGAGGCACTGGATTGGGATTCAGGAGATCTTGTTTAATACTCAGTTATACCAGACAGACTTCACGTGACACCTTGATCAAGTCATTTGGATGAAATCCTTGCCCAACTGAAGTCAATTAGAGTTTTACCACTGATTTCAATGGGGCCAGGATTTCACCCAGAATTTCTCTGTACCTCAGTTCCCAAAATGTAAAATAGGGATAAATACTTCCTTTCTTCCTCCTTTTGTTAATCCTGTCTATTCAGATCATAAACTTTGAAGAAGTGAGTATGTACCGTGCTAGCACAATGGAGACTCCATTTCAGTTGGCATTTTTAGGCACTGCTGCAATACAAATAGATAATAAATAGCAATTTATAGCTTCCTAATTTTCACAATGCTCTAACATTCCAATTTCAGTCACACTCTCCATTGCAGACTCTTCTACAGGTAATTTATTTTAGCATTCATTATGGAACTTCATCTCAAGATGCATAACTCTTACTAAATTATCTCATTGTAAAGCCTGGAACAGAAAGGAAACTATCCTTTCAGTACTTCTTAATCTAACACTTGTTGATAAAGACTTTGAACATGGCAATATAAAATAGGAGTAAGACATGGACCACACTCATCAAGAGATGCTGTTGACATTTCATGTTAAATTTACTGTTGTATGACATCATGCTTTTAGTAATAAATAAATAAAGCATCTTCCCTTCCTTCTCATCTGCTTGAGATGTGGCTACTGCCTTCTCAGAGGCAAGATATCAAGGAAAATATACTGTTGCCATAACAACCACATTAAATACTGCAAGGAAATACACTAATGTTTTCAGTTCGTTTAAAGTGTTCACATAAAGAGCACTTGAAACATAAAATGAGATCTACTGAAGTATGAGCATAAAAGCTACACAACACTGTTACTATAGTAACCTCTGTTGTAATGTATTGTTTACACAGTATATTCTTGAACAGATAAATCATCTTCATTAAGAGCAAGGTACATCTTTAGAATCTGTTGGAAGAGTAAATAAGGTTACAGACTTGGCAAATATTTATGTCATTATGCTGGTATCTGGACAAGTATATTAGTAATTAAAAAAAACATGGAAAATATCAAGAATCACAGCTGTGTCTAACACAAAAAAAGTATATTAAACTGATTTAAAAACAACAGACCAAAGAAATTGAGAGAAGGCTTTCACTTCGTCCTTAAGTTGCATCACTTGATCTAAATGTATGTCATAAATATAAAGGGAAGGGTAAACCCCTTTGAAATCCCTCCTGGCCAGGGGAAAGCTCCTCTCACCTGTAAAGGGTTAAGAAGCTAAAGGTAACCTCGCTGGCACCTGACCAAAATGACCAATGAGGAGACAAGATACTTTCAAAAGCTGGGAGGAGGGAGACAAACAAAGGGTTTGTGTCTCTCTGTATGCTGCTCTTGCCAGGGACAGAACAGGAATGGAGTCTTAGAACTTTTAGTAAGTAATCTAGCTAGGTATGTGTTAGATTATGATTTCTTTAAATGGCTGAGAAAGGAATTGTGCTGAATAGAATAACTATTTCTGTCTGTGTATCTTTTTTGTAACTTAAGGTTTTGCCTAGAGGGGTTCTCTATGTTTTTGAATCTAATTACCCTGTAAGATATCTACCATCCTGATTTTACAGGGGGGATTTCTTTATTTCTATTTACTTCTATTTTTTATTAAAAGTCTTCTTGTAAAAACTGAATGCTTTTTCATTGTTCTCAGATCCAAGGGTTTGGGTCTGTGGTCACCTATGCAAATTGGTGAGGCTTTTTATCCAACATTTCCCAGGAAAGGGGGGGTGCAAGTGTTGGGAGGATTGTTCATTGTTCTTAAGATCCAAGGGTCTGGGTCTGTAGTCACCTAGGCAAATTGGTGAGGCTTTTTACCAAACCTTGTCCAGGAAGTGGGGTGCAAGGTTTTGGGAAGTATTTTGGGGGGAAAGACGCGTCCAAACAGCTCTTCCCCAGTAACCAGTATTAGTTTGGTGGTGGTAGCGGCCATTCCAAGGATAACGGGTGTAATATTTTGTACCTTGGGGAAGTTTTGACCTAAGCTGGTAAAGATAAGCTTAGGAGGTTTTTCATGCAGGTCCCCACATCTGTACCCTAGAGTTCAGAGTGGGGGAGGAACCTTGACAATGTAGTACATAGTTTATGCAATATTATACTATATTCTGAGAATTCTGCTATACCGAGATATGAGTAAACAACTCAACTGTTAAACTAATTTTATTTGTCAATTTAGACTTCAAGCCAGCAGCTTTATTCTCCTTTTGACTTTTGGCCAAAGCAAATATTGACTTCAATAGCTCGTCATGGAACAATGGCAGGATGTAGCCATTAGTTTTTATCATCCCTCACGATTTTCTGCATGAGTCCAGCAGATGCTAGAGCCAGTCTAATGATGACCTGAGAAGCTCCAGCCCTCTTGTGAATTTGAGCCCTGTCTGTGGGAAAACTACCTCTGATTTTCTGCCTTCTCCACTCTTACCCTAATAGTATCCCAATGCTAGAGGCTCACTGGTATCTGGTAGCATGTTTCAGCTGGCCTGGCAAATTGAGCTTACTCTGACTCACTAATGTCATAACCTGTATCTAAAAGGTATCACGTTAAGATATCAATAGACAGCTAATGACATTCTGCTCATTAATAATGTGTAGTGTATGTATGGAGGACAAATTCAAAGTTACCAAAACACCTGGAGACTGTAATTATCAATGTGTTTTGCCAGACAGAGCTAAAGTTACCTTACCCTAGACAAAGGAATATGGTTCTGCTATCCTGACGGTATTTCCAAGGTGCATTATGAGGCAATGGGAATGCCATTTACATAGATAAATATTGAAATTCAAGCTGAGGAGGGGAGGAGATCTTCCTCTGCTGTGAGGCTGAGTGGTTCAGATTGCAGGAAACAGATCGATTTGTATTTTAGCAAAGAGCAGCAGGGGGAGAAACTAGCATGAAACTTCCTTCACCAGGAGACTCCATGTCCCCTTCCTCACAGCTTGAATAAGATTTACTTTGGGAGCTAAGCTTCAGAAGAATCCATTTCAAAAGTTCACTGGACTAGAAAAGATAGTGGTAAAAAAAACCAAGTTATCTTTCACTAAGACAAGAAAAGAACCAAGCATTTTATACTTTGTAGAAGATCCTGAGCAGAGGGGTTGGTCAGCCATCTTGCTGGAAGGTAAATTTAACAAAAGCTGTAGCTAGTTAAGTCTTAGCCACTAGAAAGTGTTTTTCACTTTGTTTGCCTGGAATCATTTCTAACTATCCTTTATACCCAAACTCACTTAAAATCCTATCTTCTTTTGTTAATTAACTTGTTTTACTTTTGGTCTAAATCAAACCTCTGCTGTGTTTGACAAAGTGATTGTTAACTCCAGTTAAAATGATAAGCTGTGCATTTTGTCGCTTTAGAGGAGCAAACAAACATTTTTCTGAGGGGTCCAAGAGAGGTCTGGACACATCAGTCCAGCCCTCTCTTGGACAGATGGTTTTGGGGAAATCTGTGAGTGTAACCCCTACATAAAGTAACTGGGTGAGAGAGAAGAGCAGGTCTGTTGTGGAGTAACAAGGAGGCTGTTGGAGTCAGACTTGCTCCATCAGAGCTTGCTTGTCTGCAGGCTGTTGGTGTCCAGGCTGTGAGCCACAGCAGCAGAGCATTTAAGGCACTCAGGGTTACAGGGCAGGCAGTGGCAACCCCTCACTGGTCTGGATTGCACAACACAATGGGGTATGGATCTCCTGGGGAAGAGCAACCAATTGGAGCTGCTGCAGGTACTATCCCCAATCACTCCCAGGATCAGACTTCCATCATCACTGGCTGCAAGCAGGATGAGAGTGCCCAAGACAGCACTGTTACTTCCTCCCCTGCCCCTCAGATAAGCAATGGATGTCTCCTTTGCTCCTCCCCCACTCCTGGGGCACCAGTCCTTGGGAAGAAAAGAAGAGGATTCTAGTGTAGTCCATCCCCAAGCCTGGGATAAGAGGGGTGAAGCACCCCAGGATCTGGGGAGGACAAGACCTGATGGGGGTGGACAAATGCAAGAGCAGAACTGATGGGAGTTTAAGGTAGAATTAATTGTTGGATGTGAGGTGGGGGTGCGGGACAAGCAGATATAGAACCAGGGCTCCTATAGAGGGGGCCACAATCTTAATAAGTTTGGGAGCATTGGCAACACTAGTTGTCATGAACCAGTGGAGACAGACATGTGGGATTCAAAAATCAGACCAACGAAAGAAAGACTTATCTGCCCCCTGCCAAAAAAAAACTGGACCAAACTCATAATTTTTCAGCTTTCGGGGTGGGCAATCCTGTGCTATTCATTGTCCAACTGAATACCTGACTGAAAGCTCTGGAGAATTCTCCTTCAGAAGGGAAGAAACAACAGAGGCCTTCATTTATTTTCTTTGTAAACTAAAAAGAGAAAAAGCATGTGCTAAAGTGACTGTGTATAGCATCTCTCTCAAATAGAGGGCCTAAAATTAGTGTCCTAATTCTATTTTTAGGCAGCTAAATAAGTAGCCAGATTTTCCAAAGTGCTGAGCACTCAGCAGTTCCCAGTGAGGTCAGAGGCAGCTTCTGGGCACTCAGTACTTTGGAAAATCTGGTCACTTATCTAACTACCTTAGAATAGAATTGAGAGACTAACTTTAGTTTCCTCATTTTTAAAAAATCTTGGCCCCAGAATTTTGTCTCTGTTCAAAGTTGCATCAGTAAGCCAGTGGAAAACACAGATAACATTTTAATTAAAGCTGGTGTAAAGGAGGTCACTCAGCACAGACACAACTCCTTGTGGCATAGCAGCTCTCTGTTTGGCACACCCTGCTGAGGGTTAATCCATCACTCCAGTGTCTCTCTTCCTGCAAGTTGGCCCTCAGGCCCGGTCACACTTTAGTCCACCTCTTCCAGGGTAACAGAGTCCAATTGAGCTACAGTCCAATGATCTTGCAGTAGATTTTCTATCTATCTCTAGGCTCCACGATCCTTACACCCCACTTTCCTCTGTAGCTAGTAGAGGAACCCAGGTCCTCCTTCTGCTTGATGTTCCAGTCCATATATCCTGTAGCTGGCAGCCAAGGTCTGTTCCCTCAAACTCCTTGCTACTTGCTAAAAATGGGCCTTAACACCTCATGGCATAACTATAATCCCATTATCTGCAAATCATTACTTTAATGACTTTGTGGGCTTCAGTAGACCTTATTATGCATATGAACGTTACCCCACCCTAAAGTAAAGGAAAAGATTGTGGATGGAAGGACTGTAGGATCTCTGTATCCACATGTCATTCACATGATAGAAATTCTGAAAAAGCCAATACAATCTAGGATCTAAAATGTTTACATAGATTAAATAGGCATAAAAAACTGTAGCACTAACACTATATGTAGCACTTATATGTAGCACTAACACTGGGAAAATCATGGTCACATTAAAGTCTATTTTGTTCTTGAATTCTCAGAAAAACCTTTATTTCACCAATATACTAATTCTGTGCGTTGTAGACAAATTCCTACATAGCATTGTTAGTAGGAACTGTTCATAAAAAGGAGTGTTTCACAAGAAGATGAGTATATTTTCTTGGCAATACATACTAAGATAAGAGGCTTGCACATTTTACATTCAATTTTCAGTAAAAGTTGGCATACTTTTTCTTAGGTTCTACATAAAGTTTGACTGTGTAATAACAGTGAAAGGAAAGCAGAACTTAAAATTACAATCACATGATGAAAAATTGTGGTCTTCCACATATTTTAAGTTACATGAGAACAGAAAAGCTTTTTTAAAACATTGAAATGTGATGTACAAGATAACCAACCTTTTTTGGTCAGACTATAAATTCTATAAATTTAAAGTTTAAAATCAAGTATTAGGTAAATTGTAAGTGTAATGGGAGTAGAGGACTACAAAATAATAAGATACTTAATAGCACTCTCTCGCAGAAACTTATTTTTGTCCTTTCAATAGGTGGTAAGGCATTAGCATTTCTATAGCTAAAATTATTTCTAAATGTACAATGTCTGGGTATAAAATTGAGAATGATTATTACTTAAAATTATAAACAAGATTACAGTATGTTGATAAGTGTTTCTCAAAGATATCTGAATCAAAATGCATGCAGTCTGGTTGGGTAAGTTTTTGGGCTAAATTCATAAGGAGGAGTAGCATCTAAAGTACCCTTTAGACACCACTGGCATTCACAAAATCCCTGTTCAGCTGCTGCCTAATCTTTTAGGTGCTTAAGTTTCCACTGGTGAAGTCCCCAGGTTGCCAGATTTCAGCAGCTGGTCACGCACTAAGTCCTGCAGGGTCCAGCAGAGTAAGTCCTGACCCTGCCCAGCAGCTTTGCAGGTAACTGATGCCTAAGCCCTGGGGGGATTCACAAACTAGGATTGTCCTGCCTACTTTACCTTCAGGGCCCAATCCAGTAGGTATGCTAGAGCATCCCTAAACCTGCATATGACAGCAGAAATGGTGCCCTATTAGAATCAGTAGCTCATTGGTTAGCACACTCACCCACCATATGGAAGACAGAGGTTGATGTAGAGCAGGGGTTCCCAAACTTGGTTCAAGGCTTGTTCAGGGTAAGCCCCTGGTGGGTGCAAGATGCTTTGTTTACCTGAGTGTACACAGGTACGGCCGCTCACAGCTCCCAGTGGCCACAGTTTGCTGTTCCCGAGCAACGGGAAGTGGTGGCCTGGCCCACGTTGCTTCCCACAGCTCCCATTGACCGGGAACGGCAAACTGCAGGCACTGGGAGCTGCGAGTGGCTGTCCCGGAGGATGCTCAGGTAAACAAAGCATCTCACGACCCACCAGGGGCTTACCCTGGGCAAGCTATTAACCAAGTTTGGGAATCCCTGATGTAGAGAAGGGATTTGAACTTGGATCTCTCACATTGCAGGTAGTTTCCTTAACCAATGGGTTATGGGGTATACTTCTTTCACTTTCCCCTGTTGGAATTGTTAAAATTTGTATGAATAATATACTTTGAGTCAGAGAGAATAACTGCAGCTTAGTGGTTAGGATAGTCTACTGGAAGTGGAAGACTCAGCTCCAATAAATATTTTATACAAAGTGGAACAGCTGCAATAGGGGACAATGAAAGAGACCTATCCCAGTGGTTAGGGCATTCTCTTGGGAAGTGAGGCACCTGGGTCCAAATGCCTGTTATTTGAACTTAAATCTCCTGCAGCCTAGGTGTAGGTCTGACCACTGACTATTGGGGCAGGTAAGTCATCAAAAACAAACAACTTGGTTGTAAGCACCCAGTTTCAGGAGAGAGTTGATACTTCTGAATCCCAAGTTGAGGCAAGCACACAACAACCTTTGAGGAGAAGGGCATATGGCCTGAGAACTTCCTGACAACTTGCTTAGGTGGCTCCTGGCTCACAGTGTTAGCTTTCATTAACCCTTTTTTTTAGGTGCTCAACTTCTCTGTTGTACAGAGATCCTGAGGGCTTAACTCAGGGTCATGAATTTAATTAAGGCAGCAGGGTACCTAAAAGTTAGGCGCTGCAACACTGAACATTGCTGTAACTAAATTCCCCTTGTTAATCTAGACATCTGAGGTCAATCCAACACCTATAGAATTCAATAGGAATCTGTCCATTGATTTCAATGGCCATTGGATCATGTTCTTTGGATATTTATAGCTATTCCCCTTTTTTGCCTCAGCCTTCCTCCTGCTGACTTTCTACACACACATCCACACATTGTACTAAAGTATTGCCATCTTAAAAAAAAATTGATGCATTTCTTAGTGTTGTAGAACTCTATAAAGGAATTATATACACTGCAGTAGTCAGGCAGATAAGGAATCATTAAGGTTTAGACAGGAATCTGCAGATGCAAAAAAATCCATATTAAAGTTACTGACAATCACATTTTCAGTAAACTTTGATATTTTAACAGAAATATGACTAAAGAGAACAAAAACAAAATTTAACAATCAGTAGCAAAACATAGAGGAGTCTGACCCCCAATAAGTGCACCTGTCTCAAAAAATTAATATACGGGAAAGTTATAAACTACAAAATTCCCATACAGATCCTCAGTAACAACTTAAAGTGATTTGTGACCATAAATTCAAGAAAATATGCTTTCAGATATTTTTTAAATCCAATTTAGCCTATCATATTCAAGTAGGGTGACCAGACAGCAAATGTGAAAAATCAGGACAGGGGCTCGGGAGGGCAGCGGTGGAGGGGTAATAGGAACCTATATAAGAAAAGGACCCAAAAATCGGGACTGTCCCCATAAAATTGGGACGTCTGGTCACCCTATATTCAAGAGATGCAACACCTCATAAAAATGGCCTCTTATATTAGTAATCAAATAATGTTTTGTACTATAGCTTCTTCCAGTATATTTTTGATCCAGTCTTGACACTAAAGGTCTTTCTGCTCACCACAAGAAAAGGATCCTGCTATCAGCTGCTACTATTACTGTAGTGATAATAAATTCCACTTGGATGCCATCTTCTATACTGTCCCCATCATAATCCCTTCCATGTATCAGGTACATAAAAGGCATAATGGATTCTCCATTGGACAAGAATCTGAAGTGAATGAGGCTGTTGTCTATAAGAACCCTGCTCCACTTGTTGCAGAAGTTGGAAAGCATATAGTAAATAAAGAAGGGTGCTACAGGATGAGAAAGCATGGTGTCAGGGTCAAAGCAGTTGAATACTGCTCTGGAGAACTGGATTCTATCCCTGCCTCTGCCAGAGTTCCTATATGATGCTAGGTAAGTGGCTTAAAAATTGTCACTGGTGGCCACTAATTTTATGCTCTTCATTTCTTAAGTGCCCAACTTGAGACCTAGATTTGAAGAAATACTGAGAATTTACAGCTGCAATGAACTCAATAGGAGCTGTACTTTGAACATGTAAAGTGAGGTAAAATGCTAAGTACTCCAATAAAATCAGGCCCTAGGCATCAAAAAATGGACACCCAATATTAGCAGATACCTTTAATCTTAATCTCTGTGCCTCAATATAAAATGGGGATAACACCAATATCTTTCACTGGGGTATTGAGAAAATAAGTTAATAAATGTCTGTGAAATACTCAAATAGAAGTGTGATGAGCACCATAGTTACTTCCCTGAGGAAGTTATTCATTCTATATTCAAAGAAGAGTTTGAAAAAAAATTATTTAAAGAAGGGTTTAAATAGTGTGCAATATGTTAGGTCATCCATTGAACAATGAGGATAAAACAAAATATTGAATAGCTACTTACTCAGTCAACAAT
Organism: Caretta caretta; assembly: GCF_965140235.1. Lineage (NCBI taxonomy): Eukaryota > Metazoa > Chordata > Testudines > Cheloniidae > Caretta > Caretta caretta. The sequence continues at coordinate 62,469,332 of NC_134213.1, read as the reverse complement.
GTTCATGCTATAGATTGGATCAGGCAGGAGTCCTGTGCGGAAAATATAGTATGTGATCATGTAATTAGAGACTGCATCATAATGCATATCCAAAAGGGGGCCGAATTAAGGTTTCATGGGCAACCATAATTCTAGCATTTCCTAATTGTTGAGTGCTTGACTTAGAAATCTTAATATTCTTTTGATGTAGCTTTTTCAGTATAATTTCCTAAGTATTTAAAAAGAACCTATACATTTACCATACAGATCTCTGCTACTTGAGCTAATGGAGTAATTGATTGCAGTAGATTGTCATCCTCTACATGGGCAAGCACGAGATGGGGGATGAGACATTTTCTGCAGTAGGTTTCACAGATATTTTTGTTGACAGCAGAGCAATGTTGAGACTCCAGAATCTTGGGTTTCATTGCTTGTTCTGGACGATATATGCTCTAGTGGCCACAGACCCTTCTTCCCCTGCTCCCCAGAAAGCTTGACCCCATCTTCACTTGACCCCTCCAGCCTGTCCTTGTCCCCCATCTAGTTCCTCAGCACTGTCCTCTCTTAACTACTCACCTAGCTAGTTGGGACTGGGATAAGGAGTCTGGGGGTGGACACCTCCAATCAGCCAGTCCAGCCCCTCATCTTCCAGTTTCAGTCACCTTCCTTAGCCTCCTTGTCCCAGTCTACTCCATTTTCTATTCCCACCTCTATTTCAGTCGCACTGCCTGGATCCAGCAGTGAGTATGCTGAAAGCACTGAAGAGAGTCTCCCTGATCTCAGTTGCTAAGGCAGATGCCACAGCAGCCCAGAATAGCAATTGCAGGGAAGAAATCCTGCTCAATCCTTTGCTGGAGCATGTTCAGTACAGATGAAATCCTCAGAGAATTTAGCTGCCAAATTCTAACAAGTTTCCACCGAGAGAGAATTCAGATTTTGAAAAGGCTTATAATTTGGCAAAATTTGGATACATTTTATGAGGATAGCAAAAGGCACAACACCGGCATCAGGGTGACACGCGCTCCTCCCTCCCACCCAAGTCCCTGCTCCACAGCATAAAGTTGCTAGAGCTTCTTAACAAAGCAGATGTGAGAATATTTAAGATGGGCAAAACACTGTATTATTCCCTCATCTCATTCTCAGAAGCATCTGAAATTTTCTTACTGAAACAATGACCGCCTCCGTCAAAATTATATAGACAATCCTTAGGCATACATCAAGCACAGGACATTTCAGCCTGAACAGTTAAAATTTGGCAAAGTTATAAGCAAGTGAAAATTGGGTCTTAAAATAGGAAGTGTCAGGCAATCTTAACTATAAGTGTTGCTACCTGTGCTATCTTCTTTAGATACATACACACATGCATATACATGGAGTGTGTCGTCCAGAGAAACACATTGTCATGGTGTCACTAAAATGGCCTTTTCATATATCTTTCACCTGCTCTTTGAAAAGAGTTTCATAGTTGTCATGGTCATATTAACAGTCTGAAGCTAGACGGATTGTAGTTTTTGTTAACCATCTTCAGTTAACAAAAGCTTTAAAATATTCCTTTACTTTTTTTTTTTATTGTAGTTCAGTAATTCTTAAGGAATAAGTCTTTGTTCCATATAGAAAACCACAGTACAAAAGCAGCACTGAGGTCTTGTCACAAGATGCTCTAGTCAGCACAGGTGCATCTCCTCCTGGCTGTTCTGGGAATTGCTCTCTTCTAGGTCCGACACCTCCCCTTGCAGTCTCTCCCCTCCCTGTTGTCCCCTCTCTCTGGTCCCCTTTCATTCCAGATTTATCTTAATGACTCAGCCCTCCAGCCAGGTCACTATGAGATTTCCCCTACCAGGATATAGTGTCTCATTGGACCCACTGTCCAGACACTGTCAACAGCTGGTAGGGGAACCCAGGCCCACCCATTACTCTGGGTTCCAACCCACCTCACATCCAAAGTCTTCTCAGTCCCACACTTTGCTGCTCTCCCTCTAGACTGCTTCCTACCTGCCTCCCGCAGGTTCTCTTCTCCACCCTTCTCACTTCTAAGTATGCCCTACCCTCTGGACCAGGATCCCAGGGTCTTAACTCTGTGCCTGGGTTCTCTCCTCCCTTTTGTAATGCACCAAGGGCAACTACAAAATTCCTCACTGGAGCCATTTCTATTGCTGGCATCCTGCCTTTATACTAGCCCAGCTCACAGCTGCTCAGCTGAGCTCCATCTTCCAATCAGGGATTGCTTCTTTAGCCTAGTCCCTTCACCTGCAGCCTGCCACACTAATTGAACCTTTTAAAGCTTCCTTAACTCTTTCAGGGCTGTTTGGGGTGAAAACCCAATCACAGGTCCTATTGTCCCTATAATAAACTAAGTCCATAAAATAATATGGATCTCATAGGCTCCAATACATAGTATGTTATTTCACTGGAATTCCTTTATGGTTCTCAGTGCTTTGTTTTAAATATTGTATCTTTATATTTAGTGCCAAATTGATATTTTCAAAATTAATATACTCTGAAAAATTGCTCAAACCTATGAAGAATAAAATTAATATGCCCAGAAATGAAAATCCTCACCTCCCAATATCTTAATTAATTATTGTTTAGTCCACATAAAGATGAAGTAAAGACAAAATTGCACATAAGAATAACCCTTGAACATTTTTTTTTGGTGAAGCAAAATCAGGCACATTTGGAGGGATAGGAAACCAGATCAGATGCTGAGGCTGTTGACTCCTATATCTATAATGAGATGAACCAAAGCTTCATACTCAAACACCCCTGACTGTTGTAAAATCTGTAACCTAACCCAGGCATCATTGTTCATATTGTATACTGCCTTGAAAAATGAGACCATGTTTATGATTAAGCCCAAATATTTAGTAAATTTGGTTTCCTCTAACAAGTGAGAGAACAGTATTGACATGCTTGTAACATCTTCATTATTGCCTAAATTAACATTTCTTGGAAGAACAGCCTTTGGCTTTATCTTTGTGTCATCAGTTCGATAAACCAACAGTATAGTCTCCTTTAAAACGCTGTTCTCCCGGATAGCATCTTAATGTTTATGATTCAGAGTGTGGGTTATATTCAATGGGACTGTCTTGGGGGTTGAAGTCATGCATGTGGGTGTAGGACACAGAGCCTTTATTTATTTTATTATTGCACCTGGACACCCTTTAATTCATTCTCCAATTTGTAGGTAAATCCTTGTCCCTAAACAAGGATCATTAGTGATACAAAACAAGTTTCCTTTGGTGACAAAGCTCTCTGATGGTTTTGTCTTAAGGGGCAGCCTGTAAATGATTCCTTTTTAATTAAAATGTTGATGCTTATAAAAGGTCAGCAGAAAAACAATGATGTGCTCTAGCTCTGCCTCTGCTGGCTCGGCCCCAGCGAATATCAAGCACTAGTCCCCAAGCTGCACTTGAAATAGTTGATGGTGCCAACACACAAACAGGAAAGAAAAAGGGGCGGGGGGAGGTATGTAGGTATTTACCAGCATTGTACTCTAGGAAGACAATTTTGGCAAGATGAATATATATCTGTTTAGAAAATTACATGTATTTTCAATCTTTAAAATAAGATATCAGACAATTGAGAATAAAGTGATAAATTGGGGTTGAGGGAGGACAAAATTTAAATCCATCAACTTTCCCTTAAATTTAAACTGTGATATACTACAGAAATCCAATTATCTGAACAGAATGGGGAGATATGAAATTTAGTCACAGACCGGGGACTTTTCAATGCAAATGATTCATGCTACAGGACATAAACTAATTTCAAATTATGGGACAGAAGGATAAGAAGAGTCTGGATTAATACATGGGGTAAAGATATAAAAAATGACCCACTTGCTTGTAAGTTTTTATTCTTCCCTTTATAATAATGACTCGCCACCTTTGAGAACTGATATACTTTACAATTTCATTTTGAGTTTATAATTTCCTTGTATTATTGCTACTTCAAATATGAAAATATATAAGAAACCATAAAGAACATATGAAATGTTCAAAATCCACCCACCCTTCCCAATGTTTATCCTGTAGCAAGCTGCTTTTCTCTGTGTATTCATATACTGCAGTCATTTTAGGATGACTTTATTAACCCTCAATACTGTAAAGCTGTCACTGAATGTTCTACTCATCACAGGTGTATATTTCAAATTATAGGCTTGTAAAATAACCTATTCAGGCTTAATTACAAGAATTCATAAACACAAGAGTTCAGTTTACAAAAGGACATAAATTCCAGTTTATTTGAAATAAAATAGCCAAAATATTTGGGCATGATCCCCTGATATGGACAAAGAACACAGTGGGAAGGTCAGGGGAAGGTGAAAGTTAAGGCAAAGGTCACATTTGCACTTCTCAGATCCACAGTGCAAGATGGAGCAGACTTTGATTGCAAGTAGCCAGAACACTCAAAAACAGCAGGTGAGGATATCAGAGATTAGGGAACCTCCAGTCACAGCTTGGATTGAATGAATGGACTATAAAGTGGATAGAAAGCTGGCTAGATAGTTGGGCTCAACAGGTAGTGGTCCAGGGCTCGATGTCTAGTTGGCAGCTGGTATCAAGCTGAGTGCCCCAGAGGTCAGTCCTGGGGCTGGTTTTGTTCAACATCTTCATTAATGACCTGGATGTTGGGATGGATTGCACCCTCAGCAAGTTTGCAAATGGCACTAATCTGGGGGGAGAGGTAGATAAGCTGGAGGGTAGGGATAGGGTCCAGAGTGACCTAGACAAATTGGAGGATTGGGCCAAAAGAAAGCTGATGAGGTTCAACAAGGACAAGTGCAGAGTCCTGCACTTTGGATGGAAGAATCCCATGCACGGCTATAGGCTGGGGACTGACTGGTTAAGCAGCAGTTCTTCAGAAAAGGACGTGGGTATTACAGTGGACGAGAAGCTGGATATGAGTCAACAGTGTACCCTTGTTGCCAAGAAGGCTAACGACACATTGGGATGCATTAGTAGGAGTATTGCTAGCAGATCCAGGGAAGTGATTATTCCTGTCTATTCAGCACTGGTGAGGCCACACCTGGAGTATTGCATCCAGTTTTGGTCCCCCCAATAGAGAAGGGATGTGGACAAATTGGAGAGAGTCCAGTGGAGGGCAATGAAAATGATTAGGGGGCTAGGGCACATGACTTATGAGGAGAGGCTGAGGGAACTGGTTTTATTTAGTCTGCAGAAGAGAAAAGTGAGGGGGGATTTGATAGCAGCCTTCAACTACCTGAAGCCAGGGGGTTCCAAATAGGATGGAGATGGAGCTAAGCTGTTCTCAGTGGTGACAGATGACAGAACAAGGAGAAATGGTCTCAAGATTCAGTGGGGGAAGATCTAGGTTAGATATTAGGAAAAACTATTTCACTAGGAGTATGGTTAAGCACTGGAATGGGTTAAGTAGGGACGTCATGGCATCTCCATCCTTAGAGGTTTTTAAGGTCTGGGTTGACAAATCCCTGGTTGGGATTATTTTGTTGGAGTTGGTCCTGCTTTGAGCAGAGGGTTGGACTAGATGATTTCCTGAGGTCTCTTCCAACCCTAATCTTCTATGATTGTACAGTGGCAGAGTAGGCCCCACTATGCTGGTCCTATTCCCGTGAAGAATTCCTTACAATGGGGTGATCTTCCCATGACATTTTATGATGGATCCAAGCCAAATTATGGGTGGCAGCATGGTGCTGTTTTAAAATTTAGATTGTAACAATGTTTGTCACTTAATTACCAGAGAATATTTAGTACTTTCCTCTGCTCTAGATCACAGACATCCAGGGGTGCAGGTGAGATATGTTCTATCCCTCAAACCAAGCAAGTCAGAGAAGATAGGAGCACTCAACAGGACTTGGCTTAGAAAAGAGTGATGATTGGATGGTCATGTTCATATTAGCATAGCCAGACAGCAAAAGGGTCAGATGCTCAGCTGACATACATCAATATTGGCTGCTGTAGAGCTACTCTGATTTAAACTGGCTGATGATTGGGTCCCACCAACTAGTTTTCATTTTACTCTTATTTTCCCTTCAATGATCTTGAACTGAAACTTTATAGAAGTGTGTTTGTATTCATCCATATTTTTGTATTTGATGCTATAAGCCTCTCAGTGAGATTCTCCTGTAGGGTACATTGAGGGAAATCCTCAGCTGCTGCAAACCATAATCAATGGAAATTTGATGGTTTATACCAACTGGGGATCTGCCCCAAGTGAATTCATTGGAACAATGTTTTCTTATGGTATTTACAAGTCTCAATAGATATACCTTTTAAAGGGATATGAATAATATCTGCTGATGGACCAATAAGTCAAAACATATATTTTTTTCTATTTTGTTTTGGTAACTTTTGTCTTTTTATAGAAATTTAACTATTTTATTTACCTTTGTAGAATTCAAAGGAATGACCACAAAGAGATGAGTAAAGAAAGACACCCCTCACAGATACATTTTTGACATTTTCTGCATTTAAGTTGTGTCCTGAAATCTGAGACCAAAGGTTCAACCTACACATCAAGCAGATGAAATGGGCCAGTAGAGAGAGTCATGGCTGCCAGAACTACTCACCTTTACATCTATTACACAGGTTGTTTTTGCCTTTGGTTACCATTTATTTCTTTGGATTTAGGGTTTCTTTTTTTGTTAATAAAAATGTTTATTGAATAGATACAGCCCAATCTAATCCCCATTAAAGCTAATAGGAGTTGAACATACTAATAGATACCATATAATAAACATAAAGGACACCTTACTTATAAAGCCACTCACCAGTCTGAATGTGTAGTCTGTTGTAGTTACAACTATCATAAGACTATTACATAAATTAAAAAAAAACCCAGGGACTTTGTGAATTTGATAGCACTTTAACTAGTCACAAAGTATAGACCATATCTGTGTTTTTTCCTGCATACTCATTGTTTTCCCTTATTATATGTGAGAAGAGAGAAGCATTTACAGTCAGAAAAACTGGAGGATTCTGGGGTAGGTGTTGTACCTAAAACTAGTTTCAGGTTTGGGGTTTTTTGTTTTGTTTTTTTAACTTGACTAGATTTCAAAATGGTGTCCCTTTAAAGAGAGTGGATTTAATTCCTAAGCTTTTTTCCTCTAGCTAGGAAACAGTTATGGCTCCCTTCAGATCCATCTCAGTAGGTACGTATTTGACTTGTCAGATTTTCCATTATTCTTATGATTTGTAGTACAGTAGCCCCTAGAGGCCCTGAACTGTTGTGCTAAAATCCATTGTGGCAGAGCTGCGACCTTGTCCCCCAGGTCCTGCGCTTCCAGGCGGTTTATGCTAGCCTCAGAGGCTCACTGCAACCCTCCACATAGTCCTTCTCTCTCTAGGGCCAGGGTTACAGTCTACTGAGCCCTTTTCATCATAAGCCAGTAGGAGATTGGTGAGAGAATCCCCACGGTCTCGGTTGTCCCGAGGGACTTATTCAAGAACTGTTTAGCCTCCTGTCCTGACAGGGACCTCCAGGAGGTGTTTCTGTAGTAGCGGGTTGGGGGGAACTCTGGGTTCCAGTCCAGGGACCCTAATAGCAGCAGCTGTTGGCAGCTGACCTTTTCACCACCAGAGTTGCTATATTTCCCTGGGCCACTTCCCCACAGCTCTCCCGCTTCTTTCTCTTAATGCCTTCTTCACCCTTACCTTAGGGCTCCCTTTCCAGTGGCTTGAGGGTGTCTTCATTACCCAGACCTTCAGCCACATTTCCACTCACCTTGACCTGACCGGAGTGAGTCCTTTTATAGTATCAGAGGGGCCTTCATTAGAGTCATGTGTTTGCATTAGCTTAACAGCCTCACCTGACTCTTTGCATGTTAATTGGAGTCAGGTGTTCTCATTAGCCTAACAGCTTCAACTGACTCTTTGCAGGGTAACTGGAGTCATGTGTCCACCCTTGCCTGGAGCAGCCTCTGCTCTGGTCAGTCAGGGAACAGAAAACTGCTTATCCAGTGGCCAGTATATCTGCCTTCTACTACTCTGCTTTACCCAGCTGGCCTAGGTCTATCACACCATATACACAAATAGTAAGAGGAAGTCCCTGCCTTAAAGAGCTTGCCCTCTAAATACACAAAACTGGCAAAAGGTAGGAGAGGAAATAAAGTCACAGAAGAATGAAGTGATTGGCCCAAGATCACAGTACAGATATTATGGAATCCAATTCAAGATACTATTCTTTTAATCTGAAAGCCCTGCTTTGAGATTGCAGGAAGCTGTAATAAAAATAAAGATATAAAACTAACAATCAATGGACAAAGCTATTTTGAGAAGACTAGCAATCAGGAAAAGCACTAAGACATCAAATTGATTGCATAGAAAAATAAGCTTGATTAAGAAACATCAGGTTGATGAGAGTTCTTGAAGACATGGAAACAGCATTTTTTTCCATCAAACATTAGGCCTGTACAGTAGCAGAGTCTATTTACAAAACCAAAGAGACAAGATCCTGCATGGTATATGAAATACAGAATGAAAGATTTCAAGTATTTTGATGTTATTTGGGAACTATAATTAATCTTTTAGAACCAGATATTTGCAAGTTATTTAGGCACCTAAAGATGCAGTTAGGTGCTTTGTGGGATTTTCAAACCCACCTAGGTGCCTAACTCCCATAGGCACTTTAAAAAACCCTACTAGACACCTATCTGCTTCTTTAGGTGCCTAAATACCTTTTAAAAATCTGGATCCTAGAGCCTCATTTTATCTTGAACTTTTTTCCATGTGGCATCAACACAGATAGATGAAGCCTAAAGGCAAAATCTATTAATGTTTTTGGTCTTGTACATTCACACACATCACTCTGGTTAACATCTTTATCATCAATCTAAACAGTGGAAGAAAATGGACTCCTGTCTAAGGCTTTTATCTTTCCCTGGGCTAACTTCAATTAAATGTTTTTATCTGCTTGTTTTCTTTCAAAAGGCAACCTAAAAAATAGTTAAACAAGGATTTAATGGCATCTTTGATGTCCTTAAGTTTTATTGCTTAGCACTGTAATATTATTATCTGTACTTAATCCTGCTCACAGTGGAAATTAAGTATTTTACTAGCGTCTATGTCTATGTTTGTGTATAGATAATCTTGACAAGAGATCTATCTATGGAGGAAAGATAATGAGAAATCTAGTCAAAGGCATTGGAGGTGTTTCGGTTGCAAGATTAATTGTGTGCAACAAGTGAGAACTAATAGTGATTATTGGGCCTGATTCAAAGCCCAGTGAAAGCAATAGAAATATTTCCATTGATTTCAGTGGGCTTTGGATCAGCCCTGCTCTAAGCTCATAGAATATGCAAGTTACTGTGGAAGATATATTTTGTACATGGGTCTTTTATGTAGAAGTTACATGGTTCGCCAGTCTTATGACTCTTCCTTTGCTTTCGGATACATTTGGGAAGATGCAAATTTTTGCAGGAAGAAGAACTATCAAAACCTCTTACTCTCTCTTTTTTTTATCTATATATAAACATGCCAAGGAGAAATCTGTCGTTTGGGTATTCGACCCAGTTGTAAGTTATTTCAGCAGAAGATGGAACACTCTGCACCCACAATGGATATCGCTGTAATTTAGCATTACTATTTGATTCTTAGTGTCTTTTACATGTATTGTTCATCCCTAGTGCCTGAGGGTATGTCTACACTACGGAATTAGGTCCAATTTATAGAAGTTGTTTTTTTAGAAATCTGTTTTATATATTCGAGTGTGTGTGTCCCCACAGAAAATGCTCTAAGTGCATTAAGTGCATTAACTCGGCAGAGGGCTTCCACAGTACCGAGGCAAGCGTCGACTTCCGGAGTGTTGCACTGTGGGTAGCTATCCCACAGTTCCCGCAGTCTCCGCTGCCCATTGGAATTCTGGGTTGAAACCCCAATGCCTGATGGGGCTAAAACATAGTCACGGGTGGTTCTGGGTACATATCGCCAGGCCCCCGTTCCCTCCCTCCCTCCGTGAAAGCAAGAGCAGACAATTGTTTCGCGCCTTTTTTCCTGAGTTACCTGTGCAGACGCCATACCACAGCAAGCATGGAGCACACTCAGGTAACCGTCACCGTATGTCTCCTGGGTGCTGGCAGACATGGTACTGCATTGCTACACAGCAGCAGCAACCCATTGCCTTCTGGCAGCAGACGGTGCAATACGACTGGTAGCCGTCATTGTCATGTCCGAGGTGCTCCTGGCCACGTTGGCCAGGAGCGCCTGGGCAGACATGGACGCAGAGACTAAATTTGGAGTGACTTGACCAGGTCATTCTCTTTAGTCCTGCAGTCAGTCCTATTGAACCGTTTTATGGTGAGCAGGCAGACAATACGGATTGCTAGCAGTCGTACTGTACCATCTTCTGCCAGGCAGGCAAGAGATGAGGATGGCTAGCAGTCGTATTGCACCATCTTCTGCCAAGCAGCCATGAGATGTGGATGGCATGCAGTCCTTCTGCACCGTCTGCTGCCAGCCAAAGATGTAAAAGATAGATGGAGTGGATCAAAACAAGAAATAGACCAGATTTGTTTTGTACTCATTTGCTTCCCCCCCTCCCCCGTCTAGGGGACTCATTCCTCTAGGTCACACTGCAGTCACTCACAGAGAAGGTGTAGCGAGATAAATCTAGCCATGTATCAATCAGAGGCCAGACTAACCTCTTTGTTCCAATAAGAACAATAACTTAGGTGCACCATTTCTTATTGGAACCCTCCGTGAAGTCCTGCCTGAAATACTCTTTGATGTAAAGCCACCCCCTTTGTTGATTTTAGCTCCCTGAAGCCAACCCTGTAAGCCGTGTCGTCGGTAGCTCCTTCCTCCATCAGAGCAATGGCAGACAATCGTTACGCGCCTTTTTTCCATGCGGACGCCATGCCAAGGCAAGTATGGAGGCCGCTCAGCTCACTTTGGCAATTAGGAGCACATTAAACACCACACGCATTATTCAGCAGCATATGCAGTACCAGAACCTGGCAGAGTGATACCGCACAAGGAGGCGACATCAGCGTGGTCACGTGAGTGATCAGGACATGGACACAGATTTCTCTGAAAGCGTGGGCCCTGCCAATGCATGCATCATGGTGCTAATGGGGCAGGTTCATGCTGGGGAACGCCGATTCTGGGCTCAGGAAACAAGCACAGACTGGTGGGACCGCATAGTGTTGCAGGTCTGGGACGATTCCCAGTGGCTGCGAAACTTTCGCATGCGTAAGGGCACTTTCATGGAACTTTGTGACTTCCTTTCCCCTGCCCTGAAGCGCATGAATACCAAGATGAGAGCAGCCCTCACAGTTGAGAAGTGAGTCGCGATAGCCCTGTGGAAGCTTGCAATGCCAGATAGCTACCAGTCAGTTGGGAATCAATTTGGAGAGGTCAAATCTACTGTGGGGGCTGCTGTGATGCAAGTAGCCCACGCAATCAAAGATCTGCTGATATCAAGGGTAGTGACCCTGGGAAATGTGCAGGTCATAGTGGATGGCTTTGCTGCAATGGGATTCCCTAAATGGGGTGGGGCCATAGATGGAACCCATATCCCTATCTTGACACTGGAGCACCAAGCCGCCGAGTACATAAACCGCAAGGGGTACTTTTCAATAGTACTGCACGCTCTGGTGGATCACAAGGGACGTTTCACCAATATCAATGTGGGATGGCCGGGAAAGGTACATGATGATCGCATCTTCAGGAACTCTGGTCTGTTTCAAAAGCTGCAGGAAGGGACTTTATTCCCAGACCAGAAAATAACAGTTGGGGACGTTGAAATGCCTATATGTATCCTTGGGGACCCAGCCTACCCCTTAATGCCATGGCTCATGAAGCCGTACACAGGCAGCCTGGACAGTAGTCAGGAGCTGTTCAACTACAGGCTGAGCAAGTGCAGAATGGTGGTAGAATGTGCATTTGGACGTTTAAAGGCGCGCTGGCGCAGTTTACTGACTCGCTTAGACCTCAGCGAAACCAATATTCCCACTGTTATTACTGCTTGCTGTGTGTTCCACAATATCTGTGAGAGTAAGCGGGAGACATTTATGGTGGGGTGGGAGGTTGAGGCAAATTGAGTAGCTGCTGGTTACGCGCAGACAGACACTAGGGCGGTTAGAAGATCACAGGAGGGCGCGGCGCATCAGAGAAGCTTTGAAAACCAGTTTCATGACTGGTCAGGCTATGGTGTGAAAGTTCTCTTTGTTTCTCCTTGATGAAACTCCCCGCCCCTTGGTTCACTCTACTTCCCTGCAAGCTAACCAACCTCCCCTCCTCCCTTTAATCATTGCTTGCAGAGGCAATAAAGTCATTGTTGCTTCACATTCATGCATTCTTTATTCATTCATCACACAAATAGGGGGACTACTACCAAGGTAGCCCAGGAGGGGTGGTGGAGGAGGGAAGGAAAATGCCACCCAGCACTTTAAAATTTACAACTTTAAAATGTATGGAATGCCAGCCTTCTTTTTTTGGGGGCAATCCTCTGTGGCGGAGTGGCTGATTGGCCGGTGGCCCCCCCCGCACCGCGTTCTTGGGCGTCTGGGTGTGGAGGCTATGCAACTTGGGGAGGAGGGCAGTTGGTTACACAGGGGCTGTAGTGGCAGTCTGTGCTCCAGCTGCCTTTGCTGCAGCTCAACCATACACTGGAGCATACTGGTTTGGTCCTCCAGCAGCCTCAGCATTGAATCCTGCCTCCTTTCATCATGCTGCCGCCACATTTTAGCTTCAGCCCTGTCTTCAGCCTGCCACTTACTCTCTTCAGCCTGCCACCTCTCCTCCCGGTCATTTTGTGCTTTCCTGCACTCTGACATTATTTGCCTCCACGCATTCGTCTGTGCTCTGTCAGTGTGGGAGGACTGCATGAGCTCAGAGAACATTTCATCACGAGTGCATTTTTTTTTCTTTCTAATCTTCACTAGCCTCTTGGAAGGAGAAGATCCTGTGATCATTGAAACACATGCAGCTGGTGGAGAAAAAAAAAAGGGACAGCAGTATTTAAAAAGACACATTTTATAAAACAGTGGCTACACTCTTACAGGGTAAACCTTGCTGTTAACATTACATACATAGCACATGTGCTTTCGTTACAAGGTCGCATTTTTCCTCCCCCCACCGCGTGGCTACCCCCTCAACCCTTCCCCCTCCCCGTGGCTAACAGCGGGGAACATTTCTGTTCAGCCACAGGCAAACAGCTCAGCAGGAACGGGCTCCTCTGAATACCCCCTAAAGAAAAGCACCCTATTTCAACCAGGAGACCATGAATGATATCTCACTCTCCTGATGATAACACAGAAAGATAAAGAACGGATGTTGTTTGAATGCCAGCAAACATACACTGCAATGCTTTCTTGTACAATGATTCCCGAGTACGTGTTACTGGCCTGGAGTGGTAAAGTGTCCTACCATGATAGACGCAATAAGGCTGCCCTCCCCAGAAACCTTTTGCAAAGGCTTCGGGAGTACATCCAGGAGAGCCGCGAATGCCAGGGCAAATTAATCCTTTCACATGCTTGCTTTTAAACCATGTATAGTATTTTAAAAGGTACACTCACCGGAGGTCCCTTCTCCGCCTTCCGGGTCCAGGAGGCAGCCTTGGGTGGGTTTGGGGGGTACTGGCTCTAGGTCCTGGGTGAGAAACAGTTCCTGGCTGTCGGGAAAACCGGTTTCTCTGCTTGCTTGCTGTGAGCTATCTACAACCTCATCATCATCATCATCATCTTCTTCGTCCCCAAAACTTGCTTCCGTGTTGCTTCCATCTCCATTGAAGGAGTCAAACAGCTGGGGTAATGGTGGCTGAACCCCCTAAAATGGCATGCAGCTCATCATAGAAGCGGCATGTTTGGGGCTCTGACCCGGAGCGGCCGTTCGCCCCTCTGGTTTTCTGGTAGGCTTGCTTCAGCTCCTTAAGTTTCACATGGCACTGCTTCGGATCCCTGTTATGGCCTCTGTTCTTCATGCCCTGGGAGATTTTGACAAAGGTTTTGGCATTTCGAAAACTGGAACGGAGTTCTGATAGCACGGATTCCTCTCCCCACACAGCGATCAGATCCCGTACCTCCCGTTCAGTTCATGCTGGAGCTCTTTTGCGATTCTGGGACTCCATCATGGTCACCTGTGCTGATGAGCTCTGCATGGTCACCTGCAGCTTGCCACGCTGCCCAAACAGGAAATGAGATTCAAAAGTTCGCAGTTCTTTTCCTGTCTACTGGGCCAGTGCATCTGAGTTGAGAGTGCTGTCCCGAGCGGTCACAATGGAGCACTCTGGGATAGCTCCCGGAGGCCAATACCATCGAACTGTGTCCACAGTACCCCAAATTCGACCTGGCAAGGCCGATTTAAGCGCTAATCCACTTGTCGGGGTGGAGTACGGAAATCGATTTTAAGAGCCCTTTGAGTCGAAATAAAGGGCTTCATCGTGTGGACGGGTGCAGTTTTACATCGATTTAACGCTGCTGAATTCGACCTAAAGTCCTAATGTAGACCAGGGCTGAGTTACCTACTTAAGTATGTTTTAAACTTTCAGCTTTAGAAATATTTGACATCCCCCAAGATTAGGTAGTGTACTGACAAGGAGAGCTCTCTATTTGTCATTCTTCTCATGAAGGAGAGATGTTTTACAGAGGCTTTCAATTTATTCATTAATGAATATCTTCTCTTTACATCAATCATAAATTAATCCAACTACACCCTCATTTCCCCACTCTGGTGCCATATACAAACAGATTTTTGTAATGAAGAATCTTTTTAAGATGAAGTGTTATGCCCTGTAGAACACCACCAAAAACTGTTCTCCTTTATACAATCCCACCCTTGTTTCAGTGCTATGTCTTCTAAAAGTAACTATTTTCTTTCTTGCAACTTCAGATGAACATTCCCATAGGGTATCAGTTATGTAACTAAATTTAATTACAATAAATTCTGACAGCTGGATACCAAAAGTGTAACCAGAAAGAGCAAAAACTGCATATCAGTGAAGTCAAGCACTCAGCTATTGTACCAGACCTCAATCAGTGTCAATTGTTATAGCGTCATTAAGTTCAATTAAGTTAATACAGCTGGTCAAAAATTTTCCAATTTAGACTGTTCTGACATAAAATTGGGTTTCCAAAATGAAAGTATCTGCTTTCTGATGAAGGGCAACTCTTTTGGGAGGAAGGGGAATGTACAAAAAGCACAGAAACTGAAAACTTATTTAAAAGTCACCACAATGCCTCACACCGCCCTTGAGTCTCCTCTCTGGGAGGGTTCCCCAGAGAGATTACGTATTCCACAATGCACTAGGGCCAGCGACTTACTTCATGCCCCATGGTGGCTTAGCAAGAGGTGAGACAGTGGTACATCATGGGATAATAGTCCAGCCAAGAAGCCTAGTCCACAGAAGACATGGAACTCCTGAACTACAGCTCCCATGAGACATGACATTTCCTAATCCTTCATTATGATTTTTCATTCCCCGCTTTTTTTGGCCAAAAAGTAAAAAAAAAAATGTCCATGGAAAATATAACATTCAGATCAACTTTGGGAGCCAGTCTGGCTCCTATCAGCTGAGGATTTTGTGTAGGCAGTTAGAAAGCTAGAAACCTGGCTAGCCTAACTACAGTGAAGTGAAAGTGCACATTATTTTAACCTCTTCAGGCCAGGGTCTGTCTGCATTTTGTGGTATCAGCACATTGCCAGTCAACTAATAATAATCATAATATATTGATATGCCCATTATGAGCGTATAATTAAAATTAAAAATGGATAGAAAAACTTCAGCTAAAGTGAGAAAGTTGAAGGCTATAAACTACAAGCCAAATTCTACCTTCATGTATCAATGGGAATTGCACATATGCACCTGAAGGCTATTTGACAACTTGTGCAGGAGGAAACTACATGTTTAAATAGCTCACTTGCCATTCTAAAAGTGACAGTTACTGGACTTCCTCTATTCCTTAGATGACTCAAGATTCTAAGTTTATAAAACTATAGTATCTAGGTAAAATAATTTTATTTGAGTGCTACTATGAAGATTAAATGTCCATTTGCACTCTGCAAATATCTGTTAATTTACAGCTGAAATATACAGAACATAAGTTACAGTTTATCATAATAAATAACAGTATTTAAAGGCTTTGTAAGAGAAACAGCAGCAGATTTTAAATACCATTTTCTGATTTTTTTTCTGTAGTTTCAGCTGAACCCTGACAATTGTTCAGTTTCTCTTCCCTACCTTATCCATCCCCCCCACACAGACACACCCAATCCCTATACACTTTTCAGCATTTGTATCTAACTCCCACTTCATTTAATAACGTGCTCCTTATTGGCCTCCATGTTCCTCAAAAAAGATATGTAAGAAGTCAGAGCTACCAGACATTCTCAATACTACATTAAGAAAGGTATCCTACTGTATCCCAAACACCACTAAAAGTATAGCTAGGGCTGTCAAGCAATTAAAAAAATTAATTGTGATTAATCGCACTGATAAACAGTAATAGAATACCATTCATTTAAATATTTTTGGGTGTTTTCTACATTTTCAAGTATATTGATTTCAATTACAACAGAATACAAAGTGTACTGTGCTCACTTTATTTTTATTTTTGATTACAACTATTTGCACTGTAAAAAACAAATAATATTTTTCAATTCACCTCATACAAGTACTGTAGTGCAATCTCTGTCATGAATGTTGAACTTACAAATGTAGAATTATGTACAAAAAAATAACTGGTGGCCGAAACTTGAAGGGGCATATGAATGTTTAGCAAATCTGGCAGCTAAATACCTTGCAATGCCAGCTACAAAAGTCCCATGTGAACACCTGTTCTCACTTTTTCGTGACATTGTAAAGAAGAAGTGGGGAACGTTATTTCCCCTAAATGTAAACAAACTTGTTTAATTCATAGATTCATAGACTTTAAGGTCAGAAGGGACCATTATGATCATCTAGTCTGACCTCCTGCACAACACAGGCCACAGAATCTCACCCACCCACTCCTGCAATAAACCTCTCACCTATGTCTGACCTATTGAAGCCCTCAAATCCTGTTTTAAAGACTGCAAGGCGCAGAGAATCCTGCAGCAAGTGACCCATGCCCCATGCTGCAGAGGAAGGTGAAAAACCCCCAGGGCCTCTGCCAATCTGTCCTGACGGAAAATTCCTTCCTGACCCCAAATACGGCGATCAGCTGAACCCTGACAATGTGGGCAAGACTCACCAGCCAGACCCCCAGGGAGAATTCTCTGTAGTAACTCAGATCCCACCCTATCTAGTGTCCTGTCACAGGCCATTGGGCATATTTACCGCTAATAATCAAAGATCAATTAACTGCCAAAATTAGGCTATCCCATCATACCATCCCCTCCATAAACTTATCAAGCTTAGTCTTGAAGCCAGATATGTCTTTTGCCTCCACTGCTCCCCTTGGAAGGCTGTTCCAAAACTTTACTCCTCAGATGGTCAGAAACCTTTGTCTAATTTCAAGTCTAAACTTGCTGATGGACACTTTATATCCATTTGTTCTTGTGTCTACACTGGTACTGAGCTTAAATAATTCCTCTCCCTCCCTAGTATTTATCCCTCTGATATATTTATAGAGAGCAATCATAACTCCCCTCAGACTTCTTTTGGTTAGGCTCTTTGAGTCTCCTTGCACTTTCACAATAAAGAGGTTGTACTACGATACTTGGATGAGGTGAATTAAAAATAATATTTCTTTTGTTTATCATTTTTACAGTGCAAATATTTGAAATAAAAATAATATAAAGTGAGCAATGTACACTTTGTATTCTGTGTTATAATTGAAATTAATAAATTTGAAAATGTAGGAAAACATCCAAAAATATTTAATAAAATTCAATTGGTATTCTATTGTTTAACAGTGTGATTAAAACTGTGACTAATCGCAATTAATTTTTTTAAAGGTGATTAATTTTTTGAGTTAATCGCGTGAGTTAACTGCAATTTATCGACAGGCCTAATTATAGCCCGTTGACCTACTGGATCTTAACATGTCTGATGCTAGTAAAAAATACGTTTCTTATTAAGAACGGACCAATCTTACAGTAGTTTAGGCTGTCTAGTAATTCCATACAGTGTTCTCCCAAGTTTCTTATAGGAACCTATTTCTGCATTATGATCTCTTAACTACATGAGGAATTGGTTTTGTTTTCCAATGGCTTGTCCAAGATAGTCAGTCAGGTTTGATTTCCTATTTATGTCTACAGCACCCAAGACTTATTACTATTATAGAACACACAGTCTACAAGCTGCAGATTTTTATACTTGGAAGTATACCACAAGAGGAACAATGCAGTATCTATAAACCTACCAGAACAGGGAATTTTCATGCAAACAATTCTTTCATTGGAAGGCACAGCAGTTCAGTCATAGGACAAAAGTATATATGGTACAAAAAACACAATCTATCACTCTTTCTTCCCACCTATTGCTTCCCCAACTGAAGTAACCATCTTCCAGTATTATTATTACCAGGTGCAATTGATGTAACAGTAAAAGTCAGTCTTTCAACATCATCCACACCAAAAAATCTATTAGAAATAAACTATGTGGAACAGAATTCAGCTTCTCAATGAGAAACAATGACAGGACCAACATGATCTTTATATCAGCTTGATAACTGAAGTTATTAACAAAACCTCTCAATAAAGGACAGCTGACAGGTAACATTCCTCCTCTCCTACCATTATATATAGCAAGCACTAAGTGTGCATTTATATTCCAAAGTGGACTGAATGTGGAGGAAATGAGATTTGGGGACACCCAAATCTCATTTCCTCCATATTCAGTTCACTGTGGAATGAAGCACACCTACCCATCCCTCCCCCCCACACACACAAATTGAATATTTCCCCCCATTTTTCAGTGTAGTCGTCCAGAACAAATGCCACTTTGTACTTCTTAAAGACAGAATTCTAGTCAGATCTTTACTTAGAAAAATGGAGCCCTATTCAAAATAAGAAACTGGAACACATTCATCTCTTTTTTAGAGAAATGTAAATTCCAGGACCACAAAATCTACTTCTTGCTCACGTATTCACTTGTCCCTGCAATGCCTATACATAAAGTGCTTCCACTGAAGTCTAAGGAGATTTTGCCTATGTTAAGAATTCAGGATCAAACTAGTCATGATTTTTAATGGTTTATTTCATAGTTTGTATTCCTCTTAATGCTCCACTACATTTCTAAAATGGTTATCAGTTTTCCACTTAAGAATTATAACTCTAAAATTTAGATGTTTAATATGTAAATAAGTTTAACTATGGCTTTATAAAATCACTAGTTGCATTACAAGTTAGACATACCAAACACTTATTTTAATTAAAAATCCAAAAAAAAAAAAGTCACAAATCTACATTTTTCCCAGAGAGCTAATTTGCCATCTTATATCACACCTATTATCTCTTATCACATAGCATTGTACTGTTCCATTTCAGTATATATAATTGTAATTGAATTGTAAAGAGAGCATGTCTTTAAAATATTATTCTGTCACTGAAAAATCAAATACAATGGAACTATGCCCGTATAATGTCAGGCCTGTGTGTGTTTGTTGATCAAGGCCTTCACTTTCTGTTTCTGTAAACAATTATCCGTGATTGTGTTTGTTACTTACAAAGTATGTTAAGTTATACTACCACTGCACAGCACTTTAATTTTGTATCTTTCCTCAAACTTTAATTTTCTGGAATGATCCCAACATGGATAAAAGAGCTTATGGGAGCCCAGAGTTCAAAACCTCTTACCCTAAAGGGAAGCTGGTTACCTATCACCAATGTGGAATGCCTGCGCACATAAGGACAAATTGTCCAACATTCCAAACCACTGCACGACCTGATATCCCTGTGAGTGCCAATGCCATAACTGTGAGTGCAGAAGCTAACCCTGTAAATGTTAATGTTGTCTCCCTAGCCCCAAAGGAGAATGCAGGGGAAGGACAGGGTTTTGTGAATTATGTCAGAACTGAGTCTTGGAGGGATAGGGATGAATTTATTCGGAACATACAGATGAATGGTGTGGCTTGTCATGGGTTGGTGCGACACAGTATCAGACATTACTTTGGTTAAGGAGTGTTGTGTCCGAGAGGAGGACAAACTGGCAGGCAAGAACATAACTGTTCTGGCTCTAGCTGAGTTTCCTG
Source organism: Caretta caretta (assembly GCF_965140235.1). Lineage (NCBI taxonomy): Eukaryota > Metazoa > Chordata > Testudines > Cheloniidae > Caretta > Caretta caretta. The sequence continues at coordinate 62,449,264 of NC_134213.1, read as the reverse complement.
TAACTGTTCCTTAGCTAAGATCCACCTGGAGTGGGGGGGACTTTAGTGGTGAAATGATGATAGGCATGTTGAGGAAAGAGCTTTTGAAAATGGGGACATGATTCTTGTGTTGATTCCTGTGAGGAAGAATAAAATGCAGAACATTTGGAACGAACCCTATGAGGTAGTGGAAAGGGTTAATGAGGTTACCTATAATGTCAAGAAGCCTCATGGAAGAGGAGCTATGCAGACAGTGCATGCTAATAGACTGAAAGCTTATCATGAAAGGGAAGCAGGCGTCAATATGATTTGTTGTACTCATGAGAGAAAAGTATCTGTCCCTTTGATTGACCTAATTACAGAAAGCAAGGAAGAAACCCGGCTGGAAAGCATCGAGTTTGGGAAAGGTTTAAGTCCTACCCAAAAGCAAGAGATGTTAGCCTTGTTAAAACACCACAGGCAAACATTCTCCAACCATCCAGGTTTAACTAATATGATTGTGCACTCCATTCAAACCACAGGACCCCTCACAGCACCTAGCAGAGCATATTGGGCCAAGGGGAAATGCAAAGGCAGATCCAAGAGGTGGTCGAAAGCATGTTGGAAATGGGAATAATTACTAAATCAAATAGTTCCTGGCCTTCCCCCATTGTGATGGTGCCCAAGAAGGATAAAACCATGAGGTTTTGTGTGGATTACAGAAAGCTAAATGCAATCACACAGCCTGATCCATACCCCACACCCCACATAGAGGATTTATTGGACCAATTGCAGATGCAACTTCCATAAGCACTCGAGGATACTGCCAAATCCCCTTAGATGTTGATGTCTAGGAAAGATCTGCTTTCATAGTGGATTCTGGTCTGTATGAGTTCAAGGTTCTACCATGTGGATTAAAAAAATCCAGAGCCAGCTTTATGAGACTCATTAATAAGATTTTGCGTGGGTTGCAGACCTTTGCCAGAGCCTGTATAGATGACTTGCCCATTTTCAGCTGCTCCTGGGAAGATCATCTATAACACAAAAGAGTTGTGTTACAAATGTTAAGGGAAGCCAACCTAACTGTTAAAATCTCCAAGTGCATCTTAGGAGCTGTAGGGGTATCATACCTGGGACATAAGGTGGGAAGTGGATTGGTATGCCCTGATCCCCTGAAAGTAGAAGCCATAAAAGGATGACCTGCCCCTAAAACAAAGAAGCAGGTCCAGTCCTTTATTGGGCAAGCCAACTATTATCACAGGTTTGTAAAGGGATTTAGCGACATTGTGGCCCCCATAACAGACCTTACCAAAAAGGGGAAATCGTACAAGGTAAAGTGGACCGAGGCTTGTGAAAAAGGCTTCCAAAAAATAAAAGTGGCCTTAGCTAAGGAGCCTATATTAGAAGTTTATAACAAGAAGTTTACCGTGCTCAGTGATCATGCTCCCTTGGTGTGGTTACACAAAGCAAAAGGAACCAATTCTAGGATACTCCATTGTAGTTTGATTTTGCAAGAGTTTGATATGTACATAATTCATATAAAAGGAAAAGAGAATCTTGTGGCTGATGCCTTGTCAAGGTTGGGAGACCCTTAAGGTGTATCCAGGAGCTTTAATTTCTCCCTTCCACACCAGTCTCACATTGGGAGTGTGACGCATGGCCAGAAAGGGTTAAACATCTTGCAAAATAAATGATTCAAATTGAACCCTTAAAGACCTGGGGGGAGAAAATATTTGTATTTTTGTGTATTTGCAAATGTATGGGTAGCGGTCAACAATGTAATCAACAGTCCTTGTCTATGCTGTATTCTGATAATTCAAAGATCAAAAGAACATCCTAGAATTTAAATGAAGTGTAAACACGGGATATCTCTGTATTCATCTTTCTTTGAAATGTATAGCAAATTGTTAGTGAATGGTGGAGGAACAGGTGATTGTCTTATGTTAATTCAAATAGCTAAGTACCAGTGATATACTGCCTTATGTTAATCTGTGTGAATAATTAACAATGATGTTTAGGAAAGAAGAGCCCGAGGGACTCCAACTTGTCAAAGAAGACCTGAAATCATAAAAAAAGATCCTTGGGCCCTGATCCTTTTTTATCTCAGATCTGCGTAAGCTTCATCAGGGGAAGTGTGAGTCACAAGATTAGATCCCAGTTAAGCTGGTACACCCTGGATATGATATTGGACATTGGACTATAACCTATGAACTAAATTCTAAAAACTCTTTGCAATTACAATGCTCACCATCTCTGGTATGAATCTGAACAGCAAGAATTGAACTCATGTCTGTATGCATATTGATCTTTTAACCATGCTTTCACCCTTTTCTTTTTAAATAAATTTTAGTTTAGTTAATAAGAATTGGCTGTATGCATGTATTTGGGTAAGATCTGGAATAGTTAATAACATGGGAGGTAATGTGTCCAATCCTTTGGGATTGGTAGAACCTTTTCTTTTATTTGATGAAGATTTTCAGAAATCTCTCTCATATTTGACTTGTGTATCTGGATGGAGGCCTGAGATTGGGTTACTTCAAGGGAACTGTGGTGTTTGGACTTCTGTAAGTCCATAACTGTGTTATTTGGACTTCTGTAAGTCAGTAAGGTATAACGGAAGATTTTTATTGATGGCTTGGTAAATCTAAGTATTGAATTATCCACCAGCTTTGGGGTTTGTCTGCCCCATTCTTTGCAGTTCACTCTGAGTAACCTCAGCTGGCCCCCACTGGGACCCTGGTCACAATAAGCCATTGTAAAATATACCTTAATTACTCATCAAATCTAAGATTTTGTAACAGGCCTAATTCTGCAACCTTGGACTTTCCTAGGACTACTTCCTTAAGTAACTATTTATTGCAAGTAAAGATTGCTGAAATGAACCCACTGGAGACAAAACAGTGGCTATTGATTCAGTGACTGGAAAAGGTCTAAGTAAGGAAAAGGCAATACTACCAAAAATCCATTAAAGCATCTGCATTTGAAGCTTCTTGAAACCTAACACATAGCAGATTACAAATAACCATAGGAATCAGCTCTGCTTTGCGAGATCCCTGTTATGCTGAGCAAAGGACAGTGCAAAGTGGCAGATAACCAACTCAGGCATGCATAAAGATTGCAAATTCATAAAAAGATGATGGCAAATGGAAATGCTGGGCACAAATTCTCATCATGAGGAAAGTTTCAGAGACAATTTATATTTTCCCCATGTGCCTGTGAACATTATTCTCTATTCCCAACACTATTTAGTTAAAGAACATACCAGAGAATAGACAATGTTAACAAGGACATTCAAATAATTGTACTTTGTATTACTAGACTTCCACTGTTGGACCATGTATTCATTCTTTATTAACAAGTTAAAAAGAGAAATAAACAAAGACAAGTCTCGATGAGGGTTGTGTGTCCTTGGCTCAAGCACATACTGTGGCAGTACCCAATGTGTGGGGGAAGGCACCACATATATAAATCTATTATCCCAGCAACTCAGTGAACTCATTCAGCTTCCCTGCAGTCTGAATCCTCATTGTTCTGAAGAGCTCTCAAGTCTCTTGAGGGCAGAGTACAGCAGTGTCCTGAAACTAGATTGTAAAGAAATAAACTGGCGCTGTGTACCATGCACCTAATAATTGAACAGAGCATCACAGACAAGATAAAAGGAGGAGATCTCCTCTGAGAAATGTTACTAGTTAAAAGAAAAATCAAGATGTTTACTGTGTCACCAAAATCATGCATTCATGCATTCCGTCAGTGGGTTTGGCGATTCTACAGTGGCACTGTGAATGGTTGCATCCTCATATGACAAATGGGAAAGTAGCTGCATTGCTGCTAGGGCTACTCTTCAGTTACTGACTTTTTAAAACACCTATTCTGGAGTGAAGCATAGACCTTTGACCAGGCACTTAGGTTGCCCTCAACCAGAAAGCAAGACAGAGGCACACTACACATGTTCTCTTGCTCCCCATTACTTTTCTCCAGAGCATCAACATATTCTCTTGTGCATTGCTATCATTTTGAAGACCTTACTCATTTTCCTATATACTCCATTCTGTTAATGATCAGGTCAAGTAGAAATGGCTTGAGAGGCCAACAGCACAATGGCATGCTATTTATTGCCTTCCTCGCAGTCCCACCGTGCCACACTGCCTCAAGTCTGTGAGATGTGCAAGATGAAAGGGACCAGGACCAAGGGAGAAGCCAGATTTGTGGCATGATTTCCTTTGAGACTGGCAAATATCGAAGAATGAATGAATGTTTCCCCACAAAACTTAACTCAGACTCCATGTTTGCAGCATTCTCAGAGAAGTGGGGCTGTGATGGTAAAATGCAGAGGAGCAAAAGGCAGCATGGTTCCTGGGATTGCCTTGCGACCAGTACAGCTACTAGAAAAATCTATTAACATGTCTGGAGATGAAGCAGGAATCCTCTAGGGACATCTACATGAAGCTTTCCTGGAGGTACTCTGAAAGCCTTTGCAGAAGGTTTCTGGGGAGCGCTGCCTTATTTCATCTTCCATGGTAGGACACTTTACCATGACAAGCCAGTAGCAAGTAGTCTGGAATCACTGCAGCACAATCATGGCAGCAAATGGCCTTGGGTTTTGGTTGCATTCAAGCAACATTCGGTCGTTATTTTTCTGTGTTAGCCTCAGGAGAGTGATATCATTCATGGTCACCTGATTGAAATAGGGGAGTTTTTATAAGGGAACAGTAAAAGGACCCCATTCATGCTGGGTTGTTTGCGCTTAGCTAATAGGGATCGCCCAAAAGAATAGCCAAGTGGTCGGGTGGGGGTAGGTGTGTGCTGCACATCCACCTGAAAACCACAGCCCCTCCTTTTAAATGTGAAACCCAACCAGCATTGCTTGCTATGGGAAAGGATGGTGCTGCAGTTTGAAACCATTCCCACATGTTATGAAGGCATAAGAAGCCAGCCCCGCATACCAAAAGGCTTACCATGGCTATCTGGAAACCGAATTTTGTTGCCCAGCCATTTGTGATGTGGTACCATACCGGCATGCACTCAATATAAAAGGCAAAATGCGACCTTGTACCTAAAGCACATGTGCTGTCTGCTGTGAATTGCTTGATTCACTGTGAAAGAGTCTCCCTTTTGTTCTCAGAAATGTATCATCTTAAATTTTACTCTCCCTTTTTATCTCCCCACAGGTGCAAATGTTTCTATGCTCCCCCTATCATCTCTGTCCCTGAGGTTATCGCAGATTAGAAGGCGAAAAAAACGCACTTGCGATGGCATGTTCTCTGAGCTCATGCAGTCCTCCTGCACTGATAGGGCACAGCTTAATGCATGGAGGCATTCAGTGGCAGAGGCCAGGAAAGCATTAAGTGAGTGCGAAGAGCAGAGCCAGGAGGTGATGCTGAGGCTAACGGGGGAGCAAACGGACATGATGAAGAGTCTGTTGGAGCTGCAAGAAAGCCAACAAGAGCACAGACCCCCCCACTGCATCCATTGTATAACAAATTGCCCTCCTCCACAAGTTCCATATCCTCCTCACCCAGATGCCCAAGAACACAGTGGGGGAGGCTCCGGGCATGCAGCCGCTCCACTCCAGAGGATGGCCCAAGCAACAGAAGGCTGTCATTCAAACAGTTTTGGTTTGTAGTGTGGCTTCAATAAGCAATGTGCCCTTGTCCTTCCCTCATCCCACATCCCACCCCACCTGGGCTACCAGTTATCTCATTTTTTTTTAATTAATAAAGAAAGAATGCCTGGTTTCAAAACGAAGAGTGACTTTATTTCCTTTTCCAGCTGTGATCGAAGGGGGGCGGGTGGTTGGCTTACAGGGAATTAAAATCAACAAAGGGGATGGGTTTGCAGCAAGGAGAAACAAACAGAACTGTCACACCATAGCCTGGCCAGTCATGAAACTGGTTTTCAAAGCCTCTCTGATGCGCAGTGTGCCTAGCTGTGCTCTTCTAATCACCCTGGTGTCTGGCTGCTCAAAATCGTCCGCCAGGTGATTTGCCTCAACCTACCACCCTGCCATAAACATCTCCCCCTTACTTTCACAGATATTATGGAGCACACAGCAAGCAGCAATAACAATGGAAATGTTGGTTGCGCTGAGGGCTAACCTAGTCAACAAAAAGTGCCAGCGAGCTTTTAAACTTCCAAAGGCACATTCTACCACCATTCTGCACTTGCTCAGCCTATAGTTGAACTGATCCTTACTACTGTCCAGGCTGCCTGTGTACAGCTTCATGAGCCATGGGAGCAACGGGTAGGCTGGGTCCCCCAGGATAACTATTGGCATGTCAACATCCCTAACAGTAATTTTCTGGTCTGGGAAGTAAGTCCCTTCTTGCAGCTGCTCAAACAGCCCAGAGTTCCTAAAGATACGACCGTCATGCACCTTTCCTGGCCATCCCATGTTGATGTCGGTGAAACGTCCCTTGTGATCCACCAGTGCTTGCAGCACCATTGAATAGTACCTCTTGTGATTTACGTACTGGTTTGCAAGTTGGTCTGGTGCCAAGATAGGTATATGTGTTCTGTCTATCGCCCCACCACAGTTAGGGAAACCCATTGCAGCAAAGCCATCCAGAATGACCTGCACATTTCCCAGAGTCACTACCCTTGATAGCAGAACGTCAGTGATTGCATTGGCTACTTGGATCACAGCAGTCCCCACAATAGACTTGCCCACTCCAAATTGATTCCCAACTGACCGGTAGCAGTCAGGCTTTGCAAACTTCCACAGGGCTATCGCCATTCGCTTCTCAACTGTCAGGGCAGCTCTCATCTTGGTATTCCTGTGCTTCAGTGTGGGGTAAAGCAACTCACAAAGTTCAAGGAAAGTGGCCTTATGCATGCAAAAGTTTTGCAGCCACTGTAAATCATCCCATACCTGCAGCACTATGCAGTCCCACCAGTCTGTGCGTGTTTGCCAGGCCCAGAATCGGCGTTCCACTGTATCAACCAGCCTCACTGCTCCCATGCTGTCCCAATTGCCACAGCCTGCGCTTTCAGGAACGTCTGCGTCCATGTCCTCCTCACAATCGTCCTAGTGCTGCCGTCTCTTAGCCAGGTTCTGCACATACTCCAGGATAATGCAGGAGGTGTTTAAAATGCTCACAACAGCAACGGTGAGCTGAGCAGGCTCCATGCTTGCCATGGTATGGCGTCTGCACAGGTAACCCAGGAAAAAAGGTGCAAAATGATTGTCTGCCATTGCTTTCACGGAGGGAGGGGCGACTGACAACATGTACCCAAAACCATCCACGACAATGTTTTTGCTCCATCAGGCATTGGGAGCTTAACCCAGTATTCCAATGGGCAGTGGAGACTGCAGAAACTGTGGGATAGCTACCCACAGTGCACTACTCCATAAGTCGATGCTAGCCACAGTATTGAGGACGCACTCTGCCGATTTAATGTGCTTAGTGGGGACATACACAATCAACTGTATAAAATCAAGTTCTAAAAATTGACTTCTATAAAATCAACCTAATTTTGTAGTGTAAACATACCCTCACTTTGTTCTGTCTGTTATTACTTGAAACCACTTAAATCCTACATGTTATACGTAATAAAATCATTTTGTTTATTAGTAAACCCAGAGTAAGTGATTAATACCCTGGAGAGCAAACAGCTGTGCATACCTCTCTAACAGTGTTATAAAGGGCAGACAATTTATGAATTTACGCTGTATATGCTTTATATAGCGTAAAACGGATTTATTTGGGGTTTGGATCCCATTGGGAACTGGGTGTCTGGGTGTTGGAGATAGGGGACCTATTGAGCAGTTTTTAGTTAAAGCCTGCAGCTTTGGGGGCGTGGGCCAGACCTGGGTGTGTATTGCAGCAGGCTAGCATGTCTGGCTCAACAAGGCAGGGTTCTGGAGTCCCAAGCTGGTAGGGAAAACGAGCTCAGAGGTAACTTCAGCACATCAGGTGACAGTCCCAACGGGGTCTCTGTGACTGACCCGTCACAATTTCAGTGTACATAATGGTGCTGTATGCATAGCATGGAAAAAGTTATTTTAAACTATTGTCTGAACAAATAAAAAATGAAACTGTTGCTGATACCATCAGAGCTCTTATTTCACCAAAAAGAGACGGCCAATGTAAAGATCATCTTTACATTTCCTACATTTTACATTAATGTTATTATTTTATAACAAAGGTAAAGGAGCTGGCTAGTGTTGCCTTGAATAAAGAAAAGTGCTTTATATCTATTCTGAGCTGCTGGATAAAGCTATATTTTTCTGCAGTTCATTCTGTCTCTCTTTTCTTCTTCAGTGGAGCTGAAATTCTGAACTCAAAGCATGGGAAAAGTGAGTCATTTCAATTTAAACAACCAGTTAGTTAGTATCCATTTACACTGGTTTGTTACCCAAACTCTGATGCTGAAACCCAAATCAGTTCTGTTATTAATCCAGGGCTAGATTGTGGACCATCCTGAATATCTATGCAGGGCAACAAATGAAGGAAGGCACTCCCTTTCTCCCCTACACCAGATACCCATACCATATAGCAGCATGGAGTAGAGAGCACCTCCATGGGGTGGCTGTGTTCCCTTCCTTATTCAGTTAAACCTCAGAGTTACGAACACCAGAGTTACAAATTGACCAGTCAGCTGCACACCCCATTTGGAACTGGAAGTATGAAATCAGGTAGGAGCAGGGGTGGAGGGGTAGGGAGGCAAACACAGTACAGCACTGTGTGAAATGTAAACTACTAAAAAAAATAAAGGGAAAGTTTAAAAAAAAGATTTGCCAAGGTAAGGAAACAGTTTATGCTTGTTCTATTTAAATTAAGATGGTTAAAAGCAGCATTTTTCTTACTTCTGCATAGTAAAGTTTCAAAGCTGTATTAAGTCAATGTTCAGTTGTAAACTTTTGAAAAAACAACCAACCATAGCATTTTGTTCAGGAGTTACGAACATTTCAAAGTTACAAACAACCTCCATTCCAGAGGTTGTCATAACTCTAAGGTTCTACTGTATTGGGGGATAGGGTGGGGTGAAATGAACAGAGCTCTGGCTCCACCTTCCAGTGTGCTGACCAGGGCGGCTGGCCCAGTTTACTCCTCCCACAGAGAAATAGTAAACAGGAAGTAGATTATGAAAGCTTCCAGTCTGCTCCTGAGGCAACACAATTATGTGGTGAGCTATACATGGGGCATAGCCATATAATACATACCAGAATAACCACTTTTAAGAAAAAAGAAGAACGCAAAATATATTAACAGAAAAGCCCTGAGCTAAGCCTACAGATTCACCCTTTAACTTTTGGGCCAAATTCCATCCTGGCTGAAGAAAGCACAGCTCCTTTAATTTGAGAGGGAGCAATTGCATCTTATGCCGTAGCTGAATTTGGACCCATATCTCCAGAATGGGTTCAATTAAATCCTTGGATTTGGAAATCCACAGATTCATAGATTCATAGATATTTAGGTCAGAAGGGACCATTATGATCATCTAGTCTGACCTCCTGCACAATGCAGGCCACAGAATTTCACCCACCACTCCTAAAAAAGACCTCACACCTATATCTGTGCTATTGAAGTCCTCAAATTGTAGTTTGAAGACCTCAAGGAGCAGAGAATCCTCCAGCAAGTGACCCGTGCCCCATGCTACAGAGGAAGGCGAAAAACCTCCAGGGCCTTCCAATCTGCCCTGGAGGAAAATTCCTTCCCGACCCCAAATATGGCGATCAGCTAAACCCTGAGCATATGGGCAAGATTCATCAGCCAGATACTACAGAAAATTCTTTCCCGGGTAACTTGGATCTTACCCCATCTAAAAACCCATCACAGGCCATTGGGCCTATTTACCATGAATATTTAATTACCAAAACCATGTTATCCCATCATACCATCTCCTCTATAAACTTATCGAGTTTAATCTTAAAGCAAGATAGATCTTTTGCCCCCACTACTTCCCTCGGAAGGCTATTCCAAAACTTCACTCCTCTGATGGTTAGAAACCTTCATCTAATTTCAAGTCTAAACTTTCTGATGGCCAGTTTATATCCATTTGTTCTTGTGTCCACATTGGTACTGAGTTTAAGTAATTCCTCTCCCTCTCTGGTATTTATCCCTCTGATATATTTATAGAGAGCAATCATATCTCCCCTCAACCTTCTTTTAGTTAGGCTAAACAAGCCAAGCTCCCTGAGTCTCCTTTCATAAGACAAGTTTTCCATTCCTCGGATCATCCCAGTAGCCCTTCTCTGTACCTGTTCCAGTTTGAATTCATCCTTCTTAAACATGGGAGACCAGAACTGCACACAGTATTCCAGGTGAGGTCTCACCAGTGCCTTATATAACGGTACTAAAACCTCCTTATCCCTACTGGAAATACCTCTCCTGATGCATCCCAAGATGACATTAGCTTTTTTCACAGCCATATCACATTGGCAGCTCATAGTCATCCTATGATCAACCAATACTCCAAGGTCCTTTTCCTCCTCCGTTACTTCTAGTTGATGTGTCCCTAGCTTATAACTAAAATTCTTGTTATTAATCCCTAAATGCATGACCTTACACTTCTCACTATTAAATTTCATCCTATTCCTATTACTCCAGTTTACAAGGTCATCCAGATCCTCCTGTAGGGTATCCCTGTCCTTCTCTAAATTAGCAATACCTCCCAGCTTTGTATCATCTGCAAACTTTATTAGCACACTCCCACTTTTTGTGCCCAGGTCAGTAATAAAAAGATTAAATAAGATTGGTCCCAAAACTGATCCTTGAGGAACTCCACTGGTAACCTCCCTCCAACTTGACAGTTCACCTTTCAGTAGGACCCGTTGTAGTCTCCCCTTTAACCAATTCCCTATCCACCTTTCAATTTTCCTATTGATGCCCATCTTATCCAATTTAACTAATAATTCCCCATGTGGCACAGTATCAAACGCCTTACTAAAATCTAAGTAAATTAGATCCACTGCGTTTCCTTTATCTAAAAAATCTGTTACTCTCTCAAAGAAGGAGATCAGGTTGGTTTGGCACGATCTACCTTTTGTAAAACCATGTTGTATTTTGTCCCATTTACCATTGACTTCAATGTCCTTAACTACCTTCTCCTTCAAAATTTTTTCCAAGACCTTGCATACTACAGATGTCAAACTAACAGGCCTATAATTACTTGGATCACTTTTTTTCCCTTTCTTAAAAATAGGAACTATGTTAGCAATTCTCCAATCATACGGTACAACCCCTGAGTTTACAGATTCATTAAAAATTCTTGCTAATGGGCTTGCAATTTCTTGTGCCAATTCTTTTAATATTCTTGGATGAAGATTATCTGGGCCCCCCGATTTAGTCCCATTAAGCTGTTTGAGTTTCGCTTCTACCTCAGATATGGTGATGTCTACCTCCATATCCTCATTCCCATTTATCATGCTACCATTATCCCTAAGATCCTCTTTAGTCTTATTAAAGACTGAGGCAAAGTATTTGTTTAGATATTGGGCCATGCCTAGATTATCCTTGACCTCCACTCCATCCTCAGTTTTTAGCGGTCCCACTTCTTCTTTCTTTGTTTTCTTCCTATTTATATGACTATAGAACCTTTTACTATTGGTTTTAATTCCCTTTGCAAGGTCCAACTCTACTTGACTTTTAGCCTGTCTCACTTTATCCCTACATATTCTGACCTCAATAAGGTAGCTTTCCTTACTGATCCCTCCCTTCTTCCACTCCCTATATGCTTTCTGCTTTTTCTTAATTACCTCTCTAAGATGCTTGCTCATCCAGCTTGGTCTACAACTCCTGCCTATGAATTTTTTCCCCTTTCTTGGGATGCAGGCTTCCGATAGCTTCTGCAGCTTTAATTTAAAATAATCCCAGGCCTCCTCTACCTTTAAACCCATAAATTCTTCAGTCCAATCCACTTCCCTAACTAATTTCCTTAATTTTTGAAAGTCAGCCCTTTTGAAATCAAAAACCCTAGTTGCAGATTTATTTTTGTTAATCCTTCCATTCAGTTTGAACTGAATTAGCTCATGATCACTTGAGCCAAGATTATCCCCTACAACCATTTCCTCTATGAGGTCCTCATTACTCACCAAGACCAAATCTAAAATGGCATCCCCTCTAGTCGGTTCAGCAACTACTGGAGAGTTCAAAACCCAAATCTGAACTTTCACAAAGTTTGGGGTATTTTGGACTTGGTCCATTATAGACAGAGAGATTCCAACTACAAACACTGATTTGAACCTCCATCTATCATTTTTATTTAAAAGGATTTATAACATTATTTCTTGATTCATGATCTTTGCTGGACTTCACAAAAGCCCCCAGATTACTGGTGTACAGACTGAGAAACAAACACCAGACTTCAAAGTTACTCCCTATGGACCTCCCGCTGTAAATAATTACACTTCTGAGCAGTCACATTGAAATCAACAGGGCTGTGCTCAAGTATTCCCCTAAAACTGAATGTTTGTAAGGCTGCAAACCCAATCACCTCAAGCAAGTAGTGCCCTCCTCTGGCCTCCAGGGTTTTCCTTTCCTCAGGTGAGCGTGACGGGGATCACTCACCACAGGCATCGCTTAGTGCAGGGGTCTCAAATTCAATTTCCCGTGGGGCCAGTGCCAGTCCTCAAATCCTCCCCATGGGCCAATAATGTCGCTGAAGATGGTGTTCAGAAAATAAACCATTTATATTGTATTTTTTTATTTCAAATTTCTTAGAAATAATAAAACTGTCATACAACTTTATACAATTCATTTCCTGCCACAGAGTTTTTAGTTTTCAGAGTAGCAGCCGTGTTAGTCTGTATTCGCAAAAAGAAAGGGAGGACTTGTGGCACCTTAGAGACTAACACATTTATTTGAGTGTAAGCTTTCGTGAGCTACAGATCACTTCATCGGATGCATTCATGCACTTTCCACTGAATGCGTCCGATGAAGTGAGCGGTAGCTCACGAAAGCTTATGCTCAAATAAATTTGTTAGTCTCTAGAGTTTTTAGTGTTTGCCAGACCCCTGGCAATGCTTCAGTTCTGTCAGTTTGTTGATTTTTGGCCTCAGTGACTGAGCAGTTGAAACCTTCAGGATTGCAGCAAGGTGTGCGTCAGATAGTTGTGTTTGGTATTTTGACTTGTTTATATTCATTGTGGAAAAAAGTGATGCTGCCTCCATGGCTGACTCTGCCCGGCAACTAATGATGCTGCCTCCATGGCTGACTCTGCCTAGCAACTAGTTATGGTATCTCTGTCCCTCTCCCCCAGCCAATGGGAGCTGCAGGGGACAGCAATGCCTGCTGCAGATATTGCTGGCAGCCTGTCTGCACGTGTCTCTCCACCCTGGGCCTCAGAGGGGAGGTTCTCGGGCTGCAGATGGCCCACAGGCCAGGACTTGGAGACCCTGACTTAGACAAGGGCATGCCAGGACCTTCTTTCCTGGCAACCCCTAGTGACAACAACTCCAGCCCTACAATGATCTTCTTTTCCATGACTCAGTCCTCCAACCAGGCTGTGAGTTTTGTCCATGCCTTTCAGGGTATACTATGAGGCTACCAAAGGATAGTCCTGCTGTCAGTCAAGGGGTTCCAGGCTTCACAGAGTCATGATCCTCCAGGTTATAATCCTCCTAGTCCAGATTCCCCTGGATCTGGGGTGGGCTTTTTGCCTTCAGCCCCATCCAGAAGCTTTTAAGGGAAGCCAGGCCCATACTCTCCATCAGGTTTCAATCCAGGGCCCTTTGGTGGGCAGCACATTTTTGCACCCCCAAAAGGTGTTGCACCACTGCTCCTCTGGATTGCTTTCTATCAGTCTCCTCTGACAAAAGGACAAAGAAAAGATATATGACCAGAATAAATTACAGGATAAACCCCAGGCCTTTCAAGTGATCAAAGTCATTCTTCCCCTCAGCAGGTCAGGTAGGCTCTCAGTAGTCCAGGTCACCAGACAAATGGACCTCCCATAGCACTTCCTCTCATGAGGAAAGAGTTCACCTCCACTGGCTGCCCAGAACTGACCTGCTCTGCTCTCCTTTTAAGCCCCAGTCCATGCATACTTTCTGTGTGTGCGGGGAAAGCTGCCTGGATCCAAAGTAGCTCTTTAACCCCTTTGTAGCCTATAGGAATAGGTATTTGATGAGTAAGGACTAAGTATAAGTTAAGACAGTAATGAAATGAGCTTACAAGCTCAAAGCCTATATGACAACAGCTTAGCTAAACTAATAGAGGCATAATGCCCCAAAAGCCTTAGCAAAAACACTTACCCAGGATAACCATAGATCATAAGTTATCACATGACAGAATTCTGTAATAAACAAGTATGACTAAATTGCTGACAAGATGCCAGTTTGTACCAACTTGAGATATTTTAAGTTAGCAATATCAGCACATGTTCAACCACAAGAATGCCATGGTAACTAATGGATGTATATGCTAATGACCTTGAGGTAAAAGGCCTATTAACCTATGGGAGAAAGGTGTAGAGGTTCAAATAAAGTAAAGGGGCTGAAATCCTTACTGAATATGCATTAGGCATAGTGGGCAGCAGCATAACACGATAAAAGTTGTATCCCAGCTTGCGTGCCTTGAGACACACCAGCCTGATACCCATTGGGGATAATGGAGATGACAATGAAGAAGATAATGATGAACACTTCTCCACAAGAGATGGTAAGAGTTTATGGATGCTCATTGTATATTACCTCTAGCTTCTTTGCTGGGTTGTAGTGTTTACGATTTTGCTAACTATGTTAATAAAACGAATGCAAATTCAAAATGCTTTTCCTAAGTGTGAGTATTGCTCCTGTGCACATCAGAGTTCTCAAATTAAGTAATTATAATAACTCTGGGCCTGATCTTGGGACGAGACCCTGCCAAAAAACACAGTGTTATTTGGGAATTCTTAATTATTATAATTAATATATAACCAACAGACCAGACAACACCTTCCTTTCCAAGGGAGGGTTTGTATATCCAGCCACAATGCTACACACTTGGCAGAGAAAAAGGGCTCTGGTGCTCTTTCCTTCCAGTCATTTTTGGTGCTGCTGGCTCAGGGTGGTGCAGAGGTGTCTTAGGTCTGGAGAAGGGGTTTCAGGATACTTTTGCTGTTGCCAGCTCTACAAGAAATTTAGAGCAGGAAAGGCCCATAAACCTTAGTGAGGGTATGAGAAGATCTCTGGCTGTTCCCTAGAAACCACACACTGGAAATTATGGAAAGTCTCTCATCACACACAGAAAAGAGCTGGTTGAGATTTTTAAGGAGATATGTGTTGATTAAACAAATAATAATATCTTAAGTGTCCACCATGGGGACTGAGATGGCTCTTAAGTCTGTGCTATGCTCATTTAAAACTCAGTTTAAAAATGTGAAACTATAGCACTAATTGCAGTTTTACAAAGTTTTTAATGACAAATTTCAGAGTAGCAGCCATGTTAGTCTGTATTCTTAGTCTCTAAGGTGCCATAAAGTTTTTAATGAAATTCCTTTCACCTTGTAATACTTAGGAAGACAACACAATCTCCTATCTGACAACACCATTTGTAAACTATACAATACACAGCTCAATTTTAAAAAAAAAACAGATAATTCCCCTTTCTTTTATACATGAAACAATTAAAATGGCAACTCAGATATTCAAACTGTGCTTCAACTCAGGCATGGTATGCTGATTACAAACAGTAATTTTAAAAAAAAAAATAATTCTAATTAGCACCAGTTTTCTGTCAAATTCAGTAATTAGGGAAGTTGTCAATGTCAATCCTATTCTTCTTCTTGATAATGAAATTATTTAAACATCAAGCAAACATAAATGTTCTATTTTTACTTGGAGTATGGTACATTAGTATGGAGAGTGTAATTATTGCTAACATCCCCATAGTACTTAATAAACATAGCTCATCAACCAACATTATCTACCTAAATACCTGAACACAGATGTTCGTGATTAAGTATTTAAAGAGATACGTGTGGCCTACTCAGGAACTGAGCTAACCTGCAGGTTTGTGATTAGCTCTCCATGAACAGAAGTGATAGAAGATGTAGTATTTATTCTGAAGACTTCTCATGACTAAAAAATCCTCAACAATAAAACAGCCAGATTCTAAGAGCAATAATGGTTTTCGATTAAGCCAAATAAAGCATTGAAATACACAGTAAAATACTACAACTCTATGGTCTGATCCTTTTGAGAGCATGCTGCAAGTCTCATTATTTTCTAAAGGTCTTGCCATAAAAACTGAAAGCAGAAAAAAAATCGCCTCCTTTCACCAACATTTCCCCCTATGCACAAATACCTGAACAGAGAAAATGGTTCTTTGAGAGGAACTCATTCTCTTGTGGATGCTTCCTTCAGTGTGGAGTTTAAGCCCATTCAATTTTTCAGAAGAAGCTGGGGTTCGCCAGGGAAACTGTAATAAGCAAAGGCATATGTACACGTGCCTTGTTTTTGATTTGGCTACCAGCTGCTGATGGGCCTTGGACTGCCTCTGCCATGCCTGTTACTTGTGTACTCTATATAGTGTACAGGGGACATTTAGTTTGTTGTATATCATATCTGTATTTAAATGTGTGTCTTTGAGTGCACATAGGTGTAAAAGACAGATACAAAAAGGGAAAACAACAATTCTAGGAGAACTCTGGATTCTCCCCCTTCAAAGTTTCAGCAATACCCTGAAGAGGTCTGTTACAGTGGCACAACTTGGGACTAAAGCATGAACAAATCATCTTAAACAGATCTGGGGTCTGGGTGCTTGGAAAATAAAGTTTTCACGTGTATTTGTCTCTGGTTGAATGCTATGTATGGACCCCTAATTCTTCTCTCTGTGCACTGAATATACTACCAATTATTTTCAGCTAACTCAATACTCAGAGGATTTCCCCCTTTTAAATATATATATTCAAGTACATGTAAAGATCTTACAATACAAATCAAAATCACTCTAGAGTTCAATCAAAAGAAAAGTACAATAAAATAGCCCTAAAACATAATCAGAAATAGTAACCACATATTTAAAAGTGGAAAAATGAACTCCTGTACCATTTATGAAGATCAGCCTTTCAAAGACACCGAGTCCAGAGTTTCAGAGCAAAAACATTTACAATCTATCAACTCACATATGATAGAGCCGTAGCTGTGCCACTCCTCATTACTGAGTGTAAAAAAGGAACTGATAAAAAAACTTTAAAAAAAAACAGGGAAAATAACCTTTTCGTGTTCTTTTGAGCCTTTTACTGTAACCGTGTGTATTCATGAATTATTCATCATTTAGAAATATGTTTGGCTATTCAAGCGGTACTTGTCTAAAATATCTCACTCTTGGTATAGATAAAACGACTCCTGCAGAACAGGATTGTAAAGAGCTATCTCCAAAATCTACTGTACATAGATTTAGTTTAGCTTTTTACAGTGCCTGTCTCATACTAAAGGATTGAAACAAAGCACAAAAATAATCAAACATTTTGTCAAGAAAAACACTTCCAAGATTTTTGCCCACTTGGTTCAGTGATAAAGTATTATTGTACCTGTAAAACTGTGCATTTTAAATATATAAATTAATTACATTGTGAGTGTAATGATTAATTATATTAGGATCATATGTTCTAAAGACATACATAGAAAAGGTCCAAATTCTGGCGGTTTATACTTCCATATGCTTTTTTACATTTCTCTGGTGGTCCTTCTTCATAGCGTTATAAAAGTGTATAGTGAACAGCATTCTGCCATATGACTTTTATAAATAGTTTAGTGTAGAGGTGGAACTGGGCAGAGTGCATAAAAACATGGCTTTTAAAATATGATAGAATGTGATTGTACAGCTAAAACACAAAGTATTGAAAACGGTAGAGTTTTATTGCTACAGAGTCATTTTTGCTTCACTTTATATTGGAGAAAGAATATTTGGAGTGATGTTATATTTTCTCCCTCAAGCAACTTTTCTGCTCTGGAATTTTTAGACAGCTTGAATTATTTTAATGGTCAATATTCCAAAGCTGCTAGGTAGTAGCTACACAGTACCCAGATGCCCTGTTCATTATCTAGTTGGGGTAGGCATGGGTCTCCACATCTATCCATCAGTCTACTGTGCAGAACCTTAGGGTATGTCTACACTATGAAATTAGGTCGAATTTATAGAAGTTGTTTTTTTTAGAAATCGGTTTTATATATTCGAGTGTGTGTGTCCCCACAGAAAATGCTCTAAGTGCATTAAATGCATTAACTCGGCGGAGTGCTTCCACAGTACCGAGGCAAGCGTCAACTTCCGGAGTGTTGCACTGTGGGTAGCTATCCCACAGTTCCCGCAGTCTCCGCTGCCCATTGGAATTCTGGGTTGAGATCCCAATGCCTGATGGGGCTAAAACATTGTCACGGGTGGTTCTGGGTACATATTGTCAGGACCCCGTTCCCTCCCTCCCTCCGTGAAAGCAGCAGCAGACAATCGTTTCGCGCCTTTTTTCCTGAGTTACCTGTGCAGATGCCATACCACGGCAAGCATAGAGCTCGCTCAGCTCACTGTCACCGTATGTCTCCTGGGTGCTGGCAGACGTGGTACTGCATTGCTACACAGCAGCAGCAACCCATTGCCTTGTGGCAGCAGACGGTACAATAGGACTGGTAGCCGTCATCATCATGTCAGAGGTGCTCCTGGCCACGTCGGCCAGGAGCACCTGGGCAGACATGGGTGCAGGGACTACATTGGAAGTGACTTGACCAGGTCATTCTCTTTAGTCCTGCAGTCAGTCCTATTGAACCATCTTATGGTGAGCAGACAGGCGATACGGATTGCTAGCAGTCCTACTGTACCATCTTCTGCGGGGCAGGCAAGAGATGAGGATGGCTAGCAGTCCTATTGTACCATCTTCTGCCGAGCAGCCATGAGATGTGGATGGCTTGCAGTCCTTCTGCACCATCTGCTGCCAGCCAAAGATGTAAAAGATAGGTGGAGTGGATCAAAACAAGAAATAGACCAGATTTGTTTTGTACTCATTTGCTCCCCCCCCCCCCCCCGTCTAGGGGACTCATTCCTCTAGGTCACACTGCAGTCACTCACAGAGAAGGTGTAGCGAGGTAAATCTAGCCATGTATCAATCAGAGGCCAGACCAACCTGCTTGTTCCAATAAGAACAATTACTTAGGTGCAACATTTCTTATTGGAACACTCCATGAAGTCCTGCCTGAAATACTCCTTGATGTAAAGCCACACCCTTTATTGATTTTAATTCCCTGTAAGCCAAACCTGTAAGCCATGTTGTCAGTCGCCCCTCCCTCCGTCAGAGCAATGGCAGACAATCTGCTGATATCAAGGGTAGTGACCCTGGGAAATGTGCAGGTCATAGTGGATGGCTTTGCTGCAATGGGATTCCCTAACTGTGGTGGGGCCATAGACGGAACCCATACCCCTATCTTGGCACCGGAGCACCAAGCCAGCGAGTACATAAACCGCAAGGGGTACTTTTCAATAGTGCTGCAAAGTCTGGTGGATCACAAGGGACATTTCACCAACATCAACGTGGGATGGCTGGGAAAGGTACATGACAGTCACATCTTCAGGAACTCTGGTCTGTTTCAAAAGCTGCGGGAAGGAACTTTATTCCCAGACCAGAAAATAACTGTTGGGGATGTTGAAATGCCTATAGTTATCCTTGGGGACCCAGCCTACCCCTTAATGCCATGGCTCATGAAGCCGTACACAGACAGCCTGGACAGTAGTCAGGAGCTGTTCAACTACAGGCTGAGCAAGTGCAGAATGGTGGTAGAATGTGCATTTGGACGTTTAAAGGCGCGCTGGCGCAGTTTATTGACTCGCTTAGACCTCAGCGAAACCAATATTCCCACTGTTATTACTGCTTGCTGTGCGCTCCACAATATCTGTGAGAGTAAGGGGGAGACATTTATGGGGTGTGAGATGTTGAGGCTAATTGAGTAGCTGCTGGTTACGCGCAGCCAGACACCAGGGTGGTTAGAAGAGCACAGGAGGGCACGGTACGCATCAGAGAAGCTTTGAAAACCAGTTTCATGACTGGCCAGGCTACGGTGTGAAAGTTCTGTTTGCTTCTCCTTGATGAAACCCCCCGCCCATTGGTTCACTCTACTTCCCTGTAAGCTAACCAACCTCCCCTCCTCCCTTCGATCACCGCTTGCAGAGGCAATAAAGTCATTGTTGCTTCACATTCATGCATTCTTTATTCATTCATCACACAAATAGGGGGATGACTACCAAGGTAGCCCAGGAGGGGTGGTGGAGGAGGGAAGGAAAATGCCACACAGCACTTTAAAAGTTTACAACTTTAAAATTTATTGAATGCCAGCCTTCTGTTTTTTGGGCAGTCCTCTGTGGTGGAGTGGCTGGTTGGCCGGAGGCCCCCCCACCATGTTCTTGGGCGTCTGGGTGTGGAGGCTATGGAACTTGGGGAGGAGGGCGGTTGGTTACACAGGGGCTGTAGTGGCAATCTGTGCTCCAGCTGCCTTTGCTGCAGCTCAACCATACACTGGAGCATACTGATTTGATCCTCCAGCAGCCTCAGCATTGAATCCTGCCTCCTCTCATCACGCTGCCGCCACATTTGAGCTTCAACCCTGTCTTCAGCCCGCCACTTACTCTCTTCAGCCCGCCACCTCTCCTCCCGGTCATTTTGTGCTTTCCTGCACTCTGACATTATTTGCCTCCACGCATTCGTCTGTGCTCTGTCAGTGTGGGAGGACAGCATGAGCTCGGAGACCATTTCATCACGAGTGCGTTTTTTTTTCTTTCTGAGCTTCACTAGTCTCTGGGAAGGAGAAGATCCTGTGATCATTGAAACACATGCAGCTGGTGGAGAAAAAAAAAGGGACAGTGGTATTTAAAAAGACACATTTTATAAAACAGTGGCTACACTCTTTCAGGGTAAACCTTGCCGTTAACATTACATACATAGCACATATGCTTTCGTTACAAGGTCGCATTTTGCCTCCCCCCCACTGCGTGGCTACCCCCTCAACCCTCCCCCCTCCCCGTGGCTAACAGCGGGGAATATTTCTGTTCAGCCACAGACAAACAGCCCAGCAGGAACGGGCACTTCTGAGTGTCCCCTGAAGAAAAGCACCCTATTTCAACCAGGAGACCATGAATGATATCTCACTCTCCTGAGGATAACACAGAGAGATAAAGAACCGATGTTGTTTGAACTCCAGCAAACATACACTGCAATGCTTTCTTGTACAATGATTCCCGAGTACGTGTTACTGGCCTGGAGTGGTAAAGTGTCCTACCATGGAGGACGCAATAAGGCTGCCCTCCCCAGAAACCTTTTGCAAAGGCTTCGGGAGTACATCCAGGAGAGCCGCGAATGCCAGGGCAAATTAATCCTTTCACATGCTTGCTTTTAAACCATGTATAGTATTTTAAAAAGGTACACTCACCGGAGGTACCTTCTCCGCCTGCCGGGTCCAGGAGGCAGCCTTGGGTGGGTTAGGGGGGTACTGGCTCCAGGTCCAGAGTGAGAAACAGTTCCTGGTTGTCGGAAAAACCGGTTTCTCCGCTTGCTTGCTGTGAGCTATCTACAACCTCATCCTCATCATCTTCTTCGTCCCCCAAACCTGCTTCCGTGTTGCCTCTATCTCCATTGAAGGAGTCAAACAACACGGCTGGAGTAGTGGTGGCTGAACCCCCTAAAATGGCATGCAGCTCATCATAGAAGCGGCATGTTTGGGGCTCTGACCCGGAGTGGCTGTTCGCCTCTCTGGTTTTCTGGTAGGCTTGCTTCAGCTCCTTAAGTTTCACGCGGCACTGCTTCGGGTCCCTGTTATGGCCTCTGTCCTTCATGCCCTGGGAGATTTTGACAAAGGTTTTGGCATTTCGAAAACTGGAACGGAGTTCTGATAGCATGGATTCCTCTCCCCATACAGCGATCAGATCCCGTACCTCCCGTTCAGTCCATGCTGGAGCTCTTTTGCGATTCTGGGACTCCATCATGGTCACCTCTGCTGACGAGCTCTGCATGTCACCTCTGCTGATGAGCTCTGCATGGTCACCTGCAGCTTGCCACGCTGGCCAAACAGGAAATGAGATTCAAAAGTTTGCGGTTCTTTTCCTGTCTACCTGGCCAGTGCATCTGAGTTGAGAGTGCTGTCCAGAGTGGTCACAATGGAGCACTCTGGGATAGCTCCCAGAGGCCAATACCGTCGAATTGTGTCCACAGTACCCCAAATTCGACCTGGCAAGGCCAATTTAAGCGCTAATCCACTTGCCAGGGGTGGAGTAAGGAAATCGATTTTAAGAGCCCTTTAAGTCATAATGAAGGGCTTCATCATGTGGACGGGTGCAGGTTTACATCGATTTAACGCTGCTAAATTCGACCTAAAGTCCTAGTGTAGACCAGGGCTTAGAGAAGCTGCATGGGACCAAATAGCAGGCTTACAGTTCCCAAACAGAGCTGGAAGATAAAGAGCTCCCTCACACGTGCCTGGGCAATTTGGAGTGGGAAGATGGTATAGCCTTCCCACACTCAACCCTCTCCTCACCCCAAGAGGGAATCTCCCCTCTCCACTTCAGTGGTTACTGCAGTCCCAGGGTGGTGCTAGGTTTTACAGGGAGACAGGAATAGCATGTGAAGAGGCCCAAGAAGCATGCTCACATGATGAGAAGGATGGTTCAGTGGTTAGAGTAATGTGCTGCAACTCTGGAGGCCTGGGCTCAATTCCCTGCTCCTCCAGAGACCTTCTATGTGACCTTAGGCATTAGGTGCCTACATACCTTTACATATCTGGCCCTTAGTCTCTCTGGGCATCCATTTCCCATCTGTGAACTGGGATTTCCCTACCTCAACGGAGTGTTATGATATGAAGTAAATCCATTAAAGACTGTGAGATGCTCAGATTCTCGGATAATGCAGATTCTATAAATAACAAAGCTTATTGAGACAGAAAGGCAAGCCCCATTTGGCAATGCTGGGGTTAAAGAGACTGACAGGGAATGAGAGAGATAAGGAGATTCTATGCATGCCGTTAATGCTGCTGTGCTATACCTGCAGCCAATGATAGCAGAGCTAAAAGGAGGATATATAGCAGAGCTACAGACTGACAAGGAAGGAGTGCAGAGTTCTGCTTCTCTTGATGGAAGAGAAACCTGGTTGCAGACCTGAGTTAGAGCCTTATGGCTAGCTGGATCAGCCCTGGTGGAAGGGACAGCTGGGATGGGGGAATCAATGGAAGCTGAGATTGCTTGTGAGACAAGCTCTGAACAGATGGGTGGGGGGTCCCACCAAAATTTTGTGGGTTGCCCCTGTGTTTGAGTTGTTTGTTCCTGCTTACCTTTGAAACCTAATGCCCTGGACGGGATAATAATGAAACGTACATAAGTAATTTACCTGAATGCATGGATGCTAAATATCTAAACTGTATTCTTAAAATCATTCACCTAAATTTGGGTTATTGCTGATTATGCACTATATGTATCTTAGGACTTTGAAAACAAACTTTGTATTTGTGGATAATCTAAGCACTATACCCAGATGTACACACACTTTTCTCAACCTATGTATTATGTAATATTTTTCACATTAGCTTTAATAAAAATGTTATAGCTGTAGGGCCAAACCACAACTACACTGGACCTCAGAGATAGAGACATGCCAGTGGGGTCACACTGATGAGTGAATTGTGCCCTGAAGAGCTATAGCAAGATGCTACCTGGGCAATACGGTTACGCTAAGATCTTCTTGCCCCTCTCAGGAGCTTTGTGGAGATAGTTTTATGGCTGCTTCTGTAACTGCTTGATCACAGGATTGGTCAGACTAGTGCAATACCAATTTGTGGGAATAAATACCCTCCCTGTATCCCTATACCCCTTACTCCAGAATTTGGCCCTAACTGCTGCAATTAATGTTGCAGTTATGCCAGGGCTGAGTCCTATTAGTTAACTAATCTCCAATTCCTTTTGTGAAGGTCCTTAAGACGGATACCAGAGCTCTCCTAATTTTGAAGCTAAATTCCAGTAATGATCTCACTACCTACAGTAGGCTTAATGGAGTGGATCCAAGCCAGAGGCTATGCCTTAACTTTGATATTTTTTTGTAATGGTTTTATATCACATCCTTTACTTGACTTTACAGTAGAATATCCTGGCTTAATACATACCAATACCTTTCATCAATAGAGATGGAGAAGTATAGATCAAGAACATACCACAGAAGAAAGGGAACTGATGTATACAAAATTTCTAATCCTTCATGGATATAACAGGAAAAAAAAGTGTAAGATACAGAATTGGTGTTTAATACGTGACTTAATTCTCACTTAGAAATCCATTTATTCAATTGACTGCATATTTCACATACAAATTATATGGGAGGGGACAATTTATGCATTCAAACTGTGCCCGAGTGAATTTATTGGGAAATATGTGCCAGACCTCAGTGACCTACCATCAATCTGCTTTCCATCCTCCGTCCCCATTGGCAACATAACTGTTGGACTTGCCCAGCCACTGCTGCTTCTGAAACCTCAGCTTCCCCCTTGTGTTCTGTCCACATGTTTTAGGAAGCCATGTCAAAAGAAATTAGTACATAAATTGCATTATAGAAGCTGTGCTCTGAGGAGAGAAGCTCCTAAGAGAAGTATTACAAAAGGGACAAACACTGTACTGTGGTGCTCTGCAGTATTAATTCTTCTTTAAGGCTCTGATTCAGCAAAACAATTAAGGACACGCTTAATTTCAGCCACATACTTAAATGTTCTGCTGAAGAGGGCCTATAAATGTGTTATATCGAGCTGGTGTTGCCAATCTTACTAGTATAGTTAGATGATGCCATTTTTTAACATTAAAGTCTTTAACATTAAGTGTCACTGGCATTTTAAGAAGTAATTCATTGGACAAACTAATTCAGTCTACTTACTTAAGACAAAGGAAAAACATGGAGAACATTTTTTCTTTTGCTGATCTTGTGTTTCTTTTTTCAGTCTTTAAACTCTGTTTTTGACTTAGAAAGATGTTCACCTTTCTATGAAATGGGTTACTGACTCTCACTCCATCGAAAAGAATTATCCAGAATTTTTTCTCTCTATTATATCTTTTATAGCAAACATATATTGGAGAATGGGTAATTATTTCTTTCAAGAGCTATGGAAATATTACATTCATATAGAAAATGTACTTAGCTTACCTTGTGCAACATTGTATCAGCATCACATCAGATCACCTTTTCCATTTTTCCATCTAGATGTAGCTTCAGGACCTACTGGTTGCTGGAGTGTAAGAACCATTGGAAACTCATAAGTCACATACCAGCTGTTAGAAGACATCAAAGGAAACCTTGAAAGGAATAATCAAAGTGATAGATAATGCTCTGAGGGGTTTTTTTTGTTGTTGTTGTTGGCTTGTTTTTGGTGGAGGGAGGGAGCTAGGGGTGAAAGGGACAGATACTTAACTACTATGCATATCATTCCTTCCTGTATTTCATCTATAAATCCTCTAAATATTGATATTCATTTGCATTCCTGAACTAGGGGGAAAGGGGTGAAATGGAGCCTAGCAAGGGCCACTCCTGTCCTCAGGTGCCATGGGCCCAGAACTGTGCAGGGAAGACCCCCTCACCCCCATGAATACAAGGATCCACCCCTTCTCCTTGCCATGTGTGCTTGGGGGGCGGCGGCCAGGGAGGGGGGGATCCTCAGAGAGGAGCCAGCAGAAGCATAGACCTTTTTATCTCAGGACATTCCAGTCCAGACTGTAGCATGTTCCCTATCTTTCTCTGCACTGTGCTGATTGGCTCTTTTTTCTCCAACCCTCTCCCTTACCATCTCATCACTTCAGCACCACTCCACACCTGTCCCTGTTTACCCCCTTCTCCCCTTCCCTTCCCTTTTCTTTCCATTTAGTTGTTCCCCTCCTAAGCAACTCACCCTCAACCAAGCGCAAAAACAAAGGGGGGCTAACATGATGTTTGCCACCATTGTATTTTTCACTCTGCTGGTGTGTTCCACCGCTTCTCACACCCTGTCTCTGTCTAGAAGCTCTTGTAGGCAGAGACTGTATACTCTGTGTTTGTACAGTGGCTAGTACAGTGGGGCTCCATTCTTGGTTGGCACTTAGACACTGCCAAAATAAACATAATTGATAAATAATAATTTATGGTCAGATGGAGGAAGAAAGTTGTTTCCTCTTGATTTGTAGGCAAATCAAGAGGAAAGGGAAGGGGAGAAGGGGCTAAACAGGGACAGGTGTGGAGTGGTGTTGAAGTGATGAGATGGTAAGGGAGAGGGTTGGAGAAAAAAGAGCCAATCAGCACAGTGCAGAGAAAGATAGGGAACATGCTACAGTCTGGACTGGAATGTCCTGAGATAAAAAGGTCTATGCTTCTGCTGGCTCCTCTCTGAGGATCCCCCCTCCCCGGCCACCGCCCCCCAAGCACACATGGCAAGGAGAAGGGGTGGATCCTTGTATTCATGGGGGTGAGGGGGTCTTCCCTGCACAGTTCTGGGCCCATGGCACCTGAGGACAGGAGTGGCCCTTGCTAGGCTCCATTTCACCCCTTTCCCCCTAGTTCAGCAGTCCCCAATTTGGCTGCTTCTGTTCCTGCCAGCTGGAGTAAGTCCCTCTCCCTGTAAGCAATTTTTAATTCAATATGAAAATGGTCTTTTAGCCTGGGCTGCTCACTGCACTCCATCACCACCCCTCCTATTTCACCAGAAGAAAAATGTTCACTAAAAGTGGATTTTTTTTAATAATATTGGTAACAAAGCTATGCAAAAAGCAGGTGGCTTGGATTGATATGAAACTACAATAGAATGTGGAAATTAAGACAACTTTAAAAACTAGCACAGTTGGCAGAGTAGCTGAATGCTTTGGAACATCTTCATTTGCAAGTAATTATTATTGCAGCGATCCCCTCTTCTTCCCACACCAGAATGTTTGACAACCATAAACATTTCGGTTCATTCAGGAGACATTTTTCTCTTCAGTATAAATTGCCACTTTTAAGTCTGTTATTGAGTGACCAATAACAGTGACCAACAACAGACCTAAAAGTGGCAATTCTTCAATGAAAAAAACTTCAAAAACAGACTCCAACATGAAACTGCAGGACTGGAATTGATTTCCATACTGGACACCATGAAATTAGGCCTGAATAAAGACTGGGAGTGGTTGGGTCATTACAAAAACTAAACCTAATTTCCCCCTACTGTTACTCACACTTTCGTGTCAATGGTTTGAAATGGGCCACTCATTGCCACTACAAAAGTTATTTTTCCTCCCTTGGTATCCTACTGTTAATTGAATTATTTTGTTAGACTGACCTCACACTTGGTAAGGTAACTCCCATCCTTTCATGTATTTATACCTGCTCCTGTATTTTCCATTCCATGCATCTTATGAACTGGGTTCTAGCCCACGTAAGCTTATGCCCAAATAAATTTGTTAGTCTCTAATGTGCCACAAGGACTCCTCGTCATTTTTATTGTAGTGTCAGTTTTTCATACTATATTTATGAGCTTTCATTACTACAATGTGTGGCAAATGCCGGTACAATTATGATGGGTCCCACGCTTCCTCTTCTTGTGGGTCGGGGTTCAGGGCACAGTTTCCTGCCCCTGAACTAGGGTATCCACTGTCCCACTAGTAACCCAGAGAAGGGTAGTGGAGAGGGAGAGACCCGGGCCTGCCCTCTATTCCGGGTCCCAGCCCAGGGGCCGTAGGGATAGTGGTAAACCACTTGAACTAGTGCTTCCTTCCCCTGGGCTACTTCCCTCTCCTGCTCTTCAGCTTGTGGGGCTTCCTGCCCTCTCTCTCTGCACAAGTCGGGTGTCTCTTTACCTAGGGTCTTGGTCTTCTAGCCAGCCACAGCACTTCTCCAAACTCTCCTCTGCTCCAACTCCTTCGAACTGCTCTCTGCTCCAACTCCTTCCCCTGGCTGAGTTTTATCCAGTGACTAGCTTCAGGTGCTTTTAATTAATCTATAGAAATCTTTCTTCCCTCTACAGGGAATAAGGCTTCTCCTCATCCTGGGACTTACATATCTCTCCTATATCACTCTTCTGCTGCCTTCTGGCCAGGCTCTCTCACAAATGATGCTGTCCTTTACTCATATAGGACATTTATATTGTTCAAGGGAAATTAACTTAGATATTGCAATACCAACAAACTATCTAGGAAATGTATTCCCATAGCTGAATCTCCCTACATTCAAAGCCACTGTCAGCCTTTCAGCTGGGTAAAAGTCATAATGATGCTGAGAATATAACCTACCTAATATCACTATTTCATCTAGAAAAAAAGCTTTGTTTTTCCATGGTTTGAGTTACTTTATCACATCTGAAATTTTAATATCTTGATAAAACAGATTATCCCACATTATCTCAAGACTGTAGGGAAACCTGCATTTAGAGACGTATAGAGGATTGATTTAAAGTTGTTGTTGTATGTCTTGTTAATAATTTAAATATCTCTGCACTGAAAACACAAACCAATTTGTGTTCAAACATGTTCCTAATTTTGCAGTTTACAATTCAGCGGTATTCATACCAATGCTGTCAAAAAGGCTCATCAACAAGGAGTCTAACACACATGTACATCTTACATTTTAAAAGTTGTGGCCTTGTCATACTGATATTAAAATATGTTGATATTTTAAGTGACCAAATGTAAGATTTCACAATGCCACTTCTTTGGATTTCTCCTGTTAGGAATAGCTCTCCAGAAGGGATTTATCTTAATGCATAAAGAGTAGGAATCCCATACTAGTCCCTGTGAAAGACCAGAAGGAGTGTGGGGGAAAATGCGGAAGAGAAATATATCCTCAAATCAACATCCATCATATGATAGCTCATTTTTACTACTTTGGGCCACTTTTGCCTAGGTGCTGGAACTAGGGGTGCTGCCACACCCCCTGGCTTGAAGTGATTTCCATCATGTAGAGGATTTACAGTTTGGTTCAGTGGCTCTCAGCACCCCCATTATACAAATTGTTGCAGCACTCCTGTATGTCCTTAGTTGTATGTGCACTATTCCCATTAATCCATGATCTATCCCAAGAGATTACATAAAGAGAACACTAACACTGGTAGCAAGCACTGCACTACTTGTAACAGAAAAGATCTACTCAAATATTAGTTAAGAGACATTAAATAAGAGTAATACAATAGGAAAAAAAGACATCAATAAAGGTGGATTTTTAAGAGAAAGTAAAATAAATCTGAACACTTTCTGACTAGCCACATGAGAAATACAGTCATCCCCTAGAATGTATATTACCTGGATTGCCTTACTGCTAACGTGAAATTGAATTTATAAATGAAAATAAAGGACAGTCAGACATGCATATATTGTGATTAACTTTAATATGATACTACTGTACAGCAAAGCAGCTCTCTTTAAAAAAAAAAAAAGATCAAGAGGAAGACTAGACTCTTCATCCTGAGTGCCTGCAAGATCTATGGTTAACTTCCAAACCATATTAAATATCATCTCTGATGGAATGAGAAAGCAAGGAAAATAAACATTGATTAGGAAACTGGTGGCAGTAATAGAGTCTGAGCAAACATCTAAAAGGCTACACTATTTATAAAATTGTAGATCATTTTCTCCATTGCGGGTTTCTTTATGTGATAACTGGATCCAAGAGTTCATAATGTTCTTCCACAGGTTGGCATATGCCCAGTTACAGTGCACAGCTCCAAAATTGTTTTACTTGTGAGATTGCCTTTGCACAAGAGATTTTGCAATCATTGTTAGAGTGAGAACAAGGCCTTTTGGACAATTGTATAACACAACAATTTTGCTTTCCAAGAGAAATTGCTCTCAGTAGCCGCGCTAAATGTGTCATACTTTTGTGCTTATGCTTACTCTTGAACCTGATGTTCAACATTGATTTCTTGGGGCAACAGAAGATACCTAGGTCTTCCTTAAAAACAGAAACAAAAATGTCTGCATATTTCACTAAATTTCTTGCACCTTCAAGTTTCAGTAATTTGTCAGAACAGATTTAACAGTCCCACAAATAGACGATGGTATTTTTCAAAACAACGTAATTTTATCCTGGTGGTTCAGGGAATGGTCATTCAAATTTAATTGTGATGAAGTTGAAGAGTTTGTAAATGGGCTTTTTGCTGTAGGTGACACCACATTTATGCGTTTAGATTTAAAATAAGCCTATAAACAAGAGCTGCAACTTTCAAATTTGCCTAAGGGAGTTTGGTGCTCAGATCTCACTTTAAGACAATGGAAGTTGGACACTTGCTTAGGGCCCTTTGAAAAAAATCCCACCCAAGTTTAGGGCCTACCTACATTGTGGAGGAGAATATTAATCTGCAGATTTTTGATGTGCATTGGGTAACACACAATACACCAGTCACACTAATAATGTGCACAAGGGAAGATGTGCCCTCTTTCAACGTGCATCATTGTGTATACATGTTAGTGACTTGCTGTTTACTAAGGCTGTGGCATTCTCAGAAGGAATTCCATAGTTCTTCGCTTTGCTGTTGAGCAGTGTGCATGCTGGGATTTTTCTCACTCTTAATTGTGGGATGCATAACAGAAGCCAGGTGAGTTCAAATTAAAATTAAAAATCCTATAGTTCCTGTATCTGCCTCATACTTCCTTTCTGGGAGGGCTAACACCACTTTCAAATCGCTGTCAGTCAGCATGGACCCAGCAATACTGTGCCATTATGCTGGAAACCTCAAATATGCAGAGGCTACTTGGGCTGTATTTAAGCACTCAAAGCCAGGTGAATTCAGTTTTGGACTCTGCCCACTGCACTAATGAGCAGCAGGAGCTTCTGTGGCAGAGGAAGCAGGATGAGGAAGAAGACAAGGACACTGAGCAACTAATACAGGATCAGTTTCTCCAACCAATTCAATGTGGGGAGGTTGACGGTTGGGGCCATTTTTCCATGGCATTATACACCTGCATGACACCATGGAAAAGTTTTGTTGCAACAGGTTATAAAGCTCGGTAATGCTGAGGACATTGATAGCTTTGCATGCACAGGCTTCTCAAAGTGTACTAGGGCAATTGATAGGCACATGGTCCAATCTGTACCCCACCCCTCCCCATTGAAGATCTCAATTTATAACCAGAAAGGGCTATTTCTCCATGGTGCTCCAAGGGTTGGTTGACCACTGTGCAGGTTTATGGACAGAAAGGAAGGGTGTTCTAGAAGAGTCCACAATGTGAGGATCTTTCAGAGCTATTTACCTTAATGGAGAAAGAAATATTTGGCCACCATAACAGTATGGACATTGGATAAGATGGGTCTCCCAGAATAACTTGAGCACTGCTTCTCTAGTTAGTGAAGCCATTCACAGGTCGCTTGGACAGAAGGTAGGAATTGTTAAACTATTGCCTTAGTAGTTGCAGAATGGCAATAAACTTACCATTTGGCCATATGAAAGGAACAGATTGAAAGCAGTAGAGAAAAAAGTGCCATGATTATAGCAACATGTTGTATTTTGCACAATATTTGTAAGGGAGGAAGTGTTAATGATGGTGGGAGGTTGAAGTGCAGAGACTGGCCTAGTGGTTTGAGGAACCAGAAAGGTGTCCCATACAAATTGGAAACATCTGGAGGAATATTGTCAGGGATGTCTATTGCTCTTTCTTTGAGTCTCAGGCATGAAACAGGTTTCAGAGGAACAGCCGTGTTAGTCTGTATTCGCAAAAAGAAAAGGAGTACTTGTGGCACTTTAGAGACTAACCAATTTATTTGAGCATGAGCTTTTGTGAGCTACAGCTCACTTCATCAGATGCATACCGTGGAAACTGCAGCAGACTGTATATATACACAGAGAATATGAAACAATACCTCCTCCCACCCCACTGTCCTGCTGGTAATAGCTTATCTAAAGTGATCAACAGGTGGGCCATTTCCAGCACAAATCCAGGTTTTCTCACCCTCCACCCCCGCACACAAATTCACTCTCCTGCTGGTGCTAGCCCATCCAAAGTGACAACTCTTTACATAATCAAGTCGGGCTATTTCCTGCATAGATCCAGGTTTTCTCACATCCCCCCCACCCCCATACACACACAAACTCACTCTCCTGCTGGTAATAGCTCATCTAAACTGACCACTCTCCAAGTTTATACAGTCAGCTGTTAACAGATGGAGGTGCTAGTGGAGAATGATGGATTGTGAGGAGCTGAGTGCTGTTTATGGGAAGCGGAAGCAACACTGAGGCAATCCTTATTTTACCTCTATTCTCTGCCCATATACTTATGAATTATATAAATACATTGTAGACTCCTTATGAATGAATTTGTCATTTTTATTATTAATCCATTATTTAACCACCAAAAATAAAATTAAATGAAATTTTGAAATTATGAAACAATATACTAAATCTACTAATAACTACAAAGAAACCTTTAATTAAAACAGTAGTCAAACAAAGCATCAAAGTGCAACAAAGTGTGCAGGGCTCAACACAACAGGGAGGGGAAGGGTTCCTTAAAGTCACAGGAGAACATATATTTTTGCTCTTCTCTTGTTGAGCCTTCTGCTGTTGAATGGTGAGGCTTGAAGTTACCCTGGGTGATTGGGACTCAAAAGAGTTGAGTTTCCAGGGCAACGGTTTTCAGTGGCCTAAGCGTGGCTTTGAAGGGAATGGCCTCTGGCAGCACTCTTGCGGGTGTACATTGGGTAGGAGTTACTGGAGTTCCCAGTATTCTGGACAGTGGGCTCCAGGCTCTATAACCTTCCTAGGTTGACAGTTGTGTAGGCCTGAAAAATCTTGTCCAGCTCTTCAGAAAAAATAATACATTATATGACCCCTGCCAGATTTTTTTTCCTAGCATCCATGCTTTTAATATAGATCCTTCTGAGCTGTTTGTCTTTATCCAGTTCTGGTCAGTGTCCAACTCATAACCCTGCATGGACATCTGCCTAGGAAAGCTCACCAAAAAAAATCTTTATTCCATTAGTTGGCCACAAGAGTTTCCTGAACAGGTGTTTCTCCCCCGGTAGTAATGAGGGTCTCAGCATGCTCTAGGGCTTCTGGAGTAATATTGCTGCAATTGAAATATGCTCAAATCCAGGAGCATATGGGCAAAATCTGGCCTCATGACAATTTTTTTCAATTAGTGAGGGCATTTCCAGTCAATATAACTCCAGAGCAGTGGAGAGCACACAGGTAAACCAACAAGTCAGTTGCCCACATTGCGGTGTGGAACAGCTGTTGGAGGACTGCTGAAGCAGCATGAAGCAACATTGTGTACACAAACAGTGAACTAACTTGATTCACAGCAGAGTTATTTTACTTTAAAAGAGGACTCCAGGATTTGCAATAAATGTGGAGTTAGTATACTGTAACAGATTGTGTTGTGTGTACACAAGTGTTTTCAGACCAGATAAACTTGATTTTAACCAGTTTAATCCCTTGTGTACCCAAGACCCCTGTCAGCCTAAGACAGGTTCCCACTGTCTAAAGTCCAGATCCTCAAATTGATTTCAGTGGTAGTTAGGTGCCTAAATACCTTTTGTGGATCTGGTCCTAAGTCACATCTGAGAGTGGGGTGTCACTTTTCAAAAGAATCTAACATTTATATGAACTACAGTATTATCAAGCATATTTAATTATTGTATAACTGTTAACATTATCGTTCTGATACTGATGGTCTGAGAGGTGAACATTACTTTCTCATGTCATTAAGTCACAATTTATAGAAATGTAACGAGTGCAACTATAAGTAATCTAAGACTTTACATAAACAAAGATTATTAATGTATGTTGCTCTTACCATAAGGTACACTATTCATGTCACTTTTTTCACCAAAAGGAAGAAAACAAATTACTTAGCTGCATCAAGGGGAAAAAAAATTATATGGTTATATACGACCTTCTTGCACAACTCAGAAATATCCTCCAGAGATATTATTTTGGCAAACTGTTAGATCTCAGACATTTTTACTATAATTAGGATGATCTAATGTGCAAAAATTAAGAAAATTTACCACATATGTTTTGTAGAAGATTATTCCCAATAAACATTGGGAATATAAAACCTTTCAGCAATTTCAGAATGAATTTAGAATATATGTAATTCAAAAAAATATTTTACCAGTTTGAGAGAAATTAACAGTTCTACCAGTATTTTCTCTTAAATATATGGAATCTCCTACTTTTAAATATTCCACGGCTTTAGAAGAAAATGTTAAGTGCTATTAGGTGAAAGTTAGATGAAGAAAGTTTCAATATAGTAGCTATTTTACAAACTTAGAGAAAGCTCTTCTCTAGACAGAGCTTTATTTATTTCTTCACTCCAGTTTCATTGCCAAGAGAATTAATCTTCTTTATAGGAGCCTGCTGAACATTGTATTTTTGTTGATAGAGATAGAATTTTAACAACAAATGTTTTAAAAAAGGCTTTCTTGTAGCTTAATATCCCATCAGCTCCATTCTCATTTTCCTCAGTACTGGTATTAAGTTTTTGTAAGCTGCTTGGGCTTCTCATTTTTTTTCTCCACAGCCTGACTCAGATCTCTCTTATATAAAAGATACTTTTTGATACACATTTAGACCTAAACACAGAAGTGAGCATACTAAATATATGATATACTTAATACATTGAAAAACAGACATTTCAACTTCCCTGCGCTAATATAGGAGATGCTTATTTAGGACAAGTTATTTTTGTCAATGAAAGACATCAAGAATAGACTGAGAATTGGGTCCTTCATATCATCTCCATTCAGATACCATATGATCCAGAAAAAAAAACAACTGTAAGCTAGGTATTCTCCTACTTCATAGTATGCAGCATGAGGTGGCAAAAATTTAGCTGGTAAATAGAGCTTGCCAGAAAATTGAGGCTTTTCTGTGGAAAACTGACTTTTCAGCAAAAATTCTAAAGTTGAACATTTTCAGCCACAGATTTTTGATTTAACACACAACACTTTAATTTGGAAAGCCAACACAGCATTTCATGGAAGTTGTAGTTTGGCTGCCTCCTGTCCCCATTCCGCTCTTGAATTCATATGGTAAGTCATCTCAAGTCTGGCATTCTGCATGCCCTATAAGGGTGGAACTCCTATTGATATTCATGGCCAATAGGTTTTTGTTTGCTGACCTATGAGGTGCTGAGAGCAATGTTTGAAAAGGAGTCTATATTTTTAAATTAAATTTTCTTCTTTGTTTTGATTTTCTACTCTGTTTAAATTTGATATGAATCCCTCTTACACTAGTCATAGTTATCACAGAGGAATATTGAGATACTGCATTAGTTCCATCCATTTAGTGTAGATTATAATTGGAACTATATGCCTGTGTAAGGGAGTAAGAATTTCCTATATTCCTGCTATAGGTTACCTGCACCTTGGGTCTGGGCACACAAGTAAGAAGGCATTGAGAGTGTGTTCAAGGAATGGAGAGAGCCTTAGCTCCACCATAACCCCTAAGTCATGTGCCATTGTAGTGGAGTCAGCATAGGCAGTGTTGTAATTTAATGCTGGGATAGGCCAACAGGAAAACCACTACCCCTAGAAAAAGGAAGAATCATGTTTAGGACCTACACCTGTGAATGGCAATGCCTTCTGAGGCTGTTCTCAGGTTATTTATGTACCTCTCCTTGCCCAGACCTGTGAGTAAAATCACAGCCGTTTTTTGAAAAATGCCACCCACCCACAACAACGGGCGGGGGAAATTGATGGGGCCAGTGGAAAAAGGGGGGCAATCCCAGCGGCAAAGGAGGGAAGACACTCGCCAAAGGACAATAGGTAGTTCCTCCCCTTAGGAGTCTCTGGAACCTATTAGACAGTTGGGGGAGAGGGGTGTTAATTGGCCAGCATTCCCCAGCTCCCGGGATTTAGCCTGGTGCATGGGCCATGTGAAGCCTCTTTTGGCTCTATTCAATTTTCGCCCTTGTTACCTTTGTGACCCTGCTTCTTGAGTCTGTGCAGTTTGTCTCACTCTCTGCTCCTGCATATTTTAACCATGAGGAAAAGTGAAAATAAACCTACTTACTCAACCAATGACTTAAAGGGGTGGTGTTGCTCTGTGTGTGTTTGTTTGTAAGGTTTTTTTTTTTTTGAAAAAAATATTAGTCATTATTATTATTATTGAAGTGCTAGCCTTATTATACAAGTCTTGTCATGCTTCCATCTAAAGAACAAAGGATGCTACCCAAGTGAGAATACACCTTGACTCCTTCCTTATGCCAAGCTACTCTTCATATAATGTATTCCATGCAGTATTTGTCTTTTATTCACCCATTACATTATTTTACTCCCCTCATCAAATCATTTCCACTAGCTCTCTCTATTTTAGAGATCACCAAGTGACCTTACTGAGCTATCTAGCATGAATGGGTCATACAGCATAGTGAATTGGCAGTAATTCTAAGAGAGTGTACCAGTGTAACAGTCATTCTGTGTTATGCACTGCAATCTTCAGTTGGCTGCACTGCATTAAGTTGTTATATCAAGGACAATGTAGGATTTTTTTTTAACATTCAGAATAAGATGAAAGATTTGTGGAGGGAAAGTACATACCTTCTTCTGTCATGATCCCTCACCACTTTTGCTTATTTACACTAATTCACAATCCTGTCTTTGTGATATAAGAGCTTTTACCAGTTTATATTGTAAAGAAAAAAATGTGAACACGTAGGAGTTTGGCAAACAGTCCCAGTTCATCTTGATGAATATGTACTGCTCCACTGGTCAAAGGAAGGCAAAAAGACAGGTAATGGCAGGAACATATTTAAGGCTAGTTTGAGTCTGACTATATATCTGCAAAAGAAAGTACAAAGGAGGAAGACAGGCTTCCACATGTTACCTGGTCTTTGGGTCTGGGAGCACAGTAGTAAGCTGGGTTCTTGTCTTTTTATTTAGTGCAGGTACAGGCTACGAATGGGTGGAGTCTTGACTCAGCCCCCCATTCACTGGACAGAGTATCTGAGGAGATAGTAACCTACTGCTGGCATAGATCACAAGCAAGTTACTACCATCACCATCATCATGAGCAAATAGTAATTCAGAATTTCCATGCCCACAGGGCCCATTTCTAGCATGAGAGTTTAGGTACTATCTGTTGCTCAAGGCTGTGCCTAAATCTTGAATCTATCCCTGCATGGATGGGGGAGGGGTGTGCAGGAAAGAGCTAAACCAATTTAACTAATTATTTCCTGTGTGGAACTGTATGAAATGCCTTACTGAAATCCAGGTAGATTAAATCTACTGCATTTCCTAAGTCTTAAAAAAAATCAGTTCTCCTCTCACAGAAGGAGATCAGGTTGGTCTGGCATGATCTACCTTTTGTAAAACCAAGTTAAGCATGGCTAAAGTCTTCACAGGATCAGGGTCTTAGACATGCACATCGCTATACTTGCCTGAATGGTCCAATTAGTTACAAACCTGCCTAAATATTTGGGGGGGGGGGAACAGGGCCAAAACTATGAAATACAAATGTAAAGCATTATATATATATATATATATGCCTGTCTTCCTAAAAATCCTGCCCCAAGTAAGTCAAACATGATTACACTTATGGCTGTGCTCCAGCTCTGCCTGCAGAAGCAATGTAAGAAGCCCATTATTTTTCTCAAAATACCCATCCTGTCTCAGAGCTGGCACAATAATTAGTGCTTTCTGTACAAATAAAATATTTTTAATTTTATAGTGTCATGCAGTTGGTTACAAATACTGGAAATCATGCCTATGACCTTTTAAAAAAGAAGTCTAGAATTATCTATTTGGGCCATGCCTTACCAGCAAATTCAATTTTCTTTGTAAATTAGAATTTTAAAGGGACACAATTGCTGTCTTGAAAAGAAATCACTTGCTATTTAATTTCTGTATGTGCAAACCTATACATTTACATAACAAATATAGCCCCAAACTAATCTGTAGAACCAGGTTAGTTACAAAACAAGTGTTATTAATATAACAGATTAAGCTAGAAACAAAACAGGAATTTTTAATAAGCAGAGTCTCACAGTCCATACTTTTCCATCAGACTAAGGTTGTCACATTCTGCAGTTTGGCATTCACTATAGGTTTTTCATCAGTTTTATTATGTCTCACATCCAACAGACACTTTACTGATACTCCCTGTCTCATTCTATCAAAATAAACATTATATTTGCACACACTGCACCTAGGAATATTTCATTACACTAACAGAAAATTGTACGCTGATGCAATCAGAAGTGACATCTTCCATATTTTGATGCCAACCAATTAGGAGGCTTCACAGAAAGAAAAAAAGGTAGCGAGAACAAATATGAAGTCCTCCAAGCAGAAATGCAGGTAGTAATTATTTGAACCAA
The DNA here is from genome assembly GCF_965140235.1 of Caretta caretta. NCBI lineage: Eukaryota > Metazoa > Chordata > Testudines > Cheloniidae > Caretta > Caretta caretta. Next base: position 62,411,135 of record NC_134213.1, on the reverse strand, counting down.
ACGCTTTTAACACAAGATTTCAAAATGTATCAACATAACTATGCTATTAAATGACTGCAGAAAACAAAGAGACATGGTCTGTTGTGTAGAAGAGATTCAAGATTTGACAATAAGATTCAGCAGGCAGATGTTTTTGAACCTTCATAAGGTTAAGAAAAAAATATACAAATAATCATGTGGCTTTTTAAAAAAATTAGTGTGCACAACACAAAGCAATGCATTAGATTAGACTATGAAGTGAAAGGGGAGAAGCAGAAACCAAAAATGGTTTAACATTTTAACACTGTCAATGCTCTCTATAAAAGCAAAGAATGTGGAAAATACCACAAACATAAAATAATAAATGAGTAAACAGGTTCTAACATCACATGGATACCTGCAAATATTGCTGCTGGCTTAATTGTGAAAGCTCAGAAGCAAAAACACAACATAAAACCAGAAGTATTTAAACATCTTCCACTTGTTTATGTATAAAATAGGGCTGTCAATTAATTGAGGTTTACTCACGCGATTAACTCAAAAAAATTAATCATGATTAAAAAATTAATCGCAATTAATCAGTTTTCATCGCACTGTTAAACAATAGTATACCTACTGAAATTTATTTTAGATGTTTTTCTACATTTTCTATAAGTTGTATTCTTGTTGTAATTGAAATCAAAGTTTATATTATTTTTATTACAAATATTTGCACTGTAAAAATGATAATCAAAAGAAACAGTATTTTTCAATTCACCTCATACAAGTACTCTAGTGCGATCTCTTTGTCATGAAAGTGCAACTTACAAATGTAGATTTTTTTTTTGTTACATAACTGCCTCAAAAACAAAACAATGTAAAACGTCAGAGCATACAAGTCCACTCAGGCCTACTTCTTGTTCAGCCAATCACTAAGACAAATGAGTTTGTTTACATTTACAGGAGATAATGCTGCCCTCTTCTTATTTACAGTGTCATCAGAAAGTGAGAACAGGTATTTGTATGGCACTTTTGTAGCCAGCATTGCAAGGTATTTAGGTACCAGACATGCTAAACATTCAAATGCCCCTTCCTGCTTCAGCCACCATTTCAGAGGACATGCTACCATACTGACGACGCTCATTAAAAAAATAATACATTAAATAAATAGGTGACTGAACTCCTTTGGAGGAGAATTATATGTCTCCTGCTCAGTTTTACCCGCATTCTGACATATATTTCATATTATAGCAGTCTCGGATGATGACCCAGCACATGTTGTTCATTTTAAGAACACTTTCACTGCAGATTTCACAAAATGCAAAGAGGGTACCAATGTGAGATTTCTAAAGATAGCTACAGCACTTGACCCAAGGTTTAAGAATCTGAAGTGCCTTCCAAAAGAGGGACGAGGTGTGGAGTATACTTTCAGAATTCTTAAAAGAGCAACACTCCGATGCAGAAACTACAGAATCCAAACCACCAAAAAAGACAATCAACTTTCTGCTGGTGCCATCTGACTCAGATAACGAAAACAAACATGTATTGGTCCGCAATGCTTTGGATCGTTATCGATCAGAACCCATCATCAGCATGGGCATATGTCCCCTGGAATGGTAGTTGAAGCATGAAGGGACATATGAATCTTTAGCACATCTGGCACATAAATATCTTGTGACACTAGCTACAACAGTGCCATGAGAACACCTGCTCTCACATTCTCATATTATAAACAAGAAGCTGGCAGCATTATCTCCTGCAAATGTAAACAAACTTGTTTGTCTGAGCGATTGGTTGAACAAAAAGTAGGACTGAGTGGACTTTGTTTTATTTTTGAATGCAGTTTTTTATATAAAGTGAGCACTTTACACTTTGTATTGTGTTGTAACTGAAATCAATATATTTGAAAATGTAGAAAACATCCAAATAAATGGTATTCTATTATTGTTTAACAGTGCAATTAATTACGCGAGTAATCAAGATTAATGTTTTTAATCGCTTAACAGGCCCTAGTATAAAGTCCTTAGAAGCCTCGTGGGGAAGTGGGGGAGCCAATAGGTGGGGGACGAAAACTGAAATAATCAGATGGCGAGCCAGCAGAGAGATTGGGACTGAGAACCAGGAAGGCAAGGTGAAGGATATGTGGGGAAGAGACAGACCTGATGAGGAGTCAGAGTTCTGGGGAAGAACTGGAACTGTCTGGGTAGATAGAATAGGACAAAGAGCCAGAGGAGAGCAATAATGTGATTGGACAAAGAGCCTAGGAAGGGAAATTGGGACTGGGAGCCAGTAGGGACAGGGAACATGGGCAGGCGGGAGCAGCAACTGGTGGACAAGGTGGGGGAGGAGAGAGAGATCAGAACTGTGTGAAGGAAGACTGGGACTGGGACAAGAAGTCCTGGAGGGGTGAGAATAGGATTTATTGGGCAAGGAGAATGAGATTGGGGCAAGTAAGAAGGAGTGGGGAAGTGTCAGGACTGGGACAAGGACATGGAAGGTTTGGGGAAAATGGGGTTATGCTGGGGGGAATGGGCAGAAAGTCTATTCCTACTAGACAGCACTCACTTCAGAACCTAGAATGGAATTCATGAGTCTCAACAGTCCCCTGCTGTCATCAAATATCTATTTAAACCCACGGGCAAGTGTCCCATCTCCCTCTAGTACTGGTTCACAGAAGACGACAGCCTACTACTGTTATCAGTTATGCCATGAGCTCAAATGACAGAGGTCTGTGTAGTGGATCTAAAGGTTACAGCCCTCCTATTTACCCATGTGGGCATCAGTATGATATCACATGATGGAATTTTTTTTCTCCAAAAGCCTAGGATATTACACACAAAAAAATATGTTAATAGAACATTAAGCTTGCAAAGTCAAGCACTCAAAGTAGGAAATACCAGGATTAAGATTGCCTGTGCAACATTAATTCATCATGTGCCTTATGTTACAGTCTTCAATTGCATAATCACACCCTGTGGAAAACATAGTGATACCTGCCTCATTCAGTTCAGAGGATGGACTTGTTCTGGAGATGAATCAGGGTACTGTAGTAAAAAGTTGTCATCTATAGCAGTGTTTCTCAACAACCGATTCATGCACTGGTGTCAGTCCCTGAGATTTCCCTAACATAGTTTAGGAAGGCTGCAAGCTGACCCCTGGAATCAAAAAGGTTGAGAAACACTGACCTACAGGACACCTGTTTCATTTACTGTAGAAACTGGAAGCTGTGTAGTGAATGACCAAGGGAATATCCAGTGATGAGCTGCCAAAATCTTAACAACTGGTTCCCTCCTCACCCCACGAGGGGGTTGTCGCCCCCCGAGACTCCTGCCCCATCCAACCCCACATGTTCCTTGACGCCCCCCTGGACCCTTGCCCCATCTACCCCCCTCCCCTGTCCCCTGACTGCCCCCAGAACTGGGCAGGAGGGTCTCGTGGGCTACCATAATGGGTGCCCACCCTACCCCTAAGAGCCAGAGGGACCTGCCAGGGGGCGAGGGGGAATCCTAGGGGTGCTTACCTGGGGAAGCTCCCAGGAAGCATCCGGCAGGTCCCTCTGGCTCCTAGGGGTGGGGAAGCAGCCTCTCCCCCACTGATCACATCAAAAGTGGCGCCTTAGGTGCCGACTCCGTGGTGCTCTGGAGCTGGAGCACCCACGGGGAAAATTTGGTGGGTGCAGAGCACCCACCGGCAGCTCCCCGCCCCGCGCCTGGCCCCAGCTCACCTCACCTCCTCTCCGCCTCCGCCCCTGAACGCACCACCCCACTCTGCTTCTCCACGCCCCACCCCAGCTTCCCACAAATCAGCTGTTAGGCAGGAAGCCTGGGAGGGCTGAGAAACAGGCGGCAGCTTCACACTCAGGCTGAAGGTGGCGGAGGTGAGCTGGGGCGGGGAGCGGTTCCCCTATGCCCCCCCCGGGTTACCTGCTGCAGCGTGGGTGGCCCTCCTCGCACCCCCCTGCCCCAGCTCACCTCCGCCTCCCTGGGCCTGAATGCGAAGCCGCCACCTGCTTCTCAGCCTGCCCCAGCTTCCCCCGCGAACAGCAGATTCGCAGGAAGCCTGGGCGGGGGCGGAGAAGCAGAGCGGGGCAGCGTGTTCAGGGGAGGAGGCGGAGACAGAGCAGAGGTGAGCTGGGGCCGGGGGTGGGGTGGGGCAGGGACCTGCCGGTGGGTACTCTGCACCCACTAAATTTTCCCCTTGGGTGTTCCAGCCCTGGAGCACCCATGGAGTCGGCGCCTAAGGCGCCAATTTTGGCCGGTTAAATTTAGAAGCCCTTTTAGAACCGGTTGTCCCTCGTGGAACAACCGGTTCTAAAAGGGCTTCTAAATTTAACAACTGGTTCTCGCGAACCGGTGGGAACCGGCTCCAGCTCACCACGGGAATATCCACATGTCCTGAACCTTTCTCTGAAGCACTTGGCATTGGCTACCATTGGAGACAAGATCCAGACTGGGTGGCCCACTAGGCGGATCCAACAGGGCTATTCCTAACACTCAGCAGCATACTCTTGATTTTAGTTATTTCATGTAGGGACAACTGATGTAACATTTCTTGTGATTTTTATTTAAAGATCAAGGACCCATCCTCCACTTTTAGTTAAAAACTTTTCTATTTTGCTTCATGGTTATTGGAAACAGACCACAAAGGGGAACCAGGGTCTATTCTTCCAAGAGTTACACAAATGTTTAACTATACAAACATGAACAGTCCCACTGAAATCTTTGCAGTATTGGGGCCTAAATATATTAAAGCATTAAACAGTTTTGGTTAAAATTATCCACATAGGGAATTTTGTTTGAAGCTTGTGACTGAAAAAAATCAGTTAAAAGGTGAGGAAAAGAGCTTTAGTCCAATATACCCTGACAAATTAGACAGAGGAAAAAATATGTCTCAAAGTAATCATTCCCCCCCACATGGAGAAAGATTGGTTGCAGCATAGTGTTTTTATACAATGGATACCATTCTTCTCCTCCTACTTAATTTCCCCCAACAGTCACCTTTCAGGCGTTAAGCCCACAAATGTGAACAGCATTTAAGTTGGCTATGCAAGATCAATAGTTTTACTAATGTTAAAGGCAAAAATTGGGATTTGTGCTACTTCAAATCTGTTCAAGATGTAATAAGAAAAAAATTCATCTCATGTTGATAGGAAAAGTGTCATAGTCAAGTCAGAAAATAATTTCATTTCAGACTCCTTTTCCCAGATGATGAATTTTCACACTTTTAGTTATCAGCTGGAGCAAACTGTAGCCAAGGACATATCAGAGGATAAACCTGGTGTTGACGGTGGCGTGATTCTGCTTTATGTCGCAGCAACTCATTTTATTTAGATAAAGCAATTCAAGTGGAGCCTGTAATTTTCCTATCTTCAAATGCTGTAATGCTGTGTGACAGGTTAAACTGTATCTCTCACAGAAGTAACAGGAACAAGAAATTACATTACCTGTATTTGGAATGACAGTTTTTATATTTGAGAAATGTAATTCTAAAGCTGTAAGTACTATTTATTTTTTGTTTTAGAAAAGCAACATAGCTGGAATACATTTGTTTCCCTTTATGTAAAACAATTCACAGAGTAAGCCTTATATAGTCCTAAACCATTTTATCATTCTTAAAATACATCATTGTACAAAGGAACCTCACTAATACAATCATAATTAATAAACTCTAGAGTCCAAAATCCAGCCTGATGCCATTAGTAAGACTTTAGAAAGATGTAGGAAGGCATCTTTCAGAGACATTCACAGCTGGCATTTACTGACTGAAATATTTCCGGATGAATGGAATAATGAATATAATTCTAAGAAAACAGCCAGTTTGATAGTCATTTCATAATACAAATGACCTTTCCAGGTCACAAGGACAACATTCATCATGGCAGATGGAAGAAGAAATGTGTCAGACACCGTTTGGCTTATAAAAATAGTTTAGACATTATTTTTCCTTTTCAAAATATTATTGGCAAGTGAGATATTAAATTCACCATTTGAACTTATTTACGTGTCTACCTCCCTCTTTTTAGTAAAAACTTCTAAATATTATTAGCCTAAAAAAATTCCTTTGTTTAGCTGGTTCATTAATAATAATTCCAAACCCCACAAAGCTTCAATTAAAAAAATTAAGCTTGCTAGGTGACAACTGCATTATTAAAAAAATCCAAGCACATATTGTGACATTGCACTCCATATGCTTTATGAAAATATGCTTATGAATGTGAATATGATGTACCTGGAATATGCTTTATGCAAAAGGTCTCTTGTAAGGTATCATTACAAAGCTTATAATCTACTGAGTGTGTTCATCCTATTTGTATGCATGTATCATTCTTGTATCTGAGGCTAGAATTATGAAGTATAACTCTAAGGTCCTATTGTAATTATGCAGTATGGGCCATTAAAGGTGGTTTAGAATCTTGATGGATCCCGTTGACTAGGACAATTGGTTGTAAATGGCTTTGTTTACTTGCAAATCTTCCTGTGTACATGTGGGCCAGCCCAGGAAGAATGGAGGCTGAGGTCTCACAGGACATGTCATCATGTCACCTGATACTGGAATCCATCTTAAATCTGGTACTTTTTCATTTAGAAGGAGGGGTGGGGACCCAGAGAGACAAAAGATTCCCACCTTGTGCCAAAGCTATAAAAAGGGGTGGAGCAGGACAGAGACAGCCAGTCATGAGAGAGCCACTGCTTTCCACCTAAGATGTCTGCTGGATCTAACAAGGACTGTACCAAGGTAAAGTATTGGGCCCAGACTAGGAAGGAGTCTAGTCTGTGAAAGAAGCTTATCGGAACATCTCTGAGGGTGAGATATTACCTGTAACCAGTTCCTTAATGTATTAGGCTTAGACTTGCATGTTTTGTTTTATTTTGCTTTGTGACTTACTTTGTTCTGTCTGTTATTACTTGGAACCACTTAAATCCTACTTTTTATACTTAATAAAATCACTTTTATTAGTAACCCAGAGTAAGTGATCAATACCTGGGGAAGCAAACAGATGTGCGTATCTCTCTATCAGTGTTAAAGAGGGCAGACATTTTGTGAGTTTCCTCTGTATAAAGCTTATACAAGGTAAAACGGATTTATTTTGGGTTTGGATCCCATTGGGAGCTGGGTGCTGGAGTCAGATAACCTGCAGAGCTGTTTTCACTTAAAGCCTGCAGCTTTGGGAGCATGTCCTGGACCCTTGGTCTGTGTTGCAGCAGGCTAGCATGTCTGGCTCAACAGGGTTCTGGAAGTCCCAAGCTGTCAGGGAAAATGGGCTCAGAGGTAATTCCAGCACATCAGGTGACAGTCCCAAGGGGGTCTCTGTGACCAAACCCGTCACACATATATTCAAGGAAATGAGTATTTAAGGACACCCGAAGTTGTATACTACTTGCATAAACTAATTGGCCCTTATCTTGAGCTGAGCAATGCTGAGATTTGTTCATCACTAGCCTCACTATGAGGATGATGAGCTCTCAGTGCCAGATTCTCTTCTTCATTCAGAGGGTGCAAAGGGGCCATACTCTGGCTGTAGCTTGTCAATAGAGAACACTTCTGGCATAGAGGACCTCTCTGCTGGTGTAAAGCTGGCAGAGGCAGTAGAGCTGCCTTCTGCACATGTCACCCTGCATATGGTGTAAGGAGAGGGAAGGGTTGTGTCAGGGACATTCAGGGGGAAAGTGGCTGAACCTGCAGGGTTAGAGTTGGAATCTGCAATAGATGAGGGAAGGCCTGTAGGGAGGAGTGTAGGGTATTTGGGGAGGCTTTGTGGTGGAGACTGCAGGGCAGGGATGGGGTCTTTAAGGGTCCTGTGGTGGGTGAGAGCTGCAGGGCAGGGGATCGGTTTTGCATGGGGTTATGTCTTTGTAGGATGGGGTTAAAATGTTATATAGTGTTATAAGCAGCATATGCAGAAGTTACACTTTAAAAAAGGAATCATTTACATTTTAATTCCTATTTAAATGAAATACTAAAGAACATGAAAAGAAGCCAAATTAGTCCTTGCCGAGTGACAGGCATTTCAGATAGTTCAAAATCAAAGAGAAAACGTACATCTTCTACCTTTCTCTGCGAAAGATAAGAATATGCTAAATAGCTGCTCATGTAAGAAACACATTTTTAATTTTTATATATATATAATTTAAAATAATATGTCAGGTATATGCAGCTTGGATAAATCACCCTACACAGAAAAATTAAAAAATGAATTTGATATTCTAATGATGACTCATGTAAAAGTGATAAAAATCATAAATAGGAAATATTAAACACTAATTAGTACATCAAAAGCTACAAATCCATGGCTCTTGGAGCTAAATGTATGTCTCCCTCTTCAGCGACAAACCAAAATATCCATACTAATCAGGACATTTATATGAGTAAAACAACCTCTGTTCCTTATGGAGTCATAATTCTTTATAAGTGGTTAATAGATAGACTAATAGCCCACATAAACAAACAGCATAATCTTATGGCAACAACTTAACAATTTTTGTCATGCACAGCAGGATCTTAGAAGCAATGTTTTGTACTCCCTGGAGAGGACCTCATAACCCTGACACTCCCCACCCCAGTTAGGTTCACAGAAGTCCCCATCAAGCCAGAAAGTGGTCATGGCTTTTTGGGTGTACTTCCACCAAGGGTCCCAAGTCATCTAAGGAAGCATTTTCAGCTGGGTCTAACTATGTGCAGCACCATAATGAGTGGTGGAGTTAGACCCAAAGGAGAAGAGCAGTACTGCACCTTCAGGAAATGTGTGAACTACCCTGTTTGTTGCTTTGGATTTTACTGACTGTAGAGTTGCATGGAAGGAATGCATACCAGTTTCCCTAATTAAACCGTAAGTCCTGCAGTGTGTCTGGCTCCCCAGAGATGGTTTGTGTTTTTCAACCTGAGACACTGACTTTTCTTTCTTTGGCTTTTCAGGCCCTCATTGTGTCTGCCACTATTGTGTCTGCCACTCCCAATATTTTCTCTGATTCCTACATCATGCGGTTTCTTGGAACCTGACTCTACAAACACCAGGCATAATGCTTAAGACTGTCAACATCTCCACTGACCACTCAAGAAGACTTATGCGTCTCAGTGGTTACTTCCAAGATGCAAGGCCCACTGTAAGCCCAAGAGTTTAGTCAAAAAGAGTGTCCCAAAAAATGAAAATAGATTTGGTAATTCTGCTGCCCCAGATATGGTTTGGCCATGTAGAATAGACAAGATTACTTATCTGAGGAGTGTCCTCAAAACATGCATATGCCTTAGAGCAGCAGTTCTCAAACTTCAGCAACTCGAGGACCCCCATTTTGATTTTAAAAATTTTGCAAACCTCAAGCTAGGCCCAGGCCCAACCCTCACTCCACCCCAGTTTGAGAAATACTGCCTTAGAGCATTCCCTGTCTACTCTATATGACTAACTGAGTTGTAAGTGTCAGAAGAGAATTTTCATTCTTTCTTTCTACTCTGCATTTCAATAACTCTTGATTAATTGGACCATCCCCATGTTAGTAAGCACTGACTCAGTAAGTGTTTGTAGGATAGGTCCTTCCTGGATTTGAAAAATCATTATTCCAACAGAACTCTCTCCAAAAATGAGTTCTTTTATTTTGGATTTAAGCTATCTACAGGTCTTGCCTACATCGTGGAGCCATGATAGTAACTCAATGACCAATTTTTACCCACTTTTTAAAAAAAAAACAAAAAACTCATTTTGACTTTCATGGTTAGACTTGGGTAAAAGGAGAATTATTTTGATATAAACCCTGCATAATGGATACCTAAAAAATAATATTGCACAAATATATGAATGTTTGTAAATTAATTGATGAATTAATAGTTCGAACATTAATCTGTAGAATGTAATAGCTGATAATGAAATATTTCAGCATTTTTCAAAGCATCTGCATAGGGCATCCAAGAAAACCCCATGGACAGCTATTCTAAAGTACAAGCTTAAAAGGGGAAGTATAGAGAGAACTGTTAATAAAAATAAGACAAATGGACTTGGGGAAAATGGCCTTGAAAAATATGGAGGAAGTAGTTTATCAAAATATATACTGAAGTAAAGAAGTCTGTCCCCTGCCACAGCTTAGATTTGTAGTATAGATGGCATATCTCCCAGGGCCTTATAGTACAGATCAGGATGCAGTGAACATACATTTAGGTTTTGCATGCCCTATCATACCATACTTTAACCACTTTGGAGGAAAATACATTACATGTATTGGGGGATCCAAAAACAGTTTTATAGTGGAAATAGGAACTTTGATTAGAGTTTGATTGAATTTACATTGAAAAAGGAGACAGGAGACATGTAAGGCCCAATTTGTGAAAGAGTGAACATATACAGTAGGAGCATGAGGGTTAACCTGCCTTAAGGAACGAATCCACTGCTAACTGAAGTCAGTGGATGCACTTCCATTGACTTCTGTTTGCATTGGATTATGCCCAAAAGGAACATGTTTTACAAACAATAGGGATCATGTATTTTTGCATACAAACTTCTTCTATATTTTTATACAGGTTTTGGGAGGCTTCTAGCCTACAACGCTAGCTACTCACTTAGGAACTTAAAATCATTCCTCTCAAGGCAGAGGGGGGCTCTGAGATATTATAATAAAAATATTCCAAAAATAAGGAAAGGAGGGCATATGTGCTGAAGGGTTTGGAATGCCCTTGTGTAAGAGGAGTGAGAACACAGGATCCCAACATTTGTATATAAAATGTTGGTTCTAAGTGTTTTTTATGTGTGTAGAAAACGCAAAAAGGCAACAAAGACCTTCTAATTTTGGTGTAGATCACTTGTTTCTGTTTTAAACTCCACAATTTGCCACTGGCAAGTTATTTGAATATGGAATTCCACTTAAATAATGTACCTGGCTTCCCCTCAACCAATTACAGTTTGAAATTACTTAAACCAGCGGTTCCAAAACTGCAGGTTGGGACCCCAAAGAGGATCACAGCCCTGTTTTAATGAAATTGCCTGAGCCCCACCACCCAGGGCCAAAGCCTGAGCCCAAGCCCCACCACCCAGGGCCAAAGCCCTTAGGCTGCAGCTTTGGCCCTCACTCCTTCCCCTACCCAGGGTGGTGGGGCTCAAGCTTTGCCTCCCCCTCCACACATGGGGCAGCGGGGATCAGGCTTTGTCCCCCTCCTCAGGTCATGTAGTAATTTAGTTGTCAGATGGAGGTCCTGGTGCAATGAAGTTTGATAACCCCATCACTCAAACCCATTTAAGATTAAGGAAATTGCACTGTGTGTTTCAGAAGTGTATAGAGAAGAACCTACAGAATCCTTGGCACTCTCCACTCAGTTCCCCACTTCTCATTTTTATTTAGTGTGATGGGGTATCCATCCCACACATGACTGAGCAGAGTTAAGGTGTCTGAGTAGGCCAATTACTTCCACAAGCTACACCTGGAGCAGGAGCTTGATTAGGAACAGGCTCACCTGTGCAGGAACAGACAGGGTCTATGGAGCCAGATAGTGGACTTCAGACTGGGCAGCTGCTGAAAAAGAGCTGTTACTCTCTGGGAAGACGGAGGAGGGGAGATATGATTGCTCTTTATAAATATATCAGAGGGATAAATACCGGAGAGGGAGAGGAATTATTTAAGCTCAGTACCAGTGTGGACACAAGAACAAATGGATATAAACTGGTCATTGGGAAGTTTAGACTTGAAATTAGACGAAGGTTTCTAACCATCAGAGGAATGAAGTTTTGGAATAGCCTTCCAAGGGGAGCAGTGGGGGCAAAAGACCTATCTGGCTTTAAGATTAAACTCGATCAGTTTATGGAGGAGATGGTATGGTGGGATAACATGATTTTGGCAATTAATTGATCTTTAACTATTCATGGTAAATAGGCCCAATGGCCTGTGATGGGATGTTAGATAAGGGTGGGATCTGAGTTACTACAGAGAATTCTTTCCTGGGTATGGTGAATCTTGGGTATGGTGAATCTGGGTATGGTGAATCTGGCTGGTGAATCTTGTCCACATGCTCAGGGTTTCAGCTGATCGCCATATTTGGGGACGGGAAGGAATTTTCCTCCAGGGCAGATTGGAAGAGGCCCTGGGGGTTTTTCACCTTCCTCTGTAGCATGGAGCACGGGTCACTTGCTGGAGGATTCTCTGCACCTTGAAGTCTTTAAACCATGATTTGAGGACATCAATAGCTCAGACATAGGTGAGAGGTTTATTGCAGGAGTGGGTGGGTGAGATTCTGTGGCCTGCATTGTGCAGGAGGTCAGACTAGATGATCATAATGGTCCCTTCTGACCTTAATATCTATGAGTCTATGAGTGTTTGGGAGTTGCTGGGAAAGGCTGCAGGAAGGCAAGCAGCAGTCACTCCCTGGGAAGAAGGTTCTTGGAACTGGTACACCCAGAGAAGGGGAACTAGGTAACAGGAAGCAATCCAGAGAAAGAGCAGTGAGGGCAGAGAGGAAGTCCAGAACTGCTGAACTGAGGGTTCCTGGACTGGAACATGGAGTAGAGGGTGAGCCCAGTTTCCCCTACCAGCTACTGAGGAAGTGGCACCAGGGCAACGAATGGGAAGACTACTTAGGACTGTTGATGGACTGAACCTCAGAAATGAGAAACACTGAGTGACCTAGGCAGAGGGAACAGAAGTACTTGTGGCACCTTAGAGGGCTAAGTCATGAAGAGGAAGCTGTGGGTCCTGAAGTGAGGGGAGCTGCACACCAGAGTCAGAGTGATGGCATGCAAACCGCAGACTGGGGGTGTCTGCCTTGAGAGCTAATGCCAAGAGTCACTAGGTGAAGATGCCAGACCAGCAGTGAGTGGAGCACCCCATGAAGCTTAGCTAGGTTTGGGCCAGAGAGAAACTGACTGGCACAACGTAAGCAACAATGGCAGATACCCCACACTTATCCCTGAATACGGTCATAACATTACAAGCAGCTCCCTGGAGCTCGCCAGCGTAACTATAATAGGAAACAAGACAGGAAAGACAAACCTCACACCATAATTGCTAAATGCGGGAAAAGAGTAAACTATACTCAACTGCATCCTGAGAAACAAAGCCCTCTTTTTGTCTCCCAATACCATGTGATTGGACTCATAATCCAGTCCCTCTTCTCAAAGATAATATACAGTTTGAAAGAAAGGTGGAGCATAATGTATATACTCTGTTATATCCCTGATAACAGAGAGGAGACTGGCTGGTTGCAGAAAGATTTCTGTACTGAAAACTTTCCACCAATGCCCCACATTTCTCACTCAGAGTAGCATGCAAATTCAACCCAAACAAACACCAGGTTCACTAATTGTGGTACAATCAGCCAGATATAAGCCATAGCAGGTTTCACTCATTTGAGCTCCATGGTACCAGTAATATGAAGGAGATAATTCTCCGATCTGATCCTCCCTCCCCTGTAGACGGACAGATGCCATATAAGAATGCCAATACTGCCTTTAATTACTACACCAGTGGCAGACAGAACTCTGATAGCTTGTAACGGGGTTCCACTCTCCATGTTGGTGTCTCTTGCTGGCCATCTTGGAGATTAGCTCAGCAGGTCAGCATGTCCTCTCCTAATGGTGCCTCCCTCTGGCTATGTCATGATCTGTGCCCCCCCCCCTTCCAGGGGGGAGGGCTGCAGTCCAACTGACCCGCCACTTCCCCAGTGGTGACTGCAGCCAATTGTTCAGCCACTTCCCCACAGCCCCAGCACCCTCCTCACCCTAGCCTCAGGGCCTCAGCCTGCAAATCCCAGCAGCCAGCCAGGAGCTCTCTCTAGCTCCCCGAGTCCCTGCTAGCAGCACTTCTCTGTCCAGGGTGCTAACTCTCTTCTGCCAGCCAGACATGCAGTTCTCCCTCTTTGAGCTCCAGGGAGTAACTGAACCTGTTCTGCAGCAATTCTGATATGGGCCTGCCAGGCCCTGACTGGCTGCTCCTCTCAGTCCCTCTCTAACTGGTTGCCTTCTTCACACTTAGAGACCATTATGGGGCCAGCATCCTACCACATAGCGTGTCCAGTTGGCATCTGACATGTATCTTGATTTTTATTTTTTTGAAATTTATCCAATGCTCTAGGCACATATACAATTCATTTATTTAACAAAAGAGTACCAGCTGACCAAATGTCAACATTAATACACTCAATCAGACCTCAGAATTCACGAACATCAAACCACCCTTTGAACACACAGGTCCTATTAAGCTGAGTACCCAAAACCTAAAGCATCCATCAATCACGAGTCACTTTTGAAAATCTTGTATCTACTACACCATACTGGTCTTTATATGTAAAGGACTGTCAGGGATTGTTTGACATTCACAGACAAAATACTGCACACCATTTCAGGAAATTACAAGCAACCAAAAACAGCAGGCTATCATCTTTTTCAGCCTGAAATAGAGTACATGCAACTCCACTTGTACAATACTATTTTTCAAAATGCTGTCCCCGTGATGCATGCATCAAATTTGACATGCAGTACCAGATAGCGTGTTTGTGCATGAGCACATCTTTCCCTCTACATATGGGACTGACGAGTTCTACAAATTCCAGAGAGAATAACCCATCATTAAGGACATCTATATCTCGGGGAGGGGAGAAACATGCCTGAAAGCATGTTCCTACTGCATCACTTGTCAAATAGGTCAGGAAGGAAAATAATCCCTGGTTATGACTCTCGACAAAAAAAGTTTTCCCCCCTTTTCCAATTCAACTTGTAGTCCTTTTTGTCAGTGTGATATCACCCAGGTTTTCCAATCTAATCCCTCAACCAATCTTCAAACGCATAACAAAGTTTGAAATTTAGAACCAACAAGGAAGTCTAAGGAATATAATTTTATAAAGGAGAGAAACCTTAGTATAGTACACAGGGATAAATGCAGAATGAGTGCTAGATTTGGGGGTATAAATTAAAAGCTTCCTGATGGACTAGAACAGGAATCAGCAACCTTTGGCACGTGGCCTGCCAGGGTAAGCCCCATGGCGGGCCAGGCCAGTCTGTTTACCTACCATGTCCACAGGTTCAGCCGATTGCAGCTCCCACTGGCCACGGTTCGCCGCTCCAGGCCAATGGGGGCTCCAGGAAGCAGCGGCCAGCACATCCCTCAGCCCGTGCTGCCTCCTGCAGCCCCCATTGGCCTGGAGCGGGGGAACCATAGCCAGTGGGAGCCACGATCAGCCGAACTTGTGGATGTGGCAGGTAAACAAAAGGGCCCAGCCCGCCAAAGGTTTGCTTGCCAAAGGTTGCCGATCCCTGGACTAGTAATAAGTATTAGTTTTTTTGATGCAGTATTCATATGGTGAAGATGGTTAAGTGTATGGGAGGGGGCCATCCCCTTCTCACAGAGTAAGCTGGAGGAGAGGAGTTGTGGAATTTTCTCCCTATCCTAGGTCCTGAAAGTTTACCCTGACCAATTTTTAAATCAGCGGAGAATTAAAGGGAAGAATAAAAGTGGATAAATTTGTGACATACTATACCCTGCAATGAGACAAAAAAATCTTTTGAAAAATAAAACCTGTGACAGGAGCGAGTCACAAAAATATAATCAGGGAAAGCCACAAAACAGAAAATAAGACAGAAGTGGAAACTCAGCTGCTGAAAGAGGGGGAAAAGGCACTTAGACAAAGGTAAAAACAATGGCAGAACACGAAAGACAGTAATAATGGATTCTTCAAAGCAAATATAGCAAACATAAGGGCTACAGCACTGTTTTATGTTGTACTGGATGCAATAAACGTGCGGGGGGGCAGATTCTCACTTGGTGTGAATCAAAAAACCTCTACTTCAGTGGAGCTAGGCAGGTTTACATCAGCTGAGAATATGGCTCAAGGATTTTCACTTGGTCACTAAACTGTCCCTCTTAGACAGTCACAGAATTTCAGTTTGCCCTCTGATCTCTTTCAACTTTCTGGTATTTCTTTTGCTCCGTTCCCTGATGAACAGTGTTAGTTCCTTTGAGATGTGTACAGATTGCTAATAGGCAATTTGGAAAGATGGTGGTGTTTGGATCCAGGGGTTTTCTATGGGACCAAGCTCTGCTCTACTCTACAGCGTTCAGATCCTCACCATCTTCCATGACTTTTCCTAAAACTTGCCAAGCCAAACCTACAGGCTAAATATACTTCATTTTAATCTAGATCAACCACCACAACACCCACAGTGATATGTACATATCAAGACTGCTAGAGGTATGCCTTTGAATAGTGCCTTTTTCTGTAATATGCAAAACAGAAACTCTCATTTAAGATTTTCATTGCGATTTATAGTGAAAATTTAGTGATTGGACACTTCAAAACCAGTCTAGTAGCTCTGAGCTGCACAGGGCTGACCTAATGCTGGCTCCCAAGTACAACACAGTGTAGGTATGAACAATTCTTAGATCTTACAAAAAGTTTCACTTCCTTGTGTAATGTCACATTTGTCACACCCAACTTTGCTTTTCTGTTAGATATATCAGTATACTTCTTGACTCTGCACTTTTAAACACACATGATGTGGCATGCCTGAAGAAGGTTCAGTGAGGGAGAGAGGGACCAGTTACTACCCTATCATAGATCTCTGCCAATCCCACGGAGGTATTAATGGTAATGGTGCTTCATGGCTATAATATATTGCATAATTTAAAAAAAAATTCAGGCAGCTCATGAAGAGATGATGCACTCCCTTCGATACAGCCTAGAGTCTATTTTCCTCAGCATGCTTCTATGGTGAAGATTCCAAGCTAGTTTCAGATACTCATCCAGATGCAGAAGCAAAATAAGCAGGCAAACTGATTTGACCATTTCCTCCTGTCTTCTCTACAGCTGAGCAGTAATCAATCAGTAAACAGAAGGGAGGGGGAAAAATCAAGCTTCAGAAAATCACTGAGTTGTTGAGTAGCTGGGCACCAACCTTAGAAAAATGAAAAGCTTTCAGTAGAAGCCTGGATTAAAAACCAAAAGAATAGTGGAAAGTGTTGGCTTAAAACCACAAACTGTCAGCTTTGAATGGAGCTGGTCAAGCTGTCTATTGCAAAGGACATGGGTCAGATTTAGTCCTTTCTTCTATTATTCAACTGTCTGAACAGATCCTGATTGTTATGAGTCTGTTATTTGTAGCTGTTTGATGAAGGGAGGGAAGTTGCATTTTGGTTTGAGAGTTTAACAAACATTTAAGCCCATAGGCTTTTCATGAGCTGGTTGTAGCAAGTATTCTAAATAGTCACCAGCTATAATTCACTGCTTGAGTTGTATTATTGGCCACCAAAGTTATATGGCATTGTTTATGCTCCTTGATTGGATGACATTATATTTATAATATAAATAGGAGGGAGTCCCTGAAGAAATTACTGGGAGATCATGGAGAGAACTAATGGAAAATAAGAAGGCTGTAAAATGCATTAACATGCAGTCCATGGACACAACCATATTATATTTCTTTAATTTTTATGGGGCTTTTTAGGGTGTGGATGGAACTTGGGTATTAAGAATGAGGAAGTGAAAAGCTATCTGGGAGTAGAAAAAGAAAGGTGCAGAGATGGATATAGTGAAGTGGGATAGGCATCAGGAACAGGAGGAGGTGGAGGTGAAAAGGAACAGAATGGAGAGAGAAATTAAGGCAGATGAAGGTAAGAGGCATGGTAAGGCAAATGCATGTAATCAGCTACAGTCACTGAACAGACAGAAATAGCCAGGTGGTAACAGAGACCCTATACCTTCTGTAGCATTTTCTACAAAACTAACATACCAGTTAATGAAAACAAGGACATATCTGCCACTGTAGAGGATTAATCTTTGCTTTTTCTATAAAAATATATAAAAATAACCTAGTCATCAGGTTAGACACAGGTCAGTGCAAACAAGCTTCCTGCTTTTGCTGAGCTCTACCACAGCACACAAAGCATGATGTAACAGCATACCAGAAAAATACAACTCCAAGAGTTTGCGGACATAAAAACTTGTTGTTAACTATTCTCCTCATGCCCCATGATCCAGAATAAAAAATGTGAATAGCTCCTCCAGCAGTAGCATATTTAATCACGCCGTAACTTCCTTTAGACACCTCAGTAGTTCAGACTACACTGCAAGCTGGTATTGTCCCTATCCTGCACATAAGACTAGTTTCTCCACTCCCAAGTCATTCCTTCTATCAAATCTGATCACTATTTTGGCTTTTGCAATGGCAGTTAAATGTATAAGTGCAGGCTACTAGATAAGTCTCTTATCTTGCCTACCACAATGATAAATGATGGGGCATGCGGAACTTGAGTCACAAGAAATAAATATAAAGCAGTGAGAAGGAAACACCTGATATCTTTTGCAGCAGCAGCAGCAGGATTTAATGTTTTTAAATGTTTACATTAAAAAACCTTTTTGTTTAAACCTAGCAGCTTGCTTGGACAGATGTGTTTGTTCACTTCTCAGAAGAAAGCAGCTGCTCAGATTCAAAAATAATAGCTATAGGTGATTTTCAGTAGCAAATCTGACAGTTTTGTTTTCTAACCTGACTCTAACCTACAAAGCAGCTGGGTAGCCATAAGGCACACTGACCTCAGCTGGTGTCTATTAATTGCCGTGTGTTCAAGTTAATACACTGGATACCTTAGAGTGATCAGCTACTGAATGGACACTATTTGGGATCTGACTAATGACTCTAAAGGCCTCTCTTACAAAATCACAACATTCCATTTTAATAATACATCATCAAAAATTAAAAATAAAACCATAACACTTTGAAGTAAATAGTGTCCATTTTGGGTGAAATTCTGGCTCTAATTGTTAAGTATGATTGTCACAAATACTAAGTTATTCAGGTACATTAGTTAGTATTTGGGGGGTTAGGGTCAGGCCATGGTGATAGTATTTAGGAAGGTGGAATGTTGACACCAAGAGTTCAATTATTGACATTTAATAAATACTTAACAGTAGTAATAAAAAAAACTGCTCAGCATTTACATAATGCTTTGCAGCAAAACAGTTTACCAATATTAACTAATTAATCCTCACTAATACCCCTCCTGACTTCCAAGTCTTCTGATCAGATTGTTATATGACACTTTTCACTTGTAGATCTCAAAGTGCAAGAGAAGCATAAAAGCTGGAGAAGCATTTGACATTACAGTATTATACATTTCCCCATTTTACAGACTGGAGAACTGAGGCAGAGAGGTGAAGTGACTTGCCTAAGATCACTTAGTTGGTCAGAGCGAACAGAATCTATGAGGTGAGAGCCTTATGACCACTCCAGTCTTTTTACATTGCATATGAAGCCAGAGCAGTGTAACTGAGTCCTAATACCCATGTATCCAGTTGAGGGAGGATTTGCTTCCCCCAGTGCAGCACTGTGGAAGACTTCTGAGGATCATCTCTCAAGCCCTGGTGCAGGTTGTCTGTGGGAGGCAGAAAGGGAATTCCAGAGGTGTGCTGCAGCACTGTGAAGAATCTGGGCTGTGTTACAATACATAGGGACCCCTGGGGAGGCTGCTGTAGCTTAGCTAGACCCCCAGGATGGTCTATATTACACTGAGGGCCTTTCCAGCTTCTGAAACAGCCAAGTTGGGATGGTACAAATTTAGAGGAACAGCACAGAATCTCCCAGTGTTTTTTCTTCACTACCAGTGCTAGACCACACTGCTCCTCTAAATTTGCTGTATTTATACCACACCAGTATTATGTATTATCTGTCCAATTCATCTAAATTACCTCTTATGGCACAGCAAAGCTAATTACATTCAAATAGTACACAGTATATTCATTTTGACTACTGTATTCTGGCTTTTGGAGCAGCTAGATGTGCACCTGCTTGAGTCTGGATGGAAGGAGGTTTAGACCATTACAGAATGCAAATACAGTCAAGGGAGAATGAGTTTTATTATTGGAACTTGCTCCCTGACCAGATATGTAATCCATCAGGAGGCGGGACCCTCACATGCCTTGAATTAAGCACATGCTTAAGTATGTTGCTGGATTTGGGGCCAGGGTACTCAAGAACTTTCAGGAACAATAACTTTGTTCCTGGGTAAGACATTCAGTAGAATCCAAATGGTTTCTAGCAGATTGCCAAGGTAGTTTAGACCATAAGCATCCTGAGTCAAATTCTATAGATGGATATACTTGTGTTGTGATCCTGTAACCAGTGACAACTTGGTAGAACGGGATAATCAAATCTCATCTAGCCACATCAATTAAGTAGTAATTCTCTTTCCCGTCTCACTATTTATTGCACTGCACTGTTGGTTGAAAGCATTATGGAATTTTTTCAGCTTCTTTCCAAGAATTGGGAATGAGGTATATTTAATCAGTAACTCTACACATCTCAACTGCCCTGTAAAATTTATTATAGATATCTATGTATTTATATGACCCCCATTACCATTGGATCCAAGCACCTCACAATCTTTAATATACTTATCCTCAAAACCCCTATGAGGTAAAGCAATGCTTTTATCTCCATTTTACAGATGGAGAACTGAGGCACAGGGAGACTAAGTGACCTGCCGACGGTCATAGAGGAAGTTTGTGATGGAAAGGAATTGAATCTGGATCTCCCATGTGCCCATCCTAACCTCTGAACCATCCTTCCTCTGATAGATGTAATTATTATACATTAATTGCATTAGTAACCAGCTTGTAATTAGCACCAAATCTGCAAAAAACAGATCCCATGAAAAAGAAACTTAGAAACCATTTAAAATATGGCTAAATAATTCCAGCTGACTTTTCTCTGTGGATATTAAAAAGAATGCTGTATGCCAACTACCTACTTTTGTTATTTAAAGGTAATATAATTAAATCAGGTGTCAATTACTGCCTGCCATGGTTGACTCATTTCCAATTAATGTTGCTGCACCAGTGGAGTGCAAGAGAGGATTTGGGCAATATTCAGTATACTATTAGGATTATTTTGCTTGAAAATTAGAAGTGGTCTTTAAAAGGCTACATTTTAGTGGGATTAAAATTTATAATAATAGAGAAGCTGCTGTATTTTGGCTGTAAAAACAGGGTTGGTTTAAAAGGGAACATCCGACTAAAGATATAAGGCAAAGTGAAAATAATAAGGAGTCAATATGATGGACAAATAGGAAGACTGATGAAACTGCCTATCTTCTGAATTTAAAGAAATCACCCTTGTCACATATCCCAACATGAAATACTAGCCCATATTACATCTGAAACAGTATCTTAAGGCATTTTCACTCCCCAACCCTCAAGAGAATTTAGGGGAATGTGTTCAGTACAAATATAGGCCACCACTAAGAAAAGCTTTACATTGCAAAAGAGAGAAGGTCCAAAAAATAAAATAGTCAGAAACCTGATTGCATCTCTCTGATGTTAGGAATTTCCCCTGCATAGTTTCTCTCTCTCTAAATGAGTTGTTTTGGTGCTCCTAATAATTAGAAAAATATTGAAAAGCTCACATAAT
Source organism: Caretta caretta (assembly GCF_965140235.1). Classification (NCBI taxonomy): domain Eukaryota; kingdom Metazoa; phylum Chordata; order Testudines; family Cheloniidae; genus Caretta; species Caretta caretta. The sequence continues at coordinate 62,389,813 of NC_134213.1, read as the reverse complement.
ACTGTTTACTTTTCATTATTGACTTGTTCAACTGCAAGACAATTCCTAATATAAACAATACCATGAATATCTGTATGCCATGTTGTTGTAGCCATGTCGGTCCCAAGATATTAGAGAGACAAAGTGGATGAGGTAATACCTTTCATCGTACCAACTGAGAGAAACAAGCTATTGAGACCTGAAGAAGAGCTCTGCGTAGCTTCAAAGCTTGTCTCTCAGCAAGCTAAATTGGTCTCATAAAAGATATTACCTCACCCACCTTGTCTTTCTAATACCATGAATATCTGTCATTTGTTTACCAGAATTATAGCTTTCAGTTACTGCCTGCCATTGCAATGCGACACATGTAATTCCATGCTTGCTTAGATGAAAAGATAGATAGAGGTCATCTGTAAATTAGTGATGATTTAGCCTCCAACGGCCTGATGTTCAAGTAAGTATTCAATTGATTGCATGATTTTCTATAGCATAGGTGAACTAACAGCCTACTGAATCAGAAACATTTGGCTGTGAATTAGGCAAGAACAGTCCTTTGCAAAATTCTAGGTGCTTTTAGTTAAACTGGAAATATGGCCTATTCTGAAGGCCAGACTAAGGGCAATCAAATGCACACCCGACACTGGGCCACCCGTGGCTCCCATCCTGTGCCATAGCCTTGCCCCTCAAGACAGGGGTGGGCAGGGATAACTCACTCAAGAGCTGCCTTCTGGTCTGGTGGGGGATCCACCACCACTTTGGTCAAGGTGCTTTACCCCCCTCCCACTCACCCCATGCCCCCGACCACTACCCCCTATCTTCTGGAAATCTGGAGTCTGTCTTGGAGGAAGTGTGGGAGTGGGAGGGATTTAGCCTCCACCCAACCCAGCAGAGGTCTCTGTATCCTCCACTACTACAATACAGCTATGGTAGGGAGGGTTCTCGTGCACACAGTCCTCTGCTGGGATAGTGTTGACAGGGAACCCTCAACAGCAGCTTTCAAGGTTAGCTACCCATTCAGAATTGGGCAGTTCAAACCTCACAGAGCTATTATTATTAAACTGTTTGCAATCTCAGGTAGATAGCAGTGTTTGGGTTACATTTGTCCCTCTCTTCAGAGCCATGATGTCTAGAAACATAGCATTTATTTAAGGAATAAAAATAAGATTTCTATACCATCACATGGTTCTAGAAGCTAAGGGCCAGATATTTTGAAAGTATTTAGGTACCTAAAAAGGCAAATAGTGGGATTTTCAAAAATACCTATATGCTTGCGTGCCTTTTTTGAACCCTACATAGCTTTGAAACTGGGCCCCAGGGTTCTAGGCACAGACCTATGTAGACTGTGACAAAGTTCTTCCTCTGCCTTGGTGGGTTCTGCGCTTTCTGGCAGATTTCTTTGCCTCAGAGGTTTATGGCAGTCCTCAGTTTGGCTCTTTCTGTTAGTGGCACAAACCTGCCGTTCACTCAGCTAACCTCATCACTGGCCAGCATGGGGAAAAAGAGGAGAACAATCCCCGCAGTCTCTGCTGGCCTACCTAATGGGTCGGGGGACAGGCCAGAGACGTTCCCCTCTGGTAGGACCCACAGTCCAGAACAACTCCTCTTATATCAAATAGGGAGTGGGGGGATGGGGTGGAACCCAGGTCCGCCCTCTACTCCGGGTTCCAGCCCAGGGCCCTGTGGATTTCAGCTGTCCATAGTGTCTTCTGCAACAGCTGCATGACAGCTACAAATCCCTGGGCTACTTCCACATGGCCTCCTCCCAACATCTTCTTTGTCCTCACCAGTGGACCTTCCTTCTAATGTCTGATAATGCTTATACTTCTCAGTCCTCCAACAGCACACCCCCTCACTCTCAGCTTCTTGTGCACCCCTCACTGACTGAAGTGAGGTCCTTTCTAAGCCAGGTGCCCTGATTAGCCTGCCTGTCTTAATTGAGTCTAGCAGCTTCTTAATTGGCTCCAGGTGTCCTAATTAGCTTGTCTGCCTTAACTGGTTCCAGCAAGTTCCTGATTGTTCTGGAACTGCGCCTGTTACCTTACCCAGGGAAAAGGGACCTGCTTAACCTGGGGCTAATATATCTGCCTTCTATCACTTTCCTGTAGCCATCGGTCCTGGCCCGACCCTGTCACAAGACAAAATGTAAAGGTGCAAAAAGATGACAAAATATGGAAAATATATTCCTGAAGTCTGTTACCTAGAAGTGTTGGTTCAGTTCAAGAAGTGGAAAAAGCTTTTTTTTGTTGTTTTGTTTTGTTTTTGTCTTTGTCTTGAACCAATTGACCTATTCCTGTTGTAAGGGAATCAAGTACTCTCTTCCATAGTGACATAGAAATGTTAGCAATTGAAATAAGCCCTAACCAAAATCCTGCCTCTGAACAGCCCTGAACTTTCAGCTGTCCCTGAACTTTTGTAGTACCATGTGGTTCATGTTCTGGTAGAAAGTAATTGAAAAGGTAACTGGGAACTCCCCAACCCAAAAGAACCCAAATCCTGAGGTCTTCTGACAAATCTCCATGGTCTTATCCTCCAGTAAGGTAATAATAAGTTTAAGGCTTCAACTCATACAAAGTCAAAAAACTGACTTAAGTCTTTGCACAGAAACCCAGTGATACTGGTCAGACTAATATTCCAAATTCCAGTTGAAATTCTCTTCTCCAATCCACACTGCACCTTTCTTGGGGCAAGTTCTATATTCTTTTTCAAAGCACACTTTCTGCTGATGGCACTGAATGCTCTACCTAAGAAACAAGCATAGAACATGCCTTAAGAGATCTGCATGCAGTGCAGTCCCAAGCAGAGGATTTTACCTATGATGAGGTTTATGCACTTACAAGGATTATCAATTTCTTTCAACAAAATCTAATAAACTTCTTTGTACTCCTATAGTACAGATTCTTGAGATTAGAAAGGTTTCAGAGTAACAGCCGTGTTAGTCTGTATTCGCAAAAAGAAAAGGAGTACTTGTGGCACCTTAAAGACTAACCAATTTATTTGAGCATGAGCTTTCATGAGCTACAGCTCACTTCATCAGATGCATACCGTGGAAACTGCAGAAGACATTATATACACACAGAGACCATGAAACAATACCTCCTCCCACCCCACTGTCCTGCTGTAATAGCTTATCTAAAGTGATCATCAAGTTGGGCCATTTCCAGCACAAATCCAGGTTTTCTCACCCTCCCACCCCCATACACACACAAACTCACTCTCCTGCTGGTAATAGCTCATCCAAAGTGACCACTCTCCCTACAATGTGCATGGTAATCAAGGTGGGCCATTTCCAGCACAAATCCAGGCTCTCTCACACCCACCCTCCCCGGGGGAACACACACACACACACAAACTCACTCTCCTGCTGGCAATAGCTCATCCAAACTACAGGACAGGCCTAACAAAGAAAATAACAGAACGCCACTAGCCATCACCTTCAGCCCCAAACTAAAACCCCTCCAACGCATTATTAAGGATCTACAACCTATCCTGAAGGATGACCCAACGCTCTCACAAATCTTGGGAGACAGGCCAGTCCTTGCCTACAGACAGCCCCGCAACCTGAAGCAAATACTCACCAACAACCACATACCACACAACAGAACCACTAACCCAGGAACCTATCCTTGCAACAAAGCCCGTTGCCAACTGTGCCCACATATCTATTCAGGGGACACCATCACAGGGCCTAATAACATCAGCCACACTATCAGAGGCTCGTTCACCTGCACATCCACCAATGTGATATATGCCATCATGTGCCAGCAATGCCCCTCTGCCATTTACATTGGACAAACTGGACAGTCTCTACGTAAAAGAATAAATGGACACAAATCAGACGTCAAGAATTATAACATTCATAAACCAATCGGAGAACACTTCAATCTCTCTGGTCACGCAATCACAGACATGAAGGTCGCTATCTTACAACAAAAAAACTTCAAATCCAGACTCCAGCGAGAAACTGCTGAATTGGATTTCATTTGCAAATTGGATACTATTAATTTAGGCTTAAATAGAGACTGGGAGTGGCTAAGTCATTATGCAAGGTAGCCTATTTCCCCTTGTTGTTTGTTTTTTCCTACCCCCCTCCCCCCAGACGTTCTGGTTAAACTTGGATTTAAACTTGGAGAGTGGTCAGTTTGGATGAGCTATTGCCAGCAGGAGAGTGAGTTTGTGTGTGTGTGTGTACCCCGGGGGGGGGGGGGTGAGAAAGCCTGGATTTGTCCTGGAAATGGCCCACCTTGATTACCATGCACATTGTAGGGAGAGTGGTCACTTTGGATAAGCTATTACCAGCAGGAGAGTGAGTTTGTGTGTGTATGGGGGTGGGGGAGTGAGAAAACCTGGATTTATGCTGGAAATGGCCCACCTTGATTATCATGCACATTGTAGGGAGAGTGGTCACTTTGGATAAGCTATTACCAGCAGGAGAGTGAGTTTGTGTGTGTGGTTTTTGGAGGGGGGTGAGAGAACCTGGATTTGTGCAGGAAATGGCCCACCTTGATTATCATACACATTGTGAAGAGAGTGGTCACTTTGGATGGGCTATTACCAGCAGGAGAGTGAGTTTGTGTGGGGGGGGCGGAGGGTGAGAAAACCTGGATTTGTGCTGGAAATGGCCCAACTTGATGATCACTTTAGATAAGCTATTACCGGCAGGAGAGTGAGTTTGTGTGTGTATGGGGGTGGGGGGGGTGAGAAAACCTGGATTTGTGCTGGAAATGGCCCACCTTGATTATCATACTCATTGTGAAGAGAGTGGTCACTTTGGATGGGCTATTACCAGCAGGAGAGTGAGTTTATGTGGGGGGGGGGGGGGCGGAAGGTGAGAAAACCTGGATTTGTGCTGGAAATGGCCCAACTTGATGATCACTTTAGATAAGCTATTACCAGCAGGACAGTGGGGTGAGAGGAGGTATTGTTTCATGGTCTCTGTGTGTATATAATGTCTTCTGCAGTTTCCACGGTATGCATCTGATGAAGTGAGCTGTAGCTCACGAAAGCTCATGCTCAAATAAATTGGTTAGTCTCTAAGGTGCCACAAGTACTCCTTTTCTTTTTGAGATGAGAAAGAAATATATTGTTTTAACTTGGATATTGATACTAATAGCTATTCTGTCAATGTAACCTATGCAGAGGGCCATCCCTAATAGACCCCAAACTGTCTTAAGAGAGGGTTCCAAAGAACCCCCAAATGTACTGACTACAATTCTACTTCACCTTTAATAGAGCACCGCCTCCCTTTAGCAATTGATTGTTGATGATCTCTTGAAAGGTTGCCTGAAACTGGTTTCATTTAGTGGCATGAACCCCAAATGTAATTTAATTTGAACTATATGTATTTGATAAAGTATAAATCATATCAATACAGTACAAGCATTTACCCCTTTATTTCCTGCTGTACAGAAACTTCTGTTTGAAATTAATGTGTTTCCAGATGACCTCAATTGATTTCAAAACATAAATAGGACATATTCCATGTTAAATCCTGCACATAATTCTAACTCTCTATCACATACTGTTTATAAAACTCATGAAGACTGCAACTGGACTACTAACCGAGTATAGATATTTTAAATGAACCTTTAGAAATACCATGGCATTACTAAATGTACACAGTTCAATAAGTAGGCCAAGGCAATATGCATTGTACAACAGGACTTCACAGGGGATGAAGATTTTTCAAATTTTGATACAAAAACAAGCTTGCAAAGTTAATGTAGGCAGGAGAAATTTGATTAGGAGACAAATTTCTTCCTACGGGGTACTTGATTTCGCAGCAGTTGGTCTGAGGTGCTCAGTAAAACTACACTTGAAATAATATAATCCCTACAGATCCATATACAAGTGCTACTCTCATCTGTGCAGCGTGTTGAAAGAACGGAAGTCACAGTCGTGTTAAGTGTCCTTCTCATATACATGCCAAACAATTTTTGAGCTTCAATCTTCACTAACTTGACAGGGTGCGTAGCAGAGAGAGGGGAGCATTTTGTCCCTGTATTAAATTTAATACAGTATCAGGTAGCAAGACAGACAAATGGATATCACAAAACATCCTTGTTTATACCACTTTGGAATTCCATATCAATCACATTCAGGAATTGTTATAGTCCTGTAACAGAGTGGAAGGATCTTCAACCCATGTAGGCATGCAAGGCTCTTGTGTTGTCCAACTCTATTATCAGGATTTAGAGCCCTGCGTATATCCGCTGATTCATTATGAAACTACTGCTAGTTAATGATTCCAGGATAAGAAAGATGGGTCAGAGGAACTAGAAATCATAGGAGTTCCTTGGCTTAGGCAGAAGTTTGTGTTCCATTATTATCTGAGTCACTAATGAAACCATGCCCCCAGGAAAGTGGTGTTTGACTTTATAGAGAACACTTAGACTGTAAGTTAAGTTCTCGTATGTGCTAGCACAGAGCTCAGTGTACCCTTTGGGGTGACCAGAGGCAAAGAGGAAATTAAACTTCTTTTCCACACCTCTACCCAATCCTGGGCTGGTGAGGGATGAAACCAGCCACTGGTGGACAGCTTTAACTTATGCTGGTTTGTATTGGTCCCTTAGGACAAAGTATTTAGGCCTTGCTCCCTCCATCCTGCCACACACACCCTTGACATGCACCCATGTAAAGCTAGGAACAGGTGGTTCAGAGGCAGCCCTGCCAGTTCTACGATACTAGCAATGTCTCCATATATATGGGGAGACCTCAACTATCTATTTCAGGCAGCTCTCCAGTGAGGATCTGACCCTCTATTTCGAGCAGCATGGAATGACTGCCTGCTCACAAGCCGCAACAAATTGGGATTCCTCTTATTAAAGCTTAATTCCCACATGTAAAGCTCCACTTTACTTATGAGGATAACAATGAATATAGACTTTGTCTTGCAGTGACAGGAGCAGCAAATCCCCATCACCACCCACGCTACATCTCAGGTTATATATACACACAAGTACCAGAATCTTTGAAAAGGTATATGTGGCACTTATAAATGGCACACGTTAAGAATATTTTAAATTAAAATTTCTTAGTTATTTTTCCCCAATACAGTGGGAAACTATTAAGGAGACATATGACAAACTGTACAGGAAATTACCTCCAAAATGTTTTAATGCAGATCTGCTTGACAGTTCAGAAAAAGTGTAAAAGCCTTTATAGATCTCATACAAGGAAATCAGTGCACTTAGATTAGAACTGCAGTTTCTTTGCCACTGAAGGTCTCTTTAACCATCTTTTTTTTTTCCAAAAATCACACTCTATATTAGTCACTAAAGTGAGAGAAACAAAGTTCTACATTCAAACTAGTCTAACTGGATTTAGTCCCAGCAGCTTGATGTAAGGACATACTGCTACTCTTTTGCTACTGTGAAACAGTGCACTCTTTTCATTACCACTACCCTGGACTGCTGGTAGTAATGGTTGCCAATATTACAGGATAATGACAGTGTATTGTTGATATAGTTCCTTTTCCAAGAGTTTGAACGCTGACAAATCCATAAATTCATCTCTGCCCAATAAGAATTCATCACTGAAATTCAGAGATTTGTAGCTGAGATCCATCAACATTCTTATGTTTAACTGAAGGCCTATTTCCTTCCCAGCATGCCGTCTCAGGTTCTGTTTATATTATAGACTGCTCCATGAAAAGGGATTAAGTAACTACTCCTCCCCCACAAAGCAAGAGGGGAATAACTGAGAATTATCTACTGTGATGGGGCAAGGCCAGATGGCTATAGAAAAGTAGTGGGAGATAGATATATTAGCTCCAGCCTAAACAAATCCCTGGTACCAGGTTAAGTGAAATGGAAGCTGCTCCAGGTCAATTAGGACACCTGGGGCCAATTAAGAACTTTCCAGAAGGCAGGGAGAATGCTAGGTTGATTGGCTTCAGGTGTTCCAATCAGGGGCTGGCTGAAACTAGTTAAAAGCCTCCCAGTCAGTCAGGTGGGTGTGCATGTCAGGAGCTGTGGGAGGAAGTTGTGCTGTTGGAGAGACTGAGTAGCATACACCATATCAGACACAAGGAATGAGGCCCTGAGGTAAGGGTGAAGTGGAGCTTGAGGAAGCGAGGGCTGCTGTGGGGGAAGTAGCCCGGAGAATTGTACATGTCATGTTTCTTAAAGGTCAGCTACCATAGCTGATACTATTAGGGTCCCTGGGCTGGAGTCTGGAGTAGAGGGTGGGCCTGGGCTCCTCCTCCCCCAACCTTTGTCCCCTGATTAAATACTGAGACTGGGAGACAACAGAGACTGTGCAAGGAAGGATAACTTCTCCTCACCTCCCTTGCTGGCTTATGATGAAAATGGCTCAGACTGTGACCCTTGTCTCTAGAGAAAGAAGGGTTACGTGGAGGGTCACAGTGAGCCTCTGAGGCTAGCAAAATCCACCAGGAAACACGGGACCCACGGAGGCAAGGACAGAGCTTTGTCACACTACACAGGAAAATTGACCAGAATAGATTCAGCAGAATTACAGCCAAAGAAAAGTAATTTTATAGCATAAAGTCATTTTTTTCCAGAATAGATCAACCACAGTGGGAGTTATACCAGCATAAGCTATACTAGAATAGTTATTGTGCTATAGACATGCTGGCAAAATTCTGTGTGTGGGGAAAACCTTCAGTCATAAATTGCAGTCTGCTCTGCTCCTTGTGAGATACATCTTGTGCTTCCCCTTACTAAGGGCGGATTGTAAAGTTACAATCTAGCCCTATGTTTGAAATAATCCTTATAACTCACTACACTGAAATTGAATTTTTTTCAATGCATCAAAGGCACTAGTCCTCAGGCAACAAAGATCATGACCAGTTTAAAGGTTTTAAATGAGGTTTCTGAATGATCTAAGCACAAAGACAAAATTGGGTCTCTAAACACAGGATTATCACACCACGATACCTCCAAAACTGATTTTTACCAATTTTCCAAAATTATTTGCTTCTGTTCTGAAAATAAGCAGGAGAAATTTACAGTTACAGGGTAAATGTTTCAGAAAGCTATAAGCATCAGAAAATAGGAGATTGTAATGAAAAAGCCTTCTCAACTATAACTGTAATGGTACTAGCACATTGCTATAATAAGGCAAAATATAAAATACAGTGAAATCTCAATGATGCAATTCACACAAATAATTTGGAAAGGGTTCTGAACAGAACCTCTGCAAGTTATTGAAGAAATTATGTAATGCATATAGTACACAGATTGTTTATCTCTAAATAGTTAGATGTTATATAGTAGGTATACACTGGTCTATGCACTGAAAACAGACACTTGGGAGAACTGTGTATTGATGAGATTTGACCTAAGAATCTAAACTAACAGACGCTCATATTTGAATGCATGATGTATCAGTAATGGATATTGTAATTGATTAAAATCTCAAGAAACTGAGGTCACAGATGTGATTTAACTGAAAATGAGATGATTTTAAATGAAGAACAAACAGCATTCATTAAGATCTAGTAAGGAAAAAAGGGTCAACAGCTAATATGTTACTGCTCGGTTCTCATATCTGGCAGCAGAAAATAAGAATAGAAATAAAAATCATACTCAGAAGACATCTCATTGGATCTGAGCTCAGCCGAGCTGCTTATAGAGCAAGTTGGCAACTAATCTTGAGAAAGGGTAGCAGAATCTGGCCCCAAGTGATTCAGTTGCAAGTTCTTGTGAAAATTTTGGACTACAGAAATAGGGAGAGCTAGTGGAGATGGATTTTGCGTCTAGATTTCAAACATGCCTGAGTTAGCGGTGTTTGAAATGGGGATTTTGGCTTGGGCCTAATATCAAAAAGCAGTGAGCATCTACAAAATCCAGTTCTGGGTTGTCAAATCTTTTTCCACCTTCTCAATGCTCAGATTTGGAGCATGGTCATCAGGTCTGTCATCACCATGTGCTGGAACCCAGGAATTTACCATCTCACCATGAGACCCTCATTAACTGATTCTAAGAGAGTGTTTTCCCCAGACCAGACAGGGAGAGTGAACTAGCCAATATCACCATTGCCATGACTGAGTTCTGTTTGTTGAAAGTTTTTTTTTTTAAATAAAGCTCACAATGCTTAGCCATTTTATATATATCCAGAGGTAATTTCTTCTAGAAGTTGGCCTGAAACACAAACTTTGAACCCCAATTTTGAATCCCTCAAAAAATGGGAGGGGAATCTGGCTCAGGCCCACCACTAAGTTCTGCCTATTCAGAAGATTAAGAGCAAACATAATACTTGCAACATTTTTCACATGCTCTTTCAAATATCCTCTTCTCTATTCCAAACCAGATTGCTAGTCCTGAACAAAGGCTTATCATTATCAAGAGAAAAGTTGATAAGTGGACAGTTTCCGGTTGACTCAAAGTCTTCACTGCTTGAGATATCTGCACACATGTCAGTCATCTGCCTCTGTAATACACTGAGAGAAATTCAGAATACCAGTTACGTATGTCAGTCTCAAAACGTTCTTCCCTGAGAGCTGTGCCCTCTGCCATCACCAAGCAGCTTCTGGGAAATCTCAGTCAGGCACTATTTGTGGGTCACAACTGTTTTTTCACTGTGAATACTCCCAAGACTGTTTGCTCTAAAGTAAAGATTTTGCCAGGATCAGCTCAGAAAAATCAGAGCCTGCTGGTGGAAGTGACAACATTCTGATCTTGATCAAGTCTGGGAGTCTCGGCAACTCTTGTGCACCTAAAACTGCTATTGAAATCACTTGTAGTTGACACTCAATTATTCTGTTTGAAAGATCCTAAAATGACCCTTAGAAATATCATATATTAAGTCAATAAAATACTGTGTGACCAGGAGCACCATTTTCTGGCTGAAATAAGAATTTAAAAATTTTCAGGAAGCTATTGTTCCATCATTTCTAAAGTCACTTTTCCCCATTGTACTATCTATATTAGGCAATAAAAAAAATACATGCCTTACTAAATTACTAGCACTCTCTACCAAATGTGGAATTAAGTGGAATATTAATCTTTCCAGGACAACAATAGGTGTTCAGACCAATAAATAGCTGTTATAACAGAGTGGCTTGCGAAAAATTAATTGTTGCTATTGGCATAAACCCTTTTGTGTACTTCACACAGATCAGTATTGAGCATGAACACTAGGAAGACTTCACAGTTGTACAATAGACAATTTTATCATAGGGTGTCACAAAATAAATATCAGTCAACATTGTTACTGTTAGTGTTCATATTAGTTTCCTACTGTACAATGCTCACCACTGCTCTGGATCTTTTATGCTGGTCTGGCCTTCCACTCAACATAAAGTGATCCTGAAAGTCCTATATCTAGCCAAGGATAATTCTTGCAGGACAGGCACTGATGTAGACAACCATATGGTGCCTTCAAAGGTGTGACTCAAAAGGGGGCATGCCAGGGTCAGGGCTGGGAGTGGAAGGGGAATGTTGGGAGTAGAGCCATGGTGCAGACATGGCTGTTGCAATTCTAGGCAGGCTGGTGCCCCATAGACAGCTCCAGCAGGCTACCCTAACTTTGACAGAACCCTAGGGCCATTTAAGTTAATGCAGGGGCTGCTGCAGCCTCTGGAGCAGCCTGAGATCAGGGGGGCATAACAGTGGGTTAAAACCGCTATAGGCCCTGCAGTTCCCCACGCTGCAAGCAGTGGCATTGGAACCATTTTTATAGTGGGGGTGCTGAAAGCCATTGAACAAAATTGTAAACCCTGTATATGATGGAAACCACTTCAAGCCACAGGGTGCTACTGCACCCCCAGCACCCTGGCTGCAAGTACTATGTTGTGCCTCTTAAAGGTGCAGCACAGAATCTCAGGTCTGATCTACACTACAAAGCAAACCAGTGCTGCATCAGACTGTGAACAGAGTTCCTGGAAGGTGAATATAGCAGACTGCCTGGAGAAGGGAAGACAGACCCAGGAGTCCCAGCAGGAAAAGGAGATGGAGAGGCACCAGGACATAATGGGGCTTGTCAGACAACAAACACAGATGCTACAGACTCTTGTGGACCAGTCATGGGCTTGTCTCCTTTTGCAGCCATTGGAGAACTCCATTTCAGCAGCCCCCTACATACAGACACCCCATCATTCCGTGCAGCATCATGGGCCACAACCCTACTCCTACCACATCACACTGGGGGACAGTTAGGAAAAACAGAGTTTCACATACTCTGACCTGTGAGAACTACAGGTGGTGTATGTCAGCACGAGGCAAACTGACAAACTATAGTTGAAAACAGAATTATCAGACACAGATAAACATGACTTGTTGGGGTAGAGTGACCTTGGCTTTTATAAACAGAAGTCATGCCTCACCAATCTATTAGAGTTATCTGAGGTGGTCAACAAGCATATGAATAAGGATGACCCAGTCAATACAGTGTATTTTTAAATTTCAGAAATCCTTTGACAAGGTACCTCACCAAAAGCTCTTAAGAAAACTAAGTAGTCCTGGGATAACAGGGAAGGAAGGTCCTTTCATGGATCAATAACTGGTTAAAAGATATAAAACAAAGGGCAGGAATAAATGGTCTGTTTTCACAATGGAGAGTGTCAAACAGTTGGGAAATCTCCCAAGGATCAATATATTTATTAATGATCTAGAAAAGGGGGGTGAACAATGAATGGCAAAGTTTGCAGATGATACAAAAAGTTATTTGAGATAGTTAAGTTCAAAGCTGACTGTGAAGAGTTACAGGAGGATCTAAAAATCTGGGTGACTGGGCAACAAAATGGCAGATGAAATTCAACAATGATAAGTGCAAACGAATCCCAACTATACAAATACAGTGATGCATTCTAAATTAGCTGTTACCGCTCAAGAATGATCTTGGAGTCACTGTGGATAATTCTCTGAAAAATTCAGCTTGATGCACAGCGATAGGCTAACAGAATGTTAGGAATTATTAGGAAAGGGATAGAAAATAAGACAGAAAATATTATAATGCCACTATATAAATCCATGGTGCACCCACACCTTGCATATTATGTCCAGTTCTGGTCAACCCATCCCAAAAAGAATATAGTGGAATGGAAAAGGTTCAGAGAAGGACAACTATGATCAAAGGTACAGAACAGCTTCCATATGATGAGAGAATAAAATGATTAGGGCTGTTAAACTTATTCTTTTTTCGAACTAAGGGTGGATATAACAGAGGTCTATAAAACTCAGGAATGGTGTGGAAACAGCAAAGAGAGAAATGTTATTTAGCCTTTCCCACAACACAAAAACCAGGGGTCACCCAATGAAATTAATAGGTAGCTGCTTTAATACAAACAAGTGGAAGTACTTCACCACACAATCCACAATTAACCTGTGGCCATAGGATGTGGTGATGGCCAGAAAGACAACTGGGATCAAAAAAAGAACTAGATAAGTTCAGAGAGGATTGGTCCATCAATGTCTATTAACCAAGATGGTCAGGAACACAACGCAACGCTCGGGGCTACCCTAAACCTATGACTACCAGAAGATGGGTGGAGTAGATCACTCCAACTGCCCTGTTCTGTACACTCCCCTGAAGCTCTAGTACTGGTGACTACTGGACATAAGATACTGGGCTAAATGCGCTAGATACAAACCCAGTATGGCAGTTCTTATGCTCAGCTGAGTTAGTTACAAATGTTTTCTACCTTTCTAATTTTAAAGTTCTGTTCCATTTATTTATTTTGTATGTTTGCACTGAACTGGTTTTTTTTTAAGTGAAAAACATTAATGTTTTCCACTGATTTTGGTAGGCAATTCATTTTTATTCTTTGGAAATGCATGCATTCATCTTTATTTCTGCACAACATATTGTGCAGAATGTCTGGTGCTACTCAAAAGTATAGATTACCTGTAATAGAAATGGGATCACAGAAATCATGGGTTCAGTGAAAAATAATGTAATAATTGTAAATATAAAGTAAGAACCACATAATTAATAGGTTTATTTAAAAAGACAGTGAGATATTCATAAATGTACACCAAGCACTACACTGTTTCATTACCACCCCCAAAACTTCATGGCCAGATAAAGCACAATCCACCATACCCCATTACTGTGGCTGACTGTTGAAATGCTCTCTTAAGGCGTCCATCAGCCACACAGCTCTGCACTGTGCTCTTCTATTGGCCCTTGTGACTGGCTGTTCAAAGTCAGGAGACAGCCACTCCCTCAACCTCAGCAGCAACTTTTCCCCTTTTGCCTTTCAGATGTTATGCAGGAGTCAACAGGCAGCTATAAAGAGAAGTAAACAAACATCACCAGCATCCCTTCAATCTGCCAAAACTACATTCAACTGTTATTCTGCACCTGCAGAACCAGTAGCTGAATCTTTCCTTGCAACTGTCAAGGTGGCCAGTGTATGGGTTCATGAGCCAGAGGAGAAAGAGTAGCCTGGATCCCCCAAGATTACTATTGGCATACAATATTGCCAGTGGTAATCTGCCAGTTAGGAAAAATGTCCCTGTTGGCAGCTTCCTGAGTAGTCTGTTCTTAAAGATGTGAGCATCCTGCATCTTCCCCAACCATCCCACACTGATATCACTGAAGCATCCCTGGTGATACACCAACTTTTGCATAACCACAGAAAATTAGCCCTTTCTGTTGATATACTCTGTGGTAGGGTGAGCTGGGGCCAAAATAGGGATATGCATGCCGTCTCTCTCTTCACCTCAGTTCAGGAATGCCATAGGTGCAAAACCATCCATGATGTCCTGCACGTTGCCTAGAATCACTGTCCTGCATAGTATGATATGATTAATGGCCCTGACAGTGGCTCCCCACTGTGGATTTTCCAGCTCCAAAATTATTTCCCACTGACTGGTAGCAATGTGGCATTGAAAGCTTTCACATTGCAATCACCGCTCATTTCTCAATTGTTAACGTAGCTCTCATTCTGGTGTCCAGAGGGCTGGAGGACTGGCTCAAGCTTGGTACACCGATCCAGTAACATACTCTTTCACATGCAAAAGTTCTGCAGCCCCTGCTTGTCATCGCAGACTTGCATTATAATGCAATCCCACCAGTCAATGCTCATTTCTCGGGCCCAGAAGCATCGCTCTACCATTGCAGCTGCTCAGTGAAAGCCAACAACAACCTTGAATTGTTTTTCACTATGTCCCTTACCAACCTATCCTCAAAGATATAGCCGTATCCCACACAGTTGCGGTACTTCCTGTGAATCTCCAAATACCAGAGGATGGTTCAGCCTGTGTTTGCAGTATTCTTTACAAGAATGCAGAGTTGTGTAGGCTCCATGCTTCTGTCAGAGATGGCAGCCGGTGACACGTGCTGCACAGATTTGTGGGATTAGGAAAAAAGGCACAAAAATTATGAGATATAGATAGCATTAAGGGATGGAGAAAGGTGTATGATGGGAATTTGACTTATTGTTCCCAGCCCCTTCTGTGGGACTCGTCTGCATGCCTGCAACTCATTGTAAAAATCCCCCAAAAGACATTGTGCATGGTACAGTAGGATATTTACCCCTGGTGCCCTGCACTTTGCATCCACACAAGCACTCCTGCTGAGTACGTGCAGCACAACTCGGACACCAAGTATGCAAGCATATGAGCAATATATTAACTGCAGTGTCTTTATGCCAATGTAATTTGGATCTATCAAATTTGTAGCATAGACATGGCCTCACCTCCAGTTCATATCAGGCACAGGAGAATGAACCTTTCCTTGCTTTATTTGTTTTCCTTTTCAATTCACTGTTAAAGTTAGGGAACAGAGATATCAGAAGCAGAAAGACGGTGAGTGGGAGGTAATAGAGCTAATATGGAGGTGCAAATATAAGAAATCATGTGGTACTTTTAAATGTCACCGAGTACCTACCCTCCTTTCATCTTCCTCTTCCACTCAGTGATCTTGCAGCAGGTGTTCGGTACCGAGGCACTGAGCCTCCCGGGCCTGTATCATTCTAGACAGAACAATTCTCTCTGCAGTTAAAGTGATGCAGGTTAGAGATTCTGACAATATTTTCAGAGCAGTGGGAGGAGTATATGGTGGTACAGGCTAAACAGCTTCTGTTTTAAGGGAAGATTAGTTCTGTCCCATTTATCCCCTCTCCCAACAGTGTAGCTGACTCCAAAAAGTAGTTTGCTGCTACCTAACTAGACCATATAATCAAACGGCTGTGTGCTCCATAAGTAACCTTTGGGGTAAATCTGCAATACAGAATACACTGCTTTGCAAAGTTTATAGAGTAGGGATGGAGACACTGTTTCCCAATGAAAAGCAGTTTTGACAGAAGGTTTTCAATGTCCTCTAGTGAACTGATTGGTAGGGTTTGTAGCTAAGGCCTGGCCTGACGTGTAATTAACACATGAAGGGAGGCCTTATTTTTTGGAGGATAGAATTGGGAGTAAACAGTTCATCAGGCTGAAAACAGAACATTTGTGCTAAATAAGATAAGTAATAGATCAGTAGGCTAAAAAGACAGAATGTCTGAGCCAGCTAAGATAAGAGGGAGAAAGCCCGGGAAACCATTTCCTGACAATGGGCAACATAAGTTAGGAATGTAGAGATGAGGTAAAGACTAGTGTGGACAATGCACGGACAGAACATGCTACTCAGGGATTTGTGTATTTGTTTTAACTATGGTCACATAAAATCATATTGCATCTACTCCATAATCTGTTCAGGCCCCCACAACACCGAGTTACTATGACACACAGGGAAGATGCAGCTTCCTTCCTTCAGTGTAATTTACTGTAGTCTACCAGTGATGTGCTCTATCACAGATACTTGCACTATGCTGAAACCAGAACTTCTGTTTTTCAAAAGATTCGGGGATTTTTAAATTTGGCTTCAATCTAAATTGAAGCAAAAAACAAAAATAAAAAGTTTAAATCCCTAGGCAATAGAGTTTAATCCAATCCAAGTTAGTAGTAATGGAAAGTCATCATTGCCATCCAAAGCATTACATTGACCTATGTGAAATGAATTTTTAATATCTGTCCAGTTAGAGTCTTCACATCACAAAAATTACCATCACAGCTGACACCCCCATGTTATCAGTTTCTGCAGAAGACAGAAAGGTTTTGAATAAACAGTTTCCTTTTAAAGTCATGGTCAGAGAGCATGGATAAGACAATGTGAGGAACTACTCTCTTTTGTAAAGAACTTGCATTTCTAGAGCATTTCTATGGCACTTTATAAACAATATATTCTGTACTAAGTTAAGTGAACTGGAACCAAGATCTCCAAAAATGAAAGTAGTACTCATCTGTGCTATTTTCAACCTGCTGAAAAACCATATTTCTAGCTAAAATAAGTAGTATCTGAGTCTATTCATTTCCTTTCCTTTGACTTTAATTCATGTCAATGACTTGACTGACTTCTCCCAGCAGAATTCTTTTTCATCTTACAGTAAGGAATTTGAGAGAAACACTATCTTTTCTTCTCTTCCAATCTCTTATACTGCTTATTGGACCAGTTGTTGGAACACACTCAATGAGGTGTCTGTCCATTGGGCAAAATAGAAACTAATCTTGCAACAAGTACCGATAGGCCAAAACTGTCACTTATGCTGGAGGAAATCTCAGCTGGCTTTTCAATAAAAAGGCAGCATTTCTACAATGGCAAGTTTTTATAAATCTGAATTTTATATCTGCCATCTTTACCTACTATGGTTCACATACTCATTTGTCATAGGCTAGCCTAACAATCATATGCTCTGTGGACTCAAAAAGTAACTTAGGGCTTCGAAAAAGGATGATTCCAGATAATCAGAAGGCACCAGAATTGAAGCCCCTTTTATGACTGTGTTCATTCAAGGGGTTGTTCACTTGCACGCCTGAGCTAATTATTTGGATGTGACATAGTCTTGGAAGACAGAAATGAAAAAAAGCCCAGGCTTTATTTAGTTATACTACAGATCTTCTCTCTATGAACTGGGAGTTTGGTGGAGAGAATCATAACAAGGTAATTAATCAAGTGTTTCATTAAAGCTGACATTCATTTCAGCTGGGATTTTCAAAGGAGCCTAAGGGATTTAGGTGCATGGGAGCTGTATAACTCCCTCAGGTGCCTGGAAAATCCCACCTTTCCTTTCCAAAAATTGATGTGGGCACCAGTAATCAGTGTTTAGTCCCCTGATTTTAATGCCCTGTGAGGACCTGGTCCAGAGCTCATTAAAATCAATGGAGAGCTCAGAACAAATGAGCTATTTAGTAATATATGAAAGATGGGGAGACCCTGGACATAGCAAAACACATAGAACACGTCTTTTACCTCAGTTGGTATGAGTACTGTCTTTGATTAACACAGTCATTAATTGCCCCCTACTAAGCAGAATCTATTTGGCATTATTACACATCTCCCAATGCTGTTAGAGTCTATGCAAAGCCCCTTTGTCAGAGGACTTCACAAGACAGTAAGGTAATTGTAACTGGGTCATTCCTGGGCTTGTCACAAACCACTCCTGCGTCCCCAGTGCAAGAGAGCTTTATTTGCCCATCACCCCCTCAGATAAGGCCCCACCTGCAGCAATCTTAGTCAGCAAGAACAGGCAAGTGACTAGTGGTTGTAGCCATTATTAAGATACTTCACATATATTCAAGACAGAGAGGTACTTTGATTAATGCTCTCACAAGTAGAGTTGTCAACCCTCCAAGACTGTCCTGGAGTTTCCAGGAATTAAAGACTATGTCATGTGATGAAACCTTCAGGAATACATCCAACTAAAATTGGCAACCCTAATCACAAGGCCCACAGACAAGCCAAACAAGGACTCAGGCCTAAAAATAGGCTGATAGCTAACCGGTAAGTGACGCCATGACACAAAATGAAACAGTTACAGTAATAGATGTGTTAATTGCTGATGTTTAGGAAATATATATTACAATGCATCAGTTAAAGCCAGTAAAAATATTTGGAGGATTTTTGCAGACATGGGTTGTCACCAAAATGCTAACCACGTATTATTACTTTGGGTATAAATGTTAAGGAATATAAGAGGAACTAATAAGTTAGCCTCTGAAAAACAGGGCAAATTTAGTGGGGTGTGGAAGTATAGATAAGGAATTTCATAAATGTATGAATCTTAGTGGGCATCAGTGTAACACATTATAAAAGATGTATCCCAGTCTGCATGCCTTGGAAGATGCCAGGATGACATACACAGGTGATGATGATAAAAATAAGGATCATGAGGTGGAAGATAACATACTCTAGAGTGCCCCAGTGGGAGATCTGACGGCTGAACACCTTGTACTTTCTCTGCTCTTGTATTTCAGTGTTTTTGAGGTTGTTTATCTGCTGAGTGGACTTGATTATACAGGGACTTGTGATAAATTGCAATTGTTTCTCTTTTACTCCTTGGGTCTCTCATTCTAATGATACTAGTAATTATCTTCCTGATGCTGTAGGCATTCAGGAGACTGAATGCTTATTGACAACTGCAGTCTAAGAGATTAATCAATAATCAATCTACCAATCCATCAATTAGGCTATTGTAGCAAATCCAAAACAAAAGTCCTGTGTCAGGCCTACCTTCCCGCAGGGAGACTCTGGCATACCCCAGCCAGGCATTCTCTCACAGAGTAAGCTCTGGAGATCTACTCTCACTCCCAGCCATCTCCCAGGGGATCTGATCTCTGTCCTTTTAATCCTTCACACCAAGCCAGCCACCTATTGCCGGTGTAGCAGGATGGCATTGAGCACAAAGCAGCTCATTAACCCTCTGCTGACCAATGTCGGGTTTGTACATCATATCACAGTGAAAATGCAGCTAATGGCCCCATGATCTCAATATAATGCACTTGTTACCCATGAAGTTTCAACAGAACATGGTTTAGTTCATCAAATAAACTTTGATTATAGCCAGCTAACTCAACTACATATGGGAAGGATATATATTCTCCTATCTCTCTTGCTAATCATCTACGTGGAGATATGAATCTGACTTCTTTTTTTTTTAATTTGTAGCAGAAAAGGCCCTTCACCTCCATTTGCATGCTGCACATTTACTGAAAATTCAACTTGAAACTAACACAAAGTGCATACACACAAATGACCTGAAGAAGAACTCTGTGTCGCTTCAAAGCTTGTCTTTCTCACCAACAGAAGTTGATTCAATAAAAGATATTACCTCACATACCTTGTCTCTCTTATATCCTGGGACCGACACAGCTATGACAAAACTGCAAACACACAAATGGTTCACTGCATTTCTGAATGCTGGGTGGGTCTGCCCCCTAGTTGTACTATAAAGAGGGGAAACAGTAAGGCCACTATATGTGCCTGGCTTGGAGGTGGAATTGGCATTTCTCAATTTCTCTGCTTTCCTTGGCTACAACATCTCAGTCCCACCCTGCAGGCAGTGAATGGCAGTGCACAGAAACTGCAGCAGCAGATATACAGTAAATGGAATAGCAGCCTTTGGTGGCCAGCACCAAACTGTGGTAAACTGCAGGCAGATAAACTGCAGGCAGATCACTCACTCAGGCAGGCCATGCAACTGTTTTCATGATTGGGAGCAGTCTTCAAAAATGCCCCCAAATCACAGAACTCACCCTCATATCATGAATGTTGCCAACACAGCTTACAATGCAGTGGCTGAATGCTACACTGAAGAAGAAAGCGGCGGCAGATCCTGTTTAGGCAGACTGTGAAAATGGTAGTGATTGAATTCTTGATACCATTTATTGTCTCATCACAACAGGGGAATATATTCTTTTCCTGAATGAAAAAAAAATCATTTATTCCTGTGACAAAGAAACCTGCAGGTAGGAGTGTGGGAGCTGCAATCCCAAGGGTTTCCCTTTCTAGACTGCTACACAGAGATCTGTGCTATGTCACAATGGAATGGCCACTTTTAGCCCTCATCCTGCTGTTCTCCTCTAACCCTATTTCCTTTCCTTGGTCTCCATTCCCCAGTCTCATCTCTAAAATGTTGAGAATGTGACTGTTTGTGCCAACATGTTCCCTCACTCTGGTAGAGAATCCAGAGCGAATACATCTCCACTCCTCCTGCCATGGGCTTGTATCTCCTAAGTATTGGTTTGGCTCCATGATCAACTGCTGCCATCAAGCCTATTAATATCAAGCGGCCTGGAAGCAGCAGACACACTTTAGTGCTGAGTCTGGGGTTGTGCTTTAGGAATTGGGCTGCTTACCCAAAACATATGGGGAGGGCAGGACACAACCGTGGATCACGGGCTCGGAACGGGGGAGGAGAGGATTGAAGGAAAGCAAGAGAACAGCAGCAGCAAAGTTGTGTGTTGAAAGCAGCCCCACAACAGAGCTGTTCAAATACTAGATAAAATTATTTATTGAATGATGTAGTTATAATGCATTATTAGTTGAATAGAATATTCAACCAGCTGTATTTAACTTTCTGAAGTGGCAGCATCTGCAATTCACATGATTGTTTAGAGCCCAGAGAGCACCGGATCAAATATTTTATAATTTTAAATTGCGTTTAAAAATTTACAGCTAAATGCTACTTTTTGAAGTGGATTTCAAATTAATGTGTTTTGTGAAGAAAAATAATGATATAGCTGTCAAAGAGTCTGTACAGTCCTGAAAATCCTTCTAGCAGTGGTCTCTCCCACAAGCTCCTTTATGTGAAAGGAATGCCCACAGAGCTAGAATCTGAGTCATATGGAGATCAGTAAACCTAGACGAGGCTTCAGAAACCCTGTCTTCCTCTGCACAGTGGTATCTTCCTCAGCTACAGAGGGACAGTGTGATTCCACCCTTGCAGTCAGAACACACTGCTACTGTCAGAATCCAATTTCCATCCGAGCTATTTTTATTATAAACAAAGCATTAGGGAAGATGTGGTGCTTGAACAGACACAAAGGATTGTCTTTGAAACTCAGTGTTGATTACTTTCATTCACTTCTTTAATGGAAAGAAAAATGTGAGCATTTTTTAAAAATAAGGCTATAATATGAGGTAATGGCTGGCCATGTCAGAAGCAATCTGCTTCTCAGCTCTGGCTTCAAAATAAAAGATTACAAGGAAGGGCTAAATTTAACTCTGATAAACATATTGAAAAATATGTGCAGTTCTGTTTCTCTGTGCTTGAGCAAACTAAGCATTTATTAGACTGTCACTTTCTTTAATACTATGTATGTCAAGAACACCTGTTTGTTCTTCTTGAGGTCAGCATCTCAGCTAAGCTTTTGTCAGTACACTTCAAAGGCACCCTTGAATTCAGTTGAAGTGTACCTAACAAAGCTTTATTCCTAACATTGGATTTACTGGTGACACGTGGACTATGCACAGCATACCCACTGACATAGTGTAGCTAAGGCTGTCTAAAAAATTATCTTGTCTATGGGTATTTCTGCACTGTGCACTCCTTACTGCAGTGTGTAAAGTACATACGCTGCATGTCCCCCTAGCATGGATATAAACAGCAATGTAGACCGTGAGGCACCACTTAGAGAAGTAAAGACATGCCTGAACCTTTAGGGTATGTACCCTACATAGCTCTCTAGATGCCCAAGCAGCATAGGGTCCTGCTCCTGGAGCCTTTTCTTGACACAGAGAAAGACTTTGGCAGTAGGAAATGATTCCAGTGGCTCTCTGCTGCCAGAGCCTTTCCCTGCATCAAGGAAAGACTCCAGCCACCGGGAGCTGCCCCTGCAGGAAACTTTCACCACTGCATGAGTTACGCACCACAGTGTGGACACAGCCTTTTTTCACTGTTTCATGTAGCTACACATACTCCAGAGACACTGCCAGTGGCATGCAATGTAGATGGACCTTATGTGGCTTTGGCAGAGGTGCTTTGTTCACCTTGCAGTTCACAGAGGTATATATATCAATTGCACTTTAACTATGTCTGCACCGCCGAAAGTCTGGGCACACAACCTGTGACAGAAGCAAATAAATGCTCATGAAAATGTAAAGGCTGTGTTGAAGTCAGCAGCAAAAATGGACACTTAAGATTTTAGAATTACAAGTTAGAACCCTAAACCTCTTCCAGCTTAGGTGCAGTTGGTCTCTATGAATGCTGGGCAAATGGAGGAGTCTCAGACCCCTTAGCTATGTTATCAAAGGTGGTGCTCCCAGTTCTGAGGAGGTACTTTCCCATTAGTAGTGGCCCAGTCACAGACATGCACAATGGCTATGGAAGAGAATCATGTCAATGGCGATGCTGAGCATAGTCCACATGTCGCCCAGTAACCCAATGCTAGGAATAAAGCTAGTCAATTTTTTTTCCAACTGAATGTTTTTCCATTGGAAAATGTTGAATGATCGAAAGTGAAAGGCTCCTTGGGGAAGTGTCAATTTCAATTATTTTTTTTTGTTTAGAAAAATTTGAAGTGAAGCATTTCAAGAGAGTCCAAATATCTTGCCTTCACATTTTTGGAATGAAACATATCAATTGGTTGTTTTGAAATGACTTAGTTTGAATGATCCAAAACAAAAATGGGATTTTATTTTGCAGAAGATTTTTGGTTTTGTTCCTTTTTGGAACGAAAAAATAATAGAACTGTGGAATTTCCCTCAAAATAAAAATTTCAGTTCCTGAACAGCTTTATTTAGGCATGGGTTATTCTCTAGTTAACTGACAGTCAATTGAAAGATCTATTTAAAAGAAATGTGCATCTTGAAGAAAGTGAGGTCTCACTGGCTGATAGCTGTGTTTGTGACCCAAGAAAAAAGAAAGTGCATCTCTGGTCTGATTGGTCCTTTTTCTTCAATTCCCATCCCCTAAAACAAGCTGACTGAGCTTCTCTTCTAGCAATAGGGTAAAATCTTTCTATATTTGGGGTTGAAGTAATCATAAGGAGAAAGATCAGTTCCAGCACCGGAATAAGGGACTAGGAAAAGCAAAGAGCTCATTTACAGGGCCTTGCCTTCCATGAGCTGCTCTGTAAAGCCCAAGTACCTGAGTTTATTAAAACTTGTGTTTGGTCTTATGCCGCAGACTGACTTTTCTTCTGAATAGACAGAAAAAATATCCACAATCTTCCAAAGCTTTCATGATCTCAAAAAACACAAAAGGTTGCAGATACCTTTTAATGGATAGACTCCTTAATGATAAATGTAGCTTTTTAGTTTAATCCACTGACACTAAAAGTCAAGCTGAATGTACATCAGTGTGTGCTTTAAAAAAAAAAAAGAAAAAAAAAGAAAGCAGCTCTGTGATGGACTCTAGCCTGAAGTACAGATGGAACTTGGTGGATGGATAGCCTAAATCTTTCCAAATATAATTTAAAGAAACAACACGCACCAAGTTATCCTTGGTAGTCTCACACTATGCAATAGTAGCTCAGAGTGTGAAGTCAAGCCATAGGCAAAATTAAGTTAGATTACAGGTAACATGACTATTTTTTGTAACTAAATGAATGTATTGAACCAACTGAAATAGATGCAAAGAATGGTTGAGAAGCTATTTTAAAGCCTACATTTTACATTGAAGACTACATGAACTGCACCTTTCTGGTTGACAAATAGTTTTAAGTATCAAGGAATTAAGGAACAAACAACATTTTTGCTATAATGAACAGGTGTTAAATGAAAACCAACAATATGTTGTATATACTGAAACCCTTTGTCATTGCCCTTGTGGATAGAATAATAGAATGGTTCTAATAACTGAAATTAACTTCACTGTACAGCAGCCAGTTGCTACAATGGAAAACATTCTTTAAAACTGAAAAATTGTAGCGATTAGTTGTCATGGAAAATGAAAATTACATGTGTCAGCTTGGTAATAAAATTGAAGCATCCAGACTAGATCCCACTATTCAGTATAACAATTGATTTAAATTGATCTGGTTTATGATGAAGCTACACAGAATTCACATGATGGGTGCTAAAGTAAATTTTGGAGACTTTTGTTGGCCAAAACTAGAGATTCCAATAAGATGTTTGAGGTCCACCTGGGAAGCTGCTAATTCACCTCAACTCATCCAGAAAACTTATAGTGATGGTAGAACTCAAGAGGTTCAGATAAGTAACCAAATGTTCAAACAAACTCTCAGAACTGTCAAATTCTTGAGTGTATATAACTGATGGCATATACTACAACAATGCCTCATTCTATTTCCAGGACTTTCCGGTTCTGTTTGGGCCAGAAATCTCACAACAGCCATTCCTGCAATAATTTTGCACTTCTACTTCTGGTCTAGGTAGGAACTCATAAGGGCAGAAGGCCATATAAATAAAATCAATCCAGAAAATTAACCAAATTTTCTATCCCCTGGGCAAAGTTTTGGAGGGGTTGGGTGCCTTATAAGTGAATCAATTAATTTGAAGTCGTGTCGAGAGAAGGATTAATGGAAATAATGAGATCTCAGCTGAGCGTCCGTGCTGCTACTTAGAGCAGAGTTTGAATTGAAGAGGGATTAAACTATCTCTAAGACATTTCCACCCAAGAGCTTCTATAGGTCAGTTCAGCAAAGAAGCTGCCTGCAGCACATTAGGAGAGAAGTAAAACAAAAGGAGGCTTTTACCAATAGCAGAGAACCTAGCAGTACAAAAATATTTTTTCTACTAAGCATAAAACCAAATGATTTTATAAAAATAAGATTTCCAATTAACCATTCTCTGGAACATTTTAATGCAATATAAAATTGGGCTTGGGAATTCAGTGACATTGCATACAATGGCCTTATTGAACATTCATTGTGGCAAAAAGTTTTAAGTTATTAAGAAACTATCAGTTTTCTAGATAAGAACTGCCCAACTTCTATAACTTCCAGTTCTCTCTCTCCCTCCCACCATCCCTAATATGTATGGAATCAGCTGCTCAGCTGATTTAAATTAGCATAATTCTATTAAAACCAAATGTAGCCAATACAGTTTACAGCAGCTGAGAATCTACCATAGGGTCTTTGATCTCCTCCTTCTTCTATGGCCACAGTGAGAGAAAAAACAGCAAGACTAAAATAAAAAGCCTCTGTGCCTAAATAAAAATCGCAAAGACATCCATATGCCCACATACACACACAAGCAGCCTGTAAAAAAACTTGGCTGAAGGAATGAGATCAGAGCAGTGTCCTGAGCTGAACTTGTCTGCCAGGGGTAGGAAGCTAACTAGAGCCTGAGGGAGAGAGAATAGATCGAATCACTTTGGCTGCTAGTAGTGAGGAGAAAAGCTCTGCTATGAATGACTGGGAGGGAGACAGGACCATATCTGTCTGATGGGATACCAGGACTCAGAATTTCCTTAGAATTTTTTTCTGGGGAAGTGGAAAAGTAGCATGATTAAATGGACAGGGCACTGGAGTGGAATGCTGAACAGCTAGGACCTTTTTCTAGCTCTGCCATGGACTTGCTACTTAACTTGACTGTGCCACAGTCTCCCAGTTTGTAAAGTAAGGATAATACTATATACCCAACTTTATGAAATGTTTCAAGATATATGGATGAAACCACTTGTCATAACCATACAGCTAAGGGTAGCCTAGAATTCCTCTTTACCTGTAAGGGGTTAAGATGCTCAAATAACCTCATTGGCACCTGACCAAAAAGGACCAATGGTTTTTTTACCTTTTGTTTTCAACTTGTGAATTTTCCCTTTGCTAGAAGGAAGTTTATTCCCCCCCCCCCCGCTTTTTTTAAAAAAAACTTTAAGGATTTGCCTAGAGGGGAATCCTCTGTGTTTTGAATCTGATTACCCTGTAAAGTATTTACCAACCTGATTTTACAGAGGTGATTCTTTTACTTTTTCTTTAAATAAAATTCTTCTTCTAAGAACCTGATTGCTTTTTCATTGTTCTTAAGATCCAAGGGTTTGGGTCTGTGTTCACCTATACCCATTGGTGAGGATATTATTCTCAAGCCTTCCCCAGGCAAGGGGGTATAGGGCTTGGGGGAATAGGACTCCAAGGGGTCCTTTCCCTGGTTCTTTGTCTAAATCACTTGGTGGTGGCAGCATACTGCTCAAGGACAAGGCGGAATTTGTGCCTTAGGAAAGTTTTTAACCTAAGCTGGTACAAATAAGCTTAGGGGGTCTTTCATGAAGGTCCCTACATCTGTACCCTAGAGTTCAGAGGGGGGGGGAAGGAACCTTGACACCACTATATAACTGTGGAGAATAATTATTCTCCTCCTCCCCTCCCCCACCCCTTCTCTTAACTCTGGAAACTTTCATGCCCCAGAGGGCATTTTAGGGAGGTTAACTTTGTTTGTACAATAGCTGACTGAGGCTGGAGTGTTTGTGTTCCTGCCTGTCCAGGCAATCAAACTGAAAGAATGATACTAACAGCTGTTTTGAACAGAATTTCACCAGCACTAAATTGGAGTAATAGAATGGTACTTTTCTATTTTGCTGTTTGGTTAATATCAGACAGTCACTTGGTTATTCTGGCTGTATGTATGCAAGGTTGCTATTTACATATGGAAAAAATCATAACATGTACTGACATCAGATTTCATCCCTATACTTTGCATCACCTAGGTATACTCACTAGTTTTTCCCCAGTTAATCTCACAGGATTCCTAAGTGTCTCCTACAGGGACGTCAGCAAATCTACATGCACACAGTAGGAAATGTCTTTTTTCCTGATCAGAAGCAATTTTTCAGAGGATTAAGAATCCTTTTCTAGAATCCCAGCAAAACATTATATTGAAGTCTGCTAATATTCCATCTGCTCTTGCTCATGGCAATCTGTCTGCAGTGTAAATAGTTTGTTCTTAAAAAACAAGGAATCTGTCCTTCATAGTACAGGAAAAATGAAGTTATTTATAACATTGCATGTCCTCCTCAAATGTAACAAAGCCATGGACTGCCAAGAGACAATTATGTGACAATTCACAGATGCACACCAAGAGAGCCAGGAATGGAATCTGATCCTCCCTAGGACTCTGCCCATTGAGCTAAAGTCAAGTAAATCTTCCATAAGTGACAGTAGTCATAAGTTCCTTGGCTGGGATGTTCAAAGGAGCCTAAAGGAGTTTGTGAATTTCAATGGGAGCTGAGTGCCTAAATCTATTAGGAGCTTATGAAAATCTGAGCCCTTATTCTGTCTCTGAGCAAGCCACTAGAGGGTAGAAGTCTGTCTCAGAAACACACTTGCCAATCAAATTTGTTAAATTTCTCATGGATAATTTTTACCTCTTCACGGGTTGATGTGGTCATATGCTGGTATTTTCTTCCCAAAACTTTACTTGTGCTTTGTACCTCCTATCATCATTGGTAAGATTTTTTTTTAAATAAACCAGTCGTATGGAGTCTGCCATCCTAACCCTTCCAGATCAATATATGGGGAATATGTTCAATATTAACTCATCTAATATGGTCTTCAGAAGACCAAGCTCCTCCCTGGTGCATCACTTCATCATCAGTAAAGAATGCATCCATTGCTGTGTAAATACACAGACAAACTATTTTAATGAGAGGTAAAAACCACTACTTAGCATTGTAACTTTTAATGCCATGTGTATGCCACCCCCATCCCTACCCTCCCCACCCCCCGGTCATTAGGCTTTTCCACAGCTTCAGTGAACACAGCCAGAGACCTGCCAGGTAAAGGTAAGTTTTGTGAAGAGCTTGAATCACTATTTCAATTATTTTACTTCCTTGGGCTACAGTGCTTTCCTTAACTCACTAACGGCTATGGTAGAGACAGCTTGGCTTTCTCTCTGCAGAAAGAACAGGTGTGATCATTAAGTTTAAAGTGTGGCTTTTAAAAATGAAGCTACAGTAAAACTTAAGCTTCATTGCACCATAATTATTTAGTTCTTTGCAGACAACGTAATGGGGGAAAATCAAATCATATTGTCTTAAACACTTTACAAAGAGATCATCAGATTTTATTTGATCAACTCACCCCTTTACAGACATTGAATTCCCCATTTCTATTATGCTTATTGGTTACACTACCATATACCAGTTGATATCATGCAAAAATTCTCTTTTATGAGAGATGAACAGGTCAGACTGAAAAAAATCCAAACCACTTCTGTGATGAATGCATTTTTATAACACTTAAAAACTAACCAGCTTGTATCATGACAAAGTGCTATTAGATCAATGCTGTAATTGTTTTCATATGTTGAAAAAGATATGTATAGCAGCATCAGAATATTGAAGTACCAAACAGCAAAATAGTACCAAACAGCAAAATAGAAAAGAACCATTCTAATATTGTTTGCACAAACAAACACTGAAAAATGCACTAAAACCCAGTTCCAGTCAGCACATTTAATACTGCAGTATTTTTATTTCAATGTGGAATTTTATATACTTAAAAGCCAAGATTTTCAAGAGAGACTTATGATTGGGGTGTTGCAGCGATGCGAAGACTCACCACCATGGCGCCTTCTGCTGGTCGTCTTGGGAATTAGCTCTCCAACGTATGGAGCCCTCCTCCTGGCTGGTGTCTCACCGCCACTGGCCCCTGCTGCCCCCTGGCAGTGCCCGCACACTCTGGGTCTCCCCTCCCAGGGGAACCCGCAACCCTGTATCCCTACCTTGCCTCAGTGGTTACTGCCAGTCATCATTTAGCCCCCGCTCACTGGGGCAGACTGCAGTCTGTCCTGGCCACTCGTCATTGGCAAGGAGGTTGGACCAGCTGCCTCTGCCTATCTCTGGGCTGCACCTCCCAGCCTCAGTACCTGCATAGGACTTTATCAAGGCCTCAGCCTAGGGAGTTGCCAGGCTGGAGCTCCCCAGCTCCACTCCCCCTTTTCTCCCAGGCAGCCAGGTCCTTCTCTCTCCACAGCTAGAGAGACTGACTCAGCTGCTGGTTCACAGCCCTTTTATAGGGCCAGCTGTGGCCTTATTGGGGCATGGCCTCAGCTGTGGCTGTTTTCCCAATCAGCCTAGCCTTTTCTCTCAGGAGCAGGGTAACTGCCCCCTTAAAGGTGTCCAACTTGAAACATTGTAAAAGGGGCCTCATTTTCAGAGGGTTGTTACTCAGCATTTTCTGAAAGTCAGGGAACTTTAAGGCATCTTAAATCAAGCACTCACAATTTAAGGCAGCCAAAAATCACTAGTTAATTTTGAAAATCTTGTACAAAATATATACCTGAATAACTCAAGGTAAATCATAATACAATGCCACTTTAATTGCAACAAATTTCTGTATATCTGTTGATATTTCTATAATTCTCACCTCCCTAATATATGGTTGTCTCACAAACACTACTATGTTAAGGTTCAGAGTACACTGTAAGGAAAGGAAGGATTATTCTTCCTGTATTACATATGGGGAAATTGAGGCACATAGTAAGTGATTTGCCCAAAGTTACACAGGAAGTCTGTGAAAAAGAAAGTGAAAGAATCCAAATATGTCAACTCCCCATCCTGTATCTGAATGATGTTAAGCCCTGATCCTGTGACTGTACACAAGTAGGTTCTCATCCAGACCCCTAGTGAGACTTAAATGGGTTTGTGTGTGGGTGCAGGGATTTACCTATATGGAATCCATTGCAAGAGCAGAGGCTGAGTTTGCCCACCCTCTACTGATTTGTCACACTAAGCAGATAGGCTAACAAGTTACAGTGGTAATGGTGTAGAATCTAAATAAAAATTCTCTCACCTGCAGAGATTCCATATGACAGGCAGAAGAATTGACTAGCTGTGTGTGTTTGTGAACATTATGAGCCTGTTTACTTGCGATACTTTAAGGGATTTCTTTTCTCTTTTTTTAAGTAAAGAGGGGGGCTAAAAAGATGAAACTTTTCTGTGAAAAACACTATTTTATTAGCATCTTTCTAACTTTTATGAAGATAAAAGACCCCTAGAGAGGAAGGGTGGTTAGGGTGTTAGCTTTGGACATGAGATTCAGGAGTTCAGTTCCTGTATGACCTTGGGGAAGTCATTTAGGGTATGCCAACACAGAAATAAAACACCTGCAATTTACACCAGTCAGCTGACTCATGTTGCAGGGCTGTAAAATTGCTGTGTTGACATTCAGATGCAGGCTGGAGCCCAAGCTCTGGGACCCCACAAATGGGGAGGGTTCTAAAGCCAAGGGTCCAGCCTGAACCTGAACAACTACACCACAATTAAACAGTATCACAGCCTGAGTTTCACAAGCCTGAATCAGCATACAAAGGCCAGCCCCAGGTGTTTAACTGCAGTGTAGACATAGACTAGAGGTATCTGTGCCTAAGTTCCCCCATCTATAAGAGTGGGAATAAAACTTCCTTATGTCACAGACGTGTTATGAGGATAAATAAATTAAAAACAGTAGCTGGGGCTATATAAGTACCTAAGATAGACATAAAATAGACTGTGATGGGGTTTGACTTACCACCGCAGCACCCCCTATTGGCTGTCCTGGGAATTAGCTCAGGGTTGCCACTGCACCCTCCTCAGGTGGTCTCTCTCTCTCTCCTATTGCCACTCCTGTCTATGTGTCCAGGACCACATCACTCCCCGGACTGCGTCACTGTCTTCTGGACACAGCCCTCTGGCTGTGCCCCCCTTGCTTCTTTCCCCCTTCTGGGGGACCAACAGTCCTCAGTCCAACCACTTGCCTGAATGGCAATCTGCAGTCCAGGTTCTAGCCACTCATCTCAGTGGCAGACTACAGTCCATACCCTGGAGTCCATACCCGCAGTGGGGCTGAGCCCGGGGACCACCCACTACTCCGGGTCCCGACCCAGGGACCCTATAGCTGGCAGACACTTACTGCCCCTCCTCCAACTCTGCCACCTCCTTCTCTGGGCCACTTCCCTGCAGCCCTTGTATTAGGGCCTCAGTTTGGCAGCCCGGAGCTTTCTCATACTCTGCTGACCCTGCCCTGCACTGCTCTGTCCATGGTGCTGTAGCCCTCTAAGCAGCCACTCCTCCTCCCACCTCAAATTCCAAGAAGTGACTGCCTCTGCTTTGCTCAGCAGCCCCCACTAATATGGGCCAACCATGGCCCTGATTGGCTCCTCCAATAAAACTTCCCCCAATTGGCTGGCACTACAAGCTTTTTCCTTATTGGCTGCCTCCCACGCAGCCTACCCAAGGTTGCTTTAAACCTTTATATATCAGTGAGAGACAGCCACTCCATCACAGACATTGAAGCCATCGTGATTGTCATTTGTATTGCCAATCAGGGCCTCACTATGCTAGGCACTATACACACACAATACAAAGATTCCTTCCCTAAAGAGCTTGCTAGCCATATGAAAGACACAGAGTTGCTAAGATGAGTAGGAACTGGAAAGCGTAATCTTTACCCAAATGCTGAAGACACTGGGAAAGTGGACAAGTCTGGCTGAAAAAAACTGACTGGTAGCAACCCTACATTAGCTTTCAATCATCCAAACTTTGTATCAGCCTTGCCCATTGCTGGTATACAAGCACTATATTTTAAACAAACTGAAGGTGCGGGGGCAGAGGAAATGTGGTTCTCTGCTGAAGATATTTCCTAAATCATTCCATTTAGCATTTATATCATTACTTACAGATATAAACCTGAAGCTTTCAGTAATATAGTAAACAGTCCTTACTTGTTCCTTATCTTTTATTAGCACCTGAATGTCATGGTGAGCTGTGAAATCTGCTTGGGTCAGAAAATCAGTCTGGCCATGAGAGGAAAGATGGAATTCTACATTTGAGCAAATCCTGATAAAAGATAAAGGCCTAACTCTCCTGTATTTTGTTCCTAAAATGACAGGAGAAACCTTTCCAATAATTTAGATTCACCGCCCTCTCCAGGAGTCTAAACCTTGATAAATTGATTTGCTATTAGCTTTAATATCTTTAATACAAGGCAGAGTTGTTTAATGGAAAGTTTTAATGGCTTCTGTGCTGGCAATTTTGTAACAACCATGATCAAATAATATTGAACATATTACACGCAGGCCTCTTTTGGAAATAAACAAAGTGCTTTTAACTTAAAATATAATCATAGGCTGAACCTACATATGGGGCTTACAGAAAGGTATGAAAAGTTTGATGGACTATTCCTTGTAAAGAGAGGACACGACTAAGTCTTATATATATTTCAATTCGCACCCACAACCTTTCTGGAAAAAAATACAGTGAGAAGAATTTTGCATGGGAAAACCAAGACACCAGATCTTTCTTCCTTATGATGTATTCTGTTAGTTTCTGCCACATTCCATTAACCTTGCTCACAATGAGCGGCAACTTAATCTATAAGTGGTTCCATCAAAGACAATGGGACTACTCAAGTGTTATTCATGGCAAAGGCTACAGTTCTTTCATGGGAGGTCATGGAAGTCACGGAATCTGTGGCTTCCAGCAACCTCAATGACTTCAGTCTGCAGTGGCTAGGAGGTGCAGGGTCCCCCACTGCCCGTAAGCTGTGGAGTACCCCTGTCACACAGTGGGGGTACCCCAGAGTTCTGAGCCACCGTGGGTGGCATGGGTACCCTGGAGCACCAAGCCACCACAGGCAGTGGGGGTGCCTGAGAGCTCCAAGCCCCCACAGATGGTGGGGGCCCCCGAGCTCTGTGCCCCCACAGCTGCCTAGCCACTCAGGGTGGTGTGGGGACCCCACAGCTGAATTCCCCATTTTGTCATGGATATTTTTAGTAAAAGTCATGGTGAGGTCACCAGCAATAAAGAAAAAATCACAGAAGCCTGTGACCTGTGTGTGACTTTTATTAAAAATATCCATGACAAAATCTTAGCTTTATTCATGGTAAATAAGGGAATAGGAGGAATTTGGCTCTTATGCATTCATATTCTTTATGTCTAGTTATTTGAAAAAGTGTTCATTACTTACTTGTTCTGAGGAAACCAGGACCTTTGATAGCCTAGGAAGAAGATGGGCCACCAAAACATTTGGCTGAATCTCTGCAAGTCTTTGCAAACCATGAGCTAGATCTATCTGCATTTACTTTTATATATTCAGGAGGTGAAACTGGATGGCTTATCAAACTATGTCAAACACATGAAAAGAATTCAGCAGAGATTCATAGTAAATTGGATGTGATCCAGACCACAGTGACCTGGAGACTGATTACAGAAGTAGGAAGTTAAAGATATGGAAATTGCTCTTGATGGACATGACACAATTTTAAATCAGAATACTAAGGATTCTAAATCTACAGAAAAATCAAAGTAATGGCATTGAGAGAAGTGGAGAAATCATAGAAGCAAAGTGCATTGGGTTTTCTAATTTTCAAGATTAGGTTGAGAGGGGGCAGAAAGGAGGAACATTTTTGTTAGACTTTTTATGTCATTCACCTAAGCAAACCAATCAAGATCTAGATCCAGATCTAATAGAAGGTGGGTCACGTGACAAAGGAAACAGGAGTCTGAAACTGAACACAGTCTTAATTGTTTAAGCCTGACATACCAAGTAATAATGTTGCTTACTCACATTAAAGACCTGATCTTCTCATTTTTGAAAAAGGCCCTGGCATTTAATACAATTAATACTTTAAGAAAAAGTTAGCTAATAGTAGAGGTATGTTTATTAGAATTTCTGGTCTCAATTAGATAGTGTACATTTTCACGTTTAAGATTCCCTGTTAGGACATTACAAGTAGGGGTGTGGGTGGGTGGGTGGTGTCACTTTCCAAGACTTTAAAATGTTTCTCATTGCCATGCAGGTTGGAGAAACATCTGCGAAAGTGTAGGCAATGATGTTTCTCCAAGCAGCATACATACTTGAAATTAAACAAGTCCACCAAAACATGGTGTCACTTTCCAAGACTTTGAAATATTTCTCATTGCTATGCAGGCTGCAGAAACAGCTGCAAAAGTGCAGGCAATGTTGTTTTTCCATGCAGCAGGCCCAACAATATTTGATATATATAATGCTCTGGAAAAGGATACACCCTTTATCCTGAAATCATATTTTCTATTGCTTGGAGTTCTTACTTGGAAACATGGAAGCCATCTAGTCGTTCCATCTTTAAGCCTATGAATAAAAGGAAGGAATTGCCTAACATTCTAAAGAGAGACAAAATTAAGAGCCATCCGATGAAAGTGGACTATAACTATGCAGACAAATGTAATAAAATGAGCACAGGAGTGGGAGCTGGTTTTGGGCAACTCATTTAATGAGTCAGATCCTGAGCTGATATACATCTACATCTCACCATTGGTTTCACTGATATATGCCAGTTTACACCCTGGCCCAGTATCTCTGTGGGTATATCTACACTGTAGATGTGGGACAAAATTATAGCATGTGTAGACATACCTGACCTAGCTTTAATCTAGGTACCAATAGTAGTGAAGCTGTGGGCAACCTGTACTTCAACACCAGCAATATAAGCCATCCCGGGCCCTGGGTAATTACTCAGGCGGCTAGTCCATGCTGAAATCCAATGGTGTTGAGGATTCACAGCTATCAGTTCCTGAGCTAGCTAAATTAAAGCTAGTTTGGGTATGTCTATGCATGCTGCAATTACACTCCCCACTTGTAGCATACATATACTCTAAATTTCAGTGTCCCTCCCCCATAAGTAAAACTTTGGATGATGCCTGCCTATTTACCTCGCAGGGGGTCCACAGTGATTACTTCTTCGAAGAGCTGTACAAATTTACACTAATTAAAGCACTATATAAAGGATAAGTACTCTGTTATTGAAAGGAAGATCTTCTACTGTATCTCTGGAGAGTTTCTCTAAAATATGTATGGGAAAAAACAATGTAGTAGCTGATAATGTTATGTAACAGTTTATTGAGCAGGACATCACAATTAACATTACTGAAGAAATAAGAGGCACAATATCAAAAGCAAGTCCTAAAATAAATTTAAAATATTGTATGTGAACAAATTTTAAACACTGTCCATTTATTATATATATATATATATAATTGTATTATTCAGTGTGACTACATTATGCATACACATTAAACAGGAAAAGCAATTATAACTGTACATAGATTGCAATAAATGAGGGGGGAAAAGGCAAACAATTTTCTCTATCTAAACAGATACTAACAAGGGGTGGTTATTTAATTTTATCTAGGCAATATCTCTGAAAATTAAAAAAACTTAATGAATGAAATTACTGAACCATAAGCAAAAGAATATTAAAGTCTGGTGTAATTTTTCATTGTATGAATGTTTAAAATTGTTTTCCTTCTTGATTCTACAGTGCATTCAAGGAAAGTTACTAGGGTTATTATTATTATTCATTTTTGTATATAGTTAGAGAACAATCTACATACATAAGTCACTGGGGAGTAAAGCAAGGAACAAACTATAAAAGCGCAAAAATGATTGTTGTAGAACGTGCTAGAGTGTTTTAATAACTGGGATGAGACTTTTTATTAACGATATGCAGAAAAAAAGTAGTGCTTAGGGTTGCGGGCAATGAAGCATTAAGTTTCATTTTGATACTACTAAAAAAGTTACTTTGCACTATTTCATATAAAAAGCTCTTCAGTTTTAAAATGACCAGTATGACATATCAATTATTGCAGTTTGTAAAAGTCTAGTATCTGGCCATTTAAGACTTATTTTTGACTTGTAGGTAGTCCCCTAAGAAGTTGGGAACAAAAGGAAGACATTTTAACATGCACTACAATTAACTTTTTATTTATATTTATTTGTACATAAGTTTATGGTTTTAATCAATAGAAATCTGAGGCTGAAATTCAAAACTTAAATGATTTTTAAACCCATTTAAATGGATTATTTATATGTTGATTGTTCTGCACTAAATATACTCTCCTGCATATCATTGTGGAATGGCAACAGTTAATTGGAGCTTCTAAACACCTATTAAAAAATCCCAACCATATATATATGTTGAAAAGCAAACTTTCACGTGACTTTTTATTAGCACCACACCTGCCCTAACTTAAACCACCACCAAGCAATGAAGGGCTGACATGTCAATTTACTTCCATACAAAAATGTGCATTTAACATCTTTTGCATCAGGGAAACAAAAAAGGAACTGAATTTAGAGAATGAGAGAAATGTAATTTTCTATAGAAGCAGCAATATTCAAGTCAATGTATTTATTTGAGCAGATAGAGAAAATGGCACTGTATATTTAAAACAGGAAAGAAAATGCATCTCCATAGCTTGATAGGATTATCAATTACAATGAAAAAATGCAAACTGAAGACAAACATTAATCTCACTTGTGAATTACCAATTATCAAGATTTATCTTTTGTCCAAAAACTGCAGTCAGGTCATGGGGGGATCAGTAGACAAGACCTAGTTCAATGGGAGTTACAGGTACTCAAAACCTAGATGCTATATTACCTGAAGATGATTGCCTGATGTAAAGATAAGTATGGTTTTAAAATCAACACCTGCCATGGGATGAAGGACAAAATGGTGATAAATAGAAGAGTTAAAATGAGACCTCAGAATAGAAAAAACTTGCATTTCTCATCTGGGTTGTGGACTGACATATTTCTCTTCCAAACTCAACCCCCTCAATCATCCGGCTTATGGTGCCTAGCACAGTGCACATGGATCAGTAATGCCAATTTTATGGCACTAATTTGTTTGTTTGTTTTGCCCTCAATCTATAACTATTATAAATCTCCTAAAAACAAGTTACCATTCATAGGCCTGTTTACTATAACTAATGGAGATGCTGCTATGTGTGTTACTTTTTGATGTTAAAACTAGTTTGAGAGTCTGTGGGTCTTGCCAAAACCCAAACTGAGGATGCCCCAAACTGGTGCAAAAGGTAACACACGTTATTGATTTGTTTTTGTTTTTTTATTTCCACATCTCTCACACACATCTGGACAATGTTATTGAAGCATATAAGTTCAGGCCCAGCAATATAAAACACAGAATAAAAATCCAGGGTATTAAATGATTTAACTCTTTTTTTTTTTTGCTATAAATTTAATGTGAGGTGCTTTTAGACCTGCAAGGACGTTCACTGGGTTTCCATGCAGGCACAGAAGTTCATTCAAATGGAGCTCGTTGCATGATCAATGCTTAGAAACAATGACACCACATAACAGCCCATCCCCAATCATCAGTTAACTCTAGGTTCTAGGACAAACTCTGGATATTAAAATATTTTGCCCCTCTCAACAGTAATAGTTTATTATTAAAAAAAGAAATCAATTATTACTTAGAATTTACTGTCCCATGCTGCCCAACTAATGTAGCTGTTGTGTATTGTTTCCATTATCTGCATTCAGTTCAGTATAGATAGAGATAAGTCTACACAAATAACTGGAGGTTTGTTCATCCAAATGAGTGTCATTTTTTAGTGTTGGAGCAGATATGAAACTATTAAAGAAAAACTGCAAAGTAATGTAAAATATGTTCTAATCACTTTCTCTAATTAAAAGGGGCATAAAGAGTTGACCCAGGACCATTCAGAATTTGTTGTATCTGGTGATAAAATGATTTCACTCATTTTATTCATCTGCAGTATTTTTCTATTTATAATATGTTCTACAGTAAAATGCCTGGTGTTATCTGCCCAGCTTTCTAAGTATCCCAGAAGGATGCCATTCCTAACATCATTCAGCATGTCACCTCACTCCCTGAACCTGCCCCAAATATATTAAATTTGCATTATAATAGCAATAATGAAATTGCCCTTAACTTTATTCAGCAAGAATCCAATTCTCTTGTTGTACTAAACTGGATGGCCAAAGGACAAGTTGTTATTCACTTAAGAATCAGATTACTGCTGAGGAAAATGGAAACACATTGACATTATCATGTACCAATACAAAGCTTTTTTAAAAAAAAAATAAGTCAGTCTTATCTCCATTAGCTCTATTTCAACGTTTAGTAAAATAAGACATTTTCAAAGTATTTGTGAGATAAAAGGTATCTTTATTGCTCTTTTAAAAAGCTGGTTAACTTTGTGATGTGAAACAAACCAAAACATAAACAAGAATAGAATTTATCTTGCAATAGATCTGAAGGAAACCTGGTCTCACATGAATTCAAATAGAATCAGTTTTACCTGACTGCTAAGCTACATGATCAGATTAGCTCTTCTAGTGACAGTGGGAGTCATTAGCAAAATGGTAGCTGTGTCGAAGAGAGCATTCTGAGTTATGAAGCTGGGTAAAACAGGCAGGTACCTGTCTTTCTTAGAAGTGTTTTGAAAATACATTATATTCAGAATTCTCTCGTTCTGAAGTGTGTACACATGAGGGGTGGGGGGGAGGAAATCCTGTGGAAGCAGAGGGACTGGGGACTCCCATGTGTTTGAGACAAGATTTGTGCAGATGTTTAGGATCTGCCAGAGGCATAGAGATATTCACTTCAAGTCTTTTATTTACACATCGCCTATGGACTTGTGTCTGCCAGTCCTCTTCCTCACTTGGTTCTAATGTATCTACAAAGCAATGGGAACCTACAGAAAAATGTGTCTCTGGAACCCTCCTTTCAGGGAAGTTTTCATGTACGGAAGGGGTTAGGGCCTGTGTTCCATTTTGCATGGGCTCCTGTGGCCTCTACACACACAGATCCCAATGCTCAGCTTCCACCATCAGCCCCATTTTCTATGCCCTCCCCACACACAGATCCCAAAACCTGTGGGGAGTCCTGCTTTGGGGCCGGTGCCACAGAGGCAGCAAAATTCCCCATCTGTGAAGGCTGGCAGAGAACCATAAACAGAGGTTCCCTCTGTGAATAGATCTGAACAAACAAGTGGACTCCGAGGTTTTATGTAATCAGAATCCAGGAATTCAGATGATGGGAATCAAAGTATCAAAAGAAAGAAAGAAAACAGTCACAGAAAAACAACATAAAGCCGCCTTTGGTCAAAGAGTCTTGTAAAGTTGCAGAATCTACTGAAAAGCACACCAGCTCCACAGGATTCTTTGATGATCCTCTGCCAGACAAGATAATCACATAAATTCAGAAGCTATACTTGGAGTTAAGATCAGACCTTGTTGTCTTCCATTTGTACAATATACAGGCAGTTATATGCTCCACTACTATACCTGCAGCACTAGTCTGTGGAAATTAAAGTCCTTTTCTTAACCCTGAGGAGGTGTGATAGCATGTGTACTCCTGCACATACTATAAGTTCTGATCAAACTAGCTTGCTAAAAATAGCAGTGAAGCTGCAGCAGATTGGGCAGCAGCACAGACTATCACCTGGAGTACAAGTCTACCAGGACCCTGGATTTGTACTCAGGTGGTTAGCCCATGCTGTCATGGATTACTGCTAATTTTAGCAAGCTAGTGTAATCAAAGTTAGCTCAGGTATGTTTATACATATGGTGCAAATCACCCCCCTCAATTGCAGTGTAGGCCTAAAATTAATGTTGAAATCCTTTTTTAGTCCTAGGTCATGGATAACTATAAAGTCTCCTAAGAACAATGCCATGTATATTCTTCAATCCCATGACCAGGGAATTTGGAATAAAATCAGTCAGCAGCTACAAACTTGTACAGAAGAATCCAACCACTCATTTTAAAATTAAGTTTCTGGTCCTTATGTTTGTGAAGAAAACCTTTCAGATATAAACTGACCTATTCCCTGTTGCCTTTCTGAGTATATAGGTAGTAGCTCTGCAAATTCTGAAATGCCCTCATTTCTCTCAATGAGGTGTTAACTATGAAACCCAATGATGACAATGTAAACTGTCTACATTAAACATTCTACTTACATAGCGAAGTAGGAGTTCTAGACCCTCCAAAAATTTATATCTCCTCTGACCCAGTTGAAAGGAGATTCACCAAAAGCATGCCCCATTTTCAAATTCCTGTGCCTCCACAGGAATAGAGCTATATGGTTAACTGATTTTTTTTTCCATTTCCTGATAGTTAAAAACATTTTTTTAAAAAGAAGTTTCAGGTTAACCCAAAATAAGATTTTTAAACAAATTTTCAGTGAACCAAAATGTAAGAAACATTTGGTTTGGGACAAGCAATTTTTTTTTTACCCAAAACAAAACATTTCATTTTTAACCTTTTTAAACTGTAGAGAAAGCTTCAATATAAAATGTTTTGAATAGAAAAATAATGTTTCAAAAATGAGAAAATTAACCATTTTGGGGGGTAATATATGTTTTGGGTTTTTTACTGAAACATTTTGGCAACAGACACAAAGTTCATGAGTCAAATCTGCGTTTTTTTGACAAAAAACAGTTTTGGCAGAAAAGTTTCGCCCAACTCTACTTAGGAACATACAGTGGATCTTGGAGTTTCCCAGTAGACAGGAGAAGTACAGAGATTACATCATCCCTGGAAATGATGCACCCTGTTCTCCATAGCCTGCTATTTATACCAGCCAATGCAGGGATCTGTGGGTGATCAGCGCCATGGCCCCCACTTCCTAGCTGCCCCTTTTAGGACGGAATGCACTGGTGATGGGGCACATAGGAATCATTAATATAGGAAGCACAGGAAAGGCCTGGCATGTTCCTTTAAGGTGTGTGTCTGTGAAAAGGACATGGACAATCTGATCTAAAGCATTCAGGGGAATTTGCTACAAGTAGCTCAGCCCAGCTACCCTGACAATCTCATTAAGCAGGGCATATAATGGTTTCTTCACTCAGAAAAAAGAATGAGGAGTACTTATGGCACCTTAGAGACTCACAAATGAATTTGAGTATAAGCTAAAGCCCACTTCATCAGATGCATGCAGTGGAAAATACAGTATGGAGAGAGAGAGAGAGAGAGAGAGAGAGAGAGAGAGAGAACATGAAAAAGTGGGCATCGCCATACCAACTCTTAACGAGACCAATCAATTAAGGTGGGGTATTATCAGCAGGAGAAAAACAACTGATAGTATAATCCATTGGTGATCTTCCAGAAAACAGCATCCTGGCTTATAAATGCAGAAAGCCTCTACACCAACATTCCACACAAATATGGACTACAAGCTGTCAGGAACAGTGTCCCCGATAATGTCTTGGCAAACCTGGTGGCTGAACTTTGTGACTTTGTCCTCACCCACAACTATTTCACATTTGCAGACAATGTATACCTGCACTGCTATGGTACCCGCATGGCCCCACAGTATGCCAAAATTTTTATGGCTGACTTAGAACAACGCTTCCTCAGCTCTCGTCCCCTTATGCCCCTACTCTACTTGCACTACATTGATGACATCTTCATCATCTGGACCCATGGAAAAGAAGCCCTTGAGGAATTCCACCATCATTTCAACAATTTCCATCCCACCATCAACCTCAGCCTGAACCAGTCCACACAAAAGATCCACTTTCTGGACAGTACAGTGCTAATAAGCGATGGTCACATAAACACCACCCTATACCGGAAACCTACTGACCGCTATACTTACCTACATGTCTCCAGCTTTCATCCAGACCATACCACATGATCCATTGTGTACAGCCAAGCTCTATGATGCAACCGCATTTGCTCCAACCCCTCAGACAGAGACAAACACCTACAAGATCTCTATCAAGCATTCTTACAACTACAATACCCACCTGCTGAAGTGAAGAAACAGATTGACAGAGCCAGAAGAGTACCCAGAAGTTACCTACTACAGAACAGGCCCAACAAAGAAAATAACAGAACGCCACTACCTGTCACCTTCAGCCCCCAACTAAAACCTCTCCAGCGCATCATTGAAGATCTACAACCTATCCTGAAAAATGATCCCTCACTCTCACAGATCTTTGGAGACTGACCAGTCCTTGCTTACAGACAGCCCCCCAACCTGAAGCAAATACTCACCAGCAGCCACACACCACACAACAAAAACACTAACCCAGGAACCTATCCTTGCAACAAAGCCCATTGCCAACTGTGTCCACATATCTATTCAAGGGACACCATCATAGGACCTAATCACATCAGCCACACTATCAGAGGCTCATTCACCTGCACATCTACCAATGTGATATATGCCATCATGTGCCAGCAATGCCCTGCTGCATGTACATTGGCCAAACTGGACAGTCTCTAAGCAAAAAAATAAATGGACACAAATCAGACATCAAGAATTATAACATTCACAAACCAGTCGGAGAACACTTCAACCTCCCTGGACACTCAATTACAGACCGAAAAGTCACAATTATTCAACAAAAAAACTTCAAAAACAGGCTCTAACGAGAAACAGCAGAACTGGAATTAATCTGCAAATTGGACACCATTAAATGAGGCTTGAATAAAGACTGGGAGTGGATGAGTCATTACACTAACTAAAAATCTATTTCCCCATGCTAATTTTCCCCCTACTATTTCTCACACCTTCTTGTCAACTGTTTGAAATGGGCCGTCCTGATTATCACTACAAAAGTTATTTTTTCTTCTGCTGCTGAGAGTAGCCCACCTTAATCAATTGGTCTCCTTAAGAGTTGGTATGGCAACCCCCATTTTTTTCATTTCCTCTGTGTGTGTGTGTGTGTGTGTGTGTGTGTGTGTGTGTGTGTGTGTGTATATATATATATATATCTTCCTACTGTATTTTCCACCGCATGCATCTGATGAAGTGGGCTTTAGCCCATGAAAGCTTATGCTCAAATAAATTTGTTAGTCTCTAAGGTGTCACACATACTCCTCGTTCTTTCTGCTGTTACAGACTAACATGGCTACCGCTCTGAAACCTTTACTCAGAAAGTGAACCCTCTCCCAGCCAATTCCTTTTCACACCTCCCTTTTCCTCTTCCTGCCACTTTCTCTTCAACTCTGACTGTTCCATTCAGCTGTTTCCTTCTTTCCCAAGTTCTGGGTCATTGGATTCATCAACTCCCTTGAGTCCTCTGACTGGGTCTATCTTTCTCTTCTCACCTATTAAGTGATTACCTCGACCCTCTGCATAAAGAGAATGTCTCTTTCCAAATAACAACCCAAATCCTTTCTTAATTCCCTCAACCAGTGCAGGCCTCACACTCCCTCAACTCCTCCAGACATATTCACACAATAATTTACCTAATCCCATTGCTAGCTGCCAGTCAGGACCTGATTCCTGGTAAATACAGTGGTAGACAAACTGACTCAGGTCCTGATCACACTGTTAACCAGCCTCCACAACCATTAAATTTATCTCACCTTCCCCCAGTCAATGGTTAATGTTGGCCACACCAACATTTAGAAGACATTGCCAATTTGACCTGAAGACACCTCAAAGGTTTCTGAAACGATATTTGAGCATCTGTAAAAAAAAATCCTAAAAGAATTAACCACGGACATTAAAGATTTTCCAATTCAGAAGATTTAAAAAATATCCAAGACAATGTAAATAAGCCAGTATTTGCACATTAACTCCGTTTACTCCATGCAGTGAAGTAAAGATATCAAACAGCTTGAAATAATGCAGATTTCTTTTTAAAAAAAACGGTGTTTCAAAGAATGTATTTACTGATATGAAAGGGATTAAAAGAATCCCAAATGTATAAATATGACAGGCAAATGCACACATTGTGGAAATA
Organism: Caretta caretta; assembly: GCF_965140235.1. Lineage (NCBI taxonomy): Eukaryota > Metazoa > Chordata > Testudines > Cheloniidae > Caretta > Caretta caretta. Next base: position 62,345,723 of record NC_134213.1, on the reverse strand, counting down.
GTTTGTTTGAAACTAGGTTAAGCAAAGATCCATAAACACATTGCAGAGATTAAATGGAAACAATTACATGCAATCACCATTACAGTATCACTGCTCCCCTGAATTTGCTATGCCCTCCTTACACACCTTTAGAATGTATTCTATTAATTTTACACAAGCAAGCACTTGAATGATCATAGTTTAATTGTGCTGGTTTATTTTATTTTTTTAACAGCTTGGAAAGGACTCTTATAGCAATAGGCAATCTGAAAGTCTTGTATCCCCAAAAGAGAGCTAAGCATTCTCACATTGCTCATGTTTCAGTGACAGAATGTTTCTTTGTCCTTAAGATTGCATGTGTTTACAGCAGCTCTACATACAGCCTAAATGCCACAATTACTACAGCATTCTTATTACAGAGCCAAGCATTTCTGACAGTGTCATATAGTCAATGCAAAAACATTTCAGTCCTTCATAAAAAAGTTTTAAAATAATTTTGATTATGAGTCTTAAATTGATCAATATTTTCTTCAAAAAAATATGACTGTAGAACGCCTAAAACAATGAAAGGTTAGAGCTAACACTTGAAAAAGATTAAAAAATCTCATAGTTGGAAGACTGCTCCAATTCATACTGATTGTTAACGGCTCCAAGAACCTAATACTTTGTCCAAGAATCACCAGGACATACAGACCAGGCCACGCCTGACCTATCCATGCCTCCTTTTCCCAACCAGTAGGAGGTTGGAGGTGTGGAAGAGCTATTACACTGGCTCTGTACTGTAGAGATATGTTTGTGGAAGATTATAATTTAGAAACACTCCTGAATATCAGAATTCAGAGATGAGCCCTGGAAGCTGTGGTTAAGAACCCAAAGTAACTGTACAGCAGTTCACCACAGAAGCTTTCTAGTTTGGGGTTTTTTTTAAGTTTTATTCCTCTCTCATTCACTGGTTTGTTGCCTAATGCAGCCTATGATCATTACATGTATCACTGGAATAAAACTGGGGCAATTCTCCCATGACTAGTTATGCGAGTGTTGGAACAGCACAAAGTGACCTTAGCAAAGGGAAGAAATTGAGCCCATTTATTCCATTGTAGCCCAAATGGATCAGTTAGAAACACAGTCAATACAGCTTCAGAGTGAAGGACTTTTTTCCTTCGATCCCTCTTCTGAACCTTTCAACTTCTGCTGCACATATTAATTCAGAACCCATAAAATAGCCAACTCTGCCTCACTCAACTGCAAAAATGTACACCAAAAATATAAGCTTCCTCTGTGTCCTAAAGCCCAACTGGTCTGGTGATGATCACTCCACTTCAAGGAAGAGGGATACTGGTGGAGAAGCTTCTACTGCTGTTTCTCACATTCTGCTTGACTTGTGGCTGAAGATCTTTAGTTTCCAGGATGGTCAACTTTTGGCAGTATCAAATTAAGAAATTACAAAAAAAAAAAAAAAAATTTAGCCACAGTATCATTTCCACATACTATCTACCATATTGTGTGTAAACAAAAGCAAACACAATCTATTAGGAAGCTGTGCTCATTTCTGTCCTAGGACTTGGTCAGGACTATTTTCAGAAACTGAGATACTGATCACAACAAATCTAGATAAGTCCCTAACAGCCTATTCCAAATATTCCCATTGACTTGTATAGTTTTTGGATTAGGGCAAGTGCCGTCGCTGCTGGAAACTATGTTAATTATATGAATATTGAGTCTTCTGTAAATTTTAATCATCCAGACTTTATCAGATAGTTTTGTATCTTGACCACATATTAAGTAAAAGAGGGACTGGAGAAAAGCAGAATTGGCCATGGCTCATTGATTTTTCTATTGGTCATCTCATTAATAATTTGTTTCATTGGTAACTATGACTACAATAAGTACAAAGTAAGGCCCCAGTTCTGCAAAGACTGATCCATGCTTACCTTTAATTATGTGAGTATACCAATGAAATCTAGAGTTCCTGTTCTCTTTTGATAATAAAGTTAAAAATGTTAAAGTCACTCATTTAAACTTTGTATCTGTCTTATTACCATCTTTATTTTACTTTCAATTCTAGTTTGCTTTAACAAAACATACTGATTTTAAGAAGTCCAAAATCTACACATTAGTAACCCCAAAATTCAACAAACGTAGCATCTAAGTTCTTTGGGGCAAAAACCATCTCTTTGTTTTGTGTTTATATAGCACCTTGCACATCGGGGTCCTGGTCCATGACTACTGTTCTTCAGCATTATCGTAATACAAAAAAGAAATAAAAAAATAAGAAAAATGATGGTTAATTAGGTAATTAAAATTGTTTAGCCAATGTGATTTTTGTACCTCATCTACGTCACATGATGTTGACTTGGCATGAAATACTACAGCATGCTGAAGTTCCAATGAGGAGTAATGTGATTTCAGTGAAATATCATGATATGCTTCAGACCACAAAACTATTTAGTGTTATACTATAAGCTTTAGGTCTACAAGGATACAGAGTTGTTCAGGCAAAATTAAGACAATACCAGAAATTATGCAAGTGGTGATGAGAGTAGGCAGTTCATCTTCTGTCGCTGAACCCTGTACAAAGAGCATTTTCATGGGCCATTTGTGCCTATTGTATCAGAGATCAGCCTTGGTCACTGCCTGTCATCTGTCTTGTCTCACATTCACATTCTTAGATACAAACACGCACTGAACATAATTCATTTATTTTTTGCAGCTAGGTGTTTATAAAATGTCTGTCAGAGACTCCCTGAACAACAAGATCCATACAGGGGGTCTACTGCACCCATGCAGAGCTCCACTGACTTCCATAGTGCTCTGCAAGGATCCACCTGCACAGACCTCATTGCAGGACCCTAAAAAGGTTTTAAAAGTTCCATAGTGGCAGCAGCTTATATAAAGAGGTTAGTATGCTGCAGCATCTCCCAAAGAACCCAACCTAAAACCTCATCTGAGCTTTAGGAGACAATGTGGCTGCTGCACTAACTTGAAGAGAATGAGAACCACAAATTCTTTCTCAGTTGAAATCAAACCCCTTCTCCACCTTTTTTTCTGTGATCCACTATCATACCACTACTTTAGGAAACTCTCTCTTAGCTCTCCACACCCACCAGCCCTTCCATCCCTCTACTCACACCCTTTTATTTTTAAACTCTCTCAGCTGTGCCTCTGCAGCAAAGTTAAAAGGTTTAATAAATCTTAGACTATTATTAAAAGCAGTAGCCTCTGCACATTTTTCTTTTAAAACTTTCCATGGCTGTTCTATTTGCTACTCCTTGTGCCTTTAAAGCAAGCTGTTCTTCCATAAAGGCTCAGCTGGGAGAATCCTCCTCACGCGGACTCAGATTTTCACATCAGTTAGGCTAATTGGCACCAGGTTTAACACAGTTCTTGGGGCCAAATTGTAACCCCATATGAATGCAAGTTGCTCCCAGTGCATCCAAGGACAAGATCGGGTCTCGGGTCTCACTCCAAGTATTTAGCCATCCATAAAAATCTTCCATAATTAAACAGTCTTTAAAAACATTTATAAAAGTAGATAGTACGAAAAGACCATCCCTTCCCAAAAGAGAATAAATAAATTAAAATCCATTGACAAGGGGACCATTCCTTCCCACTAATTTATTACTTAGAAAAAGAATTGAAGTCAACATTTGTTTTGGAATACAATCTCTAGAGGCCATTTTTACTTTAGTAAATTGAGCTTCCTTTATGCCTGAGCATAAGGCCATAAAAAATCATAGGCCTGGATTTTTAAAGATATTTACAGGTTTCAGAGTAGCAGCCGTGTTAGTCTGTATCCGCAAAAAGAAAAGGAGTACTTGTGGCACCTTAGAGACTAACAAATTTATTTTAGCATAAGCTTTCGTGAGCTACAGCTCACTTCATCGGATGCATTCAGTGGAAAAAAAACATTATTTAGATATTTAGGCACCCAAAGATGCAAATAGACACCCGTTTAAAAATAGGATTTAAAAAAACACCTAGACACCTATCTGCAACTTTGAGTGTCTAATTACCTTTAAAAATCTGTCCCACAGTAATTAATGGAGTTGGATTAGACACAGGGCCATTGGCAGGTTGTAAAAGAGCCTTCTCCTAGCCTCAACCAGACCTGTAGGTTATGAGAAGCTGCTACTGCCTCTCTCTTCTAGGCAGAAGTTCCTGTATGAAACACAGAAAGAAGCTTTAGGGAGGATGCAATTTTCTTTATTCTAAGGGCATGATGTCTATATGGAGAGTTAGTGCATGGCAAGCTGGGATGTAAGTCTATAGCACTGTCCATGTGGGTCCTGCAGCTGCACACTGAAAGTGTGCTTTGACCTACTGGTACTGGGAACAGTGGTAGGTCAAAGCACACTATGGAACTTTTACTGTGCAGCAGCAGGGCCCACCTGGACAGTTAGAAAATGGCATGCTAGAGTGCTATAGATTTAAACCCCATCTTGCCACACACTAACTCTCTGCATTGACAAGCCCTAATACAGTTCTTCATTACATAGGCTTCTTTATTCTTCACACAATATGGTGTCAGACATATTGCAGCACCATCAAAAGGAAAAGAACCCTAGAACCCAGGAACTTAGAGTTGCCAGAAAATCAGAAATAATGGAGGAAAAAGTTAAAGATATTTCAGAATCTGATGAATGACTGAGTTGAGATAATAAGTAAGTATGAAGTATTTATTCAGATATCAAACCTACTGCTGAATCCTTGACGCATGACTAATTAAGCCTGTTCAAGTCTGTGCTGTGTTTAAAATAAATGGCAGCAAGCTATTCATTCACCAAGCCTCTTGTAAGGCTATTTATTAAAAAGGTCTTCTCCTATGGTCCATCCAGTAATTGTAGGCATAAGTCATAAGGAAATGGGTAAGGGCATATGCTAAATCTGAAAGGGCACTCTTCCAGATGTATAGTTATGTAATTATCCTGTGTAATCTTTTTATACCTTCTCAATACAAAATTTTCACAAGAATATAAGCATGGGGCTAGATCTTCAGCTAGTGTAAACTTGTACAGTTCCCCTAAAGTAACTGAAACTAAATCAGTTTACACCAACATGATGTTTTCCATAAAAATGCTGTCCCGTGGCTGATGTTCATTTGATCTGATCATGTTTCTTACTTCTTAATCTTTGTTGTTGTTCTTTTGCTTTTATAATTGTATACATTACAGGCATTTAAACCAGTAATTAGTAATAGTAAAAAAAGACATCAAACTAGTTAGAGATCTAACAAAATGCAACAAGCTAAAAGAAATTCACAGCTAAGAGTTTCATTGTGGCACCAAGGAAGCCTGGGCCACTGTGCCTGGGTATCAAAGGGGCCTCAGAGCATTGTGGGTGACTTTATTTTCTGAGTTCCACAATAGGGATCACAGGCCTGATTCTCTCTTGTCTTGCATCTTATGTAGTCCCTACCACAGTGCAAAGCGGGAGTAAAATGTGAACAAATCAGAATGATAGCATTTTGCACTCACTTTGCACAGGTGTAAATGATTACATCAGGCGATGGAGGACAAATGTTTAATGGCACAATGATACATATGGTGCAACAGCTATTGCACCAGAAAAGGTGCCCTTTAGTGCCTTTAAAGTGGAAAGGCAGGGCTAGCCTCGCAGTCCAGATTTTGCACTGAAATGCAAGTTAAAGATTCAGGATTGTAATGCCTGCCCTCCCCATTTCCCTTTTCCTCAGTAAACATGCAGTATATTTTGTATTCTGGTAGACAAGTACAGAACTGAGAAGGTGGATGATTGCTGGTTCTGAGGGAATATCCTTTTATTTCTTTGGCCTCTAGGAAAGATGCATAAAGGTATTATATTTTAAACATGTGCCCTGAAAATATAAGAGTAGATTCCGTCTCTCTAAAAATTAATTAATTATAAATAAAGACTTTATATTTATTACCAGCAAGTGAACTAAAATGTGCCTTTCAAAGCAGTAGAATACTCCACTGAAAGCAGCCTCCCAGAGATTGAAAAACTAGTACTGTACAACAAACTGAAATGTCACTGGCTTGCAGTTCACAAAACAAGTTAAGAAATTTAAGTAACAACTATCTTTTTGAAACTACTAGCTTCTGAGACCCTTACAATCTGGAGCCCGATCCAAAGTCCAGTGAAGGGAATGGAAGTCTTTCCATAATAACAAATCCATCAGCAACACCTTTGAAGACTGTGGGGCTACTTGCCTAAGTAAGGATTCCCAAGATCAGGCTGTAAGTACTCAAAGGGAAATCCTGCTCCCACTCTCAGTGATTTCTCAGACAGACTATTCTCAGGCAACTCAGGAGGCATTAGGATTACCTTATATTTCTAATCAATTGGAATCACGTTTTCAGAAGCATTTAAGTGCCTACAGATATAGATAGGTGCCTATAGGCTTTTGAAAATTCCACTAGGCACATAACTCCCATTAAAATCAATGCAATTCCAGTGGAAGTTAGGCACCTAGGTGCTTTTGAAAATCCCACTATATGCCTATCTGTATATTTAGGCACATAAATATTTTTGATAATCCTATCCTTAGACTCAGTTCAGAGAGACATTCAGATGGAAGCTTTCCAATTTCCTTGGGATGCTAGTTCTGTCACGTCTGTATTATGTTTAGCTCTGCTCATCACTTGCTCTAAAAGACTTTCAAAGGTTCAATAATCTCTCTTCCCATAAGAAATTAATTAGATGAAATCATCAGTTCAAAACTCTTTGGGACAGTATCCTAAACCACCTCACCACACAGAGGGATTATTTTATTTATGTGCCTTATGAAAGAAAGAATGACTGCAATTGGATACATTCCAGAAAACCTGAACTATTCAAATCAAACAGGCAAGACACTCTCTATCATGATCTATTGCTGTGGGACAGAGGACAAAACTGCCAACAGGAGCACCCTGAGGGAATATTTCCTGCATAATTCTGCCCACGATTCCCCTGCAAATAAAAATTCCTCTTTGGTGAGTTTCATATTAGAGCTTGTCAGGAAAGTGTTGTTGTTTGGCTATTTATTCAACTCGCATTCTATTCTCCCAGCACATTAATTGAAGGTGCACTCCTCCACCCCAAACTTTCTCCGTATTTTCCCAGAGCCAAGTAAGGCGGAAGACTACTTTCTCTGTGTCTGAGGTTTTGGTCCTCCAGAGTTAGCACCATTTGGAAACACCTCTTCCTCTGATCTCCCATTGGCTTGGTATTGGGGCAATGTGTATATGAGTTTGGTCTGGCAACTCTGCATGCACTGAGATGTGAAACAGCCAAAGTTGATTGAAAGCTATATCAAACCATTCCAATTGGCTACAATTTCCCAAGAAGACAGGGAGGAAGTAAGTAAGGCAGCCAATCAGAAGGGGATTTTCCTATAGCCCTTCAGTGCAGAGACCACCTCTTCTGTGTTCAAAAAGCACCTAGCACATGTAGATGCTACTGCAATCTCAATACTAATTAATAACAGATAATTGATTTGCTTATATACCCTCTAAAAGTGTCTTAAAAGTCGTCATATGTGAAAACCCATGGAATTAGGCAGCCTGCTCTTTAGTAGCCCACATCTATTACATTCACCTATAATACAGTAACTATTATTGATTTTAATTATTGTTACCATATGATGAGACTATTACACATCAAGCATTAATATTTACTTGTTAGAGGTAATCTCTAAATGCTCTTTATGATACTCTCTATATTTGTGCATTATGAAAATGCAATCAACTTTTAATGATCCAAAAAGATATATACACAGACATGTCATCATGGAGAGGAGAATATGATACAGACAAGACCTTGTAGCTAGGTATTCAACATTATTTCAAAATTTGTTTTTTAAATTAGGCAATAATATGTAATATAAAATCTTTGAAGACAAACTTTATTTACAGTTACAATATGCATTGCTTTATAAGTATATTGGACATAAACTATATCCTTTGAGTATGTAGTAACTTGTCATAACTACTAATTCATCAGTGGCATTGTGAAATCATCATAGATTGAGAGGACAATATGATAGATGGGAAGAACTTGTCCTTTGTTTGTATCTGCAGGTTTGCAGATATCTTTGCCCTCCCTGCTGCAACATCTGCTGTCTAAACAAGACTGTAAATAAATTTTCATTAGCTGCCAATCTATTTATATTACATTCAGTCATATCACATCACTACACATACTTCATCATACTAATCATCTCCCAGGTCCATTAATATTAAATGATCCTGCGGAATCACTTAGTCACATGTTTAAATATCTTAAATTGGAATCTACTCCTATCTGTGGCTGCACATTTATGAGATTTTTTTGAGGACCAAATCTGATTTACAGAGCCATGATCATGTGATGAAAATATATTAGCACTCCTGATTTTCTAGGACTCATTCCTGCTCCTGTTCAAGTCAATGGCAGGAGTCCAGCTTGCCTAACATTTGTTGTTAGATAATTGACCAGAAGAGAGTCTCTACTGTCTATGTGTTTGGCATTCTGAACTTTAGCTGTCTTTCTCCACTTCTTCATTTTAATGTTACCTACCAGCCCTCTGTCCTACCTGCTCTAATCAGACACCTCCTTCTCTGAAGGGACTTTTGCTTAAGCTGCAGCAGTCTGTGCCTCCCTTTGGAGTGCCTCGGAATCTTTTCCTCTGGCTGTCACAGTGGTTTTACATAGCTGGCTGCCATACACCGTGAAGAGGATCCTGGGATACTTATCAAACCCAGCAGTGTTATGTTTCAGGAAGATCAAAGCTGTTTCCAAGGCATTTGAGGTTACTTACTGAGACATAGCTTACTACAGTATTAAACAAAAAAAAAAAATTGGCTCATCTCTGATCAGCCCATGATGCCAGGCCTCCATTACCTACCTGTTAAATTAGCACAAAGGTACTTGTTTGAATTCTCCCACACTGCCCCCTTAAGTTTGGGAAGTGGTCCCCTTAAACATCGCAAAGCTACCTCATTATCCACTTTCAAATCCCTCCTCAAATCTTTGCTTTGTTACGATGCTTACAAAAAACTTGAGAACAGTTAGGCTGCTAGTGTGCAAAGACCACTGCCTAGCACTTTCAGGATAGTCACATGTAGTATTTATGTATAGCAGGGCAGTGGTAGTAATGTGATAAATGAAATGTGCTTGCTAATGTATGAATGTATCATACCCATAACTTGAAAAAGTGCCTAAGGTTACAGTTAAGGCTGTGAGCAGAGACAAAATTATTTGATAGATCAAAGTTACAGCCTCTCTATTTCGTGTTTCTCAGTAGCTGAACAATTAAGGTTTCTGTTATTAACCATCTGCTCATTTTTCTTAAGCTGAGACTCAAGAACAGAACATTCTGTCTTATCAATGTATTTGACTCCTCACGTGGAGCATAATATGTTTACTCAAGAATGATAGTTCTTTGAGACAAGCTGCTTAACTCAGGATGATGTCACCTAATCAGAAAAGTCATGAGACACATTCAGGCAGTATAATAGTGCAGAAAAGAAAATTTGTTGAGTATAAGAACTCAAGAGGAATGACACCTGGAGGTGCATAAGCCACTTAGTCTCTAGTTCCCTGTGTTGTCTGAAAGCAGCAGGGGTGGGTGAAATATCTGATTCTGCAGGATATTTTGCTGTGAAATGAACAGTAGTATTTGTAATACATATAATGAGGCAGATCCGCATCTGATGTATACCTCTGTAGCTCCACTGACTTCAGCGAAGCTGTTCCAATTTACACTAGCTGAGGATCTGGCTGAAAATTTTATGTTGCTAAATTTGATCCCGTTGTGTAAAATTTCAAGAATTTGCCCCTCCTTTAGAAAATGAGATAGAAACCAGTATCACAGAGTTGAATCATTATCTGTGGTAACTATTGAAACCAAGAGCGTAAAATGATGTAAATCCAGAGCAGCCGATGATCAAGTTTGCCATTTGTAAATTTCACCATTGTACATTTTGCATTTACAAAAATTGCCCTACAGTTCCATGACTTTCAGTTGTTGCTATTAAGATTGTTTTTCACACTTAGGAAAATTTGTGAAACAGTATAAGCAAAATTTATTGTTTCCTCCCTCCATTTTTACATACACTTATATAAAGCCAAAAATAATGATTTTTCACTTTCAGCCAGATTCTTCCCTCATGTACATTTAATTTATTTTTAAGTATTTCAATTTATAACCAATACATTAAAAATTGCCTATCCTGGATTCTAAATGCCATGGTCATAACAAAAGTATTATGAAATAGAAGGTAAGGCCAGCAGCTTTGTCTCACCCCCAAAATAAGGAAATAGCCAGCCAGAACTGAAAGCAAAGCTCAACAATACCCCGCCTCACTCGCAAATGCCAGCCCTTCTTGTGTCTTTCCTTCCCCAAAAGCCTGGGTAAAGAAACTGGTCTTGCAGAGGTTTGAAAACTCAAAAACATCCCAAATCTGTCCAAGTAGGGAGGATTACAGTTCATAGTGGAGGATTCCTCACAGAGCATGCCCTACCAATATCTTCCTTTATCTTATACAGGTGTTCTCAGGTAGGCAGGTCCCCCAAAATTTAGAGCTTAAATCAAAATCAAAGCCTTAAACTCCATTCAAAAGCCAACAAGGTAGCCAGTTCAGCAGATTGGAGCACTCGTGTCATGTTCTTACAAGTTATACCACTTAATGAGAAGACTTCTGCATTTTGCCCCTGCTTCTTTTTCTGGTATGAGTTAAAGTTTGCCCCACATAGAGTATATTTCAGTAATATAATCTTGAAGTAACAAAGGCCTGGTTGTTGGTGATAAGAGCCACATCTGAAAGAAATGGTTACACTGTGTTGATTATATGAGGATGTAAAACAAATGTCTCCCTAGACAATACTACTATAATGATCATCTAAGAGCAGCTCAGGACCACTGGAGCTATAACCATTTTTTTTTTAGCCTGTAAGTCACAGCGACCTGTGAGAATGAAGTCAGAAGTGGACATCTATCAGTGCTACTTCACTGATAATTGAGAACAAGGCTATATTGTAATACCAGCTCATAGATAGATCAGTCTGTTGCAGGAAAAATATCATCCCCCTGAGCCCTCCAGAAACACTCAATTTCCATTAACCTCTTTGGGCTGACCGTCACAATAGGTTCAATACCCCAATGGGAGAGGTTCACTTTAGCCACAAATTGGTCCCTAACATGGATCAAGAGTTTGTTGGGTGTATGAGCTGAGCAACCACCATTAGTGGTAGCTCCTTGGTTGGTGCAATGAAATCCTGAGCTGCCTCGGAAGAACTGCCATCAACCTGAGTGTGAGTTACCAAGTACTGGCAGCATTTGCACAGCAGGCTGTATGCTTGTCTATCCCAGGACTCTTATGTTCGTGCTATACCACATACCCACTTGGAGTCAACTGCACCAAAACTAGTTCAACAGTGTCCTCCAACCAGGATTCAGTAATACATGCAAAAGCAGGAGCCTAATCCATTGTTAAATTCTGATTTTGATACATTACTAACCACCCATCTCTCATTAGTCAACACGAACCAAAGACTGAAACCCTTTTCTGCCAACAACGTGATCTTCTGAGACCTGATTAAAGGTGAAACAAATGAAATCTAGACTCAAAACTTTTTGTACATCTTACACTAGAATTTTTTTCTGTCTTGTTTTCTCCTTGCATACAACCGCAGGGACTGAGTAATCCAAACCCTCACAGCCAACCCTCACACAGGCCTCTATGACTATATCTACACTGCAGTAAAACACCTGAGGCTGGCCACATCAGTTGACTCGGGTTCTCGGGGCTTGGGCTGTGGGGCTAAAAATTGCAGTGTAGAGGCTCTGGCTGGAGTCTGGGCTCTGGGACCCTAATGTCTACATTGCAATTTTATAGACCCACAGCCTGAGCCCTAAGAAGCAAAGTCAGCTGATGAGGGCCAGCTTCGGGTGTTTTATTGAAGTGTAGACTTACGCTAAATTTCTAAGATGTAGCAGCATTGTTAATCCTTTTCAACCATCCAGTAGATGCTGCTGCTGCAAATAAGGACTTCCAAGGCAATCTGTGAAGTCCATCTACAATACAGGTTTCAGAGTAACAGCCGTGTTAGTCTGTCTTCGCAAAAAGAAAAGGAGTACTTGTGGCACCTTAGAGACTAACCAATTTATTTGAGCATGAGCTTTCGTGAGCTACAGCTCACTTCATCGGATGCATACCGTGGAAACTACAGAAGACATTATATACACACAGAGACCATGAAACAATACCTCCTCTCACCACACTGTCCTGCTGGTAATAGTTTATCTAAAGTGATCATCAAGTTGGGCCATTTCCAGCACAAATCCAGGTTTTTTCACCCTCTGCCCCCCCACACACAAACTCACTCTCCTGCTGGTAATAGCCCATCCAAAGTGACCACTCTCTTCACAATGTGTATGATAATCAAGGTGGGCCATTTCCAGCACAAATCCAGGTTCTCTCACTCCCTCACCCCCCTCCAAAAACCACACACACAAACTCACTCTCCTGCTGGTAATAGCTTATCCAAAGTGACCACTCTCCCTACAATGTGCATGGTAATCAAGGTGGGCCATTTCCAGCACAAATCCAGGCTCTCTCACCACCACCCCTCCCCGGAACACACACACACACAAACTCACTCTCCTGCTGGCAATAGCTCATCCAAACTGACCACTCTCCAAGTTTAAATCGAAGTTTAACCAGAACATCTGGGGGGGGGGGGCTAGGAAAAAACAAGGGGAAATAGGCTACCTTGCATAATGACTTAGCCACTCCCAGTCTCTATTTAAGCCTAAATTAATAGTATCCAATTTGCAAATGAGTTTGTGTGTGTATGGGGGGGGGGGGGTGAGAAAACCTGGATTTGTGCTGGAAATGGCCCACCTTGATTATCATGCACATTGTAGGGAGAGTGGTCACTTTGGATAAGCTATTACCAGCAGGAAAGTGAGTTTGTGTGTGTGGTTTTTGGAGGGGGGTGAGGGAGTGAGAGAACCTGGATTTGTGCTGGAAATGGCCCACCTTGATTATCATACACATTGTGAAGAGAGTGGCCACTTTGGATGGGCTATTACCAGCAGGAGAGTGAGTTTATGTGGGGAGGGGGGGGGCGGAAGGTGAGAAAACCTGGATTTGTGCTGGAAATGGCCCAACTTGATGATCACTTTAGATAAGCTATGACCAGCAGGACAGTGGGGTGAGAGGAGGTATTGTTTCATGGTCTCTGTGTGTATATAATGTCTTCTGCAGTTTCCACGGTATGCATCCGATGAAGTGAGCTGTAGCTCACGAAAGCTCATGCTCAAATAAATTGGTTAGTCTCTAAGGTGCCACAAGTACTCCTTTTCTATCTACAATACAGGCTCCCTTCAAATGCAAAAACTCATCCTACAAACCTCCATGTATTTAATTTCCATTTAAGTCATGCTTATACCGCTCCCAATGTGTCAAGGTAGCTTTTGGCTCTCTGTTAAACTCTTGAATCAGATGTGCTGATCATATCTGAGCAACCTGTAGGCTGGTGTAAAATGTTCCAGATTTAGTTCAAAGAGTGCCTGAACCTGCAGTATATTTATAAACCAGGCAATTTATAGGTTTTAAAAGTGATTATCTATAATTTGTATCTAATGCACAGATTCTGCATTAGAAGCCTCAGGCCTCCGTCTGTCCCCACATCAAACTGCTTCAGCCTGCAGATTACCAAGCACTTTGCAGTGACTGACCCTCTCACACAGATTTGGGACAAGTAAAGTAATCCTCACAGATCCTCACAGTATGCATACATGCAGTCTTCCAAACAGGGGGACACATTTATTCCTACCTCTTTTTTTAAAGTGATCTTTGATAACGATATGGAAAATGTTATTTTTTCCATTTGGATGATGACAAAAAGGGTTCACTCTTTTGGGGAGTGAAGTGGTAATATATAGTGCAAACAGGTCTGAGCATATATATAGAGAGAGAGCATTCTGGCATGAGGTTGTGCATACAGACTGACAATGTGATTTCAGCTTTTCAGAATTTAGTGCTGCTTCAATCTAGGGTCTTATAACTGGGTGTCCTAGATATTAATAAGGATATACATACTAATGATGATGAACCAGCTGTCCATGGAAAAGCTGATTTAGAGAATATTCAGTTTTATCATTCTGACAGCTCACATGGGACCACATACAGTATTCATTTCTTTTCCTTGCTCTGGAGTCAAATTAGAATTTTGTTTAAAGATAAGGGGACAGTATCAGAGCATTTTCATTCCCATTTGTGTGACCTATTTATTTTATTTAATACTTTCCGTAAAATATCTTCCAGTGTTCAGCAAGAATGGCTTGGATACTAAAGGTCAAATTCCGCATTTACTTACTGCAATTTAAAACTGGAGTAATTCCATCGATATAAATGAGTTACTCCAGGTTCACACAACTATAACTGAGAGCAGAACTTGTCCTATTGGGGGTGCTCTCAAAAAATTATTTTATCTTTTTACCACTATTACCAGTGTCAGTGCTTTACAAATGTTAATTAAGCCTCAATACCCTGATGATGTAGGTTTTAAACTAATTTTATAGTTGGGTATAAAGAGAGAGATAGAAGGTCTAATTTTGATCTCACTTTCACCACTTTTATTCAGGGGTAATTCCATTCACTTCAATGGAGTTTTTCCTAAGTACTGTACAATCATGTAGATGAGGGCAAAATCAGGTACACAGATGTTAAGCAACTTAACCTATTATATTGGGCCAGACTCTTTTCATTTACTTCCAGGGCTTTGGAGCAGAGCCCGGAGCTGGAGCGCAGAGCAGCTCCGGAGCAGTGGAGCTGCAGGATTTTGCCTGGAGTTGGAGCAGAGCCGGAGCACAGCTCCAAAGCCCTGTTTACTTCACATCAATAAAGTTATTCTATATTTACATCAGTATAACTGAGATCTGAATCTGGTCTACGGAGTCAGTGGCAGAATTGGAAATAGAATCCAGGGGTTCTGATTCTCAGTCACTTGTTCTAATCACTGTCAAGACACACAATCTTTATAGAAGTACTTACTCAGTATGGCAGCCAGGAACATTTCAAGTGTCCCTAGCATAGTCACAAGAAGGGAAACATTTCTTTGTTGGTTTGGTGCCTTAGAGATCAATTGGTCAGGATACATCAGAAAAAGTAGATTTCATGAATTATCCACAGATAAGTCAAAGTTACCTTTAAGCAAAAATCCAGTCCAATAAAAATCTAAAACAGTTTGAATCAGATGTTCCCTTCCCCAATTTCTAGGCAACATCCACTCCAAAAAGGGTGTTTTATAAATGACACATCACCCTTGGTCAGATTGCTTCATGTCAAATGGCATCACAGTAGTTTTTGGTGATGAAAGCTTGCAAAGAATTTTAAAATAAGTAGCTCTCCAAGTTCAGAAGCCTGAAGAGAGTTGAAATAAAGTTACTGGCTGTTTGAAATACACTTTGTATGTCTGTTCCTGTTCTGAAATAGCTGCAAGAGACTCTCGCTGACACTGAATTAAAGTGCTGTTCTATTGTAAGAAGTGACTACATAGAAATAGCACCTTCTTTCTGAGCAGATCTGCTCTCTGTATGCTTTTAGAGTTGTGTCTTACTAACTAAAGTCAGTTTTTACTCCTTTTGTTAGCACAGCAAAGCTAACATAATAAAGGAAAAATGAGCTGCATTCTATTCTAGCTCACACATCAACAGACCTGTTAACTAAGGCCCTGCTCTTGCTCCCACTGAATAGGAAAACTCCCACTGATTTAAAGTAGTACAGGTTTATGCTCTTAATTCCAGTTGATGATGCAGGCACTAGGAAGAACCCAGCTTGACTTTCAGATTCCAGGATGAGTGGCTGTTAGGGGGAAAAAGGCATTTTATTTTAGTAGTATTAATCTGAAGTAGAGATAATAAATATGGAACCCAAACGTGTCATTCTCTACAAAGTCACTTCTCAGACTAGATCCATAATTCTGATATATGGAAGCTTCCATACTTTAAAATGACAGATGCAAAAAACATTTACTACTTTCTCTTTACTCTTCTCCCGGCAACAGAGTCACACAGTGAATGATCCACCATGATTGATTGAAACTAAAAATAGGTATTTATCCATCTGTTAGTCCTCTCATCCTGATCCCAAGCCTGATCCCAATTCTGCAATAAAAACGGATTTTGTTTTAAACAGCAGCAGTGACCTTTTTGGGCCCTCTATATCTCCCTCCATCCCTCATGAGCAGATTCATATCCAATCACCATTTATTTTTTCTCCAGTTCACGTCTCTCACATAAGAAGATAGACAACTAAAAATTCAATCTTTCCTGGTGCTTCCTTTAAGGTTGGCCTTGGCATGGACTAATATTGTCAGTGATGTCAACTGTGAGTTGTAGCAAATCACATAAACACCAACAGGTGAGCAAAGAACCAACCCAGTTTCTTAAGGCAACACTATTTATTATTTTAGCTGGTAAAAAATGAATTCCTGAAGTGTTCTAGGTGTTACACTTGTACAAAAAGAAAAAGTAAAGCAGTTCCCTGGAACTCTTGAGATCACCCAGAAGTCCTCAGTCAGATCCACTAGTTGATTATTACAGCCAAAGCCATTGAATGAGCTGGTGTACAAAACATCATAGTAATGCATGCTTGGCCAAATCCTGGCCTTTCTGAATATATGCCCTAATAACTAGAGCACGGAAGGTATTCACTCAACAGACATAAGTCATACCCACTGCCTCATAATTAGTGATTCTCCTAGACAACAGATGAAAGTGCAAGATCATCTCTTGATGCAATCTGACCTCTGGGATACTATCCAAGGGGGTTTTCTTAAAAGATTTCCAGCCTTACCTCTATGGAAGATAGCAGAAAACACCAACAAACGCTGGTGGGATGTTGAAAGAAAAGCCTCAGTTTCAGGACCCAGGTAGTACTGATGGTCACGTTTAGATATGCAGATAAACAAAAGACACATTTGCCAAATCTCTCAGCCTAGATTCATTAATAAACCCATTATTTATCAGCAGAACCAACATTTCTTCATCCTTCATCTCCTATGATGTCATAAAATTTGTGTGTTTTTCCCAGGACTCCAGCAACTGGAATATACAAAGCCTGAGCTGAATGCACAACTGTCTCTGGAAGGCCTTTCCCTCATTACATGGAGACAGCAAATAGGCCCAACAAGGAATCATCTAGTAACGCTAAACGCTCAATCAACGGATCCTCCTCTGGCTCAGCTGTCAAATGGAGAGATTAAAAAGATACTCCAGGCACTTGATATTAAAAGGCAACTGGAAGCAGAAGATGGTGGTGAAGCAGCTCTCTTACCCTTCTTTTTGGAGAGATGCTCTTTTGAATCCACATTTCAGACCCAAACCTGCACCCAATGAAGCCAGTTGTGAGATGGGTTTTTTGTTGTTTGTTTGCTTGCTTGTGGAGTTTTTGTTGAGGAGACAGGGGTAAGAGGAGGGAAGACAAAAGTTAAGAGGTGGGGGTAAAAAAATCTCAAATTCTGAACTAAGACTCTCTGTGATTTGGGAAAGCACCATTTGAAAGCACAGTTCATGGATGGGGAAAATCCTTTTCACTCCCTTCCAGTGTCTCTATCATAAATCTGTAGTTTTAGGGAATAATCATACTTTATTTATATGCACTTTTGATCATTCTCCTTCCCAAGTGTTTCCCTAAAAAAGACTAATTCTTCATGGTCCTGCTTTTCCCTAAGATACTTAACATACACATTTCACTTGCTGGATTCCCGCTAAGAAAATAGGCAGGCTTTCAATCAAGATTTTTTTCTCAGAAAAGTCTCCAACTGATAAAAAATTACTGGAAAAGACAAAAATAATTAAACTCCCTACTGGGTGCAGAATTCTCTTATTATGATTTCATTTTATTAGTAAAAGATTTTGTACCGAAAGCTCAATAGAGCCACAGCATATTTTGTATGTTGGTCATAATCAACTCTTAAATATATATAGCAGCAGAAAAATTAGAGATCATCAACACCACCACAATCCATGTTATAATATTAAACTATAGAAATATTGCAATAACAAAGGACAATGTCATTGTTCTAGTTAGAGAAAGGAGCCAAGAAACATGAAGAGGAAATAAATCAACAACAGATTTTTAGCTAGCACTATTCTTCACATTCAAAATACAGTATTTGTAAAGAGTTGGCATGGCACTTACTGTGAGATAATATGCCATCTCTTCAGAAATAAAGAAGTTGGAAACTAAGAGCAAAATAGAACAAGATAGTTTTTTTAAAAACTATCAGCTAGAAGACAGGGAAATATGACAACCAGTAGCAAAATGGCCATGTTAGGCATACAGCTGGTTGGCTTCCCAGATTTAAAGGCCAGCTCAGGGAAGTAACACTGGGGAAATAATTGATGTAAGAAACAAAAGGAACAAAATTTTCATAAAGGACAGTGCTCCTGGGGAATGTGTTGTTGGGTGTTTTCTACTGCTTTATCACACTTACAATATGAAATAAAAAACAATAAAACTGATGATAGGAAAACAAAAACCATGCTCAACAGACCCTCAGGATGTCCAACAGATTAAAAAAATGCATTTATCTGTGAACATAAATGTTCTTTTGAGACAGAACCAGATAGGAATTGAGTGATAGTTAAAGAAAGTCAAGCCAGCATTTGGATTATACAACATTGGAAGCTAGATTACCAGAAAATGGAGGTTAACTTCAGCATAAAGGAAACATACACACTTAAGTGAACCCAGTAGAACTTGCATTTATTAGCTGTTGCCCTCTGACTGGTGCTCGTCACTCTAGATGGAATAAAGACAGACCCAGGTCCCAGGCCTTGGCTGCAGCCAAATGAGAGCAAATCAGAAGGGGCAAGTGCAGCTGTGGCATGAAACACATTTACAGTTCACTCACCTTGGGCCTTCTATGCAATGGGCCAATACCCATCTGAAGTTGGATTTGACTAAAGGCTGGTGAGCCTACATTCTACCAGCACTTAATGGCTCAAAGGAAATAAAATGAGCGTAGTAAAGCACTGGCCATGTAGTCTTCCCTGCCATTCCCCTACACGTTTTTTTTCCCGGGAGGATAGTGGCACATTGAACTAGTATGTTGGTTCTACACCACCAGAAGATCTACGAACAATGGGTGAGCCTCCCATATCCAGTTATGCCAGCTTTAAGACCATCTGTGCCAATGAAGACTGGGGTCCAAGTCTCTTCCCGAGAACCTTATATTCTAAAAAATAAACAATAGATACATACAGACAAGATGAGCTCTTCTATTCACCACACTGATAGACAGTGTTGGAACCCTGCAAAAACTGCTTATTTATTGTTGCAGTGGTGACTCATTAATTCTACTCTAGGAACATGCAAGCTTAGGGGAAAGTATAAGCTGATTTTACATTGTTTTTTGAGTTACCAGTAGAACCAAATGCCAGAAAAGTGGTATATTTGAATCAACCAAGGAAAATAGAAAATACACTGATACAAATTACAGTAAAGTCTACCAGCCTACAAAGGAAAAGAAAAGTATAGAAACAAAAAGGCAATTGTGTTACATTTCCAGCACGGAACACAAATAATCTGGTTTTAATTACCAGACCTGTTTTCTTCCTCTGTCCCTCCCAAAAAAGTGATTATATGATATTACTGAATCACAGTTCAGCCAGTTTCTTTTTCTAAGGGGCCTATCATTCCTAGAATCTAGATGCTGATGCTGTTGCTGTACTACCCAGAATCTGTTAATAAAATAATTAAAATATTTTAAATTGTATGTTAACTAAACAGATGTTAAAGCATATGTACTATAGGAAAATATCTTCTATCACACAGCAGAAAAAAAAAGTCCTGTAGCTGATAAGCCTATTGCTTCTTTTATCAGGGAAACTCCAGTAGTTTGGACTATGTGATGAAGTGGATTAGTGCAGTAGGCTTTCAATTCTCTAACCAGAGTTCAGAGCCGATCTTAAGTCACAAGTGAAAATGCCTTTATTGGTTTCATCCTATTCCCCTTATTCATTATCTATGCAACCACATACACCCTGTCACAGATACACACTTTGACCTGGATGACAGTCTCTTTTCAGTGTGTTAAAGGACAGGCAGCTTGCAAAATGTTCGAACCACACTACACGTAGCTCAAGTCCCTCACTTTCAATGAATGCACTCATCAGTTTTTAAATTACAAAATAAAGAACCACGTCCTCAACTGATATAAATAGGTGTAACTCTACTGAAGTCAATGCAGCTATCTTTTATACCAACTGAGGATCTCACCTATCTCCACCTACTCCTTAGTTTTATTGCCAGTAGCAAATTCCACAAATGATCTTTCATATGAATGGAACAAAATCATTTAGCACTCTGTATTTTGTGACAGATAATTCAGCAGAATATCTTTAATTCTTGACACCAGATATAAGCAACCAGTCCAGCCAAATTTGGATTCCTGCTCTCTCCCAAATGTTTTCAATTAAAGGCAGATGTAATCAATCCTATTGAGTAAGCACTATCTGGCAGAATCGTATTTAACGTTTATTTCCTTTTGCTATGGAAGGACAAGAGAGACCAAGATACAACTGTAGTTTCATAATAAAATTGTGAGGTGTATGTTCACAAATACCCAATGAGTTAAATAACATGCAGAGCTCCAGGCAAGCAATGGCTTTTCTTTCATGATCTTTTCTAATTCCATGAAAATGACCAACAACATTTGTGTTTTAGATTAAACCATTTTCTGTCATCATGCTGCCATGCCAACAAACCAGCAACACATAAAAGAAGTTTCTCCATACACCTATAGTCTTTACAAGACTGTGTCTTTCTATTTGTGGTCACAACACATATTGCAATTCTGAGAACAGAAGCAATATCATTGAAATTCTGAAACTCTATTCTTCTACTCAGCCAAGCCTTAGGAATCAATTACAAAGCAGATATAGGCATTATACATCACCTTAATATCAAAATGATCTAATCTGCTCTGCTGCAGAAGTCTAGAGGAAAAAGAGTTGTAAAAGCCCAACAAATTGAAGTTTTGTTTTTCTATTCCAGTGAATGAAATTAAAGATGCCTCGGAAATATCCATGCCTTCTCATTAATTTTACAAGAAAATAGAATAATGCAGGAATGGGCTTTAGACTACTTCTACATGGAAAATAGATATTAATGGCATTTCACAATTCTAGATTCAAAGACTATAGTTACTGATCCTTAATCCCAATCTAATGGTTGCATGTTTTTTGTGGTCAAATGCCTACCTTACTTTGTGAATTTCCAGCAAAAGCCAGTGGACATATTGTAGGATATGAGGGGAGGGTTAAGTGTTCTAACATCTTTGCTGTGGTTGTTATTATTTGAATTATGGTGCATCTAGAGTTCTAAAACACACTGAAGCCCCACTGGGCTACATCCTATGCAAAGACAGTAAAAGACAGTTCCTGTCCAATGGTATTTACAATGTAAGTACTTTGAGCATTTCATAAAGGCATGAAGAGATGTACAAAGGCAAGCCCAAACCCATAATTTTTGAGGCCGATTACAGGGATTATAAATCCCATTGGTATCTTGAAAATACTTTGAAATGTTAGGGGAAAGAAGTGTTGGAAAAACTCAGTCATCCTGCAAGCATAAGTCCCTTCAGTAGCTATGCAGTAGCAACGGTGGAAGTTTCAGTAAATGTTCAGAAACTCATGAGCAAATAAGCCTAAAGATCTATAAATCAAGTTTAATGGGAGACACTCTTCAGTACTAGAAATAAATCAGATATATTTATTACAGTATCACTACCAGCAATCTGAGACCTACTGGTACAACATTTGATTATTTGATTATTTCCCCTTTGGGATTCTTGTCTTATCTATGAACAGGTAGGTTCATCCTGAATTTGATTATTTCTGGAACTACTGCCATCACATGATCAGTACATTCTGGATGGTTGATGCTATATATTTCTGGCTTGAGTCACACCTCCTGAGTTCTTTGAGGGTGACTTCAAAATATACTAACCATCCATACAAGGAGGATATCAGAGTTACAGTTGGTTTTGATTTTTATTTTTTATTTATTTATTTATTTATTTACTTTTGCTGGGAAGGGAGATTCTGGAAAACAAGAGTTAACTTTTTCACAATGCAACCCAATCAAAACGAAAAATTCAGTACAACTGCTACCATGGATTGCAGTGCATAGCTCAATCAGTGTAGAACTGGTACAGTGACAGTAAGTTTTGTTCTTGAATTTAGCATATCAGTAGACCTGGCAAAAAATCTGAAAGTTTGATTTTTTTTTTAATTTCCTGGTTTTTTTCAAATTTTGAAATTTAATTTTTAATACTGAATTTCAAATTTGTTGAGAAATGGGGGAAAGGGTTTTCACAAGAATTTAGTCAAAATTGTATCCACATTTTTTGTTTTGTTTGCAAGATTTTGAAATTTTGAAAACTGTTGGCAACCTGTACAAACAGGATACATCTATGCAGGTTTATTTTGACAATGTATCCTAGAGGGATAGGGTTTTCACTGTAGGTATGTCCTGCTTACAAAGGGTCAGTAAGTGAGCAGAAAATACACTGGTGAACAAATGCGTTAGGCCTGAGAAATTCTTAACAAGAGATTCAAAACAATTGTGCACTGCATTGTGTCAGCAATCTTTAGAGCTGAGAGAGAGATTTAACTTTGCTTTGGAGAGCAGGGTACTTTTACAGTGTCTATAAGCTAGAATCACAAAGAATTTTGTCTCCCAGGAACACAATCCCAGACTTTAAGCTTGTGGATATTAGTGTCAGTTTCTGTCATCTGAGCAAGGATGAATGGCCTCAGTTCATTGGAAAATTAGCCTAGTAGCTAGAGGGAAAAAATAAATTAAAAAAGGCTCTTTGCTTATGAAGCCTAAGGCTGTGACATGAAATGTTTCACAAAATTGCTTATTTATAAAACATTACTTTTTAGATTTACATTTGTACCTCACCACTGACCAGGCTTGTTCCCTGGAAAATTAAACTGTTAGATTTTGGTTTTCATTCTCCAATTTTGTTCTCCTCTTTTTTCAAACAATGAGAAGAAAATGAAAAGAGAGGTGGAGAAAAAGAGAGAGAGAGAGGAGGACAGTTGGCAACCTAAAGTACTAAGTAAAACTAAAGTACTCATATCTACCACAGCGCTTAAGATAAATGCTTTTTCCACAAACATGCTTTTTCATCTGTTTCTTCAAATGACATTGTTGATGAGCAGCAGTGTGGTGCAACATAGAGCACTGGATTTGAAGCCAGAATATCTGGGTTCTAATCCTAGCTATCCCCTTGATCCTCTGGGTTCTCATAGAATCATAGAATATCAGGGTTGGAAGGGACCTCAGGAGGTCATCTAGTCCAACCCCCTGCTCAAAGCAGGACCAATTCCCAATTTTTGCCCTAAATCCCTAAATGGCCCCCTCAAGGATTGAACTCACAACCCTGGGTTTAGCAGGCCAGTGCTCAAACCACTGAGCTATCATCATAATTTTGCCATGAGCAAGTTAAGATGGTAATATCTTTGGGGCAGGGATTGTCTCTCACTATATGTTTGTGCAGTGCTCACCACAGAGGAGTCCTAGTATCTAAGTGCTACCGTAATACAAGTAATGAGACCTTTTTTGTTGTTATCTAGCTGATAAAATTTCACTTTGCTTCACCTGGCTGGGAGACAAGGGAAAAATCAATTGGGAGGTAGGATAGAGAGAAAGAGGGGGATGATCTGTCAGTGGTGGGTGCTCTTAACCTCAGAGGAAGGAGAACATATCTGGATTCCTCACTTCATCTGGAGATGGCAAGAAAAATAAAATCTAGCTTGGATAGGAGAAGCGAGGTAGTTGATTCTGGGAAGGTAAATAGCCAGGTGAAAGTCCTACCAAAGGCTTCCCAAACTATGGCCTAGTAATTGTTTCTCATACAGCAAGGTCTACACAGTGTGTGACCATATAATTATCTAAAATATTCCCAATAGCCCTGTGGCATGCACACGGGAGATAGATGCGTGCAGTAGAGCTAAGTAAAATTTTTCAGCTGGAAATATTTTTGGAGAAAAATGGAGATTCAGTGACACTGAAATGGTTCATGAATTCATGTGAGTTTTGCCAAATTCATTCAGTCAGAATCCTCCCCAAAATTCTGAAAGTATTGAAACGTTTTAACATTGTCAGAATGAAATGTTTTGATTTTTTTGGTCTGAAAAACCTTTGTTTCTCAAAATTTATTTAAATTTTATTATTTTAAATCAAAACATTTAAAAATGGTTGAAATTGAAACAGCAAATTTTGTCAAAATGAAACATTTTGTACAACTCCCCCCCCCCATTTATTTTTTACTTCTTGATTTAAAAAAAGCAGGGGGAGGTTATTGGTTCAACCCAAAATGAAATATTTTACAATATTTTAGAATTGCCAGTAAACCAAAATATCCATTATTCACACCGTTCTAGTGTGTCATATATGTTAGTTTCAAGCCAAGGATTAGTGTTTGTCTGATGAACTCAAACTGCTTCCATAAGAGAAAAAACAAAAACGTAACAGTGGATTAGCATGAGAGCAGTCTCACAGCCCCATAATACTTCTGAGGCCCTACTTGCTTCTAGCACACAAGGACAAGCTCCCTGCTTAGATCTCACACAGGCATACAGCGTGGAGTAAATACGCAGATCTGGCTGGGGCTGCAGGTCAAATAGGGCTCTCAGAAGGAATACAATAAATGCTTTAAAAGGGTATTCAGAAAAGAGAAGACAAAATTCCACATACACTGGGACTGGATCCCATGCTATGGGTTTTCTGTTTATTTTCACTTTACGTCATGTATATGTTATTTACAAACAAAAAACCTTCATTTAATGTTAGTTAAAGTGGCACTCATCAATATACTAAATTATTAAATTTTAGGAAATACCAAATTAAGAATTAAAATGAATTAAAAGGTTTCAAAGTCAAGCACTCTCAAGTTAGGAAATGCCACAAAGAACTTCGCCAAGGCAACTTTAATCTGGCCTCCCTCTGCATATGCATTCTAATACAGCCTTTAATTACAAGCAAAAGCGAATACCTCTGAAAAGTTTGATGCACATGACTTGCCCAGCATTATGTAGGAACTCGGTGGCAGAAGCAGAGATACAGTCCAAGTCTCCAGGATGGCATTCAACTTCCATAACCACAAGATCATCCTTTTCTTCCTTCAGTTCCCTATCTCATAACTACAAACCTTTTAACTCTGTAACAAATGAGCCAGGAGTCATACAAACAGCAGACTCCTTCAGTCCAACCTTGATTCAGCTACAGAACAGATCTGTCTTGTGCACTGAGTGAACCAGGGGTCCTGTGTAGAAACTAATATGGGATAATATAATTAAAGGCTGTTTATAATGTATATGCACAAAGGCTCCAACTAAAGATTGCATGGGTAATGTTCATCCTGGCCCTTCCTATCTTTAAATCTTTTAATCCTCAAATTTGTATTTTGCTACTTTCTTACAGTTTAGTTTAAGGTTGCTCTAATCAATAATGATAAATTATTATTTTTTGTAAATTTCCTTCATTTTAATAGAAAGAAAATGTATATGTGCTGTTTAAATAATAAAAATTTTTCTTCAGTGTATATTTGTTATCTTTGTGAGACTCCAAATTTCACCAACTAGTGTCATGTTGACCAACTGTAAGGGTGTGTACCAGGCCCTTTGAAGCCCCCCAGAAGGCCCTCCGGTCCTACCACACCTCGCCCCAGAAGAAAGGCAATAGAGTGGAGTCCTCCAAGTGGTCTCCAGAGGTTGCAGGGAAGGAAGCCAATCAGAGTCTGCAAGGCTCATATAAAAGGGAGTTGCAGGGCCTGCACAGCTCAGTTTCTGGCTGGAACCAGAGGAGGAAACTTGCTGTTGCTGGATGGCCAAGGAAGCTGCAGCAGCTGGACAGAGCAGTCACTGGCTGGGACACTCAATACAGAGACTGGGGAGAAACCCTGCTTAAGCAGAAATAGGACTGTGAAGCTCTCCAAGCACAGAGGCCTGGGAGAGAAAGCCTTGACAAGAAGGCCAGGGACTGTTATAAGTTCACCAGGTGAAGGGGTCTGTGAGAAAGAACCCGGAGAGAACAAGGCAGAGACTGTTATGGACTCTTTAGGCAAGGAGGCCTGCAGGAGATCCTGCTTAAACAGGCAACAGGCCAAGGACCCAAGAAGCTGATCGGAAAGAGTGGGAAACAGGTCAAAGAATGCAGCAATAGACACTAGCAAAGGAAGCAGCAGGTGACTGCTAATCATAGGATCCCTGGGTTGGGACCCGGAGTAGTGGGTGTGCCCGAGTTTCTCCAATCGGCCACGGGCTGAGTGGTGAAGGGCCCAGGAAGCAACAAGTTTCATTTGGAGCCCAAAAAGGTTTAAACAGGCCCAGAGATGGGACTGAGGACTTTGGGGAGGGGCCAACCATTTGTTGAACATTGTTACCCAGTAGGGGGTTGTTTCGTTATTTCACATAATGACTGTGTGTGACTCGGCTGGAGGGCTGAGTCACTGAAAATCCACTTAAAGAGAAACTACCTGCAGAGGGTACTGCAAAAAACAGAAGAGTGCAGGCATGCACCCGGCCAGCAGAAGGCGCTCACGAGAGAGGAGTGGCCACGCTTTTACACCAATATCTTGAAAGTCATTTAAATTAAACTGTATTCAACCAAAATACAATTTAACGCAACTGCAGTTTTATTGCAACTTCTAAATTACACTTATTTTTAATTGTGGAACAGAGTAGGGACACTCAGCTATAATTTCCCACCTCTTACAAAAGGTACATATTGAGAAAGCCACAGCCTTTCTAAGATGCTATAAACAGTATACAGGAATTCATGTAACCCTTTCTGAGAAAAGTAATAAAACACCCTTCGAAAAGAAATAGTGTAACTTACCCCAATACAAACCCAAACGAGTGAAGCAGGAACTTATCCAACCCCAGACTGCTCTCACTGCAGCTCCTCCTGGGACCCTTCTTTGTAATGATATCATGGTTGTCTGAGGGAAATCAGTTAGTAAAAGCAGCTGTTGCCATGACAACCATGCCACTAGTGACTCCCCCAGCTATGCAAATAAACTGGAAGGAGAAGGTGATGAGTAGCTGATTACCTCTGATGTCACAACCTCTCAGGCAGTCACAGGGGGCAGCAAACATGCACTGTGTAAGTGGGAGGGAAAATAATCAGGCTTTGCTAGTGTTTCTGTTTTTCCAAATTTCCCCAAAACCAACAACATGCAAACACAAAATACACATTGGTGATCACTCCATACATTAATTAGTGGCTGAAATATGGTTTAAATTCCCCTTGGCTTGTTTACAAAACAGAGTTCTGAAAAAAGCTGAGGTACAGACCCTGTAAAACAGAAAAGTCTGACGCAACCTTAGCTTTGTCCCACTACTGCGAGCCCACGCTATTGTCAGGAATTGAGGATAAGATGGATCTCAGAGGCCACATGGTAGGCCTCAGAATAGAGGTGTTTCTTTCGATTTAAAACATTTTACCTGAAGCCTGAAAAATAAAATTTTCTGGGGAAAACTTGCTGATGGAGGGCCAGATTCTGCATTTAGATTTGCAAAGTGAACTCATGGATATGGGCAGAATTCCACAGACTTCAGTTGGATACCCACACAGTTCTCCTTCTTGGACCAAGCCCAAAATTTTCTGTTGTGCATGCTGTTCCATGCCATCGGCTTCTCTGTTATATTGTGCAAGGTCTGTTTAGAAATTTGCTCACAAGTCTGGCTTGCAAATTTGGGCAGCATTTAATTTAGAAAACCCTGCAATGCACAGCCAAAATAATGGAAACATTTATTTTATCAATTACCTACTGTCTGAACAATGATTAGGGTAGTAGACTTTTTTAAAATCCCTTTCTCCCTCAAACCATAGTTTCTTTTAACTTCAGTTCTGAAGATATTATTTGGCTATTTAATTCTGTGTCTGTGTTCTGCTACGATACATCTGGTAGTCTTAGCTAGGCTGCATTATCACAACATGGCTCCAACAGCAGGGTTCTTAAAACAGAATGTAAAAAAGCTCCATTGTTTTGAGTTGGGGTTAAAAAATAAGATTTTCATCTGAAAATAGTTAGATAATTAAAATGATTCATAATAACAAGCACTAAGCAACAGCCCATGGCTCAAACGCAGTGGTGGGTAATCTATACATCTCCAGTGGGTTTCCATCATTGCAGGATGATTTCAATGTCTGTGCTTACTACTTATATTTACTAAAGGAACTGACAGTATCTTTTATCTATTTGGCCTTCTTAACTGTCACTGTTTCCTTTTTCAAGTACCACCATTATATCTTAGGCCAGCAGGTGAGACTAAGCTTCTGCTGTGATAGCCCTTGGTGCTTGGAATTTGGTTCCAGTCGTGTCTCTACTTTCTTGTCTACCTCTCTCTGTTTAAAATGATTAAAACACAATAGTTGCACAAACATTTCTTTGTTAATCACTTTCAGCTCCTGTACAGTGAACCACCCTTCTTTAATGATGCTGCTCTGATTTATGTTTGTTGAGGGTTTATGTTTAACTTTATGATTTTAAAATATTATTTAGGGAATGACATAAGCGGACTTTATACAGTGCATTGTTACTATGTAAAATAACCAGAGTCCTGTTCAAAGGAACTTGCCGTACAACACAAATACAAACTCTGGGTTAACAATTCAAAGGAATGGAGATATGGGCCTAGGTCCTGAAAATGCTTCAGCTTGCATATCATTTTACTTAGGGGATATTTACTTCTCTGGGAGTACTCATGTGAATAGAGTTACCCTGTCCTCAAGTGTTGGTTATAGAGTCGACAAGAGGACAGATCATCACTGAAATATTTTGCAAAAGAACAGTGTTTGTTTCTTTGTTTGAAGAAGATGGTGAAAGGTAGGGAGCTATTGTTTCTTTAGAATATTTTAATTTTGTAAAGCACACCAAATGCTCTAGGGGTGAGGAAGATGGGGACACTGTGAAAAATAGTATTTTGTATTGCTTTATATGATCTAAGAAATGCAGGGAATAACTTCAAGCTGAGAAAGTTTACTACAATTGTTAGTGGTTTTGAGACTCTTTGGATCTTAAATACAAAAGTGTAATGTATTTACACTAAACTTTAAAACTAGATACTTGTATGCAGATCCAGAAACAAATTTAAATTGTAAATCCTCTCCCAACCTTGGCTTTACCTATGTATTTTATAATTATTGTGACAGTTCTCGGGTCATTCAGGACTGTGAGTCACCTTGTCACCCACGCCTCTAGCGTGACGGAGTCCCTAACACTAGCCTTTCAGCCACTTAAGCACTTTCCTCTATGCTATGCTAACCCTGTCTTTGCCTTGCAAGTTAACAGTAGGTGCACCCCCATCCCTGAATGCTTTTGAATCATTCCCATGTGATATCTAGTCCCTGATTCTGGCTACTAACAGATATCCCAAATCCCTCTGCCTCCAAAGAAACAGCATACCTCAGTTTACTAGTTTTACCTTAAACCACTGTTCCTGAAAATGACACAGCACTTGTGAGCACTTATAATAAAACAAAAGTAGGTTTAAGAAAGAATAAAGATTTAGCTAGAAACAAGGGAGAGTGGTGGAAACAAAGGATTACAATACAAAAGAAAATAATAAAATGCAAATCTGGGTGTACACTTCTGAATAGTTACCTTTCCTATCTAATAAAGTAGGTTTTCCCCCCAAACTTCAGTCTGTTGCAGAGCTGGTCATCCCATACATACATCATGATGTGATCCCACACCACTCAGTGCTTGTTTCCCAAGCCCAGTACCAATGGTCCACTGTGACAAGCTGTTCCATGAATGCCAGCAGTAATCTTGAATTATTTGTTTCCATGGCAGCCAGCAGGTCAGGCATCACCGATTCACTCTCTGAGTCACAGCTCATGAAATACTGGAGGACTAGGCACATTGTGTTCATAACCCTCATCACCAGACTGGCACACTGCTCGGGATCCATGCTGTCAGGCAGAGATGACAGGCACACAGTTTATAAGAGCTGTTGAAAAATGGCATGAAATGAAGTAGGAAGCCCATGGAATGACGAGATAGAAAGAACTGCATTACGGGATGGCGAGCATATCCTCATGATGCATGGCAATCCATTCCAGAATTGCCAACAACAGAGAGTGGTGGTTGCACAGTGGAAAAGCTACCCACAATGCAACACTCTCTCTGCCAATGTAAGAGCAACAAATGTGGACATCCTTCACCGACACAAGGAGTGCTGTGTGGATCTGCACAACCAATGTTATTAAAACGACATAACCATCAACATAACTTAAGTCAACTTAACTGTAGTGTAGATGTGCCCAAAAGGAATTAAAGGTAGAACAGATTGTTTAGCATAAGTAGTTAGCACATATTTCAAGGGACCATTCTCGATGAAGTGGCCTGTTAACATCTCTCCAATCATAGGAGGGGATAAAAGAGGGGGAGGAAAGTGTGGGGGGGGGCAGTTAGTGGGTACAGATTGTTGTAATAAGCCATAAATCCAGTTCTTCTGTTCAGTCCATGATTTT
This sequence comes from Caretta caretta, assembly GCF_965140235.1. NCBI lineage: Eukaryota > Metazoa > Chordata > Testudines > Cheloniidae > Caretta > Caretta caretta. Next base: position 62,315,235 of record NC_134213.1, on the reverse strand, counting down.
TAGTATCTAGCAAAGCTATGAATTTAAGCTCCCAGGTTCATCTTTTCAAGGTGTCGGGCGGGTTTTCTTTGAGGATGAGGACTATGAGGTCAGATGTAGAGTGATTACTTTGTGAAAAGTGTTCCCCCACAGATGATAGGGTGTTTTTGTCTTTTATCATCTTTCTGTATTAGTTCATTCAAGAGCATAGTGATTGTCTCATTTCACCCACATAGTTGTTACTGGGACATTTAATGCATCAGATGAGGTATATCATGTTGTGATAGGCATGTGTTCATAAATCTTGAAAAGTGTGTTTAGGGGATGTTAGTCATAGTAGAAGTGGAGATATGTCTATGAGTTTTGCATCTGTTGTTCTGGCAGGGCCTGGTGCTACTCTGAGTTGGTGTGTCCAGGTTCGTGGAGAGCTTGCTTCAGATGATGAGCTTGGAGAGGTTGGGGAGTTTGAAAGCCAGAAGAGGTGATTCAGGAATGATTTATTTCAGGATGTGATCCCTATTGAGTATGAGATTTAATTGTTTGATGATACCCTGTATGGATTCCAGTGTGGGTTGATAGGTGACAACTAGACGGGTGCAGTTGGAGAGGTTTTATTTCTGTATTGAAGGATGTTCTGTTTGGGTATTTGGACGGTCTATTCCATGATGTGATCTACTTCTCTGATGCAATATTTTTCTCTGGTAAAGGCATTGTTAAGTATTTTAAGGTATTTATCCTGTACTCTGTCCTTGGAGCATATTCTGTGGTATCTGAGTACCTGCCTGTAGATTACAGATTTCTTGGTGCATTTGGGGTGGTTACTGGATCTATGAAGGTAAGAGTGGTGATCCATGGTTTCTAGTATATAATTGTCTGTAGCGTTACATTGTTCAAGCTGATCACAGTGTCCAGGAAGTTGATGCTAGTGTGGGAGTGTTTCAGAGAGAGCTTAATAGATGGGTGGTGGTTCTTGAAGTTGTGGTGGAACTATATGAGGGAGTTTAGGTCTCTCCAGATGATGAAAATAACATTAATGTATCTCTGGCAATGGTTTAATAGTGAATTTGTCCAGAAATTCTTCTTCAAAGTGGCCCATGAAGAGGTTGGGACACTGGGAACCACCCATAGCTGTTCCCAAGGTTTGGACAAACTGTTTGTTGTCGAACATAAAATTGTTAAGGATGAGGATGAAATGGATGAGTTTGGCTATGTGTTTGGGGTGGATATCTGATGGTTGTCCACTGTCTTGTAGATATTTGAGGCAGGCAGTGATCCATTATTGTGAGGGATATTGGTATATAGGGAGGTGGCATCAGTGGTGGCAAGGATGGTGTTCTAAGGGAGGTTGTTAAAGCTGCAGAGTTTCTGGAGGAAGTTGGTTGTGTCCTGGAAGAAGCTGGCCCTTTGTGTGGTGAGTGGTTTGAGGATGGTTTCTATGAGTCCCAGTGTTCCGTCATTAAGAGTGCCGTGGCAAGCTATGATGGGTCTGCCTCGGTTCCCTTGTCTGTGTATCTTGGGAAGCATGTAGAAGGTCCCTTAGGTGGGCTCATGGAAAATGAGACTGCAGAGCTTCTTTTGAAGTTGTTTGGGGAAGTATTTCATGATATCCATGAATTCCTGAGTAAATTGTGGTTTGGGGTCATCTTTGAGTTCTTCATAGTAGGTGGTGTCAGAAAGTTGTTGGTTTTCCTTGTTAATATAGCCCTCACAGTTGAGGACTACGATGGCACCCCCTTTATCTTCTGGTTTGGTCACTATTTGGTGGTTGGATTTCCTGGGCTGCATAGCTGTCATCTCAGGGGCATAGAGATTGTGGTGGATGTGATGTTGGTTAAGGATTTCACCTTCTTTTTTTCCCCTGAATTAATCAATGTGATGATCAAAAGTGTAGTTTCATCCACTGTGGGGTACTCAGATGATTTGTTTTTCTTATAACTGTCAGTGGGAATGTGGCAATTGTAGGTGGTGTCATCATTGCTGTGAAAGAATTCGTTGAGGCAGAGTTGGTGGAAGAATTCTTCTAGCTCTCCACGTTATTATGGTATCAGGTTCTGTGACGGGGCAGAAGTTTAGTCCTTTGGAAAGTACAGATAATTCAGCTCTGGTTAGGGGTAGTCTTGCTAAACTGATTATACTGGGGTTTCTTGTACTGTCCAGGTGGTGGTTCCCTGTGCCATGGTAGCTTTCTGTGGGTCTGGAGCTGTTGTAGTTGGTTCTTATGTTCTTATGCTGGATAGCTGTCATGCAGCGGGACGGGGGCAGGGGGGGTTATAGCCGGTTTGGATTTCTTGAAAGATTTCCCAGTAAGTTTCCTGATTTTTTCATTCTTTTAGCGTGATGATTTTTTGTTTGAGGTTTTCCCGTCTGGAGTATGTGAGGCGCAGTAAGTGGTTCCTCAGTTTTTCTGAAGTCCTTCTGCAGAGCTGTTTGGCATAGTTGGAGTTTTATGTAGTGGTCAGAGGGTTATAGAAGTTGAGACCTCTGGCGATAATGTTTTGTTTCTTGGATTTGCTGAGAAAGCAGATGTCGCATTTTATAGCCATAGACAAGGTGAACCCTCATCTTGTTGTAATGTTTCTTTTTTACCTTCAAGAGGTTTCAGTTGTATGCAGTGGTCTCTGATGAAAGTCTTGAGATTGAGCAAGACTAAACAATTGAGCCTTGCATTGCATCACTGCTGAACACTGTGAGATGACAATTCCCTTGTGCCTGAATGGGACATCACCAAGAATTATTATCTCCTGGTGACTAATTTTTACACCAAGTCCATAAAGCATATATTCAATATAAATAATTCCTTACATATTTCCCATACATACAAGTCACAATGATTATGAATCTTGACAAGTTATGAGCTTTCTGTAGATACCTTACATGTTACTTTTTATGGACAAATATCCTGTAAGACATGTATTTGGTGTAGTGAGTTTGTCAGATGTGAGATGAGACCCTTTGCCAAGGGTCTTTGTGTGTCTCTCTGTCACACACACACACACACACACAGATGGTAAGGTACATTGAACTTTAAAAAGTTTAATAATTTAATACATGCAGCGCAGTCAGTATAAAAGCACATTCATCTTCAACCCCATAGACACATCAAAGCATCTCACTGACACTTAGAAAAATGTCTTCAAAAGTTATCATATTCTGCAGTTTGCAGAGCTGTGTGGCATAAGGAGGTGTCTTTGAAATAACTGAATTATTTACCATTCATTGTTCTTTAACAAATGTAATTGGGACTACTCAGCATTCCTAGGGACCCACAATTGAATGCATTGAAGGCCACTTCTTCTCTCATTCTTATATGGATTTATTCCAGATTTATACCTGTATCACCAAGGGCAGAATTTGGCCCCAAAAGCAAAGAAAAAGGCACAGGCCTGTGACTGGTTTTTTTTGGCTTCCCTTCAGATGGATGATGCAGTTCCTCACATATTGTAACTGTCATGAGGGCAGATTGCTGCACTCTAGCATATTTCAGATGTTGAAGTGCTGGAGATTATAATGGCAGAGAACTGATGAAATATATAAATGAGTATATGTTTACTATAATCATGGCACAAACAAATTAAACGTGAAGACATTAAAATAGCAAGGCACAATTATTTATGCAAAATACCACATACACTGCAAAAACTCTTACAAACTCCTTTATAGGTAGGCTCTTTGACACATGTTTGCAACATACATTATATTTCTAATTTATTTATGACTTGATGGATCTCTAATTGACTCAGGATAGTGAAAAACAATCAAAGATTTTCTGAATCCAAAGCTATCATTTATAAAGCCTTGGGCAGCAAAAAAATAATAATAATAATAATCAGGAGTATAATTTTCAACATCACACAGTGTGTCAGTCTAAGGACCACATTTTTGCAGTGACTTGTGAATTTATAAATATTTAAGATGCACATAACGTGTTTTTTCAATATACATTTTTCCTCAAGTGACAGAGGCATTTCTCATGAGAACTATAGCTCAGAATTTTGAATGTTCTTTTGTCAACTTACAAGAGAAAAGATTCTGCACAAGGAAGAGGAGAATCCTATTAGTGATATTTCTGTTTTATTAACATGTTTCTCTACTAATACGATGAGAAATTTTTACTAATGGCAGTTTTTGTATCAGGCTACCACCTCTCTTAGGTAGTTATTTTAGCATGGTTTACTATTTTCACTGCTACAAGAAAACCAGGGAGTAACAGAGACCAAAAACCCAAAGAAGAATTATTAAAACTAAATTGATTTTTGTGTTAAATATTATACATAGCTACAATTTTTACCACCTCTACAGAGCCAATAGAACATACAGGTTTGATTTACATGAGCAATACTTGCCTGATTTCAGATAATCTAGTTAATAATTTTGTCTCCATTTTTAATAATACTATCTAAGGAGCCGAAATTAATGTTTCTGCAGGGATTGTCAATTTTCCTCTGGCAGATATTGTATCTCACTTTATTCTAATGTTGGTGCAGCAGAGAGGGCACTGAAATATGTGTAAGGAGTCATGAGACCTGAGTACTGCTCTTAGCTGTGACTTTGACCCACACAGGCATTACCTACACTTAGGGTTACCAGATGTCCCGATTTTATAGTCAACAGTCCCGATTTTGGGGTCTTTTTCTTATATAGGCTCCTATTACCCTCCACCCCAGTCCCGATTTTTCACATTTGCTGTCTGGTCACCCTACCTCTCTTTGCCTTAGTTTCCCTTATTAGAACACTTTGAGGTCTACAGCAGAAAAGTGCTGTGTAAGAGCAAAGAGTGACAGTGACTCAGAAAGGATGCTATGCACCTTCTGTGCAATTTTGAGTGCCCTCAATTCCCAATGAAGTCACTAACAGTTCAGGATCCTCAGTGTCATATAGGAACAGAAGCCCAGCATTGGTAATGAGATACTGAACAGAGCCTTTCCATTTATGTTGCCCACTTAAATTCATCCCAAGTTGGTATTAACTAAGGCTATGTCTACACTTAAAACACTACAGCAGCACATCTGTAGCCTTTCAAAGAGGTGGTAGCTAGGTCGATGGAAGAATTCTTCCATTGACTTAGCGCTGTTTACACTGGGGGTTAGGTCGGCATAGCTATGACTCTCAGGAGTGTGGATTTTTCACACCCCTGAACAACTTAGACAAGTTGATGCAAGTCTGCAGTGCAGACCAGCCCTAACAGTTACTATCTGATGGCTGTTCCATGACTGATATCTGCAATCTCAGTCCATTGCCCAGTGGATGTTATAAAACTACCCCCATAGTTGCTACCATTGTTTGCATTTGCGCAGGTGAAGTCAAAAACAGATTGGGTACTGAGTCTGATCTGCTCCCTCATTCCTACTGGTGTCACACCCAGGATAAGTTTCAGGCACATTGGAGAATCCTCCACTACCCGTTGTCAGTGGATAGAGGGTTTTAATGTATCAATCCAGCAAAAAAACTAAAATAGCATAAAAATGTTTGCTTCACACAAACAATGCTTCTTATTGATTTCCTTTTCTGTATATCCAAATGAGCAATAATGAAAATACATGTTCAGTAGAGCACCTAAACTGTTTTGACATAAAATTGGGCTTTTTACTTTTCTTTTCTTTTTTAAGTCTATGGTTTCTACAGAAAAATTCAATTTTCTGTCAAAAAATACATAAGAATCAAAATAGTTTGATTTAGAAATGCTGCCCTGGGTCTACTTTGGAGTTATAGTTCAGTAGCCTCATGTCCCCATTCTCCTTTTCTAGGTTGGACCCTGTAGCCGTGCCTTTTGTGGGTCACCACTGAGAATGACAAATTCAGGATGAACTGCTGAGAAATAGGGCAAACACAATCCAAAACTGGTGGTTATTCTTTTATAAGATATACCAAACCAGCCACAAAAGTAAATTCCTGTTTCACCACACTGGCTAACAAGAAAACATAAAGGCAGTTTCCTCAGGCATTCCAATTCTTATATCACCACCAAAAATACTGGATTCAGAGATGAGTGGTTATTTACAACAGGTGTCATGAAATAATAGGTTCTTCTGATCTCAAAGGACCAGCCATACATCCAGGTCAATATGTAACTTAGATCTTACCCAAAAATCATGCTGGTGCCAATCCTTTAGTATCTAAAAGTTTATTCATAGAAAGAAAGAAAAGAAAGAAAATTAAAATTGGTTATAGGGAACAATTACATCCGGTAATGCCAAAGTCCTTGGTTCAGGTTTGTAGCAGTGATGGAATAAACTGCTTGCTTAAGTCAAGTCTCTGGAGTACATCCACAGCTTGGATGGGTCATTCAGCCCTTGGTTCAGAGCTTCAGTTTGTAACAAAGTCCCTGCAGAGGTAAGAAGCAGGACTGAAGCTTTTTTCATGTGGAGGGCACCCTATTGTTCTTACTGTGGAAAATTACAACAACAAGATGGAGTTTGGAGTCACGTGGGCAAGTCACATGTCCATGCATTTTGCCTAGTCACAGCAGGAAATTTCATTAAGTGTAGATCGACATCTCCCATGGTCCATTGTCAGTTAAATGTTCTTTCGATGGGCTACTCAATTTGAATAGTTTCTCCAAGATGAGTTGGATAATTACTTTCTGGATGTTCCCCCACGAGCAAACATTTGAAATCCAAGTATAGAGCCAAGACTCAGAACTTCACATGCAAAAATGATACGTGCATACAGATAGCATAATCATAACCAGCCAATCATAACGTTTTCACAGGCACCTCACTCAACAACCTTTGTACAATATTTGCTGCAAATATATAACAGTGGTAGCAACAATGATCTATATGGTCATATTTTAATCAAATAATGTCACAGACCCCCTCTCTGGACTACATCTCCCAAGCATGGTCAGGGACTCCCATAATGCATCACCTACTCTCTCCAAGAGTTGAAACCATGGTTCACCATGGGAAATGAAGTTTGACTGGGGAGTCTGGCCTCTAGAGGAGAATGGGTGCATGGGGCACATGAACTACAACTCCTATAAGGCAATTCAGCAGCGCTTCCAAACTGAGATTGTTCCATTTCCAGGCAAAAGTTTTTAGTTTTTGTATCTCCACCTAAACATAGCAATTTTCTGCTGGGAGGAAAAGAAAACACCCAAGCTTTTGGATAAGCTCTGGTGCTCAGCTCTAGAAATATTATTTGTTAGTTAAATGGAAAGCTTTCCCCCATTATTTTTTATTTACATTTCTTTACATTTATTTGGGAAAAAATAGAAATTCTGAAATCTGAAAGACATTAGTCTTCGGATAGTTTTACTCTCAGGTATGTTACATTTAGGGTCTGAGACGCACTCAATATCTTTTTAGATTGGGACTTGTCAATTATTATATTTAATAGACTATTCTTGATGCATTGCGCTGATAGTGGGAAAAATTTCTCTCTCTGTTGAATTATATCTAGCTGGATCATCTGAAGTGATTTAATGGGATATTTCATCAAACAAGATCTGGAATGAAGCTGTATTGGAGAGGTCTGCAAGCAGCACAACAAAAAAAGATGAAAACGACTTTTACTTTGCTTAACATTTGTAACAAAACCAAAAACTGTGATGCAGTCATGGAATTTGGAGGGACATTCTCGTGCTGTGACCCATACCAGAAAATATACATTGTTCTGTGAAGTTAACAAATGAGGGAAAATTAAAGGAAAAATATTCTGGTTTTCACTATACTGGTGGTAAAAAAGTAGGTAGTTTGAAGAAATATGGAAGGACAGAGAGCTCATTGATAATGTTCACTACCTAGTGCAGCATAGGACAGTAATTGGAAGAGAGCTAGCAACAGCTGTACCCAAACAAAATTTATAAGTAGGTGTCATGGGCTGTATCAGTCTTAAAATCAAGCCTACATAAGAGGAACTGTGGAGCTGTGATACCCCAGGATCACAGTAGGAAAAAGACTATTTGAGTCACAGTCTGGTAGTCCCTTATTTAGTTGAGGGAGTAAGCTGCACCAGCCCTTTTGCTGGCTTAGGTTACTCTTCATTCTGGTCTGGCTCATCTGCACTGCTCAGTGCATTTGGAATAGAGAGTCCATTCGTTGCCCCCTCTGTGCAGTAGGGGAGTAGCATTTTAATTTCACCATGAATCTGCAATGGTTAACAGTGTTTTATAAAAATTAGGAGGGTTTTCTGCATTGGTGATGTTGTTTTGTCAAAATAGGCCTCTTTCTGCCTCAAAATTGGTCTGTTTTTCAAGAGAAATCTTTTTTTAAAAAAATTAATTAAAATCTGACGTTTTATCTTAGTTTTGATCTTAGAATCTTAGAATCAGTTTTGATACCAAAACACAAGATTTTTAAAAATGGGTACCGCAAGTAGTTTGCTAATTCCACAATTAGACACTTAAATGTGTGATGTAATTTTCAAAAGTGCTTTCCCCTCTTTCAGTCACTAGGAGCATTTAGTGGGCTTAGCACATTTGAAAATCAGGCTGCATATTTTGATGTCCAAATAGGGATGTGGGGGCCTGGCTTTTGGGACATATTTTTTGAAAATCTTGGCCTCCGTTATGAAATTTCATGTTTTCTACGAGAAGCTGCCATTTCACAAAATAAAACAAAAGTTTGGTGCTCCTGAGCTGGAATTAAATTTTGAATTTTTTTCCACCAAATTTCACAAAAATATGTGTTTTTGATGTTTGTTTTTTGCAGAACTTTAGGGAACAGACACTGAACTCAGTTCCATGGGTGCATATTCAGAATACCTCCCTTACAGTTGATGGAGATGTACACCAGAGTAACCAAGAGCAAAATCTGGTTCCAAATTTGAAGCAACTTTACAGATTTTTAAATTCCCCAAGAAATCCACCTCTGGATCAAATATGATTTTTGAAGAAACAAGACAGGGAGGGGAGAATTAATTGTATTAACAAACATTATCATCAAAATGATTATTTAAGAAGAAAAAATAATTTCCAAACTCATTACTTATTACCATTTTATTATTGAAATGAAAGGAAGTTGAGTAAAGCAAATGGGATTTGGCCTTTAGTGCCTGATCCAATGTCCATGCAAATCTAGGGGAGTTGGATTGGTTGCTTAAAGCTTGATCCAACCCTCACATGTCAAGGGGAGTGTTTCCATTTGCTTTATATGCAGTAGAGTCCATCCCTTACTGAGCAATAGCTGCCTGGCACGATTCAGGACACAGACGTGGGCAGTCTCTGCCACAAGGCACTTAAATGGTAAAATACTTGAAACACTAACAATATGAAGTTAGTTAAGGAAAGCAAATCTTGTCTGAAATCTTGTTTCTGAAAGTTAAATTGAGGAAGCAGTTTTCAAACAACCATCCCAAGCTGACGTGTAAGAAGGAAGCATACCCTTGCTGCTCATGGGCAACGTGAAAATGCAGGTCTTTCTGCAACAGATCGGCATATCTCCACAAGAAACAACTGATGTGCCTTCTGAGCTCTGCTTCAGGAAGGCTTTATACTCCTCCAGAACTAAAATGAATACACACTGAATAAATAAGATCCTTATTTCTAACTGGCCCTCCATAGGAAGCTGTGTATGGATGTAAAGGTCTCTTGGATGCCATTTTTGCCAAGCCTAAGTCACGAGGGGCAGAAAGCTACAACTGAGATGTACGCTTTTTCAATTTTCAGAAAGCAGATTGACAGTGAAATCTATGTTTCTCCAAAACCCACAGTTTCACTGATATGGATCCAATTTCATAGTGTGTATTCTGCATTACCTGTGGTAAAAATAATAAAACGTGTTTGTGTTCTCTGCTTTAAAACCAGGCAGCCAGGTATGACCTAATTGTGAAGCTTTATTGACTTTGTTGGGTGTCTCTGAATATTTAAAGTAAGATGATCAGCTCAGGAATTTTCATATTGCAGTTTATTTATGGTAACATTATCAGCTATAAATCAATGGGAAACATTACTTTCACATGGAAACTGGCACCAATATTGCTCATATTTACTCAGCAGACAGGTGACAGGTCTAGTAATTTCATATATATCTTCTGTGTTGGGAAAAATAAATGTTTCCCTTTCACAGGATAATTCATTTTTATATACATTCGGTCATACAAAGTATCATGGAACACTTTACTGTGAGATAGGAGAGAAAGCTTTACTGAGTCTGGTGCAATAACACTCAGAGGCAGAAAGGGAAAACAACACAGAGAATAGGAAAGGAAAGCTGAAATGTAAAAGCAATAATGATGCAAGTAAATATGCCTAAACACTGATGGCAGAAGAGAGAAAGGAAGATTGAAGTAAAGGTTAGGGAGGAGGGGAAAAGAGTATTCACTGATTAAAGCAAAAAAGAAGGATTTTAAAGCAAGCTTTGAAGACAAGTGACTCAGTGGCTGCAACAAGGGATGGTTAGATTTGTTAATGTGAGGAGAAATTCTCAAGCGTGGATGTATAGAAGGGGACTAAGAAAGGGCCATGACTGGAAGACTGGAGAGATTGGGGAAAGGCTGTACATGGGTTCTTGTTTCGCTTCAGGAAGGTTTTGCATAGAAGCTTTTGGAAACCAAGTATTGAATTGGTTCTCTTGATGGCCAGTAAAACTCTGAGGTAGAGTAGAAAGATGGTGGTGCTTTCCTTCAGCACATCTAGGAGGAACAACAGCTTTTCATTTTTAATGTTTCATCTCCTTACTCTAGATTTGAGAGCACACACCACCAGGTCCTATCTAGAATCTGATGGAGCACCTCTGATCGGTGTTCCACTTCTATTGGGACTGATAAATATTTTTCACAGGTACTTGGAGAGGTGATGCGTTAATCTGGAGTTCTTGTCCAACTAACATGTAGGACAAGGAAAGAGTCCATAATCAACTTTCAGGCATTTGTCCTAGTTGCAGGGGGAGTCCTCTTCGGTAATGGGAGACAGTATGGTCATTGCTTATTCCAAACTTGAGTACTGGATCAGGCAACAGGAATGGAAGTATCAGGGCCTTTTGAATCAAGCACATAACATAGCACCTATCTCGTTCATGACCAGTTCCTGACCCAAAGAAGGAGCTGACTGGAGGATTCTGGTGGCGGGTAGTGACCTGTCCAATCCTTCCCTGTTGTTGTGACCTCCCATGTCCATTGGGTGATGAGGTAATGGCATAGGACCCTAAGCTATGTTATTAAAAAGTATTATTATTTCCTAGCTCAAGTAACCAAAATTATAAAAAAAAAACAGTGAAATTCAGAGCTATGTGGGTATAAGTGAGGCAGACTATGACCCTGTACTGTGCAAAGTTTCCAAATCCATCAACTGGGGGAGGAGGGAGGACTGGAGGGAGAGGGAGAATCTAAGTACCAAAAAAAACAGAAGTCTCCTTTGTAAGCTCAGCTCTACATAGAGTGAGCTGTTGTTATGCTAAGGCTCACGTCCTCAACCCTTCTACTCACTGCAGAATAGCTCCTGGCTGCTGTCAGGCATTTGTTTGCAGCATAGATTAACACATAATGAAGGTAGCTGTTCAGGGTGCAGCTGTAAATAATATTAAAACAAAAGAACACACTTCACAACTGGCTGCAACTCTCCACGGGCATGTTCTTAAAGAAATCTGATAAAGAATTAGACATAGTTCAAGCTTTGCAACATTCAGCACAATTAGCAACACTCTTGCTTGAGGGAAGACTTTTTACTCAAGTTTATCTCATACCACTAGCAATCCTAAAAAACCCCTTCTTTGTTGTTAGAAACAACAGCCACTTTGCCAATTACCTTTCATGACTGTGTAATCAAAGCTGATGCCCAGAGTTCCCTTATCCATGCCTGTGGCTTTTAAATAATTATGTATTTCACCACAGAACATATAAGCAACATGGTCCTTTCCACAAAACACAAAAGAGACTTTGAAACAAACATTTCCCACTAAGGTTACCTAAACAAATATTCACCAGTCTCTCTCTCTTTGACAGCGTACAAGCGTTTTTAAAAGGCTTTTTTTTTCTGCTTTAAAAACACCACACAACTAAATGCCATAGGTGCTATGTATGTCTCTATAAAAAAGTTTGCCATCATATCTGACAGCTTAATCACATTGCTATGCTCACTTCTTATGTTGATTCATACTTTAGTAATCATAGCTAATAGTTTTAAATCCAACTGATTCTACCACCATGAACTAACAGTTTAATGTTGTTGGAATAATAATTAAAGTCCATCATATTTTTCAGTCCTCTGACAACTTCATTATATGAAAAGTTTGATTTAGGTTTCTTTCAAGTAAAGCTGTGCAGAGCAAAGGGATGTCAGCAAAATATGTCCCTGCATTTGATAGCGTTTTTCCTAGAACACCTGTTTTTAATGTAAATATTTTCTGCCACTCAAACCCAAGAAAAGGGACAGTTGTAAATTATTGTTTGAGAGGTTAAATTTGTCTTAGGGCTTGGTGTTCTAAAATGCTAACATAAATTCTACATTTCGGGTGCAGGGAAACTTTTTTTGTGAAAATTTTAATGAAATATATATATATCATTGTTCAACCAACTGGTCAAAAAAAAGAATACATTTTTCTTAATTTTAATGAAAAATTATCTCATTTTCTGACAAACTTTAATATTTATTTATATCTCACAAAGATACTAAGAGGCTTAATATAGTGCTTTGCAGAGGATAAGTTCAACAGAAGTACAAAATATTAGTAACATTATATGCAGTTGTACAGAAGTGTGACCACTGATGTTTTGTAAATCATTTCTGTTTTATCTTGTGCACTATGAGAGCCCAGTTCTGCTCTCTTTGAAGCCAACGGGGATTTTGCTTTGGCCTTAATGGGAGCATGGCATTAGTGATGCTCATTATACATTTCTGATAGTTCAATTTTCTTGTATTTAGAATCTAAGGTTTGTTGTTTTGCTCTAAACTTGTACCATGCAGGATTTTGGATAAAAATAGCTGTCCTGAAAATAGCTTACATTGGGTGGGATTTGTTTGTTTCTTCAACTACATTGTTCAGACTATTTGCAATGTTTTTTAGGAGATATCAGCAATGCTTGATCCCATTATATCATGGCCACAGTAGTATAATTTACCAGAATTACACAACTCACTGTATGATGCCATGTGTAAAATTTAATTTTCTACAGTAATAAAAGGCTTCCCTTAATATGCTTAAAAATTAGTTTGGGCATTTGAGTTTTCATATGCCCAACTAGAATGAGATGATTATAACAGTGAAATGGAAGGATGGATAAATATACTGCAAAATTCAAGAAGACTGCAAATAATGATGGGTGTGTTTCAAAATGTTCATAAGCACTATTCAAACTGGCTAACCAACAACAAATTTTATATTATATCTAAACCTTATCCATATTACTCAGACCTCTTGAACGTGTAAAACTGAGCTGGAAATATTACAAAGAAATCATTTCTAAAGATTTCTGGTTGTAGGTGAACAGACTTTCCACAGTATTTTACCTTTCCTTTTCGCGGGTTTCTTTGGCATCTCACTTTAACATCTCATTTGATTGAATGTTTTTGATCCAACCCATTTCTATTAGGCTTGGATCCAACAAATCACTTAAGTACGTTTAACTTTAAGCACATCACTTCGATGGCAACATCCATGTCTGTAAAGTTAAGCATGTGTTTAAATGCTTTGCTGGATCAGACCTTAGTGATGAGCTTATTTCAAAGGATCAGGTGAAATTTAGATGCTTATTTATCAGGCATTTTTAAGGCTTCCTCTGTAGAAACTTCTAATACCTCCCAACTCTTCCTGTCCTACAAACTTCCACTCAATTCCAAACTTCCAATCTTCTCCCTAGCCCAGACCCTTTTTCAATTACCAATTCAACCTGTTAATGCAAATCCTGTCAAGGGGTTCAAAAGCTCAGACAAAGTCTGTTTTCAGTCCCAGCTACCAGTGTATTGCATTACGCATTCTGGGGTACCTGGGAGTGCTGGGTGCTGCAGGCAGAGCCAGAGCCATTTCAATTTAGGGAACAGAGCCAGGCAGTGTGGATGGGAAAGGTACATTCAAACTGAACAGAAGAGAAAGGTTTTTGTTTGGTTCAGAAAGTGGATGAACTTTCAGTTCTTTATTTCTAACTGTTCCCATTCCTGGAGCTTGTTCCCGTGAGGGACTGAAAACCAAAGCCACCTAGACCTCAGCACTTTTCAAAAAAAGACCCCTAATCATTAGCTTCATGTATTATTTCTTTTGCCTAAATGAGTGATATTCGTGGCCAATCAATAGTATAGAGACAGGACTGGGGATCAACCAGAAGACAGAGGAAGCCATTGGAGAGAAGGTACTTCTTTGCCAGAGCAAATGACTGATGTTCAGAATTAAAGACATATCTATTAAAGACATATCTATTACAGGCTACTCTGATCAGCTGCAGCAGTGGCAGCTTATGTAAAAACAGAGTCAAATTTTGAGAGGTGCTGAGCACCTGCGACTTCCCCTCTAGTCCATGGGAGATGTAAGTGCTCACTGTGTCTCCGGATTTGGCCAACAGATGATGACTGAAAACCAGATTTATTAACTTTATTTGAAAATTTTGTTTGATATTGCTTTTGGGGAGTTCTCAGTGACAACAGACAATCAAGCAATTGGCACCTGTCAAGGTTCCTCCCCCACTCTGAACTCTAGGGTACAGATGTGGGGACCTGCATGAAAAACCTCCTAAGCTTATCTTTACCAGCTTAGTTCAACACTTCCCCAAGGTACAAAATATTCCACCCGTTGTCCTTGGACTGGCCGCTACCACCACCAAACTAATACTGGTTACTGGGGAAGAGCTGTTTGGACGCGTCCTTCCCCCCAAAATACTTCCCAAAACCTTGCACCCCACTTCCTGGACAAGGTTTGGTAAAAAGCCTCACCAATTTGCCTAGGTGACTACAGACCCAGACCCTTGGATCTTAAGAACAATGAACAATCCTCCCAACACTTGCACCCCCCCTTTCCTGGGAAATGTTGGATAAAAAGCCTCACCAATTTGCATAGGTGACCACAGACCCAAACCCTTGGATCTGAGAACAATGAAAAAGCATTCAGTTTCTTACTAGAAGACTTTTAATAAAAATAAAAGTAAATAGAAGTGAAGAAATCCCCCCTGTAAAATCAGGATGGTAGATATCTTACAGGGTAATTAGATTCCAAAACATAGAGAACCCCTCTAGGCAAAACCTTAAGTTACAAAAAAGATACACAGACAGAAATAGTTATTCTATTCAGCACAATTCTTTTCTCAGCCATTTAAAGAAATCATAATCTAACACATACCTCGCTAGATTACTTACTAAAAGTTCTAAGACTCCATTCCTGGTCTATCCCGGACAAAGACCAGCATATAGACAGACACACAGGCCCTTTGTTTCTCTCCCTCCTCCCAGCTTTTGAAAGTATCTTGTCTCCTCATTGGTCATTTTGGTCAGGTGCCAGCGAGGTTACCTTTAGCTTCTTAACCCTTTACAGGTGAGAGGAGCTTTCCCCTGGCCAGGAGGGATTTCAAAGGGGTTTACCCTTCCCTTTATATTTATGACAGCACCATTTGTTGATAGTGTGCTGCTAACAATTGCACAAACAGAGGAGGTGGTTAGCTCTATACATTGCTGTTAAAACAGTTGCTGTAAGTCTTGTTCTCTTGTGTGAAAGTCACAATCAAGAAGTGCTGTAGTGCTAATCAATTGTTTCAATGGAACATTTTTGCTAATCTAAAACATTTTAGAGGATATCTGCGTAATTATTCATTGGCTCGCTGACAGAGTAATGTAAAAGGAAGCTGCAGTAAGGGTAATAAGAAATAATAAGCAATCTGTTGCACAGTCCTAAAAATCTGACCTAAAAATAGGAAATGAAGTTGAAAAGTGGAAGAGCAACATATGCATTAAAGATCAGCATATGTCTAAATCACTGAAAGACCAGAAATGAGGGAACAGAAACATTTTTATTATTATTTTATAATTCATAAACAAAGTTACTGAAATATTGATATACATATTAAGAACCCTGAACTTAATAATTACTGACCAAATTTACAGCTCTCTCTTTGTTAGTGAAGTAAAGTACAGGGAAGACTGAAAAGCATTCTGAACCTATTAAGTACAATTGACAAGTTCTCTGGGGAAGGTGCAATTACTTGCTTCACGGCATTTTTAAGACACAGCCCATTCAGAGACTATGTAAGTAAAGAAAAGGATTAGTTGATCTGTGAACAGTGCTACTTTAAATATTTCTGTGTTGCTTCTAGTGTTGAAAAAATGCAAACACATCTTGCAAGCTAGAAAATACTTATTGAGAGTCTTGCTGTCATTATCAGTCTTGTATTTGATAGTGTTAAGGAGACTGTTAGTCTGTCTTCAGAGTAACAGCCGTGTTAGTCTGTATTCGCAAAAAGAAAAGGAGTACTTGTGGCACCTTAGAGACTAACCAATTTATTTGAGCATAAGCTTTCGTGAGCCACAGCTCACTTCATCGGATGAAGTGAGCTGTAGCTCACGAAAGCTCATGCTCAAATAAATTGGTTAGTCTCTAAGGTGCCAAAAGTACTCCTTTTCTTTTAGTCTGTCTTGGTTCCTAGGAGTTTGTGGTGCAGAAGAAAAAAACATGAACACCTATAGGATGCTTTTCAACACAGTCTTTTCCTGATACCAGTAAAGAGATATGTTACAAGTGAAAATGTCTGTGTATTCTCAAGTGTAGGAATATGGGCCTTCAAGCAGGTAGAAGAAGAAGATAGAAGATAGAAAGTACAGACCTTCTTCAAGAGGGTTATAATGCACTTTTTCTGCCAGACCCAAGTGCTGAACAGAAGAGGCTTTTAATAGCTAAAGAAATGGCATGAACATTTTCACTTTCTAAATGTAAGCACTTCAGACTCTTTACTGACTAACAATGGAATACAAATATTTGCAGGTTCAGGGCTGCGAGAAGGAGCAATAATACTTGTCTATAACACAATAGACAAATACATCAATAATAGACACTATGTGGTAAAAATGAATGCACCGGAACTGTATTTACTGTTTTACCACAGAATGTACAGTACTTCTTTTAGAGGTTGCAGCTCTCACAAAAGAAATATATGTTTTTTGCCAATGCACTTGAAATAAAGTTGCATACTTTCTTTTTTTTTTTTTTTTTTTGCATACAGTCAAGCCACTAGAAAATTAATTCCACTGAACTGTGTCACTCGGGGTGCAAAAAATCCACACCCTTGAGTGGCGTAGTTAAGCCAACCTGACCCCTTGTGTAGACAGTGCTAGGTTGACAGAAGAATTCTTCCTTTGACCTAGCTACTGCCTCTCAGGGAGGTGGATTACCTACACTAATGGGAGAATCCCTCCTGTCAGCCCAGGTTGTGGCCACACTAATGTGCAGCTACAACAGCACAGCTGTGCTGCTGTTGCATTTTAAGTGTAGACATCTCCTCAGCCATCCCAATGAGATTCAGGGCACTTTAAAGACAGCATTCCCTTTTGCTGTTAGACATCGTGGGACTCAAATAAATATAACTGGAATTTCAGATCACATTCGTTAGAAGGAAGTAGTTGTCTCTTGTTATGCTTCCTTCTGGGCTATTGCTCATTTCAGAATGAGGAGCTGCGCCATCTTTGCAGCCAGATGTAACAGAACAACTTTGGAGCCCTGTGTTTGCCTGTACCAGGCTCGTGGGACCAGATTCTCCTCTCACTTGCAACAGTCTTACAATGGCTTTAGGGTTAGTGAAGAATTTGGACCTTGGAACTTAAGATTGTCAGTTGCTAAAGAAAATCCCCCCACCCCCAGGCCCAAATATCATGAAAAAATTCAAAATTCGCATTTGAGAAGAAACAGGAGGACTGTCAGACCCACAGTGTCCTACTGAAGTCAATGGGGCTTATAGAGCAGCAGCAGTACTCTTGGAAATTGTAAATTGTGGCATTGGGGCCTGAATTTGTAACATTCTTTAAGAGAACAAAATTTGGAAACAGCATTTTAAAAATTGCTTGTTGAGAAAAATTACTGAAATTAAACAGACAAAAACACCATAAAAGAGATCACAATTGCCTATAATAGAAAAAAAACCTCTGCACAAAATGAAATATGCTATCCCTATACTGGTACTGTTGCTTTAGTTTCAATCTTAGTGAAAGCCAGGTCCAGGTTTTCAGAAGTATTCATTAGTTGCATGTGCCTCCATTTTGTCAAACCTGAGACACCTCGTATCTGATTTTCAGAGGTGCTAGGAACCTGCAGCCCCCAGGAGTTGGGATGTTTATGTTTCTGCGATTATTCCCTCGGCAGCTTCCTGAGCAGGGGAATACAAGGGCCTCTTCTGCTGCATCTAAATGTTATCACTTTGATTGCCTTTTGTACAAAGTGAGTGAGGTTCCAGGTTCTATGGGACACTTTTTAGTCTGACTTGTACACCTGTATTAATGATTTTCAGTATCATCTTTTCTGAGAATCATGCTTGTTTATTTTATTTTATTTCCCTAGCTGCTTAATGCTGAACTGGAGACTCAAAACGGCAATGTACTCACACTTTTGTTAATGGCAGCCACTTATGTGTTGTTTGTTTTTTCTCTAAGACTACTGGTTTTGTTTGGATGTCAGTCCCAAGTGCTCTAAACTCCAATCTTTGGTGTCAGCTTTCATTGGACACGCACTCTTCTCTTTTTTTGCTTCATATTGCATCGCCACCACATTGTCCTTTTTTGCTAAACTAGAGCAGTTCTAATGGATGCAAACATTTTTCAGACTCTTATTCTTCCTGAAGGTAGTCATCATATTATCCTCAGAAAATTCTGAGGACCAACTGAGGCAGTTCCTGCTGTGACCTCTTGGATCCACGAATAGAAGAGGATGATGGAATTATTTTTAATGAAATTGAATCTGCATGAGTGTCTTGGAGTTTACTACAACTGCAATATCAAAACCTGTAAGAGCAGAGATATTCAGAAATCATCTGAAATGAGAAAACTGGGCCAGCAAATTTGTCAGATTTGAGACTAGAGTTGTCGGCTGAGTAACAGGTAATTGCTCCAGTGAGGAAGCCACATTCTTTGACACTGACATCTGCAATGATAGACTTCTACCAGGCTTTTCCTAGCTGCTAAGAAGGGCTGCTAGCACCAGGGCTTTCCTTTAGAAAGATAGAGACAATAGGCTGTTGGTTTGGGTTTTTTTACTAACATAAGTAGTAGTGCTTGTATTAAGATGTGAGAGTGAGTTTTTCCCCCTCCCCTCACCCCCATCCCCCAAAAAATTTCACAGTCATAGAAGGAGGGGGAACGTTTTAGTTAAAACCAATAGAGTTCCATAGAAATTACTCTAAAAATTATAAATCTAATTGAGAATTCTGTTTTCTGTAGTTTTTTTAACCAACCCATAAAACTTTAAAGAAAATATTATTTATTTTAGTGCATCCTATAATTCTACAGTAAGGACATAATTTTCTATTAATTGCTCTCATATAGGATGGTTAAATACCACCTATTTAAAGTTTATCATTTTCAATTAAATTCTATAGAACTTTTCCATTAGAGATCAACTGAGAAAATGAAGTCTGTCTACAGTGCTGAAGGGACAGACTTATTTCAGTGGGCACTCATGTGAACAGTGGCTCACCAGAATAAGTGAAACTACAACTGGGCCATAAGAAAGAACATTCCGAGGTTTAGACTTCTCCAGAGCCTGTTGACTTACACCTCAAAAGTGACTTGGTCTCCAAAAAGAACTCAGCCAAACTCATTGTCTTTTACTTGTACTGGAGTCCAAGTGTGAAACCTCCACACTTCATGGGGAAATGCAAATTCCTGTCTTGCAGTCTTACGTATTTTGTTGGCTAAAGAGGAGGGAATATGGGCTTCGCATTCAATGGGAAAGCAGAGTTTTCCAATTGTGTCTCATAATTACACAAAAAATAATCAGAGTTACACAGAGCATATGGTTTTCTCTAAATGTAGCAGTAAACAGAAATAAATCAGGCATGATAAAATATTTCTTAAGAATCAAGGAAAGCAAATAGCTCTTTTAGCCACTGGGTGGACTTTTAAAAGGGAACAGACGATGAAAAATATTTGAGACATTTTAGAGCCCAGAGCAGCACAGATCTTAAGATTCTGACATTTCATAAAGGCTCCAGACTTTGATAAACAAGTCAAATTGTGTAAACATTTTTTTTATATTATTCAAGTTGTCATTCTAATGGTTTTAAAGCAGAAATGTGTGATCTTCCTTTTTCTCTTGAGTAAAAGAAAATCATCTATTTCTGAAAAAAATAGGCTGTTTTGCCTGATTCCTCACCTCCCCATTACATTTGTTTTGAAAATATGCTATGGGATACAAAATTGATTGAATCATTCCACACTGGCTTGGGGCCTTCTGGCTCCCGTACAGACAATGAAAACCTTCTAAACATACATTATTCCACACCAGCATGGTGTCTTCTGACTTCAAGATAGATTCTACATCAAGCATGGAAAGCCTTGTAAGCATACGTTGCTTGAAAGCAATTTACCATGCTAACTACTTAAGCATCCACAATGAAGTCAAAGGAATTTTTCTATAGTAATGGAAACGTCAAATACCTTAATATAATGCCAATTTCCTTGGCTTTGCTGATATCTTTTCCAGTCGTGTATTATAGGAAATTTAGTGCTTCTTCTGATCTGTACAGAATGAAGTTAATATTTATAATTAGAATTGAATACCTACCTTGTGATGGGGTATATAAACACAACACTGGGATAGAAGGAGAAGGGGTCAAGGAGTAATTTGGGGCCCAAGTGACCCCACTCCAATGCACCTGTAGAGGCTGCTTCAGCTGGAGATGGGGTTTAAGAGAGAGTCAGACAGTTCAGAAAGAATGGGGTAGCAGATAGGATGGGGGGTGAACCTATCCCGAGAGTAAGGGTACAGTGGGAGTCTTTCCTGAAGGAAAAAGAGGTACCCAAGCGGCAGCTACCCCAAACCCCGGAAGAGGGACTAGCTTGTCTTTAAGGATTAAGGAACCTTTCACTCTATCTTTTCTTGGATTGTTTGTGAGACTGTGATAGGAAAGGGCGGGAAGTGCCCAGGGAAGCAGGCTGACATTGGAGAATGTTTTGTTGAACTCTGTGGCCTACGTAATCCTTGCTTTGGAGGGTTTGGGGGTCACTATTTCCACATAAGGAAAAACAAAAACTGACCTGGAAATCAAATGATGGTTTTGCCCAGAAAGAGCTTGATCATGTTGCCATTAGTAGGCACTGAGAAGATCACGCAGTATGTATATGAATCAGAAGTGACCATGAACTTCTTAATGGGACAATCAAAATAAAATTAAAGAAGATAACACCACACAAGGCAGAAAGTACATAGGATGCTAGAAAGTGAAGTGAAGGTGCATTTCAAACTGTAGCCTAGCAATAGATATGAAGAGATAAAGACTCTGATGGAGTATAGAGAAGAACAATGTCAGTTTTTCAAAGAAGCAGTGTAGATACAGCCAGGATTACAGTGAGGTGAGACTATATGGATGTATGGATGCTTACTGAAGAGAGGAAAGAAATAAAAAGATTTCAACAAGAATGAGACAGCTGTAAAAGGGCTATTCTTCAACAAGAATATGTGGACAAAGACATTTGGAGTTAAAAGATCATCCAGAAGAGGTTGGATAAACTAGATATAAAATAAACCAAGAGAAACTAAGGAGGCACACAAGACAGGGGACTTTTGACACTAAAATATATTTTCTGAACAACTGACATCACAATTCTCAAAGTGTTGTGGCATTGGGAAGGCTCAAGATGTACAATTCTAGCCACAGAGGAAGGACAGAGAGCCTGTTGGATGGAATATTTCCAGGCAGTGCTCAAGCAGCTAGAACCACTAACACACACTGAGAGACATGAATAAATATCAGACTTCCCTATATTACTAGAAGTAATCACATTTGAGGAAGTAAGTGAGGCTATAAACTAACCAAAGGTAAAGCTCTGATAAGACAGATGATGAAATGTTAAAAGCTAGAGAGGAAGTGATGGTGAATTACATGCACAGATTGTACATATTCATTTTGGAAAAGAGATCTGTCCTAAAGATTGGAGAAGAAATGTCATCTGTAAAATCCCTAAAAAGTGGGACCAGCTTATTTGTGATAATTGGAGAGGCTGAAACCCCTGTCTGTACCTGGAAAATTGTTTTGCATTATCATTTTGAATGGGATGAAAACTGCTGTTGATTAAAGTACTCATGGATGAAAAGGCTGGATTTTGATATGGTAGCTCAAGTTCAGACCAGATTTTCACCTTGAGAAGACTTATGGAAAAAGGCTTATAATACCAGCAGAAGATGGTTTCTAACTTCTGTAATTTTATGAAAACATTTGATAGAGTCCATAGAGAAACCCTTTGGAAGATCCTGAGACACTGCTGAATTCCAGCAAAGATTGTTAATTTGATAAAACCTTTGTATGATAAGTGAGTATGCTGCCTCAGGTCAGAGAGAAAGGAGACACAGAATGGTTTAAGATTGTTAATGGCATAAGGCAAGATTATGTACTATCTCCATGCCTCTTCTGCATTATCATAGACTATAGACTTTGTGATGAGAAGAGCAACAGCTACTGCTGAGGACACTGGGATTAGCTGGGCAGGAGATAAACTGCAAGTTTTATATTTTTCAGATGATACAGTCATATTGGACACCAACTTGGGTGGAATGAAAAGACTGATTATAAAAACAGAAACTGCTAAAATGGGACTTTGTATCAGTATGCCGAAGACCAAGCACATGGAGACAGGAGAGAATGCTGTCAACATGGTGGATGTGTGATTGATAGAGAACAATACAAAAGAGTTGATGACTTTGTCAACCTGTGGAACTCTTTGCCAGAGGATGTTGTGAAGTTCAAGACTATAACAGGGTTCAAAAAAGAACGCGATAAATTCACGGATGATAGGTCCATCAATGGCTATTAGCCAGGATGGGCAGAGATGGTGTCCCTAGCCTCTGTTTCCAGAAGCTGGGAATGGGTGACATGAGATGGATCACTTTTTTCATTCGCTCTGAAGCACCTGGCATTAGCCACTGTTGGAAACCGGGATACTGGGCTAGATGGACCTTTGGTCTGACCATTCTTATGTCTATCTTGGAAGTAAAATAACTGTTAATAGCAGCTCATTAAAGTGAATGCAAGAATTGGTAAAGCCCGTGGATCATTTTCTCATTTGTCAAACATCTGAAAGAGTAAGAAGATAAATCTACACACTAAAATGAGATTGCACAATGCTATTCTCTTTTCAGTACTATTGTGTGCCTAAGAAACATGGCAGATGGTGTCAGTATATAACAGGAAACTGAATGCATTCCACCAGCATTGTTTAAGAAGAATTTTAGGAATTCATTAGAGAGACTGCAACCAATGTGGAAGTGCTGCACTACATGGGTCAGCAGACTGTGGACTCAATAATTAGACAGTTGGCTAGTGTTGTTCAACCATGTTATCAGACTACCCGGTGTTAGAAGCACAGGTAAGTCTTGGAATGGATTTGACCTGAAGGAAAGAGAAGGTGTGGAGAAAAAAGAATGACCTATTACGATCAAAATGGATGCTGCCATCATGAAGATAACTTACGATGGAGTCAAACATCTTGCTCTGTCTGGACAGCAGTGGGAAAAATTGGTTACCTAGTGTTTCAAGGCCCAGGAGAATCTAAGAGAGTCTTTACACCACTCTGGCAGGAAGGAGGTGGAAGGATGTTCCAGTGGATAAGACCTAACCAAGAACTCCTAAGCCTAGAACTTAGGAGACCCAAATTCAATGTCTTGCTTGTGAAAGGTACTGTGTGGAGAACGAGGAGCATTGGCATTTTAAGAAGTACAAGGCAATCCTAGGCAAAAGTGTGGTCTAAAACAGGGGTTCTCAACCTTTTTCTTTCTGAGGCCCCGGCCACCATGCTATAAAAATTCCATGGCCCAGCTGTGCCACAACAATTGTTTTTCTGCATATAAAAGCCAGGACCAGCATTAGGGGGTAGCAAACAGGGCAATTGCCCGGGGCCCCATACCACCGGGGGCACTGTGAAGCAAAGTTGCTCAGACTTTGGCATCAGCCCTTAGTGGTGGGGCTTGGTGCCCCAGGCTGCAGTCCCATGCATAAGGACTTTGACTTTCTGCCCTGGGCCCTACTGAGTCTAACACTGGCCATGCTTGGTGGATCCCCTGAAATCTGCTCACAGCCCCCTAGGTGGCCCTGGACCCCTGGTTGAGAACCACTGGTCTAACACATAGAAATAGGGTTGTCTAGATAGGTAAATAAGCAGATGCCCTGAAAATGCATCCAAGCATAGACAAAAAGCCTTAATATATATATATATATATATATATATATATATATGGAGCAGAGATTAAGAAAGGCGCTGAGCTCCCTCAATTCCTATTTATGTTGGGAGTGTGCAACACACTGTAACACAGGGCCTTGGTTTGGTAATGGAGTTTATAAAAGAGAAACAACTGCTCTATCTGGGAATGAGACATGCTCAGGATTGCCCAAGATGACATGGCAGAGTAATATGTGGTGCCCCATTTATAACTGATTTGACTGGTTTCAATGGGATCAGACCCATTATCTATTAGCCTCTGTTTGTCACACACCTGAATTGTGCAGCTCTTGATGTTAAAAAACTACTCATAGACTTTAAGGTCAGAAGGGACCATCGTGATCATCTAGTCTGACTTCCTGCACATTGTAGGTCACAGAACCTCGCCCACTCCTGAAATAAACCTCTAACCACAGACTGAGTTACTGAAGTCCTCAAATCGTGGTTTAAAGACTTCAAGTTACAGAGAATCCACCATTTACATTAGTTTAAACCTGCAAATGACCTGTGCCCTATGCTGTAAAGCTGAGGGACGTACTGGCCGCCGCTTCCAGCAGCTCCCATTGGCCTGGAGAAGCGAACTGCGGCCACTGGGAGCTGCGATCAGCTGAACCTGTGGACGCAGCAGGTAGACAAACCAGCCGGGCCCACCAGGGGCTTTCCCTACACAAGCAGCGGAACAAGTTTGGGAACCACTGCTGTAGTGGAAGGCAAAATGCCACTAAGGTCTCTGCCAATCTGATTCAGGAGAAAATTCCTCCCCAACCTCAAATATGGCGATCAGTTAGATCCTGAGCATGTGGGCAACACCCACCAAGCAGATACCTGGGAAAGAAGCCCTCCCCATTTGGTGTCCTGTCTCCAGCAGTTGGAAATTTTTGCTACTGACAGCTGCCGAATGCCACATGCCATTGTGGGCAGTCCCATCATACTATCCCTTCCATAAACTTATCAAGCTCAGTCTTGAAGCCAGTTAGGTTTTTTGCCACCACTGCTCCTTTTGGAAGGCTGTTCCAGAACTTCTGTGATGGTTAGAAAGAAACCTTTGCCTAATTTCAAGCCTAAACTTGTTGATGGCCTGTTTTATATCCATTTGTTCTTGTGCCAACATTGGCTTTTAATTTAACTAACTCCTCTCCCTCCCTGGTATTTATCCCTCTGATGTATTTATAGAAAGCACTCATATCTCCCCTCTCCATTCAAAAACTAACAAAAGGAATTGTCCATTCCTAAATAAATGCTGATTACGATAATTTAAGAATTCTGTGTGTGCTGTCTATTCATTTATTCTTTAAAATAAATATCCCACTTCTCAGGTCAAATATCTGCTAACAACTCAGCAACATGACAGCACTAATATTTGGGTATGCACACAGAGCTATCATTATACCTCTTACCAAGCACAGAATGACTGCTCAACGGTTTGCACATACTTTGTCTGACCTGCTTTATACCTAATTTTTTTTTTTACTGGAGCAACATTTTCCAGAAAGGAAGGTTATGGCTTCAACCACGACAAACACTCTATCTTTTAAAGACTTCACCCAACACTCTGAAGATACTTTCCATTCATTCCTTATCTCAGTGTTTACAAGTATCATACATTCCCTGCATTACAACAGAATCATTGGACCAGATCTTCAACTGGTGCAATTCTATGGAGCTGAACCAAGTTATAGTGGAGGATCTGGCCCAATGATTTTTTTAGGACCATTTTGTTTCAAAATTTTGTCATCTTTCCAATAAAATGTAATGTACACTGGGAACACAGTTTTGCAATTTAAAAATTCAAACCTGTTTCCTCTTCTCTTGACCAGCACTAATTCAGTCAGTAACAACCTCCATGAAATTTGGAGGGAGGAACACAGATTGCAGGAGGGAAGCATCTGAAGGAAGTATGAGGCGGTCAGTCTGTAGGCACATGGCTAGAATTCTAGCTGTAGTTGCAACATCTCTGTAAATAGTTCTCTTAATGAGAAGCCAGTGTAATTTATAAGCATGAAGCCCTCTCATGTTACTACCTAGAAAACGGTAACTAAAACAGTATCTATCTGCTACCAATTTAACAGCTAAATAAGCCATCTTCATAATACTTCACACTTTCTTTATCAGAGAGGGTTTTGCTGTCAGAATTGTTTCCTCACTTCAATAAACTGAATTTAAAATTTCAAAAAGCATTTTTCACACTGGGAAATTTAAAAAATATACAAGAAGCTGTTTGAATAATATGTCACATAGTACACATTTGAGAATGAGAACAAAAAGAAAACTGGATTATATGTATGCCCTCCATCTCAGACCATGAATTACTTACTTTACTCATGCAAGTATTCCCATTGGTTTCAGTAAGACTACTGCATGAGTAAGGCAAGCAGGATTTGGATCAATGCTTACTTTAAATGCAAATTAAAAACACAGTACTAAATTAGGAAACAAGACCTTGTTTACATTTGCAGTGGTGTATGTGGTACATGCAGCAGTGAAAGGCAGGCTCCATCCACATTCATTGGTTGATATTTGCACCTGCACTTTGGACAGATTGAAAGGTAAGCCATGTCTACACTGGCACAGTTACAGCACCAGCAGTTACAGCACCGCTCAGAGAGTGCTGAAGGGAAACCACTGTTCTGTGTTCACACTGTCAGCTGCCTGTGCAATAGCGTGTTCACACTTGCAGCGGTATTCGGAGCAATGCACTCTGGTCAGCTATTCCACAGAGCACCTCTTTCTTTTCTGCCGCTAAGACTTGTGAGAAGACAGAGGGGTTGCGGGGCATCCTGGGTCCTGTCCCAATGACCCATGATGCATTGCTTTGCATCCCAGCAATCCCTGTGCTTCCATCCTCATTTGCCGCCATCTTTCAATGGTTTCTGTACTGCGCACCCTTCCTCTTCGGGCTGCAGGAATGGATCCCGAACTGTTGACCAGTATGCTGCTCACTCTGACCAACACGTCACGAGTGGCAGTGGAATTATTCCTTAAACTACAAAGGCAAGAGGAGTGCGACATTGATCTCGCCATGCATAGCAGCTACGACACAAGATTGCTTGTGGCATTAACGAAGGTGCTGACCATAGTGGAACTCTACTTTTCGGCTCGGGAAACAAGCACTGAGTGGTGGGATCACATCATCATGCACGTCTGGGATGATGAGCAGTGGCTGCAGAACTTTCGCATAAGGAAAGCCACATTCATGGGACTGTGTGATGAACTCACCCCAGCCCTCCTGCACAAGGACACGAGAATGAGAGCTGCCCTGCCGTTGGAGAAGCGTGTGGAGATTGTACTGTGGAAGCTGACTACTCCAGCCTGCTACTGATCAGTTGCTAATCAATTCGGAGTGGGAAAGTCTACCGTTGGAGTCATGTTGACGGAAGCATGCAGGGCCATTAATCGCATCCTGCTCCTAAAGTCCATGACTCTGGGCAACGTGTGACATTGTAGATGGCTTTGCACAAATGGGTTTTCCTAACTGCTGAGGGGCGATGGATGGCATGCATATTCCAATTCTACCACCAGACCACCTAACCACTGAGTATATCAATTGCAAGGGATATTTCTCAATGGTTCTCCAGGCCCTTGTGGATCACCGTGGGCATTTCACAGACATTAACGCAGGCTGGTCCGGAAAGGTGCGTGACGCATGCATCTTTTGGAACAACGGCCTGTTCAGGAAGTTGCAAGCAGGGACTTTCTTCCCAGACAAGAAGACCACAATAGGGGGAAGTTGAAATGCCCATTGTGATCCCACATACCCCTTAATGCCGTGGCTTATGAAGTCATACATGGGGCACCTTGGCAGCAGCAAGGAGCGGTTAAACAACAGGCTGAGCAAGTGCAGAATGACTGTTGAGTGTACATTTGGCCATTTAAAAGCCTGTTGGTGATGTCTGTATGGGAAGCTGGACAAGGCCCATGACAATATTCCTTTGCTTATAGCCATGTGCTGTACGTGCCATAATATTTGTGACGAGAAGGATGAAAGCTTAACTCAGGTCTGGACAGCAGAGGCTCAGCACCTGGAGGCTGAGTTTGAACAGCCAGAGACCAGGGCTATTAGAGGGGCACAGTGCAGGGCCATAAGGATCAGGGATGCCTTGAGGCAGAAATTTGAAGCTGAAAGACATTAATATTTGTTGCTATGCTCGGGAGCGCAGTGCTTTGTAATGCTAAGAGGTGATTGGTGCACATGATGCAAATGTGGGTTTAACATAATTGTGTGTTGCTTTGCAGGACTCTCTTTGCTTTCAATTAATAAAATAAAGATTGCTTTCAAACCAACACAGTTTTTTATTAAAAGACAGCAACTGGAGGAGAGAGTCAAACAAAACAAAAAAAAACCCAGAAGCAGTGAGGGAGATGGGGGAAGGGAAGGTCCCAGGAAAAAGAAGGGTCCCGGGACGGCTAAAGATTTGTAATCATATCCAACCCTCTCCTTTGGAGTACAATGCAATGGACACTGTACTTCAGCAGGGCCAAACTGTAGAGGGATGGGTGTTGAGTGCAGTGGATAGTGGGAATCCGCAGTGCTGGATTGTGAGGGGGAGGAGTGGAATGCCACGGATATAGACTGCAGCCAGGAGGTTGATAAGAGTGTGTTGGTGGTGTCTGGGGGGCACATGGGAAAGAGTTTTGCGACAGCAGCTGCAGGGGAGACTGAGTGCAGAGCTACTCGGTTTGAGGAACTAGTATCGCCTGGAATGTGTCTGCTTGGTGATCCATAAGCTTTAAGAGCTGCTCTGTGGCTGTATTCCGGCGTGCCGCGTTCTCCATTTGGTCCCTCTTCTCGCTGTCCCGTTACTCCTTCAATTCCTGTTTCTCGGTGGCAGAGATGGCATAACATCACACAGAAAGGCCTCCTTCGTTCTTCTTGGCTGCTTTCTAATTCTGCACAGCCATTCTGCTGCCGATAACAAAGAGGGAGGTTGGGCTCCCAAGGTCATATCTGTGAAGTTTAAACACAACATTTTACAGCAGCAGTATTGTTTAGCATTACAAATGTAGGGTTGCAATTTTCTAATTGCACAAAACCGAATGCCCTAGCCCCACCCCTTCCCCAGGACCCATCTGCTGCCCCTCCCTTTCCCCGAGGCCCCATCCCCCATTCACTCATTCCCCCTCCCTCAGTGGCTTGCTCTCCCCCACCCTCACTCACTTTTATGGGGCTGGGGCAGGGGGTTGGGGTGTGGGAGAGGACTCTAAGTGGGGTGCAGGCTCTCAGGTGGGTTCAGGGTTCTGGAGAGTGCTCTGAGGTGCAGGACAGGGCTCTGGGTTTGGGCGGGGACTCAGAGCTGGGGTAGGGGCTCAGGGTTGGGGCACAGGCTTACCTCAGGCAGCTCCCGGTGGCACAGTGGGGCTAAGGCAGACTCCCTGCCTGTCCTGGCACTGCGCTGTGCCATGGAAGTGGCCAGCAGGTCCAGCTCCGAGGCCGGGGGGCCAGGAGGCTCTGCATGCTGCTCTCGCCCACAGACACTGCCTCCCCAGCCCCCATTGGCTGCAGTTCCCAGCCAATGGGAGTGCAGAGCCGGTGCTCAGGATGGGGGCAGCGCGTGGAGCCACATGGCTCCCTGCCTAGGAGCCGGACCTGCTGGCCACTTCCAGGGCACAGTGCAGTGCCAGGACATGTAGGGACTAGCCTTCCTTAGCCCTGCAGCACCACCAACTGGACTTTTAATGGCCCAGTCGGGCGTTCCAGTCAAAAATTGGACACTTGGCA
The DNA here is from genome assembly GCF_965140235.1 of Caretta caretta. Classification (NCBI taxonomy): domain Eukaryota; kingdom Metazoa; phylum Chordata; order Testudines; family Cheloniidae; genus Caretta; species Caretta caretta. The sequence goes on along the minus strand of NC_134213.1, from coordinate 62,285,275 downwards.
ACCCGAGGGAGGAGTTGATATTAAAATATTGAAGTCATGTCCTGTTCAAAGAACAGCAGCTTCAGGGACTGTACATTGAGGCATAGAAAAAACAGTCCTTTTGACAGACTAGATATCAAAAACATTGACAAGATGAATGTGACTTAGCCTAGGGCTGATTTAAATGTATTGCCTTTTCATCGAAGGACTATAAAGGTTTTCTGTCTGGAGTTCACTGACATTTTGAAATATGTAAAATGATTCCATAAGACAATTTCTGCTCATGTATACACAACTGGGAAAAAAAGACACCGCTGACATCAACCAGCAGTAGTTTCTCTTTCTGTGCCATACTTTCTGTAAAGCTGAATGTGTTCTCTGAAATGATTGGATAAAAGTTATTGCTTGATTTAAATGGTCCTGCTTCGCTTAATTTCTTTCAAGACCTGATCCCATGACATGTAGAGCACACCCACTGAAGTCAACAACACTATGCTGATGTACATCAGCTGAAGAGCTCTGTGTTGCTACCTCTCTGGTCAGACACTATATTTGTTTTGTTGGTAACCCATTTAGTCAGGCATTGCTCGCCACACTCGTGAATTTCTCCTTTACAGGAGGTAGCTAAAACTGGCCTGCCTGTATGGGTAGTTTTTGTAATATGTATTTGTTTGTTCTCAATTTTTCACAACTTGTCTAGATGGTCTGATGCAGGGTGTGGGAAGGTGGGGATGAAGAAAGCCATAAAATATAATTAAAATAACACATAGGAGAGTAGTTTCTGTGTTATGGCTGGGGCAAAACAGATTGAAATTTGTCAAGTTTATTGTTGTGTGAATGGAGACTGGACAATTGAGAGATGACTACTTCCTTAAGCACTGTGTGAGCAAGCAAAGGTTAAAGGTGGAGCTGTAATTAGAGGAAACGTCAGAGGATTAATTTTATGGTAGACGAACAAAAATGATCGTTCATTAAGAGGAAGAGAACTGGAATTATCTTTGCATGATATGAGTGAGTTTAATCCATTTTTATATTCAGACTTTTGGCAGATTTTATTAAAATAAATTTGATTATAGTTTTTATTACTGGGCAATTGTATACTTGTATGACACCTGTACAGCAATTGTCATTGCTACCTAGCAACCTAGCTATCTTTGCCTTTAATTAAATAATTATTTCAGTTTGATAACAATGACATATTCTAGGTGATCCCTTAAATACTTAAGGAACTTGTCTGCTATAGCTCTTGAACGATGTAATTTCATTTTTTAAAATAATAGTTTTCTGTCATCATGCTAATATTTTTTCAGCCAATTCAAAAATGTAGGACACTAGAATTTTAGATGGATTAGTAATACTTTAAACATTATTGCTTATGGAAGTTGAAGCTAGACAAATTCAGACTGGAAAAAAGGCATAACTTTTTAATGGTGAGAGTAATTAACCATTGGAACAATTTACCAAGGGTTATGGTGGATTCTCCATCACTGAATTTTTAAATCAAGATTGGATGGTTTTCTAAGAGATATCCTCTGGGACTAATTTTGGGGAAGTTCTATGGCCTGTGTTACACAGGAGGTCAGACTAGATGATCACAGTGGTCCCTTCTAGCCTTTGAATCTATGAGTGAATAGTAACAATCATATAATAAAACTTTGCCTTCGGTATTACCTTTTGTCAAGGTTCCTTCCCCACTCTGAACTTTAGGGTACAGATGTGGGGACCTCCATGAAAGACCCCCTAAGCTTATTCTTACCAGCTTAGGTTAAAACTTCCCCAAGGTACAAATTATTTTACCTTTTGTCCCTGGACTTTATTGCTGCCACCACCAAGCATCTAACAAATATAACAGAGAAAGAGCCGACTTGGAAACGTCCTTCCCCCCCAAATATACCCCCCCACAAGCCCTACCCCCCCTTTCCTGGGGAAGGCTTGATAAAAATCCTCACCGATTTGCATAGGTGAACACAGACCCAAACCCTTGGATCTTAAGAACAATGAAAAAGCAATCAGGTTCTTAAAAGAAGAATTGTAATTAAAGAAAAAGTAAAAAAAATCACCTCTGTAAAATCGGGATGGTAAATACCTTACAGGATAATCAGATTCAAAATACAGAGAATCCCTCTAGGCAAAACCTTAAGTTACAAAAAGGCACAAAAACAGGAATATACATTCCATTCAGCACAACTTATTTTATCAGCCATTTAAACAAAACAGAATCTAACGCATATCTAACTAGATTGCTTATTAACCCTTTACAGGAGTTCTGACGTGCATTCCTGCTCTGGTCCTGGCAAAAGAAATCACAGACAGAGAGAGCCCTTTGTTTCCCCCCCACCTCCAGCTTTGAAAGTATCTTGTCTCCTCATTGGTCATTTTGGTCAGGTGCCAGCGACCTTTAGCTTCTTAACCCTTTACAGGTGAAAGTGTTTTTCCTCTGGCCAGGAGGGATTTAAAGGTGTTTACCCTTCCCTTTATATTTATTACACCTTTCATTTACGTTTATCAAAGCTTTTTTCTGTTTGTTTACAGTTCATGGGTAAATATATTCCTGATACATTGTCTTGCTATATGAACTTGGGCAAATAGCTTAACTTCTGTGCCTCAGTTTCCTCCTCTGTAAACAAACAGAAAAAAGCTTTGATAAACTTAAATGAAAGGTAATACCAAAGGCAAAGTTTTATTATATGATTGTTGCTATATATATATATATATACATACACAAACACACACATACACACACACACACACAGGTAAATACACACCAAAGCTGCCTAATTATACATTTGCTTGAGAAATTCTTAGACGTACAATTTGATGGCTAATGTTTTGCATATCTGGCCCTAAATTTTGGAGTGCCCCCAGAGGTCTGCTGAGATAGATGGAGCAGTTCATCCCTCTCAGAGTTATTGTTTTATGTGCTCTTCAGACATTACTGCATTAGTTAGTTTAAATCAGGTTTTCCCTTGTGACCATAAGGACTAGGAACCTTTTTAAATAAAAGCCAGCTGAGGTTCTGATTTCATATTAGGATTTGAGGTCCTAACCATGAGCCTGCAGTGCCTCTGTCTTAATTGGGCCCTGTGTCCAGCCATGTGGGAATCAGCTAGCAGTAACATGGCTCTTTAAGCAGTCATGCTGCCAGCAGGAGTGGGAGGCCTGAAGGCAGCTTGTTACAGGCACTGGGCTTCAGCGGGAGTGATGAGATTTATGTGGATTCCTGTGACCAGTAACAACTTAGGGTATGTCTACACTACGGAATAAGGTCGAATTTATAGAAGTCGTTTTTTTAGAAATCGGTTTTATAAATTCGAGTGTGTGTGTCCCCACAGAAAATGCTCTAAGTGCATTAAGTGCATTAACTCGGCGGAGCGCTTCCACAGTACCGAGGCAAGCGTCGACTTCCGGAGCGTTGCACTGTGGGTAGCTATCCCACAGTTCCCGCAGTCTCCGCTGCCCATTGGAATTCTGGGTTGAGATCCCAATGCCTGATGGGGCTAAAACATTGTCGCGGGTGGTTCTGGGTACATATCGTCAGCCTCCCGTTCCCTCCCTCCCCCCGTGAAAGCAAGGGCAGACAATCATTTCGCGCCTTTTTTCCTGAGTTACCTGTGCAGACGCCATACCATGGCAAGCATGGAGCCCGCTCAGGTAACCGTCACCCTATGTCTCCTGGGTGCTGGCAGACGCGGTACGGCATTGCTACACAGTAGCAGCAACCCCTTGCCTTGTGGCAGCAGACGGTACAGTACGACTGGTAGCCGTCATCGTCATGTCTGAGGTGCTCCTGGTCGCCTCTGTGAGGTCGATCAGGAGCGCCTGGGCAGACATGGGCACAGGGACTAAATTTGGAGTGACTTGACCAGGTCATTCTCTTTAGTCCTGCAGTCAGTCCTATTGAACCGTCTTATGGTGAGCGGGCAGGCGATACGGACTGCTAGCAGTCGTACTGTACCATCTTCTGCCGAGCAGTCATGAGATGTGGATGGCATGCAGTCCTTCTGCACCGTCTGCTGCCAGCCAAAGATGTAAAAGATAGATGGAGTGGGTCAAAACAAGAAATAGACCAGATTTGTTTTGTACTCATTTGCTTCCCCCCCTCCCCTGTCTTAGGGGACTCATTCTTCTAGATCACACTGCAGTCACTTACAGAGAAGGTGCAGCGAGGTAAATCTAGCCATGTATCAATCAGAGGCCAGGCTAACCTTCTTGCTCCAATAAGGACAATAACTTAGGTGCACCATTTCTTATTGGAACCCTCCGTGAAGTCCTGCCTGAAATACTCCTTGATGTAAAGCCACCCCCTTTGTTGATTTTAGCTCCCTGAAGCCAACCCTGTAAGCGCCCCTCCCAGCGTCAGAGCAATGGCAAACAATCGGGCATCTGAGAGTGCTGTCCAGAGCAGTCACAATGGAGCGCTCTGATGGGGCTAAAACATTGTCGCGGGTGGTTCTGGGTACGTGTCGTCAGGCCCCCGTTCCCTCCCTCCCTCCGTGAAAGCAAGGGCAGACAATCATTTCGCGCCTTTTTTCCTGAGTTACCTGTGCAGACGCCATACCACAGCAAGCATGGAGCCCGCTCAGGTAACCGTCACCCTATGTCTCCTGGGTGCTGGCAGACGCGGTACGGCTTTGCTGCACAGTAGCAGCAACCCCTTGCCTTCTGGCAGCAGACGGTGCAATACGACTGGTAGTCGTCCTCATCGTGTCCGAGGTGCTCCTGGCCGCGTCGGCTGGGAGCGCCTGGGCAGACATGGGCGCAGGGACTAAATTTGGAGTGACTTGACCAGGTCATTCTCTTTAGTCCTGCAGTCAGTCCTATTGAACCGTCTTATGGTGAGCAGGCAGGCGATACGGACTGCTAGCAGTCGTACTGTACCATCTTCTGCCAGGCAGGCAAGAGATGAGGATTGCTAGCAGTCGTATTGCACCATCTTCTGCCAGGCAGGCAAGAGATGGGGATGGCTAGCAGTCGTACTGTACCATCTTCTGCCGAGCAGCCATGAGATGTGGATGGCATGCAGTCCTTCTGCACCGTCTGCTGCCAGCCAAAGATGTAAAAGATAGATGGAGTGGGTCAAAACAAGAAATAGACCAGATTTGTTTTGTACTCATTTGCCTCCTCCCCTGTCTAGGGGACTCATTCCTCTAGGTCACACTGCAGTCACTCACAGAGAAGGTGCAGCGAGGTAAATCTAGCCATGTATCAATCAGAGGCCAGGCTAACCTCCTTGTTCCAATAACAACGATAACTTAGGTGCACCATTTCTTATTGGAACCCTCCGTGCAGTCCTGCCTGAAATACTCCTTGATGTACAGGCACCCCCTTTGTTGATTTTAGCTCCCTGAAGCCAACCCTGTAAGCCGTGTCGTCAGTCGCCCCTCCCTCCGTCAGAGCAACGGCAGACAATCGTTCCGCGCCTTTTTTCTGTGCGGATGCCATACCACGGCAAGCATGGAGCCCGCTCAGCTCACTTTGGCAATTAGGAGCACATTAACCACCACACGCATTATTCAGCAGTATATGCAGCACCAGAACATGGCAACACGATACCGGGCGAGGAGGCGACGTCAGCGCGGTCCCGTGAGTGATCAGGACATGGACACAGATTTCTCTGAAAGCATGGGCCCTGACAATGCATGCTAATGCATGGTGCTAATGGGGCAGGTTCATGCTGTGGAACGCCAATTCTGGGCTCGGGAAACAAGCACAGACTGGTGGGACCGCATAGTGTTGCAGGTCTGGGACGATTCCCAGTGGCTACGAAACTTTCGCATGCGTAAGGGCACTTTCATGGAACTTTGTGACTTGCTTTCCCCTGTCCTGAAGCGCATGAATACCAAGATGAGAGCAGCCCTCACAGTTGAGAAGCGAGTGGCGATAGCCCTGTGGAAGCTTGCAACGCCAGACAGCTACCGGTCAGTTGGGAATCAATTTGGAGTGGGCAAATCTACTGTGGGGGCTGCTGTGATGCAAGTAGCCCACGCAATCAAAGATCTGCTGATATCAAGGGTAGTGACCCTGGGAAATGTGCAGGTCATAGTGGATGGCTTTGCTGCAATGGGATTCCCTAACTGTGGTGGGGCTATAGATGGAACCCATATCCCTATCTTGGCACCGGAGCACCAAGCCGCCGAGTACATAAACCGCAAGGGGTACTTTTCGATAGTGCTGCAAGCTCTGGTGGATCACAAGGGACGTTTCACCAACATCAACGTGGGATGGCCGGGAAAGGTGCATGATGCTCGCATCTTCAGGAACTCTGGTCTGTTTCAAAAGCTGCAGGAAGGGACTTTATTCCCAGACCAGAAAATAACTGTTGGGGATGTTGAAATGCCTATATGTATCCTTGGGGACCCAGCCTACCCCTTAATGCCATGGCTCATGAAGCCGTACACAGGCAGCCTGGACAGTGGTCAGGAGCTGTTCAACTACAGGCTGAGCAAGTGCAGAATGGTGGTAGAATGTGCATTTGGACGTTTAAAGGCGCGCTGGCGCAGTTTATTGACTCGCTTAGACCTCAGCGAAACCAATATTCCCACTGTTATTACTGCTTGCTGTGTGCTCCACAATATCTGTGAGAGTAAGGGGGAGACGTTTATGGCGGGGTGGGAGGTTGAGGCAAATCGCCTGGCTGCTGGTTACGCGCAGCCAGACACCAGGGTGGTTAGAAGAGCACAGGAGGGCGTGGTACGCATCAGAGAAGCTTTGAAAAACAGTTTCATGACTGGCCAGGCTACGGTGTGAAAGTTCTGTTTGTTTCTCCCTGATGAAACCCCCCGCCCCTTGGTTCACTCTACTTCCCTGTAAGCTAACCACCCTCCCCTCCTCCCTTTAATCATTGCTTGCAGAGCCAATAAAGTCATTGCTGCTTCACAGTCATGCATTCGTTATTCATTCATCACACAAATAGGGGGATGACTACCAAGGTATCCCAGGAGGGGTGGTGGAGGAGGGAAGGAAAATGCCACACAGCACTTTAAGCACAGCACTTTAAAAGTTTACAACTTTAAAATTTATTGAATGACAGCCTTCTTTTTTTTGGGCAATCCTCTGTGGGGGAGTGGCTGGTTGGCTGGAGGCCTCCCCACCGCGTTCTTGGGCGTCTGGGTGTGGAGGCTATGGAACTTGGGGAGGAGGGCGGTTGGTTACAGAGGGGCTGCAGTGGCAGTCTGTGCTCCAGCTGCCTTTGCTGCAGCTCAACCATACACTGGAGCATACTGGTTTGGTCCTGCAGCAGCCTCAGCATTGAATCCTGCCTCCTCTCATCACGCTGCCGCCACCTTTGAGCTTCAGCCCTGTCTTCAGCCCGCCACTTACTCTCTTCAGCCCGCCACTTACTCTCTTCAGCCCTCCACCTCTCCTCCCGGTCATTTTGTGCTTTCCTGCACTCTGACATTATTTGCCTCCACGCATTCGTCTGTGCTCTGTCAGTGTGGGAGGACAGCATGAGCTCGGAGAACATTTCATCGCGAGTGCGTTTTTTTTTCTTTCTAAGCTTCACTAGCCTCTGGGAAGGAGAAGATCCTGTGATCATTGAAACACATGCAGCTGGTGGAGAAAAAAAAAGGGACAGCGGTATTTAAAAAGACACATTTTATAAAACAGTGGCTACACTCTTTCAGGGTAAACCTTGCTGTTAACATTACATACATAGCACATGTGCTTTCGTTACAAGGTCGCATTTTGCCTCCTCCCACCGCGTGATTTTGGTTGAATGCCAGCAAACATACACTGCAATGCTTTGTTCTACAGTGATTCCCCAGTACGTGTTGCTGTTAACATTACATACATAGCACATGTGCTTTCGTTACAAGGTCGCATTTTGCCTCCTCCCACCGCGTGATTTTGGTTGAATGCCAGCAAACATACACTGCAATGCTTTGTTCTACAGTGATTCCCCAGTACGTGTTGCGGGCCTGGAGTGGTAAAGTGTCCTACCATGAAGGACGAAATAAGGCTGCCCTCCCCAGAAACCTTTTGCAAAGGCAGAACCGCAAATGCCAGGGCAAAGTAATCCTTTCACATGCTTGCTTTTAAACCATGTATAGCATTTTAAAAGGTACACTCACCAGAGGTCCCTTCTCCGCCTGCTGAGTCCAGGAGGCAGCCTTGGGTGGGTTCGGGGGGTACTGGCTCCAGGTCTAGGGTGAGAAACAGTTCCTGGCTGTCGGGAAAACCGGTTTCTCCGCTTGCTTGCTGTGAGCTATCTACAACCTCCTCATCATCATCTTCTTCGTCCCCAAAACCTACTTCTGTATTGCCTCCATCTCCATTGAAGGAGTCAAACAACACGGCTGGGGTAGTGGTGGCTGAACCCCCTAAAATGGCATGCAGCTCATCATAGAAGCGGCATGTTTGGGGCTCTGACCCAGAGCGGCTGTTCGCCTCTCTGGTTTTCTGGTAGGCTTGCCTCAGCTCCTTCAGTTTCACGCGGCACTGCTTCGGGTCCCTGTTATGGCCTCTGTCCTTCATGCCCTGGGAGATTTTCAGAAAGGTTTTGGCATTTCGAAAACTGGAACGGAGTTCTGATAGCACGGATTCCTCTCCCCAAACAGCGATCAGATCCCGTACCTCCCGTTCGGTCCATGCTGGAGCTCTTTTGCGATTCTGGGACTCCATCATGGTCACCTCTGCTGATGAGCTCTGCATGGTCACCTGCAGCTTGCCACGCTGGCCAAACAGGAAATGAGATTCAAAAGTTCGCGGTTCTTTTCCTGTCTACCTGGCCAGTGCATCTGAGTTGAGAGCGCTGTCCAGAGCGGTCAGAATGGAGCACTCTGGGATAGCTCCCGGAGGCCAATACCATCGAATTGTGTCCACAGTACCCCAAATTCGAGCCGGCAACGTCAATTTAAGCGCTAATCCACTTGTCAGGGGTGGAGTAAGGAAATCGATTTTAAGAGCCCTTTAAGTCGAAATAAAGGGCTTCATTGTGTGGACGGGTGCAGGTTTAAATCGATTTAACGCTGCTAAATTCGACCTAAAGTCCTAGTGTAGACCAGGGCTCAGGGAACTCAAACCCTTATCCATTTCACCAGGGAGGTTGGATGATTACCTCCTTTCCCTCCCCCCCCCCCCCCAATAAAATGATAAACACATTAATCGGAACAGGGTCTTTAGACTGTAAATTCCCTGAGCTAGGCAGTGGGTCTAACCTGTTGTGTGACCTTGGGAAAGTCACTTAACCTCTTTACTTCAGGGTCCCTCTCTGAAAATAGTGGATAATAGTAATATCTTTTGTAAAGCACTTAAGTCTCCAAATTAAAAATCCAATGTAAGAGCAAAGTACCATATTCTGTTTTGTATGCTGCATGCTCTCATAACATTTTGTGTACCCGTAATTTATTTTCTAGAGCCAGATTTTCATACAGTGATGTCAGAGATGCAAACATATTTCTTGTGACTATTTTTGCATATATAATTACCACAGTTGTGTCTATTGCTATTCCATTTGCATGAGCAAATACCTGATTTGCATGGTAACTGTGTATACAGTGATAGGTGCAAATATTCATGGAGGTCTCTGGCCTCACTTAATGAAAAATCTGGCCCGAAAAGTTAATTGTATTTATAGTCCTCTTCTGGCAAAGGGATGAACTATGATGATGGCATAGGTCTTTTTGATCTTTAACTTATACTGTGATGAGCCTAAGCATGATATTCTTACTCTGTTTAGGAGTGATTTCCTGATAACAAATACAATGAGATCACATCATGGGCTAATTCTTGCAGAGTTTCATGTGTGGTGTTATACCACTGAATCACAGAGTATCCACAGCTTTTCAGATTCTTGTTTTATAGTATTGCATTCATTTAATTTAAAAGATAATCAAAACAGGTTTTCATAGAATCATAGAACCATAGAATCATAAAATATCAGGGCTGGAAGGGACCTCAGGAGGTCATCTAGTCCAACCCCCTGCTCAAAGCAGGACCAATCCCCAATTAAATCATCCCAGCCAGGGCTTTGTCAAGCCTGACCTTAAAAACCTCAAAGGAAGGAGATTCTACCACCTCCCTAGGTAACGCATTCCAGTGTTTCACCACCCTCCTAGTGAAAAAGTTTTTCCTAATATCCAACCTAAACCTCCCCCACTGCAACTTGAGACCATTACTCCTTGTCCTGTCCTCTTCTGCCACTGAGAATAGTCTAGAACCATCCTCTCTGGAACCACCTCTCTGGTAGTTGAAAGCAGCTATCAAATCCCCCCTCATTCTTCTCTTCTGCAGACTAAACAATCCCAGTTCCCTCAGCCTCTCCTCATAAGTCATGTGTTCCAGACCCCTAATCATTTTTGTTGCCCTTCGCTGGACTCTCTCCAATTTATCCACATCCTTCTTGTAGCGTGGGGCCCAAAACTGGACACAGTACTCCAGATGAGGCCTCACCAATGTCGAATAGAGGGGGACGATCACGTCCCTCGATCTGCTCGCTATGCCCCTACTTATACATCCCAAAATGCCATTGGCCTTCTTGGCAACAAGAGCACACTGCTGACTCATATCCAGCTTCTCGTCCACTGTCACCCCTAGGTCCTTTTCCGCAGAACTGCTGCCTAGCCATTCGGTCCCTAGTCTGTAGCTGTGCATTGGGTTCTTCCGTCCTAAGTGCAGGACCCTGCACTTATCCTTATTGAACCTCATCAGATTTCTTTTGGCCCAATCCTCCAATTTGTCTAGGTCCCTCTGTATCCTATCCCTGCCCTCCAGCGTATCTACCACTCCTCCCAGTTTAGTATCATCCGCAACTTTGCTGAGAGTGCAATCCACACCATCCTCCAGATCATTTATGAAGATATTGAACAAAACCGGCCCCAGGACCGTCCCCTGGGGCACTCCACTTGACATTGGCTGCCAACTAGACATGGAGCCATTGATCACTACCCGTTGAGCCCGACAATCTAGCCAACTTTCTACCCACCTTATAGTGCATTCATCCAGCCCATACTTCTTTAAATTGCTGACAAGAATACTGTGGGAGACTGTGTCAAAAGCTTTGCTAAAGTCAAGAAACAATACATCCACTGCTTTCCCTTCATCCACAGAACCAGTAATCTCATCATAGAAGGCGATTAGATTAGTCAGGCATGACCTTCCCTTGGTGAATCCATTCTGACTGTTCCTGATCACTTTCCTCTCATGTAAGTGCTTCAGGATTGATTCTTTGAGGACCTGCTCCATGATTTTTCCGGGGACTGAGGTGAGGCTGACTGGCCTGTAGTTCCCAGGATCCTCCTTCTTCCCTTTTTTAAAGATTGGCACTACATTAGCCTTTTTCCAGTCATCCGGGACTTCCCCCGTTCGCCACGAGTTTTCAAAGATAATGGCCAATGGCTCTGCAATCCCAGCCGCCAGTTCCTTTAGCACTCTCGGATGCAACTCGTCCAGCCCCATGGACTTGTGCACGTCCAGCTTTTCTAAATAGTCCCTAACCACCTCTTTCTCCACAGAGGGCTGGCCATCTACTTCCCATGTTGTGATGCCCAGCGCAGCAGTCTGGGAGCTGACCTTGTTAGTGAAGACAGAGGCAAAAAAAGCATTGAGTACATTAGCTTTTTCCACATCCTCTGTCACTAAGTTGCCTCCCTCATTCATTAAGGGGCCCACACTTTCCTTGGCTTTCTTCTTGTTGCCAACATACCTGAAGAAACCCTTCTTGTTACTCTTGACATCTCTTGCTAGCTGCACGTCCAGGTGTGATTTGGCCCTCCTGATTTCATTCCTACATGCCCAAGCAATATTTTTATACTCTTCCCTGGTCATATTTCCAACCTTCCACTTCTTGTAAGCTTCTTTTTTATGTTTAAGATCCGCTAGGATTTCACCATTAAGCCAAGCTGGTCGCCTGCCATATTTACTATTCTTTCGACACATCGGGATGGTTTGTCCCTGTAACCTCAACAGGGATTCCTTGAAATACAGCCAGCTCTCCTGGACTCCTTTCCCCTTCATGTTAGTCCCCCAGGGGATCCTACCCATCCGTTCCCTGAGGGAGTCGAAGTCTGCTTTCCTGAAGTCCAGGGTCCGTATCCTGCTGCTTACCTTTTTTTTGTGAAAAGGGTTAAAGAATCTTTGCTCCTAAGTTGGCACCTTATGTGCCACTTTTCAGCCTTATGTAGAACATTTCCAGCAAATTATAAACTTTTTATCTGATGAAAAGTATTCCCAGAACCATAGTGTAACTGAGGGAACAGTGAAAGAAATGTTTGTAGATTCTCCCTCAGGAGATATTAATAATCTAAGGTAGATTTTAAAAAATTTAAAAAAGGAAAAGGAGGGCATATTATTATCTGCTTTCCAGATCTTACTAAATTTTGACTCACAGGTCAAATAAGGGAGGTAACCTTTGACGAAAAATAAGGCTAAGAATTAAGTGAAGTAAAGCGGTGTTATCTTTGGCGCCAGGGAGGAAAAAGGAAAGCAGAGTTATGGATTTTTTTCTTTTCTTTTTTTAATTTTCAAGTGAATTTCAGTGTTTACAAAAGGGTTTCAGATTCATATCCCTGGAAAATTAAGTCTACCTTGAGCCACCAAACAGTTACTTTATGGGAGGCGATGTGGGAAAGCAAAAAAATAAAACAAATGAAAAAAATTGAACTCCAGAAGGTGAGTTCAGTTTCCATGCCCTCTCAAAGAACACTTATGGTGATGGGTTTTGTGACTTGGGAAAAGGACCGAGATCACACAGGTGATGTCTCAGACTGAAGCATGGGCAGTCAGGCTTAGTGGTCAGAGCAGTAGCAGTGAGGACCAGTGGTCAGAACGTGATTGGTTGGAGCACCAGGTAACCAGGCCTAATTGTCGGAACTGGAGTCTGAGGCCAGGAACAGTGCTCAGGGTCAGAGCTGGTGTCAGGAACCAGGAGTCAGAGCCAAGAGTCAGAGCTTGAGTCAGAAACCAAGCAGGGATGGAGTTGAATGGAGCTGGGAATGAGGCTGGGAACTGCTGCAAACACCCAGTGAGAGTCAGCTGAGAATTCCCCTATGAATTGGAGCAGTGCAGAGGGGAGTTTGGAGGGTCCAAGGGTCTGATCCACTGAGTATTGCAAAAATGTTTTCTTTTGTTTCTGTTTCCTTCTGGCAATGCTGCTGTCCTCTCTCTCCTGCAAGCTTGGTTCATTTTTTGATTTTTCATTACTAATTGCACAATACAGATACTGTTGCTATATCATGCAAGTTTTTCCTCCTCATCTCAGGCATCTGGCCATTCCGCTCCACTCCAAGTACAAAACTCTTGTCCAGGACCTTGGTTAACTTTTGCCTCAATTACAAGAAGTTCCTTCTCCCTGACATCCTAAACTCTTGACTCATTAAGGCCCTGTCTACACTAGCAAGTTTCTGCGCAGTAAAGCAGCTTTCTGTGCTGTAACTCCTGAGGTGTACACACGGCCAAGCCACTTAATGCGCAGAAACTGCTCAGTTGTAGTGCTTTAAAAAAAAAACACCCCCAATGAGAGGCTACAGCTTTCTGCTCTGGGACGACTATGCTGCGGTGCCAGTGTAGACACCATGGTCAATTACAGCGCTGCAACTGGCCTCCCGGAGGTGTCCCACAATGCCTGTTCTCACCTCTGTGGTCACTGGTTTGAACTCTACTGCCCTGCTCTCAGGTGACCAACCATCAGCCCCACCCCATAAATTCCTTTGGAATTTTGAAAGTCCCTTTCCTCTTTGCTTGGTGATGCATGCAGTGATCTCAGTGCAGGTGAGATGGCCATGCCTGCTCCACATACCGGGCGATCCCCTGCTTAGAGCAATGCAGACCTGCTGGACCTCACTGGCATTTGGGGAGAGGAGGCTGTCCAGTCCCAGCTGTGCTCCAGCCGTAGGAATTATTATACCTATGGACAGATTTCACGATGCATGACAGAAAGGGGCCATGACTAGGACACGTTGCAGTGCAGGGTCAAAGTGAAGGAGTTGTGGAACGCGTAGGCCAAGATGAAATAGTGTTTAGACTAGCTGACTTATAGGGACCAGTATTGCAGATAAAGAATTTCCTTATGAAGTAGCTCTGTGTTCTAATAAGGTCTGTAATCATAATTAAATACAAATTTGCCTTCATTTATTTTGTGAAAGAAAATATGGTTGGTTTAGAATCAACTAATGTGTTACAGCTGCCATTTACAAAAGAAGTATTTAACACAATGTAAGGTTTTCTTTAAGCCAAAAAAAAAAGTTTCATTTCTCATTAACTGTAATTCCGCAACATTAAAGCTCCAACCCAGCAGAAAGCAGACTCCACAGACCTCCTAGGCTATGCAGCCACAGTGGTTTCTCCCTGTTCTAGGGGAGCAGGGGCTGGTGGGAAGTGTGGGTGGGTATGAGAGGGCAAAAGAAGCCACTCTTCTTCCCAAACCCCGTTGTTGTTGTTTTTTTCTTTTCCCCTTTCTGGCCCACACCTGGGAAGATCATAATACCATTCCCTGCTCAAAGGAATGTTTTGGTCGTAGCTCTCTGTGGGAAGCAAATCACCCCAAAAAGTGTGGAATGGAGGTGGAATCCTAACCCCACCCTCTGCACTGGTGAGCCAGTGTACTTGGTGGGACAATCTATACCAGTGTTTCTCAAAAGCAGCTACCAGGGGCTTTTCTTGTGGCCACAGCCTGCTGGGCTGTGATGGGGGTGGGGGAGGGCAAGTAGCAGACCTCTCCCCCCACTGTCCCTCTTGCTCCTGGGTGCACCGTCTTGGTGTTGGTTGCTGGGACCACCAGCAGGGGTTGGGCCCTGCCCCCCTCTGGAGACATCTGGGGCACACTGGAGGAGCAGGCAGCCAGTAAGTTCCCCACCTTCCCAGCGTGGTTGGGCTCAGGCTTCAGGCTCCATCCCAAGACCCTGTCCCCTGGCTACAAGGCTTCAGGCTCCGGCCGCAGGGCTTCAGGCTCTGGCCCCCGCTGCCTCCTTCGACCGCCCCAAGGCTTAATTTGTCCACAGGCTTGCCAGGGCTGAGTAAGTGTGTTGTGAAAAGTGATATTTGTATGTTTAATATCACTTTTCACAACAAACTTACTAGCTAGCAATAAATAAATTACAATGATTTGGACATGTCTATGTGCAGATTTATTTGTTTTTCCTAAAGCTAATTAAGTATTTTAGGAAAAAGTGTGAGAGTGGCCACCAGCAAGAGTTGGTGGCAGCATTCTGAGGCCACCAAAAATTCTGTAGTGAGAACCCCTGAATTATACCATTCTCATGGACAGTGGGTGCAGAGTGCACACCAAGTAAGACTGTGCCTCTCAAGTGCTCCCACAAAGGCTGTGAGGCCCAGCTCTGTTCCCCACACAGGGCTTTGTGGGAGCACTACAAGGCGTACCTTCCTCTGTAGCTGCCACACACTGCCTCAATTCACATTATGTGGACATTGACAAGTGGAAAGCAAATGTTTTCTTTTACTTTTTTCCTGTAAATAATCCATTATGCGAGCACCAAAATGTAATGCCATGCATTTGCCAAACTATTGTCAGCCAGATCATCATCCTGGAGAAATTCAAGCTTAATGCAGGCCTGACTGCCCCTCCCCCCAAAACAAACTGGTTATTTCAATACTTTACATGTGTAAACATTTGTTATGCTTCTTGACTTGACCAGATAAATTAAGCTCAAGCTTTTTCCCCCTCACCCAAGAAAGACTTACACATGCCAACATGTCCATGCAAGCATGCCCTTCCTGCCAACAGCTTTAAATTTTAAAAGCAAAATTCCCCAACACCTGAAATTCCCCTGAGTTGGAATTAATTACGAGGTGCTCCTGAAAGCTCATCATTGCCGCTGAACAGTCTTCACCTCTCACAACAGTGACATGTTTTTGGACTTTACAAAATCTCCAGAGACTGCCTCAGAATGGAGCACTCTGATTCCTCCTTCAGAAAAGTTGATTTTCCAGGCTTAGCCTTCATTACTGAGATAATCTGCACTATTTAGAAATGTCTTTATTCTACCAATGTGAAAGCCATTTCTTTTCACCATACGTCATGAAAGCATGAACTGGCCTTATTCTGATCTACCTTACACATTAAACAAGTTGGTTTGAGTTTATAAATTCAAGAACAAAAGACTTTGGATTCTCAAAAACAAAACAGTCACAGTGCCCTTCCCATATAGCAACTAGCAGAAGATAACATGACAAAATGTAAAACAAGTCCTTTGCTGGTGCTCTTTTTATACTGTACATTTGCTGTTAGGACTGAAGGGGAGAAAAATTCTTGAGAGAAATATGTTGTGTGACGGGGCAAGGCCAGATGGCTATAGAAAAGTAGTGGGAGATAGATATATTAGCTCCAGGCTAAACAAATACCTAGTACCAGGATAAGTTAAATGGCAGCTGCTCCAGGTCAATTAAGACACCTGGGGCCAATTAAGAACTTTCCAGAAGGCAGGGAGAATGTTAGGTTGATTGGGACACCTGAAGCCAATCAGGGGCTGGCTGAAACTAGTTAAAAGCCTCCCAGTTAGTCTGGTGGGTGTTGATGTCAGGAGCTGTGGGAGGAAGTTGTGCTGTTGGAGAGACTGAGTAGTACACACCATATCAGGCACAAGGAAGGAGGCCCTGAGGTAAGGGTGAAGTGGGGGCTGCTGTGGGGAAGTAACCCAGGGAATTGTATGTGTCATGTTTCTAAAAGGTCAGCTACCATAGCTGATACTATTAGGGTCCCTGGGCTGGAGCCTGGAGTAGAGGGTGGGACTGGGCTCCCCCCACCTTCTGCCCCCTGATTAATCACTGAGACTGGGAGACAACAGAGACTGTGCAAGGAAGGATAACTTCTCCTCACCTCCCTTGCTGGCTTATGATGAAAATGGCTCAGTAGACTGTGACCCTTGTCTCTAGAGAAAGAAGGGTTATATGGAGGGTCACAGTGAGCCTCTGAGGCTAGCGAAATCTGCCAGGAAACGTGGGACCCATGGAGGCAAGGACAGAGCTTTGTCACAGTTGCTTAAGAATTTGAGAAGCTGTGAAAGGAATTCAGCAGTTTTTTTGAAAAACTACCTAGCAAAAGACAAGGATGTGACATGAGCTGAAGATTGAGATCACTAATGGAGTTTGGTTCTTTGTCTGGGATGATTATGAACACAGTTTACACTGAAAGCAGAGCAGAAAATGCTTGAAACATTATACAGTAGTCTTTGGGAGCACTTGTGCTACTATATCAATGCAAAAATAAATGAAAATGCAGAAGACTTCAAGAGGTTCTTTTAGTCCCTAAATTTGCAAGCAATGGGCCAAATTCACTAAAATGGCATACCTTTCTGTGGAAGCCTGTTTCCCCATCTTCTTATAGAAGGGAGAAGCAACTGATTTCAGGGCGGTCAAACAGTTTTGCTGCTGTTGTTGCCTTTGCCTTAGGGCCCCATTAGGGATATGAGGGAGCAGGGACAGATTTAGTTTACAATGGAGGCTTTACAGGAATCTTGTACCAGAGGCTATGGATAGGGTTACCACCTTTCTAATTGCTGGTAACCAGACCCTGAGGCCAGGCCCCACCCCCTGCTCCACCTCTTCCCCCAAGGCCCCACTCCTGGCACTTGCTCCTCTTCCCCCTGTCGCTCACTGGATCATCTCAAAGAGCCTTCCTGCAGATAGGAGGCACCCCAGCTGAGCAGGGGCCGGCATGGGTTAATGACCTGATGCCTTCCCCTGGCCCGCAGTAAGCAGACTTTTGGTTTGGGTGCCATTTAGGGTTGCCAGGTCCCCTTTTTGACTGGACTTTCCGGTCAAAAACTAGGCACCTAGCAACCCTAAATGGCACCCGGATACAGAAGCCAAAAACTGGACTGTAAAACCCAGACAGGTGGCAACCCTAGCTATGAAAGAGCTACACTGCTCAGTGTCTCTCTGTTCACTCCTTCCCAGCCAAGTCCTCACACTCTGGTGGCCCTTACAATAAATAGCTTCTCAATAGGCAGCGCTATAGTATGATTGGGAAGTATATGGGAAAGTAGAAGGTATATGGGAAGGTAGAAGGCTTTCAGGAAGTAATTGATGAGAAACAGCCGCATACGTGGAGAAAGGCATAAAGCCTAAATGATGTCTTGGCATTCTCTCTTTTTATGCTTGAACACTGAACAGTAGCTTTGCTAGCCCCTTAAAGCCTCCCAACAGGAGGGCTGTTTCAGTTCCTCCCTTCACAGGGTCTGTGCCTTAGGGGCCCAGTTGCTGAGTTTACACTGGCAAAAGCTGGTATAAATCTATGATGAGTCTGACACAGATATGTTTATAATTTGCAGTAGGAAAACATTTGCATTTCTTCTAGGACCTATTCCCCAGCATTATTCCTTTCCTCTATAGTGTCAATCTCTTCTGTTTAGCCAGCTCTTCAGGCCAGGGACTATCCTCTACTGTGTTTGTACAGGGCCTGATACAACAGAGCCCTGTTCTGACTTGGGCCCTAGGCACTACCATAATAAACTTAATACATGATAATTCTGTGAGGCCTTGAAATCAAGGCCAATTTGACTCTGGTTCAAACCCTGCAGTCCTTTTTGCCTCAGTTGGAGATTTGCCTGTGTAACATATGAAAGATTGGCCCCACCTCACTAATTTATTTTTAAATTCTGAACTGAGGTATCAACAGAGTTTATGGCTGTAATTAACAAATTAGTTACCTGAAATTGCCAAGATAACGTGCTTCATTGTGGTACGGCTGTTATTTATGATCCCTCTTACTTCATTACACAGCTTGATCCCTCTTACTTCATTTGTTTTTCAATTTGTCAACTCAGAACCTCCATGTCCATAAAGAGAAAATATAACTAAATTAACAGAAATGTCAATTTAATAGAAATTCAAGTCACACAAAAATAGCTCAAACCGTCTCACATCACTCCCAGAAGGCAAAAGCCTGGAGGACAGGATGGGTCTGTGGGTAAGGCACAGGGCTGGAACTCAGCAGATGCGGGTCCAGAACCTAGTTCTGCCAGAAACTGTGCCACTCAGTGTCTCTGGGACTCTTTTCCCCATCTCTAGAATGGTGATCTTAATCCCATGCTTCACAGGTGTAATGCAAGTACAAACTCATTGATGTTTGTGAGTAGCTCAGACACTACAATACTGCGTGCCATATAAGCACCTAGATAGAAGTAGACCTTGCAAAAGGAACAGCCTGCACTCTGGGCACCAAAATCTAACAAGCTCAGGCTCTTTTGCACCAAAGGGGGAAAACAAATTCCAGAGCATGTAACCACATACTGAGAATGCTTTGCCACCAGATCCACAGAGTGCATTCTTCTACTATTCCATAAAGAAGGGTAGGTTAATAAAAAATGTGTTTTCCAACTTAAAACAAAATGATTAAAAGAGACAGTGGCAGATCCAAGTAGCAGAGCAGGTGGATATGAATGACGAGTGACAGTAACCATGAAGTGAAAAGACTGTGCCCACAGACGTTCATTCCTCAATGCCATTCTGTTTTCTTCTTATCAGTAAAATTGTATGATTCTGGAAAGGTTCAACAAACTGGTACCAGGAAAATTTCCTACCATTCCAGTTACACAGAAAAAAAAGCAGGGGGAGGAGGCAGGGGAATCTAACCATGAATAATTTTTCCCATTGCATATATATTCATTGTCTCTATTCTTTGACAAAATGATTCAACATGAAATCTGCCTTCATAGATGAAGGAGTGAAAGTACTGAAGCCAATGCACTTCTGAGAGTCAAGCCACTTCTTTAGGTGCCTAAATATGAGCTAGGTGACTGTGTTTGAGATTTTTGACCTGAGGGTCATATATTTCTCTCACTAAAAATACACAGTTGAATTCTAGTTGAAGTAAAGAGATGTTGCTTTCCTGAGTGTGGAAAAATGAATCTGGTTCAAGGGCTTATATGGGGGAAGAAAAAAGTGGGGTAGGAGAGGGGGGAAAGGAAGGAATTCTTCTTTAAGTGAATGCATAAATGTTCTGATCTGGAGGTTTGGCTCAAGCTTTTCTGTATTTCTCCTTTTTCTGCATTGTACGCATCTCTCTTTTTCTGGTCCTGCCCTGCTTTTTTTTGCCTAGGCTAGTTTAGTTTTTCCCAACCCCACTCCCAAATACCCTATTAGTATCAAGGGCCTGATCCTGAAGGGAGCTCCATGCAGACAGCTCTAACATCTACTTTCCCATGAGATTATCTCTGAATTTTGCAGGTCTTAGAGATCAGTTGATTTTGGGAGCTGAACGACCTACTTCTTAACTATGTGGTATACTCCCCCTCCCAAAGGGAAGAATTCACAGGAAACTCCACAAGGGAATCTTTCAGCATAGTTTGTGTAGGAGACTATAGTGCCTTATATTTCTTAATTATTTTTATTTGCATGAAGTGTAACAATATGACATCAAACATTAATGGAGAAAGTAAGTAAAACCTGCCATGCCCAATGGCCTTAATAACAAAGAAAAGATCAACTGCAAAGCATTATTAGAGTCACAGCAAGACAAGTCCTAGTGGGTAATATTTCTATACTTCACTTCCTTCTAGGTTGGCTAATGAAAAAATAGCTGTTCTCTCATTCCAATCAATACATTGTGCAATATCTAGAAAATAAACTTTTAGTAGTAAAGTAGAAACATGACCCTTTGATCGTGTCTCTGACAATGAATTTCCTGCAAATACTACAGAAATGTTCTTGAGGAGTGCACTCTTAGAGGTCTGTGGTATTGGCAAATCATTTGAAATCTCTGCTATTAGAGTAAGGAGGCCAAACTCATTTCTGGTTTACACCATTGAGGGTCTGGCCCGTTCAAGACCAACAGTACAACCCACAGTCCCACATCCATGTTGTTATTCATCACACACACAAACACACACATACACACAACCCCTTCAACTCCACTAATTATTAAACTGAGTGACACATTTAAATCTTCTCATCCTCAGTGTTCTCAGTCTAACTGTGCAAATGCACCTACATTGGATGATATCATTCACAAGTTAAATACATGCTTTGCTTGAGTTCAGTTTTCATTTTGAAGGGAAATCTGCTCCTACTTGTGGAGTCTTTGGTTTCTGTTTTGGGAGCTCAGCCTCGTTCCTGAGAGCTGCATTTTACAGTCTGGTAGGGGAAGATTAGGTTGTTTATCTTTTGGAAGTTTCTCTAATGGATTTGGAATGTTTTCAATCAAATGTCAAATACTGAGTACCCAGTATTGTCACACAGTACTGTAAACCAACACTGATCTAGAATACACATTATATATAGTCACATCACAAAAATTCCACCCATCAGATATAACAGGTTATTCATTAACCTTTTTTCTTCACATTCACCACACTCTTATGTTTTAACCAAATTTCTGAAAACACTTTTCATCTATAGATTTCTCATGAGCAGTTTGTTTTATGAATAGTCAACCTTTAAAATTTGAATGGTGTTGGTTAATTTCGGTTGGACACAAAGATCATCTGGTCTGTTTTCCATTTAGAGTAGATGAGTATATCTTAGAATCAGGTGCCTAGTTCACATACTCATGTTTATTCATTCAGAATTTGCTTTCCACAAATATTCTCCAATATTTGTTTATAATGTGTTGTTCCCACAAACATTCCTACCAATAAATTCATGTATTAAAATATTTTCAGAAAACAAGTCAAAGAGGCACATACACAGATTAACCAAATTTGTTTAAACATGGACAAATATCCTCAAGAATGTTGTAACTAGACAAGGGTAAATACTTCAGTGATGTGTGTTCTGGTCATGTGCTATGAAGAAGTAATTGGGAAATTCAGTCTTGGTTAGGCAGTCACAGTAAGGCATATAGTAGACACAAAATTGCTCAAGTTGAGATATATGTATGGGGGAAACAATGACAATATTTAGCTGAAATGAAGGTTGGAATCTCTGCTTGGAATCCAATTAATGAAAATCAAAGGAAATTATCTGGTGAATATTTTGCTTGTCTTATTGCATTAAGAGTTATACAATTATTTGCAGTTTACTCATATTGTTTTCAAACTAGAAGAATCTGAACCTCCATAACACTGAATATTCCATTCATGAAAATGTTTACAAAAATGATTTCTGGGTCAATACATTACACTCTCTTGAGCTGTGATGAAACAGCATTGTTTTTGTACCGTAAAAGACAGAAATCTTCATGATTTACCTGACTCTTCCTGTGGTGTCATCCAGTGCTTTGTTTTGCAGCAGTGATAAACCCCTCAGAAACCCTTGATTGCTCATCCCACACATATCAGAAGTTAGCTTTTAATCAGTACAAATGGTAGTACATTATTTAATGTTCAACGTTCCAGTTTGTTAATTATTGATCATTCATGATCTAGAGTTATGCCACACTAATTAGTCATAGTTTTTAGAAGTTGGAAGTATTTTGCAATTCACTAGTTGAGTTTGCAAATAGAATGTACTTTTAAATCAGATTAATCTTAATATAGTGCACCTTCTTTTTAAAAGGACAGACTGTGACTTATCTAAGTACAGGAGAATAAGGAGAAGTAAGACTCCCTCTACCAGCCTGTGCATCTGCATTATGGCACCCTGCATCACAGCTTAGTTAACCTTTAACAGTGAATTTTGTGTGATAAGTTCCTTCTGAAAATTCTCAGAATAGTCTCTAGACTTTGAGACATCTGCAAATGTTGCCACCTTTTACAGCTCAACTCCTTTTCTAGATCATTAATGAATATATTAAACATTAGTAGGGTTGCCAACTTTCTAACTGCACAAAACCAAACACCCCTGCCCCACCCCTGCCATGGGCCCTTCTCTGAGGCCCCACTCCCCCTCACTCCAGCCCCACTCGGTCCATTGCTGTTCTCCCCCACCCTCACTCACTTTCACGGGGCAAAGGGTTGGGATGCAGGAGGGGATGAGGGCTCCAGCTGGGGGTGAGGGCTCTGGGGTGGGGCCAGAAATGAGGGGTTCAGGAGGCAGCTCTGGGCTGAGGCAGGGGGTTGCATTATGGGATGGGTTCAGGGTGCAGGAGGGAATCTGGGTGCAGAAGGGGGTTCAGGCCTGGTGCAGGGAGTTTGGGTGTGGTAGGGGGTTCCAACTTAGGGCAGGGGGTTGGGGTGGGGTTGTGGGGTCTGGGAGGGAGTTCCGACATGGGGCAGGAGGTTTGGGGTGCAGGCTCCAGCTGGGCGGCACTTACCTCAGGTGGCTCCTGGTCGATGGCACAACAGAGCTAAGGCAGGTTCCCTGCCTGCTCTGGCTCTGCGCTGCTCCTGGAAGCAGCCACCATGTCTGGCCCCTAGGTGGAGGTGTGGCCAGGTGGCTCTGCACAGTGCGCACTGCCCATGTCCACGCCCACAGATGCCGCCCCTACAGCTCTCATTGGCCATGGTACCCAGTCAATGGGAGCTGCCGAGGCAGCACTCGGGGCAGGGTCAGTGCACGGAGCTTCTTGGATCGCATCTGCATGCACCTAGGGGCTGCAGGAACATTCCGGCTGCTTCCGGGAGCTGCGTGGAGTTCGGGCAAGCAGGGAGCCTGCCTTAGCCCCACTGCGCCGCCAACCAGACTTTTAACGATGCAGTCAGCACTGCTGACTGGAGACACCAGTGTCCCTTTTCCACCAGGAATTCTGGTCGAAAACCAGACACCTGGCAACCCTAAACTCTAGTCTTAGTAGAGAACCTTGTGGCATCAGCTATTAACTTTTTGCCTTGATGAATACTAACCATTTATTCCTGTTTAGTATCTATGATGCCCAAAGTACCTTTAAAAAAATCACTATTTTCTCAATGGGTAAAACTCACCCCTGTGCAAAAGGCCCACACAAGATTATGCACCACCTAAATCCCACTCATGCCCTATTTTCAGGTGGCCCTTTGCACACAGGTAAATTTAACTCCATCTATGTAGGAACAAAGCCTGAAAAACTAAATTCCACACAGCGGAACCACAGTGCTGTGTCATTCAAAATAATGGGCTCTTTCTCTCCCTTTCTTTGTCAGTGGCAGTGTGAAGGAAACAACTGCACTGAATCCAATGCCTACAGCAATTGCACAAATCTGGTACCCTTTATGAATATGCTAGACATGGAAATGATACCAAATTATTCCCAATTGCATGCTCTCTCATAATGCATGAAAGTTGCTGAAGGAGTCTCCCCCTTTTTCCCCTTCCCTCTGTAAAGTGAGAATATAGAAAATTGCTGAAAGGAGAACAAAAATTTAATAGAAGCTTTTTTTCTAAATCGCTTTGGTTTTATTAATTGTTTCCATTCATCTTCTTGGCTTTTTTCCCGCTAAGAACTGGGCTGGAGAAGTAACAAAATTCAAACTATATGGAATTATAGAACTTTATATTATCGCATGCAATTTTACTATTATTATTATATTATAGTTAAGAAATTACAAAATGACTGTAATGTTCTCAGTCAAAGAATGAAGGAACTCTGTTGATTTTTTCCATTAAGCTAACACTACTAAAATCACAATGAATGTCTTAATCAGAGATCTTTATGAACTGGAATCTTTCATGTATTAAAAGTAGGCCTTTGGTTCATAAAACAATTATGCTGAGCTTATTTTTACCACAGCCTACAAAGGAGATAATCCCTCTTATTAATGGTTCAAATATCAAATGCAGAAGACAGGTTTAATGGAATTATTTTTTTAATCTTTTCACTGTCACCACAAGTGCCACCTGACATTAATCCCCTGGCACCAATAATAAGATTAAATGAGAATTTTTACCTTTGGCATTGTATGATAGACTAAAGCGTAGGAAGAAATCTCATCACTGGTTTAAAAAAGATTTAGTGTCAGCTGCATGGCAATACAGCAGAAACTGTCTATGGGAAAATAGCTAGGTATATAGTAAGCAACAGGAAAACATAAGCCTTTATATCTAGTGCTACATCATATTCCAAATACTGCCCCCCCCCACCCCCCGAGAACACCATATCATCTGAGAAGACATACTTGTTAATCACTAGAGTTTCCTTCTCAACAAGCTAAATGTACTGCAGAGTGGGACATTTTTTTCTGAAGTAACCTCCATATATCTAATCAAACATCTAAATATGTTATACTTATGGCAGCTTGAGTGAAACTGCCACAGATCAGAAACTAAGGGCCCATCCTGCAAGGTGCAAACTGCCTGCTATGAATTACTGAGCCCTCTTAGCTTCCACTGAAGTCAAGTTGAAAGAGGAGCTCAGCATGTTGAATTGCGGTTAGGCTCCATGTTAGAAACAACTTTTGCTCTGATACATCAAGGGGACAGATTTTCAAAAGAATTTTATCTTTTAGTATTAAGCTATTTCTAAATGTACCCCATGAAATTGTCATGTTTGTTGTGTAGTGCAACTTTACATTTCTAATAATAATTTCTAACACTTTCTGTGATGCGTTGTTCCTAAACAGGATCAGAGGAGAGCCTCATTGTGCTCTCCCTAGTAGACTTTACTTTTGTTCTTCCTTGTTGTTTTCCTTAATCTACAATAAAAGCCATTTTTCACAGCAAGTACATGTTCAATGAACAAATAGAAGAACATTATAGCTTCTTACTTGCAGTGAGCTGAGTTCTGTGATCTGCATTGCCTTTCTGTGTGTTAATGATATCAGGAACAGCTATACCAGAGCAGGGAGAAGAATTTGTTATTTTGCTTTGGGTATTTGACACCTTCCATTTTTTCAAGAGAGACAATGTTCCCTTAATTCCAGTCCTGGGATTAAGAAATAAGAAAATGATTTCCAAATATTCCATTTGAAAATGCATTTGTAAGTTTTAAGTCTCCATGTGTTCTGCTAATATCTTAAACAGTTTTTAATATGTATTTATTTAAAATCATTACAATTCCCCTTTGATCAATGTGTGCAAGATATAATTAGGCCCCCACCCTGTAAACATGCACATAATTAGCCCAAGACTAAAACTGTGAAGTTAGATTAGTTATGTGCATAAATGTTTGCAGGATTGGGGCCTTAGATACCAGTTCTTCAAGCTACTCTGCATGGGCAGACTGTAGACCTGCATTGAGCCCCATTGACTTCAATGAGATCCCATGCAGACAAGAGCAGGCTCTGGTTTGTAAATGCTTCGGGATGAATTGTGTCTTCCTAATTTTGCTACCTGATGTGTAAAACATTTAAGACCCAATCCTGAGTGGCACCTTTGGTCACTACTACAATACAAATGTTAAATAATCATCAATCAGTAAAAAAAAAAAAAGCTGTATTTTCAATATGTTGGTATGAGATGCTTTAACAAAACCAAAACCCACACAAAGGGTATATCCACACTACAATTAAAAACCCGCGGCTGGCCTGTGCCAGCTGACTAAGGCTCATGGGGCTCAGGCTAAGCGGCTATTTAATTGCCGTGTAGCCATTCAGATTTCAGCTAGAACAGCAGTTCTCAAATTGTGGGTCAGGACCCCAAATTGGGTCGTGACTCCATTTTAATGGAGTCGCTAAGGCTGGCATTAGATTTTTTGGGCCCAGGGCCGAAGCTTGAGCCCCATTGCCCAAGGGCTTCAGCCCCAGGCAGTGGGGCTTGGGCTTCGGCTTCAGCCCTGGGCAGTGGGACTCAGTTTACAAGCCCCTTGCCCAGGGCTGAATTCCTTGGGCTTCTGCTTTGGCCCCCCACATGGGGCTCAGGTGGCCTCAGGTTTTGGTTCCCCACCTTGGGGTCATACAGAAAGGGGTCGTGGTGCAATGAAGTTTGAGAACAGCTGGGCTAGAGCTTGGGCTTTAGGACCCTGCAAGATGGGATGATTCCAGAGCTCAGGCAGCAGCCTGAGCCAGAACATCTACACCACAATAAAACAGCCCCTTTGCCTGAGCCCCATGAGACCAAGTCTGCCAGCACAGGCCAGCCATGGCTTGCAGTGTAGGCATTAATTGTAGTGTAGACATACCCAAAGAGACTTGGCCGGTGGTACTCTCCCCACTTGCGAGAAGGCCATGAGTTCAAATAGTACCTCAGAGCCTAGAGTCATGTCCATAACAAACACCATAGAATATCAGGGTTGGAAGGGATATCAGAGGTCATCTAGTCCAACCCCCTTCTCAAAGCAGGACCAATCCCCAACTAACTCAGGTCAAGCCTGACCTTAAAAACCTCAAAGGAAGGAGATTCCACCACCTCCCTAGGTAACGCATTCCAGTGCTTCACCACCCTCCTAGTGAAAAAGCTTTTCCTAAAATCCAACCTAAACCTCCCCCACTGCAACTTGAGACCATTACTCCTTGTTCTGTCATCTGCTACCACTGAGAACAGTCTAGATCTATCCTCTTTGGAACCCCCTTTCAGGCAGTTAAAAGCATCTATCAAATCCCCCCTCATTCTTCTCTTCCGCAGACTAAACAATCCCAGTTCCCTCAGCTTCTCCTCATAAGTCATGTGTTCCAGTCCCCTAATCATTTTTGTTGCCCTCTGCTGGACACTTTCCAATTTTTCCACATCCTTCTTGTAGTGTGGGGCCCAAAACTGGACACAGTACTCCAGATGGGGCCTCACCAGTGTCGAATAGAGGGGAACGATCACGTCCCTCCATCTGCTGGCAATGCCCCTACTTACACATCCCAAAATGCCATTGGCCTTCTTGTCAACAGTGTGCCCTTGTTGCCTCATATCCAGCTTCTCTTCCACTGTAACCCCTAGGTCCTTTTCTGCAGAACTGCTGCCTAGCCATTCGGTCCCTAGTTCATAGCAGTCCATGGGATTCTTCCATCCTAAGTGCAGGACTCTGCACTTGTCCTTGTTGAACCTCATCAGATTTCTTTTGGCCCAATCCTCTGATTTGTCTAGGTCCCTCTGTATCCTATTCCTACCCTCCAGCATATCTACCACTCCTCCCAGTTTAGTGTCATCTGCAAACTTGCTGAGGGTGCAGTCAACGCCAGATCATTAATGAAGATATTGAACAAAACTGGCCCCAGGACCAACCGTTGGGGCACTCCGCTTGATACCAGCTGCCAACTAGACATGGAGCCATTGATCACTACCTGTTGAGCCCGATGATCTAGCCAGCTTTCTATCCACCTTATAGTCCATTCATCCAGCCCATACTTCTTTATCTTGCTGGCAAGAATACTGTGGGAGACCGTGTCAAAAGCTTTGCTAAAGTCAGGGAACAACACGTCCACTGCTTTCCCTTCATCCACAGAACCAGTTATCTCATCACAGAAGGCAATTAGATTGGTCAGGCATGACTTGCCCTTGGTGAATCCATGCTGACTGTTCCTGATCACTTTCCTCTCCTCTAAGTGCTTCAGAATTGATTCCATGATTTTTTCAGGGGCTGTGGTGAGGCTGACTGGCCTGTAGTTCTCCGGATCCTCCTCCTTCCCCTTTTTAAAGTGTCATACTAGTAGGGTATAGATTGTGAGTTTGCCATTGACTTCAGTTGACCCAATATTTGTCCCACAAATTGCATGGAATAAAAGTTATCCTTGGCCATAATTTGCTTCCTTTCTTTTCCCACCATCTCAAGCATCCCTTCCTTCTTCCGAGGCTGCGTGTGAGCTTGTTGTTGACACAGTGGCTACTTTGTCAGCTGACAGAATTTCTGCACTACAGGTATATAACTCATAACATTATAAAACACTTCCAGATTATTGTGAGAATAAAGGTGCAGTTCAAAGCCAAGTTCTAATCTGTAAAGAGAAATACTATGAAGCCTTTTCAAAGAGATCACTTATGAAGGAATAAACCTGTTTCACAATATTTTTTTAGCCCATTTATTGCTACTAGAAATAAACTGTCCATTAAAACATGGGACATTCTAGTAATAGAAAAACTGACTCATCTACAAAAAAAATGAGAATCATCTCTGAATTTGGTATCACTTTACTGAATATTCGTAACAAAACATGCTTGGATATCAGCTGTCTATCACAATCTTTTAAATTCCTTCTGAATATCTTAATCTCAAAAAAAAAAAAACTTTAAGAAAGCCTTACTGAAGTTAATAAAATGTAACTTTTCAAGCCTGCCTACATAGTATTGTAAATAAGGCTTCATTTATTTGAACTATACACATTATCACCTTACTAACACCAATAGTCACAGCAGAGAGAGCAGGTGCTCTCCCACTCTTACTCCTACAACCAAACCTCAAGAAACCATGTAGCTTTCCCTCCTCTACCTCCCTCCCACAGCCACCTGGAGCAGCTGGGCTAGCACAAGCCTTCTGGGGAGAGCCCCTAAAAGGTCCCAGCTCTTCTGGAAGATCTCTATTTAGGAATAGTATCACACCTTCAGTTCATAGCCAGGGCCAGATTAATCCATTGCTGGGCCCTAGGCAAAAATATACTTCTGGGTCTGTAACGGGGTTGACATCCACCTCTCACAAGTGCCCCCTTCTGGTTGGGTGTGTCTGTGTTCTTTCAGTTCTGGTGACGCCTTTTGGTGGTTCTCAGGTGGTTTTTTCAGTGACTCAGCCCTCTGGCAGAGTCATACACACTGTCTGCATGTGAAACAAAACAGACCCTTTCCAGGGTAAATAGTCCACCAGGGTCCATTTCAGTACCCCTCTCAATCTTTAAATAGTCCCAGCCCTGGTATGGGACCATATCCCCAGGATTTCCTCCCTGGAGACAGTATCTCCCTGCAACTCTCCCCAGGCTCAGTCCCTACTCAGTCCCAGCAGCCAGCCAGCAGCTCCTTCATTGCTCCCCTGGTCCCTGCCCACACTAAGCTGTCCATAGTCATGCTGTTCTTCCAGGCAGCCAGGCACACAGTTCTGTCTTCTCCAGCTCCAATCAACAACTAACTACTGCTCTGTTCTGCAGATTTTTTTTTAATATGGCCCTCCTGGCCCCTGATTGGCCGTTTCAGCAGCCCCTCTGATTGGTTGCTTCCTTGCAACCACTTAAGGCCATTTGTAGGACCTCTCCACTGCTCTTTTCCTGGGATGGGTGTGGCAGAACCCTGAGGTCTCCAGCAGGGGCCTTTGGGCCTAGTCCACCCCATCTCAGGGCTCCTATCTTCTAATATTAATAACGACAAACAGTCAGAGTACATTCACCATGGCCATACTGTGGATCCACCAGGATTGGCTTCCCATCCTGCTGCTGCTTGGGGCACTACTCACCATGGTGAAAGGGCAGTAAGGCCAAACCTGAGTGGCATTGTGACCCCGTGCACCAGGTTGCAATGCCATTCACTCTAGTTTGGCCTGGTTGCCCCTCCATCGTGGTGGATAGACACATTGATAGATTCCGGTGTCTGTGCAGCGCCTCACTGAAGGCAATAAGGCTTCAGGCAGATGAGGACTCAACACATACACATCATGTTCAGGTTCCATGACTAATTTTCTATTCCCATTATTTTTTTAAAAAAGCAAATATGTTTGTAAATTTTGCTATATTAAGCTTTAAGTTTCCATTGTTTTCATTGTCCTCTAATACTTTCAAGATTTTTATATTTGTTCCAGGGGTAGGATATTATAGTAAGGCTTACCAGGACTATGGTATAATAGCTATGATGCACTGGGTCTGATTTCAATGTATTCAGATTTTCCAAGATTTTCTTTAATAGCAGCTGTTCTTAAAGGTTTTGATTACTTCCTAACTTCCCAAATATCTTCACTTTACATATTAAAGAGAGGTATGAAAATGGTTGAGACATAGAACTCCTTTTCAACAACATAATTAATTGTATCTCCTGCCTCATTTATTTGGGGCTACTTTTACGCAAATAAATGTTTGACTGAGTACAAAATGAAACTTAAAACCCAACTTTTTTGTTTGTCATATATGTATTGAGTTCACCGTGGCTCCTGATATACTTATGAAAAATGCTCAATAAAACACATTTTTGGAAGAAGTTACTTTAAAAATCTTACTTAGGATTTCACATACTAGCTTTTGATGTAAATTATGGTAAGCAGATCTGTGCATTAAAACTTTGCTTATTTCTAGGACTAATAAGTGTTGGGGGGGTGTTTTTGTTTATTTGTTTTGTTTTTTCCCCAAAGTATCTATACATAATTTATGTTTTGCAGAATACCTTCTTTTAACTTTCCTGTATAAATCTGAAACAGTCCAAAATAATTTTCCTACTTACAGGAAGAGCAAGAAAAACAAAACTACCTTTGGCAATGTACTTAGCTCTTCAGTGCACTAATACATCCTTAAGACACCCTACACATGTAGTCCAAACATCAGTAGAGCCAAAAATGAAAAGAAAACAGAAATTGATTATTAGTCTTTTGGGCTTCATTATTTCAAATGTCTCTCGGCTGCATTATGAAAAATAATCTAGACTGACAGCCAAATGCTACCCCATGAAATAGCTTAAATCATATCCCAAGCAGAGAGGCATGGATGATGAGAGGCTTGGTTCTATCAATATTATGATATATTACAGTAATTGGCCCAAACCTCTTCAGATTTAAAAGTTGCATAATTATGGGGGAGTTAGCATGTCTACAGAATACTATGGTATTGTAGGGTAGTTAGAATTATTTTCTTTATTGCTTTTTTTTAAAAAAATGGCACTATCTCAATCTGGAAATCAACAAAAGCAGCAGACAGAAACTACAGTATATATAAATATATACAGAGATACGGAGCGTCTGATTTTTTCCATCACCTTATACCAGTTGTACACACTGTGACTCCACTGAAAGTGTGCAATAGCTAGAGGGAAAGGAAGTAAAAATCAATGGAGTCAATGATGTAAGGCTGTGGAAAATGCAGCCCACAAACTCTGCACACTTTATACGATGTACTTGCTGTAATTACTACTGCTCCTGGCACTCAGAGATGTAAAAATATTCAGATTACTAATACCATGTATTTTTGCTGTATGCTAGAAATCCTTCCAAGTGCTGTCTGTTAACTGGAATATGACACCAATGTGCTATTTGGTATGAATTTAACATAATAAATGCCCTCTTGTTCAACATGAAATGATCAGAATGCAATATTAATGCTGCTATTAGCCTCATATGCACCCTTATAACAAAATTTTGTAAGAAAGAAATGGAACGTCCTTATTTTAGAGACAGCACTCTTGAATGTGTCATTAATTCAAGACTTTACAACACATTTACCCGTTAGCTGTACAATCAATAATATCAGTGCATCTGTACAAAGGGTTTCTATACAAAAGGCACTAGCAGATCACCAGACTTGCTTACCACCCACTTCTGGATGAAAATGAAGAATTGTGGATTTATAGCACATCACAATAGGTTGTTATAGTCTCTGTTCAAATGTAATGAACCTGTGGCTGCTGTATACAGATACCGTGTTACGGCTGGCTACACCTCAGGCATATGGTATCAAGGACAGAACTGAGATCCCTCTGGTGTCAGACCACAGCATCTCTCACAGTTGACAGAGAATGTAATATAGGATTAGAGCTTTGCAGAAGAAGATATTTTAATAGTTCTTATCCAGGAGACTTCATAGGTAGGAAGGCAGCATGGCACAGATAAGGCATGAGGGTGGGATTCAGGAGAACTGGGTTTTACTTCTAATTCTATCCTGAACTGTGCCACAGACTCACTTGAAAGAGTCATTGAAGCCCAAGCAAACAAATTGGCCTCCAGTTTTGAAGTGCCTCATTTACTGAGTGCATGTGCTCACCACTTCTGAAAATCAGTGTGTCTAAAGCAGACGCACTCAAAATGTGGGCTTTAACTTCTCTGTCCATCAATTTCCCTGTCTGGAACACAATGAAAATCACCCACCTTTGTGCAGTGCTTTGACATCTACAGATGAAAAGGTCTACAGTATGTCAGTGCCAGCTATTATTACAACTGCTTGTGTGGTGGTTAAGGTTACATTAAGACTTTCAGTATAGCCCCCGTTTTCATGCACTCATTACCTTCTGAAAAATTATCCTTTGGGACTGAATCTTTCCATGATCAGTCTCAGCCCAAAGGTTAATTTGTTTGGAAAGCTGCAGTGAAATACTTTTTCATTTTAGTTATTACTGAGGAGCAGGCCCTTTGCTGGGGGGGGGGGGGAAGGAGAGAGGGAATAGACATAAAAAGCTTACAAGCAATTTGAACATCATCTCTGCATGCTCTATAGCATCTGCTAAAAGCAGAGCAGAGTCTAATGAATCCCCAGCTGTTCATGACATTACAATAATCAGTTTTCCATCCTTGTCTTGCAAGCCTAGAAGCTGATAAAGCAAAATGCAGGACAGAGACTGTAGGTGTCTACGCTTGGAAGGATTTGTTTTTTTATTGCTAAATGTTGGTAACAGTCCATGTCACTGCACACACAGAAACCGACAAAAAATATTTCCATCGACAATAATCAAAATTTTCACACAGGCAAAATAAGAAAAATGCTGCTTAAGAACTTTTTGATTTAAGGATCTTTACTTTCTATGCTTTGACATGGGATGTTGACAACTTGTATTTTAACAGTTATAAAGCTTTACATTTTTTAATCTGAATGGCTACTGTCATTAAATAATTATTGCCTTCTTCCCTACTGTCTGACTTTCACCTTCCCCATAATTTTCCACAACTATGAAATTTTAAATTGATATAAAATTTAAATGTTTACAATCCATAATTTTCCAAAACTGTGAGAATTTAGATACTTTATCTGTCAAAATTATAAATAAAAAGGAAAAGTGAATTCTGCCAAGCCTATATACATCTCACTAAAAACACCACAAAGTCCTCCAAGAGATGCCAATTAAAGGCCCAATCTGCCAAACACTCACTACCAATTTTTGGGCAAGTTCTTCAGCTCATGTGTTCAGTTTCAACCAGATGAGGATCTGGCCTATAGAACTTTTGCTTGGAGTAGACCCATTGATTTCTATTTCACTGAAACCAATGGGACTATTTCCAGTAATCAGTGCTGCTCTTATAATTTGCAGACCCAGGCCCTAAGCCTCTATGGGTATGTCTACACTGCAATAAATACCCATGGCAGGCTCGTATCAGCTGACTCAGGCTGTGGGACTGTTTAACTGTGGTGTAGACGTTTGAGCTCAAGCCCAGGCTCTGAAACCCTGCAAGTGGGAAGAGTCAAAAAGCCTGGGCTCCAGCCTACGCCCAATGGTTTACACTGCAATTTTATAGCCCCGCAGTCTGAGCTCCACAACCCTGAGTCAGCTGACACGGGCCAGCCCAGGGTATTTTTTTAACTGCAGTGTAGACGTACCCTATATTTCTTTGCTGCCACTTTTCTCACCTATCACATCCT
Organism: Caretta caretta; assembly: GCF_965140235.1. NCBI lineage: Eukaryota > Metazoa > Chordata > Testudines > Cheloniidae > Caretta > Caretta caretta. The sequence continues at coordinate 62,251,223 of NC_134213.1, read as the reverse complement.
CAGCCTTGTGAAGACATGCCTCCAGCCTAACAAGGAAAGCAGGGAAGGTGTGAAACTCACCCCTCTGCCATACCATTCACCTGAATGTGCTGTCATTGCTTCCCAAAGACTATTCATTAAATGGTGTATTTCAAAGCCAAATGGGACCATTGAAATGGAGCAGCTATAGCCAACAGAATCCCAGGGCATTTGTCTATGAAAATAAGTTGTGTTTTAAAAGATAATTTAGCTGGTAATGGCTAACTCTAGTTTAGACAAACTCAGTGGTGAGCTGGAGCTGGTTCACACGAACTGGTTGTTAAATTTTGAAGCCAGTTTAGAACCGGTTGTTAAAGGGGTGGGCGAACTGTGGGCCACATGCAGCCCGCGGGACATCCTTTCCATCCCGCCTGAGCTCTCGGCTGGGGAAGCTCCCCTGAGAATTTTTACTCACCCAGCAGCACTCCGGGCCTTTGGCGGCACTTCGGCGGCGGGTCCTTCGGCGGCATTTTGGCATCAGGTCCTTCAGTGCCACCGAAGACCCAGAGCGACTGAAGGACGTGCCGCTGAAGTGTCGCTGAATTCCCGGAGCGACTGAAGGCACTGGTTCTTCTGGCAGCTCATCACTGGACAAACCCCAGCTGTCACAGTCCTACTTGAGCTCTCCAAGCTGGACACTCACCAGGCTGCTGTTTGAATTCCATATGTTAGACCAGTATGCTCTTAAGCTTCCCTTGCTCTGGGTAGGTGGCTGCACTCCTTCTTGGAAACACATCCTGGTCACAGGCTCTCTGTCTCTTACCCCTTGAAATGGGACCTCTTGGCCCAGCTGCCCTAGACCCTGAGGATACCAGGGCAGATTCCCTAGTGGCTTATACACACCATTTCCCAAAGTCCCAACCTTGTGGGGGGCACTCTGGGTTTACAGTTCACATCTTCAGCAACACATGGTAGTGAAGCAAAGAATCATACAGGCTTTGTAAGGGTTCAAAAAAAAATCACTATTTACTTTAGCTAGCACAAAGAATAAACAAATCTAGACAAAATAATTAAACACTGTACATGTTTTCCTGACTCTGTTTCCGCACCACTCTTGAGTGTTTATTGACTGCAAAGTCAGTTCCTTTCCCTCCCCCTATCCCCTCTGGCACTTGGTTTCTCCTCTGAACCATGCAGTCTCTCTCCTCTGCAGCCAGTTCCCTTTTTCCTTGGCCAGTCCCATAGTTTAAAAGGACCCATCTGCTACAAAAGGTTGTTATAAGGAGGAGGAAGAAAAATTGTTCTCCTTAACCTCTGAGGATAGGACAAGAAGCAATGGCTTAAATTGCAACAAGGGCAGTTTAGGTTGGATATTAGGAAAAACTTCCTAACTGTTAGGGCAGTTAAGCATTGAGTAAATTGTCTAGGGAGGTTGTGGAATCACCATCACTGGAGGTTTTTAAGAATAGATTAGACAAACACCTGTCAGGGGTGGTCTTAGATAATACTTAGTCTTGCCCTGAGTGCAGGGGACTAGACTAGATAGCCTCTCAAGGTCCCTTCAAGTCCTACAACTCTATGAAAACATGCCCATGTTCCTCACTCCTGCCAAGCTTCATCTCTGTGAGACCTTCTGAGGTCCCCTCAAGTCTGTCAGTCTCCGTGGCTTTTAAGACCCAGTCCAAGCACAAACTCTTTGTTCTCCTGTTTGGATATTTTCCACTCTCTGAACCCCAGCTCCCCACAAAGAAGTTTGAGAAAACTGGTTTCACTTCGGATGTGGCCATCTCATTATCCTGAGGTGCTCCCATTTGAATGAGACCCATCAGGGTTTTATGACCCTTAATTGTCCCTGGTATGGGAGATACATGACACAGACCTAACAGCAGATGATATATTCCATATACACTAAGGCATTGGGTGATACAGTAATTTCATAACCTCAACCAGAATTCACAAATTGTACATAGACAGATTTCTAAATTGTCACATCAGTGATACAAAGTACTTTGATCCATGAAGCCAGGGCTGAGACAGCCATCCCATGAAAGTCCGGGGAATGTTCTGGGGAAATGATTGGGTTTGGGGTCAAGGCAGATAGCCTGTCCCTCACCTTCTCCCAGCTTTCTCCACCCCACTGACACACAATTACTAACAATAAATGGGAAGAAATCTCATTGTTCAAAACCTTGCTGAAATTTCCACCCCTTTAGTTCCCTTCCACTGGATGGGGAAATTGGGTCATATAGCACTGAGGGACCAATCACACAAACACTCATCACCATGCATAGTGATTTCCACTGTGAATTTGATGGGACTAGCTGTGGTCATAAGCACTGTGCCCAGCAACAAGTCTTTGCAGGATTGTGTGCCCTACATTAGTAGTGAATATCTATGCAGAAAGTCTTTAACAACAGAGAGAACTTTCTCTGTAAAGAGACTTCAATGCAGAAACACATTCTATATTTTAAACTATACATTCCCACAGAACTTATAAATTCTGCAAGTGGAAACCTCTCCCCACTCCTGAGTTTAGCATTGCTCTGGGTGAAATCCACTGTCCAGAAGGCCAGCACAAAACCTATACACCACTGTCATAAATATAAAGGGAAGGGTAAACCCCTTTAAAATCCCTCCTGGCCAGAGGAAAAATCTTCTCACCTGTAAAGGGTTAAGAAGCTAAAGGTAACCTCACTGGCACCTGACCAAAATGACCAATGAGGAGACAAGATACTTTCAAAAGCTCGGAGGAGGGAGAAAAACAAAGGGTCTGTGTCTGTCTGTATGCTGCTTTTGCCAGGGACAGAACAGGAATGAAGTCTTAAAACTTTTAGTAAGTAATCTAGCTAGGTATGTGTTTAGATTATGATTTCTTTAAATGGCTGAGAAAAGAGCTGTGCTGAATAGAATGATTATTCCTGTCTGTGTGTCTTTTTTGTAATTTAAGGTTTTGCCTAGAGGGATTCTCTGTGTTTTGAATCTAATTACCCTGTAAGGTATCTACCATCCTGATTTTACAGAGGTGATTCCTTTACTTCTATTAAAAGTCTTCTTGTAAGAAAACTGAATGCTTTTTCATTGTTCTAAGATCCAAGGGTTTGGGTCTGTGGTCACCTATGCAAATTGGTGAGGATTTTTACCAAACCTTCCCCAGGAAGTGGGGTGCAAGGGTTGGGAGGATTTTGGGGGGAAAGACGTTTCCAAATTACATTTTCCCAGTAAACCCAGATAAAGTTTGGTGGTGGCAGTGGAAATCCAAGAGTAAAATAATTTTGTACCTTGGGGAAGTTTTAACCTAAGCTGGTAAAAGTAAGCTTAGGAGGTTTTCATGCAGGTCCCCACATCTGTACCCTAGAGTTCAGAGTGGGGAAGGAACCTTGACAACCACTTAAGCTCTTTGAGACTAAGTCCGTGTCGACACTGCCCTGCAGTTCAGACTACTGGGGTGTGAATAGCAGTGCACACCAAAGTGCTGCGCTGTATCTCCCCTGTGTGAACACCGCAGGTGAAAACTAAAAGCTTCCTGGTTCTCTTTAGTGTAATCCTTGAACTATGAATTTTTTAGTTCACACCCACAGCATCAACACAGGGGAGTTACAGCCCAGCACTTTGGCGCACTCTGCTATTCATATGTGTGTAGTCCTAATCACAGGGCAGTGTCAACATAGCCTATCTGTGCTACTTCTCTGACCAGGAGAAAATTTCACCTTACAATAGCAAGTTGTCAGCCTTCCTGACTCTCCTGCTAAAGGATAGAGCACAACACCAGTAACAAGTTTTTAAGGGACTTAAACTACACTACAGTCTACAGTAGTTGCAAAGTAAAATTTTAGAATGTTAGCTATATGTACTCAAATATGACCTGGTGTAGACAAACCCATAAACGATTAGGTTGATGACTGATTAGCAGCTATAGCAAACAAGAATGACAGATGTAATTCTAAATCTCTTACACCAGTGTATTTTAGTGTTAGAAATTACTAATATTATTATTTTGATATTAACATTTGCATTTAATTAGTTTATAAACTGATTCCATGAAAATCACAATGGACACTTGAAGGCACTTAAAGAAAGTTATTCTCCTATATATGTATTTGTGGGCTCAGGCCTGAACAGAGTCCTTGTTTACTGGTAGACTTCACTGCATTTGATTCTTAGGGTATGTCTACACTATCATTAAGCACCTGTGACTGGCCTGTGGCCTGTGACTTGGGCTCGGGCTACAGAGCTGTTTAATTACAGTGTAGATGTTATGGCTTAGGCTGGAGCCTGGGCTCTGGGACTGAGCCCAAATGTCTGAGCCCATGGGGTCCCATACATGGGCCAGCCATGGATGTTTAATTGAATTGTAGATATAACCTCGTATTACTACCACAGAGACATACAGCAGGAACTTCCTGGGCTTGGAGGAGGAAAATACACAATGTCTCAAAGTTAGTCAGGGTAGGGAATGTGTCTTCCTCTATGTTCTATATGCCAGTGAGCATGCTGCCCCTTCCCAGTAAGTATTAAAAATTACTACTAGATAATTATAATAATAAGAAAGAGAAAAGATGGCCTTGTGGTTAAGTCACTAGACTGGGACTTGGGAGATCTGAATTCATTTCCTGGCTCTGGCACTAACTAAATGTGCAACCTTGTACAAGTCGCTTAATCTCTATGTATATCAGTTGCCCATCTGCAAAATAGGGATAATACTTCCTTTATCCTACCCTTTTGTCTGCTCTGTTTTGACTTCTCAGATTTTTAAGCTCTTTAGGACAGACAGTCTATTGTACTCAGTGTTTCTACATTGCTTCGCCCAATGCCACTTAGATATTGGTTGGGCATTCTAGCTGCTACAGTAATACAAATAAATAGCAATAAACAATAAAGAAGAACTGCACACAGAAGTAAAAATAGTATGCCAGGATATAGTTAGCAAATATTTAGAAAATGGGAAAATCCATTATTAAACATTTAGAGCCTCGTAAGAGAGAGTGTCGTTTAACTTTAGAGGAGAAATTTTCTTGGCTTTCCCACTATAAATAAATCACTGCATAGATAGAAGGTTTAGCAGGTGAATCGAAAAAGGAAGCTGCCTCCTATCTGAGTCAAAAGGAGTCAGGATAAACTTGTGTAATCTAGGTCACTCCTTGCACATACAACCACCTTGTGCCAGGATAGACTGAGAGCACTGTTTAAAAAATAAATAAATAAAAAGCAAAGATAAATGTGAGAGGACTGCAGTGATGAAATGTGGTGGCACAATACAATACAGGCTGCATGAGACAAAGATACTGTATATGTAGAAAGATGCATTAAAAGAAACTTCCAAAGTTATCCAACAAGACAAGTTCCACCAGATAGAAGCAAAATGTTTTTCTATGTGACTTTTATGTCATGCTTGTTCCATTTACCAGTCTAAATAAGCTTGCTGTTATTCTTAGCCCACAGGGAAAACTAAATCAAGCTGTCTTCTACCTTAAAATCAGCAACTCACACACTACCGTATTATTTGTCATTTCCGTGTTAATACAGCCATTCCATGCCCTTTTGTGATTTTTAATGCAGTCATATCTGGTTAATCCAAAGCAGTTTCTAAACTATATTTTTCTTAGCTTTATATATATATATATGGAAAAAATAGATCTAATTAGTGGTATATACTGCACCTAGATTTGTATTAGTCTGAATGTTTCTGCAAGTCAAGCATCTGCCAACCCAAAGCCAGGACAACAATCTGATAGACATTTTTAAAAAAATTTTATCAATAGATTTTTTTTAAAAGACAGCAGATAGATAGATTTAGATAGATATTGCAGATGAAGTAAAAAAGAAATATAGCATAGAAGATGAAGGATGATGCTGTAATTCAAGCACTGTACGACTAACTCATAAGATCTGCATTCAATTCCAGTGGCAGATTTACAGTCTCATCCTGGACAAGTCACATCCTTTTTCCATTTCTCAGTTTCCCATCTATACAATGGAGAAAATAACAGTTTCCCCATTAATAGGCAGATATTGGGTAGACAATTTTGTTAATGATTGTAAGACACTCAGATACTTGGATGAAATCAATGGCCATGTTAGCAGATAAATATTATAGTGTTTGAAATGTAGAACTGTTCAGAGATGAGAAGATCTACTTATTCACATGTAGGAGAAGTAGGACAAATGGAGAAAGTAGCTGGCAACATTCCCCTGTATAGAAGTCAGTGATCAAGCCATCTATTTTTCTGCATATATTTTCACATTTATAGATAACAGACAACATAGTCCACCTGTTTTCCAGCAGTACAATGTAGGAGTTTTCCCAATTTGCTACAATTACCCTAAAGGTTAGTGTTATATGAGTGAACAGGTTTCCTTCTGAAAGCATTCTCCATAGCTCAGATGCAACAAGTTGCTGTGACTGCCATGGCATGCATTTATTTCATATCAACGTAAAACTAATGTGCCAGATTGTGGGAGGCCCCACAAAGGTACCAAGAAAATAATGGACAGCAGGCACATTCTTCCCCCTTCCGCTCCTTGCACAGGAACTGTCCACAACTGCAGTTCCTGTGCTCCCCTGAGAGCAAGAACTAATCCTAGCTAACACCACTAGCCTCTTTTAATGGAGTTACATGTTAAATGAATTTGGCTCATTGTACTGGAAATTGAGGTGAGTCTGTAAAATAGTTCTTTAGAACAAGGAATTGCTTTTACAGTCCATTCTTAGTAGGTGTCATAAATATAAAGGGAAGGGTAAACCCCTCTAAAATCCCTCCTGGCCAGAGGAAAAATCCTCTCCCCTGTAAAGGGTTAAGAAGCTAAAGGTAACCTCGCTGGCACCTGACCAAAATGACCAATGAGGAGACAAGATACTTTCAAAAGCTGGGAGAAGGGAGAAAAACAATGGGTCTGTGTCTGTATGCTGCTTTTGCCGGGGATAGACCAGGAATGGAGTCTTAGAACTTTAGTAAGTAATCTAGCTAGGTATATGTTAGATTATGATTTCTTTAAATGGCTGAGAAAAGAACTGTGCTGAATAGAATGACTATTCCTGTCTGTGTGTCTTTTTTGTAACTTAAGGTTTTGCCTAGAGGGATTCTCTATGTTTTGAATCTAATTACCCTGTAAGGTATCTACCATCCTGATTTTACAGAGGTGATTTCTTTACTTCTATTAAAAGTCTTCTTGTAAGGAAACTGAATGCTTTTTCATTGTTCTCAGATCCAAGGGTTTGGGTCTGTGGTCACCTATGCAAATTGGTGAGGATTTTTACCAAACCTTTCCCAGGAAGTGGGGTGCAAGGGTTGGGAGGATTTTGGGGGGAAAGACATGTCCAAACTACATTTCCCAGTAAACTCAGTTAGAGTTTGGTGGTGGCAGTGCAGATCCAGGGACAAAGGATAAAATTAATTTGCACCTTGGGGAAGTTTTAACCTAAGCTGGTGAAAGTAAGCTTAGGAGGTTTTCATGCAGGTCCCCACACTTAGAGTTCAGAGTGGGGGGGAACTTTGACAGTAGGGATGTGTGAAACATTCATAAATCAACCCAACACTAGTTCCCTAACCATCTTGCAAATGGACAAGGTTTATCTTTCACCAATATTATAATAATTATTAATTAATTATTTATTATGCTCTCTGTGGATTTCAGCAAAAATAGAAAACTGAGCAAAATATTCAACCCAAACCAATCACTTTCATTGCTATTCACTATGGTCCCATTACCTAACTGGTTTGTCAGGAGCCTTGCCTCAGACCTGCTTGCCAAGGGGGTCCTTACCAGGAGTATGAAAGCTCTGGATGATGTAGCTCAAAGGATCTTTAGCCCATACAAGCCTCTCCAACACGACAAGGTCCAAACTTCAGAAGACCCCAACAGCGGATCAAGCACATATAGAGGACCTTTTAGTACTCTTGAGCTGTGAAGGCAGATGAGGGCTGCAGCAAGAGTGAGGCCCCTGGTTGTCTTGGATCTCCTTGCCACTGGGTCAGGGTTTTCCTCCTGTCCAGTCTTGTGTGGTCACCACCTGCGCACCGGTTTCCCCAAGTTAAAAGATTTCACGTACAGGCTTCTGCCAAAGGGTTCACACCCGCACAAAGCCCTGTGGTGACGGACGAGTGATAGTGAAGACAGGAGCAGTGATCTCTGGGAGACTTTAGTCACAAATCTGCATGCAGGCGGCAGCCGTGTGACAGTTGTCTTCTGCTTGAATGAGACAGAAGTGCACTTCGGCAGCAGCAGCTGTGACTGAGCAGGCCTTTTTAGGATCTCCTCTGCTCACCCCAAATGGGAGGGGCTAGAAAAGGTGCTCCAAACATAGGCTGTCTCACACTCTTCCGATTGGATGGTCGCATCCAGTGGGATCACTCAAGTGGGATCCAGTGGGATCCCACAGTATTCTTGTCAGCAAGTTAAGGAAATATGGGCTGGATGAATGCACTACAAGGTGGGTAGAAAGCTGGCTAGATTGTCGGGCTCAACGGGTAGTTATCAATGGCTCCATGTCTAGTTGGCAGCCGGTATCAAGTGGAGTGCCCCAAGGGTCGGTCCTGGGGCCGGTTTTGTTCAATATCTTCATAAATGATCTGGAGGATGGTGTGGATTGCACTCTCAGCAAATTTGCGGATGATACTAAACTGGGAGGAGTGGTAGATACACTGGAGGGGAGGGATAGGATACAGAAGGACCTAGACAAATTGGAGGATTGGGCCAAAAGAAATCTGATGAGGTTCAATAAGGATAAGTGCAGGGTCCTGCACTTAGGACGGAAGAACCCAATGCACAGCTACAGACTAGGGACCGAATGGCTAGGCAGCAGTTCTGCGGAAAAGGACCTAGGGGTGACAGTGGACGAGAAGCTGGATATGAGTCAGCAGTGTGCCCTTGTTGCCAAGAAGGCCAATGGCATTTTGGGATGTATAAGTAGGGGCATAGCGAGCAGATCGAGGGACGTGATCGTTCCCCTCTATTCGACATTGGTGAGGCCTCATCTGGAGTACTGTGTCCAGTTTTGGGCCCCACACTTCAAGAAGGATGTGGATAAATTGGAGAGAGTCCAGCGAAGGGCAACAAAAATGATTAGGGGTCTGGAACACATGAGTTATGAGGAGAGGCTGAGGGAGCTGGGATTGTTTAGCCTGCAGAAGAGAAGAATGAGGGGGGATTTGATAGCTGCTTTCAACTACCTGAAAGGGGGTTCCAAAGAGGATGGCTCTAGACTGTTCTCAATGGTATCAGATGACAGAACGAGGAGTAATGGTCTCAAGCTGCAGTGGGGGAGGTTTAGATTGGATATTAGGAAAAACTTTTTCACTAAGAGGGTGGTGAAACACTGGAATGCGTTACCTAGGGAGGTGGTAGAATCTCCTTCCTTAGAGGTTTTTAAGGTCAGGCTTGACAAAGCCCTGGCTGGGATGATTTAACTGGGAATTGGTCCTGCTTCGAGCAGGGGGTTGGACTAGATGACCTCCTGAGGTCCCTTCCAACCCTTATATTCTATGATTCTAACTCTGTGGCTGAAACAAGAGATATAGGACAATGAATTTCACCACCCAGAATGTCCGCACCCTTATGGACTCTTAACAGAGTGAATGCCCAGAAAGAAGAACTGCCATAATTGCCAGAGAGCTGACAAGACTCAACATTGACATTGCAGCTCTTAGTGAGACACGCTGGGCTGATGAGGGCCAATTAAAAGAGGATGGAGGTGGCTACACCTTCTTTTGGAAAGTAAGCCACCTGAAGAGAGATGCATTGACTGGATTGGCTTTGCCATCAAAAATAAGGTCTCCAATCAGCTTTTGGAACTTCCCATGGGGATCAACTAGTGGCTCATGATGCTTTGGCACAAACTCAGCAACAACCATTATGCCACAGTCATCAGTGCATATGCCCCAACACTTGATGATGAGGAAGACAACAAGGAACAGTTTTATAGTAAGATTAGTAAGATCAATCATGTACCTGCAGCTCGCTCCACCACACTGTAAACATCCAAAGACTAAGTGAAAGCAGTGCAACGTCAAAGCACTTCAAGACCAAGCCAGCTGTGAGACGTTCCAGCAACACCTGTCTGAAAAACTGTCTAACTTGCCTGTTAACATCATTTACATTCAAGAGCACTGGGATCAACTTAAAAATACCATTCACAGTGCATGTGCTGAAACTATAGGATATTCCACTCATTGGCACCAAGACTGGTTTGAGGAAAACAATGAGAAAATCCTTATATTAATTCAACAGAAAAGAACTGCATTCTGTAACTGGCAAAATGATTCATCTAATCAACAAAAACATGAGGCTTATCACCTGCTCAAAGCCAAAGTCGGCTACATGACATCAAAAATAAGTGGTGGCAAGAGAGAGCTTCTGAGATCAGGGTTTCATAGACCAGTATGACATGAGAAGCTTCTTTCAAGCAACAAAAGCTATATATGGGCCAAGCTCCAAAGGCCCAACACCCTTACATTCCCAGGATAGCTCCACCCTCTTCAAGGACAATGCGGCCATTAAACAACGCTGGAAGGAGCACTTTGAGAGCCTATTAGACACCTTGCTGATCCCCCATCTTCTGAGGAAGTCTGGTGTGCCATCACCCAGACAAAAAATTACAAGGCACCAGGCCCAGACAGCATCCCAGCTGAGGTTTTTAAAGCTGGTGGAACAATGCTCCAGCACAAACTTTACCAACTTCTCAACAAAATCTGGACCTGAGAAGAAATTCCACCTGACTTTAAGAACACCAACATTGTTACAATGTTCAAGAAAGAGGACAAATCTTTGTGTGGGAACTACAGAAGTATTGCCCTCCTCTCCATCATCAGAGGGAAGATTCTTGCCTGAATCCGACTAAACCATCTTCTCCCCCTTGCCAAGGAACTCCTCCCTGAATCACAGTGTGGCTTCAGGCCATCCTGAGGCACAACTGACATGATCTTAGTGGCACAACAGATTCAGAAGAAGTGCAGAGAGCAACACTATTCATGGCATTCATTGATCTAACCAAGGCCTTTGACTCTATCAATCGTGATGCCCTATGGAAGGTGTTGTGCAGGTTTGGTTGTCCATAGAAGTTCATTTCCATCATCAGACTACTCCATGATGGGATGACTGCCATCATTCTCAGAGACCGAACCATTCATCATTCGCACTGGTGTCAAGCAGGGCTGTGTCACTGTTTCAATACTCTTCTCGATTTACCTTGCAGTGATCCTGATGCACATCCGTGACCGCCTTCCTGATGGAATCGGGATTGAGTATCATGTGGATGGCGAACTCCTCAATCTCAGACGTCTCCAAACAAAATTTAAGATCACGAGAATTGGCATCACTGACCTTCAGTATGCAAATGACTGCGTCATTCTCATGCACACAGAGGCCAACCTGCTAAGTACAGATGCTTATCACAGCCTGGGTCTCTCTGTCAACATCGGGAAACCCAAGGTACTCTACCAGCCCTCCCATGCACAAATTATTCTTTGTACTCCACAAATCACCATCAGCAGAGAATCCCTGGAAAATGTGAACCATTTTCCATACCTTGGCAGCCACCTCTCCCAAATAGCCAGCACTGACACAGAAATTGAATACAGGATCCTCTGTGCCAGCACATCTTTTGGAAGACTACTCAAACGAATCTTCAATTATAGGGATCTACAAAGAGGTACCAAGATCCTGATTTACAAGGCAGTTGTCATCCCCACCCTTCCCTATGGGTGTGAGACCGGGTAACCTACAGACAACATCTCAAGCGGCTGGAGTGGTTCCAGCAGCGCTGCCTCAGGAGGATTCTCAGGATCTGCTGGGAAGACCGACGCACCAACATCAGCTTCTCGCTGCAGCCAACATCAGCAGTGTAGAAGCGCAGGTCATGAAACACCAACTCTGCTAGGCTGGCCACTGTGTACGTATGCCTGACACTCACCTCCCAAAGCAAATGCTCTTCTCTCAGTTAAGTCAGGGAGGAAGGACTTGCGGAGGGCAGTGGAAGTGCTTCAAAGACATACTGAAATTACACCTTAAAAAGGGAGGCATCAACCCAACAAACTGGGAGGACTCAGCGTGGAACAAAACACAGTGGTGCCACATCATACACCAGGCCACAGCTCACTTTGAGGAGAAGAGATGTGCTCATGAGACAGAGAAGTGACAAAGGAGGAAAGAAAAGGGCACAACAGTACAGCCAACAGCTATGTCTCCTCCAAGATTACACCTGTCACTTCTGTGGGAAAATCTGCAGGGTACAAATTGGGCTTCTCAGCCATTTAAAAACCCACCAACAAACCCCCTTGGCAGACATTATCCTCACATTGGGGGATAGCCGAAAAAGATTACTCTTTTTTTACCAAACTCTGTGGTATCATTTCATATCAGATGAAACTCACTAGTTTTATCCAAATTGAACTCCTAACTCAAAGTGAAACTAATGGGCCAAAAATTCCTATGAACAGAACACACTGGACAGATCTGCTGAAACCTGGTCAAGCTAAGGCCAACAGATTTCACATAGCTCTAATCTGATTTCACTGCATGTATTTTGTGCTTCAGACCATACACTGAGAAGAAAGGGAAGCTGGTAAGTGACGAAACTGCCTGCTTTGTCTGGAAAAATGCTTGCACTTGCTGCCTTTTCCTCAGTCACATGATATCATGATAGATGCAGTCCACTGAATGAATGGAGAAATAGGGGCATACACTATTCTCTGGGATAGAACTACTCTGTTCATAACCCTTAAAAGAGACTGAAAGGGAGGTATAGCTTCCAGAAATCCTTTACATTCAGGACATCTCTTTGGAAGTTATAGGGTCCTCTTCTCTTTGGGGACATCCTCTTCTCTTTGGGGACATCCTCTTCTCTTTGGGGACATCAAAGTGAAATTACTCCTGCAACTGTAATCTTAACAGCAAGATTTATTAAACACCGAGAAAATGGAATTAAAACAAAAGAAGCTGTTTAACATACCTAGATTTACATTTCTCATAAGATAAGGCATTCTCAACTTAGTTACACAAGGGAAAAAAGGGAACACTAAAACTTACATCTCTTGAAAGCAATCTCTTCTCTCACCCTCCTCTGGTCAGACTGTCGACTAGACATTGCTTGCTGTTGTCTAGAGAAAAGAAATGAGACCCTCTTTTACTCATCCTCCTTATCAAGTCCCCCTTGATCCAGGCCATCTATCCCCACTTTCCTAATGGCATGTCTACATTTGTAGGGCATGTCTAGATTTCTTTGGGGCATGTCTACATTTGCCATTTAAAGCACAAAATGTCCCTTTTTTGCACAAAAACTGTGGGAGCATCTACACTTGTTAATGACTTTTTATGGTGAAATTCAGAAGTTTCACCTCAAACAGAAAACCACCTCCATGAGAGGTATGCAGCTCTTACTGCTGATCCTTTTTGCATGATGTGCAAGCGAAGATACGTTCTTCCTGTGTAAACACCTTTTAGCCTCCAGAGGCTATCCCACAGTGCCAAAGTGACCATTCTGGCCAGCACCTCTGCTGCTCTGACGCCAGGTTAACGGATGTCCGCCCCTCCCCCTGTAAAGCCCCAGGAAGTCAAACTCCCTTTTCTGTTGCAAGTGCTCATCTGGCCAGGTGACCATGACTGCTCCATGTAGCAAAGATCCCCAGCTTGGAGCAATGCCAAGCTACTGGACCTGATCAGTGTTTGGGGAGAGGAGGCTATGCAGTGCCAGCTGCGTTCGAACAGTAGGAATTTCAATATCTAAGAGCAGATTGCACACAGCTTGCAGGAGAAGGGGCATAACAGACACCCTGCAATGCAGAGCGAAGGTGAAGGAGCTAAGGAACGCCTACCACAAGGTGAGGGAGGCAAACCATTGGTCTGGTGCTGTGCCCCAAAGCTGCCATTTTTATAGTGAGTTGGGTGCAATCCTAAGTGGTGACCACATTTCCATTGCAAAGAGCCCAGTGGATACTTCTGCATGCATTCTACACACACACACACACACACACACACACACACACACACATGCATGACTTACCTTGCAAGTGACAGCCCACTGAAGAGCATTTGACTCTTTAACAATGTTAATAGCGGTCTTTCAGAAGCTTAACAACCTAGCTCGCATTCAACCTTAGAATCACCATAGAATATCAGGTTTGGAAGGGACCTCAGGAGGTCATCTAGTCCAACCCCCTGCTCAAAGCAGGACCAATCCCCAACTAAATCATCCCAGACAGGGCTTTGTCAAGCCTGACATTAAAACCTTCACAGACCAGCTTGCCTGGTTGTGTCTAGTGCAGACAGCCCTCCTTGGTAAACCTGCAGTTTTCCCCCATGTCTTAAACTATAAATAATGGAGAGCGGCCCAGACTTCCTCTATCACACATGTGGTGATAATTGTATTCATATGGAATACCCCCCTATGCATGTCATCTTCTCCTGATGACTTTTCACCATTTTCCTGATTTTTTTTAAATTATATTTATTATGGTTTTCAGTGTAATTAACACTCACAAAAAATACATCAATAACAGCATTGGGCACATCAAATATTCAAGGCAATGTTAGATACATTGAAATAAGGTCACGATATAACAGTTTGTCAGGACTGATAAAACAACACTGATCAAATATTTTACATTGTTGCTCTGACTGCCTTAAGAACTTCAAGAGATCATTTTAAAATTGATCATCAATATATTTGGGACTATGTGCCTGTAAACTGAATTCAAACAGCAATGTAGCTAAAGTTAGCTCTACACATCATAGGTTCAAACAACTGAAAAATGCTCATTAGTTCCAATATGGGGCATATTGCATAATGTAAATGTATTTAGTATGTAGCAAACATTCTAAAGGTGAGCAGATGACCACTTCCAAGGAGTGGGCTATACTTCAGTGATCATGCCCCAACTATGTATCCTTTTTCTCTACAAGATTATGCTGTGTGCAATCAGTTTGGATTCCAATCAATTTCAATTCCCTTTTACCAGACAATATGGGCTGCTAATGATTAGTTAATTAACCACAAAGCACCATAGTAACAGGTGAATCTCAGAGAAATGTAATGACATAATTGCATTCTAAGCCCATTGAATAATAGGTTGCAAATGAATTTCATTAAAATAAAATGAAAGCTCCAGCAAACATAACATTCTCAACTCCCTCCCACTCCCCAACTTCTTTCAATAACAATTTACTCTGAAAGGGGAAGCACAAAACAAAGAGTGCTATTTTGTGTCTAGGTCAAGCTAGCAACAAAGAGGTCAATGCATGGTAAATGGTCTTAATTTTTTTCTGTGTCCAAAATATGACTAACAAAGGTTTTAGGTGCAGATATGCAATTTATAAAAATATAGTAACCATATATATAACCAAATATAGTAACCAGTGAACTGACAAAATTTCAGCTAAAGAGCTTGAGGACTGTTACAGAATTCCCCTTCAAGCACCCAACTCAAGCAAAAGACAAGTGCTGCAAAACGTTCTGAAGATCAATAAAAATCAGACTAAAAGTAGAGTCAGATTCTAGAACTGGAGACCCTCCACTCGTGCGCAACTCCCAACACTGCAAATCCTGACAGTATTGAGCAAAAGTAGCTGTAAACCAAGGAGCAGCTGACCTTAAAATGTCAAGATGAAGGAGAGAGGTAGTCTTTGAGGCACTATTTTCATTAAGTATATTTACACCTGCATAACTACATTGATGTAATTTGTCTGCCTGAGTCTGCGGATAGACTAAAACAGCTCTGAGGAGTGTGAACTGCTGCTGCTATCTTCACTGGGTGTTAATTTGGAAGGCAATGATAGCGCCAAGTTTGTTAGCTATTTCACTACTGAGTAAAACAGGTGAAAAACAGGAATGAGATCAGTTAGTGTCACCGAATGCAAAGCACATTAAAACAGAACAGACACATTAATATACCTGAGAGTGGTCAGTTTGGATGAGCTATTACCAGCAGGAGAGTGAGTTTGTGTGTGTATGGGGGTGGGGGGGATGTGAGAAAACCTGGATTTGTGCAGGAAATAGCCCAACTTCATTATCATGCACATTGTGTAAAGAGTTGTCACTTTGGATGGGCTATCACCAGCAGGAGAGTGAATTTGTGTGGGGGGGTGGAGGGTGAGAAAACCTGGATTTGTGCTGGAAATGGCCCACCTGATGATCACTTTAGATAAGCTATTACCAGCAGGACAGTGGGGTGGGAGGAGGTATTATTTCATATTCTCTGTGTATATATAAAGTCTGCTGCAGTTTCCACGGTATGCATCCGATGAAGTGAGCTGTAGCTCACGAAAGCTCATGCTCAAATAAATTGGTTAGTCTCTAAGGTGCCACAAGTACTCCTTTTCTTTTTATTAATATACCTGAAGGTTCCTTCCATAAGATATAATAGAAGGTCTGTAAGATACCATAGTTGATGATACATAGTAACAGGTCATACATAAGTGGTCCAAGCAAACAGTGTGCTACCTTGAAGATTACCCCCTCTGTTTCTTGTCTGTGAAAGCCTCCACAATATTCACTTTGTCTGTTTAGACTGAAAAATTATGGACAGACATACTCTGCAGTACACTCCATGACAAGAATACATGCTATTATGTTTTACTTTTACTTTCCACCCTGTATTATTTATGATTATTTCTTAATATTTTATCATACAGAAATATCTGAATGCATTTGCTTGAGAATAAAAAAAATCCATTAAATATTTCTAAATAACTCATACAATGGGCTTTAATGCATTTTTCCTATTGTGGTGGAGGGGGCAGGGGTTGTTTTATGTTTTATCTGGTTGCTAACCATATCAGGAAAAATGTACTTGGTAAAGAGATCAGCTGTTTGGATCATTGATAGGATGCAGGGTTTATGCCAAAGGATGAATAAATATCCTTTTGATCATGAAAAAAAAAAACAGGAGTACTTGTGGCACCTTAGAGACTCATTAGTTTCTAAGGTGCTACAAGTATTCCTGGGGTTTTTTTGCAGATACAGACTAACACGGCTGCTACTCTGAAACTGTTGATCATGAATTATCTTTGTGTTTTCACCCACACTAAAATCTTTTCACTTATGCATTTCTCTTTGTAATATTTTGGCTATTCTCCATGGAATTACAAATATTTTTACCCTTTGAATGTATCTAGTATACAGCATAACAGATCATAGAATATCGGGGTTGGAAGGGACCTCAGGAGGTCATCTAGTCCAACCCCCTGCTCAAAGCAGAACCAATCCCCACCTAAATCATCCCAGCCAGGGCTTTGTCAAGCTTGACCTTAAAAATATCTAAGGAAGGAGATTCCACCACCTCCCTAGGTAACGCATTCCAGTGTTTCACCACTCTCCTAGTGAAAAAGTTTTTCCTAATATCCAACCTAAACCTCCCCCACTGCAACTTGAGACCATTACTCCTTGTTCTGTCATCTGCTACCACTGAGAACAGTCTAGCTCCATCCTCTTTGGAACCCCCTTTCAGGTAGTTGAAAGCAGCTATCAAATCCTCCCTCATTCTTCTCTTCCGCAGACTAAAAGATGTGGAGCAAAGGGATACTCAAATGGCCAAAATGATTTACACTGACTTTCACACTAGTCTGTTCAAAGCTATGAGGCCATCTTTGACAGCATGACCTGTGGATATAGCAATGAAAGAGAATCTAGTGTATTTTGGTTCTGTCTTTAGCATCATTCTGGGGGGGCAAGGGTGCCAGAGGACTACAAAATTCTTACACTTCATACACTAGCTTGTTTGCTTCATATTCATGGTATGTGCTTAAAAACAGAAAGCTGGGTTCTTTTAACTGTGTTGTTGGAAATGTAAGAGATGGATTAGTCGAAATTAGAGACGGAAAATCTCCATCATGCATTCTAGACTAAATCATGATTATTCCTACCATATATTCTACAGTGCTTTATCCAGGCTAGTGCTGTATGTCCAAATGCAGGGGTTTCATACCCTTTTTTTTTGGGGGGGGGGGGTCCAAAATCTAATAAATTGACCTGTTAAAAAAAATGGAAAAACAATTTCATAACATTTTTGTGGAGCTAGTATCTAGCTGAGTTCAGGTCACGATCTCAAGGCAGTGTTAAATGTCCCAATTCACTTGTCTGGTAAATGTTAATGTTATTGACTACAGTTGTCTGTAATCAGCTGAATGCTATTCGCATTGTATATGTATCCTGTTTAATGTGTACTAAAGTAACTAAATTAACCTGTTGTTGCAATGTCTTTTTTCCTGTTTGTATCGCGTACTTAATTAATCTTAAGATCAAAGCTGTGTAGACACTGCATGAAACTAATTGTACCTGTATTGTCTTCACTTATCTGTCACTGCATCCGATGAAGTGAGCTGTAGCTCACGAAAGCTTATGCTCAAATAAATGTGTTAGTCTCTAAGGTGCCACAAGTACTCCTTTTCTTTTTGCGAATACAGACTAACACAGCTGCTACTCTGAAACCTGCTTAATGAATGGCCAGCAAGAGCCTTATGTAAATCAATGTAATTGAATTTACTTGTGTATGCATGGAAAGCAGAAAGTTAACTTCAAAGTTGTGGGGTGGAATCTGTGTGTTCCACAATGGAAAGTCTACAGACACATGTGGGGCTAAGGACAATTGCTAGGCCATCTTCAACTATAAGAAAGGACTCAGAGCAATTCTGCACCTCTGATCCATCTTAACACTGACAGGATGGTTCCAGATGCCAGACAGAGGTCCCCAAAATTCATTTTTGGGAAGCCTTGAGGAAAATTATGAAAAGGCTATGAGGCTGGGGCAGATTGCTACAACTCCACTTTTATTTTGAACCTATGAACTCTAATTCACATGTAATGTATTTATCTGTTTTAATCTCGCTATAATGCTCATTACTTTTTCTTAATTAATCTTTAGTTTCAGTTTACTAAAGGATTGGCTACAGCATTGTCTTTGAGATCTAAAGCATATTTTGACTTGGGTAAGTTACTGGCCCTTTGGGACTGGAAGTAACCTAATCTGTGGTGAACTTTGATTTTAATAACCTTTCATCATAAATTTCAGTCAGTATGGCAAAGTAGGAGCTGGAGTGCCTGAAGGGTACTGTCTGTAGCTCCATGGTTACTGGCTTGACAAAATCAAATGACAGAATGTACTACCAGTCTGGAGTGTCTGCCCTGATTTCTGACAGTCTGACCTGAGTTTGGCACTCTGAGTTGTGAGTCACTCCAGGCACTGTGACAATTTCCAAAATCTCTGTGTTTCTGTTTGTCCGGGTTCAGAACTGAACTATATTTTCATATGATTTTTCACCTGTCCCCTCCTCTGTATTCATGTTTTTTCCCTGTTTGCCACTGAGTGCAAAAATTAATGTCCAGACATTTTATTTTTCCTTTTTCTTTTTTCCCCCTTGTCCACTCTGTAACTATTCAAAACTTCTTCAATTTTTGAAAAGTTACAAAGTGGCAAAGTTAGAGTCATTTTCCTTTTGTCATTTTAACTTTTCCCAGATTGAAGATATTTTAACAAGTTACAAAGTGGAAAAAGGAACAAACAAAACAAAAAAAGGAAAGTGGAAAAAAAATCTAGACATTCATTCTATTGAATTCAGTAGGAAAAAAAAGTGGGGGAAGAAACAAATCTGAAATTTCAAAACTTAACATTTTCCAATTTTTGAAAATTAAAATGAAAATTTCAATTAAAAACAAAACAACAAATCTTTGTGAAGAGATTTGTGAAGAATTTCGTTTTCATTGAACACTCAGTAAAATGCAGGAAATCTTTCCACTGAAAAATTTCTACCAGCTCTCTTAATAACCTTAGATAGCCTGAGCCTATACTGTTACTGTACAACAAATTCATATACAACTAGTCAGATGTCATCAAAGATGCCATGGGATGATTAAACACAACAGTCTGTGATGCAGGGAATCAGGCTGCATACAAGAGAGAATCACTAATGCAAGATGTAGATGAAGTCCTGTCCAGGCCCGGCAACAGACCTTAGGAGGTTGCGGGGTCCAGGGCGGCAGTGACAAATCTGTCACTTCCGGGACCAATCCATCACTTCTGGGACCGACCGCACTAGCCACTTGCGCTGGCCCGTGGGGGACCCCAAAGTGTGGGACCCAGAGCGGTCGCCACCCTGCACGCGCCTAGGAGCCCTGCAGCCCACCCGGGCAATATAAAAGGGCACAGGGCTCTCCTGGATGCCACCGCGGCCCTGGGCAATTGCCCTCTTGCTGCCTCCCTCCACATCAGCAGGCCTGGTCCTAGCCAAAGGGTTAAGTAAAGGTCTTAAACTTAGATCACTGAAGGGGCAGGATGAGGCTCCTTCTATCCTTTCAGCAGTTAATGGAAAGTAGGGATGTGTGAAGTGGTTTCAATGAAATAACATGCTTGAACCTTCGCTCAAAACTCAAACCTAACCCAACACTTTTTGGATTATTTGAGATTTGTTAAATTTCCATACACCTTTGCCATTCTTGATCTCAGTTGGCCCAGTGGCAGAAGTGATGAAATATTGGAAGAAAGGCTTTCCTTGTGATACTTCTGGGCCGACCAGAAGAAAGTAGAACTGGAAATGCAATAAGTCTCACCTTGTAAGATTTCTACCCCAATGGTGCTTTATATATAGTACCAGGGCCTTTCAGGGTTCACCATCACCCAAAATGGAATGTATTAATGTTATTAGAGAATTTAGGCCACAGTTAGACTTTTCAATATCCAAGACAAAATTTAAAAGGTAGCTTAAAGGTAGCTCCCCTTCCAATTTGTCACCAACACCCATCACCTTGATCTTTTCCCCTGTTCATGTTTTTCCTCTGCTAACATCCCCCATTTTTTAAACCAGCTTATTTAGTAAGGTATTGTCTTTAAATCATATATTTTCAGGACAGTTTTGTAACCATCGGTCCCAAACTGTTGGACATAGCATTCCATGGACAAGTCAAAACATTTGGTAAATGCCTCTCAAACCTGACCTGCAGCACACCTCTCTGAAATTCCAGGCCTAGGCCCTTGAACAGAGAATGCCAGTTCATTTCAAAGTACACCTTGGCCTGAGACAAACCATGACTAGAGCCATTAATTCATCCACTTTTACTTGATACCTGAGCGACAATTTGAAGACACTTCTCAAAATGACAGATTGAAGCAAAACACCAGAGACCTACCTTAGAAGTGAGGGTCCCACATACTGAGGATGAGATTCACCTCTATGCAGAGAGTCAGCACACGGCCTGTGCACCGCTTAAGACCTACTTAAAGCCATATTCTGAGGATTTAAGTGGGACTTCAGTGGTGTATACCTCTTCGTTCTGGCCCTCTGCACAGGATTAAATTTTACCTTCTGATGCCATAGTGATGGCCAGGTTATAAATATTTTATTAAATTCAAGAAATAATTCAATGGTGTACTGTGAAGTGTGTCTCACCGCTCTTCCCCCCGCGCGCGCGCACACACACACACACACACGATCCTAGTATTCAAAGCCTTAACAGGATGAATTTCAGGTAAATGTTCAGCTTTCCTAGTGGAGATAGGTAGAATTTCACCCTTTCTTCACCAAGTGTTTATTTAGGAATTTATGAAGTGTTTATGTGAATTGTGTTTCTATTTTCCCTCCTGCACAAAAAATTAGAACGCATTTGATTGTCACACATACACAATGTTAGGCTGAGTATCATTCAATAGTCACTGCATCAACTACACAGCAATACATAGTGTATTTCATAAAACTTTGTGCTATATCTCTTTAAATCTATTTCATAAACATAAAAGACATACTAAATTACAGCCCTTTCTTTACAATTCCACCACTTTTCAGACTGACTTGCTCAGGAGCTTTGTATCCATAGTATCTAATGGGTTAAGAATATTAAGAGTACCCACAGAATTACATAGCTTCCTAAAAGCTACCAGTCAGAGCAGGTTCTCTACATTTTAAACCTTCCCTTTAGCAGTTATTAGGTATTCATCCATCCATCTCCCTTGAAAAACTATAAAAAACATTCATTTAACAACCTAAATATTTAATACCAGCTTAAAAAGTCTTTTTCATTTCAAGCTTCAAAAGGAGTTACTCATCCGAGTTACAGCAGCAGAATCTCGTAGGAGCAACAAGTGTCGCTTCTACTGTGTGTGGAGTTGGATGACAGGAATCCAGTTCTCCATTTAGAGCTCCTCCGGTATTACTACAGAACTCTGTCCTAATGCTCCAGATAAAACTGTTTCGTGTTATTTTCATTTTCCAGTAATCATACTGCAAACATCTACTGACTTCATTATCACCATTATCAATACATTTAAACAGGAAACATACAGTACAAAACAAGAAAAAGATCTGGGAAACGACAATCATCCTTAGAAATACATCGAGGAATGGAACATTAATCTATTGCTTCATCATTATAACTCCCACATAGGTGTCCAGCTGCTAGTCCTCCTCTCTTCCACCTCAAAAAGTTAACCAGCATCATCCCACCATGGCCTGTATCTTCCAGCTCACACCCTGACTCCTTGCCCATGTGTTCCACTTGGCCTGCATTTAAACTGCTGGGTCCTGAACAGAGTTGAAAATCATCACCAAAGCACCCAACTGCATGAGGAACATGTCTGAGGAACTGTCGACTGTCTCCAGAAAGAGGAGGCAAGACAAGGTGGAAGAGACTTGAAACAAGAGTGCCAACACTGCTATATCGTCCTACTTCAAGAGAGCGGTTTGTGACCTTTGGATTAGGCTAAGTCTACACTGCACTTCGTTGATAAAATTTTTTGAAGGTCGGGGGGGTGAAACAAACACCCCTCTCACTGACAAAAGTTTTACTGACAAAAACCTCTGGTGTGGACAGCGCTGTGTCAGCGGGAGATGCTCTCCCGCTGACAAAGCTATTGCCATTGGTTGGGGGTGGCTTTATTTTGCCGGCAGGAGAGCTCTCCTGCCGCCAGAAAGCAGCTACACATGAGATCTTACAGCAATGTCGCTGTAAGGTACGCAATGAAGATCCAGCCTTTAAACACTTTGTAACAGACAATT
Organism: Caretta caretta; assembly: GCF_965140235.1. Lineage (NCBI taxonomy): Eukaryota > Metazoa > Chordata > Testudines > Cheloniidae > Caretta > Caretta caretta. The sequence goes on along the minus strand of NC_134213.1, from coordinate 62,228,297 downwards.
TTTCTCCCTTCTCCTTGTAACAACCTTTTATGTACTTGAAACTGTTATCATGTCCCCCCTCTCAGGCTTCTCTTTTCCAGACTAAATAAACCCATTTTTTTAAATCTTCCCTCATAGGCCATGTTTTCTAGGCCTTTAATAATTTTTGTTGCTCTTCTCTGGACTTTCTCCAATTTGTCCGCATCTTTCCTGAAATGTGGTACCCAGAACTGGACACAATACTCCAGTTGAGGACTAATCAGTGTGGAGTAGAGCGGAATAATTACTTCTTGTGTCTTGCTTACAACACTCCTGCTAATACATCCCAGAATAATGTTCCCTTTTTTTTTTTTTGCAACAGTGTTACTGTTGACTCATATTTAGCTTGTGGTCTACTATGGTGGTCTACCCCAGATCCCTTTCCGCAATACTTCTTCCTAGGCAGTCATTTCCCATTTTGTATGTGTGCAACTGATTGTTCCTTCCTAAGTGGAGTACTTGCATTTGTCCTTATTGAATTTCATCCTATTAACTTCAGACCATTTCTTCAGTTTGTCCAGATCATTTTGAATTAATAATCCTATCTTCCAAACCACTTGCAACCCCTCCCAGCTTGGTATCATCCACAAACTTTATAAGTGTACTCTCTATGCCATTATCTAAATCATTGATGAAGATATTGAACAAAACCAGACCCAGAACTGATCTGTGCAGGACCCCACCTGTTATGCCTTTCCAGCATGACTGTGAACCACTGATAACTACTCTCTGGGAACGGTTTTCCAACCAGTTATGCACCCACCTTATAATAGCTCCATCTAGGTTGCATTTCCCTAGTTTGTTTATAAGAAGGTCATGTGAGACAGTTTCAAAAGCTTTACTAAAGTCAAGATATACCACATCTACTGCTTCCCCCCCATCCACAAGGCCTGTTACACTGTCAAAGAAAGCTATCAGGTTGCTTTGACATGATTTGGTCTTGACAAATCCATGCTGACGGTTACTTATCACCTTATTATCTTCTAGATGTTTGCAAATTAATTATTTTATTATTTACTCCTTTATCTTTCTGGGTAAAGAAGTTAATATGACTGGTCTGTAATTCCCCAGATTGTTCTTATTTCTCTTTTTATAGATTGGCACTATATTTACCCTTTTCCAGTCTTCTGGAATCTCTCCCGTGTTCCATGACTTTTCAAAGATAATTGCTAATGATTCAGATATCTCTTCAGTCAGCTCCTTGACTATTCTAGGATGCATTTCATCAGGCCCCAGTGACTTGAAGACACCTAAATTGTCTAAGTAATTTTTAACTTGTTCTTCCCCTATTTTAGCCTCTGATCCTGCCCCCTTTTTCACTGGCATTCACTAGACATCCCATCATCACCAAACTTCTTGGTGAAAACAAAAACAAAGATGTCAGTAAGCACCTCAGTCATTTCCACATATTCTGTTATTGTTTTTTCTCCCTTATTGAATAATGGGCCTACCCTGACGTTGGCTTCCTCTTGCTTCTAATGTATTTGTAGAATGTTTTCTTGTTACCCTTTATGTCTCCAGCTAGTTTGATCTCATTTTATGCCTTGGCCTTTCTCATTTTGTCCCTACGTACTTATGTTATTTGTTATATTCGCAAAAAGAAAAGGAGTACTTGTGGCACCTTAGAGACTAACCAATTTATTTGAGCATAAAAGCTTTCGTGAGCTACAGCTCACTTCATCGGATGCATAAAAGTGGAAAATGCAGTGAGGATGTTTTTATACACACAGACCATGAAAAAATGGGTGTTTATCACTTCAAAAGGTTTTCTCCCCCCACCCCACTCTCCTGCTGCTAATAGCTTATCTAAAGTGATCACTCTCCTTACAATGTGTATAATAATCAAGGTGGGCCATTTCCAGCACAAATCCAGGATTTAACAAGAACGTCTGAGTAATGGGGGGAGGAAGGGGGGAAAGGGGTAGGAAAAAACAAGGGGAAATAGGCTACCTTGCATAATGACTTAGCCATTCCCAGTCTCTATTCAAGCCTAAGTTAATTGTATCGAATTTGCAAATGGATTCCAATTTAGCAGTCTCTCGCTGGAGTCTGGATTTGAAGTTTTTCTGTTGTAATATCGCGACTTTTAGGTCTGTAATCGCGTGACCAGAGAGATTGAAGTGTTCTCCAACTGGTTTATGAATGTTATAATTCTTGACATCTGACTTGTGTCCATTTATTCTTTTACGTAGAGACTGTCCAGTTTGACCAATGTACATTGCAGAGGGGCATTGCTTGCACATGATGGCATATATCACATTGGTAGATGTGCAGGTGAATGAGCCTCTGATAGTGTGGCTGATGTTATTAGGCCCTATGATGGTGTCCCCTGAATAGATATGTGGGCACAATTGGCAACGGGCTTTGTTGCAAGGATAGGTTCCTGGGTTAGTGGTTCTGTTGTGTGGTATGTAATTGCTGGTGAGTATTTGCTTCAGGTTTGGGAGCTGTTTGTAGGCAAGGACTGGCCTGTCTCCCAAGATTTGTGAGAGTGATGGATCATCCTTCAGGATAGGTTGTAGATCCTTGATAATGTGTTGGAGAGGTTTTAGTTGGGGGCTGAAGGTGACGGCTAGTGGCATTCTGTTATTTTCTTTGTTGGGCCTGTCCTGTAGTAGGTGACTTCTGGGTACTCTTCTGGCTCTGTCAATCTGTTTCTTCACTTCAGCAGGTGGGTACTGTAGTTGTAAGAATGCTTGATAGATATCTTGTAGGTGTTTGTCTCTGTCTGAGGGGTTGGAGCAAATGCGGTTGTATTGCAGAGCTTGGCTGTAGACAATGGACCGTGTGGTGTGGTCTGGGTGAAAGCTGGAGGCATGTAGGTAAGTATAGTGGTCAGTACGTTTCCGGTATAGGGTGGTGTTTATGTGACCATCGCTTATTAGCACCGTAGTGTCCAGGAAGTGGATCTCTTGTGTGGACTGGACCAGGCTGAGGTTGATCGTGGGATGGAAATAGTTGAAATGATGGTGGAATTCCTCAAGGGCTTCTTTTCCATGGGTCCAGATGATGAAGATGTCATCAATATAGCACAAGTAGAGTAGGGGTATTAGGGGACGAGAGCTGAGGAAGCGTTGTTCTAAGTCAGCCATAAAAATGTTGGCATACTGTGGAGCCATGCGGGTACCCATAGCAGTGCCGCTGATTTGAAGGTATACATTGTCTCCAAATGTGAAATAGTTATGGGTGAGGACAAAGTCACAAAGCTCAGCCACCAGGTTTGCCATGACATTATCGGGGATAGTGTTCCTGACGGCTTGTAGTCCATCTTCCACACAAAGATGATCACTTTAGATAAGCTATTACCAGCAGGAGAGTGGGGTGGGGGGAGAGAAAACCTGGATTTGTGCTGGAAATTGCCCACCTTGATTATCATACACATTGTAAGGAGAGTGATCACTTTAGCTAAGCTATTACCAGCAGGAGAGTAGGGTGGGGGGAGAAAACCTTCTGAAGTGATAAACACCCATTTTTTCATGGTCTGTGTGTATAAAAATATCCTCACTGCATTTTCCACTTTTATGCATCAGATGAAGTGAGCTGTAGCTCATAAAAGCTAATGCTCAAATAAATTGGTTAGTCTCTAAGATGCCTAAGACTCAAGTACCCCTTTTCTTTTTGCGAATACAGACTAACACAGCTGCTACTCTGAAACTTGTTTATATTCATCCTTTGTAATTTGACCTAGTTTCCACTTTTTGTAGGACTCTTTTTTGAGTTTCAGATCATTGAAGATCTCCTGGTTAAGCCAGGGTGGTATCTTGCCATACTTCCTATCTGTCCTATGCAGTGGGATAGTTTGCTCTTGTGCCCTTAAGAAGGTCTCTTTGAAAAACTCTCTTCACATTTTCCCCCCTTAGACTTACAGGGTTGTGGTAGGCTACCTTCTGTGCCAAGAACATTACTATTCACACGATCCATCGTCTACAGCCAAGCTCTGCGATACAACCGCATTTGCTCCAACCCCTCAGACAGAGACAAACACCTACAAGATCTCTGTCAAGCTTTCTTACAACTACAATACCCACCTGCAGAAGTAAAGAAACAGATTGATAGAGCCAGAAGAGTTTCCAGAAGTTACCTACTACAGGACAGGCCTAACAAAGAAAATAACAGAACGCCACTAGCAGTCACCTTCAGTCCCCAACTAAAACCCCTCCAACGCATTATTAAGGATCTACAACCTATCCTAAAGGATGACCCAACACTCTCACAAGTCTTGGGAGACAGGCCAGTCCTTGCCTACAGACAGCCCCGCAACCTGAAGCAAATACTCACCAACAACCACATACCACACAACAGAACCACTAACCCAGGAACTTATCCTTGCAACAAAGCCCGTTGCCAATTGTGCCCACATATCTATTCAGGGGACACCATCACAGGGCCTAATAACATCAGCCACACTATCAGAGGCTCGTTCACCTGCACATCCACCAATGTGATATATGCCATCATGTGCAAGCAATGCCCCTCTGCCATGTACATTGGTCAAACTGGACAGTCTCTACGTAAAAGAATAAATGGACACAAATCAGATGTCAAGAATTATAACATTCATAAACCAGTCGGAGAACACTTCAATCTCTCTGGTCACGCAATCACAGACATGAAGGTCGCTATCTTAAAACAAAAAAACTTCAAATCCAGACTCCAGCGAGAAACTGCTGAATTGGAATTCATTTGCAAATTGGATACTATTAATTTAGGCTTAAATAGAGACTGGGAGTGGCTAAGTCATTATGCAAGGTAGCCTGTTTCCTCTTGTTTTTTCCTCCCCCCCCCCCCAGATGTTCTGGTTTAACTTGGATTTAAACTTGGAGAGTGGTCAGTTTAGATGAGCTATTACCAGCAGGAGAGTGAGTTTGTGTGTGTATGGGGGTGGGGGGGATGTGAGAACCTGGATCTATGCAGGAAATAGCCCGACTTGATTATGTAAAGAGTTGTCACTTTGGATGGGCTAGCACCAGCAGGAGAGTGAATTTGTGTGGGGGGGTGGAGGGTGAGAAAACCTGGATTTGTGCTGGAAATGGCCCACCTGTTGATCACTTTAGATAAGCTATTACCAGCAGGACAGTGGGGTGGGAGGAGGTATTGTTTCATATTCTCTGTGTGTATATAAAGTCTGCTGCAGTTTCCACGGTATACATCTGATGAAGTGAGCTGTAGCTCACGAAAGCTCATGCTCAAATAAATTGGTTAGTCTCTAAGGTGCCACAAGTACTCCTTTTCTTTTTGCGAATACAGACTAACACGGCTGTTCCTCTGAAACCTGTCACTATTGGAAAGGTGGCTGTCATAAATATAAAGGGAAGGGTAAACACCTTTAAAATCCCTCCTGGCCAGAGGAAAAACCCTTTCACCTGTAAAGGGTTAAGAAGCTAAAGATAACCTCGCTGGCACCTGACCAAAATGACCAATGAGGAGACAAGATACTTTCAAAATCTGGAGGTGGGGAGAAACAAAGGCTCTCTCTGTCTGTGTGATGCTTTTGCCGGGGACAGCACAGGAATGGAGTCTTAGAACTTTGTAAGTAATCTAGCTAGATACGCATTAAATTCTGTTTTCTTTAAATGGCTGAGAAAATAAGCTGTGCTGAATGGATTGTAGATTCCTGTTTTTGTGTCTTTTTGTAACTTAAGGTTTTGCCCAGAGGGATTCTCTATATGTTGAATCTAGTTACCCTGTAAGGTATTTACCCTTCCCTTACCTAAGAGCAACTAGCAGGGTTTTCTGTCTATTTACCTGGAGACAAAGGTGTTAGGGTTTTTTTTAAGGATTTTTCTGTAGGCTGACAATCACTATCAGAGAACATAGGTATCCCAGACAGCATAGCAAAATTTTACAAGCCAAGTTTTTTTTTGTTTGTTTTATTTCTAACTCTCGGGTGTAAAGTTAGTTAAAAACAGAGAGGTTAGGATGGCAGACTGCACTTTTCAACAGAAGCTGCAATTAGCCAGTTTTGAGGCTGAGAAAAGACAAAAGGAATATGAAAGATGCGTAGAACTCAGACAGATGGAGATGGATGCACAAGCGGCCAAAGAAAAAGAATTGGAGGCTGCCCACAGGAGAGAAATGGAGGCAAGGGAAAAAGAAATGGAGGCAAGGGACAAAGAACTGGAGGAGAAGGAAAAAGAGGGGAAGCATGCAGAGGAGGAAAAGGAAAAAGAGAGGAAGCATGCACTGGAGATGGAGAAGGCAAAGGCTCAGCAGAATATACCAACAAACCCTAGCAATCCTTCTCCAGGTACCACTTCCCATCCCAGAAAGTTCCCCACCTATAATGCAGGTGATGATACCATGGCCTTCTTAGAAAACTTCAAAAGGGCCTGCCTTGGATACAGCCTCTCTACAGACCAATGCATGGTAGAGCTGAGGCCGCAGCTCAGTGGACCCTTAGCTGAGGTGGCGGCTGAAATGCCTAAGGAACACATGAACAAGTATGAACTGTTTAAAACCAAGATGAGAGTCACAATGGGGCTAACACCTGAGCATTCCCGTCAGTGGTTCAGAGCCCTAAGGTGGAAACCAGACGTGTCATTTACCTGACATGCCTACCACATTGTGAAACATTGGGATGCCTGGATATCGGGAGCAAGTGTTAAATCTCCAGAAGATTTGCCCTTCCTAATGCAAATGGAGCAGTTCTTAGAGGGTGTTCCTGAGGAAATAGAAAGATACATCCCAGATGGGAAGCCCGAAATTGTAATCGAGGCAGGGGAGATTGGAGCCAAATGGGTGGAGGTAGCAGAAAAGAAAAAAACTGGTCACAGTTGGAGTGGATACCAGAAGGGACAACCTCAGACCACACCCTATTACCGGGGGCAGCCTAAGGCCCCAACTACCCCCCAAGGAACCCTCCAGACACCTTATCGTCCCACCTCACCCTAGTGACCCGTCAGCTGGACAATGTTTTAAATGTAACGAGCCGGGGCATGTAAAGGCCAACTGCCCCAAGAACCCCAACAGATTACAGTTCATTGCACCGGAATCACACCAGAGGTCCTCAGGCCTAGATACCTCCCAGATACCCTTGGAGCGGAGGGAAATGGTGAGTGTGGGTGGGAAGAAGGTCACTGCGTGGAGGAACACCGGAGCACAAGTGTCAGCTATCCATGCTTCCTTAGTGGACCCCAGTTTAATCAACCCAGAGACCCAAGTGACAATTCAACCCTTCAAGTCCAACTCTTTCAATTTGCCTACAGCCACGTTGCCTGTCCAGTACAAAGGCTGGTCAGGAACGTGGACTTTTGCAGTCTATGCTGATTATCCCATCCCCATGCTGTTGGGGGAAGACTTGGCCAATCATGTGAAGCGAGCCAAGAGGCTGGGAACCCATCCCCGCAGCCAGGTTAAACAAGCCGTCACGCCTAGCTCTGTTCCGAAAACTTCTACCAGGACCCGGTCAGAGGTGATGGACCCGGACCCCAGGCCAACGTCTGCAACAGCAGTAGTGGATCCAGTCCCAGAGACCCAGAAAGAGCCAGTCCCAGAACCTGAACTGGCAGCAGCCGATAACCCTACACAAGCGGCTCAGCCAGAGCCTGAACCCCAACATAGTGCACCAGTGGAGAGCAGTTCACAGTCAACGGAAACAGCCCCATCCCCTACATCACTTCCAGAGGGACCAAGCATAGATCCACAATCCAATGAGGAACTGATTCTCCAGCATCAAGGGAACAGTTCCAGACTGAACAGGAAGCAGATGAAAGCCTCCAGAGAGCTTGGACAGCAGCATGGAACAACCCACTGCCTCTCAGCTCTTCTAATTGATCCAGGTTTGTTGTAGAAAGAGGAATTTTATACAAGGAAACTCTTTCTGGTGGTAACCAGGAAGACTGGCATCCTCAGAGACAGTTGGTAGTTCCAACTAAGTACTGGGTCAAGCTCTTGAGCTTAGCCCACGATCATCCTAGTGGCCATGCTGGGATGAACAGGACCAAAGACCATTTGGGGAGGTCATTCCACTGGGAGGGAATGGGCAAGGATGTTTCTACCTATGTCCAGTCTTGTGAGGTATGCCAAAAAGTGGGAAAACCCCAAGACCTGGTCAAAGCCCCTCTCCAGCCACTCCCCATCACTGAAGTTCCATTTCAGCGAGTAGCTGTGGATATTCTGGGTCCTTTTCCAAAAAAGACACCCAGAGGAAAGCAGTACATACTGACTTTCATGGATTTTGCCACCAGATGGCTTGAAGCAATAGCTCTAAGCAACACCAGGGCTAAAATTGTGTGCCAAGCACTAGCAGACATTTTTGCCAGGGTAGGTTGGCCCTCCGACATCCTCACAGATGCAGGAACTATTTTCCTGGCAGGAACTATGGAAAGCCTTCGGGATAAATCAGCCTTATGGGGTAAATCACCTGGTTGCCACTCCTTACCACCACCAAACAAACAGCATGGTGGAGAATTTTAATGAAACTTTGGGGGCCATGATTCGTAAATTCGTAAATGAGTACTCCAATGATTGGGACCTCGTGTTGCAGCAGTTGTTCTTTGCCTACAGAGCTGTACCACATCCCTGTTTAGGGTTTTCACCATTTGAACTTGTATATGGCCACGAGGTTAAGGGGCCATTACAGTTGGTGAAACAGCAATGGGAGGGATTTACACCTTCTCCAGGAACTAACATTCTGGACTTTGTAACCAACCTACAAAACACCCTCTGAACCTCTCTAGCCCCTGCTAAAGAAAACCTACAGGATGCTCAAAAAGAGCAAAAAGCCTGGTATGATAAACATGCCAGAGAGCGTTCCTTCAAAGTAGGGGACCAGGTCATGGTCTTAAAGGCGCTCCAGGCACATAAAATGGAAGCATCGTGGGAAGGGCCATTCACGGTCCAGGAGCGCCTGGGAGCTGTTAATTATCTCATAGCATTCCCCACCTCCAACCGAAAGCCTAAGGTGTACCATATTAATTCTCTAAAGCCCTTTTATTCCAGAGAATTAAAGGTTTGTCAGTTTACAGCCCAGGGAGGAGATGACGCTGAGTGGCCTGAAGATGTCTACTATGAAGGGAAAAGTGCTGGTGGCGTGGAAGAGGTGAACCTCTCCATGACCTTTGGGCATATGCAGCGACAGCAGATCCAGAAGCTGTGCACTAGCTACGCACCAACATTCTCAGCCACCCCAGGACTGACTGAACGGGCATACCACTCCATTGACACAGGTAATGCTCGCCCAATTAAAGTCCAACCTTACCAGGTGTCTCCTCAAGCTACAACTGCTATAGAACTGGAGATCCAGGATATGTTACAGATGGGTGTAATCCGCCCCTTTGAAAGTGCATGGGCATCTCCAGTGGTTCTAGTTCCCAAACCAGATGGGGAAATACGTTTTTGCGTGGACTACCGTAAGCTAAATGCTGTAACTCGCCCAGACAACTATCCAATCCCACGCACAGATGAACTATAAGAGAAACTGGGACGGGCCCAGTTCATCTCTACCTTGGACTTAACCAAGGGATACTGGCAGGTACCATTAGATGAATCCACCAAGAAAAGATCAGCCTTTACCACCCATGTCGGGCTGTATGAATTTAATGTACTCCCTTTCGGGCTGTGGAATGCACCCGCCACCTTCCAAAGACTTGTAGATGGTCTCCTAGCAGAATTAGGAGAATATGCAGTCGTCTACCTTGACGATGTGGCCATATTTTCAGATTCCTGGGCAGAACACCTGGAACATCTACAAAAAGTCCTTGAGCGCATAAGGGAGGCAGGACTAACTGTTAAGGCTAAGAAGTGTCAAATAGGCCTAAACAGAGTGACTTACCTTGGACACCAGATGGGTCAAGGAACTATCAACCCCCTACAGGCAAACGTGGATGCTATCCAAAAGTGGCCTGTCCCAAAGTCAAAGAAACAGGTCCAATCCTTCTTAGACTTGGCCAGTTATTACAGGCAATTTGTACCGCAATACAGCCAAATCGCCACCCCACTGACAGATCTAACCAAAAAGAAACAGCCAAATGCCACTCAGTGGACTGAAGAGTGTCAGAAGGCCTTTAACCAGCTTAAAGCGACACTCATGTCTGACCCTGTACTAAGGGCCCCAGACTTTGACAAACTGTTCCTAGTAACCACAGATGCGTCCGAGCGTGGTGTGGGAGCAGTTTTAATGCAGGAAGGACCGGATCAAGAATTCCACCCTGTACTGTTTCTCAGCAAGAAACTGTCTGAGAGGGAAAGCAACTGGTCAGTCAGTGAAAAAGAATGTTACGCCATTGTCTACGCTCTGGAAAAGCTACGCCCATATGTTTGGGGATGGCGTTTCCATCTGCAAACCGACCATGTTGCACTACAGTGGCTTCATACCGCCACGGGAAATAACAAAAAACTTATTCGGTGGAGTTTAGCTCTCCAAGATTTTGATTTTGACATCCAACACATCTCAGGAGCTTCTAACAAAGTGGCTGATGCACTCTCCTGTGAAAGTTTCCCAGAATCAACTGGTTAAAATCGTCCTTGAGATGTGGAAAATATTGTTAGTCTTTATATACTTGGTAGTATAGTTAGAGGTACATGTGTCTATTTAACTCTGTTTTTCCCTAGAGCTCCAGGAAGAAATCCCAGCCAGTGTTTCACCCTATCTGTGATTTGGGGGGCGTGTCATAAATGTAAAGGGAAGGGTAAACACCTTTAAAATCCCTCCTGGTCAGAGGAAAAACCCTTTCACCTGCAAAGGGTTAAGAAGCTAAGATAACCTCATTGGCACCTGACCAAAATGATCAATGAGGAGACAAGATACTTTCAAAATCTGGAGGTGGGGAGAAACAAAGGCTCTCTGTCTGTGTGATGCTTTTGCTGGGGACAGAACAGGAATGGAGTCTTAGAACTTAGTAAGTAATCTAGCTAGATATGCATTAGATTCCGTTTTGTTTAAAATGGCTCAGAAAATAAGCTGTGCTGAATGGAATGTATATTCCTGTTTTTGTGTCTTTTTGTAACTTAAGGTTTTGCCTAGAGGGATTCTCTGTGTTTTGAATCTGATTACCCTGTCAGGTATTTACCATCCTGATTTTACAGAGGTGATTCTTTTACTTTTTCTTCTATTAAAATTTTTCTTTTAAGAACCTGATTGTTTTTTCATTGTTCTTAAGATCCAAGGGTTTGGATCTGTGTTCACCTATGCAAATTGGTGAGGATTTTTAGGAAAAGGGGGTGTAGGGTTTGGGGAGGATTTTGGGGAGGACTTTGGGGGGAAAGACGTTTCCAAGCGGGCTCTTTCCCAGTTATATATTGTTAGGATATAGATATTCAGGCCTCTCTGTAAAGGCCTGTACTCTAAGAATTTAGATGTATTCTTATCACTTGGCTAGTTATAGAGATATAAAAGAAAGAATCAAAATCACTGTCTGCCAGTGTAAGGGCCTTCTCTTACTGTGACAGTCTGAGGCCCTGTTCTTAGGCTAAGGCCTTTGGCTAAGCAGCAGAGGCAGCCATAAGCTGGGAAGCAACCGGTCACATCCTCACATTCCAAACTAGTCACATTGAAAGAAGGTGCTATTGGGCTGTCAGGCACTATCAGGACAGGATTGTATTCCTATCACCTCCAGAGAAAGGGAAGTGCCTAGAAAATGTAAAAGGAAACTTAGTTTGATAGCACCCTGTCTGGCAAGAACTCACTTATCAATAGCTGGGATGTGAAATCCTCACTTCTCTATTGTTTTGTCATTATAGTTCCCACTTTGCTATTGTTTGTCTGTATAATCTCTGTCTGGTTCTGTGATTGTTCCTGTCTGCTGTATAATTAATTTTGCTGGGTGTAAACTAATTAAGGTGGTGAGATATAATTGGTTACATAATCATGTTACAATATGTTAGGATTGGTTAGTTAAATTTCAGGAAAATGATTAGTTAAGGTATAGCTAAGCAGAACTCAAGTTTTACTATATAGTCTGCAGTCAATCAGGAAGTGAGTGGGTGGGGGGGAATGGGAACAGGGAATGAGGGTGGGGAAATTGGAATCATGTTTTGCTAAAGGAGGAAATGGGAACAGGGAATGGGGGTAAGGAAATTGGAATCATGTTTGGCTAAGGGCAGGAATGGGAACTGGGACACAGGTGTAAGGCTCTGTGGTGTCAGAGCTGGGAAGGGGGACACTAAGGAAGGAAACTGGAATCATTCTTGCTGGAAGTTCACCCCAATAAACATCAAATTGTTTGCACCTTTGGACTTGGGGTATTGTTGCTCTCCGTTCATGCGAGAAGGATCAGGGAAGTAAGTGGGTGAAGGAATAAGCCCCCTAACATATATCTGTTAGACGTTTGGTGGTGGCAGCAATAAAGTCCAAGGGCAAAAGGTAAAATAGTTTGTACCTTGGGGAAGTTTTAACCTAAGCTGGTAAAAATAAGCTTAGAGGGTTTTCATGCAGGTCCCCACATCTGTACCCTAGAGTTCAGAGTGTGGAAGGAACCTTGACAGTGGCTTAAAGCCATCTTGGCCCCACTCTCCTCTGTTCCTGTTCCAAGTCCAGGTGCAAAGGAAGTCAGAGTCATGGCCAGCATATGTCCTTCACTGACTTACTGACATGTAATCTACAACCTTTCAAGGGGAGCAGTGATGGCAAAAAACCTAACTGACATCAAGACCAAGCTTGATAAATTTATGGAGGTGATGGTATGATGAGACTGCTTACAATGGCCTGTAGACAATCTATGACTGCTAGCAGCAAATATCTGCCCTGGCTGGTGATGGGACACTAGATGGGGAGGGGTTTGAGTTATTAGAGAGCATTCTTTCCTAGGTGTCTGGCTGTTCGGTCTTACAAAAATGTGCAGGGTCCAACTATTTGGGGTTGGGAATGAATTTTCTCCCAGATCAGATTGGCAGAGACCCTGGCGGGTTTTCACCTTCCTCTGCAGCACAGGGCACAGGTCACTTCAGACTTCTGAAAGCATGCTCCACACCTTATCCTTCTCAGATTTTGGAAGGCACTTCAGATTCTGAAATCTTAGGTCAAGTGCTGTAGCTATCTTTAGAAATTTCACATTGGTATCTTCTTTGCATTTTGTCAAATTTGCAGTGAAAATGTTCTTAAAATGGGTCCTGGATCATCATCTGAGACTGCCATAACATGAAATATATGGCAGAATGCAGGTAAAACAGAGCAGGAGACATACAATTCTCCCCCAAGGAATTCAGTCAGAACTTTAATTAACACATTATTTTTTTAACGAGTGTCATCAGCATGGAAGCATGTCCTCTGGAACGATGGCCGAAGCATGAATCAGCATATGACTCTTCAGTGCATCTGGCACATAAATATCTTGCAACGCCGGCTACAACAATGCCTGTTCTCACTTTCAGGTGACATTGTAAACAAGAAGCTGGCAGCATTATCTTCTGCAAATGTAAACAAACTTGTTTGTCTGAGTGATTGGCTGCACAAGAAGTAGGACTGAGTGGACTTGTAGGCTGTAAAGTTTTACATTGTTTTGTTTTTGAGAGCAGTTATGTAACAAAAAAATGTACCTTTGTAAGTTGCACTTTCATGATAAAGAGATTGCAGTACTGTACTTGTATGAGGTGAATAGAAAAATACTATTTCTTTTATCATTTTTACAGTGCAAATATTTGTAATAAAAATAATATAAAGTGAGCACTTTACACTTTGTATTCTGTATTGTAATCAATATATTTGAAAATGTAGAAAAACATCAAAAAATACTGAATACATTTCAATTGGTATTCTATTGTTTAACAGTGCGATTAATTGCAATTAATTTTTTTAATTGTGATTAATTTTTAAAGTTAATCACGTGAGTTAATTGCGATTAATTAACAGCCCGACTAAGTATCTAAAGTAGTGGAATTGCATATACATCATCTGAGCCCTGTCAGGTAGAAATGTATTTCCCTACTTAGTAGCTATGTGTATACTTGCAAAAAAGGTGTATTTTTAACATATATAGGCTAACATTAAAATCCAACTATAGACAATATGCTTTAGTTTTAACGTATTATTTGGTTGAGATGAAACCCCCTGGATAAAAAGTGCACCTTTTCCCCTTGTGAAGCCAAAGTCAAAATGTAAGACCAAAATTTTTAAAAATGGGAGCCTAAAGTTAGATTCCTAAATAAGTTGACTTTAATGGGAGCTGACAGTGCTCATCACTTTTGAAAACTTACTTAGGAGCCAATTTACAGCACTTATTTGAAAAAAATCCTGGAATGAAATCTTGACCCTGTTGAAGTCAGTGTGAATTTTGCCATTGGTACAATAAGGCTAGGATTTTCACCCCCTCTATGTTTTTATTGTACCTTCATACAACTGAGAAATATTATTTTTAAAATACCCTGCTGTGTCTTAGTACTTTTTGTCTATGTGTTTTAGCAAATGAAGAATGCTGGATTGAGAGCCTTTTAGTCTGCAGAAATAGAGAAGTTCTATGATCCTTAAAACACTATTCTCAGATTCCATTGATACAGTGCCTGAGGATTATTGTTCTTATTCTCTGAGGATAGGACAAGAAGCAATGGGCTTAAATTGCAGCAAGGGAGGTTTAGGTTGGACATTAGGAAAAACTTCCTGTCTGGGTGGTTAAGCACTGGAATAAATCACCTTGGGAGGTTGTGGAATTTCCATCATTGGAAATTTTTATGAGCAGGTTAGACAAACACCTGTCAGGGATGGTCTAGATAATATTTAGTCCTGCCATGAGTGCAGGGGACTGGACTAGCTGCCCTTTGTAAAAGGAGCCTCTAAGATTCAAGCCCACAGAATGGTCAAGAAAGGTAGGGGTAGAGCAAGGGAAAAAAACAGAAAAGTGTAAGGTAACTGATGGGACCTCCAACCCTGCCTTTCTACACCTTCAGTATATAAATTACTCCAGTTTACCAAGGTGAACTTTACACCACTACTTACTTCTTCTGACCTTGGCCCATCATGTGGGCCAAAAGAGTAAGTCATACTTTTTAAAGTCACTAAGCCCTCAAATTGAACAAATCAGCCAGCCGCAGTGTTACTAACAATCCATGCATCATACTTTACCCTCCTATCTTTACACTGAAATGAGAGCACAGAAGATTAATTTAATGCTTTATTCAGTCTAGACCCAATCTATTGAGCACTATATTTCATTTGCACACAGGTAGTTCTACTGCTTAGCTTTGCATTAATTTACACAGCATTGTCTTAAAACCTGTGACACAGCAGTGCCTCATACAACCGAAAGGAACACGATAAAACAGGACTTCACTGAAAATAGGAAAGGCAGAGGTCTTTATTCTTTAATCAGTTTCCCTGAAGAGAACATATAAGATACCTAAAAAATGGGTTGCTTTAACCCTAATCAAGAAGAAAAACTCAAAATAGAACTTTGCTGGGAAAGATGCTGGGGAATTATTTTGTGTTAGCACAAAAAAGGTATGCTTGATTGAAAATGCTTTATTGTCAGTCTGCATCATCATCAGAAGTTACCAGAGGGTATTTTGTTGAAAATTATATTGCTTTTTCATATGGAAGATTTTTTGAGAAAAAAAATAAAATCAAGATGAAAAGATTCTTGTCACCAAGGGTGGCCGATGAAAAGGGAATGTTACAAATGCCAATTGACACCTCTTAATATTTTGTAACTTCAGCTGACATCCCTGAGTGAAAAAGTTATCGATGCAGACATCTTAACAACATTAGCATGCCTTTGTTCATGCACACCTTGGGGGAAAAACAGAATGGAAATATTACCTTAGATTTTAAATATGTCTAACCCATTTGTACAACATTCCTGGTGAACTAGTGAGGCACCAGCAGCAACATGACTCCCATTTTGCACCACACCAGAGTCAGAAGGGAAACAATGTAGCATCATGACAGTGTACTCTGGCCAAGGAGCCCAGCTCAGAGGAAGAAATGGGGACATCAAGTATATGAACTACAACTCCCATGCAGCATTGCACCACCAAAGAGAAATGCATGAACTGACTCAGGTCAGTTCAGCAAACTGAAGTATTTCACTTTGGGTTGAACTGACCTGAAATGAAATATTTAGTTTCAGTTTTCTAAACAAACAATCAAACATTTTTGTAAGCTGTCACTTTAAATTTCAGAGGGGTTTCCTAATCCTACTTGAAGGCTGGGGGCCTATATAGTGAAGCATGTGATCTGGGCCTCGTAGAAGACACAGTCTGTCTGCAAACAGACAGCCTAGAGTAAGGTGGAGCGAGTTGTGCTTCTCTGTTTTTGGGAGCAGCCTGCTTTGTCTTGCTCTTTTGGGGTTCTTATGTGTTATTCTGAATTCTAAAAAGTTAAGTAGTGTTATGATGCAAGTTTCCAGCAAGACTATTTTATGTTTTCACTTAATTTCTGTTTGTATGTAATGAAACATAACAGTTTTGGCAAAAATCAAAATTTTACCACAGAAAATTTCAATTTTACTGAAACTGCATTTTCTGTCAAAATAATCATACAGGTGAAAAATTCCTGATCAGCTCTACTCCTGGCCATGTTTTTACAAATTCTGCCATCACCGCAAACATAACTGGGTTCTGTGCTCCCATTTGTTCAGTTTTCACACACACAAATTTGTTCACAATGCACACACATACAATCATTTATGGTAACTTCTGATACTTGAGCAAAAGCAATATGGTGGGTAACTGCAAATCTTAGTGTAGTGACTTCTCTCGCCACATCCTCTCTGGTTTGACTAGTGCAGTCTCACAGAGTCACCTATCTCAATGTCCATTTGTAACAATGTGACTGGGACTGGCCACTCCCAGTACCACTCAAAGTAAGGAAGGAAGTGTCACTCCCTTATTTATTTGCACGGCAGGGAAGAGAATCTAAGAAACTTAGACATCATTCAAAACTAAAAACTTGGGCTCTGGGCCTTAAATCTCACATTTATTTCCACTACCACAAAGATTTGCATAGAAAATCCTGGAAGGAGAATGTCTTCAAAATTCATTTCAAGTCCTTTATATTAAAGGACAGAGAAATAATCCTAGAGATGTGTAAAATATACATGTCTACCAACTACTAAACACCAAACTTATTCCATAATTTTAAGATAAATTTCATAGCTGAAGATCAAATTTATTACATATATTGCTTTTTTCTTTTCTTTTTTTGCATATTTTAAACAGCTTCAGGCCTTAAATAATATACTATACTAAAAATAATTATTTAAAATACCGAATTTCTGATTCAGAAAAAATCAGTTGTGGACTACATTAGCAGTCAGAGCAAAAGAAAGGGACTATTCCCCTCAGTGTGACTAAAATTCACTTTATATCAGAGGGGACTACAGTTTTAAAAACAAATGTCCATAAGCGATGCACAAACGTGTGCATGGAAGCATTGAATGGTTAACAGGGGATTTCCACATTCCAAATACAGCACAAGAAGTGATATGTCTGATTGTCTGATCACTGAGAAGTGATGTGTCTGATTGTCTGAGGGGGGCTGCGAGAAGCGGCAGCCAGCACATCCCTTGGCCCACATCGCTTCCTACAGCCCCCTTGGCCTGGAGCGGCAAACCGCGGCCAGTGGGAGCTGCGATTGGCCAAACCTGCGGACGCTGCAGGTAAATAAACCATCCCGGCCTGCCAGCAGATTTCCCTGACAGGTCGCATGCCAAAGGTTGCCAATCCCTGCTATACACAAAATTAAACATTAATGCTGGAACAGAAATTGTTACCTCAGCTGTATTCAGTAGAACTATCACCTTCTCATTTATTACGTGCTGTATCTTGATGAAATATAAATGGGGCTGCAAGCAACAGTATTGAAAAACAAATGAAAATAATTGGTTAATGACATAACATACATCCTCATTAAATGACTGCATATACTAGTCAAGGATTAGCAACCCCTAGTCTGAGGACATCAGAATATGAACTGAAAAGTTAGTGAATAGGCCAAGCTTGATAAATCAAAAGTCTAGGTGCTATACATATATTACATTATACCCTGCTTTGTGTATTTACTATGTTGTTGGCTCTTACACAATCAGAAAATATTTTAGCACCATTCAAGTTAATGATCAAATATATATGCTATGCAAATCTATTTTCAGGCAACCAAATTTTTCAAGAGGAAATGAGGTATTTTACATTTATATGAAATAATCTACAATAAAGGGACATCTTGTGACAGTTCACCATTGCATAGCATTGTGCTACAAACAATAAAAGTAAGTACATGAAACAGTATCTCATTATATCATCTGTGAGTTGCTACAGGATTAATCCTAAAATGTTTCCTACTGACCATAATGTTTACTACTGTGAATAATTCCATTGAAGTAATTCTTGGAGTTCCATTCTTTAAATCAATGGCATCAGTCATGATAGAAAGAATTATA
Organism: Caretta caretta; assembly: GCF_965140235.1. Lineage (NCBI taxonomy): Eukaryota > Metazoa > Chordata > Testudines > Cheloniidae > Caretta > Caretta caretta. The sequence continues at coordinate 62,209,974 of NC_134213.1, read as the reverse complement.
CTTAGTAAATGTTTACCACACAATTTAGTTTCCATCAGGCTGAGGGTGACAAAACCTTTAAACTTTTTCTTCATCATCTGAATTCTACAAATCACGAGCTTGCCCTCTTTCATCCAGGAAGTGAGATGCGGAGGTAGAGTCTCCAAAAATAAGAGACCTCAAACAAAACCCTTAACTTCTCAGAGAGCAAAATCATAGCAAGCACGTTTTCATAATTATAGGTTTGTTTGAATCCAGCTCCTCCTTCCTCCACGGGGGCCTATTCAACTCACATTATGTCAACAGAAAGACTCAGACTGACTTTAATCTACACAATCTACCCATCTGTCTGTCTATGTTCTATAGCAAACTCCTTTATCATAGGTTTCAGCCGTGTTAGTCTGTATTCGCAAAAAGAAAAGGAGTACTTGTGGCACCTTAGTTAGTCTCTAAGGTGCCACAAGTACTCCTTTCCTTTATCATCTTAGTTGGATGAGAAACCTGGCTAGCAGAGGTTAAGCAGTATCAATGCCTTACTATTCACTAACAAGTCATTTTTATGTCCATCTGCTTGAGATCTTGTACTACCAATCAGTACAGACAGAATAGTCTTTTCTATGTAGCACAAGTAAAGATCCGTCCTCCTCTCCTCTCAAATGTGTATTTGAAGTAATTCCAACAACATTCATTTCTTGAAGGGCTGCCCTAGGTCCTGGGTGCTCCATTAGAACTAGAGTAGGTATCTGTGATAGAAACATGTTCACATTCCTGGTGCAATGCATGAATAGTAAAAAATTAGTGTAATTAAAAAATTATCCCATTTTATAGTAGTACCATTCACCTCAATGCACCTACTTAAATAAGTCAGTCAAGTAGGATTCACCCACCTGGTGAGCCACAAATTGCCTTTGGAAACTTACACAGATGAACTGCACCTGACAGTCATCTGCCATTGATTTCAGCAAGGACTGTTGTGTTTTTTTGTCCACCCTGGGCAATAATTTTCTGTCCATTCATAAAGTTAGTCTCAATTCCTGAATACAGTAATATCTACATGCTATCAGCATGTGTGCACTAATTGTTTTATTATATACTATAAACAGATTTCATATTGCTTTATGCACAATAATTTATGTTCCTCCCATGGATTTACAAACATGCAATCCTGCAGCCTTTAATTCCCACCTGTCCTGTCTGTCTGTTTCTATGTTTTAAATGGAACCTCAATGTTATTCAATGAAATTCTGTGTGCAGAGTAGGAAATTCCTGCTTGGACAGGTAAACATAAGGGAGCTGCCATTCCCACTTGTCCTGCTACTGAATATTAAAAAAATTTTGAAGTTAGCCACATTATTCGGGAGCTAAAAAGTGTAAGAAGCAGTCAGTGATGAAAGAAGCACATAATCACAGATATCTGCTCTCCATGAAGAGAGGTAAAACTAGTTAATTTTCCTTATTTTAATCAGGATCGAGTATGTATGACAAGCTGTGTCAAATCGTTGCTACTCAGGGGGTTGATGACATTCCCCCAAATACATCTGCCCTTCTGTTCATTAGTAAGCTTCCAGAAAAGTTTGATAGAACCTGCTTCCATGGTTGAAAGGAGTGAGTGAACATATGGATTTCATCAAACTTGAATAAAACAAATATATGCAGAGCAGTCCCCATCACTCCTTTCATTGGGCACCAGTGATTACTCTGGAAGAGTCCAGTAACAAGGCAAAAGGCCCAAGTTGTGAGATGAAATGCAGAAGTTTTATAAATGACAGTGAACAGATCTGGAGGGTACCATATATTAAAAGGTAGAATCCGTCCACAGATTATCCTGATCACACAGACCTCTATATCCCAACAGTGGAACAAGGTTAAATGGCTCCAAACACACTTCCTTTCTGCTTTTCTTACAGCTTCTTTTCTTGATACCAGATCCTCCATCTAACTTCATTTTCCATCTCCTCCAACTGGACACTCAACCAGCCTCATCTCTGCTAACGATCATTCCTCTGGTACCTGTGATTTGGCTTTCACTTTATCATGATATTACTGACCAATGAGTTATTAGTTTTTAAATGATACCTTACAAGGCATATTTTGTACAAAGACTATTACAGTGGTGTGTAGGGTGTGAATAGAGGGGTACATTCAGTCACACCTGCCCCCTTAGAAAGATGCAGGAGGGTTAGCCACTGGAGGCAGCAGGTCAGACCCTTTTGAAATGCTTTTGACTATATAATTTGGTTAGGCTTTGTTTGTTGTTGATGTTGTTTTACAGAAAAAATAGTTTATTAGTTAATAATTTACTAGCCCTATGAAAGACTGGACATGCTCTTTGGTTTGCGACACTAGCCAATTAACAATGGTTTCAACTTTTAAGGGACACATGATATTTGCCCCCCTGCCCCCAGTGTCCCAAATAAGGAACGCTGGCTATTCCAATTTTACCCTTAGAGGCTTCTATAGTCAGGCCTGCCTCTTTGAGCTTTGACAACACAGTTCCCAAGTGTTTCTTGTGTTCAGACCAAGTGTTGCTAAATACCGCTGTATCATCGACATGGACCCTTACAAAGTCTTGTGGTCCTTTCAACACTTGGTGACCAGCCTCTGAAAAGTGGTTCCTGCATTAATTAACTGAAATGGTTACACTTTGAGTTCATATAATCCCATATCAACAACAAAAGCAGATTTTTTTCTGTGCATCCTCATATAAAGGAATCTGCCAGTACCCCTTAATTAAGTCAAAAGAGCTGAGATGGTTAGAATTGTTACCACATTTGCCCATTACTTTGGGGTACGCTCATTTATTAGGGTTACTCTTCTGGGGGGGGTGTTCTGCAATTCTATCAATGTACTGCTTGTGTCACTTGTGTTCTTCTATGGAGCTCTGCTCCTCCCTTCTGCAAGTTCCCTCCCAATGGAGCTATCCTGCAGGACCTAGGTTCCCCAGGGCTGGGTTCTTCCAGTCCCAGAATCAGATGAACACACACACACATTTTAACAGAGTGCATCTGAGAGGACCGGATTAATCAGCGCTCCCAAGCTGAGCCCTTATATGTCCCTAGACGCAGTATACTGGGTCGAGCGGCATTTCCAAGCTGTCACCCTCATAGGCCCTTGCATTCAGCAAACAGCACCTCCAAGCTGTCAACCTCATGGGCCATGGGCACCGCACTGAATAGAGTACACCTGAGCAGACTGGGTCGAGCTGCACTTCCAAGCTGCCACCCGCATATGCCCCAGGTTCACAGCATGTCCCTATCCCCACTTTCATGTTACAATTGTTCTGGTAGTAATCCACTTGATAAGCAAACCCCACAGGATTTTTAGGCACTGCAGGGAGAGGGAAAGAGAGAGAGAGAGAGAGATGGGTTCTCACCACTCTGTGAAGCTTGCATCGATTGGGGTTCCCAGATAGTGGTGGCAGCTGAGGGTCCAGAGTGCTGGAGACAGGCAGAGCTCCCAGCATGATCAGTCAGGAAAAGATGAAGTCCGAATGGAACTGATGCAGATGTTGGATCCAGGCATCAGAACACTTACTTGAGCATGGGTAGGATTTTTTGTAGGGAAAAAACAATGGTTCTAGGGAGAACACTAGATTTGTTTTTGGGGAAACTGATGGCTCTAGAGAGTATACCGAAGTTGTTTTGTTCAGGCTAGACAATAGGAACTGATCATTCCTGGCTATAGGCGGTGTTCCTTTGAGGGAGCTCACAATGCAATTAGGCAGCTTCAGTATTTTGGATACCAATAAAAGATTTATTACTGGAATCGGTCTGATAACTACTGAGATCCCCCATCATGCAGTGCTTCCGTGCTTTTCTGATCCCATAGTTCAGTGCAGTTCTTGCCTTGAAATCTCTGTTCTCCATTCTAATGGAGATGTCTCCCTGTCCCGTCTTTGATGCAAATGAGGCTCAGGGAGTTTCCTTAATCCTGTCACCCTTGTCCGAAGGGGTTTAGGTGTGTCTCCCACTGCCTTTTCATTGCTTTTTGTAAGTCTTTCTTCTGATCAGCTTTAGTTCAACCAGAGGCTGGGGGAGAGGTCTTTCGTGAGTCAGACAGGCTGGGTACTGTGCCCTGGTTCTCCAAGAACACAGAGCTGACAGGTAACAGCTTGCTTAAGATATCCAGCATATCATCAATTCTAGACATAAGATAAACATCTAGCACTGTGGCAGCACTGATTTCCTATAATCAACACAAAACCTTACAGAGTTTTCTTTTTAGGGACCAAGACCACAGGTGATCCTGAAGAGCTGTCAGACTCTTTAACTAATCCCAGGTCCAGCATGCTTTGTATTTCTGTTCAGATTTGCTATTGTGCCTTGCCAGTGGCACACTAAGCTCCGCTGGGAGATGGTTGTGGTCCTTCAGTAGTGATTTTATGAGTTAGTGAGTGAGTTTTCCCTGGCTTGCTAGAAAACACTTCTGCATGTTTTTGCAGCACAGACTACACCTTTGCCTTTTCAACTGATGATAACTCGCTGCAAATGTTGATATTTTCCAGGGATGAGTCACTCTGGCATTCAGCCATCAAATCAATGAGGTGGTGAGCCTCTGTTTCCCCTTCTACACAACAGATCATGTTTACCATGGGCTCCCTGCTGTGTTAGGCTTTCAGTCTATTTACGTGCACTAGCTGTGGGACAACATTACCTTGAGGCTTTTTAAGCTATGTATTTCCATCCATTTCTTCTATCACCCCAAAAGGTCCTTTCCAAGAATTTTGCATTTTGTCTTTTTTCACATGGCTTAACAGAACACCAAGGTCTCTATTTCAAAAAAGCATTTACAGGTACATTGGTCATACCAGGCCTTTTCTTTGTACTGATGATCCTTGAGGTTAGTGTGAACAATACCCATCATGTCTTTTAACTCTTTTCTGAACCTTTCATATTCATTTATTGGCTCTCCCGATGCCTCAGTGTCCCCTTCTCAGGGGTATCTCATGAGATCCTATTGGTCTTCTCATTTTCCTTCCAAACAGAAGATCAAAGGGGGAGAACCTGGTTGCTTCTTGGAGCACCTCCCTCTAAGCAGATAGCAAATACAACAACATTTCTTCCCAGTCTTGAACTCTCTTATTTGCACACATTCCCAGCATAGATTTTAGAGTTCCATTGAACCTTTCCACAGATCATTTGTCTCACCCCCACAACTTCCATAACTCACTGAATAGCTGCAACATGAAATTTGACCCACAATCAGATAAAATCTCTTTAGGAAACCCACTAGCTAAAAATAGTGAAGAGGGCTTTTCCACAGAATCAGCCTCTATGTTAGAGCAACTACTTCAGGATATTTAGTGTCAAAATCCACTATCACCAGGATATATTTATTTCCCCTTCGGGTAGGATGTGGCATAGGGCTCAAAATGTCCACTGCTACCCTATAAAATGCCTCTTGTATCACAGGCAAGGGGCATAGGGGGACTTTCTGGGACCCTGCAGGTGTTTTCTTTTTTTGGCATAATTCACTACACCTGCAATAGTTCCTCACACCATTCTGTATCCCTGGCCAGTAGAAATTTGTCTTTAACCTCTGTGCCCACAAGTGATCAGAAAAAGGATAATCATGTGCTAACAACATTAATTCCCCATGGTGTAGGGCAGGCACAACTACTTACTTTTAGAGTTTTTCAGGGCTATTATTTTAATTTCACAGATCTCCATTCATATCCCAACCCCTCACCAGAACAGAAACCAGCTAACATTCTAAACATGTATAGCCCATATAGGCTTCAGTCATAAACAGGAACTCTACATATGCTCTACAACAGACTAGCTTAGTCTTAGCTCAATCGTGTTCAGAAAGAAAGCCTTGAAGAAAAGCACACACAGCAAGACTCCTTTCTGTTGTTGCTTGTCCAGCTGACCTTCCTACCACCTTACACTGTTATTAATTTCATTAGCATAAATAATGCTACTTATAATCTCTCCATTTCATGGTTCTACTTTTCTGTTGGGTATGTACAGTACAGAAGTGAGATGACAAAGGATTACTGTGGGATGGAGGCCAATTTGACTATAAAACGAGAGGTGGAAGGACAGCTGAGAAGTATGCAAGAGAGATTCCTGAAGAGGAAGGAGAGTCTAATGGTTAAAGCATTGCACTGGGACTCAGGAGATCAACTGAATTTAACGCCTAGCACTGTCATAGACTTATTTCACTTTGAACAAATGTATTTAATCTCTCTGTGCCTCAGATCCCCATCTGTAAACTGGGGATACTACTACTTTCTTTTCACCACCTTCTATCTGTCTTTTCTTTTTAGATTGTAAACTTCACAGGGCAGAGACTGTCTCTTAGTATGTCAGGTTTCAGAGTAACAGCCGTGTTAGTCTGTATTCGCAAAAAGAAAAGGAGTACTTGTGGCACCTTAGAGACTAACCAATTTATTTGAGCATAAGATTTCGTGAGCTACAGCTCACTTCATCGGATGCATACTGTGGAAAGTGTAGAAGATCTTTTTATACCCACAAAGCATGAAAAAATACCTCCCCCACCCCACTCTCCTGCAGGTAATAGTTTATCTAAAGTGATCACTCTCCTTACAATGTGTATGATAATCAAGTTGGGCCACTTCCAGCACAAATCCAGGTTTTCTCCTGGAGTGTTCTCCCACTTCAATCTCTCTGGTCACGCGATTACAGACATGAAAGTTGCGATATTACAACAAAAAAACTTCAAATCCAGACTCCAGCGAGAGACTGCTGAATTAGAATTCATTTGCAAATTGGATACAATTAACTTAGGCTTGAATAGAGACTGGGAGTGGCTAAGTCATTATGCAAGGTAACCTATTTCCCCTTGTTTTTTCCTTTCCCCCCCTCCCCCCCTCCTCAGACATTCTTGTTAAACCCTGGATTTGTGCTGGAAATGGCCCACCTTGATTATCATACACATTGTAAGGAGAGTGGTCACTTTAGATAAGCTATTACCAACAGGAGAGTGGGTATGTGGGGGGGAGGGGGGAGAAAACCTGGATTTGTGCTGGAAATGGCCCAACTTGATTATCATACACATTGTAAGGAGAGTGATCACTTTAGATAAGCTATTACCAGCAGGAGAGTGGGGTGGGGGGAGGTATTTTTTCATGCTTTGTGTGTATAAAAAGATCTTCTACACTTTCCACAGTATGCATCTGATGAAGTGAGCTGTGGCACACGAAAGCTTATGCTCATATAAATTGGTTAGTCTCTAAGGTGCCACAAGTACTCCTTTTCTTAGTATGTGTTTGTACAGTGTCTAGCACAATGAGTCCCTGATTTCATCTAGGGCCTCTAGTGCTATTGTACTGCAAATAATAATGACAGCAAGAACAATGGTTGAATCCCCAAAAAGACAGTGTTTGAAAAGCCTGACATGACTCAAAGTAAAGGAAATTAAAAACAAAACAAAAAAGCACCTTCATAGACCGTTCAGACTTAAATAAAACATTATTCCATTTTTATTCTTTCCCCCCCATCTTCTAGTCCAAGGTATTGACCAGCTAACTTTAGAAGGAAGCCTTTACGGCACATATATCTTTGTGATATTACATCAAGCCTGAAGATTTTTTGTCTTTCTTCTCAAACTTACACACAATAACAAATATTTTTTTCAGCACTCTGCTCTCTGGCTGCTGCAGACATGAAGATGGTTATAGCACAACTACAGACAAACTAAAATGCTCAGTGTGAGGTTGTAGATACATAAAAGAACAAAGGGACTGATGACTAAAGTAAGAGAGCTCCTTTGAATTATTCAGAGAGCTTGCTTTTCTTTCCTAAGGTTTTTGTTAGCAATTAAAATGAGCTGACTGTAGGAATCAACAGAGAGTGCAAAACCCTGGGGACCTACCATGGGTATTCCACTCTTCTGCCATCTAATTCCGCATTTAATTCTTGCCTGCTGAAATAACCATTTGCCTCTTTTTGTTTAAATGAAGAATGTAAAGACCTCCCCCTGTGTCTACCTCAGACACTCCTGCTTCAGTGCTTTAAAGAGGGCACAGGTTCAAGTCCACTCATGACAATGATGATACTTTCCAAATCCTATCTTCATGTTGGATGTCTCTTAAGGCAGAATCAGGGAACTTCAAAGCATTGAGGAAACCAGGACTGGAAACAGCAGCAAAACTTTTTTTCCCTCTGAATAAATGGGAAAAGCATTGGTTCTGAGTTAACTACCGTATCAAAGCAACAAGACAGACAAAATGGCACTTGGATAAAGATGTCGAGAATATGTTAGGCAAGCTTCCTGATGCTATCTTTCTGATTCAGAAATCTGTCTTCGCATGTGTGTGTTTAGAGACATACTGGTCAAAGCAGCGTAAAACTCAGCAGCTTTGCTTCACAAGGATTTGTGACAGTGTTGAGCTAAATTCTCTTGCAGTCAGCGGAGCTGTGCCTGTTTACACCATCAGAGGGCTATGCCCATTTCTTTGGTTTCAGTTAGATGTCAGAAAACAACATGAACACATTTTTCTTTTTTAAGGAAGTTAATTTCAGTCACCTTTGTGACCTTTTCCTATTCATTTTCTCTATGTTTTTTGTACATGTTGAGATTCACAGGAAAGAAAACTTTGTAGGTTTCAGGCACCCAAAATCATTAATTACTTTTGAATATTTAGATAATTACTTCTATTGAAAAAAATAATAATCATCAAAATCTGCACCATCGAAAAGCATAAATTCTTCACTCTTCCGTCACAAGCTGACTCACCATCTCCAGTTGCAGGAATCAAGGCTGTATGTCTCATTGACAAAATTTTAGCTACATCCAGTTCTGTTTTGGCTTGAGGAGTTTCTTTCAAGATTAATCTCAAGGTTATTGTGGGGCTAGAATCAAATATTGATTGGCTGGCCACCAAAAGCTTGGTGAATAAAGACTCCACAGATAGTTCTTTGTATACACCAACTGGCTGAAGTTTTATTGTGCTAACACAGGGGAAAAAACAATGGTAACCTGCTATCAAGGAAGCAAAACTTGTCCAGTGTTGTTCTCCATTACAATGGCCCCCAAAACAGACAAGGACATACAGCAGGACCTGCTCAAGGAGATGCAATACAACCCACCCATCAACCCCTTCCTCATCCACATAACTGGACAATAATTGGACCTCTAATCTGAACTCAATCTCAAAGACTCTCCCACATCCTCCCATTCACAGCATTCTTTAGTCCTCTCACTCCTGGCCTTCTGCTCAGATCTGTTAAGCAACAACTTCAGTATTCCCCAATACTGCAGTTGCAATAAAACACATTGAGTCACCAGAATCAAACTATGCCTCATTTGAACTACCTGTTAGTCACAACTACAGACAGCCAAAGGGAAGATGGGTGAGGGGAAATAAAATCTGCTGCAAGTGCCAATTTGCACATGGGAAAAATTCCTTCCCATCCTGAACTGGAAATCAGCCATAGCCCAAAGCTCAGCAAGAAAAACCAACAAAACCTGACAGCATGCTATGAGTAACCTTAAAAACATCTTGGAGAGCTTTTCAAAGGCACAAAGGGCACTTAAGCACCTAGCTCCAATGGGAATTAGGTGCTTAGGTGCCCTTTGTGCCTTTGAACATTTATTCCTTTGTTGCTCCTTCAGCCCAAACCAAACTACCATAGACCAGTTGGGAAGGAGGAAAGATCTGTTAACATAGCCAGGAACAGAGATACCAAGTTCTGCCAGCTGCATATGACTCCCTCACTACCTTCTGGAAAACAATGACAAATTTTCAGTTGTTATTGTTTGTGTTGAAACTTCATTTGCTAGGGGGCAACTGATGAAGGTTGTGAGGAAGAACAAAGGTAACATTTTATATCAAGATGCGAAAGTTCCTATTTTTCCTGACGTGGCCAAGGCCACACAGGCACAAAGAAGAAAATGACTTCATTTACATGCCAAATGTCTCTGTTTGGATTTTACAGCTTCTGATTTATTTCCAGCCACATTAAGTCTCATGAGAAATAAAAAGACTTTTTTCCTTTTAATAATTTTAATAATGCCAAGGGTTTTTTTCAGCAGCTGAGCTTAAAATTAGAGCATCTGATGATAAAGATAATGAGGAAATATCCTCGGATATTGATTTATTTACTTCTGTAATACCGGAGTTGTGAAATTATTTCCTTGTTTTTCAAAATGTTCTATTTATGCCTTTCGGTGTAATATTAACACTTTAAAACATGTTAGTGTTTGATTTGTCTTAGGACTTGATACTCCACTGCCTTGCACCTTTTTATTGGTTTATATTCATACAAAGTGAATACAAAGTGGGTGTAATATGTTACCAGTGCAGAATGATAACATTTTACACATACTTTGCACTCTGCAGAATTTAAGTATCAGACAAAGTGCTTTAATATCTGATCTGGCTACTGGTGGAGCAAATGGTAAGATTTCAGTTTGCCTCAAGAGGCAGGCAAGAGCTTAAGACCTAAGGTGCTGATCCTGTAATCATATCCACATAGATGGCCCCTGCACTTGTGTGGAGCTCCATTGTTTTGAAAGGGGTTCTAGGAAGCTATAAGAACATATTTCCGTGAATCTGATTGCAGGATCAAGACCTTATTTTGCAAACATTTAAACACATTTGGAAACAAAGACCCCAGTACTTCCATGAGCTGTACATACAGAACCCTTGCTCCAAGTGAGTGGGGCTCTGTCCACGTGATGCAATTTGCAGAATCAAGGCAATAAATGTGCCTGAGAGTGAAAAATCTTTTTATAAATTTAGTTAAAGATGTGTAGAATTTATAGGTGACTGACAGAATAAACCGGATTGTATTTAATTCCCAGATGCAAGCAGTCTTTTTCTTAAAATATTTTGGAGAGTCCAACTTTACATGGAATTGTTTTTCAAAAGTCAAAGAAATGTGATTGCTACTTCTTCAGTCATCATGCTGACCAACCCTGCAGCTTTTCTTTCAGGGTTCTGTAAAGTGGTAAGTGTGGAACTTGCATTCCCTTTAAGGCTATGTCTATACTGCAATGTAAACCAAGGGTTAGTAGAACTCAAGTTAGCAGACCCTGGGTTTGTTAACCTAGGACTTCAGTGTCTACATTCATGTGTAAGACCAGATTAGGAATTTTTCAAGCCTGCATCCCAACGTGGGGTTCCAGCATCTACACTGCATTATGTTGGCCTGAGTCCAACCACGCATATCCCAGACTTCCTAATGCCCTCAAAAAATGTGTTCACTCTAGCCCTCTGTTCATGATGCAGTGAGAGAAAACTTGACTGTCAACTAAACTTGAGGACAAAGAAAGTTGGCCTGTAGGACTGTGGAATACTTTTGGCAGTCTCCAAGAGCATGAGCCTAGTGGGGCTGCATCTGCATTGCAAAGCAATAGGGCTTGATCCCTGGGTCCCAACTTATAGAATCACAGAATCATAGAATATCAGGGTTGGAAGGGACCTCAGGAGGTCATCTAGTCCAACCCCTTGCTCAAAGCAGGACCAATCCCCAACTAAATCATCCCAGCCAGGGCTTTGTCAAGCCTGACCTTAAATATATCTAAGGAAGGAGATTCCACCACCTCCCTAGGTAACGCATTCCAGTGTTTCACCACCCTCCTAGTGAGAAAGTTTTTCCTAATATCCAACCTAAACCTCCCCCACTGCAACTTGAGACCATTACTCTTTGTTCTGTCATCAGCTACAACTGAGAACAGTTTAGATCCATCCTCTTTGGAACCCCCTTTCAGGTAGTTGAAAGCAGTTATCAAATCCCCCCTCATTCTTCTCTTCCACAGACTAAAAGATGTGGAGCAAAGGGATACTCAAATGGCCAAAATGCATGGGGTTCTTCCGTCCTAAGTGCAGGACTCTGCACTTGTCCTTGTTGAACCTCATCAGATTTCTTTTGGCCCAATCCTCTAATTTGTCTAGGGCCCTCTCTATCCTATCCCTACCCTCCAGCGTATATACCTCTCCTCCCAGTTTAGTGTCATCTGCAAACTTGCTGAGGGTACAATCCACACCATCCTCCAGATCGTTTATGAAGATATTGAACAAAACTGGCCCGAGGACCGACCCTTGGGGCACTCCACTTGATACCGGCTGCCAACTAGACATGGAGCCATTGATCACTACCTGTTGAGCCCGACAATCTAGCCAACTTTCTATCTACCTTATAGTCCATTCATCCAGCCCATACTACTTTCACTTGCTGGCAAAAATACTGTGGGAGACCGTGTCAAAAGCTTTGCTAAAGTCAAGGAACAACACGTCCACCGCTTTCCCCTCATCCACAGAGCCAGTTATCTCGTCATAGAAGGCAATTAGATTAGTCAGGCATGACTTGCCCTTGGTGAATCCATGCTGACTGTTCCTGATCACTTTCCTCTCCTCTAAGTGCTTCAGAATTGATTCCTTGAGGACCTGCTCCATGATTTTTCCAGGAACTGAGGTGAGGCTGACTGGCCTGTAGTTCCCAGGATCCTCCTTCTTCCCTTTTTTAAAGATGGGCACTACATTAGCCTTTTTCCAGTCATCCGGGACTTCCCCGGATTGCATGAGTTTTCAAAGATAATGGCCAATGGCTCTGCAATCACATCCGCCAACTCCTTTAGCACTCTCGGATGCAGTGCATCCGGCCCCATGGACTTGTGCTTGTCCAGCTTTTCTAAATAGTCCCGAACCATTTATTTCTCCACAGAGAGCTGGTCACCTCCTCCCCATGCTGTGCTGCCCAGTGCAGTAGTCTGGGAGCTGACCTTGTTCGTGAAGACAGAGGCAAAAAAAGCATTGAGTACATTAGCTTTTTCCACGTCCTCTGTCACTAGGTTGCCTCCATCATTCAGTAAGGGGCCCACACTTTCCTTGACTTTCTTCTTGTTGCTAACATACCTGAAGAAATCCTTCTTGTTACTCTTAACATCTCTTGCTAGCTGCAACTCCAGGTGTGATTTGGCCTTCCTGATTTCACTCCTGCATCCCCGAGCAATATTTTTATACTCTTCCCTGGTCATTTATCCAATCTTCCATTTCTTGTAAGCTTCTTTTTTGTGCTCAAGATCAGCAAGGATTTCACTGTTAAGCCAAGCTGGTCGCCTGCCATATTTACTATTCTTTCTACACATCGCGATGGTTTGTCCCTGTAACCTCAATAAAGATTCTTTAAAATACAGCCAGCTCTCCTGGACTCCTTTCCCCCTCATGTTATTCTCCCAGGGGATCCTGCCCATCAGTTCCCTGAGGGAGTCAAAGTCTGCTTTTCTGAAGTCCAGGGTCCGTATTCTGCTGCTCTCCTTTCTTCCCTGTATCAGGATCCTGAACTCGACCATCTCATGGTCACTGCCTCCCAGGTTCCCATCCACTTTAGCTTCCCCTACTAATTCTTCCCAGTTTGTGAACTTGACTCAGGCTCAGACCTACCTCCACTGTGGGATCTGGAGACCCTATATCTGAGCTCTGGATTAGCTCAATTTGTGTGTAGATAAGGGTTAGGCTTGAAACTGAGTTCAAACCCTGAGCTTATATTGCAGAGTAGATATACCCTAAGGGTACACAACTAACGACCCAGGGATAAAGCTCCAGCTGGCCCATATCAGCTGACTCGGGCTTGCAGGGCTCAGGCTGTGGGGCTTTAAAATTCTTGTGTAGTCATTTGGGCTCGAGTTGGAACCCTGCCTCTGGAACAGTCCCCCAAAATGGGGTCTCAAAGTCCAGGCTCCAGCCTAAGTACAAATGTCTACACTGCAATTTTATAGCCCCATAGCCCAAGCCCCACGAGCCCACATCAGCTGACCCGGGCCAGCCACAGGTCTTTTACTGCAGTGTATACATGCCCAAAGAAATGAAGAACAGATTCTCCAAAGGGATCTGTCTCCACTGTTAGTGTGTACATATATAGCTTATGAAAAGAAAGCAAATGATAGCTTTGCTGTGCATATAGGCAAATACAGGATTACATATGAATAAAGCTGTATGCAAAAAAATAATGTCCATAAAGAAAATTCAGGATTTTTGCCAGCATCTTCTCATCACATCAAGTAGCCACCATCATAGTCACCTATTCTCTTCAGAGTGGATTATGTCCCTGCTGATCAGCACTAATAGGAAACTGCTACTCACTTTGTATAATATGAGCGTGGATCTTAAGCCCAATGAAGTCAATGGAAAGACTCCTATTGAACTTCAATGGGCTTTAGATTAAGCCCTATGTTCTGGAAAGTAATATACATCCCTGAGACCCATAAATGCATCCCCTTAGTACATGCCTGAGCGCACAGCATGTGCATATGTATTGTTGGACTGTTACCTGTTTGACCATGGTATATGCATCTGGTGTTGTTACTGCTGGCTCAGGCCCTAATCCACATCCCACTAAAGTGAATGGAAAAACTCCATTGGCCAGACATTAAGTTCTGTTAATTGGTTTGTACAGTTCTTCTTAGCACATGTTACACTAATTTTTCATGTTAACTTGTGCTAACTGAATGGATACTACTGCATTCCTGAGCTGAGGGCAGGAATGGCCTGCTCACACCCAGATTTTTACTGTCCAATTATGCCAAAAGATTGGCTTTTCTGCAAGCCAATCACCAAATTTTACCATGTTATAACACAGTTGTTCTCAAACTTTTGTACCAGTGACCCCTTTCACATAGCAAGCCTCTGAGAGTGACCCCTCTTATAAATTAAAAACACTTTTAAATATATTTAACACCATTATAAATGCAGGAGGCAAAGCGAGGTTTGGAGTGGAGGCTGACAGCTCATGCCCCCCACCCTCCATGTAATAACGTCACAACCCCCTGAGGGGTCCTGACCCCCAATTTGAGAACCCCTGTTGTAAGAGAAGTCCTAAGGTAGTGAAGACAAAGTTATGCTGGTGTCCATGTGTTAGGACAGTTCACTGCTTCTGCCTGGGTCCAAACATCTTTTTGGCAGACCCATTTCTCCACTTACTGCTATGACTCACTTTCTACTTCATGATATGTCCTGATGACCAATAATGCAGTTATTTAATAAAGGGGACTGTGCTTAATATTAACATAGCCTGGAGGACAGATAGACATGTTCCTGAAACAAATTCCCCAGTCAGAGCCCTGTCACTCAAGCTATTACTGAATTATGACTGGGTGGGTAGGTGTAAAGGGTCCCACATATGGCCCCTGATTTAAAAAGCTTGAATTTTAATTTAAATAGAGACCAACCCATATCACTCATTTAGCCGTACAACACCTGAAGCAAGTAGTACAACGCACAAGGCTTGAAATTTAAATTTCAACTTGTTCATCTTCACCTGTCAACATGTGAGTCATCACGATAATCAGAATTGATTTGTCTGATTCTGTAGTGCATCTTTTAAATTCAATATTTGTCTTTCTTCCCTGGCTCCTGTTTGTCTTCTTTATGAGATTTGCCTTGTTTTAGAATTTGCATTCTTCCTTTCTATTTTATATTTACATTTGTTATACAGTATTGTCCTTTCTTTTTGCAATGACTCAAAACAATGCTTGAGTTACCTCTCCCCAGGCTCTTTAAATGACAGCCTGGTGCATACACGTCACATCCAAGGCACTGTAAAAGGTCAGAGCAATGATAGCCTTCAGGGCTCAGCAGATTAATGTTAAATTACTTAGTCACCACTCAGCACTTCCACAAGCTCATCCAGAAAATACAACAATGGCATAACAGGTGGAGTGTTTGAGGAGCTTCCGATTTTCTGTTCATCATTCAGAGCCCTTCGAATTTACAGGTAGGGTCTGATTTTCTAGGTAGTAATCACCCTTTGCTCCCTCTGACTTTACCTAAAGTTGTGGATTTCAAGAATTTGCCACACATTCCCTTCTTCTCCCTGCTGCTGACAATTTTAATAAAGATGCCTACCCCCTTTTGGACATGTGAAATGTGTATTGAGTGGCAAGACTGGATAGGGGAGGGGGAAGATTACACAGCTGAAGGAAAGGGATACTGTGAAACCCGGCTCACATCCAAAATCCATTATAATATATATTCTTAATTTAAGGAAACTCTGATGTCTTTAAGAAACCAAATCATTTGGGAGACGTTGCAAAAGTATAAAGTCCTACTTCATTCCTCTTCACTGTAGATTGGGCTGTTGAAACAAAGAAACTGGGGTTGGGTGGCAAAGAAAAGGATGTGTTGGGTGAAATAAAAAATAAATAAAGCTAGTCTAAGTGCCGTCTCTAAATCTGAAAGTGGTTTGCTCATGATATTTTTACTTCTGCTATGAAGACTAGCAGCATAGTCTGTATTATTTATCTATCTTCGTGACTGTTGTCTGAAATATACCACACAGCTGGTGACCTCTATGTTCCAGAGTTTGACTCTCTCATCTCAGGTGCTTATGCCTTCAGGGGATGAGCAACACCACCATACATAAATTGCTCTAAAAGAACCTTAGAAATGTGTCCTAAAAGGAAAGGATGAGTGTGTACATTTCAAGTGCTGTTCCACTATAAAAAGTGACTTTCAAATGTCAAAGTGGAGCTCCAGATGCAAAGCATCTCACTGATTTCCATATCACATTTGCTCATTTTGGGCCTGGTGCTGATACTCTTATTCATGCAGAGTAGCACCTTGCTTCATTATAAATCCCACGGACTTCAATGGTTATATTCAGGAAAAAATGGTATTATTCTGTGTGAATAAGGGTATCAGAACCCAGCCCTTTGCAAATAAAATGTTGTTTTCTTCAACAGCCAGCCCCACAAAATCAGCCTGGGCTCTGACAGTCAAAATGTGTTCTTTCCTTCTGCTGCTGCTTACGTGGTAACTCCATTATCAGTGTTTGGAACCATGGCAGCCCATTCTGCATAATCCTCTGCTAATTTCTTTGTGGATGAACAGTCTGTTTAATCCACTCAGCATATTGCATCATCCATCCAAGATCTTCTTGTCTTGCCCCAAGTTCATCTGCCATCAACTTTCCCTTCCAATCCCCATAAAGATGCATCATCCACTGAACCTCTTAAAATGTGCCCAGCAGATTGACACTTTCATTTTATAAGATCTCTGACTAGTGCTTGAGTTCCAATCATAGGCGCTGACTTTTATTTTCGTCCGGGGGTGCTCCACACCTGTTCCACCTTGAGTCCTGTCCCCACTCCACCTGTTCCCCCAAATCCCCGCCCTATCTCTGCCTCTTCCCACTCCCAATCACCCAAATCCCCACCCTAGCTCTGCCTCTTCCCACTCCCGCTCCTCCTTACCCCCAAGACCCTGCCCTCATTCCACCTCTTCAACACCCTGGCACCCCAATATTCAACACTGTCATGAAATTAGGATATGTTTTGTACAAAGTACACCTTGTGAGATATCATTCTAAAAGTCTTGATCTGCTAGACATTAATATCTCATTGGATTTTATGTGCTATCGTTGTATGTGACGTTTTGAAGTTTGGCTGTGTATGTGTTACTAAAACATGTTGTGAGGTTGAAAACACCCACAAGCAGCCTTTCCGGTACAACAGTAAAAAGGCCATACAATGTTAATGGCTTATTGAGGAAAAGCACACAAGCACAAGGATTACCCGAGGAACTGTGTACAATAGACACCTCTCACAGATCGCACTACACAATGGGAACTGTTTGACCCAGGTCACAGCAAAAGAACCTTTCCAGCAAGTGGGAAGAAGATATAAAAGGGGGGAAATGACATCTTGATGGTATCTCACTTTCCTTACAACAACACACCTGGAAACACCTGAGGAACGAAGACTGAACAGGGGGGAAGTGATGGTCCCAGGCGAAGGGATAGCTAGCCTCCGTATGAAAACCTGGGAAAGCCAAGTTGTGCCTTAAGAATCTGCTAGCTTGTTTATCACTCACTCTATTTTTTTAATGCTGGTGCTCCAGCCCCGGAACACCCACAGAGTTTGTGCCTATGGTTCCAATCATCTCCAATACTTTTTTTTATTGGTTGTGCAGTCTAACCAGGACCTTTTCAGAATTCTTTCATAACACCGTATTTTGAATGGTTGTAATTTCTTTATTATTAATTCTTTGAATGTCCAGGTTTCACAGCCATAATTTAACACACATCTAATGTAAGTTTTTAGGAGTCAGAATTTAGTCTTCAGATTTATGTTCTTGTTGGATGTTTGTTCTTCCAGGATGTCTCTTTCACTCTTGCTTTTCTGGTGCTGACTTCAATATCCAGATCTTCCATCTTCTGTAATAACGCTTCCTAGCTAGCAGTGATTTCTCACTTACTGTATGACTATGTCATTCACTGGAATTTTTCATGTTCTCCCAGGATCCTTGAATACCATCATAGTTTTTTGTCTTGTCCACATTCAACTTTAGACCATATTATTTGACATATTTATATATAATCCCCCCTAACTTCATCAGGCCTTCTTCTAAATCAGCCAACAAGACTATCATCTTCATAGCGAATATTATTCACCCATTTTCCATTCATCTTAATACCTTTTTCTGTTTCTTCAATTAATTTCATCAAGCACTCCTTATAAATGTTGAATAAAGTTGGTATCATTATACAACCTTATCTCACTCCTCTTGATATTTAGTCTCTATTCTGTTCCTTTATCTCATGCATAATTACCACTTACAAAAATTCTGCAGGCCAACTTATATCCTACACTGCAGTAGTGAACCCCATTACTTTCAGATCCTGCCAACAGTGACAATGAACTTTAGCTCTGTACGGCTAATAAAATTGCACAGGGTGTTTAGATTTCTTGCAAAAGGGATACAAAGAGAAGTTAGACAATACAGTAAAATAATCACCAAAAAGTAATTTTTAAGCTATAATTATTTTTTCTGTATCTGTTTTTTTGTATTTGGTTTTTGCCATTTGAATTAGATTTTTACAAAATAAAGATTTAAAACTCCTGTTAAAACCGAGCTCTGTAAGACAACCTTAACTATGTTACAGCTACCGCTACACCACAGTAAGCTGAAAGGAAATCTCATTAAAAGAGGATTCTAACACACGCAAAAAATCCACCACTGTTCGCACTAATTAGAAGTCTTTTCTGCAGCATCAAAGTATGTGCCAAAGACTGAAAAAACAGGTAGACCAGCCCCCACCCTGTCTTTCAGGTCAGGGTATCTTTTGATGCATCTGTGGATAAATTGTCTCCTAAGCTGTCTGTCAAGCAACATTCACAAGTACGGTACTGCAAAAACAACTAGGAAACAAAAAAAAGGGTACTTACATGGAGACTGGTAGTTCTATTGTTTCTATTATATTAACTGAAGGGAATTAAATATGTGCACAGTTGTCAGTTTGTAATTTTTGGAACTCAGACATATCAAAAAATTCTCAGGATATCAACAGACAACAATCCATTTTAACTCTGCTAATGTGTCACACACCCAGTGGGGCGGGGGCAATTGAAAGAACATTGCTTCACAGAAGCTGCTGAAGATACAGTACTGAAGGGGCCAAGGGGTTAATGATTCTAGTAAACTAAGTTTGATCTCTCAATCTCTCTCTCTTTTTGGGGAGGAAAGGGGAGAGGAGTTGAAGATTTTGGTGCATACAATTTTATGTTGTCATAATTCTGGAACCACTCATTTCAAAAATGGTTTTATAAACACATCCCCTACTGATTTTGAAGCTGATATTTCTTTACTATGGCTTTTAGTAAATACATTTTAACTTGGAAATTCTCAGTTAGGATTAAAGTTACAAGAAACACAAACATTAGAAAATATGGACATTAATATCAACTGTATCCAAAATCCCTTAACTCCCCTTATGGTAATGTTCTGAGGAAAGCAGAAGCTTATGATAAGACAACCTTATCCATCCACAAAAAACAGTTTCATCTGATCAGTAACAGCAAAACTAGGATGATTTCATTCTAAATTGCTAAGCCTTCTTTACAGTGATACATGGCCATATACAGAATAGACTCACAGTACTTTACAAATTCCAGATTAGACACAGAGCATACTGAAGGCAATCATTCCTAACTACTTTTTGGGGATCCAATCCTACAGTTTGCTGATGGTGCTAAGTACCTCCAAGGATCACACCCAATTGTTCTATATGTCCACCAATTATCCAAGTGTTATACAGAGAGCTAGCATGTCTCCAAAAAGATAACACTCCTACACACTAGATCACATTTATAGCACTTTCGTGAAGAAAGAAGATGAGAGTGCAACAATACAGCAATACACAGACAATCCTGGAAGTTTTAGGAGAGTGTTGGAGACAACTTCCTGGTACAAGTGCTGGAGCAACCAATGAGGGGCCATGCTCCTCTTGACTGGCTGCTTACAAACAGGGAAGAATTGGTAGGGGAAGTAGAAGTGGGTGGCAATCTAGGCAGCAGTGACCATGAGATGGTTGTGATCAGGATCCTCACAAAAGGAAGAAAGGAGAGTAGCAAAATATGGACCCTAGACTTCAGAAAAGCAGACTTAGACTCCCTTAGGAAACTGATGGGCAGGATCCCCTAGGAAGCTAATATGTGAGGGCAAGGAGTCCAGGAGAGCTGGCTGTATTTTAAAGAAGCCTTACTGAGGGCGCAGGAACAAACCATCCCAAAGTGCAGAAAGAATAGCAAATATGGCAGGCGACCAGCTTGGCTTAACAGTGAAATCTTCAGTGAGCTTAAACTCAAAAAGGAAGCTTACAAGAAGTGGACATTTGGACAGATGACTAGAGAGGAGTATAAAAATATTGCTAGAGCATGCAGGGGTGTAATCAGGAAGGCCAAGGCATGATTGGAGTTGCAGCTAGCCAGGGATGTGAAGGGTAACAAAAAGGGTTTCTACAGGTATGTTAGCAACAAGAAGGTGGTCAGGGAAAGTGTGGGACCCTTATTGAATGGGGGAGGCAGCACAGTGACAGATGATGTACAAAAAGCTGAAGTACTCATGCTTATTTTGCCTTGGTCTTCACAGACAAGGTCAGCTCCCAGACTGCTGCACTGGGCAACACAGTATGAGGAGGAGGTAAGCAGCCCTCAGTGGTGAAAGAACAGGTTAAGGACAATTTAGAAAATCTGGACATGCACAAGTCCATGGGTCCAGATCTAATGCATACAAAGGTGCTGAGGGAGTTGGCTGATGTGATTGCAGAGCTATTGGCCATTAACTTTGAAAATTCGTGGTGATCGGGGGAGGTCCCGGACGATTGGAAAAAGGCAAATATAGTGCCCATATTTTAAAAAGGGAAGAAAGAGAACCTGGGGAACTACAGACTGGTCAGCCTCACTTCAGTCCCCAGCAAAATCATGGAGAAGGTCCTCAAGGAATCCATTTTGAAGCACTTGGAGGAGAGGAAGGTGATCACGAACAGTCAACAGCTGCTGATTCACCAAGGGCAAGTCATGCCTGACCAACCTGATTGCCTTCTATGATGAGATAACTGGCTCTGTAGATATGGGGAAAATGGTAAATGTGATATATCTTGACTTTAGCAAAGCTTTTGATGCGGTCTCCCACAGTATTCTTGCCAGCAAGTTAAAAAAGTATAGATTGGCTGAATGGACTTTAAGGTGGATAGAAAGCTGGCTAGATTGTTGGGCTCAACGCGTAGTGATCAATGACTCGATGTCTAGTTGGCTGCCGGTATCAAGCAGAGTGCCCCAGGGCTCAGTCCTGGGGCTGGTTTTGTTCAACCTCTTTATCAATGATCTGTACGATGGGATTAATTGCACCCTCAGCAAGTTTGCAGATGACACTAAACTGAGGGGAGAGGTAGGGATAGGGTGCAGCATGACCTAGATAAATTGGAGGATTGGGCCAAAAGAAATCTGATGCGGTTCAACAAGGACAAGTGCAGAGTTTGCACTTAGGAAGGAAGAATACCATGCACCGCTACAGGCTGGGGACTGACTGGCTAAGCAGCAGTTCTGCAGAAAAGGACCTGGGGATTACAGTGGACGAGAAACTGGATATAAGTCAGCTGTATGCCTTCATTGCCAAGAAGGCCAACGGCATATTGGGCTGTATTAGTAGGAGTATTGCCAGCAGATCAAGGGAAGTGATTATTCCCTTCTATTCGGCACTGGTGAGGCCACACCTGGAGTACTGCATCCAGTTTTGGTCCTCCCCAATACAGAAGGGATATGGACAAATTGGAGAGAGTCCAGAGGAGGGCAATGAAAATGATTAGGGGGCTGGGTCACATGATTTATGAGGAGAGGCTGAGGGAATTGGGATTATTTAGTCTGCAGAAGAGAAGAGTGAGGGGGGATTTGATAGCAGCCTTCAACTACCTGAAGGGGGGTTCCAAAGAGGATGGAGCTCGGTGGTGGCAGATGACAGAACAAGGAGCAAGTGGTCTCAAGTTGCAGTGGGGGAGGTCTAGGTTGGATATTAGGAAACACTGTTTCACTAGGAGGGTGGTGAAGCACTGGAATGGGTTACCTAGGGAGTTGGGTTTTTTAACTCTAACATTATTGCTACTTTCATCCTTAGAGATTTTTAAGGCCTGGCTTGACAAAGCCCTGACTGGGATGATTTCACTGGTCTTGGTCCTGCTTTGAGCAGGGGATTGGACTAGATGACCTCCTGAGGTCTCTTCCAACCCTAATATTCTATGATTCTGTGATTCAATGCATCATGCCTTATATATGAAACATGTACGCATGAAACAAATTATAAAACATTACTGTAGTGCACACTTTTGATACTCCAGTTGCAAAGGAGGGAAGGTGGGAGGCTGATGTCTTTACAGGACTCAGTCGAGGATTTCTGGGTGCCCTTAAATGTGAATTCCCAATATTTAAAATATTGTAGTTTCTTCTAAGTTTGATTGAAACACTGAATATGCTGGGCTTAAAATTTTTTTGTCATTTTTTTTGCAACATTTGTGTAAGGTTTTTAACCCGTAAATAACTGATGCATGCTCTAAACCTTAACTTCATGGTTTTGTTTGTGTTTGTTTGTTTTTGTCTGAGACTTGAAACATGTGAATGGGATATTTTGGTATGTGGCAAAAAGGTATATATTTCTAGGTACATATTAATCTGATAGCCTAACAAATGTGATAGGGCCTAGTGGAAAGCTTTAATAATGTTATGTGATACCCATAATATTTCTTCCAGTTAGAACTTCACCTTGACAGTAGCACAGCTAAGCTGGTCAGAGTACCCTTTGAGGGCAGTCACTCTTCCTTCATGTTACCAGAACTTAATTATATTTGATGTTAATAAAATAAAATGAAATTCTAATAATGTAACAATGAGAAGTAAGGGAAAGCTACAACTCCTTTTGCAGTCAATGGAAAGATTCCCAACTGACTGCAATGGGAATAGGATCATTCTAGTGGTAAGAGAGATATTTTTTTATCTCTAACATTATTGCTACTTTCCAAAAAAGATATTGGGTTTTAAATAGGGATTTGTCTCTAATAATTTTTCTGATATATCTTCCCCCCCCACACCCTTTTTTTTTTCCGGTTTATTTTTCATCTATCACATAAACCAACACATTTACAGCTGTGTGATATCCAAAGAACTACCTCTTCAGACATTACAGTTCCTTAATGCAATTGCTCATTCTAGTTAGAGATGGACACTTACTTACTAAGTGTTAGGACAGGAGATGGATAGAGGTAAATACTTGAAACATACAAGAACACAGGTGTGAAATAATCAGTGGGGACAGTGAAGTACTAGTTTTGATTAGAACCCTTGAAAGCACAAACAACAGCCCATCAAGGCAGGATGGGATTTGCTGTCACTCAGACTGCATTGGGACACGTCTAAATGGTGAGCAGTGAGCAAAGGGGCAGTAAAGAGGAATGTAGTTTGACTGTTTCTTAGTGAAGTGGAAGATGGTAATTCCATTGAACTGTATGTTTTTAGTAGAGTAGGTGGAAAGCAGAGCAACATGTTTGACAGGCGCAGAAAGTACATCACTTTTGTTAAAGTTTTTATCAGAGATGATGTTTCTACCAGCTTACATTTGCTATTACTCAGACACTTCAAAGCCAGGAACTACATTTATCCTAGGAGTTCACTGAAATTGCTCAGATTAAGTTCATATCATTATTAGTTATATAAATGGAAATCAAGGAAATACAGTATGCATACAGAGCATGGTAACATACAAAATAGAGTAATTACTATAGAAAGTTATTACATTGTGTATCAGATCACAAGGAACAGTGTAGCCTTGTAGTTAGGCCATGGGCCTGAGATTCTTTTCAAAAGACCTTAGTGGACTTTATATACAGGGGTATCATCATTTTACAGAGGGAAAAACTGAGGTATAGACAGAAAGTGATTTGACCAAGGGTAAAGCCTTGGCCAGTGGTAAGGTCAGAACTAGAATCCAGGTCTCCCGACTCCCAGTCCCTTGCTGTAACCACAAGACCACAGTCCCCAAGGAAAAGGCCATGCTTCATATAAAAGATGTACACTCTGTAACCCTGGGAATGATCCTGGTCTGCTACTGATGATGGTTAATGATGATGCTGTTCCTACACCAATGACTAGATTTAGCATTATTAATCATCTTTTCTAGTTCCATTTGAAATGAATACTTCACCCCCAACTGACAGGTATCCCTAGAGACTGAACATCTATTAAATGGTGTTTGTTTCTATAAACACAAAAGATGTTATTAATACAGCTTTATCCCAGAGGGGACCATTGTTTACATACATTAGGGTGGTTTTATTCCATCTTATTAAGGAATGATGACAAGCCAAAGCTACTGTATTATCACAGTCTTGCAATAAAACCCCAAATTTTTGTTGTTCTAATTAGTGGTGCTCACATTAGCAGAGAAAGAAACCAGACATTTTTGATACTCCACTGGCTTCAAGAAATAGAAGTCTGAAGTTGCTCTGAATAATAGACAAATAATAATTAGTTAATATTTGTATTCAACCATTTTTACCATTTATGATTATGAATTAATTATTCATGAACTGCTTGCAAATTTCATTATTTTCATTATTCAAAGTCACTCACAAATTTCATCAGAAAAAATATTGGTCTGTAGACCACCTGAATTGTGAATATAATACATTTTATAATCAAATATATAATTCACAATTGCTTTGGGTTGGTTACTTGCTCAAGTCACATGGCATTGTTTGTGTTACATAATTGGCTAATATCTATAAACACATATCATGTCTTCTTTTGTGTTTGTACAGCTGTTAGCACAACTGGGTCCGGTCCTGATTGGGCTATCTGGATTTTATAGCAAAACAAATAATAATAAAATACTAATACTATTAATAATTAAAGATGATTTTCAAATTATATTTTTAATATAAAACTTGTAATATGCATTGTTGGTTAGTCACATTGTTCTCTGTTTGGATGACTGAAACAAAATCACATGACTTACATAACAAACCAGCACATAGCAAATTATGAATAATCTACTCACATGTCTAATGTGTAATTCAGAAATTGAGTAAATTCCCCTGTTGTAAAATCTCAGAACAAATGGTAGCTTCTCTGTAAAATTAAATGATTCATTCATACAAGGTCTGTAGAATTCATATTCTTAGCTATCTAAAATAATATAGCTTCTCTTGTGTTACTGTCTAAGTAATTACAACTGAATTACACAGGTTACATTTAATATTCACATGGCACATTTAAAACATTTATTAGCAATAGGCAGGAACCAAACTCCTGGGCCCATATAGTCCCAGATTTTGAAGTGAGGGACTCTGAGGTCAGGAAAGGAAATGTATTTGAAAGGAGTTCAGATCCCCAAGCAGTCTTATAGCCAGTCAAACAGAAGGACATGTGGGGAGCCATGCAGGGGTAGATCCCTCATGCTCCCTGACTCAGTTTATACAAATAAATGCCAACATTTCAAATTGACCAGTATGGAGACGCTGTACAGATGTACAAGCAAAATAAGAGAGGAGATCTGAGGATATGTCTACACAGCAATTAAATACCCCTGGCTCACCCGTGTCAGCTGACTCAGGCCCACGGGGCTTGGGCTGCAGTGCTGTAAAATTGTCATCCTTAGTTCTGGGACCCGGTGAAGGGGGACAGTCCCACAGTCCAAGCTCCAGCCCAAACCCAAATGTCTATACTGCAATTTTATAGCCCCACAGCCCAAGCCCCACGAGCCTGAGTCAGCTAACATGGGCCAGCCACAGGTGTTTAATTGCTGCATAGACAAACAACCAGTGTTTTTGAAAGAATGGTGTTGCCCGTGCTGGTACCAATTGCTAAAGCATTGGGAGCACCAGTCATTTAATGAATATGCATGAAACAAGAATATTCATTCAATTAATGTCTTTGCATGCAACCAACTTCATTACAACATGGCAGTAAAGCATGCTCCAAACACAGTGTCAGCATATATCTGAGTTCCCTTGATTTTGCATTGTGCTTTACCCAGATATGTGTTTTTGTCCATGTTTATTTATCACTTGTTTTATTTGGGTATGTGGAGAATGGGGGTTGGGTGGGGAGGGTTTGGTTTACTTGATGTACTTCTTCTGCACTTTCCCTAAAATACAGCCACAAGAAAATAGATCAGTTAGGCCATGGCTTTTCCATCTGCTACATCAAAGACTTATAAGATGTGAAGAATGACAAAATGAAATTACTACAAAATGCATCCTAATGAGATCCACCTGTTGCAATTAACTCTTGAAGGAGGACAGAATATATTTGCAATGTCTCTAAGAATATATTTTATATTAAACATGGTAGCCATATGGTTAAAGAATGTTTATTTACTCATTTAATGTGGTTAACAAGTTGCATTCTGTCTCCAATTTGAGGTTACCCGTCAGGTGGAGTCCATTAATTTCTGTGGTTCTAAAGTATGGTAATGGACAGGATAACCATCTTAACACACATTTTAGCAATAAAGCTAGAACAGGAAATGAATCCCCTGCACCTATGACAAAATGTCTGAAGTCGCCAGGACAAGATAATAAACAGCAAAGGAGAGCATCAAAAGCCTAGATGAATGGAAAAACCAACCCTAACCCCAAAAGAGAGTAATCTCTCAGGTGGAGATGCAACCTACAGGACCAAGGACAGAGGCTCACAGTGTGTTTGTGGTTTATCTCTTTTCTCCATTTATTATTGTCCTTTTCAGATTTGGTGAGAATGCTTTTGCTAGCTGTTGGAAAATGTAATAAGCCAGGTCCTCAGCTGGTGTAAATTGGTTTAGTCAATGGAACTATATTCATTTACACTAACTGATCATATGGCCGCTCAGTTTTCAAGCACTGATTGAGGGAGAATCACCAGATAGAACGCCAGAACTCAGTAAAATATAATTATACACCTGCTCTACAATCCCATTATTCTGAGCCATTTATACCTCACAGTGTTGAGCACTTCATTTGAGCTTAGCAAATCATAAAGCCACCTTTGCATACTGCAGACTACAAGGCAGGCGTGATAATAGCTCTGCAACTGCACTAAAGACCTTTTCTATATTTACCATATGTTACTTTTCCCTCAGAAATTAAATAACTGTTAGGTAAGAGTTTCTTGAGACTGACTGGCATTAGCAGCTATTAAATGCAGTCTGTTCTTGTAAGTAGGGATGATGTCATTAATCCACTTTTATCTCAGAGCGGGAGGCTGTTTTTACTTATTTACTTGCATTGTGGCAATTTTACAATAATTTATTAATGAATAATGGCAGGTCAAAGATGCTACATTAACATAAGCATGCATGGAAATGGGATTTCTTTTATTTTTTCTAGTTTTGCTAATCTAATGGGGGTGACATTTTATGAAAATTTGGAAAACTGGGACTCAATAAGTGGGACCCTGAGCCTACCATTGGATCCACAATCGAGGAGCCCCCTTATATCCACCTATGTGGATCTGATGGCAGGATTGGGACCTACATCTTTGTGAAGTGACTTCAATGGATCAGGCTCTACTTGTGCAGCAAAAGTAATGTTATAAAACAAATAGAAAGGGTTTCTCATAATCGTCAACACACAAAAATATGTGGTGGTGGATGATTTGTCAGTCAATTGTGCTGGCAGTGAGAAGTTCTGCCCTGGCTTTAACACCCCATACCAAAAAGCTCCAACTTGAATCTGTCTTGTTTCATGTATGGGATTGTTCAGAAGCAAACAAATAAATAAAATAATAGACCTGAGTGTTTAACCCCTGAAGCAGAATATAGGAGGGGAAAAACCCTCTTCAACAGGTTTAAGTAGTACAATAAATCTGTTTTGTCAGATATTTGACAGGCATGTTTTTTGTTGACCTCTTTTTGTTTGGGGAGATAAGAAGGAAAGCAGTGTTTATTGAAGGTCAGTGTGGAATAAATAGGCAATAAAACAGAATCCAAAAAATTGATATGATTTTGTCCCACCAGTTGTATAACTTTAATAAGATCTGATTTTAGCTTACTATGTTTGGAAAAGCAGACTCCTGCAGGTCAGATTTGGATTCCTCACCTACATTTACTACAGAGTGATAGGTATTTTATTATTTTTCTTTATTTAAAGAAATTTTTAAAAAAAGAAAAAAAGCTTTTCTATTCAGAAGCATAAACTCCATGGAGTCCAGGAAGCAATTGCTATATGCATGTTCTAAGCTGACTACTGCCAGTATGAGACAATTTTTGCAGTAGGTGTTTCTAATATATTATAATATGTGAGCATCTCCACAAGCTAAAATAGTAGGCAGGTTGGGAATATATTCTAAATCTA
Source organism: Caretta caretta (assembly GCF_965140235.1). NCBI lineage: Eukaryota > Metazoa > Chordata > Testudines > Cheloniidae > Caretta > Caretta caretta. The sequence continues at coordinate 62,181,433 of NC_134213.1, read as the reverse complement.
TGACAACAAAACTCCAAACAAAACCTCCAAAAATTTCATACTTTCACTGGCAGATGGCAGGTACAGAATTGGGAGCACTCCTGCTGTACATTTTGGTGACAGAATGAAAAGACAATCTGCCCATTAAGTTCACTGAGGTGAGGCACGTCAGTGTAGCTCCACTGAAGACCATGGAGCTAAGCTGATTTACATCAGCTAAGGATATGGCCCCATAAAGTGTGCTTTCACCAACCACATTGTTTTAGCTAGAAAGGCATTTCTACTACATCAGAAATGTACAATAGATGACAAAAGGACAGAGGAGATAAAATTCCCAGTGTGCTGTGCATTCCCATCCTGAGTACCATACATTGTATCTATATGTGAGGCAATAAGGTTTCGCCTATTTTTTTGCATTTTGGCAACATTATATTTTCTTGTGCCAGAAATCATCCAAAGCACAGGACTTGGTGGTGATGGGGGACTTCAATTACCCGACATCTGTTGGGAAAACAACACAGCAGGGCACAGATTATCCAACAAGTTCTTGGAATGTACTGGAGACAATTTTTTATTTCAGAATGTGAAGAAAGCTACTGGGGGGAGGCTGTTCTAGGCTGACAAATAGGGAGGAACTGGTTGAAAATTTGAAAGTGGAAGGCAACTTGGGTGAAAGTGATCATGAAACGGTAGAGTTCACGATTCTAAGGAATGGTAGGAGGGAGAACAGAACAATAAAGACAATGGATTTCAAGAACACAGACTTTAGCAAACTCAGGGACTTGGTAGGTAAAATCCCATGGGAAGCAAGTCTAAGGGGAAAAACAATTGAAGATAGTTGGCAGTTTTTCAAAGAGACATTATTAAGGGCACAAGAGCAAACTATCCCACTGCTCAGGAAAGATAGAAAGTATGGCAAGAGACCACCCTGGCTTAACCAGGAGATCTTCAATTATCTAAAACTCAAAAGAGTCCTATAAAAAGTGGCAACTAGGTCAAATTACAAAGGATGACTATAAACAAATAACACAAGTATGAAGAGACAAAATTAGAAAAGCCAAGGCACAAAAAGAGATCAAACTAGATAGGGACATGAAAGGAAACAAGAAAACATTCTACAAATACATTAGAAGAGGAAGACCAAGAACAGAGTAGGCCCATTACTCAATGTGGGGGGAAAGACAATAACAGAAAATGTGGAAATGCAGAGGTTCTTAATGACTTATTTGTTTCTGTTTTCACCAACAAGGTTGGTGGCAATTGGACATCTAACATAGTGAATGCCAGTAAAAATGAGGTAGGATCAGAGTCAAAAATTACTTAGACAAGTTAGGGCCTGATGAAATGCATCCTAGAATACTCAAGGAGCTGACCGAGGAGATATCTGAGCCATTAGCAATTATCTTTGAGAAGTCATGGAAGATGGGAGACATTACAGAAGACTGGAAAAGGGCAAATATAGTGCCCATCTACAAAAAAAGAGAAATAAGGACAACCCAGGGAATTACAGACCAGTCAGCTTAATTTCTGTACACAGAAAGATAATTAAGAAATCAATTTGCAAACACCTAGAAGATAATGAGGTGATAAGTAACAGTCAGCATGGATTTGGCAAGAACAAATCATGTCAAATCAACCTGATGGCTTATTACCCTCTCAAAGAAAGCTTTGTGACTTGGAGGGAAGCAGTAGATGTGGTAATATCTTGACTTTAGTAAAGCTTTTGATAGTGTCATGCATGACCTTCTCATAAACAAACTAGGGAAATACAAGCTAGATGGAGCTACTATAAGTGGTTAGAACTGGTTGGAAAACCATTCCCAGAGAGTAGTTATCAGTGGTTCACAGTCATGCTGGAAAAGCATAACGAGTGGGGTCCCACCGGGATTGGTTCTGGGTCTGGTTCTGTTCAATATCAATTATTTAGATAATGGCATAGAGAGTACACTTATAATGTTTGCAGACAATACCAAGCTGGGAGGGGTTGCAAGTACTTTGGAGGATAGGATTAAAATTCAAAATGATCTGCACAAACTGGAGAAATGGTCTGAAGTAAATAGGATGAAATTCAATAAGAACAAATGCAAAGTACTCCACTTAAGAAGGAATAATCAGTTGCACACATACAAAATGGGAAATGACTGCCTAGGAAGGAGTACTGCAGAAATGGATCTAGGGGTCATTGTGGACCACAAGCTAAAATATGAGTCAACAGTGTAACGCTGTGGCAAAAAAAGCAAACATCATTCTGGGATGTATTAGCATGAGTATTGTAAGCAAGACAGAAAAAGTAATTCTTCCACTCCACTCCGCGCTGATTAGGCCTCAGCTGGAGTATGGTGTTCAGTTTTGGGTGCCACATTTCAGGAAAGATGTGGACAAATTGGAGACAGTCCAAAGAAGAGCAACAAAAATTATTAGAGACCTAGAAAACATGATCTATGAGGGGACATTAAAAACATTGGGTTTGTTCAGTCTGGAAAAGAGAAGACTGAGAGGGGACATGATAACAGTTTTCAAGTACATAAAAGGTTGTTACAAGGAGGAGGGAGAAAATTGTTCTTCTTAACCTCTGAGGATAGGACAAGAAACAATGGGCTTAAATTGCAAGAAGGGTGATTTAGGTTGGACATTAGGAAAAAATTCCTACCTGTCAGAGTGTTTAAGCACTGGAATAAATTGCCTAGGGAGTTTGCGGAATCTCCATCATTGGAGACTTTTAAGAGCAGGTTGGACAAACACCTGCCAGGAATGGTCTAGATCAGGGATCCTTCTGCCTGCACCACTTCCCACAGGCCCCATTGACCTGCAGCGGCGAACCGCGGCCAGTGGGAGCCGCAATCAGCCGAGCCTGTGGATACGGCAGGTAAACAAACCGGCCTGGCCCGCCGGGGACTTACCCTGGCGGGCCGCGTGCCAAACATTGCCGATCCCTGGTCTAGATAATACTTAGTCCTGCCTTGAGTGCAGGGGACTGGACTAGATGAGCTCTCGAGGTCCCTTTCAGTTCTATGATTCTACAGATCACTGAACTGAATTAAATTGGACAGTACTTGAATTCATATTTGAATGTGTGCCTATAGCAATTGAAGCTGTATTTAAAATATTACCTTTACCACTGTTTTTGCATTGTATTTATATTTAAAATTTGCAATCCCTACCTTTTGATTATTTGGGCCAGTTTTGAAAGCCATCGTGTGCAAAATGCAACCAATCTTGATTCTCATTTTAAAGTCTAAGGACTTGACTCTCCTCTCACACCAATGTAAAGAATGTAAAGGCTCACGATAACTACCTCTCAAACAATTAAGAGTTGTTAAGGGACAATGCCAGGCCTAGTAGCTCTGATGATTTTTGCCTCTTCCCTAGCCAACCTACAAAACTGGTTCTGTCTAGGACAGGAAAAGGCCCACGAAATAAGAGAACAAAAGTATTCAGGTAGGATTAAAAGGGATCCTCTCTCAAGAAAGAGGCTGTAGTCATTCTGGGTATGTCTACAAGGCAGCTGAGAGCGAAACTCAGAGTCTGGATAGACAGATTCTCGGTAGTGGGGCTCGAGCGAATGTGGGCATTGATGCACTGGCAAAGATAACCACCCATGCTCAGACCCAGGTTCTTGGGTGGGTCCAAGATCAGGTGTCTATCTTGAGTCTCTGCTGGTGCAACAATGTCCACACAGCTATTTTTCTCATGCTAGCTCAAGACCCACTAGCACAAGCTTGTCTAACATGGCTTGGAGGCTTGCTCACAGCTGCAAGGTAGATATACCCTCAGGGGGAACAAGACTGAGAGGCAGGACCTGCTGGCTGTATCTGAAGAAATTAGGCCTGCCTAGATTACTATCAGGGGAAGGTAAGACTTTAGATAAGATAAAAAAAACACCATCTATGCACATGTCTTTTTAATTCTCTTATGATTTCTTCCTTCTGCTAAAATAAATAATACTTTGGTTTAAAGAAGGCTGTCTGATCACTGTACATGGCCAGACTCCCAAAGGGAAGAAATGCAGCTGCCCAAATTCAGTTGGACCTGCAAGATGTGAACAGTGGATACACAAAGTGCTGTAAGCCAAGGCCTTGCTCTAAGAGTTGGAAATTTGCAAAATTTCTCCCTAGCATAGGTAAGCGGTCAAGGTCTAACACCTGAGGAGTTCCACTCAAAGATCAGAAAGTGGACAGAAATGCAAGTAGCCCTCTAATCCTCTCATTGTGACTGTCAGTAAAAAGGAATTCTGAGTTTCAGTTAAATATTTATGCATTTTTAACATTTCTAAAATGGGAAATATTAACTGTTTCCTTTGAAAAATAGAAAGAGTAAAATTATCAATATCCCTTAAAAATCCATTTGCACTCACTACTTTCAGCCTCCCAACAACAACAGCCTCAGTTCCCTGTTTGTTCCTCAGTGGTGCTCCTCCTACTCAATACCTGCATTTTTCTGTTGTACTGGATGATCATATTTTGTGTTCCATTGCAAGCACTCTTTAGGTAATAAACTGTCCGTTTTATTTATTTACCACAATGTCAAGACATAAAGTCAATTCTTCTTCTACATAGCGATGTGCAAAAAGCCAAAGCACTCAACTTCAAAGACTCACCACAGCATAACATGTGGGTCCTGCATGTAAGCAAACATATTGAAAATATTTTCTCCCCTCATCTACTGTGTGATGTGGCAACTTGAAAGGAAACAGCCTGACACAAAAACTGTTTTCCACAGAGATAAAAAACGTGAATTTATTCAGCCTCCCCTCCCTTCTGCTTTTTGGGGGAAGGTTGGGGGTGGGGAGATGTGTGGAGCAAGTTTCAGGACCAGAAATTCTAAATCTTCAGATTTTCACTAAGCTAAATTTTCCTCCATCAACTGCTTCAAGACATCCCAATACAAAAAGACATTCGTTCATTTTAATTGTGCTATCCATATCTTTTCTGGTGGACTGTGTCACTCTGTCTGGAATGGCTCATGACTAAGTGCCAACCTCAGGGCAGACTGTCAAAAAGCAGGGCAGAAATACCTAGCTGGTTGTATGTTCTCTCATTCGATTTCACCAACCCAGTAACAAGTGTGAACTCCTAAAACACTACTAGAGTCTTACCATAGAGTCACAGATAGTCCCGTTGGGCATTCCAGTCTATTGTGCCACCCAGGCAAGCTGGACTATGTGATAGATGGTCCCTTTTCACCAAAAATCACAACATTTAGGTTACTCCCAGTCCCAAAGGACCAGTCAATTTACCCCTAGTCATTTGTATTCAGTGTCCTACTAAAGGCATCACCTGCAGCCAATCCTATAATAAAATAACTAAAGATTTATTAACTAAAAAAAAAGTTATTTTCAAGGTTACAACATGAAGCACACACACACAAATGAGTTACAGGATTAGATTTTAAAAGGTGAAATAATAAGCAGCTCTATATATCTTGAAGGGCTGGCCCATGCTGAGCAGCATGGGGATCTCTCATTTATGTCACAGAGTTCAGATAGCATAAAGTTTCTCCTTGTCAGGGATTTTTTATCCCCTTCATCCCAGATGAAGATGATTGATGATTTCATGTGCAGATTCCCCCTGCCAGGAGAGAGAAAGGAATGCAATCAACAAGGTCTACGTCCTTTGATGCCTCATTTGCCTTCAGAGGGCCCTCTTGTGTACAGGAAGAGCACTTTACCTTAATTAATGCTTCTTTTCCTGTTTGGAGAGTTACACAATTACAGAGGTTTACAATGCAAACATTCAATATAACTTTCATACTATGGGATACAGATATTATAAGTAGGATTAATACATGCAGCATCCTACAAGCATGTTGCAAAGTCTAAATGCATTCTTATAACACCAATGTCTATTTTAACAATACTAACCCACAAGGAAGCCCAGATAGGGTGACCAGATGTCCCGATTTTATAGCGACAGTCCTGATTTTTGGGTCTTTTTCTTATATAGGCTCCTATTTCCCCCCCCCCCCGCCTTGTCCTGATTTTTCACACTTCCTGTCTGGTCTCCCTAAAGCCAGAATGGTTTCCAACTATGCATTTGTCACTGTTCAGTGATGCCTTGGGCCATGGCATAAGCTGGCACCTGGTCTGCCAGCATCAAAGATGATATTACATGTAGTCACTTAAGGAGGTGCTTCCACCATTTTTCAAAACTCCTTCAGCACAGCTAAAGATTTGTACTTAACCTTGTAAGGATTAGGGCAGTAAAATTAAACCCAGAAAAGAAGGCCATGTACCACTTAAGTTTCACTTACCTTTATTTTTAATTTCAGCTAGAATTGCTGCTGGAAGTAACAGAAAGAGTCATAGATGGAGAGTAGTACATTTTGAAAATATGCTCTATTTAGAAGTGTCTATTACCAGAGGACTAGAGACCTTAAACAGACATAATAAGCACAAAAAATATTAATAATTCTGCAGACATCCAAATAAGAGTGCCCCCGAAAAAAGAGCCTATATAGGAACACAGGGGGAATCCCCACATCTCCAGAACACAGCTTGTATTCATCCTAACAGGGTTACTAAACAAATTACTACTGTCCAATAGCTGTTTGGTATCTATATAAAATCAGGATGGGACTTTCAAAGGTATCTATGGGAGTTAGGTGCGAAGGTCCCACTGCATGTCAATGAGATTTTGAGCACCTAGCTCTCTGAGGCTCTTTGGAAATCCCAGACTAAATGTAGCACTCACAGAACAGCTCCCATGCGACAAGAATCCACATTGGCAAATGTGCTGATGTTTTCCGCAATACTTTCTAGCCTTATTGGCTATCTCAGCAAAAGGAGCCAATGGCTGAATGGACATGCAGAGTCTCTCTTAAAAGTGAGCCCTCCAGGAGTGGCTTTGAGCTCATTAGCGGGACAGTTGAGGAAGCCTGCCCAGAAATGTCTCTTCTGTACCTACCCTGGTAATAAGAGGAAATATATTTTCTGAAACTATCAAGTCATCCCCTTACTTGATTACTAGCTTTGTTCTTTTTGCCTCTTAAAAAGGAACCTTAAAATAGAACAGAATTAATCGGTCTAGGTAAATTTACATATTATGAAACTCCTCAAAATCAAAACAGATTCATAACTATGTTGCAAATGTTGCTCATTTGAAGTTAGCCTAATAAAGGCCATTCTCAGCCTAAATTCTATAGGATAACCTCAGTCTAAAATCCAAACAGACCATTCCCAGGCTATATTCTTTTCATGTTAAGCTGTTAAAGGACCTTTGTTTCAGTGAATATTATATTCACCTTTCTTCAAAGGAAGATATGTGTATGATAATAGCTGGTATTGTATTCTAATTTAATTTGGACTGGTATTTCCATTTCTTTTTCATCTTCAGAGTCTGCTCGCTTTCATATCTGAAGTTCCTTACAAGCCTATCAGTTATTGCAATTGAACAAGGAAAAGAGGACCTAAGAGATGCAAATTATATTAGAATGTTTTCATTTCTTGTTTCGGAGAGGGGAAGTTAGGATTGTACAATTACGATGTTGAAGCTTAAATCTTATTCTTATCTTTGGATAAAGGGAGGAAATTAATCTATATGGAGAAAATCCTAACATTTGAATCTTTCTTGTCAGTGTCTTAACTGGTACCAAAGACACCATTACTTAACAGGAATATCTAGTTTTCCAAATCATGGTTTGAGATTTACTATGCGTTTCTTAGAACGCTCAGTAGTGGAACTGTGTGATGAAGACAATCCTTTTTTACTAACCTCCAAATGTTGAAAATATGCCATAAGTACTCTATATGTCCGTGGTTCTCAACCAGGGGCCCAGGGCCCCCAGGAGGGCTGTGAGCAGGCTTCAGGGGGTCCACAAAGCAGGGCCAGAATTAGACTTGCTGAGGCCCAGGATAGAAAGCCAAAGTCCCACTACATGGGGCTGAAGCCCAGAGCCCCAAGTCCTGCCAAGCGGGGCTGAATCTGCAGCCTGAGCAATTTAGCTTCACTGGGTCCGTTGTGTCATGGGGCCCCAAGCAGTTGCCCTGCTTGCTACCCCCTAATTCTGGTCCTGGCTTTAATAAGCAGAAAAACAGTTGTTGTGGCACAAGTGGGCAGTGGAGTTTTTATAAGATGGAGGGGGGGCTCAGAAAGAAAAAGGTTGAGAACCCCTGCTATATGCCTCCTTTCTAGAGAAGATGGAACATCTCAGGGAGCTATTCTATATCTAACTATGGTTTATTAAAATATTGTAGAATGTCATTCTGTTGTCATCATTTGCAACACTTAATTTTAGGATTGCACATTTCATTATAAATAGCTTACTATAACCTTTATAACTCCATTCACTTTTTATTAATAGCGCTTTTCCTGAGCAGTTTATAGCATAACAATAACCACAGTGCAGAATAAATATTTCATAAAGGCATCTATTGTCACCTATTTATCATTTATAATGTTTGTGAATGCACTATAAAAATGTTAAAAATTTATAGATGTTATGCTACTACTAACATGTGTTTATAAATACATTATTAATCCTTTGTAAATCATTCAGATTGTGCCCATTTGCAGAATATATCCAAGAAGGTGCAATAAATGATCACATCACAACAGCCAAGAGTCATCTGAACATACTGTTGTTGTACCAACAATTTATGGTGGTACTTAAGTCCCAATTTTAGCCACTGGAATGGGAATGTTTTAGGATGAGTCTAACTAGAATTAGTAGATATATGGTATAATGTCCTGGCTAATATTTTGCTCTGTGGACCACTGGTGACTCACCAAACTGCAGTAATCACATAAAGAAAGAAGGTCCGTTAAATAAAAGAAGGTCCTGCCACCAAGAGAGTTTCAATTGTGCATGTGTCAGACTTTAAGGAGAACTCCCTTCTGTTCATCTGCTGCAGAGCATCTCAAGTCTGTCATCGAGTCTTCTGTGTCAGCTATGATTTGGTGTAAATTCAAACTGATAACTTAATTTTCCAACACCACTATGTCTGGAGAAGTAGCAAGCCCACAGGAGGACAGAAGGAAACTGCCAAATGACCTGGACAGATTAGAGCAACAGGAGCTGCAGATAGTGAGGCGAGATTTCAGCACTAGTAAAAGTAAAAGACAGGAAATAGACTGCACAGATATGGAAGTGGGGGACAACACAGCTGCACCTATTGCATTAGAGAAAATTTATTTTGATACTATCTTAACATAATATCCAGGGAGAAATCACTGGTTAGCATACTTCCTAGTGGCCAGGTGTGACTAAGCCAACTTTCCAGCATTTCAGTCATCCCTTCTGGACATTTAGGTGTCCCCTTCTTCTTCTGGCAACTTTCCCTGGGCTACATCAGACACTGTCACTCCCCCTTTTCGGGTATCAAAGTCCCAAGTCCAAAATAGATAAATCAACACTTGCAGGCACACAGTCTTTGGGTCTTCCTTCCTGGGCACTGGGGTACCCGCAATGTAAGCCACTTAACACAACCTGGCCAACTCGCCACCAAAGTCCTGTCCCAGTCTTTTAGTCCCTTACAGGGTCCTGTTTCAGAATCCCCACAGCAAGAATCTCAATTCCTGGCTGGCTCTTTTTTAAGCTTCTCTCCAGATTGTCTTTTTGTCCTGCTTCAGGCTTCCCAACTTCTCTCAGGCATCATACTGAACCAGGAGCCCTGGCTTCCTGCCACCCAGACTTCTCTGCTTCCGGCCTGGCCTAGCCCTGTGCGCTCTCTTGCTCTCTCTCACTATCATGTGTTCTTCCCAGTAACTGCTTCTGGCCTGACTCCCTCTGCCCCTATACTCTGAGAGCCTCCTTCTTTATAGGCGTGTTCTCACAGATATCCCTCTTTTTACCTTTGAAGTGTAACTAAGCAATATAATTTCCTCAGGAAATTTACTGAATTAGGACACAGAAGATGAGAAAGGAGGTTATACATGAGAAGATTTCTGCTGAAGAAGTTTGAGAAGCACTCAGCTACTGTGTACTATTGCCCCCCTAATCAAATAAATGTGATCATATTTCACTAGTAGCTGGCCCACTGAGATTATAAGCCTTAATACTACTGCTACGAGTAAGTAGTGCATAATGTGAGTTAATGTGTTATCCATATATAATTTTCTAAGCTGCTGGGTGGTCTTTATTATCTTATAAAATTGATTGTCTTTCAGGGTGTTAAGACCTTCCAATGCTTTTATTACTGTTGTTTAAAATATAAATAAATCCATAAACAATAAATTTAATTAATTCCTCTGACTATTGTATATGAGAATCAGAAAGCTAAAATAAATGATGCCCTCTCTTGGGTCTGATTCCAGACTGGTATTGTTTGCTTCCCTTTTTCCTCCTTCCAAAATAAATAACGATGTATATATGGAGTCTTTTTATAGGGCCTATATATAGGAGTCTTTTTAAGGGACAGATTTTGCCAATTATAAAATAGTTCTCTAAGATCTTCCATGTCTTGACATTTTATCACATCACCGGTTTCTATCTTCCTTTTCTTAAAAAAACATGATTTCCAATACAAATAAAATGGAGCTGCTTAGCATCACTCATCATTATTCTCGGCATTTGATATTCATGCATCGCTTTTAATGAGCAAGTAACAACAGTAGCTTTAACTGGTTGAAGTATAAATATATAATACTGGTATAATATACCCATGGCATCCAGAAGCTAATAGGTGGCCTACCTGAAACTCCCAGAAAATTGTCAGCACATTGCTAATTTATGGTGACAAATGACAACTTTAGTGTCTTAATCCTTTTATATAAGTGATAATGCAGTTTAAATGACTGATTTTGGCATTTCAACAGCCCAGAGCAATTTTTTATTTTATTTATTTTTTATTTTATTTTAAACCTATCACAGTGACATCTGAAGGGGGAGCATGGGAGATTTTTCTTTATTAGTTAAGAGCAAGGTAAAGATTTGTGTGTCTCCAAGCCTCTTCCAGTAAATGCATAATTAAAATGTTCCATTCCCTCAACCAAATTTTTAACCTCACTCTAAACTTTACAGTCCACAACAAACACTGAAAAATTCATAACAGGCATCTTGCTATATCTAGAGAAAAACACAGGAGAGTTTTAGAGGAACAGAAGATGAGAAAGAAGGGCCAATGGGCTCTGTTTCACCATACTTCACTGCTTAGATGTCCAAAGTAATTACGTACATTACAATTTAATTAGCCTGTCTATATAATGTGTGCTTTTAATTATTCAGCTATGGCAAGTCATCACTATAGCTTAGCTCATGTCTGCCTCTGAGACAGATCACTACAATAGGTGCTGTTTTCAAGCCTGTAATTAATATTTTTCTCCTGTGCCACTCCTTATACAAATCCTCAGCAGCCCCCAGTCTCAGGATTTCCCCAGAGCTTTGAAGCACCATTTTACTTTTAAAAGTCTGCTTATTTTATTCATTCTGCACAACAAAGACATCAGGAAAAAATATTAAAATGTATTGAAATACTGCTCCTGCACTAACAGGCTGAGGACTTCAGCCAAAGCCCATTTGAAGCAATGGGGGTTTTTCCATTGATTTAAAAGGACTTTGGATTAGGCCCCAGTTCCTTAACTATGAGATAGGCCATGCCCTTGAAAACTATGCATGCATGTGCTCCTCTTGATGTTGAGATGCGGAGGGTCAGCCATCTCTGCATCAGCATTTCCCCTTCTCCCTTATAAAGGGCTCCTTTTAGATCCAGGAATTCAGCAGTAAGAAGGGAGTTGAAAGTGAATGATGCAGGAAACAAGCATAATTTCCTCAAGCTCAATGGACAGTACAAACTGCAGAGGAAAGTTAGTACACCCTTAGCTCTGTTGCAGAGCCCCCCACACACAGGGTTACCTCTTTTAAGATTCTGCTGAGAAAAATGAAACCCTAATATGAAGAAAAAAAAAAAAAGCATCACTCCAGAATAGTTCATCAGTTTGGGCTCTTATATGGAAGACAAACATTCAAGTCTGCTTGATTCAGAGTAGTGATTTGAACCTGGGTTTCCTACATTCCAGGCAACTGCCCTAAACATCCAGATAGACACTACATCTGAATCTTGCCTGTTGGAGTTGTTCCATTTTGTGTAAATAATTGGGTCAGAGCATGAGAAAAAGACTGACTGTGTAGCTGCTGGCTGGGGCATTTACCTACGACATAGAAGGTAAGTCCCTAGTCTGAATCAGGCAAAGCTGGGACTGGACTATTCTTGTTGAGTTTCGCTCTCAAAACCCCATCCTTGACCAGAGAAAATTTCATCAAAATCAATGTTGCTGTGAAAAAATTTGGTTCCAACAACAAAATTTTGCTGAAAAATTTCCCAACCATCTCTTATCCTAACTCCTTGTGGTCATAAGCAATTTGCAAGAGAAGCAGAATGTTAAAAATAGCATGGTGGTGACAAATTAGTCATCAAAGTGAGTTAATGAGTTAATCCAAGCTTCAGGATAAGTGCAAGTTATAACATGGCTCTGTAAGTTACCTCATGGATACCAGAATTATACATCTAGAGCATGTTTGTATCACATTGCACATATTCATTGAATATCTGATCTCAGATAGCCCTTCTTTGTATACTTGGGGTCTTCTAGAAAGCATATCAAGAAGTTTGTGGAAGTTCTTAATGCATGTAGGGGTCCTGTTGTTCAGAGAATTGCACTGTGGTGTTGACCATTTAGATTGTCATCTCTATGGAGCAGGAACCATCTTTTCATAATGTGTGTATAAAGCCCCGAGCACAAATGGTCTCCTTCAACTCCAGTCTGGGGTTTCTACGTAGTACTATAATGCACACAAATTCTAATGATGATGAGTGATTCATTTCCTCACAGTACAGCTATGCCATATTTCACATTCCAAGAAATTGTATTGATTTATAAGGAGCTAAAATACAGTTGTCATGGAAACTAATTTTTCATGTACTGACTGTTATGCCTTTAAAATCTCTGCCAAGATATTGCACTAAGTTTTTTTATTTGTTCATTTAATGTTCTAAATCATCAGTTCCTTATCAATCATTCATTGCCAACATTCTGAGCGCTCTTCTGTCATGGTAAAATGCCACACAGTAATCCTGTCTCATCTGAAAGACCCACAACAATGGGGAGTGATTTAAATGAAGTTGATTTAAATCAGTAATTCCAAATTGCTTGAATGTAATTCAATCAGGTTGCAACTTTGGAAAATTAATTTGAAAAACTGTACTATTGCAACCTTAAACTAAAAATTATAATGAACTAAATTATATTTTAATAGTATTAGAGGTAGGATTTCTTGTTTGAATTTTAGAAAACTACTATAAACAAAACAAGATATTGAAAGTGAGGTCCTCATCCTTCAGAATTTTAAACAGATACATAACTTTACTCATGTATTTGAAATTAAACATATGCATAAATGTTTACAACATATGGGGTTAAAACTGTATTTTTACTCAATTTTTTTCTTAGTGGCCTAAAGTCTTTGTCATTTCAAAGTAACTTGCCTTGGTGTTAACAATGAAAAGTTTAGACTTTCTATACATTAACAAAGTTCTTGTGAACATTTTTACGTACACACACACACAAACTTTCTAAAATAGAAACTTGAAGTTAGGCTCCTATTCTCATATTTAGTCACGGAAGGGTGGGATTTTCCATAGCACCTTAGAGTGTGTCTACTCAGCTGCTGGGAATGAGTCTTGAAGCCCAGGTCTACAGACTTAGGCTAGTAGGGTTGGTCTACTACGCTAAAATAGCTGTGTAGATGTTGCTTTGTCATTTGGACTCATGCTGGAGCTTGGGCTCTGCAGCACACACCCCTCCCTAGGTTGAAGAGCCCAAGCACCAACCTAAGCTGGAATGTCTGAATTGCTATTTTTAGCTTGCTAGCATGATTCTTGCTAACACAAGTCTGTTGACCCAGGCTGTCAAGGTTCCCTCCCCACTCTGAACTCTAAGGTACAGATGTGAGGACCTGCATGAAAGACCCCCTAAGCTTATTCTTACCAGCTTAGGGTAAAAACTTCCCCAAGGTACAAATTTTGCTTTGTCCTTGAACAGTATGCTACCACCACCAAGCGTTTTAAACAAAGAACAGGGAAAGAGACCACTTGGAGATGTCTTCCCCCAAAATATTCCCCCCAAGTCCTACACCCACTTTCCTGGGGAAGGCTTGATAATAATATCCGCACCAATTGGTACAGGTGAACACAGACCCAAACCCTTGGATCTTAAGAACAATGAAAAATCAAATCAGGTTCTTAAAAGAAGAATTTTATTTAAACAAAAAGTAGAAGAATCATCTCTGTAAAATCAGGATGGTAAATACTTTACAGGGTAATCAGATTCAAAACAGAGAATCCCTCTAAGCAAAACCTTAAGTTACAAAAAGACACAAAAACAGGAATATACATTCCCTCCAGCACAGCTAATTTTACAAGCCATTAAACAAAAGAAAATCTAACACATTTTCTAGCTAGATTACTTACTAACTTTACAGGAGTTGTAAGGCTTGCATTCCTGATCTGTTCCCGGCAAAAGCATCACACAGACAGCCCAAACCCACCCCCTCCAGATTTGAAAGAATCTTGTCCCCTCATTGGTCATTTTGGGTCAGGTGCCAGCAGGGTTACCTTAGCTTCTTAACCCTTTACAGGTGAAAGGATTTTGCCTCTGGCCAGGAGGGATTTTATCACACTGTATACAGAAAGTTACCCTTTCCTTTATTTTTATGACAAGCTTTGAGACTTGCTCCCAGCTCCTGTGTAGACATACCCTTAGTGACAGAGGTGCACAAGTCCCATTGGCTTCCATTTGCAAACCCTGATTGAGGAGTATAACTTGGTTGAAGCTGTGACAGATGTGATGCTGTGGAAACGTGCACTATCCCAAGATTATAGATTGAAATGTGACAAATGCTATGGGCATATGGAATATTCAAAGACTATTGTATCAACTTTATAAATGTTATATGCATCTTTATGGGCTGGCTAGTAATTGTATTCCTGGCTCAGTGGGTTCAATAAGCAATACTTCTAATGGGAAGTAAAATCACTGGGGGGCAGGGGAAGTGTAATTAAATGACTAATGCTGAAATGAAACAAGTAACAAGTTGTGGAAATTTCACCCTCTGAGGAAATTTACTGGTTTGACCTGGTTCACAAGGCCTAGCAGACAAAGAATGGAAAACTGTATAAAGAGACAGTCCTCACCTTGGTCCAAAAACAGATATGAGCCTGTGTCCAAGAGGGACAGGACCTGCAGAGACCTGAAGTACTTTAAAAATCCTACCAGAGTCTCCATATGGGAAGATTGGTGACTGCCTGGCAAGCTACACCTGCATATAAACTGTCAGGTGGGTTTATTATATGTTTTTTTTCTGTAATGCTTTTTTTCTGAATAAATAGTACTTGGTTGTATGAAAGCTGGCTGGTCTCTGGTTAGCTCTGTCATTGCCCCTAAGACAACAGAGCTGAAAATGCTGAACTAACATCAGACCTGTTGAGGTCACCAGAATAAATTGCAGGATTCTGCAATTTTGCCTCAGGCTCAGGTCTGGAGGGAGAGGATCATGGGACTTTACCTCAAGAAAAGTGACTGATAGAGGTCTGAAATCAAAGTAGGGTGCTTCAGATGGCCATGTGTGAAATCATCTTGAGAACTGTGACAGACACATTTCAGCTTTCTCGACTGGTACAAGTTCACTATTTCAGAAGATGGTGTGTTTATTGCAAGTACAGCCCAGGCTATTTGCTTACCAATTTTATATGCAAGTTGGGTGGTTCTCACATCAAGGATGTAAATGAGCCCTCGATTGGTCTGTTTCAGCATACTTGAGCATTTTAAACACAAAGAAAACTTTTTAGTGAAGTATGTAAAATCTGAAATTCTAACAATTAGGAAACTAATGAAAGAAACAATGGGTAAAATGTCAAAAATGCCTAACTGATTTGGGATCCCACTTTCAAATGTAACTTGGGGACAGATTTTAAAGGTATTTAGGTGCCTAATACTGCAGAGAGCATCTAGTGGGATTTTCAAAAGCACTTAAGTGCCTAACTCCCACATGAGTGGTTGCACATAGTCCCATGGCAGTTAGACAAGTAGGCACCTGTCAAGGCTGATTCCCCACTCTGGCACTTCGCATGCAGAAGGTGTGGGCCTGCAAGGATTCAAAAAATTAATATGGGCCACTCCAAGCTTGTATTAACAGTCACAAGGTTAGAGCTTTTCTCTGACCTTGGTTGGGTAGATGCTGCCACCACCCCAATGCAAACCCCTGGGAACCCAGGAAGGCGCACTTGGGAATTCCTTCCTGTGGGGTACCTTCAAGCCCTTTCACTCCCCCCAGGGAAGAGCTGAGAAAGAAAACAAAGGAATTTAGCTGTTGTCCCCAGCTAATTAAACAACATATGCACAAACCTCTGAGGACACCAAAAATCCAATCCTGTTATTAAAAAGGTAAATTTTATGAAAACAAAAAGAAAGAAAATACATCTGGAATTTAGGCTTTTGCTAGATTTTAAAAGAGCAATTCTAAAAATTAAGCACCCAAAATAGTTTTCTTGGGGATTCAGCTTAAAGGCTACAAGCAAACGAAAGCATCTGGGGTTAGCGCAGAGGAATCCACTAGCCATAAGAAATAAACAGAAATAAACCTAATTGCATCCTTCTAAACATTCCTGATCTACTTACACACCTGGGGATTCCAAATAAGTAGTTCTAGGTATGATCTAATGATCTATGATCATACCTGGCTTAAAGCTTCTCATAGCATAACTGCTCCGTCTTCCCCAGAGAACAACAACAGAGACAAAGGGGAAGTTTTTTCCCCATTTTAGAAAGTTCTAGTCTTCCCATTGGCTCTTTTGGTCAGGTGCCCAGTCCTTTTCCTTCACCTGGGGGACTTTTATAACGCTTTACAGGCACTGCAAGCAGAGAACAGCCACCAAGAGGGACTTTATAGCTAACTGGCTGGAGGGGTGTTCATAAAATGGAGCTATACCCCCCCCCTTCATTTATCACAGCACCTATGAAAAATTTCACTATCTACATCATTTGCCACCCTAAGTGCTTAAATCATGTAGACTTATGCTCCTATATCACTTAGGCACCCCACTAGAAAACAGCCACATTAGCAATGTAAAACTATACAAAATGAGAAAGCAAACAACTAGCAATGAGTAAATTAAAAATTTGATTTATATTTTTTTTAAAATCATGATTTAAATAAAAATATTTATTGTAATTGTTTCTAGTCCACCCTGCTCCAGAACTATGGAGAACACTATCCATGTAACTCTCCCCAGCCATCCAAGAATACTACTGATATAGCCTGGCAGTGAATGTTTCTCTGTCAGAGATCCACATTCCTCAATAACAATCTTTGGTAGTTGACATGGCTAGAGGGGAAGGAGGGGGCCTGGGTTCTACCACATGCTGCTGATAGAAGACAGAGCAATATGTGGCTGAAAGGGGACTGTTAGTTATTCCATGACTAGACTAGCCCCTGCCCTCCTTCACATTAAATAAATAACCAATATACCAGAGCCCCACTGACCACCTTACCAGCTCCCCTCCCAGATTCACATCCCAGTCACTAGATGGCCATACTCTTTATCCATCTCTCTTCTGCCATCAGCATTGCCAGATACAACCAGAGACTCCTGGCTTCTCACTGATCACAGAGCTGTCCCCACCTACCTCTCATATATATTCCCATTTTCTTTCCACCCCCATCCTCAGCATGTTGCATGGGGTCCTAGTCTATCACCCATGTCTCCACTGCTTCAGCATCTTCCTGTAATCTCCAGGCCAAGCCTTCAGTCAATACTTTTCTGCTCCCCTGTCAACCGCCCCTTCACATTTCCAACCACTCTTCTCCAGACCCAACTCCCCAGTAGCCTCTCTGAAGCACTGCATTTGCACTTTCTTCAACTAGCTCCAACAGCTTCAACTCCAATCTCTCAAACAGAATCCGAGTCCCAGCCCACACACCCACTTGAGACCAGACACAGAATAAAAGCATATCCCTTGCAGCTCCGTAGGCACTGAGTAATCACTGGACATCACATGGTGCCAGGAGTAAAAAAAAAAAAAATTAAGGGGACATCTTCACTGCCCTACAGTTAAGATTAAGGTGGGTAACATTTCCGGTTTTGTTCAATATCTTCATAAATGATCTGGAGGATGGTGTGGATTGCACTCTCAGCAAATTTGCGGATGATACTAAACTGGGAGGAGTGGTAGATACGCTGGAGGGGAGGGATAGGATACAGAAGGACCTAGACAAATTGGAGGATTGGGCCAAAAGAAATCTGATGAGGTTCAATAAGGATAAGTGCAGGGTCCTGCACTTAGGACGGAAGAACCCAATGCACAGCTACAGACTAGGGACGGAATGGCTAGGCAGCAGTTCTGCGGAAAAGGACCTAGGGGTGACAGTGGACGAGAAGCTGGATATGAGTCAGCAGTGTGCCCTTGTTGCCAAGAAGGCCAATGGCATGTTGGGATGTATAAGTAGGGGCATAGCGAGCAGATCGAGGGACGTGATCGTTCCCCTCTATTCGACATTAGTGAGGCCTCATCTGGAGTACTGTGTCCAGTTTTGGGCCCCACACTTCAAGAAGGATGTGGATAAATTGGAGAGAGTCCAGCGAAGGGCAACAAAAATGATTAGGGGTCTGGAACACATGAGTTATGAGGAGAGGCTGAGGGAGCTGGGATTGTTTAGCCTGCAGAAGAGAAGAATGAGGGGGGATTTGATAGCTGCTTTCAACTACCTGAAAGGGGGTTCCAAAGAGGATGGCTCTAGACTGTTCTCAATGGTAGCAGATGACAGAACGAGGAGTAATGGTCTCAAGCTGCAGTGGGGGAGGTTTAGATTGGATATTAGGAAAAACTTTTTCACTAAGAGGGTGGTGAAACACTGGAATGCGTTACCTAGGGAGGTGGTAGAATCTCCTTCCTTAGAGGTTTTTAAGGTCAGGCTTGACAAAGCCCTGGCTGGGATGATTTAACTGGGAATTGGTCCTGCTTCGAGCAGGGGGTTGGACTAGATGACCTTCTGGGGTCCCTTCCAACCCTTATATTCTATGATTCTATGGTGTGAATTGCTGTGCATACTAAGTGCTTCACTGCAACTCCTCCATGTAGATGCTTCAGGTATGAACTTCACAACCCCAAATTCATACTAATGTAGTAGTGCGAACATGGGGGCTTTAAGTTTGTGCTTGCAGCGTCCAAAAGGGGGAGTTAGAGTGCAGCACTTAGGTGCACACTGCTATTCACACGTCCTTAGTCCAAAGTGTGGAGTAATGCTTTAAGAAAATAGCCTAAGTAGAAGACTGGAGCAGTTAAAAGCTCCACTGAAGCTGAAATTCTCTGGTAGTGTGCAAGACAACTGGAGGAAGGGCAAAAGCAGCTCTTCACTGTGCATGTGCAAGGGATGAGTGCCAGTACAAAGGAAGACATTCAGAAGGTAGCTTTATTTTTGACAGTGGTGGGTTCTGAAATACTGATGTGTTTAACAGTTTTCAGTTAACTCAGGCGGTGAAGGCTAACCATGCAACAGTATTACAGACGTTTGAAGAGCACTGTATTCCATGTAAAAATAAATATAAAAGACATGTTTTTAATAATAGGGTACAAAGGGAAGGTGAAACAATAGAAGAGCTTGTGACAGATCTGAGGCTGAAGAGCCACTCTCACAATTTGAGGGCTAACTGAGTCTCTGCTAAGAAGCCAGATTATGACTGGAAGATCCAGAATGAACCCTTGACAAAATATTTAGTTTACCAAGCAACAGAAGTACAGATTACAGCTGACAGAGCCCAACGCCCCACAACTCACACCCTTCAGAAAGCCCCCTTGCCCTAACATGGAGACTAAAAGAGGAGTGGATGGGCATAATACTCTGGGAATCACAGAACAAACAGAAGAATCAGCAGAGTGGGTACATTCATTGGTTGTTATAGAAAAAAGGGGAAAAAAAGATGGGACTCTTTGCTTATGTATAGACCTAAAATAACTAAATAAATATGTAAAACGGGAATATTTTCTACTACCTACAAGAGGAAAAATTTGGGGGGTGATGGCTGATGTTAAATATTTTTCTCCACTTGATGCAGCAGCAGGTGCCCTGAGAAAAACAGAACACACACTTGTGCACATTCAACACCCCCTTTGGGAGACACTGTTTCCACAGACTGCCGTTGGGTTGAGTTCAGCATCTGAGGTGTTCACAGGAAAATACAACAATTTTTCATATAGAGGATACTAAGGCTTACCTAGGTGATATTTTGATCTTGGAAAAAGCAATAGAAGAGCATGACTAGTGGTCTTAGAAGCTTTGGAAAGAACCAGAGCTGCTGGACAAAAAAAAAGTCAATTCTGTGTAATGGAAATAACATCCCTGGGACAGAAGTTAACACAGCAAAGTGTAGAGGTAGATCACAGTCAGGTGGAGGTCATCACAAACCTGCCTGGCCCAGTTGACAAGGAAGGAGCACAAAGATTCCTTGAAACTGTGAACTATGGAAGAAAATTTGTGCCTAATCTATCTGCCCAAACCAGCAATCTGAGAGTACCACTATGCAAAGATGTGCAATGGACATGGGATGCAAATCTGAAGAGCTTGAGAAACTGAAGGTGTTAAAAAGATGTTCTCCCAGCCCTGAGATACTATTATAGTAAGCGCACAATTAAATTGTCCATGGTTGCCTCCAACAAGGGTATTGACGCAGACTATTACAACATTATGGTCAAAACTGAAGACCACTGGCTGATGCATCACAGGTGCAAATAAAAAATGAGTCCCAATATACTCCAATAGAGAAGGAGGCTTTAGCCTTAGCCCATGGATATAAAAAGTGTCAAGACTTTTTGCTGAAACTGATGATAAACCACTTATTGCCATTGACAAAAGGGACATGGCAATCAAACCATTCCCTCTTCCCTCCCCAGAATACAGAGGTTATTTTTCAGCTACAAATGTATGATTTTCAAAGTGAATAAAAACTTGGGAGAGATTTTATGGTTGCAGGCACACACTCTCTGGGTCATTTGACAAAAGTGCACTGGAGAAACATCCAGGGCTAGATTTGTAAATGTCAATTTGATAATTAAAAAAAGAGACATGTCTGGTGTCACATGAAATGTGGACTGTGATTGTCAGAGCTACAGCTGAAGATGAAACCTGCTGAAAATAAGGCTATTAGCACAAGGTGGCCAGGACAGTACATTCACAGTCTCTATTATCAATTTAAGGGAGAGGTCTCAGTACTAGATGGGATTTTCTTCAAAGGCCCATGAGGTGATTCTTGTGGTATTTCAGAAAAAGGTTAAAAAGAATAAGTGAAGGTTATTTAGGGATTGAAAAATCTAAGAGCAGGTCAGATATGTTTTATACTGGCCTCAAATGAACAACCATACTGAGGAAGCTATTAAGGCTTGTGGCATATGCCAAAAATATTGGCCAAGTAAAATAAAAGAGCCCATGGTAGTGGCACAGGAAAAGTTGCCCCCAGAATGAAGTAGACAGAGTTTGTTTTCATTGGCTGGAAAAAAAAAAAAAATCTATACACTTGTCCTAGGCTATTATTCTCACATCCCTGAGATAATCTTAAAATAGTTCAGCTAAACAGATAATTGTGCATATCAAATCTATTTTTGCTAGACTCAGAATACTTGACATAGTAATGTCAGACAATGGTTACTACAGTTTAATAGGCACAAGTTTAAGCAGTCTGTGGTGAAGTATGATGTTAGACCTGTAACCACTAGTCCCAGTTATCTCCAATCCAATGAATTAATGGAAATCAAAGTAATAAAGAGAAAAAGACAGTGGAGTCAGACTCGGATCCATATTTAGCACAGTTAAATTACAGATCATCAGTGAAGCATGCATTCTTACCTGTTGACATCCTGTTCAACAGAAAATGGTAAATAAAAATACTTGTACAGTTTGAAACTGATGTCAGAGTCACTGGGGACTTGCAGATGTACAAAGAGACAGATAAGGCAAGATAAGAAAAATCAATGTGATTTGTAGTCCTGGGAGCTGACACCACTTCATGAAAGTGATGATGTGTTTCTGTACAGTGGGGAACAATGGACACAAAACAACAATGGGGTCCCAGGAGCTTGCCCTTCAGTAGTATAAGATTATTACTCCAAATGGACACATAATATGGAACAACTGGTGACAATCAAAGAAGGGAGGGAGATAAGGGGCACCGAGTCTGCCCAAGAGGGTCGATAGGAAACAAAACACAGCAGGCTGAGACAACAGAACCCCAGAATATGGAATAACCAGAACAAATAGACGTCCACCTCCTGAAAGCAATAGCGCTGAACTTCACGGCGAGCTCCTCAAGTAGAAAGCAACAGCCCAGACTAACTGAAGACTAAAATTTATTGTTATTAAGTTTTGGTTTAGAAGAGAAGATTTGGTATTCAGGACTGTGATTTTAAGGGATGAGTTCCCAGCGAGTCGGGGCAGGGTGCCGTGAAACTACTTGTTTTTAGGCACAGCTAGAACCAGAACAAACCAAATCTCTTACAAGCACAGAGAGATCTTTGAACAGCACAGAAGTCACAAGTGTGTGGAGAAGGTCTCCTACTCCTGTTTTTTGTTGCTATCTGCTTCAGGTACCAAGTGAATGGGCAATAACAAGAGAGGATTCCATGTGTATAAAGGTAAATTGGGCTCTTTATTAAAATAACTATTTATAGAGATGCTGTTAGACGCAGCTAACATTCAAGCCATGTGCTAACACACTGACTTTCTGGGGCCTCCTCCAAACTCTTCTGCCCTTCAGCCTATGCACCTCACTTTCAAATTTTATTCAGGTTACCACACCATCCTCACACCGACTGTGCCAGACAAGTACTTACCTTGGATTGCAATAGAAATATTTACAAACTTGGCGTTAAATCCTGCAGTCCCTACTTAGGCTAAACTCATACTGAAGTTGATGGGAGACTTGCTTGAGTAATGACGAAGTATGGCTTGCAAGATTTGACTTATAGCATTCTGACTGGCTAGCGCTGCACACTGGTTAGGAATGTGGTGATGGTAATAGTCCATAAATGTATAATATCACATTAATCCTCCACACAGCATTATCACTGCAGTCACAGCCTTCCCTGGATGGTTGGATATGATGAGTGTCATTTTTGAGCCAATCACCATTGACTCATATTCAGACAGCATGGCTGCCACCTAGGGTGACCAGACAGCAAATGTGAAAAATCGGGGTGGGGGTGGGGGGTAATAGGTGCCTATATAAGAAAAAGACTCAAAAATCAGGACTGTCCCTATAAAATCGGGACATCTGGTCACCGTACTGTCACCAGACATGTCCCCAGGATGTCCATGGAAGCTACTGGCCATTTTATGCTCCTGATCTGCAAAGGAAATTCCTAGTGTCATGGATGGGGAAAGTGAGAGCAGATGGAGCCTATGATATCTCCCCTAAATATTTTTCAAGAACAGGAAATTTCCCAGCTCAGTAATTTAATAACTGCAAGATGTGTGCAGCACAAGCACTCCAAGAGGCTGAAGATGTCCCTCTGCTTCCCTGTCATTATCTAAGCTGTGAGTGATACTGCTCTCTAATTTGATGAGCTGTACCTACAACGCTCCATATTAATTTGTTATGAGACCAATACAATATAATTGTTTAGAGACCAGTGGGATTACTGTGGTTTTGTATTATTCTGCTAGCTTTAATTCATCCAAATTAAAAAGGGCCCTTTAGTCCAAGAAAGCTAACTTGTGTTTGATAGAACAGATTAAGATAGCTGTTAATGGCAGCATTTCACTTGAGTCTAGCATAGAACTGTTTGCAGCTACTGATAAATTTCAGATATTTCACTGCTAACCTTTTTCTAGTAACTCATATGCTGTTGTTTAGTACAGCTAAACAGGGTTTATGATGCTGCAAATGGAGAGAAAAAACACTTGAGGGACACTTCTATCAAAATATCGTAATAGTTTCTTTCTGTATGGGGGGTTATACATTGACAAAAGATTTCCAGCCTATGCCCCCTGACCATTACTTTGACCATGCTCAGAAGCACAAGCCTGAAATTTGAGGGGATAGAGAAAGGGAAAGGTGAGTGAATCACCTTTGTTTTTTTCTCCCCCCAGGGCAAAATTAAATTCTAGTTTTGCTTTTAGGAACATATTGTATCTTCATTATCACAACTACCTTGCCACAATTCTGTTAAGATTGACTTACACGCACAGCTCTATCAGTACAGTGATGTATTCTTTAAATGAAGGAAGAAACTACTGTATCTGAATTGGTCATTACTCTTGAAGGACTGTTATCCAAATTTCCACTCCACTGGTGCCAAATTAACTAGGGATGAGGAGAGCCAGACAAGATGAAAGAAAACTTTAAGACAACCTTCACCAATCCCTCAAAATGAATCCAAGATAAATCTTTTAAGTAGTAGAAAACTGCAGGTACTTTTTATTCTAGTTAGAACATAAGAATGGCCATCCTGGGTCAGACCAATGGTCCATATACCCCAGTATCCTGTCTTCTGGCAGCGGCCGTGCCAGATGCTTCAGAGGGAATGAACAGAACATGGTAATTATCAAGTGATCTATCCCGTCATCCACTCCCAGCTTCTGGCAGTCAGAGGGTTAGGGGCAGCTATAGCCTGGAATTTCGTTCCTGACTATCTTGGCTAACAGCCGTCAAGGGACCTATCCTCTAATTTATCTAATTCTTTTTTGAACCCAGTTATATTTTTAGCCTTCAGAACATCCCCCAGCAATGAGTTCCACAGGATGACTGCGAATTGTGTGAAGAAGTACCTCCTTATGTTTGTTTCAAACCACTGCCTATTAATTTCATTAGGTGACCTGTTTCATCTGGCTCTTGTGTTACGCGAAAAGGTATATAACACTTCCCTATTCACTTTCTCCACAGGATTCAAGATTTTATAGACCTCTATCATATCCCTCCTTGGCCATCTCTTTTTTAGGCTGTGCAGTCCAGTCTTTTTAATTTATCCTTCATACACCTAATTATTTTTGTTGCCCTTTTCTGTACCATTTCCTGTTCTAATATAGCTTTTTTTTTTTAGATGGGGCGACCAGAAATGCACACAGTATTAAAGGTGTGGATGTAACATGGATTTATGTAGTGGCATTATGATACTTTCTATCTTATCTATTCCTTTTCTAATGGTTCCTAACATTATGTTAGCTTTTTTGACTGTTGCTGTACTTTCAGCAAATACTTTCAGAAAACTATCCACGAATACTCCAAGATCTCTTTTTGAGTGGTAACATAATTTGGAATGCAGCATTCTCTACATACAGTTGGGATTAGGTTCTTGTGGTTTTGTAGAGTGTACATATTGTGATAGACCCAGGCCAGTTGGGTACAACGAAGTAGTCTTATTAGGATCCAGGAAGTGGGCGGGCTTACTGCTAAAGGATCCCCCCACAGCCTAAGAGGGGGGTCCACAGGACCTGGAAAACCATGGAAACCATGCCAGTTCTCCGGCGGAGATGGATGCGTGGCAGAAAGGTAAAGACAGAGATGGAGCGTGGGTCTGCTCTCCACCGGATGGCCTGAAGCATGGGTGGGAGCTTGCCTGCCACCAGTCCCCTACCACCAAGCTAGAGCTCTTGACCCATTTGACCCGGGCGGAGGAGGCTGCCGAGTAAATGGCCTGGCAAGCCTCCACCCATGCCAAATCGCCCGGGTCCAGGACCACGAGGAGCACGTCATTGGCATACGCCGACAGGACCAGCCATAGCTCCGGCTCCCGCAGCACCAACCCTGTCAACCTCCTACGGATGAGACAGAGGAAGGACTCGATCACCAGAGCATACAGCTGGCCCGACAGGGGGCACCCCTGCCGTACTCCTCGCCTGAAGCTGACCGGTTCGGTCAGGGTCCAGTTGAGCCTGTCCAAACACTCTGCTGAGGTGTACAGCACCTGGAGAAAACCCACAAACTGGGGTCCAAAGCCAAACACTCGCAGAGTGCTCAGGAGATACCCGTGATCCACCCTGTCGAACATCTTCTCCTGATCCAGGGACAGGAGGCTGAACGACAGACCATCCCTACACCCGAGTTCCAAGAGGTCCCAGACCAGATACAGGTCGTCGAAGATGGTGCGGCCCGGGATGGTGTAGGTCTGGTCGGATCACATCCACCAGCACGGACCCTAGCCGCAGCGAGATGGCTTTCACTACGACCTTGTAGTCCATGCTGAGGAGCGAGACAGGACACCAATTTCGTAAATCGTGGCGGTCCTCCTTCTTCGGCAATAAGGTGAGCATGGCTCGCCTGCAAGAAAGAGGGAGGACCCCGCTCTGCAAAGACTCGGCCCAAACGGTGACTAGGTCTGGACCGAGGACGTCCCAGAACATGCGGTAGAACTCCACGGTCAGCCCGTCCATGCCCGGAGATTTATTGGTGGGCATGCGGTGGAGGGCTTCCGAGAACTCCGCCAGAGCAGGAGGCAGCTCTAGCCAGCCTCGGTCGCCCGCGCTGACCGTCAGGAGTTCGTCCCAGAGCACTCTGCAAGCATTCGGATCGGTCAGATATGGAGAGAAAAGGCCTACATAGAAGGCCCTGGCCCTCCCGCACATCTCCGCCGGATCCGTGAGGGGGGTGCTGTCCTCTACAAGGAGGCAGGTGACGTGCTTCTTGGCCCCCCTCTTTTTCTCCAGGGTGTAGAAGAAGCAGGAGCCGTGATCCATCTCCCGAAAGAGGCGGATGCAGGATCAAACAAAGGCACCCCGGGCCCGATGGTCCTCGAGGGCCCAGAGCTCCTCCCGTTTCTCCCAGCATGCCCCGCAGAGGGATGGATCCTCGGGGCTGGCGGCCAGACGCCTCTCCAGCTCTAAGACCTCCCATTCCAACTGCCCTATCGCCGCATCCCTCCATCGGCTGGCACCCCGGGTGTAGTCACTGAAGAAGAGCTGGGCGTGCACCTTCCCCAGGTCCCACCACCGCCGCGCTGAGGGAAAGGCACGCCGTTGCCCTCGCCAGGCCAGCCAGAACTCCTGGAAGGACGCCAGAAACCCCACATCCTCCAACAAGCTGTTGTTAAAATGGCAATAGGCCGGCCCCAGCCTCTCTGCACAGAGAGAGGCCGTCACGGTGGCTAAATGATGATCGGAGAACGGGGCTGGCCGGATGCTGGAGGAGTGGGCCCGTGAAAGGTGGAAACGTGATAAGTAGATGCGGTCCAACCGGGAGCGGCGCGACTGATGGGCCTCCACCTGGACAAAGGTGAACATCGAGACGTCATCCGGACGGTGGTTGCGCCAGACATCCACCAGGGAGTGATGGTCGACTATCTCCCGGAGGACATCCGTGGCGGCCGTGCACTGCTCGGTCCCCAAGCGGTCCCGCTCCTCGAGGGTAGTATCAAAGTCCCCGCCCAGGACGAGGCACTCGCCAGGATCCAAGGTTCCGAGGGAGGCAGATGCCTGCTGAAAGAAACGCAGCCGCTCGGGGCCCGATGTCGGGGCATTGACAAGATTGACCACAAGCCCCTCTGTACGGACCCAGAGGTGCAGCAGGCGGCCCGGCACAGCCTCGGCGACCCCCAGCACCTTGGGCCGTAGGTCGGGGGAGAACGGGGTCACCCCATGGCCCACCGAAACGGGCAGGCAAGGGGCAGACGCCCGAGGTGGCGCCCGATGGGCTGGCGCCATGCAGCCCCCCTCAAACCCCGGCCCAATTAGGGGTGGTAGAGGGAAGATAGTGGCCCCGGTGAGTCAGGACGGGAAATACAGAGGCCGCTCCCTGGGGGCTATCCTCTGGGAGTGAGGAGATGACAGCCCCAGGGCGGCAATGGTATCACGGGAGGTAGAGGGGACAGGGATGGGGTTGGCATCAGGGGCAGGGCAGGGATCCAGAGTAGGAGCAGGGCTGTGGTCGGAAGCAGAGTCAGGGAGAGGGGCAAAGGCAGGATCCTGGGCCCCAGTAGCCAGGGCACTGGGAAAAGGCTCCTCTCGATCAAGCTCTGGGAGCTGGGGGGTGGGAAGGGGGCCCTCCATGATGCTGGGCTCTGGCACCACAGCTGGCGTAGTAGCCACAGCATCTTCAGTGGGGTCCCCGCCCAGGAAGGAGGTCAGTCGCCCCACACCCATGAAGGGCAGCCCGTGGGGCTCGGGTCCCAGCCGCACAGCACCGGCGGTCACCTTGGTAGGCTCGGCGGCCAACAGCAGGGTGCCACCCGCAGCCTGGCAGATGGAGGAGCCCAGGGAACCCTCGGAGGCGGGAGCAGAAGCAGCTGTTAGGGGTAGGGAGCATGGGGAAGGTGGGGCCAGGGTGAGATTGCTCAGATCGAGGCCCGCTGGCAGAGGGTCGTCCTCCCCCTGGGTGACCGGGGTCAGACCCAGGGCCTCGATCTCCTCGTAGATGGAGGGGAGCTCTCCTTCCACCACCCCGGAGGTCTCCCCGCCAGTGCCTGAAGTGACGCTCGCCCCGGGGCTCACAGGGGCTCCGGATGGTAACGGGGCAGGAGGGGCTCCATCAGGGGCCTTGGAGGGAAGGGACTCCAATAGAGGGACGGTACTGCCCTCCCGTGCTGCCACGTCTTCCCCAGCCAGTGCCGGGGGATGGCACGTGCTCACGGGCAAGGCAGAGGGCTTGGCATCGGTGCCCCCCTTTCTGGTCTTCCGGGGGGCTTCCACATCGGTGGAAAGGAGCAGAGCTCGAGCTTTCCAGCGGGTGCGGTGGCAGGTGATTTGGCAGCAGCGGTTGAGGTAGAGGCTTGGGGGGGTGATGGAGGGGCAGCGGGGGAGGGGTATCTGGGGGTGATGGAGGGGCCCCACCCATTGTGTCCCCCGCCATAATGAGCGGGGAGGGAGGGGAAAACACCAGAGAAAGGACGGGAAAGGGGAGGCAGGCCAACCACTCCTCCCCGCTAGGCTGCAGGCAGGGGAGGAGGGCGCCAAAAGGGGTGGGCTGGACAGGAGGCCTATCAGCAGCTTGTGGGGGGCAGTCACCGACTCCAGGATGGGAATCCAGCTTCTCTAGCTGCACTAGGAGAGGGGGGTCATAACGTTAGGAGAGTGCAGTGAGATCGGGGAAAACTCAAACAAGGGAAGGGCACAAGAGCATAGGAGGGGGCAGGGGAGCACTGAGTAAGGGGCCAATCAGGGCAGGGGTACCACATGGGGAGGGGAGAGAACCAGGCTGGAGGCAGGACAGGGAACCAAGGGGCTAGCTTCAGAGGCAGGGCGGGGCAAACAAACAAAAGCCGCAGAGGGAAAAGGGCGAGGCAGGCAAACAAACTGAAGCCAGCGAGGTGCTGGGGTAAAGGGGATGGCAAAAAGGGCAGGTAGCAAGGGACAAAGCTGGGGGCTTGCTAAAGGGAGCCAGTCCAGGGGCGGGGGAGGAGACGTGCGCCCACGTGCACTTGCAAAGAGAGTCAGTGCAGGCTGGCTGCTGCTTCAGGCCCAAAAGGTGGTGAAAGAGCGGCAGGCTAAGCAAGCAGCGGAGTCCCAGAGGCAGGAGCTTGAGGCAGATAAGAAGTGTCCATTGGGGGTGGTGGAGGGGGCAGCGACGATGGTGGTGGTTGCGCGGGACACACAGATGGACTGGGGGGCAGGCTCCACACCACAAACCCTGCGTCCCCACAAACACAGTCAAAACCCCCACCACAAGAGGACAGTTCAAAAGTTACTCAGCCTCCAGGCCCCCTCCACAGTGGTCTGCAGAGTCCCTGTGCGCTCCCCCAGCAGCAAATGGCCTCGTCTCCTCCTCCGTTGGGGTCCAGCAGCTCCCAGGCAGCAAAGGCAGCAGCAGCCCCAGGCAGCAGCCCGGTGGCCAGGCAGGCAGAGAGGACCCCTCACAGATGGTGGTGGTGTCCACAGCAGCAGCAGCAACGGCTGGGGGAGGGGTCCCTCACAGCCCCCTCTGGAGAGCGGGCCAGCACCCCCCCCCCAGGGGCTGTTGTTAGAGCAGCAGCAGCACCCAACAATGGCAGGGTTCAGCAGCTAGTCAGCAACCAGGTAGCAGAGAAGGGGGGTGGGTGGTGTCTGGCCCAGCCAGGGGAGCAGCAGCAGTAGTAAGAGCCCAAGGCCCAGCAGGAGCAGCAGCAATTTCCCTCCTTCCTCCAGGCCAGTTGGGTACAACAGAGGAGTAGAAAGCAGATCTACTGGCCGCTGGATTAAGAGTTTTCTGTTCCTTGACTGACCAGAGCAGGGGCTGCTCCAGGCTAATGAGAACACCTGACTCCAATTAACCTGCAAAGAGTCAGGTGAGGCCATTAAGCTAATGTGACCACCTGACTCTAATTAAGGCCCTTCTGATACTATAAAAGGGCTCACTCCAGTCAGGCTGAAGAGAATCAGAGGAAAGGAAGTGCAGGTGAGGGCCTGGTTAATGAAGACACCCTCAAGCCATCGGTAAGGGGGAAGAAGAGAAGTAGGAGAGCTATGGGGAAGTGGCTCAGGGCAATGTAGCAACTCTGGCAATGAAAGGTCAGCTGCCAACAGCTGCTACCATTAGGGTCCCTGGGCTGGAACCCGAGGTAGAGGTTGGGCCCAGGTTCCCCCCAACCTGCCACTACAGAAACCCCTCCTAGGAGGGGAAGACAGGCCCCTGTCAGGACAGGAGGCTAAACTGTTTGGGTATAAGCCCATAGGGACAACAGCTGTGGGAGTTCTCTCACCAACCTCTTTGCTGGTTTATAATGAAAAGGGCTCAGACTGTAACCCTGGCCTGAGAGAGAGAAGGGCTATGTGGAGGGTCACAGTGAGCCCTCTGAGGCTAGCATAAACTGCCTAGAAGTGTGGGACCCATGGGGACAAGGTCGGAGCTCTACCACAAAATATATATTCATTCATGTTGTCCCTGGACTTTCTGGCTTCAGAAAAATCATGTGGAGAAAAGCGAGTTTCTCTGGCTGTAATCCAGCAAACCACTTATGCCTGTGTGTAACTATAAATGAATGAGTAGTCCCAATAGAACATGAGGCTTAAGTTTTTAGAAAAGAGTAAATGCATTCATCTGTGCACAAATATAAATGACTAATTTGTATATGTAATATCATTTCATGTGTAAATACAGTATTTGCCCACACAAATTACCTGCTGGATGTGTAACTGGTCACTTGTGTATGCAAATACCACGACCGCATGTGCAACTGAAATGACTGCATGCAAATAAGGCATGAATATCCACATGTACTCCTCTGAAAACGTGGCCCTTCTGGTGGCTGGGTTTCTGCAAGTTTCCAAAATGTTCGGTAGTTATCCATATCTCTTGTGGTCTGTACCAATTAGGCTAGTCTAATGAGATTACTAGCCAATCTTGCAGTGTTTCAGGATACTCAGCCCTTCTGGTCCCAGTACCCACAAAATAATTTTCACCCATGTTTGACCCCGTTACAGATGATGCTTTCAGTCTGTGGAAAAAGGGCAAAAAAAAAAGCCTGCCTCCAGGACATCCTACTCCTGCCTGATACTATTGACACAGATAAAGACGATTGTTTTTGCACCCACTTTAACCATTTTATGAAAGCTCCCGAAGGTCTTTCCTAAATCCAGCTAAATGGAAAACCTTCCACTTCAACTGCTCATTCATCTAGATGAAATTCTGCCTGCTACATGATTGAATGTATTCTCGATCAAAAAGTAGCAATCACCAAATACATCAATGGACAATGACATCGGGGAGGGCATTGTTCTTCATTCTGCCTGATGGACCATGGAGAAACTCCTCTTTTATATCTGATTGCCACTAAAGGAGTCAGTGCTAAAAAAGCATCCCACTCTGTTTTTTTTTTTAAAAACACTTTCTCAAAATGATTGAAAACTCAGACTTCAGCCAGGCCCTGCCTTACAAGAGAATTAATTTCAAAGTTTCCTTTACTCATATTGTGCTGTGCTTTCTTAATTCTGGGCCTGATCTGTATTCATATTGTGAAGCCTGTCTTCAGTGAGAGATTGCTCTATCAGAAGAGCACAGGATGAAGCCTCAAATACTTTTACTAGTGTGAGGGCTTCCTGGACAAGTCCAGAAAGTATAAATATATGTTTTTGGAACCAATCTTTTGGCAGCATCTAAAACTTTGGATAGTTGCCTATTACTAAAACTACTGGGGCTCTGTGTTTCAGGCTCTCCAAATTATGACCCACCAGTCCAGTCATAAATGGTTATAGTAGGTAGAAGGGGATTAGACAGATACCAATACATGATGCTCACGTACCTCTCAAAAGTCCCTGTCCTTCATTTTAGCCTCATTACCTACATTCTACACAAATTTGAGAGCTCCTCACTTTCACTGTTATAGTAATTTACATCAGAAATAAAGATTAATGAACTGAAATTAGAGAGTAATTTATGCCAAAGGCAGGGACACACACACCCCTGGTATTTTAACTTCCTTGCACACATCACTTCTGTGCCTCCCTCATTTTGGGTCTTTAATCCACATTGCATCCCAAAACGAGGCTTGGCATGTTGAGAGGTCTGAGGACACATCTGAGATTAGAATTTTATACTCCTGGCCCTATTGAGTAATTTTCCTGCACAGTACTTCAGGTAGGCAGTGAAACTGGAATAATTCCTATTATCCAATCCTCAAAGGGTATGTCCTGGATACAGTTATGTATCCAAAATGGTTGGGGTTTTAATGGAGATATACCAGTTGAGGATCTATCCCTTGACAGACAGGACAATAAACCCAAAAATATTAAACTTTTATCTTGATTCCCCCATACTTTCCTAACCACAATGGTGTACCTCAAAATCTCCACCAAGATGATATGAAAGCACTGTTGCATTAGCAACTCTTGTATTTAGCAGTGATTCTAAAAGTAATGAAAAAAGACTATACCTGGCCACTGACATTACTTTAGCGTTTTCAAGATTTATAAATTGGAATTCAAGGTAGTTTATCTCCAGTGCAATAATATCATGTTATATATAAATAATAACAATAAAAAGCAGTGTTGCTCCTTTTACTTCTGCAGCGTACCTTTTTGGCTGAATAACTTGCTTCACATGAATTATGCAGCTCTCAATGGTCTATGGAAGGAGGCAATAGCTACTGAAGGATTATTGCTTCTGGAGCCACAGGCAAAACACATTTTTAAGGTATTTTTCTTCTTTGATGGGGGCATGCAGAAGGGAAGCACATTTTTAACACCCAACCATTGCAAACTCAATTGTAACTCATGGTCTTTTTATTTCCTAAAATGCATTTTAAAAAGAAAATAGAAACTGGAAATCTAACTATTTACAGTGGCACAAATAAAAAGGTGAGGAACAGAAAGAGGGGAAGAGGAAGATAGAGAACAGATGAAAGGTGAAGAAGAAATAGTAACTGCTGCAGATCCTCCACTGGTGTTAGTCTGTGCAGCTCCAATGAACAATGGAGCTACTCCCACTGGCTGTAGCTGAGGTTCCGGCCCTCCTTTTTTATTTTACCAGATTCCCCCGAGCCCCACTCCTAACTCACCTTAGGTCAAGTAACTGACAAGTGACACGTTCTGCAGAAAGCTCAAAGCTTGGCTATGGTGCAAACTCTGTGTCTGGCCCACAGGTGACACAGCTTGGGGCTACTGCCTTGCTTGGCAAAATGTTTTAGGGAATAACCTTTGGAACTACTCAATGGAAAAACTTAATACACTTAAGTCCTATACATGCTGCTGACAGATTTCCTATATTGTGTATGAAGTATACTAATATATATGTATAAATATTGCACTCCTTTACCATAAGAAAGACCGTAATTGATCAAATGCAAATAAATTTAGTCATTTTCATGGCCTTTCTGGTCAGAGTTATCCTCATAAATATAAATTAGGGTGGCAGATATACTGCCAGATTCATCTTTTAAATTATGCAGTGCTTAGCACAAGCTGTACTGCTGGGCCCCTGCACACACAGAATATTTACCTAAGGAAACCCCCAAACAGAAACTTATAACTAACCCTATCCCTTCAACCTCTCTACCCCCCCTCCCACACAAAATGTTTAAAGAAGAGGAGGACTTGTGGCACCTTAGACTAACCAATTTATTTGACCATAAGCTTTCATAAGCTACAGCTCACTTCCTCGGAGCTCACGAAAGCTTATGCTCAAATAAATTGGTTAGTCTAAGGTGCCACAAGTCCTCCTCTTCTTTTTGTAGATACAGACTAACACAGCTGCTACTCTGAAACCTGACAAAATGTTTAGTAGACTTAATTTATTTTTTTATTCTTCCCTGTGGGGTGTAAGAAAGTTATCTTAAGTGCACAGTAAAAATAAAATTAGCACAGTCTTCTTTCTCCTGCTTCCCTTCCTTTCAAGTACTTTACATTCTCTCTTCTCCCTCCTCTCTCCTGCACCTCCCATAGCTAAGATTCCCCAACAACCATGGGCAGTTTGCTATTTAATGGCCAAATTCTGCTCTCAAATTCATGTATGCAGTCTTCTCAGATGCATGTGTATAGCTCTCGTTAAGATTAGTGAACAAAATGTGGCCATAAACTGATCAGGAGAAAGTGTTCACAACTTCCAAAGACAGTCACTTTTGTTATTTAATAAATTACAGTGACTATTTCAGTATTTATATATTTTTTTAAAGTTCCTGTTTGTTCATCTGCTCCATAGACATGAGACATAATTCAGCATCAAAGAAAAACAGAACTGCAGAATCATTAGCCTATGCCCATGTACAGTTCTAAAATACACTACAGAATTGTGAAGCAGTGGGCCAAAAGACTAACGTTTTCCTATAGGGACTCATGATGACCTACTTGCTCACATTAGTAAACAGTGACTATGACTCCAATGGGACTACTTATGTGAGTAAATCCCACTTATATGAACAAGGAGTTCACAATCAAACCAATAGTGTTTTGACCCATCGATGCAACTTACCACAAATAATAGGAAAGTGCTTCATACAAACACAGCCTGATTCTGATCTTGGTCATACCAGGCTAAATCTGAAATAATCCCACCCCCTTAAGTGAGAGAAACCTCAGTCTTATTTAAATACATCTCTCCTCTAAAGGGGATAGATTATCATTTTCTTCCCTCCCTTGTAGTTTTCCTGCTGCAAAAATGAAGGTCATTCTTGTGAAAGGGATATATGAAGCATCCCAAACCACTATCTAAACCAGAGGTAGTCAACAGGCAATAGGCATGAGCCAACTCCAGACTGCCAAATGCTTTTGATCGGACCCCTAAATCATTTGATTTACTTGGTGGTGGTGGTTTTTTTCTTTTTTTCCCCCCCTCTGGAGTCTGGATCTTGACTATACCTTACCCAAGAAATTTGGGCCATGACAAAAAATACACTATCCTTGATCTAAACCTGCAGAAGATAAATCTATTCTTATGAAAAAATATTATAACATTAGCAAGTGCTAACTAGGGTTAAGGGTGTAAAAGGTTAAAAATAAAAATGGCAACCAAAATGAAAGGACTCATGAAAATTTAATGAGCCCTTAGGAGATTGTTTTGTTATGCAGAGTCATTTAATTACAGGAACTATAGTGTGTCCTGGGAATCTGGGGCAACAAAACCAGAAGAGTATACAGAAGATATTTCAAATAACCAAAGGCTCAGCCCTACATTCTGAGTACCCAGAACTCTCGTTTAAGTCAATAAATGAATAATTAGACCCAAAGGAGAAAAAAAGCATGGAAAAGAAGAACAGAAAAGATAACCTCTGGTAATTCATCCTCTGTGATAAGAAAAAGCTCCAATTACAATCATAAAAGCCCTAATTACAGAAAAATCACTTATTTTGTAAATCTGTGATCTGATGGGTTAAACTATCCAGCCACTGCACTCCGTCTTACTTGCCTATTTATAATGCTGTTTAAATATGTACTCAGTAATTTTGCCTGGTGTTATATTGTTGCTTGCATTTGAGACAATCAATCAAAAATACAATAAAAAGTCTGATGAAAGGGCAAGAAATAACCTTTCATGACAACATCTTGGCTATATATGATTTGTTCCCTGAAATTGAGGTCCTAAGCGACAATTCCGTTCTTGACCTTGTATTCATTCCAGGTTTTATGTCTGCTCTTGTAATGAGTTGCCATGCCTTGGTTTTGGTGTCCCATATTGTGTGGCATGTCATTATATCTTTCTAGAATTTTTTTCTTTTCTTTTTATGATGTACTACGACTTATTCCTCTAATTCAGTCTGTTTATCTGTTGCCAATCACTTTTTTCCCCAGGTATGTTCACTTTACACCACCACTTTCTGCTAACAAGGTGAAATGACAGCTGAAGTTTTTTTCTTTCTTGATATGAACTTGTAGGAAATAGAGTTCATTTATAGAATAGACAGACCATGGATATGAAAATATTACTAAACTGCAAGGGAGGTCAAAAATGTGACATTTTACATATTTTAGGCTTGAAAAATAAACCTAAAAATGAGCCTATGCCAGCACAAAATATGACACATCCCAAGCGAAACATGTAGTCTTTGAAACTGGGATTTGAAATTTTAATTGACTCATTTCCTGAATTACATTCAAACACAGTTATCTTATATACTTACAGATATTTAGGGATACATATCAAGCAGACATTTTACAGAACCTTATGTACAGAAAGTTTAGTACTTTAGCAATAAAGATGAATGTCTGTGCTGCATGAAGACTTCCCATTAAAATTGCAGTGAATTTTTCTTAACAGCTGAAGATAGAATATAGTCCTTATTTGTTAAGAAGTATTCAAATAAAGTGATAGCATGTGACAGTTGCACCATTGTCAAGAGATGAGGATAAAAAAATACCCCTGTAGTAACACAGTTAGTGTTGATTTGGGTTAAAATTTCAACTGGATTTAACAGTTAGCTCTTACCATGAACTAGGGTATGACAGCAAGAAACTTATGCATCACTGCAATATGGACAAGATCATGACCAGCCCTAACAAAGCCATGCAGAAGCATAAGGGGAAGTAAAGAAAAACACACACACACAGAGCCACTCATATGGCCTCCCTGGACCTTCAAGCGCAGAGGAGAGGGCATAACTCAGATCCAATACTTCCTCCCCACAACAGATAGACTTGATGATAAACAGTTAACTCATCTTCTCTTCATTGATGATACTGTAATACTGGCAAAAGATACAGCAGAACTGGAGAACAAATTGCAGCAACTGCAACCACTTTTGCATTATATTGGGTTGGAAGTGAACATGTCGAAGACGAAGTGGATGCAGAATGAGCGTTTTGCAGAAGGAATCATCACTGTAAACGGGAAAAATCAAGGAGGTCAACAAATATATTTACCTGGGTCAGCAGCTGAGCAGACACAACTCATGTGAAGGGGAATGCAGTAGGAGAAAGACAGGGTGGGGACGTTTCAACAAAATAAAGACAGCTCTAACGGATGATGAACTGCCCATGAAGAAAAGGAAAGAACTGTTTAACTCCACTGTTCTGCCAGCAATGATATACGGGAGAGGAAAGCTGGTCAACGACAAAAGTGGAGGAAGAGAAATTCACTGCCATGCATAGAGCAACGGAAAGGCGAATGTGTAAGATCACTCCATGATCATATACCAAATCCGGAGATCAGAAGGTGTACAGAAGTGACCAATATAGTGCAGGCCACATACGGCGCAAAGCGAAGATGGGTGTGTCGTGTAGTGCGCAGGCAAGACAGTAGGTGTACAATCCGCATCAGTGACTGGATCCCTAGAGACCACAAGCAACCGCTGGACAGATCAAAAACGCACTGGGCTGATCCATGACGAAACTCTTTAGCCAGAAATGGAAAGCACGTGCTTGCAACAAAATAGAATGGTGTGGCGTCAACTTGCATTTCTTGGAGGGATGGACGAGGACAAGACAGACAAAGGTGACAACAGAGACAAGGAAGGGACAAAGAGGCAGCTGGAAACAAGTAGACCCTTGGCTCTGCCCTCCAAACATGTTGGCCAACAGAGCTGAGCCAGGGTAGGATGTCATTTGCTAAATTGACCTTGTCAAGTGGGGAGCACAGATACTTCCCTCCGGGAACCAGGATTGAGCAGAAAGGAACTGTGATGCCCTTCCCTGGGCTTCCTCTTTGGGATATAATTATGTGCCACCCCAAAGCATCTCAGGACATGGGCCAAGCGTCTGTCTAGACCTATGTTAGACAACATAGGGATGTGAGGATGTGCTCTTTCCTCAGGCATGAAAGAAAGAGTCCGGTTAGAACAGGAGGGGTCAAAATTCTTGCCATCTGGAAGGGAGAGAAGTGCAACCTCCAGCAGTGAACTGCAAAAGGGCTGCCTTGCAGCTGGTGGTCTCTCCCACATGTAAAGAGCCAATTATTAGAGAAGAGCATTCTGTGAAAGGCTGCTATGATGAAGTAAATACAAACTAGAGGGTTCAGTAGTGATCAGTCAGTCAAACAGAAGGCAGCTTTAGTTAATGTTCATGAAAGGAGCTAAATCCCCATTCCTCTCAGAGCCAGAGAGATTTGGGTATAAGACACCCTGAGGATCTCATTGCCAGTGCCTGATTTTTTTTTTTTATGTATTCTGTCTGTCTTCTGTTGTGTCCTGCTTTGGTATTAAAAATCTAGAGTTTAAGGGATCCACTGCCTATGTTCCAAATCCACAGATCCTCACTAGGGATATTTTTCATTCTCATTGATTGTGTCATTGCTCTAATATGCTTACGGAAAGTGTATATACAGATATATTATACATAGGATATGTTGTACAAAAATTTCAAACAAAACCAGCCATGGTCCTGATCTTGTAGCCACACACTCTCACACACGGAATCCCATTGACTTGAACAGCATTTTAAAGTAGCAGGGCAAAATTCAATCTAGGAGTAAATTGGCGCAGTTCCACTAAAGTCAGCCCAGTTGTATTTGCTTGTACCTGGAATGAATTTTGCCCAGCTGTTCCAATGGCTCATATAAGGTCTGTTACATGTATACTTATATATTTAGTGGTATCCTGTGCTCACGTGAGTAAAGATTATTCTTGAGAGTAAAGGTTTGCATGATCAGGCCTGAGTATGTAATGATGCAGTTTATTGGCCAAATTCCTTGCACAGAGAAGTAACATGCAACTCCAGGGGGAGGCCCAAACTGCAAACCCTTAACTGCCTGAGGCAAATGGTGCTATTCATATAAGTAAAGGTTTTGAGGGGTCAACCAGGAGGCAGTGGAAATGGCACTTCTGGATCAGAAGGCAGAATTTAGCATTTTGCAGTTATTTTATTTTGATAGATTGCAATTGCTGTAGATGGATTTATTAAAGAATTTGATGGTAGAGCAATGTTCATTTTCAATGGGAAAATTTTGAAAGGATCCAAAGAACGCAAGCAAATAAAAATGAGTTATAATCATTGCAAATATGAGAAACATAATGGGCCAGAGCCTCTGCTGCTGTAAAGTGGCATGGCTCCATTGGCTTCAATGCAGTTGTTCCAATTTACACCAGTCAAGGAGCTGGCTCTTCATCACCTGATTTTGTACGTCCTCGTTTAACACAAATTTAGAAGAATTATTTAAAACAAAGCAGGGACGTTTTCTGAATTATAGAACAATTTGGCTGAGTTATAGCTGAAACACTGGCACCACAGCTAAGCTATTTTTTTTTCTTGAAGGTTTTCAAATCATCATCTTAAATAAGGACTATATTACCTCCAACTGTGCTAATTTAATGGATAATTTACTCTTAAATATGCAAAGTACTGCAGTGCTACAGATCAAAAAAATCCCCAAAGACTCAGGTGTTTCTTTTAAAACAGATTCAAAGATTCCAAGGCCAGAATGGATCATTGTGACCATCCAGTCTGACCTCCTGTGTAACACAGGCCATAGAACTTCCCAAAAATAATTCCTAGAGCAGAGCTTTTAGAAATACATCCAGTTTTGATTTTAAAATTATCAATGATGGAGAATCCGCCATGACCCTTGGTAAATTGTTCCAATGAATAACTACACTCAGCATTAAAAATCTATGCCTTCTTTCCAGTCTGAGTTTGTCTAGCTTCAACTTCCAGCCATTGGATCACGTTATACCTTTCCCTGCTAAACTGAAGAGCCCATTATTAAATATTTTTCCCTAGGTAGAAACTTATAGACTGTAATCAAATCACCCCTGAAGCTTGTCTTTGTTAAGCTAAGTAGATTGCATTCTTTGAGTCTATAACTGAGGCATGTTTTCTAATCTTTTTATTATTTTCGTGCCTCTTCTCTGCACCCTCTCCAGTTCATCAACATCCTTCTTGAACTGTGAACACCAGAACTGGACACAGTTTCCATCACTGGTTGCAGTGACAAAAAAAAGAGGTAAAATAATCTCCCTATTCCTACTTGGGATTCCCCTGTTTTTGCACGTCAGGATCGCATTAGCTCTTTTGGCTACAACATTGCACAGGGAAATTATGTTCAGCTTATTATTCACCATGACCACCAAATCTTTTTAGAGTCCCCGCTTCCGAGGAATAAGATCCCCCCTCTGTAAATATGGCCATTCTTTGTTCCTAGCTATGTACATTTACATTTAGCTGAATTAAAATGCACATTGTTTTTTTGCACCCAGTTTACCAAGTGATCCAGATCACTCTGAATCAATGAACTGTTCATTATTTACCACTCTCCAATGTTTGTGTCATCTGGAAACCATCAGTGATGATTTTATGTTTTTTTCCAGGTCACTGATATAAATGTTAAATAGCATAGGGTCAAAAATCAATCCCTGCAGTAGCTCACTGGAAACACTCCTGC
This sequence comes from Caretta caretta, assembly GCF_965140235.1. Lineage (NCBI taxonomy): Eukaryota > Metazoa > Chordata > Testudines > Cheloniidae > Caretta > Caretta caretta. The sequence continues at coordinate 62,140,836 of NC_134213.1, read as the reverse complement.
TTGATGACTATTCCCCATTTACAATTACATTTTTAGACGTATCAGCCATCTTTATAATCCACTTAATGTGTGCCATGTTAATTTGATGATGATATAGTTTTTTTAATCAAAACGTTGTGCAGTTCCAAGTCAAACACTTGGAAAAATCTAAGTATGTCAACCTATTACCTTTATCAACCAAACTTGTAATCTCATCAAAAAAGATAAGTTTAGTTTGAATTAATCTATTTTCCATAAATGCACATTGATTTGCATTAATTACATTACCCTCTTTTAATTCTTAATTGAATCCCGTATTAGCCACACCATTATCTTGTCCCAGATCAATATCAGGCTGACATGCCTATAATAACCTGGGTCATCCTGTTTACCTTTTTCAAAAAAGGGCACAACATTATCTATCTTCCACTTTCTTCTCGAACTTTCACAGTGCTCCAAACTTATTGGAAATCAACATTAATGGTCCAGCAAGCTCCTCAGACAGCTCTTTTAAAACTCTTGATTGCAAGTCATCTGGACTTAGTGATTTAAAAAGTCTTTTAGTAGCTTCTGCTTAATATCCTCCAGAGATACTAGTCAATGGAAAGAGTGTTATCACCCTATAATCAGACTCTATAATCTTTTTTCCCCAATTCAGAACAGAAGTATTTACTGAATACTTCTGCCTTTTCTGCATTACTGATAATGCTACTATTTCCACCTAGTAATGGACCAATATCCTTGTCAGAATACTTTTTGTTTCTAATATATTTTTAAAACTGCTTCTTATTGTGCTTAACTCTGCTGGCTATAGATTTTTCCTAATGTCCCTTTAGACCCCTTATCAATTTTCTACATTTCCTAACTTCTGATTTATATTCATTACTATCAACTTCCTCTTTCTTCCATTTGCCATATATTATAATTGCCTTCACTTCTGCTCTAAACCACGTCAGTTTTTTGACCATCATAGCCTTCTTCCTCAATTTGTGGCTTTTTGGGCACCTGGTAAACTGTTCTTAAATTATTCCCAATTATCAATCACATTCTTCTAATTAAGTTCTTCCTCCCTGCTGATTTGGCTCACAATTATTTTCAGCTTTGTGAAACTGGCCCTATTAAAACTTGGCTGGACTTTATTCTACTTGCACATTATAAACATGATCAAGTCACGATCACTTGTACCTAAGCTACCATTAATTTTTAGTTCTGTGATCAGTCCCTCTTTATCTATTAGTACAAGGTCTAATAAAGAATTCCCCCATGTTGGCTGCAATCATCATCTATGATGTTTAGATATTCCAAGGATGTTTTAGTACTGACAGCATTAGAACTCCAACATATATCACGCAATTAAAGTCTCCCATGACCATGTAGGTTTTTTTTCCTACACATTGAAAACAAGTGCACAAGGGGGCAGTCATCCTGTTCCCTAGTGTGATTTGGTGGTCTGTAGCTGACAACAGTTAATACCCCATCTTGTGATTTATTTGTTAGGACCTTAATCCATATGCATTCAAGATAACTCAGAAGAAAATCATCAGTGACTTGGAAACACATAATGCTATTTTTGACAGAGTGCCACTCCCCATCCTCTTTACCCACTCGAACCTTCCTGAATGGGTTATAACCACTGACTTTAACATTCCAGTCATGCAAATCATTCCACCAGGTTTCAGTAAAACCAAAAAGATCGCATTTAAGCTCATAAATGAGCAATTCCAGTTCCTCTTGTTTTTATCCAGGCCACTAGCACTACTGTATAAGAAATTCAAAAATTTCTTCTCTTCATGTCCTTTGGTTCCTTGATTAATTTTCTTCTCAAAAAAATCTCAAATTTTGTTCTGAGTGCCTGTATCTTCACTTTTTTTTTTTTTACCCTTTTTAATAATATTAAACACTTTTAAAATGCTAGGAAGCTAATATACTCCAGTTGACATCCACCAAACCAAAAAAAAAAAAAACTTTCTTATATAGCTCCACCACCCAAAAAACACTGTTCTTTTCTGTCACTACAAAAAGCCCATAATATTAAACTATTATGTATTAGCATCTTTTTGATGTACTGTGATTTTGTATACGTTGGCTACTGATCAAGGAAAACTTAGATAAATAAAAAGCTACAAATAGCCTAACCTAATTAGCTATGGGATTTGTTAAAGAATAATAGTTACTCGTCTTGAAAAGCTAAAAGAGCTAGAATTTTGTTTAATATGGTGCTCTTTTGTAATTTGAAATTTATTTTTAAACTGAGCAACAATATTAGTGCATGATCAAATTGCAAAACCCCAATAACTCTTCTTCAGTATGCACTCTCAAGAGTAGTGATTAGCCCACATAAAAATCATTATCCTGTTATTGGAATTACAATATAGTTGACAAACTTAAAGAACATATGAAAAGTGCTTATGCTTCTGATAATAAAACCCACTATATTTTAGTCAATGGGTAATGCAGTATAATAGACCAGAGAAAGGTTAAACATTATCTGAGTAATATAGTGGTAAGTTTATGACACTAATGGAAGCTACCGCCTCAATAAAGATGATGATATTCTGCTATCAGGATTTGATATTTTGTATGCCGAAGCAGCTTTGATGGCCAGTTGAGATGTAGTGTTTGTAGGAACAACAGAAACTAATTCATGTCTCATACATTTAAGAGGCAAAGGGTGCTGAGTGATCAACAGGAAGTTCCAAGAAGAGCAAGCAGAGGAAAAGGGAGAAAAAGTTTTCAAATTCTGTCCAGCTGAGATGAAGATAGTTGAACACTGGAATTGTGTTTCGTCACATGTTCCATTTTCTGAGGACCAAGTATCATTTTAGAATAGAGATAAAAAATAATGTAATATACGTTTCAGAATCTGAGATCCCCTCTCCAGAGATGAAACAATGTAATAACTAAAGACTGGTTTTTCAAATCCAGACTGGGTTTGAGAGAGTGTTTGGGCTCAAAGCCAAATCAGATCTAGGGTTTAAATTATTAGCTATTGAAATCTCAAGAGCTTATCCTGAAAAATCACCAGCCTTCAAAACAGCAAAACACTTATGAATTGAGTTGATTTTGTATGATTTCTGCCCTCCTGGGTAGTAGAAATCTTCTGACAGCTACTCATCCTGTGAGTTTTCTGCCATCATAGGCCAATTTTGCAGTAGATTTTACCCCCAACAAACTGGGAGATAGGTCCATTGTAGTTTTATGTCAAAACTAATTTTATATCTGAGCTAAAATTAAAACAGTACGAAATGGCTTGGATCTAAGGATTGCAAGTACATAACAGGTTGTTATAAGGAGGAGGAATGTAAATTGTTCTTGTTACCCTCTGAGGATAGGACAAGAAGCAATAGGCTTAAATTGCAGCAAGGGTGGTTTAGGAAAAAATTTGTAACTGTCAGGACAGTTAAGCACTGGAATAAATTGCCTAGGGAGGTTGTGGAATTTCCATCATTGGAGACTTTTTAAAAGCAGGTTAGACAAACACCTGTCAGAGATGTTTTAGATAATACTTAGTTCGGTCATGAGTGCAGGAGACTGGACTAGATGACCTCTTGAGGTCCCTTCCAGTCCTATGAGTTAGATGCAAAACACCTAAAATTTGAAGATTCAGGGTTCTGACTTTGAACTCTACTCATCATGACTATCTAAATAACTCTTTGATCAGTGAAAATTAATCACAGCATTGAAAAAATAAAGATAAAGCTGATTAATAAAGGGCCATTGATTTGTTTTAATGACTAATCTTGGTAATAGTTTCTGTGGTCACTGATTCCTGGAACAAGGTCAGAGGTTCTATTTCTCACAGCTTTATATGGTGGTTGTGGCCATCTTCATCCCAGGATATGAGAAGGAGAAAGGAGGTGAGGTAATATCTTCTATTGATCTAACTTTTGTTGGTGGAAGGTACAACTTCTGATCTACACCAGACCTCTTCTTCAGGGCTTCTTCCTAATCCGGGGAGCCAGGGAAGCCTCAAATTCATAGCAGCGAATCTGGTGAACTGCTGAGGAAGCAGGGAGCCCACAGCGTACTGGAGGAGCAAGGGAGATGGTTAGGCAGGTAGGCAAGCTGGCAGGAGAGAGGCAGGGAGGCATCCTGGCTGGCCAGCTAGTTAGCCTCCCTGTTTTGCATTGAAAGTTCCAACAGGATCGATATATTCCAGCAGAACATATCAATTTTGTCAAATCAGTGTTTTCCAATGGAAAAATTTTGACCAGCTCTAATTATGGGCCTGGTTCTTTTCTCACTTACAACATTGAGAAGCTAACTGATCCAAAGGGGAGTTACTCCTGATTTCTACAAATATTAGCCCTTTCATCAGTAGTTCCTTATCAACACATGCCCTCACTGTAATGTTTGATAGTTCTTGAATCAGAAAATCCTATTCAATGAAGAGAGCTGGTGGTTTTGTTCCCTACCTTTTTTTTTTCAATGGAAAACATAATTGTGATAAAAGAAAAGGAAAATATACAGAAGGGTTCTAACAGATATGAAATGTTTTCGCTGTAGTGAATTTGAATTTTTAAAACCTTCACAGAAAACAAAAAAAACCCTTCAAACTAATGATCCTCTCACCATTACAATAAAAAAAACCCACTAGTATTTTTAACTTACATTGCAGTATCTCAAAGCTCTTTTTAAAAAGTAGCTTCAATAATGGAAAAATGAACCACTGAAAGATTGAGTTTCACAAGATCACAAGCAAATCACTGAGTTGGCAATAGGATCTAGATCTCCTGACAACGAGTCCTTGCTCTAACCAGCAGTGAATACCTAGCCTTCTTTGCATAATCTTCATTTGAAAAGTGTTACTACATAAATCAACAGTATGTCATTTAGGCCCACAAGAATCGCAGGGCAAACTAAAAAGTCCCACTGACTTCGGTTGGAGTTTTTGATGCATGAGGAAGATAGAATACGTCAAAACAGCAATTAAACACCTGCAGAAATATCATGCAGAACAACAGTAATGTCATTTTCAGGGGAGGCCTCAATACCTTCACTCCAACGACCGCTTAAAAAAGGAGATATGCAGTATAGAAAAGGGAGGCTTAGATTATCTGGTATCAGATCCATATATCCTGTAGACACAAGAGAGAATTTGTCCTCAGTGATTGGAGATACCAACACATACAAACACATGGGTGTTTGCTTGAGACTAAATTTCTTGACATGGCATCTGTCTCTGAGGCCCGGTCCACACAAAGGCTATGTCTACACTTAACGGTAGATCAGCACTGCTGCGATTGATGCAGCGGTGTTGATTTAATGGGTCTGGTAAAGACATGCTAAGTCAATGGCAGAGCACTCTTCTGTCGACTCCAGTATTCCAGCTCCCCAAAAAGAGTAAGGTAAGTCATTGGGAGAGCACCTCCTGTAGACACAGCATGGTGTAGACACTGCAGTACGTCGACCTAAGCTACGTCGACTTCAGTTATGTTATTCATGTAACTGAAGTAGCATAACTTAGGTCTACTTACCGCGGTACTGTAGACAAGGCCTAAGAAGGTAAGTCGATCTGAGTTACATTAGTTATGTAACTTAAGTCGAAGTAACTTAGATTGACTTACAGCAGTGTCTACACCGCACTATGTTGACAGGAGACACTCTCCCATCAACATAGCTTCTGCCTCTCAGAGGAAGTGGAGTACTGAAGTTGATGGGAGAGTGCTCTGCCATCGACTTAGTGTCTTCACGAGACCCACTAAATCAATGCCCCCTCCATCAATCGCAGCAGCGCTGACTTAGCCAGTAGTGAAGACAATCCCTGCCTGTTTTTGGGTTCCCAATTTAAGATGCCTATGGTCTTAATTTTTCAGACCAGCTTAGCACTCACATCACCCATTGCCTTCATCTGCAGTAGTGAGTGCCCAGCACTTCTGAAAATCTGGCCCTGGGCACCCAAAAATAGATTCCCCAAAAATTAGACACTAATTTTGAAAATGTCAACATTACTGTATTCTGAATTAAACAACTGATTTATTGTCCATCTTTCTTTCTTCTCACAGAGGCTGCTATGACATTCTAAAAAGCAGCCACAACAACATCCATTCATAAAATGCTTTATCATGTCAAAGCATTTCAAGGCACTTTATAAAAGTGCTATTATACAATACTTTAATAATACAGCCTGCAACTCTAAACTAATCATTTCAAGGAAAGGGACAATAAGTGAGTCTTCAGTTTTGATTTGAAGTATGGAAAAATGGCAGAATCCCTGACATCTTTGGACAGTGAGTCACAGAGAACAATTGCTCATGCAGCAGCCACCCATTTCATGACACTTTTATGATCTGTTAAGACAAGGCCAGCTGATCTGGCCTGCTTAACTGCTATTAGAGGATGTATGCCAAACTCATGCTCTAAAGGAGAGGATTTGTATCTCAGATGATGTATTACAGAGCTATATTACTCTGCATTACAAATTGTTTTGGTGCTCCCACTCGGCATGCAAGAAATTAAAATCAACAGAGGCCTCACAGCCCTGTTCTTATCAACTAATGCCCTAAAAGAAGTGCAGGCATTTACCAGCAAGGATATCATTACATTGCAATGCATAGCACTTTGTGTGCAGGATTTCACAAAGGGGCTAGCAACATGTGAATTTTCCCTTTGGAAAAAAATTTTACAGAAGCCATCCCTGTACAAGTGTTGCCTTTAGAAAAGTAATAATAATAATAAATAATAGATTCACAAGATAATTGGTATAATTTGGAGCTAGGTTAGGCAAAGTGTGTGGTGTTTGAATCACTGCAATCTTTCAATGCTCTAAATTTTATTTTTGGTACTTATTATTATTGTTAAGAACATTAGTATAAGAATAAAATGTGTTTAAATGTTGAAAGACAAAATAATAGGGAAAAGATACAGACCTTGTAAATGAGGGGAGATTCTAACTGTAACTCCATCATCTTCAATGGGGCTATTCACCCTGGTTTTAGGGAGCGTAGATTCAGGCCCAGCTGATTTTCAAGTACTACAAAGGTTAATTAAAAAAACACGCTTTGTGATGCTTCAGTGGTTGAAGAGCCTTGGTTATCAGACTATTTGTCAGATTTTACATTACCAAGCTTTCAAATTAGAACATATCAGTATAATATGATCTAGTCTGACCTTATTCAATGAGGAAAACATATTTTCCCCACATATTACAATATTGCCAACCTCAGGCATACAAAAATCACGAATTTTCTTTAAAAATAAATGTTGGGTTCTTTTTATTCACCTTCTTGTTTTCGAGTCTTTAGCTTACTCTTATGTTTTCAAACTAAAAAACTTACTTTTTTTAAAAAAATGAAAGCTGAAATTCTTATGCAATCTCTTGGTTCCAGCAGGTGAGGCTTTAAGAAAAAACACCAAATATTACAAGAATTTCAATCAAATCATGACAGGAAGCAAAATTACTAATCTTTTCATACTAAATTACTTACTTCAGATTAAGGAAAAAACAAAACAAAGCAAAGTCTTCATGAGAGAACAAAGTGTGAACCCTCTTTATAACAATCTGTGTCCAAATGCCAAGTGGCAGCTTCTGGCAGCAAATAGGCTCTAGAGCTGGTTAAAAGATTTTTGACAGCATGTTTTTTTGGTCAGAAAATACCAATTCATTTGGAAAAAAAATAAACGTATTTGCAAGAACACCTCAATTTTGACAAAGTCTAGAAAAAAATGAAATGAAGTGTTCTAATCAGAAACAAAAGCAGAAATCACAATTACCCATCAAACAGAAATTCTGTTTCCTGCACACTTTTAATAGATTCCTAAAAAAATTAAATTTGTGGTACACAAAAATAAAATCATATCTATTACGTAGCTATATAAACATCAGAGCTACCACAGCAAAATACTATCTGGCATGGCTTTACAAACAGGAAATCATGTTCATCACATTTCTAAAGGAATTTTCAAAGGTAGTGAATGCAAGGAGTTCAGCAATTGAGTGCTTTATAGTAAACTAGACTTTAGTAAATCAAATAGTGTGTCACACCATCTGACTTTAAAGAAATAATTCAAACTGATTTGTTTGTGAGCACAAATTGCAAAGTGACTCAAGGACTTTTAACTAAGGGGGAATAATAAATAGCAGCATATCAGGTTTTAGATATGCATCTAGGGTGATGCCCCGTGGAGTGGTTGTAGGCCCAGACTTCTTTAACATCTTTATCAAAGATGTTAGAGGGTATAAAATGGCATGTTAAACAAATTTGTAAAGGATTCAAAATTGGGAGGTGCTGAAATAGGGGTGGTCTCCAGTTAGTAAAGCGAAAGACTGGAGAAAGTTTGGTAATATGGGTAAAAAAGAAAAAAATGAAAGCTACTATATCTGAGATAAAATAATCTTCTTTGAGGAGATTAGGCTATAAGAGGCATTAACTCTCTGGCTTTACTGCAGAATTTCCAGCTATTGGTAGGGAAGGGTTGTGGGGGGAAAGAACATGCCAATTAGCATGCCTCCTTCCTGTGCTCTATGCTATGTTCCTTTTTCATATGGTCAATGGACCACATGAACTTAAGAGGCTATATGGTCCAGGACACTGTACTGGGATTCAAGAGACCTGTATTCTATTCCTTGCTAAGTCATTGACCTGCTGTCTATCCTCAGATGAGTCATTTGCTCTCACTGTGCCTGTTTCCCATGTGTCAAATGGGGGACAACGATATCTAATTTTAAGCACTTTGAGAACTACAAATGGAAAGCCCTGCAAAGGAGTTTCTTTTTATTTTAATGTTTGCAGAGTGGGAAAAGGCAACTATGCAGAGTGGAGGATAGTTTCTTGTAGCCACTGTGTCTAACTACATGGTCCCACTGCGGCACAAGGACCAGTGAGCTATCATTACAGTATTATTATTGTACCTTATGGATGGACAGAAAATATTATTTTATTCAGAGCTCAGTAATATGTTTATTAATTCTGGTGGAACACAGATGTCACATTGACATGCATATTAGAAATGTATAGATTAGATTAATTTCTGGAGCACTGATTGTGTGGTTGGCCTGTGTGGTTGGCCATAGTCCTCACCAAAAGCTTTTATCATCTAATCCCTCAGTCTTGCAATGAACTACACAGGGGCAGATCCCTGTGCCTCTCTGGAGCCCTGTTGACTTCAGTGGGTCACCATATGGATGCTGGAGTCCACTCACAAGGAATACTTTGCATGGTTGAATCCTAAAATGGCAAACCTACACAATGACTACACACAAAAGCACAGGGCAAGCATGTGGTAAAATGAAGAACTGTGCAGCACTGGAGATCTGGGGTTTGTCTGTCTTTAATTTTGTGTGTGCAATTAAATGTCATGAATAGCACCACCTTAAGAGAGGATTGACACAGGTGAAAAACGTGTATTTTGAGAAAGGATGTGAGTGAGAGGATGGGGACTGAGCATAACAGGGTAGGAAGGGAATTTCAGACAAGATCTATTAGACCATGGAATAAAGTCCAAAAGAAGAGTTTGACTAATTTAAAAATAGACCAGACAAAGGACTGGAAAATAATACATCTACAGTAATGTCATGTTGAAAGATAATAGTGACTGCATGAATCACAAACTTTGTTGAGACTGGGTGTGAACACACCCTTCAATTAACTTAACTGTCAGGATGAGTTAGTCAGAAGCATCCCTCCCCCACCCAAGACATAAGGGATGCATCAATCCACGAGTTTGGACTGAACGGGCAGTAGGGTTTTGCTGGGTATTGTTTGTGTTTTGAGAAGGAGAGAGGGAGAGGCAGAGGCAATAAAAGAAGAAGTAGCCTGTGAGCACAGTGTCACTGTGGAAAAAATGAGAGCGCGCGTTTTCGGGACTGGTGGCTAAAGAGGCTTGGAGCTGTAAGCTAAGGAACTGCTCCGTTTGTTCTTGGTTCCTCCTGCATTGGGAGAAGCAGGACTTTGTATATTCTTTGTTTAAATCTGATTTATTTACATAGAAAATACCAGACTCCATCAATTTCTTCTCCCATCTTGAACCTCCCCAGGGCCCCAAATTTTGACTAGTTGCTCAGGTCAAAAAAAGGGGCCACATTATATTGAACAATCCTGCATTAGCAAGAGGATAAACTAAAGGCTGAGCTGAAATGCTCAAATTAAATTTTCAAATTAAAATTTTAAGGTAGATTGGACCCAGAAGTGAAAGGCAAGAGTTAACTTTTAAGCCATGCAGTGCCACTATGTAGGCCTCATTCCCAACACACAAATTAATAACTTTGTGTTTAAGCACAGAACCACATATTTCTAAATTTGGAGGCCCACTACACCTCTATTTAAACTCTATTGTAATTATTAGATCTGGCTGACAAATGTCTATTTATTAAATTCTCCAATGAAAAAAGAAGGAATTTTCATGAACATTTTTTCTAATTACACTCATTTTGATAACATCTTTTTGTAACTCTTCAAATAATTGCTTCCCACAGTTGTGCAGGTTCATATACTTGCAGGATGGGAACACTCATTCTTGAGTATGATTATAATAAGATATTGTGATCTAGATCCTCAGGGGATGTAAATTGACATTGACTTAAGTGAAGCAACCCCAGTGTACATAAGTTGAAAATCTGACCATCTACATGCTTTTTCTTTCAGTTCCATGATCATACAGAGTTGGCTAAATTATTCATTGCAATTAATGTATGAATATTTTTTTCAAATAAATTATTCAAAAATACTTTTTTTTCCAGACACCTCTATAGATAGTATTGAATAAATAATATTTGACCATGTCTCACTTTTTAACTGTTTCAGAGTAGCAGCCATGTTATTCTGTATCCTCAAAAAGAACAGGAGGACTTGTGGCACCTTAGAGACTAACAAATTTATCTGAGCATAAGCTTTCGTGAGCTACAGCTCACTTCATCGTATGCATGCAGTAGAAAACTGTTAAATACCTAATAGTACAGTTTTCATTGAGTTCCAGGTAAAGCTTTGATAACTTTTTTGTAATCACAAATCTGAAATTTTGCATTTTTTAAAGTACTGCGAAATGCCAACTTTGTTCACGCACTGCACATAGGATGCAGACAGAACCATAATAATTATATTTCCAATTGAAATATATTAAGCGGCTGTTAAAATTTACACTCAAGATGTTATTTAAAAATGCACTGAGGAAAGTTTTATTTTCTTCACTATTTCCCAGATCCCTTCAATGTTGCATTGACCATGTTTGTGAAACACAAGCACATTTTTCAAAAAAGCCACCATTTTGTCTCAGCTGAGCATAATCAGTGAAATGCAAATTGAAGTGTAAAAATTGCCTGCAGTGCTCGATGTAAATTAAAATTACTCCTATAAATTCATTGCTCAAATTATCTGACAACTACCATTGTATTAATTTTGCAGCTGAATACATTAAACAACTGCAAATTGATTTTCTCACTAACATCCCAATTACTTTAGATGCTGTTCAGGTAGAGCTACTAAATATACCAGCACACATTTAATATTTAAAGCCTACTTAAAAGCATGAGACTTATCTATAGCAAATGACCTTGCTAGTGTGTGGCAGAATAACCAAACACTAGAAAAAAGCATAAGGATAAAACCTGTTGTAAAGTCAACAAATTGTATTTCGTTCCTGGAAAACTCCAGGAAGGAACCAAAGAAAACTCAGTTATTTCTGACACAGGATATGGAATACTGTAATACAAATTACCATTGCAGAGCTAGGATTAGTCCATTGTAAGCAATGGAACAAGTGGGTAAACAGTTTTTTTTATTATTAATTATTATTATTTGTATTACAGTAGCATCTAGAAGCTCCAACCACGATCAGGGCCCTATTGTGCAAGCACTGTTCAAATGTAACTTATACAAATATACGAGATACAGTCCCATCTCTGAAAATGCTTATAATCCAAAGAGACAAGACAAAGGCTGGGAGGTAAACTAGAGGCACAGAGAGATAAAGTGACATTCCCAAGGTCACACTAGGTCAGTAGCAGAACTGGAAAGCCATCTCCTGATTCCCAGTCCAATGCCCGATCCACGAGACCAAGTTGTCTCCCAAAGTTACAGTTAAGTGACATGCACAGCTGACATTTCATATCCAAGGGTGACTTTTTGCTGGTTTTAAATGCAAGACGGGGCATTGACACTGGAGTGGAACTATATGTCTCATGCTTCAGATTTCAGCCTTTACCAAGATTCAACATTGGTTTTGTTGTGCTATTTAAAATGCTACTCTTGCTATAGTTCCTACAATTGCAGCCACTTTTTTTCCCCTTATATACGCAGCCAGAGTTGACTCTCTCTCAGAGTAAGGCTAGCTATATCAATGCAATAAGTTTATTCTTGGAGGAGGACACTTCCATGTCTTTGTCTTAGGCTATGTCTACACAGCCCACCTTACAACAGCTCAGCTGCGCCGCTGCAGCTGCACCATTGTAAGGTGCTCTGTGTGGCTGCTCTGTATCACTGGGAGAGAGTTCTTCTGGCGACAAAATAAAACCACCCCCAACCAGGGGTGGTAGCTTCGTCAATGGGAGCACAGCTCCCACTAGCGAAACGCTGTCCACACCGGCGCCGTCCACACACACACACACACACACACACTGAAACTTTTGTCATTCAGCAGGTTGTTTTTTCACACCCCTTGAGCGACAAAAGTTTTCGTGATAAAAGAAAGTGCCAGTGGAGACATAGCCACAGTAACCATTTTCAGTGCTGTTTCCCAGATGCCTTAATGTTTGGTGGAATTGAGAACCTGGATGAAAAATAGCTGACTTCAGGCTGGGGAAGACGGGGAGCGGGGATGCTCATAAAAACAAGAAATCATTCGAGGAGTGGCAAGAGTTATGATCTCACTCACTATTAAGAGCATCACTTTTCCGGTCCCTTTCCTGCCCTGGTTGCCAGAGTAGTGCATAGTCTCAGATTCCTGCTAAACACAGCATTGTTCCTGGACATTCAAATAAAAGCAGTGGCCAGGAGCATTTTGTTTCATCTTCATCTAGGCAGTGGGCAGCACATTTTCTCTCATTGCGTTGTACAGCTAGTTGGGAAAAAAATATTCTCACAGGAAAATTTTGACTTTTCTTCCAAAATCCCAAAATGAAACATTCTGAGCCAAAAACTGAAATGATTTAATATGAAAAGTTTTCAATAAAACCTCAAAATTTTTCTGCAGAAAGCAAAACAGTTTGTTACAGACTTGACTGAGTCCCTCTAATGGAAAGACATGTCTGTTGTAACTGGACCCAACCTTTGGATCCCATATGCTCCCAAGCCAGCTGGGTCAGAGCAGAGGCCAGTCATTGTTTCTAAGGAATACACCCAGGTACACACAGTCTGTCTTGACCCCTTCTTTGGGATGTGGGACTCTGCAATCACATTGCCCTTTAGCCTGAACCCAGGGGTCTCTGACCTCTAAAGCCTCCCCAGTTGTATTTCTCCTCCTAAGAGTTTCAGCTCCATGAACACCGAGGTTTATTGTTTAACTTTGAAGGGCCATGCAACAAGGTAAAGTAAGGAACACAGGCTTTGCAAAAGAGTTTCTAAAACCACACTCACTTTTACTCTCAAAGCATACAAGAGTTACAGATCTTTAGGCAAAAAAAATTATAAGCTATACACTCTCTCCTCTGATAGACTAACAGACGTATTGGAGCACATGCTTTCGTGGGTGAATACCCACTTCATCAGATTCATGTAGTGGAAATTTCCAGAGATGTCCAGAAATGTCTGGACCCACAAAAGCTTATGCTCTAATACGTCTGTTAGTCTATAAGGTGCCACAGGACTCTTTGCCGCTTTTACAGATCCAGACTAACACGGCTACCCTTCTGATACTTCTCTCCTCTGAGTCTATGCTCACTCCTTCAAGCCCACTCAGTGTGTCAGGTAGACAGGCTGCTTCTGCCCTCAGCCTCCTGCAGTCCTTCTGTTGTTTGGCAATGGTTGGCCAGTGAGAGAGAAACCCTGGAAGGATCCTGCCCTATAAGGTTTTTGTCCCCCTGTCCTGTTTTTGTCCCCTAACTGACCAGCTTCAGAGCCCTGGTCAGGTGATTAGCTGGGGCTATCCATTCCTTTTACCCCTGGAGTCAAACTGGGAAAAGCATCTTCCTTTAGCTTTAGTATGGCCACACTCTGTAGCAAAACCATTGTTAAGGCAATCACCATTCATTACTCTTCCATTTGGCACTTCAGGAAAGTGACAGAGATTACAATAAATGGCCTTGACATCTCTAGGCAGTTTCATTTTACATTTTTCAAAATGGTGGTTACAACATCAAGTGAAGGTCACAATTTGAAACAGACTTGTACAGCCATAAATCACACTTTTCACAAATGATTTTTGTCCTTTTGAATACCTATTTACTATCTAAACACAATTTTGATGGAAAATTTTAAAGCAGCCTTAATTGCATGTATTTACATGCAAATGAGTACATCACTTCAGAATTCTTGTCTCCATTAGTGACACAAAGGCAGCTTTTGAATTTTTGAGCCCCATCCAACTGTGCAAGTATGTTTCATCTTATTAAGGCTACCACTAACAGCTAATCATCTTCCTTGGTATATGTGAAACTCGGTACCTAGTTCATGCCCCCTCCTGCCCAATAAAGATATGAAGGCTGAAAGTTGGAAAGGCCGTCTCTTATAAAGAGTTTTGCCACGGAATTCAATGGAATCTGGATTTTACCCATAATGCATAGAACCATCTCAGAGTAAATCTTCTAGTTCTTAGTTTTGGTTTATATATTCAATAGGTCCTTATCAAACTATGGATGAAAGTCATGTAATGCGTTATACTTTGTTTCGAGTTTTTAACATGCCAGTAAAGCACTGTTGTTTCATTATACTCCTTTCCACAGATATTGACACCTATCCTTCTGTAACCACTGGCAGCTAATTGATATCAAACCATTTTCTCTCTTGCACATGTTCAGTACCGTATCTCCCATACAGCCTGACTAGGAAAAGTCTAGCCTTAGTTAAAGAATTCATCTAGGTTGCCGAAGATTCTAATATAAATTATTCAGTGCTGAGTTCTTTCAGAAGGAATTTATATTGAAGCTGCAGAAAATTAGAAAGCCGAGTCACATGCCTATTTTGCCACATTCTCTCTCTTCATGTCCATCCCACATCTTGTCTACAACCAAACAATCCTGTCTACAGTGGAAAAAATATTTCTACATACACTGTAGGAAGTCAGTGATAAGCAAGAAAATAGGTAATAAATTCTCTTCTATATCACTGAAAATCACCAAACCACCTATCCAAACTCCAATTCCATCCCTTTGGACTTTTCCAAATGTCTCTAGGGAGATTTGATTACACCTGCTTTGTGGTCTCTCACAATCTCTTTAGCCTGCTGAGCTGCTAAATGCCAGGGGGACAGAAATCTGTGCGTCAAGTCCTCCATCATCAAATGACTTTCATCCTTTATCATCTCACAGGCTCCAACTTGGAGATATGCATTGTAGCTTCAATCAATCTCTCTCCACACACACACACACAATTGAAACTGATATAGCATCTCACGTATAAGTAGCAACAACTAACAGTTTCTTAGTCATGGTATAAACTAGGAGGGGGATCGATCTAAGTTACGCAACTTCAGCTACTTGAATAACATAGCTGAAGTCGATGTACTTAGATCGACTTACCGTGGGGTCTCCACCGCGGTGAGTCGACTGCTGCCGCTCCCCCATTGACTCTGCCTGCGCCTCTCATGGCGCTAGAGTAGAGAAGTCAACAGGAGAGCGCTCGGGGGTCAATTTATCGCATCTAGACTAGACGCGATAAATCGATTCCCGCTGGATCGATCGCTGCCCACCGATTTGGCGGGTAGTGAAGCCATACCCTTAATTGCTGGGCGGAAAAGATTTGTTATTCAACCTTGCTCTCCAAACACCTTGGCAGATTGGCCTCAAATCCATTCCTCAAGGCCTCTATTCCAACAACAAAAAATGGGCATGAGGCCACACACCTTCCCAGAAAAAAGAACAGGAGTACTTGTGGCACCTTAGAGACTCACAAATTTATTAGAGCATAAGCTTTTGTGGGCTACAGCCCACTTCATCAGATGCATAGAATGGAACACCTAGTAAAAAGATTAGACAGACAGACAGATACAAACACACAGAAGGTGGAAGTTGCCATACAAAATGTAAGAGGCTAATTAAGATGAGCTATTATCAGCAGGAGAAAATAAACTTTTGTAGTGATAATCAAGATGGCCCATTTAGACAGTTGACAAGAAGGTGTGAGGATACTTAACTTAAGGAAATAGATTCAATATGTGTAAAGACCCAGCCGCTCCCACTGTCTATTCAAACCCAAGTTAATGGTATCTAGTTTGCGTATTAATTCAAGCTCAGAAGTTTCTCAGAGTCTGTTTTTGAAGTTTTTCTGTTGCAGAATTGCCACCCTTAAGTCTTTTACTGAGTGGCCAGAGAGGTTGAAGTGTTCTCCTACCGGTTTTTGAATGTTATGATTCCTGATGGCAGATTTGTGTTCATTTAGTCTTTTGCGTAGAGACTGTCTGGTTTGGCCAAAGTATATGGCAGAGGGGCATTGCTGGCACCTGATGGCATATATCACACTGGTAGATGTGCAGGTGAACGAGCCCCTGACAGCATGGCTAATGTGATTAGGTCCTATGATGGTGTCACTTGAATAAATATGTGGACAGAGTTAGCATCGGGCTTTGTTGCAAGGATTGGTTCTTGGGTTAGTGTTTTTGTTGCATGGTGTGTGGCTGCTGGTGAGTATTTGCTTCAGGTTGGGGGACTGTCTGTAAGCGAGGACTGGTCTGTCTCCCAAGATCTGAGAGAGTGAGGGATCATTTTTCAGGATAGGTTGTAGATCTTTGATGATGTGCTGGAAAGGTTTTAGTTGGGGGCTGAAGGTGACAGCTAGTGGCGTTCTGTTATTTTCTTTGTTGGGTCTTTTCTGTAGTAGGTGACTTCTGGGTACTCTTCTGGCTCTGTCAATCTGTTTCTTCACTTCAGCAGGTGGGTATTGTAGTTTTAAGAATGCTTGATAGAGATCTTGTAGGTGTTTGTCTGAGGGACTGGAGCAAATGCGGTTGTATCTTAGAGCTTGGCTGTAGACAATGGATCGTGTGGTGTGGTCTGGGTGAAAGCTGGAGGCATGTAGGTAAGTATAGTGGTCAGTAGGTTTCCGGTATAGGGTGGTGTTTATGTGACCATCACTTATTAGCACAGAAGTGTTCAGGAAATGGACCGCTTGTGTGGATTGGTCTAGGCTGAGGTTGATAGTGGGATGGAAATTGTTGAAATGATGGTGGAATTCCTCAAGGGCTTCTTTTCCATGGGTCCAGATGATGAAGATGTCATCAATGTAGCGCAAGTAGAGTAAGGGCATTGGGGGACGAGAGCTAAGGAAGCGTTGTTCTAAGTCAGCCATAAAAATGTTGGCATACTGTGGGGCCATGCGGGTACCCACAGCAGTGCTGCTGACTTGAAGGTATACATTGTCTGCAAATGTGAAATTGTTGGGTGTGAGGACAAAGTCACAAAGGTCAGCCAGCAAGTTTGATTTGACATTATTGGGGATACAATTTCTGATAGCTTGTAGTCCATCTTTGTGTGGAATGTTGGTGTAGAGGGCTTCTACATCCATAGTGGCCAGGAGGGTGTTTTCTGGATGGATTGTAGTTTCCTCAGGAAGTCAGTGGTGTCTCGAAGATAGCTGGGAGTGCTGGTAGCGTAGGGCCTGAGTAGAGAGTCTACATAGCCAGACAACCCTGCTGTTAAGTGCCAATGCCTGAAATGATGGGGCATCCAGGATTTCCAGGTTTATGGATCTTGGGTAGCAAACACAATATCCCTGGTTGGGATTCTAGGCATGTGTCGGGCTTTTTCTTCTTTCCAAAGCCACAGAACCCATCTACCTTCTAAACATTCTAAATATTCGGTTAGGTTCTAACTGGGTTGTAATACATCCTTTTTCTTTCTTTTTTTTTTTTTTTAAAGGAACAAATTGGTAATTGTCTTCCCTAATGAAATGTGCTATAATTTTAGTTAGATTTTAACTCACATTTATAAGACCCATCGAACAAATGCCTATTAGTTGCAATTCAATAGCTTAATGCCTGACTCACTTCCTTTCCCTATCCCTTTCCATATGATTCTCCTGGGATCATTCAACACAAAGGTGAACCCACATTTACTCTACACAAAATGTATCAAACTGAGGTTCAATAAACTCATTTTATCAGCAAGAGTAGATCCCTTCCAAGCCCCTTTTCCTCAGTAAAATTCAAGTAAAAAAGTGTAGAATACAAGAGTGGCAGAATCTCAAGGGATTTATCCATTACTGTCCAGGAATAATTACTTTATTATCCTAATACCGGTAAAGTGCTATTCATCAATGATAAGTAACTATGATAGCAAACGAACCATTACATGGCATGTCATCTTTAACTGGTAAATGTGCCATAGATTTGCAATAAGGACTCCAAAAATATCAGCCACAATAGGCCTGATCCTGCCATCCCCGAAATCAAATGGCAAAATTGCCATTAAAATTTAAGCTTTATTTTTCTGTCACAATGGGAGTGGGGCTAAGAGCAGAGGAGTTTGGTGGAACAGATCTTGCTTCCTTTTCCTGGTGGCTGAGAAGATACTAGAGAACTTCTAGGTTCATTCACTGTATTATGTGCCCTCTGCTATTTTCTTCTGTTAGGCCTAAATTCAGCACAGCACTTAAGCACTTGCCTAACAAACACGTTGAAATTAATGAGACTCAAGCACATGCTTAAAGTGCTTTGCTGAATAGTGATGGATTTAAGCCTATACTTCGCATACCTGAAGCCGCTCTGGGGTGGCAGTGGCACCACTAAGGCAGGCTCCCTGCCTGCCCTGGCCCTGCACCATTCCCGGAGGCGGCCAGCACCACGTCCCTGCAGCCCCAGGAACGGGGAACCGCAGCCAATGGGAGCTTCAGGTGTGGAACCCACAGGCGAGGACAGCGCATGGAGCCCTCTGCCCACTCCCCCTTCCCCAGGGGCCACAGGAACGTGTTGCCAGCTACTTCCAGGAGCGGTGCAGGGCCCGCGGTGCCATGGGGGCTGGCAATCTCACAGGCCGGATCCAGCCCACAGGCCATAGTTTGCCCACCCCTGTATTACACGATATTGTCATATCTGTCACACTCCTACATTCAGTGTTTACATCATTTTCTAGGAATTCCACTAAAGTTAAATTGAGAGCAAAATGTAGGTCATATCAAATTCAGATGCCCTGAAATATGTTGCTGACATAGCAAACTATCTAGAGACACTGCTCTTTTAGTTCAAGGGGTGGCAGCATAATAAAATAAGGCATATGTTCCAAAAGAACATTCACTGGACCAGATACTAAGTCAGCTGACTTGATCAATATGTTGTAACAAATCCGTGGGTACAACTAGACATTTTCATCACAAGCCATGCAGGATGAGGAATAAAAATAAGAATACTTACTCCAAAAACTACAGGCTACTCTCACTTGAATTAAATGAAAATCTGTTTGCAGTAACAGTGGCATTACAATACATTTCTTCTATAGGCCATCCAGCTAAAGGGGTACAGTTACACACATGAGCAAATCTAAAATACTATCCAGGTAGTGCTGAATATGCAACTTGCATATCATGGACCTGAACCAAACCGCACTGAAATGAATGAAAGTCTTTCCACTGACTTCAAGGAGCTTTGGAATAGGTCAGATAGTGGGAGCAGCATGTGCCATTGAATACAGATACAGAACAGGAAGTCAGGAGATGTAATTTCTATTCCCAGTTATGTTGTGTCCTTGGGTACCTCTTAACCTCCCGTGTCTAAAATGGAGGTAATGATTCCTGCCCACCCGCATGAAGTACTTTTGAGATCCAGAAATGGAAGGCATGACAAGAGTGCAAACAGGTATGCGTCCTCATGTGCCAGCCACCATCTAACCTGGATTCTTTGTGGATAGCATTGCACCACTGGATGATCAGAAAGTCAGTGCTTCAAATTCACTGTGCCGGAAAAGAGGTAGCTTGCACATAAGAGGCTTTGTCTGACCATTAAAAGTCTATCGCAAAAAAAAATCACCTTGAGTGCTGTTTCAGCTCCATCTGCCCCTGTTGGACCTCTCCCTCCAAAACATACTGTCAGGGTTCTCTCCCCACTCTGGAGTACAGATGTGGGGACCCACATGGAAGACCCCCTAAGCTTAATTCTACCAGCTAAGGTTCCCCAAGGCACAAATTCTTCCTTGTCCTTGGACGGTATCGCTGCCACCACCAAGTGAGTTAGACAAAGATTCAGGAAAAGGACCACTTGGAGTTCCTGTTTTCCCAAAATATCCCCCCAAGTTCCTTCACCCCCTTTCCTGGGAAGGCTTGAGAATAATATATCAACCAAATAGGTAAACAAGGTGCCACAGACCAGACCCTTGGGTTTTTAGGAGACTAAAAGCCAATCAGATTCTTAAAAACAGAACTTTATAATAAAGAAAACAGTAAAAGAAGCATCTCTGTAAAATCAGGATGGAAGGTAATTTTACACGCTAATAAGATTTAAAAACACAGAGGATTCTCCTCTAGGCAAAACTTCAAAGTTACAAAAACAGAAATAAACCTCCCTCTTAGCATAGGGAAAATTCACAAGCTAAAACAAAAGATAATCTAACGCATTTCCTTGCTTTATTTACAATTTTTGTAATCTAGATGCTTATTTCAGGTAGGGTTTTAGGAGATGGTTTTTCCTGCCCTGTTCCTCTCTGTCCCGGAGAGAACAACAAAAGACCACTCAAACAAAACCTCCCCCCAGAGATTTGAAAGGATCCTCTTATTGGTCCTTTTGGTCAGGTGCCAACCAGGTTATCTGAGCTTCTTAACCCCTTACAGGTCAAGGAGGGATCGTATGCTACCCTTAGCTGTATGTTTATGACACACAAAAGAACTGACTGAATTCCTGCCATTGCCACCACTGACCTCAAAATTGCAATGAATGCAAATATTATTATTTAAACACTGGTTTGCTATTTGAACAAAATAGCATTATAGAACTAGCATTGAAGACACCACTAATTATGCAGGGTACTTCATTTCGGAGCTAGAATTAGTGTTTTTTAAATAATTTTAGGGTCTTTTGAGAAACCTTTTTCCACAGATCTTGAATAAACCCAAAAATGTGCATTTGTAAAACCTTACATTTTAAAAAATACTAATAAAAATAACATAAGCCCCATAGCTTTTTAACCAAAAAATTAAATCTGAAAAATATGTCCTGCATTTATTTTCTGTGAACAAACCACGAGAGAGAGAGAGAGACAAAATCACAAACAGGCAAATCTTCCACCCAAGTAGAGGGCTAACTTATGCATAAACAACAACATTTATTCCCTTGAATTAAACAAAGCTCATCCTCAAATATCTCAGGTTCACATGAATTCAAACAGAACCATCTGTAATCAATCTCTATAGCCATGATCAATTAATTTAATGATCTCTAGACTTTCTGATCTGAAAGCATAGGTCTCCATCACTTTAGCAAAAGAAGATTCCTTTACAAGGAACTGGAATTTTATTCCTACAGATCTTTGAACACCCACATTAAATGTATCCCAGCCAAACCACAATATTAGTGCCTGTTTGCATCCAGATATTTGTTACAATGAATAAAGCTTTGATGATAGGTGTGGTCACAAGGCATCTGCTTAATCACAAAAATTGTTCCATTTTCCAAGACACTGTAAAATCAGATAGATTACGATTTCCTGACACCTATATTGTTAAACCCTGTATCACGCAATATAGCTTGTTATTTTTATTCATGCTAGAAGGGCTTCTGATGCTCCAAAAGTTAGTTTTAAATGTGGTGGTGCTAAACTGAATGCACGTCTTCATTTAACACATGTCCAAAAGAAGAACTGGATGCCTACATACCTTTTGCCAAGTAGCATAATCCTAACTCACCACATCACCAGCTACTTTCTTGAAGTCAACAAGGAATCTTTACAAATTTTGAAAACAATAGGTCAACTTCTGCTTCCTCTTACCCCAGTGCAACCCTCTGGACTTCAATAAAATTGCATGGACATAACCGAGAAGAGATTTCCACCCATTATTTTCTCTTTATTTCCAGATTCAGCAAAAGCAGAGACCAGTCCCCCCACATATTGCAAACATACACACGCACAAAAGAAAGCTGTCAAACAAAGACCAACAGTTCACCATTTTCAAATTTAATCAATCATGCCTGATATCTCTGTTTAATAGATTGGTGGGGTGGTCGGCTGCCACCACTACATGCATCCATCTAGATCTGAGAACTCTACAGTGCAGCTGGCAGAGCAGGTGAAAAAATTTACTCATCCTCCTCTGCAGTGACAAAGATTTAACCATGCACAATTCATTTTTTCCTAGCTTTTTAGTCTTTGTAAAGCTTAAAAATAGAGGATAACGTGTATTCGTTTCCATTTCAGCCCTTTAGCATTCCTTACCTATTCCCTTTGCTTTCTCATGTTCTACCCCTCCACACGCACGCTAATATCCAAAACCCTGTCATGGCAAAGAGAAGTGGACACAATACTTCTTACATTCACAGAAATTATGCATTTTCCATCAGCCACAGCGGGTTGGATAGAGAGAAATAGGATACTTTCCTCCCCCCACCTCCATCTTCACAGTACTCCCAGATCCTGGTAGTGCCTGGTTCAAGGGATGAGTTTAGGATCTGACAGGGTCACAGTGCATTGTGGACTGGAACATTAAAGAGACAGGCTGCTCAAGAGACAGATAAAACCCCTTGATAGTCAGGATTTCTCCAGGGCCCTAACAAGTACTTATCCTCTTATGAGGTAAGGTTCTCCTTACTATTTTTGAACCAAGAAAGTTAAATATACCATCCTTATCCCTATCTAGTGTGCTTGAATGTGTGAATTACAAGCTGACAGCAATCCAATGACAATTATCTTTATCCTTGACAATTTTTTTGGCTAAAATGTCTTAAATAATAGATGGTGACTTCTTACCACCTTAATTTGTCCAATTTGGAGGCCTCATATCCAATATGATCAACTCATGGAAGAAATTTACATGTTTTAGTAAACTGTTAGAATGATGAGTATTTAGTGATATATTACATATCAAATTTCGGTTGGCTTTGTAATCAACAGTCCACAGAGAAAAAGAATACCAAAATTTCAAGCACGAAGGGGCATTATTTTAAGTGGGCAGCTGAAAAAGGTACTTGAATAGTTGAAATCAGATAACATGATGTTTGTTGATCTCTAATGGAAAGAGCATAATTCAAATCTGGGATTTTTTTTTCCTCCTCCTGTTCTCTTTGGCCTAAAATGAGTATGCGTACCAAGCCTCAAGATCTTGTTTCAATATGAACTTGAAATTCACAGACAGTCAAGTTACATAGTCTGTACAAGTACACAGTACAAGTATAGTCTGTATTATATTAGATGAAGCAAAGATTTAGATATAAAGAAGGCACCATACATGCATGTCACTCCGCCTGTGTTGTAAGTGATGAGCTGTTAATTTTGAACATGTAATAACTACACAAGAGATTATTATGTGCCAGAGTAATACAGTAGAACTGTCAGAGCTATTAGAATGCTCTTTAAATTACTGAGTTGGAAAGTGAATATAAACAAAGAAAATTAATATATTCCCCATGTTCTATATATACACTTTTCTTTTCTTAAGCTTAAAATAATTCCTTAAATTACTATAATAGAGTGTGTATGTTTGTTTGGTGATGTTCTAATCCAAGATTTTGGTTCAAGGGATAGGGGCTAGCTGGAAAACTCATATCTGGATTATGAACTCCTAGCATTGTCTGGAATCTTTGGATTTCACATTTTGGTTCCAGCTCAACTCTAATTCAAAAAGTAAGTAAATATATAAATATCGCTTGTATGACTCCAAATTTTCATTAAGTCCACAATCACTTTCACTATGCACTTGGTAGAATGGATAATGCATATTTAATCTACTATATACTGTTATTTAGTGACAAAATAAAGCATAAAAAATAAAACATGGTTTTACGTCTTTTGAAATAAGTCAGCTATTAGTAGTATAAATATTAATATGCCCAGGATAACAGCATTTAAAATTCTTCATCATTCAATTAACATCAAACCCCAAGGATCTTAATATGTTTTAATTTAATAACTGAGCATTCTGCAAGAATCTGAAATAAACAAAGATAGATTTAAAAATTTACAAGGTCTTCAACACTAAAAGTAGCTGTTATTAAACCTAAGAATGCAAACCTCCTTCTACTGGCAGTTAGAGTGGTCACCTCTGAAGGACATCCGGGATGGTCCTAAGCCCCTAAAACGGGATAGCTGGCAGTGTCTACTGAGCACCCTTACAGATTTTCCAAGACATTTACCTCAAAAAAGGGACAATCCTGGACAGGTGGCAATGCTACTGGCAAATCTAGGCAGAGAAAATATCCAATAACCAGGAAATGGAAAATATCACTAAAGTACCCAGGTCACCAGCTGGTGCTAGCTTCCACTGAACTGCAAAGGATAGTGCCAGTGTACAGGGAAGACGTTGATGAGAAGGGAAGAAGGATAATTTCCTTCTAGACACAAATATAAGCTCTGATCCTGCACCAGAAGCCTTTAGCGCAAATTTTGACACTGATGTAAAGCCCAGTAAGTATAGATGTGTTACTAGTTGGCACTAATATTTTGAAGACCACATCACACTAGGACTCCCAACATTGCTAATGTTTGTGGAGCAAAACGGGTGTTTGCAAAGGTGGGACAATTTTACAAAATTTCTCTAGTGTTGACAAAGCTTGAGTAAAATGTACTTTTTAATCTGTATGACTATTATGTCATATTAACCAACAGAACAAACCAAGGAAGGATTTAGAGAGAGAACGCGCACCCATAGTGATTCACAGTTACATTATGCAGTTGAACTGATACGTACAAATGTCAGCCTAATGAGCAGAAACACCTCCCTCCTTAAATGTTCAGTGGCATGCACAGAAAATGGAATGTTAACATCCACTTTCAGTTAGAAGCCCTATGGTTCAGATTTTCACAGGTGCTGAGCACCCACAGCTCCAGAGGAAGCTAAGAGTGCTGAGCTCTTCTGAAAACCTAACATTATCATCAAGCCCCACACATCCTGCCATCATCACCTTCCATTCTCCGCGGGGCTGCAAATGGCATGGAATTTTAAAAGAATATATTATAGTTAAAAGGCTAGAAGGGTGGGATTTAAAACACTTCTATGAGCATTAGCAATGCAGGGACTCAAAAGAATTTGAGCTTGGACCCCCTGACTAGCTGAGAATCCAAAGGATCCTTACAGCTTTAGAAAGATTCAGATAGGGGAACCCTCTCTATTTTTCTAAACTCTCCTTGAACACTATAAATCCAACTGATAAAAAGCCCTTTTGAAAGCAAGCCTATTTCTAAATCAGAAAACCTCCATTGCAACTGCCAAATTACACTTACCTCTCAACCATTCAACACACAGAGTGTAACATGGCAGTTTCAAGCAGCCAGATCTTTTCCTGTCAGTCACAAAAGGGAAACAGCTTCCTCTGCAGAAATGCACTGGTCTGTAGCATTGCACTGAGCCCTCTAAGCAGATCATTTCAGCCAGGGAAATAAAGCTCTTAAACACAGCAACAAACAACATAGCATCTGATATAGGAGAGAGAGGGACTGAGAACAAGTGTGAAGACTTGAGAGGGCGCCAGCAGTAAAAGATAGCATCTAGCAAGAGCTAAGAAAAGACCAAAAATTCATCCAGAGACCCTAGGAGAAGATGAGAAATCAAAGGGTCATTAGGAAGAAAGGAGTCACCCAGGACGGGGATGGTACCATGCTTGAGAAGGAGGGAACTGGACTCTGAGCGTTAAGCTCAGGAAGGCTCAAAGTGCAGTAGGTACATTGTTCATGCACGCATGAGGTGCAACTTGCTCACTAAAGCTGAGGGGGATAAAGCTTTGCTCAGTGTAGTGCATTGTACAGAAGGTATACCGGTCTTCAGGCTCACAAAAGGAAGGATTTGAGTAAGATTTGAAAAAGCAGAAGTCAGGATGACACAAACACACAGCTAGGATTTCAAAGCAGAGCAGAAGACGGAGCCACACATTTTGTACCCTATACTGAGAGAGCCTAAAATTTTGCACCAAGTTTTCTTTTTGTGGGATGCACTTTTCATCCTCTGCACCGTAGTTGTTTTATATATAAACAGACGACACGAGACAGTTGTAGTCTTGTGTTTAACTGTTCATTCTGAGCTTAGCTCTGTCAGGAATAAGGACTTGCAGCTGTGTTTGCCCAGTCTTCCGGTAGCCTATGAACACAGCTGAGCCACAGCTGTGGCTTACCACACCACCTGATTGGCTGAAGAAGTCAGCAATCCTGCTCTTAAGCCCAACAGTAACAACTGATCCTTGGCTGCTCAGTGCACATGCCAACAACTGTCATTTCTCCTGTACCTGCCCTGCTCCTGGCCTTGCAGATCCTCCCTTATTCTCAACCTTGCTCCTGTACTACCCAGTCTGCTCCAGCCCTGCTCCCCTGCATGGTTCCTAGCTCTGGTTCTGATTGTCTCTGCTGCAACCACAAGGCCTGACCACTCACATCCTGGATTGTGACAAGCAGTCATTTATCCAAACACAGCTGGTTGGCATTAGCATCTCTGAATCTCTTGTTCTGGATATCTGTGTCCTCAGATCACATTTGATCTATATACACTCCCACTGGGAAATTTGATCTACTAGCAAGGTCTTGAATTTCTATGCTATTTTAATATCACAATGATTTATTTTAAAATTAGTGCTAAGAGCCTTATACAATCTTGGAGATAAGAATGTACTTCCAATAACTTCATTCAGCCATAATAGAACTTTTTTTGTCTGTGCTGTCTAGACACCAGCCTCCAGCACCCATATCTTTCACTGTCTTTCAGTAGCTTTGTTATGTATTCCTCTCCATAACGAACAACTCAGGAGTCCTGCCTAACTGTTCTGATATTTGAATCTCGTTTCCCCTCTGACTAGAGCTGCCTATATACCTCACAGCTTTAGTCACATTCCCAGAGCATATCCCCTTTACCCCCTCTTACGGATGCAACTGTCTTTATTCACACATTTCTTTCATTCCCACTTAAACGGTTTAAAGATTATCTCCTTGATTATGCAATTAACAGACTACAGCTAATATACAGTGCTGCTGTAAGAATTCTGACTTGCACCAGACGCAGCAAGCAAAGTAACTCTAGTTCTGGCTCAGTTACACTGGTTTGCCACTGTAAATCCATATTATATTCATGGTGTTGACCTTGACCTTTAATATCATTTGTACTCATGGTCTGATCTGTCCCTCTCTAATCAGGCAGTTCCCTAAAAGCCACTAAGCACCAGCCTGATGCTGTCCTAAGGTGAAATCCTGGCCCCACTGACATCACTAGCAGTTTTGCTATTAAATTTCAATAGGGCCAGGATTTCCCCTCTAATGAGTAAGCACTAAGCAGGCTACCGAGGATGGTCTTTTCTCGAGACATTTAGCACCAGCTCTCTGGAGCGCTCTTCCCTGCCCAGAGAATACTAGAGAATTTGTTGCTTTTTTATGCTTTAGTGTATGGGATGGTTTTGAGTTTGTTCTGTTTTAAAGTGGGGTAAGTGACATCAGCCATACTTCAAAGAAAATCAAAACTGAAGACTCCCTGATAAAGAAAAACAAATCTGTACCTAACACAAATAGCCAAAGTGAAAGTAAAGGCCTGGAGAGAATCAGGGCTAAATGACATGAAGACAGAAATCTGATTTATAAGGGGCAAGATCATCGGGTACTTGTGGTAGAATGAATCCTACTGACTCAGACCATGCAGTGTTACTGTATGCTTGGCTTGGTTTAATCCCAAATAGTCTACTATATCAAATATGACATGCAATTTATGTTTAAAAATCATTAGAGTTACACATTAGAGTAAGAAATTAGTAACCAAAATTGCAGCCTCAATTGGATTCCTTTTGTTTTCAATCTTTAGTCTTACACTACAGAACATATAACCAAGACGACGATTATTGTTCAGCTCTTGTAGAATGTTTTGACATCTCTTGGTGAAGTGATATACTATACAAATTGGGAAGGTGGTTATAAAAAGAATATCTATGTGGTTCCTGTCAAGAAACTCTCTGAGGCTCCTTTTGGGAGTTCAGGAAGTGAGATACACATTTCATTCAATAATGCTATAATTTAAGTACCCCAAAAGGTACCTCTCTTTCTAAATTAGGGGTTTCTGCCTATAAGCGTACAGACCTCCAAAAACTCTCCCCAAATCAATGAAATCTAATAAACTTTTGTACAAAGGCTTGGGTGTTAACGATTACATGAGGAGGAAACAAAATCTATGCTGAATAAAAAATGGCTGACCGATGGAAATATGAGCATGCTGTATTCCTAATGTTTCTAGTAAATGCAACTTTAACAAAAATATATTTTTCTCTGCATGAATACTTACCTTTGTTTCATAATGAGTCAGGAAAAATGTGCAGCAATGAATTTTCCACCTCGACAGGCTTTGGGCTCTGTCTGTTCATCATCATTAAGTCCAAGTGACAAGAAGTGAAGAAAGTTGTTTATGCTACATTTATGGTGACTGTCTCTCTTCCCTTCTGTAGCAATTTTCTTTCATCCTCATTTCCCCCTCTCTGTTTCTTGAGATAGATCAATAGGGCTGCTAAGAAAATCTGTACTTATGCAACACTAACATTTATCTGTACGAACCACAGAAGACCTCCTTGGCTAGAAGTGTTATGCAGAAAGGTGCAGAATTCTTCCATGTTCCCCATTACCAACACCACAAGAAGAAAAAAATTAAATTCTCAGTTTCTTGTAGAACCCCCAAAGACCAGCCCACCCTGGGATAGGAGAGTCTCAGTGGCTTTATAAGAAACTTTATAAGCTTCATTTTAAATTTCCAGGCTCCTACTGGTGCTACAGAGATTCCCTTTTCTCATGAAAGCAATCCAAGGTTGCAGCTTCATGGTGCAAACAGCATGTATTATTTAGCCCTTTTATAAAAGATTGCATAGGATCAATGAACTGTACATAGAATTTAACCCAGCTCTCCAGAGGTGAAAGGCTGGTTCTATAATCCACTCTGTCACCCACATTCCCATTAAAATGTCATTGATAATCAGTATAAATAGAACAACACATTCCAAAAGACATGATCATAGTGAGATATGCACACCTTAAGGGAGTTCAAACTATGAGAGATTACATGGGCTCAACCTGAAGCCCATTCAAAAGAATGGGAGTTTTTTCCATTGAATTGAATGGGGTTTGGATCAGACCCTTAAGGTGTGATTGTCGTGTTGAGTATCCCCCTAAAATCTCAGATCAACGAACAGGTCAATTCAGGCCCTGAAAAATAAAATGAAGAAACCGAAAAATCCGCTCCATTTCTATGTAGCAACAGTCTGTTTGGGGTTATTTTACATAATATTAAAGGAGCATATTCTGATACCCTTACTCATATTGGTTAGAACCTAACTCTTCAAGTAACACCATCGTCTTCAATGGGACCTACTTAAGGAGTAAAATAATACGTCAGGCCAGCAAAGACTTACTCAAAATCCCCTCAATGCTCAAAGATTTTCAGTTGGAGTGAAATGGCATCATTGACTTCTCTCAGTGGTCAAAACAATGAATATAATATGGATTATTTTGACAGCTGTGGATTTGTGCTAACCAACAGGCTTTGTGCTAACCAACAGGCTAGCTTATCATTCATACAGAGTATTAGCGTGTCTGTTAGGTTTGCTCTGAAGGGAATGTGGAAATTTCAGTCTGAGTGCCAGCAGGACATGTACATTTGTGCAAGCATGAACTCTTAACTTTGTGCTGCTGAAATGAAGCATCAAGTTCGGAAGAGATCACTCCACCACTAATGATGTCATTCAGAACACATGCTTCAAGAAGGATCTCATCAGGAAGCCCACTCAAAAGAGGGAAAGATGGGGGCCAAGAGAGATTATGACAAATACAGGAAGAAAGTCAGCACTTTTAGGGAGAATATTTTTCTCCTAGAGGTATCACATACAGAAAGGAGAATGGATTAAGCCCCTATATGGGACTTTAAGCAAAAAAAGAGAGAGTCAGACCTGAAGGACAAAACAGGAAAGCGTGCAGCGGATCTCCCCCAAAAACACTCTTAAAAGGTTGTTGTCAACTCAAAAAGCACATTTGGAGTAAAATTGTATCTACGCTGTTATTAGTAACGCCCAAAATACTTCAAATGAAAGCGATTAAAGATTTTTTTCTCTTTACTCAGTTTGTTTGTTTATGCACTTTGTGATATAGTCAGTTTTGCTGTTTTCTGATTCTAGTCACTTAAGATCCAGTCCTGAAAAGGAATCTGCCCACATGTCTCTCCTTGTACACCTGAAGTCAGAGAACAGGTGCACTGTATACATGAAGATAAATATACATAAAATCAGTTAAACTTTAAACTCTTGATCACTGGTTCAAATCCAACTCAGGTCAATGGTGAACAAAAAGTACCATGTGATGGCTGTTTGGTGGCCTATGTGAACTTGTTGGTCTAAGTCCAGTTCTCAGCAAACAGGTGTCCACATTTCATTAGAAGTCTCAGGAGAAGCACCAAGGGCGGAAAGTTCATGGAAACTGATCTTATTTCTCTCTCTCAGAAATGGTTGCCCCAGTTTAGGATTGAAGAACCCTGCACTGTCGCTGTCTTTCTGTTCTCCTGCTTCAGTCTCCCTGGTACCTTTCACAAGCATTAAGGCTGAGATTTTCAGAGTAGCCTAAGGGAGTTAGATTCATTTCAATGGGAGCTGGTCACCTAATTCCTTTAAGCTCCTTTGAAAATTCCAGCCTAATCACATAAAACACACAAATGAAGATGACAGGAACATTAGCAGCAGGGAGCCAGAATGAGCAGGTAATTCAAACCCAGCTCATCTCTAACACTGATGGTGCCTGACCACCCCAAAATTTGGAGAACTACAATATCTCTGGTTCCACATTTGTCTGCCTCAGCCACCACTAAGTAGGTTTATTTAGCTCTGCCATCTCCTAAGTAAAACTATTACTAATTAGGATAATTGAATTACTTAATTTAAGTGTGGAACTTGTCACTTCTCTGCAAGTAAATTTGTTTTTGCTTTGCAATAAATTAGACAAGCATTTAAAGTAAATACGTTCATGGTTATGTTTACATCTCTAATTTCAATTAAATTATCTACAAATAACTAGAATTATTGCTTCATTTAAAGTATGAAAAATAAGTGTTTAATAAAGCATATCTCTCATACATGTGCTGCTCTCCTGGCACGGTGCTCATTAGCCTGCCCAGCCCATTTTCTCCAAGACAAGTACTGCTAGCCTTGTCCTCATACATGTTTGTTTGTTTTTGTCATTGTGCTATTAACACACTTTGCACCAACATGTATGTCTGCTAGAGGAGGTGCAGTGGAGTTCAAAATGGCTGCCACATTTGACTGCATTCTAAGGCCCTAATCCTGCAGAAATCACTGAGTGAGATCCTGTGGCACATGTATGAACCTAGGCATCCCTGTATTGACACCCTACACAATACTACAATGATAGTTGTACAAAATATGCCTTGTGAGGTATCATATGAAAGCTAGTAACATGCTGGTAATAAATATCATTGTAAATCACATTGCAAATGTGAAGTTATGAATTCTCTGTATAATGTTACTGGAACATGTTTAAGACCAGGTAAAAGTGATAAACAGGCCTGTCCTAGACAAAAGGATGGGGGTTTACTCCTAATATGTAAATTCAGGTAAACAATGCCATCAGACTAAACCAGTAGGGATTATCCTGATCCTCAACTCAAGAGACAGAGAATTAACCTGCTCCTGCACCCCAGAGAGACACAAGAGACTGAGAATCCCCAGGACACCTTCCTGATTTGTAAGTTAAAAGACATCCCTCAGGTAGATAGAGCGATTCCATCTTTATCCTTCACCTTAGAAGACAAAAGAAGCCATTTGATACCCATGATGGTTCCTGGCCAGCAAAAGCTTGAAAGGAGACAGAGAAACCATCTTGAACAAAGACCGTATCTTGCTAGATTAAGTTTTAGACTTTTGGGTGAGTGTTTTCACTTTTATTTGCTTGTAACCATCTCTACCTTTATTTCCCTTACTTGGTATGACCTAATTCATGCTCTTTTGTTAATAAACTCGTTTGGCTTTCATTATAAATCATCAGGACTGTGTAAATTCAGTAAAGTGTGTACTTCTAGAAAGCTAACACAATGGAGTGTTTTACAGTCTTCATAAAGGAAGAAAACCTAACACTTTCTCTGAGAGAGTCCAGCGAGAGGGACTGGCCCCTGCAGTAGGATGATTTTGGAGCGAATTTGAGGGCTGGAAGAGTACCATGGTCGGCCTGCAAGGAGTAGCCGAGTTGGGCAACACCAGGGTGAGCCTTGTAGTCTGCTGTCAGGTTGTTGGGGTCAGAGCTCTGAACCAAACCTGCACAGCCACAAGACACTTGGGGTTACAAGGCAGATGGTGACCAAACTCCTTACTGGCTGGGCAGATCCCAAAATGACACAGCATGTTATGCAAGTTAGATGAGATTAAGAAATCAGTCCCTTCTAGCCTTAAATCTATGAGTTCTATTAAGGCAGACCCTTATGTTCACACACAGCACCTTCGGCATCTGGCTGTG
Source organism: Caretta caretta (assembly GCF_965140235.1). Taxonomy (NCBI): domain Eukaryota; kingdom Metazoa; phylum Chordata; order Testudines; family Cheloniidae; genus Caretta; species Caretta caretta. The sequence continues at coordinate 62,108,183 of NC_134213.1, read as the reverse complement.
CAGTGCATCTTGCAGAACCAAGCCCTAAACTGGCGGCATCTCATAGTTCTCTTCTCTTCTCCACCACTATCCTCAATTCTTCTATCAAAAACTGTTCAAACCCCAAAACATTTGTTTGCTTTCAGTAAGATATAGCTAATTCAATTATGTCAAACAGTTATGTGTAATGAATTACATGACAGTTTACTAATATAAGTAATTCTATGCTGAAATTACCTCCATTATTTAAGCATAATTACTAGGGTAGCAAGGTCCCCCCCCTTTCTTCACATGATTTATTTCTTAAATTAAGTAACATTATTTAAATTGACTAAGCTAGCAATAAATTTCAAGAGTATTTTAATGTACTTATGTTTTCTGTTAGGTGCTATCTTCATTCCTTTATTATTAAAAAACACAATTTAAAAAAATGAATTTAACTTTGTTAGGCTCCTGAAAGGTACCAACCTATTTAAATCCTGGGATTGGAAGGCAGAGCCCACCAAAGCAGTGAAAAGGTCTGCCTCCTCAGATGAAGGACAGGCCAAAGAACATAACTGATTACAGGAGGCAAAGAATGATAACAAAAAGATAGGGGTACAGATCCAGAATCAAAATGAGGGATCCAGAAAGAAACCCTAAGCAGACAACCCCAGACTATGCACCAAGAAGGAATCCAAGGAGTTAGTGGACACTGCCCAGTTGAACTCTGGAAGCCTATTTATTTAGATTCCATGAACAGTGGGCCTAATCCCACCAGGGACAAAAGGCCAATGCCCTCAAACAAAGGAGGAGCCACAGAGCCTCAAAATCAAGTGAAGAGAGGGAACCACACACACATGCGCAAAAGAAATGGGAGTCGGGGTCAAATGTATAAAACAAGAGATCCAGAGGGGCCAGAGTTTTCTTAGGGACCAGCTTAAAATTGTTAAATAAACTCCCACAGGAAATAAGGACCATCACAAACCTCACCACCTTTTGCTCCAAGTGAAAGGTGCATTTTGGTGACCTTGCCTTCTTTGACAAACATATTGCAATGTACATATGTCTAGAAAAATTCCAAAATAAAACACTGCCCTGCACACACTTCTCCTCCTCGGGAGAGGATGAGAAAACAAACACATGACTGATATTAGTGATGTTCCATAACTCACTACTGGAAGATGCTCAGATATTATGGTGATGAGCATAGTATAAGAACCTGAATAGAACAGAAGGAGCTATTGAGCCCAGAAAACAATGTGTGGGACAAAAAAAAAAAAAAAAAAACAGGAATAGGAGTGGACTCAAAGGTTTAAAATGAGATAACCAGATGGCAACGCTGACCAGAGAACCCCAGACAGCACTCACTGCTCCATGACGCAGTCCAAGGGGTGCATGGATGTCACCCAGAGGAATTCTGCCAGCTTGACAGTCCTGGAATCTGAGGTCCTCTGCTATCCCCCTATCCCCTATCCCCACTCTCAATACTTGCACCTCTGCATAAGACAATAATTCAACCACTTTTAAATGAAATAAAAAAAACTTAATACAAACTTTTACTGGAAGGAAATGCAATACTCTCCCCTTCTCTGGTGCTCTAGCAGATGCCAGACCACAGTACCCTTTCTACAATTATTTAACTAAAGGAGGTCCCAGTCATACTTCCATTGACGTCAACATTTTCTCTTACTTCAGTGGAACCAGGATCTGGCCAAGATTGTGCAAATGCTAATTATGTTACAAAGTGTACACCCCAAGAAAGGGCCAAATTCTCTGTGAGCCTTTGAAGCCAATGGAGAGCAGATAATTTGGCCCTACACGTTTAAGTTCTTTTTTTGCCCTGCTTTTATGCCACTTGAAAACATTAGAACCATTACTTTTTTTCAGAATGTCTTTTGCTGGAAAACATTAGCAACATTTGTTATCAATAGCAATTCCCTGCCCTGTGTGGCTGGAAAGCTATTTGATAATGCATTGCTTCCCAATGATTTTGCCAACTAGACTGGCCTTGATAAATTTCAATTCTGGTCTGAAACAGCATGGTCTACAAGTAGGTATTTGTCATAAATATAAAGGGAAGGGTAAACCCCTTTAAAATCTCTCCTGGCCCGAGGAAAAATCCTCTCACCTGTAAAGGGTTAAGAAGCTAAAGGTAACCTCACTGGCACCTGACCAAAATGACCAATGAGGAGACAAGATACTTTCAAAAGCTGGGAGGAGGGAGAGAAACAAAGGGTCTGTGTCTGTCGGTATGCTGCTTTTGCCGGGGATAGACCAGGAATGGAGTCTTAGAACTTTTAGTAAGTAATCTAGCTAGGTATGTGTTAGATTATGATTTCTTTAAATGGCTGAGAAAAGAATTGTGCTGAATAGAATGACTATTTCTGCCTGTGTGTCTTTTTTGTAACTTAAGGTTTTGCCGAGTGGGATTCTCTATGTTTTGAATCTAATTACCCTGTAAGGTATCTACCATCCTGATTTTATAGGGGTGATTCCTTTACTTCTATTTACTTCTATTTCTATTAAAAGTCTTCTTGTAAGAAAACTGAATGCTTTTTCATTGTTCTCAGATCCAAGGGTTTGGGTCTGTGGTCACCTATGCAAATTGGTGAGGATTTTTACCAAACCTTTCCCAGGAAGTGGGGTACAAGGGTTGGGAGGATTTTGGGGGGAAAGACGTGTCCAAACTACGTTTCCCAGTAAACCCAGTTAGAGTTCGGTGGTGGCAGTGGATATTCCAAGGACAAAGGATAAAATTAATTTGTACCTTGGGGAAGTTTTAACCTAAGCTGGTAAAAGTAAGCTTCGGAGGTTTCCATGCAGGTCCCCATATCTGTACCCTAGAGTTCAGAGTGGGGGAGGAACCTTGACAGTATTGAACAGTGCAATGGTCTTACCTCATTAAGAGTCTCTGAAAAGTCACTCATTAGATAAAGAATAATAGACTTAGCCATTTTTAAGGCAGTTTGGAAATATTACTTCTAAAGGTAAGCATTTTTTGGCAAGATGTTAGTTAGTTTGCTTGTGTTATTGATTCTTTTCACCATTAATGATCTAAGCAAATGGTTTATTATCACAGAAATTGTAAACTGTTTTCAACAGTTAACATTAGGCTCCACTGAACAAATAAAATCTTCTGATTGTATTATTAGTCAAACAGTTGTTTCCCAGCAGCAGAGAAAAAGACTATTTAAAGTTATTTCTTTGAAATATCATGCTTAATATATTTATTGACGATCAGTTGACAAATGAGTAGGGCCCTTTCTTGTCTGCGCATTTCATCTTGAAGGATAGTATAGTCAACCACACAAACCACCACAGACTGTTGATGCGAAGAGAAGAGGTTAAAAGGTGTTTATTAAGGTCTTCTGAGTTTTATATTTTAGGGCAATTCTACACTACAGTGCTACATCAGCGCAGCTGCACCGATGCAGATGTGCCGCTGTAACGCGTCTGGTGAAGATGTACTATGCCGACAGGAGAGAGCTCTCCTGTCAGCATAATTACTCCACCTTGGCAAGAAGTGGAAGCTAGGTCAGTGGGAGATGCTCTCCTGCCAACATAGTATCAGTGTGAACAGTGCAAAACTTGGGTCGCTGGAGTGAGGGGAACCTTTTCACACCACTGAGCAATGTAAGTTAGATTGACTTAAATGATAGCATAGACCTGCCCATAATGTTTTGGCTCAGCCAGCCCATTATAAAATTACAGACCATTTGTAAAATTCAAGTCCAGAACAAGGCTTGGATTTCAAACATACAAACATTCCCAAAATGTGGCACTCACAGTTTGGGTCAGAACCCATCTCTAACTTTACTTACAAATACAAATATGTGCCTTAAAAGAATCTAGTTGAGACATTTAATCCTAGTAGTATTTTAATTCAGCAGATTAGTGGGACTACATACTCCTCTCTGTCACTGCCTGGGGTTGAGAGGAAGGGGGAGAAGGAACAGTGGAGTAAAACAAGAATACAAATCTATAGTCTTCTTTTCAGTCCAAACCGAGAACTTGTGACTGAATGGGTCATAAATAATTTTACCCATTCCATATTACATGAAGTCAAATTTACGTAGTTCAGAATGAACTGGTTGCAGCTGCCTCTTGTGAAGCTGCAATATATTTTGTAATTTAGATCAAAATATCTTCAGGCACAGATTAAATCCAAATGCAGGGATATATATCATTAAATCTGTGTTTAATCTTCCATGCTTCACAGTAATACAGTCAAGGAATGCAGAGCTGGTCTCAGACACTTGAGGAAGCTACTATAATCAGAATTTTTTGTACACCAATATTAATTGAAACACAAAAAGAGGGTTTTTTTTTCCTATTTCTAAGAAATGGCACAAAAGCATGACTTAAATAGGAACTAAAATGAACAGGACTGAAGCTTTAATCTGTCTCCATAATTAACACAGCTGTGGTGTAATTTGATTTTCATGATAATGATGCCATTAAACATGCCCTGCATAGTGAAAAACAGAACAGAGTACATAATTATTGATTAGTTATAAATCCATTGTGTTTTATGTTTATTTCTTCTGGTGATGATCATCATACATTTGCACTAATTAATCAATCCACTTTTATTATCGGACCCAAAAGGTAACTAGTATAGCACAGTAGAAAGCGCACTAGGAAGAAAAGCAGGAGGCCTTGTAAAGCAAAAGAATTATTTACAATGAACCTAGCTTATTATTTTAAAGACAGGAATGATTTTTGCAGCTCAAACATATTTTCTGAGATTTGCTGGTAAAGTACTGTCCAAAACAAGGAGGTACCTATTCTGGAGTGGAATTCTGCGAGCTCCTGTCCTGATATGATGGATATATTGACCTGTCTCTCAACTAATGTTAATACTTTTTTGTTTCATAAACATCTCAAAAAATACTTATCAGGCTTGGATGCATTTCAGAAGTTCCAGAGGAGAAATTTTGAGTTAGGAGTTGAAGTGATCAGACCACATGTCACTGACATTGTATTGCAAACTTTGAACAATAGACCTGCATAAATCATTTTAGACCCAAGTCAGCTCCTAGCATGTGAATTACAACTAAGGCGCATTCCCCTACACCACTCATAGCTAAGATGAACTTTGAACCTTCATTGGTAAGTGATCATATCAACCAGTGCATGAATAGGAGGGGTCTCCTTTGCATAATGTGGTCACACAATGGAGGCAGAGCTAGGGACCATTCCTAAGCGCAAACCAGAGATCATTATGCAGCCATGCAAGAAAAATGTCACTTTGTGGGTGAATGGAGAATAAACAGAAAGTATTCACTGTAGCCATAGGATTATTGTTATGTCCTTTACTCTTTGTATACTTGTGTAACATGAAGGAACTGCATGGGCATATTGGGGTCGAAATAGATTTATTAACTATATGCAACATATAATCATATGTGGACTTGCTACATATATATGTTGTTGTTCTTGAAGGGTTCTGGTGGCTTCTGGAATGCAGAAAAAAGCGAGGGTTACTAATAACCTAATGAGAGCATATTTGCCATTATACCTGTTTTTATTTTATTTTAATACATGGTACAAACAGGATCCTAAAACAATTCTATGCCTTTTCAAAGATTTGGGTTGATATTTTGCTGTCCGACACTTTAGCTACCTGTAGTGGGTGATGGTACCTTTTTTGCCATATTTCCAGTGAACAGCTAGCAGCTAACGGCTGAGTTTCTGTGGGAGTTTGGCCTGAGAGAAGAGGGGCGATTTTGTGTTCTGTTCTGGAATTATTTGTTCCAGGTATGTGACTTGATTCAGTGCTTGTTGTTAACCCTTAATGGGGGCGGGGGGGGGCCGCACAGATCTAGTTTGGGTAGGTGTAAAAGCCAGTCATTAGCATGCACGAGTGCAACAAACAGCTGGCAGCTAACAGCAGAGTTTCTGTGGGAGTTTAAATAGTTTAAATAGAAAGAGAAGACAATGATGGCTACAGAGGCAGCAATAGAAGTGACTCAAGGACAAGAGAAGAGAAAGAAGATGGCCAGATGCAGAAGCTGAAGATGAACATCATCCTTGAAGGGGTATCTGCTGGAAGCTACTTATGCGTGAAATGTCATCTGATAGAGCTCATGGCAGAGTAGATTCAAGGATTAGAAATGCAGCTGGAGACAATGATGGAATCCAGATGATGATTTGAAGGTGTAATGCCAAAAGAGAGAAGGTGGTACAGACAACTCATGATTTGCAGACACCTGCCAAACAAAAGGTCCTAGAGGGACGACTGCCAGAAGAGGAGGACGATTGATGGAAGAATGTGACCACAAGGACAAGGCAGCAGAAGAGACCAGCTAGCTAGTGGTGGTGAAACCGAATTGAGTAAAAGATTTGCTGCACAGGGGAATGAGGAGGATAAACAGACAGAAGATGGGATTGTGAGGAAGAAAAGAAAGGAGGCCAGTCCCTGAACTGAAGAAGAAAGGAGGAGATGATGGAGATAGCCAGAGATAGGAGCTTAAGGAAAAGTGGGGATGATATACAGGGGATTGTGTGTGTGTGTGTGTGTGTGTGTGTGTGTGTGTGTGAGAGAGAGAGAGAGAGAGAGAGAGAGAGAGAGAACGCAAGCATAAAACAGATTCATACCAATACCAGGAAGAGGTCTATGTGATTCAGACTTCCATATTCAGAAGAATCAACAGGCCTGTCAGAGCACACCAGATCCAGAGAACAGAAAAGTGTGCTCTCTGCCAGGAGCAAGCATAGGAGATGCGGACATGAAGCTGAAGAGGATCCTGATGAGAGTGAGAGAGAAATCCACCAATTATGCTGCATGCTGGGACAAATGACACTGCAAGATTTCCAGGGGAATAGATCAAGCACAACTATCCCCAGCTGGGTAAGATACTTAAAGAAGTAGAAGCTCAGGTGATTCTCTGTGGAATACTTCCACTCCCTAGAGAAGGCGGGCGCAGGTGTCACAACGTAATGAAGATCAACAGATGGCTCAAGATTGGTGCTAGGAGGAAGGTTTAGGGATCAGCTATTGGAAGGCATCTACAGAAAGAAGACTCTTCTCAACTGATGAACGCAGTATTATTTTTTTGTGATTAAGGCTCGAGCTATTGATAAGAAAGGCTTTAAATTAGGACATGAGGGGAGAAAGTTAGGAGAGACTTGTGAAATCTTCAGATCTGGTTTCAATACATGGAAGCAAGAAAATCAGCTAGAAGATAATGTAATAAGGTATAATGGAATACCACAAGAAATACCACATTCCTCGGCCAGCGCCACTTCCCGCAGCCCCCATTGGCCTGGAGCGGCGAACTGCAGCCAGTGGGAGCTGTGATCGGCAGAACCTGTGGACATGGCAGGTAAACAAACCACACCAGCCCACCGGGGGCTTACCCTGGCGGGCCGCGTGCCAAAGGCTGCCGATCCCTTTGACATCAGTGCACTTAGTCCAGTGCAGCTGCAGTTTGGCTATGTCCGTCTTGTAGAAGTTCTTTTCCTGAATGTCCAGAAACTACTTTACTACTGTGATCTCCTCATTATCACCCTTGAAACTCTTCCCACACAGATCTTCTTTCAACTTGGAGAACAGGTAGAAGTCTGAGGGAGCCAAATCTGGTGGATAAGCTGTATGGGAAGCAGTTGAAAGCCACATTTAGTTGCTGTGGTCACTGTAACCTGAGATGTGTGAGGTGAAGCATTGTCCTGGAGAAGCAGCACTCCTGTAAAAGCTGAGTTGAGTACTTGTTCTTTATGGCTTCTTGCAAGTGAAGCAGTTCATTAGCATAGTACCCCTTACTGATGGTCTCACCTCTTGAGACATAGAGAGTCATGATCACCCATTCCTTTCCAGTGCCAAAAACTGTGGCCACGTCCTGACAACTGATGCCATCTTCTTGGATTTCTTGGGAGGTGGAGACTGTGTGTACTTCCAGTGCATGCTCTGCTATTTGGTCTCAGGATCAAAGTAGTGAGCCCATGTCTCATCTTGAGTCTCAATTCTGCTCATGGATTTTTGGGGGGTTTGCTTGAACCCTCCCCCCGGAAGTTCCCTGGAAATGTCAAATTGCTCTCTCCTCTGATCAGCACTTAACTTTCTGGGCACCCATCTTCTCCGGCCCAAGTCTTCATTGAGGCTGATGTGCACTGACCCATTGCTGATGCCTATCATTTCAACTGTATGGCTGACTGTTGATCATCTCTCATTCATCACCATCGTGTGAACTGCATCAACTTGTTCTTGTGAGGTGGCCTCTCTGGAAAATCCTGACCTTGGCTCCACCCTCAGTGCTGATTCTTATTTGCTTAAATTAGCAGCCAAGTTTTTTACTGTGGCATATGAAGGAGCATCATCCCCCAATGTTGCCACTATGTCCTTATGGATTTCCTTGAGGGTCAAACCCTCCTTATGGAGGTTCTTGATCACCGCTCCGATTTCAATCTTTTCTATTTTTCAAACCTTTGGTGACTGACTCACTTCAACACATCCTCATACTAGTTCTGCTGAGATTAAAAATGGCTGCTAACAAAGAAACAACAAACTTATCAGTACTTTGATCTGTTTAATCTGTTAAATCTATATAAATCCATGGTGTGCAGTAACATGTGCCCTTTGGTGTACATGGTGTGCACTTTGAGTAGCATGTCCAGTTTTAGTAACACCATCTCAAAAAAGATATAGTGGAACTGGAAAATGTTCAGGGAAAGACAACAAAGATTATCAAGGATATATGGAACAGCTTTCATATGAGGAAAGACTAAAAAGATGGGGATCAGTACAAGCACTGTAAGATGGATACAGAATTGGCTAAAGTGGAGAAGGCAATGGGTTGTGCTGAAAGGTGAATTTTCAGACTGGTGAGAGATTACTAGTGGAGTTCTTCAAGGATTAGTCTTGGGACCAATCTTACACAATCATTTTATTAATGACCTTGGGACAAAAAGTAGGAGTGTGCTAATGAATTAGCTTATGATGCAAAGTTGGGAGGCATCAAAATTCAATAGTCATACACTTAGGGTGTAATAATAAAAATTTCTACCACAACTGGGGCTCATCCACTGTAAGCAACAGAGGAGGAGAGAGACCTGTCTGTGTGAGCATATCACAAGATGACTATGAGCCACCAGTGTGATGCGGCTATGAAAAAGGCAAATGCTATCCTAGGATGCATTAGGCAAGGTATTTCCAGTAGAAATAGAGAAGTGTTAATGCCATTGTACAAGGCACTGGTAAGACCTCACTTGGAATAGTGCATACAATTCTGATCACCCATGTTCCAGAAAGATGAATTTAAACTAGAACAGGAGCAGAGAAGAGCTAGTAGGGTGATCAGAGGAATGGAGGGTTTATTTTATGAGAGGAGTCTACAAGAACCTGACTTGTTTAGTCTTTCAAAAAGAAGACTGAAAGGGTATATGATCACTCTCTATAAATACATGAGGGGGGGGGTGTAAATACAAGGGAGGGTGAAGAGCTATTTAAGATAAAGGGCAATGCTGGCACAAGAAAAAATGGATATAAACTGACAGTGAAGAAATTCAGGCTGGCAATTAGAAGAAGGTTTCTAATCATCAGAGGAATGAGGTTCTGGAACAGCCTCCCAATAAGCGCTGTTGGGGCAACCAACTTATTTAGTATTAAGAGAACGCTGGACAAATTTATGAGTGTGATTGTATGACTGAGGAGTGATGTATGCCCGGCTACATTGTGTGATGGTGGGGCCAGGGCTCAACAACCCTGGGACTCACCTCTGGTTTATGTCTTAGGTTCCTAAAGATCATGCATGCTTCACAGTTTCAGCTGGCCATCAGCGGGGGTCAGGAAGGGATCTCCTCCCATTTTCTGGAAGGGATTTTTAATCTCCTTCCCCTGAAGCATCAGAGATAGCTATGGCAAGAAATGGGATATTGGGCAGGGTGGCCCAGGGCTCTGAGCATTCTCCCTCTCTCATGGTTGGCTGGCTAGTTCTTGCTCTCATGCTCAGGATCTGGTCAGGGACTCTCTACTCCGGGGGACTAAGTCATCTATCTGCTGCCCTGACCGGGAAAACCAAGAAGTCTGCTGCTTGCCGGGGGCTAAGATTCGCGATGTGACAGAGAGACTGCCGAGACTCATCAAGCCCTCAGATCGCTACCCCTTCCTGCTTCTCCACGTGGGCACCAATGATACTGCCAAGAATGACCTTGAGCGGATCACTGCAGACTACGTGGCTCTGGGAAGAAGGATAAAGGAGTTTGAGGCACAAGTGGTGTTCTCGTCCAACCTCCCCGTGGAAGGAAAAGGCCTGGGTAGGGACCGTCGAATCGTGGAAGTTAACGAATGGCTACGCAGGTGATGTCGAAGAGAAGGCTTTGGATTCTTTGACCATGGGATGGTGTTCCATGAAGGAGGAGTGCTGGGCAGAGACGGGCTCCACCTTACGAAGAGAGGGAAGAGCATCTTTGCGAGCAGGCTAGCTAACCTAGTGAGGAGGGCTTTAAACTAGGTTCACCGGGGGAAGGAGACCAAAGCCCTGAGGTAAGTGGGAAAGCGGGATACCGGTAGGAAGCACAGGCAGGAATGTCTGTGAGGGGAGGGCTCCTGCCTCATACTTAGAATGAGGGGCGATCAGCAGGTTATCTCAAGTGCTTATATACGAATGCACAAAGCCTTGGAAACAAGCAGGGAGAACTGGAGGTCCTGGTGATGTCAAGGAATTATGACGTGACTGGAATAACAGAGACTTGGTGGGATAACTCACATGACTGGAGTACTGTCATGGATGGTTATAAACTGTTCAGGAAGGACAGGCAGGGCAAAAAAGGTGGGGCAGTAGCACTGTATGTAAGGGAGCAGTATGACTGCTCAGAGCTCCGGTACGAAACTGCAGAAAAACCTGAGTGTCTCTGGATTAAGTTTAGAAGTGTGAGCAACAGGAGTGATGTAGTGGTGGGAGTCTGCTGTAGACCACCGGACCAGGGGATGAGGTGGATGAGGCTTTCTTCCGGCAGCTCGCGGAAGCTACTAGATCGCATGCCCTGGTTCTCATGGGTGACTTTAATTTTCCTGATATCTGCTGGGAGAGCAATACAACGGTGCATAGACAATCCAGGAAGTTTTTGGAAAGTGTAGGGGACAATTTCCTGGTGCAAGTGCTAGAGGAGCCAACTAGGGGAGGAGCTTTTCTTGACCTGCTGCTCACAAACCAGGAAGAATTAGTAGGGGAAGCAAAAGTGGATGGGAATCTGGGAGGCAGTGACCATGAGTTGGTTGAGTTCAGGATCCTGACACAGGGAAGAAAGGTAAGCAGCAGGATACGGACCCTGGACTTCAGGAAAGCAGACTTCGACTCCCTCAGGGAACGGATGGGTAGGATCCCCTGGCGGACTAACATGAAGGGGAAAGGAGTTCAGGAGAGCTGCCTGTATTTCAAGGAATCCCTGTTGAGGTTACAGGGACAAACCATCCCGATGTGTCGAAAGAATAGTAAATATGGCAGGCGACCAGCTTGGCTTAACGGTGAAATCCCAGAGGATCTTAAACATAAAAGAGAAGCTTACAAGAAGTGGAAGGTTGGACATATGACCAGGGAAGAGTATAAAAATATTGCTTGGGCGTGTAGGAATGAAATCAGGAGGGCCAAATTGCACCTGGAGCTGCAGCTAGCAAGAGATGTCAAGAGTAACAAGAAGGGTTTCTTCAGGTATGTTGTCAACAAGAAGAAAGCCAAGGAAAGTGTGGGCCCCTTACTGAATGAGGGAGGCAACCTAGTGACAGAGGATGTGGAAAAAGCTAATGTACTCAATGCTTTTTTTGCCTCTGTCTTCACGAACAAGGTCAGCTCCCAGACTGCTGCGCTGGGCATCACAACATGGGGAGAAGCACAGCCCTCTGTGGAGAAAGAAGTGGTTTGTGTCTATTCAGAAAAGCTGGACGAGCACAAGTCCATGGGGCCGGACGAGTTGCATCCGAGAGTGCTAAAGGAACTGGCGGCTGTGATTGCAGAGCCATTGGCCATTATCTTTGAAAACTCGTGGCGAACGGGGGAAGTCCCGGATGACTGGAAACAGGCTAATATAGTGCCCATCTTTAAAAAAGGGAAGAAGGCTTGGGAACTACAGGCCAGTCAGCCTCACTTCAGTCCCCAGAAAAATCATGGAGCAGGTCCTCAAAGAATCAATCCTGAAGCACTTACATGAGAGGAAAGTGATCAGGAACAGTCAGCATGGATTCACCAAGGGAAGGTCATGCCTGACTAATCTAATCGCCTTCTATGATGAGATTACTGATTCTGTGGATGAAGGGAAAGCAGTGGATGTATTGTATCTTGACTTTAGCAAAGCTTTTGACACGGTCTCCCACAGTATTCTTGTCAGCAAGTTAAAGAAGTATGGGCTGGATGAATGCACTATAAGGTGGGTAGAAAGTTGGCTAGATTGTCGGGCTCAACGGGTAGTGATCAATGGCTCCATGTCTAGTTGGCAGCTGGTGTCAAGTGGAGTGCCCCAGGGGTCGGTCCTGGGGCCGGTTTTGTTCATTATCTTCATAAATGATCTGGAGGATGGTGTGGATTGCACTCTCAGCAAATTTGCAGATGATACTAAACTGGGAGGAGTCATAGATACGCTGGAGGGCAGGGATAGGATACAGAGGGACCTAGACAAATTGGAGGATTGGGCCAAAAGAAATCTGATGAGGTTCAATAAGGATAAGTGCAGGGTCCTGCACTTAGGACGGAAGAACCCAATGCACAGCTGCAGACTAGGGACTGAATGGCTAGGCAGTAGTTCTGCGGAAAAGAACCTAGGGGTGACAGTGGACGAGAAGCTGGATATGAGTCAGCAGTGTGCCCTTGTTGCCAAAAAGGCCAATGGCATTTTGGGATGTATAAGTAGGGGCATAGCGAGCAGATCAAGGGACGTGATCGTCCCCTTCTATTCGACATTGGTGAGGCCTCATCTGGAGTACAGTGTCCAGTTTTGGGCCCCACACTACAAGAAGGATGTGGATAAATTGGAAAGAGTCCAGCGAAGGGCAACAAAAATGATTAGGGGTCTGGAATACGTGACTTATGAGGAGAGGCTGAGGGAACTGGGATTGTTTAGTCTGCGGAAGAGAAGAATGAGGGGGGATTTGATAGCTGCTTTCAACTACCTGAGAGGTGGTTCCAGGGAGGATGGTTCTAGACTATTCTCAGTGGTGGAAGAGGACAGGACAAGGAGTAATGGTCTCAAGTTGCAGTGGGAGAGGTTTAGATTGGATATTAGGAAAAACTTTTTCACTAGGAGGATGGTGAAACACTGGAATGTGTTGCCTAAGGAGGTGGTGGAATCTCCTTCCTTAGAAGTTTTTAAGGTCAGGCTTGACAAAGCCCTGGCTGGGATGATTTAATTGGGGATGGGTCCTGCTTTTGAGCAGGGGGTTGGACTAGATGACCTCCTGAGGTCCCTTCCAACCCTGATATTCTATGATTCTATGATCTAATTGATCCCATTACATGGAATCAGGAAGGGATTTTCCCTGGGTCAGATTGGCAGTGATCTTGGGGGTGGAGTTGCCTTCCTCTGCAGCATGTGGGTGATGGTCACTTGCCAGGATTATCTGGGTATAGCTCATTTAATCATTTCCCTGCCATGGCAGGGGCCTCAAGCAATGGTGCACCTCAGTCTTGCTTATTCTCTGCCAGAGGCATATAATAATCTAGCCTCCTGTGGGTCTCATTTCCATTACTGGGGTTAGTGTGTGGGTGCTGGCTAGTGGGGGGAGGGGGGACCTGAGATACTCAGGTCAGACTAGAGCAGAGGCCCGCACCGCTTCCAGCAGCTCCCATTGGCCTGGAGCAGTGAACCGCGGCCAATGGGAGCCGTGATCTGCCAAACCTGCCTGGCCCGGCAGGAGCTTTCCCTGCACAAGCAGCAGAACAAGTTTGGGAACCACTGGACTAGAGGATCCGGTGGTCCCTTCTGGCTTTAATCTCTATGTCTCTAGGAATACTGATCCAAAAATAATGAGTGGATTGCATGAGATTCTGCTATTTGGTTTAACCCTTAAATTCTGGTTTACCTACATCTTGTGTGTGCTTTCATCTCTTTTTCCTATTATTCCCCCTATCACTCCCTCCCTCTAAACTCTGATCCTCCTACCTCATTGCCTGATGTTCCTTCTCTCATCCACAGGCTATTCCTATCTTCTTTCTATGTCCATTACTTATGGTTAGTTTGTTTTTTACACCATTTCCTTAGTAATGACTCAATACAGATTTGTTGACATTCCTAATCTATAGCAAGGCCTCAGGAAACTGATTCGGAAAAAGAAAAGGAGTACTTGTGGCACCTTAGAGACTAACCAATTTATTTGAGCATAAGTTTTCGTGAGCTACAGCTCACTTCATCGGATGTATGCATAACCTTTACTATATCTGCTGACATTCTCATTTTGTTCCTAACGTAGATGTCAGGTATAATGGCAAATATGCTCTCATTAGGTGCATTAGTGCCCGAAAATGCCAACACAATTCAATTCAATTCAAAGGTCAGCTATTTTGAGAAGGGGACAACATATTTCTAAGTTCTTCAGAGTTCCTACCAGTCTTCCATAAACTAATGTTTTCTCCCTGTCCATCTTTCACTGTGCTGAAGTCAAGTACAATCCGGTCAACATTTTGGAGTCCTGAGATAGGACAAATTATTTCATGCTATTGAAAAACACTTGCTTTAGTCAGGGTCAGTTCAAACATGCTTACAGAATTATAGTAGGTCACCCAAGTGAGTAAGACCCAAGATGCAGTGTGTGACGATCTAGAACAGGGTGATGGCATTTGCCTGAAACACCCTACTAGCAGGCCCAGATCTTACTGGGGGAATGTTAAAGAATGTATGCTGACTCCCTGAAGCAGGTGGCTGTTTATCCTGGCCATATATAAGAAAGGTAAGTCTCTCTCCAGAGAGAGTAGCACTTAGAACCTGCCAGCCAAAATCAGTGCCCCATGGTGCTAGCCTCTATACAAAACACAGCAAAAGAGTCTCCACCCTCAAGAGTCTGCAATCTAACTAGAGAGATGGAGAAAGGGTGGGAAAAAGAAAATATTATTGTCCCCATTTTTTCATGTGAGGGAACTGAGGCGGAGAGAGATTAAAATGACTTGGCCAAGGTCACAAAGGAAGTTTGTGACAGGGCCAGGAATTGAACCCAGATCTCCTAATAGCCCAGTATGTTCACCAAAAGACCATTAGTCTTCCCTTAGAGAGGTATTCTTTCTTAGCTGTAATGAAAAGCCATTTTCAACACAACAGAATCCTAACACATAATACCCTCTAAATGAGCTGCCTTGGCAACACCCTGATCTGTAAATAATAAACTGGACCTGGCCATCTGGAGTGGCTGAATTACATGTTCCATTGACCCTTCAGCAACCTTGTTTGCTGTAGCTAGACTCCCTGACACTACAATTGCACTGAAACTGCAGCGTGCGCATATCTAATGAGCAGAACTCTCAAAATTGGTGACTGTTTAGTTTATTGTTTACTCAGTGAAGAGCAAGTGGGAAGCTGGTTGCACAGTGTAAGTTCAGTTATAATTTCCAAGAAAATTCTCAGTAATCAGTCATAGTTAATGACTTGTTTGATGATAGAGTGTCAAAAGGAAAAGGCCAATGAGTTTCATTAATGCTCTAGCAAATTAGTTGTTAACTACATTAACCACCACCTTTGCCAGTGAAAACCATAATTAACAGAATATTAGTAAATGAGCTGTTTTCCAAAAGAAAATATTGCAGTAAGCTGGGTTGAGCAAGTATGAGCGCATGTTATATTGCATAGCTTTACAAAATTAAATAAAGGTAGCTACAGGCGAATACAGGGTATTTTGCCAGGCATGCAGTATAATTTTTTCTCCCTACTTGCCGGAATCAAGAAGACTGCAAGTTCCCCCAGCTTAAAAGCAACTTTAAAATATATTTACCTGCTCCCTCTACTACAGGGTAACAAGAACCTGATTCTCACTGGTTTTATTCTTGTTCAATATGTTGGCTCAGAATGAACCCTCCCGTGATTAAACATGCAGACACAACCTTATGGGAGGAAGGAGCTCAGAGGAGGAGCTCTCTGAGGGTGAAGATCTTTCACTGCTGCTGGAAAAGGGCAATGGGCCAGTCCTCAAACCAGGCAGCTCTCAAAAATCCTGTGCCTTTTCACTGGCTCGGCTGTGCCCGTACTACACATTATCCTAAAATATGCCTCAGTTACCTTTAAAACACTACACCAGGGATTAACTTATTTTACTTTAGGACTTGTCAACATGGTCAGGGTGTCATTTCTAAAGCACACTGATGTGTTTCATGTTAATTATCTGTGTAAACCCTGACGGTGGGCTTTAAGGTAGTGCTGTTTGAAACACTGTTAAAGTGCACTACAGAACTTTTAGTGCACACGAACAGGGTCTACGTGGCCAATTAATATGCAACATTAGTTCACTTTAGAAGTCACACCCCCCACAAAATACATTACCCCACTACGTAGACAAGCTCTTACCGCTCCAACTGTGTAATACACTAGTTCAGTTTTAAAAACAAGATGAGTTTAACAGTCTGGCTACATTTCTGAAGGAAGTCAACTGTTTTGCTGTTCTCCAGTTCAGAAATATTCTTTTAATCAAGGCAGAATTCAGCCCATAATACTTAAAACTATCAGAAAACAAAATGAATGCCACTGATGAACAGCAAAGGACAACCTTTCAAAGTAACAGCCGTGTTAGTCTGTATTCGCAAAAAGAAAAGGAGTACTTGTGGCACCTTAGAGACTAACCAATTTATTTGAGCATGAGCTTTCGTGAGCTACAGCTCACTTCATCGGATGCATACCGTGGAAACTGCAGCAGACTTTATATATACACAGAGAATATGAAATAATACCTCCTCCCACCCCACTGTGGAGGAGGTATTATTTCATATTCTCTGTGTATATATAAAGTCTGCTGCAGTTTCCACGGTATGCATCCGATGAAGTGAGCTGTAGCTCACGAAAGCTCATGCTCAAATAAATTGGTTAGTCTCTAAGGTGCCACAAGTACTCCTTTTCTTTTACAGGACAACCTGTTCATTCATCAAAGTTGTTGCTGACTACAAGCCTTGGAGACAGAGTATGGATTACTATAAGTTTTGAAGGAATATAGGAGAAAGGTTTTATTTATATAGTCATTATATGAATAAGACCACAACTCAGGTTAACCAAGCTAAAATTACAAGAAGTACTAACCTTCATATTCTCAGACCTCAGGACATAACATGCTCACTTGCAGGAGTTATGAAAAATAACCACTATATTAAAGTAACATTCAGTTAGGCATGCAATGGGATGAAATATCCTTTCAAGCATCTGGTTTTAGCCATTTAAAATACAGGGCACGAGAATAGATTGCCATACCAAAACAGAACAATGCTTATACAGTTTGATAAAGCAATTTTATGAACTAAACAAAGTTTAAAAAGAAATATGATCGTATGAGAGAAATATCTAGGCTTCATATGTTAATAAACTTGCCTCCAAGAAATTACTACCTATCTATTGTGCAGCACCAGCCCACAACATTTTAGCACCCGAGGTGGGGAGCTCAAATGACGCTCCCGCCCCCTTGCTTGGGCCAAAACTTTGAAAGGTCTCAATTCTACTTTCTTCCTGTTCTACTCCTCTCATGGTACTGCTCTGCTACCTATCCCAATAAAGGAGAACTAACAACTTAAAATGCCTTGTTCAAAAATTTTAAGTAACACTTAACTTTCAAACGCCTGAACAGCAAGTGTAACTTTTCTTGTCTGCATAGTAAACACTGGCATTTTTATCTGTTTGAATAATCAAAGTGGTGCTTTCCGTGCCTTCTTGGTTGCAAAGATTTGATCTGCTTCCTGCTGAAGGTCCACAGTCTGGGCCAGCTCATGCTCTATTGAGATGGTTGCAAGGCTGACCAGCCTCTCCTGTGTCATTGTGGAACGTAGATGTGTTTTTATTAACTTCAGCTTGGAGAAGCTGCATTCTCCACTGGCAACTGTTACAGGAAGTGTTAGAAGTATGCGCAGAGCAACAAAAGCATTTGGAAAGAGGGTGGTCATCTTATGTGTGTACATATATTCCAGAACAGCCTTTGGAGTTGATCCTGCTGAAATGTATCTTGAAAGGGCTTTCAGTTCATCACCTAAATCACTCACATCAATATCGCGCATGTCATCATGTGTCACGGTCTCCAGTGCCCTCCATTGCTGGTGTAGGTCTTCTTCAGGTATAGTGAGAAGTTAAGGAATATCATACAACATCCCAAATATACTGCTGTGTTCCCTGAGCTGCATGAAATGTTCAACTGACTGTATTGCACAATCTAGAATCTGGTTAAAGAATTCAACTTTGAATTGTGTTTGGGGTCTCATATGGGACTATCCCGTGCCTCGAAATCAAAATGTCTTCTTTTTCGGTGACTCTTGTATTCTTGAATGGGTGGGAAAATAGCTTCAGTGTGAAGTTCCTCTGCCAACTTCTGTGCACTCTTCAGAACATTTTGAAATCCCTCATCTGACCGGTAAGACTGTAGGTATGACTTTGCTTTGTCCAGTTGTTCCATTGCTCCAGATATATCAAGGTCAACACCTTGGAATCTCTTGCCTACAACAATTATTTCAAACAGTATGTCATGCCACAACACTAAGCCACACAGAAATTGGAAGTTATGCATATTTCTGGTGATTCCATTTCCCTCTGCCACTGTTCTCCCATGAACAGTTTCTGTCATAGCATTATCCTCCATAATGGCAACTATGGCATCATCTATCTTCCCAATTTGGTGTTTGATAGGTTTTATCACCTCCACTCGACCTTCCCATCATGTGGCATTCAGTGGTTTCAGTGTCAGAGAGGATGTTCCCAGATGTTGCTTCGAAATTTTCCATCGATGAGTTGATGCAGAGAAAAATACATAGATGTTTTGAATTACATTAAAAAACTCAGCAGCCTCAATAGAAGCTGATGCTGCATCACTGAGCACCAAGTTCAATGAATGAGAACTGCATGGGACAAAAAAAAACAGCTCGAGGGTTTAACTCTCGGATCTGTCTCTGCACTCCTCTGTTCTTTCCTCTCATGCTGGCACCATTATCGTAGCCCTGACCTCTCATGTCAGCTATCGCAATTCCTGTATCTTCCAGCTTTTTAAGAAGCACATTTGTCGTACCAGCTCCTGTAGTATCATCAATGTCAATAAATTCTAGAAAATACTCTGACAGTCACCATTGCAGGGACATTTTCACTAGGTTCTGTTGTTGTTACAAAACTCACCATTAAAGTCATTTATTCCATATGGCTGATGTCAGGTGTGCAGTCCAGAACAACAGAGTAATATCTTGCTGACTTCACATCTGCCACAATCTTCTGTTTGACTTTTGTTGCCAGTAACTGTATGATCTCATTTTGAATGGTTTTTCCAAGGTAGTGGTGTGTGTACATTCCTTGGGTGGTGACTCTTCTTAGATGCTCCTGGAGTACAGCATCAAATTCAGCTATCAGCCCACAATTTTAAGGAAGTTACCATTGTTTGGCACATACAGCTGATCTGAAGTGCCACGCAGTGCTAGGTTTTGGGTAGCAAGCATTCTCACAATGGCAATGAGCCTTTTCAGAACATTTTGCCAGTAGACAGACTCTGATGCAATCTTCTCTTGATGCTGATCATCTATGGTGGCCTTTAACCTTAGTCTCATCTCAAGCTCTTTCCACCTATGGAATGCTCTCTGGTGATTTGCTGCCTTCTCATGGCATGTGAGATTTCTAGCCAGATGTTTCCAGTCCTCCAGTCCTGTAGAACACAATGTGGCTGTTTCAGGGTTCCTTCCCCATTCTGAACTCTAGGGTACAGATGTGGGGACCCACATGAAAGATCCCCTAAGCTTATTCTTTCCAGCTTAGGTTAAAAACTTCCCAAAGGTACAAACTTTGCCTTGTCCTTGAACAGTATGCTGCCACCACCAAGCGTTTTAAACAAAGAACAGGGAAAAGAGACCACTTGGAGACATCTTCCCCCCAAATATCCCTCCCCCAAGCCCTACACACCCCCTTTCCTGGGGAGGCTTGAGAATACTATCCTAACCAATATGTTACAAAATCATCAAAGACCCAAACCCCTGGATCTTGGAACAATGGAAAAATCAGTCAGGTTCTTAAAAGAAGGATTTTATTTAATAAAAAAAGGTAAAAATCATCTCTGTAAAATCAGGATGAAAAATACTTTACAGGGTATTCAGATTCAAAACACATAGGATCCCCCTCTGGGCAAAACCTTAAAGTGACAGAAAACAGGAATAAACCTCCCTCCTAACAAGGAAAATTCACATAAAACCAAAGAAACTAATCCGCCTTGCCCGGCCTCTCTCAGTCCCAAGAGAGAACAACCATGTAAACAAAGAGCACAAACAAAAGCCTTCCCCACTCCTACCCCACAAGATTTGAAAGTATGTTATCCCCTTATTTGTCCTTTGGGTCAGCTGCCAGCCAGGTTAGCTGAGCTTCTTAACCCTTTACAGGTAACAGGATGTTGCCTCTGGCCAGGAGGGATTTTATAGCACTGTATACAGAAAGGTGGTTACCCTTCCCTTTATATTTATGACAGGCTGGAACATTAGACTGGAAGAGTTTGCAAACAAAACAGTATTCAGCATTCTGGGTTTTTGAGTACATAAAAGGGAAGAAGGAGGATCCTGGGAACTACAGGCCAGTCAAGCCTCACCTCAGTCCCCAGAAAAATCATGGAGCAGGTCCTCAAGGAATCAATCCTGAAGCACTTACATGAGAGGAAAGTGATCAGGAACAGCCAGCATGGATTCACCAAGGGAAAGTCATGCTTGACTAATCTAATCGCCTTCTATGATGAGATTACTGGTTCTGTGGATGAAGAGAAAGCAGTGGATGTATTGTTTCTTGACTTTAGCAAAGCTTTTGACAGTCTCCCACAGTATTCTTATCAGCAAGTTAAAGAAGTATGGGCTGGATGAATGCACTATAAGGTGGATAGAAAGTTGGCTAGATTGTTGGGCTCAACGGGTAGTGATCAATGGCTCAATGTCTAGATGGCAGCCGGTATCAAGTGGAGTGCCCCAAGGGTCGGTCCTTCATAAATGATCTGGAGGATGGTGTGGATTGCACTCTCAGCAAATTTGCAGATGATACTAAACTAGGAGGAGTGGTAGATACGGTGGCAGGTAGGGATAGGATACAGAGAGACCTAGACAAATTGGAGGATTGGGCCAAAAGAAACCTGATGAGGTTCAACAAGGATAAGTGCAGAATCCTGCACTTAGGATGGAAGAATCCAATGCACAGCTACAGACTAGGGACCAAATGGCTAGGCAGCAGTTCTGTGAAAAAGGACCTAGGGGTGACCGGGGACGAGAAGCTGGATATGAGTCAACAGTGTGCCCTTGTTGCCAAGAAGGCCAATGGCATTTTGGGATGCATAAGTAGGGGCATAGCGAGCAGATTGAGGGACGTGATTGTTCCCTTCTATTCGACATTGATGAGGCCTCATCTGGAGTACTGTGTCCAGTTTTGGGCCCCACACTACAAAAAGGATGTGGAAAAATTGGAGAAAGTCCAGTGAAGGGAAACAAAAATGATTAGGGGTCTGGAACACATGACTTATGAGGAGAGACTGAGGGAACTGGGATTGTTTAGTCTGCGGAAGAGAAGAATGAGGGGGGATTTGATAGCTGCTTTCAACTACCTGAGAGGTGGTTCCAAAGAGGATGGTTCTAGACTATTCTCAGTGGTAGAAGTGACAAGACAAGGAGTAATGGTCTCAAGTTGCAGTGGGGGAGGTTTAGGTTGGATATTAGGAAAAACTTTTTCACTAGGAGGGTGGTGAAACACTGGAATGCGTTACCTAGGGAGGTGGTAGAATCTCCTTCCTTAGAAGTTTTTAAGGTCAGGCTTGACAAAGCCCTGGCTGGGACGATTTAATTGGGGATTGGTCCTGCTTTGAGCATGGGTTGGACTAGATGACCTCCTGAGGTCCCTTCCAACCCTGATATTCTATGATTCTATGAAACAATGGCCTCTCCACTTTGTCACCATTGGGGATTTCATGCCAGTTGGATGGAAATTTCTATTTTCATTGTCTTTGGGGAACATGAAGTTTTTCACTTGCTGTGGCCCATGCAGTACAAGGAAGTCCCCCAGGCTACCGCTCCAGTGTCCTGGATTATCAGTGGACAGTGTCCACAATCCTGGATCATCTAGACTTAAGGAACTAAACTCAGCAGCAGCTGTTTCTTGCATCTCCACCACACTCTTCTCTGACCTACACTTTTCTTCAGGAATGTGCATGGTTACATCCATTTGAGAAGGAGATATGGATGCTGCAGTAGCTGCCAGGTCACCTGCACTCTAACTGGAAGATCAGGCATCTCCTCACCACTCACATCCTCACTGGGCCAGAAGTCTCACCGTGAACATTTTTGTTTCTGTATCTCAGGAGAGCTCCGTCCTGCTTAGATAGAAAAGCTTCCTTTGCTTTCTTTCTTTTTCTGACTGCTGCCCCAGAGGGGAGTTGTCTTCTTTCACTCATGACTACTGTCTGTGCCAGCTATAGTGGCTCTCAACACTCAGTTGAAGGGGACAAATAAGCAGGCTGGTAGCAGAGCCTGAGGGAGGGAAGATATCAGCATCTTAAGGGCCTAACTGGCTACTACTTCTTCAGTTGACTGCCTGTTCTCCTCAAGTGGGTTCAGGGAAGCAGCAGGAAACAGGAAGCTCCCTGAGAAGCTGGTGTTAATCAGTCCAGGCTCTTGGGGGTGCCAGAGAAGTACATAAGAGGCTCCTCCTCCTCTCTCTCCCCCTGCAGGTCCTGCTGCTTTCTGTTATTCCCTCTCACCTTTTCTCCTGCCTGCCTGTTAGGTCTCTTGTGCCCTCCTTCCTCCAGCCCAGCACTCGACCATCTCTGTGCATCTAGAGCAGAGAGAATACATATCCACCAGCAGCAGAAACAATTTTCTACACTCTGGGTTCTAGTGGCACCCCCCCGCCCTGACAGTCTGGCACCTGAGGCAGCCACCTCAGTTTGCCTCATGGTAAGGCCAGCCCTGCTATTGTGTTTCTAAAGGTAAGTGAAGGGTCATGAGTGATTCCATTCCTGACTATTTCTAGCAATTATTATCACAGAATTCTATTATCACAGAATTACAGAATGAAAAAGATTTTTAAAAGAAGATAAAATAGTGTCATTCAAATATTGTAGCAGAAAAAAGTATTCTGTTAGATAAAGATTTAACTTAATTTTTTTAAGGATTAAAATTAATGTGGTGGTGTGTAGTTCTAGTTTTGTAGCAATCTGTACTCAGCTTCTCACTTGGGGGGGGGATGTTTTGTTTTGGTTTTTTATTATTTAAGATTAATGGATCAGAGCTTGCTCTACGCAATTTTAATGAACTGAAAAACATCCCTAGATTATTTACTATGTGTAAGTGCTATTATTGACTGTGCTATTACAGATTTATTATGTTGTTAAAAGTTAATGTTGTAATTGCTTCCGTTTTCCTGAAGCTAAAATGGACCAATGGTGTTAGTAATTCAAAGAGACCTAAGAGAGTTCTAAACCTCAGGATGATAGGCACATGTCTGGCAACAAACCTAACCAGGAGACAAAAAATTAAAGGGACTGTAATACAGGGGAGCACATATTAAAAAAAAAAAACAAAGAGGGGATGCATTTCTCACAGTTTGTGTGCATACATCATAACACACTTGTTACAGATAAAATCCACCCCCCAAGAAAACCTTTGTTAAGATGAAGTTATGGTTAAGAAAAAAATATATCTGCTACTTAAGGATAGCAAGTTTTTGAGTATACTGAAGCTTAAAAAAATGGGAAAGAAAAACATTCAAAATGAGGTTTCAGAGTTGTAGCCATGTTAGTCTGTATCAGCAAAAAGAACAAGGAGTTCTTGTGATACCTTAGAGACTAAAAATTTGGGCATAGGCTTTGGTGGGCTATGACCCACTTCGTCAAATGCATGGAGTGACAATACAGTAGGCATGTATAAATATACAGCACACAAAAAGATGGGAGTTGCCTTACCAAGTGTGTGGGGTCAATGCTAACGAGGCCAATTCAATCAAGGTGGATGTGGCCTATTTCCAACAGTTGACAAGAAGGGGTGCTAGCACCTTGATTGAATTAGCCTTGTTAGCACTGACCCTCCCACCCCCACCACTTGGTAAGGCAACTCCCGTCTTTTCATGTGCTATATATTAACCCCTGCCTACGGTATTTTCACTCCATGCATCTGATGAAATGGGTCATAGCCCATGAAAGCTTATGCCCAAATAAATTTGTTAGTCTCTAAGATGCCACAATTACTCCTTGTTCTTTTTATTCAAAACTAGGAAATTCCAGTTCTGATCTCCACTGCCTCTTCTCCTTGTCTAATCTTGACTTGGAGACTCATTACTGAAGAGAGATTATAGGGGGTTCTGCCCTCCTTATTTCCTCCTCCTCATTGCCTCACCGAGAGCCACCACTGTATAACTGAAAAGTACAGTGAGAAATTCTCTGTCTCTGCCTTTCTGCAGCTGCTCAGAAACATCCCCAGTGGCCCACCACCCCAAGTGAGTGAGACAAACTGAGTTGTTGAGCAAAGGTGGCTTTTTGTGTGTGTGCGCATGTGAGAGGAGATAAACACCACAATTGCCCAGAGATTTCATAGAATATCTTTCGGCAGTTTTGCACCTGAGATGACAAACGCTGAAAACTTGTTTCCAGAAGAATCCACACAGTTCTAAAGCAGTGCAAATACCATTTGTAACAGATACAGGAATGATTCTGTCTCTCTCTTTCTAAGTCTCCAGTTACTAAAACTTAAGTAGCTGTACAAGTTTCAACCCTAACTTCTATTCAGATGAGCAGGTTTTAGACACTATGTATGGTCTTCAGTAGGAAAAAGGTGTATTCTTAATATGATTTGGCAGGTCCAGGGCAAATCTAGGACTCCTCCATTAGCATTTAACTGGAGCTGCTAGCTCATGTGAAAACTACAAACTGCCTTGTGTTCACTATGATTTTACCAATCGGCTCCAACTCCATAGTGCTCCAGGGCTGGAACACCCAGGGAAAAAAATAGTGGGTGCTCAGCACCCACCAACAGACCCACCAATCAACTCCTCCCCATCGTTTCCTGCTCACCACTGATCAGCTGTTCAGTGATGGGCAGGAGGTGCTGGGGAAGAGTGGGGGCAGAAAGAGGCAGAGTGAGGGTGGGGCACACTCAGAGGAGAGGATGGAACAGGGCTGGAAGGGGCAGGGTGGGGGTGGGGCAGGAGGAGGTAGGGTGAGGGCTTGGGTGGGGGAATGGTAGGACTTGGGGCAGAGTGGGGGTTGAGGGGTACCCCCAGTGCCTCTGATTTTACCTTGTTAGTTAACTCGAGTTAAGATCCATGAGGCAGAACTCTATTTCACACACAAAACAGCAAGAACTTCTGTTCCACTTGCCTTTAAGTTATCTAGACAACCTTGAAGTCAAACAATTGAGGCCATCAAAGTCAAAATTTGTAAAATCAGTAGGATAGTTTACTATGAATTACTGTAATATCACCACAATTTAGGTGCATATACAAAGTCAGATTGTGAACCTCACACTCACATGGGTGAACTTATTTAAGCCAAAAAGGTTACAGGAGTTCTCATGGAGAAACTGCTAGTTAGTTCAACTAAGGGGTTCTGTAGCAGGGTGCTGCTGCAAAAGCACCTAATTAGCCCCTGCTCAGCCAGCTCCAATCAAGAGAAATAGGTTGGGGCTGGTGTAACAGGTATGATGCCTGGCCTGGGGATTGGCTCCGCCTGTGGGCCTGACAAGCCAGCAGTTATAAAGAATGGGCAATCTCCTAGCTGCAGGCTGACTGCTAGCCAAAGAGGGAACTAACCCTGTAAACCTTTGTCATAAATATAAAGGGAAGGGTAAACCCCTTTAAAATCCCTCCTGGCCAGAGGAAAAATCCTCTCACCTGTAAAGGATTAAGAAGCTAAAGGTAACCTCGCTGGCACCTGACCAAAATGACCAATGAGGAGACAAGATACTTTCAAAAGCTGGGAGAAGGGAGAAAAACAAAGGGTCTGTGTCTGTCTGTCTGCTGGTTTTGCCGGGGACAGAACAGGAATAGAGTCTTAGAACTTAGTCAGTAATCTAGCTAGGTATGTGTTAGATTATGATTTCTTTAAATGGCTGAGAAAATAGCTGTGCTGAATAGAATGAATATTCCTGTCTGTGTGTCTTTTTTGTAACTTAAGGTTTTGCCTAGAGGGATTCTCTATGTTTTGAATCTAATTACCTTGTAAGGTATTTACCATCCTGATTTTACAGAGGTGATTTTTTTCTTCTTCTATTAAAAGTCTTCTTGTAAGGAAACAATGTTTTTTTCATTGTTCTAAGATCCAAGGGTTTGGGTCTGTGGTCACCTATGCAAATTGGTGATGATTTTTACTAACTCTTCCCCAGGAAGTGGGGTGCAAGGAGGAGGATTTTGGGAGGAAAGATGTTTCCAAACTGCGTTTTTTCAGGAACCCAGATAAAGTTTGGTGGTGGCAGTGGAAGTCCAAGGGCAAAGGGTAAAATAGTTTGTACCTTGGGGAAGTTTTAACCTAAGCTGGTAAAAGGTAAGCTTAGGAGGTTTTCATGCAGGTCCCCACATCTGTACCCTAGTTCAGAGTGGGGAAGGAACCTTGACAGCCTTGTAAATAGCTCAACACTGGTGGTGTGAGAACTGTGTGTGTAAAAGCCACAGGTGCTGTGTAACAGGAAGCCTCTCTGAGCTTTATTGGGGTAGTCAGGGGGCCCAGAAAGAGGGGCAGGCAGAGGACGCTGTTACAGGTTCATATTTGGACATAAAGTTTACAAAACAAATTCACTTGCCTAAAAGTTGCTATGAAACTTGGCTCCTCTGCAGGGTTTATTCCTGCCACATTGTCATTATTTTAAAAATTTCATCTCACTTTGCTAGCTGATTTTTTTTTAAATTTCCAACAAAAGCAAAAATGTTACATTTTTCTCTTCAAATTTTCCCACCTACAGGAAATGGCCTTTATGATGATAGAACAAGAACTGCCATGCAGCCTCACATCCTCCCTTGTCTCTCTGAAAACCAAAGGAGAACTGGGATGAGAGACCAGGAATCTTCCACAACATGAGCAGGGGAGAAAGAAAGTCCAACCAGTCCATAGGGCTTTCTACACTGAATTTTTTTGTTATAACAAGCCAAACTGAAATCTAGCTCAGAGCATAGAGTTATCAGCCTCACTAACATGATACATAAAGCCTTCTAGCCAGATGGAGTGGCACTGAACTCTTAAAGGAGGCTGCCTCCTCTCCCAGCCAGAGGACGAATGTAAAATGAGGAAAGGCATGGATAAAGTAAGGGAGCAGGCAATTGACAATATCTGAGGTTAGACCTGAAGGAGCAGAGGGACTACTTGGCATTTGTCTTTCAGCAGAGCTGTTGTTGCCAGGGAAATATGTTAGAATGCATGAGCGTCTGCACCATTACAACATATCAAATATTTTTAATTAAAAAAACCTACCAAGAATTAAATTAAATTCAGCTTCACAAACAATTTATAAAAATCAATTACAGGGTGAGCTGCTTAAAATGATAACATTGCATATAATGGAGATTCTATAGCATCTTCCCCATTCTCCCAGTTATACAGTCAATGAATTAAATATGTACTGAGACAACATACTTTACATACATAAACTGCAAGACCTTTATCCCAGGGTTCTGTGACTTGGGTGCTCCATATTTTAAGTGTGGAATGCTGAATAGTATGGTAACTTGAAGGCTCTGACAAGAAGGTCAACAGATTCTGCTTAGCATTCTCAAACGTGTAATTAGAAATATATTTATACTGGAAGATTCAGCCTTACTGAATCACACACTTGGACCAAATTAAATTATCTCAAACATGAGAAGCCATTATCAGGTTTATGTCTTTTTTCTGCTCAGTCTAGCCTGGCATAACCACAGACAAACAGAGTTTAATCAAGGAATGCTTATTAAGCTGCAGGTTTGTGCAGTTTCTGGGAAAATATAGAAATAGAAACATTTTCTATCAGTCAAGGAGGATATTTTAACTCTGCCACTTGTATTTAAAAAAAAGTAGAACCAGCCTGAGCTTGAATAAATACACGTGGTGAGCAAATTTACTATGCTTTTGTGCTTTGTTAACTCACCCCCTTATACTGAAGTTTGTTCTATTTTCCCTGACTGTGTGACCCACCTATAATACTTTGTCCATTGTTATAGAATGCTAATTACCTTCAGTGATTGCATCCATATTATTTACCCTACTCACTATTCTTGTTAACCTGGGAAATATGTATATTTAAAAGCCTTTCAAGTTTGACAAAGGGCTAGATTGTCACAGCTCTTACATGGCTGTGCCAGGGAGGAAAAAGGATTAAGGTAGTCTTCCTTGTGCCCCTGTTCAAATTTTGACTTTGGCTAGGATGGGAAGAGCAGGGGACATGCCCCAGACACTCCCTATCGTGAGCTCGTGTGTCAGGAAAGGACAAGAAATGATGGCGAGTGGGAGGAGTCCTGGAGTAGCTGGCCAGGGGCACAGTGGGGAGGAAACTAGGGGTAAAGGAATTTATTCTTCCCCCGGAGTAAAAGGGAGCAGGGGAGAAATTGTGACCATATCAAAATTCATTCCCTGATTTGCTCCTGGGGCACTGCACTGCAACTACACCCCAACACCCCCAACCTCTTCTTTATCTAGGACAGGTTGCAAAGTTATAGTCTAGACCACTATGAGGATAATATAATCTAGAGTTAATTGGACCCAGGCCTGCAGTCCTTGCCCACCCCCACACCCCCCAATGGGAGAGAACAATACCTATTCAAGTACAAACATGGGAGAAAAATTAAGAACCAGTAAGACGAATATGCAATTTATAAGGGTACTAACTGCACTTCTTTCAATCATTACAATTACACAACTTCAGCTATATGAATAACATAGCTGAAGTTGACGTACTTAGATCTACTTACTGCAGTGTCTTCACTGCGGTAAGTCGACAGCTGATGCTCTCCCATCGACTACCTGTGCCTCTCGCCCTGGTGGAGTACCAGAGTCTATGGGAGAGCTCTCGATTTATCACATCTAGTCTATGCAATACAATGTACGTAACCCTTCTTCCCGTCAGAGTTGGCGGGAACAAGGGCCAGGTTCAGTATCTAGGGGTTCCACTCCAATAACACAATGCAAAACCGGCTCGAGCCCCCAGCCAGTGACCTGAAACAAATATATACCATCCCCGCTGGGCACCTCTAAGAGGCAATACTTCCCCTCTCACAAGTCTGAGTGTAGCAAAAGCCTTTTAATAAAAGAGAGAAACAATGTGGTATTATGTTGGGGAAACACCACCAACAGGATTCATAACACAACCCATGAGCAAAAAACCCACCCCAAGCAAACTGGGGTGTGTCCTTTCCCTTTGGTTCTTGAATCCAGCAACCCAAAGTCACCCAAAGTCCCACAACCCAAAAGTCTCTGTCCCTGGTCAGCGCAGCTCCAGAGTTCGAAAGTTTATCTGCAGAGTTTTACCTCCCAACCTGGGTTGAGATGGGTTGGGGGGTTAAGGGGCACTTTAGGTGGTCCAAAGCCAATAGCCCCACCTCTCCATAGGGCTCCGCTCCACTCCACTCGCCATCCCATGAATCACTCCACTCTGCCAGCCACCCCCAGGAGCTGCTCCAGCTGTCCCGCAAACTGCTCTGCAAAATATCTTCAAGCCCCCCCTACCCCCCACTACTTAACACAACACTCAGTAATTTCAGCTCTTAGTAAGTTTAGCTCTTTTGTGATTTCAGCTTGTAGTAAGGGAGCCTCAGTGCTGGTGCACCATTGGCCCAAAGTGAATTCAGCTCAGCAGCCTGTAACTAGACTCCTAATAGAATCAAAATTAGCTCTGATATTCCACAGTGGAGAGAGGAGGCAGTGCAATTAGCATATAATGCCCTCACCAGGGGGCCCATACCACCAGGTATTAATACCTGTCCCCAACCTCTCTCAATTCACTGAGTTTTTGAAGCCATGTCCCTTGCCTAGCAAGTGCTATTTACTTGATGGCGAGTCCCTCCATCATAACAAAAGGCCAAGTACAGTTCCACTGTCCTTGATTCACATAATCAGGATAACAACAATTTATTCTTCCTGCCCCAATAACAGAGAAACTGGGGATCCCACAGCAGCCAAAGTGACCATTTGGGCAGGTATGGGCTCATGCTAGGTGGGGTGGGTGTGCCTATGCAACTGAGATCAGCCCCTGAAGTTTTCTTCCACAACTTGCCACACCTCACCACCAGATGTCAGGGTGGAGCTCATCCTGACTGCTTACATGTATATTGGATGGAATAATATAAAGTCATTGTGCACAGCTGCAGCCTTGCTGGAAAAAAGAAAAGTCTAGAAGTCTCCCTGGATAGCTCAAAGAAGACATCCATCCACTCAGCATCCATCAGTGCTAAATGAAGAAAACAGTGTAGGCTGCACTAGGAAGGGGCAATAACAAAATAATCCCTCCTCAAAAAGTGGGTGATGCTAGCTGACACCTGGTGAATAAAGTTGCCCTCCCCAACAGAAACCCAAATGGAGGGTAGGCAATGAAAACATTATCTGCTCTTCTTCCGGACTGCCAGGCTAAACTGGTGAAATTTACATTTCTCTACTCCTGCAAAAATGAATCTCCCAATCCTCTCCTGCTACTAGAAAACCTAAATAAGTGCCCAATCCTGAAGAGAAACACCCTGTGCAGGGTTACACACTAGTAAACTAAGTGCTAGCTTTGGCCAAGGCCATAGGCATTCGCTATGGACTGACAAACTCTTAGCTGGAAACCAAACCAGCTCACCTGTAGCTTAGTTTTATTTAAAGTGGGTATTTATTTAAAGTAGGTATAGTCTTAGAATAATGTATTTAGATTCTGAAATGCTTGTAAATCGTTACATATATTAATCTCACAGGTAGTGTGTCTGTATTCCACTCTACAAGGTAAAATATAAGATTGTTTTATCATTGTAAAAATGCCTGCTCTGAACTTGTGAAATCAGATTGGAATAGCAGTTCCCCCTGCCCATCAACAAGGACTATCAAGACTTAATGGGCTATCTAGGACAAAAAGCTTTATTGATTGTCCCATCCACCCATGAAGAGGTTATGTGAATGAGCCCTCCTCCCATGTGAGCTCTGGGGGAGGTCATATAAAGATGCTCACAAGAAGAAATGGTTCTCTTTGCTGTTTGAGCTCTCACAGGGCTAGGGACACTAAACTAAGTTATCCCTAAGTCCACCCTAAAAGACTTTTTAAATTGCTAGGTTACTACTTCTCTGTTATCTTTAGGAGCCATCTGTAAATAACTCATTTATTTTTCCTAGTTAATAAACCTTTAGTTAATTTATTACAGGATTGGCTTCATTCATGTGTTGTCTTTGGTGTGAGATCTAAGGTACAAGCTGATATGGGATAAGTGACTGGTGTCTTGGGGCTTGGAGCAACCTGAATACTTACTGATTTTTGGTGTTAGTGACCATTTATCACTAAATCCAGCTTGCCTAAGTGGCAAGATAGATTGGAAAGCCTAAGAGGACTGTCTGTGACTACATGGTGAGACTGTTATAAGTGACCCAGGAGTTCACATTTGGTACTGGGTTGGGAAAATCTGATTATAGAACATACCACCAGTTTGGGGTGTCTGCCTTGAGATAGGCACTCTCAGTCATGAGCCACTCCAGATAGGGTGTTCGTTGTTTGTCCTCACCACACCCCCTATGCTGCCCATATCAATTAATGTCCTACAGAATCCTCAACTCTAATTCATCATGTGTCCAACTAGGTGCTGAAACCAGTGACCATTTCACCAGGATCCAGTCAACCTAATAAAAAACAACACAAAACCCAAGCAAATAAGGCCCATGTTAAAAACCTGGGTCCCTGACCACAGATCCCCAACACAAGGCCTCGACACCACTTTGTGGCTGTCACTGTGTCTGCATAGGCAGGTAAAACTGCTATTTGTACCTGAGCTAGAGACTAGTATAAACGGCACAGGTGCAAATAGCAGCTCTGCCTATCGACACTAGCATTTGCACCAGTGTAGAGAAGCCATTTGCAGGCTGTTATCAGGGCAGCTCCCTAGTGCACAGGCAAAGCCTAAATTCCACTCAAGCCCTTTGCGGACCCTCATCATAGGGGAGAATTGAAACCCGTTGTAACAATAGTGAACTTGGTCTTCTAGAAAATGAGTGAAGTAGGAGTGGGGGGGATGGTGATAAAACTAAGAAAATTCAGTATAAAAATGACCTGGGCAAGAATAATTCCAAAACATGTGAAGTCATTTGGCCCCTCAGCTAGGAAGACAGCCAAGAACTTCTCCCTCATCATCTCATTTGTAGAGCCAAGGTATTTTAAGCACCACGTTTTAAAGCCAGGTGATGCTGTTTGTCAGACAGGACCTTCTTAAAACAAAAAAAAAAAAAAGGAAATATAATCGAGAAACTGCAGCTTAATTGTCTGCATGAGTAACAAAATGGTTTGTTTTGTCTTTCTGCTCATTGGGAGATGCTTATTTATCAGGAAATTTAGAGCAGGGGGCACTAGCAGCATGGTCACATCAACATATTTCTTAAACATTATCATTTTCTCAAAAAAGCCATTTCATTTGCCCTTTTTTCTTGTACAGATGTGCAGCTACCCAGCAATAACAAGATGAGTGGTATTTACTCCTCATTTCCTTTCATCATTTTAACTATTATAACTATTTGACTGCTTATAGTATAATAAAATGTACAAGATAATTGCTAGAGTTTACATACTGAATTTTTTCTTTACTGAAACTGTAAAAAGGATAAATCCTGCTATGCTTTCCAGCACCAAGACCTCAATCCATTTCTAGTTAAATATTACAAGAAAAATATACTATAAAGCGTCAATTAGTTTAGAAAATGTGCCATTGTTACATTAAATCCACTGGCACCGTCATTGCAGCAATTCATAACTGGGCCGCTAACTTGATTCTCAACTGGTCCAGTAGATTACAGGCACATATTGAAAGTAACATGGCTGCAGTCTGAATGCAGGGAGTGAGACCTGCTCACCCGGAGCCTGAACTTTGAACTCATACTAATATAAGTAGGCCTTAGGCAGCAGTCCTATTGAAAATGTGGGAAGGTTGAAGACCTAATGGTGCAGAAATACAGGGTCAGTGTATGAGCAGGTCATACCCCTTTGGCAAACATATGCAGCATTGTCAATTCTTGCCATTTTATAATGAGTCTTGTGGTATTTTGTTTTCCTTAAATCTCCAGTAGTCATATGATTACATGAGAAATTAATCTTTCATTTGAAGTATGTTTCTAACCCTTGTGATTGTAAAGGGAAAAACTAGAAAATGTGACCTGCGAGTACGTTAGTCTCCATAACCGGAAGGCAAAGGAAAAGAACCCAAAATGTATTTTTCTTGAATTTCATGATTGTTGAACACTTGGGACTGAGAATGCTGCATACAGGATTAAAACGTGGGTGGAAAATAAGATGAAATTCATTGTGGAACAATACAACCTAAGACATATGGAGAGAGGGAAATAATTCACAGGAAAAATAGAGAAAAGATAGAAAAAGATATACCAGTAGAAAAAGATATACCCAGAAAGCAGTAATATCTATTTTTTGCCTGCTAGCATTTACAAATGCCACAAGGCAGGGGGGAAAAAGGCCAATGCAATTTTGGGCTGCAAACAGACAGCATATCGGATAAAAGGGAGAGGTTTGTCTATCTTTTCATATTGCTTTAATGTGCCTGAACCTTATGTTATTAATTATGTTCTGGGCATCTGATTACCACAAAGATGCTGGTAAACTACAGAAGAGCAACATAATTTTGGGGATGCTTAAGAGATTGAATTATGAGGAATGATTAAATATACACACACACACACAGCGCCAGCTTGGGTAAGTAACTATGAAGGAGATGGGGAGAAATTATACATTTACACATACATCTAAAATACCAAGAAAGAAGAGCAATTTGTGGTATTTGGGGTTATAACTAGGGTTGATGAACTTAAATGAAGGAAGGGGAAATTATAAACATTACAAAAAAAATTTTTGACTGAGCTCTGTTAGGCTGTGAAATTGTCCCCAAAGGGAATTGATGGGGTTCTCTTCACTTAAAACTACACTGAACACTGTGGAATTGGGGAGGGAGGAAAGCACACCAGGAAACAATCCCTTACAGGTATGAGGATGAACTGCATGATTTAATAGGGCTTTTCAATCTCTAACTTCTAGGATTCCATTAGAATGGATGAGTCTTAGGACCCCTTTAGCCTATTTTTCAGCTAGAAAGATGTTCAATGAATTAGAATGTATTTGGATGCCCGACCCAGTCGTATCACATCCAGCCCTATCTTCTACACAACACAAAAACACTGAAGAGGATGGGAATAACCAGCATCCATTAGTCACCTCTTGCCCCTACAGTCACAGACTAGAACTGTGCAGAACAGATATTACACGCTCACTGGATCCAAACAGATGATCTTTGTTTGATGCTTCATGAAGTGAACAGAGAGGGGAAACCAAGTGAACTACCAGCTTGCACTGCAAGGGACTATTCCTTCCTCACCCCAAACTGGGCAATCAGTTTCTCCCCGTGAGATCAATAGCTACACAGGCACCTCCTATATACTCCAGGTACCCATGTGGTCAGCTGATGTAAAACAGCATAAAACCTCTGACCTCGATGGAGCTATTCCAATTGATACCAGCTGAGGATTGGGCCTGATTATTTATTCCTTGAATTCTAGCAATGTAGAGTCTGAGAATATTTATAAGGCCATAGAAAGAATTTGAGATGGGGGGGGGGGATTGAAATTGACCATAGTTTCCAACCCCAGTGAGGTAATTAATGAATGTACTTCCTCTCAAAAATAAATCTGTCACCAGTGTTAACTATGAGACCAATATGTTTCAAACAGGCTTAAAAGTTAAAAGTAAGCAGCTATGAAAATATCAAGGACAGCCACATCTCTCATCTCCAAAGAAGTGCTCAAGTTCAAAAGAGGCTAGCATTTTTGCTTTTAATTAGTTGCCATTTTGATGTCAACATCTAGACAGCATGAAAGGGCAGATAAAACAAAATCTGAAACATCTCCTTTCCTTCCAAAGTTCCTAATCATCTGTGCTGTGTTCAGAATAGTGGGTGAGATTCAAGTAAGTTACAGACTCACTCACTACAAGACTTTTTCTGTCTTTAAAGCTGGAGTGAGCTTGTTCACCAGTGATTTGAGGTCTAGGGAATAAGCCCCACAAAGCTCACTCAGAAAAGCTCATGCACTCCCTGATATGTGCCCCATAGGTTCGGAGATGAAGCATAAGCCTACAAGCTGCTGGTATTTCTATTAAGAGATTCAGTTGTTTTTTTTACAAGGAGCGAGAGAAATCGAGAAAGAACATTTGTGAGAGCCAAGAAAACACATACATTTAAGTGCTTTTTGTGGGGAGGAGTGGGAAAGGGAGGGGAAAAGGGAGTTCTTCCTTTTGACTTATTTAAGCTCTCTCCCTGGACTTATATACTTGGAAAGCTTTTAAAAAGAGAGCAAGAAAAACAGCCATCAGTAGTGTCAGATGAAGGTAACAAACAGGGGTGAAAGGGGCTACTATAGAGGCAACTAGATAGAGAAAGATGATTGGACAGTGATCAGCTGTATTTGAAGATAATGAAGGATACAGAGAGAGAAAGCCAGGTACTTCTGCAGAGAGGACTCTGGAGCAGGTAGCCTGTGACAGATAGACTTTAAATCAAGTATGAACTATTGGTGGACTAATCTATAGTAGCCTCTGACCAATAGTCATACAAAATATATCAATTTTGCTTGAAAGACAAAACTGAGTCAAGCTCAGTCTAACTACTAACCTACAAATCAGGATCAGTCACCTTGACCCTTTTGGCTAAATAAGGTATAGGCAAGTTCAAAGGGGCATTTGAAATACTGGATTTTGACAGAAGAAATTGAAAAATACTTGCAGAACAAGTCAGAGGGATTTAGCAGAAATAAGAGAAAATAATCATTGTACAGAGAACAGAGACCATTCCTGTACCCTAGATAGTACACCCAATCAAACATTACACTGTTGAAAAATGCTAATAAGCTTAGCCAGAATGCCTGATGTGATACAATAATGAATTCAAGCAGACTGTAAAGGCCATGGATCTGAGTTGGAGGTAAGATCTAAGACCCTCGAAAGCATAGGTTGTGTCTGTGAAATGGACCCTGTCTAAGGGAACAGAACGATGTGACTGACAGGCTGGACAGTTTGAGTTGGGGGGGAGAGGAGTGCTCCTTAGAAATACTATATATTATACACACACACACACACAGTGGTGTCACAGTGTAGGCTAATCCTCATGGGGAGCTGTCCTCACTCAGCCCTACCAACCCTGCCTAGATTATCCAGCCCCAGGTGATGGATTTGGACTTGATCTGGTTGTTAGCGCCAGGTGACCAGGCATCATGCAACAGTAGCCCAGAGGCAGCGCTTCTTATAAAATGCATAGATATTCCCATTTAGAGAGTGTGTGACCTGCGTGGGATCCAGCGGGACCAAGGTAGGGAATCTCCACATCAGCTAAATGAGAAGGCCTTGCTGAAGATGCCTGCAGTGAAGGGCAGCAGCAAAGCCTTAAGTCAGAGGCTTGAGGAAACACCAAGCAGCAGGATCTGTTGAGCCCAGCAAGGGGCAGAAGCAACTGTGGAGTGGGAGAAAGACTTATTTTGGTTTTAGTTAACATTTGCACTTCAATGTTTTAATATACCAGACCCAAAGGAGGGGTCTGAATTTTCATGACGGCCTTATCCCACCCATGGTCACATTTTGCCCTTTACACTGCATTCTTATCCATGCTCAGTAGGTGGTTCCCCATTTGTTCCTTGGATCTCAGTGCAGCAAAAGAAATACCTTATGGAAGAGGTACTCTAAGTCTGTGTTCTTTTGACTGAGAATCCCCAGTTTCCAGGCATCCTCCTTCCTAGATCAGAGAAGTTGAAGATTGTTCCACCTCTCCAAGCCAGTCTGCATGACATTACCAAACAAGAGTCTAGGATTCAAGTTGTCTAATTAAAAAGAATATTTAAGAGAAGAGACACTCAGATTAAAACAAGAGACTGTGAAATATAGCTAGTCTGACACAGGTTCCATTTAAGTGTAGTTACTGCAAGTTAAAACTGAGCCTCTTACCTTACTAACCTTTCCAAAATGTCACATGAGCTATTTACACTCCCCTTTCCATCCATCCAAAGCTGGCCTTTAGCACCCAGGGCCCCTAGTCCCTCAATTTCTAGGGAAGGTGATAAACCAATTCACATCTTGAGAAGGGTTGGGGGCCCACGCTGTGGCAGATGATGCAAGCTCCATTCCAGTTAGGTACCTGCAACTGAGTCAGCACATCTGCTAAACAGGCAGCGGGGTCTTGAGGCACAAGAAAAAGCTCTTGAGCTGAGCAGTGAGAGGTGGCATGGGCTAGTAGACAAAGCACAGGGCTGAAAACAAGAGCTTGGCATTCTAATCCCAGCTCGTAATTGTAGTTCCCTCTATACCTTTAGTCAAGTCACTTCAGAAAGAGAGAGTTTTTTTCCCCATCTTTAAAGTGTAAGTGAAGTGTCATTTTCTCCCCTCCCTGAAGGAGGAGGATTCTGATGACTAGTTAATGTTTGTACAGGGCTATGTGTATACTAAAGCTCGGGGGAATGCACACAAAAAGTTGAAACCTAGAGACTCTTGAAACCCCCAGCTTTGGCAATTGACCCCTGCAAAAATGTTAAAAACAGCCATAAATCCTAGTACTGACAGCAGGGCTCACTTGTCCTGCAGCAGGATATGGTGGAAACTTCATGAACCCTCTCCCCATCTTCTAACATACGATGAGTCAGTTAAGGTTAAGAGTGCCCCAAAGAATAGTCTTGAAGACCTTTCTCCAACTCCAAAGACAGCTCTGTGTACAGTGATGTGATCATGATATGGACAGTCTTGATACCTTGTAGACTTACCACTCACACAGATATCTCCATGTCTTCTTCCATGCTGCCCACTCTGGGCATGATCCAAAGCCTACTGAAATCAATGGGAAGCTTTATCTATGGCACAGACAAAATATAATAAAGATCCCATGACAGAAGTGAGACATACCAGACACCAGTGAAAGAGGCAATGTATATGATGCCTCTGCTTCATTAAGCAATTAGCAACAGCATCTTGCAATAGGATAGCCATGAATATGATTAGCTGATGACCGTTTGTGCTGATGATGTGATTTCCATAATTTGATATCGGACTGGGGAACTCTGCTGGTGTAAAAGGTTTCTGTGGAAGCTGACAAAAGTGGATTTCTCCCTGCACGTTACCCATACAGATGAATTACACCCCAGTTCAGCAAAGCTCTTAAGCACATTCTTAAATCAGTGGGACAAACATATGCTTTGCTGAACTGGGGCTTTGATCTCTTACTACTGATAACATTTTATTAGCTTCCAAGCTCTCAGATATGCTATTACACCAGACACAATAAAAATAGAAAGGGAAGAGTTTTTAAAAGTTACAAAAGGAGAGAACAATTTGAATAATCCATTCTTCTGAACCTCTCATACTCACTGAGCATGAGACACAATGTCAAAGTCTGCTTATAAAAATAGACTAAAAGAAGCAAACTAGCTAGAAAGGCAATTCTGCTAACTCCTCTCATAGATGATTTTACTGCACTTACCTGGGTTCTCACATTTATTTCATAACCTCTAGAGCCATGTTTCCCCTGAAGACAGTCTTTGTCTGCCTTTTTTCTCCCCAACCCAAAAAAAAAAAAAAATCAGGAAGATGAGCCTAATACACCTGTCAATCAATAGTCCATTAATTTAGTTCCAGTCGTCTAAACTACATTTCATCTATTGTGATGGCCAACGTTAAGTAAGGTAAAGCCTTAGCTTAATTGCAAGAAGCACTCAAGATGGAGAAGAAAACTGGTGCTGCCTTATCATTGTCTTTTATAATAAGACCTCTGTAGGATAATTATACCACCATCAGTGAATTACATAAATAGCAAGAATGGAACCTGTTGTGTAGGTCACTGCTATTCCAAACTCCGCTTGCACACACATGTTCCTGGACGTTTCCATAAGAAAAATATTCATTTGAATCCATGCAATTACTGTGCCTCACTGTATATTTTAAACATTAATATTCAAGAAAGCCAGTAAACTCTGCAAGAAGTTGTCATTGCAGCATGCGTTGCATTTAAAAGTGTGGAACTATTTTCTTCCCAGCAACTGGCAGTGGCTGTAGTAATTTCATGACACCTAACCAAGAATGCCTCATGAGATGCATCTAATGTTGGTTTCTGAGACATCTGTTTCAAAACAGTTACACTGAAGAGGTTTCAAATCATCTCCTCATTGCTACTACTTCTGCCCATTCCTCCACTCCCCTTGCATTCCAAGTCTCAGAGCTTCTTAGGTCTGAAATTGATCCACAGTTATTCATTTAGGGCATGCTTTTGTTGCCTGCCTTTGCATAGCCCGTATTATGTAACCTTTCCCAGACTAACATGCCTGTGCCCTGTGGTATACATTTCATTAATTTGGAACAGAAAAGTTTGTACAGCACTGCGCCACTGGTCCCTCTTATTATAAAGCAGGTCACTTGGCTGATCTGCTGAAGGCCCCACTAATCATTCATGAAGAAATTTGAAATGATTGAGCACAGCCTAAAATGTTTCAGAAATCTGTTTTCCAAAGCAATTGCTAGTATTCTGACAGCTATACTTAGGCTTTATACAATATCTACAGATAAGTAGATTTCCAACCTCATTATGGAGTGATCAACAAGAGCCAAACATTGAAAATATTTTATGTATTGGCTGAATTGTATTTCAGTTTGGAAATAACAAGAAAGATTTGTTTAATCATAAATAAGGTAGACAGAGGAAACAAATTGACAACATTATTTTGATTTTAAAACAAAGTAAATATTGTTTTACTACATTCCACAGCTCCCTGCTAATAATTAGTGAAACTAATTTAAAACAGGTGGACTGTCACTTTATTTTTACTGCTTATCCAACATTTCCTGGATTCCAAATGTAAAAGACTGTGCTTGTCATGATGCCTGTCAAAATAGAAGATAGTAATAAATGAGACTTTACCCTGCAAGATCACAGCAAGATTTCAGCTTCTTGACTGAAAAACGCAGCTACAATTAGGTCTTCTCATGGCTACTCACATGCCATGGAAGATAAATCTTAAAATACACTAGGTCATAGCCAATTTATAATGCACCAGGCCCACTCCATTAGGCAGTTGCAGTGATTAGTTATTTTGAATGCCTCAGTTTTTGAGTGACTGGGAGCACTTTAAAAGGGCCTCATAAAATGCCAAACACCTGCCCTCTGAAATATCAGGATCATTAAAACGGTCTCCAACCCTAAACCTAGCTATTTGGGGGCGGGGGGGAAGAACAGATAAAAGCAAAGAATGGGAGAAACAAAAGCCCCCATGCCCAGTTGTAGTCAATAAATCCATAGCCCTAATGTGAAGGTGAACAGTATAACTAAAATTAAGTCAGTGTGTCCATTACACTTTGTAAATTTTAATTTGCTCATAATCAAAATACAGGTAATTAATTCTGATTAGCTGCAGCAATTGACCCACTTATGCAAATGTTTTTCATTTCTTGAGAATCTTATGCGTCAACTGCTATTTACAAAAGCCTTCTATGAACAGACCAAGGTTGTACCTAAAGTAACTGTCAGAGAGAGAGAGAATGTACAGAAATTTTGTGTTTCAATTATTAGCTCTGAATGAAAAAATTAGTCCATCATATACAGAATAAAGTTGTTTAAAGTGTATTTTTGTGAGTCGCACAGTGATTAGAGAGACAGGCTTTTAAAAAAAATCATTCTAATGATCCACCTGAAAAGTTTGTGGGTTATTTTAATACAAAATTAGAACTTTTATAGACAAATAATGGAGTATTGCTTTTTGATAAGTCACTTCAAAGAACAGGGAGCAGAATGCAAATTATAGTTATTTACTGTAAGTGGTTTTCCATTAGGATTGCATCAATATGAAACATTTTCTTGTTCTTTTCCCATCAAGAGATTTCATGGTATTTCTGTTAAATTAATATACCGTGTTTTAAGGTAACAAAATTATATATAATCTTGGGTGTACTATGCATGATTCATTATCTTTTCCAACATTCATTATTTTCCTTTTCTTTGTCAAACCTGTCAATTGATAACATAGCTGTCTCCTTTCATTAAGGTTTCAGATCAGGGATGCCACGTCTAGCTACAACAAATTATTATAGAAAAATCTAAGTTTTATTAGATGAAAGGATCACACACATTCTTGGGTTCAATAATCCTAAAGTCCTACTAAAAATTTTGTTAAAGAAAAAAAAAAGTTTCTTTAGCTGCTAATTTAGACTATTGATACAGTTTTACCTTCTCTTCCAAGAAAGTGTTAAAGGGATGCTAGCACAATATTGCTCTAGCATGTGGGATATGCAATAATACGATTACTGGTGAAAGTTGTTTATGAGGAGAAAACAGAATATATTATCTTATAAACTACCCTTTTCTGCATGAGGTTTATCCACAAGTCAGCTGGAAACTTGAGTATTTTCTGGCTACATTTTAGTATTGTTTTGTGATACCTACAGCTCTGCAGAGCAGTCAGACATAGTGGATCCAGACTCTTCTCTGCTTAAGGGGATCCCATGATGTAGGAGCCATCAAAGCAGTTACTATATCACCTTTCCTAGTCCCTCAGCCAACATAGGAAGCATAGCTGAGGGAAGGGCGACATAGCCAGGAAATATCTGGGCACTCCAGCTATCCCAGGCTGCCAGAATTTGGTACATTTGGGAAGCCAAATGTAAGTTAGATCAGGGCAAAAACCTCTCTAGCTTACACCAGGGACTGGCCTTGTCAACCACTAGCCCTAGTATCAGGGAAGCATAAAAGGTGTCCTCACCTCTCTAAAATTTTGTACTAAGTCATACTTAAGGATCTGGGCCAAGACATTCAAAAATATACAATTTAAAGACTACTTTACAAAAAGTAGTAGAAAAACAAGGGTTACCCAGTCATTGTCTCTGACCACCATAAGCATACACATACTTAGCACATAGGGATAAGGGTTCAGTAATAACATACATAGAAAAGACAGACCTAATGATCCGTTTCAATTTTTTTTTTTAAATTCAGGACCTATATAATGATATGTAATGGAAAAGGTTTTCTGTCTCTTTCAAATATCACCACTTACAAGTCATGTGTAGTGACCTGCAACCAGTAAACACAGCATTTAACACATTTGGACTGAATTAGTTTGAAAAAGGCAAATAAAAAAAATCCTTTTACTTTATTATGTTATGTTTCCTTGTCTCAACCCAGTGGCTCTGCAGCTTGATGGAAATTCTCAGCACTGTAGCCTGTGAATCACAGTTCTTGGAAGCCATTAGAGCAGTGGTTCTCAACCAGGGGTATGCAGGTCTTCCAGCAGGTTCGTCAACTCATCTGCATAATTTGCCTAGTTCTACAACAGACTACATAAAAAGCACTAGCAAAGTCAGTACAAACTAAAATTTCATACAACCAATGACTTGTTTCTATTGCTCTATATACTGTACGCTGAAATTTAAGTACAATATTTATATTCCAATTGATTTTATGATAGAGTAAAAATTAGAAAGTAAGCCATTTTTCTATAGTAATGTGCCGTGACATGTATTTTTAGGTCTGATTTTGTAAGCAAGTAGTTTAGGTGAGGTGAAACTTGGGGTACACAAGACAAATCAGACTCCTGAAAAAGGTTGAGGGCCACTACA
The DNA here is from genome assembly GCF_965140235.1 of Caretta caretta. NCBI lineage: Eukaryota > Metazoa > Chordata > Testudines > Cheloniidae > Caretta > Caretta caretta. The sequence continues at coordinate 62,065,320 of NC_134213.1, read as the reverse complement.
CTAGAGGGCCCAACAAATACTACAAACTGGGACTTTCCTATGCAAACCTCTCTCTCTCTCTCTCTCTCTCTCTCTATATATATATATATATATATATATATATATATATGGGCAGTGTCTGTAGGGGAATGGTAATCCCATGAAACACTCATAACAATAGTAGGCTAGGAAAAATTGGTGACTATCATGAAACAAAAGATAATCAAGTAACTGTCCCACTGGAAATGAAATAAACAAGTAGTAGCAGCATCTGCAGAATCAGAATAATCCAGCCAATGTCAGTTAAAGTAGCTAGCCCAGACAGACAAGCAAGATGGGGGAATTTTGGACTCTTATCCTACACTGTAGTTACAGAATCAAGAAGAAAGAAAAGGAGTAATTGTGGCACCTTAGAGACTAACAAATTTACCTGAGCATAAGGGTTCGTGAACTACAGCTCACTTCATTGGGTGCATTAATAAGGTGCCACAAGTACTCCTTTTCTTTTTGCGGAAACAGACTAACACGGCTGCTACTCTGAAAAAGAATCAAGAAGGGAGATAGGCTATGAGAAAACAAAGATGCCAAAAAATTAAATTTAAGAATGGTTAGCAGAGGTGAGTTTATTAGTAATTAAGGGAAAATCTCCAAGACAGTGGTCATTATGAACAACTAATTATTCATTTATTATTCATTGTACTTACACACCTGGAAGCCAATCAGCATTAAAAAAATCACTATGTGGTAATAACTAATCCCCTTGGAACAATGTGTTTTATAAACCATGTTAACTAGTTTACAACAGCAATCTTGTGCTTTTAAGGATATTGGTGAGTGGTCTGCTGAGAAACTGGTCTCTTTCTGCCAGTTGACTATTGATTTTCACGCCATCCAAAGCGGTATACAATCTTGCAGTCACTTAACATTTTCCATAATGTTTTGTGAAAATATTGCACGTTTAAAATAGATGAATAAACATTTGAAGTGTCACAAATGGAATCAATGTGAATGACCTTTGAAATATATATTTTAAAGAAATAATGGGCCAATTGATTCAGGCCCAGTCTACGCTTTAGGGCTTTTACCAGCATAGTATATCGATAAAAGTCACACCCCTAACCAATATAGCTATGCGATAAAAGCCCTAATATAAAAGCCCTTACGCCAGTAAAATTTATACACTCTTGGGGAAACTGGCGTCAGTTATACTGGTATAAGCACTTTTATACCAATATACCTGCACCCATAGTAGAGGGTTTTTGCTAATACAACTATACAGACAAAACAGTACTTTAATAGAACAGGTCTCACTCCTTACTCCAGCCAAACTCCTGAAGCCAAATTCTCCACTGGCTTGTGCTTTTTCATTGTCATTTACATCTGTGCACATAAAAATATCAAAACAGAATAGCAACATTTTATACCCCTTTGCACACGACAATGTAGAGGAAAAGGCAGAAGAGAATCCAGCCAGCAGACTGGAGAATTTCCCCCAATATATTTTACATTAGAAAATATTCTGGGACTACTATAACAAATATATCTTTACTTGGCAGCAGTGTAGCATGCATGCCAGAGCAAAATTTGGCTCAAATATTTAACACTATAAACTTCAGCTAAATAATATGCTTATATCTAAATTGCTCAAGAGCCAAAGGTAGAGGCATGTATGCGCGCGCACGCACACACGTACGTATGTGACAGCGATGAGCGAGAAAGCCCATCCCTCCTAAGTGAACAGTTAGGCCTGATCTCACTTGAAAGTCACACTGATATGTCTATTAGGGGTCAGGGGGTTTACTCATACAGTTATACCAGTACAATCTCTAGTGCACATGCAGTTAGAACGGTATAAAGGTGCCTTATACCTGTAGTTAGTCCCCTCGCATAGAAGGAGAGGTCTACACTACAGACTTTTGCCAGCATAGCTATGTCAGTGAGACGTACGACGACATGTAATCTGTGACCAACATAGCTGTGGCATCAAAAGCCCTAATGTAGATGCAGCTATACCGGTAAAACTGCTTTTGCCAGTATAGCTTATTGGGCTTATGGAGGAGAAAGAGAAGCTTTAGAATGAGCTCAGTTTTGCCAGTAGAAGCTGAATCCACACCAGTGGATTTGTAATATACTGGTAGACAGAGTGTAGACATGGTCTGAAAATAGCTGTACAGGTATGGAGTACCTTTATACTGTGTGACAAAGTTCCTGCTCTACCTTGGTGGGTCTTGCACTTATTGGCAGATTTGCTTGCCTTGGAGCTTCACGGCAGCCCTCAGCTTGGATGTTTTTCTGAATTCACGACTCCTGTGTCTGACCAGGAATTGGGAGGATTTGGGGGGAACCTGGGCCTGCCCTCTACTCCGAGTTCCAGCCCAGGGCCCTGTGGAATGCAGCTGTCTAGAGTGCCTCCTAGAACAGCTGTACGACAGCTACAACTCCCTGGGCTACTTCCCTATGGCATCCTCCCAACACCTTCTTTATCCTCACCATAGGACCTTCCTCCTGGTGTCTGATAATGCTTGTACACCTCAGTCCTCCAACAGTCCATGTTCTCACTCTCAGCTCCTAGTGCCTCTTGCTCCCAGCTCCTCACACACACACAACAAACTGAAGTGAGCTTCTTCTTAAAACCCAGATGCCCTGATTAGCCTGCCTTAATTGATTCTAGCAACTTCTTGATTGGCTGCAGGTGTTCTAGTCAGCCTGTCTTAATGGTCTCTAGAAGGTTCCTGATTGTTCTGGAACCTTCCCTGTTATCTTACCAAGGAAAAGGGACCTACTTAGCCTGGGGCTAATATATCTGCCTTCTATTACTCTCCTATAGCCATCTAGCTCGACCCTCTCACAACTGATATAGCTGCACCCCCACTGAGGGTAAGTCCACACGACAGCACCACATCTGCAGCTGTAGTGTGTCTGGTGAAGACACGCTATGCCAATGGGTGAGCGCTCTCACATCAGCATAATTACTCCACCTTGGCAAGAAGCATAAGCTATGTCAGTGGGAGAGTGTCTCCTACTGACACAGCACTGATGTGGACAGCACAAAACTTGTGTTGTTCGGAGGAAGGCTTTTTCACAACCCTGACAATGCAAGTTAGATTGACTTAAATGGTAGCATAGACCTGCCCTGAGTATGTGGGGGGCAGGCTAGGAAGTGGTTGAACTCTATAACTATACCATTATTATTAAAGTGGTACCACTTCCTAGTGTGGACAAGGCCTAAACTATATAATACATGCCTGGTAGAGTGTATAAAATGGTTAACATGTTGACATTTTTCAAACTTTAATTAAACTTCATTTTGTTGTGTCTGCCACATTAATTTGAGAAGCATTAAATATGAATGGAAACAATTTGTATGGCTGCACCTGTTTTCCTCTTCTTCACCTGTTTTAGTTGGATACAGCACAGAGCTGTTTCATGATAGTATTAGCAGTTTGAAATGTACTATACCATTGTTCGGAGCAGGGGGCGGAGGGGAGTGAGAATAAATTGATTGAACAGTAATTTTGATCACCAGCTCATTCAGTTGCTACTCCTAAAATAATTACCTTTGCTGTTAACCCAGAGCTGGATTCGAATACCCTTACTTACACTGGGTAGCACCTTACTCCAAGCGTGTTCCCACTATCTTCAACGGGACCACTCACAGAATAAGGAACTATTCCTCATGAGCAGGATCATCAGAAACTGTCCCATACAAAGACATTGCCTACCGCACAATTACCTTATATTATCTGGCTTTTAAGGGATGGAGCTGACCAAGTAACTCTGGGTCATCATCAGAAGTACAACAACTCTACAGACTCAGTTTTCTGATGCCGAGTTCCTAGACATAAACAGTTATGCGTGTTTATATTAATATCTACATTAATTTGCAATTTTAAGTACATTCCTATGTCAGTGGGCCAAACTCTGCTCTCTACACATCTAATTAAGCAGAATTGGGTCCAATGACTTCAGTGGGATCCTTTAACAATCCCAATCTACCATGTGCAAGTTTAATTGCAGTTAGTTGCCTGATTCTTATTCAGTTTTAAGTGAACTAAGTGCCAAACTCCCATTATGTGTCTTTGCCCTTTGTCATGAGCACATAATACTGTTGGAGAGGAAGGGTAGGGAGAGAATTATATTGAAATATCAACTCATAGCTCAAATAAAAACAGCAGCCTTATGGTGGAGACCAATATTCTAAAACTTTGCAATATTACAAGGACTTCTCACTGTGAATAAACTTTAACATGATTTTTTTTTTTTAGTTTCTAATTACAAATGGCACATGTAAGCCCAGTAGTGAAGGAGGCCAGGTTGCTAAAACTTGCTTTAATAAATAACAGAAAAGACTTTATTAATGATTAATATTTACAAACATTGATTCAGTACAAGAACTTAAACTGTTAGTACAGTAGATTGTACAGTGGTTAACATCCTTCATCTCTCACACTGACACAAGTGTCACACTTCAGCAAGATGGCTCTATCTAACTCTAGAGCCCTGACTCAGCAAAGCACTTAAGCATATGCATGTTTCATTCAACAAAATGGGACTTAACCATGTGCTAAACTTCAGTGCTTTGCTCAATCAGTGCACAGACTTAAACGTAAAATACAATGTAAAAACTTTGGGGAGAAAAATACATTTCAGAGTCTGTTTATAGTGACAAACACTTCTTGCTCTGTAAATTTTTAGATAGTTAGATTAAGTAAAGCCAGTGCAGTTCTCTTTCCAGAATTTGCATTTCTCAGTTTGAGCTCTAAAGATGTCAACTGGTTTCCATGTTAAGAGATGCCAAAACCCGGATCCATGCCAGAAAAATATCATCCAAATGAAACTGGCTTCAAATATGAACCATTTAGCTTCAAGAAGTATCTAGACACACGGAACACTTTTAACTGAAAAACCTAATTAGGAGGAGGAGGAGGAGGAAGAAAAGTGCAGAGAAAGCCACTGCACTTGTCAGACAGAATTACTCTTAATGGAAGAACCAATTGGTCATACACCCTAAACCCTTGTTTTCAACACTTTATTGAAGGGCAAAAGTGAAAAGGAAGAAAAATCCAATCCCTAATCCAATATTGAAGAGAACCAGGAAGAACAATGTCAGACTTTTCGTTTAGTAAAGCACAGCCTGGCTCAACATGTGAGTCACCCTCCATGATACATTAAGTGAATCACAAATCACCTGAGAACAGCCAGTGGTAAGAGAACAGATGAGAAATGCAGACAACCAGTCAACTGTGCTACCAAAGGGTGCATGAAAAGACAAGACAACTGCAAAAAGGGGCTGGGAAGGGGAATTTAGGCTTAATACTTAGCAGTGTATTAGAGGCATGAAAAACTGTAAAATCTTTGTCCATTTAAACCACCAGGATGTTATTTAGAGAGAAGGAAAGGGAAGAATTCCTGAAGAACATCCCAGTGATACATGGCAAGATGAAAACACCATCTGAGGGCTATCGGCTAGAGAAGCCACCATGGATTACAACAAAGATAAAACTGTGAAGCAGCAAAATCGACACTGTAGTTAAATTCTGAAGTCCTAGTTGCTGTACCTGGCAATTGCTGTTGCTAGGGAGGGAGAATGCTGATCACACAGGGTGGAATTTCATTACTATTTTTTAGATAAAATATCCTGTCAACCTCATACTCCTCTGATTACTTTGAAATAATTATAGTACCCAAGAGTGCTGTTTTACTACAGCAGCCGTCTTTCTGTTTGTCTCTCACTGCTCCTTATTAGGCTGCCTTTAATAATGATAATAATACTGTAAATTCCTTTTATTCTGCACTCCTCCATGCAAATTTCACTTGTAATGATAGATAAGCAAATGTGCTCCAATAATCTCTATCATATTAGCCATGGGAAGATGCTCTCATATGTTGGGAGGCAGACTAAATTCAGGAGTGTCTAATTGTCTACACTAATCTACTTGGAAAAGAGGAACATAAGGGACTTAATGAAGCCAGACAGGTAGGTTTTTATCTGAAGATTCCCAGAGAGTGACTGACCATATCATTTAGGCATTAAAACTGCATTTCATTCTAAGTTTTGTGACAATCATCTACATGCTAAAAAGGGAATTAAGCCTGAAATAAGGAGATTTTTTTCTGATGATTTAAAAGGGAAAGATAAAGGAAGATTTCCTTTTTACAATTTGAGGAGATTTGATTTATAATCTTCGTTCAAATTTTCCTGCCCTGTACCACCCCTTAAGTTATTACCACACTAATGCATACAGGCGAGTTAAGTTTATGCAGTAATTTATAAACATAGTGAGACACATTCCTATGTGATGCACATTCCCGTGCTAATACGTTGTGACTCTGTGCCCCCTCTAGTAGCAAGACAACAAGATGAGTTTTACCGACACTGTATTGGAGTTAGTCCTTTAGCTCCAGCAGTAGAGGATCATCTTTTTAGATCCAGACATTCCTTACAGCTGCACCAAAGAATATACAATCTAAAGACCTGACTCCAAGCATGTGCTGAAAATCCACAACTCCCACTCAGTAGGAGCTCTCTACTCACAGCAGGTGTCTCACACCTCTCAGAATCGGGGTCCTAAATAAAATAAAATGAATACAAGGTAAAACATGTGATGGCAGCTCAGATAAGGAAGGGTGGGGGATTACTGATGTGAAGAGGAAGGATATAAGAGAAGGTGAGGAAAAAAGTGTAACGAGTTTTCCATCAGTGAAACAATCCTTGGGGAGTTTTGCCTTCTAGCATCAGAAAAATGCTATCTCTGTTACTCAAGAACATGAGCTTTACTTTAAATAAATTAAATTAAATTAAATCTTTCATGCTCTTCATTTTCATCCAGGAAGAGCAGATGTACGAATCTGCCAGGAGGAAACAGAAATGCGCACACTTATTCAGGATGAATGGAAACCAAAGCTGCAACATTTTCCTTCTTTATATAACTGACTTCAGAGTTGATACAATACAGCTGAAATTCTCCATTTATCCACATAACAGGAAATAGCATTGACAGCAGTTGGGCAGTTTTCCCCCATATTGCCACATCCATGGGCTTCAGCTTCAATCTGGACAGACTATCCCTATGAGGAGAGAGTAAGAACCATGTCATCTTTTGAGGCTGACAGCAGAAGAGCAGCAAAAGTTAGATAGTCATTCACTTGGCTGCTGGCCTTGTCTTATCCATGCACCCAGGATATTCAAGAACCACATTGCTCTGGCCTCCTGGGTAAGGGATCATGAGGCAGTATCATGGGCAAGGTTTCTTGTGCCCTTCTCCCTCCTGACAAGTACCCATCAGTCAGAGCTGTGCAGCCTTGCTAAAATATAGGTGTCTAACTGAGCCTGCTATGTCACACAAACAAGTAGAAATATTTTTTTAAGAATTTAAGCATTTGGTGCCTGAGGAAATAAGGTGGCTTGGAAGTCAGGTTACCCACCTGCATGACATACAGCACTCAGGTGTACAGTTACATGTGTTCAAAAGCAATATTCTCAGAAAATTTAGCTCATTCTTTTGTGCTTATAATCTCTATGCTAATCAAAAGCCTTGCTGCTCAGAAACATGCGAATCTACTGCATCCTTACATTACTGAAAATGTCTGGGAACATCGCAGGCTCTAAGAACACTTATCTTCACACTTGACCACTGGGAGCCACAGTCATTCTGAATAAACAATTTTGTATACAACTCAGGATCTCAAAGAGAACCAAATGTGGCCTCAAAGCAAAGTCTCTTTGGATAACAACCTTTCACAGAAAATACATCCCATTTTTTGTTGTTGCATGGAGCAATGGTCAAATAGGACGAGTTTGCTGACAGGAACAGAACCTTTTCTTCCTTCTTCAAGATTGGCTCCAATTAATAAGCCAGGGCTGTATAAAACGGTGAGATGTTTACCCTAATATGTGTAAATTTTTAAATATTTCCCTTCTGTGTAGCAAATTATTCTTTGGGATATATCTGGATAGATCTACACATACAAATTTTTTTTCCTTCTGGTTTTCTACTTCTTGCATCGATAGGCATTTTCAATGTATTTCGTTAAAAATAAAAATCCATCACTATGTTTAAGTCTGAGAGCACACCTTGCCTCTTGAATACCAACTAATTACCCTTTGCCTTTTAATTTTCTTGTGAGCGCAGGCTTCGTCAAGTCAGTTGTAGTTCTGGAGTATGCATGACCCCCTCCGTTTGTGTATGTTCGCTTTACTGGGGGTGGAAAATCATTGAAAGATGAATGGAGGCATGGTAGACTGCTGGAACTTGTGTGTAGATAACATGTTACCCCATACAACCAAATACCATAATCTCTAAAACAAGCCCAATCTTCTGCACCTATGCTTCATTATTGCCCCCATCCCACATTTTCTGCCTGATGTATGTAGTAATCGGAGACTTACCTATTTTGATGCTTCAGTGGTAATACACAGTAGGGAACTGGCTCAGGGCATGATAATCCATGCCTCTTCTTGCATTTGATGTAGCTCGACTCAGATTTTGGTTTAAACTGCAACTAATATATAGTACACAAGCAAAGAAAACTACATTTCTTTGGATCTTCCTGTGTGCACTCATGTACAGTTACTTTACAAGCATATCCATGCAACAGCAATGGTACCCTATTTCATAGACTCAACGTCCTGCAGGCACCCCATCATGGAGATACTCAACAATACAATAATTCTATCCTGTTTCCTCCTTCAGGCTCCAATAGTCTGGTGACATGGCCCTCTGGCCAGGACACACAGTTCCCTCCCCAATTCTAAATTAACCATGTCCAAACCATATATCCCAAAAAACAAAAGTAAAAAGATTTTCTACCCCACCTGGGGTAGTCTCCAGAGTCCAAAGTAAACATAAAGGAACAAACTCTACCACCCTACTTGGGATCCTCTCTCTATAGACTGGGCCTAGGTTCTTCAAATTTCTTTGTTGCTCTTTTATAGACCACCACCTTCCAGGAGTCCCTGTAGGCCCAGCTCACTTGGAGTTCCTCCCCTTGTTTTTCTCTTCACAGGCTTGATCATATTTGTCTAGCTGGAGTTTGGCCTATTTCTAGGATCTGCCTTCTCCCTTCACAGCTAGCCCCATGAAATACTCTCCCTCTGAGAGCTCTCCTATCAACTGAGCCTACTCCTGCAGCTCTCCCTCAGCTTTTTGGGAAAATCACCCATCTTTCTCCCAGCTGAGCCACCTAATTGCCCCAAACCACCAAGTCGCCAGATGATCAGAGTCAGCTGGGGAGGGTAGCTGATCCATCCCAGGCATTGCTAAGCCCAACTACCCTTTAAGACAGAGGTGGTCAAACTATGGCCCACGGGACTGTCCTGCCCGGCCCTTGAGCTCCCAGCCTGGGAGGCTAGCCCCTGGCCCCTCCCACGCAGCCTCAGCTCACCATGCCGCCAGTGCTCTGGGTGGCAGGGCTGTGAGCTCCTGCTGCGCAGAGCAGCAGGCTTTGGCTGGGTGGCGCGGCTGCCAGTCCTGCTGCTCTGAGCAGCATGGTAAGAGGGTGGAGAGTGAGGGAGGGGGGTTGGATAAGGGGCAAGAGATCCTAGGGGGCAGTCAGGGGACAAGGAGCGGGGGGGTGGGTGGATGGGTTGGGGGTTCTGAGGGGAGCAGTCAGGGGGCAGGAAGTGGGAGGTGGCAGATAGGGACAGGGGCCAGGCTGTTTGGGGAGGCACAGCCTTCATACAGTTTTGGAATCCCAATGTGGCCTTCAAGCCAAAAAGTTTGCCCACCCCTGCTTTAAGGGCTAGGCAGCCTGGCACACCCCACATACACCCACACTCTCATGTATACATTAATCTAAAAAAATTTTATAAAACCATGAAAATAATGGGCAGCATTATTCATGTGACTATCATGAGTGCAGCTCTCATTGTGACATATGGAGAAGTAGGCACATAGCCACATGCAATGCTATTCTAAGGAACACTGGGGAATACAAAGATAGAATTCTACCACCACTGTGTATTGTTACACAGGCAGGGAGGAAGACTGTTTAGACCAGCCAAGTCAGAACTACTCCTATTCTTAATTTTGCCCACGATTTGCTCAGTGGTGCTGCACAAGTCATAGCTTCTCTGTGCCTTGGTTTGTCTGGTCAGAAATTCAGTATAATGAATAGTTCAGTAGCACATTGTGAATCTTAATGATTTTAAAGCACTTTGAGATGCATGTATGAAAAGCTCACAACTGCAATTATTGTTTATCGCAAGGTACATCAAGGAACCTATATTTATACTTTATAATTAATAAAGAGCATTTGGACACTGATAAAAATGAATAGACAGACAGTGCCACAAAAACAATGCAGCAAATAAGTTTTTCCATAATATACAAAGGAAGTAACATTCAGTACCCAATTTAGGCAAATTTTCTGTGACAAAGATTATTTACTGAAAGAAAAAGGATGACAAGGCTAGGGAAAATCGTATTTAATTTAGGAGACACAGACTGGTTCATTTTAATACTGAAAGTGGGGGGAGAATTGAATGTTATTGTTATGGAAGTAAACAATGAAGGGAGGAGAAAAAATGTGAAAGAGGCAGTATGAAAAGAAGTAGCATTAGCAAGAGCAGGAGTATGACGAGATGAGAGCAAAGATGTTGGCAGGGAAACATTGTCACAGGGTGGAACAGGAACATGGCTTTGAACATGCTGCAGTTTCCTCCCTCCTCCCCTGATATCAATGGCAAACAACCCATGCTTTTTCCATGCCTTTTTTTGAAAGCCTGGTTTAGCCACGCGTATGCCGTAGCCCGAGAAGCATGGGCCCTGCTCAGGTGTGCACTCTTGCTGTGAGCATTACAAAACACCTCACACCTTGGCTCTGGAAATACTACAGGGTAAGACAGGAGCTGCTGTGTCGAACATTGTGATGTCCTTTAAGCAACCCTGCTGCAATCCATAGAATGAAACAATTCCTGGTTGCTGCTGGCAATCGCGCAGCAGCTGAACATGGTGGAGTGCCTTTTCTGGTCCCGGAAAACAAGCACTGACTGGTGGGATCGCATTGTTATGCAGTTATAGAATAACTAGCAATGGCTGCAGAACATTCCAGTGTGGAAGGCCACTTTCCAGGAACTTTGTTCAGAGCTTTTCCCAGACCTAAAGCACAACAACACGAAAATGAGACCTGGTCTGACTGTGGAGGAGCAACTGGCAATTGCTCTGCAGAAGCTTGCAATGCCAGACTGCTACCCATCAATGGGGCATCAATTTGGAGTTGGTAAATCCACCATGGGAGCTGTTGTGATCCAACTTTGCAGGGCTATTTATCGACTTCTGCTAAGAAGGATAATGACTGGGAAATGTGCAGGACATAGTGGATGGTTTTGCCGTGATGAGGTTCCCTAACTGCGTTGGGGCCACATTTGTGCCTTCCTTGCTCAATGCACAGTAAGCAATAATGTGTGCTCATCCATCTGAGCATCTATCATTACCTCCTTCCAACTTCTTCCCGTTATAATTTATTTCACAGTTTGTAAAAGTGAACCATCTTAACAACTTTGGGAATGCATATAACCAATTTACTTCTGTGAGAACTGAGCATATTATTCACCTCACCGGAAGCAGTAAGTGCCTGGCAGAATCAAACCCATACAGACTATCTTCAGAGGCAGATTTAGAAAATGTTTTGTATGTAGGAAAAAAGTGGGTTTGCATATTGGGCACTGAATTAATAACCTACAGCTTTTTGTTATATAAAGTACTCCATTGTTTTTAATTGTACAAATGAACATTAACATTTTAACCCATCATCTCCCTTTTTTCTTTTCAAGCTTTTTATTTTATGATTATTAACATACATGAATTTTCCAGAAAGGTATTAACCAATCTTATTCATAATCTGTATTTATCTTGAAAAGGGCCATTTGTTTTTGGTCAGCCTTTTATCTGTGTATTTTTGTTCCAATGCCAGAAATGATAAGCATATACACATCATGAAATCTACTGGATCCTGATATAAGGCTGTTTGACATATTTTGTATTCTTAAAATTCCCCAAATTTTATTTCTCCATGCCTCTAACATTGAGGGATCTATCCTTTTCCAAAAAGGAGTATGGTACATCTGGCTGCTAGTAGCAACTGTATTTATCAATGGGTCTTCCCCAGAGTCAATCAACTCCTTAGGAATATTTATGGTCTCCCCTCACCTCCCACCTGCTCGCAAATTTGGGGTTGGGAAAAGAATGGCTGGATAAGATAAAACTCACTCAGGTTCTTGGTCAGTGCTTGTGAGGAAATAAAACATCTGATGAACATTTTCAAATTTGTGTCCCCCCCCACATTTGACAGGAAAATAGATGGTAGACAAATTACTAAAATAAAAAAAAAAGTACTAATAATTTTGAAAAGGTTATATGGAAATTGTACTAACATCAAGAATCAAACTTGGTGAATTTTATGATAGGATGTTGGATAATTCAAATTTCTTTTCAGAATATCAATCATATAGTTTGTAGAATAAAATATGAAAGTTTGACATTAAGTATTACCTTACACATCTTATTTGGAATCTGTTCAGTCTCTGGCAAGTGAAATGTTAGTAGGCTTTTCACAATGGTTCTTTGAGGAGAGGTGTGTAAAGCTTATGTTGACTAAGGTTACATTCAGAATCTCATACAGAGATCTGAATCACTCCTATAATTGCAACATAAATATTAAAAATATAATTTCTATATCAATTAACTTTGAGGGGAAATGCAAACTAGATGTATAAGTACCATTTTCGTCACAAATGTGTATGAAATTAATGGTACAATGAGATGACTCCAGTGCAGCTAAAACATATAATATTAAAACTGAGTGAAAGTAAAACATGTTAATGAGAATTCATTCACAGAGATGGTCAATGAAAAGGGAATTTCCCCCCTCCTATTTAAAAGGCCATAGTATGAAAATTATTCATTGCATAGTAGAGGTGCAGAAACTATATGCACAAGAAGATTCAGACAGTATACACAATCAGTAATACATGACATTCAGATGGAATATTGATAGCATGTCAGACAAGGTGCAAAAATATGCAGAAATATATTAGCAGAAAGAGATAACATATTGCTATATCCACATAATTTAAGAGACAATTGTTAGACTAAGTCACCAAATCTATATACATTCCCTTTTATCTATTAAATTGTCTCCAGGCATTTACAAAGCACTATTCAGCATGGAGTAAAGGAACACAGTCGATTAGAAAAACGAACAAATGATCTGGCATTCTAAAATGACAGAATCTGTTTAACTCAAAATGCTTTAATTTAGCCTGAACTCTTCCTAATTTTCATTTTTGAAAGCTAAAACATAAAAGCTTTTTTCCCTTCCCCCAAAAAGGGACAAAAAAAGTGCAAATGACCTCTGGTGCACTTTATTTATTCTTGTGCATTTTTGTACAACACTAATCTAAATTATATTGCAAGCTCCTCACAGCAGATATATGGTCTTCCAATAAATATGCAAAGTCCCATTTACATCTACGACACTGCACAAATTAATACATAATCATAATCAGTTAGCCAAGAAATTCATCAGTATTCAGAAGACAATATAAAATGGTTGACTCGGAGAATAGGTGTGTGAAAAAGTATTTAGAAAAGTATAGAAGACAGGATATTGTAAGGAGTGGGGTGGTCCCAGAGATCTTAGGAAAGAACAGAAGAGTGTGAGTAGGGAGGTTTAACAACATGCGACCAAAGGGGAGCCCAGGGAAGAAATTAAGAGAGAAGGAAAGATAGGAGAGAATAAAAAGTTATAGTGGGAGAAGCAAGAAACACCACCATTGTGGAGGCACACAGAGTAGGGGAAGCATGGAAGAAGTTGCCACTATGCCAGCAGACAGTCATCAAGTACAGCCCTTTCTAATTCTCCTTTTGTCCTTCACTTCTGGGTAGTTTTGTGCTTCTTCGTTTGTATTTGTTTTTGCTTTCTTGGGGCTTGATACAATGGGAAACTTTCTATTGATATTAAGGGGATTTGGCTCAGGTCCTTGTTTTGTGGCTTCCTCTCACCAGAAGTCAAATCCATTGGTCGCTCCCTAGGCTGCATGTGTTCTTGCAGCTGAACTGGGTGCCAGGAGAATGGAGAAGATGAGTTTATCACCTATGCAACGTGAGCAGCTTCTGTATTTCTCTGTGTTATGGGCTGATGCAAGAGTAGTTTTCAAGAGCCACCCACTCCTACTCACAGCCACAGGAGCACACCTGCATTAGGTCTTGAAGTGAATCTTCAGTCCTGCCACATTTCCCATTGCACAGCTTTCCCCCCGCCCACCTTCTGCCCTGAACCACCCCAGACTTTCCTGAGCTGTCCCAAGAGAAGCCCTTCCTGCAAAGTGGGGCAACACTGTTAAATGGTTTAATACTTGTCCATCAAACTACATTAAAAAAAAAACCACAAACTTCCACTCTGCCTTGTCAAAGTCTAACCCCAGTGACAATAGGAAACCTATTTCACTGACCACAGTTTAGTTTAGACTTCTTTGCATAACCTGTTGTAGAAACTGTAGCATTAGTCCGGAGTATAACTCACTCCAGTCTGACACATTGTTCTCTGTACCAGATAATGCTTCCCAGAACAATGCATCCAGTGAAGAAAGATCAAGAAACACTTTTCCACAATGTTTTGCACACTGCTTATGCCTGCTTTCACGAACACTTCAGAGTTAACGTGAGGAAATGTTAGGGATTGCACATGTGAACTGACCATCATCTTCCTTCTTTAAATGCCTGAAGAAGCCAGGACCTAGGCTACCGAAATAAAACAACTGCCTGAATTAACAATTTAACAAGTTGGATCCATATGCCCAGTGACAGATATGGCAATTTTCTGCACAAATCCTCAGGGGTACCTATTTAATTAAATTTAAGTATAGTCACAGAGCACTTCTCAACTACCTGGTGTATTTCACTGCCCAACCCATTTGTCACCTCCCAGTCACAAACACACCCAAGCAGTTTTCTTTTCACCATAGATACCTTTCATTCCTCTGCTCTTTTACACCCAGAACATAACACAGGCATCTTGTAGGAGGAGCTTCCCACACAGCCTTCCCCTCGGCACAGCTCACCTGAGCTTCCCCTCTGTACTTTCCCTTGTCTCCTCTTCCTTCTACTTATATCCTCCCAGTTACATCATTAGTCTACTAATTACCTCACAAGGGCTCAATCCACCCAACAGAGTGTGTTTAATTGCTCATAGCTGAGCTGCAGCCTTCAGTATGCTGCAGCAACCTTAGTGATCAGAGTGCTGCTGCCAGCACCCTGTCACAAGTACCTTTGGGGTCCATTGCATTAAATGAATGGTTTATGGATTATTGTGGTCCAGGATGTATGTTATCTCTAGAGCGGGGAGATGTGACAGATGTGAGACTTGGAGGTTCAAAGGACTACACTGAACAGGGTGTCTGACAAGGATGGACTTTTGGAACATGTTGTGTGGTTTTCCTAGAAAATATCTAGGGGGAGGTGAAGGCAAATTCCCCACCTCCATTTATGCAAAATCCCAGCCTGTTGAAGCTACGCCCTGAGGAATGGCCACTGTCTGCTGATCACCTGTTACATGAAGCCAAGTTCAAAGGCACAAACTATATAAGGAAAGACAAATGTTAGTGGCCATTCTGGTTCTAAATCTGCAGTTGGCCTGAAACTGTGCGTGTCACTCACACTTCTTCTCTCTAACTTTTGGACCACCATAGGAAAGATCAGTTTCATTTTTTACTCCCTCATTTTCCACATGACAGAAGTCTTAACATTTTTGTTTCCATTAAATGATAGGTCCAAACTAAGCTGTAGATCTGGACCCACCTGAACTTTATGAAAATTAAATCCCAGATCTGAACTTTGATGTTTCAGCCCCTCTCTAGCTAACATTCCCCATCAATTGGGTATTGTGGCAGGTGATAATATAACATTAGGCAGCAGATTTATTAGGTGCTGACACTATAACTGCAGGTCTTGCTACTTACAGATGCTCCTCTTTCATGAAAAAATATGCAGACAATTTGACAGCAAAGGGATTATTGATGAGTATAAATGCAGTGTTGCAAACTCTCAGGATATTTGGCACTTTTCCTGTAGCTCCTGCTCTTGGAATTGGTGACTATGGGAGAATCTCAGCTTCCATTTATTTAAAAAAAAATATTTCTAGCCCTCATGCTTGTGGAGAAAAGCATGAAAAACAGGAATTCTAAAGGCTAAAAAATCCAGTACAAAATAAATGGACTGAAAAGCATTTTTAAATCCTTATGATTTTTTTGAGCAAATTTTTTTTTTTTGGGTAGGGTTGGGAGTCGGATTCATAAAAAAAGTTAACACTTAAGGTTGGCTGTGCTACACTGGTAGAGAAATGTTTCCCTATACATAGTCAAATCTGTAGAATGGTTGGAAAGAGAAATGTCTTTTCAACATTACACATTTAAAAGCAAGAATCAAAAACTATACCTTTCTTTCGGAAAGACACACATTTCTGGAAAGATGCTCACCTTAAGACTGTGTTAGTGGCCTGGTCCTTCTGCTCAGAACCTTTCAAGCCAAGTACATCTCATGAAAAATAAAGCAAGGTATTTCCTTAGTTCCTTTCTAAACTGGAGATACTGAGAAATCCTGAGAATGAAAGACATAGGCGCTGCCTCCATGGGTGCTCCAGGGCTGGAGCACCCACCAACCTCAGCTGTTCAAGGGCATCGCCAAACAGCTGATTGGGGACGCCACCAAACAGCTGTTTGGTTGGTCAGGAAAGGGCATGAGGGAGTACAGAGAACAGCAAGTGGCAGGTGAGGGCCTCGGGGATGGGGCGGAATGGGGACGGGAAGAGGTGGAGCGAGTGCAGGGCCTTGGGGGAAGAGGAGCACCCCTGGGGGAAAAGTACAAGTCGGTGCCTATGGTGAAAGATATGTCCAATGAATGCTTTCGGGTCTGTGGGAAAACAAATCAAGCCCTTTACCAGGTTTTTTTGTTTTGGTTTTGGTTAAGTGTCTCCCAGATCTCTTTGCATAAGACCCATAAGGAAAATCCATGGAGAAAAACCATGTTCACCTTCTTAGTGCTTTTTTGCTCACTAATAATTCAATGCTCAGAGCAGACCTATAGAGTCATTTCAGGTATCTAGTTTGGTTAGTGACATAACCCACATGATTTCAGATATCAGCTGGGTCATGGTTGGGTTAGCACCATTAGTGAGAAAGGATGGATTACCAAGGGTAGATATCCTGCCTCCAGACCATCTCTAATGCAAGGGCTACAAAAAGGAAACACAGATTTCATGGGTTCAAAAAGCAAGAAAGACTTTCAGAAGAAAAACACTATAATCCTTTTCAGACTTGACCAAGGCTGAAAACAACTTCTGCTGAACCTTCTGCAAAACCAGTTCCGGAAAAGCATTGACCTCAAAAATTAATTTTACTAAAGCAAGTTAGCATTTTTTGCTCTTCATCTTTGCATGAAGGTCAGCTTTAGACTGACAAATTAAACCCCAGGTGGGACAATAAAATTTCAAGAGGCTGGTCCTCAGAGGTCAGCTAAGGATAACATTGTTTATATTAGGAAGGGAACAAAGATATCAAATGTCAGAAGAGGCTGTTTAAGATGGTTAACTTCCTTTCAGAGAAGTAAAGAAGTTTCAACTGGAAAGTAAATAAATATTCATGAAAGGGATTGGGCCATGGCATGAATTTCTTTGATTAAGATTAAGACAAATTTCCAATCCACATTTTGATGAGGCTGTCACCCTAAATATGAGGAAAAGGGCAGGAGATAGAAAGAGGTTTACTATCAGAAAGAGGGGAGAATATTCATGAGAGCCTTTCATACCCCTTTGTTCTTCTAAAGCAGCATTCACTCTCTCTCTCTCTCTGTGGCTGTCAATAAGGAAGAAAATTCTTTCCCATCTCCCCCATATCAAAAACCTTAAAGGAAGATTCAGAGATGCACTTCATGCATGTTTCTTGTCTTGTTTTAACAAAGAACAAAAGTTCCATGCCTTAAATTTTTGACTCCTACAAGAAAGCAAAGATTTTGTCTATGCCAGCATCCCAAGGGAAGAGGCTACTTTTCAAAGACTTCTTTTCCCCCTCCCCCTCTAAAAGCCACAGGATTTGAAGAAATATCACAAGGAGTCAGAGAGTAACAAAATCTCCTGCTAAAAGAATGGTCGGGGGGAGGGGAGGGAGAGAAAGTCCAAGTGGGGGGGTGGTAAGACAGACAGACAATAATATCAGCTTTAAAGAAAAGAAAAATTAGTTTAGCCAAGACTCTAAATCCATTTGAACATCTTCATGAGAAAAGAAGCTGAGTAAAAATTTCAAAAATAAAAAAATCAAAGAAATATAGTGATAAATGTATGTGTTTCAATGATTGCCTAGTGTAGAGCAATTGCAGGGCAAAAAATGAGATCATTATTAAATGTAGGATGTGTATGCTAAAATAGGGTACTACAAATTCCTCTCAGAAGTCCTGCTTAGTATTTTCATTTATGCTATTTATCCCTATCAGTTCATTAATTTGAATAAAGTTTAGCATTTTATTTTTATTAGAAGGCTAGATTCTGTCTCCTTCATTGAGGCTGAATAGTAGCTTCCTCTTTGAGCAATCCCATTTATTTCAATGGATCTTAATTACAAAGTAGGGATTCCTCAGTAGGGGGCAGAAACTGGACCGTACATTTTAAGGTTTTGATGGATACAGACAAAATACAGACGAGTGAGTGAGTGAATGCATTCATCGCATAAATCATTCTGATTTATCTCATTATAATAGATACTTTGTGTTACAATGTCCAAAAAAATGTATAGTATAACTATTTTTAAAATCATAATGCATAGAATATTAAAATGAAACAAAGGTTCTGCTCTATGCTGAGATTTGTGTTGGTCACTGTCCTATTTGTCCAGCTTTTGAGATTAAACAGAGTCTAGAAAGGAGCATCATTTTGATCACCTAGTCTGAACTGCATAACACTGACCATAGAATTTTCTCCCAATAACTTCTGCATCAGGCTTCATACCTTCTGTCTTAGTACAGTGTTTAGAAAGTTATCCAGTCATGGTTTAAAGATTTCAAGTGATGGAGAATCCACCATATCCCCTGGGGTAAGTTGTTGCAATATTTACTTTCTCTCATTGTATAAAATGTGTGATTTCCAGTGTGAACGTGTCCGGCTTCAACTTCCAGCCATTGGATCTTGTTAAGTCTCTGTCTGCTAGATTAAAGAGCTTTGAGTGTTGTCTCATAATTATATATCCCCTATGGGTATAGGATAAGATAATAGGATTACCTGGGCCCCATCATGCTGCTCCAGGCTCAATAGTTTTTGGTTTTGCTTAAAGTACTCCAAAGCCTTAACTGAATTTAAACACTTACAGTCTCAAGTATCAGATATGGGCATCCAGCCTACAGTACTCTAAGAGTCCCAGTCTCCTATCGGTGTGGGCTGGATTACTCAGGTAGTACTGGGCATAATGGAACAATGTTTCAGGAGATAAGCCCCTCCTGGAAGTCTGGGATGATTTCCTGGGGTACCCAGGTTTCTGAGGCACCTTGCTACCACCTGCTCTTAGTGCAAGCGACTCTTGTGGGTCATCTCCCTGCCTCCACTGGCCGCAGGCTCTGCTGTGCCTCTGCAGGTTCACAACAGGCACACTCCAACCCCCAAGCACTCTGAGCATTCCCAGGAGTGTCCAGACCCTGGTCCACTGGACACTCACAGATTCACTGCTCCCAAAGGAACACTAGACCCACCAGCTTGCCTGTTATACCTCAGAGCACCACTCGGCATAACACACAGCACTTAGATATGTTTATAGTGAAAAGAAGCAAAATTTTATTTAACAAAAAGAGTAGAGATTCAAATGGCATCAAGTAGAAATATTAGAAACAAATGATTACATATTAAATAGAAACCTAACACTCATTTGAGAGCCTAGACTTATTTAACTACTTACTGTCCTGTCTTAAAGAACAAAAGCTCACCCAAAATCCTTCCAGTGTATTACAGACACACTTGGATGTGACCTTCTATTCATGGGACAAGTCACACTGTCAACTTGCCTCCTCTATGGAAAAGATCAACAGGGGTACCACCTCTGCCTTGCAGAATGCTCCTCCAATCCATTGTCTTAACTCATAAAGAGGATCCCCGCCTGCTGTTTTATTTCCACCTGTAAATTTCCTCTTTCAATTAGCATTTTGGCTCCATAGACAAATAGACCTATATTGTGCAGCAGACAATACACAATTCCCAGATAGGGAGATAAGCATATATTAGTCCCTGTCTGGAAGTAACCGGTCTGAGGCATGTCACCTTCTGTCTACCTGCCTTAACTCCGAGGGCCTGAGAACATAACTGCCCATAAAGATACATAGCTCCTTAAATATTATGCATCCATACATCTTGAAATGGTTGTGTTAACCAAGGGGCTACTGGCTTTTGAGAGCCCTCAGATGCCACCTTTGGTGAATTATTATATATTTATCTGACCCAGGAGATGCCTGTAAAGCTCTGTGCATCCCCTGGGTTCTCTGTCAATTGGCATCAGTAGGTCCCTGGGTCACAAAGTCTTGTTGGAGTTTCAGTAAGCCCTACTGAAACCTAAAGGCTTCTCCCACGCTCTATTTTTTAAGCTTTACACTTAAAAGGAGCGAGGCAAAGAGCAATAGCTTGTAGAGTTCCCATGGAAGATTGTTTCTAGCTTTCATCATTGTTAATTATGGATTTACCTCCATTTCTTGGGTGGAGGAATTTCCTAAAACAGCCCCTAAAAGCAAAATGCTTAGTTAGAGTTACTTCATGAAGTCAAGGATAGTAAAAATTTGGGCAGGATTTTCAGAAGCTTTTGTTGATAATGGTAAAATTCCATTTGGCTTCAGAAGGGGTAGGGACAGACTTAATGCTGAGTACTTTTGAAAATTCCAGCTTTCATATTCACTGATCATTGTGATAATAGCTGAGTAATTTGCCCCTAGATGGTAACTTCACATCACAATAAATTGAGAAACCAGTAATCTCTAATCTGAGTCTACTTTTGAGGTAAATGTTTTCTGAACAGACTCCCATTCACCGAAATATATTAGGCCCAAAACACTGGAAATAGGGTTTTCCCAGATCTCAGCACTAGTAAGTTCAAATGGAATAGCAGTTAGCATCAGCATCTCCAGATCACAGAATATCAAGACTAATTATGTTTGCCAGTGTGCCATTTGTCCCAGGTTGAAGAGGCAGCCCATTTCTATTCCACGTGTTCAGTGAAGTTTTGAATCTTTATCCGCAGTGCTGTTGTAAGGGGAGGCTAAATTTGCATTGGTCTGATTATAAAGCAGTTGCAAGTATGCAGTGTACGTTGGTGAAAATTGAGCCATGAGTGAATATAATTAGGTGGGACAAAGCGTGAGAGCTGACAAGAGGGCAGGCTACTGGGGTGAAGGAAAAGTACCAGTTTAGAATTAAGTTAAACTTCATTTTTTCATGCTGCTGTTGTTACTGTATGTACTTTTCTCCACAACACTCCAGTGGCTGCCAACATACAGATGTGGTACTACTAAATGCAAATCTAACTTGTTTAATTCCCTCAACTCAGACAAATTCCAATAGTAAAATGGACTCCAATACTGTCTGTCAAACAATATTCCCCCCCACACACACACCCCAAAAATCACTAGACCTACATAGAAAATTGTTTTTCTTCCACAGTTTCCAGCTGACATTATACTGGGTTGTGTCAGTTCACATCCCACTGAATGAGATAACACAGTATGACTGATGTAACCCAACAAGATTCATCACAAAACAAAGTACCAGTTAGAAAACCACATAAGCAGCTATTTTCATGGATAATGAACATATAAAAATGTAATATTTATGTTACTTGCCATGAGACAACCTTGCAAGCTTTTGCAAATGTACCATTTGATTCCATTCCTGACAAATGTCATTGGGCGATTCTTTCTTAGTGAAAGAATTATGATTGAACATCTAGTAGCTTCAGATAATTTCAATGTACAATGTTGTCCAACACTTGATACCAGTGACAGTCTCAGATATAAGGTGTCTATCCATTTGGAGTGAAGCCTGGGCATGCCCAACCTTAAAAAAAAAACTAAAATTTTACAAAGGGGAAAGTGTCCTTCCCACCACTACAAAAATCTCCAATTTGAAAGCAATTTTTCAGTAACATTGTTTTGCCTTCAGGTGTTAGCCTGCGGCCCATTTACAGTAGTCAAAAAGACACTGCGAAAACAAATTGGTTGGAAAATTTTGAGCTTGTGCCACCCTATGCAACATCTTGCATCAACCACTGCCACCATTCTTCCAGCTGTTTTAAAGCACTGGCTGCATTGTGTGCAACCGAGTTTTTAGCTCAGGTCCAGCTGAACTGATGCAGGCTACAGAGGAAACTCCCGCAAGTGTTAAAGCTGCTCAAATTTAACTGGTCCTTCTAATTCCATTTCATAAGGGTGCCTCAGTTTTGGAAGTTACTAGAAATTCCTTGCTAACAACAATGCTAGGCACTGTGGGGTAGGTGCTTCAGAAATCCTAAAATGAAATGGTACAGTATGGAGTGCAGATCTGCTAAAACAGTTCTGTCAAAAATCGTACCACCACGTAATGTGCCAACAGAGCTACAAGGACAAACATACCACCTACTGGTCTGTACACTATGTTCCTGCAGTGGGTTCCTTATGTATGGCATATATATGTCCTACCTGGATTGAGAGCGGAAATATTGCATGAATAAGTTCCCACTCTAGCAAGTAAGAATTCTGCAGTCCTATCCTCTGTAATATCACTATACAGATCTTAAGACTTTTGCACCTGAAAAAAGCTGTTCTGAAGATCGCATTCAATAGGAGCTGGGCATCTCTCTCCCTTAGAGCAGGTTGAAAATCCCAGCCTCAATTCATAAAGTGACAAACTCACAAAATACAGCATATAGAAACACGTTACAGCTCAATCTATTCAACAGAGTGTGCATTCTCCAGTATCAATCTATTTTAATGGACCGTAAAACAATATTCAGTCAAAAAGTGATTTAGTATTTTTCCCATGGGCTTTATGACAATGGCAATATTTACAGCCCACACTTAGGGAAAAGAAGACAGGCAAATTAATCTGCCAAAATAACCTATCCAAAGCTCTTGGTGAACTTGTACGAAAAAAGGCCTATTATGGTATGATCAATAAAACCAGTAAAAATACAGGGCCAGATTCTCAACTGGTGAAAATCAGCATAAGTCCATTGACATTCACAGAATCACAGAACATCAGAGTTGGAAGGGACCTCAGGAGGTCATCTAGTCCAACCCCCTGCTCAAAGCAGGACCAATCCCCAATTTTTGGCCCAGATCCCTTAATGGCCCCCTCAAGGATTGAACTCACAACTCTGGGTTTAGCAGGCCAATGCTCAAACCACTGAGCTATCCCTCCCCCCTTCAATGCAGATACCCAGATTTACACCAGCTGATAAGCTGGCCCATAAACTATAACAAATATTGCAAACTAATCAGCATCCAACTTATACAGTGCTAGACTTATTAATTCCTATACCACATACATTCCAATTTTATACTTTGAAGGTCAGTTATTTCAGTCTGTTAAAAAGCAGAAAAAAATTCTAAAAATTACAATCCCCCCCCACACACACACACACCACTATTATGTCATCTCATATTGAATGTTCTAGATTTTCTAGAGACACTACAAGTCCTTCTACCATTTATTCCTGGCAAACAAATACTATGGGATCTCACGACACTGCACCATTAGGTTTATAAAAAGCTATCTGTAGTGTTTAGATGTTGCTTGTAATTATTGGAATTGGGAGCACTGGCTGTTGGGAGTCTGAAAGGATAGGAAACAGGAAGGAGCGGGGAACAGTTGAGAGGCTGGGAGAAAGCTACAGAGGGTGCAGCAGCAGCTTGGTAAAGAGGTTTCCACTTTGAAAATAAAGTCCTGTTGAAGCTTGTTAGTACCTTGCCTGGTTGATACAACGCTATCCTAACAAACTCACCCTAAAGAGTGTGACTACAAAGGCTTTATATGAGCCATTTAGATGGGTACTATAGTAAACAGCTTCCAGTTTCAAGATACTATATATTCTCTCTGACCCCGTGATTGATACTGTAGCAACCTACTTTTATAAGCTCATTCTCAGGTGAGGCCACACTACAACAAACACAAATCAGCAAATCTACTGGATTCTTCTCACCACAAAAAAAGGAAGATTAGAGACAACCTTTATGACCATAACCAAGTTATTCAAGGGTGAAATCCTAGAAAAATGCATGAATATTTACACTGCCTATTTCAACAAAGTATTCAATAATGAATTTGTCACAGTACAGCAATGTTCCTTCATGGATATTGGGATCGTTAGGGTGACTTTTAAAGCACTACTTTAATGTAAAAAGGAAGGTAGCCTGGATAGGAACTTCAGAGGCAAATTTCTCCATTGAGGTCAAAGATAGCAGGTGAAAGATAGGATTAAGTAGTGAGTGCTATTGTAGCCTGCAGATTTTCATTTCTCTATTTTTTTAAACTACTGTATCTTGAAGAAAATTGACATAAAATGTTAAATAAAAATCTAGTGCAAACTTGGACAAAACAGAAGCCTTTGGAAGGATTTTGGACATCAAAACAACCTTGACACATTTGGGTATAGCTCTATTTCTTCTGTCTGCCGCCTCTGCCCAAACTTTCTGTTAAAAAAGTGAACAATAGAATTGCACCAAAAGATGATTTATTGGTTTAGCAACTAACAGCACTGAATTTAAAGTCAACTGATCACAATAGACAGTGTAAGAGCCATTTCACCAATCCAGCTGGAAAGGCAATGCAGTACAGTGGTTAGAACAAAGGACAAGGAACCCTGGGTGCTAATGCTGACTCTGCCAATGGCTCACTGTGTGATCATGGCCAACACCATTTGACCCCATAGCAAAGAACTTAACCACATGATTTACTTCAATCATCTGATTAGTCCCATTGATTTCAAGTAGACTACTTACATACTTACAGCTAAGCATATGCTTCAGTGCCCTGCTGGATCACATAATCTGAAGCACCAGATCCCTGTCTAGAAAGTGAGTATAGTAGTGTCTATTGTACATAACTCTTACCCACTCAGTATGGTACTGTCCCCCCTCTAATGCTAGTCATACATAGAGATTGATGCATCTGCTTTAACCTAGGCTAATAGAGTCAGATATTTTAGTGCTGACTGTGCAAAATCATGCGTGGTGATCCAGAGGTTCCAGGTTTGATCTCTGATGATGATGATCCATTACATGTACCTATTGTACCTCATAGGAGTGTTGTGAGGTTTCACTAAGAATGCCACTTTTCATGTGAATACTCTGATATATCCTATGTATTATCATATGCATACTCTATTCTCTCTCCCTGGCTCTCTCTCATACACTATTTGTTCTTCTCACACATTATTGTGCATCTTTTGCTTTTCTCAAAACATCTTTTTGATATACCATTGGTACTACGTGTTTACATATGAATGTTTGGATTCTTTCGTCCATCTTCATAATTCCTCAAGATCACTGACTTCCAGTGTCATCCCATATTCACCTCTTAATTCTCTGCATTTCTAAACATTTCCTCTGAAGAAGTCAAAAGGGGAAAGAGCTTGGAAAAAGAGCTTTCACTCTTTTTGGATGCTGCTTAGTATAAACATTCTCTCTTGGTTTCTTGCAAATAGGAGCAAGTGAGGTCCCTATGGACAATCTAACATCAAATGGTAATGTCTTACATTGGTGATGCTTAAACTATCACTTGCCTTAGGCCCTGTCAGCAAAATTAGCCTTACTTCATGATATCTTGACTTTTGAAGCTATGGGAGTTTATGCACATTTTTCTGTAGGGCAGGGCAGATCATCTTTTTGCTTTATATTACATACAGATTCTTATTCTAGACTCACCGAGTCTCAGATTCTACCTGAAGACATGTCTATTAAATAGAATTCAGTTTATCAACACAACCCTGTACATTTCCACAAACCTCTTTTACAAATTGGATCTTTTGGGGACAGCACCACTATGAAAAACAATTGGGAAATGATTTACAGATTTACAGAGTTAACATGCAATACTTTGGACTAAACAGAAGTGCAAAAGGTACTCTCAGTGAAGTTGCCTGGTAATCCTGAGATTACAAAGGTGGCTGCAAATGGAATTCATTCCCTCTAGGACACAGCAAAGATATTTTAAATACAGAAGAGAAAAAGCAAGTGGCAGCTCTTGGTTGAAACATCTAGAGAGAACAAATTAATTTTTTCTCAGTTTTAAAATGTCACTAATCCATGCTCTCACCCCTCTCCATCAACATCTAATTCTGGAGCTCTGAGTCTTGGGATGGCTATTCCAGGCAGTCCAGGGGAGAGGTGGGAGGAAGGTTGCCAAGTCACCTTTCATCTCCTCCCTCCCCTAGAAGTCTTCCAGGATCTCTCAGACAGCTGGGGGAGGAAGGAAAGGAGGGTTGGCAGGTTCTTGATCCAAGATTAGGCCCAATATTATTCAAATGATTATATAGTTGAGAACCCAAATGTGCACAGCTACAACACTCACACTACAGAAACTCTTCTAAAATTTACAGATATAGTTTATTAATACATTTAGTACAGTCACAAACACCCCAACGCAGTAAGGTAGATAGAGATACTACCAAACATACATCTGCATATCCATACACTCACACTATCCCTTGCAAAACAACCTGAAATGTTACCCATCATCTTCCTCATCACCATCGGCCATCATGCTGGCACCTCCCAAGGACTAAATCTTTCTCCTACTGCCCGTAGGCTGGGATGCAACTTTTACAAGATGAAATGCTGATGCCAGTACATTTGATGCATATTCAGTAGGGGTCCCCCCCCTTTTTCTTAATTTGTATATCCTAACTTGACTAATGTTGGAGTGTCCTTCTCATATAGTGTAGTATATCAATGATCTTCAATTATCATCATATAAGTCAGTTCGCACTCTTGTGGTTAGGTATCTGCGGATGTAATGTAAAATATAATCTGCAGGTGTTATGTAAAATTTTATTGCCCTGACACTCCTGTGGTTGGGTCACATACTTGTAGTCAGAACTTACCTTTCTCCTCTATTTTCAGCTCAAAGTTTATCTGTTCAAAGTTCACAGGTCTTGAGCTTTATGTTAACTTGCTGAAGCTAATGGTTTACAGGATACAGGCCTGTAGGTTCTCTGCATTACTGC
Source organism: Caretta caretta (assembly GCF_965140235.1). Taxonomy (NCBI): domain Eukaryota; kingdom Metazoa; phylum Chordata; order Testudines; family Cheloniidae; genus Caretta; species Caretta caretta. The sequence goes on along the minus strand of NC_134213.1, from coordinate 62,038,127 downwards.
CAAATAGAATAAAAGCAGACTATAATGGAAAGCAGTGAATATAAAAGGCAAGCTAGCCCACTGAGCTACAATCTTTTAACCTTAGCATGGGGTTTGTAAACCCCATCAATTACCACAACCTAGAAAGTGATAGTGAGCTCTGTATGTTAGGGTGTTCTCCATCATGCTAATGATAGCAACTTCAAATGGCTATTGCACTAGCTTACTCTTGAGGAAATGGGTCACTTTAAAAACCAAAAGTAGGCCTCTATCCAGCAAAGGATTTAAGCAAGCGCTTAACTTTAAGCATGCAAGTAACGTCATTGAAGTCACTCCCCCACACACACACACATTTCATAAACATAGCACCTGATTTCTTTCCATCACTCTCCCACTACAGACTTGTAGCTACTTACCAGCTACAAAGTAACAAATAGCCCCCTGCTATGTGGGTGTCCAGAATCTTACATTCTAAAAATGTAACAATCTGAGCATTCACAAAACCCACTGAAGTTAGCAGCTGCATACGTACAGCCCTTTTGAAAAATCACGTCATGGATGCTTAAATATGTATTTAGGACCCGAACTTTAGGCACCCAATTTTGAAAGTTCTGGCCACAGCATTAAACCAAAATCTGAGACTGGCTGCCCAGGAGGAAAGGTGACATGTAGACTGATATGGTAATACCTGAGTATCTGCTGTCCAGTTAGCATGCTCCTGTCTAGAGAAATGCTCTTTTTAAAATTTACTGGATCTGTCTGACAGAGTGAATGAACGAACAAAATAACTGCAACTTCCACACCAGGTCTGAGAACCCAACAGCCTGCTTAGGGTGTTTTAAAAAGAGAAACAGTGGTTTTCCAGAAGGATTTATTTTTAGAAGGACATTGTTTAACAAGATGGTTTTTCACTAGTAAATTGAATCATAGAATCAGAGAATATCAGGGATGGAAGGAACCTCAGGAGGTCATCTAGTCCAACCCCCTGCTCAAAGCAGGACCAATCCCCAATTAAATCATCCCAGCTAGGGCTTTGTCAAGCCTGACCTTAAAAACTTCTAAGGAAGGAGATTCTACCACCTCCCTAGGTAACGCATTCCAGTGTTTCACCACCCTCCTAGTGAAAAAGTTTTTCCTAATATCCAACCTAAACCTCCCCCACTGCAACTTGAGACCATTACTCCTTGTCCTGTCCTCTTCTACCACTGAGAATAGTCTAGAACCATCCTCCCTGGAACCACCTCTCAGGTAGTTGAAAGCAGCTATCAAATCCCCCCTCATTCTTCTCTTCCGCAGACTAAACAATCCCAGTTCCCTCAGCCTCTCCTCATAAGTCATGTGTTCCAGACCCCTAATCATTTTTGTTGCCCTTTGCTGGACTCTCTCCAATTTATCCACATCCTTCTTCTAGTGTGGGGTCCAAAACTGGACACAGTACTCCAGATGAGGCTTCACCAATGTCGAATAGAGGGGAACGATCACGTCCCTCGATCTGCTCGCTATGCCCCTACTTATACATCCCAAAATGCCATTGGCCTTCTTGGCAACAAGGGCACACTGCTGACTCATATCCAGCTTCTCATCCACTGTCACCCCAAGGTCCTTTTCCGCAGAACTGCTGCCTAGCCATTCGGTCCCTAGTCTGTAGCTGTGCATTGGGTTCTTCCGTCCTAAGTGCAGGACCCTGCACTAATCCTTATTGAACCTCACCATATTTCTTTTGGCCCAATCCTCCAATTTGTCTAGGTCCCTCTATATCCTATCCCTGCCCTCCAGCATATCTACCACTCCTCCCAGTTTAGTATCATCCGCAAATTTGCTGAGTGTGCAATCCACACCATCCTCCAGATCATTTATGAAGATATTGAACAAAACCAGCCCCAGGACCGACCCCTGGGGCACTCCACTTGACACCGGCTGCCAGCTAGACATGGAGCCATTGATCACTACCCATTGAGCCTGACAATCTAGCCAACTTTCTACCCACCTTATAGTGCATTCATCCAGCCCATACTTCCTTAACTTGCTGACAAGAATACTGTGGGAGACCGTGTCAAAAGCTTTGCTAAAGTCAAGAAACAATACATCCACTGCTTTCCCTTCATCCACAGAACCAGTAATCTCATCATAGAAGGCGATTAGATTAGTCAGGCATGACCTTCCCTTGGTGAATCCATGCTGGCTGTTCCTGATCACTTTCCTCTCATGTAAGTGCTTCAGGATTGATTCTTTGAGGACCTGCTCCATGATTTTTCCAGGGACTGAGGTGAGGCTGACTGGCCTGTAGTTCCCAGGATCCTCCTTCTTCCCTTTTTTAAAGATGGGCACTACATTAGCCTTTTTCCAGTCATCTGGGACTTCCCCTGTTCTCCACGAGTTTTCAAAGATAATGGCCAATGGCTCTGCAATCACAGCCACCAATTCCTTTAGCACTCTCGGATGCAACTCGTCCGGCCCCATGGACTTGTGCACGTCCAGCTTTTCTAAATAGTTCCTAACCACCTCTTTCTCCATAGAGGGCTGGCCATCTACTTCCCATGTTGTGATGCCCAGCGCAGCAGTCTGGGAGCTGACCTTGTTCGTGAAGACAGAGGCAAAAAAAGCATTGAGTACATTAGCTTTTTCCACATCCTCTGTCACTAGGTTGCCTCCCTCATTCAGTAAGGGGCCCACACTTTCCTTGGCTTTCTTCTTGTTGACAACATACCTGAAGAAACCCTTCTTGTTACTCTTGACATCTCTTGCTAGCTGCAGCTCCAGGTGCTATTTGGCCCTCCTGATTTCATTCCTACATACCCGAGCAATATTTTTATACTCTTCCCTGGTCATATGTCCAACCTTCCACTTTTTGTAAGCTTCTTTTTTATGTTTAAGATCCTCTAGGATTTCACCGTTAAGCCAAGCTGGTCGTCTGCCATATTTACTATTCTTTCGACTCATCGGGATGGTTTGTCACTGTAACCTCAACAGGGATTCCTTGAAATACAGCCAGCTCTCCTGGACTCCTTTCCCCTTCATGTTAGTCCCCCAGGGGATCCTACCCATCCATTCCCTGAGGGAGTCGAAGTCTGCTTTCCTGAAGTCCAGGGTCCGTATCCTGCTGCTTACCTTTCTTCCCTGTGTCAGGATCCTGAACTCAACCAACTCATGGTCACTGCCTCCCAGATTCCCATCCACTTTTGCTTCCCCTACTAATTCTTCCCGGTTTGTGAGCAGCAGGTCAAGAAAAGCTCCCCCCCTAGTTGGCTCCTCTAGCACTTGCACCAGGAAATTGTCCCCTACGCTTTCCAAAAACTTCCTGGATTGTCTATGCACCGCTGTATTGCTCTCCCAGCAGATATCAGGAAAATTAAAGTCACCCATGAGAATACCAGGGCATGCGATCTAGTAGCTTCCGCGAGCTGCCGGAAGAAAGCCTCATCCACCTCATCCCCCTGGTCCGGTGGTCTATAGCAGACTCCCACCACTACATCACTCCTGTTGCTCACACTTCTAAACTTAATCCAGAGACACTCAGGTTTTTCTGCAGTTTCGTACCGGAGCTCTGAGCAGTCATACTGCTCCCTTACATACAGTGCTACTCCCCCACCTTTTTTGCCCTGCCTGTCCTTCCTGAACAGTTTATAACCATCCATGACAGTACTCCAGTCAAGTGAGTTATCCCACCAAGTCTCTGTTATTCCAATCACGTCATAATTCCTTGACATCACCAGGACCTCCAGTTCTCCCTGCTTGTTTCCAAGGCTTTGTGCATTCGTATAAGCACTTGAGATAACCTGCTGATCGCCCCTCATTCTCAGTATGAGGCAGGAGCCCTCACCTCACAGACGTTCCTGCCTGTGCTTCCTACCGGTATCCCGCTTTCCCACTTACCTCAGGGCTTTGGTCTCCTTCCCCCGGTGAACCTAGTTTAAAGCCCTCCTCACTAGGTTAGCTAGCCTGCTCGCAAAGATGCTCTTCCCTCTCTTCGTAAGGTGGAGCCCATCTCTGCCCAGCACTCCTCCTTCATGGAACACCATCCCATGGTCAAAGAATCCAAAGCCTTCTCTTCGACACCACCTGCGTAGCCATTCGTTAACTTCCACGATTCGACGGTCCCTACCCAGGCCTTTTCCTTCCACGGGGAGGATGGACAAGAACACCACTTGTGCCTCAAACTCCTTTATCCTTCTTCCCAGAGCCACGTAGTCTGCAGTGATCCGCTCAAGGTCATTCTTGGCAGTATCATTGGTGCCCACGTGGAGAAGCAGGAAGGGGTAGCGATCTGAGGGCTTGATGAGTCTCGGCAGTCTCTCCGTCACATCGCGAATCTTAGCCCCCGGCAAGCAGCAGACTTCTTGGTTTTCCCGGTCAGGGCAGCAGATAGATGACTTAGTCCCCCGGAGTAGAGAGTCCCTGACCAGATCCCGAGCATGTGAGCAAGAACTAGCCAGCCAACCATGAGAGAGAGAGAATGCTCAGAGCCCTGGGCCACCCTGCCCAATATCCCATTTCTTGCCATAGCTATCTCTGATGCTTCAGGGGAAGGAGATTAAAAATCCCTTCCAGAAAATGGGAGGAGATCCCTTCCTGACCCCCGCTGATGGCCAGCTGAAACTGTGAAGCATGCATGATCTTTAGGAACCTAAGACATAAACCAGAGGTGAGTCCCAGGGTTGTTGAGCCCTGGCCCCACCATCACACAATGTAGCCGGGCATACATCACTCCTCAGTCATACAATCACACTCATAAATTTGTCCAGCGTTCTCTTAATACTAAATAAGTTGGTTGCCCCAACAGCGCTTATTGGGAGGCTGTTCCAGAACCTCATTCCTCTGATGATTAGAAACCTTCTTCTAATTGCCAGCCTGAATTTCTTCACTGTCAGTTTATATCCATTTTTTCTTGTGCCAGCATTGCCCTCGATCTGCTCGCTATGCCCCTACTTATACATCCCAAAATGCCATTGGCCTTCTTGGCAACAAGGGCACACTGCTGACTCATATCCAGCTTCTCGTCCACTGTCACCCCTAGGTCCTTTTCCGCAGAACTGCTGCCAAGCCATTCGGTCCCTAGTCTGTAGCTGTGCATTGGGTTCTTCCGTCCTAAGTGCAGGACCCTGCACTTATCCTTATTGAACCTCATCAGATTTCTTTTGGCCCAATCCTCCAATTTGTCTAGGTCCCTCTGTATCCTATCCCTGCCCTCCAGCGTATCTACCACTCCTCCTAGCTTAGTATCATCCGCAAATTTGCTGAGAGTGCAATCCACACCATCCTCCAGATCATTTATCCTCTTCTGAGGAGGATCTTCACCTCCTCAGGGTGTTCTCTGCCTCTTGACCCTATAAATGAGCTAACATCTCTCCTCAGGGAAGCTTGGCTTCACTCCTCTGGGGAGGACAGGAGGATTTCATGTGTCTTTAAAATCAATTTAATCTGATCTAGAACTGCAAACACTAAAATAGTGACCACAGGGCAGCGTGTGTGTGCCCTAACTGTACATTTCCATACTTCGGTTTGTTTGGATTTCTTTTAAATGTAAACCAAACTGAGTTTCCTGGGTTTGTCATGCTTGTTTTGAGGATAACTGCATCAATCCTGTGATGTATTTAACCCTAAATTAGTGCTATGAACTCTCAATCATAACTTTATTTCAATAAAGATATGAAAAGTCTTATGACTAGAGCTGCACAAATTTTTTTGTCCAGAACTTACTTTCACCAAAAAAATTCAGATTCAAGCTGGCAGACATTCTGTGAATTTGTATGAAAATTTGTTGAATTGTTTGTCAAAAAGAAATCCCTACAAAATCCAAACACACTTGACGTTTCAATTCAAAATTATTTCTCATTTTGAAATTTACTTCAATTTTATTTAAAACATTTTTAAAAGCCCAAAAATGAAACAATATTTTGTTTGACCAAAAACTTGGGTTTTCCTGATGGCCAGTGAACTGAAAAATCAGTTATTCACCCAGCTCTAATAATGGCATTCCTTTATTCTCAGCTCTCCTGTCATTTAACGAATCAGTGTTGCCAGATAGTCCGAAAGGCCATGAGCTTCCCCTGGCAGCAAAGATTTAATGCCCTTTAAACTGAAGGGCATCCAAAGACTACTGTGAAATGAAGGTCATATAAAGTGAAATGTTACACATTTGACCAATTAAAATTTAACCCAACCCAGCTCTGTTTTGATAGATGCTATTTTCACACACTGATTATTAGCAAATTATTTGATTTTAAAAGGTTTTTCTTGCGGGGAAGAGGGTGGGTAGAAAGAAATATCAGGCGCAAAACCACCACTATAGCTTATTTAAAAACCAAAACACTGAACTGACTGATACTAGATGGCTCTTTAATCTAGTAGACAAAGGTGTTAGAAGATTCAGTCACTGGAACTAGAAGTCAGCAAAGTTCAAACCGGAAATAAGTTGCAAATTTTTAGCAATGAAGATAATCAACACTGGAATCACTTACCGAGGGATATGGTAAATTCTCCATCATTTGGAGTCTTTATATAAAGACTGGATGTCTTTCTAAAAAGATATGCTCTAGTTCAACCATAGCTGTGCATGACATCAATGGCCTGTGTTATGCAGGAAGTTGGACGAGATTATCACAATGGTCTTTTCTGCCTGTTAAAAATCTATTATTTTATATTAATTATAATTGAAAGTTAAAGCATCATATTGTTATTAATGGGGCTAATAGTCAGCCATTCCTTTAACAGTTCATAGAAATGTAGGTAAAGGGCCTGATTCTTCACTGCCTCGCATCTTATGTTGCGATTCACACTTCTGCAAAGTTAATGTAAAGAGGGTGAAAATATTCTACTTTTCTGATTTACTAGCATTTTACACCCACCTTGTAAGAGATGAGGCAAGATGTAAGCCCATGAAGAATCAGAGCCTGTACCTACATAGCTAATACACTTCAATGCGGTGTAGGACACATTAAGACTGGAGTGCAGATCTGCTCTTACAATTTCACCTCAACTCCATGAGACTTGTTAGATTTTATTTCATTTTACAAAACACATCATACTTGGTCAGTTATTCAGAAGCATGTCCTGATCCTAGCACGTATGAGAAAACAAAGTACAGACAAGAATTAAAGCTGACAAACCATATAAAGGAGCTAAGTGGACTGTCATTTTTGTTTATTGCATCAAAAAAAGGACCTCTTTATGCTACTGACACTGATTAGAAAGCCCATGTGTCACCAAATGTTTTGTGTTGAATGAATTGTACTGTATCATTGACTCTGAATGAGGGATAATTTATCAGTTCTATGTATTTAAGGATGGATGGAATATAGCCTAACCGTTAGTGCATCACTCCTCTCTTCCATCCCAGATAAAAGCAACGTAGAGATAAAGTTAGAGAGACTATAACAACATCAAGCTGCTTTTACTTGTGAATCATTGGAAAAATATTCCCTTAGTAAATGAGTTACACTGAAAAACTAACTATTGTCCCCATTAGACATGAGGTAACTGCCCTTCTATGTCACTGTCCATCTGAGTTCAACACATTAATTTAGCCTCAGAGCAACCTGGCCAGATAAGTATTATCCTAATTTTACACCTAAGAAAATTTAGCCAACAAAAGATTGAAGTGTTTTGCCTAAAGTTTCACAGGAAGCCTTTGGCAGGCATGTTTGTAAACACATCATCATTGTTCATCCCAGAACACCTTAAACACCTGTACCTACAGCATATTGTTGTGGCAGATAGGAAATACTGCAGCATAGATTAAACAATGGAGACTATTTGGTCAATCCCCAAATTTCCCACTGCTGGACACCAGCTCCTACTTCCAGTTTTCCTGATGAAATCCTTACTTCACCAACCAGAGAAAGGGGACTCTAAGGAAGCAGGGCTCCTCCAAATCAGAAAGTAGTAACTCCAGCTTTTCCATTTTGTAGAGGACATGAAGCTAAATTCCCCCCACCCTTCTCTGTAGACCTCACAGCTGGGATTAAATTCTTTGTTGCCATTAATTGAAGTCATAATGTAACCCACACACCTTCTGGGTGTGGTGCTCTGTCCCCTCTCGTGGCACTGAGACCACTTAGAGATTAAGGAGTCTGCTACAACCTGAGGCCATGTGGTTTTTAGTTCATGCATTTAGCTCCAGAGGTCCCAGATTCAATCCTGCCCACGGATGACCAGGGTCTGTCGGTGTTACAATAACTTGCTCAGAGGATGGGAGAAGAGGAAGACACAAGAGAGTCAGGTTTTTCAAAACCAGGACAAAATTTTCCCGACTGGGTAGATTTTCAGAAGGTAATGAGTAAAGCTGCATTTTACCACAGCTGTCACAGATTCCTGGATTGCCATGTTATAAATATCCATGCCTTGATATTCTGGGATATTTGCCTGTGGGTGGATGCTGCAGTATACATAGCTGAGCCAGTTCCAGTGAGAGTTGTGGAGTTCATTCCTGTTGCCTAATGCCCTATTTTCTGCGGCCCGCCGGCCTATTTTCTGCGGCCCACCAGCTTCCTGTAGCCCCCACGCCCTCCCCAGCGTTTACCTAGAGCAGCTCTGGCCCAGCGCATACCGCGCTTCCCTGTTCCCGGCCAATCGGAGCTGCAGGGGGCAGTGCCTGGAGGGACAGCCAGGGCAACACACAGATCCCTGTGGCTCCCACTCCCCAGGTCCCAGCCACTTCCCGGAGCCGTGCAGGGACAGAGCAGCAGGTGGGGAGCCTGCCCTGCCCCTGGTGCGTGCCAGGCTGGAGCCTGCCCCCCAAACCCTTCCTGCAGCCTAACCCCCTGCCACACCCCGCCTGCACCCCGCACTCCTACCGTATGCTGCACCCCCTTGGGGCAGGGAGGGGATGGAGTTGGGGTGGGGATTTCAGGGAAGGGGTTGAAATGGGGCAGGGAAGAGATGGGGACTAATGGAAGGGGTGGAGTGGGGCCGGGGATGGGGCAGCTGGCGGCAAGGGTCAGTGATGCAGCCTCAGGCCAATGTACTAGTCCTCATGTGGCCCTCATGGTCATTTGAGTTGGAGACCCCTACCCTATTTGATCTCATCTCTCCCAATCACTTGGCACTTCAGTTCTGTTCCTCTGAGCATTTGCTATTTCGGTGGCACAGAAAATTGGACCATATTTGTGTTTACACCACAGAACTACCTGCCAAAGGAAGAGGCTCATTAACAGGCTTCATTTCTCTTGCGGCAAGCCAAAGAGACAGCAGCACACAAGGGAGCTCTACTTAGAGACAAACATGCATGCGATATTTCTGGGACAGCAAGATCACTTCTTGCTTCATCTGTGTATATATCGTCATTGTCATGGAAACAGCTCTGTAGGCCTGGAAGGATTTCCTGAATTTATGATAGTACAGGATCCTACAGGAATGGCAATGGTGAAAACAGAAGTGCCAGAAAGAATATAAGGTAGTCTACAAAGGAATTTCAGAACTATTCCACTCATGTTAATGAGAGTTGAGGATACTCAACCCCTTGGAAACATGGGATTTTAGGCCAATATGTTCAAAAGAAATTAGTGATTTTTATAGCATTTGATTCTGGGCACTAAAAGAAGAGCCTGATTTTCAGAGAGTGCTGAGTATCTGGTCTCTTAAAATTGGGATCTAGCCAGATGTCTCAAACTGGGCATAACTAGTTGTTTTTGAAATGCTCAGCCTTAATTAAGACAGAAAGGCTTCCCTGATCATCAGTCCTCTGTATTCATTATGGGCTCCGGGGGAAATGTTCAAAGGCACAAATGGCAATTTGGCACATCAGTTTGCCTTTGAAAGTCTCCCCCTCTTTCAGTCCAAAACAACCCAACCCACTAGTTTAGGATGCCTGCTGATATACAGTCCCAATTACCTGGCCTCATAGGGATCATCTAGATCAGGGGTTCTCAAACTGAGCTCCATTCAGGTGGTCTGCAGATAGTTCCCTCTGAGGTGTGTGCCTGGGTGACTGCACATGAGAGAACGAAGAGCCACGCACCTAATTAGTGGAGCCATGCAGGCGTGGCTCCACTAATTAGGTGCCTGGACCCTTGAGAAGATGCAAATGTAAGGTGAGGTGGTCGGGGAATAGGAAGGCTGGGGGGGGGAAATAGGAGGTAGTGGGAGGGGGCAGTGGGGTAAGAAGGGGTGGGGGAATTTGGGTCATGCATGGTTGCAATGGCCAGAGAAAGAGATGACTTTCCCCAGCTCCTGGGCTGCGGCTGCTGGGGTGAGACACCCCTCCTTCCCAGCCCCAGCTCGGGGGGCTGCCGCAGCAAGGGAGAGAGGGCACATCCATCACATTAGAAAGGTAAGACTACTGATATTAAAATATGAGTTGTGTGCTGAAGGGCTAAAATCCATACGCTATTTATGTTACAACCTGACATATAGACTGTGTCAGCTCTTTTTACAGGCCCAAAGTCCAGAGTTTGATCAAGAAGACAGAGGCCTAGCAAATAGTTAACAATATTAGCTAAGAAGCAGAACAAACAACCACCTTGCTTTTTGCTAAGATAAGCTTGGTCAGCAAGAAGCCAGGTGGAAATTATAATTGGGGCTTTATCTCAAAGTTGCAAACAGACCTAAACAATGAAAGGGATCCTGTTTCTTCTGTAGAAGAGGTGCCTTCCTACACACCAGCCTTGAGTTTATGGAAGAGGTTCAAACATGTCAGTATGAGATACTATATCCTCCCTCTCATAGATATCCTCCCTCCTCCAAGCCATTGCCAGTGCTTGCCTTCCAAACACAAATGAACAACTAAAAGACCATCTTTATTGCTATATACTTTTCATTTGTCCTTTTGCTTTAACTCCTAGGTGTGTACCTGTCAGACAAATCAGGGGAGCTACTTCATTCCTATGGATCCCAAATCAGAATTCAACATACATATTTTGTACTAACACACTGTATATTGTTTAAAGAAAAACACCTGTGTACTAATTAAGTGTCATGTGTTAACCTGAAACCATGGGCGGAGATATTATATAACCTTTTGACCATTGGCTACTGTGCTTATATTGTCTTGCTGCTAGACCTATCCAGGTTTGGGACTGCCTACCTGTCATTTCCCTCTGTCCATGGAAAATCCATATAATCCATTGTAACCAATTGTTTGGCAGTGTCTCTGAGCCTAATAAGCAAGGTGACACTCTGCCAGCGCTGGGCATAATAAACCCATGTGCTTGATTCTACACAGTGCCCATATTTTGTCCCTTCACATGCTTTTATTTGAAGAACAAAAAAATTATTATTAAGGGTTTTTTTAATATAGCGCTTTTATCCAAAGGGCTTTACAATAGTTAGCTAATGGTACAAACAACATTTGGAAAGATCATTAAGTGGTCCGCCGAGACCCTCAGCAATTTTCAAGGGGTCCACGAAAAAGAGTTTGAGAACCACTGATTGAGAGGTCCCCTTCTTCTGACATGAGAGATCTTATTTTTTCATGCCAGTTCAGACACTTCTGAATTTGCAGTATGTACTGTAATTTACATTAATCTGCAGAGACTTCAGAGAAATGTCAAGATAGTACACAGCTTTGGCATTAGAAAGCCACTCCAGTGAAATGCTAATATACCCTATGTATCTAAAGACTAGTTGGAGCAGTAATAAGAATCAGAGCTTTTCATAGTTGTTGCTTAAAGGGAAAACTGCAATAAAATAGCTTTCACTGTTTGCCTAAAATATGCATAAATCACTACATTATTTATTTAAAAAGCCATTTCACATATACTCCTCAAGATCAGCTCTTCTGTTGTCTTTCAGTTTATCTGTGTCTCATACACACACATCCTTTCTAATTAGGATTGCTAACCCTCCCAGATTGTCCTGGAGTCTCAAGGAATGAAAGATTAATCTTTAAATAAAGATTGTCAAAATGAGAAGAGTTTGGAGGAAGCACCAGGAAATTAGTCTGTGTTCACATGACTAGACCTGTTCAGTTACAATTGAAGCACCTCTGTAAATAGACACATGATGGGGTTGGGACTCACCACCGCAGCGCCTCCTGTTGGTAACTCTGGGAATTAGCTCAGCCCATGTGGAGCGCCCTCGCTGGTGGTGTCCCATCCATCTCTCGCCCTCTGTTGGCGTCCAGACCCGCGTTGCTCCCTTCTCGCAGCATCCTCTTCAGGACACTGCCCTCCGGCAGTGCCCCCTAGTCCACGCTCACCCCCTGGTTGAGGGGAAGGGAGAGTTTAACAGCAGTCTTTTTGCTTCACCCCAGCCACAGTGACCAACCACATCCCCAAAGGCTAACCCCTTCCATCAGGGGTCAGGTGCAGTCCGCTATGTCCACTTTAACAGCCGGGTATAGTACAAGGGGGGGACCCTCTACTCTGGGTCCCAGCCGAGGGACCCTCCCTGCCCTCCTTCACTCCCCTTGTCCACCTCTCATCCTTGAACCACTTCCCCTTCAGCCTCCTTACACCTTGTGGAGCCTTCTATCAGGACCTACAGCCTGGCAGGTGCAGGTACAGGTATTGGGCTGCAGCTCTCCTCAGCTCCCCCAAGCCTGCCCAGCACTGCGCTATCCTAGGTACTGGTCTCTTTCACTCAGGAGACAGACCTTCTCCCTTGAAGGTCTGGGAGAGACTGACTGCCTCTTGCCTGGGCAGCCTTTATATAGGGCCTAGTCTGACCCTGACTGGCTGCCTGTCCACGCAGCCACTCTGGCCTGCTGTAGCCCAATCTGGCCTGGAGGTGGGGCACTGCCCCACCACAAGACAATTCGATAAAGAGCCAGTTCAGATTTTTAAAATAAATAAATTTCTAGCTCTCTCGACTGCAGAATAAAGCTGAAAAATGTGAACCTTAAAAACAAACTAGAAGGCAAATAAAAAAGACCTCAAAAGGAGGAGGGTATTTGTTTTGTTTTTTAATCTTATGGCTTCAGTATAATCTCATGATTTTTTGAATGCTTGGGGTTGGCAACACAGCACATGAGAGTCTCAGAGAAATGTCAGAAGAAGGCCCATAGTATCATAGGATCTCAGAGAAGGCCCATAGTAACAGCAGTCTCCATGTGTATCCTAATTATTATGGGCCTGATCCAAAGATCACTGAAGTCAATAGGAAGTATCATAAATATAAAGGGAAGGCTAACCACCTTTAAATCCCTCCTGGCCAGAGGAAAAACCCTTTCACCTGTAAAGGGTTAAGAAGCTAAAGATAAGCTCGCTGGCACCTGACCAAAATGACCAATGAGGAGACAAGATACTTTCAAAGCGGGGGGAGAGAAAACAAAGGGTTCTCTCTGTCTGGGTGTCTTTTGCCAGGACCAGAGCAGGAATGCAGGTCAGAACTCCTGTAAAGGGCTAATAAACAATCTAGTTAGATATGCGTTAGATTCTGTTTTGTTTAAATGGCTGATAAAATAAATTGTGCTGAATGGAATGTATATTCCCGTTTTTGTGTCTTTTTGTAATTTAAAGTTTTGGCTAGAGGGAGCGTCTATGTTTTGAATCTGATTACCCTGTAAGGTATTTACCATCCTGATTTTACAGAGGTGATTCTTTTACTTTTTCTTCAATTAAAATTCTTCTTTTAAGAACCTGATTGCTTTTTCATTGTTCTTAAGATCCAAGGGTTTGGGTCTGTGTTCACCTATGCAAATTGGTGAGGATTTTTATCAAGCCTTGCCCAGGAAAGGGGGTATAGGGCTTGGGGGGAAAGACGTTTCCAAGCGGGCTCTTTCCCAGTTATATTTGTTAGACGCTTGGTTGTGGCAGCAATAAAGTCCAAGGATAAAAGGTAAAATAGTTTGTATCTTGGGGAAGCTTTAACCTAAGCTGGTAAAAATAAGCTGAGGGGGTTTTTTCATGCAGGTCCCCACATCTGTACTCTAGAGTTCAGAGTGGGGAAGGAACCTTGACAGGAAGACTCACTGATTTTAGATCATGCCTTATTTTATTAACAGTGGGACTTTGGCTTTTTTTCTTCCTAAGTTCTTTTGCATGCTGTCTCTCTTTAATTTCCCTCTGTCTTTTCATTCTAATTGGTGTTGCAAATTTGACTGCGCCTTAAAGGGCCTCAAGGAAAAGCCATATTATTATAAAGCATTTTTCTCTTTTTATTTACTGACTCCTCCAACATCTCAAGATGACATTTATTTTCCAATTGGATATGTCCTTCAGTTCTACCACTTGTTTGCATATGATAATTCCTATGCAGAATGAGGCTTGTTGACATATCCTAATACTTCAAGTTCATGTTCACAAGCAAGTCAGCATCATATGTTCACATGACTCAGCATGAATGAGCTCTCAGGGTTTCCACACTATAGGAACAGGGTATGGGGAAAATCAATTGCTCCAATCTACATGTGAGACAGAAGTGAAGAGGAGCAAACATTATTTTGTTATATGGCTGTTAAATACCAGTTGGACAGGAACACCCCTCTCATTCCCTGCAGTGCATCTGTGGATCTCAGCTGACAATAAGCTCTGCATGCTGTTTGAATTTTCCTCTGGAACAAACACACTTTCCCAGTTGATCCTGAGTTACCGAATTGCCATCCATAATGCTGGCCAGTTCCTTTCTTTGGCAGTTTCAGCACTCACAGATCTTTTAATACCAAATAATGTTTGGCACCAGTAAAGTCTATATTGCCTGAATCTCTCTAACAATCATTCTTCCAACAGTTTCTACCCACACAGGTAACTATTATTGCATGGTGCCAAAAACATTTGCAGCTTCCTGGTAACAGGGCAACAATGGCACCTCCAACCACTATCGAGGTTTTCAGGAGGTTTCCAGCTGCTTATTCTGAGCATCCTCCTCTTCTTTTCCTCCATGCCAAGGGCCATAGATGTGGTTCCCAGGCCTGCTTTTCTTCCCCTTGACCTATCAGGGAAGGGGTTCTCCAGGCCTGATCATCCTACAGGATTTCTCAAGGAGCAGCTTTTCTTGTCTTTCTGGAGAAGTTCTACAGTCAGCAGCAGCCCAGACTTAGCAGACATGGGTCTGTGCGCATGTGCCCATAATACTGTGTACTAGAATCTTTAAAACATCCTTTGTGAGGTACTTCCTGTCACAGCCACAGCACATCTTGGAGCAAAATAAAAACTTAAAATTAATCACAGACAGTGATTCTAAATACACATTGTTGGCAATAGGTAAGGCTCTCTGTCATGGAGGTCACGGATTCCATGACTTTCTGTGACTTCTGCAGCAGCCAGTGTAGCTAGGGCAGCCTCTGGGCCAGTCGCATTGACTGCTTCTGGGACAGTCTCAGGCACCCTGATCTGCAGCAGCAGGAGTGAGTTGGGAGTGGGGGGGCTCCTCAGAAGGGCAACAAGAACTCCCATCCCTCAGCTCCTAGCTCCATGTGCTGCTCCGCCCACAGGCACTGCCCCCCACAGCTCCCACTGGCCGTGGTTCCCAGCCAATGGGAGCTGCAGAACGGGGCGGAGGCAGCACCTGGAGCTAGAAGCTGCAGATCCCTGCTTCCAGCACCCATAGTGCCCCCCCCCCCGGGCCACCCACACCCCAAGCACCTGCAGCACCCCCAGGGCTGCCCTCCCCGGGCCAGTCATGTCCCCATCTCCCCCTCCCCCCAAGTTTTAGTCAGGAGCCTATAATAAAAGTCATGGACAGGTCATTGTTTACTGCCCATGACCTATCCATGACTTTTACTAAAAATACCTTGACTAAAATATAGCCTTAGCAATAAGTACATGGAAGTTGTGGTACTTTAATTTTTGTAAACACACAGGAAAAATACAAGTGGAAATACTGTAAAGTAAATACTGAAGAAAGCTTAAAAGAGAGGAAAAGGCAATTTGAATGTACAGATGAAGTATATTTGATGTGAAATATAACAGTCATACCCACATGCATTTCAAAAAGCTCCAGACTCCGGTGCAAAATAGACTTAAATCACTCGTCTGTAGTTCCCTCCAAATTTCCCACTTTTTGCCCCGTTCACTGTAGCCGCTTATGCCTGCTGTTTTTCTCGTGCTTTGTGTGTTTTCCACTGCATGCATCAGTGCCCTTGTAAATCACCCACTGGGAACACGGAACATTTTTATATATTTCTCCAACCATAAAATAAGTAAGTATTGTTCATAAAATAGAAAAAATTGTTCAAAAACCCAAGATTTTTATTTCACTTCACTACTTATGTGAAGTATCAGGTTATGAACTAGGAAATGTGTGTGTTTGTTATAAATTTTGAGAGAAGCAAGCAACTGATTTACCAAGGTTCTGTACAACAAACATTTGTTCTAATTCTTTCATTTATTATAACTTCTTCTCTCATTAGTGATTACTCTATGACCTTGTCTGTGTGTGGGTTGAACAGACACTATGTTTCAGAAACCTTATCAGTATTTCCAGTGTAAATTCTTTATCTAAAAGAGAATGTGTTAATGTAAAGCACATTCTATGACCATATTTGACAAAAGATATTGGTCAGATAAAGGTGAAGACTCGGTATTGAAAGGTTATTGAAACCAAGACGGGAGAAAATCACTGTAATAGGATAGGGAATTTGGGATACTTAAAAAAGCAGGACGCTTGAACTAGGCTTGTAAAGTGGGAAAAGAACTTTTATGCAGGAGCTACCCCCAAAGTGCCTTCCCTCAAACAAAACCTAACTCAGATTTCATTGGCAGCAGCTTTGTGGTCCTCCAATCCCATGATGCTTTAGCACAGAAAAGCACATAAGATAAGCAACTGCCATTTTAAAAGGTGATTTCTGCTTCAAATATGCCCTTTGTTTAACCTTTCCCTGACAACACTTGAGAGGGAGACCTGAGAGCTAGATTGACAGCCCTGCAGATCTGAAGAGTGAAGTCCACTCTTTATCCTCAAAGCGGGGACAACATGGGTAGCTATAAAACTGGGGGACTCGTAACAATCCAAAAACCCAACCTCGTCTTTGGAGTAGGTTGGAAATTGCATTTGTCCTGTTTTTAGCTTGCAGGTGAGGAGAAATATTTTGAAAAGTTACCAGTGGCTTTGGCTGCCCATCCTGAGATACTGTATAAGGGACCAGTTTACCACAAAGTGAGTGCCCAGCACTTTCTGAAAATCAGGGCTATGGGGTGTTTCAAATTGGACACTCAAAAACTAAATCACCCCAGATCAATAGTCACTTGTGAAAATTGTGGCTTCAACCCTAAAAATCTATCAAATGAACCACTGGTTTTAGTTCAGGGAGAGGTGAGTCAGCATTGCCATCCAGGCCATGATGCACAAAGTACTATAAATACTGCCATATGCATGCTGCTAAAACATTTCCCCTGAAAAAGGCCTTTTGCTTCTGAACTAAAAATCACCCTCCATCTCTCTAATGAAGTACAATTGCACCAGCTCCCACTATTTCAACAAGTGACCGCCAGATCCCATTACTGTAAAAGCATGCATTACTTTCCAGTACAAAGGGGAATACAAATGATCATTTACCTCGCCAATCATCTTTGGTCTCAGCTGCTATAGAAGCTCTTTCATCAGTATTCAGATTGTAAACCTCCTCTGACCTGAGTAATCAGCTGCAAAATCACCCTCCATGCAAAATGCCAGCTATATAAACATCTCCCACAGCAGAGTCAGCTGCAAAATATATATTTTATGTCTGCAATTAGATATTATTCAACTCCCATGGTTTTCTTCATCTTTGAAACCCACATAGGAACATAGCTCTGCCCCCCACCCACCTTTGACTTCCTCAACAGTCATGCAGAAAATAGAGGCAAGGCTGAATAATCAAAACCAAGATTTCAGTCACTGAGAACCGAGATCTGTCAAAGATAGTTTTGAGTCCTTCGCATTTGGCAGTATGTGCTTATATCACTTCAAAGGATCTGGCCCATGCACAGCTCCCATATTTATACACTAAACAATCAGTTTTGGGAAGGGGAGGGGGCTGTTTGCACAGGCAGACAAGAACCAGCAGCCTATTTGTATGCTGTTAGTGTCATTTGTTTATTAAAAATATCCTCATCTACACTTATGTATTGCTGCATTAAATTACAATTTGGACTTTATTGGGTAGGCATCTTAACATAAGTTTTATACAATTTGAAGGAGATCTAACACTCGGCTCAAAATTAGTGACTAGTAATATGCAACCAACTGGCCAGCTTTCACTTAGTCAATGCTAGTTTAAAAGTTCTGGTCCATTCTGAAGCACCGTATATGCAGTGCAGTATAAATTCACAAACTGCAAACATTTGGGTACTCTCAAGGGGTAAATAACCATATCCAGAGGACTTGCTATGTCCTGAAATATGTCCTACTCATTAAAGGCAGCAAAGTGACAGATTCAGGTGTTTTTTTTCCCATGATACTAAGTACAAAACAAAACACACAAACATTGAAACATTGACTGATCTTTTAGAATATAATTAGAAATGTTTTGCTTTGGTTTGTGGGTTGTTGTTTTTTTTTCGTGTTGCGTACACAGAAATCACACAGCTGCAAAGATGAGGGTAGCCATCTCTGTATAGTTGTTTTGGCAAATAAGGTTCTTATCTTTTACCTTTGACCCCACCCCAGGGGCATAGCTAAGAGTGGAAATTTGGGTTGGCCCCGACTTTCGGGTGGACAGGCAATGTCAGACTGTGCTAGCTCAGCTTCCCACCCAATGGCATGCCCTCTTCCCAGAGGCAGGGCTTCACCGGCAAAGCTGAGTACGTGCATGCCTCACCTTGGGCAATCACCGCCAGCAGCTCCTTCATCGCCAGGCTCAGCTCACCTCCCCTGGGGGCAGCCATGGCACCTCCTCGCCCCGCACTCGCAGGGATCAGATGCAGTGCTCCGTGTTGTTGAATCCAGCAGGGACCCAGCGCTGCACCCCATGTGCCTGCTACTGGGGAGAGGTGGGGTGGCCACCCCTCACCACACAAGAGGTTGATTTCTGAGCACAGGTCCTGCGCTCCATATGTCAGGTGGTGGTTCCCGTCGCCTCCTTTCCAATCCTTCCCGCCCCACTGTTAGTGGCCTGACAGTATGGCCAGGGGAAGGGGTGGCAGATGTGTATCTGTGACAGTCCTTTGTCGGCTCATTGTGTGTGGATGCTTCATACCCCTGCTCAGATTTAGGAGGGCCTGGATGCTAAGTAGGTGCACCTCAGCCCACCCAGGCCCACCTGTTGCTAGGCCCCTGTCCTGCCCCTCTCTAAGAACTTCACAAATCAAGTTAAGTTACCTCAGCTCAGTCAGAAACTTAACACACAACTGAAACCAGTGTCCTGAGGATGAATCGGCTTCTGCTCATCGATAGATGCTGTGCTCTATTAGGGCCAGATAACACAGCACTTTGTGTCACCTCCTCTCACTTAAATTCATGTCTCCACTTTGGCCACTGGTATTTCCCAGGCTGGTGTTTGGATGCTTGTATTAACCAAATATTGACTTTGAAACCAATTTACTATCTTGTTTAGAGGCAGGATGTATTTTTCCATTATTGATCTCTCATCGAGATGTCTGCTCCTTATGAAATATACACTATTGACACAGACTCTGTGTCACACCTTACTTTAGAAGTAGTTCCATTGACTTGGGTATGTTTAGCCAATTAAACTTGTTCTGATGATGTAAATGCTACTATTTTCTGCCTCACTTCTTGTATTTTGTCAGACTCCCCCGCTGTCAAGTGATATCTGCTTGATGCTGAGGGCAGACTCCATTTTTACACATGGTTGAAGCAATTTTTCGTAATTCATAAATTTCAAGGCCACAAGGAAACATTATCTACTCTGACCTCCTGCATAATAGACTATAGAATTTCACCCAGTGATTCATGCATAAAAACTATAACTAAAGGCTTGATAAAAAGCCTTTCATTAGAGCTCACTGGTCTCTGTGAAATGATCTTGAAGTCTCAGCCCAGCTTCTAGTGCATAGGTGTCTACATTGCAAAAAAATCCCATTAAAACTAGCAATCTTAGAAAATGCTAAGAATTGAATTTCTATTGTCTGAGCTGTTCTCTCATGCCTGGAAGCGGTCCCTTCAGGACAGGACTGAAGTACATTAGTGGGGAAGAGGTAGGAAGCTTGCACTGCCACTGCCCATGTGTTATACTCTCCCAAACAGTGATAACTGTGGCATTTCATCACCATATATTCAATGAACATATGCTCATTCTTTCCCGTCTCCATCTTTTTTGAAAACACATCAAAGGATACCAGTCTTCCAGGGGAATATGGCACTGCTCATAAAAAGCCACCAAGCCACGCATCAGCCAACGATACAAAATATCTGACTCATTCAACCAATATCTGTGGTTCATTTAAAGCTCTTTTTTTCCTTTTCTGGTTTACCATTATGCAGTTCAATTGCATAAATTTTCTTCGTCTTAGAGATGAAAATTCTAGTAAAATGTATTGGTCAGCACTATCTTCTCTACCTCATCTTAAAAATAAACTAGTTAGGACTCTGGATATTGCTGCTTTCTATAAAAATTCCTATAAACATAAAATCAGGGATAACTTACATTTACAGAACATAGCCACAACTTGATGGTAAGGCTGATGTCACAATGCCCTGCAGAGGCCACTGAAGGCCCAAAACACGGCAGTCACTGCTGCTATATAAGTGTCTACATCTTTCAAGTATTCTCCAGCACTGTCTAGGGCACTTGCCAAATATTTGACAGTTGTCAGCTGCTTGATGTCCCATCTGGACAGGTTAATACTGAGCTGGTTGTAGTCTGAAGCTGGAGGCTGCCTGATGGTAGTGGCCAGAGATTTAGTTTTATTTGGATTAATAATCTGACCAATGTGCTCTGCTTCTTGCCTGATCAGTGATTAGCCTGGAATATAGTGGGCTTGGGTTCAATTCCCTGCTCTACCACCGACTTCCTGTGTGACTTTGGGCACGTCACTTTCCCTCTCTGGACTTCAGTTCCCCACCCCTTAAAAGGGGATAATAGTACTTCCTTCCAACACAGAACTGTTGCGATCTCTGAAAATCTGGCCCCAATCAGTGGCGCTGGAACGGAGTGGGGGCAGAGGGGAAGCAGCGGAGAAAGGGGGCCACTTTTAAAAGTAGTAAGGACAAACAACGGGGAGGGCTCAGGGCCAGGACTCCAGGAGAAGGGGTGGTGCCACGGTTCGGGTGTAAAAAAAAAAATGTACCATGAGGTATTTATTGGTTTGAGGAAAGAGTTAAAGAAATTGTGAAGAATAAGAAGTCTAGAAGGAGACTGATTATCCATACAATGCTGAGATCAATTTAAGAAAGCTCTCTGCCTCTCACAATTGCACAAAGGAGGAAATAACTAACATTTCCAAGAAATAGCATTAATCCACTTTCTCATGAACATTCTATATTCTGGGAAAACCTTGCATTTAAAATGGATTACAAAAAATAATTTATTTGACTTGAATAGAAAAAAAACTATTAGAAAGCAACTCTTTCATAATGTGTTCCTCTGCTTAAGCAGAGATCTGTATGCATTAACTGAACATAATAATTGGCACTATTTACAGTTAGGGAAGATGATCAGCTAATAAACCTGATTGCTGATATTTGCATAGGAACATCATCCTGGTTATTACTGGAAGATTAGCTTCAACGACATTTAAATACCCTAATCTTTCACTAAATATAAACCAATTACTTAACCTAAGGAGAACAGACTTGACATGTGATACTTATAAGCAAGTTACAATTTTTCTTTTTCCCTTGCCCTTCCCTCCCTCCCCCACTGTGTCTCCATCCCAGATCTCAAGCTCACCATCTGTCAATGCTTATAATCCCTTGTTTACTATAGGGCCTAATTCAACTCATTTTGAAGCCAGTGATTGCTTTGCCACTGATTTCAGTTGGAGCAGGATCAAGGCCTCACATTCTTGGGATATGGATCTCGTATTATTTTTTCTGTAAAGCATAATGCAAACCTCTGTACTATATAAACCCGATTCAGAAAGCTACATAAACATATGTTTCAGAGTAACAGCCGTGTTAGTCTGTATTCGCAAAAAGAAAAGGAGGACTTGTGGCACCTCAGAGACTAACCAATTTATTTGAGCATGAGCTTTCGTGAGCTACAGCTCACTTCATCGGATGCATACCGTGGAAACTGCAGCAGACTTTATATATACACAGAGAATATGAAATAATACCTCCTCCCACCCCACTGTCCTGCTGGTAATAGCTTATCTAAAGTGATCATCAGGTGGGCCATTTCCAGCACAAATCCAGGTTTTCTCACCCTCCACCCCCCCCCCCCCACAAATTCACTCTTCCTGCTGGGAGAGTGAATTTGTGTGGGGGGGTGGAGGGTGAGAAAACCTGGATTTGTGCTGGAAATGGCCCACCTGATGATCACTTTAGATAAGCTATTACCAGCAGGACAGTGGGGTGGGAGGAGGTATTATTTCATATTCTCTGTGTATATATAAAGTCTGCTGCCGTTTCCACGGTATGCATCCGATGAAGTGAGCTGTAGCTCACGAAAGCTCATGCTCAAATAAATTGGTTAGTCTCTAAGGTGCCACAAGTACTCCTTTTCTTTTTATAAACATATGTCTAACTTTAAGTAGATGAGTAGTCTCACTTACTCACTCACTTCCAGGAGATTACTCATGTGCTTAAAGTTATGTACGTTTAAGTTTCTTACGGAAATGGCTCTAAATAATGAATGGTAAAACACTTTATTTGCCTCCCAGATACTACAGAGGTGGAAGTATCTTGGCTAGGATAAAAAATAAAATAATGGATCTGCGACAATTTATACAACAGTGGATAATCAGCTCAACATGAGCTCTGAGTGTGACACTGTGGCTGAAATAGCTAATGTGATCCTGGGATGAAGAAACAGGGGAATCTTGAGTAGGAGTAGAGAGACATTTTACCTCTATGTTTGGCACTAGTGCAACCGCTGTTGGAATATTGTGTCCAGTGCTGGTGCCCAGAATTCAGGAAGGATCATGATAAAGGGTTCAGAGAAGAGCCACAAGGAAGATTAAAGGTTTAGGAAAAAAAGTGCCTTATAGCGATAGACGCAAGGAGCTCAATCTATTTCATTTAACAAAGAGAAGGTTAAGGAGTGACTTGATTACACTCTAAGTACCTGCTGAACAAATATTTAATAATGGGCTCTTCAATCTAGAAAAAGGGACAATGGCTGGAAGTTGAATTCAGATGGAAAATAAGGTCTAATTTTTAATGGTGAGTAATTAACCATTGGAACAATTTACCAAGGGTCGTAGTGGCTTCTCCATCACTGACAATTTTTTAAAATTAAGGCTGGATGTTTTTCAAAAGCTATGCACGAGGAGTTATTTTGTGCAAGTTCCATGTATTATACAGCAGGTCAGGTTAGATGATTACAGTGGTCCCTTCAAGCCTTAGAATTTATTAAAGTTATCATAGATCTTACACTAAAAGAGCTAACGAGACATTTAAAATATACTATCATTCAACAAATGATGGTCTGGGATTCTCAAAAGTAAAATGATTTTGGGTGCCTCCATTTTTGGAAGTCCAATTAGATACACTTTAAAGAGGCCTGATTTTTCAGATAGTGTTGAACACCATCCTTCTGAAAATCAAGATCCCTTAAGTGTCTTAAGTTGGGTACCCAAAATCACTAATCTCTTTAGCCAAGATTTTCGAAAAAAGAACAAAAAAAGCTAGAATTTCAAGGACAAAAATGGCAACTTGGGACTGGATTCTCCAGACCTTACTCACACAGGCAATCTGTCTTTAGGAGAATGGTCCTATTGACATCTGTCTGCCTGCTCAGGCAAGTAAAGACATGTATTATTGACCACTGTAATAACCATTAAATGTGGATTCATCTGATAGTTAATTCCTTCTGGAAATGATTATAAATTAAACTAAACTTAAATTCTAATTTGCCCACAGATTCACAAATATTTATAGTTGGAGCATTGCAATGTACCAACAAAGCTTCTTTTATTGCCAAATGACTAAATTCTCAAAAATATTGGAAAGAGAAAGAAAAACAAACACATAAATAAATATAATGGAAAATCAGACAGGGCTTCTAGCCAGCATAGGAGAGTCATATCAGACAAATGAGAGAGAAATTTAAAGAAGTTGCATCCTGTTTGCTAGAAATGTACTGTATTTTTGTGTTGAAAACACTATCTGTAAATAAAACACACATTATCTTATTTTAAGCCAGTGGTTCTCAACCAGAGGTACACATACCGCTCAGAGTATGCAGAGGTCTTCTGGGGGTACATCGACTCATCTAGATATTTGCCAGTTTTACAACAGGCTACATAAAAAGCACTAGCAAGGTACAGTACAAACTAAAATTTCATGCAGACAGGATGAGAGAGTAAGCAATTTTTCAGTAATAGTGTGCTAAGACATTTGTATTTTTATGTCTGATTTTGTAAGCAAGTAGTTTTTAAATAGAGGTGAATCTTGGGGTTGGCAAGACAAATCAGACTCCTGAAAGGGGTACAGTAGTCTGGAAATGTTAAGAACCACTGTTTTAAACAAAAGACTAATTTATTATTTTATATAAATAAAATACAGAAGTCTCATGAAGGGCCCAATCTTGCAGTGCTTGCTTAGGCAACCCTCCCATTGACTATCGGATGGCCCGCTGCACCAAAGCATCAAACGCAGGTGAAGATAAATATTGGTTTTATCAATCTGTATTAAGGTTTTGGACTGACACCCATCACCATAGTATTTGAATGTCTTTCACATTAGATTGACAAAAGCAATATAAATTACTTTGGAGCTTAAGTCGCATTAACTTTCAGTGGACTGTGTGCCACAGCCACTATGGAAAATTTTACTTAAAATCCATCGAGACCTTAATGGAATCCCTGGCTCTTCTCTTTACCTAACCATAAAAAACCTGTTTAATCCCTGCTTCTGTGGGCTCACTTGACCCAATATGACTCATTTTATAAGTGGTGCCTCCTTGTAACCATTTCAGACATTTATGGAAAATTCCAGCAAAAGCAGCTTAGCTCTGCAAAGCCTGCATAGTGATTGTGGAATTAATAGCTTCACTGATACAGGTTTATCGTCTGGTAGAAAAGGCACTTACTGTTTTGGAATAATGGAAGTGAAAAGAAAGTGGAGAGCAACTGCCCTTCCTAAAAATAACACATGGCATAACACAGAAATACCGGTGTCCCCAGAGCTACTGAAAGCTACTCGATTGGGGCAGGCATCAACACCCAGTGAAGTTAATAGAAGTCTTTCCACTGACTTCAAAGGCCACTGGAACCAGGCCCTTAGTTGCTGCTTTCCAGGCATGAAAGGCAGCTTGAATTTTTAATGAGAAGACACTTATGACTGATAATCTCTTGCTAAACAGTGGAAACAGTAGATTTCTACAGAGGTTCAAGATAAAAAACTATCCAGCTGTATAAGAACTTCACAATCACCACATTTAGATGCAAGCAGAAATGCTATGGCCAAGGCTAGACTGAAGCATGGGTCTATCAGGGCAATTGTCCTTACAGACTCATAGGCCCAAGGCCTACCTTCTTGACTACCCAAACACCCTAGTAATTTTGACAGATTTCCTTTTTAAAGTCTCATTTAAGTTGTGATGATCGTACTTCGCTACTAGTGTCTAAATTCCACTCTTTAACAGTCTCCTGGGGCCCAGCCCCCCGATGGTGTAAATCAATTTAGCTCCACGGGAGTTAGTGAACCCATACCAATTTATGCCACCTGAAGGTCTAATCCGTAGTCTCATATATGTACACACATCCCCACATCTCCCCGCAACCTGGTTGAACCTCAGTGAAACTATCAAACATACCAAGGTGAAATTTTGGCAGGTTGGATTTCTCATCTACCCTCAGGTACTTTGGGGCAGATTAACAGGTTAGAAAAGGACTCCACGAAACATTTATTGCTGGGAACAACTTTTAAATGGTGATACATCAGCTGATTGATTTAACTGCAGGTGAAGATGTAATAGCTAGGGAAAGGACTAAGATAATAGTGTATTTTTGTTACCCATGTAACTAACATAAAACAGTGTATGTGCACCACTCAAGGTGGCATGATGGAGAATTCAAGTTGTTGCTGCATGAAAATTTTACGCTGAAAGTTGCCATTTAGATCTCTCTTGACATTTCAGATAGCGAAGCTTCATGACACCTTTTGTAATCCCTAGAGCCCAAAATACTGTAAATTAACTACAAAATAAGCTAAAAAAGCATAATTTCTTGGAGCTATTGTGGAACATAAATTATTCTTTTGACATTCGGCACCCCATCTTCTTTTTATGACTCCGCAGAACCCTTCTTCTCACCATCTTGCTACTTCAAGCTATTGCAGGTTTTGACAGTCTTCTGGGCTTTAGGTTATGCCATCCTATAAGTTACTCTGTGCTGAAAAAAATTCAGCAGAAGATGAAGGATTGTATTGAAGAAAAGTGGTCATCCTCACATTTAAGCTACACAATTTACTTAATGCTTGGCTGCTGTGAGAAATATTAAAAGGCTATAGCCATTGTCCAACTAGTGGGCATTTAAAAGAATATAGATGGGGTTCTGTGTTGTGTTGGATTATTTCTATTAAATAACAGATGAAAAGAACAGGGACTGGTGCTCCAAAACCAAGGTGATGGACAGTACAAAAATCTAAAGATAATATGAAGGTGGGACTTCTCACAAGGAAGGGGAGAGGAACTGAGAAGAGAGCTTCTTTAAGAACAAAGGAAGGGCACAGAGTAAAGGTGCTAAATTAGTGGCCCTAAGCTACTATGCAGCCCCCTTATCACCGGGGCCAGTGGAGTCACTGTCCACATTCCTTCAGCTATTCTAGCTTGTCTCCAAATTCTCCCTTCCACTCTCCTTGTCGCCAAATACTCTCCCCTTCTCACAGAACAGTAAACGCCTGTGTTGGAAAACAGAACCTTGCAGTTCTCAATAGCCTTTATAAACAGTGTCCACAACGAATAAAGCAATGAAGGCTTTTGGTTTTAAATGTCTTGTATTTAAAAAACTAAAAATTAGAATTTGTTTCGCCCCCCCCCAATGATCTTCACTCTTATTTTTCCCAAATATTGTGGCATTAGTTTTCTCCTTAACAAGAAAAAGCATGTTTTAAGAATAAATTGCCCCCCTTGCCGTTTCCTTATATTCTCTTTCAATTAGACTTATTTGTAATTCAGTCGGCTCTAAGGGGTGTCTCTCTCTCTACGTATGGAGAGAGAAAGAGAGATAAGAGATTTATTTTTATTTTCCCTGCCACTCTCTCGCTTGCCATGTTTCAGTTAGTGGAAGGACAACAAAGATATAGATTACTTTGTTATAAGTAATTATAACCCCCACTGAAAGGGGGTTCCAAAGAGGATGGCTCTAGACTGTTCTCAATGGTAGCAGATGACAGAACGAGGAGTAATGGTCTCAAGTTGCAGTGGGGGAGGTTTAGATTGGATATTAGGAAAAACTTTTTCACTAAGAGGGTGGTGAAACACTGGAATGCGTTACCTACGGAGGTGGTAGAATCTCCTTCCTTAGAGGTTTTTAAGGTCAGGCTTGACAAAGCCCTGGCTGGGATGATTTAACTGGGATTTGGTCCTGCTTCGAGCAGGGGGTTGGACTAGATGACCTTCTGGGGTCCCTTCCAACCCTTATATTCTATGATTCTATGATTCTAAGTAAGGCTACGATTTAGTCACAGAGGTCACACCAGTCACTGATTCCGTGACTTTACCAACAGCCATGGCTTCAGCGGCTGAAGCTGGAACCAGGACCATGCACCCAAGCCCTGCAGCTTGAGCCAGGGCCATGTGCCCCTGCCCCACAGCTTGCGGAGGGGGGCTGCAACGCGGGCTGTGTGCTTCCCTTGCGGCTTCCAAGGGCCATGTGCCCCCCAACCCTCGGCTGTGGCTAGGGCTGTGCGCATGTGGCTGGGGTTGGAACCAGGACGGTGTACCCCTGCCCACAGCTGCTGCCAGCTCTGGAGTGGGGGCTGCACACTCCCACTGGAGCTGGGGCAGTGCCCCCTATGGTGGGGGAAGTCAGAGCTCTGTCCCCCCTACCATGGCGGGGGGCTCAGACTGTCAGTCCCACCTCCTGGGAGTCTAGTTGTCATGCCTTCCCCCTCCTTCTTACCTAGCCCTGCCTCCCATTTATTTTTAGTGAAGTCACTGACAGGTCACGGGCTCCTGCAAATTTTTGTTTACTGCCTATGATCAGTCCATGACTTACTAAAAATAATAGTGAAAATCTTAACTTTAGTTATAAGCCCCTTTGCTTTGGTCAGTATCAGTGTGAAGACTATTTTTTTTCTTTGAAACAAGACTTGAAAATAAAAGTCAAACATTTCACCTATTCTGAAATGAATAGAAAGCTGGAAAAAGAAAACTGCTAGGGGTCTGCCAACTAGGTATAAAATTTGACCATGTTTAGAGAATGTTGAATTTATATCAGTTTGTTACTTAGAACAAATCACTCATTAGTCATTATTTTAATGTCATTTATTGAAATACTTTCACCAGGTCATGGTCCTGGGCTTCTGCATCTGGTTTTAGAATAAAAACAAATCAGCATATTTGGTAGCATTTGATATTTCTGGATACTCCATAACCTCTGAAGGCATCACTTGCAAAATTGATGGCATAGATCATGGTACAAGCCCAATGATTATGTAAAGGCAAAGGTTTTAAGATGCTCATCTTTATGTTTTATGGCAGAGTGTCAAACATTTGCTGGAATACCAGCAGTGACTTAGTATTAATTTTGGCTTTCAGATTGTGAGGATAGGAGCACTGTTAAGACAGTCTATGTGATGTTCCATATCCATATCCTCATGCTGTTCCTGTCTAAAGCACAGACCATATCAAATTGCAGTCATCTGTAAGCTCTTTCTTAAGATGAAGTTTTGACAAGTATTTCTTCTACTATAATTCTCATAAGCCATTTCTCACTTTGACAAAATGGTTAACAGGGACCATAGTTTTCTTCCATCATCTTCCTGGCCATCTACACTTTCTCCTTGAAGGTTTGTACAAGTATTTTGAGAAGCATAGCAAAGAGAGCTACCATCACATGCAGTTTTAGATCATATGATATAGGTCCTACCCTTGACCCTGATTTTAGATCCCAAATCATCTTCCGCCCATGTGAACTTGGTATTCTATAAATCTCTCAATTTGAGAGTTCTGTACTTTTATCATGATATACTGTAAAAATCATGGTGCAAAAAAAAAAAGCTCTGAAGCATGTCATGAGATCTTTCTTTGCATTAAAATTCTATTCTTGCAGAAAATCTGCACAATGAATTATGTGTTTACAAATATTAACTGAAGATGCATTTGGCTGTATCGGTATTTAGGGGAGTGAGAGGTCTCCGAAGGAAAGACCAGATACTGATCCAGGCCATAAAGAAAGGAAAATATTCAAAGAGCCAAATACATATTGAACTATAAATGTTAGAAAAGAAGGTACCCCTTATTCCAGTGAATTCAGCTGACTGCCACTGTAGGATCACTCTACACAGTGAATTCCCTACACCCCCAGACAAGGTGTTAAACAAATTGTAAGTAAAACATTAGAATATTTGCCCACTTAACACCACAGTGCTTTCCCTAAATAATTTTTAAGTGTTCCAAACAAGCGTCTTATGCCAGGTGGTACTGACAACAAGAAGAGCTGGGCTCAAATATCTAGGAATTTCTTTTTAAATTAACAAATGCACTGGCTCAAGCCCCAGCCCAGAAACCTGGGAAAACCTAGATTACTTTCCTGAACGGCCATTCTGGGTCAGACCAAAGGTCCATCTAGCCCAACAGCCGGTCTTCTTACACTGGCCAGTTCCAGGTGCTTCAGAGGAAATGAACAGAAGAAGTAACTATCAAGTGATCCATCCCATGTCACCCATTCCCAGCTTCTGGCAAACAGAGGCTAGGGAAATACTTCCCGTCATAAACAATGTGTTTGTATATAAAACAAAGAAACCTTTACTGAGAGAGAAAGGCATACTATATTAATTTGGTGAAACAATATGTCAACTTGTCAGTTCATACAGAAAGTGAGACTCCCACCCCCAAACTACCTTTTGTCAGTCCTTTGCCTCAGTTTCCTCACCTGCTGATGTGTGTGTCGGGTGGACAAATGTCACATTGACACATTTCCCCTCACCTCCCACTTTCCCTTCCGTCAACCCCACTCTTGCTTTGATGTCAGTGATGAGTGAAGGGCGTCTACACTACAGACGCTGCAGCTGTGCTGCTGTAGCGCCATAGTGTAGACACTTCCTACATTGACAGAAGGGGTTTTTCCACTCATAGTTAATCCATCTCTCTGAGAGGTAGTAGTTAGCTCAACGGAAGAATTCATCCATTGGACTCACCACATCTACACTGCAGGCTAGGTAGACCCCAGCACATCGTTCAGGGTGTGAAATTTTTCACAGCCCTGAACAACATAGTTTAGTCAATCTAAGTATAGACTAGGCCAAAATCCAGAGATGGAGAACTTACCAGCACAGGTCCATCTCCAGCCCCTAGGGGAGATCTGGCTTCTGTAAAGAGCTGCCCTGCTACTGGCTTGTCACCATTTCCCCATGCAGAGTATTTCACAACCTGACAATGTCACAGTGGAAAGTTTCCCCTGCTGTTCAGTCTAAATTTTCCCTTTCTTAATTTCATCACATTTTCTTTAGCAACCTCTTGTACTATCCTAATTGTTTGTTTGTATGATAGCACCCGAACACCGCAATTTCTATGAAGCCTTTATGATGCTAGGTATGTATAGAATAAATGGTGACCCCTTTCCTGCAGTTTACACCGTCTAAATTTGAGACATAATACACCTACTGGGTTTAAGCAAACAGCTTAGAGAACGCACAGACCAGGGTAAGGTTAAGAATACTGCATAGTTACATATGGCACAGATGAACTGCCTGACAGTTACCCTTGGATTCTGGCGAACCTAACGGTACCTGGCAATCACAGGGACATGGAAGTGATACTAGTCCTTTGGACAACAACTACCCATTACACTGAGCCTATACTTTGCCTTGGTCACTCAAGGCAAGGATTGTTCTTTGGTAAGTAGTTTGTTTTTCTTTTTTTTTTGGTCAGTGAGCATAAAAAGGGTTGCCTTGTGGTTAAGGTGATGGACTGGAACTTGGAAGATCTGGGATCAACTCCTGACTCTTGACAGATTTCAGGTGGTGCTCAAGCTAATCACTTAAGCTCTATTTGCCATCTTTAAAATGGGAGTGAATAGTTCCTGTCCTTCCCTTGGTCTGTTTTATCTATTTAGAACATACACTCTAGAAGGCAGGGATGGTCGGAGTATGTGTATATACAGCACCTAGCACAACAGGAGCTCTAGCTGCTAGTGTAATCCAAATAGTAAGTACTAACAAACAACTTTATTTTGGAACCCTGGCAATGAACATGGAGAAGCATGACAAGGTATTTAATATGAGCACATCACTTATACATGCACTGCGACTGTATTGTAATTGTCAATGGGCAATGCTCTACCGAACTATCTAGGAACATCAATTTTACAGGTAGCAATAGCAAGTGTTTAATTTTTTTAATTTCCAATTTTCTTCAACTGTTAGCTTTAATAAAAAACAATTTACACATAGTAAACCTGAGCACCTCACAACCATCTGCATAGAACATTTAACCATAATGCGTTTTGCTGGACACATCCAGAAGTACAGCCAAACAGATGCATTCTTCTACTCTTGTATATGCATAACCATATCAGAATAAGAACAAGGAGTCCTTTCTGTTTCTAGCACACATACACAGGGTATTCACGTGCCTGCATAAAACTGAGATGAAGTATATCCTGGAACATGGCCTCACAGCAGGAGAGTTGCTCTTCTCTGTATTTCAGATGCTCTTTTCAATACAAACCTTTCCACAATGAAGTGCTGAGTTTCACCCTCTTCACAGTAAACTATTTTTATATTCTGCTTGTAATATTCTTCTATTGGTCTTCCAGTGGATAAAAAACTAACAATTTTTCAGCTTGTGAGCACTTAGACAACCATAAAAAGAAGTTCCTTTGTAAAGAGCCATTACATGTCATACAAAAAGCTAACTAATCAATATATAGCACGTTGGAGATTAGATTTTGACAACTTGGTCACTGCTTTACCACAACTTCCCAAGCAGCAGCAAGAGTGTCTTTTACTGCTGTCAGTGCTGCTTGAAATTTGTATATATATACTCCCAGTGGTCTTCTTTTTCTGTATGGGAAACACTGCATTTCTTCTTTAGAAAGACAGCAGTTGACTTCTGACTGAGTAAAATGACCCTAACAGGTCACATTAATCGATCCTGATATTCATAAGGCAAAAATAAAGCTTGGGATCAAAGTTAAAAATATTGCAGGCAAATAGGTAAGTTTACAAGTTCCCATGAATTTCAGTGTACAACCCAATTTTACATTGTGTGCAAAGTCTGACAATAGCTCAATTGTTGCAAAAATTTTGGTAACAAAACTATTTTTTTAAACAACCAATTTGTTACAATGCATCATTTATCTGAAGCAAGTTGTCTATTGTGTTTCAGTGATATATCCATTCATGCTGTCAAACATGCTGGTGCAGCTTCAGTCCAAGATCAGTGTAAGGAGAGTGAGATGTTTCCTTATCTTTGTTCTCCCATCCCCAATTTGTAAAGTTCATCACGAATGTTCATGATGTAGGAAGATATTCGTGCCTTGAAATGGTTACTGGGCACTACTTTTAGCTGAGAAATCTTGAAATTAGTAGCCTGATTCTAGCTGGTAAGATACACATTTTGAAATTCTTTATATTAATGTTAAAAATTAGTAAGGAAGCTTGGATAGTCTATTCTGACTGTAGTATAGTAAAAATGGCAAAAATAACCCAATATGGATGCAGCTATATCACTATAAAAGTGCTTTTATACTGGCATAGCTATTCAGGAGAGGGGGAATAATGATTCTGGTGTAAGTAACCTTCACATCAGTATATAAGTGTAACCACACATGGGATTTTACCAGTATAACTATTTTAAGAATTCACACCCCTCTAACCAAAATAATTACACCAGTACAACCTTCAAAGTCTCAGAAGGTTCTTTTCAGTATTTAATGTGAGTTTTAGTGCTTGTGAAAGGTGCTGGATGTAATAATACAAGTTTTCCTATACCAGTCTGCCAAAAAGTCTTAACCCTGACCTGGAGGGACCCCTTCTACAAAGATCCAACATTTCACTTACATCCCCCAGAGGGAGGTTAGGAATGTTTTACTACCTCTGCCCATGGAGAGGAAAACCTGGCCACTCTTATAGGAAGAGCACAAACCTAACAGTCTATGAGTGATTTTTTTTTTTTTTAATAGCTGGGAGACATGCCACAGTGAAAATTAAACCTGTCAGAATAGATATGTGGAAAAATAAAACGTGAAGTGTTACTACATCCTCCACCACCGGCCTCAGGCTACACATCTGACTCTGCAGAGAAACCTAAGAACATAATGAAGGGACATTTCTGGGAGTGAAAGCTTATCCCAGTCTAGTCTAGTGAAGGGTACAAAAAAAAACCCAAAACAAAAAAATTGGAGGCCACCTAGTCCCATTCTGGGAGGAATGATTTAATGGTATCTCTTCTCAGAAAGGGAGGCTCTGATTTAGGACCTGAGCCAAAGTCCACAGACTGCAAACTCTTAAAAATAAGAGTGAAATATAACCATCACATCGCTTGAATGCCAACGTAGGCTCTAATTTTCAGTCTAGCTGGTGAGTGCTTATATCTCGGTAGGCAGCAAATGGATAGGTGTCTTAAAGATTAGTACCAGGTCTCATAATTGGACCCCAAAATGAACAGGCAGCCAGTGGAGGGCACAGCTCTTGACCATCAGTCTGGCTCAGATAGGTCATGCTTGCTAGGTCCCCATCTAAGATGACAGTGTAGTTCCCTGGCAAGCTGGAAGAGTTGGATAAGGGACAGGAGGTCCTGGGGGGCAGTCAGGGGACAGTTGAATGAGGCAGAGTTTGGAGTGGGGGCAGTCAGGAGACAGGGAGAATGGGGGATTGGATGGAGGTGGGGTCCTGGGGGGGGCAGTTAGGGACAGGGGTCCCAGGAGGGGGCAGTCAGTGGACAAGCAGTGTGTGTGTGTGTGGGGGGGGGGGGGGGGGGGTTGGATGGGTTGGGGGAGGGGGGAGTGGGAAGGGGCAGATAAGGGACATGGGCCAAGCTGTTTGTGGAGGTACAGCCTTCCCCCTACCCAGCCCTCCATACCGTTTTGTAACCCCGATGTGGCCCTCGGGCCAAAAAGTTTGCCCACCCCTGCTCTACACTTTGCACTACTTTGACTATCAGAGAACAGATGCAGTTAAGGGGAGTGGGAAGGTTACTGCTAATTGATCCAAGTACTTCCTTCTTCCTACCAGGTGACTTCAGCCTTTTTTCAGTTAGACACCTATTATCCAGTTTCACATGTCTTGGGGCCATTAATATATGCAGTGTAAATATCAGTAGCAAAGATGTGAAGCAAATAGGAGCAGTGTAGTCCTTTGAGTCTCACGTCTTCTCAGGAATTTTTATAGATTGTGTGTTAAAAGAAGGAGGGAACTGGCCTGAGTCTTAATCCCCTCAAAGAAATGCAAGAGGAAAGATCAAAAACTTTGTAAAGCTTCTCTATCTACTCCCACTGGCTCATGTTTGCATTTCAGGACATACCTAAGCATAGAAATCTCTTTATCAAAAGGAACTCCTGTCGTAATTACAACAGAACACAATAGTACAGCTCAGGAATAGAATGCCCTCCAAGAACAGAAGCTCAAAGCAAATAAAGCACGCTGTTCCCTGACTGAAAACCAGTAAAATGTAAGTGGAACAGTCTTGCACTGAAAGGAAATTACAAATTCTATTCAGATGAAATCCATTAAAGCCTGCACTAAAAAGCAGGTTCTAAGGCAAAACATTTGCTCATTTGTCTATTGATTGAATCAGGATATTGATGATCTGCCTGGTGCTTAATATTTGTGGAGGGCAACATTGATTTAGAACTGCCTGTAATAATTTATGCATACTGTATCTTAACCTGGTTATTGGGATAATTAGTGTATGACTATCTTGGATTAAATCAACTGTTGGGAAAACAACCAGGAAGGCAAGACAGTAACTTGACATAAGACATCCACACACGCACTTGGGGGGTTGTTACAAAACACTTGAGACATAATGCAAGGGCCTTTTGCTTTGACGCTCTAGCTCCACCATCTGCACAGTTCAAACTGGTTTGGGGGAGCATATTAAAGCTTGGGAATTTGAGAACAAAAGTTTGAGTGGATTTAATAAGAGCTCCTTAAAGACAGAGGGAGGATGTGTTAAGAGAAGAGACTGAGATCCAGACTCACAAAGGTTAGGGAGAGAGAAGCCTGCCTAGGACTCAAGGTAAGAAACATACATGTAAACACTAAGTTATGCTTTGCTGCTACCGTTAAGATTAAACAATGCTTTTGTTTTAAGACAGCTGGTATATCACTATATTTACTGCTGGCCACAGATTCCTGAAGGGAAGAACTGCAGGTGCCAAACGCAATTAGATTAGACAGGCGAGTACAGTTGGCACAGACAGCTGCAGTCCAGGACCCCATCTAAGAGTGTGAGAAATCACCTGATTCCCCTCACCAGAAGAGGTGAAGACATGAGGAATGAGAGCTGAGGGAGTGCCCTACATGGGTCACAGATGCAGCTCAACCTGTAACAAATCACAGTGGAAGTTTAAACATATGCACGTTCAGATGAGTACATGCATTGCTGTGTGCTAGCACTATCCAACTCCTTGAGAACACACACACTCATCCTGTGAGATTAGTGAATACTTGTGTCCAATTTTCAATTACAGCCAACTTCCCCCACCAAGTTCAAACATACAGCCTGATGTTTTCCTTGTAAGCAACAACAGTACTTCAAGTCCCCTCACCAGTGATGTCACCCGACCAGCGCCAAGACTCCACGGTAACCTTTTGGTCACAATTTATAGTAAGGTGCCATTTAGAAATGGCTAAGAAATTATTAATAGCTGTTATAAAGCATGTTACCAACATCAATAGCATGTTAAAAATGATTCTAAGTACACCAGTAAATGCTATTATAGATCATAAGATATAGTGGATCATAAAATATAACAATAAAGGAAACTATTGACCAGTTGGACTAACAACTAATCATTTATTAAAATATATAATTGTTTACTAACCCTTTTAAAACCATTTTTGGAACCTTTATACTACGTGTGATCAATTTTTTCTAAGATCTAATAGAATTGCCCAAGATTCAACCCTTACGCATCTATGAAATGTCTCCTCCATTCCTACTTGCTACTCTCTTCATTCCTGGAAGATTCTAGAGAATCTCTCTTTTTAAAACTCTCAATCTAAAGACATTGGGTAAATCTAGGCCTGAGTGAAATCAGTCGGAGTTTTGCCATTGACTTCTGGCCAGGATTTCAACCCACCCCATATACAATCTGAGAAGGCAGCAGCTGAAACTTAAACACTCTAGTTCACACAGGGCCACTGAAGCACTTTCATTAGGCAAGCTGGCCAAACTAGATTTAAGTTAAGCTTCATTTTTTGCTGCCTTCGTTGCTCGTTATTTTAGACAAATCTGCACTCAGAACTTCAGGCAATTACAGTTTCAGGAAGATTTACATTTGACAATTTCAGGAATGTACACAAGCATTTTTTTCTGACTTTTGGGAAAAGTGGAGAGTAGATGGAAAGGGAATTTACAGATGCAAATAAAATCCATGAACAGTAATACCTTTTTATAGAGATTTTATATATTACCTCAGAACTTTTCCAGCTTTACATGTAAACTAGTTAATGGATTTAAATTTCAAACATTTGAGAATATTCTTTAGATCTGCACTCATTTACAAATCTTAAAACAACTTCTGTTTAAAGAAAAATGAATGCAGTGAAATCAACTTGGAAACACTGCCTGTCAGCATTTGCTTCTTACCAAAATATTTTCTGCTTCAATAAATACCCATTTCCTCTGAGTTTACAGCAATTATATTTCTCACCAGCAGAGAAAAAACTGAAAGTCATGGAAGTCAACAGCAGCCCTCCCATACAAGTTACCTTGCAGTATTCTCTGTATTCGCTGGCGCCAAGAAGAGGATTGTTGGACTCAGCACACCATGCTTATACTGCCAAAAGGAAGGAGCTTCACTCCAACCTCTTCACATTTTAAATGATTTCCTTCCACTCTATTATCTCAGGATATACATACAATGTTAAAGGTCTTCAGGTAACGAAAATGACTGCACAGCAAACCAAAAAAATAAATGTGTACTTACAATTTCTAATGAAGCATGTATCTGTCCAGACAAAAGAAACTAACAGGACCACAGTTCCTTAAAAAACAGGTGCTACATAATTTACAGAGCTACAATTTGATATTCACAGAATCCAATGTATATGGCACATTTTTCCCACAAATTATTTCATTTAGCATTCCAGGTGAACTTTAACCTGTTAGGCCAACAATTTCTTCAGGCAGGGATTTTTAATTTTTCATGAACACATTGGTTTAATAAAGTAGTTGGCATTAGTTATGGCTTTTGAATTAAAATAAGCACAGCTTCACAACATTAAATTTTAAACCCACCATCTAATCCATTAATTTTGACCAGCTTATTTTTGTACAGTGTTCGCAAGTATTAGCAACTAAGTGCATATTTCTCTGGGCATGAGAATGAAAAGTTAGACCAATAAAACATTTTTGAAAGTCATTGACGAGAACAGTAATATTTTATACACTGATTGAACACAGAATGAAAGCCAAAAACAAATGTGCTGTTCAGATAAACATTTATCTGACATCATATATCGCATTATCCTTGATCATAGGTTCAGCTCCTTATGAACTTAATACATAGTACACTTCCCACATATTACTCCTTATCTGTATTCAAAAATAAGAAGTTTACAGTTTTGTAGAATAGTTCTATAAATCATGTAGCTCAAGCACTGGATTTTAGCACATCCTTGTAGAATTATCTTGATAGAAAAAAAATTCCCTGCCAATAACTTTATAGTAGTTAAGCCTATTCAGTTGAAGGTGCTGATCCGTTATTTCTTCAGGTATACAAGTCTATTTAAAAAGAAATTACCTCTGCATTGACTAAAGAAATCTGCTTCTGCCACTTTGTTCACTGCAGCATTCAGAAAGCTCAAGTAGTGTACAGACAGTTCTTACTTTGTATAAATTATAAAGCAGTAATATTGTTAATATAAATCAGTATTTCAAAAGGTCCCTATTGGCAGCTATAATATTGCTGTCCTTTTTTTAAATCCTGGCAATATGGAACCCTGAATATCACACTGTAAGCTAGTTTCCATCTTGCTTTAGTACTTTTTAGACAATGATAGTAGAGGTGTTTTTGTTTAGCTATTTCAAAGCAGTTTTGATTATTAAAACAGTACTACACAGAAGAGAGAGGAAACAGTCAATTTGATATTTGAACCCCATACTGCTTGTGTCATTTAACTTTTCAGTAAAATGACAGTCAGTAAAATAGCTCACATTCTCACTTATACATTTTAATTTTCAATACAGTTTACACAATTTGTACACGTCTCAGCACTGCAAGCTCTTAAAACTGCTCACCAGTAGGAATGCAGCTCACCTAAACAAATGGCACATAGTACAGCTTCTTCCAGTTCCTGGTACCAGTTTTCCTTACAATTCATTAATTTGTAGATAAATTAAGCATAAAGTGATATCAAACACCTGATCTGTTGTAAAATGATGCTGTATGGCTAAACTTTAAGTCCAAGTAGTTTCATAATGTGTGTATAAATGTACATATAGAGAGACCCAGGAGAGCTATTCTGTGAGGACCTGATCCAACTCCCAGTGAAGGCAACTAGTTGCACAATGACTTAGATAGATACCTCACTACCGTGATGAATGAAGAGACCTAAAAGTGCCATCTCCTTCATAAATACGTTTTAGATCGTAATCACATTATTTTGCAAATAGAAAATTCCAAAATATTAAAAGTCTGGCTTTGAATCCACAAATAATGGTACAGTTCGCCCAACAGATTTCACACATTCTGCTCTCCTGTCAGTTTCACACCTGCATCACTCCACTGACTCCAATGGGTGTACACCAGTGTAAGTGAAATCAGAATCAGGCTGTCCTCCAGTGTGCCACATTGAGCCTAAGCATTGCAGGGTCTGAGACTGACTGATGAGCTATAACACCATGTGCTTTTAACACGTAACACAACAAACAGAGGATGGAGAAGAGAAAATGTCAATTGGACGTACCATATTTAAAAACAACAGTATAATCTCCAAATTATAATGCATGTGAGCAGTATATGTATATACCAAAACCTTGTGGGAAAACTGGCTGCTGCCCATTACAGTAGTCTTTTAAAAACTAAGTACATTGCCTACATACATAATACTGACTAACTCTACAAAATTTCCCATTTCTGAGCAGCAGAAACAGAACTATTAGATGCCCCACAACTTCGGCAGTATGAAACCCCAAATTATATTGATCATTTCTTCACAGTAAAAGTGCTGCGCTACTGACAACTGTTCCCTAGTTTTATCTCAAGGTTAAGAGAAACAAAGAAAGGAAAATTCTGGTTAATTCTGTGAAACAAAATTTAGTGGGACAGTCAGTGACCTGGATCTGACCAAACCACTTAAACCAGTTAAAGGAACTTTTCTGAAAGGATTTTATTTAACTATTTTACAGTCTTGAATTGTTTGCTCTTCCCAGTGATTTTGTGATATCTATTCAAAACTCCACTCTTAGTACTACTGATGTGGATTTTAACTGCTATGAAAAAATGAGAATTGGGAGGTTTTTATTTTGTGTAGTTTTAAATTTAAAAATTGTAGTCTTAGAACAGTTGAGATGAAAATGTTACCTATCACCAAAGCCATTGGGACCTCAGAGGCCTGGTATGCCAGTATGGTTCCAAAACTTCTGTAGGAGCTAGGCTGCCAGTTAGATTAAAAAAATGAAGATAAAATGTGAAATAAAAGCAAAAGAAAAATGAATACGTAGAATATTTTACTTTTGTCAAACCTCAAATGCAAAGCATAAGAAACATGGTTCAGAATTTTAAGAGCAGAAATATAATATGTATGTTATAGTATTTAATCATTCTATTATATCAACTGGTATACTATATTATGTCAAAGTAAGTAGTTACCATAAACTCATACAAATACCAGTGTTTTCTTGCCTTAGTTATACTCATAACCTAGATCAAGCAAATGTGTTCTTTGGTAACTGGAGTAGGTTTATTTTGAGTACAAGCGCAGTACTGCTGGAAGGCTCCAGCTGCTCAGATCAGAAAATGGCAACTCCTGGAGACAAGGCTTGGGCTACTTTTGTCACAAGGGACAACATAAGAGGTTATCTAATGTACTGGCATCAAAAGTATTAATTCTGTATGGTGACTTAAAAAAAAAGCAAACTCTCCCCCGTTCTATTCATTGTTTAGTCTATACAATGTTTGGACTCTCATATATAAAGTATTTGACAGGCGGTAGTGTACACATACACACTAAGTTTTAAATTAAAGGATCTGTATGGAGGATGGACATTCTGTGTTAACTTTACTTGAATGTATTTGTAATAAAGTTTAAAGATTTGGTAAACTGGAATATTATAAGCCCAAAGAAGTGGTTCTTGATTTTTCACCATCCCTTTTTCAACAAAACAGAATATACAGTACATATACAGGTTGACATTTTGATTTATCCAAAACAATTGTCACTTTGCCTAGTTTTGCAAGTCCTATAGACTAAAACGTAATACCATTTACAACAAAATATTTTCAGTAAGTGAAACAATAAAGCAAAGGAAACCAGAGCTAAACTCAGAAGCAAAGTCATTTTGAAAGCCTCATAACATACACACACACATACACACACACACACTGTAACCTTCAGTGAAGATCCACCTATTTTCTAATGAGGAACAAAAACATACTGTTTAAAAATTTTGCTAACTTAACAAAATGGGGAAGAAACTGCTGCTATCAAAATATACAATTTGATTTGCAGGCTAGAAGGCTAACATTATTAAAAAAATAGTTTTAAGGAAAACACTTTTGCTTGTAATAACAGCAGGTATCAACCTGCCATAGCACGAAGCATCCAAACAAGACCTTATAAAAGATTAAACTGTGATCCTTTCTTCATTTGTAAAGTTCCTGACAAATGCATACAGTGAGAGCCTTAGTCTCCAAACTGGAGCATCTTTCATATTTCTCAATCACGTTTCAGGAAATGAATGGTAGCCAGAGGATTCAGAATCTCAAATGGGATTTGTGTTTTACCATGTACCTGCAATGTTAACAAAAAACAGCATTAACAGCATTTTCTGGTAGTTATAGAAAGTGTTCATTCAAGGAACAAAGCTGCACAGTAGGGAAAAAAGTAAAATTCTTTTAAAACTTAATTCTTAGACCATTAACAAATGTTAAAAGATAGAAAAAGAAAGATTCTTCACGAGTCATAAAAGTTCTGTATAATGCTGCGTTCCCCATGCCTGAAGGAAGAACAGTCAAATGTTTCCTCTTAGGGAACTCTGGCTTGGTTTATAGATCACAGAAATGGAGTGCCGGAAGGGACCTTGAAAGGTCATCTAGTCCAGTCCCCTCCTCTGAGGCAGGATCAAGTAAACCTAGACCATCCTGCTTACAGGTGTTCATCTAAACTGTTCTTAAAAACCTCCAATGACAGATTCCACAGCTTCTCTTGGAAGCCTGTTCCAGAGCTTTGTTATCCTTACAGTTAAAGTTTTTCCTAATATATAACCTAAATCTCCCTTCCTGTAGATTAAGCCAATTACTTCTTGTCCTACATACAGACATACAGAACAATTGGTCACATCCTCTTTATAACAGCCCTTAACATATTTGAAAACTTGTCAGGTCCACGCCCCATCTTTTTTTTTTTTTTCTGAAGACTAAACTTGCCCCGTTTTGGTTTAATACTTCCTCATGAATCAGATTTTCTAAGCCTTTCATCATTTCTGTTGCTTTCCTCTGTACTCTCTCCAGTGTGGTGCCCAAAACTGGATACAGTGCTCCAGCTGAGGCCTCACTAGTGCCAAGTAGAGTGGCACTTCCATGTCTTTCTTACAACACCCCGGTTAATGCACCCCAGAATGATATTAGCCTTTTTTGCAACTGCATCACATTGACTTATATTCCATTTGTGATCCACTAACCCCCAAATTCTTTTAATCAGTATAACTGCCTAGCCAGCCATTCCCCATTTTGTAATTGTACATTCGATTTTTTTCTTCCTAAGAACAGTACTTTGCATTCATCTTTACTGAATCTCATCTTGTTGATTTCAAAGACCAATTCTCCAATTTGCCACGGTAGTTCTGAATTTTAATCTTGTGCTCTGAAGTACAAGCAATCCCTCCCCTCCTTGAGGTCATCCACAAATTATATGGGCATACTCCACTCCATCACCCAAGTCATTAATGACAATATTGCCTAGTACTGGACCCAGGACAGACCCCTATGGGACCCCAAGAGATATGTTCCCCCAGTTTGACAGCACACCATTGATAATTACTCTGAGTACAGTCTTTCAAATAGTTTTGTACCCACAAATTTGTACCCAGTAATTTCATCTGGAGCACATTTCTGTAATTTGCTTATGAGAATGTAATGTGAGACTCTGTCAAATGCCTTACTGAAGACATTAAATTACATCTGAAGTTCTAAGACTATAAGAAAAAGAATCTAAAGTTCACTTTGATCAGTCATTTCTGGGAAGCCTTTAGAAACATCTGTGCTGTTATTTCTGGAAAATGTTTGTCATAAATATAAAGGGAAGGGTAAACACCTTTAAAATCCCTCCTGATCAGACGAAAAACCCTTTCACTTATAAAGGGTTAAGAAGCTAGGATAACCTCGCTGGCACCTGACCAAAAAGGAGACCACATACTTTCAAAGCTGGGAGGGGGGGACATGGGGGCGGGGGGGACAAAGGGTTCTCTCTGTCTGTGTGATGCTTTTGTCGGGAACAGAAAAGGAATGGAGTCTTAGAACTTAGTAAGTAATCTAGTTAGATATGCGTTAGGTTCTGTTTTGTTTAAATGGCTGATAAAGTAAGTTCTGCTGAATGGAATGTATATTCCTGTTTTTGTGTCTTTTTGTAACTTAAGGTTTTGCCTAGAGGGATTCTCTACGTTTTGAATCTGATTACCCTGTAAGGTATTTACCATCCTGATTTTACAGAGGTGATTCTTTTACTTTTTCTTCAATTAAAATTCTTCTTCTAAGAACCGGATTGCTTTTTCATTGTTCTTAAGATCCAAGGGTTTGGGTCTGTTTTCACCTATGCAAATTGGTGAGGATTTTTATCAAGCTGTGTAGGGTGTGGGGAGGTGTAGGGTTTGGGGAGGATTTTGGGGGGAAAGATGTTTCCAAGCGGGCTCTTTCCCTGTTATATATTTGTTAGACGCTTGGTGGTGGCATCAATAAAGTCCAAGGGCAAAAGGTAAAATAGTTTGTACCTTGGGGAAGTTTTAATCTAAGCTGGTAAAAATAAGCTTAGGGGGTTTTCATGCAGGTCCCCACATCTGTACCCTAGAGTTCAGAGTGGGGAAGGAACCTTGACAATGTTGATGGGGAGATACAAGAATAAAGTTTGGAAATGAGTGATTTCACTGGGGTTTTCAGAGAAGCCTGAAGGAATTCTAACTTCAATGGGATTTAGGTGCCTTAGGCAGTTTTGAAAATCCCAGCCTTAATTGTTTAAGTATTTTGCTGTTAAACAATCACAGTATCAAAATCAAAGTAAACTTACACATTGATACAATAGGCTCGTCTGTTTTCCTAACGTTTAGTGAACTGCCACATGGGAAATTGTTCATAAGACTTGTTCCTCAAGCTCCTTCTTTACATTATGAAAAAACTGTAGGTATGGACTTAGTATTAGTAGATGGTTTAGTAGCAGCTTTACTGTCACACTCTTTTGAATTAAACTGACACTTTTCATTCCAGAAAGATTGGTTATTCCCCCTCGGTCTATCTGTACTTTTTCTGCCCATTTAAGGTGGCTTTGCAGCGCCATTATCATGAATAGCAAGCAGTATTTTGTCTCCAAGCTATAGCTTGGATCTTTCTAAGATATACAATTTCCATGATACCTTACTCTCCCTGCCCACAAAAAACTCAGAGTAAAAGCTTTTCAGCATATTTACCTGTCCAAAGTTTCCCAGAAACGTAGGAATACTGGTCTGTCCAAGTGCCGTTTGTGATAACTTAATTCTAATACTGTCACATCCCATTTCTGTACATTTGGATCTAGACGTACTTCATCATACTTGAGATGGAAAGCTTTAACTACAGGATGCAAGAAAGCAACAGTTAGATTATAATCCTGAGTTTACATTATAGGATCATCCTCATTGGACAAAACAAAAATTCTTCACAGTTAAGAATGCACACCAGAAAACGTAATTTAAGGACACACAGCCATGTCTACATATGGGATCCATGACCCAACTCTATATATATCATAGTAGCAATGCTATGATTATGGGTGAGGTGGCAGTCCCTAGCTTTAATGCACACAGATTCTTGGAAAAATAGCTCGTTGAGCTGAATTCAAGTCAAATGCAATTTTTGGGAGGGAACTGACATTCTATTGGGCCATTTCTGAGCTGTCCCAAGATGTAAATCAGTAAACCAAACCTTTTTGAAGCCATCTTGATTGTTTAATGGATGTCTATGCAGCAACCTGAGTTGCTTGAAAGTGAACTACTAGGCGGACATTTAGTTTGCATAAATTTAACTTTGTATTTTACA
The DNA here is from genome assembly GCF_965140235.1 of Caretta caretta. Taxonomy (NCBI): domain Eukaryota; kingdom Metazoa; phylum Chordata; order Testudines; family Cheloniidae; genus Caretta; species Caretta caretta. Next base: position 61,993,446 of record NC_134213.1, on the reverse strand, counting down.
TAAACAATCCTCTGCACTGTAAATCTATTAGCCTACATGAACTAGTTATTTCGACTCAGTGCAAAAGCATTAATTTTCTGAACACTATAGAGGTCAATAAAATAATCTAAAGAAAGGAAAATAGCATTGCTTTACTCAGTAGCCTGCTAGAATTAACTTAAAACAAGGATGCAGATCCAGTAGTAGGATTCTTGTTATGTTTTGTGTCCACGTTATTTCCCTCCCAGAAGCAGGATCCTCCTCCTTTCCCCCCCTTATTACAACTGCTCTGTCTTAGGGTATGCCTATACTACCAGCCAGATCGGACGGCAGCAATCGATTCAGAGGGGCTCAATTTATCACGTCTAGACTAGACACGATAAATTGACCCCCGAGCGCTCTCCCGTTGACTCCTGTACTCCAGCGCTGCAAGAGGAGCAGGTAGAGTAGACGGGGAAGCGGCAGCAGTCGACTCACCACAGCGAAGACACTGCGGTGAGTAGGTCTAAGTACATCGACTTCAGCTACATTTTTCACATAGCTGGAGTTGCATAACTTAGATTGATCCCCCCGCTCCCAGTGCAGACCAGGCCTGAGTGCGTACATCTGAGGTTGAGTTTTTAACTTCAAATACCACACAAATATATAGTAGGATTCCGCCTCCCTCTCTAGGCTGTTGCCTTCTCTCTAGGCTTGCTTCACTTCTTATTACTGACGTCTACTGAAGACATAATGCAGCGTTTATCAGAGCTGAGACTCTTGGACCCATTACAACACTTTGTTACATTGATGCACAAGTAGTGACCACCAGACCTTTTATTCTGTACTACAGCTGCTGCTCCATCCTGTCAAAGAAGAGTACTGCTCTCACACTGTTGTTGTTGTGGGTAGCCACAGATCTGAATAGTGCTACCCTGTTCAGTATCAGCATTCCTGTGGGTGGCTCTTGTCATGAACTGAGCACTCTGATAATAGTAGCAAGATAATATTCACTGTTTACATATTAATCTGTATAAATGGTATCTTATGCTGTGATTTCATCAGATCTCAAATTATTTTATGTCAGTCCCAATCAATGTTACAATAGAACTCCAAGGTAACCCTAAGGTGCTGCAGGAAGTGTTTTTAATGTTTCAGTGGAGGACACTTACCTCTGAGCTGGTACTTGGCTAATGCACCAACATGACATTAAGAGACACTATGCTATTGGAAGTGCTGTTTCTTGGGGATTACATAAAACCTAAGAACTGACCATAGTATTAAATACACACACACACACTCACTCACTCCATGGTATTATTTTGCAATAGTAGGGAAGTTACCTGTCTCTCTTGGCCAAATTCCAATTTAGATATTACATCCAGTCTTTAATATTTAAAATTACCCCTGCAACTTCAACTTGATAAGATATTCTGATGCATTTCCTGTCCTAAATGGTCTAACTTTGCTTTGGTGTTCAACAAATGCTGCACTCCAACCCAGAAGGGAATTAATTTAACTGGGGGTTAGGTACACGAATAGACAGACACATGGTTTTCATAAAGTCTTTGCTTACTTTGATATGACAGCAACTAAAGTAACACAGTCACTTAGATACAGTATATCTATAGTCTACAAATAGAAAAAGTCAAAACTAACAGTTCAGAATCTGCAGTGTGCTTCCAGTTCACATTTGTTGGTTTTTCAAGAGGATTTTATAGAATTTGATTTCTTATTTGAAATTACAACTAAAATAAAAAGGTTGTGATTCAGAAAAAGCTGAGACCATATAAACTGCTTATGCTACACTGGATCAGTGGTCCATTTAGTCTATTATCTTGTTGCCAACAGTGGAGAATGTTGGACCCTTCAGAAAAGCATCAGCCCCCGCCTTCTACCGTACATGTAGTTGTGGAATACAGGAGCAGAGAAGGGAGATTTCTTAGACATGAGAACTGATAACCTAGGTCCATGATAAAATTACAAGGTTTAACTGTACATGCTACTCAGTTCAAATCTCCAATCTCAAATGCCTAAGCTACAATATTTGCCTTAATATCCTGCAGAAGGTAGTTCCACAGACTAATAACGTGCACTGAAGATTACTTCATTCCATTTTATTAAGTTTGCAGCCTTTTGAGTTATTTTCCATGCTTGTAGTATAGGAGAAGAAGAGGAGGAACATCTGACCAGACTTTTCTATGTAATTATTTTATATAACTCTAGCTTGCAGTTTTCTTGCCCAGTGCACCAGCCCTTAATCTTTCCTTCCCACCCAAATCTTTAACCAAACTGGGCTAGTCATTGTCATTGCCCTCCTCTGTCCATGGGTCATTCTGTAGCAAGATGTACCTAAGCGCTTGAAAAATGTAAACTTACAACACTAATGTATGCACAAAGTAAGTGTCTCAGGTTGGCCTTTTTTGTACTAAAGTTCTCATTTCTTTGTATTAGACAATTAAGAAGTTGCTTCAATAAATAAATCACCTTATGTAAGAAACTGTCAAGTCAACTTCAAACCTTTTGAATAAAGACTGAGAATGAATAAAGCTAGTTTTTTCATATCAAATGATGCCAAGCCTTTCACAATAAGCAGATAAACAGAATAGATAATTGCATACCAAGGCTATGCATTTACAAAGAAAATCTCTGAATGTTAAAGAGAACCTTTGAGTTTAGGTTAAAGATTACTGAACGAAAGTCAACCCACTAAAACTGACCTTCAGGTTCAACAGAAGCGCATTAACACGTTATAGCAGGAAGACCTTTAAAATGGCATTCAAATAAAATATTTATGTAGATTAAAATGGCAAAATATTCAACTTTTCATTTGAAATGTCCAATTATGGATGTAAAGAGTATACAGGTAAGAAAATTGTTATTTTTATATGAGTGTCAGTCCAAAAATAGAGTCAAAACAGTTTCACAAGAAGGACCAAAAGCTGTAGAATGAAAAGAATACCAGGGATAAGGAGAGTAATATTTTAAGCGCCATTCATGAAACTTTACAGGATTTTAACCAGCATAAAGTGATCGAGATAGTAAAACTAGTTTGATGTGATCTGGGTATAGTCTAATCCATGATTTACTACATGCATTTAGATCAATTTGCTTAGATTTTATGGCAATCAACTTCTTATTTTCCAAAATTTCAATCTACATTAACCAGCTTTAAATCTCTGTTAATTGTCATTCTGGAAGTGGGCCAGGTTGCCTCTGACAGCTTTTAGCTTCTGTAAATGCTGACAGATTACAGGTTAGATAATGGACTGGTGCAGAAGCTGCTGATCATATTTAGTTAGGCTATTAAAGAGATTGTGTAAGGGCAAAATGATAAATGGAGCCAGAGTAGCAGGTAGAAACACCCAGCACTCACTCTTTTGAATAGCCCAGAAAATACTAAGTAGCTTGTTTGGAAGATGGAATAAAGCTCTTGTAGGAAGATCTAGATATATTCTTTTTCAGGAAAATATTTTTGAAATATCTGGCATGTGAGGCAATCTGGTGCATTTCTAAGGTTAAAAAAAAGTTTGCTTTTCAGAAGTACTTTTATGAGCCAGGAGAAAAGTAATCACATTCCCCTTTCAATTTGAACACATGTGAGTAATGAGTGCCCTTCATGTTCTCAACTCTCATTCCTCTCCCTCAGTCTTGCTTCTTTTTCTCAACTAGCATCCTCTCCCTCATTTCTCTTCCACCAACTCACTACTCTCTTCTTGCCTCGACTAGGGCTGTGGTAGCAGGATCTAGGGATTTTTAACTATAGCTCAGAAAACACAGGGCAAGACTGAGAGAGAGTGTGTGTGTGTGTGTGTGTTTAGGGGTGAAGAGGAAGAGGATTCTCACCCTGAAGGCTGTAGCAACAACGCAGGGTGGATATAAATCAATGATTTTTTGATTGTTGTTTAAATTATAGTAAGCATTTCTTTTTACAAATAAACCTGTTTAAAATGAAATACGAATTTAATACAAAATCTCTTAAGGCCTAAATTTATAATCTCTTAAAACATTTAAATAAAATAAATAAGTATGCTGTTTTGTGTGTTTAATTAAACTCCAGCTACCATTCTAATGCAATTTGACACAAATCATGAGCAAAGAGTTAATTATCCAGTAGTAAAGTAGTAAATTATCATTCACCACTTTCTAACATACTAAAAACACAGTTGTTAAGCATCTGAAAATATTAGGCTATATAATTGCTTAAATAAAAATATATAGTTATAGTGTTCCCTCCCAGGTACCAAGATGACGTACCAAATCTAGTGTAAAGGCTGTTTTTAGATGTAAATCAACGTGTTTTAACAATTATATCAGCGAATGAGAATGCATCTCTCTGTAGAAAATAACTGAAGTATAAATGAAAATGCTGATTAAAACGGATTTAAATTGAGGTTTGCCACTGCAGATTTAAATCACTCAATCCACCTGCAACAGCAGCAGGGAGTGGGATGGGAGTACAGATCAGAAGCAGTAGAGGCCTGGAGTTTCCTTAGATGTTGCTCCACATGTTGCAATCAGAAGAGTAAGCATCAGTTTGTGCTTGCCCATGTAAGCCAACAGCACTGGCCTCAAGCCACACTAGGCAAATTCCTGGTCGCAAAGAGGTCTAAATCCAGGGCCTGCTATGATCAAATATCAGCAGACTAACTGCCTTTCATCTAGCTTGTATCTGAGAAGTAGCTTTACCTATGTCAGAGCTTAAAGTTTTAGGAAGACATCTTATTTTATACAAATGCTATGTTTATAAAATACACATAGCAAAATACAAACGGACTTAACCCATCCATGACAAGTACTGGAATCTGGGGGGGGGGGACGGGAGAGAGAGGTTGTAACCCTGGAATGCTCTACATTTTAGGGCGTTTGTCAGAACGGAAAAAATGCAAACTTGTGCACTTGCTATTTCAGAAACAACTGGTGAGTACTGTGAACTTCATGAAGCAGCAAGATTTCTAGGAGTTGCTGGGTTGGGGTGGAGGGATGTTGCTGGGCTGTCTTGGAGTAAATGAAAAGAGAAGTTGTCTGATGGTCCTAGGATGACCAGACAGCAAATGTGAAAAATCGGGATGGGGATGGAGGGTAATAGAAGGCTATATAAAAAAAAGACCCAAAAATCAGGACTCTCCCTATAAAATCAGGACATCTGGTGACCCTCAATGGTCCCTGCCTGGGTGAAGGCTAGGAGGAGGAGCAGTTCTGTAACAGCAAACCACCTTCTCAAGGAAGATTCGGAGCTCAGACTTCGTGAACATGTTATCAGTGTTTCTGGGGGTAAAGAGAAACCAAAGAGGTTTGAGCCACTCAGGGGTCTCCCAGAAGTGGAACAGAAGCCAACTGCTCTGTAGCAACAGCTCCCTCATCTTCAAGAAATCTACCTTTCCGAAAAACTTGTTTTCCTGAAGAGGTGTGGAAGAAGCCAGCATGCGAGTTCATTTCCTGGAGGAGAGAGAGCTGCAGAGAGCAAGAGCTATACTTGCCAACGGTGCCAAGGCACTAGCTCCCTACCACATCCAAATCCCATAACACTCCCAGCCAAACCTGAACTATTGGTAAGTATGCACTGATGATAAAAACATGTAAGAGCATTTATCTGTAACTAGAAGCTTACTTTTTGCAAAAATATCAACAGGGGATCCATCAGGCAATAGCCATGGCCAGCCTTTGAACTGCCAAGCAGGACCCTGAACAAACACCGCGACTACACGGTCCCTATAAATAAAGGAGAAGGAGACACACACATTAAAGGACTTAAGCTTTTAGTCACTGTAAATTCCTAAAAGGAAAAAAAAAATCTCAATTATTTATATGAGACAGGTTGCTGTCAACACTACTGTGAGGAAAGCATCGTACATTAACATAGTTTCTCTTTATAATGTCACTGTTATAGCACATTAATGACTGCTGTACTTCCAAAACAGCTGCTTTTTCCACATGCAAGTCTCTTCAGCATTAACACACTATTTTTGTATGTAATATTTCTGGACTTCATGTCTGCTTTTTGTTGTATGCAGCTCAATTTCAAATTTTGTATTTATCAGAAAGCAAATCCTGTTCATTTCTTGAGATTACTGTTTAGGGTTTCTTTAAAATGCTTTGGAATTTAAAAGAAAATCCCCTATGAATTGTATTGTAAACTAAAGGAGATGTAGCAATTTAAAAATGCTTATTCAGCACATACTTTAAACTTTAATACAAAAAGCTCATTGCAACAGGAGAGACAGCTGCAACAATTTAACCTACATTTTCAAAGTGCACTTTTAATGAGTATATGCAACTACCACCTGTAGTCTAAGAAAAATCTATTCACTGTTAGTACAGAAGATAAAGTTCACAAACAGCAAGTTCTTTGGGACAGGTATTGTCTCTTTGCTATACATTTGTACAGCAATAGGGCTGAGGTCTCTAAGCACGACCACATTAGGAATTGGATTATGGGATTATTTATTTATAAATGTACATTATTGTAAGGATTTCAAAACCCCAATGAAGAAAAATAATCAGGTCTCTGAAATGATAAAAACACAAGGCTATACACTTAAAAAACATTTCTCACATTAGCTGTTACAAAGTTGAAACAATAAAACTAACATTAATTCCCTATCACTGATTCCACTCTGGGAAATCAATCATGAAGACGGCTTTACCTTTGTCAAAAATGTTTACGGTCCACTGAAGATGCAAGCTGCCTTTTGGTACTTCAGCAGCTATTATTGTTTTCTATTTGCCTGCTGCTCCCAACAGAGAATGCCTAATTATCTGGAGTGTTAGATCTTATTTCCTTTTAACAGCCTGCTTTGAATGTTACAGACCACTAGGTCTTGTACATGCCTTAAATATTCTTAAACTGGGAGGATAAAGAAAGAATATTGGTTATTTGATTAATCAATACTAAAGGGTTGTCTTTTTACAAACCCTCCTGGAGTGTAAAAGTACTGACAGATGCTGTTTCATCTTTTTACAGGCCCTCACAAACGGGTCTGCAGGTTAAACAAACAAACCTATGACACATTTGCAAAAAGATCCCCCTTGACTGGCTCTCCCCCTTCACAGAGCTCCATCTTGACGCCTATGTCATTGTTTCTGACCATTATGCACATTAGCTTAAAGCTGATGCAATCTGTTTCCAGCTTCTTTTTTTTTTTTTTTAAATTTAGAGTCGTATAGTATAAGAAGTATAAGGCCCCAAGTATAAGTATAAGGCCCCAGAAGTATAAGGCCCCAACATTTTCCCTTCCAAATAAAATTCAGAAAGATTGGCTATAGACAAGGATTTTTCTTTCAGAGATGCAACATGTTTGAGTAAATTAAGTAATACAGTAGCTCTGATCCTGAACAATTGGAGTGATACTTTCATACTCCTGGAGGGTTTCAAACAAAAAATATGGGATAAGCCAGGAATATTGTTTATATCATTGAAAGATCATAACCTGAAAGGAACAAGTTCCTATATAATTGCTATCCAGCCATTTCTACACACATTTGTTAATGTTTTATGCACCAATTAGCTTGGAGTTATTTTATTAGCTCATTTCAAGATCTGTGTTCTTGTTCTGAAAAAGAGAACTAAACGTGTAAAAAAATAATTCAAAAAAGCAGTTCTGCTTTACCAATCTTGTGGCATAAGTTTCAGAGGCTGGTCTACCACTCGATAAGGTACAGTAACGCTGACTGTTGTGCCCCCAGGCTGCATCTGGTCCTTCCTTCTCTGTATTAAAGTTTCATTTTCTCGTTGACAGCCTTGTTTTTTCTTTTCATCTGATGGTACAAACCTAGGGAACAAAGAGGCACTTAGCAGATCCATGTTATTTGTTTGCTATAGTCAACAAGGAAAGTAAGCAAACCATAACCTCTTCTAATAATGCAAGTTATCTGACAAGATCACAAGAAGTTTAACAGGGTTAAAACTATTCTTTAACTCGCTATGCTTTGTCTTTGAAATGCCTCTGTATAGCAGAAGGGCATGCTAAGAAAGCTTGATCATTAACTAAATCTCTAATTTTACAATAATTTTCTTGGAACATAGGTGATTTAACTACTTTTAGTAGCAAAAAAATCAAAGTATTCATATCTGAAGATTTTGCGCTACATATTTATGGATTTAAGTATGTATTTAGACGGTTTGTATCATAAAAAAAGGTCTATCAAATCTTTGTCCCAGACATGCAAGAAGAGAGATAAGATGCCAGCGATGCGGTTTAATTAGGCCACAACTTTATTAACGTAACTCATATGGGAAATATCCAGCAATAACTTATTCAATGCACGTCATCACTACTTCCTTAATCATTTCCACCTATTTAAGAACGGTCATCTGTCCCCCACCCAGTACTGGTCCCAGATAGTCTTTGAGATTCCACCACCCTCCTCTCATGTGACGGTTAACCTCTAGGGGAACAGGGTTGTCTCCCATCCTGTTCCAGACATTAGGAGACCCAACCCCATTTCACAGCGTTCTATGGAAGATGTGAATTTAGGCCTCCAAAATTCTTGAAGACTTAGGCATTAACCCGAAATTCCTTTGAAAATCGATTACATTAATTATACACATCAACAGACAATGGACTGTACAAATCTTTGCTGACAGTAACATAGACCTTTGATATAACACCACCTTGTAAATATATATTGTGAATTCAAACCATGGAGCCATTATGCTCATCTATCAATACATACTGTAGCACAAAGGGTTCTAATACTGACCATTTCATTTGAATAAATACCAACACCATAAAGATCAAATTCAAATTATACAGAACTTCTTTCCTTCCATTAGTTTTAAGTCAGTGCTTGCTGGCAGGACGTGGCCTTCCATGGCCAGTGATAGTACAACTAAAGAAATCCAGTAGTTATTGTAATCCTCAACTCCTGAATGCAACAGCAGTCACAGTCTTTGTATTCATGTCAGGATTTTTATGTTTTTGAAAACAGCTCTCTTAAAACTACAATTAAATTGCATCTTAAACACAAAGGGCTATTTAAACATTTGTGACCACTCATGGGTCACCCTATGAGACCATCATGAGTTCTTATTTCCTGAAGTACAGATGGTTACTAGCAGTTTGACTAAAGGGAGCAGAGCTGATTTTTGAAAATCAAAGTGCGAGTTGTTGCCACACCTCTGGGGCCTGCCCACTTACATACATGTAATGCTCTGGATAGGAAGTCAGAAAGCCATGGCAACAACAGGGGGACACCAGCAGTTTACCCACAACAAGAATTTAAGTAACATCATTAAGCTTGTTGGTGCAGATTTTATAGCTTTTGGCTACAGGGACTTGATTCTATCCATCAAAATTATATCTTAGCAAGGACCAAAAAATTTGGATTTTTATCATAATGCTGAAGTTAAAGATTTTTTTTTATTTTTCATCTAGTTAGATGGTAAGTACTGATAAGATAGAGATGAATTATTTAACTCAATACTACAATTCTGGATTTTTTGAATGCCTAGTTGAGGTTTTGGGGTCTCCCCCCAAAACATTATGCTCAATTATGCATGAAAAACTAAGATGATATGATTCTCATGTCTTAGATAATCTCTTAAGGAGAAAATATATCTTCCTAGCCCCCGTCCTAAAAATGCTCCATACATTTGAAACAGTCTCTACCTTGCTGTTAAATAAAATGCATGTAACAGTTTGAAGAACTGTGGTTTTAGATCCCAATCATAAATAAATAAATGTATATAGTAGTAATATATATATTATATCGTGCTTTTAATCAGTAGACCCCAACATGCTTTACAAAGGAGGCATCACTGTCCCATCTGGAGACAGGACAACTGAGGCACAGAAGTGAAGTCAGGAGTCTATCCAGAGGCCAGTGACAGAGCTGAGGATAGAACCCAGGTCTCCTAGTCCCAGTACAGAGCTCTAACTACTAGGAAACATTGCATCTCCAAAATATAAATATTTTATACTAGTAATTACAACAGTTGGGGGAAAAAATTTCAGTTTCAATTTCTGTCTCCAAAAAATGCATATTTGGGATGATCAAAACATTCTGTGAATTTGTGTCAATTTTGGCAAATTGTTTCAAAGAATTTTTTTTATGTCAAAATGAACCATTTCAACATTTTCAAAATGAAACTTTCAAATTTTTGAACTCGATTCACAAGGAAACTTAGGCCCCCATTCTCAAAGCCCTGACAAAGGAAGAGATGGTGGTGGCGCCCCCTTACACCACACAGTCCAGGCAGCACTCACCTGTGCTGGGGGAATGTGAAAGATTAAGATTTGAATCCCCACTCTAAAGCAGGAACTTGAACCCACTGCACCCCAGGTGAGCAGGATGGATAAAAACTGAAGATGTTGTTACGAACAGAACACTAGATTTTTTTTAAATTTAACCCTATTCAACATTAAATCTATGTTAAGGCCTACATACATTAAAATAATTAAATTAAAAACAAAATTTAATATTAAAGTATGTTTGCAGTCAAGCTGGAAAGAAGGGGAAATCCCTGAATGGGTGAAAGTCACTAGCTAAGCACCTGGAATTAGAGTTCATTGAAGTGTTAAACCAGCTTTTGACAGCAACAGACTCTTCTACAGCTGCAGAGAATATCTTCTTTTCAGTTTATTCAGCTAGTTCAGCTCAGTGACTAGTACATTTAAAGTTAAGAAGAAACCAGCTGGGAGTTGAAAAACAGGAAAGCTTACCTTCTTCCAACCTACAAATAAGAAGCAGGTGTGAGAGGGTGAGATCTGCTAGTTCTAAAATCTTGAAGGACATAGTGACCAGAAACAAATTAGTTTAAATCACTAGTTACAAATAATACTTTTCTGGTTTAATAAATCAGTTCCTTTTAAATGCAAACATGTTTTGATTAAAAAAAATCTTCGCATGTAAAGTAGTTTCATTTAATAAAAGTCTAAAGTGCTGTTTTTGTGCATTTTAATGGAATATGGATTTCTTTAGAGCTTGAAACAAAATCAGAAGTAAAACATTCTGGTCTAATAAATAAGAAATGCATTCATTGTTCACCATCTTCTAACATGATAAAAAATTAAGTATCTGAATAAATGTAAGTTAAGCTATACAACTGCATAAAAGAGTATATAGACATAGTGCAGCTTCCCAGTTAGCAAAAAGCAGCATCAAATTTCGTATACAGGCTATATTCAGTTGCAAATGAACGTACTGTAATGGTTTTCAACTAATGAAAAAAATCATTATTTTTTTAGGAAAATAACTAAAAAGTACAAATGCAAAACAAGATTAAAATAAATTTAAATCAAGGTTTCCATCTTGAACATTTAAATCATGATTCAAATCTGTGATTTAAATTGCTTCGACCCTGTAGGTATGTGCTCTAACCACAAGGTATCCTGGGGTAGGGGTCTCAATCTCTCCTGTTGGAGTTGTCCTACTTTGTAGACAAATTTAAATTTCACTGAGCAAGAAAAAGAAAGGATGAGACTCTAAATGGTGGTTAAAGCAATCACCTGGGATAGAGGACACCCGGGTTCCAGTCCTCACTCCCATTAATATTTACTGCCCACGCCCCCATCCCTTCTCCGTTATGTGAATGATGCCTAAGGGTATGTCTAACACTGCAATTAGACACCAACAACTGGCCCATGCCAGCTGACTCCGACTCACAAGGCACCAGCTAAGGGACTGTTCATCTGCAGTGTAGACATTCAGGCTCAGGCTGGAGTTCCTATGTGAATCTAGCCTTGTTTCCAAATTCCCTTTGTTTTTATTAAAAATGGTGAAAACTTCCCAAAATCAAAACAGAAATCCTTTCAGATTTGCTAAAAGTTGCAAAAAATTTTGGTTTCAGGTTGACCCAAAACTATTCCCCCTTTTCCCCTCAGAACTGCCAACAATCTGAAAAATCAGTAATTCAAATACCTTAAACAGCAATTACGATTGATGTTGGATTCTTAGTTCCACAGCTAGCAAAACATGTATTTTTTGTGTAATTACAAATCTTTAAAAAAGAAAATCAGAATGTGTTCCACTTTTAATGCCAAGATAAATTAGAACTTGTGGTGCCAAATTTTAGAACATATTATCGTGTACATAATTAGGAAGATAAATAGCTATCAGAAATAAAGTAACATTTAAAAATGGGCTGCACTCTTATTGTTTCATGGTGACAGAAGAATGTTAAATTAGTTTTTCAATTTTTTCTCCAGCTTAATTTACACATTTGAAAAATCAGATCCTGCTTAGATTGGAAGACAATAACTGTAAATGACTGGAAAACTAGCCAAAAAAGCCAAGATAATGAAAGTTGAAAAACTAAGATGGGAAAAGGATTTTAGTCAGACTGATTATAAATTCTAGCTTTTGTTAACACCTATGTATCTTACCAGTGATCTTCAATGACTAATAACAGTTTGGAAAAGGAAGTTTGTTTCAGATTCAACACTACCACCTCTCAGAGACCCATAATGAATCTTTCAGCAAAATTAGGGAAGATCAGACTTGACTTTTCTGATGTTTCAAGGAGAAAGTGAAAAAATATCTACCTCATAGCCTTTCAAGACTTCTTTAATACATTTTAAGACTGTAGAAAAAGGGCACAATCCCAATTTTTAAAATGTACTTTGCAGGTCATCTTTAACAGTACTTGATTGTACTGGAATAGTAAAAAGCTGGAAATGACTAAGAATTGGGAAGTAAAATTAACCAGCATTACAGTGATGTTGATAAAAGTGTGATTCATGAGGCACAAGACAAATTATAATTTATTTTGTCTTGTCTAACGCATGTAACACTATAGAGCACTCTAATCAGAAATGGGGCTGTATAAGGCATACTGGAAAAACAAAGGACAGATTTTAAAAAGATACCAATTTTTATAAGTATCTTTTATACTCCTCAAAATAGTATAAAATATTTTAAGACATACACATTCTTCTGCTATAGGCTCTGAAATGATTAAACAATGTGAAAGGCAATACATTAAAATATATTTTACTCACTACATCTTATAAGGAAGAAAAATATGGCATATTGGACAACACCACAGTTCTTTATGGAGCAACTCATGGCAACCATCAAATGCTAGAAATGCATTAATAGGCCTCTGATGCTGCCGCTAAGAATCAGTTCAATTTCATTTAAAAGTTATTCTGGAGAATGCTAATCAAGTCGGTATTTCTAACGAGAGATCAATGACCACCACAGCCTCAAAGAAAGTGACTGCATCTGAAAATTCCAAGGTGGGAATGAACAGGACCAAGTGGATTCCACAGTGTAGGTTACAATATTTAAAAGTCTGTTGGGCTAAACCAACCATGATTATAAGAGAATATAGCAACCCAACGTAGACTTACTCATAAACTAAGGATATTAATCTTCTTCTATTACTGGATATTACTTGAAGTCTACACCTCCCTCTCCTTCCGCAAATGAATGCGAAGCCCACAGGAAATTTGAACACTGAATAAAGATATCACAAGTCATATTTAGAGTCCTATGGCAGCTATTGTGTGTTGATCAGCTGATGCAATCTGTCCGTAAAATCCAGTGGATCTGGGCACTGGGAAATCCTCTGGTGACAACAATCGCAGCAGCTCAGTGTAAAGAGCTTTACCAGTGTAAAGAGATGGCTGAGAAGCCCTTGCATTCAGCCGATTCCCAGCTGCTGGAGTCACTCCCTCAGGGTTGTGGAAGCCAGCTGCAAATTAGGAGCAGCTTTTATAACCAAACACTAGCCTGGTCAGTCCCTTAAAGCTGCCACCATCTTCCCTACGCCCCCAGGCTGTTGTCAAGCACAGCTCTGCACATCTTAGGATCTGGCTCCATATTCCAAATAGTTCCCTAAAAATAAGCTATTAACCATAATACATCTTTCAAACTAGGGTTGGGCCATTGGTGAAATTGTCAAATAATACCAAAAGTGGTCAAATATTTTGAAGTACTAATTTATTAGAAGTGTGACAAAAGAGTAAGACTATGGCTCAACTAGGATTAGCATTAGAAAGATATTTATGCCTAATTACAAAAAAAAAAACACCCTAAATTACTTAACCAAGTTTTTTCAGCTCAGAAAAATGTGAAACAATGAAATGAAGTTCTAAAAAATTCTTAATGTTCGGATAGCATTTAAATGTGAACACTATTCAGGACTAACCTGCTACAAAAAAAAAGCAAAACGAAAACAAACAGAAAAAAGCAGCAACTATAAAAGAAAATATATTTGCATTTGTGCTCAGTAGGCAGCAGGCCAATTCAAGCTTCTTGCTTTTCATTATTATCCTTCACCGCTCTCAACTGCTTCATCTATATCATTGTCATCACCAAATTTAATCGGTATCTCCTCCGTCCTCTTCATCTAATGAAATTGAAATTCTGATGTTGTAAAAAACCAAGTTTGTATGGTGAAAAAGTGATGGATTCCCAAACGGAATCTTATTACTAACAGTTTTTAAAAAGATCCATGGAACAAAGCCAAACTTTGCAACACTGAACTTGAAAGTAAAACGAACCTAGCGGATTTTCATTGTTCAGAAAAATACAAGAAGAAAGCAAACAGTGCATATATAATGAAACTTTCATTTTAAATTAATTTAGTTAGCAGCATAGGACTTTTCGAACACAAGATACCTTTAGTTTAAGAGTTCATCTACATCAGGGATCGGCAACCTTTGAGATGCAGCCCGCTGGGGAAAGCCACTGGCGGGCCAGGCCAGTTTGTTTAAGTGCAGCATCCTCAGGTTCGGCAGATCGAAGCTCCCACTGGCTGCGGTTCGCTGTCCCAGGCCAATGGGGGCTGTGGGAAGGGCAGCCAGCACATCCCTTGGCCTGCATCGCTGCCCGCAGCCCCCACTGGCCTGGGATAGCAAACCGCGGCTAGTGGGAGCCACAATCAGCTGAACCGATGGACACTGCAGGTAAACAAACCGGCCCAGCCCAGCCTGCAAGTGGCTTTCCTTGGGGGGCTGCATGCCAGGGGTTGCCAATCCCTGATCTACACCATATGGTCACACCACATGATTCCATGTGGTAATGCAATGGGGTATTATATTGAAAATGCTATGTTAGAAGAATTTTATGGTGGCCAACTCAAGCACTCAAAACTTAGGAAAGGACAGTGAAACCTTAATTCAGCCTCCTTTAGAGAATGCATGAGACAGTTTTGCCCATCATCACATAGGATGCCCAGTACTGCAAACCCTAAGGATTCCAAAATCTTGGATTATGCTCTCCAAAATCTTAATTTGGCTTAAAATTCATGAGATTTTAAAATATTAATAAATGTTAGGTTCATTTTATCTTTGGTTTGTGAGTCTTTATGGTTCACGTTCTCGAAGTTCTCCCCCTAACCATGAGGATCAGGAACCTTTTTTTTTTTTTTTTTTTGATTTTATTAAACAAAATCTGAGATTCTCACATAACATGAATGGAGGAACTGATACTAGGAAACACCGCCAAATATTGTGAGACTTGATGTCACAAGAGCTGGCAACACTCAAAGAGAGAATCTAGCTTTCCCAGGTATTAGTCCAGCCCTTTAAATGCAGAACAAGATTATTTTCTTGCTATACTCTGCCTCATTTACTATCCAGCCTGTGCACTGATGGAGGCAGGATTCCTGCAGAACAAATGTGTAATCAAATTAAAATAATTACAGACTGTATAAAGAAATTTATATCCGATTGCAGTAATCAGATTCTCATATGGAGGGTAATCCAAAGGTCACATGTGCAAATTCAGTTTAGAAGTATCAGAGACAGCCACACTTACACTTGAAACGTATTGTATGGTAAACTGAAATCCATTTAGAAGACAAATGTTATCCATCTTTAACACTCCGTTGCTGTAGTGTACAAAAGTGATCAGAGTTATTAAATTACTACAAGTTAGATGTGTGACAGACCCAACCTGTGGTTGAAGCACCATTCTTAATTCTACTTTTTAGGCCTAAACATTTCTGTGTTTAACAACTCACTTCAAAATTATTTTAATTGACAGCTCCCCCACAGTTGAAAGTCAGCTGGAGGCTGTGCTATATAATTAATGCATAATTGAAAGCCTCCTCAATGGCTGTAACCCCTAGCTTACATTGGCTTCAAATCAATTTTGATTTAATGTAAAACTCTGAGTAGTCTCCAATTCATTCCTCCGAGAAACCTATAATGTTGCCTTAATATTCTGAACTACAAAAGGGAAGAGAAGTTAATGGACAACACATACTATACAAAGAACAGAAGAAAAGATGCAGGAAAAATTTAGATCAGACACATACAAGCGGTACATGAATAATTGATATCCTGCAAAAAGAAAAGGAGTACTTGTGGCACCTTAGAGACTAACCAATTTATTTGAGTATAAGCTTTTGTGAGCTACAGCTCACTTCATCAAATAAATTGGTTAGTCTCTAAGGTGCCACAAGTACTCCTTTTCTTTTTGCGAATACAGACTAACACAGCTGCTACTCTGAAACCTGATATCCTGCAGAATGTTTCATACAAACACTGCTGAATTCCAAGTGTCTATATCAATGCAACCACTGTTTTCCAAATCTGATCAAAAGCGAAATAAAATGTGTCAAGTGCATGTCAATTAACTTGCCAAGTTAGTTTTCAGGAACCCTTTAGCCAGGCTTTCCAGGAAAGCCGCACAAACCCGGTTTCCAGTTATATTCTGAAACAGTGACAAAAGTTAGTCAGTCCAAGAATCTACAGCTTTAATTCCTTAGACTTTCATAGCTACATAAGATGTGTTCTATGTCAATGTGGTCCATGCAGAAAGCTGGTACTCGTATACAGACACCAACTTGAAATCTATTTTTTTTTAAAATTAGTTACAGATACTATACCTGCCCCAGAACCACCCCCCCCCCCACATTTTTGAGACTTTAAAAATCTCATTCCCTCAACTGTTGCTGTCTGAATACAAAAGGGGTAAATAACCACAGGGGGAAAACAGTTATACTGAGTATATATGAAGTGTTGTCAGATGCACAAAATAAACAACTAAAATATACAGAAAAGTTTTTTTAATCTGTTACTAACAGCTAAAACGTTAGTTGAAATGAAAGTAATACATTTTAAAAGTGAAGTGTGATTTTTAAGCTGACAAACACTTTAAAACACTAACGGTTGGGTAGAAGCATATACCTACAGCCCTGCACTTAGGACAGTGTTGGAATTAATATTTGAAATTATTAATATTAATATGGAATCCAAACACTAATTTAACCATAAATTCCATTTTTAAATCTAAAGGACTTATACAATTGCATTAAACATGCTTGAAGAGCCTAAATACGTTATTTACTATATCCGAACAGTAACAAAACATTTATAAGCATTTGTTGAAGATACTTGCAAATGGGCTAAACCCAGGATGCTCAGACTCAGATTGGTTGGCTCCAGCACAGCCAGGAAGTTATAAGCGGTGAACCTTTTAAGAGTTTACTTTTTACATGCTTTAAAAAAACTGATGGCATTGCCAATTACTGACTTCAGCTACAAGTCTATTTGAGACAGTTCACCCCTATTTCCAGCTTAATCCAGGTAAGATTTACAACCTCCTTTCTCGCCAAGGCCTCCTCCCCTCCTTCTTGCTGACCAACAGTTTGTCTTTTGCACCTGGGCTCACAGAGGCTCTAAATTTTGAGATAACACTGGTGTGTGTGGTGGGAAGGGACATGTTGGCTCATTTTAAGATTTATTTTGTCTTATTCAAAACCATCCACAGTCACCCCTATTGGTCAGAGGCCTTCTTTCTAGAAACTACTCCTTATTTTGTGAGTTATTCTTTGAACCAGATATACTTCCTACTTCACTCCTTCCAGCCTTTTAATTCATTATTTTCAAGGCCTTCCTTCTACTTGCAAGTCAGGGCCTTTCTTTATAACACATATATTTCCTTAAAATAACCTTAATTCTTTAATCTCGTATGTATGCTATAGAGAGCATGGTGAGGGACCATTTTATATAAGATGCAGGAGGCACTGTGCTCTGGGATGGTTGAATGCTTCCAGAACCACACTGCAGGCTTGGCATGACACGAATAATTAAACATGGGGGAAGGCTTCATTTTTTGAAAGACAGGATTAGGGAAGTAACTAAATTAGCAGCCTACAAATGGAATGTTTGTGTTAAATTAAGTAAATGGGTCAGCAAGCCAAAAGACAGAATATCTGAGCTAGCTAGGATAAGAAGGGAAACTCCAAGGGAACCTTTTACTAAGAAAAAGAAAATAATGGACAAGAGAAGTTGAGAGCATGAAGATGAGGTAAAGAGTAAAGCTGAACATGGACAGGGCATGGACAAAGCATGCTTTACATGGAGATTGGTTCCTGCAAAGTAGCCAAGTCAATCCCAAAACTCATGATGCAATGTATAGTGAATGTGATGTGTAAATGTATATGACGATATTGGGACTCTGTGTAAGTTTGGATGTATATAGTCAAGTCCCCCACCTTAACATATGTACCATCTTTCCTTTCCTTGCCAGCTACTACACTTAGTCCAAATTGTGTACTTCAAAGAACAATGCTATTATATGACGACAAATAAGCAAACTTTACATGTGTGGTATACCCTATACCCACCTCTACATTTGAGTCTGATCAACTCAGCGTGGCTTTGCTTTATGCCAAATAAAAGAGCCTGAGTGACGAGACTGGAGTCAAACTGAGTTCTTAGGGAACCAAGTGGAAGAGATCTCGGAGGCTACTCCAACAGCCGCTTCCAATGCTAGATGAATGGAAGATAAGGAAGAGAGAACAGTAAAGGCTGTGCTGGCCCCACCCTCTTGTCGTCACCTTCTTCACTGAAGGTAAGGGCAACAGCAGAGGCTTTGGGATCCTGGCACTCTTGCCCTTCCTTAGGCACCCAAAAGGGCTGGAGCACTCTTCCCCTACAGGACTGATTTCCAAAACAAAGTATGCACAGGGCCACAGAAACCTATTTTGGAGTGGGCCTGAAAACTGATTATTGGAGAATGCAAGTTGCATTCTCTCAAAAACCTGGCATTTTCATCCCACTTTGAAAAGACTCAAAAGCAGGCAGCTATGATTAGGTCTCATATTATCATGACTGTACTTTTATAAAATACACCATAATACATTTACTTGTCTACAAAATGTCAAATAAAACTACACTAGACTTGACAATATGAGTGAGCAAGTGCACCAAACCTGCACATACAAATTATTGTAAGCGGAAATGTATCTTCTTCTGTTTTTGCACGCAAGTATTGCTGGGCTGATGCGTCCCCAATTTTGATAATCAATTCCATATTTATTATTTTAGTATGACTAGGACCTCAGCTCACTACAGTAGTAGGTGCAGCATAAGAACCTAAATAGAACAAAATAAGAGCAGGACGAGGCAAAGAATGATATATATTCACCAAAGAGAAAACCACAGGAAAATATTAAGTTACTAGCTAGTGAGGGGTCTGGAATGCTTTCATACTTTTTACCTTAAAAAAAAATATTGTCAGGACAGTCCTCTTCTAATCAACCATTTTTGGTACACTGTACATGGGTAGGAACTGGAACAGTAAACTACCAAACTGTTGAAATGCATAATGTTATGAATTCTATCGTTTCCTACAGTTTTAAAAAATAAACTGAAGATGCTTCTGTCTGCAAATGGAATGTTGGCATCTGAGAAGACTTCCAAGGAAGGTTGTTTTAGTATGCAGACTACACACAAAAATGATGCATATTTTACATATACAAGCTCAATTTTAACTCCATTTTATTATAAGTTTAAATGATTCAGCTTTAAGTACAAGAAGTAAAACTAAAATTAGTTCTAAAATTAAGACTTGGACAGGATTCATCTGTATGATGACCAAATAGGAAAGGCCTAGCCAAACATTCCTGTGCTTACAAACAAACTTTTTAAAAAAATCTAAACACTGGATAATGCACTGGGTCCTTTTAGGGATTATCTACAAATATATAGTTGTAAGTACAGTTGACTACAGCTTGCAATTGACAAACTTATGTTTGGCCATCCAACATATTAAAAGTCTAACTGTTTTAAAGTTCAGACACACAAGGTGAGAGACAACTTGTCTCTCTAATAATCTGAGAGAAACAGCTACAATATTACTGTAAACAGGTTTTAAAAATTGACCATTAATAGTCCCCTTTATGATTTTTCAGTTTTTCCTCCTAGTTTTTTTTGTAAATCTAATCAAGAAAGTTAACTTTTCATATCTATTCAGAATCCAACACTCCAAAAACTGGCACACAAAGCTGTCACATAAGTAAGCACTGTGTTTTATACACAAACTTTTATGAATAAGAGACTAAAATGAATACAGCTTCATTAATTCTTACTTCAATTGCCAATGCCACTCATGTTCTTACAAAAGCCTGGCATTTTTAGGTCTCATATTATCATGACTGTACTTTTATAAAACACACCACAACACATTTACTAGTCTACAAAGTGTCAAATAAAACTAAACTAAACTTGATAAAGTGAGCGAAGGACATTTTATAATGCATTATCCCTGGGACTTTCTTGTTACTTGTTCGCTTAACAGCAAATTTGTAAAGTTTGATAAGCCACACTCTCTCTTGGTCACTAGTGTGAATTAGTACAGTTCCACTGTAACTAGTAATCACTTCAAAGGCCTTGCTTACACTAGGACTTTAGCACAGATTGAAATGGAGTGGAGACTACTGCTATTTGTGGATTATGATGTTTCTCATCACAGAATCCCAGAGACTGATAGACAAGAGGCCAGTTATGAATCTTCAGAAGTCTACATGCTGGCCATATATACCCTTTATACCTTCATATATTACTCCTTCTAGAGTTGATGCTGTGCATAGTCACTCCCCCATTCTAACATAGTCGCTCTCTTTCCCTTCCTTGGCAGCTATTACACTCTAGTCCAAATTTTGTACTTCAAAGTGCAATGCTAAAATTATATGATGGCAACTAAACATTTTTTAGTGAATTATATCAGTGTTAGCATCAAAAATTAACATAATGGTTACACTATGGTCTTTAATTTGCATCTTGCAAATACAATTTTAGTTTCATTTCTGTTCTATATATCCTGTGGCAAAATGTGGCCTCCAAACATGCTTTAGCATTAGCAGTTCTCAGCACAAAAAAAATGGGTTAGAAAGCTGCCAAGGGTAATATTTATGGGTAGCAGATTGAAAAAAAATTAAATACTTGGCACTTATAAATAAGCAGGTGTCCTTTATTATTTCTTCTAAAGAGACATGCTCTCTGCAAAGAATAAAATTTAAGCATTGCTAACAGGTGGATACAACATGTGTCTCCAGGTGTCTCTCATGAACAGTTACAGCTCTGATAAGTGTGTCCAAACAGATTTCTTGAAAATTAATCAAGTATTTGCACCAGTAACAGCCTTCTTGTTTGTAATTATGTTACCCTTCCCATTTTCCATTTGTTTATGCAAAACAACCAACAACACTGATTGACATTGCTTGACTTGATAACTTAGTGTAACTATATATGCTATCAGCTAAAAGATTAAGTTAAAAAGGAAAACCTTGGCTAGCGACGTACATGATCCCCAGAAAACAAGCGACAACTATGGAACTAAACTCCCCAAGCAACACTA
Organism: Caretta caretta; assembly: GCF_965140235.1. Classification (NCBI taxonomy): domain Eukaryota; kingdom Metazoa; phylum Chordata; order Testudines; family Cheloniidae; genus Caretta; species Caretta caretta. The sequence goes on along the minus strand of NC_134213.1, from coordinate 61,971,948 downwards.
AAGTCTATTAACACTCAACATAACCACCTTTGGAAGAGTTACTATGATTCACAAGCATTATGTGGGAGGAGAGGCTGATTAAACTATTAACTAGAGCAGCATTTTAAGTAGTCGTTGACCAGTAAATTAAAGTATTGTGCTGTGTGAAAGTAGTGTTCTGATTAAGTAATTTGTATTAAAATATATGCAAAGGAAGCAAGTGTATCCCACTTTTGCTACAGCTGGTCATCTACAAAAATCAATTGTGACAGACACAGTTACTATGGGTGATGACAGCAATTCTGACTTGGCACTGGATTTAGAAGAGAACACTAAAATGCAATAAAAAACTATGAAGACAAAAGAAAGATAGAGTTATGTAAATGAAGATTATTTTCCCAGATATAAAGGTTAGTTTATAGTTAAAGGTATTAAATACAGACCAATACCCTTAAAACCATTGTTTTTATAAATAGAGATGTCTCAGAAATATTACACAGACAGGAATTGCAAAAGTAGGGTTATTTGTGGAACCTCGTCAGGGAGCCTGTATTACCACCCTGAATCAATATAACTATGCTGCCTAAAGAAGTGGGGATGATGGTGCAAGCAGAAGAAGAGGGATCGCTAATGGGAAGAATAAAAAAAAGCACAAAATTTATGCATATGCAACTTCCTCTCCATGCCCCTGTAAACCATTTTCTTCTCCACATTCTTATAAACCAAAAGTCAGTATGTAAATGAATCAGATATTGCCATTAGATTCATGCTGTGTACAGCTTTACATTCTAGAGTAGTATAAATACCCACCTGCTGAAGTGAAAAAACAGATTGACAAAGCCAGAAGAGTACCCAGAAGTTACCTACTACAGGACAGGCCCAACAAAGAAAATAACAGAACGCCACTACCTGTCACCTTCAGCTCCCAACTAAAACATCTCCAGCGCATCATCGAAGATCTACAACCTATCCTGAAAAATGATCCCGCACTCTCACAGATCTTGGGAGACAGACCAGTCCTCGCTTACAGACCCCCAACCTGAAGCAAATACTCACCAGCAACAGCACACCACACAACAAAAACACTAACCCAGGGACCTATCCTTGCCACAAAGCCAGATGCCAACTCTGCCACATATTTATTCAAGTGACACCATCATAGGATCTAATCACATTAGCCACGCCATCAGGGGCTCGTTCACCTGCACATCTACCAATGTGATATATGCCATCATGTGCCAGCAATGCCCTTCTGCCATGTATATTGGCCAAAACGGACAGTCTCTATGCAAAAGAATAAATGAACACAAATCTGACATCAGGAATCATAACATTCAAAAACCAGTAGGAGAACACTTCAACCTCTCTGGCCACTCAGTAACAGATTTAAAGGTGGCAATTTTGCAACAGAAAAGCTTCAAATACAGAGTCCAATGAGAAACTGCTGAGTTTGAATTAATATGCAAACTAGATACCATTAACTTGGGTTTGAATAGAGACTAGGAATGGCTGGGTCATTACATGTATTGAATCTACTTCCCAGTGTTAAGTATCCTCACACCTTCTTGTCAACTGTCTAAATGGGCCCTCTTGATTATCTTGAAAGTTTTTTTTCTCCTGCTGATAATAGCTCATCTTAACTAATTAACCTCTCACAGTTTGCATGATAACATCCAACAATACATCTTACTATATGTTCCATTCTATGCATCCGATGAAGTGGGCTATAGCCCACGAAAGCTTACGCTCAAATAAATGTGTTAATCTCTAAGGTGCCACAAGTACTCCAACTACATTTACTGTAATTAAGGCAAATTAGTTTGGTTACTGTTTAAAGTTAGAAAAAAATAGGAGTATGATTTACAGATGTTTTTTGAAATTTACAAAGTGTTAATGTGCAGCCAATGTTTCATTTTATAGTCTTTGATGGCCAGTAGAAGGGCAATAGCTTGGAAAGCTGAAAGTAGTGTCAAATTAGCTGAAAAGGGGCTCTGACAGTCACAGCAAATTAAACTGTTTTCTTGAATCCTTTTCTTCCACTTCCAGTTTATAGAATTTGCCTTCTCCCTCAATCTTTTTTTCTTTTGTCCCTTTTACACACACTAAGGGCATGGCTACACTTACAGATGTAGAGCGCTTTTAGTTAAACCAGCCTTCATAGAGTGCAATAGGGAAAGCGCTGCAATCTGTCCACACTAACAGCTACAAGCACACTGCCGTGCCCACATTAGCAGCTCTTGCAATGCTCTATCCCAGCATGCAAGTGGCTGTAACGTGCTTTTCAAACGGGAGGGGTGGGGTGGAGTGTGACAGGGAGTGTGTCGTGTCTATGTGGGGGAAGAGAGAGTGGGTTTTTGGGGGCACTGGGAGCATGTCAGCATGCTGTCTTGTAAGTTCAGACAGCAGTAGACCCTCCCCTCCCCCCCGCCTCTCTCTCAGACACAGCATTCCACAGTAATGGTTGCTTTGTCCCGGGGCAGATAAGCATGCCGGCTGTCAGAAATGGAGCTTTCAAAGGGCATATCCACATTCCTACAGCGAGGTCAAAACAATGAGAATAGTGGCCACTTGAGTTAAGGGGATTATGGGACGTTTCCAGAGGCTGATCAGAGCGCAGTAATGCAACACCTCGTTCACACTGACGCCCAGCCAAGGCGCAACAAGCATTAATCTTCTCACCGAGGTGGAGTACCAGGAGCACTCTAGCCGTGGAGTCAGAGTGCTCTACATGCCTTGCCAGCGTGGATGGTTAGTGAGCTAGGGCACCCGGGGCTGCTTTAATGCGCTCTAACTCGCAAGTGTAGCCAAGCCCTTAACCTGTGTTTAACCTCTCCCATTAACCTTCTCTTCCTTTACTTCTGTAGAAAGCAGATGGTTTGTGTTACCGTGTTCAGATTACTCTTAGGGCTGGTTTACTCAGAAAAGTTAAATCATTTTAACTACACTGGTACAGTTAAGGTGGTACAACTGCCCCAGTGTGTACACAGTTATTCCTGCATAAAAGTGCTTCATACTGATATAGCTATTTCCATACACTATATAAGACACCTTTATACCAGTATAACTGGATCCAGACTAAGGACTGTACTGGTATAACTTTTTTCCATTAAAAATCACACTCTCTCTAACCAAAATAGTTTTACCAGTACAGTACAAGCCTTTAGTCCAGGTCCTAGGCTCAGAAAATCCACAGAATATTACTACTGGTTGCTGCAACACTTCACAAGAATTTCTTCACATGCTCCTACTGCACCTTCAATGCCAACTACTTCAGTTCATAAACTAATTAGTTCATAAACGAATTCATGTTTGGTTTTCTTTGGTGAGCCGTGACTGGGTACATTTGGAGTTCAGACACCTCAAAGTGCACAATATAGCCTCAAATGTAGCCTCTGAGGGCAACAACTTGCCATGTCTCAGCAAGGAAAAAAAAATCACTTTTAAAGAACACAGCATATAATTTATAAAGGGCTCCACTAATGAAGTGTTAATAGTGGGGAAAGAAATGTCCTTTTAATTTTTTTAGTAGTTGCCATCAAGCTAATTTAGGGGAATACATTTCTAAGCAAATATTATTACTACTTTTAGACCCACAGAAGTAACGGCTGGTGAGACATATGCAACTTTGCACATTATGATCCACTGATCTATTACTTTTTTTTAACTAGAAGGGTAGTTAGTTACACTGGAATAGCAGTTGGTTCAGCTATGCTGAGTTTGATTTTAGACTGTCAGTCGGATGTGCTTCTATAAGAAACAGCTATCATAATATTATAGCATCATGTTTCGCAGGGTACGAAAATGATGGGAGAATTTATTAGTTCAACAGTATTTCTATGTGTTAATTTATTTTGCTATAAATATTTCAAATTCTTGCTTCACTTCTATTTTTTAGTAACACATGAACTCACCCATTCTTTGTGTGAATTACAACTCATTCCCCATTTAGCAATGATTTAGAGAATGGCTAAAATTTACCATTTAAAAACAGAGGAGTGAAAAAGTCTGCCTTTAGAAATTAACACTTCCTTCCATTCAATATATTTAGTTGGTTCAGAGGTCATCATTCTTGCAAACAACATTCATACTAATACTTTCACCTACCATTCAAGGATGCCTATGCTTTCTTTACAATTTGGACTGTAAAATTAAAATTCAGTTGTCAAGAGATAATAGATACTGCTTCTTGAATAATTACTACTCTGGCTATATCTTTATATCTGAAGACAATCTTTTATAAGGCATATTTTAGTCAGCTACTTACTTTAAATCCTGTAGAAGGTCTTTTGCATTAAGCATAGTTATTAAAGAAGTTGTAGCTGCTGGAATAATGATTATGGGCGTTCGAGATCCTGTAGAGAGAGAATAAAAAAAGGCAAATATAATTTTAACAAAATGTAATTACAAAATTTTATCACTTGCCTTACAGCACAAAATTGTGAAAGAATATCAAAATCCACTCGGTCTTTATCATTCTCAATTCAGGATAAAAAAAAAGAGTATATTTACATGAAGGTTTGCCTTTATAAAAGGGACTCAGCTATAGGTAACTCACCTTTTTTCTGGTTTGGAGGTGGTCTTGCTTGGGAAACTGTAAAACAGAAAATATTAGTGACTGACTGACATAGGAATAACTATCTACCAAGGTGAACAAAGGTGAACAATCTAGCTATTGGTATTTGGAGGATAAACATCTTTGGTATTAATAAAATAATCCTGAAACATAGTTAAATCTACCTAGGTCAAAAAGTTTACTGGAACTAATCCATACACTTTTCTCTTGCCCCTCCCCATCTCATATCAACAGAACACCACTCACTACTAAGGATTTTCAATGGCAGAAAGTTGCATTTCATTGTGTATGATGCGAGACTGAGTTGAGGATCTATGCATGAAGAAATAATCTTCACAGAGCCTCATCTTTTTACTGGTGGCAGTGGTAACACATAAAGTATGAAAACTTGGCTGCCCTTTAATACAGAGTTCACAATTGCCAAATTTGATTGTCAGGGCATGTTTAGTGTCCCCAACAATCTGGATTGGGTGAGCTCCTCACATGTCAGGTACAATAAAGCACGGCAGATAGGCATAGCAGCCCTCAGGCTGAAAAGCTGGCCAGAAATCATCAAGAAGATTTAACAAATGCATTATGGTAGAAATCCCTTCAACAGATGGGGAACGTATTCCGCAAGCTTGGACACAGGGTTTTCTCTTCTTTTTAAAGTTTTGTTTTCAGGCTTCCAAGTTCAGTGACCTGCTCACGTGGGAGATATTCCAGTTCAAGTGTGGAGTTATTTCATGGATAGAAAATGCATGCCGCCATGGCTCACTTTAAACAACCTGGTAAAATCAGACAGAGACCCACGATGAAAGTTTTACGGTAATGAGCTCTCTTCTAATACATTAGTTTTCTTTGGCCATCTCTTCCAATTATGCCAGCTCAGGTCAAGATAAAACAGTGCTGGCCTTGGTACTACGAATGAATAGGTTGGCTTGCTGTTGATTAGTACACTCATAGATTACTTTTCCGTGAAGAGTCCACAAGATTTTCAGGACTCCAAACAAACTTGCTGCTGAGGATGAGAATTCTTATCATAAGGGTTTAGCCTAGTTTAGAAATTAGAGAAAGTACAATATACCGTCAAGTCACAACTGGTACTAAGCACAATGAATTTCTTTAATTGATTTCCAGTGTTGTAACACACCTATTCATGCTTATTTATGACCAACTGTTTCAGAACCTAACTGTGGTACTTAAGTATGCACCACACCCACACACCCACACACCCCTACTGTCAGAAGATAGGGACCATAATTTCAATTATCTCTACCTGACACTGTCAAAACCATGGAAATAATTGGTCACGCCACTTTTAACTATAAGGTCTGTAATGGTTTAGTAACTTCATTAATTATTAAAAAAAAGCCATTTTAAAGGTTAAAATAATCCCATATAAATGTTGTTTCTTTCTGGAAGGCATGAAGCTATTTGTCCACCTGGTTTTAACGTTAAATAAACTATTCTATACAATAAAAAAAAAACACTATAAAAAATTCTACAATTTAACCAAAAAAATTAGAAATGATAGGTCTCTAGCTCAAGTGTGACAAAATACTTTCATTTGATGGACCGAGCAAACATTCCTATGCTATAAAAGAACAACATTCTCCTGCTCTGCTATTAGTCTAATATTTTAAAAGATGAGGAAACAAAGTGTCCCAGAATGGGCATGATATGAATCCATTTTGGAGCAAAAATCCAAGAGACATACTTGCTCCAGATCCTTAATACCTCTGTTCTTAATTCTCTTTGCACCTTACAATATACAGAAGGCTAACTAGGGGGCAACACCAACATAACCCTTTTTAATATACAAATAAACAGGTCTGTCAGTTAACAAGTGTGAAATTTCATCTAGCACTGTGGCCATGTTGATGACAGTGGTTTATCCATTTGGATTTCTGCTCTTGCTATTTCTACCCTTTTCATATCCTTGTTTGTCAGTTCCAAATACATTCATATTCTCAACAGCCCTAGTCAGATAAATATGACAGACAGGGTGACCTTTCTAGCACTGAAACAACTGGGAAGATAAAAAAGAACAAAAGGAATCACAATAACACAGCACAATCTAAAAACAATTTAGAATAGTATTCAATACTTAATAGACTTTCATGGGGAAACTATTTTACAAAAGCAAATCTTTAAGCATTACTTTCACTAAAAAGATCCCAAGGAATTAACAAGGTATATATCCTCATCTGGTGACCTACCCAGGCCACATAAAGTAGTAGTTTTACATTTTGCTTTAGCAACATCACTTTTCACTTTGTGAAAAGCTTAAAAGAGCATCACTAAATTTGACAAAGCTATGAAAAAAAATTCTTGCATAACACTTCCCAAAACAATATGGCTTTGGCAAACATCTTCACAGTATCTACACCTGACCAAGTCCTGTAAACAAATTTCCCCCAATCTTTCAAAATTTACCAGTTGTAACAGTCCACTTTTCTCAATGTGTGTACTTAACATGAGCAAATCAATGACTACCACATTATGCTAAGGCACTAGGGAATATCACAGATTACAAAATTAAAGGGGAGAAGAGAAAATAAGTATGGTGTTCCTGGGGGCATTCTGCACCAAAACAATTAAAAATTCTCTGCACAATATTTTAAAATTCTGCAAATGTTATTTGTCAAAATACTACTACTTAATCATACCAGTTTCAATTATTTTGGTAATTTATTTCAAGACACATGTCAAGTATGTCTGATTCCCCCAGGAGCAGAGAGTTAAGGAAACCCCTATGACAACGCAGTTCCTGTTTCCCTGCCCCTTTCCCCTCACCAGAGCCCAGCTGCCCCCCACCTGCCCCCAAACCTCCACCATGGGACCCGCTCAGCCCCCACCTAAGTCCAAGGATCCAGAGGGAGAAACTTCCTGATGCTTGGTCCCAGGGTTGCACGAAGTTTCCTGCACACTGCCCCCTCCTTCCCTCAGGGCATGCTGGGAACTACAGCTGCCAGGAACCCTCTAGCTCCCTCCTCCTCCCCCGAGCAGTGTCTTCTATGTGTGAGCTGGGCTCTGCCAGGACCCCTAGTGGTGGCTAGCAGCACTGCAGCCCATTTCTGTTGGGGAAAGGAAATTCTGCGCGCTCGTTAATTTATACAAAATTCTGCATTGCGCAGAGGCGCAGAATTCCTCCAGGAGTAGTATGGGTTTCAGTATAATGGGGGCCAATATTAGTCTGAGACACTGTACTGTTTGGATTGGGATTGTTAAATGGCTTCTAGGTATACTTAGTCTTGCCTCAAAATGGGGAGATGTTCTAGATGACCTTTCAAGGTCCCTTCCAGCCCTACATTTTTATGATTCTATGATTTTGATGCACAATATGTTGTGTGTTATGATCCCATCAGTAATGATTGGGGGGGGGGGGGATTTTGGGGTCCACAATTCTAGTAAGAGTTTTTGCTCCTGCCCCACTACACCGGTTTTCGATTTTAGTCAACACCGTTCCACTATACCTCCACTCCCTGATTTCGTCCCTTTCATCCCCCTCATATCCCTAATTTTTCTCTCAAACCCACTGTCTCCCACTCTCACATTTTCCTGTGCTCTTACTCCTCTCCCATCAATTCCTCTGGTCTCCCAAAACACAAAAGCTGTCGTAGCATGTAAGCCACCAATATTGTAAGGTATTCAAAGGAAGCCATGATCTTAGCTGGGGTTCTAAGAACTACCGTAACGCTAATTCTACTAATACTAATAATATCTGGATAGCACCTATCACATTTTTGCATGCTTAGTGAACAACAAGAAAGGGAATTTGTGGAAAGGTTCTTGAAAATTAATAGGAGTGCCCAATGCATGACTAAGAAATAAATCATGCCAGAATGGCATTTCTCCCCACCCTTATCACTGGGCCAAAAAAGTGCTTGGAAGAACTATACTATCACTGAACGCATTTGTACCAGTTACCAGATTTTTCCTAGTTCTAACAGGTGTAGTCATATTGAAACTTTGTCATGGAAGTAGTGGTAAATAGAATGACTGCTTGATTTCAACATTTTAGCTGCCATTCTCAAGAACTACAGCATAGAAATTTACTACTACACACCATTTCAATGCTGGTATTAAATATTTTCAGACAGTAGAAAGCATAGGGGTTTTTTGTTTAATGGTTCACAAGAAATCAGCTGTTGAATTCAACTCAAAATACCACCCTCACCCCACACAAATACCTTAAGTTTTGGGCACCAGTAGCTCTTGAATTGCTAGGTCTAGAAATAAAAGTTTTATGGCGTGCCAAAGTTTTCAAAGCATTCCAAGAGTATATGGTATTTGATTCTAGCTATGGTAGTTCACAAGAAGTCAGACTGTAAAACTGCCACTAGTCCATCATCCTAGCAGTGCTATTTCTGTACTAGTTCAGGGTGAGCATAGCTAATCCCAGACCTTGGACCACTGCAACAATAATATGTTAATTAATACACAGTGGCTATATATTTCCAATACATATCTTAACAAAATGTATAAGGATTTTAGCTACAATCTTGTCCTAACTCAAAATGCTTTCATTCCAGATAATACACAAATAAAGTAATTCTGTTTACCTGGTCTTGGCACAGGCTGTGCTGCTGGGGTTTGAGTTTTCCTGGCAGAAGCACCTTCCTTTAAAAAGAAAAAAAAAAAAAAGAAGAGTTAACATTTACATGAATGGCTTTTCTCTTATTCAGATTTCCTTTTAGTTAAATGTAAAACAGCTTTTTAATGATGTTTAGGACATGTAGTGCCAATCTTTAAAAAAGGGAAGAAGGAGGATCCAAGGAACTACAGGCCAGTCAGCCTCACCTCAGTCCCTGGAAAAATCATGGAGCAGGTCCTCAAAGAATCAATCCTGAAGCACTTGCATGAGAGGAAAGTGATCAGGAACAGCCAGCATGGATTCACCAAGGGAAGGTCATGCCTGACTAATCTAATTGCCTTTTATGATGAGATTACTGGTTCTGTGGATGAAGGGAAAGCAGTGGATGTATTGTTTCTTGACTTTAGCAAAGCTTTTGACACGGTCTCCCACAGTATTCTTGTCAGCAAGTTAAGGAAGTATGGGCTGGATGAATGCACTATAAGGTGGGTAGAAAGCTGGCTAGATTGTCGGGCTCAACGGGTAGTGATCAATGGCTCCATGTCTAGTTGGCAGCCGGTATCAAGTGGAGTGCCCCAAGGGTCGGTCCTGGGGCCGGTTTTGTTCAATATCTTCATAAATGATCTGGAGGATGGTGTGGATTGCACTCTCAGCAAATTTGCAGATGATACTAAACTGGGAGGAGTGGTAGATACGCTGGAGGGGAGGGATAGGATACAGAGGGACCTAGACAAATTGGAGGATTGGGCCAAAAGAAATCTGATGAGGTTCAATGAGGATAAGTGCAGGGTCCTGCACTTTGGATGGAAGAATCCAATGCACCGCTACAGACTAGGGACCGAATGGCTAGGCAGCAGTTCTGCGGAAAAGGACCTAGGGGTGACAGTGGACGAGAAGCTGGATATGAGTCAGCAGTGTGCCCTTGTTGCCAAGAAGGCCAATGGCATTTTGGGATGTATAAGTAGGGGCATAGCCAGCAGATCGAGGAACGTGATCGTTCCCCTCTATTCGACATTGGTGAGGCCTCATCTGGAGTACTGTGTCCAGTTTTGGGCCCCACACTTCAAGAAGGATGTGGATAAATTGGAGAGAGTCCAGCGAAGGGCAACAAAAATGATTAGGGGTCTGGAACACATGACTTATGAGGAGAGGCTGTGGGAGCTGGGATTGTTTAGCCTGCAGAAGAGAAGAATGAGGGGGGATTTGATAGCTGCTTTCAACTACCTGAAAGGGGGTTCCAAAGAGGATGGCTCTAGACTGTTCTCAATGGTAGCAGATGACAGAACGAGGAGTAATGGTCTCAAGTTGCAGTGGGGGAGGTTTAGATTGGATATTAGGAAAAACTTTTTCACTAAGAGGGTGGTGAAACACTGGAATGCGTTACCTAGGGAGGTGGTAGAATCTCCTTCCTTAGAGGTTTTTAAGGTCAGGCTTGACAAAGCCCTGGCTGGGATGATTTAACTGGGAATTGGTCCTGCTTCGAGCAGGGAGTTGGACTAGATGACCTTCAGGGGTCCCTTCCAACCCTGAGATTCTATGATTCTATAACATTCTACCAACAACTAAATATGCAGAAAACTCTTCACAACCACTGTTTTGGACTTAAAAAGTCTGAAAATTAAAAATAAAACCTCTTTGCACGTTAATGGTCTATCCAAGGGAGGTCAGTGTCATTAGATAGGGCAACTGAGGCAGAAAGGTGAAGTGACTTGTCTGCTGGTGTCAAATATAAAGGGAAGGGTAAACACCTTTAAAATCCCTCCTAGCCAGAGGAAAAACTCTTTCATCTGTAAAGGGTTAAGAAGCTAGGATAACCTCGCTGGCAAATGACAAATGAGGAGACAAGATACTTTCAAAGCTGGAGGGGGCGGCGGGAGAAACAAAGGTTCTCTCTATCTGTGTGACGCTTTTGCAGGGAACAGGAAAGGAATGGAGTCTTAGAACTTAGTAAGTAATCTAGCTGGATAGGCGTTAGATTCTGTTTTGTCTAAATGGCTGATAAAATAAGCTGTGCTGAATGGAATGTATATTCTTGTTTTTGTGTCTTTTTGTATCTTAAGGTTTTGCCTAGAGGGATTCTATATCTTTTGAATCTGATTACCCTGTAATGTATTTACCACCCTGATTTTACAGAGGTGATTCTTTTACTTTTTTTTTCTTCCATTAAAATTCTTCTTTTAAGAACCTGATTGCTTTTTCATTGTTCTTAAGATCCAAGGGTTTGGGACTGTGTTCACATATGCAAATTGGTGAGGATTTTTAACAAGCCTTCCCCAGGAAAGGGGGTGTAGGGTTTGGGGAGGATTTTGGGGGGAAAGATGTTTCCAAGCGGGCTCTTTCCCTGTTATATATTTGTTAGACGCTTGGTGGTGGCAGCAATAAAGTCCAAGGGCAAAAGGTAAAATGGTTTGCACCTTGGGGAAGTTTTAACCTAAGCTGGTAAAAATAAGCTTAGGGGGTTTTCATGCAGGTCCCCACATCTGTACCCTAGAGTTCAGAGTGGGAAAGGAAACTTGACAGCTGGGAAACCTTGGTCTAGAAGCAGAGCCAGAAATAGAACCCAGGTCTCCTGAGTCCCAGTGCAGGGCACTGCTCTATCCACTAGGAAACAGTGCTTCTCCTTTTACATATGATCACTTGGACAAGATACAATATGTGAATGAAAGTGGATGACTGTCCACATCAAAACCCAAAACTGGTATTATTCTCTGAATCTACTCATGAGATGCTCTGGACTGGAATGTTACGGCCAGGATTTTGAAAGGCATTTCTGTTCTGAAAAGTCCGTATATAAAAACTGTACCTTCTTGTTCAGTACATCTGAGCTTGTGTCTTCCCTGTCTTATCTGTTTACTTTAACATAGAAAAACAAATCTGTACCGCCACTCTTTACTCCTGTTCGCTCTGCAGAGCCAACACATTAGCCAAGAGTGAGCCAATTGTAATTGGCTCTGAATCAACATTAGAGTTGTTTCAAATGGAAGGACAAATTCTGTTCTCATTCCTGTGAACAGATATTGGATATAAAATCCTTAGATAATGCACAAATGCAAAAAGAAGGACTAGCTTAAGTTTACAGATCTGACTGAATAATCATTTTTTGATATGTAAACTGAGCATACACTTGAACTGGAAATCACTGAGACATTACAAACACTGAACTGCAAAATGCCATTGTTATGAAGTGCTCAGCAACCCGAAATGGGGAACGATTTTCAAAAGAGCTGTATGAAAGGGATCTCATCACATGATTCCCACATGGATATGTAAACAAGTAACACTGTGCTCTGTAACTAAGAAAACTCATCAGTAGGAGACTGAAGACCAGCTACAAGATCAATGACACTTTTAAAGTCACACAAACCCTCTAAATCTTAACGTTTCTCCAATGGAAGTTAAACCCCAATCTTGATCTACAAAACTGTGTGATATGAGCACAAGGATGCATCAGTTGTCAACTTTCTAAAAGGCTCAAATTCAGTCAGACATCTCTCCACTGAAGTTCAAAAGAAAATGCCTGATTAATTACATATGGGTAGGACTCATCTTAGTATACAGTCAGCTTCTCCAACTTCTAAAGCAACTACTCTGCTGCTGACCTTGATGCAAGGATTTAACTTCCTTCTCAGAAGAAAAGGATTAATGCTGAATTTCTCTGTGCTGTTTCTGGTTGGTTAAAATACCATGGTCTATGCTGGCTGCTACATTAACTTTAAAAATAATTTTTGCAAGACATGCTGCATCTCTGCTCTGGACAAGCTATTTTTTGCTACTGTCCTTTCAGAGTAACTATTCAACTGCATAGAAATTGATACAAGTCCAAGCATTGCACTCTAAGGGCAAAGCAGCAAGCCAAGCTGGCAAGAACAAAGGATGGCTACCTTAGAGAGATCTCTTGCAACTAAAGAACAGCTGGAATGTGAGACTCAATACCCCTCTTTTGTTTCCAGAGAAAGTGAGAAGAAGATTTCCGCAGTCCATTTTACAGGGAAGTCAATGTTGCCACAAAGGGGTTTTAATTGTATATTTTGAATACCAAACTTCATGTTGCCTCCCATAAACTTAATGGGAAAAAAATCCCAAATTAGTAAATTTCCTGAAACACATGGATGGGGGTGTGGGGAGAGAATCATAGCAAGCACCCACAGATAAAGACAAAGGCTCACAAACACAGAAAAAGCCATAGCTACTCAATTTTAAACAAAGTTTTCGATCATACCTGAACACTATTCTCTCTCCGACTTTGTACAGAAGTCCATACTGTTTGATTTTCAGAGAGTAAAGTCAGTCATATTTATACCACATAGCCCTTCCTCAAATTGTTGCCTTGTTTCCCCCTATCATATTAATATAATTAATTAATTAATTATTAATGGAAAAAACTTTTTAAAATACCAGTTAACCAACCTGGAAAAGTCATCTGTTTGTGCATAAGAACACACAGCTCTTATGACCCACCCGCTAAAATATGACAATAGAAGTAGTGGAAGGTGGGAGAGGAAAGAGTACAGGAATGCAGATGCGACATGCCAAGTTGAAGAAGAAGTCTGCAAACCTCCAGACACATTCTAGCATGAGAGCAGAGTTTCAGCATTTTGTGACTAAGTTTTTGAGGAAAATCACTAGACTTCCACCAACAGGACTGGGCAAGGCATACTACATTCTTTGTCCCTGCGATATGCTTAACAACTTGAGTACTTCCAGCCAAATATACGGGGAAAAAAAGGAACTAAATGTAGTAAACTACTCCCATTCATCTCAAGTGTGTGTTAACTCTGAAGCCTAACAAATATGAACATTGTCAACTATGTTCACTGCTAGTCATTTTAGCAGAAGCTTCCAGCTAATGGAAAAGGAGGGAAAGGGAGTTAGACTCCCAATTCCCATTCAGTGAGATTTGGTTACCTAACTTCCTTTGGCTGGCATTTTCAAGGGACGATACATGTTTTTATGCATTGTGGTTGCATATTAAAGTCAGAGAGAGATGGGAGAAAACGTCCGAGGGGAGAAATGTCTCCCCTGTGTTGCTACATCAGCAGAGCAGTTAAGTGAAAAAAGCCCAACAAAACCTGGAAAGCAGCATCCTATACTGAAATGGATTTTGAATGTGTGACAAGAGGCACAATTAGCTCTCATCTGACTATATGTTAATGCTACAAGTGATCACTCAATAGCAGAAGGATAAGAAGTTATTTTCTAGAGTATGAAGCCCATTTTATACCATGCAATAACATTCACTAATCTTCCACATTTTAAAGAACCATCATTTAAGCTGCATAGGGAAAATTATGAAACCTGGACGAACACTATACAATAAAGGACCCGTAAGAAAGCAGTACATGCTTGAAATCTTGGATAATACAGGACAAGCAAAAACGAAGTCACCTATTCATTAAACAATCAATCACTCTTCTAGTATTAGCATTGGTTAAGGAGGCAATGAAGCATTGCTAACCACACAGCTCCATTCTCTGACATCCCAATTTCACACCGTGTTCTATGAGCCCTGAGCAAATCCCCACTACACAAACATTATGTTGTAGTTATAATACTTCTAGCTAGGTTAGACAGGATGGAACTCTTTAATAAAACCACTCCTTAAATCAGTCATAGGAGTCACTAGAGAGAGGGCACACTCAAACCCAAGGCCTGAGAGCAGTAACAGCACCTGCCAGCTATACAGGGTGGAGAAGGGAGATTAGGAATCTAACAGTCAGGCTTGCAAGGCAGTGCTGAGAACTAGCACAAGGCCAGCTCCTAAAAATCCCCCTCCAAGCTACCCTGGATAAATCACTTGTACTTATGTTAAAACCATATGGCACATTTCGAAAGGACACAGCTAATTCATATTTACTGTAGAACATTACGCACCTTCTTCAAAGGCTAAAAAAGAATTTTTATGATAAACTGTTGTTTTGAACAGCATGCTGTCTCATAGCATCTGTTTTCTGATGGGTAGCACACAGAAATTGGCACTAAGAAGAATTGTACATCTGATTATCTTAGTTTTGTGGTCTTGGCATTATGAATTATAATGGCAAACTTTTGTTCTGTAAAACATTTTTTGTAGTTTATATGTATGTGTGGTTTCTTTCTTCAATAGAATATACATCCAATGCCAGAATAACATGAGTACAAAACTATCCTGAGGATATTATGATTTCCAAGGGGCACATGTTTTTCCCTGATTTTTCATCTTTATTGTAGAGCAAACCAATGATCAATGATTCACACCTGAAGTCAAAGGAAAAATATAAACAGCACCAAATAACTAGAAAATGGAAGCATTTAAAACTGTGAAGTGCCAAGATATCTGATTAGTTGTGCTGTAGCAAATTTCAATAATTCTATTTAAATGAATGGATAATATACAAAGGTGACCAGCATCTGGGACGGGAAAAATATCTGGACTCTTCAGAGAAATGAAGAATAAAGAATTAAGGTCAAAGTAAGGATTGCAATGAAGGAGAGAAAAGAAGCACAAAGAGGAGTTCAACCACGATTCAAAAAGCCATCAGCAAGCTGAAGATTCATGCATGAAGTAGTACAGAAATACACGGCTAGGAGAGGAAAAGAAGCACTTTTCCGATCGAGTAACAGAAAAAGCCAAGAACATTTTGTGAAATTGTCTATTATTCAAAACAGTGAAGGAATAAGACTGAACAAGAAGCAACTGAGACTCTCCTCACAGTATGGGATCAACGACAGGAAGATGGTGGATGAAATTTACTTCAGACAGCTTACAAAGATCCACCACACCAAGCATTCCAACTTTTCAGTAAAAACAGCTAATGAATTGTTGACAACTGATAAATACTCCTATAAAAAAAAAAAGGAGTACTTGTGGCACCTTTTCTTTTTGCGGATACAGACTAACACAGCTGCTCCCCTACTCCTATAAAAGACATCTTACTTCAAAATTGCTTTATTCCACCTCATTTCCCTTTAAGATTACTGATGATTTAATTTTTCTGACCCTCACATTAAAAACTATGCAAAACATGTAGTAGGAGGAACAATTATTAATATCTGTTTAACGAGTACGAGATTTCAACGCTACTTGTTTAAAATTTCCTGCAATGAGACAAATGTATCAAGTTGCAGAAAAATACATACTGGCACAAAAGTCATACGCATGATAATTTTGCTGCCCTAAAAAAGAAAAGTTACTGATTTTAAGTAGAGAATAAATAGAATAATAGAATAGCAGGGTTGGAAGGGATCTCAGGAGATCATCTAGTCCAACCCCCAGCTCAAAGCAGGAACAATCCCCAATTTTTGCCCCAGATCCCTAAATGGCCCCCTCAAGGACTGAACTCACAACCCTGGCTTTAGCAGGCCAATGCTCAAACCACTGAGCTATCCCTCCCCCACAAAGTTATTGCGCTCTCCGTCGGGGAATCGAATCCCAGTCTCCCGCATGACAGGCGGGGAAACTCACCACTAATAGGGAAAGGGGCAGGACCGCGCACATTTCAGTTGTTGTTTGCAAGTAAAAGTAAAGATTCTAATGTTCATTGGCTGGAGTTCAGTTTAGATGTCAACAATCACTACAGATACATACTATAATACTACAGTTTTCCAGGGGAGGGGAGAGGCACTAACTTGGAAAATTTAGTTGACATAGTAAGCATCACGAGAAGTAGCAATGATCACACCTATTGAACAAATGACCCTCATTGCCTCAGAAGTTTCTGAATATCATGGAACATTTTTGCTCAAAGGATGACATACCTAATTCTTATGCATAAATTGTCAGATTGGTAAAGAGAAGATTATGAATATTCATAAACAAATTCAGTAATTAGTCACAAAACCCTGTAATTTTAAAAACACAAATCTTCCTTAGACAGGCTTCTTACACGATATTTTAATCACAAACAAGTTAGTTTAGTCTTCCTAATTTACCTTGCAACATTGTATTTTGCCAACTCACGACTTAATCAGCTTTCATTATCTGTTTTCCTGTTCCCAGGTAACTACCATTTCGCTTTTAGGTATGAGTATCAACTTCATTTATTATTACATATTCAGTCACGCAGTAACAGCACCCAATGTATGTGTTTTCAGCAAAGTCATTAATTCCATTTCAATGCTCCTTGCTCCTGTAGTATCAGACTCAACAACTCAAAATATGCATCAAGAGAACTTTAATCTTAAAGCATATTTCTCACAAACTTCAACTACATAACAGAGCCTCTGGTGAATGGCCAATGGGTACTGTTGTATAAATTTAGATGTAATAAATGGGCCAAAGGTGTTAACATTACCCAGTCAACGTCCAACATTAAACTGTGTTAAACAAGGTTCAGAGTTTGATATACAGAGACCTCAGCCTGCTTAGAACCACGGCAAACACACACTGAAATCCTTTTAAACTTTTATTAAAGGTACAGAAAAGATGGAAAAACAAAAGTATTAAGTAAGGCTTTCATTTTAACATTTCTTTCCCCTTTAGCTGGAGAGAGTTTTAGAAGGAAAAAAACCCTTGTTTGAGAGCCTCTTAGTGGTATCAAAGATGGCAACAACTGTCCTTTTTGGGAAAAGAGAAGTAGTTAGTTGAGATGAACTAGAGCTGTTGCTGTTAAAGTCTGAAACTCTTTCATGCCAGATGGTGTATGGAATTCAGCTGGAGCTGGTAGAGGTGGCAGTATTATCTGTGTCCCTCTTTCCCGCCCAGTCTGGTCAGGACATCTCTTAGGATTAGGACCAAAAAGGAGCAGCGGCCTCAGATAGCAGCCATGATGGTGAAATTTGCTTTAGTAGCCTCAATCTTTTCTTCTGTATCTCCCCCGCCCCAGTCTCTCTCTTTAAGTACACACAAAGAGAGTGATGAGTAGAATAGCCCATCCACTCATTATTCCTTCCACCAATTAGGCCTAATATCAGACTCATCAATTTTGGTTCACTAATTGACAGTTCCCTGTTTTCTGTTTTTACCAAGCCTGATTACAACAGAGTTCTTGAATTATATCAATATGGCCTTTTTATTTGGACTAATACAGTCTGTCTGGTTCTCTTGCACCTGTTTATAACATTCATTATTGAAAGTAACTTGACCTATCTTCCATCATCATTTGTTATTATAAATTGTTGTATTTTATAAATGTTTACATACTTTTTACAATTGAGCGCACAAAGTAAATGTATTGGCCCAATTATCACAACAGACCTGTACCAGTGGCATAAATACAAAATACAATAATGCATCTAAAATTTTGACTCTTTGCACATAATCAAAGAAACCAAAAGATAATTTCTGATATTTACATGTCCTTGAAATTAAGTTTTTTGTTATGTTCTAGTCAGCTCTTGCTTTTTTCAGACATTTTTCTATTTTGGCTTTAAAACTTCCTAAACCACAACCAGTCTCTCATCAATCATCATATGGTACATTCCATTTTCACAGTAAGATTCTGGAACTAGATGTCAGCTAGTGAGTGCAACTTTCAAAATTTACATACGTTATATTGTTGCTCATCTGGTTTTTATATGAAAATCCACAATCTGACTGCACTGTTTTCTACCTTTTGAAGAAAACAATTTTAGCAGCAAGGGACAGAGACTTAAGTCTAGCTATGCATAAAGCTATTATTTCTATCTTTAAAAACCATCGAACCTATAAATTGTGCATGAAATCTGTACACACAACTACACCTTCCTGTCAATGTAACTCTATCTTGTCTTCCTCTGATAGTTACACTGACTTGCTGCATCTTATTTTAACAGAGATAGCAAGTTCTTTAGACAGTCTCTTACTATGCATCTGTACAGCACTCAGCACAATGTGGCCCCAATCTGACTTACTTTAATACTAGTCAATATACTGAGTAGCTAGAAATTCTGAAAAATAATCGTATTTGGGGAATATTTTGCAGTACAACATCACAGCTTATCATTAAGGCTGCAAGTTTGTCACAGAAGTCTCAGATTCTGTGACTTTCCAAGGCCTCTGTGACTTCTGCAGTGGTCACCAGGGGCAGTCTCGGGCCACCGCACCCCCGTCCCCAGAAGCAGCAGGAGTTTGGGTGTGGGAGGGGGCTTGGGGTTGGGGCGCTGAAGGGGGGAGGGCTCGGGGCAGCACTTATCTCCAGGGGTTCCCCGGAAGCGGCGACATGTCCTTCCTTCGTCTCCTAGATGGAGGCATGGTAAGCCAGGAGGCTCTGAGCACTGCCTCTGCCTGCAAGCACCGCCCCCACAGTTCCCAGTGGATGTGATTCCTGGCCAATGGGAGGTGCAGAGCGGGTGCTCGGGCACCTCCGCCTCGGGGCTGCAGGGACATGCCAGCTGTTTCCGGGAGCCACGCAGAGAGCCAGGCAGGAAGCCTGCCAGCACCTACCCCCACCCCAGAGCACCCACCAGTCCCTGAGCCACCGCCCTCCTCCTCCCCCCTAGAGCACCCGTGGTGCCCCTGGGCTGCCTCCTGCCCCAGAGCACCCAAGTTTTAGTCAGGGGTATATAGTACAAGTCATGAAAAGGTCATGGGCCATGAATTTTTGATTACTGCCTGTGACCTGTCCATGACTTTTATTAAAAATACCTGTGACTAAAATGTTACGTTACCTTACTTATCCTCACAAAAGCAACAGGGAGTTTCCCAGCTGTCACAGATTTAACCAACTCTAGTCATATAAACTAAGGCTATTAATTTTACGAAGTATACTAGTTTTTCCTCATATTCCTTAACCTAAAATTGTCATAAGTGAATTAAATTATTTTGTGATGCATTATTCTTGCTTTTTTTGTTGAATTAATTTGCAAAATTCAGAAACTGTCAATGGAATTCCCTGTCTTTAGTCAGGTCCCACTGTACACTTAAATACTGACTATTTCTAAAGTCTGAAGGAGCATTAACATTCATAGTTTGAATTATCTCCGTTGACTGGTGAATTGACAAAGTAATTTTCTTTAAGTCTGGTATTGCCATAACATAAATCATTACTACAATTTGGTAAAATACCCCTAAGATTATAGGACAGATATACACTGTGTTGTACAACCTTTTCCCAAGAAGCATGTTTTATTTTTCCTTGGAGGAATCTTTTGAGCATACAAGTTAGCTTACACTCTAATGTAGTGCAACTTGGGTGGGGGCTGATTATTTAAAAAGAGATTGCTTATTGTTGCTATTTAAGTCATGAATTACAGCAGTGAGTGAAGCTTTCAAAATTTGTACGCCTTATATCACTGCTCATCCGGTACCCATATGGTTTCTATATGAAAATCCACAAACTGATTGCACTGTTTTCTGACCTTTTGAAGAGAACAGTTTTAGCAGCAAGGGACAGAATTGACAATTTGATGCCATCTTGTGGCTTTCCTAATTGTGGGAGTTTAATTCTCAGTCTGATCCTTTCAACATTTTTGCCCTTTATCGCATTTAAAAGTAAACTTGTGCTAGAGTTTTACTCGGAAACATTAAAATTTAAATACATCCACACTACTGAAATATAATGTAAGTGCAGGTAAAGAGGATAACATGACAACAGAAAAGAATAACAACTTGCATGGTCCATCTTCAGCCTGAATATATACAATGTAAAACAGTTTTCCATATTACTGTCATGATAGCAAGCCTTATAATTCAACATTTCATTAAGTTTTTCTACTTATTAAAAGTTTTGACATTTCAATCATGGGCAAGAATAAAACACTTCATCTGACAGTAAACTTGCTAACCCCATAAATATTAATGAGGAACATATACCTATTCAATTTCAGGGAGAACAATGTATAAATATCTGATCTGAAACTACTACAGTATTATGATGGGAAAGCTGTACAAAGGTGCGTGGTAGCAATGACCAGAAAAACTAGAGAACCAAACGAATCAAATCTAGAATTATTGTTGAATGAGCTTCTGTACTTTGAGAAAGTGAGAGTTTACAGTCTATATCAAGTATACATTTTTGTATAAATTAAGTTTTATGTGCTTTAAATTACTACAAAAGAGATACACAATAAAAGGTGTAAAGACAAAAATTGAAAAGACTTAGAGGTGGTAAACATGTGGCCTGCTTGAGACATCCACCCCATCCCACATTAATGATTCAGATTCTGTGAAATGCAAGATGTCATTAAAAAAAAAGTTTCTTGCCCTTATATCTGTGAGTGGAAAAAAACCTTTTTAAGTATGAACCAAGCACAAACTCCTCAAATGTAAACTGCCCCCCATTCATCTCAGTGGTGCATTTTCTGTTAAGTCAAATGATTCTGTCAACCACATGATTTTTAAATATTTGGGGAGTGCAACTTACACAGCTTGTCTGTACAGTTCTGTGCAAACAAACTGCATGTGCATATAGTCAAAGGGCTGAAATAAATTCAAGTCAGAAAATGCCTACCATAATTTTATATTTTTACTACTGAATCCTACTTTATTTCATTGTATTCAGGTTCTTAGACCAGACTCCTTACTGTGGTAACTGAATGCAATTGGGCAGGGGTGGCCAAACTTATTGACTCTCCTAGCTGCATCTGATAATCTTCAGAAATCTGAGCGCCGGGTGCGCCTGCTGGGGGGAGGGGAGGCGCATGGCTGGGCTCTGGAGGTGTATCTGGGCCAAGTGGACCCCATGGCTGGCCTCTTGGGGGAGGGGTTGTGGGTGTCTGACCGGCTGGGCTCTGGAGGCGAGGGAGAGAAGAGGGCAGAACAACAAGAATTGGGTTGTCATAGGGTTTCTTTAACTCTCTGCTCCTGATGGAATTTTTGTGCGTGTCTGTATTGTTACATACTTGCTGACAGGTATTTTGAAATAAATTACCAAAATAATTGAAACTGGCATGATTATGTAGTGTTATTTTGACAAATAAAATTTGAAGGATTTTAATATATTGTGTGCAGAATTTTTGGTGCAGAATTTTTAGGCACAGAATGTCCCCAGGAGTAATATGTGTAGGAAGCCTATTTAATCCTTCTACCCATCTCCACCAAAATAAAAATAAATAAATTAAAAAGGAGAGGTCAGAGTAATTAGTGGACAGATCCTCCCCTCTCATGAGTTGTTTTCTATCTAATGATCTCAACTCAGACTGTTACCAACCTTCAGGCACGTAAGGAAGACTGGCAATAGAGTCAAAGTAAAAACTTAATATAAGTATACATATTTATTTTACTTTGGATAAAAATTCTTTTATCAAGTTCATAGAG
Organism: Caretta caretta; assembly: GCF_965140235.1. Lineage (NCBI taxonomy): Eukaryota > Metazoa > Chordata > Testudines > Cheloniidae > Caretta > Caretta caretta. The sequence continues at coordinate 61,949,667 of NC_134213.1, read as the reverse complement.
TCATTCAGAGTCCTGTTCTCCTCTGTCAAGCAAAGACTTGTCCACAATGTCCTAACTTCCATTTCTTTAAAATCAAGCAAGTTACTCATTTTCTTGATTAGTCAATAGAAGATGCACACGTAGATACCACTAAACAATTTATATATATTTCTTCCTGTTCAGATCATTAATTCAAAGATAGATTTCAAGACTATTACCTGGCAATAGACAAGGCGTTTGACATAATTTCAAGTAATTAGAGAGCCATCAAAGGTTTGTTTCATCTTTGTCAAAATGCAGATAAGTGGCAACACAATGCTCTGCTTAGCATAGCACACTGAAAGTATATTTATATATTTTAAGTAGAATTCATGTGATGTATGAATAAAGTTTTCAATTGGGATGTGCATAATGAATTCATTGCAATCCTCTGGCTAGCAGTGGGTAATATTAGAACTCCATGTTTGTGCATGGATTTGTGGTTTAAAAACCACCTGTGACTGTGGCAGGGATTGAACAGAAATGTGTATAACAGTTCAGTTTAATGCAGAAGCCTCACAGGAGATAGGCAGGCTAAAATAAAAAAAATTAAGACATCTGTTTAACTAGACATCTCTAACATTGTGGATTAAAAGAAGTTACAAAATAAATGCCACACTTATTTCCTTTTTTACTGGCATTTAAGAAAGGGAAAGCTCAATCTTAATTAGAAAGGATATGAAAACAGATTTAAATACCTTTTATTCAAGTTTTAAAACAAGTGTCAGAGGCTGACATGTGTCATAACAGGATATAAATTATCCTTTGGTCTGTGGTATTTTACTGGACTTCTGGTACCGACACACTCCAGGATCTTAATTTTAAAAATATGGCTCAGATGGTTTTCTAATAAGTAACACAAAGAAGTGGGAACATTCCAATTATATAGTGTGACAAAGTTGCTGCTCTACCTTGGTGGGTCATGCGCTTATTGGGGGATTTGCTCGCCTTGGAGTTTCACGGCAGCCCTCAGCTTGGCTGTTTCTCTGAATTCACAGTCCAGGTCGACTCCTCCTGTGTCTGACCAGGAGTTGGGAGGATTTGGGGGAAACCCGGGCCCGCCCTCTACTCGGGGTTCCAGCCCAGGGCCCTGTGGAATGCAGCTGTCTAGAGTGCCTCCTAGAACAGCTGGGCGACAGCTACAACTCCCTGGGCTACTTCCCCATGGCCTCCTCCCAGCACCTTTATCCTCACCATAGGACTTTCCTCCTGGTGTTTGATAATGCTTGTACTCCTCAGTCCTCCAACAGTCCGCGTTCTCACTCTCAGCTCCTAGTGCCTCTTGCTCCCAGCTCCTCACACGCACACAACAAACTGAAGTGAGCTCCTTTTTAAAACCCAGGTGCCCTGATTAGCCTGCCTTAATTGATTCTAGCAGCTTCTTGATTGGCTGCAGGTGTTCTAATCAGCCTGTCTTAATTGTCTCCAGAAGGTTCCTGATTGTTCTGGAACCTTCCCTGTTACCTTACCCAGGGAAAAGGGACCTACTTAGCCTGGGGCTAATATATCTGTCTTCTATTACTCTCCTGTAGCCATCTGGCCCGACCCTGTCATAATAGACAAATATTGCAATTTGATCACATCTTTGCAAATGTTATTTAAAACTTTTATTAAAGGGAAGAGTGATAGCATGTTGAAAACAATAGAATTACAGTGAGGGGCAACTGTAAGCTCCCCTTCACACTAGTATGCAATGAATTCGTGCAGGAAGAGGCACTACAAGATTTATTCCAAAAAGGAGCACTTGTAACTATACTGTAAAGACCTGTGACATATCAGCCATTCTGTGTGTGCCTGAGCATATCTATAAGCATAGCAGATGCTTAAACTGGTGGAGATGGATCTTTAGTATGTGATTTTTTTTTTAAAAAAAAAAAAGGAAAATGCTAGTTATTTTTGGAAGAGGTTATAGAATTAAGTTTAAATAGAATTGGAGTCTATTGTACAATAAATGCAAATTTCATGTATTATTGTGGAATTGTATTTGACTTCTAGGGTGACCAGATGTCCCGATTTTATAGGGACAGCCCCGATATTTGAGGCTTTTCGTTATATAGATGCCTAATTGCCACCCCAACTTTTCACACTTTCTATCTGGTCACCCTGATAACTTTTCTAGGGGGGAGATGTGTCCAGTGTAAAGGCCTGTTGAGGCAGTCTGGCTTGCTGGGAAACTCATAATATAGGGAGAGTATAGTGCAACCTGGAAAAGTCACCACTCAGGAGAGAAAGAGACAAGTCTCACCCCAAAAGAAATGAGGGCTGAGGAGCCAGGATCCTTGAATGGGTGCGCCCTTGCAGGACCATAGAAGGGAAGGACAGATGCAATTGTCCTGAACACTGACAGGGTTATTTAAAAAGTCTCAGTGCTGGGAAAAGAGCAAAGGTTCCCCTTCCAGTTTCTCCTTAGAGATTCAAAAATGTACTTCCAATACTGCCAAATAATTAAAATTCTGAGACACAATAAGAGATACATAAAACCCTCATTTTTCTCCATTTACTTTCTGAATAAATTATCTACCACAATACTTTTTTTAAAAATAATTTTACATCCCATCTTCTCTCCCATTCACTGGAAAAATTTCATTTAACTTTATTCATCTATACCTTATTAGTTTGAGCAACACTAGATCAAAATTATTTTATCCTTGTGGTGACAGAAGAACACAACTTCATGGGTGGTCATGGTCATAGAGTTGGAGGCAGTTTTCCAAATAATCACCTTGGAAAGCTCTGAATATCAGAACCAAGCCCTTGATTATGTTTCTATATTCCTTGAGGAGCCAATGCACAGAGCAGAGCACTGGGGTGAGGTGCTCTCAGCCTGTGTTGCTGAGTAGAATATTCCCCTATGGTTTTTGAATGCTTTGCTTTTCTGCCTCACACTCTGGAAAGCTGCTGCATTCTGATTGAACATTAGCTTTTTCAGACTCAGAAGCTTTATCCATAGATACTATGAATTTCAATAAATCCTAGAAGTGTTTGTATCATTATGATCAAATCAGAATATGATGGGCTATGGGAGAGTCTTCTGGCCAGCCATATATGGAAATAGATGTTTTTAGACAGCCAGAGATTAAGAGTAGTGAGGACTCCTGAAGAACTCCAAGACTGCAGATTCTCTTGATAATTGGGGAGCAAACACTCAGTGAAGAGTAATATTCTAGACACGGTGAGTACTTTAAAATACTTCCCTCACCAGGAACTGTAATCACCCTCATACCTTGGATCAGTTGTAAAGCACTAGTGGGGACAAGATGCCATTACTGCTTGAGGATAAATAAGTATAGAGCTGGCTGTCACTTACGTAATGCTTGGCAGTTGCAGTTTATGCTACCCCAGGATATCCTCCAATGGTTTCACACCATTTAGATCAGAGGTTCTAAAACTTTAGTGTGGGCTCCACCTTAAGAGAGAGAGTTATGGAGAATGTCTCCTCCTATTACCAGTCACATCACACATTCCATTTCCAATTCCTTAGCATTCATGTGGAAATTACAGCAATTGCTTATCTGCAAAAGTTATACTTGGAAGAAGTAATGTGCTTTTATCTTTCTGGGCAATTTGGAAACCAGCACCATGTGACCCATCAAGGCACTCACATCACCAATAAGTAGCCTATGGGTATCCAGCAGTCCAGAAGCCAGTTTGAGACCTACCGATAAAGATAATGAACAAGACATCGGGGTGGAGATGACAGATTTGTGGGATTTCACACATGAAAGCCACAGAGACTGATGAAGAGTTCTTTGCCACGAGTTTCTATGTCTGGTCTCAGATGTACTAGAGCCACCTCAAAGCATTTCTACTCTGGTAAGATGACTATTTTCTTTCAGATAATCTCTGGGCCTATATACAGAGCTAGTCACATATTAGGACTTGTTCAGGCTATACATGGACAGGGGCATGGCAAAAAACAATTATGCCCTGGTTATTATGGGATTCTTACTCTAACCAGGAATAGGTGAGAACTCTCCATCTTCAAACAAAGTTTGTACCACTGTGGTCTGCCCCTGGAAGCTTACGGACCCATCTTAAATTCTAACCCATACTCAAAGAAAACACCACACAGTCAAGCAAGGAATGAAAGAACTGGAGACACATTTCAACCACTAACTGCTAATACTACTGTGGAACCAGGTGCCCACCCATTTCCATTACACCACAGATCTCCTTGGTCTTTTGATAGCCTATATCAAAAGCAGCAAAGAGGAAGAAAATCTGTTCACTACCACTGATGCTCATGAGTGGACCAAGTTAGAATATGACATAAGGAATTGTTACAGAGAAACACAAGACGTATTTATTTCTCTCCCATAATGGCAGCAAAGTCATGCCTCAGAAAAGGTGACGGAACAATTTTAGAATGTTATTCCCCTCTGGTTTTTGAATGCTTTGTGTTTCAGCCTCACATACAGTTAGTACCAGATAGATAGCAAAATGCCAGGCACTATAAATGTATAAGTATGCAAATATGCAAAAATAACTACCACTTTAGACAAAGCTGTTAGTCTGAAATGAAAGTAATATCAGCTGTTAGGGGAAAAATAAGTTAACTGATAAATTGCTATTAGACCAGTTTCTTCCCCCACACTCCTCTAATATGTAACACTCCTTGACAACAAATTAGTAGTGTATTCAGAGTAACAGATCTACTCTTGATTAAAAGTTTTAACAATTAAACACAAAAAAATCTAATCCATAATAGGACACACAGGAAAGTAACTTGTCATTTAGTGAGCAAGTCTCATTAAAAACACCTATGTCAGACAAAGACTAACTGTTCTCAACAGAAATTAAACATACCATAGTTTGAACCTACCTGATACGGGGGGGAGGAAATCCCTATTTTGAAAACAAACACATCTGATACTTGGTTGCCTTGCTAATGTGTTCCTCTACCTGTCCAAGTGAAGTATGAACCAGAAAATAGAAAGTCCTTTGTTTGGTTTCAATCAAATGGAAGACAAGAAAAACAAATCCAAGTCTGTCAAGATGAAAAATCAGTCTAAACATTCAATTTTTTGTAATCATGTAACTTTGATCGTGTTGAAAACTAAAATGCTACATCTTATCTGTATCAAGCACAACATGACTGCCTATTAACTTGTTAAGAGGTAGATTAATACTTTGCTACTAAGAATTGGTTAGAAATACATAAATACAAACATTTTCAATGTTATTTCTATGCATGAATCTTCAAGATTGTGGATCACAATCAAACTGAGATTACAATAAATTTCTGGGCATGTACCTGGGTACTAAACACCTATGGAACAGACACTTCATTGTTCTAAACTATGAAAGAGGCATATAGTGATCATTATGATTTTAACCACAAAAAATTTTAGAAAAAACAGATATCCTAGTAAGTTAGTTAAAGCTACCATGAGCAATGAAATGGGAAAAAAATACTGGATGATAGAGAGGCAATTAACAATGACAACACAATCTCCAATTTGCCTGAAAGTTATATTTTTGCTTACCAGAAGTAGAGATGAAGACCATGTTAGCATCTCAGGGACCATCTAATACTGCAATAAAAACCCCACAGTACTGAGTAGTCAGTGCCCAGGTCAACTGACATGGGCTCTTGGAGTTTGGGCTCTGAGCACCTCCCCTTCATGGGGTTTCAGAGTCTGGCCTTTAGCCCAAGCCTGAATGCCTACACTGCAATTTTTGGCCCCGCAGCCTGAGCCCCACAAGCCCCAGTCAGCTGACCAGGGCCAATCATGGCCATGCTGTGGGTCTTTTACTGGAGCATAGACATACCTTCAGAAAACAGCAAAGGGTCAGGTTTTGCCTAGAGAGGAAAGGAAATTCAACTGATGTCACACAGAATTGCTCAAAAATACAAACATGAAAGCTAAAAGAAAAGGAGTACTTGTGGCACCTTAGAGACTAACTTCATCCGATGAAGTGAGCTGTAGCTCACGAAAGCTTATGCTCAAATAAATTGGTTAGTCTCTAAGGTGCCACAAGTACTCCTTTTCTTTTTGCGAATACAGACTAACACGGCTGTTACTCTGAAACATGAAAGCTGATGCAGATATATGATAACGACCAGTAAATAACGCATAAGAAATGCTGCGATAAAAATCACTGATTCTACACAGATTAAGATTTTAGAAGTTGATGCTAGAGCACTTATTTCTGGATTATAAAAAATTTAAAAATTCAAGTAACTTTTGACAGAATACTTACTGTTTAAAATTATGAACGCTGAAAAAATTATTCTCACAATTTAGAGCAACGAGGAGCATGTCATTCTGAAAAATCACTTGTATGTGGTATAGCCTTGGAAACTTTGTTTCTTTATAGACATTGCAGCAATATTATTAGGACTAGTGCGCTCACTGTACTAATAAAATACCCATTCACTAATTCCCCATTTACAATTAGATTGTGTGGCCTATCCCCAACTAGTTTTTAATCCATTAAGTGTGTGCCATATTGATTTTGAATCACCCCAGTTTATTAATCAAAGTGTTGTACGGGACCAAGTCGAACATCTTACAGAAGTTTAGCATATATTACATCAACACGATTACCTTTATCGATTAAACTTGTAATCTTCTATTAAAAAGAAAAACACAAATAAGTTAGTTTGATAGAATTTATTTTTCATACACCCATGTTGACTAGCATTAATAATACAGAATTACTAAAGAATTAAATAAGGGTTGTATTGGTTATTTTGTTAGGGACTGAAGTCAGGCTGATAGTACTATAAATTACCCATGTCATGCTGTTTACTCTTTTTAAATATTGCCAAAGTATTAGCTTTCTTCCAGTTCTCTGGAACTTCCCCAGTGTTCTAAGACGTACTGAAAACCCAGCAAGATCCTCAGCCAGCTCTTTTAAAATTCTTGGATGCAAGTAATCTGGACTTTCAGATTTAAAAGTATCTAGCCTTACTAGCTGCTGATTAGCATTCTCCTGAGTTACACTTGGAGTGGAAAGTGTTTCATCATAATAATATGCTATGACTACACCTGTCTTTTCCCCAAATATTTATTTCTGCCTTTTCTGCATTATTACTGACAGTTCTACCACTTCCACCTAGTAATGGACCAATACCATTGTTGGGATTCTTTTTGTTCCTAATATACTTAAACTCCTCATTGTTCTCAACTCCACTGGCCATAGACTTCTCCTTGTTTGCTTTCACTTTCCCTTAGAAATTAATATAAAATCGGAAGCTAGAAATTGATATCAACTTTCATTTTCTTCCACTTGTTTATATGCACACACACACACGGTTATTCTATTTAAATTACATACACACAGAGACACATAGGTAGGTAGGTAGGCAGATTTTTATGGCTGTTTGCACTTCCCGTCTAAGTCAGGTTGGTTTCTGACCAGCGTGGCCTTCTCTCTAGATTGTAGCTTTTGGGGCATCTGGTAAAATGTTTTAAAGTAGCTGCCAATTGTCATTCATATTTAATCAATTATTAAATTAACGTAAAAGACTGCATATGTAAAAACAAGCCCATGACTATCACTGCAAGCATAACATTTGCATTTCTTGACTAGTGTAACCTTTTCCATGTTAACATTGTAATAATATAATTTTTACACTTAGTATGTGCAGAGCTATTAGTTGTGTAATACTATAGGAAAAGTACAACATACATACATTTAACTCTCTCAATTGTTGGAAAAAAGCTAATGTTTGCATTTGTTATTTACACATGCATTTTTATTAAAATTCAGATTATTAAAATTCTTGGTTTGTATTCTGAATATATACATTATTCTAGTTCATGACATGACAATTAGATACAAGGCTATCAACGCTCAATTTTATAAGGATTTATCCAAGTACTATAATGAAGTTACTCATCTATTAACAGGCTATAAATATGTGAAAGGATTTTGGCCACATAAACCACATTAGAAGAGTGTTTCCACTGAGTCCTCTGCCTCCATTTTCAGCTTCCTTTGGTATTGCTTCTAGGCTCCCAATTATTCTGCTCTCCTCCGCAGTGAAGCGTGAAGAAGATTAAATTAAGAACTTCTGAAAGCAGTGAGAAGATGACATGCTACTTTTATTATTCATGCCATGTATGATTCAAATGCTAGATGGCTTTCCCCTAAGCTTTTGTGCAATTGTATCAGGGGGTCTGGTTTTAGCACTGTTGTCTTTGAAATGGTCAGTGCACAGCTGCATTTTGTAGCTCAGACAGTCTTTGTAAGTAAAGGTCAACAGTAAGTGGATACACAGATCAGAGGCGTCTGAGCCTCTTTAAATAGCAGGGCCCTAACAGGAAGGTAGCACAGGAGAGACTTAGTTCTCTTAGGACTTCCATATTCTGTCACAATGTATCATCTAGTGTTGTACAAAAAAGCAGAATGGTAACAACCTGAACAGGATAAAGAGTTTGAATATGCTCTGTTTTAAAAACGGTTTTAGTAATTTAGTATCTTATTTACAAGCGGTTTTACAACTTTACAGTTCAACATTAAGTGGTAATGCCCAGCTATCACTCAGCTGCTGAAGTTATTGTTGACTAGCCTGGAGTTATCGGGGAAGAAATATCTGTTAGTGCTGCTAGAATTTTAGCAGAATTCCAGTTGTCACTAACACCCCCTTGGATTTAACAATAAACCTGAAGGGAATGAAATAGCAGAATCTCTCCTTTAGAATTTCATTCCTAGGACATCTGTCCTGATAACTTTGAGCAGTTAGATGGTGGCTGCTAAGAAGTGAAAGAAAATTTGGAGGCAGGCAGGCAATAATATTTTCCCAAAGAGTAATATTTTCAGTGCCAAAATGGATTTTATTGAGAACAACCAACACGTGGCTTCCTGGAGCTCTGTCCACAGCACACACAAAACCTATTAGAATCTCCAGGAACTTGTCCACTGTTATCCTTACTTCACTTTGTTTTGATATACTTTTGTTTTTAAAAAAAAAGTCAGCATTCTCTTTTGACCATGTTCCTTAGTAAGGGACAGCAAATTAGATCTACATGCAGCTAGAAAACCTAGTAATATCCTCTACAAAAAACATACCTTTATTTATTCCTCTGCTCTTGCTAAAATACAGGTTTTGGTTAATTTAAAAATAAGAATGCAGGCCCCAATGTCATACTATTTTTATTCTTTATTCCTAAACATTCAAGATTTAGGATTGTATATATGTACATGGATGGCCACAAAACAGAACAACTAATAATCTGGGTTATGGTTCTGAATTTAAAAGTCTAAAATATACTTTACCATCAGTCAAAAGAAAAGATACCTTTACAACAGAGATGAAGTCTATCTTGAAGACTAGACCACTAAAGGTAAAGTTTTATTTGTTGAATAGTGTCAGTGCACTGAGATCTGATGGGTCTAAACAGTACTAAAAAAGTTGGGGGGGGGGGAGTGGATGGGGAGGGAAATCACATTTTTAATTTGGTTGCAAAGTATGAATATCTCCTTGGGGAAACGTGTGAAACCAAAATCATTACAACACCCAATTAGGGAAGACTGGTTGATATTTGGAGAAGCTAGACACGTTTGTGAATGTTGTCCTAAGTACTAGATAACTCCCTATAACAAAGCTGCTCTATGCAGAGTAGGTTAAATTTATCTGATAGCATTATCTGCTCCACAATGATAAGAGGACCATAAATGTGCTTTACTTGGTTTGAACAAAGGCACAACTATAGTCAACGCTCTCTTAAGACTCTAAGAGAATGTATTTGATTGGGTCAAGAGATTTATTTATTTCAAACCCTAACAAAAACACTTAAATCACAGTTTAAAATAATGTATAAAAATCCAGAAAAAATAAGCTTCTAATGGTCCCATTTATCCCTTTAAAACTTAGACGGACAGGGCAGACATCCGCTGCTTCTTCTTAGTACACAACATGCCTCAGGTGGCACGTGACCAGGATTCATCACCAAATTTGGTACGCTGGTTTGATCACTAGCTTCCCCAGCTTGGTCTGGGCACTGATGGGGAGTGTGGTGAGTATGTGGATATGCTAATGGACTGCAAGAAACAAAGGTATGGGATGATGATAACATACCATACCAACACAGATATCTGCTGGGTGGGCCCAATTATAAAAAGAGGGTGAAATGGCAAGAAATTTGCCCTTTTCCCACAGAAAAAGTACCCTGTAAAGATTTAGGGATCTATAACCTCAAAAACTAGGAGATTATTTTACTCTAATTATATTCCCTTTCCTGAAAAAGTAAAAAGACCTATAAGAATGGAAAGTCCTTACTATCAGCTGGCTAAGCAGAACAGATGTAATAATTATTATCAGCAAGTCATCCTTGCTTCATTCCACTCTCTCAATATCATGATTCCCATTAATTGACTGATACTTTAAAAAAGCTTACTGATCTAATAAAAACTTTCATTTGGGGAGGAAACAGTAGGTAATATGGGACCGCCAAAAAACTGAAAGGCCTGCCTCTTCCAAAATTAAATTCTATTGCCAGGCTTTTACACCTTGCAAAATATGTAGACCATCTAGCATAAGCCAACAAAGTAACAATGAAAAGTACACTTGGATGCTTAGTTATAAAGCCTCCCAAAAGACCAAATTAAAACAAACAAAACCTGTTGTGTGTAGCCCAACACTCCTTCTGCCTTCAGACTCCTTAGCCTTACAGACTTGAGAATTTTTTGAAAGGCTGACTCCTCAGATTATGCTTTATCATTTACTCTAATGAACATTATGGATCCAAAAGATTTGCAGAGGTTTATATCTTATATTAAGCAGAATTCAAGGGGAATTTTAAAAAAAATTAATCATATATCTTCAATCATTAGTGGGTTCTCAAAGTTTTACATGCATCCAGTAGACATTATGCATGCATCCTTGTGTATATAAATTAAACACAAATCCATTAGTGAAACTGAATCTCATCTTTTAGGAAAGACTGGACATAAGGGAACCATACCTGAGGTTTACTCTGCTTTCAGTAAGTTATCCTTTTATGGCAAATTACTTTATATACAAAAAAGGGCAACTGATATAGGAAGATTGCTCAAACTTAGAGGAAAGGATTCAAACTTTCCCTATTTTTAATGAATATTCTCTTCCTAATTTAGGGTTGGCCATTTCTCTAGTCCAAATATAAATGGTCAATTGACCAGCTACATGTTGGTCAAATGTGGAAAATGGTCAAATATTTTAAAGCTCTCACATATTAGAACAGTAACAACAACAACAAAAGAGTAATACTTTGTGGTCTCCAAAAGGCTTAGCCTTAGCCCTGGTCTACACTAGGACTTTAGGTCGAATTTAGCAGCATTAAATCGATGTAAACCTGCACCCGTCCACACAATGAAGCCCTTTATTTCCACTTAAAGGGCTCTTAAAATCAATTTCCTTACTCCACCCCTGACAAGTGGATTAGCGCTTAAATCGGCCTTGCCGGCTCGCATTTGGGGTACTGTGGACAAAATTGGCCTCCGGGACAATATTGGCCTCCGGGAGCTATCCCAGAGTGCTCCATTGTGACTGCTCTGGACAGCACTCTCAACTCAGATGCACTGACCAGGTAGACAGGAAAAGAACCGCGAACTTTTGAATCTCATTTCTTGTTTGGCCAGCGTGGCAAGCTGCAGATGACCATGCAGAGCTCGTCAGCACAGGTGACCATGATGGAGTCCCAGAATCGCAAAAGAGCTCCAGCATGGACCGAACGGGAGGTATGGGATCTGATCGCTGTTTGGGGAGAGGAATCCGCGCTATCAGAACTCCGTTCCAGTTTTCGAAATGCCAAAACCTTTGTGAAAATCTCCCAGGGCATGAAGGACAGAGGCCATAACAGGGACCCGAAGCAGTGCCGCGTGAAACTGAAGGAGCTGAGGCAAGACTACCAGAAAACCAGAGAGGCGAACGGCCGCTCCGGGTCAAAGCCCCAAACATGCCGCTTCTATGATGAGCTGCATGCCATTTTAGGGGGTTCAGCCACCACTACCCCAGCCATGTTGTTTGACTCCTTCAATGGAGATGGAGGCAATACAGAAGCAGGTTTTGGGGACGAAGAAGATGATGATGAGGAGGAGGTTGTAGATAGCTCACAGCAAGCAAGCGGAGAAACCGGTTTTCCCGACAGCCAGGAACTGTTTCTCACCCTGGACCTGGAGCCAGTACCCCCCGAACCCACCCAAGGCTGCCTCCTGGACCCAGCAGGCGGAGAAGGGACCTCTGGTGAGTGTACCTTTTAAAATACTATACATGGTTTAAAAGCAAGCATGTGAAAGGATTACTTTGCCCTGGCATTCGCGGTTCTCCTGGATGTACTCCCAAAGCCTTTGCAAAAGGTTTCTGGGGAGGGCAGCCTTATTGCGTCCTTCATGGTAGGACACTTTACCACTCCAGGCCAGTAACACGTACTCGGGAATCATTGTAGAACAAAGCATTGCAGTGTATGTTTCTGGCATTCAAACAACATCCGTTCTTTATCTCTCTGTGTTATCATCAGGAGAGTGAGATATCATTCATGGTCTCCTGGTTGAAATAGGGTGCATTTCTTCAGGGGACACTCAGAGGAGCCCATTCCTGCTGGGCTGTTTGCCTGTGGCTAAACAGAAATGTTCCCCGCTGTTAGCCACGGGCAGGGGGGAGGGTTGAGGGGGTAGCCACGTGGTGGGGGGAGGCAAAATGCGACCTTGTAACGAAAGCACGTGTGCTATGTATGTAATGTTAACAGCAAGGTTTACCCTGAAAGACTGTAGCCACTGTTTTATAAAATGTGTCTTTTTAAATACCGCTGTCCCTTTTTTTTTTCCTCCACCAGCTGCATGTGTTTCAATGATCACAGGATCTTCTCCTTCCCAGAGGCTAGTGAAGCTTAGAAAGAAAAAAAAACGCACTCGCAATGAAATGTTCTCCGAGCGCATGCTGTCCTCCCACACTGACAGAGCACAGACGAATGCGTGGAGGCAAATAACGTCAGAGTGCAGGAAAGCACAAAATGACCAGGAGGAGAGGTGGCGGGCTGAAGACAGGGCTGAAGCTCAAATGTGGCGGCAGCGTGATGAGAGGAGGCAGGATTCAATGCTGAGGCTGCTGCAGGACCAAACCAGTATGCTCCAGTGTATGGTTGAGCTGCAGCAAAGGCAGCTGGAGCACAGACTGCCACTGCAGCCCCTCTGTAACCAACCGCCCTCCTCCCCAAGTTCCATAGCCTCCACACCCAGACGCCCAAGAACGCGGGGGGCCTTCCGGCCAACCAGCCACCCCACTACAGAAGATTGCCCAAAAAAAAGAAGGCTGTAAAGTTGTAAACTTTTAAAGTGCTGTGCTTAAAGTGCTGTGTGGCATTTTCCTTCCCTCCTCCACCACCCCTCCTGGGCTACCTTGGTAGTCATCCCCCCATTTGTGTGATGAATGAATAAAGAATGCATGAATGTGAAGCAACAATGACTTTATTGCCTCTGCAAGCGGTGATTGAAGGGAGGAAGGGCGGGTGGTTAGCTTACAGGGAAGTAGAGTGAACCAAGGGGCGGGGGGTTTCATCAAGGAGAAACAAAACAGAACTTTCACACCGTAGCCTGGCCACTCATGAAACTGGTTTTCAAAGCTTCTCTGATGCGTACCGCGCCCTCCTGTGCTCTTCTAACCGCCCTGGTGTCTGGCTGCACGTAACCAGCAGCCAGGCGATTTGCCTCAACCTCCCACCCCGCCATAAACGTCTCCCCCTTACTCTCACAGATATTGTGGAGCACACAGCAAGCAGTAATAACAGTGGGAATATTGGTTTCGCTGAGGTCTAAGCGAGTCAGTAAACTGCGCCAGCGCGCCTTTAAACGTCCAAATGCACATTCTACCACCATTCTGCACTTGCTCAGCCTGTAGTTGAACAGCTCCTGACTACTGTCCAGGCTGCCTGTGTACGGCTTCATGAGCCATGGTATTAAGGGCTAGGCTGGGTCCCCAAGAATACATAGGCATTTCAACATCCCCAACAGTTATTTTCTGGTCTGGGAATAAAGTCCCTTCCTGCAGCTTTTGAAACAGACCAGAGTTCCTGAAGATGCGAGCATCATGTACCTTTCCCGGCCATCCCACGTTGATGTTGGTGAAACGTCCCTTGTGATCCACCAGAGCTTGCAGCACTATCGAAAAGTACCCCTTGCGGTTTATGTACTCAGTGGCTTGGTGCTCCGGTGCCAAGATAGGGATATGGGTTCCGTCTATAGCCCCACCACAGTTAGGGAATCCCATTGCAGCAAAGCCATCCACTATGACCTGCACATTTCCCAGGGTCACTACCCTTGGTATCAGCAGATCTTTGATTGCGTGGGCTACTTGCATCACAGCAGCCCCAACAGTAGATTTGCCCACTCCAAATTGATTCCCAACTGACCGGTAGCTGTCTGGCGTTGCAAGCTTCCACACGGCTATCGCCACTCGCTTCTCAACTGTGAGGGCTGCTCTCATCTTGGTATTCATGCACCTCAGGGCAGGGGAAAGCAAGTCACAAAGTTCCATGAAAGTGCCCTTACGCATGCGAAAGTTTCGCAGCCACTGGGAATCGTCCCAGACCTGCAACACTATGCGGTCCCACCAGTCTGTGCTGGTTTCCCAAGCCCAGAATCGGCATTCCACAGCATGAACCTGCCCCATTAGCACCATGATGCATGCATTGGCAGGGCCCATGCTTTCAGAGAAATCTGTGTCCATGTCCTGATCACTCACGTGACCGCGCTGACGTCGCCTCCTCGCCCGGTATCGCTTTGCCCGGTTCTAGTGCTGCATATACTGCTGGATAATGTGTGTGGTGTTTAATGTGCTCCTAATTGCCAAAGTGAGCTGAGCGGCCTCCATGCTTGCCTTGGTATGGCGTCTGCACAGAAAAAAGGCGCGGAACCATTGTCTGCCGTTGCTCTGACGGAGGGAGGGGCGACTGACGACACGGCTTACAGGGTTGGCTTCAGGGAGCTAAAATCAACAAAGGGGGTGTCTTTACATCAAGGAGTATTTCAGGCAGGACTTCACGGAGGGTTCCAATAAGAAATGGTGCACCTACGTTATTGTTCTTATTGGAACGAGGAGGTTAGCCTGGCCTCTGATTGATACATGGCTAGATTTACCTCGCTGCACCTTCTCTGTGAGTGACTGCAGTGTGACCCAGAGGAATGAGTCCCCTAAACAGGGGAGGAGGCAAATGAGTACAAAACAAATCTGGTCTATTTCTTGTTTTGATCCACTCCATCTATCTTTTACATCTTTGGCTGGCAGCAGACGGTGCAGAAGGACTGCATGCCATCCACATCTCATGGCTGCTCGGCAGAAGATGGTACAGTACGACTGCTAGCCATCCTCATCTCTTGCCTGCCCGGCAGAAGATGGTACAATACGACTGCTAGCAATCCTCATCTCTTGTCTGCCCGGCAGAAGATGGTACAGTACGACTGCTAGCAGTCCGTATCGCCTGCTCGCTCACCATAAGACGGTTCAATAGGACTGACTGCAGGACTAAAGAGAATGACCTGGTCAAGTCACTCCAAATTTAGTCCCTGCACCCATGTCTGCCCAGGCGCTCCCAGCCGACGTGGCCAGGAGCACCTCGGACACGACGAGGACGGCTACCAGTCGTACTGCACCGTCTGCTGCCAGAAGGCAATGGGTTGCTGCTACTGTGTAGCAAAGCCGTATCGCGTCTGCCAGCACCCAGGAGACATAGGGTGACCGTTACCTGAGCGGGCTCCATGCTTGCCGTGGTATGGCGTCTGCACAGGTAACTCAGGAAAAAAGGTGCGAAACGATTGTCTGCCCTTGCTTTCACAGAGGGAGGGAGGGAACAGGGGCCTGACGATATGTACCCAGAACCACCCGCGACCATGTTTTAGCCCCATCAGGCATTGGGATCTCAACCCAGAATTCCAATGGGCAGCGGAGACTGCGGGAACTGTGGGATAGCTATCCACAGTGCAATGCTCCGGAAGTCAACTCTAGCCTCGGTACTGTGGAAGCACTCTGCCGAGTTAATGCACTTAGAGCATTTTCTGTGGGGACACACACACTCGAATATATAAAACTGATTTCCAAAAATCAGACTTCTATAAATTCGACCTTATTCCGTAGTGTAGACATACCCTTAGACAGACAGACACTTATGCCTAATTGCAAAAAAAAAAAAAAAAAAAAACAACCAAAACACAAGTTACTTAGCTGGGTTATTTCAACTCAAAAAAATGTAAAACAATGAAATGAAGTTCTTGAAGAAGAAAATAATTACCACCATTTAGGCAATGTTAGACTAGCATTTAAATGTAACATTTTTCAAGATGAAATATTACACAAAAAAAGATACAAAAGAAGACATAGCAAGTAGAAAAACATTTTAAAGGCACTTATGCTAGGTAGACAGTAGAACTTAACCCATCTTCTTTTATCATCTTCATCTTTGATGTTATCAAATTCATCAGTATCACCTCCTTCCTCTTTGATGAATATTGTTTTCCTTCTCTAATCTTAAATTGTAATACATGGTCACCAGAGTCCCAGCAATGGAGGTCTTCAATATAACTGTGTTCTTTTAATGGGTAAGCTGTTTTCATTCAACTGTGGGGATTGTACTCCACACGGTATTACAACTGAAGAGGCTGCTTTCTGCTTTATAATTTGCTCCCTTCGACAAACTGGTTGTTCATTTGTACAGCCTTTAAAATGGCAACAGCCACTATGAGGTCACAAGCTGAATCCAATTCATCATCAAAAAGGTCTTGGTCATGGAAGAGTGAATCAAGAATGTAGGCTGTATTATTTGTGGGAGTGATCATTTTATTTTATCCATGCTGTTTTACCTATTATATTTTTCTCTTCAGTTTTTGTAAGTGGATGGAATTCTGTAATCTCACAAATACCTATTTTAGCATCAAGCAACTTGTTCTTGGCATCAGACAACACAGAACTATCATATTCCATATTCTGAATGGAACTAAGTTCAAGAATCCAAAGAAATGGTCCTAAGAATGTTAAAGCTGATTACTCTGGGGCAATACACAGCCAGCTCTTCAACTGCAGCTGACTCAAGAGCCATATTTGAAGATCTTTGAGACAGTTAATGGAAAGTATGACAAGGCTTACTCAGTGCAGATGAAATTGAGTGCTGTACTGAATGACACTCAAAAAAATGGCTACTGGTACTTGTATTGAAAAAAATTGACAATACTTTTCACTTTTGACACATGTCAAGAGGAAGCTGTCAGACCTGCTACATTTCCAATGAAAAGCTGCATTGTATGGGCACACAACACCTTAGGTGTGCATATTCATTTATCATTAAAGCCTAAACACAGCTCATATTAGCCACATCGTTGGTCACAATGAAAATAAAAGATAGGAAACAGAGTAGGAATAAATGGTCAGTTTTCAGAATGGAGAAAGTTAACTAGTGGTGTCCCCAGAGGTCTGTACTGGGACTAGTCCTATTCAACATATGCATAAATGATCTGGAAAAAGGGATAAACAGTGAGGTGGCAAAATTTTCAGATGTTTTCTAAGACCCAGGGAGACTGTGAAGAGCTACAAAAGGATCTCTCAAAACTGGGTGACTGGACAACAAAATGGCAGGTGAAATTCAATGTTGATAAATGCAAAGTAATGCACATGGGAAAACAGAATCCCAACTATACATATGAAACGATGGGGTCGAGATTAGCTGTTACCACTCAAGAAAGATCTTGGAGTCATTGTGGATAGTTCTCCTAAAACATCCACTCAATATGCAGCAGCAGTCAAAAAAGCTAACCATGTTGGGAATCATTAAGAAACGGATAGAGAATAAGAGAAAATATATTGCCTCTGTATAAATCCATGGTACGCCCACATCTTGAAGTTTATGACACCCTCATTGGGAATATTGCTCCATTAATCAGACACTAGACACATGTGAGGAGCTTGCACAATAAGAACACCAACTCTCTTTCACATCATCCACTTCACCAATCAGAAGACTTACTGTAGGCCATTTCTTTCTTGGTAGTTAGTAAATTGGAACAACTTATGGGAAAAAAACATCAAGCATATAAGGATTTTCAACTATATGAAATGGCTTATTGCTGGCAGAAGTATATCTAGCAAATGTGTGGTGTCAAGTTAGTTTTTTCGGTCATTGGCACACTCTATCCAAAAACCTTTTAATACCCATTTGATGAACATCTGAGGACCTTCCAGGAGTAAGAGATTTTAATGCTGAAGCAGCTAGAGTAGCAAAACTCTTATTAGCCCATATCACTCTTCATCAAAAGACTGACAGCATCATCACGAAACATGAAGATGAAGCAGAAGGGGGATGCACAGAAGAAAACTTTTGTGCAGACCAGTTCTCCCTTTCTTGCTGTTTGACTGCAGTAGTCTATCTTTGACAGTATCTGAATACATTACAAGAATTCAAAAAATGTTTGTCCATTCTAACTACACATCACACACACAGAAGAACAGAACTAATTTCCTCATATTCAGGTCTAGTAAAAAAATCCAAACAAAGGATATTGGCTTCCACTGACTGCATAATTTATGCACTGTACTGTGTGTTTCACTACTTCTGGAATGCTCTCTAGATTATGAAGTTTCTCTTTTATTTCAGTAAACCAGCAGCATTCAGTTCTATTTTTAACTGCTGCTCTTCCAGAAGAACACAGCCAATCAAAAGCTTCAGGCATGCTGCCCCAGAATCCCAGATTACATGGAAAGGGAGAGGGCATGCAGTCCCTCCATCCTGCAGCAAACACAATGGACTCAGCAGCACCAAGAAGGAGGGGGCTTTACCGACATTTAATGTCACACTTTCATTGCCATTTAACTTTTCATGTTCGCAGCAAGGTTTGGCTGGGGATAAATGTGTATGGAGGAAGGAAGGTCATGAAGGAGATTTTTGGTAAAGGCGAGGAATGGGGGTTTATTTACAGGAGTATTTAATATGGGTTGTTTGCTTTGTTGAGGGTGGTGGTGGTGTGTGCGGGGTTAATAGCTGTGATGACTTTTGTTTAAGGGAGAAGCTTAATGGCTGTATATCTTTGCTCTTGGAGTTGGGGGGAAGAGGTTTAATGATTGTTAGGTCATCTGAAACTAAGCTCTTAAAGGGTGTCAATTTCTTTAATGTACTTTCTAAACCATCATGTACACTGATGGGCTCATACACAAATATATTACTTACACACAAAATGTTTGGCTGGAATCTTTCAGAGCAATTAAGATGCTCAACTTGCAATTAGTTCACCTTTTTCCCCCAACAGGTGGCATTAGCATGTAGTAAAGTGAGCGATCAAGATATTTAAATAGGCTTGCTAACAGATGGCACCATTATGCAATCAAAAAACAAAGACTGTCACCTACATCAGGGCATTCTTGCTGGAATATCTGACAATATTTTACTATAGGTCAACACATGGTTAATTGACATTATCTGACTGGTCAACTGACTGGCTTGCGACAGTGATCCTATCCACATAAGTGCAAACTGATCTCAATGAGAATTTACATACATAAAATCAAGATGAAGTTAATTCATGAGGAGCTGGGAGGCAGATGTAGTACATTACTTCATTGGTGGCTTTGACTTCTAAACGGTGAATTATGGAGAAAAATTAAATCCTTAGGATCACAAAAGTAAACCAAAACCTAAAGATGTATTCAATAGTCTTCCACCTACCACACCAGGAGTCAGATATGCTGGGAATTATGTACTCCATTATGTGCGCCAAAACAAAAACAAACAAACAAAAAGTCATTGCACCCTATGTTCTTCAGTGATATGATTATAGCATCTGGGTAACACCCACTAGACCAGATAGAGGGTGGGGAAGGGCCTGTTCAGAGCAACGGGCCATTAGGAAATCAAGAGGCCTTAGGAGAAGCTTATCCCCCACCTCGTGAGCCTTCCTGAGAAGGCTACAGAGATCCTGTAAGTAATGGCTGCTTTGACGCTACAAAGCTATGTGACCAGGCCACATGATGCTAGACTCCATCTTGCGATGTCCATATTTTTTAAAAACTGGTCTGGGCACCAAGTTTTGAAACAAAGGGATGCCGCCATATGCTAAATCTACATAAGGCAGGGAGTGACATCATCTGTGGTTCTTCTCCCCCCACACAAGAAACACGTGAGGAACAAAGATTGATCTGGGGGGAAGTGCTGGATCCAGGCTAAAGGGATTTCTACCCTGTATATGAAACACCTGGGGATTCCAAGCTGCAAAGCAAGTGTAGCTTTGTGCCTTAAGAATCTACAAGTCTGCCTGTACCATCAGTTACGGTGAGAGTCTGCTATTCATATTCAATCTATTTACTATATTAAGCTTAGCTTGCATTTTTTGTTTATCTGCTAGGTAATTTGCTTTGATCTGTTTGTTATTATTTATAATCACTTAAAAATCTATCTTCTGCAGTTAATAAACTTGTTTTTGTTTTAATCTAAACCAGTGAGCTTTGACTGGAGTGCCTGGGGAAAATCTCTGCTTTGTTACCACAAGTGTGCATTGTCCTCTTCACATTGGGGGAGAGGCAGAAGGGGTATTAAACCCATCTACTGGCCAGATTTGACCAGGGCAGGATGGTGCTACTCTAGGGTCCTAGGTTGGGAAGCTGGTGGTTAGAGAGTCTGAGTGTAACTGCAGGTGGGTGTGTGCCTTTCTGTGTGAATGCTGGAGAAAGTGCAGGCTGGAGGGCGTTGCAACTTGTCACAGCAGTACAGTGTAAAAGGGAGCACAGGCTGGTGGTTCAAGAGAGCTTAGTGGTACCCCAGTTCCAGGTGGCACCCTGGGGGGAACCTGTCACAACATGAAATTGGAAAAATCCATGAGCTGATTTTAATCAACAAGGTGCAAAATTTTGGGGAGTTTGTACTTTCACAAAAGATTATCAAAGCTATTCCAGCCAGGGTATATTTTAAAGGGCTCTGAAGGATGGTATATGCAATGTTGCCAAATCTTACAATTTTACAAGTTTCACAATGTTTGGTGTTTCCAAGACTCAGTTCCTGGAGTCATGTAACTCGGGAAGAATCCTAGGTTTCATAAAAAGGGAAATGTGTAGCACTCATGATCATGGAGAAAAAAACAAAAAACGTTTAGAACGTGAACCTTAGGTGGTCAAAAGAATGGGAAAACAACAAAGTAAATAAAAAGAATCCAAATCATGATCTTGGAGGGCTTGAATCATGATTTTTGAATGCTTGAGATGGCAATATTGTACCAGCAAGTGGTTAAAATGTGCACCTCTGCTCATTCAATTATTGCTTTGCTTTTTAATAAAAAAATGCAACTTCTCTTGAAAAAAATCTCCACTGCAAGATCTAGACATTCACACAGTATACATTTCATGGTGATGGTGTTACCATGCTTAATATCATTAGTGATCAAAAGCCACCTAAGTTCCAGTCTTGTGTTCCATTTTATTTACCAGGTTTTCCCTCTTCCTACTTTATCAAGTAATACAAACCGATGTAGCATAGAAGTTGTTACCTTGGGGAATGAGTTTAAATTTCACAATTTTCTATTTTTTAACTGTTTGAAAATGTTCAGTACTGCTGCAGGTTAGCCTTCTCTCCCCTGCTGTGCTGAATCAAAAACACAAGCAGCCATCGTGACAAGCAGGAAGCACTACTTCCTAATATATCAGTGCAGCAGGGAAGTGCTACACAAGCCACAATGCAAATGAAACTATGCTACTCATTCCCTACTGAAAGTGTGCTTTAAACACTCATTTAACACTGGCAAGAATGAGGCATGGTCTACTCTAGAAACCATATACCTATGTTTCTCCGCAGTGTGAAAAATCCCCCCGCCCCCCAAGAGATGTAGTTATATCAAACTAATCCCCAGTGAAGCCACTGCTAGGTCAATGGATGAATTCTTCTGTTGACCTAGCAAGCGTATCTCAAGGAGATGGATTACCTATGCTGACGAGAGAACTCCTTCTGTCAGCAAAGCCAGTGTCTATACGGAGATGCTACAGCAGTGCACCTGTAGCGTTTTAAGTGTAGACGTACCCTTAGATACAAGGCTCAAAGGGAAAGTAGTGAAAATTTAAAGAGTAGAGGAAAAAGGGAGATGAGATAAAGAGGGAGAAAAAGCAATGGATTATTCAGGGAGACCGAAGAGTAGCTCTGTATGTTCCATTTACTTATAACACAAGAGCAAAACAGAGAAGTATGCAGGCCAGCATGTGTTTTGCTGCTCAGGCTTCGGCTTCCCCCACCCCACCTCGAGGTGATGGGGCTCAGGCTTCTCCTCCCCTACCCCCCGCACATCAGTGGGACTCTGGCTATAGTCCCGCCTCTTGGGGTCACATAGTAATTTCTGTTGTCACCATTGTCATGGTGCAATGAAGTTTGAGAACCACTGCTCTAATTTTATTATTTTCTTCCAAACTCAAATTTTAAGGTTTTTTTGTATGCATCCTGTGGTAAAGTAAAGTACCGATCCACCTGCTGTTTGCTATTTTACAAATTCAATTGCTCTACACAAGCCAAAGCTGAATCTACACAACTATGAACCATTCCTTTGAACTGCTTTGATTGTTTGTAATGATTTACATGACAAAGGGGCTGGGATAATTTAGCAAGACACCTGGAGAAATATAAGCAGTATATTTTCTGACCTTAAAAAAAGAAGGCTTTTTCTGTTTGTGTTTCTCTGGCAGGTTTCTTAAGGTTTGCCTTGGTATCATTTAACATCAAGTACAGAAAGAGAGTGCACAGCTGTGATAACTGATTAAGAATGGAAGGGAAAAAAAAGCCAACATGGCCGAAATGCCAAAAGCACCTGCTGATCTGTGCTCAACATCATAGTTTTAATTCCTCTAGTATTATTGCTATATTTCTATTAGCCATGTAAGAAACTCACAAAGTAATGTAAACATTAAAATCTGTAGATTAGCTATAGTTAAACTTAGAAAGGCAAAAGTCCAAATTGCTTTTAGAAAAAATTTTAAGCAATTATAATGTATGTGAAGCAATTAAGCAACAGTGAAAGTCTGAGAAGGAAAATAAGGAAGACAACACTGACACTTGTGGTCATTTCTAGATTTCAGTTTTTCATTCAGTTAAGAAAATACTTGTGACACTAAATTATGCACCTGTGTTCTGAGCATAAAATAAACCACAAGTAAAACACTGCAACACTGGCTACACTACAAACTGGATAATTTCTTTATTTAAAACAAAGAACAGTTATTAGTATATGAATAAATGTTTATATGCAGAGAGTTTAAGATACAGAATCGTCTCTAACTTAATTAGAACTAAAGAGAATTAAATAAATATATTTCTGAAAAACAGTTACACCTGTGTAAGTAAATAAGTACCAGAACGGGAAAAACAATGTCTATAGATCTAGGGACTGAATTGTTCATAAGATTCAACTAAGGCCAAAACAATCAACTTGAAAACTATGCCATTTGCTATATTTAAATTGTTCATTGTAATATGCTGAAAACTCTACAACATATACATTTTGGAATAGAATCATCGCACATACAGCTCTGCAGCGCAACTTCAGCCTTTTCAGCCACATACACCTGGATTTAGAAGCTGAACTATTCCATTCTCAAAGCTGTCTATTCCATACATTCCACATACAGACTTGCACAGCCATTTTATTATGTTTTAACAGCTATCAGTATTTAATTGCATGACAGAAGTGTTTTAACCCAAAACATAATTTAACAGAAGTAAAAACAAAGTATACAAAATGATTCTAAATTATGCTGTGCTATGCAGCAGCATGCAAAGTAAAGCAGTTAAAATTAAGAAGCAGAAGTATACTGCAAGTTAAATGTTCAGATGGGTAGCCAGGAATATGAGCGAAGTAACATTGATGGCCATAAAGCCACAAGTTCGAAAATGTGCCCATATTTTTTTTTTGTTTGACAGAAACATTTCAAACTTTTCAATAAAGATGCACAAACGTTTCTGACAGTACACCTAGGCCAGAGACGCCATATTCACTCCAAAGTTAAGTGGGCTCTGTTTTGCCCACACACCAGCAGGCCGCAGGCCAAAGGCTGCCGATCCCTGATCGACAGACACCACCACCAAGCGACTGAAACACTGATCAAAGGCGAGAGCCTGACTGAAAGGCAACCAGCCAGCCTGTGGTGAGAAGCATCTAAGTTTGTAAGGGCACTGAAAGTGTGAAGATCAGCTTTAAAAGCAAAGAGCATTCTTTTCATTTGACCAAATCCGACTTGTTGTGCTTTGACTTCTAATCACTGAAAATCTCTCTTTTGTAGTAAATAAATTTGTTTGTTTATTCTACCTGAAGCAGTGTATTTGGTTTGAAGCATGTCAAAGACTCCCCTTGGGATGACAAGCCTGATGCATGTCAAGTTCTCACCCATAAGCAATATGCCACCCATAACCATTAAGTGGTCACTAACCAAAAACAAAATAAAAATTTAGCCTTCATAAGTGGACTTCTTATAATTTTTGTATATATCTTAATAAAGCATTTACAGACAAATACTGGGATCATCGTGCATTATAGCACTTAGGCACATATTGGAATACATAGCCTTTCATAGATTGTTTTGCCATGCCCAAAACAACAAATGAAAATAAATAAAAACAGTAAATGGATTTTAGTGAGCTATCCTACACTTGCTCCTCCACTTCAGATAAGTCCATTTCTTCCAAGCATGCAGTTTAACATCAGCAAAATTCAAAAAAAAAAAAAAAAAAAAAAAGCAGCAGCCTTCAGGTGGATATTCAAAAGCATTGCTTATGTAAATCACTATCACTAAATTAACTACATGAATTCTTTTTGATTTTCCAGGAAATACTTCAGAAAACAGCAGGTTGGCTTTCAACCGGTCATATTTGGTGTAATCTGTTACTACACATATACAAACTATGGGCTTGACTACACTTACAGCACCGCAGTGGTGCTGCTGCAGTACTTAGTGAAGATGCTACATTAGAACCTCAGAGTTACAAACGCAGAGTTACGAACTGACCAGTCAACCACACACCTCATTGGAACCAGAAGTATGCAATCAGGCAGCAGCAGAGACAAAAGAGAGTAAATACTGTACAGTACTGTGTTAAACTACTAAAAAAATAAAATAGACAGGGAAAGTAGTATTCTTCTTCTGCATAGTAAAATTTCAAAGCTGTATTCAGTCAATATTCAATGTAAAGAACAACCATAATGTTTTGTTCAGAGTAACGAACATTTCAGAGTTACGAACACTCTCCACTACCAAGGTGCTCATAAATGAGGTTCTACTGTACCTACACCGACAGAAAAGGTGTAGTTAATCCACCTCAGAGAGGAGGTAGCTACGTCGACCTGCTTTCTACACTAGGGGTTAGGTTGGTATAGCTGCATTACACCAGGGGGTGGATTTTCACTCCCCTAAGTAATAGTTAAACTGATGTAAGGTGGTAGTGTAGACCAAGCCTTAATATATTTAAGTTTTGGAAGAAGGGGAGGATGAGTTGTATATGTCCCAAAGTTTGAACAGACACGTCAGTAGACAGGCAGGAGGAATACACACTTTTCTCAATACTGATTCTTAATTATTTATAGTGCACTTTGGGCAGTATAGTTACTGCCTACAATTACTCACCCTTTTGGTTTTTTAAAATCACTATTTTAGACCAAAGCAGATACAAGTCTTTACCAATATACAGTAACTCCTCACTTAACTTTGTCCTGGTTAACGTTGTTTCATTGTTACATTGCTGATCAATTAGAGAACATACCCGTTTAAAGTTGCGCAATGCTCCCTTATAATGTTGTTTGGCAGCTGCCTGCTTTGTCCACTGCTTGCAGAAAGAGCAGCCTGTTGCAGCAAGCTGGTGGGGGCTTGGAACCAGGGTGGACTGGCAGCTCCCCCATCAGCTCCACTAAGTTCCCTGTGCAGCAGCCGCCCAGCAGGCTATCAAGTGCCAGGCAGTTCAGCTGTCCAGACCCCCTCTGCCGTGGAGCTGCTCCCGGGAGCCTCCTGCTTGCTGTGCAGGGGGAGGGGGAGAAGAGAAGAGAAGAAGAAGGGTATTGTCAGAGTGTCCCGCTCCCCATACTCATGTACCCCGTGTTCACAGAGCGGGGGAGGAGGGGACAACAGGGCTCAAGACGGAGGGAGCTTCCTAGCACTAGCTGCTGTCTCAACTTGCCGATCTACTTTAAAAGGCAGTATACTTAGGGTGGGGTCAGCATACTTGAAGGGGCAACGCGCGCGACACACACAACGTGTGTTCTCTGTCTCTCTCTGCCATGCTGTCTCTCCTCCCTCCATTCCTGTTGCCTTGTAGAGTGTGAGGCTACATTAACAACATGTTGACCCTTGAGGGCTCAGCTGAATGCTAGTTCATCATTTAGCAGTAAGGCTTTCTCTGGGAAATATCCCACCCTCTTACTCCACCACCTCAACCAAGCTTCACAATCATCATTGTGCACAGTATTAAATTGTTTAAAACTCTGTGTGTGTGTGTGTGTGTGTGTGTGTGTGTGTGTGTGTGTGTGTAGTCTTGTCTGGTGAAAAAAAGTTTCCTGGAACCTAACCCCTCCCTCCCCCATTTACATTGATTCTTATGGGGAAATTGGATTCTCTTAACATCGTTTCGCTTAAAGTAGCATTTTTCAGGAAAATAACAACAATGTTAAGCGAGGAGTTACTGTATAGTACCTCAAAGAGGGTAACAGGTTTACACAAATTGTAATTAGGATTGGAAATATAGACTGAAAAAAGGTCATCCTAATTAACATGTTGGACTTCTATACGTTGATATTTTGGTAAAAAAAGGTATATCTCCGATTAAATCGTTTTTGGAAGTTATCAGAACATGCAGCTGGAACAGTAAACCACATTGACTGCACCTGGGGAAGCATCAATTGTTATTTAATTTCCATTACAGCAGGTACTTGCCCAGTGCACTACACAAGTCAGAGGTAGCATATAATATGGTAGTCCAATGAAGAAATTCTCAATCTTAGTCAATGGCTAGTCCCATTAGAAGAGTTTCAGAAATGAAAAATCAGTGGACCGTTTTCAAAGGACGAGATGGATAAATGCTCAAATATTCATTCTTCAGTACAATTGTGTTCCCCATAATTGAGTAAAATCTTTGGAGTTTTTGCAGTTCTGCATCTACTGCATACATCACATAATTTACTATGATACTTTACTATGATACAGCCATAAAAGGACCTGGTTGTTGAAATGAGAGAAAATAAAATTTAATGCAAGTTGTATTAAAGAATATCAAGGCAAATTATATAGCTTAGACATTTCAAAAGAAGAAAAAAAATATAAAAATATCAGGGTCTCTTACAATCATTCAACTTTCCTATTTCTTCAATGCTGAACTTTGTGACTTCTACCAATGAAGGAAACCACTAACGGCTGAATGCCTTGGTATTTGTAGATTAGCTGCTGCCAACTGCTTTGACTAAATTAAGATCATGAAGAGGAGTTTCCACATGAGCAGTCATGGGTGTAGGGAATAAAGGTGGGGGCATTCTATTTTTATTTTATTATAATATAGTAGGACATATGTCCTATTTTACACGGAATAACCAGGCATGTTCACAGAGCAGTGAAGGGGTTAACCAAAGCTAACATATTTAAAAGCTTATAGCTTTTATCCTCTGCAGAAGTATACCCAGAATAAGAAAATGTAATGTCTAACAAAAAAAACATTAGAGAATTGTAAGTTATGGCACTAAAGATAAGGCAGTACAATTTGAAAAACAAACTGAATCATTCATTTAATAATCATCCCATTTTCATATTATTCACTCAGCACTACACTTGTACTGAATAAGTATCATTTATCAAACAGAAGTAAAAACCTGTAAGCTTTCTGGCTGCCTTAGGATTTAGTCAAAATGAATGCAAACAATCACGTGGGAGTCAACCAAGCAATGACGTTAAATTCTGCTCTGTCAGAAGACAGCATCTGTCAAAGCCCACATTTAAACTGCTGCCTGCCTGTGCAGCAGCTGAAGAACTATGGAATAGATTTTATAAACCAAAACCCTTAGATAAAATTCTCAAAACCTTTTCAGTTACTGCCTAGCAACAAAGGAGGAAGGAAGGACGGATGGACGGAAGAGATAAATCCCATTATTGAATGCAACTGAACCACTACACTCTAGCACTTGCTGCTTAACATTATCGCTAGAAATATGGATACTGAGACGAGAATACAGCACTGCATTGTCCGACAAGGGAAATGCCAGATGTAAAAGCTTCAATGCATCAATTGTCAGGAGCAGACAACCCTCCTCGGAACACAAGCAAGAGCTACTGTTCTTTTGTTTGAAAGATGAACAAAAGACCCCAAGAAATGGACACTTATAAGCAAAGAAGGTAACACAGCAACGAGCAGACAGATGGACAAACTGGATACCGTGAAAAGCAATCGCAGGAAGCAGACGTTTGGGGGATGTGCGCATGTTCGATAGCATCTTTTTTGCTGAAGTGATGCGTGCCAAAACTATTTTCAGTGGCAATAATCCTCTCAACATAAATGTCCTAACCAAGGAAGGTATGTCTAAAGCATGTGTGAGATATTCATTCAATTGTCTATTACCTTTGCATCCTATAGGTATAGATCACTGCCAGCCTATAGTTCCCAGAGATAACATTTCCATGAACAGTGGAAAAAGAATTCCAGCAGTTCCTCCCCCCCAGCACCCACACAACAGAGAACAAATGTCACTACTGCTTTACTTCTTAGTTAAATATGTTTCTCACAGTCAACTGAGGGTTAAGGGTAGGGAAGAGGGATTATGGGGATAATGTAGCTATCTGTGGTTATTGTATTTGAGAAATTAAACTTAAAAACCTCTTGTTTTAAAAAAAAAAATCAGTTAACCATCCTCTCAAACTAGGTCAGATTTAATCCTTATCTGAAGTAATCTTAAAGCCCTGGTAAAATGGCTGTGTGTGACACACACTGAGAGCCCTGAACCGTCAAAACAGACCATGCAGTCAAATTACATTAGTTAAGTAGTACCTTCAATCCTTTTTGAATTTTCTATATAGTGCTCTTAAACACAAACAAAACATCAGATTAAATATTATCAGCATGCCTAATTTAGGACTAAAAAAGCATGCAAAAGAATGGACACGATTTAATCTACCAGAAGTACAATTAACCACCACATTTACAAGTAGTATCAGGCTCCACTGAGATCCCCAAAGGAAACCTTAATATACTGGTATCACTCAAGATGGTGAGCATATAATTTACATCATGCCATCGTTACAAGTTATCTGCTTCATATGTAACACATTAATTGTTTAACTCTGACTATAAAAAAAGGCACCATGATAGAAATGATTGAAAATCAGTTTACCTATTGTTTAGCTCGGTAACCTTAAAATACTTTATTGATAAAAAACGAAGAGGAATCTCAGGAATATCTGAAATAAAAATAAAAGACCTGAATCTATAACAATCTTATAGAGCTACAGAGTGAACATCCTTATCTGCAAAATCTAACAATAAAACATGATAAATGATTAAAGAGTGTTATATAGAAGTGCTTACTTTGTCCCAGGTAATTCTAACATATGATAAAACTAATGCAACTGTAGACAAAGTCTGCATGTCTAATTTAACAAAAGATACAGCAAGATGATGTAACTTGAAAACTGAGTGGCACCTTGAAAAAACAAAACACAACTCGTGTATTAAATCTGTCCAAAACACTAATTTTGTAAAAGATTCACTGAAAAAAAAAAGTAACAGCAGCAAATGTGCCAATGAGTGATGGTTAATTTTGTGAATTTCATTATTTAAAATTATTGGATTTTAACAAACAGAAAAGAAACATCAGTTTGAGCATAGTCCATTTTGTGAAAAGGATTAATGCAGTTAATATGTCAACACAGATATTAGGCCCTGCATAAAGTGCTTAAACCCTGCTGCTATTTACCACCAGTACACCAATTCTCAGGCTGCCTTCACAACTTTTCCCTCTAATTAAGGGTTTACCCACACAGAGCTAATCAAAATATGAAAATCCAGGATGTATAAATGCAGAGCTGAAACTAAAGCTTCAATCTGCAGAGCCATAATTATTGAGCACTACTGGAAATAGGAGCTGAAACACAAGCAGGGCAAAGACCAAAAATAAAACATTCAAGAGGCATTCTACAGTTGAACTTGGTCTATTCACAATACATCAATCACTGCACATTCAAGTGTTGAGAAACAAATAGAGCTTTTATAAATAATATGCTTAAAATGCACAGCTGCATACTATAGCATTCAAAGGACAAGGTGACTATTCGACTCTCTAGGTAGGTTTAGTCCCACTTATCAGTAACACAGGATGTGTTAATTCTAAGCTTTTTAAAAAATACAGCTTAATATTACTGACTGAACAAGTGTTTGATAATACTCTACCTAATAAAACAGTCAAGTGGCAGGAAACAAATCCATTAATGCTTTTCATAATGTACACTGCCAACTTCTCACAGTCTGTTAAACATTAGACAAATTTTATTAGGTAATACAATCTGTCACTTTTTCTTCTCCAAAAAAGGACAATTACTATACTTAGAGATAAAATTCTTAATTTCCTTCACGCATTTTAAAATGTTTTGAACTACAATTACAAATGACATAATGAAGACATCAAGTTTTAATTTAGTCTTCCAGTAAATATTTCCACAAGCCTAGAGAAGACATTTTTAAATACAAGAAATATTATACAATTTTTGAATATACGATTTTATGAACATCCATGACAAGAAACATTTGAAGAAATCACCTCATTTTTTTGAAGTTTTGAGTTGAGGATAGGCTTAGCATATTAAGAAATTTAAACAGACCACATAAGCATGCAGACTCTAAATAAGCTTCAACTTTTAAAATCCTCTATTCCTATATTTTCTTGTGAAAATTAATTCAAAACAAGTTTTCAGAAGTTTGTTGTACATGAAATAGTCTTCAGTACTTTCAAGTTCCTCTAACTAAAAATGGGTGCACAGAAAAAAGTTACATCAATTAAACATTGAAATATTATTTCATAGTTACAGCTACCAAAGTAAAATTCACTGAAATCTTTTGCATTTAATAAGAGGAAGTTGTAGTAGTGGAGTTATTCAGTGTGTCTACAAAGTTAAACTGAACTGCAGTTGCTATCCTTCATTCAGCTTTTCAAGAAATTCTGTATTTTACCTTTCTGAAATCTATAAGAGCCTACATACATATGTAATGGAGTGACAATGTTTTACCATATATATCCCTGCCCTCAGAAGCGGACATTAAATATTCATTGAACTGAGAGATGTTGGCTGAACCGACATTTGAAGTAAGACTGTTGTATTTGCTTTCATGTAAAATTTTTCAAAACTGAAACCACTGATTTTTCACATAAAATGCACTGTCAGCGTTATATATTTCTCTCTCTCTCACACACACACACCCCCACAACCCCCCAAGTTCATGAATAGGCAGATCAGCTCAAAATTAAATCCTGAGGGATTTATTTCCTCCTACACAGACAATTTCATGTTAGTTCTCAAATTAAATATTTTTATCACTTACAACTTTAACCTCCATGTTAGAGATATGCATTGTGTACATTCTAAAATAGTTTTAGAGGCAGCTCAGTATCAAGTAAATGACATGAGCCACTAAATTTCAACTTCAGACAAAACTATTTCAACTCAGTGGGTTTAGGCACTGCATACAATAGTAGAAAATGTTCATATAGAAGAGTTGAATATATCACTGAGCAAATATTTTACTGTTTCAGAAGCAGAATTTTGGAACTGTACAGCCTTTTCAGATATATTTACATTGTTAAAAATCATGGTTAAAATCCCCACTTACTTGCTCCTCCTAGTGGAGGTTAATAAGATAGACAAACTATAGCTTTCATTCAGTAAGATAATACTTCCAGCACTGTATCCAAATATTCTGAATGAGCTTTCCTCTGCATAAAGATATATTCATTTTTTCCACTTTAAATTTAGTTTGACATATGGCCACTTTTTAAAAAATTCTACATCAAGTTTTTAGAATCATTTTTATTTTTTCTGCATGTTTCGGGCACTGGCTATATATACACACACACACACACACACACACACGTGTTTGTGGGAGTAAGTAAAGATTTTTAATCGCTAACCATAGTATGATTTAATAAATTATCTCTGTGCCAACCTTTCAAATTACATCTTTACAGTTTAAATCTTGTAATTATCCATGTAACATGTCACTACCTTTTTTAAAATGAAAAATTAATGCAAATATTGGCTTTGGAAGATAGCGAAGTAATTAAATAAAATTACTCATTTACATAAAAGAAGTGTTTTCCATGGGACTCCAACAAGATAGGCTTCTTTTTTTTCCAACTCAAAACCCTAGAGTCTAGAAATAAATTAGAGCAAATTGAAAATCACGAACAAATTTGTACTGTGCAATGAAAGGCTCATTTATGAGATGATGTGATCAGCTTTTAATATGCAACATCATGAAGCTGCCATATTGACTCTGCTCTTGAATCTAAAATAAATTTATGAGGCGATGGGAAGTGATGCTGTAAAGCTAAGCTAGCAAATTTTCTATAGTTGCAGCTGCTAGTGTAATTTTGTTTTAACTGTAACATTGTAACAGAAGCATACAAGTTAGTTACTTTAAAAACAATGAAAGTATTAATAATCTGTGATTTACTATAAAAATTGAGATTACTGTGTAATTTTACTTTGTACACACAACTGAACTCTCCGTGACTATAGTAAATTAAATATTTAATTTTAAAATTAACCACAGAGGATTCAGGTAAGGAAAATGTTCTCTTCAACCCCTCCTTGTGGAACAAAAGGTTAAAGGTGAGTCAAAGACGAACAAATGCATTTATCGTTTATCATGCAATGAGGTTACTGGACCCCGAAAATTAATTTGACAGATGCAACTTCTCACGGAGTTTCTGAACACAGTAGGGGCCAATGGAAACATGCCAAGCAGTGTACTGTGACTAACAGAACTCTGCTATAATCAACCTTGCACCGTCTGTCCCACTACCCAAACATGACCATTTTACAAAAAGGGCCTCTGACTGTGAGCCATACTACCCACTACATGTCAAATCCATTTTAATTAATGCCAATAAACCTTCCCATCTGGTATCAAGGCCTTTTCATCTGGCCTTTCTCAACAACTGTAGAACAGTTTTACATTCACTATACATAGAGCTGATTTAAGTCAGCTTCAGACTTTCTTGTCCAGAGTTGAACAAGCTACCTTTTATTGCACAGTGGGAAGGAGAAGACAAATCATTAGTATCTAGGATACGCTACCCATATAAAGCAAAGTTTTTTGTAATTTAATCAAGCGCTATACTTTTCCCAAATGCTAATGCATCAAGTATATTTTAACCTAAAAATTAAGTTTGCTTTTTAGTGTGGAATTCAACTTTCTGTTTAGATAATTACACTGGGACTAATATTTTATCATTAAAATTCAAATTTTATTTGTTTCTTATTTCTCACTGTAACTTTAGATTATAAAAACCTGATCTTAAGGTGAATTGTAAAAGATTGTTATTTTTTCACCTATGCAGCAGAGTGACCCTTTTGCAGAGAATTACTCAACGTGAATACAACAGAAGATGAAAACCAAAAAATAGCAGTGGATTCAGAAAGAAAGGAAAAAGCATTTTGTTGAACCATTATCTCACATCTCATTGTTGGATACGTACAACATGCTTCAGTGGAGAAGACGACACTGCTGTTTTGCAAAAATGACGTGGAATACCAAAAGGTCTCTGTTTCGCACCCATCTTATTGGTCTGCTTTCTCTCGTGTTTCTTTTTGCTATGTTTCTGTTCTTTAATCATCATGACTGGCTGCCAGGCAAGGCTGGATTCAAAGAAAATCCTGTGGCTTACACTATTCGAGGATTTAGGTCTACAAAAAGTGAGACAAACCACAGTTCTCTGAGGAACATTTGGAAGGATACAGTCCCTCAGACTCTGAGGCCTCAGACAGTCACTAATTCCAACAACACTGACCTGTCACCACAAGGAGTAACTGGTTTAGAGAATACACTTAGTGCCAATGGAAGTATTTACAATGAGAAAGGTACTGGACATCCAACTTCATATCATTTTAAGTATATAATAAATGAGCCCAAAAAATGCCAGGAGAAGAGTCCTTTTCTAATACTACTCATAGCTGCAGAACCAGGCCAAGCGGAAGCTAGACAAGCTATTCGGCAAACGTGGGGAAATGAAAGCTTGGCACCGGGTATCCAAATTGTTCGAATTTTTTTGCTGGGCTTAAGCATTAAACTAAATGGATACCTCCAACGTGCCATACTGGAGGAAAGCAGACAATACCATGACGTTATTCAACAAGAATATTTAGACACTTATTATAACTTAACCATTAAAACTCTTATGGGGATGAACTGGGTTGCCACCTACTGTCCAAATGTTCCCTATGTTATGAAAACGGACAGTGATATGTTTGTCAATACTGAATATTTAATACATAAGCTTCTGAAGCCAGAACTGCCTCCAAGGCACAAGTATTTTACAGGTTACCTAATGAGAGGGTATGCACCTAATAGGAACAAGGATAGCAAGTGGTATATGCCACCTGATCTGTATCCAAGTGAGCGTTACCCTGTATTCTGCTCAGGAACTGGTTATGTTTTTTCTGGAGATTTGGCAGAAAAGGTATTTAAAGTCTCTTTGAGCATCAGACGCTTGCACTTAGAGGATGTATATGTGGGCATCTGTCTTGCCAAGTTGCGAATTGACCCTATGCCCCCACCCAATGAGTTCGTCTTCAATCACTGGCGAGTTTCTTATTCCAGCTGTAAATATAGCCACCTAATTACCTCCCATCAGTTCCAGCCTAGTGAACTGATCAAATACTGGAATCACTTACAACAAAATAAGCACAATGCCTGTGCCAATGCAGCAAAAGAAAAAGCTGGCAGGTATCGCCATCGTAAACTGCATTAAAAAAGACAATACTCCCTCTATAAAAACTATCCCATGTGCAATTTGTACATATTGCTGAAAGCATGTACAGTGAAAACAGATGAGCTTAATGGGACAGTCTTTAGTTAAGCCCTCATCACATAATGGAGTTTGAAAATTATTTTTTTAATTTTAGAAGAGTATAATTCTTGAAGATAGTAATATTATGAAACTATAACCAAAAGGGTTTCCAAACAAATTTGAGGAAAAAGATGGTATATAAGGATTTTTCTGTGTTAATGTGCAATAATAAGCATGAACACTTTGGTGGTACGATTGCTATTTTATGTGCCAATAAAATATAATTGAGCATATTTTCCACACTAAATTTTTTTTTTTAATGCACACACTGCACTAATTCAAAAAATTCTTTCCTCTTCAGCCATTAATGATTTCATTCTGTTGTCTAGAACGGTTGTAAATAAAACTATCCGTGACAAGTTAAGGACATTTTGTAAGTAAGTTTACTTCCCTAACTTCAGAACCATATTAAAAAGTGATTACACAGCTGTTTCACAAGCAATAGGAGTTTAGTAATGTGACATTTACAATTTGAGAAGAAACTACCAATGTATTTTAAAGCACTGAGCACATATTTTACTACAGTAAGACGAACAAAACTCGCAGTTTAGAAGGCTGCTGTTTTAGATTAAAAATTTAAATTGAGAAGTCACTGAAGGTAATTTCAAACTCTGAATTATATTCGGAGGATGACACCATAATCTCGGTGTCAAAGAGCATCCTCGTCTAATATATTACTCACCATGCAAGTCCATTATATCTGCTATTGCATTCACTTTCTTTGAGGTAGTTAAAGGTACATGAAAAATGCAAAACTCAAAACCTTTGATCTGGTCTCAAAAATGGTCCGGGGGGGG
Source organism: Caretta caretta (assembly GCF_965140235.1). Taxonomy (NCBI): domain Eukaryota; kingdom Metazoa; phylum Chordata; order Testudines; family Cheloniidae; genus Caretta; species Caretta caretta. The sequence continues at coordinate 61,913,839 of NC_134213.1, read as the reverse complement.
TAGGGGGGGAGGACTGCAGTTCCCTTCCCCTCTCAAAAATACTATTAACTAAGTGAAAATTGTCATTTGAGCAAAGTAAGCCAAAAATCTTCTTTTTCACAAAGGTGGTATGGAAGTGATAATTTAGCAAAACTGACATTTCTGGATAGTAAGATGGTCTAAAAAAATAAAAACAAAAAACATGAGTGCGATGAAAGTCACTCTTGCGTCCCACTAAAAGTGAAAGGTAAAAATATAGATTATATTTATAGGTTTTCACTCTACCAATGCACATATTTAGAAAGCTCATTTCCCAATAGGTTGCTGCCTCCTAATGCTAGATTTCTAAGTCACTGTTTGTTGTCACAGTGCCAGGTTTACAGCCATATACCTTTGATTTAGTAGAAAACCTTCCTGCAACCTCCAATAGTACCTTTATTGGGCAAAAAAAATGCTTGATTGGGTAATAGTTATATTATTCGATTCACTTTTATTATTTATTTTAATAAAAACAGACTATAGCTATGGTCACTCAAACCTTCCTTTACAGGGATGTTACTCAGAAGGTAACGGTTAGTCAGCTTCTGCATTATTTAAGACTTCTCTGGTTTCCCCTAATCTTTATTGCAGTGGGTTTTCAAACGATGTAAGGCACAGAGAATGTACTGATTTTTTGGTTGATCTTCAGGTAATAATGGAAAGACATCATGAGTCCACACAGATACTGCTTACTCTTAGCCACCTTTGATATGATTGACCACAAGTCAAGTACTAGTAGGTATGAAGAAGCTACATTACAGTGGTTGTGTTTTTTCCTCCCATAGAACCCTGAGCTCTTTGGTAACATGAGCAATTTGATTTTAGAGGTCTCTCTCACCACCTTTCTGTATTTAATTTAACTACTCAGATAGTACCACAACCACAGTGTATGAGCATCTTCAAAATATTTAACAGAACAATCTCTCTTCTTTCCAGGCCTGTAGGAAAAATTGCTTGACTAGTTTATATTTGCATGAGAGAGTGGATATGTTGCTTGGATTACGCAAAAAGCTGCACTGAAGAAATAAATCTTATTTGTTCTGAAAATGACGACATCCATAGCCATTCCCTCTACATGTACATGAAGGTGACGGAGGGAAACAAACTTTGGGGCTGCTGCTTTACCACTGTTCTGATACCCATTTTTGGTTTTCCTTCAAATTCAGATCCAACAGTTTGCTTTCCAGTTGATACGTGTCAGAGATAGCATTCTGGATGAAAGCTAGACAAGATAATAATGCTGCTGGTTATTGGGAAGACATCTGGAGAGATGGTTGGGGGCAGACTGTTCAAGGAACAGCGTACATCCTTAATGGAGTGATTATGTGATATGCTATAATGGGTTTATAATGTATTCAGCACTGGTCCCTGATGTTCAGTTAAGAGCAATGGCTCAAGATGCCTTCCCCAATCAACAGCTGACAGAATACAGCCCTTCCTCTCTGAGTAGGGCCTCAATACTTAGCCATACCTTTGGCACTTCCAGGCTGGACCACTAATATACTTTTTATTTGAGTTATTCAGAAGTTTAAGAATATTGTTTAACAAGTATTTAACAATACATACACAGCACATAACACTTCTCTGTACTGGAATTCTGCTTGCTGAAGCGTTAAATCCAAGGGGTTAATAGCTAAACCCTATGTGGCTTGACACTTGAACTCTAGGATTTGGCAGCAAGGTATCCTCTAACAGACTCATCTTTGGAACTTGTTCCTCCTGAAAGTCTGCCCAAGTTCAGCAGTTTAGGACAGGTTACAACATCCATCAGTTTAGTCTGACACTGTAACTGGCAGAGGATTTGTTAGCGATCAAGTGGAAAGAGAGAGAGAGAGAGAGAGAGGCTGCTTACTTTTATAAGCCATATTGAGAGTCCATCATAGTTTTAAAAAATTTGTATTAGTGCCTATGTAACTTGAAGGCACTTTATAAATACAAAACTAAATATTTGGACTATAAACAAGATAGCCAGTCTACTGAAGTTTTTTCGCCCCTGAACACTGTTCTCTTTTCCCTTGTTCAGAACAAACTAAGAAGTGAAAGGGGCCTTGTACACTGAAAGACAATTACAGGATGAAATAGTAAAATCTTTTCCCCTTTAAAAAAATAAAAATTGCTTTCCATTTCTCTATGTTGTGTTTAGACACCACTTAGTTTCTGATCACCCTAGTACAAAAGAAAGCATTAGTTCATGTTTAAAATAATGCAACAATTTATGCTACAAATTGTTTACCTTTTTTGTTGTTTTGTTTGTAATTTTTCACTTCCAATATTCTCTTCACTAGAAGAAAAAGATGGTTTGAGTTTTACATTGTCACCTTTCCAAACTAAGATGGACAGAAACTATATTTTTCCTCAATGTAGTTTGAGCATTTGTGGCTAAAGATAAAGAATCTGTTCTATGGTATGTTCCTACAATACACATGTACCTACAAGTCAATATATACCTCAATTGCCAACGTTAAATGAAATATTTTCATTTATCTGTTTTTTGGTTGTAAGATGAGAAAAAGAACAAATGGAATCAAACCATAAGATGACAGTTATATTATCAGGTAGATATAAGGGAAGGGAATACAGTTAAGAGCAGTCTTAAATGATGAGAACAATGGGTCAGTGGGTTATCAGCGGGGAAATTTCATGATTTTTGGCTAACAATTGATACTTCCTCAGCTAAAGACATGTATACAAAATAACTATGTGTAATCCAGAAAATAATTATTGAAAACAGACATGATCTGACAATATATCTGTTCCCTGTGCATCTTCAGCTAAGCAAGCGAGCTAGGTTCCTTGCCAGCTCAAACATCAATACCCCTTCTCTGTGGAAAAACAAGGTCTGATGGCTAACAGCACAGGGTTGGGAGACAGGAGCAATTCTGATAGATTTCCTGTGTGATCTCATGACCTCTCTCTCTCTCTGGTTCCACATGCAAAATAAGGATAAAAATACTTCCCAGCCTCTAGTGGTGCTTTGGGGAGAAATTCAATGTCTGTAAGATGCTTTTGAGACTTAAATGGAAGATACTACAGAAGAGCAAAATGTTCTTAACTAAGTTCAAAGTTATTAACTCAATTTTTCATGGCTGTTTGTTGTGCTATACATAACTGCTAACTTTCAGATCCTAGGTTGAAGGTGACATGCTGGTAAATAGTTCAGCATCCTACCTCAAGAACTGAACATATTTTCTCAGTACATGTCTACATTAAAGACTTAAGTTGACCTATGTTAGGTCCACTTACAGCCGCCACAGTAATTAGGTCAGTGGCTGATGTTTACGCTACCTTCCTTCTGCCAGTGGTGTGCGTCCTCACCAGGAGTGCTTCCACTGACTGAAGAGGCGCAGTGTGGGGGGCTGAAAGCCAGGGCAGCTTCCACACAGTTCCCTGCTGGGAGCTGGGGATGCAGCCGCCTGGGCATCTCACTTTCCTGAGCGGGGAGCCAGTAGCAGCAAGGTTCAGGCTTCCCAGCTTTCTTATCAATTTCTCAGCTCCAGCATGGAGCCCTGAAATTGATAAGACAGCCCACAGCCCATGTAAGTAACACAATGTATACACAGACATTGTGTTGCCCTAACTACACTGACATAACCCCTATGCCTCTCGTGGAGGTGGATTTATTATGTTGATGTAGTAGAGCACTTACATAGTCGGAACAAGGCTGTAGTATGTACATTGACATAATTAGGTCGACTTAAGCTGCCTTACATCAACCTGCATAATGGAGACCAGGCCATAGTAAACTTTAAAAGTCCATCTGATATTGTGAGGAGGTAAACATGGAATCTCACATGTTTTACAAGTTATGTTTCAGAGTATATCCATACTAAACCAAGGATTATATTCCAGTATCCTTACTATTCTAAGCATTTTTATCAAAAAAGTGTAAAAGTGCAGCTAAAAAAAAAATCGCTACTCTGAAGGGTCTCTTTTTCCCCCCACCTATTTTCCTAATGTGCACTAACCCAGTGAAAGCCTCAGACATGCGCCAATATGAAATAGCTGGAAAAACTGGCAATGAGATTAAAAATTTAGAGCCATAAGTATGTGAAAACTTGAGAGTGAAAGGAGAAGGTAATATAAAAACACCAGTTCCCTTCACATTTCTTGTGAAGGGTAAATACTAATGCATAGTTGAATCCATAACTCTCAGTTCTTTTTTTTTAAAATGACTACAATAAATAGTACATTTGCCAAACTCAGAAAACATTGCTTTTCTTAATTCTCCATTTTGATGTATGTCATGTAGAAATATTTTATGCCTTTAAAAGAACAGTATATTTAGCTACAGGCTGAGTGAATGGAGGACAATTACAGTTGAAAACAAACTATGATATCTTCCCTTAAATTTCACTGGATGCAGATAGCCCAAAGCGGATTTTACAAGGATAGTGACTCAGAGACAACGTCTTCCAAAACAGTCTGTTATAACTGGTATGTGTGAATGCCTTGGAAGACTGAAGTGATTCAAGTCTGTAACCCACAGTTTAGGAATGTAGTATTTACTGTACTATTGCAGGTCAGATCTTCGGTATTTCAGCTTCCTACCTCAACACTGATCATCAATATCTATTTTTGCCTGCTGAGCTATTAACATATGCGTCTAGCCAGCTGTACAATGATGTACAAAGGAGGCAAAGAGAAGGCAAGAAAGACACCTTTATTCTGTATCCAAGGCAAAAATAAAGTTACAGGTGTAAGGAATAAACATAGGTACTTAGGTCACCTCAGTTAAAACAATATCTAGTTGTCAGACTACAAAGATGAAATAGTCAGGCACTACAAATGAGGCAGCTAAAAAAACTCTACATTCAGGTTAAAAAATAGGACACAACTAATGTTAAGGAATATTTCAAAAGAAGGACAAACTAGAAAACAATGTTTGAATCTATAGTTAGAAAGGCCTATATAGCTATCCATTCTGAAAGAAATGAAGTACAAAGTAGGGGGTAGCTCCATTTCTATGTCAAAATTTCAAGTCATTTTGCAATTACAAAGGCACGCTTTTTAAGAGTTGTACCTTGATCAGAGGTAACCCTAGAGAAAGTGACATGAAAGCATATCAGGAGATCACTAACTCCAGAGGTAACCTTTTCCATAGATGGCTGTCAGTGAATATTCAAAACAAAGAGTATCTAAAATTTAAAGAGTTTATATACCATGAAATTATTAATTACTGTTCTCTTTTGATTAGTGCAGTAATAAATGAGAACTAACCTGGCTACAGAATGGCACTTTCCTTTCACAGTGAAATTACTACAAAAGGATTCAGCTGAACATGGATATAGATGAAAACTACCATGTTGCCTCCTGGTATTACCATGGCAACAGTTACAAGAGCTCTCTTAAGTATTTAAATCCAACAGTAACACCAACACTACCAGAATGATGGTGATGCTGTATTTTGCTTTATGAGCTAACTGCTCAAATCACAGTATATTAACCATTTTCTTCATACTTTTCAAGAATTAACTCTTGGTCAGAGTACTCTGAATGAGACTAATCTTGAATGACTTTTTTTTTTTTTTTTTTTTTAACATAAGTGTCCCTCCAGCATAAGAAACACTCATAGCTATGCCTTTATGTAGTCTCAAAGATTCCACCTAAACCACTTATGTTAACCTTTGTTGATGTAAAGTTGAAGTCAATACAGCTAAAATCTTTGATAGATTTTTTCTCAAAGAGTTATATTCTTGGAATAACTGGGCAAGAAAGTAATATAAGTATGTTTGAGAAAAGGAGCTGTCTAAATAGAGAACAGAATTTCTGTGTATACCAGGGTGGATAAAAATCAACGATTTAAAAAATAAAAACAAAAAAAATCGACTTTTTATTTAAATCTGATTTTTTTTATATAAAATGTTTTGAGGAAAATACCTATCTAAAGATAGTTTTAATTAAGATATCTTTGAGCTATAATGTATCTCATCATGGAATAGGGATTATACATTCTAATTCTATAGTATGAGACAATATATTCATGTCATGTTTAAGAAAAGTTTTGTGAATGAGTTCCAATAGCTCATGGATTAGGGACCCAATTTTATGGGGTTCCAGGGGCTTCTGTATAGATTATTTAGGTTAATCTTTTTATTACCCAATGGGATTTTGTGCTCAGTCTAGAGGGTACTATCAGAGATGTTTAGCTTTGCAGTTCTCAAACTGTGGATTTGTGTCTCCAGAGAGAACATGCCTGTTAACTGCAAAAATGTTTTAAAATAAAATAAATAAATAGAGGTGAGAAACAACCACCCTCAACCCTATTGTCCCTCTGCAAATTTGTGTACACAGAATCAATCCCTTACCTCTCTCTAAAAGTGCAAAGTTTCAGAAAGTTTGATGAACAGAAGATTGTTGGGGACGGAATAGATCTGGACAAGAAGAAGTCTGGAGATAAATGTGAGAAGGGAGGGACAGGCAGTAGAAATAAAAGTGAAACTGTTTGAGCAGCATATTCCAGAAGTCTTGAGGTCTTTCTCAGTGTAGCCTTCATTGATTTGAGATCTACCATACCATTCTCTCATTAGAACAGAAAACCTATAATGGCAGCAGGCCATAAAAGAGACCCATTTTGGGAATAAGAACCATTCAAGAAATATATGTTTGCTGATTAAGTTTTAAAGAAAGTCACACAAGTGAACTAGTGGAAGTCACTTAAGCACTTGGATTCAGAGACTGTTGAAATGATAATCTCACTTTTAACAGCAGTAGCTTCTTCTGCTCGTGTATAAAGATTTTTTTTTCCTTTGGACTAATTCATTCCAAATTGAGAAATCGTTTGGGACCTGAAAAAGCAAGAAAGCTTGAAAAAGCAAGAAAGCAAAACAGGAAAATGAAGGTGAAGACGACTGAGTTAGCTGTAGAAGCCAACATTTTAAGTTTCTTATGTTGATCTGGCTGACAGTCAATTTTTAATTCTTTTTTTTTTAATATTTCATTTAACTATTTTAGTTAAACAAAAACAAATATGATTTTAAAAAACTTCAATGTTTAACTAAACTCAAAAATTCATATGCTCTTTTGTTAAAAAATATGTTTGCTGTTAAAGAAAAAAATACAGAATACATAATATTGATTTAGTTAAATAAAACAATTTAAATGTCTGTCTGGTGATGTTCTCCTCCTAATACAGCATAGCAAGAAAATCCTCCAAATATTAATGATTAACCTGGGGGCTGCGGGGGGGGGGGGAACCTTTTGTAGTGATAATCAAGGTGGGCCATTTCCAGGCGTTGACAAGAACGTCTGAGCAACAGTGGGGGGAGGTTTGGGGAACAAACATGGGGAAATGACAGGTTTCAGAGTAGCAGCCGTGTTAGTCTGTATCCGCAAAAAGAAAAGGAAGACTTGTGGCACCTTAGAGACAAACAAAGTTATTTGAGCATAAGCTTTTGTGAGCATTACATAGAGACTGTCCAGTTTGGCCAATGTACATGGCAGAGGGGCACTGCTGGCACATGATAGCATATATCATATTGGCAGATGTGCAGGTGAATGATGTAAAAGAATAAATGGACACAAATCAGACATCAAGAACTATAACATTCAAAAACCAGTTGGAGAATGCTTCAATCTCTCTGGTCCCTCGATTACAGACCTAAAAGTGGCAGTTCTTCACCAAAAAACTTCAAAAACAGACTCCAACGAGAGACTGCTGAATTGGAATTAATTTGCAAACTGGATACAATTAACTTAGGCTTGAAAAAAGACTGGGAATAGATGGGTCATTACACAAAGTAAAACTATTTCCCCATGTTTATTCCCCTCCCCCCGCGGTTCCTCAGACATTCTTGTCAACTACTGGAATATGCCCACCTTGACTATCACTACAAAAGATTCCGCACTCCCCCGCCCCCCACCCCGCTCTCCTGCTGGTAATAGCTCACCTTACCTGTTTCAGCCCTGGTCTACACTAGGACTTTAGGTCGAATTTAGCACCGTTAAATCGATGTAAACCTGCACCCGTCCACACAATGAAGCCCTTTATTTCGACTTAAAGGGCTCTTAAAATCGATTTCCTTACTCCACCCCTGACAAGTGGATTAGCGCTTAAATCGACGTTGCCAGCTCGAATTTGGAGTACTGTGGACACAATTCAATGGTATTGGCCTCCGGGAGCTATCCCAGAGTGCTCCATTATGACCGCTCTGGACAGCACTCTCAACTCAGATGCACTGACCAGGTAGACAGGAAAAGAACCGCGAACTTTTGAATCTCATTTCCTGTTTGGCCAGCGTGCCAAGCTGCAGGTGACCATGCAGAGCTCATCAGCACAGGTGACCATGATGGAGTCCCAGAATCGCAAAAGAGCTCCAGCATGGACCGAACGGGAGGTACGGGATCTGATCGCTGTTTGGGGAGAGGAATCCGTGCTATCAGAACTCCGTTCCAGTTTTCGAAATGCCAAAACCTTTGTCAAAATCTCCCAGGGCATGAAGGACAGAGGCCATAACAGGGACCCGAAGCAGTGCCGCGTGAAACTGAAGGAGCTGAGGCAAGACTACCAGAAAACCAGAGAGGCGAACAGCCGCTCTGGGTCAGAGCCCCAAACATGCCACTTCTATGATGAGCTGCATGCCATTTTAGGGGGTTCAGCCACCACTACCCCAGCCGTGTTGTTTGACTCCTTCAATGGAGATGGAGTCAATACGGAAGCAGGTTTTGGGGACGAAGAAGATGATGATGAGGAGGAGGTTGTAGATAGCTCACAGCAAGCAAGCGGAGAAACCGGTTTTCCCGACAGCCAGGAACTGTTTCTCACCCTAGACCTGGAGCCAGTACCCCCCGAACCCACCCAAGGCTGCCTCCTGGACCCAGCAGGCGGAGAAGGGACCTCTGGTGAGTGTACCTTTTAAAATACTATACATGGTTTAAAAGCAAGCATGTGAAAGGATTACTTTGCCCTGGCATTTGCGGTTCTCCTAGATGTAGTCCTAAAGCCTTCGCAAAAGGTTTCTGGGGAGGGCAGCCTTATTGCGTCCTTCATGGTAGGACACTTTACCACTCCAGGCCAGTAACACGTACTCGGGAAACATTGTAGAACACAGCATTGCAGTGTATGTTTCTGGCATTCAAACAACATCCGTTCTTTATCTCTCTGTGTTATCCTCAGTAGAGTGAGATATAATTCATGGTCACCTGGTTGAAATAGAGTGCTTTTCTTCAGGGGACACTCAGAGGAGCCCATTCCTGCTGGGCTGTTTGCCTGTGGCTAAACAGAAATGTTCCCCGCTGTTAGCCACAGGGAGGGGGGAAGGTTGAGGGGGTAGTCACGCAGTGGGAGGAAGCAAAATGCGACCTTGTAACGAAAGCACATGTGCTATGTATGTTATGTTAACAGCAAGGTTTACCCTGAAAGACTGTAGCCACTGTTTTATAAAATGTGTCTTTTTAAATACCGCTTTCCCTTTTTTTTTCTCCACCAGCTGCATGTGTTTCAATGATCACAGGATCTTCTCCTTCCCAGAGGCTAGTGAAGCTTAGAAAGAAAAAAAAAAAAAACACACTCGCGATGAAATGTTCTCCGAGCTCATGCTGTCCTCCCACACTGACAGAGCACAGACGAATGCGTGGAGGCAAATAATGTCAGAGTGCAGGAAACCACAAAATGACCGGTAGGAGAGGTGGCGGGCTGAAGAGAGTAAGTGGCGGGCTGAAGACAGGGCTGAAGCTCAAATGTGGCGGCAGCGTGATGAGAGGAGGCAGGATTCAATGCTGAGGCTGCTGCAGGACCAAACCAGTATGCTCCAGTGTATGGTTGAGCTGCAGCAAAGGCAGCTGGAGCACAGACTGCCACTGCAGCCCCTCTGTAACCAACCGCCCTCCTCCCCAAGTTCCATAGCCTACACACCCAGACGCCCAAGAACGCGGTGGGGGGCCTCCGGCCAACCAGCCACTCCACCACAGAGGATTGCCCAAAAAAAAGAAGGCTGTCATTCAATAAATTTTAAAGTTGTAAACTTTTAAAGTGCTGTGTGGCATTTTCCTTCCCTCCTCCACCACCCCTCCTGGGCTACCTTGGTAGTCATCCCCCCATTTGTGTGATGAATGAATAAAGAATGCATGAATGTGAAGCAACAATGACTTTATTGCCTCTGCAAGCGGTGATTGAAGGGAGGAGGGGCGGGTGGTTAGCTTACAGGGAAGTAGAGTGAACCAAGGGGCGGGGGGTTTCATCAAGGAGAAACAAACAGAACTTTTACACCATAGCCTGGCCACTCATGAAACTGGTTTTCAAAGCTTCTCTGATGCGTACCGCGCCCTCCTGTGCTCTTCTAACCGCCCTGGTGTCTGGCTGCGCGTAACCAGCAGCCAGGCGATTTGCCTCAACCTCCCACCCCGCCATAAACGTCTCCCCCTTACTCTCACAGATATTGTGGAGCACACAGCAAGCAGTAATAACAGTGGGAATATTGGTTTCGCTGAGGTCTAAGCGAGTCAGTAAACTGTGCCAGCGCGCCTTTAAACGTCCAAATGCACATTCTACCACCATTCTGCACTTGCTCAGCCTGTAGTTGAACAGCTCCTGACTACTGTCCAGGCTGCCTGTGTACGGCTTCATGAGCCACGGCATTAAGGGGTAGGCTGGGTCCCCAAGGATACATATAGGCATTTCAACATCCCCAACAGTTATTTTCTAGTCTGGGAATAAAGTCCCTTCCTGTAGCTTTTGAAACAGACCAGAGTTCCTGAAGATGCGAGCATCATGCACCTTTCCCGGCCATCCCACGTTGATGTTGGTGAAACGTCCCTTGTGATCCACCAGAGCTTGCAGCACTATCGAAAAGTACCCCTTGCGGTTTATGTACTCGGCGGCTTGCTGCTCCGGTGCCAAGATAGGGATATGGGTTCCGTCTATAGCCCCACCACAGTTAGGGAATCCCATTGCAGCAAAGCCATCCACTATGACCTGCACATTTCCCAGGGTCACTACCCTTGATATCAGGAGATCTTTGATTGCCTGGGCTACTTGTATAACAGCAGCCCCCACAGTAGATTTGCCCACTCCAAATTGATTCCCAACTGACCGGTAGCTGTCTGGCGTTGCAAGCTTCCACAGGGCTATCGCCACTCGCTTCTCAACTGTGAGGGCTGCTCTCATCTTGGTATTCATGCGCCTCAGGGCAGGGGAAAGCAAGTCACAAAGTTCCATGAAAGTGCCCTTACGCATGCGAAAGTTTCGCAGCCACTGGGAATCGTCCCAGACCTGCAAAACTATGCGGTCCCACCAGTCTGTGCTGGTTTCCCAAGCCCAGAATTGGCATTCCACAGCATGAACCTGCCCCATTAGCACCATGCTGCATGCATTGGCAGGGCCCATGCTTTCAGAGAAATCTGTGTCCATGTCCTGATCACTCACGTGACCGCGCTGACGTCGCCTCCTCGCTCGGTATCGCTTTGCCAGTTTCTGGTGCTGCATATACTGCTGGATAATGCGTGTGGTGTTTAATGTGCTCCTAATTGCCAAAGTGAGCTGAGCGGCCTCCATGCTTGCCTTGGTATGGTGTCCGCACAGAAAAAAGGCGCGGAACCATTGTTTGCCGTTGCTCTGACGGAGGGAGGGGCAACTGACGACACGGCTTACAGGGTTGGCTTCAGGGAGCTAAAATCAACAAAGGGTGTGCCTGTACATCAAGGAGTATTTCAGGCAGGACTGCACGGAGGGTTCCACTAAGAAATGGTGCACCTAAGTTATCGTTCTTATTGGAACAAGGAGGTTAGCCTGGCCTCTGATTGATACATGGCTAGATTTACCTCGCTGCACCTTCTCTGTGAGTGACTGCAGTGTGACCTAGAGGAATGAGTCCCCTAGACAGGGGAGGAGGCAAATGAATACAAAACAAATCTGGTCTATTTCTTGTTCTGAGCCACTCCATCTATCTTTTACATCTTTGGCTGGCAGCAGACGGTGCAGAAGGACTGCATGCCATCCACATCTCATGGCTGCTCGGCAGAAGATGGTACAGTACGACTGCTAGCAGTCCGCATCGCCTGCCCGCTCACCATAAGACGGTTCAATAGGACTGACTGCAGGACTAAAGAGAATGACCTGGTCAAGTCACTCCAAATTTAGTCCCTGCGCCCATGTCTGCCCAGGCGCTCCTGGCTGAAGTGGCCAGGAGCACCTCGGACATGACGATGACGGCTACCAGTCGTACTGTACCGTCTGCTGCCAGAAGGCAAGGGGTTGCTGCTACTGTGTAGCAATGCCGTACCGCGTCTGCCAGCACCCAGGAGACATAGGGTGACGGTTACCTGAGCGGGCTCCATGCTTGCAGTGGTATGGCGTCTGCACAGGTAACTCAGGAAAAAAGGCGCAAAATGATTGTCTGCCCTTGCTTTCACGGAGGGAGGGAGAGAACGGGGGCCTGACGATATGTACCCAGAACCACCCGCGACAATGTTTTAGCCCCATCAGGCATTGGGATCTCAACCCAGAATTCCAATGGGCAGAGGAGACTGCGGGAACTGTTGGATAGCTACCCACAGTGCAACGCTCCGGAAGTCTACTCTAGCCTCGGTACTGTGGAAGCGCTCCGCCGAGTTAATGCACTTAATGCACTTAGAGCATTTTCTGTGGGGACACACACACTCGAATATATAAAACTGATTTCTAAAAAACCGACTTCTATAAATTCGACCTTATTCCGTAGTGTAGACATACCCTCAGAGTAACAGCCGTATTACTCTGTATCCGCAAAAAGAAAAGGAGTACTTGTGGCACCTTAGAGACTAACCAATTTATTTGAGCATAAGCTTTCGTGAGCTACAGCGTCCGATGAAGTGAGCTGTAGCTCACGAAAGCTTATGCTCAAATAAATTGGTTAGTCTCTAAGGTGCCACAAGTACTCCTTTTCTTTTCACCTTACCTGATCACTCTCCTTACAGTGTGTATGGTAACACCCATTGTTTCATGTTCTCTGTGTATATAAATCTCCCCACTGTATTTTCCACTGAATGCATCCGATGAAGTGAGCTGTAGCTCATGAAAGCTTATGCTCAAATAAATTGGTTAGTCTCTAAGGTGCCACAAGTACTCCTTTTCTTTTAACTCACTGGGTACATCAAAGGATATTAAAGGCAAGTGCGTAAATCGGCATAATTTAAACACTTCCACCTCCAAAAAAGAGCAAGTCTTCAAAATGTTTCACACCTACAAGAGCGCAGATTAAACAAGTATTCTAGCTTTTCTGGTCTTTAATCATGAAGTTAACTACGATAGGATACTTCAATGGTCATTTGTCAACAAGACACTATTTAGTATGTATACTAAAAAGAAAACTGATATTTACAACAACTAAGCAATTCTCTGAATAGCAATTACAGATATCTGAAATTGAACTGCACGGTAGCCACAAACACTATTAGAAGCTTGTAAGAAAGTAGTACATTTCATTTTGCCAACACAAAAAATCGAGTTAAGTATCCCCTCCGGTTAACACTTTTCAAAACATCATACTAGGTTACAAGTCAGTATGATGCCTTGGTTAATAAAACCACTAAATCCCCCAGCTCTTCTTTTAAAAAACAGCTCTTCTTGTGAAAACGCCAAGTGCTCCCGTGCCTCAGTTTGCTTCAGGCTTTAAACAACAAAAACTCTGACCACAAAAAAAAAAAAAAAAAAAAAAAAGGCTTTGCTAATAAAATACTGAATACCTTTGTCCACAGGAAAACACATTTTGCTGAACTGTCAATTAAATATTTCATATGTGCTGCATTTGAAGAAGTGGAGTTGTAAGAAACACATTTGAGAAAGAGAGATTCGATGTCCCTTGTATGATTTCCATGCAGCACACATCGCCTCCAATACAGATGTGAACTTTGGTATATGAAATGAGCCTCAGCATTAACAGCCACTGTTACTACAGTCCACAGGCAGTATAGCATAGTAAAGCAAGATAGAACAACTGTGGAAATAGCCATCTGAGAATCTCTCTAAAATTTTATGTCAAATGTTAATACTTCAACTTAATGCAAATGCCAGTCTTCTTATAGACATCCCTCTAAAGTCCACCTAGACATTGATTTTTGTAGACAGAAATATTCAACTCAATTAGCTAACCTTGTGGAAAAAACTAATTTACCCCTGTATCATCTTTGAATAATGTAAAGCATGTGTGTTCTTACAGATTGTTCTTTTATGTAGAAGAAGGTAGCATTTTTATGTTCCAATCATTTAAAGGAACAAGGATATAGTTCAGATGTGCTCTTATTACTACTTAATTCAGATGCCAAACTAAGTCAGGCGTTCTCAAACTTCATTGCACTGTGACCCCGCTTCTGACAACACAATTACTACATGACCCATTTGGGGGGCGAGAGGGAGTCAGAGCCGGATCACTGACACCCTGAGTGCGGGGAAAGGGAGCTGCAGGCCAAGCCCTGACACCCCCCGGGGGGGGGGGGGTGGCTGTAGCTTAACCCCCATTGCCCCAGATGCAGGTGAAGGTGGGGATGGAGCTCAGGCTTCTGCTTCAGCCCTGGGTCCCAGCAAGTCTAATGCTGGCCCTGGGAACTCCATTAAATATGGAGTCAGGACCCACTTTGCGGTCCTGATTCACAGTTTGAAAACCACAATGAGTCTATCAAATATAAAGCTGATGGGACAACTGATACACCTGGTGCTGAAAAAGCAAATTCTAAAGCCTATTCTGTAAACACATGGATACATATAAAAATTGAAGTTGCTCTTGAAATAGATACATCTAACAGTAAATATTCTCTAATAATTCATAATGTCAACAGGACTTCTCAGTATTTTTTAATTATGAAAGATTTTAAAGTGTATACAAAAGACACATTTTACTATTTTACCACATCCAAAAAACACAAAAGAAATTTTTGAAATGCTTCTTCTGTTTTAGACGTTTATCTACTAAATATTAGGAGTTTAAAAGTTAAATCTGTTCTTCCCCACCTTCTCAAAATAGGATAATGGATTGATAATTAGAGTATGGTCACAAATCTATGAAAGCATAATTCAATATTGGTGCTATCACAAGAGTTAAGACTCATGTCATTTGTTCAAGTTTAAAAGACACAGAAGTTTCCATCTATTTTTAACATTTAGACTTTTCAGTAATGGGTGAATCACTTTTCTTCCTTTCACAGACAATCTGCTTTCTACATCCAAGATGTGATTTTCTGTCCAGTCAATTGTGAAGATTGATGTTGCAAATCTGTTATGCCCAACTTTCATTAACATTGGGAACTAAAATCAAGGTAAGAAAATGAGAGCTCAATTAAAAATTGCAGGATTTAAACCTGAGTAAAGAATAAGTATTGTCATGTTCATTATCCACATACCAGATGGGACTACCATCATATTTTTTTCTTTAAAGCATTACCTCACTTCCTACTCCTACTCCTCCTGTAGTCACAGCCAAATGACTACAGTGATTTATTGTCTGAATTCGCACTAGTAGAGCAGAATGGAAAAACTAGCAATAAAATGTATGATCACAAGAAACTATTTCTTCCCCATCTTTCCTTCTGTTCATCTGAAAAAAAAAAACAAAAAAAAAAAAACAGTGCACGCTTGGTAATTATATAAAGTGTATATTCATGTCTTCCAGAGAAGTCTAAAAACCAAGCATTTTTGAAAAACTGTGTTGCATAAAAAGCCTGTGTTTTGAAAGATTGTGTTGCATAAAAAGCCTGTCTCATGACAGCCAAATAATATAGTTATATCTATATTTCAGCAATTCTAATTCTGACAGATTCCTTTCTTGTACAATTATAATATTAAGCATTTTCCATTAAGAAAATTATTCTACATCACCCTTCTCCTATCTTGCCATGCTTTAAATCAAAAGCTTGGTTTACACCAGCAACTTATGCCAGTATAACTACATCACTCTGTGTATGGAAAATCCACACCCCGGAGTGATGCAGTCAAACTGACGCAACTCCTGGTGGGAGCTATGTTGACTGGAGGGCTTCTATCGTCGACATACCAACCGCCTCTCAGGGAGCTGGAGTACCTACTGCAACGGGAGAAACCATCCCATCCTCATAAGTAGAGTCTCCACTGAAGCACTATAGCAGTGCCGCTGCAGCATTTTAAGTGCAAACAAGACCAAAGGCATATGAACACACCCACCCACCAACAAAATAGATACACATCTTGCACATTCACAAGGCTTTGAACCACTGAGAACCCACAGGGTCCAGGACTCACTTCTAGAGTGAGAGATGGTTGCATTTTAAAGGATGCAGTACATTTGCTGCACCATTGAGGATGCATTGAGATTTGCATAAATGATAAAATACATCCTCTACGGAGAATTTTCAAGTAAATCTTAATTAGCTTATGAATTGAGCACATTTTAAAGTAACCACTTCTTAAATTTGGTAAGTCTAATTGTTTCAGTACTGTGACGGGAAATTTAATAGGCCTCAGACTTTGGTCAAGCCTATCTAGGCCTTTGACAATGGTCAAGCTTGTTTCTGAGTATAAGGGGCAGCAAGGAAGGCAGAATGGAAAGTTTTAAGCAAAGAATTTGTAACAGACAAGCATGTTAAAGTGTAACCACAACAGTAGTGTTAGAAAGCGGATGTCAAACACAAGAGAAACACCTGTGAATAACGTATAGAAAAACAAGCTTTTTCCTATACCCCAAATAACGAAGCTTGTTTTGACAGATTCCTAACAAGGCAAAATATCGATGCGAAAGTGTGTGTAACTGGTCGTGGTTTTAAGCTATATAAACTCCTGTATTTCTGTATTCGGCAGAGCAATCCTGCAGTGCGCATTGCTTGAAATAAAGGGCCTCAGGCTGCTTCTGATCCAAACACAACACGTGGACATTTTTTCCACCACAGTACCCCTCCAACAAAGAAATTCATTAAGTTTCAGAGCTGAAAACTAACTCAATTAGAGACATTTGCAATACCAGAGGCCTTTT
This sequence comes from Caretta caretta, assembly GCF_965140235.1. Classification (NCBI taxonomy): domain Eukaryota; kingdom Metazoa; phylum Chordata; order Testudines; family Cheloniidae; genus Caretta; species Caretta caretta. The sequence goes on along the minus strand of NC_134213.1, from coordinate 61,896,914 downwards.
CAGTGCTGGGATTTTAGCCACCAAAAGAGCTGTGCCAATGCAAACCCATGAGCTAGAAACCATTTATGCTGGTGCAGTGCAATTTACACATGTGCAGCTTACCTCAGTTTCAAACCAAGGTAAATTGTACCCCCCCATAGCTACTCGCTCCCCCACCAACTACCGCCTTTCACAGTCCTATACCCCCCAATCCATTTTCTACTGGAAAACCACAAAAAAACTGTATACCTAAAAAGTATGTGCTTATAACTTTTGCAAGTTAAAAACATTTTAGAGTATAAAAAAATTAAATAATTTTCCAAAGAGACTTAATTTGTCTTAAGACCGCAAAAAACAAAACCAAAAAACCCCACACAAACCAGATGAACACAGTCTCTTGCCTCTTTTCTTCAGGTTTCCTGATCCACATACACGCACACTTTTTTTTGACATATCCATTCAGAACACACAGGCAGTCTAAGTATTTCTGATGAAGTCCATCCTACAGCTCTCAAATTTTTGAGGTCATAAAGGCATCTAACATTTCTCCACCTGATGATCCCTACAGAATGGCTGCATAACAAGGAGGACTCTCTTAGATTGGATCACAGACTGTATCAAATCCCAGACTACCTTGTCTTCTTAAAATGACTCCCGGTGAGGTCAACTGGACTTGGTTTGTTTTCATTCACTTGCACTGTATCAATGACTTAAGTGTATTGAAATTTTAGTCTAATGAGTCAACATGCATTAAAATATTGACATACTTGAAAAGTTCATATTACATTTTACAGAATAATTAAGTTTACACAGGATTATTCCTCCTTCCTATGCAAAAAGTTTGGCTAAATTATGCAAAGAATGGCATAGTAGGAAAAATGAATTAAAAGCAATAAACAGCAGTATCTTTAAAAGGTTAAATAGCTTGGAATCTATGCATCTATGACAAATTGTAGAACGATTTAGAAAACAAAATGCTACACAAGCATGTGATTGCTCTAACAGAATTATAAAATTAGTGGATGAAGAGAAGGCAGAAGATTTATTATAGCAACTTTAGAGCACTTGCTCAGGTAACGCAAACATTTGAAAAATTAATTCAAACTGGCTTGGACAGGAGCACTGTCACCTAACTAGACAAGTGGCTGAAGTACTCTATAAATAAAAAGTGATAAAATCAATATACCTAGCTGGTGGTGAGAGATATTTAGTAGGGTGCTTCAGGTTCTGCGATAGCACTGATTTATTTTAGCATGTAAGTCAGATATATAGGGGAAAAAGTAGTAATCACTACATTAAGTTAGCATATATTGTATAAAATGAAAAAAACCAACCAGTGTTGCAACTCCAGTGAGGACAGCAATATTACCTAGCATTAGGGACAAGGAATAAAATGAGACTCAGCCTAATAAAATGCTATCCAGTACAGCTGGGGAAAATAATCCCAAATATTCAATGGAGGGAGATACAAAGCAGTTACACATACGAGACTTATAAGAGCCATCATCACGTTTACTAGGGGAAGTCACACTGCTTGAGACTATAAAAACTATCGTGCACAAGGCATTCAAGATTATCCTGCATTGGCAGACAGTCAAAAATGATTTACTGTAATAGGTCTTTTCCATCTCTAATTCCTACAATTCCATGATCTAATTCAGTATTTAATTCCCAAGGAACATTCCTCTTATTCAGATAATCCCTAAATGGAATAAATATATATAAAGTCTCAACTTGGTTTCATTCAATTGTAAAAACAGGACAGTCTCCCATTAGCACTTAATAATGGGAATGAAAAACATGAAGGAAGCAAGCATACCCAAAATGTAACAGATCAAAAATTAACAGCAACAATGATCAATTCCTAAAAACACAAAGTAGATTGGAAAATGTCATGGACTTTTTTAAAAAATACATACAGCACAGTATTTGGGTTGATAAACAGAAGGCCCTATTAGCTGGTAAGTTATAAATGAAGATTGAAATAGCCATGAAAATCAGAAGAGATTGAATTCCACACTTTGGAAAACATGGACTCCATAGTCTAATGATTTACAGCATGGGATGAAGAGTTGAGACACCTGAATTCAATTTCTGGATATGGCATGGATTAAATGTGTAACCTTGTGTGCACTGCATAACCTCTGTTTTCCCCACTTGAGAAATGGGGATAATATTCACCTTTCTCAGGCTACTCTAAAGCTTAATTTTTATGTTCGTAACTGTTTTGGAAGTCTTGGCTTGAAAATTCTATTTGGAAAATGGGTCTGCAGCAATGTTAAGAGTAAATTATACCAGAAGCTGATCTCTACCTCTAACTTTCTATTATAAAAGACTAACTTTCTCTAAGAACCTTACGCCTTCATTGTTTGTAGCAGTACTATGAAATTTGGCAGTGAGAAAAAGCCCTTGGACTAGAGAAATCTGTTTTCTAAGTTCCACAAAATTCCAATCAGCTTACCCAAGTTATAAAACATGGGTGGACAAACGTTTTGGCCTGAGGGCCATATTGGGGTTCCAAAACTGTATTGAGGGCCGGTGCGGCTGCTAGTCATCGTGCTCCGTAAGTAGCACATTCCTACGGGGAGCAATTTAATACACTACACCTGGCGGATCTCGCAGCTCTGCTGTCCAGCAGGACCTCGTAGCTCCACCACCCAGAGCACTGGTGGCATGGCAAGCCGAGGCTGCGGGAGAGGGGCCGAGGGCTAGGATCCCCGGTCGGGAGCTCAACGGCTGAGCAGAACAGTCCCGTGGGCTGCTGCAGTTTGCCCACCTCTGTAATAAAACTATTGAAAGTCACCATTTTGTTTCTCTCAATTGTGCTCCTGAGGAAATTATGGCAGCCTCCCAAATAACTGACCCTGAACATTCTCAAGAGCTAGACCTGCCAACAAAGAAGCAGCAGCACTGTCAGCTCACAGTGCACTGGGAATGCCTGGGAACTGCTGAAGCAACTATGGGATATGGAGGTGAGAGAGACAGAGAAGAACTAGCTCAGGTCCTCATACTTCAGACCTAGCATATGGCTCCCAAATCCCATCCTACTCTCTGGGAACACCACATGGCAAAGTATGCCCCCCACCTCCCTGGGGGCAAGGGAGAGAGCAAGAGCTGGGCCAGGGTCCCTGTGAACACCTTTGAAAACCCTGGAGAAGTGGGATAATAGCAGACAGCAGGAGAAGGCTATGTAGCTGGCCTTGTAGCTCAGAGTTCAGAATTCAATTCCTTCTTGAAGATATGCGATGGGGATTGTTACAGTTGTGCATTTGATTTACCTCTTTATAAAAACAGGGGGGGAAAAGCCTAGGAAAGCTAGGGAATGTCAGATTTATGCATTATGGGGCAGTTTAATTATATTTTCTCCATCGGACTCTCATTCAGTGCAGAGATTGGATGAAAAGGGGGTAGAATAAGAGCAGGATTGGCAACTATAAACCTGGCACTTCCTAACTTGGTGTCCCATTGTGGTGGGTGCTATACAAGTCAGGCAGTGGCTAGTCACTTGTTTGAAGAAAAAAAGTTAGCCAGTCTAGCATGTCTACAATCCACCCAGGGACTTCAAGTCGAGGTCTCTGATTAATAGACCCTGGGTTTTTGTACTGACCAGAGCATAAAATGAGCAAAATGAACAAGAGTTGCACATACTGTGAATAAATGACAGAGCACTCACTCAGGAACAGGGTTAAGTAGGAAAGGCATATGTGAAAGTTCACGGTTTCCAGTTTTATGTTAAGAAATCTGTATATACTTCATAATGTCTTCCACTGTATACTATGCAGTAGATTGCCCCATCCTTCTTGTATTAAGGAGAATGGGGGGGGGGGGGGGCGCACCTCAGTGTCTGTCCTTAAACAGAAGAACTACTAAGAACCATCAACAATTGAACAACCTTGCCCTAGCAGGACAATGGAGACTACTGGCCAAACACTTAACATGCTAAGTAATTGTCTACATTTACAGTGCTGCAGCTTCTCCGCATGTAGGTACTCCACATTCCCAAAAGACAGTAGCTATGTCAACAGGAGAAACCCTCCCGTGGACATAGTGCTGTCCACACCAGGAGCTTGGTCAGTATAACTTTGTCACTTAGGGATACGGATTTTCCACACCCCTAAACGATGTAGGTATACCAACATAAATCTGTAGTGCAGACGAGGTCTAAGAATCAATTCCTGTAACAAACAAGAGGACAGCTGCAGCCCATACAATACTAGTGAGTGAAACAGCCCCAAACAGAGAGGACATTGGCTGCCACAGCTTAGAGGGTCAGAGAGCAGGGAAGGACAAGGAAAAACAAGATGTTCAAATTGGTTTTTAAAAGACTCTCTAGCATAGAGAGACCAGACCAGAAGATAAGACTGGGCAGCATAAGAGGAGGCTGTCAGGATGAGAGGGGGTGCCAAGAATCTTGGACTCTGGAAGGACACGGACTCCAAGACCCAAAAACAGCTCTCAAGAGGGGTGAGGAAACTCAGCTATGGCCTTGCCCACAGGTTTGTTATTTTTCCATAGATCTATATATTTCTTGTGCTTTGTCTCTGAGAAAAAGGTACAGTTTATAAGTGCCTTCAGAAAGTCAGTGCCTTACTGTAAACTGGAGTGGCACTCTGGGGAGGTCATACTTAAGCTAGTGAGATTTTGGGAGGTCAGCACTGGTTTTTGGGTCTAGGGCATCTGGACTTTAGGGTTCTCCACCCCACAAAAGGGTACAAGCATTAAATTCTGTACCATGGGAGTGTGCCTGAAACACCAGACTCAGACAGTGTCTGGACACTGCTCAGACTCAGCAGGTTTAAAAGCACATGTAACCCAAATTATTGGTCACTTACAGCAGCCTGGAGACCATCCACAAGTAGGAGCTCAGCCAGGCCTGTACCAGCATACACAAGAGGAACAACACTAAAAGAAAAAACTATAGAGAAAGACCTGGAAAAGAAATTGATACACAGACTCAGACTAAATATCTAGGAAAAAACCTACTTAGAAAAATCCATCTAATGAAGCGCTATCAGAGTAACATGGTTATAAAACAAAATACAATGTACAGTAACAAGCCTAAGTTTACACGAATGTAAAACAAATTTACTATGGATTGAGCAGCAAAGCGAGTAAACAACGTGGAAAACAGAAGAAAGAAAAGACAAACATCATACTGTTCAAAAGAGAAAACAGGAGCTTTAAAAACAACTCAGAAAACTAATCTTCATTCTACAAAAAAAAGTACAGAAGATTTTTGGAGGAGAACAGGCCATCTGGAGAGACAAAATTTTGAGACTGTAAATGGCTCTAACCCTCTTTAGGTTGGCCATTGAAACACCATCCGGCCACTTACAGATGCAAGAGTACACACAGTTTCCCTTTCTTCCAAATTCAATTCCGACAACAGATAACTGCTTTGAATTTGACTGATGTTAAAGAAAAATGATTGTACACCAACAAAAAAATTTTCAACTGCATTTCCCACAGAATACTAGTAACAAACAACCCCTTTTTTAAAGATTTAAATTACTAGTGGGAGAAAACAGTAAGTGTTCTACATCTGGGCAACTCTAGTTGAGAACACAGCAAGCTCTGTCAGCCAAGCACAAGAGTCGATAGTTAGGTTTTCTCACAAAACTTAACAGTATATTACTGAAATTAAAAAGTGTGAATGTTTAGACATTTGGCATATGATGTAGGATTATCAATGTATCTGCATACAGAAAACACATTTCAATATGGTATATAAATGATGAGTTTGCTTAATGATGAAGTGGAATTTTCAAACAAGATGCAGCATTAGAAAGTTTATGTGAAGAAACCATGAAGCGTTAAGTACCAGATATCATGATAAAATAGTGTTAAATCGTTCAAGTCTCAACATAATCTTACATATATTTGCTTAAATATATACATAGCCATAGCTAAGAAGGCCTTCACAAACATTTGTATACTAACAACCTCTGTTTAATAAGGGTAAGAAATTCTTGACTTGCTCATTTGGAATACAAGATGAGTATCAACTATTTCTATTAACCGGTGCATTTAACACTTGACATAAACAGTTTTCTGGATATTGTCCAACATTTCCATTTAAGAAACATCAATATATTTTACATCCTATTAAGACGTATTCTCATCATGCAGATTTTTTTTTAATTACACACATTATAATGACAATATGGAATTACTATTCATATGTGAATTAATTTAACATTGAAGTTAAGGGCAGGTAGCCTTAAAGTAAAGTAAAACCCCAAACAAGATTCTATCAAATGGAAAAGATAGGAAAGGAGTCTGCTGGAATGAAAGAACATATCCAAAATTCAGCCGAGGGCACTTTCTGACTTTACACTGGCCTGACTGCATTTCTGTTAGGCAGTACAAATATACATGCATATGAAATCTGGCCTTGATAAATACTTATGTACCAAAATCATAGTGGGACAAGATTTTTGAAGGTACTTTCTTTTCATGCAATTTGTACCTATTAACTTGTTCTCTTTTGAATTACAGGTACTCTTGAGTATTGTGCTTGTAAACCCAATTGAGGCAAGTATTCTCATTTCCAGGTTTAAATTTTAAAAGTGAAATTTGTAAGAACTAGAAGAAATTCTCAGAAAAGACAAGTCCTTTTAAGCAGGCTGAAAATAAGGCAATATGCTGAATAAGTTTGGGATTTATTGTTATCTATTGTTTTTACTGCTTTAATACACGTGATCTTCTATAAGTCTTTCTGTCCAAGTCTAGACAAATTTTGAATTTTCTTCCATGCAGTAAAGCATAAAGTGAGATTTTCAGGATCTGAAATTCTTTAAGTTACACTGTACTGTACCACCAGGTAACACCACACTAAATTACAAGGTAATTTATATGCCTACATGAGGTAACTATATATTATCAGCAGCTAGTTAAATTAACAAGAACACAAGCAATAGAATATTAGGCACAAAGTGTATCATAAAGCACATTTTCCCCAGAAGTATTCCACTGAGTTTAATAAATAAAAATAGAATCAACATGTTAAGCAAACAACTCATTTTCTTAAGATATAACTAGACTGACAACACTGTTTAATGTTGCAGTTTGTTTGTCCCCACTGGTTCCCCAACGTTAACTAGATTAAAACGAACTGAAATGCAGTGCACGCTCCAGATTTCTTGCTCTAGAATATACAGGGAGGGAGACTTGTGTTGAAAAGAAAGAAGGAAAATGAGAAACTGAGTGGATCAAAATTTAAAAATAATAATAAAATTACTTTGACAGTTCTCTCAGTATGTAGTAGTTTCTAGGAATGGTCTTAAAGTTTAAAGTCCTCCACAGCACATATCACTAGCACTTTGTCAGTCATACTGAAGTTCCCCAAGGACATTTTACATGAATGTTAAAGAATATTTATTCCATATATTTTTATCTTAGGAACAGGGCCCTACCAAAATTCATGGTCCATTTTGGTCAATTTCATGGTGATAGGATTTTAAAAACATTGTAAATGTCATGCTTCCGGAGATTTAAACTGAAATTTCACAGTATTTTAAGCGTGGAGGTCCCGATCGTGCGTGGGCGGGGAAAAAGGCTGCAAGACTATTATAGGTGGGTCGTGGGACTGCCACCCTTACTTCTGCATAGTATACTTCTGTACAGCTGCTAGTGATGGTGCCACCTTCAGAGCTGGGCATCCAGGGAGCAGTGGCTGCTGGCTAGGCACCCAGCTCTAAAGGCAACGCCTCTGCCAGGAGTAGCACAGAAGTGAGGGTGGTATGGTATTGCCACCTTCACTTCTGCTGGCTACTGGTAGGGACGCAGAAGTAAAAATGGCAATACCATATCATGCCACCCTTACTTCTGCACTGCTGCTGGCGGCAACGCTGTCTTTAGAGCTGGGCACCAAGCATGAAATGGAGGGTAGCATATCCTGAAGCAAATGAGTTTCAAGTATTAAGAAGATGAGACAATGAGATACTTCAATATGTAACTTGTTTCTGCCCATGATACAATTACTGTTTTGTAAAACAGAACCATCCTGTCTATTCTACTCATTAAAATAGGACAGTTACCAATATGGTAACAAACCACTCCATAAAAGAGCTATCTCTCGGAGCAGATACACCACTTTGCACACTTAGCCTTCAATATTACTGGTTCTTCACAAGGCCAGAGCTTCAGCTTCCCAAGTTCAAGCTATAAACCATATCTTTGTGAGTATGGCATTTTTAGCTTTAGACACACAATCCCAACAGGTCCAATCATCTCCACCATAAAACCGACTCACTTAGCAGTTGCCCTACATTTACTATGATCATCACTACCTTACCAAAAAGTCACCTAGTTTTTGTCCTCCTAATCTTTGCCCTCACTTTCTTATATATGTCCCCTGTCCTGACACCCCTCCCTCCAATCTAGCCTCCTGACTCCCTCTACACTACGGTCTATCACTACAATTCCTTTCCCATTTAAATGATTTTGAGCCATCACACTGTGCTGATTGCTGGTTTATGTAACCACAGGATCCACACCACACTGTTACCCTCTAATTCCCTCCTACTGTTTGCTACACTTGTATCTTGTCTTGAATTACATTGTAAAGTCTTCGGGGCAGGGACTGTGGGTATGTCTACACTGGAGTCGGAAGTGTAATTTCCAACTCTGGTGGACAAACTATGCTAGCTCCGATCAACCTGGCAAACTAAATACAGCAGTGTAGTCCCAGCAGCACAAGCAGTGCGACAGCTTAGCCATACCAACTATATACCTAAAGATTCATATGGGATAGTACTTAGGGCAGCAAACCCATTCCACTGCTCATGCCATTGCAGCTACATTACTATTTTTAGCATGCTAGCTGGATCAGAGCTAGCGCAGGTATGTCTATCCTAGCTGGAAATTATACTTCCAGTTACAGTATGGACATGCTGTGTCTTCCTATATGTTGGTTCAGTAGCTAGCATACTGGGGCTGAGTTTGACTGAAGCCCATTGATACTACTGCTAGATCATTTTAAAAACCACAGCAATATGGGTAATTACCTCCAATTTGTTAAAGCAATTCATAAAACTGCCATGTGAATTATAATTTATATTTCAACTAATATAGTGTAAGCAATAGCCCCATGTGTACTTAGAAATAAATTACTGATTTCATGCGTTTCTCATAGAAAATGTTAAACATTTCACAGTGACGACTGTTAGGCGGGGATAAGAAAGATGCTACAAATATGCTCACATCTAAGAGTTTGCTGAAACCGTAAGTCATAAAAACTACAGATTGTATCTGAACAGAAAATTTAGAATGAATCCGTACACTGCATGATATCCAAGCTCTTCTTTCCCTGTCTTTTCTGTTAGATATTTAACTCTTTGACAAGTACCTGCCATATGAAGACAGAGCTATTATATATTCTGAAGGAGGAACGGTAATTTGTAGGGGAAAATACGCTGACAAGGTGGTTTACCGGTTAAGCCATATGAAGTACATGTGATTCAACTACTTACAAATTTTTTAAAAATAACCAAACTTCTGTAGCTCAAGTTCAACGGATACTCTAAATGAATGTTTTATATACATCACTCTAAATATTAACATTTCTACAAGATGTTCAACATAACTATTTGGGGTCGGAGAAAAATGTGATAATCAACCAGCACTGAAATTTTGCAAAATAACTGTCTGAAAGCCTTCCCAGTATATTTTTCTGTTCTTTGGAAAACCAAAGCTATTAAGCCTCTATGAAAAAAAAGTTAATTCTACATCACACACATTATGTATTTATATACTATACCGGTTACAGCTTCAAGGTAACTGCACCAATATGCCCCTCCGTCCTCCCTTGAGGGCACACACTTAAAGGTCCCTGGTTTCCAGACATCACCTCATGGGCAGAGATCTGCACCTCTCCCCCTCCTGACTTGGATTTTCCAGGCTGCACAGTACCCTGCCTAGACTATGATACTCCCAGCAGCTCAACACTTAAACAGACCAACATCTGTGCTTTGCTTTCTCTCCAAAGAGTATGAATACTGTATTGCCTGCAATTATAATATATGAGACAGCTCTTTGTATGCAAGCACCCTTATTCTTAAGGTGAAAGCATTACAGAGAAAATGTATTAAAAACAATAAAAACCTATGTGAATGCTAAAAAGCTTACCAGATGGTAGGTTTCAGTCCTTCAAAAAACAAAACAAACAAACAAACAAAACAAGTCTTTTCCCCTGTGGCTACAGGTTCATAACTGTCTGATCCAGAACAATAATTACAGCTGGACATATAAGCTGTTTGTACGGCTCAGGACTTCAATCTTCAGTCTCTTGGAAAAGGTCATCAGCAGACAAAGACCTATAGCCAGGGTGTAGTTTCAAAAGGCAGAGTTTTTGCATAACCAGAGGTGTGTATGTGTAAGGGAATTTACATTAATCTCTCCCCTAGGAAATCCACTTAACACATTCCAAAAGTCCATTCTCGATTTAGTCACATTTTCAATATAGTCCTTTGAACTTCCAAGTCTCACATCATTTCTCCCCCTTAGAGAAGTTACATGCAATCCCAGCCAGCAACAGTACATAAACTTGGCATTTAATATAACGGACCCCAAACATACCGAAATTCAATAAGGTCTTGCAAGGATATGCAGGAAATTGCCATATCTGTCAACACCCACTTTGGACCAGCGGAGATCTGCAAATCCATATAACAATTATCTCAAAATAAAATGCATCCCATTTTGAGGAATAAAACAAACAGCACTATTGTGTGATGTAGTGCACTGGCACCAACCCAAAACAGTAGCCCAACACCAAATGCCTTGGCACATCTATACATGATTTGAAAGCTACCCTACGTGAAAATTCGTGGACTGCATTATTCAACTTTTAACTCTAACTTTCTTCAAAACACCCACATATGTTGCTGTTTCATCTTATTGAACAACTTAAAAACACAACTGCCTGTTTGACTGCATTCTAGCTAAAGGAAAACCTGTTCATGTAATCTGACATCCACAGAACCATAACACTATTTCCAATTATCTAGTCTTGGGAAAGCTAAAAATACTGTGAGAACAATGAGAAACTGCAGGACTTTATTACAGGATGTGAATTTACTGAAGGTAGTTATATCTGACTTTACAAAAATTATTCTGGTTACCAGGAACATTATGGCTATCATGGGAAACATTTGAAAAGCAGGCTCAAGAAGAAAAAGTTAGGAGCTTGACGAGTCCCAGGGAAGAATAAAACTGTCTGTCCAATCTCGGGGCCTCTCCTTTTGTCCCTCCAGGCCCACAAACATGATACAGTTCTGTGGTGACCTAGAATCCTACTTTCGACTTCTCCAACTCAAAGAATATTTTCAACACACCTCTGAACAACATACTAACCCACAGAATCCTTCCTACCAACACTACAAAAAGAAGGATTCTGTGTGGACTCCTCCTGAAGGTCGAAACAACAGACTGGACTTCTACATAGATTGCTTCTGTCGACGTGCACGGGCTGAATTTGTGGAAAAGCAGCAGCACTTACCCCATAACCTCAGCCGCGCAGAACACAACACCATCAACCACCTCAGGAACAACTCTGACATCATAATCAAAAAGGCTGACAAAGGAGGTGCTGTCGTCATCATGAATAAGTTGGAATATGAACAAGAGGCTGCTAGGCAGCTCTCTAACTCCACATTCTATAGGCCATTATCCTCTGATCCCACTGAGGATTACCAAAAGAAACTACACCATCTGCTCAAGAAACTCCCTGAAAAAGCACAGGAACAGATCTGTGCAGATACATGCCTAGAACCCTGACCAGGGGTATTCTATCTGCTTCCCAAGATCCATAAACCTGGGAATTATGGAAGCCTCATCATCTCAGGCATTGGCACCCTGACAGCAGGATTGGCTGGCTATGTGGACTCTCTCCTCAGGCCCTACGCTACCAGCACTCCCAGCTATCTTCGAGACACCACTGACTTCCTGAGGAAACTACAATCCATCGGTGATCTTCCTGAAAACACCCTCCTGGCCACTATGGATGTAGAAGCCCTCTACACCAACATTCCACACAAAGATGAACTATAAGCTATCAGGAACAGTATCCCCGATAATGTCAAGGCAAACCCGGTGGCTGACCTTTGTGACTTTGTCCTCACCCACAACTATTTCACATTTGGGGACAATATATACCTTCAAGTCAGCAGCACTGCTATGGGTACCCACATGCTTACATTTTTATGGCTGACTTAGAACAACATTTCCTTAGCTCTCGTCCCCTAACATCCTACTCTACTTGCACTATATTGATGACATCATCATCTGGACCCATGGAAAAGAAGCCCTTGAGGAATTCCACTATCTTTTCAACTATTCCCATCCCATCATCAACCTCAGTCTAGACCAGTCCACACAAGCGGTCCATTTCCTGAACATTACTGTGCTAATAAGTGATGGTCACATAACCACCACCCTATACCAGAAACCTACTGACTGCTATACTTCCCTACATGCCTCCAGCTTCCATCCAGGACACACCACACGATCCATTATCTACAGCCAAGCTCTAAGATACAACTGCATTTGCTCCAATCCCTCAGACAGAGACACACACCTATAAGATCTCTATCAAGCATTTTTAAAACTACAATACCCACCTGCTGAAGTGAAAAAACAGATTGACAGAGCCAGAAGAGTACCCAGAAGTTACCTACTACAGGACAGGCCCAACAAAGAAAATAACAGAACGCCACTACCTGTCACCTTCAGCCCCCAACTAAAACCTCTCCAGTGCATCATTGAAGATCTACAACCTATCCTGAAAAATAATCCCTCACTCTCACAGATCTTGGGAGACAGACCAGTCCTCTCTTACAGACAGCCCCCCAACCTGAAGCAAATACTCACCAGCAACCACACACCACACAACAAAAACACTAACCCAGGAACCTATCCTTGCCACAAAGCCAGATGCCAACTCTGCCACATATTTATTCAAGTGACACCATCATAGGACCTAATCACATAAGCCACGCCATCAGGGGCTCGTTCACCTGCACATCTACCAATGTGATATATGCCATCATGTGCCAGCAATGCCCCTCTGCCGTGTACATTGGCCAAACCGGACAGTCCCTACGCAAAAGAATAAATGGACACAAATCTGACATCAGGAATCATAACATTCAAAAACCAGTAGGAGAACACTTCAACCTCTCTGGCCACTCAGTAAAAGACTTAAGGGTGGCAATTTTGCAACAGAAAAGCTTCAAAAACAGACTCCAATGAGAAACTGCTGAGCTTGAATTAATATGCAAGCTAGATACCATTAACTTGGGTTTGAATAGAGACTGGCACTGGCTGGGTCATTACACATATTGAATCTATTTCCTTAAGTTAAGTATCCTCACACCTTCTTGTCAACTGTCTAAATGGGCCATCTTGATTACCACTACAAACGTTTTTTTTCTCCTGCTGCTAATAGATCTTAACTAATTAGCCTCTCACAGTTTGTACGGTAACTTCCAACGTGTGCGTTCCATTCTATCCATCCGATGAAGTGGGCTGTAGCCCACGAAAACTTATGCTCTAATAAATTTGTTAGTCTCTAAGGTGCCACAAGTACTCCTGTTCTTTTTGAGGATACAGACTAACACGGCTGCTACTCTGAAACCTGTCCAATACTGTGGCTATTTGCTCTGAAGATTAAGATTCCCATCTGCATGGGGTGCTTTCACATGATTCTGATAAAACCTGAGAAAGGCAAAGTCCGTTGGACACTCCTATTTACTCTCAAGCACTTTGGGGCAGAGACTGTATTTTCATTTATAGCAGGCGTGGGCAAACTGCAGCCCGCGAGCCGTTTTAAGCTGGCCTGAGAGCTCCCACTGGGGAGTGGGGTCTGGAACTTGCCCCGCTCTAGCTCTCCAGCTGTGGCGCTGGGTCGGGGGGGCGCACATTGCTACTCGGCCCCGCTCCGGCACTCCAGCCAGAGCACAGGGTCAGGGGCTGCACCATGCAACTCCTGGAAGACGTGGCATGGGCCCGCTCCGGATCCTTGGTGCTCCAATGGGAGCTGCTGGGGTAGTGCCTGCGGATGAGGCAGCCTGCAAAGCCGCCTATCTGTGCTGGAGCAGGGACATGCCACTGCTTCCAGGAGACACTTGCTCGGAGCCTGCAACCCTGAGCCTCTCTCCACACCTCAACCCCAGTCCTGATCCCCCTCCCACTCTCCAAACCCCTTGATCCCAGCCTGGAGAACCCTCCTGCACCCCAAACCTCTCATCCTTAGCCCCACCCCAGAGCCCGCACCCCCAGCCGGAACCTACACCTCTTCCCACACCCTGGTCCCAGCCCTGATCCCGCTCTTGGTCCCAGCCCAGAGTACCCTCCTACGCTCCAAACTGCTCATTCCCAGCCTCATCCCAGAGCCCGCACCTCCAACCAGAGCCCTCACGCCCCCACCACCCCAATCCCAATTTTGTGAGCATTCATGGCCTGCCATACAATTTCTACTCCCTGATGTGGCCCTGAGGCCAAAAAGTTTGCCCACCCCTGATTTACAGAAACAAAAAACGTTACAATATATTACTTTTTGTGAATTGATGGTTCACACGCCAGAATATAAAAATGGTCTGCTATAGTTTTCTCTTCCGAGTTACATAGAAGCAGTTCGTTTAGGTTTACATTTGAAAGGCAACACTGTCCAATAGATAGGCAAATGTACAATACCCAGCTCCACCCAATGCCCTGTCCTATAACCTTGAGCAAGACCCTATTTGCCCTCTACCCTTTGTCTGACTTTTGTATTTAAACTGTACACTCTTCGGGGCAGGGCCTGTCTTATACATTTTTGTGCTAGGCATTTTATAATGCTAAACTGATCTAAGTTGGGGTTTCTAGGCATTCCTTTCATCCAAGTCAGAAGTAGTGCCAAAAGAACTTAGTTGTACCTTTTCTAGTCTCCTCTTTCGAGTTAAGTCATCTGGCACATAAAACTGTATATAAAGAAATTTAAATGAAGAAAAAGAATTTTCACTAGGCTTTTTAAAAAGATACCCAAAACCTATACTATGGGCCTGACCTATGTAACCATGCACTTTTATATACCATTCTGCCACCTCAATGATTTTTTCTCCTGTTTCTATGGTTAAACTTGACTAATGCAGGACAAAAAATGCTATACTTACAAAACAGGTTACCATTATGTCCACACTAGGTAATTTACAGAACACAGTTCACCACACATTAGAGACACTGGACTGAGGTTATACTTGTACAGAGAATAATGACCAGTCTGTTATGTAGAGATCGCATGCCTTAATTTCAGTTAGAAGACAGCAAAACATCTATTGTTTAATGGCCCATTCTCCCAGTATCCCTCCCCCGTCGTCGCAACCCATTTTATAATATAAAAATCTTGTGTCACCCACGTGCAAATAGTTTTGTAAGTGGCTATTCCTTTTCTAGCATTAAACACTAACTTCAGTGGCGGATTTAGAGTTAGTCAGGCCCAGTGTGCAGCTTCATTTTCAGGGGCCCCCGTCAGGACCTGGCCAAGGAGAAGAACAGTCTCTTATCTCCCCCACCCCCATTTTTCCATTTTTTTTTCCCTTCATCCTCCTTCTGTATTATAAGAAATGGGAAGTAAATGAACATAAAGCGAGGTACCTTGATTGGGGCAGGGGGTTGGGGTGCAGGAGGGAGTGCGGGGGGCAGGCTCTGGGAGGAAGTTTGGGTGCTGGGTGTGCGCTCTAGGCTGGGACAGGGGGTTGGAGTGTGGGGTCAGGCTCTGGGCTGGGGCAGGGGTGCGGGAGCTAGGCAGTACTTACCTCGGGCAGCACAGCTCCCAAAGCGACCAGCACACGCTGCCCCCACAGCTTCCATGGGCCGCGGTTCCCGGCCCATGGGAGCTGCAGAGTCAGCGCTTGGGGTGGAAGCAGTGCATGTAGAAACTCCACCTCCCCCCACAGGGGCTGCAGGGACATGCTGGCTGCTTCCGGGAGAAAAGCGGCGCAGAGGAAGGAAAGGAGGCAGAGCAAGCAGGGAGCCGCCTTAGCCCTGCTGCTGGCACATCTCTGCGCGCCCCTTGAAGGGAGGGGGGACAGTGGGTCTCTGTGCGCTGCCTAGGATGGGGGCAGTGAGCCAAGCCACCTCCCACCTACCCCCCTCACCAGGGGCGTGCAGAGACGTGCCAGCAGCCGGCCGCTTCCGGGAGTGGCATGGGGCCACCGGCTATGGCATGCAGGCAGCCTGCCTGAGCCATGTTGCACCGCTGGCTGGGACTCAGAGGCAGGTTGTCAGATATTTGTCCTGCATTTTGAGGGGCCCCCTGTCATTGGGGGTCCTGTGAAACATTTGTTTCATGGAAAATCCATTCCTGACTAATTTTAAAAGAAATCTGAGGAAGGTGCTACAATTTACGCATTTGTTTGAAACAGGTAAAAATAATATTATACCACACAAAATCCCACCAAATGCTTCTCTCACACAGTTTTAAATACCTGCAAGCAGCTAATGGGTTAATTTACCTACATTCAATCAACTCACATGCGCCAGATCTTGCACAGGGCACAATTCTAATTTTAAAACTCAACTTTAAAAAAATACTTGTATTGCCCTCTGGGTTGAAGCTAACAATTTTATAAAAATGTGATGAGGATGGATTTGTATCCTTTTGATTATATTTCTGAAAATCCTGCATAATTGTTTGTTTTGCGGAAGAGAGGCTAACAGCATAGTCATGTCTAATTGCTTTTGCACTGCTGGGGAGCACTACAGCTTGCCTTTTTGATAGGCAGCAACGGCGTGAGAGCTTGCATCATGCTGGGTGGCCTCTTCTGGGGAGCAATGCCTGGAAGCAGTAGTTTTAATTTAATTTGTGGATTTTTAAAATCACATATGCCATGAAAACTAAATTACACATATTTACATTTCTACATCACTACAGTCCTAAATCCTACTGATGGCAATACTTCAATTCAGACAGGCATCTAGTCTCTGTTTTGGTACCGAGAAACATTGTGTTCTCTTATTTCCTCTGAATACTTCCTTTTAATTAATTGACCAGCATCTCATGATTTACTCATAAAGGTGCAGATCTTCCATGCAAAGTCTGTGTGTGCCCATGATATTGCACCTCTTCCCCTAACCTCACTGACCCCTCACTTGCCAGCCTTAGAGAATCCAGCAGCTCCTCTCTTGACCTTCTTTATCCCACCACATAATAATCCATTGGGGAGACATTGCAATGCCATACTTATTGGATCTTCAGATAACCTTTGTTAGCTGGATTTTGATGAATTGAAATTCTATTATATTACGAAGTTGGGGATATTTTTTGGAAGGAAGGGCAACAAAATCCTTTGATTATTTAAATCTTAACTTAGTCAAGTCTCAGTTCTTGATCATCAAACTCAAATTGATCTAAAAATGCTTCCGAATGAAGTAGAGTTCAGCCAATATTCAGATTCTCCCAGAATAACTGTCAGAAGTGTGGTTTACCTACCCGTTCACGTTTATCCTAAAGTGATTTCTTTTTCCCTGTATAGACTGTATAATGTACTAACTTCATTTTGAAAACATTACCTGTAGACCAAAATCTCTATTTGGGTAACTTTAGTCTTTGATACATAGTCAAACGAATATCACAACTGGACTTTCAACCAGCACGAACTTCCAAAAAAATCGTTAAAAATATGGGTATCTGAAAATTGGACGCTAGCCTGTTAGCACTGGAAAAATCATTTTTAAAAGATTTAGAAGTTTTAAAAAGAAGGCTTCCCTTCCTACAAACTAGGATTTCTTAAGTGTAGAACGTATATATTTGGCAACACTACAGAGGTTTACATTTTAGTTTGCTATTAGCAAAATAGCCCAAACTGACTAAAACCTAGTTAGCCAACAGGACTTGTGTACAACCAGTTCAACTGATCAAGTGTCTTATCAAGGACATGTAGACAAATCTGATATGGACAAATCCATGCCTTCTGGCAAAGGTTCCCAAGGGAGAGGAGTGTTAATGATGGTTGTAGTTGAATATGACCTTCAATATCACTTTCAGTGACCGCCTCCATACCAGCAGTCAAAACAACAAACGAACAGATTATCTATGCTTCACAAGCTGTGATTTCCAAAGGAAAACAGAAGTATTAAGCCACAGCTTCCTAGAATCTGGGAAAGGCAAAAAGTAGAATCTGTTACACCCACTATGAAAACAAACATGCAGGTCCAATCTGCCTATAGAAAAATTGAAAATCGTGTCTCAGATCAGGATGGGCAAACTACGGCCTGGGGGCCACATCTAGCCTTCCATCCAGCCCTCGAGCTCCTGCTGGGAATTGAGGTCTGGGGCTTGCCCTGCTCCAGCTGGGGAGCAGGGTCCGTGGCTGCTCCGTGTGCACATACCAAGGCTCCCGGAAGCAGCAGCATGTCCCCCCTCTGGCTCCTACGCTTAGGGGCATCCAGGGGGCTGCACGCGCTGCCCCCACCCCAAGCGCCACCGCCAAAGCTCCCATTGGCCAGAAACTGCGGCTAATGGGAGCTGCAGGGGCAGCACCTGTGGACAGGGCAGCATGCAGAGCCACTTCGCCACACCTCCGCATAGGAGCCAGAGGCGGGACATGCCACTTCTTCCAGGAGCTGCTTCAGGTAAGCGCCACCTGGAGCCTGCATCCAACCCTCTCCCATGCCCCGACCCTCTGCCCCAGCCCAGAGCCCCCTCCTGCACCCTAAACTCCTCATTTATGACTCCACCGCAGAGTCCAAACCCCAGCCAGAGCCCTCACCCACAATGCCCTGACCCCCTCGCACCCTCTGAACCCCTTGGTCACAGCCTAGAGCACCCTCCTACACCCCAAATCCCTCATCCCCAGGCTCACCTGAGAGCCCGCACCTCCAGCCAGAGCCTTTCCCCCACACCCTAACCCCCTGCCCCAGCCCCTTCCCACACCCTGAACTCCTCATTTCTGACCCCACCCCAGAGCCCGCACCCCCCAGACACAGCCCGCACCCCAACCCCAATTTTGTGAGCATTCATGGCCCACATACAATTTTCATATCAAGATGTGGCCCTTGGGCCAAAAGGTTTGCCCACCCCTGTCTCAACTGGTGGTACTGATAAGGAGAGACAGTTTAGACCCTTGCCATTCCAGTTACTGCGACTGCTACATTTGAAAGAGAAGATTATTTGATACAGGATTACACAATTTACCAATACACCTATGTGAAGGGAAGGAGAAAACCCAGGACACAGGAGAAGAAAAATATAGTGGCATGGAAGTCAGCTGTAAGTAAAATCTTAGGTCACACTGACTAAGCCTCATCTTTGTCCTGGAGAAGTAAGTGACAAAGTTATATATTGTGGCAAAGTTTCTCCTCTATCTTGGTGGGTCTTGCGCTAATTGGCAGATTTGCTCACCGTGGAGCTTCACAGCAGCCCTTAGTGTGGCTGTTTTCGTGAACCCACAGTCCAGGTCAACTCCTCCTGTGTCTGACCAGGAGTTGGGAGGATTTGGGGGGAACCCGGGCCCGCCCTCTACTCGGGGTTCCAGCCCAGGGCCCTGTGGAATGCAGCTGTCTAGAGTGCCTCCTAGAACAGCTGTGCGACAGCTACAACTCCCTGGGCTACTTCCCCATGGTCTCCTCCCGACACCTTCTTTATCCTCACCATAGGACCTTCCTCCTGGCGTCTGATAATGCTTGTACTCCTCAGTCCTCCAACAGTCCGCGTTCTCACTCTCAGCTCCTCGTGCCTCTTGCTCCCAGCTCCTCACATGCGCACCACAAACTGAAGTGAGCTCCTTTTTAAACCCAGGTGCCCTGATTAGCCTGCCTTAATTGATTCTAGCAGCTTCTTGATTAGCTGCAGGTGTTCTAATCAGCCTGTCTGTCTTAATTGTCTCCAGAAGGTTCCTGATTGTTCTGGAACCTTCCCTGTTACCTTACCCAGGGAAAAGGGACCTACTTAACCTGGGGCTAATATATCTGCCTTCTATTACTCTCCTGTAGCCATCTGGCCCGACCCTGTGACAATATACGTATAGTAAATACAGAGCACGACCTCACCAAGGGAAAAGCAAAAGCCAACTTTATTGTACGTGCAAATCACAAGCAACTTCTCATTACTCCAATATTCCAAGATGAGTCATTGGACAGCTCATTTGTGCTGACCTTTACAACCATGTCAAGCTGAGGAGACAGCTAAGGGCTTCATGTTTTCTAGTTACAGCAATACTATTAGTCCAGAATTGAGTTTCATTATGTCTAATGCAAGGTAAAGGTCACACTATTGTTTAGGTTTTCACTAGATGGCACTAGCTTGGCTTTTAACTGAGCATCCTTCCTTTAACAAGGTCAGAATAAAAAAGCATCAGGTATATTTTATTTGTGTCCGTTTTAAACAAGTATGTTTGTACTCTTAATAGTACAGGTTAAAAATGTGGGCAATTTTTCCTCAGCATTCACTGGGAGAACAAATGCCAGCTATCATCCAACACTGTATACATGGTATAGGAGTAAGAGTTTCAATATATTCATACTTGATAGTTTTGAGAGTTTCATATAAATCAGTGCAAACCAGTTACAGTAGGAAGATGAGAGCAGGTGGGAGACACAAACTAAGAGAAACTCAAAGTTCGTAATAGTAAGAAGCCTATGAGAAAACTGGACAACTGTGTATGGATTACAAGCAGCACAGAAAAGGTAGGATTTTAAGCTGCATTTCTAAAATGTCAGAGGTGGACAGATTACTACAGATAGCTGGGTTCCACATTGTGGCCCAGGAACAACCAGAGTTCTGTCAACACCTTTACAGTTGTCTGTGAAATGAAAATTGCTGGGAACTAATATCACCGGGGGTAGAAAAAGAAAGTGTGGGTATCAAAGTGGTTCACAGAATGAAAAAGTTAGAGAATCTGAAGAGAAGGAACTGAGGAAATTCTATTTGGCTGCATCAAGGATTAAAGAACAAAACCATGAGGAGTGTGCCCAACTCACCAGCTTAGCACTTGATAAATCAAGGTTAGAACATGTGGTCAACAGTGTCCAACACCCAGCTGTGCTCAGAGAATCAACAGGAGGAACAGTCTTCCCCAAGGTAGTCAGTGATCTCCTCCATTCCAAAAACAAATGATGTAGAAGCCAGAATAGAAACAATCAAGGATGCTATGAGTGAAGAGAATCATCTACCTTGCCGCAGTATGCTTTACATCAGATTTCAGCATCATTTTTCACAGAAGTGAGGACTGACCAAGTATTCCAATGCATATTCATTACTTTTTCATTCAACTTGTTCGGAGCAAATTACTGCATTAGTTTTTTTTAAATGTGCAGAATATGTTTCAATTCCCTGACAGTCTGATTTCTTCCAGTACTGTGTCAAAAATAGAAGAAACAGGACTGAAAAGAAAGTGTGAAACTCAAAAGAAGTGGGAAACTTGATACCACGGACAGGTTGTCTGACTGCGGGTATTGTTACAATCTCCTTCAAACCATGCCAATCACTTAAGTGAAATCAAGCTTGGAGAGAGATGCATATAGTAATATTTCTGCACCACTTAAGTAACAATTCTTTCCTCCATGTCCATAACAGAAAGCCAAGATTCCATCACAACTCTCGGAGTCAGCTTAACTTACTAATGAAAAGTCTGACATTTCTAGTGGAAAATAAGTTTCTAAAAGTAGCACAGAACTTGATTTTTAGATGGAGTAATTCTAAAATGGCAGATGAGATTTTATCGTTTCTCATGGCACTATAAAGATGTTATGCGTAGTCCTGTAACCTTTTAAGAAACTGGATTATTATTATTCTAAAAGGTTCTAGATCATATTAAGGAAAGAACCAGTTTTAGTTTCATAATTAGTTTTTTTTGGTCTGTTTTGTTTTTTTAAACAGTGAAACTTTTTTCTTCAATGGAAGAGCTTGATGGGGAAAAAATTAAAGGAATCCAATTTAGCAACTTCTATACAAAATTTCAGTTCAAAGTATCTTAAAACTATAGATCCTATGTTGAATTTGTAAGGTGGGGTTATCGGGCGGGGGGGGAGGGGGGAAATCCTTGAAACTTTTGGATGCAGAACTTTGATATGAAGCCATGCAAAGCTATTTCTAGAGTCACTTTCCTGACTAATTGCACTTTAAGATATTTTTAATTTTAATTAAGCCTAGTTTAGCTAAAGCTTTGAACAACATAATAGAAACTTTCATTTTTTTCCCACAGGACAACATGCAGGCAAGTGTTTGACAAGTGTTTGCCAAGTCACAACATGACTATTTGAAACAGACATTACACCCTGAAAATCTGTGTTTAGTAACCTAGCGCTGCTAGTCCCTTCACTGGAGCTAGCCTAACAAGCACCACTGTAACACAAGGCCTTTGATTCAAGCAGCCACATTTTTCCCCTTAATTCTACCCCCCAGTGCATTTTGAATTCATCTAAAAGGCAGACTTTTGGCACCAAATGGATTCATTACTTAACTATTAAAAAATGAACTGGGTGCCAGTGTTTTCAGATTAGAGGAGGGCAATGGCAAGACAGTTTTTATTAGACAAAGGAAAAAGTTCAAATAAGAACCAATTAGTTTTGAAACATTTACATTCTAGGCATTATTTTATGTTCAAATTAGGAGTGCACAGTAGCAATAGGTGCACAGATTGGGAAGAATGTTTAGTGCTTTCTATTCAGATATATAGAGGTATACAGATAGTTCAGTGGCTTGAGCATTGGCTGTCTAAACCCAGGATTGTGAGCTCAATCCTTGTGGGGGCCATTTAGGGATGTGGGGCAAAAATTGGGGATTGGTCCTGCTTTGAGGAGGGGGTTGGACTAGATGACCTCCTGAGGTCCCTTCCAACCCTGATATTCTATTCTATGATATGCTACATGGCAAAAGTCTTAATGAGGCCTTTATGTTAGTTTTGTAGCATCTATCCTACTTAAAAGCAGATCAAAACAGCGTTTGTTTGAAAATGTTCAACCACCTTCCATATAAGCAGACAACTTAAGACCAACATGAAATAAAAGTCTGGTTGAGGGTCTCTGCTTTCTCATCTGTACGTATAGCAATCCACATTAAAAAAAGATAAATCAAGTCATGTGATACAAATGGTCATCAATCTCACCAGGCTAGATGGAGGAAAAAGCTTAGACAATACTGCAGAGGTCAATGAACTCTACCATCCCTAAATTAAACCCAAACAGAAAGTTGGATGTGAGGCAATATTCCAAGTCTACAGTTCAAAGTTTTGCTGACATGTTACACCGTTAACCAACATAGCTATGCTAGCAAAAACCTTAGGGCAGACACAGTTAGACAGACAAAAAAGACCTTTTGCTGGTAGAAGCTCATTTCATTATAGGAACCAGGATAAGCAATACTGACAAAAGAATTATTGATGATATCATCTGCATCTCCAGTAGGAGCGTTTGCCGGTATAGTTATACTGGAAAACCCTTTCTAATGTAGGCAAAGTGTTAGCCTCTACCCAGGGTTACAAACATCTTAAAAAAAGAAAAGAAGGAAGGGAAAGAAAGAGAAAGAAAGAGAGAAAGAGCTCTTCATTTTATACACAGAACCAGTGCATTCCCCAGATTTTAAATCAGACATTGACTTCTCATTAATGCTGCTAACAAACAAACAGACAACCTTGTTGAGAGGCACAGGCAAAGTAAACCTGAAGCATTTATATATGCTGTCAGTGAGGCATACTACATTTCAGAAATGCTTTTTAACTTACCGTTACAGACTTCAAAGTCATTCCATGGTAGGTTCCCATAGTGTCGATTTTGAAGCCTTCCGTCTCTGTAAAGTAAAAGAGCGTCTTGTAAGTCATTCCACATGCAAGCATCAGAATAAAGCCCATGTTTAAACTGGCAGAATAGGGGAAATTCCTTTCCAGTCACTTTTGGGAGGAAAAATGCCTTCCTGCTGGTGCAGTATTTTAAGCCCTGTATACACACTAACTTTTAACTACACCAGTCACAGTCACTATCCTGGTTGGCTCTAAATGTGGCCTAGGTGAAATCCTGGTCTCATTGAGGTCCCAAGGAGTTTAGTCATAAACTTCAATGAAGGCCAGGAATGCTCTCTTTATGTTTAACACGGGTTAAAAATATGGATAGTAATCATGGATAGCTCAGAGTGTTTTGCTTTAGGCAGATGACTACTTTTGCATATTTGTTTTCCTGTAACCAGTTTTCCTAAATGGCACTCAGAATACTTTACTGCTACATGGACAACACTCCTCTACCCATGCTTGCGTATCCAGTTTGACTGGTCTTCCTTTCTCTCATCTCTTTGCAATATTGCAACAATGCACTGCTCTATGTGTTCCTGGTGCTGCTCTAAATACACATCCTCATACACTAATCTGGGCTAGATTAAGATGGGACAGTGGCTCAGAATATGAACTGAGAATAAGACTTGTGATTGCACTATTTGGCCCTTAAATTTGGTTCTGATATCCCAACATGCATGTTAGTTTTACAACTCAACTTCCTTGAATACTCAAAGGAAACCTGATGGAGAATTTTAAAAACTGGGATTTTAGTACAATAGCAAAATAAATATAAATTCACTCAAGCGTGTTCACCTTTAATACAATAAAAGTAGTCAATTTTAAACACAGATTCTAACAGAGGCAGAAGACCCAATTATGCAACTAAAAGCAGCACTCCTAACATACAGTCTCATGATCCACGTTGTACACACCGCAGATGTGTAGGCAGATAAAATTAGTTTTATTTACACACACACACACCCCAAAACCACCATAAACTAAGAAATGTGTTAAAGATTAGACATTTATTTGAACACAATAGTGGTTACACTAATAGCATAAACGTGTTAATGACTAATCAATCCTTATTCTTCAAGGCATAAACTGATCCCCAGTAAGATTATGATGAAGTTTTCCCTACCACTCCTCACCGGATACATTGTGGAGGAAGCAAGGTGGGGTAACAACATCCTCTGGAGTATGTGGCATTAACCACTATTAGAAAACTGTAACAAACTGTTAGTCAAATATACATACTAACTAGAGAAATTATTATATAAAAGAAAATATCAAGGAATGTTTGCATTTTGTAGGTCTCTCCTGATGCAGCTTTTCAGAACTTCGCTGAAACAGCTTCAGGATTGCATAAACCAGGTTTCATGGTTTATCGCTCTTATTTGTAAAACCTTGGTCTCTGTAAACAGCAGTGTAAAGCAGAGTGTCATGCTCCAGGTGTACTGCCTCTCCCGCAACAAGAAAAAACCCAAGGTCATAAAAAACAGATCAGAAAAGAGAATAACTATTATAAGGCAAGAACTGGATAGAGCCAGTGGGGAGGATAGTAAAGAATAGATGACAGAAGCAGATATAAAAGTAAGTTTTAGCAGGATAAGCAAAAATGTCTTAGTTTAGGTTAGTTATTGTGATTAATAGACTCAGACTTCAAGGTCAGAAGGAACCATCATGATCATCTAGCCTGATCTCCTGCACATTGCAGATCACAGAACCTCGCCCATCCACTCCTGTCATAGACCATAACTTCTGGCTGAGTTACCGAAGTCCTTAAAGCATGATTTAAAGACTTCAAATTACAGAGAATTCGCCCTCTACACTAGTTTAAACCTGTGCCCCATGCCAGAGTGGAAGGCAAAAAACACCCAGGGTCTCTGCCAATGTAACTCGGGGGGAAATTTCTTCCTGACCCCAAATATGGTGATCAGTTAGACTCTGAGCATGTGGGCATCACCCACCAGACACACACCTGGGAAAGAATTCGCTGTAGTAACTGCGGGCCCTCCTCATCTAGCGTCCCAATACCGGCCATTGCAGATATTTGGTGCTAGCAGTCGCAGATCAGCTACATGCCATTGCAGGCACTCATCATTCCATCCCCTCCATGCAGGAGAATGTTTTAATTAGATAGGTACACAGATGAGGTAACTTGGTAAACAGATTCTGCACAAAGCTACAGAACAAGGGCTGAAAGATACGTGATTGACAACAAGAGTGTGTAGAAGACAGGGAAAAACAGAAACCAGAGATTTGAAAAAAGTTCCTCTATCCCTAAGAGACAGAAGTTGATTGATCATCTTTCTTGCCTTATCTGGTTTTGCATGTATGTGTCATTCATAGGTGATAATAGAATTGTCTTAAAATGTACAAAATAAAGGCTAAAATAAACTGTTTATGCCTAAATTGAAGTGGATCTCATTTTTTCACCCAACCCCACTGATATGAGAAACCTAACTAGCTGGATCATTGTCTGTTATGGTATAACAATTCCCATGTTGTAGCCTAACAGATGGTTCAATAACCCAGCATGTGTCAAACTTTTTTATACTGTGGACTTCAGAAATCTCAGACCACCTTCCCTCTCAGCCTCACTCTGCAGCAAACACCATGGTTCCATTTAAAAGGGCTAGGCCCAAAAGTGAAAATAAGCCAGCATATTGATGTGAGTTTTTCAGTCTGATTACATTCCACCACTACAATTTGTATGCATGTTCTTTATTTCCACTCTCCATGTAGATTTTACATTTTTAGTACCTAAAATTTTCTCTCATTGCTTACAAGCCCCACTGTTCTAACCATCCCAGGTCAATCTACAGTTTGTTTCTGTGTCCCTTTTGTTTGCTATTCATCCAGTGTTGAGCCCTCAGTAAATCTGATCATGGTTGAATTTACATCAAAGTAACAGTGACAAAAAAAGACTTAACAGACTTTAGTTCCTGGGAAGGAACCCAAACAGGCAAAAGCAGCACAAGGGAGCACTGAGGAATACAAAACAGCTCTAGTTGAAGGCTGATTCATCCATATCTGAAATGAAGACTGTATACCACTTCCCATTTCAGCGGTACATGTGTTATTACTGATGGCAGAAGCTCTTTGGACTATCTGGAAGTGGTCCACTAATCTGTTTTAAGAACCACTATGCTAATGAAGTCAAACTTCTTCTTTGGAGTGAAATTTGGTGTAACGCTTTCCTCTTTACTAGCAGTCAAATCAAAAACAAAGGGCTCTATGCAGCAGTTTTTAAACTACATTAACAAAATAACTGAATTGTATAAAATACATCAGATATAAAGAGAGATTGTTTATAAATCCCCTACCCATAATCACTTATCAAATAGTTAATAATCTTACAACTGGAAGATCATGCTGAGTTCTGTTTAACAGCCTCTCAATAACAACCTGACCATAGTAACTGAAGTTTTATTTGCAAATATTAATTTTACAGTCTAATACTCAGACACAAGATATCACCCAGCTCACCCACACCAGGCTGGAAAAACATGAGGACAGGTGATAGCCTGTATTTCTTCAAATCAAAATTTGTGAATGCCTTGCATATTTATTCTCTATTATTAGCAACACTCATTTTTTGATTGTAGGGATTCTATTTCTAAAGAGAAATTTAATTCTAAGCACAACACAAAAATCTGGACATGGACTATAATTAAAATTTAGAATTTTGGTAGAAAATACTAGTATACATCTACAAGATAGCAGCTCTTAAAATCCCCATGACAAGACAAGAAATACATTTATATTACAACTTCATTGACAACCTGGTTCTGATGATAACCAGTTTGCTTAGTACCTGCAAAAGCAGCCTCAAGCTTAGAAACTGGAGACTCCCCCCTCTATTTCATAAATTTACTGTTCAAAAGAAGTGGCAAGTAGGCAATCTGAACATATTAATTTATTGTGCAAATAAAACTATACTTAAACATGAAGCAAAATTACAGGTGTGGGTGAAAGACTGATGCCCACACTAAGTCCAACAACAAGCCTTTCAGTTAAACATGGGAAAACATTTAGATGTGGTAAAGAAGACACTGTAGCCTGTAATGACAGAAAGAATACTGTCAGATGGCTGTCCTGAAAATCTCTCTCCAGTTTATACTAGATGGGATCACAAGTAGTGTGTCAGTTCTGATAGCAATTCATTTTTTGAATATGGGCACCTTGGTGGCAGTCTCAGCAGAGAAACAAAGGCGAACATCTCACTTCCGAAGGTAGCCCCTCAAGTGAGGGAGAGGGCATTGCTGGGGAAGTTTATATTGCTACCACCTGTGCTGAATATGTTTGATAGGTAAGATCATGCAAATCTTCCGGGCTATCATTTAAAGTGACGTGAGCATGTGAAAAGTGCTGAAAAGTGGGGTTGATGAAAAGCAAGCAAAGCAGTCTAAAAAGGTCAGCAGAGAAGAATTTAGCTACTGCTCTTAAAGCAGTTTATTACGTCAATATCCTACAGGACAAAAAATACCCTTTCACACATCAGTGGTCAAGCTAAATTAAGTACATACTGTGTTCAAAATGAAAGAATAAGCCTTGATGTAAGAGGGAGAAGGGTGCCAGATATGCTGCTCAAAAAGAGCATTATCGCTGTTTCAGAAGCAGTTATGAATCAAAAATATAGCTTGTTATATTGCCAAAATAGATGTGACAGGTTAGGGGTCAGAAAGAGGTGGTCCATGAAAATGATGCCATGCATGAAGTTCTCTTACCTTCTTAATGCCCAGTCAAAATTAAAATGAACTAAACATAAAGAGTAAGAAGAAAAGAAGAAAATCTAGTATGTAGGTTTATTTTGTACTGTTAAAGAATGTGTGCTGCTCACTAGCAATTTGAAAGTCACAAAGTCAGAAGTGAGGAAATAATGGCTGAGCAAAGTAATTGCAGTGTGTTTGCCTTAACAGCTTGATTGTTTGGAGGTGATGGGATGGGACTGGCCAGGTGTACAGCCAGGTAACATGATCGTCCATGGTGAGGACAGAGACCATTTTATGATGAATGGAGCTGTAAGACACATTCTTACATGTTTAATGTGACATACTACAATTTAAGTTTAAAGACAAGACAACTTTTCTCCTTTTAATCATAGCGGGAGTAATAAAAAGTATGCTTGAGAATAAGCACTGGTCTGTGTCTACTACAGGACTGCTAAAGCAGTTGAATTTACTGCGGATATAATAGATTTGTTCTTTACTTTCAAAGAATAGTACTTAACATTTAAAAACTCATTTACTGTTGCAGCTACCTTAACTAAAGCATTCCAGTAACAGAACTTGTCCTATATGGCATAGAGACAGCAAGGCAAGCCACCTAGGTGAGCAAACTGATACCACCTTCGGAGTAACGATCCATCCCAGGTCATACAGAAACTTGGCTGCAGCTCAGCAGGCTCCTTACCATATCTTGCCAGGTTTAAGTGGTTTAACCTATTATCTTACATCTACATGTTTTAAATTGCTTATGTTAACAAGCATACTAAGCCATTCCCATACTAAGCCAACATACTGAAATATCCAAGGTAGAAAAACCCACATAAGCAAGCAATTTCCTAATTAAGACTGCCATGGATAATACTGTAGTAAAATTGAGATTAAAAGACTAAGTCCATGCTTAGCCATACTTATTCAGTAATTGTTAGTTTAATACTACGAAACCCTTCTAATGTTGTAAGATCCTCTGATAGAAGAGCTAAAATGACTGCACACACTATTTTTGTGGCAAGTTGTACATATAATTTAGTTCCAGTTTTTAACAGGTTATTCAGGACAGCATGGGTAATGCTTTTTGGTATGTTATCCTTATATCTATTCGTTACTGAGGAAAATTCAGTGAATTTTCCTGTTAACATTCAATATGCTATTAGCATTTGAGAGTAAGATCAGAAGGAACTATTATGATAATCTGACTTCCTACATATCATAGGCGCTAGAATTTCACCCAGTGATTATCTGCTGAGGCAGAGATTTTCAAAAAAGTGATCAATGATTTTGGGTGCCCAACATGAGATTTGTTAGAGGGGCCTCATTTTCAGAGGGTTGGCACTTCAGCATCTTCTAAAAGAATCAGGCTCCCTTGAGGTGTCAAAAGTTGAACACACAAGTCCTAGTCACTCTTGAAAATCTTGGGCTTAACAGTTCTTTAACAGCAACCCTAGTGAATTTGCTAAAATACTGACAATGTGGTACAAAGATAAAAAACAAATGGTAAATGATAAATATGAAAAAGTTTTAACTTAGTATCAACATGGTATTAGGAGAACTAGAAATATTTAAAAATAAATGCTGTACTAATATACTCCATGTAAGGAATTCTTCTCCCTTAACTCTGTCCTATACCCCACAGGCTGCAGCAGGAGTTACAGAGTAGCTGCACAAGTTCCAGCTTCAGGATGAGGATACATCTCTGCCCCCATTTCGCAAGCCTTTGCATTATGTTCCCAATAGGTTCTGTACGCTGCCTTTGTACAGGGTATGAAAATTTAGTGCTTAATGAGGCGATAAGTAGTTGCTTTTCCAATAATGTTCTAAAATACTTTGTATATTGTGCAGAGCCCCAAAAAACCCAGAATTTGTCTTATTAGTAACATAATAAGATTTCACTAGATAAAACTCAAACCAAGCCTTCTCTCTAGGGTTAGCGGTTTCTAGCATTCCTACCCCAGGATTACCCAGCTCAAACACAAGGTTCCTTTTCCCTCTCGGGTACAGAATTACTCCCCACCTCCGTAAGTCCACACTGTACCCACACCAAAAAAACAAAAAAAAACCACACCACTAAAATTTACCTTTTTTATTTAATTTTTTTTCAACTTAACTGTATTTTGTGGGTGCTTCAATGAACACAAATTTAGCAATGAGGCACACTGCTCTTGAGCCATCCACATATAACAAGGATCAGAACCACATTATCTCCCCCCTGAAAAACATTGATTTTTCCCCTCCCTACATTTTATACTGTATGGAAATCAAATAGTAGCTATAGTCTTTCCAAGAAGTGCACATTGCTATGGCCGACACAGGTTTCAAATTGTAATAGCATGTATATAAAATATGACACAAGCAACAGACAAGAGATCTGTACAGTTGGGAGAATTTTGTAGTTTAAAAGATCCTGGTCTGGGTGAAATGAAAGTGCTGTGGTCACCATGTTTGAGCACACTGCACTCCTCTTTCTATAATCAATTATTACATTGTCTTTTTCTAAAAGAGTTAGCATATTAAAGACAACCCTACAAAAACTAATCCTGTTGGTAACAAGAATGAATGCCACACTACATATTCAACTCTTCATTCAAGACAACTTGCTTTCTTCTGTGTTTTCAAAACTGGCATTAATGCTCAATATGATTTGCTCTCACCCAAGCCAATTGATCTTCCAAATGCATTTCACAATGCCAGTGGTTCTCAAACTTCATTGCAAGCAAACCCTTTCTGACAACAAAAATTACTACATGACCCCAGGAGGGGGGACCGAAGCCTGAGCCCACTGGAGCCCTGCCGCCCTGAGCAGGGGGACCAAAGTTGAAGCCCCAGGGTTCAGGCCTGAATGAGGGGGTCCAAAGCCGAAGCCCCAGGGTTCGGCCCCAGGCGGCGGGGCTCGGATTTCATGCTCAGCCCCAGCAAGTCTAACCCCAGCCCTAGCAAGTCTAACCCCAGCCCTAGCGACCCCATTAAGATGTGGTCCTGACCCACACTTTGAGAACCGCCGCACTATGCATTCATTTAGATGTTTAGCATCCAAGGTTTCATATGTATCTACATCCACAAAATAAATAGATATACAATAGAAAAAATATGAATATACAGGTCTATCAGTTTATTTTTAATAAAATCCAATTGTTAAAGGTCAGCTGTCAGACTTAATTTGTTAAAAACAGGACAGAATCATAACAAGTTTAATGGATGGCATGAAAGCTGCTTGACCTGCAGAATATTAAGGAGAAACTACAGAGAAAAAGACTGAGGGCAATAGACATTTAGCAGCTGATGGTTATGAAGTGTTACTGTTTTTTCAGCTTAAACCTATTTTCCACTTGAATGTTCGGTACCTCATACATTGAAGGTTATTATTTTTATCAGATGGTTACCATTTCTAAAAATTATTTGCACTTTGTCAAAAGCTGATGTGTTCTGCTTAAAGGTTTGTCAGTGTTGATTACCATGCTCTGCTAAATCCACAGGGCTTTTTGTTTTTAAAGATGTGAAGCCATGGCTTCTATTATCTTTGAGAACATGGAATAGTTTTAAGAATAAAAATGTGAACATTTCCTTTTTATAAAGCTATGGGTACCTGAAAATCCACCATGAGTCTCAATCTCACCAAATCAAAAAGAAGCCATACAGAGAACATATTATAGAACCCACATAGGTTGGAACTTTTAAATGCAGAGGACCCAGGTTTGTCTCAATTATTAATCACCATTGATAATGGAAGTT
Source organism: Caretta caretta (assembly GCF_965140235.1). NCBI lineage: Eukaryota > Metazoa > Chordata > Testudines > Cheloniidae > Caretta > Caretta caretta. The sequence goes on along the minus strand of NC_134213.1, from coordinate 61,864,738 downwards.
ACATGGCTCAGGTACTGAGAGTTACTGTGCCTCAAGGCCAAGTAATAAGCCCTCTTTTCCTTCAAATCTTTCCCAGAATCCTAAGTTCCAAAAGGTCTCCATAAAAAGAGAACCATAGGCAATCCTAACAACTTGATAGCTTTATTGTATCTGCTTTTTGTCTGCTTTTAGATTATAAGCACTTCAGAGCAGGGGCTCATAGTCTCATATTAAATGTACCACTGCAGTGTACATAAATACATTATAAATACGAACGGTGGGATTTGATTTTAAGCCACACACATTATATACACTATACGGTACAGGAAAAAAAAACGCATTCCTAATTTGTAATGAGAACTACAGTGGAACTACTAATTATCTTTAGTCTCTGCTGTTTAGGATACAAAAACCATAGCTCCTCCAGACCTACATGGGTTTTAATTAGATTACATTCCTCCCATATTTTTCAAAATTTTGTACTCTTAAAAAAAAACCCCAGACAGATGGGTGGGCAGACAGACACACACAAGACTCAGTGCCCAAGTCGTCAAAAGAAATGGCTGACTAGCAGTCCCCCAATGTGGATTCATGGCTAGGGAAGAGATTCCCAGGTGTTCCCTTAGCCCTCTCCTAAGAAATCTGAAGGCCAGTCACTGGCTGACTTTATAAAGTTATTGAAGCAATTTCCACGAACACTACACCAGTCTTTATGAATTAATATTGCCATTTAAAAATTGTTAAATTACAAAAAGAGCACCAGTGCAGTATTGAGGTATGTACCAATGCCTCTGAAAGTACTGGTTGGCATATCTCTGCTCTTTCAACCAACTCCCTCCCTCCCTCCCAGAGAAGGGGAAAGAAGACTGGACCTGAGTATATTATATACTTGGCTCAAAATATCTGAGGCATTCATTAGAACAGAAGGACCTTCACCTTTTTTTTTTTTATTTTATTATTAAAAGATTTTTTTTCCCTTTAATTTCAGGACATACTATTTAAAGGATGCTCTATCAGATTTTTTTTTTTAATTAGCACTGAAGGACTATTGGCTTGACTAATATCTGTACAGACCCAGGCCCTCTGAGTTGAAACTACTTACACTGTCTCTGCCTTGAAAGTGAACAAAAAAGTGTTTAACATGTATGTTTTGTTTTCAACTAGACAGTTTCTTAAAAGTTAAGGCGAAAAAATCATTTTCAATAAATAAGATTCCTAGCTTGTGTTACTACCAGAGACTACATGTGAAGACGTTTCAGTCATCATTTATGGACTTATACTTCGCACTTTATTCAACTTTGACAATGAAAACAGATGAGTCCGTTTCACTTTTCAGTTCTCAAATGTAGTGTTTCCTTAATGCTAATTAGTATTGGAGATCAACTTACCTTCCTTTCCTTTAAATCTTTCCTGATCGTATCTGTTGTAGGCAGCTGGAATAGACTGCGTAGTCCGTAAAGTGGGATCCTAAAACAAATTAGCAAACATGATATGCTACTGCATCTCAAAACATATGTTGATTAACACATTTTAGTTTCTGAACTTTGGAAAATAAATATTGTATGTAAATTGACTTTACAGTTTTGGACAATTATATAGGTGGAAGTTTTCAGACAGTTTGTACTTTTAATCAATATACTTCATTTTAACCTCTTATTGAAATAGTAGGTTTTAAAGAAATACTTAATGACATGCAAATCTAGAGAACTGACAACATTCAGAAGCAAGACAAAAGTAACAGAAAGCCATGTTAACTGAGCAAAATAAATGAAATCCAGTTCCCGTTCATTTGCTAACATCTTGGGGCTCAAGAATGAATGGTCATCTGACAACATATGGCTGGTCCTTCAGCCACATGCACAGAAGACTCCACCACAAATCTGATTAAGCTGAAGAGGTGCTAAACCTACAGAACAAGATTAAATTGGGAGGAAAAAAAGGCAGATTTAAAATGCATTTTCAAAATGCTGCCAATCTAATGATGCACTAAATATCGATTCATGCATCTTTTTCATGGGTGACTTAGTAACACAGTTACAATCATTCCAAACAGTATGTCTAAGTAGTCCCATGAACAATTTATGAAATTCAGCATACAGCAAGCATTTAAATGTTGAAATTCATCTTGCTACTCCAATCCGGTACATTGGCATATAATACAGAGGTATCAAAATAAGTCGAAGTAAGACTAACTGGCTTCATAGCAGATTACCATTAGGAGTTCAAGAATTTAGTTATTAAGTTTAATAAAACAACAGTAAACATCACAATTCAAAACCATTGCTTTTCTAATGCCTAGATAGACCTGAATAATAAAAATGTAAATCGGTCTTTGATTTGACACAGGCATAGGACAGCTGGTTCAATCTGTTGCTGCTCATGAGTCATGTTCCAGCTTCTTAAACATTTTACTACTTTATCTGTCAAAAAATACAGTTAGCAAGGCATTTTGCTGGAAATGGCGATAGTCTCATCTAATATACTTCTTCCAAGTAGCTGCAGAATGCCAGTGAGTGTTCGGTACATACAGTAGTTGGCACTAACTGTTCAGTCTGTAAGTAGCAAACGAAGAGTATTCACTCTTCCAATACCACTATATACAGTTTTGATCTAAGAAAAAGTTCTGCATGAACAAGTTACTGTAATTTATTCAATTAGAGCCAAACAAAATGAAGAGTAGTTTCAGAAAATTGCCATTATTTACTCAATTCAACTTCAGCTATGGAGCTACGAGCAGCAGGTCCATAATAAGAATAGTTATTCTTACCGCTGGTGCTGTATTTGGTGCAGGCCTCTGTTCAGGTGCACGACCTTCTTCTCTGGCTTTTACTGACTGAAGAATCGCAAAAATATTCTTGGCAAAATTCTGGAAAGCAAGTTAGACACTTTTGAATCCCACTGACCATCAAAGCTGGTTGGAGCACTAGAAATACAGCTAGAAGACATTTTTTGAGTCAACACATGTGCTTCAAAGAACGTATGCCTACTTGTAAATACAGAGAAAACTGCACACAAATTAGAAAGACTTTGTTCACTCCTCTTTGGGAGTGTCTGAAGAACTGAATCATTGTGCAAGGACTCACACATCTCATGGATTTCCATCACATCACCCTATCTGTTCAATGTAGGTGGGTGCAGCCTGAGCACCAAAACAAAGCTACTGGGTCTTTATGGTATTTATTCTGAGAACCTATCCTTTTAAACTGGTGAATACTCAGCCATTTATGACTGCAAAGATACCTGCGTGCAGATGCTACAGCAGGGGTGGGAAAACTACGGCCCACGTCCGGCCTGTCAGACCTTTTAATCCAGCCCTCAAGCTCCATCGCAGGGGAGCGAGGTTGGGGGCTGCCACACTCTGGCACTACAGCCAGGGAGCGGAGTTGGGGGCTTGTCCTGCTGCTCCCACCAGGGAGCAGGGTAGGGGACTTGCCGCGCTGCACCTGCCTGGAGCGCCCTGTGTGTTCAGGACCTGCATGACAGCATGCACATTGCTCCGGCTGCACAACCCAAACGCGCCATCAGAGCCTGGAATGTGCAAGCCCACGTGCCTCCTACTCGTTGGCTTAGGTGACTGATTTTTAGTAGTGTTAATTTTCCATTGTTGAGGATAAAACAAAGAGTAGTTGGCCAGGGAGTGCTCAGTGGCAGTTTTCAAAGTTGTGGGCTGTCGGGACATGTGTGGTAGGAGATTTCTGAGAGCAAAGGGCTGGTGAATCTCAATGACTTCCAACCACTGGAAGCTGAAGCCTGACAAATCCAGGCTAGAGAGAAGGGCATGGAAAGGGGGTAAGTTTAGTTTAATTACTGAAATATGTTATGACGGTATATTTATAATGGTAAGTAAGGTTTTATGTTTATTTCCACTAAAATGTATCTTTATTAAATAAAGTTTATTTGAATATCTCTGAATTGTTCATTTCGTGAGCATTGATGGCCCACCATACAATTTCCATATCCAAATGTGGCCCTCAGGCCAAAAAGTTTGCTCTCCCCTGTGCTACAGTCTATTTAAATATACGTTACAGTTTCTTTAAAAAGGAAATTGCAGTGGAATATAGCTTTCAGTAACATGATCCAGTGTAAAAACCGTGACTAAATCACCATTTCTTTAGATACGAGACAAGCAGCAGCATATTGTCAGCCTGACAACATGTATAAAGACATGACTATCAAAGATGCAGTCAGAAATGTAGGGAACAGCAGGAGATTTCCACAGATCTCTAAGTAAGTTCTGAACTTGGGGAAGAGGGGGTGGAGAGAAAAGGGAGGAAGGCACAACTCTTCAGCTGGGCTTCGCTTCTGCAGAAGGACATCTAAAACTCACCCACAGAGATGCTTAAAGTCATTTAAGTTTGTGGTGCACTGCAAAGGATCATCTGGCTATTCAATCTCAAAATGATCAGACCAGCTCTGCATATAGTGGTGTGATGGTACACAAGAATTAGTTTTGTTGGGGGAATAAGAGATGGCAACACACACAATAAAGTCAGACCTACTTCTTATAATTTTCAGTCCTGGCTGCAGCTTTGTTAGCTACTACTTGCTAAGGCAGCTGCAGGTATAAGTATTTTGGCTTTGGCGATAGCAGTTATTGCATTGGGAATTCCCTGCACCCTTAACCAGCACCTCTACAAACAATCCCTCCCACTGGCTGCTTTATCAGGGCATGAAGAGGAAAGGAGGTGGGGCTAAACTTCTGTACTGAACCAAGGTTCTGAAAATAGGGTAGCCTGCCTTTCTGTCCAATGATATCTGCCTGCCCAGACCCAGCAATGGGAACCTGGAGACCTGCTCCCCATTGTAACTCCAGCACTACCAGACAAACCCACTACCCAAAACCAGTTAGGTGTAAACTGCTGCTCCCAACTCCCTACACCAGAAAAGGGAGACAATTCCTCCATTTGCAAGGAAGACTGCCAGCTGTGAGACATGTCCACCTCAGAAACAAAAATGGATTCCATCTCCGGCTGACCATCCAGCCCAACTCTCCAGTGTACCTGCTCCTCACCTAAACACCCCCCCCCCCCCCCTCCACACACACACACACAGTCAAAGGGTATCCATTCCCAACCCTGGCAGCAAAGGCCACAGAATACATTTCTGACACAGGTAGGAGAAGCACCTAGAAGAGCATCTGAAATGCTGGGGAAGATACAGAGCTACTAGGATATGAATAGAAGCGGTGGGAGGAGTGATGGATTGTTTGGTAGAGTAGGAAGGGGAAAATATCTGTCAGGCCATACCACGTGTATCACCTATGGAATCAATTTGAGGGAGCCTCTTTAAAATTTTGTCAACATATCACTAGTTGCCTTCATGCCTTAGTTTCCTTGCTCTTCACCATATACTGCATCTTGGGTCAATTGAACAACACGTTAACCCCTTCTGAAACCCAGGAGGTAGAAATGGATATGCTGAGACGGGGAGGAATTTAGGTAAGTAGTAGTCTGAGTAGAAATAATTTCTTCTGCCATTTACAGGAAAACTAAATGCAATGTTCATTTTCAACCCTAGGTCAGACACACCAATTAGCCAATATGTGAAGGATTTTTAAGGGAAGGTTGACAGTTTGTCAACTGGTAAGCAAGTTAAAATTTCATGAGTCTAGACCAGATTTTTGGTTTAGCATGCAGATAAACAATAAGATTTCTCATAGACTGCTCATATAAGTTATATTCCAAGTCATTAATAAAATGCACAACTATAAAATGTTTGCACTGAGGTTTTCAACAGTGTGAAAATGTAGGTTCCCAAGACCAAAACTAATACTTAGCTATCTCTCTTTAGTCCTACATCTATATTAAGAGTAAACATCCAGAAATAAGGATCCAGAAATGTTGTCTGTGGGCTCATTCTGGAACTCAAAGTTACAATCTTTTGACAGAAAAAAAGACTGAGTCAGAAAGTCAGTATTGCAACCAGCTGACCTATGTTGCCAGTGCTTCCTCAAAGTAGGTAGGTAGAAGCAACATTAAGCTTTCATTGTCCATATCTACACACATTTGTGTCTGAAAATCCCTCTAACTTCTGCTCCAAATTCAGCTTAAAACTCTAAATTGTGCACTTTCAGATTGCTAAAATTCCCCCATTTGGGGGCATGAACTAACTATGGCTTCTTTGGGTAATTTGAAAAGTACTTTAAAGAACCACTGACTACATGGAAATCCCATCATTTGTCGTTTCTCTGTCTGGTTACTACTGTCAGTCATGTGGAAGCTATTCTAGTTGCTTCCGAGTCCATCTGTACCTGCTATTTATTCATTATGGTATATGGACAAACTTGTTTTCAAGTACAAAAGTTAATCAGAAATTTCCATTTACTCTTTAAAAAACCCTGAAGTCACCAAAATATCAATCAAAGGGGAAAAAAATCTGCTGGTAAGGGAAAGTATGGGAGAGAACAAGACAGCAGCTGATGGGGAGCAAGGAAAATACAACAAAAGTCACACAAATAAAATGAATCATTTTCTTTTAAATCTTTTTTTTTTAAATTATCCATTTGTTTTTTAAATGACATGGGAAAGTGCAAATGTTGCCCAATTGGTGCAAACTCAGGCATCATTTCTACAAGTTACAAGATGGGCACCAGTGCCTGCACAGAGCTTACTGCAGAATGAAAGTCTCAGGTGACAGGTGAGAAGAAAGTCAAACTTCATCCTGACCCAAACCCACTACAAATGTTGGATCCAGGTCAGTTCAAATGAGAAGACAACCAGACCCTCCCTGGCTTGGATCAGATCGGTTCTCCTCCTCCTCACCAGTGGGACTGGCACGGCAACATCGGAGTAGCCTGCTCCTGGCAGCCAGCCGCCACCACATCACTGTTCTGCATGTGCAGCAGGGTGAGCATGCTGATGAGTTGCAGTACCTCTCAATCCACAGCATGCTGTGACAGGGTCAGGTCAGATGGCTACAGGAGAGTGACAGAAGGCAGATATATTAGCCCCAGGTTAAGTAGGTCCCTTTTCCCTGGGTAAGGTAACAGGGAAGGTTCCAGAACAATCAGGAACCTTCTGGACATAATTAAGGCAGACAGGCTGATTAGAACACCTGCAGCCAATCAAGAAACTGCTAGAATCAATTAAGGCAGGCTAATCAGGGCACCTGGGTTTAAAAAGGAGCTCACTTCAGTTTGTGGTGCGTGAGAGGAGTTGAGAGTGAGAAGGCGTACTGCTGGAGAGCTGAGGAGTACAAGCATTAACGGACACCAAGAGGAAGGTCCTTTGGTGATGATAAAGAAGGTGTTGGGAGGAGGCCATGGGGAAGTAGCCCAGGGAGTTGTAGCTGTCACACAGCTGTTCCAGGAGGCACTCTAGGCAGCTGCATTCCACAGGGCCCTGGGCTGGAACCCCGAGTAGAGGGGAGGCCCGGGTTCCCCCCAAACCTCCCAACTCCTGATTAGACACAGGAGGAGTTGACCTGGACTGTGGGGTCACGAAAACAGCCAAACTGAGGGCTACCGTGAATCTCCAAGGTGAGCAAATCCGCCAATAAGCACGAGACCCACCAAGGTAGAGGAGGAACTTTGTCACAATGCACAGTGCATCAGGGGTAGGGCAGACAGTCGCCAGCACATACAGCCACTGCCATTCCAAAACTACAGGCAGGAAATGGAGGTAGTGGCTCAGGCTTGGCGAGCAGAGAAGAGGTTTGGATTGGAAAATGACTCCACCCGCTGATTCAGGTCCTGCCAGCCCTAAAAATTAAGCCTAAGCAGATCTCTATGTCAAACTATATTACATGCAGATTTTGTCTGTACTGAGGCTTACCACCGACTGGTAGATGGACTTCCAATATCATTTGAATTCAAGTAGTACCCACATTTAACCCATCTTTTTAGTTGGGCTTTAATACAGAAGTAGACTGAGGGACTGACAACTAAGTTCTACTGGGTCTGTGGTTAGGTTAGTGTGCATGAGATTTATTATGGGACACTGCAGTAATTAATACATTTTAAGATTGTGGGAGATGTTTGAAGAACATGAAATGATTAGAGGCTGAATGAAATTCTGTAGAAGTCTAAATACAACAGCCACACCCTACCTTTCACAAACAGCTGTTCTTTGAATCAAGTATTGCTTCCTAGCGTTTTAATTAGAGGTTACAGCAGTTCTATAGTGTACTATACTCTGTACAGAAAATGCAGATAGATATTTCCATTAAATGTGTGGATTATGTTTTGCAGAACAGATTTCACACCTCATTTGTTCTGCATTATTACACTTTATTCCACTAGTATTTTTATATTAAAAAAGGTACTACATGAAAAAGCTATTTGAAATCTTTATGTGAAACAGAATAAATAATTCAGGAGTTTGAAACAGCTATAAACATTACAATAGGTTGAGACGATGACTAAAACTGCATAAGAAGTCCGTTTCTATATTTTTACTATAGATACATTTGTGGAAAATGGACTCTTCCTTCAAGGTTTCCATGAGGCTGGTCTACGCAGGAAAGCTATTGTGAAATAAGCAAGGGTGTGAATTTAAAATGCAATAGCTATTTAAAATGCAGTTCTGTCTGGACACACTTACTCTGCACTAAAAGTGCCTTTGTGCAGTTTTGCTTAATCCACTTTGGAAGTGGACTAACCTTAACTGCACAATGGCACACAATGTACAGTAAGCATTCACATGGAGAGCCATTCCACAATAGCTATTCAGGTAAGGAAACTAAGGCATGAAGGCAACTCCCCAGTTTAGACAAGCTCTTGTTAGAAATGCTGCTCCTGTGTGATGGATTATTTATTTAGAACCAAATTCCAAAACCCCTATTCAAACAGAATAGTACTGTACTTCACGAGTAGTCCCAAATAATTCAAAGGGATTATTTGTGGAGTAAAGTTGAACAGTATTTTACGTGAGCAAGGGCATAGGAATCTGGCCCTTAATTGTGGGTAAAACACATACTGGGGATGTTTTTATACAGAACAAAAAGCTTACATACAAAATATGTATGTTGATCTCCGTTACAAATACTAATGTAGACATAAGTAAACTCCCATAAAGATGAAATGGGGATTGAGATCATAAAATGAAACTACCATCAGATTTGCATTGTTGTGGCTGTGTTGGTCCCAGAATACAGTAACTCCTCACTTAAAATCGTCCCAGTTAACGGTGTTTCATTGCTGATCAATTAGAGAACATACTCGTTTAAAGTTGCGCAATGTTCCCTTATAACATTGTTTGGCAGCCACCTTTGTCCACTGCTTGCAGGAAGAGCAGCCCGTTGGAGCTAGCTGGTGGGAGCTTGGAACCAGGTGGACCAGCAGCCCCCCTATCAGCTCCCCACCCCCCCTAAGTTCCCTGTGCAGCAGCCACCCAGCAGGCTATCAATTGCCAGGTAGTTCAGGGTCCCTCCCAGCACTGACCTGTGCTGCTCCTGCCCTCTGCCTTGGAGCTACTCCCTGGAGCCTCCTATTTTCTGTGTCCGGGGCTGGGAGGGGGAAGAGGGGTTCTAATGTCAGGGTGTCCCCCTCCCCCTCCCCAGCTCCTTTCTTAGAGTGGGGTCAGCATACTTAAAAGGAGCAATGAGCGTCTCTCTCTCGGCCATGCTGCTGACTCTCCTCCCTCCATTCGTGCTGCCTTGTAGCATTTGAGACTATATTAACAATGTGTTAACCCTTGAGAGCTCAGCTGAGTGCTAGTTCATCATTTAGCAGTAAGGCATTCCCTGGGAAATATCCCACCCTCTGACTCCACCACCTCAACCAAGCTTCACAATCATCATTGCTGTGTACAGTATTAAACTGTTTAACACTTATACTGTGTGTGCGCGCGTGCAATATAGTCTTTTGTCTCGTGAAAAAAATTTCCCTGGAACCTAACACCCCCATTTACATTAATTCTTATGGGGAAACTGGATTTGCTTAAAGTATCATTTTTCAGGAACATAACTACAACATTAAGTGAGGAGTTACTATATTACAGACACAAGGTGGGTGAGATAAAAATCTCACGTTCATACTGTTAGTCAGTCACCATTTTTAAACCACAAATGTATTCAGTTTGAACAAGCTAGTAACAAGGATACTAGCTCCTAATTTAACTGGGCATACCTCACCCTTAAAGATTGCTTCAGATATCAAGTTCAATGCAAGAGCTATGAATTTCAGGAGCACGGAACAATTCTGCCACCTAGAGCTCATATACAAAATTGCTTTTACATTCAAAGAACAAAATGTTTTTCTTTACATTAACAAGCTTTATCTCACAACCTTAAAGATGTCTTATTAAAAAGTGCTACAGCAGCAGCGAAGTCTACTCAGATCCAGGTATATAGAACCTTTAATATAAGAATATTATTGAAAAATTACAGAATATTAAATTTCTCAAGTTACTGTATACCATTGTGGGGATGGTTGGAGACTGTATTCCCCTCATGTGTAAACAACTCCACATCTAGGAACATTTTAAAAAATAGTTAAAATGACAAAAACCAAGGAATTTCAGTGCAAGCCACTTGGTCTTAATTCAAAATCTCCTAATTTCTATCACAAATGGTATCACTTCAAGACAGGGGCAAGTACCATGAGCCTGGATCTCCTGAGTTCTTAAAAAGATGCAAATTAAATTTGTAAATGATACGAAACTGGGAAGTACACACAAATAAGGTCCACAGAAACCCAGAAATATTGGCAAGCAACAACATGGTATTGTGGTAATTAATGATTTGGGGGGGGAGGGGTGGAGATAGTTAAGAATACCTGTGCAATGAGAGGGAGAAATCCGGAAAGCAATAATGTTGGAAGGTACACAGGCATGATGGATATCCAATTAGACAAATGTGCAGCGCAACAGAACAAAAACACAGTAATGTAGTTGTGTGCTGTATACACACAATCATCAAAGCTACAGGTAGGAAAGCAGTAATCCCGCTCTACACAGTCCAAGTGTGACCATCTCTGGAATATCTCATTCAGTTCTTGGCACCTCATCACCCGCCCCCACACACACAAAAAGTTCAGAGAAGCAAAACTGAGAAGTGGACTGATTTATGAATCAAGATTAGAGTTCAATACATATATCTTATTTAAGGGTGTCTTACAAATGAAATAAGTGGGGTTGTGCCCAATTTGCCTCAAAATGACAAAAATTTGTTTGCTTTTTTTAGAAGTGCAACAATATTACATATTGTCTACCCTATTTTCCAAGGAAGACTATAGATAACGGAGGGATTAGTAGAACATCACAAGTTAAAGGAAAAAAATTTTAATTAGACAGTTTAAAACCCCGTGTTGAAATACACTCCTAATAGTTGGGAAGAAACGTCTCTAGTTAAAAATCCAAACACGTCCATCCCTTCAACTGAGGGTTGAGAAAACACCTGCTCCATTGCACCAATCGTGAGAATTCTCCAGCGCGAGTAGGGAAGATGAAAATAGACTGAATTTCTTAAAAGTAGAAAACAAGCAGTAGTTTTATTTGTTTGGGGGGTTTTATAACCTCTCTCAGGTTATCTTTATACATCAAAAACAAAGGACAGTCTTTTTTTCCTTTGAAAGTTCTCCTTAGGGACTGCAAGTAAAAGAAACTTATTATACATAAATATTTGAAAGGTGAAAACATCCACAATGGAGAGGATGGTGAAAGACTGGGGCATAGCTAGCAATGATAGAATGAAATTTTCCCTTCCTAAATGTATGATGAGTATCAGGATCAGATGATTTGATAGTCTCCCAAGCAAAGTGAGAAAACCTCAGTGCTTCCAACATTTATATCTGGGTTGGACAAAGCACTGGTAAGTGTTCTGAAGGGAACAATCCTGCATTGACAAGGAGATAAGTCACTTCCACCTGCAAACTTTCATCAATTTATAATATGTAGCCTCCAAAAAGGACTTTTACATAATTGTGATCATGTAACAAGTTGTAATATTGTAAGAATTGTTCTGGGTAAGTGTTATGTGCACAAGGCGTCTTAAATTCTTACATTCTTTAATTTTGTACAAAGCTACTTCCCTTTGGGCAAAGTTTTAGCTCAGATCCACATTTTCCATCTCTAATGTCTACAGTTCTACTCCAATGCTCGGTTCTCCCTGCAGATTTCCCCACAGACAATAGAAATTCAGTACAGGGAGGCAAAGCATAATATCTGAAATGATCTGTTGTTCAAATCCAAGTGAGTAATCTTTTCTCTTGTATGCAGTGCAGTTGTAGCCATGTTAGGCCTAGGATATTAAAGAGACAAGGTAGGTGAGGTAATATCTTTTAGTGGACCAACTTCTGCTGTTGAGAGAGAAGCTTTCGAGCAAGAGCAGAAGTGGGTCCACTAAAAGATATTACCTCACCTACCTTGTCTCTCAGCCTTCTGCTGCCCTATGGTGAAACTCACCAGGCACAGAGGGTTGGTCTGATACCTTCTGTGTCACTTAACACTCATATTAGGGCCATTTGGTGACACATCCAGGTCTCCAGAGTGAGGCTTACACTTGCAACAGATATAGCAATTTCCTGAAATATCTTTGGGAGATCTTACAGTATCATTGGGGGCCAGAGACTGTATGCAATTCCATGGCAGAAAGTAATCACAGCTCTCCAGAAACTAACCATGGAGGGTGACTAGGCAAATTCACTCATGTTGTAACCCCTCTAGAGGCTCTCCACCTGCTGGGGAGACTTGCCTATCCTCCTTCAAAGTGGATTCTCCAGAGGCCAACAGACAAAGAAAGGATAAATAGCCCGAGTTTAAACTGACTCCGAACTTTTCTTTCTGATCCAGCAAATGGACAGCTCCTTCTATCTAAGGGGAGAGCCCCAATTCTTAAGGAAGGGCTGGAAGAACTGACACTTACCAGAGGCCTTGTGGAGATAGGAGGGGATCTCTAGTATGGATGCGTGTAGGTTCTTTTACTATTTTTAAATGTTTTAGCTGTAATGCTTTTACCCTAAGAATAAAGGTGCTTGCTTACAATAAGCTGTGTGGTAACTTAAAACCACAGGCAGTTACCTTATTCATAGCCTTCAAAGAGAAAGCAAAGCAGAGATGCTGGCCTGTTTAGGAAGTCTGTCTTGATTGGGATATCACAGTATATACACACCCACCACACAACAAAAACACTAACCCAGGAACCTATCCTTGCAACAAACCCCGTTGCCAACTCTGTCCACATATCTATTCAAGGGACACCATCATAGGACCTAATCACATCAGCCACACTATCAGAAGCTCGTTCACTAGCACATCTACCAATGTGATATGTGCCAGCAATGCCCCTCTGCCATGTACATTGGCCAAACCGGACAGTCTCTATGCAAAAGAATAAATGGACACAAATCAGACATCAAGAATTATAACATTCAAAAACCAGTCAGAGAACACTTCAACCTCCCTGGACACTCAATTACAGACCTAAAAGTCGCAATTATTGAACAAAAAAACCTGCAAAAACAGACTCCAATGAAAAACTGCAGAACTGGAATTAATTTGCAAACTGGACACCATTAAATTAGGCTTGAATAAAGACTGGGAGTGGATGAATCATTGTACAAACTAAAAACTATTTCCCCATGCTAATTTTTCCCTACTGTTACTCACACCTTCTTGTCAACTGTTTGAAATTGGCCATCCTGATTATCACTACAAAAGGTTTTTTTCTCCTGCTGATAATAGCCCACCTTAATTGATTAGTCTCATTAGAGTTGATATGGCAACCCCCATTTTTTCATGTTCTCTCTGTGTATAGATAGAGATCTCTCTATCTTCCTACCCTATTTTCCACTGCATGCATCTGATGAAGTGGGCTTTAACCCACAAAAGCTTATGCTCAAATAAACGTGTTCATCTCTAAGGTGCCACAAGTACTCCTCTTTCTTTTTGCTGATACAGACTAACACGGCTACCATTCTGAACTGTGAGGTCTGGAAATACCCCATTCATGAGGGAGAGAGACGCCTCTCTGCCCAAGAGAGGTGCAGCTGGGGAGCTGGAAGTCTGAGAATGGATGCCCTTGTTGGACTATGGAGATGAAATACGGGTGCAGTTGTCCTGAACTGTGACAGCACCATCCCCAAAGAGCCCAACAAAGAGGAGATTTAGGGGCACGTCAAGAGATGGGCCATGAAATCCACAAAGCCAGTAGCTGTGAACTCCCAGCATAAACATCATAAAAATGGATATAGCAACCATTCCAGCTTGTTGGTTAATATGGAGACCATGGAAGGACTGTGGTGCAGTCCTTCCAGTCTTCCCAGAGGTTGGGTGGGATGGGGAAAGAATGGGGCTTGCTAAGGTTCCCTCAGTCCCGTGGGTATGACTCAATCTCATGTAGAAAAAGTAACCTTTGAAACATCCTATATTTAGATTGTGGAAAAATATTCCACAATAAAACATGAATCAAAAGCTCTCACTGTAGTTAATGTTGGAGTTCATTGTTTGCAGTACATTTGGAAATGGTTTATAGAGGGAAAAGGATAAAAAACATGGAAGAGCTCAGGAAGTTCTCAAAAAACCCTGCTCCCAGGAGAATGGAGATTTACTTCAAAAAGTACATAAATACACAAGCATAATCATAGGGCATTTGTTAGATTTCAATTCTGAGATTTTTCCCTCACACAACTCCCACATGTTCAACCCAACCTACTGAGTTACCACACTGCTTCGTATCTGAGAAATATTTCTGGACATGCTGTGAGAAAAGGTTTTTAAGCTAGGTACATCAAAAACCACTGAGATGGAAAGACCTCCTGCCAATATTCCTGTGAACTCTGCAGCTCCTCCTTCCAGCTCCAGCACGAACTTACTTAATTTGTTATAAAGGAAGAATAAGTGCCATTAACCCTCTCATGGTACAGAGTGAACAAAGGAAATGCTCTTTGCTTACAGACTGGTCACTGAAATCTGCTGTGGGCAGAATTCAAATGCTCAGTTGTCACAGGCAACTTTGGAAGGGGGGAAAAATGGGGTGAGAGGAAGGAATTAATTAAGGAATAACTGTTTCAGCAAGGGTTTCCTCATGCGTTCAGCTCTTTGTTTAACAAAATGAAGTTCAGACACCTGAAATCAAGTTTCCTTTCTTGTCCAGTTTACTGCTGGGGGAATTCTACAGCACTGCACGTGCACAGAACTCATGTCCCCCACAGACTTCCCCCCGCCCCGAAGAAAACACATTCTGCCCAAGAGGTGCTGCAGTTATGCCTTTAACCCAGCTGGGACTACTGTGGCACCAGAACAGAGGGCAGCCAGCTCAACAGCAGCTATGGAGGAAGGAAGGAAGGAAGGAAGGAAGAGAAGCCTGCGTTCCTCACAGTGCCCTGCCCATGAGGGGCCAAGCGAGGAGCATGGGATATGCAGGGGGGAGGGAGGACGGGGACGACAGAGAGCTGGGCACAAGAGATGCAGTGGGGTCACAGATTGGAGTTGAGAAGGGCTAGTGCAGGGGGACAGACTGGTGCAGCGAATGAATGGGAGTGGGGGTGTAGGGCCATATGGGGATGGGGGGTGCATGGGGATGGCTGAGTGGGAGTGCAGGGACACATGAAGACGGGGGGAAATGTGCCTGACTGAATTGGACAAGCTAGAGGTCAGCCAAGGTCTGCATGGGGAAGGCTCCACAATTCCCTAACAATCCCACCCCACCCCACCCAAAAACCCCATACTTCTCCCACCCACAGCCAACAACCCTTGACGGGTTCACTCCCAGGATCCTTCCCTCTCCCTCAGCTCCGTTACCCCTGACTCCCCCCAGCCTTGGAAGCGCTTCTATTGGGTGCGGAAAATACATTTCTGGATTGTAGTTTAAATGAATTACTCCTCAAAGTTCTGTATTAATATGCCTAGTAAGGAATCTATTTGTCAAAATAGATTTCCTGAATCTTTTTTGTCTGTATTTTTACAGACTTACTTGCTGACAGACATTTTGAAATAAATTACCAAAATAATTGAAACTGGCATGATTATATTGTATTATTTTGACAAATAAAACGTGCAGAATTTTTAATTTTTTGGCACAGAATTCCCCCAGGAGTATGGTATATGTCTTTGGAGCAGGAAACCACCACCCATGATTCTCAATGTTTTATTCTGTAGCTGTTCTACTTAAAGGTCCAATCTTAAATATCTTCGACAGAGTATATATCCACTCTGGTAAAAAAAAAATGTTTTCTAGCTGAAGAATTTACAATGGAATTTTTTCCAAACCTTTGTAGCATTAAAAAATGTAAATATCACTTCTGGCATATCTGAACCAGTCAATATTTCAGTTCAAATTGTTTGTATTTATATAAACATCTGACAAGACAAATCTAACCTTGTCTCTAGAAATAGATTTAGTTGTCAATAAAGTGACTACAATGGCAAGACCTCATGCCACCTGATTTGGTGAATGTCAAATCTCTTTGTAAAGGAAAATGCTGTTTACTATCACTGAAGTAGAAGCAAGATCTAAAGTAGTAAGACTTGTCCAAATTAAGGGAAAGGTTGATCTGCACATCCTTAATCTAATTAGAAATAAACGTACATATTTCACTTCTGTTGAAAACAGTTTTAACTACTCTTTCAGTAATACCTAGATTTACTATACCTGAAAAAATAGTGATTTCCTCTAATATTTCTGTTTACTTTGTGCATTTGACAGTATTTTGCATACAGTTTCCACTTTGTGTTGGTCTTTTACACAAAGTTGAGAAAAATGCCTTAAAATAGGAAATTGTGGCTGTAAAAAAAAAATTCAAACACTTGTAAAGTGACTGAGAAGTACATGTAATATTGGAAGCTACTTAATCTGTCTTTTAAAAGTTGACTAAAGTTCAAGTTGGTAGTGTCCCTTTAAGACAAGTCAAGTCAACTGTGTTCCCATTTAGATGCTTTCACTCTAACCTGAAGATGTGCAACATTGCAAAACTGCTTCTAAACAATTTCTCTTCCAAAATAGTTCCAAAAGTGAGCTGCTTTAAAGGAAAAATAGGCTAAATAACTGATATCACAAAGTGTGGTTTAGCTCTGAAAAATGATTATACAAAAATGGCACCTACTTAACAAATCTGTTCCTTTGTGTATTCAGTCATATCTGCCAACTTCTATGACTAAAGTTATTACAGTTTTTTACTCCTGTTTGCTGCGTTTTCTTCTGGTAAGCGAAGACTGAATGAACCAAATTCTATTCCAATTTCCACAGAGTTCTTCACTGAGGGCAGGTCTACACTACAGCTGGGATCGACGCTCTGAGATCGATCCACTGGCAGTCGATCGAGTGGGTCTAGCAAAGACCCGCCAAATCAATTGCAGATCGCTCTCCAGTCGACCCCTGTACTCCATGCCTGACAAGAAGAGTAAGGTAAGTTGACATGAGATTTTCTTCCATCAACCCCCTGCGGTGTAGCTGGAGTTACGTAGCATAGGTCGACTTACCACAATAGTGCAGACATTGCCTAAATTGCAGTCATTTAAACTTTTGTAAACTAACTGGAGGAATCAGAGTTGCACAGAACCTATATTACTGGCAATGATGCTCAATATTCAGAACCCAGGCGGATTGATCAGCTAGGATATTTTTTAAGCTTGTGGACTGAATATATTTGATCTACGAACTGCGGATACACTATAATCATGGAAGACCATACTACCATCTTTACACCATCACTTTTCCAAGCCCAAGCACACTCACAAATTTAGCAGGGTATTTTTGCTCATTTCTGTGATGGCAAGACGTGGTTACTTTCATTTTATGTTCAGTTGATAAAGCCAAGTAACCTTGTCTTTAGTTGATTATTTCTCACACCCGCATAGTACACCTTAAGCTACTGATAGAACAAGGAAGGCCCAAAACCTGCACTGAGGGTCCTGGGAAGAGATCAGTTTCTCTGCCCTTCCACTTTACATCACTGCTCCATATACTCCAAGAGAGGTCCTAAGATTTGATCAGTCTCTATTACTGACCTCAGGAATCCATTGCTCTCCCCTGGTTCCTATGGGTAGATTGGAAGTTCAGAATCTCTATCATCCTCATTCTCTTCTACAGATTGGTAGCAAAATGGTCCCATGGAGAAGAGCAAGCTTAGTGACAACCCATACGCCTCATCCTTTCTCTCACCCCTACCTTTGTGGAAAGTCCTGTACTGGAATCTGCCAAACCCCACTATTCCCTGACTCCCTCCCACAGCAGAGCTTCTGGGCTGGGACTCCCACCTCCTTCCCTAACCCGGCTCAATGTGGTTCCTGTCGAAGGCACATGCTAAGGATGGGGCTGCCCCATCTAGCTTAGTGCAGGACTCTGGGGGAAGGGAAAAGCCACCCAGGCTCCTGCAGTTTCTACATGTTTTCCTGTGACAACTGCTAAAATCTTGAATACTCAAAATTTAATTTTGTTTAATAAGTAAAATTGAGCCTGGCTGGGATTAGCAACGAACAGCAGCAGGAACATGACTAGCTCTAACAATATTCTTTCAGCAAGACATTGTTTAGGCAGGAAAGCCCGAAGTGCAGCTCTATCACCCTTAACAATGACAATATCATTGTTTATTCCTCTGAGTTTTCCCCTCCTTGTAAACCCCAGCACCTAGATCCAAAGTCTAAGGCCACGTCTACACTACCACTTATGTTGGCAAAACTTATGCCGCCCAGACATACCTCCATAACTGACCTACGTTTTGCTGGCATTAGTGGTAGTATGCACAGCGCTATGTCGGCAGGATCGCATCTCCTGCCAACATAGCTACCGTCACTCGTTGATGTCATTTTATGTCAACGGGAGAGCTCTCTCCTGTCAGCATAGAGCAGCTACACAAACGATCTTACAGCAGCGCAGCTGTATCAGTACAGCTGTGCCACTGTAAGCTTGCAAAAGTAGACATGGCCTAAATTATCAAGTAAATTACAAGGCCCAGTGTAATGAAGATAATCTCTCAACTGAGCTTTTTCCAGGTACGCCAGCAGCCCTTCAGCCGACTGTTTTCCCACCGCACTGTGTTTTGTTAATCTTACAATTTTTTTCAATCAAATCTCTTTCCATTTTGTAGCGGGGGGGAGCTCTTGGCACTGCCCATGGAGTTTAGGGCATGAAAGGTTGGGCAAGAGAGTAGAAATTGATTTTGCAATCCATTACAGAAATTCTTCAGACTTTTTTTTAATCCTATCTTTAAATCCTACAAGTGACATGAGCAAGAAGACTAGTTATTTAAAAAATGGTAAAAAGATGTGAGCAGCGGTAACTTCAGTTACTATTTGTAGCTGTCAAGACAGAAGGGGTGGCAAAGAAAATTACAAAGATGAAAAGAAAATGAAATGGTTGTTATCTAAGTGTTATATTTGTAGTAATACATATTAATATTCTGTTCAACTTAAAAAAAACATAAGAAAGGTTTTTTCCTCAACTACTCAACAATACATTTAGCCTTTAAATGCTGGTTCCAAAAAAAAAAAAAAAATTGATAAAGTATTACCTTGCCTGTGCTTTGTAAAATAGTAGTTCTTGTCCTCCACACTCTCTCCCTGCTGACAATGTCTCTGGTTACATCTACCTCCGCATCAACAAAACTTCTTTGTTTAAGAGCAGTTATGTCATCATCCAAATCTGTCTTGATTGTGGATCTTTTCTTCGCCATGATTTTTGCTTTGATAGCAGCAATTTTTTCCACAGACATGGCTTCAGACAAGGATCTAAACAAGAATATCAGAGGAGGCTGAGTAAAGGCATAAATCAGTTACAAGTTTTGTGTTCTGAATTACATATGAACAATCAGCCTTGATTTCCTCCCAAACTACTAGAAGTTTACATCTGTGCCATACATCATAAGGTGGTCTCCATAGAGACATCAGCACTGCTACTTTGGCCAGTAGAGCCATTCCCTGAGAGATGACTTCCCACGTAATTTAAAAACACCACAAGAAAACTAATACAATATACAGGGGGGGGGGGGCAATGCTTATGAAATGTAGAGCCCTGGGACTAAAGGCTTCAGGTTACTGTATGGAATACACTTGTCCCTCTGTTACCAACAAATGAATATAGTTCAAGTTAGCTGTCTATTCAATCCTTGGCCACTGCTCGTGTTGGTAAAAAGAGCATAGTTTGGTACCAGCTATGGTAGTGGTTTTATTATGCTGACACTTTTCCACTAAGAAGTGGACCAACATTACCAATTCATTTCACCCACACAAAATAGTTAAGATGGCATTAAACTTTGTGACTATGAACCTGTGCTACATTTCAAAGAGTTCTTCTTGACCCAGTATTACCCCATCCTACATTTTTTTAAGTTGCACACGTGTTTATGTTTAAACGTGAACCAAATGAAACTCAGCTACCTGACAGCCTAACTCCAATTCAGATACTATCATTCTCAAGGTGAACTTCAGAATAAAATGAAAATTTTGAGTTAGGCAAAGAAGTCTGGGTAAGTCAATTTTCATTTTATTTTGTAATTCACACTGGAAAAAAAAGTGTATCTAATGAACATGTGATTGCAAAGCATTCTATTTATGACAGTAAGCTATGTAGAAAGGGATCTTTTTGTTTGTGTAGTTTGTTTTTTGTAGTAGCTTAACTAATTTAACAGGTATGCACACACTTTAATACCTTTAAATATTATGTCACTTGCATTTTAAAAGACAGTGACTTTTGTACTATTAAAAAAATTTAAAAAAGACATGAGATACAAAAAAAAAATAACGAATAATCCGCAACCCTCATTGCAGCATTGGCGAGTACTCCACAGAACACTAAAGGCAGTCTGTGAAGCCATCCGAACATCAGGAACACCACAACCCTCAGTGACCTGACTCCGTACAAAGAGTAGGTCACTACGTTTTTGAAGTTAGACAGACAGTGATTAAGAACTCTTATTGCAGTTAGCCTTCAATTGCACCTACGCAATTTATCAACCTTTATACCAACCTTCCTTTATCAACAAAAGGTATGTTTTATCCTGGATTTAGGTGTTATTTGTGGATTCTAGACCATCACTTCACCAGGCTCTGAAAGTTCTTTCAAAGCTAGTGGTTAAGACGAATGTACGAATAGTAACAAGTGAGGCCTCCTATCACACTGTCTGTACACTGTCTGTACACAGTCTGAAGAAATTTCACTTGATCGTGAAAAGATATTTGCTGAAGTCCTGTTCACTGTGGCATTCATAACAGTATCTGAGCTCCTCACAAACTAATTCATCCACCACATCCCCTTCAGATTTGGGAGTGTTATCCTCCATTTTACAGCTGGGGAACTGAGGCACAGAAGAGATTAAGTGACTTGCACAAGGTCACCCAAGAGGTCTGTGGCAGAGATAACTGAGTCCCAGTGCAGAGCCTTAATAAGACCACTTGTCTGTCCATTTGCATTTCTATATAAGCTGACATAGAATGTGTTTAGAGTACAACTCTGACATTCTCAATTACTGAATTCTTCAGGATGAAGGGACAGACAGAGAAGTGATATACCTTTTTGCTCCATGAACTGAGACTGCTCCAATTAGAGCTCTAGGCTTTTTTGAATAGTTGGTTCAAAGTATTTTAGGGGAAGGCGGGTATTTTTGTAACTTTTCAGAATGCTTTTCTTACTAAGAGCTCACCACTTCTAGAAACATTCTGCCTGGCTCTGAAGTGGACTGTTTGCTCTAGAACAGCTTGGGACCTTTTAAATTTTCTCACAGTTGAGAAGTGCTAGAATGAAGAGACATCTAAATGCTCTGTCCCTTCCCCCAAGTCTCTTGAGTTTTCTTATTCAATTACCATCTGACATATTCTCCAATGTCAAACCAAAGATGTTTGGAAATATAATAGAGTCCTTGCTCCATGCTTCAGCAATCTGCTCTATGGAACTAGGATGGGCCAAGGACAGAACTTGGAGCCATCCTGGGGTAATAATAAAAGGATAGGTCTAAGCAAGGAGAAAGAGGGTGGAGGGAAATGATGGGCAGTTATGCCCACGAAACCTAAGGCCTTTACATCAGCCAGGCTTTGTCATGGGTCCATCAGCTTCTCTGCCCAGCTTTGGGGAAATCCAATTTAAGGCTCCGAAGGATGTTCATCTGTCTCCCTACAGAATTTTGTAGAGGCACAAAGGAAAAGGAAACTGCTGAGCTATTTGAATCCTTAAGATGCTGATGACTTCTTGTGGCAATGAAACTGCACTGTCCTCCAGTTTTTCCATTATTCCTTCCTTCTCTGTATGTTTAGCAGAGCTTCATCTACACATATTATGGAAGAGCAATCCAATTTAGAGAGCTTATAGGAGACTCATCTGCCCCTCAGCTTGCTTCTTGCAAGGTTTTCCTCCTTCTAGAGGCAAAGTGGACACACAGATTCCTCAACAACTTTGGGTGTTGTTTTAAATGCAGGAGATAAAGGAAAGCTTCTGTTCTCTACAGTGTTTCTCATTTTATTAGCTCGTCTATATAATACTGTGGCAGAAACAGAAGGAAAAAGGAAAATACTAGTCAATGAGACAAACCAACAGTCTGATCACTTCTGGGTGCGGACTGATCAGTCACTGCTGTGAAGTTACCCCTCCAAAACAGGAGTCTGACCTCCAATCACATGAAGCTCTGCCACAGTCTGATGGCTGACATTTTTTCACAGACCGTTTTTCTGCAGAAATCCAGGGAACCCCTCAGTGGAGCTGCTGAACATACACTTGGGAACAGTTGAAATAACTGGTCTGCTTTACAATCCTTAAAACTAGCAACTACTACCCCAGGAGTGAAATAAGATTTCTTACCTGATCTGCTCTGTCTGCACAATACCTTCTTTATGCCCCTCCAACCGAGCTGCCAGCCGCTCCTTGTCAAGACGCACACACTCTTCATCCTAGTAGCAATAGCAATGTTTATATATAAAGCAGCTTCAGTACAATTTCTCTGCCCTCTCTGAAAGTGAGTAAGATTAAAAGCTGATTTCTGTGACGTTTTAGATGTTTAACTTTTTGTGACTAAAGAAATTTCTTGCCAATCTGGTATAGTTTTGTAGCCATGCTGCATGGATGGATTGCGGAGTGGCAGACTACTAAAAATTGACTCTTGAAAGAGCATTGAGTAGTTAAAAACTAAAGAAAGCTACAAGTCACCTCTTGAAAGAGACAGACAATTTAGAGAATGGCTTTTATGTTGGCTGCCAGAGCACATATTTCTTGAAATATGGAATTCCATCACCTCACTTCCCCTCCCAAACAAAAATTAAGTGATATTTAAAATCTGCACAGATATTTAAGTGATGTATTAGCATAGAGAAAGTCAAATTTAGTCTATATCTCGATGTAGATCCTCTCCAAATGGCACTCCCAAAACAAATTAAAAGTAATTAACTAGTGTTTAAAAAAAAAAAGCCAGATTCTCTTGCTTAACTGTGCTTAAGGCAGAAATGTAGTGGGAAGAGGCAGCAAAGGTGGACTTATGCCATCTTTTCAGCTTTTTGAACAGCTTCTCATGCCACTGCACCCAAGCACAAACCATGCTCCAATAAAATGTCTGTCTATTGAAAAACTGATGTGTTTGCAAAGACTAGCTCCTTCTGAGACGCAAATCCATAGTGACAGCTGTAAACTGATGTGGCAGCTCCCTGTTTTTTTACAAATAATTGCAAGGCATAAATGCTAATTGAAAAAGGGGCTCCCAGATGTTAGTGTGAATTAACGAGGTTGTACTGTATGCTCCCTATTAGAAGGTGAAGAACTGAAGTCAAACATCTGTGAAAAATGTTTACATACTGATGTGGGCCCCTTAGCAGAAGATGTTTATCCAAGAAAGCAACAACAGAAACACAGCAGAGAAACATTAACTTTAAAAAACAGGTACTTCTCTGCCCCGCCCCAGTTAATTTAAAATGTGTCTAACTGATTTTTCAAAAAGATTATTTGCATCCATCAAGTTGCACCCAACAAATTATTTGCAGTGACCACTAATCAGCACTGGTTAGCCTCAAATTAATTAGCTTTTAAGTATTTTGTTATTCAAAAGGCCAATAAGGGTTCATCAGCAGGGTCGGTAAATCGAGCAATCACACGAAACAGGTAGGCCACAGGAAAGAATGAGAACAGATAGGATCCATCTATAGTGCAAGAACCACTTTTCAGAGGACCTGGTTACAGATGGGTGATAGAGAGTGTCTCCTGAAGGTAAAAAACAGCTGCACAGACCAAGACTGCAGCATAGTTCCAGAATATACTTAAACCAGAGTTTAGTCTACACAAGCCGGAACTGTGTCCAGAGATTACTGGGTGCCCATACTGTGCTGCACGGGTCTTGGTCTGTCCAATCTTGTTTTAACTATATCACAACATGCCTGTGATGTAAACATAAAAAATGGGCAAAGTTGTGGCATTAGCACAGACAAGCCCTTAAAGTGAAGCTATGTTGTATGCTTTTCTACATACATCTGAAAATGGAACAAAAATTGGTAAAGAGACTGTTAGTAAGTCATATTACTGATATTAGTGCTGCTTTAATCACCCATCTAAGCAGCATCAGGCTAGCGAAGAGTGAAGAGGTGGAATAATTTGTAGTAGCTTCACTAATGGTGAGCAGATCTAATCCACTTTATCAGCAATGGAACCACCCCTCCTAAATCTTTTGAGGATGATTGTACTGTAAGACAAGTTACTTTCTGTGGTAAAATAACGGACAAAGCCATTACTTTTCCACAGCAAAATGGTAAAAATAAGTCATGGTTTTAGTTTAAAATAGGCCAAGTGACATTACAATATAGTAATTGTTTGCTATGGGAAATAATAATAAATATTTTTTTTATAAACTAGTAGGAATATTTAGTAATATTTAACTGGTAGTTTCAAACCACCTAAAAAGAAACCTATAATACACAGGACATATGTACAGCCAATTTCATAGAGGAATCTTAGCAACCAACTGACCAGGATGACACAAAACAGTAACTGAGGAAAAAACATATCAGATTGTGTCACAGAATCATGGTCTTGACTGTAAGTAATGCTAACCACCTCCTAATTGAATAAATAAATATATATAATATATTGCTTTGAAGATGCACTCGTGTAAGTACACCATTAAATGAACTACCAGGATATCGGGCCAGACTAATGGTAACAATGGGGGACTGTAGTTTCACATGTTACCAAGAGCACTGCAGTATCAGAACAGGTAAACCAAGTATGAGAAGGAGCCATTAACAAACACACCTAGAATAATGATAGGAAGACGTAAATTAAATGTCAAATGCTTTGGCCTTGAATGGGGAAGTAGGAGTAGCTACATGTTAAGAGGGTGAAATGTGCCTAGGTTTTGTTTTTTTTTCTTTCAGTAAATAGGATTTAGGTCCCAATCCTTCAGCCCTTATTCAAGCAACTAGGCTAACTTCCAAACATGTGATACAAAATATACATCCATGATCTATAAAGTTGCAGATTTCCCCTCTTATACTACAGACCACTTAAGTGTGTTAGAATTTAAAGCCATTAAAGTCAAACATCAAAGTTCAAAGGAGAGGCTGAAATTCCTGCTAAGTCTTGGTGCACAGTCTCCATTTAATTCACATAAACAACTCCCATTCACATTAATGGGAGAAATGTGTGAACCTACAGGAAAGGAAGTTTATCTAAATTACAATATCAGATAAAAAAATCTAGCTAGTCCCAGAAGAAACTCAGATGGATGACGTTAGTCATTTGCATTACCTCTATTCTTGGTTTCTTTGCTTCTGCTAATATTTCATCTGCTGCTCTTTTAACTAAAGGAAAAAAAAGGTAATTAAAAATGCAGGATTGTGGTGGGCTTTCATAAAATTCATGCCAACACTGCTTAGCAGTTAAATCATACCTTGAGTGGATCTCTGAAGACCAATTTCAAGTGGTGCACTTCTGTCTATACTTGATGACGTTGCTAAGATTCAAACACAAAATTTTATGTAAGTATTCAAACATGTGAGCACAGGAAGCAAACAGCACTGCAACAGTAACAAATATTTTGTAACCTGGAATCAAGAATCTCTGTAAATTCACTTACATTTGTAAGAGAAAATTAAACTAATAGCAAGTTTGAAATAAAAGCATGCTTATCATACATATCACAAAAAGCGAGTAGCCTCAAATTCCAATTTACTAAAAAATACTAAAAGAAAAACTACAGAGAAAATATTGAAAACAACACGCATTAGTATTTATCTACAGACATGCTAACATCTTCAAACACCTCTCTTCTCTGACTACTGGTAACCTAGATTTTAATGCTGGAAGACCATATAAATTGCTATGTTGCTAATGAATAACTGTTAGCATGTAATAGATCATATTTTAGCATACTTTGGGACTCATACTCTCAATTCTGGTATAGTACGTGTGCGGTGTTACTGAATAGGTCTTTGTCACACTCTAGAAAAAGGTAAATGCACATCCCTACCACACAGCAGCATTAACATCTGAAGAAGCTGTTGGCTCAGCTCAGTTTGTTTTATCATATAGCTACTAATGACACACAGAGATAGAGAAGTGAAATTTAGAACAAAGAGGTGGAAGAACACCTGTAAGCCCATTTGAACAGGCCTCATGTACTCCAACATATATACAGGTTCATATATCCACTCTGGTTTAATCTCCCCTCCCGACTGCAAAAGTGAAACAATAAAATACAGTATAGCTGTGCTAAAAAGGAAGAACTTCACTCACATGTTTCCCCATTTAGGTATGCAAGTAGATCTTTTCTGTCAGGTCTTCTTACCACAGGAATGTTTTCAGTCTGAAAAGAATTGAAGATTTTATTTTAGATAGACCACATCCAAAAACAGGATGACTCAGAACAAAACCCTAAATAATATGACATGTATAAAGTTTGTGGGGAAGCCATTTTCTTTATTTAGAAGTTGCTGTTCACAGATACAATTTATTTACAATATAATTTGTGTAAGATCTGTTAGAAATGGAGAGCTGGAGAATCCTCAACAACTTTACCCACAGTGCTTAGTAACTACACAACCACATGCAAGCTGCTTTTGTGAAAACCTGTTGTTGGCAACACATGACAAAACAGAACCACTAAGTGTCATATCTTTTTTCTTTTAAATTGTTCACAAGAATGATCTTATTTTTCATAAGTTTTTTTTTTACAGTAAATCTGTTGAGTATTTGAGTATAACATTAAGCATTTGCACATAAAGCAGTGCTTCATCAGGAAATGAATTATTTCATAAAATGAACCAAGTGAGGAAGGCTTTTCTCTTAGCACTTGCCACAGTTCCTGCATGGTTACACAGTAAACCATAAGATAAAATAGGAAGACGAGAAAGGGCTATTAAGCTTTATCTCCAGCCTACCCAAACACTTTCAACAACATATTAAAAAATACAGCTAGCTCCACTTAAATGCATAACAGTAAGTGTGACACCAGTGTACTGTCCAGGTCAGCAGCCAACAGCTTGCAATTACCTTTCAAGCATCCAGGAACGTACTAGGTACGTTACAAAATAAATATTAGGTAGCTGCTCAACATTGCTGGATGCATAATTTATTTACGCTGCATTCAAAATTCAAGGTGCACATGCTATTCTCAACTTAATTACTTCTGATCTATCAACGGCAAGATTGGGCATAGCATTTAACATCTTGGCTCATTTCTGGGGTCATCTATGCCACCTCAAGTAAAATTCTGGTCGACAGATTTAATTCTAAATCTGCTAGAATCTCAGACTAACCTATTATTTTAGGCACCTGAGCATTTTGTTCCAATTTACATCACAGCAAATAGCTACTATTTGGATTTGGGTGTAATCCTTTTGCATGCAGTATGTCGACGTAGTCTTATGATTATGTACTTAAGCAGAGCGTAGAATAAACTAAGTTACCTTCAAGTAAAGTCTACTAGATGGAAATACTCTGCAGGTAAGCAAATGTTTAGCCTAAAAATCTTTAAAGTATCCCTTTCAGTTTAGTTGGTTTGTCACAAACATAGGCTATCTGAAAAAAACACATTTAAGTTATAGCTAATCAAGAACACATATCTGATCCTACATTTTTGCAGGGTCAGCCTTTCCCATTTTCATTTCAAGTTACAAAACACCATTTATATTTTTCCTACTAAATCAACTCCAGGTTACAGTTAAGCTGTTAAAAATAAAACCTTAAAGATGCTGTAAGTAAAAGACTGATCTTCAAAGGAGCAAAAGAAAGATGGCGGCTATTAATGTACAAATGTTAGTGCTAATCTGGTTCTTTAGATGTATTAAATAGGAATTTTCTGAAAAGATAACACCATATGTAACCAAAAGCCCATGTTTTGATAGCTTTCAATACCCGGGTTTAAATCAGGGGTGGGCAAACCTTTTGGCCAGAGGGCAACATCTGGGTGGGGAAACTGAATGCAGGGCCATGAATATATGGCTGGGGAATGGGAGTTGGGGTGCAGGAAGGAGTGCAGTGTGCAGGAAGGGGCTCAGGGCAAGGGGTTGGGGCGCTGAGTGCGGGAGGGGGCTTAAGGCTGGGGTGCAGGAGGGGTTTAGGGTGCGGGCTCCAGCCCAGCACCACTTATCTGGAGTGGCTTCGGGGTGGCAGTGGCACGCAGCAAGGCTAAGGCAGGCAGGCGGTCTGCCCGTCCCGGCCCCGCACCGCTCCTGGAAGCGGCCAGCACCACATCCCTGCGGCCCCTGGGGGAGGAGGGGCAGAGGGCTCCACATGCTGCTCTTGCCTGCGGTACCTCCCCCAAAGCACCCACTCGCCGCGATTCCCCATTCCTGGCCAATAGGAGCTGCGGGGGGTGATGCCTGCAGGTGAGGGCAGTGCGTGGAGCCCTCTTCCCCCACAGGGGCCAGAGGGATGTGGTGCCAGCCACTTCCGGAAGCGGTGCAGGGCCCGCGGGCACTAGTTTGCCCACCCTGGTTTAATCTATCACTAAGCACATAGCAGTGATGCTATGCTTCAACTGAGACACAGATTAATGAACTAATAAAACACTCATCTTTCTGCTTAGTTTTGCCACTGACTTAAGAAAAAATAAAGCTTTTTAAAATATGTTCAAATATACCAAATAACTCCTAGCTGCAAGACTAAGAACGTCAAAAAAAATCCTGTTTTCAAACTTACAAACAAGTAGTAATAGATTTTACATTTAACTCCCTCTTCTCACCTGAGTTCAGAATAGGAGAAGGATGTGTGCACTCAGTTGCCATAACCAGCTCTGCTTCTGATTAACATGCTATCCTTTAGTATTATGCCTACTTTTCCACATGATTTTGTAATCTCTTCTTTAAAACAATGTCAAAGTCCACATTAAGTCCGGTACTCAGTGTGTTAGGCATTATAATTACCGTGAACAGTGACTCAATTTCATTCTCCTCATTCAATAAAAAAATTAAGAGCAGGTGTCAATGATTTTAGACACACAAGATGGGTGTGGTGTTGGTGAAAGAGACAAGCTTTTGAGCTTCACAGAGATATTCTTCAGGTCAAAGATTTTAGTCAATTTCAGTACTTCAGACTAACAGATGCTAACAGCATACAAAACAGCATACATATTGTACTAACTTGGATCAATCTTAATGCTTATGAAGTATTCAAGAAAGAAGGTACAGGTCACAAAGTGATTTAATTGTACTGTCAATATTGAAGTATTAAAATACTAAGTCCACAAGGCGACAGCCTTTTTCAGCAATGGTGATGATGCTGAAACATATTCTATGCTCTTTTACTAGTCCTGTATTGTTTTCCCTCATGCTACCCCAATCTCAGTCAGCAAGTGGTTTTTACGAGGGGCGGAGGGGGGGACTTCAGAAAGCATGTGTGAACAGGCTATAAACAACTTACCTCATCACTGTTGAAAAAGTATATAGAGCATCAAGGGAAGAACTAAGAGTACTAAAACTGTTCTGCACAAGACTGGAGTAGACATTTGTCAGAAAATGGTGGAGATGTTTCAATATAAAAATGCAGATGGTTTTGATTTTTTGGAAGAGAGGAGACTATTACTGAACAGTCGTCTGTACCTAAAATTACAGCCTGGCTGTACCAATCAAGTAACAATTCCAGTTAGGTGAGGAGTGAAAATAATGCAAGTCACTAAAAACTGCACTTATTGTTTTTACTGTTGTTCATGATTAAAACTATGCCATACCATGTTGTTAGCCAAATAACTATCAAGAAACAGCTGAGTATTTGTAAGTATGTTAGTTAATGTCACAGTTACTGTTCTCATTTCCTGAAAATACTAACATGAACACAAAAATTATTAGCTCTCAAGCATGCACCCTCCAACATTATTAAGGAACAAAGTTCCATGTGATCTACTTACCGCAGCACGCCGGACGTAAACAGGATGTGAAAGGTGCACATTATTCAGCAGGAACAAGATAGAGTCCAAAGTGTAGTATTCCCTGGGCTGGCCCTCTTTCCCTGTCCTGTAACATCAAGGAACAGATTTTACTTAGAACCATATTTCCTCACACATATACTCCTCATTAATCTCATTTGATATATCAAGCTATTTTTTTAAAAAGATTGAAAAGCCAGTGATCACATTTGTCAGCATGAGTACAATAGATATTTTATCAATCACTACTCACATATTTACAGCCTCTACATGGAATGGATTCAAAACTCCAAAAGTGTCTGGAGTAATTAGATGTAAGAGAAGAGGCCAACTAATAAAAGTATATAGATGTCAAAAATTTTAACTATAAGATTAACATTTGTTTTTCTTTTAAAAAGTTTTGGAAGACAAACCACTACTTCATTTTTATTCCCCTAATTTTCAAAAGAGCTGCAATAACCTATTCAGACCCTTGGGGATGGGGGAGAGGGGCTGAGCTTTTCAACATCCATTGGGAAATAATTCGAAGTGTTCTCCAGATGACTTGCTCTGGAGATAGACATGTAAAATCTCTACTGTAAAATCTATGTTAGTGAAGAGCTCAGAAACTTCACAAACCGAGTGTATCCTAAAAATCTGAGGTGCAAGAGAGTCTGGATACAAGCAAAATTTTATTAAGGGATCCTCATAAGGAACATGATAGGAAGTTATTCAGAAGATAAATCTATTTCCTTCATACTGGTTTACAAATTTATACTGGACTCCCAGATTGCTGGCATAAACACAGCTGCAAAAAGCATATTAGGAGTTCAGCCTGATCTTCAAAGTAACATCTCTTCTGCACAAGCATAAACCACTTCTCCAGCATATCTAAAAAAACCCTAAATAGCTTTTCCTGTGCCTTGTGACCAACTATCAACCATGTAGGTAGCACCTAGGGCTTGAAAACTGCACCCCAGAAGCAGCACACTTACTAAGAGAAGATGGGGGCATAAGACATCTGCAGAATTTTACCCTATTGAGCCTTTATGCTTTAAAGAGTACCTACCAAATATGAACCAAGTATAAATCAATGTAGTGATGTGGTCCCAATATTCCAGACACCTCTGCCTCTACAGGTACTATAACTGTTGCTTTACTAACCAACAGTAGAGTGAAAATAACCAGACTGGTCAGTTTCAATGATACTTTCCAGAACCACAGATCAGCAGCCAACCTATCAAGAATCATACTGGTGGGGAAGGGGGGGGGGTACAGCTTCAAATTGGTTAGACACATACTAGCCAAGAACTGGTTTTAAAGCTAGTTCCCACAAAGCCAGGTTTTGGGATCGGTACCCTGGTAGAAATCCCAGCAATCAGCCATCCCCAGGAGCTGATGATGTTGAGAGGGAGGGGGTGGACCCAAGTCACTGCCCCAGCAGCTTACTGATGGGGCCCCTCACACTTATTTTCATCTTTTTTTTTTTTTAAACCATTAGGTAGTAGATGTCTAGAAAATGTCTTGAATGGAGGAAGAGCTTTCATTACTACCAGGGCTCAACATCCCCCAGAAGTGAGGTCTTCCACAACAAATACCTGCTTTGTGCAGTAGTGCTAGCACTTTTTTTTGTTTTAATCATTTTAGATTGTCCCATTGTTTCTTTGAGCTACCGTTTATTCCTATGTGATCAGGCATAATAGGCATTTTAGTGTGAGTTTGAAACTGATCAATAAAAAAAACAGAAAAAACTGCTAGACCTCTATTACTACTCTGGCTGAGGATGTGGTGTTACAAGACCACATTCTGACTTGCTGATTAGGCTATTTCGATGATCTAATAGCCATCACCACTCGCAACAGTGCACTTCCGGTACTTCACTGGTTACCCCCAAGAAAAAATTCCTACTCCCATTATGGGTGATGGGAAAGTTAATACAGAGCAAGGACACTAAGATAAGTCACATTAGCAGGCGGAAGGAGAAAAGAGATAGGTAGGATGAGTGAGGAAAACCAGTCTGAACAGCACTTAGATGGAAGGGCAAAAAAAAAAATGTCATTCAAGCAGCAGTTCTTAGTCCTTTTAGACACTTCAGACTCACTTTGTAGCCCAAAAGCCAAATGGCAGCTTGGTCAATAAGCAAAGTATATAAATTAAAAATGAGCTGGAAGCGGCTGTTGGGTCATAAGCTACTGCTGACAGGGCAAGCAAGTCAAAACAACACAGGGACCTTGAAAGAAAAAAAATATTAGATTGTATAATTTTCCACACTGTTATCACTTATCCTTTTTATAGGCACAACTTCTCGTAGTAGAAGGATGTTATATAAACCCCACAATGTTTTTTTTTTTTCAAAACATTTTCTTAAATGAACAGAAATTAGCCACCCCAGGGTATGTGTTACTAGATTAACAGTGCACTTCTTGGGCAGTTGAAGGCATTTGGACCCAGGTCTTACAATGCATCTAGGTGGTTTAACAGTCTACGACCACCTCAATAAACCATGCCAGGGTATGCAACTGAATACATGCCAAGACTTTGCCTAAAAACGATAGTTAAATTTTAATTCCTTTGAAAGTCCATTCCTCTCCTTGTTTACATGTCAAGACCTAAACTGAGGGTAGCTTGCTGCAGTTGATATCAAAAACACCCAACGCAGCACAAGGACCAATCCATCTTCTACTTTTGGTGTTAGTAATACCATCAAGTGTTTCAAAAGAAATAAAAAGTCCTGAATTTAGGCCTGTACAAACACAGTATTTTTCATTCACCTTGCGCATCTCTCCACTTACATGCAATTCCAGATTAACAATTTCATGCCATATTAGTAAAAGAAAGCATTTGCATTAAGCAAGAGCAAAAGGGTTTTTTTTTTTTTTGTTGTTTTTTCTTAAACCAAACACTTGTATTTCCAGTTCATCCATTTACCCTCAATCTGTAGATGCTAAGAGTTCATTAATCCACCGGACTACTTCCTATTCTCTTTCACACTGGAAGATGTGAAAGATATTGATTTTTATTGGAGTGCTTAGTATAAAAATGTATCCCTCATGCACAAAAAAAGTAGTAACATGGACATCCTGTTACTTGAAGAGAAGGATCTATCTTCAGAAACACACACGTGCAAATTACACTGTCTATTACAAATTACAGCAACAGTGAACTAGCTGTTCACTATTCACTAACCTCAACTATAGAGATTGCCCCTTCTGCGGGCTAAGTAGACTGCACAAAGGTCTTTCTCTGGATCTACTTGTCTGCCCCCTTGGCTCAGCCTTGGCTCTGTAGTTGCCTTTCAGGAACAACAAATACCAACTAGCAGATCAGAGGCCAAGAAACAACTTCACACACACACACACACACACACACACAGAGTTTACTAACCATGTGAGTGTAATCTACTTAGCAGTGAAAGAATAGTAAAAGCAATTTTAAAAGTGTCCCGTGTCCACGGAGAAAAAACACCACAATTGGCTTTAGAAGACAGCTAAAGAAAGGATTTTAGAGCAAATGTAATCCTTTGGAAAAGTGCTGAATTACTGGAAGTGAAAGCTCTATTTATTCACAGAATACATACAGTAGCAATAGAAGCTTCCCCATATTATCTTGATAATGAACCTAAACTTAATTTTAAGGCTCACAGAATAGTTTTGTCTCCATGACTATGCAGTTTTTGACCCCTCTGTCCAGAGTGCAAGGAGGGCAATTAAGTGAGGGCAAACACCTACTACATATTGAACTGAAACCACACACCCTTTGCACAGTCAGGCATTAAGAACTATGAACGGGGACTGGATTCTCTCCAGTAACCTAAACGTAAAGAGGTCTGAATCCTATTACTAATGTTCTAGTCCAAGTGGATCCCATTCACCTACAAGAATTGAACAGTTATATGAATAATTATTTAGTCTAAACAAAGATTTGAAAAATTTACTGGACTCCTTCCACCAAGGCTGATATAAAATATAGGGAAAGAACACCCACCAAGAAGGTCCAGAAGTAACATCAAATCCTCACACTGCTAAGAAAAAAGAAACAGATTCTCCCCATGGGGCTATCCTTGGACCCTGCTCAAAGCACCTTCTTTTGGATCAGCCTCCCCTCCTGTCTCCCAAAAGACCTTTTTTCAGACAACCAAAAACTCTTGGTTCTCCCTTCCACACACCCAGAGCATCTCGTCCACAACTCTTCTTCCCTCAGCCCCACAACTACAGCGAGGAATAGAACTTTACTATTACTTGCCTCAATCTGTTTTGGATCCTCCTCCCCTGTGAACAGTTCTTGTGCCTGCCTTAGACACTACTTGAAGCTTTCCTAAGCAGCAGCAGTTACACTGAAAATATAGCTTACCAGCATAGTGGGGGATTGTAGATGTGATGTATCTTGATTTTAATAAGGCTTTTGACAGTCCCACATACTCATAAGCCAACTATGGAAATGTATTACATTTGAAATTACTATAAAGTGGGTGTGAAATTGGTTGACAGATCATACTCAGCGAGTAATTATCAAGAGGTTGATGTGAAACTGGACAGGCTGCATGCAGTGGGGTTCAGGAAACATCCGTCTTGGGTCTGGTGCTATTCAATAATTTCATAAATGACTTGGATAATGGGGTAGAGAGTACGCTTATAAAAAACTGCGGATGACACCAGCTTGAGAGGGTTGCAAGCATTTTGGAAGACAGGATTAGAATTCAAAACTACCTTGACAAATTGGAGAATTGGTCTGAATTCAACCAGATGAAATTCAATAAAGACAAGTGCAATATACTACACTTAGGAGGGAAAAAAAATAAATGTACAATTATAAAATGACTGGTTAGGCAGTTGTACTTCTGAAAAGGGTTAAAATGGATCACAAATTGAACATGAGTCAAAAACATGATGCAGTTGTGAAAAAAGCTAATATCACTATGAGGTATATTAACAGGAATATTGTATGTAAGAAAAGGGAAGTAATTGTCCTGCTCTGCTCGGCGCTGGTGAGGCCTCACCTGGAATACTTTGTCCAGTTTTGGGTGCCACACTTTAAGATGTGGACAAATTGGAGAGAGTCCAGAGAAGAGATACAAAAATGATACAAGGTTAAAAAACTGGATATGTTTAATCTAGAGGGAAAAAAAAGATATCAGGTCCCGCCTCAAAGTCTTCAAATATGTTAAGGTCTGTTACGAAGAGGACGGTGATCAATTGTTCTCCATGTCCACTGAAGGTAGGACAAGAAGTAATGGGCCTAATCTTCAGCAAAGGAAATTTAGGTTAGATATTAGGATAAACCTTGTAACTATAAGGATAGTTAAAAACTGGGTGAGGCTTCTAAGGGAGGTTGCAGAATCCCCATCACTGAAGGCTTCTGCAAACAGGTTGGACAAACACCTGTCAGGGATGGTCTAGGTTTACCTGGTCCTGCCTCAGAGCAGAGAACAGGACTAGATGACCTCTCAAGGTCCCTTCCAGCCCTACATTTCTATGATGTTAGCTTTTCTGCTCTCCAACATAGTTCTGAATAACAGTCATGAAAATGACCAGAGTCTTGTTAAATTTTACTGGTTGCTATTCTGGAAAACTCTGAGCAGGAGACACCCCAAAGTTGTCTCTATGCTGGCTCAAGAAAACAGCACTAAAAAAAATTACTATTTGGAAAGATATCTAAAGCAACCACTCCCCTCCCTTCAATTAGGAATTATCCATTTGGGCAGAATTTATGTGAGGAGAGAAGGGGAAGGAAGTGCATATACAACTCAAGTAGATTTTTGAACACCCCGAAAGAAGGGTAATAAAGTCATACACTTCAGCTTAAAAACTGACTAGTGGAAAGGGTCAGAAACAAATCCCTAACTCTAACCCCATATTAACAGGAAAGAACAACTGGCTAGCTGCTGTGCTTTGGAGGCTAGGATTAAAATTCAAAATGATCTGGACAAACTGGAGAAATGGTCTGAAGTAAACAGGATGAAATTCAATAAGGACAAATGCAAAGTACTCCACTTAGGAAGGAACAATCAGCTACACACATACAAAATGGGAAATGACTGCCTAGGAAGGAATACTGTGGAAAGGGATCTGGGGGTCATTGTGGACCACAAGCTAAAATATGAGTCTACAGTGTAACGCTGTGGCCAAAAAAAAAAAAACTAAACATGATTCTGGGATGTTTTAACAGGAGTGTTGTAAGCAAGACACAAGAAATAATTCTTCCGCTCTACTCCACGCTGATTAGGGCTCAGGAGACTGGAGCATTGTGTCCAGTTCAGGATGTCACATTTCAGGAAGGATGTAGACAAATTATAGAAAGTCCAGAGAAGAGCAACAAAAATGATTAAAGGTCTAGAGAACATGACCTATGAGGGAAGACTGAAAAAATTGGGTTGGATTAGTCTGGAAAAGAGAAGACAGAGGGGACATAACAGTTTTCAAGTATGTAAAAGGTTGTTACAAGGAGGAGGAGGAAAAATTGTTCTTCTTAACCTCTGAGGATAGGACAAGAAGCAATGGGCTTAAATTGCAGCAAGGGAGGTTTAGGCTGGACATTAGGAAAAACTTCCTGTCAGGGTGGTTAAGCACTGGAATAAATCACCTAGGGAGGCTGTGGAATCTCCATCATTGAAGATTTTTAAGAGCACATTAGATTAACACCTGTCAGGAATGGTCTAGATAATTAGTCCTGCCATGAGTACAGGGGACTGGACTAGATGATCTCTCAAGTCCCTTCCACTTCTATGATTCTATGATTGTGGTGGTTATTTTTGACTTCTTCTGAAAGTTAGGGCCACCATTATAAATAGAATACTGGACCACAAGTCTGATCCAGTTAACAAATCTAATGTTCTTACCCTAATTCAGAAAATCTTTAATAATGCCCCAGACTTCAGATGACCAGCTGAAAGATCCTTGACTGTGTTGTTGCCTCCCCTTTCCCTGCCTATGGAGCTTCTTTGGGAAAATTATTTTCCCTTTGATCTCCAGCTTTCTCAGCACCATTGTTTTTGGAGAAATGGAATGTTTTACTACAATTTAATGACAATTAATAAAGTCCAACTAAAAATCACAGATTCCAGGCACTCATTTTCAAGGAGTACAGGAAGAAAGAGGAAAAAGCAACCCCTTAGCTTTTAGACAATACAATTACTGGGCTAGAAAATATATACAGTACAAAGAATAACATTTTTAAAGTTCACTTTAAAAAATAAAGACACCCTCTTTCTATCTGAGGAGGTATTCACATTGTGAATGTACTTGTTTACAATATGTTGTCTCCCAGAAAAATTGGGAGACAAACTATACTTGTATTACAGCATAGAGTGGGCCCCACTAAGGATAGGCCTGTGTGGCCCCACAGAAACTCCTGCAAAGTTCACAGGCATTCAGATCAGGAATTTCTATCTAGACCCAACTATACTCCCTACAAAAGGAGAGTCTAGAAACACAGCCTCATGAAAGGGTAATTAACAAAGTGAGCAAACAATAGAGAAAACTTTAGTACCTCCTACTGAAAGGAAGTGACAAGTATCCTAGAAGCTGTTTTACTACTAATTGCCTAGCTAAGTCAGAAAAAACAACTCTCAGGCCAACCACCCCTGCTCAACTATAACGTCCCCTTCTTTAGAGCAGAAGTCTAAAACCCCAACACCTGAAATGGACATAACCCTCTTGCCAGCTTCCGCGGCAGGAAAGTAATCATAGTCTTTCCTTTGAGGGACTGAATCTGCTCTCTCCAGCTGGCTGAATCTGAGAGCTGGGGAAAGCCAGGCTCCTCCCAAAACGAAGAAAAGAGACTTCGCTGTTTGACTTGACATCAAGGCTCCCAGGGTAACAGAAAAGCAACAGGCGCGATCCTCCCCACCAACTAGGTAGGACACACCGCGTACAGCCCACCCTCGGCTCCCGCTGGCCCCTCATCCGCGCTCTTCCAGCCGGGACGCGCTCCCCTTTGGACGCTGCAGCAGGAAACAAGGGGCCACGTCCAGCCCCGGCCACCCGGGAGCCTCCCAAGAAGCAACAAACAAACAAACAACGGCCGGTCCCGGGAGAGGAACCGGGCTCCCAGCACATGGCAAAGCCCGCAGTGGAGACGGGACCCCCGAGGACCCCGGAGGGGGGAGGGGCCGGGATCCCGGGGTCCCCCCCCACGCACGCACCAGCTCCCCCACCCCGCCTCCCCGCTCAGCGGTAGCAACTTCGGGGCAGTTTCTACCCCCTGCCCGCATGCGGGGGGGGGGGCGGGGGCTGCAGCGGCCGCGCGACTCACCCCCAGATGACATAGTTGGTCTTGACGTTCTTGGGCCAGGAGAACTCGCCGAAGATCACTTCGTCCCCCTTCACCACGATCTCCTTCTTCTGCGTGTTGTACTGCCGCAGCACGCTCAGCACGTCCGCCATCTTCGCGCCGGGCCGCCGCCGCCGCCGCTCCGCCCGGCCCGGCCCGCTCGGCCCCCACCGCCAGCCGCGTGAGGACCCCGCCGCCAGCCGCTAGGGCCCCGCCGGGCTGCCCGTGCCGAACGCCTGCGCGCTGCCGCCTGGGGGAGCCGCCCACACCGCCTGCCTCACCTATGTGCCCCTCGCCGCCTCTGCCTCATCTCCGTGCTTCTGCCCCTCCCTCGCCCCCAGTCCGCCTGGCTAAGCTGGCCCTACACGTCCGGCTTTGGCCGGGACAGTCCCCCTTTTTAAGCCCTGTCCCGGCTGTCCTGACTTTTTTGGCCAAACTGAGCCCTTGTCCCGTCTTCTCTTACCAGGTGCAAGTTGCTCTGACCAGTGGGAAGAGCAAATGGCACGTGTCCAGTTTTGTCAAAATAATGGGTTGGTTGCGCCCCTTTACGGGGGGTCACAGAGGGATGGGGGGGGGGGGGCTGCGGGGCTCGGGCTGTCAGCCCTGGTTGGGGCTCAGGCGGCCTGGTGCTCGGGCAGTCAGTCCCACCCCAGTCCTGGGCAGCGCAAGGCTCGGGCCGTCAGCCCGGAGCAGGGCTTGGGTGGTCAACCCCAGTCCTGGGTAGTGCAGGGCTCAGGTGAGCAGCAACACCAGGTGGCTTGGGCCGGGTCGGGGGCTCAGGCAAGCAGTCATGGCAGGCAGCTCAGGCCTGTCCCACGTGGTGTCCCTATTTTACTTTGGTAAATATGGTCACCCTACCCCTGTCCCTAACCCCCAAGGCCGAGTGCTGCCCTCCCTCTGCCCCTTCCCCTCCCTGCTGCCTTTTATCCTCGGTATTGCCAACCCCAAATGTTCAAAGATCATGAGTCACACTCACAAAAAATCCTGAGCATGGCTTTAAA
This sequence comes from Caretta caretta, assembly GCF_965140235.1. Lineage (NCBI taxonomy): Eukaryota > Metazoa > Chordata > Testudines > Cheloniidae > Caretta > Caretta caretta. The sequence continues at coordinate 61,825,312 of NC_134213.1, read as the reverse complement.
ATCACAAGATTTTGTAAAAAATAATAGATTTTTATTTGCCTTCAACGTTTGGAGCCTTTAGGGTGCATTGTGGTCACTTTTGAAGCTTTCTCCACAGTCACAAGGGCTAGAAACTTACTTTTTCTTTAAGAATGAAAGCTGGAAACATCACATATCTACTTGACTCCAGGAGCTGGGGTTTGAAGGAGAACAGTAATTATCACAAGACTCATGACAAAATCATGAGAGATGGCAACACTGCACTCAGCCCCACAGGCCTGCGTAGGGTTACCACCTTTCAAATGTAAAAAAAATGGTACTCCACCACCACCACAAGGCAATGCTGCCACAGCCCTAACCCCAAGGCAACTCCGCAACCCATCCCCCTTCAAAAGCCACTTATGCAGAGAGATAACACATATAGATAAGATTGATAATATCATTAATAACAAACAGATATTTGTTTTATCAGCACATTTTGCCAGCCAGCTTTTGTAGTCTGTTTCATTTAGCCAGTTCTCTGAATGTGCAGTTTCTGATGCAAGCTTTTATTTTCGGAGGTGCAGTAGAATCACATGCACCATCACCCTGATCTTCCATTATTTAATATGCCTTGCATGTCTTCTCACTCTCACCTTCTCACATGACTAAAACTGTCTTTCACACACATGAGCAGTGCGCTTGTGTGTTGGTGGGCAGACAGCTGCTGTATTTTCAACAGTTTTGATCGATTATTGCTTAAACTGCAGAAGTGGGAACACTGCACATCTTTAGCTGGACACAGAAACTTTTAACATTAGATATCCCAGTGTTCTGTGATAATAATGCAAATCTTTAGATCCACATAAATAAACTGGCAGATTAAATTGTTTTTCTGGCAACTGGCAAATCCACTAAAAAATGGCAAGGCTGGTCAAATACCAGCCAGGTGGTAATCCTTGTCCTGCAGGAGGGGGGCAGCCATTCCCTGCAACCTGGGAGCCAGTCTTGGGTTTACACAAGGTTGCTCTTAGTCTGTCCAGCCAGGCACCAGCCAGCACCAAGCTGTAAGCCCAGCTGCCGCCTGGGGAGCGCATTAATCTTGTGTTATAGAAGAGCTGTACATGTAGAGAGAGACCGGTGGAACGTGGTCCCTTTTATTGGACCGACTTTTGTTGCGGAGAGAGACAAGCTTTTCAGGCCTGGTGTATTTGATCGCCTGCCCTTGAGTTCCCAACAAGTTAATAATACAGGCCTTGGTGTCATCAATGGTGGGCCCGGGGCTCACGGAATTACAGCAACTAGCATGGACTTTTAAGATTCTAAGGCCCCTTTTCTGAACCTCTAATAGGCCCTTATAAAGTATCTGTTGTGAGGGTATATCCTGAGAGCATACATGCACATAGGGTTGTCAACTTTGTTATATTTAAAAACAGAACACTCCAGCAGGAGTGCCTGAACCTCCCCTTCCTCACCCCTTCCCCCTGAGGACCTGTCCCTGCCCCATCCCTTCCGCCCAGGCCTCACTCCTGCCCCGTCTCTTCCCCTGAGGTCCTGCTCCTGCCCTGTGCCTTTCCCCTGAGGCCCCCCCCATCCTCTTTCCCCTTCCTTCTGTCGCTCACTGCTTTTTCCGCTCTCCCCCCTTCCCTGCATGGGTCGGGAGGGACTCGCCTGCCAAACTGAGGCTGGGAGCTGCAGCAACCCGATGCGGATAGGTGGTGGCCCTGGCTGAGTAGAGGCTGGCGCGGGTGATGACTCAGCGTGTCTCTGCCTCCCCTGCCCACAGCAGCTGGACTTTGAGTGTCCAGTCAATAGAGCTGACTGGACACTGTCAGGTCCCCTTTTGACCAGACTTTCTGGTCAAAAACAGGATACCTGGCCACCATATGATGCACACCACGCACCCCCTAACTCATGCATCTGGTGTACATTGTATCCCTGCTTGTATTGCTTAGGACCAGGGCCTTGTCTGGTGTATTGCAAACGTCCCTAGGTGCACACCACAGTCATGAGGTAACTGTGTTCTACCAGTACAGGACTACAAATCATGAACTGCAGCTCCAGAAATACAGGCCTGAACCCAGAAAGCTGAATGAACTAATTAGAGGCCATATCTACACTACAGGAGCTACAGCAGCAGAGCTACAATGCTGTAGCTATGCGGCATGTAGCACCATACTGTAGACATACACTACAGCAGCATCAAGAGTTTTCCATTGTTGTAGTAACTCCATCTCCCCGAGTGATGCTGACAGAAGCATTCTTCCACTGAGCTAGCCAGCCTACATCTGGGGATTGATTAGGCTGCCATAGCTGCAGCACTCAGAGGTGTGGATTTTTCCCACCCAAGTACCACGGCTAGGTCAACCTAAATTTTGAGTATAGACCAGGCTTCACTCCAGTAAAGGGAAGTAATTGTCTGTCTACACTACGAAATTAGTCAATTTTATAGAAGTCGATTTTTATAAATCAATTTTATACAGTCGATTGCATATGTCCACACTAAGCCCATTAAGTTGGCTGAGTGCGTCCTCACTACCATGGCTAGCATCGACTTACAGAACGGTGCACTGTGGGTAGCTATCCCTCAGTTCCCGCAGTCTCCGCCGCCCATTGGAATTCTGGGTTAAGTTCCCAATGCCTGATGGGGCAAAAACATTGTCACGGGTGATTTTAGGTACATGTCGTCAGTCGCCCCTCCCTCCGTGAAAGCAATGGCAGACAATTGTTTCACTCCTTTTTTCCCGCAGAAGCCATACCACTGCAAGCATGCAGCCCGCTCAGCTCAGCTCACCGACACCGCCACTATTGTGTTCTGGGTGCTGCTGGCAACAGACTGCTAAGTGTCATCATACACCACTTCCGGTGCAACTCTGCTGCTATTATCTCAATAGCGAATTTCTCCATGTTGTCTGTCGTGGGCTCCCGGGTATGTGTGTTCTTCCTCGGGAAATATGTGTGGTGCTAACTGTTGTCCTCCACTGCTTCCGCTGCAACTCTGCTCTCCTGCGCTCATGAAGCCACCTCTCAAGTCCTCTCGTCGTTCCCTATAAATATCTATTCTTGTGGCATCTGTCGTCAGTCACCACTTCCACTGCAACTCTGCTGTCCTGCAGACGCCATACCACGGCAAGCATGAAGCCCACTCAGATCACCACGGCAGTTATGAGCATTGTAAATACCTCGCGCATTATCCTGCAGTATGTGCAGAACCAGAACCTACAAAAGCAGGTGAGGAGGCAACAGCAGCACGGTGACGAGAGTGATGAGGACATGGACACAGACTTCTCTCAAAGCACGGGCCCTGGCAATTTGGACATCCTGGTGGCAATGGAGCAGGCTCATGCCCTGGAATGCCGATTCTGGGCCCAGGAAACAAGCACAGATTGGTGGGACCGCATAGTGTTGCAGGTCTGGGATGATTCCCAGTGGCTGCAAAACTTTTGCATGCATTAAGGGCACTTTCATGGAACTTTGTGACTTGCTTTCCCCTGCCCTGAAGCACAAGAATACCAAGATGAGAGCAGCCCTCACAGTTCACAAGCGAATGACATTAGCCTTCTGGAAGCTTGCAATGCCAGACAGCTACCAGTCAGTCAGGAATCAATTTGGAGTGGGCAAATCTACTGTGGGGGCTGCTGTGATCCAAGTAGCCAACACAATCTCTGAGCTGCTGTTATCAAGTGTAGTGACTCTGAGAAATGTGCAGGTCATAGTGGCTGGCTTTGCTGCAATGGGATTCCCTAACTGTGGTGGGGCGATAGACGGAATGCATATCTCTATCCTGGGACCGGACCACCTTGGCAGCCAGTACATAAACCGCAAGGGGTACTTTTCAATGGTGCTGCAAGCACTGGTGGATCAGAAGGGATGTTTCACTGACATCAACATGGGATGGCCGGGAAAGGTACATGACACTCACATCTTCAGGAACTCCGGTCTGTTTGAACAGCTGCAGGAAGGGATTTACTTCCCAGACCAGAAAATAACTGTTGGGGATGTTGAAATGCCTATAGTTATCCTTGGGGACCCAGCCTACCCCTTAATGCCATGGCTCTTGAAGCCATACACAGGCACCCTGGGCAGTAGCAAGGAGCTGTTCAACTATAGGCTGAGCAAGTGCAGAATGCTGGTAGAATGTGCATTTGGACATTGAAAAGCATGCTGGCGCAGTTTACTGACTCAGTTCGAGCTCAGCAAAACCAATGTTCCCATTGTTACTGCTGCTTGCTGTGTGCTCCACAATCTCTGTGAGAGTAAGGGGGAGATGTTTATGGCAGGGTGGGAGGTTGAGGAAGTTCGCCTGGCTGCTGGTTACGTGCAGCAGACACCAGGGTGATTAGAAGAGCACAACAGGGCACGCTGCGCATCAGAGAAGCTTTCAAAACCAGTTTCATAACTGGCCAGGCTATGGTGTGACAGTTCTGTTTGTTTCTCCTTGATGAAAACCCACCCCCTTGGTTCACTCTACTTCCCTGAAAGCCAACCACCCTCCCCACTTCAATCACTGTTTGCAGAGGCAATAAAGTCATTGTTGTTTCAAAATCATGCATTCTTTATTAATTCATCACACAAATAGGGGGATAATTGCCAAGATAGCCCAGGAGGGATGGGAGAGGAGGGAAGCACCAGTTGGGGTGGTGGATGAGGGGAGGAGAGAAGGACAAGGCCACACTGCACTTCAAAACTTATTGAATGCCAGCCTTCTGTTGCTTAGGCAGTCCTCTGGGTTGGAGTGGTTGGGTGCCCAGAGCGCCCCCTCACCCACCGTGTTCTTGGGCATCTGGGTGTAGAGGCTATGGAACTTGGGGAGGAGGGCGGGCGGTTACACAGGGGCTGCAGTGGCAGTCTGTGCTCCTGCTGCCTTTCCTGCAGCTCCACCAGAGCTCGAGCATGTCAGTTTGATCCCCCAGGAGCCTCAGCATTGCATCCTGCCTCCTCTCATCGCACTGCCACCACCTCTCATCTTGCTCCCACCACCTCTCATCTCACTTGTCCCTCCTGTCCTCGCGTTCATTCTCTGCTTTCCTGGACTCTGACATTGTTTGCCTCCATGCATTCTGCTGAGCTCTTTCTGTGCGGGAGGACTGCATGAGCTCAGAGACCATTTAATCGCAAGTGCATTTTTTTCGCCTTCTTATCTGCGCTAGCCTCTGGGACGGAGATGATGAGGGAGTGTTGAAAGATTTGCAGCTGCAGAAGGAAAAAAAGGGAGAGTAGTATTTAAAAAGACACATTTTAGAGAACAATGGGTATACTCTTTCACAGTGAACCAAGCTGTTAACATTACATAGCACATATGCTTTCAGTACAAGGTTGCATTTTGCCTCTTATATTGAGGGTCTGCTGGTTTGGTGGGAGAGATCACACACGCAGGGCCGGGCAACAGAATTCGGCTTGCAGGCAGCCATGGTAAGCCACAGTCCTTTGGTTTCTTCAACCTTCATAACATGTGGGAATGGTTTCAAACAGCAGCTCCCCCCTTTCCCATACCAAGCACCCGTTGGGTTGGCCATTTAAAAGGAGGGGCTATGGTTTTCGGGTTAACGTGCAACACAAACCCAACTAAACCACACCCAATTCTCTGGGATGATCACTCTCCTGAGGATAACACAGAGAGATAAAGAACGGATGTTGCTTGAATGCCACCAAACACTGGGACCATACGCTGCCATGCTTTGTTATGCAATGATTCCAGACTACGTGCTACTGGCCTGGCATGGTAAAGTGTCCTACCATGGAGGACGGAATAAGGCTGCCCTCCCCAGAAACCTTTTGCAAAGGCTCTGGGCATACCTCCAGGAGAGCTTCATGGAGATGACCCTGGAGGATTTCCACTCCATCCCCAGACACGTTAACAGACTTTTCCAGTAACTGTACTGGCCGTGAATGCATCCCAAGTCTTCAGGGCAAATTAATCATTAATCACGCTTGCTTTTAAACCATGTATTATATTTACAAAGGTACACTCACCAGAGGTGCCTTCTCTGGCTTCATGGTCTGGGAGCCCACCTTGGGAGAGTTGGAAGGGTATTGGCTCCAGGGTGATAAACAGTTCCTGGCTGTCGGGAAGAACGGTTTCTCCGCTTGCCTGCTGTGCACTATCCTCCTCCTCCTCATCCCCAAAATCCTCATCCCTGTTGCATGAGACTCCCCCCTTGCAGGTGTCCATGGACAGGGGTGGGGTAGTGGTAGGACCCCCCCACCCCCCCAGAATTGCATGCAACTCATCATAGAAGCGGTGTGTCTGGGGCTCTGACCCAGAGTGGCCATTTGCCTCTTTGGTAGGCTTGCCTGAGCTCCTTAATTTTTACGCAACACTGCTGTGGGTCTCTGTTGGAGCCTCTGTCCATCATGCCCTTGGTGATTTTTGCAAATCTTTTGCTTTTCGTCTTTTGGAACGGAGTTCTGATAGCATGGATTCATGTCCCCATACAGCGATCAGATCCAGTACCTCCTGTTCGGTCCATGCTGGAGCTCTTTTGCGATTCTGGGACTGCATGGTCACCTGTGCTGATGAGCTCGCCGCACTGGCCAAACAGGAAATGAAATTCAAAAGTTCCCAGGGCTTTTCCTGTGTACCTGGCTAGTGCATCTGAGTTGAAAGTGCTGTCCAGAGCAGTCACAATGGAGCACTCTGGGATAGCTCCCGGAGGCCAGTACCGTCGAATTGCGTCCACACTACCCCAACTTCGACCCGGTGATGTTGATTTCAGCGCTAATCCCCTCGTCAGGGAGGAGTACAGAAATTGATTTTGAGAGCCCTTTAATGGCTTTGTCGTGTGGACGGGTGCAGGGTTAAATCTATCTAACGCTGCTAAATTGGACCTAAACTCGCAGTGTAGACCACGGCTCAGCTAGCAAATTACTGGTCAATCACTATGAGGAATTGACATTCTATCCCGTAGAGGGCAGTAGTGCACATGCTCAAGCCACTATATAGAAAGTATCACATAGTTCACAAATATGGTTACATAAATTTGGATTGGGTCATGTCTCACTGGGTTGATAATCTGGTACATTTTCTACAACCTACCATCTCATAGTCGATTGTGCAAACCATTATCCAACTTCAGAAAAATAAGCTTTCATTTTAAATAAATTAGTGGCCTGATTTTCAAAGCACCAGTGTCTCCCATTTAAGTTTATGGAAGCTATGGGTGTCCAAAATTATCTAGACTTTATAGTTGAGAAGACATCCTTCAAAATGTGAACCAATGTCTACATGAGTCTTTAGTGCTACAGAGAGCACCAAACAATCTCTGAGGCCTTGTCTACACTACAGGGGAAATTCAATCTAAGCTATGCAATTTGAATTATGTTAATAGCATAACTCAAATCGGCATAGCTTAGATCTACTTACTGCAGGGTCCACACCACGTGATGTCAACGGGAGACGCTCTCCCGTCGACTCCAACTACTCTTCTCAATCTGGTGGAATACAGGAGTCGAGGGGAGAGTGATCTGCAGTCGATTTAGCGGGTCTTCACTAGACCCGCTAAATTGACTCCCGATGCATCGATTGCCGCACGTCAATCCCCCGGTAAGTATAGACAAGCCCTGAGAGATGTGAACTGCCCCATGCATAATGACTGTGTAATATTACTGTGCATCACCAAATGGCATCATTACAGATAGTTTTACAAATTCTGTTAAACTACGAAGGACTGTATAATATTCTGAAGAAATGCTGATTGTTAACTATGGTGTAGTTCTTTTTATTGGGAGCTGTTCATGTTAGACAAGATTTTCAAAAGTGACCAATAATTTTGGGTATATCAATGGAGACACTCCAGAAAGAGGCCCGATTTTCAGAGCATGGGGCCTGACAAAATTCTAAAAAAGTCAAAAGAAAAGGAGTACTAGTGGCACCTTAGAGACTAACCAATTTATTTGAGCATTCGATGAAGTGAGCTGTAGCTCATGAAAGCTTATGCTCAAATAAATTGGTTAGTCTCTAAGGTGCCATTAGTACTCCTTTTCTTTTTGCGAATACAGACTAACATGGCTGCTACTCTGAAACCTAAAAAAGTCAGGCCCCTTTAAGGTGTTTCAAGCTGGGCACTCAAAAACTGATTTTCTTAAAATCATTAGTTACTTTTTAAAATTTGGCCATTACCAATAAAGTGGGTTCTTTCTGACGTAGTCTATCTGACTGGAATCACCATGTGTAATAAGGACAGGTATTGCTGCTTAGACAATGGCAGCGTTCCAATAAATCCTTAGATTTTTGTAAGCAAGTATTACAAAATCCACACAAGCAAGCAAAACTGGATGTTGTCAAAACCTTATAAGAAACTTAATGGTAATTTAATGTCAATATTGCTCTTTCACTGCTGATCAAAGCACACACAAAAGATGGATGATCATATGCTGATTTACACCATCGATTGAGCAGCATCTCATTTATACATCACAAGTACATAGTTTGGGCTGTGAATAGAGCCTGGTGTAGCATACTTGCCATTAACTATATTGTCGTACTGCAACAACCTACAATTTTTTTAAAAAAAATTGTTGTTCACAATGACTGAACTATTAGTTTGCTAGTTATAGTGCTTAATGAGATGTCCCAGTGTTAGAACCACTTTGGGAGACAAGTACAAATGCTTTTGGAACCTCTACGTATTTCCAAGCACTGATCCTGGATTAGAGAGTGTGGTGTATTGACAACTGCATTAAAATTATGATCTGTCACTTTAAATGCTCAGGGCGGTTTCCTGGTCCTGCTTGCAGACGAAGGAGCTCTGTAAGGAAGTGTAGGATTTGGGCCAAGCAGACTCAATTTGAAGACCAGCAGCCTAGAAAGAAGAGTAAGATGAGATGAGTTGTGCCTCTCTGTCTTAAGGAACAACCTGCTTTCTCTGTGTGTGTGTTTGGGGGTTCTTATGTATTATTTTGAATTGTAACAAATAAAATGGTGTAATGTTGCAACTGTAGGGACCAGGCTGTGGGTAGTCTAAGGGTTAGAGTCAGGAGTCTGGAACCAGCGCTGGGGTCAGCGTCAGGTGCCAAGCCAAAGGTCAGAACCGAAGTCAGAGTCTGGAGTCAAGCCAAGAGTCAGGAGTCAAGCCTAGGGTCAGAGTCAGTGTTAGGGGTTCGGCATAAAAGTAGGGACCTGGAGCGAGGCAGGAAACAGGAACTGAGAACAGACGGGGGTCTGGAACAAGGAGGGCAGGAACAGGAAGGGAGGCAGGAAACAGAAGTCAGACAAGTAGGTAGGGCCTGTAGTAGTAGCCAGCCAGGAATTCATCTAGTTGCTCAGACAACTTCCTGTACTTCTTTCTGGCTTAAGTTGTGTGCCCAGCCAATTGGTGGGGCTGGACATCTCCCCCAGTGGATGAGATTCTTTGTGAACTAAAGCTTTGCTAGCCCCGGCTTCTCCAGCCATTTGGTGAGCTGCGGCGGCCACATTCTGAGCACTGCCTGGGGACTTGTGGGCCCATGTTCAAGGCTTACCATCCTCCACAACAACCTTCCAGCAAGAGTAGCTTATGCTTTTATCTAACTTGTGTATGTATGTCACAAATGTAACAGAGATCAGAAAATGTTTTGAGACCTGGATAGAAGGCGAAAAGTGGGACAAATTTGAGGCTTAGCAAGCTTCTTGGCACTGTCCCTTTAAAATTAAAGGTGGCATCAATAACAGTAAAACACATCACAACTAATGTAGTACAAAACAAAATGCTAACAAGTCAAATACCACAGCATCATTATAGTAGTGGGAGAAGAATTAATATTTATTTTCTCTTGGTATCTGAAAACAAACCATAATAACAACAGTAACAAAACTTCAAGCAAACATCACAATCACGCATTTACTGCCACTACTTTAAAAAAAAATCATGTTATCATGTTTCACTTGTTACATTGGGTTTGAATCTTGGGGACATTAAACAGTTGAAGTGGTAGCAGATCTCCTCTGGCACATTTATCTGTTTTCTCATGATCGCAGAGTACAGTTTCTTCCATTCAAGTCTATACACACTGGAAATCCTTTATGTTTTAGTGACACCTGAAAGTGAGATTCTGTCACCTCCTCAGGAATAATATAACACTGAATTGTTAGGCCTACAGGACAGTTCAACAGCTGACATTCAAATCCTGGATGCTTTGAGGGTCCTTAACATTTTTCAAGACCAGCAGGAACAAAATGAGAGACTCACAGAATTCATGTTCTTCAAAGTAGAACACCATGAGCATGGTGAGATGCAGAGAAACAGGCAATCTTTCACAGCATTTCCTGTTCTGAGATGCTAGAAATATTATCATTCATCTTATAACAAAAAACTATGCAACATTTAATATATATTACATATACATATCATGAATCACACATATTATATCATAATGTAACATATGAATGAATATACTATGATACAGTGTTTCTCAACCAGGGGTCCAGGGCCCGCTTGGGGGCTGCAAGCCATTTTCAGGGGGTCCGTCAAGCAGGGCTAGCATTAGACTTGCTGGGGCCCAGGGCAGAAAGATGAAGCCCCACCTCATGGGGCTGAAGCCCAGGGCCCCGAGCCCCACCACCCGGGGCTGACGCTGAAGCCTGGGCAACTGGCAATTGCCCTGACTGCTACCCCCTAACGCTGGCCCTGGCTTTTATATGCAGAAACACAGTTGTTGTGGCACAGGTGGGCCGTGGAGTTTTTATAGCATGTTGGGGGGGGCCTCAGGAAGAACACGGCTGAGAAACCCTGCTGCAATACACAGTAATATAATTAATTACATTATCTACCAAAATGCTATCAACTCTGAAGTACACTGCAGCAAAAGTTTAACTTGCATAATGCAACAGTGCACAACTATTTAGGAGGTGAAGAACTAACATTAAGGATAATTTTAGGTAGGCAGAATTTAATTGCCCAAATTGGAATTTGCTCATGTCACTGGAGCTAAAACCCCTTCTCTTGCAAAAAACTGCAATGGAGCTTTTAGTGTATGCAAATGGCCAGGACCTTAATTTTATGTCCCATCCAAAAGACAGTACTTTTTAAAACACAATGGCTTCAAACTGTTTGTTACATGCCATGCAGGCTCACACATAGATTTGCCAGTACAAAGTACACTTAGAATATACGTAGATCTGTATGGCACATCTTTAGTCTGTTTGTACAATCTTCCTTTATCCACTTTTCACAATCATCATAGTTCTGATGAATAAAAAAGTACTATATATACGCATTCATTATAAGCCGACCCCCCAAAATGGGTAGGTAAAAATGGCAAAAACTGTATGACCCTTTCATAAGCCGACCCTATATTTCAGGGGTCGGCAAACTTCGGCTCCCGGCCCACCAGGGTAAGCCACTGGCGGGCTGGGACGTTTACCTAACAAAATGTCCCGGCCCGCCAGCGGCTTACCCTGACAGGCCGGGAGCCAAAGTTTGCCGACCCCTGTTGTAGACCACTGATGATGGAACGTCAATTCTGGATTTGCTTCTTTACAAATGTTCTAAAATTTTATTTTTACTTAAATTGTATATTTGTTATGTTATAATTGAGATAAAAGAAGTATTAATATAAATAAAACATTGGATATCGATTATATAATTTTTCTCAGTTCATGTCCATGTAAATAAAGAACTTAAAACATGTGCTTCCGTAAAGTTCAATTTTCCTAGTACTAGCTGTTTACTTTTCTTAGTATTGTTCTACTACAGGACTATATTATAATTATTTTTATAGCGCGTACTTATATTGATCGTCAAATAATTTATTGATGTCAATATTGCAGCTGTTTAAAGTTGCAAAGGCTTTGTTTAGTGGACTAGATTGGCTTGAAATGAATGCTAAAAGAGCAGTGCTACAGATCTGCATGACATTTGACCCATGCATTTCACAAAATGCTTCACCTTACAAGCCAATCAGAAAAACACAATGAATGATAGTACTATGGCACTGGTGTCAGTCCATTACTCTGTAATTTGATCTCTTCATGTATTTCTACCAATGGTACTTGTAAGTTTCGAGCCAATCTGAAAATATAATGTGCAGAATCGATGGAATCTGTAATAAAATTTAAATAGCCTGTTATCGTGACAGACGTGCCAATCTACAGGGCTGCTTTGAAATAAACAAAGAACAATAATAATTTGACAGTGATAAAGCAGGTGACATTCCTATATAAAGTCCTACAAAATCTATAACTAAATTATTATTTTCTAAGATTTTCATACTAGTATTTAAAATGAACGATGAAATCAAAAGAAAATGGTCTGCTTATAATGCAGCTTTCAAACTTAAAGTTGTTGAATATGCAGAAGCAAACAATAATTGCACTGCTGCTCGTGAATTCTGTATCAATGAGAAGCAAATAAGAGAATGGCAAAAAAATAAAACAACACTAAAAGACATGCTAAGAAGCAAGAAAAAATGTCCAACGAGGTGCGCTTCATTTCCTGAGATGGAGAAAGATCTCAATGATTGGGTTGTTGAATGTCGACAAAATGGGTACGTCGTCACTAGAACTGGAATTCGTCTGTGTGCTCTGCAAATGTTGAAAGACAACAAATACAAGTCAGTAAAGCTGTCAATATTTGTCACATCAGCAGCTTGATGTACTCGCTTCAAGAACCGTCATGGTCTCTGTCTTTGTCAGCAAACAAAGATAGTGCAAAAGCTGCTGAGAGATTTGGAAGAAAAAAATCGAATCTTTCCAAAGGCTTATTATAGAACATTGAAAGTAATATGCATTTGAGCTGTCACAAATAGGAAATATGGATGAATCACCGATAACATTCTATCTCCTGAGCAACAGAACAGTAACTGGTGTTGGTGAAAAAACAAGTTTTAATTAAAACCACTGGCCATGAACAAATCAATTTTATGGTGGTTTTATTGTGTTTGGTAAATGGATCAAAGCTCCATCCTGTTGTTATTTTTAAAAGAAAAACCTTGCCTAAAAACATGGAATTTCCTGCTGGTGTCTTCGTACGTGCACACAAAAATGGATGAATGGATGAAAGTGGGATTGAATGGCTGGAAAAGTGTGGAATAAGAGACCAGGAACACTTTTCAAGAAACCTGCTATGCTCATTTGGGACATGTTCAGAGCACACAAGACAGATGAGGTGAAAAATGTGGCCAAAAAAATGAAAACTACTTTGGCTGCAATACCTGGAGGCTTAACTTCTGTTCTACAACCGCTTGATGTGTGCCTGAACAAACCCTTTAAAGACAGGCTACACAAAATGTGGTCTGAATGGATGTGGTTAGGCATGGTGAAGTTGACAAAAGGCGGGAATCCTATGAAGCCCGAAATCAATCTAGTGGCCCAATGGGTCAAGGATGCGTGGGAGTCCATTTCCTCGGAAATGATAGAAAAATCATTTAGGAAATGCTGTATCAGCAATGCGCTCGACAGGTCAGAAGACGATGCCATATTTGATGACGACACAATAGAGGCTGATGATGAGAAGGAATCTGAGGCTGAAGATGACACTGCCGACATCTATGATGAAAATGCCGGTGCAGCTGTCACTGAAGCCGAGTTTAATTAACTGTTTGGTGAATCGGAGACTGATTCGGACTTTGAAGGATTTTAAGATTTTTAAATAAGTACCTTAGACCAATATGAGACTTTAAAATCAGTAAATGGATATTTAAAACATTGACTGTAATTTTGAAGGTGAATACATATTTGTTCAGTTATTATTATAAGGACAACAGGTTTTTTGTTAGAATACATTAAAATAATTCTAGTGTTAGTACGAGAGACTGCTGAATTGGAATTAATTTGCAAACTGGATACAATTAACTTAGGCTTGAATAGAGACTGGGAGTAGATGTGTCATTACACAAAGTAAAACTATTTCCCCATGTTTATTTCCCCCACTCCCCACTGTTCCTCGGACGTTCCTGTTAACTGCTGGAAATGGCCCACCTTGATTATCACTACAAAAGATTTTCTCCCCCCCTTTCCCCCCCGCTCTCCTGCTGGTAATAGCTCATCTTAAGTGATCACTCTCCTTACAGTGTGTATGATAACACCCATTTTTTCATGTTCTGTGTGTATATAAATCTCCTCACTATATTTTCCACTGAATGCATCTGATTAAGTGAGCTGTAGCTCATGAAAGCTTATGCTCAAATAAATTGGTTAGTCTCTAAGGTGCCACTAGTACTCCTTTTCTTTTTTTAAAACAAAGATGTACTGGTCAGACAACATGGACTCAAGTGCCACCAATAGGCAGATGACACACCTACCTATCCTTTACCATATATGACCACACCACTGCCAACAAGCTGGCCCAGTCTTGAATGAGATCAGCTCATGGATGAACAGCAGGGAGAAGTTTAGCTGAACCTGAGCAAGAGAGAGAGAGAGGATGCTGGTGGCCAGAGGAAAGCCCTTTGAAAAGTTTGCAAACACAATGCAGTCTCCTTTGGCTGAAGGTACACACCCAAAATTGCTCAATTCAGTCTGTAGTTAAGAAGTAATCTTGGATTTCTTGCTGATGCTAAGCTCTCACACAGAAGTATCTGAGAGTGACTCATTCTATCATCTCCAATTGCTAGAAGATGATGTCCCATGTTGGTCAATGATGACCTGGCCTCAGTTATTCATTCCTTCATCAGCTGAACTACAGAATGTGATATACCTGGACATGAAGTCTTCAGCACTCAGGAAACTCCAACTAGTATACACCACTGCACCATGTCTTCTCAGCAAGATAGGCTGCTGCAAGCATCTCATACCTCTCCTCTCTAAATTGGCTTCCCATAGAATACCAAATAAAGTTCAAGGCCTGATTTTCAAAGCATGACATGGCCTGAGCCCAGAATATCTAAAAGACCCCTTCAGCGCCAGGGAGAAGAGTGCTGACAACTTGCTCTTGTGGCTCTATAAATAACAGGGGTAAAACTTCATGCAAGAAACAGAACTTTACCAGTGTCCGGGTATGTCTACACTAGAAACTTAAATTGACCTATATTAGGTCAGTTTACAGTCACCACATTAATTACTGTGGTGGTGTATGTCCACACTACCCTCCTTGGTTCGGTGGTGTGCGCTCTCACAGGGAACGCTGCCACCAACCCAAGAGAGGCAGCGCAGGGTGCTGAGAGATCTCTTGGCTCTGCTGGCAGCTCCCTGGTTTCCGGGCAGGATCCCGGGTTCCGGGCAGGCTGCCTCCTCCCTCTGCTCCCTGTTCCTGGCCAGGAGCTGTGCAGCTGGGGCTTCTCCCTTCCCCATTCCATGCCAGGAGCTGGGGGAAGCCATCCAGGGCTTCTCCCCTCCCCATTCCCCACTGGGAGCCAGGGAAAGCCACCTGGGGCTTCTTGCCTTCGGGGAGTGGGCTCCCCATGCCTGGCTTCTTGCGCTTGGTCCTAGCTGGGAGCGGGGAAGGGTGGGGGGAAGCTGTGTGGGCTTCTTACCCTGGCTCCATTCTCTCCGGGCTTCCAGGGGAGCAGGGGGCAGCTGAGCTCTAGTTGCCTGGCTTTCTTGTTAGTTTCAGGGCTCCTGCCCTGAACTTGACAAGACAGCCAACAGCCAATGAAAGGGATGCAGTGTCTGCAGTGATACACCTAACTACACAGACATAAGTCTAATGCCTCTGGTGGCGGTGGATTTATGATGTTGGTGTAGTAGGCACTTACATCAGCGGGAGCAAGGCTGTCATGTAGACATAACTAGGTCGAGGCAAGCTGCCTTATGTGGACCTTGCTGTGTAGTGAAACCAACCCTAAGACAGTGGAATTAACTCCCCCAAGAACCATCACAAACCTCGCCACCTTCTGCTCCCTGGGCCAAGGCGTTTCTCTGACACCAATACCTAAGAATGTGGGTTAACACCTAACTAACCCCTCCCAAAACAAGCCACTGCACTGTGCCCACCTCTCCCCCAGGGTACAGGAGAGCGCAACCGCGGGCCGACAGATGTGCCTCCCGTCGCTTAATGCAGTAGCAGAAGGCGGCTGAGGTACCATGGCCAGGGAGAGGGACATGTTGGGGGGCGGGTTGTGGATGAAGGAGGTTGGGGGAGCCCAACAAAGGGCTGCCAGGAGCGGCGCAGGGACTGCTCTCCCGGGCCAGCGCTGTGGGATCGGGGCTGCAGCGGGCGGGGCGGTCCCTGGGCTCCGAGGGACGCTGCGCCTGCCGCGGGGACTGGGGGCCGCGCGAGACGCGGGCAGGCAGCGCGGCGGGCAGCCCAGCTCGCGCAGGAGGCGGCCGGGCTCCTCCCCCGGCCCGGCGAGCTCATGGCCTTGTGGGGAGCCCTGCGCGCCGCCGGCAGCCGGCTCAGGTCCGTGCGGCGGGGTCGGGGCCTCGCACCCACCTGAGTCCCCGGGGAAGGGCGGTCCTGGCCCCGCCCCCCCGTGCGGTCGCCCGCTTGCACCGTGCCCGCTGCGGACTGCCCCACTGTCACCGACCCCGTGGGGTCGCCGCCGAGCAGGGGGTGCGGCCCGCTCCCAGCCTCGCCGCCCATCGGGGCAGGGCAGGCCGTGCGCTGGTGCCGAGCCGCGCTCAGGATCCGCTCCCCTGGTGCTGGGCACTCCTAGCCCGGCAGGGAGCGAGCCAGGCCGGCTGAGCCTGCCAGCAGCTGGTCCGCCGGCTGCCGACCCCCCCACGGGGTCTGCCTGCCCCACGGCTCTCAGCAGCTCCGCCACATCTGGGCAGATAAAACAGCCGAGCCCAAGGCAAATGGGGGACATGCCCCCCCAACCGCCCGGGCATACCAGTACCGGTCTGGTCTCCTCTAGGACTAGGAGAGTTACACTGGTATAGTAAACTGGGGGAGGGAGATTGAGTGGTGTTGGTGTGTTAAGGATAAAGTTACACCGCTCTAATCCCTAGCACGCAAACTAGGACCACTGCAACTGCATCCTGGCTAGGGTGGGTTTGCCGCTTTAATTACACCAGCATAATTAAATAAGCAAAGCATTCTAATGTAGATAATCCCTTCGTTAGGTGGCATTTTAAAAAGGAATGTTTCTGTAATTCACTTCAAACTAATGGCTGCCCTGCAATGCCAAACCCTGCAGAGACAAGATCTTGGGAAACCAGTGGGTTTCTGATGTATGATAGACTGAGTCAAGCTGTCTCTGTTCTGGGCACTTTGCCGATATGTAAAAATGGACAGTTTTTGCCTCCAAGAACTTTCAGTCTTGAACTAGACCTTAGTAATTAGAGTTTAAAGAAACCAACATATAATAGGTTGAGGGTAGTGAAGTTGTTTTGACAGAAATCCTTAGTATCATATTTAAAATAACCTGAGGAGAACCATAAAAATGAGTGTTTTTCAAAAAGAGGTTTTATACTTCTAACATTTTTGTTTTTAGAATGGGAAATAATCCATCTACTTCAATGGGATTGTCTAATGCTGCTACTGTGAACAAGATCCAGGTAAATAAAGGGGTCATTTATTATTCAGAAAGAATTATTATTTCTAGCCTTTGAAAAATGGATAGTAATTTACTAACTTTTTTTTCTAATCAGTACAAGGATTGTTTTTTTATGACATAAGTCTATAGAATCTGATCTGTAAACTTAGTCCAGTTAATAATGTATTATGCTTTTGAACTTCAGTTCTGCAATCTAATCCATGTGGGCAGACCCTTATACTTTCAGTGTCCTGTTTAAATCAGTTAAATTCAGCACTGGTGTCATTATTGAAAGATGATGTTAGGGGAGGGCTAAACCCTGTTAAACCTATTAATTAAGCAATATCTCGGGTTTAGCTCCAGTAAAGTAATAGTCTTACATTTCTGGAAAGAACTTTATCCTTTTATCCACATTCATCTTTTGACTACACAGCCTATCAGACCTGCATCATTTTTACCTTTAGGTGACTTATCACAGCCATCTTACCCACAGCTCTGTTATATTTTTGGGGATACTTGGAAGGGTCCATGCTGTCATGCCAGACCCCTACAGTGTTCTGTTCCTGGGGGTTTGTCATACCTTGTGTATGGTCTGTCTTAAAATCTCTTTGGAAGTGTCTTCCTTGGACCACCCTTGCATTTTATCACCCAAACAATATAAAATTACACATGCACATTATGTTAAAAATACATTATTAAGGTTGCAAAATCAAGAACTCAAGTCAGGAAACATCAGAATTAAGGTAGCCTGCCCCTCTAACTGTTGAGTGTCTTTTGGAGGAGAATGCACTTTAGTGGTCCCTTGTGCCCATTACCCCCCCTCAAGTAGGGGCCCCTTCTCATCCATCTTTTACAATTTGTCCCTGTGCCAGTCCTCTCTCTTCCACGCTCCTGGCTTCTCATCCCTCGCCCTTTCTCCTCACCCACCCAGTCTCTACTCCTCAGGCTTCTCATCCAAGTTCTACTCTCCTTGTCCCACCAGGCCTAGTTTCCCCTCCAGCTCTTTGTGCTAGTCTTCTTGCCTTGCTTCATGGGTTATAAGGCCAGAAGGAGCCATTGTGAACAGTTAGAATGATCTCCAAATAACACAGGCCATAAAATATCCCTGAATTAAATTCTTGTTTGAACTTTTAGAAGGGTATCCAGTGATGGAGAAACTACCACAGCCCTTGGTAACTTGTTCCAGTGGTTAATTACCCTTGCTGTTAAAAATGTATGCCTCACAGAGGTAAAATAACACCTCTACTCATATTCACTATTCCTCTGATTCATCCAAGAATTGTATTAGCCCTTTTGGCCCCAGTGTCTCACTAGGTGCCAGAGTTGAGCGGATTATCCACCACCCCCAATCCTTTTCAGACTCTCCTCTTCCCAGGATAGAGTCCCCCGTACTGTAAGTACAGCCTACATTCTTTGTTTCTAGATATGAACTTCACATTTGGCCATTTCAAAACACACATTGTTTGCTTATGCCCAGCTTACAGAGTGATCATGATAGCTCTTTAACAGTGATCTATCCTCTTCATTATTTACCACTTCCCCAATCTTTGTGGCTCTTGCAAGCTTAATCAGTAATGATATTTTGTTTTCTTCCAGCTCATTGATAAAAAATGTTAAACAACATAGGGTCAAGAACTAATCCTTGTGGGACCCCACTGGAAACACCTATTTATAACTTTTGGTAGTTGTTACCATAATGAAAAGACAAAACATATTGCCTTTGTCAAAGTCTTTATCTGTAAGAATGTGATAAATTAATTAAGTAAATTAGTACCCATGTGCAGAATACATTGACTCAACCTTTTTTTTAAAAAAAAAAAAAATACAGGAAACCATTTCGGACAACTGTGTAGTGATTTTCTCTAAAACAACATGCACCTACTGCAAAATGGCAAAGAAACTGTTCCAGGATATGAATGTAAATTACACAGCAATAGAACTAGACATGTATGAAAATGGAAGCCAGTTTCAAGACATTCTTCATCAAATGACTGGCGGCAGGACAGTGAGTACATCTTTTCAGCTGTAGTAACTAAAATAGATGGGGGCTAATTCACTGAAGCACTAGCTCACCAACTGTGACCTCATCAGATCTTGTGTGCTCGCTGCATTGAACCTTATACATGAGCTACTAAGTAACACACAAGGTGCTTCAGGAAGCTGTAGTAAAGATTCTGTAAGGTATCTCACATTCCTCATGGTACTGACATACCACTCCAAAGTTATGATAGTTACTGTACTGCTCCTCCTGCTGTCTTTCAGATGAGATTTTAAACAAAGGTCACATCAAAGACACAAAATTGAAATTCATCAGGAACGCTTTTTGCTTGGGTAAAAGTGTTAGCCCCAGTATCCTAGCAACTTTGGGAATTACATTCTGTCTTTGTAACAAGTCCCTGTAACTTCATTTGAATCAAGTGTTTTTTCACTGCATGTTCTAAACCCATGTGCAAATGATATATCTTACTTTTAAGGAGAAGGTGCAGTGATGCCTCTGTTTAATGTAAAGCATCTCGGGACCTCTTTTATAGAAAGTTATTATGGAAATGTAAGACTGTCCACTAATATGGTGCATCAAATAGGAATGCTAAGCTTTTACGTACGTGCTAAGTTTATGTGGCACTGTGGCAGCATGCATAATCACACTTGGTTTTTATCCTCCCTCCAACAAAATAACGAATGTAATTTTCATATACTTAACAGGTTCCAAGAGTGTTTATTAATGGGGCTTTTATCGGAGGTGCTACGGATACTCAAAGGCTTCACCAGCAAGGCAAGCTGCTTCCATTAGTTCATCAATGTCAAATGAGAAGAGCGAAAAATTCTGATCTGCCATGTGGCCTACCATAGCCTTAGTTACGAAAGTGCCCCTAATCTAGATGTTGGATACCTAATATCCATCTTTAGGCTTCTAAATAAATGGCCTGACTTTCAGAGGTGCTGAGAACCCACAAGGTCTAAAATTAGGCCATTTGTTTGGGGGCCTAACTCTGAATTTAGGTGCCAGTTGTTAAGCACCCAAACTTGAAAATGTAGGCCTATGTGTGCAGCATGGTCTACTAACCTAACTAGGGTTTGGAGCGAGTAAATCGTCAATTTGAAATCATTTATCTAACACAGACATTACGGCCTTGGGCAATACTTAAACCCTCCTTGCCTCAGCTTCACCGTTCATAAAATGGAAGTAAAAACAATTACCTACCTCACATAGCTTTTGTGCGGATTAGCTAATATTTTTGTTACAGTGCTTTGGAGACATAAAGGACATGTTTTAAATATGTTAAAGTGCTACACGAGGTTCTGTGAAATAGGTGACAAACACAACTAGTGAAAACTTGCACTGCTTATCACCTTCAAGACATTGTAGTATCCTATTGATTGTAATGTGAGTTGGTTTGCTAAACTTTCTAGCTAATTTTACTGTAATTGTGTTGGAACAAAAGATGACAGTGCAATTTAGTGTTTCCTATAGAATCAAGTCAGTGCTAAAGATTGATTCTTCTTTGTTCAATTACGTACACGGAAGACACTAAAAAGAACCAGTTAATGTTTATTTATATGAAGTCTGCAGTTACTGAGATTTTAATTACATTTCTGCAAATGTAAACGCTCTGTTATTAAAGACAGTATCATGGTAAGCTACAGTAGTTGAGTTTTTCTTACAGTTCTGTATATACTCTCAAGTAACAGTTGGAAACTTACTTTTTTAAGCATAATGTTAAGTTCTAATCACTTTGAGACACTTAACAACCAGTCTGTTCTGTTTCATTAATGTAGTTACTACATCTGCTGCGAACTCCCCTGCCAATTTTAGTAGTTTTACAATTATTCTCTGTTTTTTTAAAATGTGGTGAAGGTCCAACATACATGGTAAAAGTGAATCTGACTATATACAAATATATAAGGTAAACAAAGCTTTGTCTAATCGTTCAGGCACTGTAATGTTACATGTAACTATAGTAAGTAGATTTTATATAGAAATATGATGTTCTATGTCCATCCGTGTTCAATTGTCTGTATGCAATACATATGTACTTTTAAAAATATAAGTTACATACTGACTCACAGTTCCTGTGTGTAACTTTGAAATAAGCGTTTTTTTTTCCCCTGGCTGTGCTTTCCACCTAACTTTTTCAGGCCCTGACATATCTCACAGCTATTTACTTACAACTTAGAAGTCAGCATGCAAGATTGGGGTGGTCTACCTCTGGTTCTGAGACAACCGCTCAGATGCCACATGTGCTGCCCCGAGCTTTTCCAGCAGTAGTGTGAAATTCACTTGTCATTTCCTCCACTCCCCTATCACATTCTGTCGAGAGAGCTAATACTTTGTTTGCTGCTTGGAAGAACTTTGCGCAGTCCTGGGGGACTGAAACAATCTGTCTTTAGTCAGGAAGACAACATTGCTTCAGTTTATTCAAATTCACCTCACAATCATATGGGCTAGAAACTTAAAAAAAAATAAAATAAAATAAAAATCTGAAAACAGATGGTTTAGGCCTCTTCAAGTGCCAGGAAAAGCCTCACTTATCAGTTGCAAGTAGATTTTAAGTCATGGGTTAAGTTTTGGCAGGGAACTGTTGGAGTAATACAAATACAGTAATTTAACTAGTGTTAATACTACTAACGCGTGGTAAAGGCACCACCATTGGGTTGTCAGAGCTCCTGCAGTTTAACGGTGCACACTAATCAGGTAAATGCATGGCTCACATAAGTGTTGTTATGGTACAGAAGTTACTTGCAGAGGAGAGGCTTTCAGACATATGAATAATAAAAACAGCCTGGGAAGCTATGTAGTCCCTATGCACAATATTATAGGTCAAACATTGCAAATTCTGTACTAATAGCTAGAACAGTATAAGATGCTATACTGTTACAATTAATTAAAACAGGGCAGATAGATGGTCAAAGGAATTTTCTGAGTTGAACAGTTGGTCATAATGTTGTCACGGGGATAAGACAGTGAACTGGGACTCACCCTTGCTTTATTTTTGGCTGGGCCACTTAAGTATGTGACATGGGGCAAATCACTTCACCTCTCAACTCATCTGTAAAACGGGGACAGTTATAGTTACTTTACTCTGTAAGGTGCTTTGAGATCTTTGGGTAACAAGCACTGTGTAACAGCTAATTAGAGTAAATCTGCTATATTTCTGCTATGCTTCATTCCTTTCCCTTTCAGTTCTCTATTTGTCAGCCCACTTCTCCCTCAACTGTATGGTTCTGAACATTTCCCTGCTGTAGTGTGACAGACTCATCCTGCATCTTATACACCAGCAGTTACATTGCAGCAGCGTAGTAGACACAGCGTGAGATACTCTTAAAGCTTCATCTTAGTATAAAACGGCACAGCTGTTGCAGAAAAGAGCATTTTTTTTAAAAAAAAACCTCCCTTGGTTACTACTATCATGCATATCTGCCTTGTTACATAGATATCAGTCTTATAGCGGCTAGCTATCTTAAAGCTTGGTGCTAAATTGGCATGGGAGGGAGGAGCTGTTAAACATAAAGGATGCCTTTTAAAAAAAAAGGTTAAAAAAATTAGGTGTATCAAGTTTAGTTTTCCTTGGCTTTGTTATAAAACAGTATTGATGCTCTGACCCCCCACAAGCTTTCCCTAGCACTTCAGGAGGCCTTTAATTGAAGGCTATGTCAGATTTTTTTTAACCAAGACATCCTTTTTTCTGTCAATTAAGCATTGGAATTAAATAGGGTTTAACAAAAGTTCTGAACAGACACAAAATCCCTTCCCCTCTTAAATGCTCCACTTCCAGTCTCAATCTCATGTTTCATGTGTTCTTCAAATCACCACACATTCTATGAGGATGGACCCACCCTGAATGACTAAAGCTAAACTAAGTCAAGCAAAATTTTAAGGACAAAATCCTGCCTTTATACATCATAAAAAGAACCCAAGACCAATTTATTATTCTTTACAGATCATGATTAAGGTTGATTGTGGGAAGAGGGAAAAGTATGTATGTTAAATGTATTTCTATTTTTAAAACCCCCCAACTTTTCAGTGTTTTAAAAATTCTATTTTCAAGTTTTCCCTCTCTTCCAGTTTGTTGATACGTATCCACCTTACCTAGATGTTTAGTTAAGCTCTGCAAATCAAAAGGAGGCCACATACAACTTACTAAACTCTGTACCTAAGATGTACCTCACAAAGCTGGCATTATTTCATTTGCATCAATTCTCCAGTCCTCCACAGAGCTTCTGGTGCTGCTAAGGCTTCTCCTGAGATCTCCAACTGCCTGTAGCATGTGGCGAGGTTCTTGCAGCTGTCTGAGCAGGAACATCACTCCTGGTCAGTCTTATGTTCTCTCTGAATTTGAAGAGCAACTAGCAAAAGACTCAAAAACTAACACCATCTTTTTTACGGGCATCAGAAGCAAGAAGCCTGCCAAACAATGAGTGGGGCCACTGGACAATCAAGGTGCTAAAGCAGCACTCAAGAAAGAAAAGGCCATTGTGGAGAAGCTAAATGAATTTTTTGCATTGGTCTTCACTGCCCAAGATGGGAGGGAGACTTCCCACACCTGAGTCATTCTTTTAAAGTGACAAATCTGAGGAACTGTCCTATATTGAGGTGTCAATGGATGAGGTTTTTGGAGCAAATTGATAAACAGAAATAAGTCACCAAGACCAGATGATATTCACCCAAGAGTTCTGAAGGAACTCAAATACAAAATTGCAGAACTACTAATTGTGGTATGTAAGCTATCACTTAAATCAGCTTCTGTACCAGATGACTGGAAGATAGCTAATATTATGCCAATTTATAAAAAAAGCTCCAGAGGCGATCTTGGCAATTACAGCCCAGTAAGCCAGTTTCAGTACCAGGCAAATTCATTGAATCTATAGTATTAGTAAAGAACAAAATT
Organism: Caretta caretta; assembly: GCF_965140235.1. Classification (NCBI taxonomy): domain Eukaryota; kingdom Metazoa; phylum Chordata; order Testudines; family Cheloniidae; genus Caretta; species Caretta caretta. The sequence goes on along the minus strand of NC_134213.1, from coordinate 61,801,136 downwards.
ACCAGACACATAGATGAACATGATTTTTGGGGAAGAGTCAGCATGGCTTTTGTAAAGGGAAATCATGCCTCAATAATCTATTAGAATTCTTTGAAGGGGTGGGGTCAACAAACATGTGGACAAGGGGGAATCCAGTGGATATAGTGTACTTAGTTTTTCAGAAGGCCTTTAACAAGAGCCTTTGGTGAGGGACATTAAGCAGTCATGGGATAAGAAGGAAGATCCTCATGGATCAGTAACTGGTTAAAAGACAGAAAACAAAGGGTAGGAATAAATGATCACTTTTCAGAATGGAAAGAGATAAATAACTATCCCCCCGCCCCAGGGATCTATACTGGAACCAGTGCTATTGAACATGTTCATAAATATTCTGGAAAAAGGGATAAACAAGGAGGTGGCAAAGTTTGCAGATGATACAAAATTACTCAAGAACGTTAAGTCCAAAGTAGACTGCAAAGAGTTACAAGGGTTTCATAACACTGGCTGACTGGGGAACAAAATAGGAGATGAAATTTTGTATTGATAAATGCAAAGTAATGCATATTAAAAATATAATCCCTACTATACATTCAAAATGATGGGAGTCTAAATTAGCTGTTATCCCTCAAGAAAGATCTTGGAGTCGTGGATAGCTCTCAGAAAACATCTGCTCCGTAGGCAGCTGCAGTTAAAAGAGCTAATAGAATATCAGGAAAGGGACAGATAATAAGACAATAAATATCATAATGCCACTCTATAAATCCATGGTACGCCCAAACCTTGAATACTGTGCCATTTTGGTCGCCCCATCTCTAAAAAGGTATATTGGAAATGGAGACAAGGTACAGAGAAGGGCAACAAAAATTATTAAGGGTATGGAACAGCTTCCACATGAGGAAAGATTAAAAGGATTAGGACTATTCAGCTTGGAAAAGAGACAATGGAGGGGGGATATGATGGAGGTCTATAAAATCATGAATGGTGTGGAGAAAGTGAAAGTGTTATTTATCCCTTCACATAACACAAGAACTAGGTGTCACACAATGAAATTAATAGGCAACAGGTTTAAAACAAGGGAAGTACTTCTTCATGCAACACATAGTGAACCTGTGGAACTTGTTGCCAGGGGATGTTGTGAAGATGAAAACTACACCTGGATTCAAAACAGACTTAGATAGGTTCATGAAGGATAAGTCAATCAATGGCTATTAGCCAAGATGGTGAGTGATGCAACTCTATGCTCTTGGTGTCCCTAAGTTTCTGACTGCCACATGCTGGGACTGGATGATGAGATGGATCACCCGATGATTCCCTGTTCATTCCCTTTGAGGCATCTGGCATTGGCCACTATCGGGATACTGGGATAGATGGACCATTGGTCTGACTCTTAATGGCTATTCTTGTATTCTTATGTAGAGGGGCTAGCACACAACCGTGGTGGTCCTGCCCCTTGTGGCTCCCCTTCCTTCTCCTCAGACCTGGATAGACCCTTACTTGTCCTGTGGGAGTTAGGTATCATTAACTGGTACTTCTCCCTCCCTTGGGCTTGGGAATAGAAAGGATAAGAAATTTATGAAGCAGTTCCAACAGAACTAATCCAATGCTTCAAGCTAATGTGGAACAAGGGTGTTCACGTGTAGAGTTGATCAGGAATAGCTATTTTGGAATAACTGTCCATGTTGACTAGCCTTTATTCCAGAAGTGTCCACATGAGGAACCATTCCAGAATGGCTGTTGCAGAATAGCTATCCCAGGCAAATTCCCCATATAGACAAGCCCTAAATAATTTCACTCAGAACTAGTGAAACAAATTTGGAGTTGGTAGGCTAACTTGTTGTGGTTTATCTGGGTCAATTTCAAAAAAATTGAAATCTTTAAATCCCATCTCAAAGGTCATGACTGATTAACTTGAAATTTCCATCCATAAACTCTGCTTCAGAAATTTGGGATAGATATGCTATGACTGAAGTTGAGATCAAAAGTGAATTACTTGCTTAAGTATGGGGAGACTACTGTCAATGGAAGCTTGGCAGTGGCTTCCAATGAAGGATTTCAAAGTGGTGTATAAACACTAGTGATATAGCCTCACAATATCCCTATATGGTAGTCAAGTTACTAACTCTGTTTTAGAAAACTTAAGTGGGGGACAAAGCATTGCACTTCATGCTGGAAGCATGTAATTATTAAGCAAGTTCTATAACTAATATTCTGTATTGCACATTTCACACGTCAACCAAAAAGATGGGAGGCAGGTGTTTTTATGGGTATTGAATTAATGTGTTCTGTGTGCCTTAACTGAATTTTCATATTTCCAAATGCTCTGATTTCTTTAAAGTTTAACGTTAGTAGTGAAGTTCCTGGTTTGTAAATGTGTTAAAATAAATTTAAAAAATGACAACATTCTGGTCAGAAATGTTACCCAAAATCACCGATATGAACTTCCCCTTAAAATCTGTGTCTCAGAAGAAGTGAGCAGTTGTTCACATTGTTCAAGTTGGATGTTGTTCATGTTGACTGGATGTGTCAAACTTGATACATCATAGTGGTCAAGATTTTAAATATTTTCCTAGAGACCATTCTTCAAAGAAGCCGATCTGGGGCCTGTTAAGAGGGTTGTGTGCACATTCTGTTCAATTTCAGGTTGTTTTAATATGATTATCTTCTAAAGGTTTGGGGGCTCATATAACCCGCAAGAAATGTGGTTGCTTATTCAAATTTATGGAGGGCTCTCCACAAAGGTCTTCCATCTGCAACCAACTTCCCCTAATAGGGTGCTTATATCTGTAATTGTCTTCCAGGAAAGAAGTTCCAATGAATTGCTACCAGTCTCAAAAAATCTTACAAGACTAGGAAAGGGCTGTTTAAGTCCTCTGTTTACAGGAGATAGGTGAGTATGAGGCTGCTAACTTAATTGCTACTTCTGAGTTAAAGGAGATTTGGATTTTGCCTTCCTCCCTCATTTTTCTGTGTCCTGCTCCTCCATTATCTGGGCCACAAGATGTAAATCCAAGGCCTTGAGAAGATGGAATATACATTTTTATGAAATTAGAGGGCATGTGTGCTGGGCAAGTTATTGATACCTCTCTGTTTCTCCAATCTGTACTACAAAGGATCTGTTTTCCCAGCCCTGGCTGAGCAAACTACACACCATTTTCCAAATATAAAATCAAGATTACGGTTTCAGGATCTAGGCAGATTTTTGCTCACACCAAAATGCAGAGCCATGGGTTTGTTTAATATGACTTCACCACCATATGAAAATAAATAACTAAACAAAATATAGTCTGCTATTCATAGAGTTTATTTAGTACTCGTATCAAATTCTACAGTCATAATGCAGTTTATTAGCATTATTTCACTTGCAAGTAAACGTCTAAAAATAGTAATTTCAATATAATGTACATCTAAGGCCAGGATATTGGTAACAGCAAGACCCTGCAGTATTTGAGAAATGTTGTTAATATGCAAACAGGAAAGCATATCCTTTTCTTCCTCAAAATGGACCATTATACTGTTAAAGATGCACTATTCACAATAAAAAAGGCTTACGGCTGATCAATTATTATTAGTCATTATTTGTATTAAAGTGGTGCCCAGAGGTCTCACTTAGGATTGTGGCCCCAGACTGTACTGTACAAATTCACAGTAGGAGACAGTTCCTTCCCAAAGAGATGTAGCATCAAGTATCTCTTCAGAGCAGAGAATATGATTAGAAAGAGACCCGATGTAATTTAAGACCTGCATACTTATTCTCACAATACACTTTATCGCCCTGAACTTTTTAGGTTGCAATTAATTTTTCAGTTTAAATAATACGCCCTCTCCACAGTTTCTGAAAGGCATAGTGCATCTTTAACGTATAGAAAAGAGTTAATAAACACACTGATCCTGGATATATATTTTATTCTTATTATTGCAAAGTTTACTACATTTTACTAAATTCTTCACTGTCCTGGTAAGTTTTGATTTACAAGGAGACATCCATCAAATTAAACACACAAATTTATACCTCTCTCACTAATTTTGTACTAAATAAAAACTATTTTGTACAAATACTGGTAACAAAGATTTTTCTTCTTTTTTTCCCCTCTATGTAGATTACTTAGGTCTGTTAATTAAAAACAAGACCTCAGATGAAGACTAGTAAATCTTCCCAGAGTGTAAAAAAATAATAGCATGCAAAGGAATTTTCTCAAGACCTTACTTTTCATTTTGTTACCTGTAAATTTTTAAAAATCTTTCTAAAATACTAACCCTTTGAGTTCTATGCTCTAGTAATCTGAGGGAATTGTTTAAGGCAAAATTCCACTAATAGTTCAGGAAACACACTGAGTGCCTATAGATACTAATGAGTGCCCATTTACTAAATAAAGATGAATGTGTTAAGGTACTCAAATGGTTAATGTTGTCATTATTTACCAAATTAAGGCTCTTCCTTCCAAAGATCTTTTCTCAAATGAGTTTAGTTTTATTCTATAGAAAGTAGCACAAAGCCATATTTTTTATTTTAAAAAGTGAGGTTTCTACTCTAAAACAGGACTCTAAAATCTGCATTATGGGGAGGGAGAGTGTTCCACGTTTATTGTTTATCGATGACTTCAGATCAAAACTGTATAGCTTACAATTACACATTGTTTTTCTAATTGCTAGCCTGCAAATTCAATCTGGGAGCTGAGAGTTAAACACATACATCACCAATAAAAAAGATTCTGCAATAGGAACTCAGTTATGTTGATCATGATGTTTGAATCGAACAGAATCAAGGTTTCTCACCCAGACCAAACTCTGCATTGCTAAAATGTGTAATAAATTGGGGGAGGGAATTTACTGTAAATCAGTTAAGTATGCCTATAGAAATTTGAATACACCCCCACGTGCAAAACTACTGCATAAGAAAGTGACTTTTAAAACAATTATTTCAGTACCGTACTTTAAAATGAAAGTGTAGTAGAATAGTCATTTTATTTGTTATCTGTTGAGCTCAACTATTAAGAAGCTGGTAACATTTATTAGATCGTACCATTTATTATTATTTCTATTCATTATTTGTCAAATAATCATTTTTACATGTTCTTACCTTTAAGTGTTACCATATGTTTATTTAAACTTAAATTCAAAATGCAGAAATATCTGAAGGAAAAATGTCACAAAATTAGAAACTATAAACCCACATGTAACACACACACACACTTACAGGCATCATACCTCCTGCTGAGATTTGTTAAACTTAACCTCAATTTTAGGTATGACAAGCAGCACATATACCATCTTACTGACTTACCTTTTTCCCCATATTCCTCACTCATTCAATATTTTCAGTAATGCTGTATGCTATGCAATCTTATGGTACGGTAAAAACATGTAAAAACTTCTACCTATTACAAGAATAAGTCTGTTCAAACCATATCTTGACTGTACATATGTCTCTATAAAACCTTTGAAAATAGCTAGCATAAACCTGTAAAAATGATGAAATATTGTCAAATTAATTTAAAGCCTATACATGATAAAGAATCAATCTCCTTTCTCAAATTTCTGCCTACATTCTAGACACAAGAAAATTGCAGTAATGTTGCAAAGCTGCCTATCTATCCAGAATATTAATTTAATAGGTCCCTTTATTATGGAAATAATATAAACTCAATATATTTTAAAAAGAATAGAGAGCATGATCACTATATAAACTATAGAAAGAGAGACTTTAAAATTGTACAAGGTAATTTAAAATGATAATTTTCAAAAAATAAAGCCTATTAAATCATCATACGGGTAGGTGTTGGATTATCTTTGAGAATTATTTTCCAAAAAGAAAAAATAAGAAAAAAAATAAAAACCTGTTACTAACTTTCCATAATTGTTCTTAGAAATGTGTTGCTCATGTCCATTCCAATGTAGGTGTGCACATGCTGCATGCACCATCATCGGAAAGTTTTTCCCTCAGTGGTATCTGTCGGGTAGGCTCTGGTGCCCACTGGAGTCGCACCCTGATGGTGCAGTATATAGCATCCTGCCGACCCCTAATTTCCTTTTTGTCAGCTAACTCCGATACAGGGATAAAGCGGGCAGATTTTGGAATGGACATGAGCAACATATCTCAAACAACAACAGTTACGGATGGTTAGTAACCGTTTTTTCTTCAAGTGTTTGCTCATGTCCATTCTGATGTAGGTGACTCTGAAACAGTTGTGCAGGTGGAAGGTTTGGAGTTCATTGACACGCTGATTGTAGCGCTGCTCAGCTGAAGTCTGAGTCATCTCTAGCTTGTTAAGTGATAGGATAGTGTGTCATGAACATGTTTCAGAGTAGCAGCCGTGTTAGTCTGTATTCGCAAAAAGCAAAGGAGTACTTGTGGCACCTTAGAGACTAACCAATTTATTTGAGCATAAGCTTTCATGAGCTACAGGATGCATTGAGCTGTAGCTCACGAAAGCTTATGCTCAAATAAATTGGTTAGTCTCTAAGGTGCCACAAGTACTCCTTTGCTTTTTGTCATGAACATGTGGATCGACAACCATGTTGCCACTCTACAGATATCCTGGATTGACACTTGTGCCACACAAAACGCTATCCATGATGCTTGAGCTCTTGTAGAGTGGGCTGTCAACCTAAGAACTGGGACCTTTGCTAGGTCATATGTGTGGATACAGGTGATCCGTGATAAAGATTCTTTGGGGAGAGATTGGTCAGCTTTTCATTTTGTCCGTGATAGCTATTAACAGTTGGGTGGACTTTCTAAAGGGTTTGGTCCTCTCTGTAAAAAGCTGGTGCACGCTTCACATCCAGCAAGTGTAGTCTCTGTTTTTCCCTATTAGCATGTGTCTTCAGATAGAAGACTGGCAGAATGATATCCTGATTACTATGAAATTGCAAGACCACCTTTGGCAGGAAAGATGGGTGTGGCCACAGCAGTACCTTGTCCTTGAAGGAGACCATATATGGTGATTCTGAGGTAAGCGTTCATATCACAGAGACCCTTCTGGCAGAAGTAATGGCTACTAGGAAGGCCACCTTCTAAGACAGGTAAAGCAGGGAGAACATCGCCAGCAGCTCAAATGTAGGTCTGATCAGCCTCGACAGCACCAAGTTGATGTCCCACGGAGGCAGGGGCTGTCGTATGTGTGGATACAGTCGTTCCAGACCTTTAAAGAAAGAGCCACAGATTGCTTTGGAGAAGACCGATTGGCCATTCACCCGGGGTGAAACACAAAGATCGTGGGCAGATGAACCCTTATAGATGACACCATCAGACATTCCTGCTTTAAGTGGAGCAGGTAGTCCAGGATGAAGGACAGTGATAATTCCGTAGGCAAAACAGTTTTCTGTGTCGACCAGACCGATAACCGCTTCCACTTTTCCAGATATGTGGCCCTAGTAGAAGGCTTCCTACGCCTCAAGAACACCTTGCAAACTGGAGCTTCCAAGCCGTGAGGTAGCGGGATTTGAGGTTTGGGTGACGTAGGAGACTGTGATCTTGGGAGATCAAGTCTGGAAGCAGTGGCAAGCTGCCATTGCGTTGGTGGCCATGCAGCCAGCATCATGCCCTGGCCCATGTCTGCCTCCGGGTGTCGCCGAGCTGAGCCATGTCTGCTCCTGCGCAAAGCATTGGACTCTGCTTCCAAATCAGAGTCGGAAGATTTGCTTCTTGGAGACCAAGGTGGTGCCGACCAGTACTAGAAAGCGGTGCTGCGATGGAGGGGACCGGTGCCATGCCATCATTGCCAGCTTGCCCTTCGCTGGCGCCTGCCTTGGGTCCTCGGTGCTGGAGCTGCCACCAACAGTTCCTGGATGGCTGGGGAAGGCAGCATCAGGAGAGAAAGGACTCTCGCTGCCTCAGAAAATTCTGGCATAGATGGTAGAGCCAGGGCTATTGTGCTGCAGTAGCTTTCCCTGGGAAGGGAGTCCACTGGCACTGGACTCAACAACAAACTTTACAGGGCCGGAGTTGACGGTGTTGCATGCGCCATCGGTGCCTCAGAGTGGCCTGGCACAGGTCGCACCCTCACAGCATCCCTATTACTCGTGGAATTTGGGGTTGCAGAGCACCCCCGGTCCACCTTGTTTTGTTTCTTCTTTGGCATCGGTGACAGTGAGTAGTGCCAGGAGTCTGTTGCCAGTGTTGACTTGATTTCCATCAGGGACACATGGTGATGCTGGGAGTCCTGGGTCACCGGTGCAGAGTCCTTTCTTGGTGCCAGGAAAAGGGAACAGCACCCCGCCTCCCTCAGAGGGGCGAGGGCACTCCTCACCAACATCCAAGTACTTGGTGCCAATTCCACCTGAATTGGTGCTGAGGGGGGGACAAAGCACTGCCCCCATGACGAGGAACTTAAGTCTGTTGTCCCTGTCCTTTTTTGTCCTGGGCTTGAAGCTCCTGAAGATTCTGCATTGCTCCTGCATCCCCCAGACAACTACTGTGTGGGTCACTAACTGGCATCGGTTTGTGGCGCGCCGCGCACTGATTGAACCCCTGGGACTGAGGCAGCCCACTTGGGCCCAGGCGGCCTAACTCCACTAAGTGGGAAACATTTAATAACTATACTGCTTCTAAGTCCTAATTAACCACTAACAGTAGCTATTTACAACTATTTTATAGAAAAAGTCCACTGAGACGAAGCACTTGCAAGAGACCAGAGATGTTCCAGAGACTGTCACAGGCGGTAAGAAGGAACTGAAGGGGCAGTGGGTTGGTAGGTGTCCTATATACCCTGCCAAGAGGGCACAACTCTAGGGGGCACCAGAGCCAACACAACGGATGCCTCTAAGGAAAAACCTTTCCGGCGACAGTGTATGCGACACGCGCCCACCTACATTGGAATGGACATTAGCAAGCACTCGAAGAAGCAGATTTTATGTGCAATGATATATTTCCTGTATTTTACAAATCAGACTAGACGATCCCAATGGTGCCTCTTCTGGCTTTATAATTTATGAAAAATCTGATCTAGTTAGTTACAAATAACTTTTCCTACAATTTGTATGCTAAAGAAATGAAAATTATTTAAGTTTTAAAATATATAAGGCAAAAAATTGTAAATAAAAGGAATGCTCTGGTGTTAGTTGTTATTAATGAGGAAATACAGCATGCTCATCAACTTTACAAACCAACAACAATCTTACTATAGTGCAGAATGAGATCAGAAGCACAAGGCAAATTGTGAAGTTAAACAGAAGTAAAGATTAAAGACCAGAACAGAGATGGGGAAGAGAAAAAAAAACACGCCAGTATCAGTGGGAGAACAAATCGGCGCAAGGACAATAGATAGAACTGGCACAACTAATGCCCCAGCTTGGGGCAGGCAGCCAACTAGCTACATGATTAATAAGTGCAGTGTTTTTGCAATGGATAACAATGGTTAGCTGAAGAAGGTGCCTTTGTAGATCAAACATAGGTTAAAAAGAAAAAGTCTAGATTAATTTATATACATTTTAAACCAAGAATAATATAAGGTTTGTGCTGTATAGCCTTTTAAGGACACACTATTTTAGGGGCTTAAAGGAGTATAAAAATGTTGCTTCTTATTACTGATTATGTCATAATTACGACTGTCTACAAGCTAACTGACTTAATACGTGTTTTAAGCACAGAGTGGTTTTATGGCCAGTTACTTTACTGCTGTTTTATCAAACTGGCCCCATGACATTTGGAAGCTGAGTAGACTTATTTTTAGATTATCGTTTCCATTTTTAGGATTGTGGGTAAATGACACTCTTTCCTGTATTTAAAAAATACAAATGGATCTCAAATTCTCCTTCTTTATCGTAAGTCCAAATTTCTCAGTGTAAAACCCAATTCTTGACAACCTGTTAAGTTCCATTTTAATTAACTTCTCTATATTTTATATTTTGTTATTTTAAATTGTTTGATATATATAACATATATATAAATACACTAAAATGTAAATAAATAAGGTAAAAAGGGAGAGGGAATTTAAGGGCTGGTCTAGACTACTGTGGCAAGTCGACCCAAGTTACACTAGTTCAGTTATGTGAATAACATAACTGATGTCGACGTAGCTTAAGTCAACTTACCCCGGCATCTACACTGTGCTGGATCGACAGGAGAAGCTCTCCTGGCAACTTCCCTCTCTCTCCCGGCAACTGGGGAGCTGGAGTACCAGAATCGACTGGGGAATGCTCTGCAATCGATTTAGTGGGTCTTCAACAGACCGCTAAATCAACACTGCTGCATCGATTGCAGCAGAGCCAATCTACGGGTAAGTGTGGACATGGCCTAAGTGTTTTCAGGAAACACTTTCCCCCTGCCCCCAATTGTCTTTTTAAAGAGCTACCCAAATCGGGATCTTAAATCAGGTAGTTTTTTTGAAGTCCTAAATCCACATACATATTCTTCTAGCAATGAGTTTATAGTTTGGGCTCCGTTATCACTGCTCTGATCAAAAAAGTATCCTCTCACTTCTTTGAGGCAAACTCTTGGCATATAAAATCAATGAGCACTTGATCACCCTTTCTGAGTTTTACTTACATATTATGCTTCCAGTTCTCAAACCCCCCCACCCTTCTTTCTCAAAGCACAAGCCTGTCACCATTACATCCTTAAATATACACAATAGTTAGGTGTTATTCTCAGGTGTTAGGATAATGTTAAATATTTTTGAAATGCTTCCAAACTCCATTAGCCTCTTGCACAGCAGCACTATATATTACAAACCCGGCTATTACTAAGTGTTTTTCATTCTTTCAACAACCCACATACGTATTCTGTAGCTATCAATAACTCTAATGAAAATCTAGCATGTGGGTTCCTAGTGAAATGGAAATTGATTTGAAAGCCTCTTTATTCAGGCAGGTATCAGGAAATCAAATCACACCCCTAACTGGACTTTTCCCCACTGCAGACATTTGGAAATATTCGCTTTGAAAAACTGAACTTAATTTCAAACTCTCTCTTAAATTTCTCCTTTCTGTAATAAATCTCAGTGCACAATTATACTTTATTGTATTTTATCTAGAGCCAAATGGAAACAAAGTGTTCCACCAATGCAAACAATAACATTAACATGATAAAGTCATCTCTCCTCTTTGGTGAAAAGGTAATACAGTATATTTACCATTAATAATTTAATTCTGAATAAAGTTCAGCAATTATGCCTTTAATTCACACATTTTAATGGTATTTTTTTAATGTTACTGTAACTATTAGACTAGTTCTCACCCCCCCCCCCCCAAAACACACACACACCTCAACACTGCAATTTGCAAATTATCTTGACCTATTCATTCTGCAGACTAGAAACTGTTTGGTTACTGGATTTAAGACTAAAGAAGGAAACAACCATAGCAATCAGGTTATGCTCTATGCGTATGTTATGCTCTATGCTCCCAACCTTAGGGTTCAGAACCATATGCAAAAAGAGAATGTGAGTGGAAATACGTCTTCCAGACTTGTGGGACTTTAACACTGACAAGGTCAGTATTAGCGTACATGCTAAACTTCCAGCTCTCCCTCTCTGTACTCTAGAAATCTTCAAGGGGAGGCTTAGGCGACGGCAGCCCCTCTGTTTTGCCTCCCAACTCCTGCCAGAAGTAAGGCCTTTGCGGATCTCAAGCAATCTGCTATTGGGGAAAAGGACTCCTCTCTCTACCACTTCCATGGAAGGAAGGCACAAACCCTATTCATCCACTAATGGGAACATTTGGGGGGACAGCCCACATAGGGTACAATATAGTCCTATCAGTACAAACAAAACCAGTCAGAATGTAAAACTGTACCCTATTAGTATCTTTCAGTAGAGAGTAAGGTAAGTACTTAGGAGCATATTCCATACTCCATCTTTTCAATAATGGAGAGGATATGACTAGAAGTGGTACACAACTCTAACAGATGTACTTAATCTCCTGTAGACTGTACTGAATGTTTACCTTCACTCTGTTTATCTAGTTCAAGGATTTAGGTTTTCAACTGGGCTTATTTCAATGATTCAGTATTAGTGTAATTTTCCACTATTAATCTGTTAGTACCGTCATTAGTCCTATCAAATCCTTTTAATTATCATAGGTTTGTGCAAGAATTGCATAAGGTCATTTCATATTTTCTAAGTACACAGCTTCCTAATTTTCCAATCCATGTAATATTTATACTAAAACACTAGACTCTTATTACTTCCCAATAATAAACTACTTACAACACCTACCCAGTTTTCATTAACTTCTCTGGCTCAGGAGTAAACATTTTTATTAAATATTCAACTATTGTGTGATTTAGAAAATATTACTATATTTAAAAAGAAAAAACAAAACCCACTTTTAATATAAAAATAAGATGGGGGACCTGCCTCTTGAAATTCCTTTTACAAAGAAAGCAGTGGAGTTGCTTCTGGATGTTGTCACCTGAAAAAACTGTTAGTAGCCCCGCATTTTGAAAACTTTATTCTACTACTGCACTGTCACTTACCAACTATTAACTGAAAGAAGTTCCATTCACTTTGACTGAAAGCCACTACTCCATTACCACCAGTTCTTCAAAAGACAATTTTAAAAACAGCTCAAATGCTGTCTTCACTGTTCTAATTAATCCTTGAAGTAGGGCATAAATGGGTAGTATGATACCTTGAACATTAGTCTGACAAATTGAGGCAGTAAGCCTGGAGCATGCAGTCACCCATCTATATTTTAAATATTGTCAGAGTCTAAAATCTCCATCCTACAAACACTAACTTTGAACTTATTTTCTTTATACTTTAAACATATTGAATAAGGAGATATCAAGAGTTTATACATTGTTCAAATGTGAACACCTGCTTTATATCTCAAAGGATATTTTCAGTATAGCAACAGAAGTGTGATGTATTATTTACTATAATTAGCTTATTTTATAACTACAATCTTTTTCAAACAAATACCAAATTAATCTTGTAAAATAACCACAGCTAGCAGGACACTGACAGCCACATGCATACAATTTAGGGAAAGATGTAAAGTACTACTTAAAAACCTTAAAGATAAAACTTGTGTTCTTAATCTGTGACATTCTGAAGAGACCTTTTGATGGATAGATAGGATAGATAGAAAAAACACATTACTATTAATTCCTGCTCGAAAACAGAGTCAAGAAGTTATCTGTAGACACAACTTTCTCCCCTATGCCTTTTGTCCTCTTCTTTCTTTATTGTCATACAGAAGATTAAAACTCTCATTTCCAAAACACTGCTAAACAAGTAAGATTTTGAGTGTGTAGGGGACAGCTGTATAATGCAGAAAGATCACTGTAAGAATGTCACTACAAAGTAGAAGTAGTTTTGAAAACAGATTACTGATTGAATTTCTTTTTAAAACAAATGCTAAGAAGTGCTCTGCTTTTTTGGATGGTAAGATTTCTTCAAAAGAATGAGCAGATAATACAGAAATTAACAGCTAATTTTTTTCTGGTTATGATGACCAAAACTTAAGAGTCACACTAATTCAGACGTATCTGTTAATCTTCTTCATCGAAAAAGCACTTGAAACCTCAGCAAGCTATTACTTTGGAGGATGGGACTTGATTTTATGACTTCAGGGATCCTCTCTTTTGCCAAAAAGAGTTTGTAGAGATTTCTTACAAAACATACAAATTCTACAATAGTCTGCAGAAATTGCAATTTACAAAAACTGCCTTTCAATTTACCAAAAGTTACGTATTTTATTTTAGAAGATCCAGATAGTAATCTGTTCAGAAAAAGTCTGATTATCACAATTTAATCATATATTTCCACTTTTACTTTGTCAGTATAAAATTTGACAAGTAACTTTTACATTCCATCACAGTTACACGGTCTAGTGCACTCCAGAAAATAATTTCTCTTTTATAGATTTGAAACTGAACAATGGAAAAGGTTGAATCTTATTCTTCGCAAATACAAATATTAAAAAAAAACAAAACCAAAAACCGTGAGTAAACTGCTGTTAAATTGACACTATTTCAAAACAATAACACCATTTCCCTTTCCTGCCCAGACTCCCAATACCAGAAGTAACTCATCAATTTATTATTGAAGACAAAGGCATTGTACAGTGACAGAAAACCTTAGTATTGTTCAACTATTATAAATGAAATTAAATCAAACTGTGTAGCTACGTTTAGCAGGCTTTCCCATTGTTATTTTTAAACTACGTGCAACAGAAAAAAAAAAAAGTAATTTCTCATCTGCTTTTCCCTTTACAAAAAGGTATCATTTTGATACGTGCATCATGTGCCATATTTTAGTACAGTACATTTGGCTGGCAGTTCTCAGGGCAGAGTCTCTTGCCAGCAACGGACCCACTGTGAATAACAGGTGCTAACAGATTAAATCAAATCCAAAGTGAAGTTGCGAATGACATCGAGAGCTCCTGTGTCAAAGCCACATATATCCAACATGCCTCTATCATCTGGGTCTGCTATGGTAAAGCCATTTGATGTCATTCCACACACGATCAGTTTAGATGGAATACCCATTTTCTAGAAATAGGAAGGAAAGCAAATAAAGCATTTTCAGTACACCAGAATATACACACGACAATTTATAAATCATCTGGGGCCTAAATCCTGAAGTCCTTACTCAGGTACTTCACAGTGCACTGATTCAGTGATGATGGCAACAGGAGATTTCATGAGTAAGGATTCCAAAAATCTAGCTGTTAATATTTTTTTAAACCAAAATTGAAGTCTCAGTTTGATTTATGTGAAGATGAAATAAATGCAATCAGTTGGTTTTACACACCACCAAAGCCTGTGGACAGGAATACAGAATTAGCGTGTGCTGAAAAGTGGGTTATTTCAAATGGAAACATTTAAATTTTCTATTGACTACATTTCATATGATGACTGTTGTAAGTAATGGCCATCCAATCGTCTAATAGGAGTGACAGCTGCATTTATGGATAAAGCATAGCTCTTGCAGTCAGATCAGGTCTCAGCTCTGCCACAGACTTCTTGGTGACCCTTGGCCTAGCCATTCAACATCCCTGCCTCAATTTTACCCAACTGCAGAACAGAGGTAACACTTACCTACCTCACAAGGGTGATGTGGTGATTAACTAAGTCTTTAGTGTTTGTGAAGAACTTTGAGGTCCTCACATGAATTATATAAAGTAAAAGGTATAATATGAATATAAATTCAATCTCTCTCCTACTGAGGATGTCAAAGATCTATTTTATTCAGAATTTGAACAACATTACAGTGGAACATGTTTATAGTGAAGTCATTTTTCTGCAGTTTGACTTCATTATAAGTGAAGTTTCATTTCAAATCGACTTATAGGGAGAAAGCCTACAGAGCTTACAAGATCAGCACAAGAAAAGCTGCTGGAAGCTAGTAGCCCACAGAGCTAATAACTTCAGTAGCTTCCCTCCTGAAAAGATAATAAGCAACATAAGCTCTGCTTCCAGGGGCTTTTCACTCCTGTTGATCTGCCTTCTTTGCAGGCTCCCATAACCTCACACTGGCAGCTATTTCTATATAAGTTTTTACTACATTACTGAAAACAACTCTATCACAAAGCACTGAGGAATATCAGAACTTCACGTTTTTGGATAAGCAGAATTTCACTGATTTATCAATCATATATCCAATAGAAAAGTTCAAAAATTCACTAACCACTAAGTATATCAAATGTTGTCACGAAACTTAAACACAGGATGTAAATATTAGGCCAATAATTAATGATAAATTTATCTGAAAATTCCTGTTCTTTTCCCCCCCAAGAAATGCCATTCATTTCTCCCTGAGTGTACAAAGATTCCAAGAATGAATTTTTTTTCTGTAATACAAAAGCATACGTTTATTGCATTAAACCACAAATGCTTATGTCTCCAAAACAAATTTCTTAACAATTTAATATTTTTTCCACAATTGTATGAGAGGACAATGATACTGTATTATCAGAAGGTTATTTACCTCTCTGTACTCCTTTAGAGCAACTGCAGGATGAATATATCCAGCAAAGGTCTCATTATCAGTGAACACAATAAAGATATCAGCAGCTGTGTGTGTTTTTTGAGCCCATATCATTGGTAGAGAACAATCAGTAGCACCCATTGGAATCTAAAAATACACAAGAATATTATTGAGAACTGTATAGGGCACTTCACCATAAAATCTGGAAGTATTACAGTGATATCTTATAAATATTATCCTTTCATATTACTAGCTATGATTAACTATCCAACAGCAACGTGGCCCTGAAATTGAATAGTACAAAGAAGGACATGAGAGTTAACAGTTTTCCTACTTGTATCTACCATGAAGCATTCAATAGGTTACTCTTTCTTTGACATTAATTGCATTAGAAACATTGAACATAAATGTATCAACATATATTTTATAAATAAAAAATAGGTAAAACACTGCCATTTGATAGCTTCTATAAATTCAAGGTATTTAAAAACAATGATGTTTATGTATAGAGCTGGTTGAAAATATTCCAGTGAAACAGGGTTTTTGTCAGAAAATGCAGATTTATCAAACCTGAAGTGTTTTGTTGAAAGATATTGGGTTTGAGGAACCTTTGATGAACTACAGGTAGGATTCCAACAGTGAAACTAAACAAGAATCGTGTCAAGTTTAGTCAGTAGCTACTGGGTCCCAAAAAGCATATTTCCTCTGGGAATCACAATGTATTGTCTCCAAAACAAATTTCACCCCCCCAACCCCAAGAATTTTCAGTTTGTGAGAAATTTCTAAAAATTGGGTTTCATTGCTACCGGAAATGAAACCAAATTTCAAAATACTGAAATTGCTATATAAAAATTTCAAATGTCAAAAGATTGAAAGTTCCCACAAACTGGAAATTCCAAGTTTCAGCCAGCTCTAGATAGATATTTAGAAAGTAGTCAAAAAGAATTTGTGAGCAATTATGTATAAACTGAACGTAAATTTCTCTGAGGATGGTTTTTCTTTGGGGGGTGGGGTGGGGACCCTAAGGGACTCAAGTATAGCTTACAAGCAACTCAATACATTGAATTTAGCCTTAAAAACCTATGTTTAACTTGAGTTGGTTTGAGATAGACGTAGAGGAAATATGATACCTCCAGAATATGAATTGCAGTCTTTACCCTTCAACAAAATTGGCCAGTGCCAGCAAAATTGAAAACATACAGAAAAATAAGGAGTAGCAACATAAAGGGAAAATTAATAAGTTTAGTAATTAAGAAAAGTCTGATAGCAGACAGACAGTGAAGTTTTTCCCTTACAACTTAGTTATGAAGATAAACTCAGCAGGCCCCATCCTGCAATGCAACATGGATGTCCACTGAAGTCCATGGAGTTCTACATGGGTGCACAAGTCTACCCGTGCTCATCAAATTGTAGGACTGGGCCTTGGATTTTGGCCTTTTTTATTCAATACTGTAATCGGAGGCTAACCTAACCATTGATGTCAACTGGAGTCTTATCCAACTGCAATGGGCTTTGGATAAGTCACCAGAGGAGTTTATTTCCAAGAAACTGATAAATTTTATGGCACGTACTGTTGTAAAGCACAAGTTAACAGCAATGAAAAGTATGAATTAGAACATTGCAGTGGCTATGCAGAATTGAAGATATAAAGATGATTCTTTATACAGTTACTTTGAAAATGTAAAGTACTTTAAGCACTATATGCAGAAGCTTCTTTGGTAACATTACAAAAAAAAAATTACACCATATTGCCTTACAGAATTTATTGTATGCTCATCCATTTTTTTAAGTTGATGAGATTACGTGCCAATACCACTTCTCTAAAATGAAGTGTAGAGCTATTCAGATAGTAAAGTAATAGGATTTGCTCGACATAGCTTTTCAGAAGAAATCAGATATATTAAGAAAGGAAAAACAAGAAGAAGATTTTACTAAAACGTATAATAAATTCGCAATGAGGATTAATTAGAAAGCAAATATTAGAATGCAAATACTAAATGACCCAAATTATATCTTAATTTTTGGCAATAGATTTATCAGAATTATACAGTAGCTACAGTACAACAAAACTAAAAGTGTTCACATACTTCATACATTTTCACTAATACTTGAGGTAATGTCATGTCTTTCGTCACTGGACAGGGGACCATTTCATGTGAAAAGGCAACAATATTGGAATCTTTCTCTGTGCGTGCAACAACCTGAGAGAAAAATAAGGTTTCGGGGAATTAGGTCAAGTATTTTAATTATGTCACTTTGAAATTATCTGCAGTTTGTTTTGTGATAATTCAACATATTTTCTACTGAAAACACAAAGCATCAAATTAAAGTAATACAGATATGACTGACCCCCAAAAAGTGAAGTTAATGTTTCAACTCTACCCTTAATTTGCAGTGTTATCCTAGAGTGCCTAAATATTGCAGCAATCCAAGATGAACTAATGGACCTAATCACTATAATAAAAAAACCTTAATTTTTAGTTTCCAGATACAAAGTTTGAATTTTTTCTGTTCTCTCTCTTTTTCCTTCCTTTCTGTTATAGGAAACAGACTACATTTTGAACATGGTACATTTCTATTTTTCTATATTCCTGAAATTTAAAAAGCACAAGTAATTTCATTTTAAAGTTTAAACTTTAAAAACAAATTGACTGCTATTTGAAATGTGCACTTAAGTATTTTCCTAAATTACTAATCCCCTGCAAAGTAATTTTAAAACCTAAAAAGGAAAAAAAGTATGTATTTTCCTCACTATTTAAAACATTATCATCCTTTCTAAATTAAAATTCCACATGAGTGAATACATTCCTCAAAGCATGGCTTGATGAGATGGATTCATGTATTAATATTTTCCCAAATCTCTTTCAACTCAATCTGCATTGTGCTTCAAGGAAAGTGATTTTAAGTGTTTTCCGATAGAGCAAATAAAAGCAGCCTGAAGACTCTTCTAATAGATGTTGGGTACCAGCCTAGTATTCAGGCTGCTCTTATTGATTCTGGTTACCAACAGTCTCCAGGGGCCTTTCTAGCAACCATGCATAAGGGTATCCTAGCCATATCTTCTATGCCAGAAGCCAGGAGGGGGTTGGCACAGAAGCTACTTTTGGTGGCCCTATGCCACTCACAGGTTTCACCATGCTTAAGGAATCCTCTAGTGGCATCTTGAAGGCATCTTTGTGCCAGAAGAGCAGTACAATACTGACTTAGTGTTCTAAATAATCAAGCCTAAAGAATTCTGGATCGCTATAAGAAAAGATCCATTTCTTACCATACACATTGCTGCAGCAACTGTACTAGCATTGAGCACACTGCCCAAAACTTTGTGTGTCATGGAAGCACTGACATCAACTGCAAGCAAGAAACGCTTTCCTGTTGGTTCCACTGTCTAAACAAATGAGAGAAAAAAACCCATATATATAAAAATCTCAAAATACTTATTTATCTTCAATTCCGTCTCCCAGGAGAGTATATTTAAAAGCAGTTAAATAAATCGAGTGAATTCCCCCTCTCTTTTGACACAATATTAAATTTTTAAACAATTACTAAATCTTTGCTACAAAAATTCAATACTATGTTACACATTACATTTACATAATGCCTCTCATGCAAAAGATTTCTAAAATGATTTGCAGAGCCTTTTATAAAAATGGATAACTTTACCAAGCTCTGAAATACAGAGCCAATCCTATACAAGTAAAAACTACACAATAAGTTTTAGGAGGAAAAGAGCAACTTGAGCTGTCAAAGTAAATGGGAATTTAGCTTGACAGGAAGAAGTTACCCATGTTTAAATCTTGCCAAAAAGGAGATTAAATAATAACCCTGGCTCAGGTAAAAAATGTCATCAATTAAGATTTCAAGACAAGTGGTCAGGACCCCCATTTTTCATTTTATCTGAAAGACTGCATCTCTTAAAACAATTGCCCATGGATTCATTACAAAAAATTGTCAGAAAAGTACCTCCCTCTAAATCACCAAATCCACATGAAGTTCTCTCATGGGACAAATGAAACTAACCATACTACCAGCAGCTGAATTCAATTTAGCCAAACAATTATTTTGGTATTGTTTAAATGCAAAAGTACTATGACTTCAAAATATTAGTGACAGACCTTACAACACAATGTAACCCGTTAAGAATTACACACAGCTTACTTCAACGTTTATGAAGATTTTTTTCCATGAACGGTAGATTAGTAACTAGTGTAATTATAGAACTAATTAACTGGTGCATAAATATCTGAAAGTAAATGGACACAAAAATGTGGCAATAAAATGCAGTCTTGACTTCATAATATTCTATATTCAGGAAAGGCCCTAACACCCAAGGGAAAAAACAAACAATCCAACCAACCAAAACCAAAAACTAACTAGCTAACTGAGTGTTTTGGTTAACTCATCAAAATCATCACTTTCATGCTTAGCTTCATTGTTCATGTATTCCGCAGCTGAAACTGCTCGTTATCTGAAAACATCATCATACTGTGTTTTACAAAGTGGAATGCTAACAGCTGATGAAAGACAACTTTATTAATTAATAATTTCATAACATGATTTAGTAATATATTTTTATTTTGTGCCAATGCTTTTTAACAAAGATGGATAGCTACAAAAGTTAAAAGGACACTATAGTTTAAGGTGCCTAAATAAATGTGGGGAAAATTCAATTATGGGGAGAATACTTCTCCCCTAAACATTTCAGCTATTAATCATGCTTATCAGAAAGGCACATTTATAATCACAGATCATAAAGTTCTTTAAAGCTGACTACATCTCATGATTAGACATGGCTAACAAAATGGACAGCAAGAAGTCGGTCCCTAAATTTAAAATAAACAACCTCCCTCCCCCCAACTCGGGTGACCAGAGAGCAAGTAAAAAAAAAAAAAAAAATTAGGATCAGAGGTGAGTGGTAATAGGTGCCTCTGTAAGAAAAAGCCCCCAAAATCAGGACTGTCCCTATAAAAATCAGGACATCTGGTCACCCTACTCCCAACATTAGGCTACGCTTAAACAAAAACACAAAACAACCACCACCCATTTTGGGCCATCTAGGTTTAAAAAACCCACTAACAATGCACTGGGTAGTTGGAAACAGACCCACTTGCACTATAAGAAAAAGAATTAAGGCAGTAGGCAATAAGTCCTTTAATAGTCTTGATGTAACAAGGTCCGCTCCCACCTCTTGTAAGTGCCCCTTCTGGTTGGATGTGTCTGCATCCTTTCAGTTTTGGTGACCCCTTTCAGTGGTTCTTAGGCAGTTTTTCTAGTGACTCAGCCCTCTTACTGAGTCTCTCACACTATCTGCATGTGAACAAGAACAAACCCCTTCTGGGGTATACAGTCCACCAGGGTCTATCTCAGTACCCCATTGGTGGTGTTTCTCGAGCCCTCTCCGGGCTAAGTCTTTAAGTAATCCCGACCCGGTTATGGGACCGTATCCCCAGGGCTTCCTCCCTGGAAACACTATCTTCCTGCGGCCCTCCCCAGGCTCACTCCCTACTCAGTAGCAGCCAGCCAAGAGCTCCTTCATTGCTCCCTGGGGCCCTGCTAGCAAACTGTCTTTAGCTCAGTCCTAGCAGCCAGCCAGAAGCCTCTCCTTCCCCTGGTCCCTGCCAGCAGACTGTCCGTGGTCCTGCTGCTCTTCCAGCCAGACATGCAGTCTTTTCTTCTCCAGCTCCAAGCACCAGCTAACTATTGCTTTGTTCTTCACCTCCTTTTTTATGGCCCTCCTGACGCCTGATTGGATGCTTCCTTGCAACCATTCTAGGCCTCTTGGAGGACCACTTCACTGCTCCTTTCTGGGAATGGGTATGGCAGAATCCTGAGGCCTCCAGCAGGGGGCCTTTGGGCCTAGTCCACTCCATCATACTTGGACAGAATTTTAGGACCAACCTCAACCTCAGTAAGTAAGAATACTTGTCTATATTATTGCTTACTCTGCTTTAAATCACTCCAGATATTTGCAAAGCCAGGTTTATGACTTCTCTAGCAGAGATCTACAACATGATAGTTAAACAGACCATTACCTTGAATGTTTTGTAAAAAGAGGCATCAAGAGCTTCTAAAATGTCTTTATCAGGAAGCCACCGAAGTTTTCCCCGGTTTCCATGTCCTGTTTTGTAGGTTTCTAATGCAACCAAAACATGGAATGGATGTATTCGAGCCTATAAACAAAACATACTTTAAAAATACATTTAAAGTACAAAGAAGTTCAATTATTGCTGCAAATATTAACTACAAATTACATTCTCTCTCTGCAGTTGCAATTATCTGCCTTATTTTATTGTTTCTTCACATTTTTAAAATACAATTATAGGCACTTATCTAGTGCTCTGTCCACTTATTTCATAAATTAAAAATCACAAGAAAATAAAAACAAATGGCTACGCACAAATATATCCACTTTAGTCCCCACATCCCTTAACAACAACATACTTAAAGAGAGAAAAGAAGGTTATGGAGCTGCTTGCACCTCCGTCCCCTTTCTGGTCTGAGTGCACCCTCCTCAGCTGTTCGGCCTCATACCTTTATTTGACTCAGGGTGGAACTTAGCAATTCTCCCACTCTTAGACCTTGACCTGGGTACAATTACCCTTCAAAAACCAGTGATATGCAGTGACCAACAACCTTCTTAAAAACAAAAGTATTTTTTATTTAGCAGTAGGAACAAAGCTTTAGAGAAAAATTATTTTAAAACAAACAGTCTACACACGTCTATCTTAACTAAATTCCCACCATTTCATGATGGCGACCTACGTAAGCCTAGCTTCTCCAGACACCACAACAGATTCCTGAGTCTAAGGCTAGTTTCAGTCTAGTTCCTTGCTTAGGTCTCCTTTTTAAAACCTTCTAGAGTTTTGTTCTCCTGTGCCTGGAAGGTCTGAGCCATTCCTGTTGAAACCAGTTTCACAGGCTGGCCATAGGCCAGAGACAAAATAATTAAGTCCAATAGTTTTGGCATCGTCCCTTACAAACTCTTAAGTGTTTGCTGATAAATGGCTATATTGAGTGATTCTTCTCCTTCCGACTTACATTGCAGACAGCCCAATTGAGTTAAACCAATGTAGTCATACAGCAAACAACAACCAGGCCGATACAGAATATAAAATTATTACAGGGAACCCCCAGAAACTTCACAATGAGCTTTACAGTATGCCCCAAAGGTTAACAAGTCTGGGCTCCGGAAAATCAGGGAGGGAGGGTGAAGCAACTTAAAAAAAATTCAAGGACTTACCACAGAATTTTTTTTCCCCAGTAGCTCTCTCTGGGAGAGAACTCCAGATCCACTGCCTCTGCTAATCTCAAATGTGGCAGTATACCATGGCATGAATCACTCAGCTAATCAGGTACCCACACATTTAAGGCTTTATAGTTATAACCAACACTTTGAATTCCACCCAGAAGCTTACTGGAATCAGTGCAGATCACACAGCACTGGTCTGAAGTGCTCCCAACGTGCAACTCCACTTAATAAGAAGACTGCAGCATTCACACTACCTTCAGCTTCCAAATAGTCCTAATGTGTACCCTGTGCACAGTGCATTAAAGCAGTCTAATCTTGAGAGTTAACAAAAGCATGGATAATTGTGGCACCAAGGTCCTCTCTCTCTCTCTCTCACAAAACATACACAAAATTGCACTCTTTTGATCAGGCACAGATGAAAAATCTCCACTCAAGCACCCAGGCGCATCCCAGGATCTAACAATAGCATCATATTGTCATCTGTTTTACAAATTGCAGTGATACTCCCTCTGTGAGGGGCACGGGTATGAGGGTGCCCACCAACATAAACTCAATTTTCTCTGGATTAATTTGCAGCCAGCTAGCTCTCATCCATGCCCTAAGTTAATCAAGGCATTAGGTAAGTTGTTCCACTTCTCCAGCTGGATCAGATGCAATGGAGATGTAGAGTAGGGTGTCATAAACCTACTGACTGCATTGCAGCCTATGTCTCTTCACTAACCCTCCCAACAATCATATACACATTCATCAAAGAAGTGACAATATCAATCCCCGCAGCACCCTACATGAGTGCTTGGGTCAGAGCTGAAGTTGCCCATAAACACCTTTAGAATTTTTTTTTAAAAGAACAGAATCAAACAGCAGCAGCTCCACCCATCCAAACTTGTTCGCAAACAAGCCAACAAAATCTTATGGTCAACTGTACAACAGATCCAAAAAAAAAAAAAAAAAATCAACACAGATACTTTTAGACCAGTCTAGTGTAAGATGAAAACATCAACAATTCAAAGTAATAACAAAAGGGGTGGGGGGGGGGGGGGGGGGAGACCTTTGCCTGGGAATCTTCTAACTTGGAGAATTCTTAACAGGATTGTATTCTGTCCCTCAAATCTTCCATCTTAATAACCGAAAGAGATTTCTTTTAAGTTGACCTACTATAGCACTTAAATAGGGTTCCATCTCAGAGCTAAGTGGAAAAAAGAAATCCTCTCTCAAAATTGAAAAGTTGTCACTTTTATGTATTAAATATGGAAGTACGCTGCCAAATTCAGTTATTTGAAACTGACTTTTTTGGAAAAGTACTGTGTTAGCCTATTGGAGTGGTCCCCGAACTTTTCAGGGTCATTCTCCTCCTTGTTCGTGTCCACACCCACGCCTCCTGAAGCAGCATTCAGGCTATGCGGACAGGGGTAAGGGGGCCGAGGCTGGGACCGCGGCTGGGGCTGGGAGCAGAGCTGCGGCCGGGCTGCGGGGGAGGCTGGCAGCTGGGGCTGCGGCTGGGTGTGGAGCCGTGGTTGAGGGCCAAGACTGAGGGTGGCTGGAAGCAGGGTCAGAGCAGAACTGGGGCCAAAGCAGGGCTGGGTGGCGCGCGCTCCCTGCCCCCTGTGGGGGCTGACTTGGGCCCCGATGTGCCCCCCTGAATGTTCCCCCATAGGGGTTGCGCCCCACAGTTTGGGGACCACCAGTCTATTGTCTGTTACGTAGTTTAGCCACTGTTTTTTATTTTGCTTTACTAATTTATTTTTCCCTCATTTTGTTCTCCCTAAGTGGTGTTTATGTAGCTTGCTTGTGCCAGCAAGGAACTGTGCAGGTCCAACAGATCTAAACATGTACACACCTTCTCCCCTCTTTCATAATAGCTCCTCCCCTCTTTTGGTCACTCCTTTCCTTGCCAGTTCTGATACTGTAAGCTTTTTGGAGGGATCTGGAAAAGAGGAGACCCTTTCTTCTGACGGGCTTCTGCTCTTCTGTGGGCCTCTTGGAGAAGATCCTGGAAAATGAAGATTCCCTGATTGCAGTCTTCTCTGCATCATCCCCAGTCCATGGAATGCCCAGGTAAGGAGCCATATGCCTTCTCTGCCTCCTGCTGAAGTCCAAGTGACTCATCCATCATTGTGGCAAGGACCAACCCACTTTCTTCCTTCATTTTCTCACCAAGTGCCTCAAAAGGCTCAGACAGTAACAGGGTGTGGGGGGAAAAGTGTCTCTTCCCCACTTATCATGCTTTGTCTTCCCTTCCTGTCTTGGCTCTATGCACGTCTCCTCCACTTGCTTTCCTAGTTTCCTCAGGGATCCTTAGGAGTGAGGCGATACCCTCACAATCTCATTTCTGCTCCTTCAATTTTCAGGCCCCTGAGAAAGGAGAAAGTACACCAGGCTGCTCTTCCACTCCATTCCCAGGCTTCTGCTATACCTATACTTTTCCATTAACAATAATATTAAAATTTCAGAAATTCATAAATTATAAAGTATTTCTAATTATATAGCAGCATCCAACCAAACTCTGAAACAGCAACTGCTGCACTTTTACCCCACTATTGGAGTAGCTTCAGAAAATCATGTTCAATTGATTACTAAAGCAGTGCATGAGAATGCTTAAGTTATAACATTAATGCATGAGACCAGCAAATGAAATTCTCCATGGCTCCAACTCAGGAAAACACTTAGTCAAATACTTAAAGTTAACTACATGCTCAAGTGCTTTCCTGAATCCGGGTTCATAAGCAAAGCAGAGTCAACTGCAGAGTAGTAAGAAAGAACTTTCACATAAAAAGGTTATCTTTGATTAGCAATTATTGTATGTGATTGGATTTAACTATGTCAAAGCACACCTAAACATTTTTCATCAAAGAAAATACATACACTTCTGAAGTTTTTAAGAAATGCAATTTAGGAAGAGAATCATATCAGAAGTAAAAGCACTGAGTAGTGAAAACAGTTCTTACCTTTTTTAACAATTTCTCATTTCTCAGTCTTTCACACACTATTGCTACTTCTGGGCTTGCTGGTTCAAGTACTGAATTTGCAGTCATCTTTCCTAGGTTCCTCAACATTGCTGTAATGGGCATCTCCTGCAACAATGCCTTCCACACCTGTTACAGTAATATATGGAAAGGGGGGAAAAAGATAATATTTTAATTTGATGAGAGACTGTCTCTCGTATACACAAAACATCAAGCAAAATATGCAAACAATGTATTTTAAAGTGTCAGAATTATACAGAGAACTTCATCATGTTGATTAACTACTTATTAATGTTTTAAAACTCGCTTTAAGAGTTCCATTTGGATAAAAATACATTTTCAGCAATCCAAACTTGTCAAGATATACAAGACGAATTTTAGAAGGACACTAGTCATTTGATGCAAGATGTTAATATTTACATACACATACCCACCTCTTTAGATTTCAAATGGTTTGTCTGGAGATGCTCCCTAACTAACCTATACTCTTCTATCAAATGAATAACTTCCAATTCATCTTTCGTGTGTTTCACTTTCTCCACAGCCTCCAGATATTTTAACAATTTTTCAGTCTCAGAAGAAAATTCCTTGTCTTTATATGCCTCCTGGACTTCCTTCCACCCCTTGGTGATATACTTAGTAACTACAGCAAGTCCTATGAAAAGACAAAAATATTTTCCATTCAGGATTATGACCCAGGTATCAGAGAGTTCAGTAAGTCTGGCAGGAGAGTTGATTAGAAGGATGCTTTTAACTATGGTTTCATTCCCAGAACTGCTAGCCAGCTACCAATAGAGTGGGTCTAAGTTAGAACACTACAGTCATATACATTAGGCTGCACAATTCAGAATACTTTCCAAGATTTATTTTATTTTATTCACTGTGTCATCTCCCTTTGGAAGGCTGAAACTTAATACAGGTAGTTTTCTTTACAATGTTTTTTCCCCTACCCTGTGCCACAGCAAGAACAGTGTTGTGAAAAATAAGGGGATAAAACTAGTCAGAACATTTAATGAAAAGATGACTGTCAATGTGCTATGTATAAATATTTCAGTTACCCCAACACACTACAAAGCATTAAAACATTTTGAAGTAATCTGCATTTTTTAAGATATAAAAATAGATTATATTTGAGGAGAAAAATAAAACTGTGACCGAAGGTCAAAAATAATGAGGAAACAACAGATCTGGTTGAATAATGAAAAAATAAATGTATTTGCCAACTTCTGGGGAAAAAAAAATAACTAAATGATTTGAAAGAATTATTCAGCCATCTCTTGACAGGAGTCACAAAAAATAACCAAAGACCACATTTATTCTTAAAGAGTCAAGATAAACAGACCATATTTTCAAGCTATCAGCTTCTGTATTATTTCTAAAGTTTAACCTACAGGATACATGGATGCTGAGAGACCACTACTCCATCAAGACCTTTAAACTTCCAGGACAGACGTATGCTAGAAATGAAAGGTTTAATATAATATCTGATATATCATATTTTCTTAACTAGTCCAGTCTCAAGGTCAATAAAACATTACTGTTACCTTCACTGGCAGGTTTTAGGTGGGACAACCTCAGCAGATCTTTATGAGACCAACCATTTCTTTGTTTATATTTTGTAACTGCTAAAGCAACAGCCAGGCCATTCTTTCCATTGTACCAGTCTGCAACAGCTTTCCTCAGGGCACGGCCCCACATGCCACACTTCATGCCCACCTTCAGATCCTTTTTAAACTGGATGAAAGTAAACAGATGAGTTGGTATGCGGCAGACTTCAGAAACAGCCTTAAATGCTGCTTGTTTTGTTTTTGCATCAGAGCACTGTGAACAAATTGCAAGAGCAAAAAGCATGGGCTCCTGTTTTGCTGCCCTGCCTTCTTGGCTGAACGTCTTTATTTCCTGTACCACATCACAACCTTTGCCATCTTCAATCAGTCTTATTAAAACTTCAGCATTTTCAAAGCCCAGTTTCTGCTCCTTGATGTAGTAAGTACCACCTTCTGAACCAAAACATAAGAAACGGTGGAGTCGATTCATATCTGTGACCTGCCATACATATCCACCTTCCGAGTTCAGCACCTGCTTGTCATTCAAGGGCTGCATTTGATTTGCGTCTTCATCCATTGCTTAAGAGTTTCAGGAAGCCTGTTAAAAAAGAAAGAGTACAATTTTACTACAAATAAATGTTGAACTATATTGGATTTTTTGGCTTGTAACATTTCCTCCTCTTACATCTGTAGCCAAATGAGTACATCATATCTGTAATGCCTTCTCCCCTTGCCCCTTCTAGATTTACATTAAACATAGTTCAGAACAGCAATAACATAGTCCAGTAAGCGCTTAAGTTACTAAAGGGCATCTTCAAGGAACATATTTAAAAATTGGGTTTATGCCCTCTTTGGCTTTGATGTAACATATAAACAAGTTGTGAAAAGGGTTTGCTTCAAACAGGGATATCAAGTTTGGTTTTAATTTCCCCCGAGTTTGCTGGTGGTCTCAAAGCATTTTTATTGTGAGCTCTAACAGCTTAACTGAAGGGGCAGAAGTACTCAATATTCAAATACATTCTTTATCCAAAATGTTAGTCACTGAAGTTAAGTAAGTGTTGATTAAAAAAAAAAAAAAGCCATAAGCAGTCTGACTAAAAACCCTTTTCTGAGTGATGTCAGCATTTTACTAGTTCTCCAGGCAGGAAAGTCTTCCAGAGCAGCTAGGTCCTGAATTTCTGTGGGACAGGTTGTACCTAAAACTAGCAAAATGATACTAAACTTTATGAAGGGGGATTTTTTTAAATTCAAGCTAATTAGAAAGAAACTTAATCCCAAAGATGAAAATTTAAATTCCTTAGAATCAGCATACAGGCTAGTTAAAGGTGACCTGCCAAGGGAAGGAGGGTGTTTGTGCTCTTTTGGTTATAAAAGATTT
Source organism: Caretta caretta (assembly GCF_965140235.1). Taxonomy (NCBI): domain Eukaryota; kingdom Metazoa; phylum Chordata; order Testudines; family Cheloniidae; genus Caretta; species Caretta caretta. The sequence continues at coordinate 61,772,151 of NC_134213.1, read as the reverse complement.
TTTTTTAATTAAAATTTATCATATCTTGTCCCCCCCATTATTTGCTGGAAGGCTGAATGAAGACACTGCATTTGATAAAGGTAGGAAACTTGAGCAACTCAGAATGCTAGAGAGTCCTAGACTTAAAAACAAAACAAAAAAAACTGTGTATTTTGTTTATTTTGGTTATCATCTATTTAAATGAAACACCTGACAAATAACAAAGACAAATTCCATCTTTAATAAAGATTCAAACACTCTTGTCCTTTCAGATGCAAACTGAGAAAGCTCACAAGCAAAGAGAGAAAGAGAAACAAAATACATCCCAAACCTTTCAGGTCTTGTTTACACACTGCTACACAGAGAACTAACATAATATCATCTGTAGGCATACCATATTCTTATTCCTAACCAAAATAAGATGCAAGGCCATAAAATGTATATGGTTAAACTTAAGGTAAAAAGTTATTTTTTGAGAAGTAAAAATCCAGTTGTAGTATAGCCAAAAGAAAGAATCATATATCATAACAAATGAAACATAAGGTGGAAATTAGAAGATCTAAGAGGAAATTTGAAGATATAGAACTTGCATGTTATGTCTTGGGCTACTAAGTATCAGAAAGAACAATCCTTTGAGTGTCAGAGTATCTTCTCGATTACTAGAGAGTAAAAGGAGCAACAGAAAAGAACAAATATATTAGCTTCTCTGCAAAGTACTTTGCTGCATCAATTTTAAGTACAGAAGATCACAGACCTATTCTTTTGGGAGTAAAAAAAGATGAGGCACTGTCACATCCTGTGGTAACTAATCATGACTAGCTCACACATTTTTACAGGTGTTAAACTCTATTAGTGTTTAAAAGCATTTTAGTTAAAAACATAATCAACATTTATTAATTCTATTCCTACTTTGGATAGACATCTCACAGACTGAAGAGAGCCAGTATTCTACCCCCTACATGCGATGAGATATACACACACCCTATCCAGGAATTTCAAGGGAAAGAGTTAAAGAAAGAGTTGCGGACTCATTGTATCCCTACTCTGATAGAGTTTTTTTCTGAAGCAGTGAGGTGCCAGCAACTGGATTAGGAATGGTAATTTTATTCATCTTTTATTTTCATATAAAATTTCCAAGAAGTATTTCTCACTGTGAGTTTTCAAAGCAAATATGTGCAACTTTCTTTTAAAGGTCAACAGCTCTCCATTCAAAAACTGCTTGCAACCAAACTCTAATTTTAAAACACACACTGACTTCTGAGACACGCCAGATACCCTGAAAATACCAAGTGTTAGCTAAATTGGGTGCATCTAATTGTTTTGCAACAAAAAGTGTTTTGATATCTGAAACACATGATATTCCAACATGTATGAAGTAGTATGCTTTGCCATATGGCAGCTATAGTTACATCATACTTTCAAAATACTGGGCTACATTAATCTTTGAAGTCAAGTGTTACACAAGAGATTAATAGAGTCAATTAACTAACTACAAAGATTTTCTTCCAAATGTAGAAAGATTTTGGTATAGAACACTAACCTGAACATCTCAGTAATAATACAAATGGGATGTGAAAGAGATTGTGACTCACAGTAATCAGAATCCTGTGTGTGAAATCTATGGGGTGATTTTACCCTGTGTTGTAAGTACCTGCACTTTTCTGTAATTCTGTATTGTGATGGGTTGGACCCCTTGGGAAGCCACCTGATGGGCGGAGACACTACTGAATCTACCTGTTCTGCAGCATAGGCCCCCTTTAACCTGTCTTGCTGAGCCCGGTTATTAAAGCCTCCTCTAATTCACACAAAGGCAGGGCCACACCCAGCTGCAGATCAGCTCTAGGAAGATTCAGTTTAAGGGACTTGCTCCAGCACTCAGATGTCCACCTCCCTTGGAATGCAGATCTAAAGATATATAGTGAAATTTGCTCCCCTCCCCCGAGCGTGGAAAGAGGTGTGCACACTTCTTGCCTCCACAATTAGAAATTACGGAAACTGGGTTTAATAATAAACAAAACAAATTTTATTAACTATAAAAGGCAGATTTTAAGTGGTAAAACAGAACAAAGCAGATTACTCAGCAAATGAAATCAAACACACAAACTAAGCTAGTTTCACTAAAGAAATTGGTTACAAATAGTATTTCTCACCCTAGATATTGTTGCAGGCAGGTTGCAAAGTTTCTGTGGTTCAGAGTTCCAGTTATATTCCTTTTCAGACTGAACCCCTGTCTCAGTCTGGACTCCACCCGCCCCCCGCCTTGCCTTGCCTTCCCTTCCCTTCAGGTGGCTTTTGCAGATTTTCCTCTTGGGCAGGTTTCAGAGGGGTAGCAGTGTTAGTCTGTATCAGCAATCCTTGTGGCACCTTCGAGACTAACAAATTTATTTGGTCACCTTTTTGCCCACCAGGGGCTGCTGTGGCACCAGAAGAGAGGGCAGCCGCCTCTGAGCCAGAGCAGCCGTGGAGAGGGAGGGGCAATGTATACCATCTCACAGTACCCTGCTGCAGGGCCAGGTGAAGAGGCACAGGCCATAAGGGACAGATGGAGCAGGGCATACGGGGCTGCTGGGGGAGTAGCAGACTGGGGTTCAGAAGGGCTAGTGGGGGACAGACTGGGGTGGGGGCACAAGAGCTAGTGGGGTGACACATTGAGCCAGGGGCTAAATGGAAGTCAGGGTGCAGGGCCATATAGAGACAGGGGAAGTGGGGTGGCTGAGAGGAAGTGCAGGGACACATGTGGATGGGGGGAAGAGGGTGCCTGAGTGGGGAAGAAGGGACAAATGTAGACAGGGGAGTGCAAGGACACTTAGGGAGAGGGGCAGATGTGCCTGACTGAATGGGAGAGGCTAGGGGTCAGCCAGGGTCTGCATGAGGGATGCTCCCTAAGAATCCCTCCCTGCACCAAAAAAACCCTGTTCCATACTTTTCCCAACCATACCCAACAACCCTTCAAATTCATAACCAAGCTTTTAAATTTTTGGCACAGAATTCCCCCAGAAATATAAATAGCACCTTTCCCACTCAATTTATCTATTCCAAAACAATTAGATGCTAGTAGTGCAGTGACTCTTTGGTCAAATTTAATAATATATGCTCAGCAACCACTTGCACATAGCTCTGGCCATCCAAATATCAATACAAACAGATTATCCATTATTTTTAATTTAAAAAATAAAAGTTAAGTATCATAATCACGAATTTCCTCTTGGACAGCCAAAGATACTGGCAAGTGTCCATTTAATATTTCATTTTAAAGGACTTTACTTCTCTCTTTACTATTGGACTGCATTTGAATCCAAGTCTTGGTGCAAGACTCAAAGCAATGACATTCTGGCTCAAGTCAAGAATTCTACCACCTTAGTTACTCTGACACCAACATCAATGCAAGTCCTACTATGTTGGGATAGCTACTTTGTAACAAGAAAAACCACACTTACTGAGCCAAATAATACTCACAGGTACTCATCTTGGCTACCAAGTGATTATTAGCAGGACTTGTAGGCTCAAGAATGTACGATTCCTGCCAATAGCAGAAAGATTAGGAATAGATGCTGATGATGCAAACTAAAAACATGAAGTTAAAACTTAATTTCAATTAAAATATTGATTCAAATTTTTAAAAACTAATTTAAACATTTTAAAATCATGATTTACACTGATCACATTAAATTTTAATGATTTTTCAATGTTATTGGTACATATTGTTATTTTTAGTCTTTTGTATTTTTTTAAAACATGTACATGAACCTTCCTTATTTACAGAGCATAATTTTATCCACTGTGAAGACTTACAGGCATATATAGTACCTTTTATACAGAAAGTTCCTAAAGGAATTTATAAATCTCATTTTCAAACTACATACAATTTCATCCACCTATGGCCTTATCTGGGATGGAACCCAGTAGCTATTAAACAGTGCATGGAGACACTACATCGCAGCTTAGGATACAAAGTGAAGAACAATATCCAATCCTACTGAAATTTAGGAAGGAAACATTTATTCTCTTAAATTTTTGTTTATTGGTATATAATTTCAATTACAGAATACAAGCATTACAAAACTTAAAACTCTAATATACGTTCTATTCCTGATGATTGCACAGACACCTATCATCATCTTACCTAAAAGCACACTAAAGAATTTTTAGCGCACTATAGTACTGTAACGCCTATAGGTGGGCCACGGCTGTGCAGCAAGCTACTGCATTGTAGTCACACCCTGTCTTGCCCTGCAGTAATATCCTGTGTAGTCAAATCCTTAGAGCTGTATGTTTGGTTATTTTTACATTCTGCAATTAAACAAGTGGAATGTATGTCCTGCACATCACCCATACAAGTTAATATTTCTACAAAAACTACCATGTGATTTTTGAAGAACCAAATTATCAGCTGTAAGCCTCATTAGAAATACAGTCCCCTTCCAACAGAGAACTGTGCTCCCTAATGCCATAGAGGAGTTCAGCATTGACTCAGAGTTACTCCTGGGGAAATTCTGTGGGACTGTGTACCTGCCAAAAATACCCACCTCTCCCGCGGATCTCCTGTGTTTCCCTATGGAAAACGGCAGGGAAGCAAACGAAACTGTGCTGGGGGGGAGGGGGGGTAAGAGGGCAACCATTAGAGGATTGCCCTCCCTTCCAAACAGAGATGGGGCATGGGGGTGCACAGGGGGTTACATGCCTTTGCCCCCCCTCATTCTGCAAGTGCAGAGCTGCCCAGCTGAAGGAGGCTGTGTCTCTGCTCTACTGATTCTGCAGCTCAACGCCGCCTCCTGGGTCCTAGTGACAGTTGTGCTCCCCTTCTGTGTGCTGGGAGGCTTCCTGTTTTCTATTCTGTACAACAATGAGTGCCTGCAGTGGGGCTGGGTGGAAGAGGCAGTGGGGAAGAAAGGGGGGGTGGAATAGGGCAGGGGGAGGGGAATGTGGGAGCGAGCAGAGGAAGATGGAGAAGAAAAGGGGATAGCGGAATTGCAGGGGGAAGTGGGAGCTTGGCATGCGGCATCCCCTCGGCGGTAGCTGGGGCTCCCCCGTTAAGGAGGTCCATCGAACCCTCACCCTGACAAGCCACACCCCACTACACCTGAACCCCTCCGACAAACCCCCCACACCCAGACCCCCACCCCACTGAGCCCCAACCAACTGCACCTGGACCCCCACCCCATCAAGTGCCACTCCCCCAGCACCCAGATCCACCCCAAGCCTCCCACACCCAGACCCCCGTGCTGAGCCCTATCTCCCCATACCCAGTGCCGCCCCTCCCCTACCAGCCCCAACCACCTTCAACTGCATCCCCTGCAGATTCCCATTGCTCCTGCCCCGGAACCCCCCCAATGAGCCTGTGTGCATTCAGGTGTCCCACTGAGCTGCCCACACCCAGATTACCCCACACAGAAACCTCTCACCCCACACCCGGATCCCCCCACACTTGGATACTGCTGGGCTGAGCCTGCTCATGCACACCTGGTGCACCTGGCACAGAGAGGCAGGGCGTTGGGGGTGTTTCTGGGGCAGGGCCAGTCCTTGCACTGCGTCAGGGTCAGCTGCAGCCTCACTGCCGAGTCTCTATGCTGGGGGAGGTGGGGGCTTCAGGGTGATCTCCCATCTCAATGCAGCCAGTGCCCTGTGCTCCCCACTGCCATGCTGGAGCCACATTTATTTACTGACAAATACAATTTGCAGAATTTTAAAATATTGTGTGCATAATTTTTAGGCGCAGAATTCTCTCAGGAATACAGAGTGCAACATTCTGGTAGGCCAAAATCCTAATAGGGAAAAACTGTCTTAAGTAAATTGTACTCTATTTTGCTTTATACTCCATTTTGCTAGCTTCAAATTAGTAAAAATAAAAAAAATAAAATGTACTCCTTAAATTAGTAAGAAGAAATTGTTCTAAGTTTATTCTTTCCTAATTGTGTTAATAATTGTTCTTAAAAGTATAAAAGTTTTATGGCTGTAATTACTGCCTTATTTACTGTTTGGTATGTAAGTAAAAAAAGTGTGATAATTAATTAAAAAAAGACAGCTGGACCAAACAGTCAAGAAGGGAGTGAAGGAGTAGAGAGGCATCAGCTTTATCATCAGAATCACCCAGGTGGCAAATTGACGACCTCAAAGCAAAGGCATACACCCCAAAAACAAAATAAAAAATAAAGCAAAAAGAAAAAAAATAAAAATAAAAAAATCAGCTGCAAATAGTCCCAGTAACAACCCAAATAATGCTAATTAATAGCAACCTTAACTACCTTGTAATTAACAGCTCCAGTGTAACACAGCAAGGTCCAAAGACTTGTAATAAAACTTCTTCTTATAAAAAAAAAAGGGTGTATTGCCATGGGACTTTGGGTTCATTCTGCATCAACATCAAAGCTTCGAAGGCGTTCAACAAAGGCCTGGCTCCCCTCCCTCCTGTGCAATTTCAGCTGGCCACTGGAACTGACAAAGCAACACTAAAAACTGGTAACTATACAATCTAGCTGCAAAACTGTGTGTCTGTGTAAATAAAAGCATATACTGATGTTAACGCTTAAAGGCGTATTGCCTTATTCCCTTTAAAAAAAAATTCCGTATGCTTCTTATAAGCATAACATTCTGAATCACCATTTCCCACAAGACCACAGCGAATAACTGTCTCAGAATCACTACAGCTGTATCAGTTGCAACTACACTGAATTTGTTCATTTGTGCTATACAAGTACATAAAAGTGGTTTAAAAAGCAAAGTCTCACATAATTAATCCAAATTTTAAAGGTTTACATAAAAAACACATTTAAAGAAAAGCTGTAATAAAACTACAGGTTCCAACCTAATTTTAACAAATTGCTACATTTAACAGGTATTTGAATTGCAAATGAAATACAACACTTACAAGTCAATTTGAAATTAAACTTTGGTTTTATGTTGGCTAAATTATAAAAAACACTGGACTGGAAATCTACTATGATTTGTATATTTATATTTGTAAGCCCTTTGAGGCTATATCTTTTTCTGTTCTGTAAAGAACTGTATCCATTTGCAGTCTTTTAAAAATGTTAATACTAATATAGAGACCAACAGCTTAGAAGGATTCAAAATTCAAAAAAGGATTAGATATTTATATAAATATTGAGAATATTCACTGTCAAATTAGATGGGATTTTTTTTAAAAAAGCACTCAAAAAACCCACAGCTTTAGAGCAATATAGACCACTAATGCTTCAGGACATAAGCTTTCTTCTGAGGGGATTAATAAGAAACTTCCCATTAACAGTTTGTTTCATAGTTGCCTGCTTCACAGTTCTTGCACATCTGCTAACAACTGCTGTCACATGGAGAACAATGGCCTAGCTAAACCACTGGTTTGATTGAATAAAGCAACTCCTATGTTCCTATAAAAAATAATATGGCCTCTCTCTTAAAGGAAGATTGGCACAGAATCTTTGACAAGGAAATGGGGTTTGATAATATTAATTTCTAGTTTAGATATAGCATTTTTCACTTGCAGACTCCCATTTCCATTTTAAAGATGGGGAAATGAAGGCAGTGGGAGATGAAGTGACTGCCCAAGGTCACCCAGCAGCAGAGCTTGGAATCTGAATCTCGAATTTCCTGAGTCCCAGTCCATTGCTCTTCACAGTAGTCTACACTGCCTCTCCCTCCCTCTATCACTCTTTAGTCTGATTTATAGAGAGTTATAAAGATGACACGTGGTCCACAATATATGGAAAGAAAATCTGTGAAAAGAGTATCCAAGCTAGGGACAAGGGGAAAAAAATTGTCTGGCAAGCATCCTCTTCTATAAGACCTGCACATTCACTTTTTATAGCAACCCAAAATTTTATTCTTCAAATGTGATTTTATTTTTACCAAGAAACCATTCTTCAAAGGGCTGTACGGACCACATCTTGCTTTCAACCCTTTGTATGACTTTTTGAGGTATCTTAACGAAAAAGACTGCGGGAAACAAATTCCAGTATCCCAGAACACCTGGACCACGAACACCAGTGCCCTGCGCGCTGTGTGTGCGCCTCCCCCTCTGTAGCTTTTTCTACCCTTCCCTTATACAAGAGATCTCGGGCACCTGTCCTGGGGGGTTTACTAGGCGCCCCTTCCCGCAGAGAGCTGTTCTGCCAACCCACTAACACTGGTCGTTCGCACGCCCTCCCCCCATTGGGAATAGCAGCAGCGAGCGAAACGCTCCACCCCAGCGCCTACCCCTGCTTCCCCCAGCCGCTCCCGGGCCTCTCCTCACCGAGGGGGTGGCGAAAGCAGGAGAGGCCTCCGCTCGCAGAAAGTCTCCACACCCAGCCTTAAGAAGACGGACGGCTCTCGGTGCCTCTGGCAGGGGCAAGGCCGTCGGGAGGGGCGATCCTTAAGAGGGCGTGAAAGGTGTGTGGCTAGGCCGCTGCCCAAGGGAGGCCCTGCCTGCAGCTCGGACCAGTGGCGTTGCACGGGACGCTCGGCGGAGACGGCGGCTGTTGTTGCTCAAGCGGGGCCGGGCCCTACCTGCGCGCGTGAGCCGGGGACCGAGCGCAGCAGGAGGTGGCGGCTCCGCCAAGGCTTCCGCAATCTGCCCGCGGCCGGCTCTGTTTCTCCTCGCGCAGCAGGCTTCCCTCGAAGTCAGCCCCTCCCTGGTCGGATTCCTGTCAGGACAGCATCGCTAAGACCCGGATGGAGCCGCTCTTCCTTCCCTTCCCACAGTGACCAAGCTCCGAGGCCCCGGATGGAACCGCTCCGCCTATCCTCCCCCCGTCCCCCGGGGACTAGCGACCGCGGATGTAGTTCCCCGTTTCAGCATCCTGAACAGCGGCTGGCTGGGCAGGGAAAGGCGGAGCATTGGGACCCGGATAAACTTCTCCGTCGCGCCTCCCATTAGTTCCCTCTCCAAAGACCCGGATGGCCCGCTCCCATCAGGCACAGCGGCGGAGGACCCGGATCCCCCTCAGCGGGTAAGCTGAGGCCGCTTCCGTGACTGGAAGTAGTATCCCGGATGTAGTCTAGCTGCTCGCTTTCCGTCCGGGCCGAGCTCGCCCTCACTTCACCATAGAGATGACAGCGTGGGCCGCGGAGCCTGCCGGGAAGGAAGCGGCGGCGTGCGTGGGGGCGTGCAGAGAGCCTCAGCCGGCGGCTGGTGGCAGCGGCTGCTCCGTGAGAGCCTGGGACCCGCCACCATGTCGGGAGGAGGCAGCGCCGGGGAGTGGTGCCTGATGGAGAGTGACCCGGGCGTCTTCACGGAGCTCATCAAGGGCTTTGGTGAGGGGTCGAGCGGGGCCCGGGCAGGGGGCTGGGACTGGTGTCTGGGCAGGGGGCGGGCGGGCACTCTTGAGGCCTGCAGCTGCCCCTCCGCCTCTTGCGGGACGGGGGTGGCGCGTCGTTCGGGACCTGCCTGAACTTCACCCCGAGCCTCTTCAGCGGCGTTGCTGGGGTGCGACACCCCCTACCTCTAGCAGGTGCAGATGGGCTGAGGCGGCGCTTTTGCTCTGGTGGGATCGGAAGGAGAGATGCCCAAATCTCCCAGCCGTCCCCCTCCGCTGGGAGGGTGCAGTGCCCAGCACCTGCTCAGCCTCTCCAGGGCTAGCTCTTTGCAGGGGAAGCCACGGCCCGCTCCGCTCCTTCTACGTTTCAGCCTGCCTCGACACATCCCAGCCTGCAGCACTGTTCAGCTCCCCTGAAACCCAGTGGGGCCCCATTTGTGCTTGAAAATGGGACTGCGTGGTGGTTATGGGGCAGCTGCGGCCCTCAAGCACTGAACTAATGCTGTTTCTTTGAGAAAGACCTTTGAGGCACGCACACAGCTCAATAGCTGCAGTGAGCCCTGGCCAGGGTGTACACATCAGCATTTTGAGAGTAACTTAAAAAGAAAAATCCTGAATGAACAAACCTGTATACAGGTTTGCATGAGCATGTGCCTTCTGATGTGAGAGGTTTCTTTTAGCTCAGTATGTTGCATTTAAGATGTAGTACTTACATAGCACACTTGTGTCTTCCAAGTATTTCATAACTGGTAACTAGTACTCAGAAAACTTGTGTGAGGTAGGTACATAATATCTTAATTTTACAACTTTGGACACTGAGTTATAGAGGACCAAGTGCTGCCTTGATTTACACCACATACAATACAATTGGCACTATTGGGATTGTATGGATTGTTAATCAATGTAGAATTTGGCCCAAAGAAGCTAAATTGTGTATCCAGGTCCACATAGTAGATTAGAGTCCTTTACTAGACTATCTTGACATATAGTTCTAAGCACGTTTCTTACCTGCTCTGCCTTTTCTTCTTCACTTACCTGACCCATGAATAAGTCTGACATTTTACACCAGGGCTTGCAAAAATACCTTGGTAGTGACACGAGTGTGGGCACTTAAGCCATCCATTTTTGCAAGCCATAAACTTTTTTCTTTTTTTAAAATAAAAAGTTTCCATCCTTCATGGCTGTGAAGATGAAATGTGAATTATAAACCGTTGTAGTGTTCCTATGCTGGAGTCTTCAGACACAGATCCAGCGTGTCGTCTTTTGCTTGTAGCTTTGTGAAGCAGCACAACTCAAATGAGATTAACACATTTCTGGGCAGTAAAACTGTTACTGCTGAGAATCATTTTGGCAGCCCTGAAATTGTCAAATCATATTAATTTCATGCTGCTGCTGTTTGTGAAAGCTAAGAGTCAGGCACTGTAATTATTCATAATTTTTTGCGGGGAGGCAATGGGGGAGAGTGGTAGAATAGCAGAGACTTTCCTGCAGTCCAGAAAGCCTACAAGGGGTAAAATAGTGGAGATATATGATCCTAGTCTTTAGGCAGCTGTAAGGAGGTGCCCCTCAAGAGTGCTGTATCTTCTGGAAAGAGGAAGAATTCTAGAGGGACGTGGAGCTAAGGTTTATCACATGAACTAGCCAGAAGCTGATATGAAGTTTCCTCATACCAAGATACTCAGACACCTTGGAAGAAATTTCAGCATACTTCCCAGCATGTGTTGATTGCAGGAAGCGCTGAATTTCTCACCAAAGGTTTGCTCCTGGACCTCACCAGTAAAGCCTGTCCCACCCCATCCTTTGTATCTTCATCTGGCTAGTAAATCTAGTTTTCCAGCTTGTACATCTCTGGAAAACTTCTCAAACTCTATTTTACATAGTCTGATTCTGTAAACTCTTGTGATGGCTAATTTAATTTCTTCTGTAGCTAATGAGGAAGGAATTAATATAATTTGACAACTGGATGATGCAAAAGACTGGTAATGGGATAAAGCATGTTTTGTTTTTACATTTGTGTCAGTGTCAAAATTGATCAATTTAAATGATCAAATTTGAAAGCCATTCAGTTGCCTGTGTTTCATGAATTGTACTGGCCGTGTGTCTGATATGTGGAGCAAGAGCATTATCAAACTGTGTATATGCAACCTCCTCCCCGAGGGATAATTTAACAATTTGTCTTCTATGGAACCTGTTCATTATTCACTCTTCCAGTCTCCCACTGAAATAGGTTTAGATCCTCAGATGCTACAGACATCCATCAATAAACATTTTTAGTTCTTGGAGGATTTTTTTTTTATGAGAGTGAAACCCAAATCCTCATTTGAAGCCTGAGTATTGAAACAAAAGACTTTGAGACACATCTGAGGACTGTTGATTGTTTGAATGTTGTACTATGTTATGCAAAAAGATTGGTTCTCTGTCTCCTGGTTAAAAATCCAGCTCTTAATTGGCCTTGTTGGCAATTGGCAGTACTATCAGTGAAGTGAAAGACTGAAAATGAACTATGCAGACTAAACCATCCTTATTCCTAGAGATGGTCCTACCACGTCAAATCTGAGGCATATTGACAAGCTGTGCAGGAAGCTTGTGTTGATACTCGGTTTATGGGCAAATTGAGAACTTTAGTCTCCAGGATTGCCTAGTTTGCTCCTTTCACAAGGACCTGACTGTACTGACCTGATTTTTTTTTAAAAACTATTTTTGTAGTAGTTAAATATGAATGAATATTAAGTCAAATTAATATGTTTATGTAGTGTTTTACATGCTTTTACCTACAGTATCTTATTGCTGTCTCTCTGTCACAAAGTGAAAATTAGTGGCCTTATGAGATTCTTGTGGTTCTCCATTAAAATATTTAATTGACTGTTTCTTATTCAGTAAACAGTGATTCCCCTCCCCCCACAATGATTTGCTTTCATGCTTCTGCTTAATTTAGAAATGGAAGATTTTGTGGCTAAAAGCATAGGTCTGGAAGTTCCTGGGGTTATCTTCTTGGCTTAGTCATACACTTCCTTTGTGATGAACAAGTTACTAAATTTTTTGGACACAAGTTTGCTCCTTTAAAAAATGAGGCTAATTATTCTACTTTGGATATATGATGCTATAGTAATGTTTGTGAAGGACGGTTACCTCCTCTGATGGAAGGTGCTGCTATGGTGGAAGGGTTATAAGTATCACTACTAATATATAGCTTAAGTAATACAAACACTAATTGAATATATATATTTATACATGAAATAAATTAATGGTTTTAAAAGAAAGCTGCAAACTTTGTATTATACTTGACCCAAAATATCTCCTGCTGACTTTTGTGGTTTTACAGTCCCGTTATTTCTTAAATAAAGACTGAAAAATCAACACAAACAGTGGAATCTAATGACACAGTGACACTCTGTTCATTTGACAGTGCTCACTCTATAAAATTACGCAAACTGGACTAAACAACTTTTTCTCTAATCTCTCATCCATATCAGTCATAGGCTTTTTTTTCTTAAGTCTGGGCTTAGTTATAAGTAAGTTTCTTTGTGTGTACATATATATGGCTTTTTCCTCTCCAATTTAGGATAGTTAAAACTATAGCTTTGCTCTTTCAGGTTGCAGGGGAGCACAAGTTGAAGAAATATGGAGTCTGGAGCCAGAGAACTTTGAAAAATTAAAGTAAGCTATTGGATCATAGAATATTAGGGTTGGAAGAGACCTCAGGAGGTCATCTAGTCCAATCCCCTGCTCAAAGCAGGACCAACCCCAACTAAACCATCCCAGCCAGGGCTTTGTCAAGCCGGGCCTTAAAAACCTCCAACGATGGAGATTTCACCAGCTATGTAACCCATTCCAGTGCTTCACCACCCTCCTAGTGAAATAGGTTTTCCTAATATCCAACCTAGACCTCCCCCACTGTATCTTGAGACCATTGCTCCTTGTTCTGTCATTTGCCACCACTAAGAACAGCCTAGCTCCATTCCCTTTGGAACCCCGCTTCAGGTAGTTGAAGGCTGCTGTCAAATCCCCCCTTACTCTTCTCTTCTGCAGACTAAATAAGCTCAGTTCCCTCAGCCTCTCCTCATAAGTCATGTGCCCCATTTTCGTTGCCCTCCTCTGGACTCTCCAGTTTGTCCACATCTTTTCGGTAGGGCCAACAACTGGACACAATACTCCAGATGTGGCCTCACCAGTGCCAAATAGAGGGGAATAATCACTTTCCTCCATCTGCTGGCAGTGGTCCTACTAATGCATCCCAATATGCTGTTAGCCTTCTTGGCAACAAGGGCATACTGTTGACTCTCTAGTTGTCGTTGTGGCCTTTGTTTTAGAGCTGACCCTAAATTCAGATTACTATGATGGGAGAAAAATCTGTGCTGATGCAATTTAAAAATATTTCATAAAACATTTTTAGAAGGACTTTTTCCCTCTACAAATGTTATTTATCAATGTTATGGTAATACCTGAGATCAGTGTCCCATTGTGCTGGATAATTTACAAACCTAGTAAGAGACAGTCCATCTTGTGAAAGACATAAAACTAAATAGACAAGAAAAACAAATGATGGGGAGAGAGAGAGAATTACCTTCATTTTACAGATTGAGAACTTGTATGAAATCTTCACTGGGAATCTTAGCTTTATGGATTTTTCCTTTTGCACTTAGCAGGATTACCAAATTTATAGTTTCAGTGCTTATCAATGCTTGGATAATGAATCTGATATTTGTTTCCAAAGAAAGTGTTATGAATATTATTATTGATGAAATCGCCAGATGTATCATGCAGGGTTTTTTTAATCATCCAGTATATTTCCTGTGTGGAGGGTGGTGGTGGTGTGGGGAGGAACAGGGTCTAAGGTTAATATGTACTGGATTTCTTTAACTTCACTTTAACCTCTGAATGTGTATTAGAACAGAAGCAAACTGGCACTTAAAGCCCAGTTTACCAAGTGATCAATGAGCCAAAATTTTACTTTTCAACAGTGCTATTTGAGCACTAACTCCACCTGGAATTGTGGGTGGCATCTCTGAAAATTTTTAATCATTCAAAGTTAGAGGTCACATCTAGGAGTCTGAGCCAAACTGACAATGTTTAGAAGGGAAGAGTTAACTGAGTTGCCTTATCAGATGGATACACTGAGATTTAAAATAGTTTGCACAGTTCTTTATCAACACACTTTTTCTGCTTTGACCTTTTATTTTATAGACCCGTTCATGGGCTGATCTTCCTCTTCAAGTGGCAGCCGGGAGAAGAGCCAGCAGGCTCTGTTGTTCAGGATTCCAGACTAGACACAATATTTTTTGCTAAACAGGTACAGTAATTTCAGTGACTTCCTTAGGTGCCCCATGAAACAGGGTTTTTTAGTGCAGAAAAACAGAAGATAACTGAAGGGTGCACAAAGGTGAACAACTGTGTACGAGGTATGTTTTAGTCAGACAAAATCTTGCCAAACAAGGAAAAGTAAAATCCTGTTGGGAGAAGGAGCTGAAGAGTAAATGAAAATGATGCTTTTAAAACTTCCTTTCAGTGGCATAAAGGATTATTTTGAAGGTTTTTTTTCTTTAAATCTTCATGAGTCAATGATATTTTGAAACCACTTTCAACAAAAGATTATGGGGGAAAATTTTATTTCAGTCCATCAAAGTAGAACTGCTATCACTATATTTCTCAAATGCTTTTTGTTATAGGAAATGCTCACATTCTAGAGCCATATTTACCTGTTCCCTGTACAAACTTGATCTGAAAGTATTCCTTTAATTATTTATATCTGAAATACATAAGGTTTGAAACAAATGATTGAAAATGTTGTTTATGCTAATGAAATCCATCTTATATCATTAAAGATATAATGCACTAATACAGAATTCTTGTATTTTTTGCTTTGGCAGGCAGATCAATGTATATCATTAGTGACTTAGAAAAGCAAGGAAGAGTAACCAGATCAAATGTAAATTTTCTAACCAAGAGAAGTTAGTTCAGTAGTAGGGTTTTTTTTTTTTTGTTTTGTTTTGTTTTTTGTGGTTTTTTTTTTAAATGCATATAGGTGTGTATGACTGGCTAGAGCTGGCCTTTGTGGCTTCTTACAGAAGGCCCTGTGTCCGCCTACACCCTGCCCCAGGAAAGGAGCAACAAAGGTGGGTCCTCCAGGCCTGCCTAAAGAGGCTGCACAGAAGCAGCCAATCAGACCAGGAGGCTCAGAAAAAAGGAGTTGTATTGCCTTAGCAGATTAGTTGTTGGCTGGGACCAGAGGGGCAAAGAAGGGTGCTCCCCTCTCTCTGGCCAGAGAAGCTCAAAGGACAAGTAGAGCTGGGTTCTGGCTGCATTTGTTCAAGCTCAGGGAGAGAGGACCTGAAAACTTAACCCTAAGTAAGGGGCAAAGATAAAGGGGCCAGATAGAGGGAGGCCTGGGGAAGTAGCAGCAACAAATCTAAGTGAGCAGTACATGGCAGCTATTTACAGTGTTCCTGAGCTGAAACCAGGTGTGGGGGAGCCAGGGTTCCTCCATGGACCACTGGCAAAGTGGTGCAAACCCCAAGAACGGGGTAAGGTTTGTTTGGAGGCCCAAGCGAAGGGCTGAATTAAAGGGCCCAGGACTGAGACTGAAGATCCTGGTGAGGCCAGATAGACAGTTTTGGTTGGACTTCTGTTACCCTGGAAGGAGTTAGTTTTGATTGTATGACCCGGCCAGAGGGCTGAGCCACTGAAGATCCACCAAGCAAAGTTGACAACCTACAGGGGATGTCAGGAGTGGGAAAGGACTGTGGTAGCGTACCCAGCCGCTAGGAGGCACTCAAGAGGTGAGCTTTCCCCTCTATCACAACTTGGTATCACAGCTGGGGTTACGAGACTCACGTGAGTGATGCTTACTCCTGTCTCTAGTGCATGAGGTCTGATATCCCATCTGAAGCTTGACAGTGAGCCCGGAAGCCATGACATCATCCAAATAAGCCTGGGTGTCTCTAGTGCCAAAGGGAAAGGAGGCAGATGGCCTGCTACGTAGATACATCTACTGTGCGCTTGAAGGCAATGCAAGTTCAGTTTGCCCCTGGAGTAACAGAGACAAGACTGATTATTGGCAGGTACAGAGTACTGAGATGCTGGGAGAGGTCAAGGTCCCGAAGGATGCCTTCCCTCAGATGCCAGAGGCTCTGATGGCTGCTAAATAGACTGATAAAACATGGTTTGGGGCCACGAAGAGTTAAGGCCAATGGGAAATGTGGTAAGTGTATCAGCAGTTCAGTGAGGCTCACAGAGAGTAGCGGAAGGTGTGATTTGAACTGCCAAAACAGCTAGACAGGCTAGAGAAGCAGCAGCACTTGTTATGGATCCTGCAGGAAAGAAGCAGCAATGACTTCAAGCACTGGGTAGACAAGAGTGATCCAGTGGGACTGAAACTGACTGAAGAGTTGTTATGGTTGTGGACACTGCTTGCTCTTGAGTGAACTGGGGTGGGGAAAGACTGAGTTGCTGGGGTGAGCTGTGGGAAGAACCACAAACTCCGCTAGTGGCAGGGAGGTGGACAAGGATAATTGTCTTTGGTTTGAAGAGATGGGCCACATAAAAAAGGTTTTGCCCTTTTGAAGATGGACTTGCTGCAGGAAGAGATGCAGGAGCCCAAAGAATAAGTAAGGTAAGAAAAAGGTGTCTGATGGCACAAATGCCGCTGCGCTCAGTGCCTCAGAGCTGGACTTGGAAACAGCATATACAACTGGTCGGCAAACCTATCCAGTGGAGTATGAAGGAGTGTGGAATGAAACAACTACGATCACTGGCACAAATCTTGTTGAGGTGTCAGTGTACACAGACGTGCCCCGGGGGGCCAGGAGGTGACACCAAAGAGCCCACAAGGGGAACCTGGTGACATGAGGCAGACTCAACTGGCAGTCCTAAGAAAACATGAGCTGTTGGATGTCTTTCGGAGGAGATAAGACCAAGGCTTCTGAAAAGGGCTCAGCCTTGAGAGCAGAGAATGTAAGAAGCCCTCTCTCCTTGCCAAAGAAGTATAGTAGGGGACTTGATGCTATGAAAGAAGCTAGATGGAAGGCTCTGGAGGAAAATAAGCCTGAATTGCAGAAGCTCTTCAGGCAGAGTTGCTGAGAGAAGACCCTGACCATGCAGGGCACCTGACTAATCAAGGCAAGGACTACAAAAACTCTCCATACAGAAGCCTGAGACAGAAGACCCTACCAACCAGGGCACGGACTAATAAAAGCTATCCATAGAGAAGGGCCTGGGAGAGAATACTCCGAGAAAGCAGGGCAAAGACTGCATAGGAGAGAACATTGTCTTCAGGCAGGACCACCACCCCAAATCCTTTCTGTGTGGGGAGGTATGTGATGGGGTATACCTGGCCTTCATGGCTCTATACAGGAGGTCCAACAGTTCTACACCCTGCTGTAGGAAAGGAGTGACAAAGGTGGGTATTCCAGGCTTGCCTAGAGAGGCTGCACAGAAGCAGCCAATTGGAGCCCAGCAGGCTCAGATAAAAATAATTGTAGGGCCTTAGCAGGTCAGTTCTTGGCTAGGGCTAGAGGCTCAAAGAGAGGTGCTCCTCTTTTTGGCCCAAGGAGCTCAAGGGACAACTAGAGCTTGGTTCTGCTGCAGTTGCTCCAGTTGGGGGAGAGGACCTGAGAACTGCACCCCTAAGGTAAGCAATGAAGATAAAGGGGCCAGGTAGGAGGTCGCCCAGGGTAGAGACAGCAGTGAATTGAAGTGAGCAGTATATGGCTGCAGTTTATAAGGTTCCTAAGTTGGAACTTGGAGTAGTGGCTGGGACCAGGTTCCCCCACTGTCCAAGTGATGTGAACCTTAAGAAGGAAAGAAGCATGTTCGGAGCATGAAGCATGAATGCATGGATTAAGAAGCATGTTTGGAGGCCTGAGCAAAGAACTAAATATAAAGTGCCCATAGCTGGGACTGAAGATCCAGATGAGGACAGACATAGTTTTGGTTGGACTTTTGTTACCCTGGAAGAGACTGTGCCACTGAAGACCCACCAAGCAAGGCTGACAACCTACAGGTTACACCAGGAGCAGGAAGAGGACTATGGTACTGCACCCAGCTACTAGGATGCTCATAAGAGGTGAACCCCACCCATCATATCTTGCCTCTCAAACATAGAGGTATAGCATTCAGTTTAAACCCAATATTCATCCTTCCCACAACATTTATATTATGTTCCTATTTGTCCTTGTAAAGATCTGAAATCTCGCAAATCTTGAAACAGAGCTTATAGAAATGTATCATAAGTAGAACACTGCTATTTTTGTTCCTTGTTTTGTGTCTCTGTTCTAAATTGAGACCATTATCTGACATTTGCATTTTTGGAAGTTGAGAGGTATCCACATAGATCTATGCACAAATAGAAATGTGGGAGATAAAAGCATACTTAACCTCTCTAACTGTCATAGCTTCTCTATATCTGTGTTCCTGTCATATGCTGATGAAAATTCATCTGTGCTTTGTTCTTACCCCGTTGTCTTCCTTTTTCACTCCTCTTTTGCCCTGCTGTAGAGGCCCTCGTTCCTTGGCCTTTCCTAATCCCACTTTCTTCCCTTTCTCTGCAAACCTTCTCAAACAAGAAGTCTAAGATCCAGCTGTGATCTTGTAACACCACGAGGTAGCCGACAGTTTCTGTCTAGTGTCTGGATGAATGGTTGGTTGCATATTCGCTATTCTGGGTTCTGCTTTCTATCATAATCAAACATGCTGTTGCTTCTTAAATATTTCAGACCACTTGTGTGTTCCCCTGCTTTACGCTTGCTCATGTCTTTTCTCTTCCTCCATTAGGCTTGTTTCTGAAGCATTGCACTTAGTGTTTAACAACTTGTTTTATTTGATTATGTTTAAAGGAGCCTTATTAGAATTGAACTCTAGAATGCAAATACAGAGACTTAAGCTCAAATAACATTACAATTCTGAATGGAAAAAGCTAGGAAACCTCAAAACAAATGGTGAAAGTGTGTTTAATTTCCAGGGTTCTTGGTATTTTCTGAACCCTGAAAGTATAGCTCATCTTTGTAATGGGAGAAAGGGAAGTCCGTAGGCTTTTTGGGATACCCTCTTACAGACAGTAATGACTGCTTTGGAGTGTCTGGCCTATTGTACAAATACAATAAATATATTTCTTTTAAATGGTGAAAAGTAGCTAATATGCGCTGGTAACTGCTCTTAAAGTAGTAGTGCATGATTTTGCCACATGATGGCACCAAATATTTGAAAAATGACCTATGAGGGAATGGGCTGGTACCTTTTTGCTTCTTTCACCTTGTCCGTATTAGACAAGTGCAGCAGCTTAACTAAATCAAAGCACTTGATGATATAAGGATGCCTGAAAGAGTTTTGCTTGTTTCATACATTAGAAATTCACATTTGTCTGGACTGAAAGATTTAGTGTGACTAGAGATCTAGTAAAATTATGGCTTACAGGAGAGTGAAAGCTGATCATTAAGAGGGGAAAAGTGTTGTGTTTTGTTTTCTTTTTTTTTAAGAGACTGCTAAATAGGTGTTTGAAGTTTTAAACTTTTAGTGATTAAAATTTAGGGGAAAGTAAACCTACGTTAAAGAATCAGCCACATCAGTCGTGGTCTGAGAGCTACTCAACAAGTCCTCCAGCAAAACAAGGGAAGATCAGGGCTGTTTCTTACATTTCTAAGATGTAAGAAATGGGGGGGAGGGGGGAGTGGGGGCAGTAAAACTTTCTTTATACATCATAAAGAAACAAAAAGGGGCATAAGCCTAGTTTTGTTTTTTCTTTTCCTTTGCAGGTCATCTTCAGAACAGATTGCTATTTTATAAAGTCTTTCCATTGCCTCTTTTTTTTTTTTTTTTTTTTTAAAAGAACAGATGAATAAAATACCTTTTTTTTGTATGTAATCCACCATAGTGTACGGGGAGGGTGAGCAGATCTTCTGTCTGGGCAAGCAAACTTTCCTGGCAATTGTGTAAAACTGCAGTAAGCCAATGGAGTAGTAAACATTAGGGATTGGTGGCCTGTCAGTTTGCATAGTCACTTTAAAAAAAATAAAAATAAAAAAAATAATACAGTGAGAGTTCCAAACATCTTGAGGATCCCAACTCTTTTGTTCTCAAAACCCAGATTTTTAGCCATCCTCCTTCCATATGTTCTTTCTCTAAAAAATTACAATCTAGATAGAGACCTTGTACTCTGTGTTCTTAACTTCTGTGTTGAGAAGTTTTTTTTAATCTTTATATTGATAAGACTAAGTGTATGTCCTTGTATGATAGTGCTATAATATGGCAACTAAATTAAGGTATTCTCAGTGCTACAATTCAATTTGTACCTAAGCTTCCATACATCTTGAAACTTTCAAAAAAAGATTTCTGAATGTAAACTTCACATGAAAAGATCATAACTCTGAAACAGTGTTTTATTATAAAATTTAAATACCTCGCATGACAATGGAACAATCTAAAAACAAGATTTGGATGCATCTGAGCACTTTTGCAGCACATGAATATGTACCGTAGTTGTGGGTTAGTAACTGAAATCTAACAGCTACTGTGTATTACAGGTTAGAGCTTGAGTATTTTGAGAAATAAATTGAATGATAGTATGTTTAATATGCATGCTTATTAACTTTTTATTATCTTGGTCAGTTTTATATGTACTCATGTTAAATTTGGCCTCCCTGTTATGCCTAGGTATGATATGGTCCTCTATTTGGGGGCTCAGAACTCTGGATGATCTTACATGCCATTTGAGCTAGGATACCTAGGCACAATGAGGTGAGTTAAGGATACGATTTCAGCCTTAACTCTGAATGTCTTAACGTCTGTGTGTTGTTAAACCAGACCCTTAATTTTATTTTCCAAACACAGTGGTTACATGTGTTAATGCCGCCACTAAGGTATTCAATAATCATTAATGTTGTTGCAAACCACTGTTTGTTTGTCAAGGAACAATTGCTCATGGCTTAGCACAAAGGTCTTGGCAGAAGTAGACCCATCTCTCCAAGAGCAACATTTGCACAAGTTGCCACTGTGGGTTGATACATTTATACTGATTTTTTTTGGGGGGGGTGTCCAATATTTTACTAGCCAAGTATCAGGATGACACATGCATTTTTACTGAGTATTCATTCACAGTTTTTCAGCAGCATGATAGAACACTAACTAGGAACTAAGCACTTTGTACCTGGGGGAGGAGGAAGGGTCACTCGGCCAAAGAATGGATTTTAGGCATAACTGCATCCCAGTAATCTGGGGAGATTTGTTTTGTTCATGTAACGCTCCCATTGACTTAAATTGGTTGAGGATCAAGCCCTTTTATGTTTGCAGGTTTAGTAATGCTAAATTTGAGCATTGAGATTGGCTCAATTTGAGCATTAACCAAGTTAATAGACAAATGAATTAATTATTGAACATTTGCAGCTCATGGCACATACAATACAGTCATGGAGGGATTGTCTATAATGGAGTATAACTAATATAGAGAACTTACCTTGGTACTGAAAGGTAAAATTGTGCATCTGTTGAAAATAACAAGTCTTAGAACCCAAATCTACCCTATAGTAACATGGTTGCATTTGGCTGCAGATCTAGTAAAATCATCTATTTTGTGGCATGCAGAAGTTTAGAAGATGAATCTACAAGATTCACAGTGATACAAACCCATATATTATAATGCAAAAGAGAATAGCTGACCTACAAGACCAAGGTACTTCTCCCCTGTCCACAAGAAAGTGGATTGGCATATTGCATTGTAATATATGTGGTGCTACACGTGAAATCAACCCAGAAACTCAAGCTGATGCACAAGGCTGATGCCCACTTATTAATGTGAATATCACTGGGAGAATGTGACATGTGTGCTCTGGGATATGCATTAACTGCATATTGGTTTCTGAGTGGACTTATGATGTTCGGTTTAAACCAGTAAAGCCAAAAGCTTTGTACTAGCTTATTTAAGATAGCCTTATGCCATACTGCTGCAGTATGGCATCAACACAGATGCTTAAGTAGAAGGGCAAATACTTGGGGAGACACCAGTAGAACCAAAGAAAAGACAAGGTGGGAGTGGGGTTAAGTAACCTAATCTTCCTTTCTGTTTTTGCTCTTGTATGTCTGGCTGTCATCTGAAGTGCCCATCTTCATCTTCAGTTACCATGTTGATTTCCCATCCAACCCCTTAGCCTCCCACCTCCATGTCTTCCCTTCCTTGTTTGACTTTCAGTCTTGGATCAGCTTTCCTAGTTACCAAAACAGCCATTTGCTCAATCTTGTCTTCACTGCTCCTTTTCACCCTCTTTGTGTCTTCCTGTCCTTCTGTAACTTATGTTTATGACTTATGTCCCCTCCTCTGATTTATCAACTCAGTGATGGACTCCTTTGCCCCTCATTCTTGGTGCAAAGCCCATCCCACCACTCATAGCTCACTCCTAACATCCACATCCTCCACTTGCTCAGCAACTTACTTCACTACAAACTTCTTTTTCTCTTGCAGTTCCTCTATTAAGAGCAGCTACTTCTCTACTCTCAATTATCCTAGGCCTGCAGTCCCATCTATATGCCACTATTTGGCTCTGTCGTAAAACTCTCTCATTGTTCTCCCACTATCTTGCCAACTTTTTAGAAAGAGATGTTCCCTTTTCCCTACTTCTCTCCATAGTCACTGAAGTTTATCACCCACTTTTCCGTTGCCCCCATTACCCCATCATCTCCTGTTTTATGATTCCCTATCCCCCCACTTTTGTTTTTCTCCTTAATCTCTTGGTCTTCCCTTCAGTTTTTCATCTTATAATAAATCTGCTGTGGTCTCCCCTCATTCGAAGGTCCTACTCTAGACTTCATCTGTCTCTCCAGCTAATCCCATCTCCCTTCTCTCTGTCACCTAAAGTTCATATATATTCCATCTTCAACTGTTACCTCAACTTCTCCCCTTCATTCTGGCTTGTGACCTTTGCACTCTACTGCAACTGCTCTCACCAGTCTCTAGAAGTACCCTTCCTGGTCATTTGTCAGAGCTTCTATTTCCAACCTCATCATCCTCAACATTGAGAACCTTCTATACATATTATGCAGTTTTTAAAATCTTGTCCGTCCTTATCTTTCACAGCTGTGTGCTGTTTTTCACTTTCTGCCAATCTTCAGTATGTCTTGATGCTTCTACTCCCCTTTCTCACTTCCTTAGTTGAGGACATGATGGTGTTCCCATGTGCTCTATCCCTTGGCTTGACTGTATAATTGTGGATGTAGATGCTCTGTGTAAACATGTGTTACTGTCATTATGTCCTAATTCTACTATTGCTTCCCATTGTCTTACACCCACTTATTGCATCTTATTTCAAAAATGACTACTTTCTATGAAGCAAAGTCTGTCTTACTGATTATTTGTTGTACACAATGCTTAGAACATTGGGACTCCAATCTTAACAGGTGGCTTTTGGGCATTACCAATCAATTATATCTGGCATGGTGTACAACATTAGAACAGCTGAGTCTTCTCAAAAAAGGGGTGATGTCTGAGGTTCTTTCTTGGAGGTGAGGGGGCAAGGAAAATGAGGAGAGGGTAGAGGGTCAAATCTGTGAATTCAATAAGATAAGAAATAACTGTCCATCTTGGCTTTGTCCTTCATACCAAGATGGCTGTATTTAATGTGTAACTTGTGAATTACTCAAAATAACTTTTATCTTCCCCCTCCTCCTATATACATTTTGAGGCATGTTGTAACACTGCACGTTTGGTAGAAGAGCCGTACAATCTCCAAGAGCATAATTCCATATTTTCCATTAAATAGCAGATCTAGGTTAACTGTATTTCCTACATGCAAAGCTATGCATGCGCTTGAAGGGGAAAAAGGCTAAATATGTATTCTAATTCAGTAGTATAGATGCAGTCCAGTTTTCTAGTGATACACTTAGTTTTGGACAATTGAATGTAAATTCATATCATGGAGCAATATACTGTTCACTACATAAAGTACAAATAGAGCACTTTCTAGCACCGTGGTATCTTGTGGATTTTGTTTTGTTTTCCCCGATCTTGACAAAGAAAAGGTGTCAGTGTGTTCTGACCTTCTTTGACTAGAATACGGATGTTCTCTGTTCACTTTTTTTTGTTGGAAGTGGTTTCATGTTTACAGCCCTGAAATATATTTCAAATGCTTGATATATAATTAAGCTCTTACATTGTCTTCTTTTAAAATGTATGTAAACCTTTATGCTGGATGTTACTCACACAGACTGGAAAGTCTTCTCCCCCGTCCTCTCTCTCCCCCACAAGCCTTCAAATTTACTGAGTGAAACAGCTAATAATCCTCCCTCATGCTGCACATAGCCCCAAACCAATACAAAGTAATTTCTTGTCCAAATTCTGCCCTTTAATTACACCCTTGTCAACTCCATTGACTTCAGTGGAGTCACATAAAGGTAACTAAGGGCAGAATATGGCCTCATATCTTTTCTGACCACTTTTGAAAGGTAGTATTCACTCTCCATCCTTCAACATATATAGACCCTATATTTCACTTCCCTTTTAAAAAAAAAAATAATTAGGGCTGTCGAATAATTTGCAGTTAACTCATGCGATTAACTCAAATTTTTTTTAAAAAATTACGATTAATTGCACTGTTAAACAATAGAATATCAATTGAAATTTAATATTTTTGGGTGTTTTTCTACCATATTGATTTTGATTGCAACACAGAATACAAAGTGTACAGTGCTCACTTTATATTTTTTATTACAAATATTTTCACTGTAAAAATGATAAACAAAAGAAATAGTATTTTTCAATTCACCTCATAGTGCAATCTCTTCATCGTGAAAGTGTAACTTACAAATGTAGATTTTTATTTTTTTATTACGTAACTGCACTCCAAAAGAAAACAATGTAAAACTTTAGAGCCTACTGGTCCACTCAGTCCTACTTCTTGTTCAGCGAATCGCTAAGACAAACAAGTTTGTTTACATTTACGGGAGATGCTGCTTGCTTCTTATTTACAATGTCACCTGAAAGTGAGAACAGGTGTTCGCATGGCACTTTCCTTGCCAGTGTTGCCAGGTATTTACGTGCCATATGCCCCTTTGTGCTGCAGCCACCATTCCAGAGGACATGCTTCCATGCTGATGGTGCTCTTTTAAAAATAAAAAAAAAAATGCATGAATTAAATTTGTGACTGAAGTCCTTGGGGGAGAATTGTAGGTCTCCTGTTCTGTTTTACCTGCATTCTGCCATATATTTCATGTTATAGCAGTCTCGGATGATGACCCAGCACATGTTCATTTGACAAAACGCAAAGATTCATGATTTCTGTGTGTATATAAAGTCTGCTGCAGTTTCCACGGTAAACATCTGATGAAGTGAGCTGTAGCTCACGAAAGCTCATGCTCAAATAAATTGGTTAGTCTCTAAGGTGCCACAAGTACTCCTTTTCTTTTTAAAGAAAATAGTGTGAGATTTCCAAAAATAGCTACAGCACTCAACCCAAGGTTTAAGAATCTGAAGTGCTGTCCAAAATCTGAGAGGGATGAGGTGTGGAGCATGCTTTCAGAAGTCTTAAAAGAGCTACACTCTGATGTGGAAACTATAGAACCCCAACCACCAAAAACAGAAATCAACTTCCTTCTGGTGGCATCTGACTCAGATAATGAAAACGAACATGTGTCTTCGGTCCGCTCTGCTTTGGATCATTATTGAGCAGAAACTGTCATCAGCATGGACACATGACCTCTGGAATGGTGGTTGAAGCATGAAGGAACATATGTGCATCTTTAGTGCATCTGGCATGTAAATATCTTGCGATACCGACTACAACATTGCCAGGCAAACTCCTGTTCTCACTTTCAGGTGACATTGTAAACAAGAAGCGGGCAACATTATCTCCTGCAAATTGTAACCAAACTTGTTTGTCTGAGTGACTGGCAAACAAGAAGTAGGACTGAGTGGACTTGTAGGCTCTAAAGTTTTACATTTGTTTTATTTTTGTATGTAGTTATTTTTTTGTACATAATTCTGTATTTGTAAGTTCAGTTTTCATGATAAAGATGTTGCACTACAGTACTTGTATTAGAATTGAAAAATACTATTTCTTTTGTTTTTTACAGTGCAAATATTTGTAATATAAAGTGAGAACTATACACTTTGTATTCGGTGTTGTAATTGAAATCAATATATTTGAAAATGTAGAAAACATCCAAAAATATTTAAATACATGGTATTCTATTGTTTAACAGCGCGATTAATCGCGATTAATTTTTTTTAATCACTTGACAGACTTAAAACACATGTTTTAGGCTATGTATCTCTCTTAATGTACAAAAGCTCTGACTAATATTAAGGTTTTGATTTACTTTTTCAAAAGGTAGAATATTTTACCAAAAAAATATTCAGGAAGGTGAATTAAGGCTGATACTCTATCTTATTATTAACTGGCTTGAATTTTTTGTTGTACTAGTTTGTGGAGTAGTCTCAGCTTTTAAAAATAAACTTGGATTGAAGGAAGATATGTGTTCTATAAAATGAGGTGAACAGCAAAAACTTTTGAGTGAAATTTATAAAACTTTTTAAATACAGAACAGATCTGAATTTGAGAATAACTCTTAATGTATTTACTAAGTTTATTTTTTTTTAACAGGACCATCTTAACTCTAGGTCGTATGCGATACCTTCTTTGCCAAAATATAAATTTTTAAATCTTTTTCCCTGTTTGTCTAATTGTAGTATTCATTGAATGGTATCATTATATTTTTAAGGGGGAAATAGAAACAGCTTTTCTAGAGATATGTACAGCCCGGTTCAGACAGTTTTTTTTGTGTTGAGTAATATCTTACTCTGCCTGTGGTACCATTGAAATCAAGCAAGGTGCTAGTCTGCCTGAGTAAGGATGAAGCCCTGAATCACTAGTAGAATAAGGTTATACACTAAAAGTAACACATGCGTCTTAAAAGTAAGCAAAAGATTCTTTGCTGTGCTTTAGCAATTGATGACATCACTACATCTTTCTTTGTCAGGTTGTTGCGTTCTTTACTCTGTTTTTAACTCTTCTTTTAGAGGAAGTGAGAGGGCAAATTACAGGGTGTTTCTAATATATTTACTTAGAATAATTGAACTTTTTGTCTGTTTTGCCAATTGCACCCATACAACCAGCATCACTTGGTTTGTCTTGTACAGCAGAGCTTTTATGGCTGTCCAGGCTAGATTTACTACCTAGGTGGAGTAAATGTTTACCAAAAAATAGGTACTGCTTCCAGACTGCATTTTTGTAACCTAAATCAGAGCCATGTAATCTATGGAAAATAAGGGTTTATAAAGGAAGAATTGGCCCAACTTTAATTCTTTTTATGTGATCATCTGTAATGAACTTGTCCTCACTTTCCATACCTCTTTCTAGGTAATAAACAATGCTTGTGCTACTCAAGCCATAGTAAGTGTGCTGTTAAACTGTATCCATCAAGATATCCATCTAGGAGAGACACTAGCAGAATTTAAAGAATTTTCACAAAGTTTTGATGCTGCGGTAAGTGCAACTAACTTTTGTACTTGATGTACACTGATTTGAACAATTGGCTTATGTTCTATTTATCTTATTTTATCTTTTATATATGTTTTTAGATGAAAGGTTTGGCACTAAGCAACTCTGAAGTGATTCGGCAGGTTCACAACAGTTTTGCCAGGTAACAAAAGTTGTGCATGTTACGAATCATACAAAATCCAGTAACCTTTTCTCTTTCCATTCAGCATTGTATCTATTTACCTTTTAGACAGCAAATGTTTGAGTTTGATGCAAAGTCATCAGCAAAAGAAGAAGATGCATTTCACTTTGTAAGCTATGTTCCTGTTAATGGAAGGCTATATGAACTAGATGGACTAAGGGAAGGACCAATTGATTTAGGTAAGTTTAGTTCACTGTGGCGAATTTAAACATTATACCTTGTTGCATTTTTAACAACAGTTTTTGGTGGCCATATGTGACCAAAACAAATTGTTCTTTTGAGATAACAGCTGGTTCTGGTTAATACTTTTGATCTTTCACTTAGAGACTTATTTAGACTTATTTAGGTGTATTGAAAAGGGTGATCAACTGGATTAGTCCATCCCCCCCCTTTTTTTTCCAGGTTTTTTCCTTTCAACTAGTTTTTGTGATGTCAGAATCTTAAAATTCTGTTATTCATTCCCTTAATATTTTAGTTCCAAGGCAAAATCAACTGGACAAAGAAGTAGAGCCTGTTAATGCTAGGTCAAGAAGTTAAATCTAATCTTTTCATTCCACTTAAAATGTAATCATCTATCAGATGTCTCTTCTAATTTTTAAGATTTGCAAAGTCTTATTATTTGGTATTAAACTAACTCAGTTTCACCTGGTACAATACTTGTTACCATATCTTTCTTCATGTTGCCTTCCACCTCCTTTTTTATATTCCAGGGAACATGTTAATCATCTTTGTAATTCTAATGTTATGAGAGTAGAAATGTCACTACTTGGCATTAAATTGATGCTTTATTTGTCCCTTGTAGTATTTATTATGGTAAAGTAAAAACTAGTAAAGTAAATACATCATCGAAAGGTGGATTTCTGTCAGTTTCTCAAATATTAAGACAAATGTCAAATATTTAGTTTCAGTATAGTGCATCTTTCATTTTGAAAGATTCTGATCCCTTTTAAAAAAAAAAAAAACAAAAAAAACTTCCTACTGGACAATGGCCCTGATGTAGTCAGACCTGCATGTCATATCATTGAAGTATATAGGCTTTCTGTGGACATAGGGGTCTGTTGGCATGAAATCCATTTGCAGGATGGGGAGTATGTATATAGTAACTGTTCAACTCACTACTATAGCAAAATACAGAATTTAAAAGCATGCTGTGTAACAGTTTAGGACTGGAAGTGAAGAATACAGATAAAA
Source organism: Caretta caretta (assembly GCF_965140235.1). NCBI lineage: Eukaryota > Metazoa > Chordata > Testudines > Cheloniidae > Caretta > Caretta caretta. Next base: position 61,743,097 of record NC_134213.1, on the reverse strand, counting down.
CTACAGGGGGAGTTGTAGGTCTCTTTGTTCTAGTCCTCTTTGAAAGGAGAGTACAGGAACTCCTCACAAAGTTGTCCCAGTTAACGTCATTTCGTTGTTAGGTTGCTGATCAAGTAGAGAACGTGCTCATTTAAAGTTGTGCGATGCTCCCTGCTTTGTCCACTGCTTGCAGGAAGAGCAGCCCGTTGGAGCTAGCTGGTGGGGGCTTGGAACCAGGGTGGACCAGCAGCCCCCCATCAGCTCCCCGTTCCCTGTGCAGCAACCACCCAGCAGGCTATCAACTGCCAGCAGTTCAGCTTTCCCTCCCCCCACTGCCATGTGCTGCTCCTGCCCTCTGCCTTGGAGCTGCTCCTTGGCGCCTCCTGCTTGCTGTGCGGGGAATGGGGGCAGGGGAAGAGGGGAGCTAATTTCAGGGTGTCCTCCTCCCCCCCGCTCCTGCACCCCTCTTACCCCATTTCCATAGAGCAGCGGGGTGGGGGGGACACTATAGGGCTTAAGACGGAGGGAGCTTCCTGGCAGCAGCTTCTGTCTCAACTTGGTGATCTACTTAAAAAGGCAGTCTACTTAGAGTGGGGTCAGCATACTTAAAGGGGCAATGCGCGTCTCTCTCTGCCATGCTATCTCCCCTCCCTCCATTCGTGCTGCCTTGTAGAGTGTGAGGCTACATTAACAACAAAGGGTTAACCCTTGAGGGTTCAGCTGATTGGTAGTTCATCATTTAGCAGTCAGGCATTCCCTGGGAAATATCCCACCCTCCGACTTTGCCACCTCAACCAAGCTTCACAATCATCATCGCTGTGTACCAGTATTAAATTGTTCATTTAAAACTTATACTGTGTGTGTGTGAGTCTGCACGCGCGCTCTAACCCCCCCCCCCCCCCCCCCATTTACATTAATTCTTATGGGGAAATTAGATTTGCTTAACATCGTTTAGCTTGAAGTCACATTTTTCAGGAACATAACTACAACATTAAGCGAGGAGTTACTGTAGATCAAAGTGCTACAAGGAACTGTTAATGCACATTAAATGTTCATTTAGAGAAGCCCTTACTGTTACATCTTCAAATGCCTTGCAAGTGCTAAGTATTGTTTTAAAACATGGGGAGGAACCCTCCAAAATTTGGAGAACAAAATGGAAGAATAGGTGATGCTAACGTTATAAAGGTTTCCAAAGTCTAAATTTCTGGCAGAAATTACTGGATGAGGAAAAAAAATCAGGATTTTCATATACTTGCTCCCTCCCTCACCCACCCACCCAATTTGGAAAACCAAATTTCTACCTTTACACTCTCACCAAAAGACTTGTCCTTTTTTTCCCTTGCCAATAATAGAGTAAAGGTTAGAACACCCCCCCCCTTTTAAAATCTACTCCAGCTTTGTTGCTTTTCTAAATACTGTCTAAATATTGTTCAATAGAGTACTGAAAGGTATTAACAAGAACCAGTGATTAACTTTGTATTTCAAAAAGACCATTTTGAACAATTTAGTATTGTCATTCTCCAGAGAAGAGATCCACTAAGTAGCCTTTGCAAATGAGTATCCAGAGCTTGAATTTGCAGAAAAGCTGGCTTTTTTTTTTTTTTAAAACCTTTTTTATGTATCCTATCTAGGTGCCTGTAATCAAGATGATTGGATCAGTGCTGTCAGGCCTGTCATAGAGAAACGAATACAAAAGTAAATGTCAGGTGCTTTTTTTTTTTTTTTTTTTGTGAAGAACATACATGTATACCTTTTTACTGCAAAAGAACCAATTCCTAACTTTCTTTGGTTAAAAGTAGTATTCTTTTTTCTTGTTAGCTTTCTAAAAATAAACTACGGCCATCAGTTTTTTCTAACTACTTAACCCTCCTCCCCAAATCACAACTCCAAAACAACCTGGGCTAGAAACACAACTTGTTTTGTGTTCTCAGTTATGGAGGACAGTTACTAAAGTTTTATATTTTGAAAAGCAGTTAACTAATTGTCAAATTATATAAGCAGAAAGATTAACATTTAAGCTCAGGTGGGGAAAATAAACTCTGGCGCAGGTGCTTTAAAAGGTACTATTGGACTAATTGCCATATTTAGTGTTTGTAGTTCAGTGCAGTCATCTATGATGTGATTTTGTTTCACAATAAGAGTGAAACAATATCCACAACTTTAATGTGAAATATAAATATATATATTTACTTACAATTAAGGAAACCATAGAGGATTTTTGTTTGTTGATTTGGAGATGCTGTGCAAATGATTGTAATTTTGAAAACTATGTTCTCTTCTTTTAGATACAGTGAAGGGGAGATAAGATTTAATCTTATGGCCATTGTGTCTGACAGAAAAATGATATATGAGCAAAAGATAGCAGAACTACAGCAGCAACTTTCAGAGGTAGGATATGATATTTAAATAATGCAATTGTTCCATGCCACTGTCACTTTTTGCTTAGAAGGGTTATAAAAAATAACTTTTAGTTAGTATTTATTTTGCAACTAACCATTCCATTCCTGCCCCATAAAGGGGAAGGAAGGGGGAGAAAAGAAAAACGCCGGCAGTATTTTTACTCCACAAAGGGAGACATGCCAGAGACTATGAAATCTGCTATGGACTTCATGTTGTTGATTTTTAAATGGAAGATGCGCAGATAGTATTAATATACTAAGATAGAATTAGGTGTAGCATATTGCTAGCAAATAAGTGTAGCATATTTCTACTACAGTTCTTAAAAAACTTGAAATCTTAATTTAGGTAATAGCAGTATAAACACTGTACAGACCAGACTTTTTATAAAATTCTAACTTTGTGGCATTCATTTTACTTTCTTTAAGGAAGAGCCAATGGATACAGACCAGAGTGGTAACATGTTAAGTTCTATTCAGTCAGAAGTTGCAAAATATCAGATGTTAATTGAAGAAGAGAACCAAAAACTAAAAAGATACAAGGTACATGTTTTTCTTTTTGATTTTCATAGTAAAACTGTCAGGAAGATCGTAATGAAGAGCCAGCTTGATGTGAGGCCTGGAAAGGAGGCCAATCTCATGCTTCTGCACATCAGGGCTGGAGGAATTAAAAGGGTATTAGCAAGGCACTGCACTACATTATTCATATGCGTCAACATACTTCTCAGTTATTGGTTTGTTCACTCACACCTTTCTTTCTAGATACCTGGGAAACTGATATTTTTATCTACTCTTTTTATTTGGCTCATAGAATATCAGGGTTGAAAGGGACCTCAGGAGGTCATCTAGTCCAACCCCCTGCTCAAAACTGGACACACTACTCCAGATGAGGCCTCACCAATGTCGAATAGAGGGGAACGATCACGTTCCTCGATCTGCTGGCTATGCCCCTACTTATACATCCCAAAATGCCATTGGCCTTCTTGGCAACAAGGGCACACTGTTGACTCATATCCGGCTTCTTGTTCACTGTCACCCCAGGTCCTTTTCCGCGGAACTGCTGCCTAGCCATTCGGTCCCTAGTCTGTAGCGGTGCATTGGATTCTTCCGTCCTAACTGCAGGACCCTGCATTTATCCTTGTTGAACCTCATCAGATTTCTTTTGGCCCAATTCTCCAAGTTGTCTAGGTCCCTCTGTATCCTATCCCTACCTGCCACCATATCTACCACTCCTCCTAGTTTAGTATCATCCGTAAATTTGCTGAGAGTGCAATCCACACCATCCTCCAGATAATTTTGAAGATATTGAACAAAACCGGCCCCAGGGCTGACCCATGGGGCACTCCACTTGATACCGGCTGCCATCTAGACATGGAGCCATTGATCACTACCCGTTGAGCCCGACAATCTAGCCAGCTTTCTACCCACCTTATAGTGCATTCATCCAGCCCATACTTCTTTAACTTGCTGACAAGAATACTGTGGGAGACCGTGTCAAAAGCTTTGCTAAAGTCAAGAAACAATACATCCACTGCTTTCCCTTCATCCACAGAACCAGCAATCTCATCATAGAAGGCGACTAGATTAGTCAGGCATGACCTTCCCTTGGTGAATCCATGCTGACTGTTCCTGATCACTTTCCTCTCATGTAAGTGCTTCAGGATTGATTCCTTGAGGACCTGCTCCATGATTTTTCCGGGGACTGAGGTGAGGCTGACTGGCCTGTAGTTCCCAGGATCCTCCTTCTTCCCTTTTTTAAAGATGGGCACTACGTTAGCCTTTTTCCAGTCGTCCGGGACTTCCCCCGATCACCATGAGTTTTCAAAGATAATGGCCAATGGCTCTACAATCACAGCCTCCAACTTCTTTAGCTCTCTCGGATGCAACGCATCCGGCCCCATGAACTTGTGCTCGTCCAGCTTTTCTAAATAGACAGAAACCACTTCTTTCTCCACAGAGGGCTGGCCACCTACTTTTCATGCTGTGTTGCATAGCGCAGCAGTCTGGGAGCTGACCTTGTTTGTGAAGACAGAGGCAAAAAAAGCATTGAGTATATTAGCTTTTTCCACATCCTCTGTCACTAGGTTGCCTCCCTCATTCAGTGAGGTTGCCTCCCTCATTCATAATAACAATCACATTTTCTTATGCATATTCTCTAAAGCCTCCCCTATTCTGCCATCTCCTCCCATTCAAGTATGTGTATATATAAAAGTTCATCAAAAAGCTCTTGTAAATAGTGAAGTATAGAACTCTTGGAAAGAGACAGTTGCATGTGTCTCAAGAACTTATAACTATGGTCACCAATAATTCTGCTCTGTTGTGGCATTCTTTTACTTCTCAGAATTTGTTCTTTTTGCTATAGTGATTTTTTTAATTTAATTTTATTTTTGGTCATCCCTCTGAACTCCTTTTATAAGATTGATATTTCTAATGAACTTTTCCACCTTTCTTTGTTATAAGGGTATGCTTTAAATTAATGAACATTTGATACCCAGCTGATCAGATGTGTGTACTGGACTGGCAATGAACGACAGAAAAATGAAAGTACTTAGCTGTTTGCTGTTCTGTAACAGAACATCTCTGTGATCCCTGAATATGGCATTGAAACAGCTTTCGGTTTTTTGGTCTTTACATTCGGTACAGTTGTGAGATTGTACACTGTTTAGAAAGTAGCAGAGCATATTTTTATTCTTCGCTTTTTGAAGTCCAGCTCCTAGTTTTTGATAAATGGAATGAAGTGCAGAAGAAATTGGCATGTTTAACTGAGGTTCTGACTCATTATCTTAAATAAGGAATTAATCTGAATGCATTTAACTGTATTCATAGAAATGAAAAATGGGGAAGATTTGAGATACGTCTGCAGTGCAGTTAGACACCCACAGCAGATTTAAGATCAGACTGTTTTAGTTGGTGATGCAGATGTTTGGGATTGGGCTGCAGTCCGGTCTCTAGTATTTTGTAAGGTGAGAGGGCACCAGAGCCTAGGCCCAGGCCTGAAAATCTGCACCAGCAACTAAAACAGTCCCTTGAACCTGAGTCAGCTGGCACAGTCCAGCCATGTGCTTTTTGAAAAAGTTGCAGTGTAGATCTACCTTTTTTGATCAACATTTGGAGCTGGTCACCAGTGATTTCAGGGGATATAAAAGAAACAACCAATAGGCAACTTCAAAATTATTTGCTTTAGTTTCTCCGAAGTGATGGCCAGCTAGCTCCATTGTTTGTTTTTTATACCTACAGAATATATTCTGTGGTATGTTTAGAGAAAAAAGAGAATGAGTTAGTTAGGTAACCATATAGGATTTTTCCCATCTTTAATATCTATGAATATCTCTCTGCTCCTTGCAGGGTAGGATAGAAAATAAATTATTTTAAATATGCAGGTCACCCTCAAGGGAGATACTCCTAAAGCTTTTTACTAAAGTGTAAAATTTACAGTATACGGGATACACTAATTTCTTTTGGAGAAACTTATTTTACTAGTTCCCTGAAGATAGAATTTTTTTTATTGAAACCTTTGCCACCTTTAAGAACTTAAATTCTGTTTCTGTTCTGCAGATACAGGCCTTTGCTATATTACATGGTACTATGAGATGTATTAGGAGGATTTATGTCTGTAAAGCATCTTTCCTCTGTGATGTCAAAAATTGATAAATACTACTAATTACTTTTTGTATTGCAATTTTGTCTAAGTGAACCAGTCCTGGAGCAGAGCCCCATTGCGCTAGGGAGTGTACAAATACATAACAAAAAGACATTTCCTGTTCTAAAGAGCTTATAGTTGAAGTATAAAATGAGAGATGGGGAGCACAGTTAAACAGTATTTGTCAGCATGATAAGGAGGAGCTACAATATGCTGGCTGTCTAATCATTGTCAGGTTGAGTGTGGTTTTTTTGGTAGGTGGCATGGCAGATGAGTCTTACGGAGGGTTTATATTTATGTCATACAAACTTCGTGTAATGCATTGACTCGTCCGAAGTGCTCTGCACCTCACTATCTGAACTCGGTAACTGGCTCAAAAAGAGAATGTAACCTTAAGGGAACTCTTATAATGGGGGGGGGGGAGGGATCCCTTTTGTCTGACACATAGCAGTTCCATTAATGTCTGCAATTAATTTTCAGATTGAAAATATTAGAAGAAAACATAACTACCTGCCTTTCATCATGGAATTGTTAAAAACTTTAGCAGAACACCAACAGTTAATACCACTGGTAGAGAAGGTGAGCATTTCTTGTAGGACTTTTTTTAAAGAAGCAAGATATATTAATTCATGTATTTTGTATGTTTTCTACCTGAACAGAAATGTAGCTGCACTTCTAAAACTGGAATTCTTAAGTGGAAGAGGTTTATTTAGTTAAACTTGCTGTGTGCAGCTAAATGGCAAGTGTATATGGGGATTCCCCCCCACCTCAAGCCCTGTATTTTTAAGATGCAGCGTGCTTACCAAGATGGGGGTGCACACTCTGCTGAGCAAAAGCTCCAGAGAGTATCTTCCCTGATAACCCAAAGTCCCCTAATGCTTTCAAAAACGACTATATTAGTGAAGTAGAGGGCAAAAAGAATCACAGACTGCTGGCTGAAGTTGCATGAGGAAATCTTACTAAGGGCTAGTCTACACTAGAAATGCGTGCAGCTGCGTCACTGTAGCGCATCTGGTGAAGACACAGCTGATGGAAGAAAGCTCTCCCACTGGCATAATAAAACCATCTCCCCGAGGGCAGTAGCTGTATCAGCAGCAATGACCTAGTGCTGTCCACACTGGCACTTAGGTTGGTGTAACTTGCGTTGCTTAGTGGGTGGCTTATTCACACCTCTGAGAGACATACGATATACTCGGGTGTAGAGAAACCCTAAAACTTATCTCCCCAAGGGGAGCAGGGAAATCTAAAACTTATCCACACACAAGGTCTGTGCATCTTTTGTCTTATCAGATTATAGGACCCAGTCTATCCAGTAAACTCCCTACTTAATGTCTGCTCGCTTAACGTTGTTTCGATGTTACAACTCTGCTCCATTACAGAACATGCTCATTTAAAGTTGTGCAGTGCTCCACTGTAATGTCGTTTGGCCGCCTGCTTTGTCCATGATTGGCAGCCCCCTACCCTCAGCGCCTCCCGCTCGCTGGCAGACCCCGCACATCAGCGCCTTTCCCCCTGCTCTCCCCGCCTCCTGCCCGCGGCAATCAGCTGGTTTGTGGTGTTCAGGAGGGAGGGGAGAGGAGCGAGGACCTGGCACGCAGGACATGGCATGCCTCCTGAACACCGCAAACCAGCTGATTTCCGGAGGCAGGGGAGGGAGTGGAGAAGCTGCGTGCCACGTCCTTGCTGCTCCCCCCAGCCTCCTGAATGCCACAAGACTGCCGCAGGCAGGAGGTGGAGGGAGCAGGAGGAAGGCGCTGATCTGTGGGGTCTGCCGGCGGGTGGGAGGCGCTGGGGGGAGGTTGTAGGGGAGCTGATAAGGGAGCTGCCAGCCTGTTTAATACCTATATTAAATTGCTTGTTCAAAATGTATATAATGCCTTTTGTCTGGCAAAAAAAAAAAATTTCCCTGGAACCTAACCCCCCCACTATTTACTGTTAATTGTTATGGGGAAATTGAATTCGCTTAACATTGTTTCACTTAAAGTCACATTTTTCAGGAACAGAAGAGTTACTGTACTGTGTAAAACTGATTTTATCTATCTGTGAACACTAGATGGCAACCCATGTGTGGCTGTATTGCTGCACAGGGCCATCACGTTGTACATGTCTGCTTCTTTTGTTTCCTGACTTTATTGATTTGCTAACTTTTGCTGTTTCCTTTCTATGCTTCTTCCACTGATAGTTTTGATTTACTGTTAAACATGCTTTGATTTAAGCTTTAAATAAAGTCTGTAATGTTTCAGTTGTCTCCCTGTAAGATCATTAAACTGATAGGTTATTCAAACAGCTGACTTAATTGCGGTTTTTATCATGTTACTGGCTTGCATATCTGTCTCATGTGCAGTAAATATAACATGTATCCCTGATGTTAGATCCTTACATTAAATAAATAGCGATTTATTTAGCTTAACAAGCATCTCCATTTAACTGAACATTTTGGGGCTGGGGAGGGACATGGGGGGGACGGAGTTTAGAAGCCCAGTTGCTTGGGCAGATCACTGTTTTACCAGTTGACGTTAGGACAGCTGTTTTGAGGTGAAGGCATTTTGGTCTCTGCCACTTCCTAGTGTTTTGTCTAATGTTTTTACCATGTGAAATATAGACAGAAAAACTTTTAAGGCTCTTTAAGTAGTTGCCCTCACTTCTCTCTCTGTACAGGTGCAAACGTGAAGGAACTTCCTTACGGTTAATAGTTTAAATGTGACCCAGAGAAATTAAGCCAGCTTTGAATTTTCTTGGTTTGAATTAAACTATATATTTAACAGACTTGTGTTACCAACAGTATTGTATGGTTTTTGTATTAAATTACATATTATGAGTTTTTGTCTCACTACTGAACTTCCGGGGAGACTTGGTGACTTAGAGGATTCGTAACAGGACACACAGAATTTTACTTCAGGTCCTTTAGTTAGAGCCAAACCAGTTCAGTAGCAAGCAGCAGTCAGAACTAGGTGCATGCACACCTTTATACAAAGAACCACAGTTACTATATGGACAGGTGTGAATAGTCTTTCTCAATATCATTTTAGTCTTTAAAATCTGTATATGAAGGGAAGAGGTCAAGTAATGTGACATCAAGTTAAATGTTACCGGATGCTTGTAAGATTTAATGTGAAAACTACTTCAAACTTGAATGATTGAGATAAGTGAGAATTTCTTGATTGTATCTTTTTGGCATATTAGTGTGATCTGTGTCTAAAGAAAGTTTTAGTTTGATTTAGAGCTCCATATATACACATCAAGAGGAAAGTCACCCCTCAGAATTCTGTTGCTGATCTTAGTTTAGTGTGCAGCTACCACAGCAAATGATATGATGAATAACTAGATAAAATAGAAATCCCTCTTCATTTTCTAACGACAGATTTTTTTGCATCCTAAAGGAAATGATTGCCTGTCTGATCTTCTCACATAACTATTCAACACAATATTTTCTATTGCTAAAAACAAAATTTGCATATCAGTATTTTACAACATGGTGTTATGAAAATGATGTACCAGGCTGCAAGTTTGTTGCAAAACGGTTACGTCCATTTGTGTGGAACGTAGACATTTAACACGTGGAAAACTGAGCAAGAAATTTTATTTGCAGATAACCTCACCCTTAGTTTCTGTGTTTTTCTTCCTCCTGTGCTTCTTGATGATGAAGCAAAATATCGGTAAAAATATGTTTGTTGCTTCAGAGCTCGTCAACGGTCGGGTGACGAATAAACAGCATGAGCAGATGATCTCCAGAGTAATAAAAATCTTATTGTTGGATATCTCTCCTTAGAAACTTAAGACTAAACTGTTCTTAAGTAGTGTTGATTTTTCAGATTTTTCCACAAGGACTCAAAAGGTCTTTAACCTGTTTTCCATTATATAAGCGTATGCCCAGAGATGATACTAAGGTTTAGTAGCTGCATGTACGGCATTCGACAAGCATCCAAATTATGTTTAAAAGTGGCTTTTGTTTGACCACAATTGATATTTTACTGTCCGTTCCAGGAGGTAACGGACAGTCATGTATATTTTGAGTTGCAGACAAAAGTAGGCAGTATTCTCAACGTAGTATAACATGCTCTCTATTTTTACCTTTTAGGCAAAAGAAAAACAGACTGCCAAGAAAGCTCAGGAGGCTAAGTGAAGACAATTTTGGATGAAAAATGTATACAATAATGTGCTTCTGACCTTGTTTTCATGAAACAAGCCTACAAGACTTTTCCATAAACTTTAAATTTGTCCAGCGCACGTTTGGCAATTGTAACAGTTTTGTCTTGTATCGTATGTACGGGTCTATAAATCTCCTCCCCTTGCATCATGTGCATGTAGTACCTACTAAGTAATGTTTAGAGTCTCTTGATCAAATTTCCATTATTTAACGGTTGTATCTGATCAATTCCTCATAGCTTATTGGGAAGTAGAACCGCCATTGTTATAGATCTGAAAATGTGCAAATAATGTACCCATATATTTTTAATCTCTTCCTAATGAAAATATTTACACCTTATCCCATGTTAATGGACTTGGATTTCTAATGATGCAGAGAATGTCAGAATTTTAAAATAACAGTTGGGCTTTCTCTGTTCATCGCCATTAACAGTTGTTATAGTCTCTGACTCTTCACCAACTTCCCCCATGTCTTTGTTTTTATGAACTTTGACTAATTTTTTACAGAGTTGAAAAGTATGAATTTAGCTGTAAACCACTTGCAAAGACCAATGTGTAATTTCAAAAGATCTACATTGCTTTAGTAGAAAAGATAATAAATATTCCCATTTTTATTTTGGCAAACTTTCTTCAGGTGGTATTTTGTAGCCCTATCATTTGGTAATGTGACTGTTTTGGGTAGGATAGAACTTGAAATCTTGGCTTCTTGACCATATACATCAAACTTGCAACAAGGAAGTTCACAATTTGATTTCAGGAGATAATATTTCTGGAGATGTTTTATTCCACAGTTTTAGTTGTAAACCTTTAAACGTACACTTCGGTAGGTTTGTGGGGGTGTTTCTTGACCAGTAGGAGAGAGAGATTTGGGAGGTGACTTAACCATATAAGAGAACTAAATGCATGGGAAAACTTAAAATGCCAGAGTTTTAAAAACAAAATTTCAGCAATGACCTCAGTCCAGACCATGGGAAAACTAGCATTGCAATTACTCTTATTGATTTCACTAGCTCTGCTAGCGAAATGATAACACTGTTTTAAATCTCAAAGCGAGAGGGGAAGGTGTTTGTATTCTAACATATGGCGATGCATTGTTAAAGTGGTTTGATATTGCACAACATATTTACAGGTCTTCTACTCTATTTGACTACCTATACAGGATGGTTCCTGATAGTATAATCTGAACTGATTTTGCTCAGTCTGGTTTTGAATAAGTCAGACATGATTCTGCCACTAACTTAGGGAGAATTTCTCCCCCCCCACCCCCATTTCTTTTCCCCTTCAATCTGAAGTGTGTGTGTGTGTTTCATGAAATTGTCTTTTCTTTATTAATAGACTGTGCTTATTTTGAAACCTTCCTCATTTTTTGGAGGAAAACTGTGTTCAAAGCACATTGATTCTTCTTCGAGAGATGTCCCTGTGGGTGCTCCTCTTCAGGTCAAGGTGCGTCCCAGCACCTTCAATCAGAGATTTCTATGGCAGTACCCCTCTTGAGCTGTCAGTGTTTGAACAGCGCATGCGCAGCCTGGGCTCCTCAGTTCCTTCTCTACCATCCCCGGCTAGAGACTGAGTTTAGCAGTGCTCTTTGACATTAGCTAATTAGTTTGTTTCTCAGTTTAGTTAGATAGTTTCAGTCATTAGAGTTACTACTTAGATAAGTTACATTCACTGTTACATTTATTTCTTTACGAGGGGGAAAAAAAAACACCTCCACGCTTTCGGACATGCCTGGCTCCCTGGAATTCAAGAGATGCACCTCCTGTAAGGATGCCATGCCCATCTCGGACAGGCATTCACAGTGCATACGCTGTTTGGGGGAGTCTCATGTACCCCCAAAATGCGTCCACGGCAACAAATTGAAAGCACGGACCCGCAAGGACAGAGAGCTGAGACTTAAAATGCTGCTCCTGGAAAACTCCCTCAGACCTGCGTCTGACCCTGGTCAGCAAACCCCTGCGACACCCTCCAGAGGCAAAACAAAAGCAAAAAAAGCGGCCAGCTTCCTCTCCCCTCAAGAGCCATTCCTGGGGAAAAAGTTAAAACCAGCTTTCCTGTCTCCGCTAACTCTGGCTCCGTGGCTCAGCACCTTCCAAACGGCAGGCACCTCAGACCAACCATGAGTTGGCTGCCCCACTGCACGGTGCCGAGGCTCAGGGCTTTCAGTTGCCTGCCTCTTTCAGCTCTCCTTTGGCCACCTCTGTCAGTACAGTGCCGAGAGCTGCAACAGTGCTGACAGTACAAGCGGCAGCTGCAGCACCGTCCTTTGATCTTACGGAGCTGCTTTTGCAACTGCCGCTCTCAGCACCGAGCCTCCTGAGGTCTCCAGCTTCCCTTGCAGTGCCTACCTCAGGGGTTCCTACTCCACAGAGCCAGCTTGTGACCCCGGGACACCCTTCAGTGCGCCAGCAAATGCCCCAGCAGACTCTGTCTCCACCAGCTACACCGGCGTCGACTCCTGGTCAGTCAGCTCTACCTCGGTTTTTACAGCCAGAGCAATTAAGGGTGTCCCATGCTTCTGACTCTCCTCTTCTTGGCACCGGTCTATCACTGAGACCTTTAGCACCCTACCTTCAGTACTCCCCTACCACTTCAAGCCCCTCCAATGAAGTGTGGGAGGAAGAGGAATATGATGACCAGATATTTTCCTCTCAATACTCTCCCCAGATTCAGTTACCTATAACTGGGAGACGCATTACAGCACGATATCCATATCCTCAAGGCTATCCACACTGGTATGGCAATCCCTGGATGGGACCACCTATACCCCACCGGGGCAATGGCCACACTGGGGTCCATGGACCTACATCACACCACACTCAGGTCTTCTGCAGACTGCCCAGAGGAAAGCTGTCAGACCCTCCCCACTGCCTGCTTACACTGAAACGCAGATAAGAGCTGAAATGGTCGCCACCCCTACAGAGGACACTGCCCCACACACCTCTTCTATAGTGATAACACCACAAGATGCCATTTTCTCCCACCACCTCCCGCTACTGATGAGCTTGCTCACTTTCAAGAGTTGTTTCAGAGAGTAGCAGAAGAGCTCAAGATTACCCTGGAGGAGGTACCTGAAACACACCACAAGCTTACTGACCTCCTGCAAGCTACGACCTCCTCCAAAATAGCCCCACCAATTAATAGGGCCATTATGGAACCTGCTTAAAAACTATTTGGCAGACCCCCGCTACAATAACACCCACTAGCAAGATACTGGACCGCAAATATTTTGTCCCACCTAAGGGTGCTGAGTTTCTATTTACGAACCCCTCACCTAATTTGCTAATGATCGACGCGGCCAATCAGAAAAACAAATACCAACACTTCCGCTCCTCTCCTTCAGACAAAGATAACAAGAGACTGGACTCCTTTGGCCGCAAAGTGTATTCTTCTTCCACTTTGCAATTTAGAGTAGTGAACTATGCGGCGCTCTTAGCAAAATATGACCACAAAAATTATGCTAATGTAATGCAATTTATTGATGATGTGTCGGAGGATAAACGACAACAATTTAAAGCAGTGGTGTCCGAGGGCCAATTGATCTCCCACACAGCTCTTCAAGCCGCCCTCGATGCTGCAGACGCAGCAGCCAGATCCACAGCCGTCGTCATGCGGCGGGCCTCATGACTTGCTTCTTCCTCCTTTCCAAAGGAGATACAGAATACGGTCGAAGATTTCCCTTTTGATGGAGACAAGCTCTTCACCTCTACAACCAATGAGGTCCTTCACTCCATGAAGGACTCCCATGCCACACTCTGATCCTTAGGCATCTGAACACCTGCCTCAAAGAAGAGACAATGTAGATATCAGCCATACCAACTGCCGCGTTACCATACCTTTGTGCAGCATCCACCTTTTCAGACACTATGATACGCAACAACACCACCACCACAGGCCCAGGAACCAACAACGTCGCCCTCTGCAAACAACGGCGACCCACCCTCCTAACCCAAATAAACAAATTTGAAGTCTTGGTTGAGGGTATAGAAAACCTTGCTCCCTCTCCAGTGCTAACTCCAACCAGCCGTTTTTTTTGGACACCGTTTGCTGGCCAACTGGAAGACCATCACCACGGACAGATGGGTCCTGGAAATTATCAGATTGGGTTATGCCATCCCCTTCCTCTCCTTAACTCCCACCCACCCTCCAGCCCCATCCCTCTTCAGGGACCCCTCTCACGAACAATTGCTTTGTCAGGAGGTACAACATCTCATACATCTCAGAGCAATAGAGGATGTACCCCCTCAACACAGAGGGAAAAGGTTTTACTCCCACTACTTCATGACAGAAAAGAAAAACGGCGGTTGGCGCCCTATCCCCAATCTTCTTCGTTTGAACAAGTTCATCAAGGAACAGAAATTCCGGATGGTTACTCTCCCAATGATTCGGACGCTGGAGCAAGGAGATTGTTTGTTTGTTTTTCAACTCTCGACCTCCAAGATGCATGTTTCCATGTCTCTATCCACCCTGCTCATCGACGTTTCCTCAGGTTTGCTATGGGAGCTCAACACTACCAATACAGAGTCCTCACATTTATCCCCTCCGTTGCACCATGTATCTTCTCAATCTGCGAGCAGTTGTAATAGCACATCTCAGGAAAAAAGGAATCCTCATATTTCCTTTCCTGAACAATTGTCTCCTCAAGTCTCCTACTCGGTTAGAAGCAAACCACGCAACTCTTGCAACCCTTCACTGCTTCCGCACCTTGGGCCTGCAAATAAACAAAAACAAATCTACCTTACAACCTACCCGACAAATCGACTTCATCGGCACACACCTCGATTCCACGACAGATTCCACACAATGGGCATCCTTATTACCCAGATACGTGCCAGCACAGACTACAGTCCGAGTCTCCCTACAGTTCTTAAGACATATGGCTGCTTGCACATTTGTGGTCACACACGCTCACCTGTACATGCAATGCCTTCAGGGTTGGCTAGCCACAGTATACAAACCAAACAAGCACAGGGTAAACAGGTTACTAACTATGCTCCAGAAAGTCAAGGACTCACTTCTCTGGTACACCTCTCCCATCAATCTCTGCACCGGGATTCCCTTCTGACAAGATCCCCCTTCAATTACCATCACCATAGATGCATCCCTCACAGGATGGGAAGCACACATTGGCCACCTTACCACTCAGGGTCTCTAGGCCACTTCAGAAACCAAGCTTCACATAAATTTGCTAGAGCTCCAGGCCATACGCAATGCCTGCCTCCATTTCCTTCCCATCATCCAAAACGGCTGAATTCGAATCATGACCGACAACATCGCGTACTTGTTTTACGTCAACAGACTGGGAGAGGGGAGCCCAGTCACACTCCCTTTGCACAGAGGCGGTAAAACTTTGGAACTGGTGCCTTCAACACAATATCCATATCTCCACCTCATACCTGCTAGGTTCTCAGAATACCACCGCAGACGAGCTCAGCTGATTGTTCCCCATACAGCATGAGTGGGAACTCAACACCATTCTTTCCAACATTTTCCAGACCTGGGGCTACCCCAACTGGATCTATTTGCCACAGCAACAAACAAGAAATGCCTGACATTCTGCTCCAGAGCAGGCCTGAAGAAACACTCACGGGGAGATGCCTTTGTGCTCCCTTGGACCGAAACTCTCATGCGTTCTCACCAATGCCTCTATTGCACAGAGTAATTCAGAAGATACGAACAGACAGAGCCAACATCATTCTCATAGCCCCAGCGTGGCCCAGACAACCATGGTACCCCTTCATTCTGCATGTCAGTCAAGCCACCCATTCCCCTTCCCCCAATCAGCAACCTCCTATCATAATGCAGGAGACAACTATTTCACCCCAGCATACACCATCTTCACTTGAGGACCTAGCTGATCAATGGTTCTCTAATGCGGAGTTAACATGTTCGGACCAAGTGCACACTGTCTTGCTATGCAGCAGAACACACAACACGTGCACTACCTGCCTACATAAATGGAAACGGTTCACATCTTGGTGTGCTGACAAGCAGACCTCTCCAGTTTCTGCTTCACTCCCACTGATACTGGATTACCTGTTACACCTTAAAACATCGGCCTCTCTACGAGCTCACTCAAGGTCCACCTCACGGCAGTCGCCACCTTCCACCATAAGATTGACAACGTAACGGTCTGTGCCCATCCAGTCACCAAAAGGTTCCTGAAGGGTATCCAGATGTTCTACCCAGACGTGAAACCGCCTGCTTCACCTTGGGATTTACCCTAGTCCTCAAAGCCCTGATGAATACACCCTTTTGAACTGATTGCTACCTGCTCCCTTCTCCACCTATCCATGAAGACTGCCTTCCTCATAGCAATCATGACTGCCAGATGAGTAGGAGAAATGGGGGTGCTTATGGCGGACCCTCTGTGTACCACGTTCTTCCGCAATAGGGTCACGCTCCGCACGCATCCAAGGTTCTTCCCTAAGTTACTCTTCCTTTCACCTCAGTGAACCTATACACCTCCCAACATTTTTCCCAAACCTCACACTAACGCCTTTGAACCAACAGTGCACACTCTTGATGTTTGCAGAGCGTTATCCTTTTACCTTGATAAAACAAAACTGTTTAGGAAAACCCCCAGCCTTTTTGTGTCTACTACTCAGTACTCACAAGGAAATGTTCTCTACACACAAACTTTCCAAACGGATTGCTGACTGCATATGCCTTGGTTACTCACTCAGGCAAATACAGCCTCCTACATCAATTAGAACACACTCTACCAGAGCTGTCTCCACCTCCACAGCCTTTCTCTGTAATGTTCCATGGCCTGACATACGCAAGGCATCTATCTGGGTATCGAACCTTACCTTCGCCAGTCACTACGCTTTCATCCACACTGCAGCGTCTGACACCAGATTGGGTAGAGCTGTCTTGTCAACAGCTTTTGTCAAGGTTCCTTCCCCACTCTGAACTCTAGGGTACAGATGTGGGGACCTGCATGAAACACCCCCTAAGCTTATTCGTACCAGCTTTAGGTTAAAAACTTCCCCAAGGTACCTTGCCTTGTCCTTGAACCCTATGCTGCCACCACCAAGCGTGTTAAACAAAGAAGAGGGAAAGAGCTCACTTGGAGACTTCTTCCCCAAAAATATTCCCCCAAACCCTGCAGCCCCTTTCCTGGGGAAGGCTTGATAAAAATCCTCACCAATTTGTACAGGTGAACACAGACCCAAACCCTTGGATCTTAAGAACAATGAAAAAGCAATCAGGTTCTTAAAAAAACAATTTTAATTAAAGGAAAGGTAAAAGAATCACCTCTGTAAAAATCAGGATGGTAAATACCTTACAGGGTAATCAGATTCAAAACGTAGAGAATCCCTCTAGGCAAAACCTTAAGTTACAAAAAGACATAAAAACAGGAATATACATTCCATTCAGCACAGCTTATTTTACCAGCCATTAAACAAAAGGAAATCTAACGCATTTCTAGCTAGATTACTTACTTACTAACAGAAGTTCTGAGACTGCATTCCTGATCTGTTCCCGGCAAAAGCATCACACAGACAGACAGACCCTTTGTTTTCCCCCTGCTCCCGATTTGAAAGTATCTTGTCTCCTCATTGGTCACTTTGGTCAGATGATAGCGAGGTCATCTTAGCTTCTTAACCCTGTACAGGTGAAAGGGTTTTGCCTCTGGCCAGGAGGGATTTTATAGCACTGTGTAAAGAAAGGTGGTTACTCTTCCCTTTATTTTTATGACAGCCTTCTTGCCTCATCCGAAGTCCCAGCCATCCTAAGGGATACTGCTTTTCAGCCATTTTACATTTAAAACTGGTAAAAAAATTAGTTTTACATAACCTGCCTGTAGGCATACCTCCTTGGGCTGTAAGTTCTTCTGATTGTATATGCTTTGCAGGGCCGGGTCTGCCCTTTATTCAGGGAGATTCTTTAAGAAAATATAGGAAATCATGCCTTAACTGCTACTGCAATGCTACTGGTCTCTGTGCCTCACAACTCCCTGTACAAGCAATGTCAACAATGCACATGGGTCCATGGGTTCCATGATATTTTTTCCCCATCTTGGTGGTTCCTTTATTTCCATCCCTTTTTTGGATCCAAAGGTATTCTTATTAGCAGGGGCGGAAGTTAACACTGTACTCCCTGTAGCTGTTGATGTGGTATTTCTGCTACCTTAACCCATGGTGATGGGGGAGAAGGGAAATCTGTGTATGGATTTCACTAATTGCTTCGCTTCATCTGATGACGGGAAGATTCTGCTGCTGCCTGCTTCCCTCATACATGATACTGAAGATTTATACCATTCCATTCCACTTAAAAGTGAATGCTCTGTTGAAGTATAATAGCATTTTTTTCTCTCCTAGCAGTGAGGAAACCCAATTGAAATGTGGGAGGATGAGAGCTGGTGTCTCTCTGGGACATGGGAGCCAATTTAATATGTGTTCAATGTACAGATCAAGTAAGCAACCAGTGAGAACAAATGAGATGTCGAGAGTTCCCCTGGCTTCACTGACTCATTAGCATGTCCATTGTTTGGGATGGGGAAGAAAATTCTTTTCACAGTGACAAGCCTCTCTGGGATCCGGTTGTGTTTGGAGCTCTATTTCTGCAGGGGCCAAAGTCTTTTAAAAAATGGAAATAGGGTTTGTTTGTTTTTTTGTTGTTTTTTTTTTTTAAATGGCAGCCTAGGACTCAGACTGTACCAGACCATCCATACAAAACTTCATGATATTTCACTTTTATAGCTATATTTTGGCACTACACACAAGATCTCAGCTGGGAGAGTCTAGTAAACTTTTTTTTTGCCCCCCTTCTTTTTTTTTTGGATTGAGGGGAAGGGGGTTTGGGAAGGCTTTATTGAGGATTGGTGGGGGAGGGATTGACTAAGGAGTGGCAAAAGTTACTCTTGAAACTGGAAAAACATTACTGGGTGTTGTCAACCAGCACCTTTGTGTCCAAATCACTTTTAATTTTTCCTACTCTACCAAAAGTCTATCCCAATCCAACTCTTGCTTGTAGAGTTGCAGAAGGGGGAGAGGGTGTCAAGATCAAGCTTGTAACAGACTCAGTTGCAGCCTTACTGTATCACTCCATGATCAAATAACCAGGAACTGTGTCAACACTAACCTAACTTTTGTATGGGGAAAACCAATTCAATTAATGAAGAAGCTGAGCATTTTTTTAAGCTTAAGCCCATTGCCCTTTTATGTAGTGCTATATACACCTTTTCTCCTGAACAAAAGCCTGTTCTGACTTTTTTTCAAAGGTTATTGGGACCAATCAATAAAGTACTTTTCCTCAGTGTGGACCTTAGTTTTAATTGCAGTACAAATAAGCTGCCTGCTTCAAGCCAATTGGCCGTGGAAGTGAATCACTTTTCCAGAGAGCAAGAACACAACAGCCATTCTGCGTCAGACCAATGGTTCATCTAGCCACGTATCCTGTCTCTGATAGTGTCCAGAACCAGAGCTCCTGGGAGACTGTACACAACAGGACAATTTGGAGAGATCTACCCCAGTCTTTCCCTCCTGCTAGTCAGAGGTTTAGGGTCACCTGAAGCATGGAGTTACATCCCAGACTATGTTGCCTAATAGTCAATAATAGACCTATCCTTCATGAACTTATCTAGTTCTTTTCTGTACCTAGTATGTCCTTCGCAGCATCCCATGGCAATGAATTCCACAGGTTAATTGTGCATTGTGTATTTAAAAAACACAAAAACCCTTCTTTTTTGTATTAAATCTCTGCCTTATTAATTTCATTTGATGACCTGTGGTTTTTGTGTTGTGGGAAAAAATTGAAACTTTAAAAGCTGTATTATAAGCTGATAAAGCAAATGTGGCAAATTAGATTTTTCCTTCTTTAATTTAAAGGTGTGTTTTTCCTTCCTTCTGTATCTAGGGAGGTGATGGCATTACCATTCTGATTGTGAAACAAGTGGATTCATCCAGGAGCTGTGGTTTCTGCTGGCGTAAACAAATGAAAAATTGTTGTAGAAGGCCTTCCACAACCTGATGTATGTTGTCTATACTTAATATAAGCCTCATATGTTTAGTTTCTGTGAAGAATTCTGCCTGCTCTTGGTTTTTCCTGTCTCCATCAAAGAGAGCAGGCGTATGTTCAAAAATTCAGCTACTTGCTGAGAGGTGGTTGTAGTAA
Source organism: Caretta caretta (assembly GCF_965140235.1). Classification (NCBI taxonomy): domain Eukaryota; kingdom Metazoa; phylum Chordata; order Testudines; family Cheloniidae; genus Caretta; species Caretta caretta. The sequence continues at coordinate 61,722,817 of NC_134213.1, read as the reverse complement.
GCTCTCCTTGATCACACTGTTAGTGACTGTCACCACACTTAAAAGAGAAGATTTTCATATACCACGTCAAATTAGTCTGATTTCAGAGTAGCAGCCGTGTTAGTCTGTATCCGCAAAAAGAACAGGAGTACTTGTGGAACCTTAGAGACTAACCAATTTATTTGAACATAAGCTTTCGTGAGAAGTGAGCTGTAGCTCACGAAAGCTTATGCTCAAATTAGTCTGAGTAATTTAGACATAATTTAAAATGTTGTTTACAGAAATACATGAACTTAACTAAAAGTGAAAATAATTACCCTAAAACTTCAGTGAGACTAGATGGGTGCATGATGCATCCCTACAAACCTTACAGTATTTCACAGGAGGCTTGAGATCAGCATGAAGGCTGTCCCAGAACAAATCTATTAATACCATATTATAAAATGATGGTATCTTTTCTTCCCCAAGTGTTTGTTTACTTCCTTATTGCTAAGAAGTGCATTGACCTTTATAATGAATGTAAATGGAAAACATCATTCTAACTATACGTATACAATGATGGGGTCTAAATTAGCTGTTACCACTCAAGAAAGAGATCGTGGAGTCATTGTGGTTAGTTCTCTGAAATCATCCACTTAATCTGCAGTGGCAGTCAAAAAAACGAACAGAATGTTGTGAATCCTCAAGAAAGGGATAGATAATAAGACAGAAAATATCATATGGCTTCTATATAAATCCATGGTACGCCTACACCTTGAATACTGCATGCAGATGTGGTCGCCTTATCTCAAAAAAGATATATTGGAAAAGGTTCAGAAAAGGGCAACAAAAATTATTAGCGGTATAGAATGGCTTCCATATGAGGAGAGATTAATAAGACTGGGACTTTTCAGTTTGGAAAAGAGGCGACTAAGGGGGATATGATAGAGGTATATAAAATCATGAGTGGTATAGAGAAAGTAAATACGGAAGTGTTATTTACTCCTTCTCATAATACAAGAACAAGGAGCCACCAAATGAAATTAATAGGTAGCAGGTTTAAAACAAACACAAGAAAGTATTTTTTCACGCAACGCACTGTCAACCTCTGGAACTCCTTGCCATACTATAATGGGGTTCAAAAGGGAGCTAGATAAATTCATGGAAGATTGGTCCATCAATGGCTATTAGCCAGGATGGGCAGGAATGGTGTCCATGGCCTCTGTTTGCCAGAAGCTGGGATTGGGTGACAGGGCATGGATCACTTGATGATAACCTGTCTGTTCATTCCCTTTGGGGCACCTGCCATTGGCCACGGTCAGAGGACAGGATACTGGGCTTGATGGACTTTTGGTCTGACCTACTATGGCCATTCTTATGTAACAATAAATAATTTAACACAAGCTTCCCCAGAATGGAAACAAAGTATTAGATGAAAGTCCTGATTCAGACAGTGAGGGCATTAGCGGGGCAAGCAATTGTCTTCGCAAAGTAGATGAGATTTTAGAAAAGAAAAACTGGCAAACAAGTATAAAGCTAGTATTAAGTATGTTTAGAATAGATGTTTATATTAATCTACATGTGTTAAAAAACTGACTTCCCATTAGCAGTTGCTGAGTTCATATTACAACATCTTAAATCTCCAAATAAACTCTCATTGTCTATGCAGATAGATAAGAGATCTAGCTAAATATATTTTTCTAAGGTTTCAGAGTAATAGCTGTGCTAGTCTGTATCAGCAAAAATATCAAGGAGTCCTTGTGGCAGCTTAGAGACTAACAAATTTATTAGGGCATAAGCTTTCGTGGGCTAAAACCAATGCAATCAAGGTGGACATCGCCCATTTCCAACAGTTGACAAGAAAGTGTGAGTATCAGCAGAGGGAAAATTACTTTTTGTAGTGACCAAGAAACTGCAGAACTGGAATTAATTTGCAAACTGGAAACCATCAAATTAGGCCTGAATAAAGACTGGGAGTGGATGGGTCACTTCAAAAAGTAATTTTCCCTCTGTTCATGAAGTGGGTTTTAGCCCACAAAAGCTTATGCCCAAATAAATTTGTTAGTCTCTAAGGTGCCACAAGGACTCCTCGATATTTTTCTAAGGTTCATTGTAGCCTCTTCAATAACTGAGTATTACTGATAGAGTACTCAAACTCCTTTAATGTCCATACCTGTTCTAGTATGTATACACCAATTGCTGCATCAGCTACTTAAATGTATTAACCAATGTTATATATTCTAATTATGCAGTATACGTTGTGAAAATAGGATGTATAGTATATAGTGTGTATGGCCGCTTAGAGGCTGTTTCACAGGATACAATCAAAGACAAGGTCATTTCAGGGACTGAATGCTTAAAACCATTAATCACAGGTGTTTTTCTGTTACTAACATCTATTAGGTAATCTAATCTATTTTCCTGTCTGTATAGAATTCTTCTCTACAGCATGTTCTCTGATGCTCTGTCAAATCTAGTTTCAAATTACTCGATGGGTGGGGATTTTATATGTCGCTCTACTGTCAGAAAGTGTTTCCTTATATTTAGGTCCCATTTTAAGGTGAAATTCATAAAACCTCCTCCTTTAAAATCGTTCTTAAAAAAACCTACTATTTACAGGAATCTTTCCTTCCTTCCCTCCCACATTTCCTCACTCTCCATTTTCTAAAAGTTTGGTCCACGTCCTGTTTGGTTATTTGTCTTTTTGGGGGGAGAATAAAACGAACACCTTCAGGGCCTAATCCTGCAAACATATCTGCATTTGTGAACCCTTAATTCTTCTGCAGAGTTCTACTGAAGTCCATGAGATTATGCATGGGAGTAAAGAGCAGTGCATGTGGATCTATTTGCAGGCTCTTAGACTGCAAGCTCTTTTAAGCATTTTTCTGGTAGGTTAAAAACTTTAAGTACCACCGTGTTAATAATAATAATAATTTAATAATATAATATTCCTTTGTTTAATTTCTCCCCATTTGTCAAGGCTGATTCCCCACTCTGGCACTTCGAGTGCAGAGGGTGGGGGCCCGCAAGGATTCTACAAATTAATACTGGCCACTCCAGGCTGGTATTAAACTCCCAAGGTTACAGCTTTTCTCTGACCTTGTATGGGTAGATGCTGCCACCACCCAAGTGCAAAAAACCCCTTTAGACCAAGGAACGCACACTTGGGAATTACTCCTTGTGGGGTACCTGAAAGCCCCCCCCCCCGCACCCCCGGGGAAAAGCGGAGAAAGAAAACAAGGGAAATCAGCTGTTGCCACCAGCTAATTAAATAACATATGCACAAACCTCTTAGGACACCAGAAACCCAATCCAGTTCTTAAAGGTAAATTTTATTAAAAACAAAAAGAAAGAAAATAAATCTGGAACTTAGGCTATTGCTAGGTTTAAAAAGAGCAAATATAATAATTAAACATCAAGAATGGTTTTCTTGAGGTCTAGCATAAAGGTTACAAGCAAAGCAAAAGCAAATGGGGTTAGCACGGAGCTGTCCACAAGCCGTACAGAAATAAGAGATAAACCTAATCGTGTCTTTCTAGACATTTCCTGATCTACTTACATATCTGGGGTTTCAAATTGAGTAGTTTCTCGGTATGATCTGGTGATTTTTCATACCTGGTCTACAGCTTTTTACAGCATAGCTCCATCCCTGTCTCTGCTCTGTCCCCTCTCTCTGGAGAATAACAACAGAGAGACAAAACGGGAGTTTTTTCCCAATTTTAAAAAGTTCTAGCCTTCCCATTGGCTCTTTTGGTCAGGTGCCCACTCTCTTCCTTTTGCCTATGGGCTTTTTTTTAACCCTTTACAGGTAAAACAAGTAGAGAACAGCTACTAACAGGGATTTTATAGCTAACTGGTTGGCTGGGTGCCCATAAAAGGGAGCTACCCAACCCTCCGTCATTTATCACACCATTACTCCTAGTTATGGAGATAATACATATATATTTAAAAGGCATGATCTTTAGGCACTTCATTAAAATATCATTAAATATAAAAAAGCAATATCACCATAGAGTGAGTGCAGGGAAAAAACATAGGACATATTTACCTCAAACCCTCACGAGGTTTAATCTTCCATCCTTGATGTTTTGTAATGTTTTTTGACACCCCAAACTTTTTTTGTTTGGGTATATGCTAGAGGCACAGCTCTGCACTTAAGTACTTGTCAGAGAGACTCAGGTGGTGAACAAACTTTACAAGTGATGTACTCGGCTTCTTAAAAGCTCTGCCCTGCAACTGAAAATACAGCATTTCTTCCAAGATCTAATGACCTCTACATTCACTTCTACAGAGAGTTTTACCAGTTTTGTTTTAGTGCCATCTGGTGATTCCCAATAATATTACACTGTTTCAGTTTGTAAAACTTAGGTGTTTGTAATTTCTCGGTTTATGCAACGGAAAAACAATTTAAGGTAAAGATAAACAACTTCTAATTGTCAGGGAAACATTACAGTAACAGATGCTTATGGAGAATGGACAGTACTTTCCAATGCCTCCAACAGCCTTTGTCAATCTGGACACTAAAATGTTTTATGCTCTGGGATGGATCTTGAAGGGCTAAGCAACTTTAGCTCCCATTCCAATCAATATTCATATATGAATCCAGAGTCTTCTGTTCTAGAAGAATTAAAAATAACATGGCTGCTACTCTGAAAAAATAATACATATGCATGTATTGCTTCAGACTACAGAACTTTGCACAGGAGTCATCCCTTTGCAATCAGTGAGACTCTGTGTAAATAGCTAAAAGAAAAGGAGGACTTGTGGCACCTTAGAGACTAACCAATTTATTTGAGCATGAGCTTTCGTGAGCTACAGCTCACTTCATGAAGTGAGTTGTAGCTCACAAAAGCTCATGCTCAAATAGTGAGCTGTAGCTCACGAAAGCTCATGCTCAAATAAATTGGTTAGTCTCTAAGGTGCCACAAGTACTCCTTTTCTTTTTGCGAATACAGACTAACACGGCTGTTACTCTGAAACCTGTGTAAATAGCTAGCCGTCAACAACACTGAGAACCTAGTTACTCATTGAGTACAGTGCAAATGCCTTTGTTAGTTATTGGACCCTAGATTAACAGCTATGATTATTATTGTTAAAATTGCCTTGTTCCCATGCAGTCTTAACAATGTCAATGTGAAAAAGAATCCCAGAAGTGGTGTCAAATTTACAATGAGTTGAAATACATTGTGAACTTTGTGTAAATATCTGCAGCTGCTCTCTATTTGAGTTCAAAGGAATTAAAGGTGCCTTGTTGCACTAGATGCAACCTTTTACAGAAGCCATTGATACAGACTCCATAAGAAACTGGAATAATTCATGTTACTTAACAAAAAAAAATAGTTTTATTAAGGGTAAATAAAAACAACCAATGAACAATACAATTTTTATAGTGGTGGAGCAAAGAAGGGTAATATTAAAACCATGCTGAAGAAGTGGACTTAGGAGACTTGGGTTCATTTCCTGGCTCTTCCTGTGTGATCTTGGGCAGGTTAGTTAATCTCTTTGTGCCTCAGTTCCCCATCTGTAACATAGGGGTGATAAAACTTCTTTACCTTCTCTGTTTAGGTTGTAAGCTCTTTGGAGTAAGGTATGGCTCTTACTATGTGTTTGTGTGGTGCTTAGCACAATGAGAGCCCTGTCTTGGCTGGGGCTTCTTATAATGTATCACATAATTGCCAAATATTAATAAAACCAGCTGTAAAGAAAACGGTGAAGTTCTTCTATTAGTATATACTACTTTTATATACATCTGCAGGGGCTTTTAAATTGCAGTTGCTGGTAGGTAACGTGATCTTTAATCCACTTCAGCGGGAATGGAGCAATGTAAGGAGCTCTGAATATGCTGTCTGGCATTTATTTTATCTTTTGATGTCAAGAAATAGTTTATTTACAAAAATAGTGATAACACTGTGAAAGGCATGTATGCAGAATTACAATGTCTGGCTTGTGTCCTTTCAATAGACTCTGACACTGAAGCGGTGTTGTCTGTTATGTGCAATATCGAAAACTACTGCAATAAGCAATTCAACCATGGAGAGACCCTTCCCTTTATTAATAACATCCAGTGGAGCTTATTCTACTGAAGGTATTTTCCATGTCTACTGATGAAAATACAGTTATCTTGCCATGATAAGCAAGTGTTTTCCCCAATTTGTAGTTTTGGGGGCCTTTAATTACACTAGTTGAAGACAATGTTAATGTTCTGATTGATTTTTAACACACATTACTAACTGCTTGGGTGACATCTCAGACAGTAACATAGCACCTTCTGAAACTTTATCAGCACCAGATATTTACAGTTCAGTAAATGAAAAATAAAGTCATCTTAAGTAAATATTTTTCTTAATTTCTGCTAATGTTTAAACGAGTGAATATGAAACACCTGCAATACAAATAATTACCTGTGCTTTTAACTGCAGGGAGTGCTTTTTATTTGAAAGGGAATAATGACACTTTCTACATACACACATACATTTGGCTTGTTTCTCACACTAGATACCCAGTGAGGACCAAAGGATATTGTTTCCCCAACCAGTCAGATTCCCCTACCCTCTATAAGGATTTTACCTTAATGGGTAATGTTTAACTAGCTAAATGAATGAAAACAAGACCAAACCAACTATAAAATAGAACAGATTTAATATTCTCTATAGGGTTTATTAAACTATCTCACTATACACTATTGATTGCTGCTATTGATGCCAAAAGGTGAATAAAGATAGTAAGAAGCATATAGGTGTGTGTGGTATTAGGATAGTGGTATTCAAAGTGCCCTTGTAGTCTACCAATGCATAAGCTGGCTTGACATGTTTCTGTTAGAATGTGTCTCACTAATTTTAAATTCCATTTTAATAAAATAAATCACTGTTATGGCTTATGGAACATACCTTTCCACCAGAAAAAACAGTGTCCAATAGAAGTGCAAGCCCTGTGCCCTGAAGTCCTATAGATAGGCTAGGCAGAATTTGATTTTAGGGTGGTTTATTTTGTGTAATTTTGATGGATAATATCAATGATTATCTTTAAGCATTTTAATCAATTTAAACTTTCAGTTGCACAAAATTATGGGTTTTAAGCATTTTTTCCCAATGTTTATCTATTTAAATTTTCACAGTTGCAGGAAATTATGGGGGGCTCAGAAGATGAGGGGGCAGGTCAGAATTATTTAATAACCGCAGACTTGAAGATTCAAAAAGTTAATGCTTTATAACAGTTAAAACACAAACTCTCAACATCATGTCAACATTTTAGCCTTAAATCAAACTCAAGTTCTCAAGCAGAATTTTTATTTACTTTACCTATCTGTACATTTAGATTATTATTGATGGAAATATTTGTTCATTGGTTTGTGTGTGTATGGCAAAATCGATGTTTACCAATGTTTACTGATAAAAATATTATCCTTTCAAGCCTACCTATAGAGTAAGGAGCTTATTATTGACATGTGTTGGTGAACGGGGAGAAGAGCAGTCCAGACTGGCCTGAGAACTCCAGAGGGGGGCAGAGGCTCCATAGGGGAAGGAGCTCTTTACTGGCATCTGTTGGTAAGCAAGGGGAAGTGAGTGAATGGGCTAGTTTTTATCTGCATTTCAGTTCTCCAACAGTTTTGGGCGTTTTGGCTAAAATACAGTTAATTTTTTTGTGTTGGGGACCCATAAAATGCTATAGACCCTGGTGGGAAATGAAAGGACCAGAAACTACACCAGCTGTTGATTGTGTTGATTGTATGGAGAAGGATTCCATATGCCTGCAGAATGCGCCATAGGCTGATCCTGTGAATGCTATCAAAAGCAAAAGAGAGCTTTACTGGGCGAGAGGGAAAAGGGGTACAACAGAATAAACTTGGGAAAGTCAGAAATTAATAGATTAACAATGTCTATTATCCTACTCCCCTTTTCTCTCTCCCCCAGTAAAGCTCTCTCTGTGTTAAACTCCTGGACTCCGTGTTCGTGCAGGGCAAGTATAGGGTGATAAATATAGTTTCCTGGGTTTCTGGGGGAGGGCTTGAGATGGCATTGTTTAAGTTATCAGAAGGAATCCCTGGAAAACAGAACCTGGTCCTTTTTGCTGCCAACGACACCTACCAGAAGGGTTACTGAAGGATAAGAAAAATGACTTTGTTTTCTAACTCCCCACCTTTTTTTTTTTTAATGGCTCCCCTGGATTATTTGGGCTACTTCTCTCATCCCCTAGAAGCCTAAATATCCTTTCAGCAAAAGTCTGGGATTCAATAGTAATCTTAAACTCACTTTCTACTGTAAAAACTAAATTTGCAATACTGAACAATTCTTGTTTTAGTTTTTAACATTAGAAAGTGATTAAAAGTGACTGGAGATCCCCAAATTTTTTCTGAGAAAGCAGCTTGTCCTTTGGAAAAGTTTAAACATGTAACTTCTCCTTCAGCCTCTTTCTTTTCCTCCTGCCCCTATTAAATTTCATCTTCCCTATTAACTCCACCCACTTAATATAAGATGTTCTCAAAGGCAATAAGCTATCAGATGTACACTACCAAGAATCGGTACATGGGTGACATCAAAAAGTTCTAACTAGACAATCCAAATGTGTCATTATACATTTTTTTAGTGGTAGCAAGGCTCTGGTACTGGAGAGACCGGGGTCCTGGATAGTTCACCTCTGACTGACACTGTAGTAAGGAAAGTGGTCGTATTATGGGCCAGTGCTTAGCAAGGAACACTCTGACATCCTCTTAAATTAAACTTAATTCACATTCAAAAAAAAGTACTGCAACCAGGAGTAAGCAATGTAGCCATCTGGGATAGGAGGCATACACTTCCCCTTTTCTCTGACTTTCCCACCTCTCTTCTATCCTCCTACAGCTGTTCTCATACCTCAGATGTTAACCCAGTGGTGAAGAACAAATAGATAGATTGAAGGAGTCAGAAAGAAGAGTTTCATCATCTCAGGTTTGTGGTTTTACCTGCTGGACTGACTGCATAGGTTGTTCTGTCTGGGCAGCGTAGAGGAGAAGCAGTAGAAGTGCCTTAATCTCAGTCTATGGGAGTGAGCCAGACACCAATGGCCCATCAGAGGAACTCGCTAGAAACCATCCCTGCTGCTCCTGGCTCCTTCTTTCCACAGGCCAGGGAAAGAAGAATCCCTGCTTGTTCCCCTAAAAGGTGACTAGGGAAGACTACACCTGCCAAGCTCTGTGCCAAGTTCTGTGACATTTCATGCAACCTACTTAATGAGGTAACTTGTATAAAACCATGAACTTTATTTTAAAATAACTGTGTAGAGTTATTGTTGGTGGAAGGTGCTGGCTTGACAGCCATGGTAAATGGAGTCATTTGTATATACCCAGAGCTGCAGCAGTGCAAGCTTCCCACACATGGCCTTGCCAGCTATCTCAGTGGGGTAGTGGGTTTTCTCTAGGGCAGTGTTTCTCACCCAGTGGGCATTGAAAATTTTATTACAATCCAAAGTAAAGAAACCCTTGCTCTCTCTCCACCCCATGTGTTCTCCGACAATCTCTAAAAACACAAATTATATTGGCTTATCACTGATAACATTTTTTTTTACAGTTTTATAATAAATGTAGGAGGACCATGAACATTTTTTTCTTTACTTTGAACAATGGGTTGCTTGAAAAGGCTGGGAAACTCTGCTTTCGTGGTACCAGGAGTCGTTCCCTATCTATTATCCAGGCTTTTTCGGGTTTCTCCTCTGAGCCCGTCAAGTAGTCTGAAGTGTGGTGGTAGGTTTCTGATGTAAAAAATGGAACTGATTCCCTCTCCAAACCAATGTCATAGCAGGACTGCCACACATCCATTAACTAGGAGCAGCTTTGAATCCCTACAGAGCTGAGTGGGATTCCATCTAGTGACTTACAGAAGTAAGGTTGTATAGGAATGCCCTGAAGCATCCAGTTGCCCAATAAATCTTAAATAAAAATCCCTAGATATAGCCTGCATTCGTCTTAAAAGAAGCTTTTGCTTGCAAAGTCAAGCACTCAAAAGTTAGAATTAAGGTTACTTGAGCAGTTTTAATTCAGTCCCTCTGTGTATATGCATTATGATTCAGACTTTAATGACATTATCCTATATTATTTTGCCTTGAGTGGGTTGGCAGCATAGTTTGAACCCAGGCCCTTCAAATCCACAATATAGCTCACCTCCACTAAAGCTAATAGGTAACTGGTATGGTCCAGCCACTTAAGTGGGACTTGACACTTCTAGTGGGTCACTAGTGAACTTTTTGTGATACAGCAGTGGCAAGCTGGGTATCAAGATTCCTGGGTCTGAGAGCGGAGTTTAATCTAGTTATAACAGACAACATAGCCAAGCACTTGAGCAGGGCTGGCTCTACAGTTTTTGCTGCTGCAAGCAGTGAAAAAACTGCTGAAAGGAAGAAGCTGCCGCCAAGGCCGGCAAAGGGGAGAAGCTGCGGCCGAATTGCCACCGCGGCCGGAGGAACTTCCGCCCCTTTCTAACTGCTGCCCCAAGCACCTGCTTGGAACGCTGGTGCCTGGAGCCGGCCCTGCGCTTTAGAAGTAGTATAGTTGAGTGGATGAGACTGGGGTCTCTGACAATAGACACTTGGGTTCTGTTTCCAGGTATGAGTACAAGGCCTTGCTCAGTAATGAAGACTGTGAACTGCTGGTATGTTAACAGCAGTGTGTGAAAGAAGTGATCCTAGGTCTCATGGTTTTCTGGCTTACAGCCTAGAGTATTCTACCTCAGGCCAGATACTATATGGAAGCACATGTGTTTTTGGCAGTCTCTCTCTCTTTCCTTGCCCCATATTGTACTTTGTATGTGGGCAAGTGTGATAAAGACAAAATGCATTAAGGTTACCAAGATGTGACATTTCTTGGCTCTGGTGAAAGAGACAGCTGACTTGGGATGAGGTGGCGAAGACAATATAGGTATGATGGTGGGGGAAGTAAGGGAAGTCAGAAAGACTTGAGTAGGGGACAGGGAGAAAGTGATGGATGATTTCTAGGAGGGGGAGAAGATTGGGTGAACAGGCAGAATTGGGACTGAGGAAAAAGGCACCTACTTTCCTCCGTAAACAAGATATGGTCACTGAGTATTTAGTATTTGTGCTGTGGATGGCAAGCTAATCACAGTATAGGGTTTTTTTTCTTTTTTCCCCTTGGCAGGATGACCTTCCAAATAAATCCACAGAGATTTCTAGATAACTGTAGAGTCTTTTTGTTTCTGAATTTACATTTGCCTGAGGTTTTGTGCTACTTTAACTTTTTGCAATATTTTTTTCAAACAAAAATTGGACACGTTTTTGCAGAAAGTGAATAAAGTATCTGCACCATGAATTTGTAGTTCTTTTATTTAAAAGAATATTTGCAAATGCTGCTTTCCCTGGGATTCAGTCATCTCTCCTGTGGAAAATGGGACTCCTGTATATGCATCTTGGGCAGAACTGGAACCATACTCTTGCTTTGTATGACATTTTGTTTCAATAATTCCTCAAAATACACCACTTAGTAGAATTTGATGCATTTGTTCTGAACTACAGAACATCTTAGAACATCAGTTTTATTCCAACAGTATTTATTAGACAGGGCCTTTTACTTTGACACTTAAAATTTCATTCTTTAAACAGTCTTATGTAACAGAGCTCCTTTTCTGGAGGGTACTGTCATATGATTCTGAGATTTATAGTTTGTTTTCAATGGTGTTAATTTTCTCTATGTTTGTTACGCTTCCATTAAGTTTAAGATGTTGGATAATAAAAGGACTAAATGTCTTAGGATGCTTATGACCTAAGAGAGTTAGAAGGATAATGGAAGTATGTTGAGGAAGCGGCAATGGATGATGCTGTGCTATAAATTGTGATTAATTTATCATTGAACTTGATTCACATCTCGACTCATTGCAAACTACTAATTAGATATGAAATGTTTTCTCTCATCACAAATAGCACACAGAGTTCAAATGAAAATAACAGGTTCTATACAGTGAATAGTAGAGGGAACAGTAAGGGAATAGTTATTCCCTTAATCAAGTGGAGATCTTAAACTCTCCTGTAAACCATCTCCAGCGTTGTTATGAATTTGTTTCATAATGAGCATGAAATACATCAACTAAAATACTAGAGAATATCAATAAATCTGATCAGTCATGAAGACTGCATTTAAAGCAACAGGAAATATCAAAATAAACAAACAAGGGAAATTAGAAGAAAAGTATTTAATTAGAAATGCTGGAAATTGAATTAATATAGTTTTAATGCAAAAACTACCTTTTTCCGTTAACGCTTTTATGTTTGAATGGCAGTGTGCAGGATTGGTCCCAAGGAATGAAAAGTGAGAGGGGAGTGTATTTCTTCAACCTGAACTGTAAGTTTTCTGCCTGTATAAAACAAGCCTAATGTTCCGTGTGCATCTAATTTCTTTCAACAGTTATTGTATGTGTGGATATCTGTATATGTTTTAAGGGAATCCTCTAAAATGACTAATTTAATTAAATCCTTGCTATACTCAATCCTTGGAGGTTTAGATTTATATTGTGTGTGTAAAGCTACAGATCACTAACTTTAAGTAGCTACATGGTGCTTAAGTAGCAAATTCTGGTATGACTTTGGAAAAATGCTGAAGAAGTTTGGAATCAGTGTAGGTGTCTTTCTTTAGAATATATAGAGCCATAAGAGTGCATAACAATTAACAGCAGAGATCCAGATCCTCAGCTGATGTAAATTGGTGTAGCTCCATGAAAGTAAATGAAGGTATGCTGACTTACATCAGCTGAGGTCCTGGCCCAGAATCTCTCCCCTATTCAAGAGTTCACAGTCTCAGGACGCAATCAAGGAAATCTCTTAAGCACATGCTTAACTTGAAGCATGTGAATTATCCTGCTGAAGCCAAAGGGACTGGTCATATGTTTAAGTGGTTTGTGCTGCATATCACGGATCCACGGGTCCGGTGCTCTCTCGCACAGCTCTGGAACAGTCCCTAAGAGGACCCCTTCAGTGTGTTACCCCCTCTCCTTGGGGTCACTCTCTTTCACTGGGTAAGCCCCTTGGCTTCACCATCTCCTGGGACAGACCCTCTGAACCTTCAGCACTCCTTCTTCACTCCAAGTGCTCCCCTCAGTGAGTCCACTCAAATTGGCCACATGGGGAAGACTTGCACACCCAAGGGAGCAATGCACCCTTAGCTTCCTTAATCTGGAGTGACTCTCAGACCAGGTGGTAAAAAACAGAAGGGTTTATTAGATGTTCAGAACACAGAGTAAAAATCCTTGGTTGACATAGAGAGTTACAGCATAGTCCATCTGGGGGTCAGTCCTGAGCCCCAAACTCTCTTTCTTTCCCCAGCCCAGAAGAGTCCCGCTCCAGAAGTGTGTCCTGCATTCAGCAGCCCACACTATACAATCCTCTCTGCCCCTTTCCAGTCCTTTGTTCTTCTTTCTGAGCAAACCTCTCAGCACCTGGCTATCCACCTTAGTTCTTTGCTCTCCAGTGGTCAAAACTGGCTGGCTTCCTGCAGAAGGGGTCAGCAGTCCCTGGTCATGTTACCATGATGTCCATAGGTACCAGATGTCCATGCAATCAGAGTTGTCATTGCCTTCTGAGATTCTGCATGGGCATGGGGTCCAGACTCCAGACAGCCAGGCGACGATCACACCTGGATCTCTACAAAGAATAAACAACCTTTTCCCACCACCCAGTTAATCATGCAGTACATAGAGGAAACTGAGGCACACAATATTAATCCAAAATATTATGAAAAATTCCCACTTCATCATACTGCACCATAACCTAATAGTATGTATGAGTACACTATTACACAGAGCAAACTGGCTAATTGTTAAGCTTTGTGGAGTGGACGGAAACTGAGGGAGGATATTTGGCAACAGTTAACTTGGAGTTTATCTGAAGCAGGAGAGGCATGGGAGAAGGCCTGCAATAGAGTGTGGGAGAAGGAGACCAAAGAAGCAGTCAGGGGGAAAGCCTGGGCTAAGTCTAAGGAGCAGCAACTGTTTTCCCTTCCAAAAGATGCTCAGCAGTGCAGCCTCTTTGACGTCACTCTTTGACACTTAAAAGCATTTCTTCCAGAAAAGATGCTGCAAGATCAGAAATGCTGAGTGGCTGGAACTGTTATGCCTGTCCTTGAAGTGGGAGGAGAGACTTCCAGGACATTATTACTGTGTTTCATGAATCACTGTAAGCTATTTCTCTGCCTTCTGTTAATAGTTGGAAACCACAGAAAGCTATTCATGTTACTGTTTGGGTTACTTAACAGCTTCTGACAAACTAGGCTTACAAATTTACATAGGCTCAAGACACCAAACATGGTAATATCTCTAACCACCCAAAACAGAGCCAGGTACTCTTGTGCTGTCTTCATGAACAGCAGAAGATGGATGGTGTCATGTGTCTTGGAGGGTTAAGCAATGCTTGTTTTCCAGATGTCTATGAAAGTGCAACTACATTAATAGTTTATGGAAAACTGTGAAAACAAACTGTTTCAACAGTCAGCTTAAGGCCAGCAAAGAGCACTCAGATTGCCAAAACAAGCAGTACTCTAAACTGGACAGTGTAATCACCTAGACAACTCTGCTCTGCAGCTCTTGCACAGTGGACAAAATTGGCAAGTAAAGAAAACATGGCTATTCTAGTTTACAGCTATTTTTTTGGGTGATAAAAATTGATTGTTCTGGTCTAGTCCAACCAGGACTCATACAATAACTGTATTATACTAGCTATAAAAAAGTTCACCATATTGTTCCTCCCCAAATGAGGCTGAATATAATCAGACACGTAACAGAGTTAGCAAACTGACACTGTTTATTGAAGAAACATTTTCAGATTATCTGGCTGCCTAGACTCTATTTTGTGAATTCTGGTGAGATAGATTCTCATATACATTTGTATGCATGGTTAATAGATCTTATACATACACATGACTGCAAAGTCCTTGTAGCAGGTTTCTAGCAGTACAAGATTTGTGCAATTGTATAACAGTGGTAGCAAGTGACACAAATGGTCATCTTTCTTATACACAGCAGTATAATAGTAGAGAATCTTTTTGTGTGCATAAGCATGTAACTTGTATAAAAAGAAAAAAGCAATGCCTCCCCCATTTGATGCAGTATTGCTAACCACTCATATTCAAAAGTCCCGAGTCAGACCCTTAAAAATAATGAGATTTGTAAGCTAAATAATATAATGGAGTTCTTTTTGCTTGCCTTCTGATTTTTGAGCCTTTAGGTTGCATGCAATTCATGTGTTCAAGCTGCTCTTAGTAAACATGAGGGCTAGAATTTTTTTAACAAAAGCTGAAATTTTCACATAATCATGCGACTCCAGTACATAATTTAAGAAAAACACCAAATATTGTGAGAAATATGAGAGTTAGTACTTTCACACACATTCACATACTTGCTTATCTTTAAACTCTTCTTAAGACTTAATGGGACTGGTCATGGGAGAAAAGTTAAGCCTTTGTGTTTCCAAGAGTGGGGCCTAGGTGTGCGAATAGTAGCTCCATCAATTTCATTCTGTTCTTTCCTTAATGAATCACTGGAAGCTGTTGGTTTGGTATCTTGTCTGATGGCAGAATCCACACTGTACTAGGTGTTTTCAGATGTTCAAGAAGGGGCAGTCCCTGCCTCGAGGAGCTCATAGTCTAAGGAAGATCTGAGCTGGCTACAGGGGTTTGTTTTGTTTGATAATCTGATGCAGGTATTCTGGTATAGTTGCAAAGAGGGCAGATAAAAGGAACGGGGAAGAAAAAAGGAGACATGTACAGTATTAATAATATGTTCCACTCCTATAACACCTTCTATAGTGAGCTATAGCTGCATATAGATAGATAGATAGAAATTGTGTTTGTCAATGGGGATCAAACCCAGAATCTCCAGTGCAACCCTCTATTACTTGAGTCCTTTAGTTCTTAGTAAATGGCAATCCTCCTACCTTTGCTGGGCCAGCTGGTAAAGTTGGATATGATCACCCAACACCCAAAGAGCTTCATGAATTAGGGGTGTTGATTTATTGTTCTTAGAGGCCCCAGTTCATATCAGCCCCATTTTGTTAGATTTTGTATATAGACACAGTGAGAGACAGTCGTGAGTTGAAGAGCTTACAAATGAAATAGACAAAACAGAAAAAGAAGGTGAGGAAAAGGAAGGCACAAAGTGGAGTATTATCCCCACCTTGCAAATGGAGAAGTTGAGCCAAAGGCAGGTTATGTGACTTGCTCAAGGTTACACTGGGAGTCTGTGTCACAATCAAGAATAGAACCTACCTATTCTGACTCTCAGGCCTGTGTCCTAACAATAAGTCCAGGTCTCTGGTAAGAATATTTCAATTATAGCAATTAAGATTTTCAATATTCTAACTGTGTACAATTTAAATACCTTATTCTCGGTACAGTACTTGAAAATTGAAAATCAGAAATGCGTTTTTCTGGATCTTTGAGGAAGCTTAGTTGTGAATCCAAACTTGTGGGGCACTCTCACCCCTTCTAATGATCAACCATTGAAACCATTGAATGACTACTCATTCTTCTGCTAGAACAGGGTATCAGGAGAGCAAAGAAAGCAATGAATCCTGTTTCTCAGTGATGTGGGCAGTAAATATGGTTGCCAATCCTCAAGGATTGTCCTGGAGTCTCAGGAATTAAAGATTAATCTTTAATTAAAGATTATGTCGTGATGAAACCCCCCAGAAATTCATCCAGCCAGAATTGGCGACCCTAACAGTAAATGGGAAGAATCACTTCTGGCCCTTAAGGCTCAGGTGCAATTTCAATTAACATTAATGACTCAATTATACACATTTTTTATGGAGACATATGGTTTTCAACAAAGATATGAATGATAATATGGTTCTGATCCTCTAGAATATGAATGTGTCAGGACAAAATAAAAAACGAATGCAATTCATTTGCTCAATGAAACACGAACAAAACGTTTTGTGTCTGATATCAAAAACTTTTGGATTGAGCCAGAATATGAACTTCTGTTGACCACTAAACATCTGGGTATTTAATTTCCTTTTCTACCTGTCCATTCACATCTACAACATGTGCCTGAAGGTACAGAAGAGTATGCAAAGCCATGGCAAATTATGTTTCAGTGTAAACATGCAGTTTCATAACCAGGACTAATGTAATAACTTTTTACTCACCATATGGTCTATTGTGTACACAGATATAATATACAGCAAATAAAGTAGGAGCTAAGCTTTATAAGTCAGAAGTGCTGTAAAATGTTAATGACTGTGCTAATGCAAAAGGGAGCAGGGATCATGATATGCTTCAGTGTCTATTTTAGATAGTCCAAGTTTACAGTTTTCCAGACTTGGCAAATATTTTTCTCAAACTACACAGTGAAAACAGTGATATAAAACTACTCTTTCACCAACACCAAACCAAAGACCTTGTTCTTATTCTGACATAAAGACCGTGTTTTACCAATTCAAAACCCTCCATATTCTTGCACTTTCAAATGGGGGCAAAGTCTAATCTGTGAAGTCTGAGCCAAACAAATATAAATGGTAGGAGAATAGGACAGCAGGCCAGATCCACCAGCAATTCCACAAATATCAAACGGGGCAGATGTGGGCTCACAGATTTTAAAGAACAGGGACATTGAACAGTTATGGGTTTACTATGTTCCAAAGGGCTAGTTGAGAGACTTGAATCTCAAGCAGCTATTGTGGGAGCTGAAGTGAATACCAGATAGATACTTGTGGTATTTTGCCTGTTGCTGCTTATCCTTTTCTTGTTAATGGAAATGCCCGTTAATGGTGTCACATCACGATTTTGGTCAGTGTTGTTGCAGCACTCTCAGAACTAGTTCTTGTAGTGATGTTAAAATTGTTTTCTTTCCCACTGCTTGGTAGGTGCCTGATCCTGCAAACGCTTATGAATGTGGCTTTACTCACACGGGGATTCCCTTTGAAATCACTGAATGTACATCTACACTGCAGCTTGGAGCATTGTCTCCCAGCTCGGGTAGATAGGCATGTGCTAGCTCTGCTTGAGCTTGTGTGCTAAGAATAGCGGTATGCGTGTTGTGGCATGGGCTAGCCACCTGACTACAAGCCTGCCTGACACCTGAGTCCAAACTCAGGTGTTCAGAATCATAGAATCATAGAATATCAGGGTTGGAAGGGACCCCAGAAGGTCATCTAGTCCAACCCCCTGCTCAAAGCAGGACCAATTCCCAGTTAAATCATCCCAGCCAGGGCTTTGTCAAGCCTGACCTTAAAAACCTCTAAGGAAGGAGATTCCACCACCTCCCTAGGTAACGCATTCCAGTGTTTCACCACCCTCTTAGTGAAAAAGTTTTTCCTAATATCCAATCTAAACCTCCCCCACTGCAACTTGAGACCATTACGCCTCGTTCTGTCATCTGCTACCATTGAGAACAGTCTAGAGCCATCCTCTTTGGAACCCCCTTTCAGGTAGTTGAAAGCAGCTATCAAATCCCCCCTCATTCTTCTCTTCTGCAGGCTAAACAATCCCAGTTCCCTCAGCCTCTCCTCATAAGTCATGTGTTCCAGACCCCTAATCATTTTTGTTGCCCTTCGCTGGACTCTCTCCAATTTATCCACATCCTTCTTGAAGTGTGGGGCCCAAAACTGGACACAGTACTCCAGATGAGGCCTCACCAATGTTGAATAGAGGGGAACGATCACGTCCCTCGATCTGCTGGCTATGCCCCTACTTATACATCCCAAAATGCCATTGGCCTTCTTGGCAACAAGGGCACACTACTGACTCATATCCAGCTTCTCGTCCAGACTGTGCCACAGTGTCCACACTGCTATTTTTAGCATGCTAGCTCTACTTGAGCTAGCTGGTGCCTTTCTACCTGGGCTGGGAGGCATGCTCCCAGTTGCAGTGTAGCCATACCCTGAGTTCCCCACATGAGGAATCCTACTGAAATCAATGTGAATCCTCCACTGAGTAAAGTTACTCATGTGTGTAGGAATGGGGGCTATAGATATAAACCAAATATTTGGGCAAGGGGTACCCATGAGCAATTAGTTGCTGCACTTCTAGCTTCTCCGCAGTTATGAGTCCCTGATGAGTAATTGCAGCTAAGGAGTAATAATAAAGTCTGGTATTATGTAAACCCAAACTGGGTACATAAACTTGAATTTAGAAGGTTCTATGGGAGTTTTGAATTAAAAATGCAGTGTTTTAGTTTAGACTGGGCCTTAGTCCATAGTGTTCTTTCTCCATTGTTAATCACTGTGCTTTTACATATTTACAAACCTGGTAAGGAGTTCAGTGCTTAACATTACCACTTCTTTTTCCTAAACCACATGCTGAGCTCTTAAAATAAAGAAGTCCTGAATGTAATGTTCCTGTTCTTCATTTTTACCTAATCTTACCTCCCCTCCCTTGTTTTGTCTCCTTGTCTGATTTTCTTTTCAAAGTGTAGTTATGTGATGTGTATGTTTCAATGATTCACAATAAGAGAAACATGGAGAAAAATGGAAAATGTAGTGATATTTATAGATGAAGCAGCTGGTCATGTATTTGTTGGCTTTCCAAGCATCAGTGATATACTGGCAGGCATCTGGAGAGGGGAGCTTGTAATGGGAATGGGACTCTCCTCTGAGCTAGCCAAATAGGGGAGACCAGGCTCATTCCTCTACCTCCACTCACTTCCAGAGATTGTGTCTTCAGACCAGCCAGTCCTAAATTCCTGGAACCCAGAGCTCATAATAAGGGCCCTTCTGAAGCTGCACACTTGGCACATTTTTTGCACTGGCCTGTAAATATGCTTTTACCACTAACTAGAAAAGCAGTGCATTTAGAATAATTGCTCCAGCTAGCCATGGGGGGCCAGTGACTCAGCTGTTGGGGAAGGCTACCCCCCTGACCCTCCCTTTCTGCCCCACTCCCCTGCAGGAGCCCAGAGCACCCCCACCATGGCCCCCAGTGCCAGGCGGCCAGGCGACATGCCCGAGTGCCCCCAGCCCCAGTGCACTGGGTGGCTGGGAGGTGCGGCCACAGTGCTCCCAGCCCTAGTGTGCTGGGTGGCATGGCTGCAGCACCCCCAGTCCTGGTACGCTGGGTGGCTGCCCCCAGCCCTGGTTTGCCAGGCAGCCAGCCTCAGAGCACCGAGTGGCCGGGCGGCATGGCTGCAGCGTCCCCAGCCCTGGAGCACTGGGCGGGTAGCACGGTCCACGCACCGGGTGGCTAGTGCGGCCTCAGCACCAGCTGCCCTGAGTTTCTGTGGGAGACAGGCAGGCCAGCCACCTCCAGTCCCAGCCAGCCTGGCCAAGGCAGAGTGCCAGGAACTTCAGGAGGGGGGCTGGAGGTGGAGCCATGCCAGGCTGTTTGGGGAGGCACAGCCTTCCCCTGCCTATGATACTCGCTGCCCATGCAGCTAGCTCAATTAGCCATAAAACAACTAGTTTTATGATAAATAGCTTGTTGGTGGGATTTTCTAAGACGCTTGGACACTTTTGAAACTTCATCTGTCAACCATTTAACATAACTCTAGGCTGCCCTTCATGCCATTAGCAGACAATGAGACTTTTGTGCTCCTAAATAATTTTAGGTGCTTTTGTGAAAATGCCACCCTAGAATCCATGAACCACGGCCACGTATTCAAAAAGTTGGGATGCCACGTATTCAAAAAGTTATTTTCAATCCACTATACTACTGGCTGAGCTTATCCTTTGTGTTAACAGCAGCCAGTGGAAGCCGTTTGCATTGTACAATGCATTGGTTTGGTCCTACAAAATCCAGGAACTAAGCTATGTTCTTGATTGCCATCTATTGGCACTTTATCTATTAACTATTTATAGATACACATATAAAGCACCCCTGTAATGCTTTGGAACTTCTCTACACTACACCCAAGCCTGCCAATGGTGGTGGGGGGCAATTGCCCAGGGGCCCAGGCTATTTAAAAGGGCCTAGGAGCCACTGGCTGCCGCCGCTGGCAGCACAGCAGAGCTAAAGCACGCTTCCTGCACGCCGTTGGCCGCTTCTGGAAGTGACTGGCACACTGCACATCCCTGTGGCCCTTGGGGAGGGGATCTCTGCGTGCTGCCCCTGCCCCGAGCCCAACTCCGCAGCTCCCATTGGCTGGGAACTGCGGCCAATGGGAGCTGTGGGGGCAGAGCCTGCGGGCAGTGGCGCATCCGGAGACACCCTGGGCCCCCGCCTAGGAGCTGCTGCCAGAAGGGTGTGCTGGTTGCTTTTGGGAGCAGCCCAAGGTAAGCGCCAACCCCCTGACCTCTTCCTGCATCCCAACACCCTGCCCAGCCTAGAGCCTGCACCCTGCACCCAAACTGCCTCCCAGAGCCTGCACCCCCTTCTGCACCCAAACTGCCTCCCAGAGCCTGCACCCCAACCCCCTGCCCCAGCCTGGTGAAAGTGAGTGAGGGTGGGGGAGGATGGAGTGAGCAGGGAGTGGGGCCTCAGAGGAGGGGTGGGACGGGACATGGTCTCAGGGAAGGGATGGGGCAAGGGTCTTTGAGTTTGCATGATTAGACAGTTGGCAACCCTACCTGGTAGGTATGTGGAAGCCCTAACCATGCCAGAAAAGCGTGTCCAGCAGCGCAGCCGGCAGCTCGCTAGGCACTAGCCAACGCAGGCGCAGCACCGTCCAAATGTCAGGTGGACCGCATCCGCGTGGGTGTGGCTTGTGCGTGCGTGCATGCGTGGGGGCCCATTGATTATTCTGCCCTGGGCCCGGAATTACTGTCGGCAGACCTGACTACACCCAGTGTGGTGGGGGATATCAGGTAGATATGACCAAACTGTGTTTATAACCGTGTTAAAGGGGCCATGCTACAGTCATGATTTTTTTTTTCAGGGTTCTATCTATGCAGGCAAAAAACCTTTTTATAACACTTTGGGAGCAAAGCCATTGTAAATGAGTCCCCAGCAAAGTCGTATTTGTCGTGTAGATAGACCTTAAACACACTGAAAGAAGCACCTTCCGCAAATTTCAGTGGATAGCAAATTAATCACAAGTTTCTAAAAACTGAAATTGAATCAATTAGAGTGAAATCTTGAATGCACTTCATTTTTGTAATGGCTTATCCACGTAAGTGTGTGCTCAAGTCAATTCTTTTACATTCTGAATTATCTATTTTATTTGCATCTTCTCTCTCTTTCAGTAAGTCCTAGGTTGTAACTAATTATTAAAGGTCAGTTAACTTTGTAGTTTTTAAAAGGGACTGAATTGTTGACAGGAAGGACTGAAATAGTTATCAAAATCTACCATTTGCCTCAAGACTGTATGCAACTCATCACTTCCAGAAGCATTCCACAATTGTACAGTGTATATTCTGTGTTTAATGGATTATATGTTTGGCATGTGAGTAGTCATTTAACATTTTATGTTCTTTAGTAATTATGTTGCCATGCTTGCATAGATGTAGCCTAGAAAGAAGCTTGTCTAAAATGATGCCAGCAACCAAGATATACTGTAAATAATGTAAATTTAAAAAACCCTGCATATACTTAAAAGGTCTTCAGTAGCAATATAGCTCAAAATCCCAAATTGCAAATTCTGCTGTTTGATCTGTCCTGAGTTCCCGGGCATCTTTTTTTTTATTTTATTTTTCCTTTGCAAAAGCCTGAGTGGATATTGCTGCCACGCTAAGATCTCTAGGTACCCATCTCCCCAGTAAACATCCAGATCAGGATTTTGTCAGTCGCGGCATCCAAGATGGCAACACTCACCATGCACTAGGCATGCAAATTCAGAATAAATTTGAAGCGCTCTCTGTTTCTTTAACTGATATTTGCTCAACTGGAAATAGTGAGGAACCCTTTCCCCCACACACCAGAGATATTGAAGATGTATTTATTTTGTGTAATCTCAGAACCCAATATCTGGCATGGCCTGCTGCCTCCTAGCCCATGGGGTTACTGGAATTGTGCCTAGCTTCTCACACCTGATGTAGAGTATCCTAAATCTTTGGTGGGTTCTAAACTGGTGTTTGAACCAGTGGGAATTGATTTGTAAAATTTCACCACTGCTTGGGAGATACATCTTCGACTTGAGTTTGTGCAAGGTTGCATACACACAAACCTGTCTATCCTAATTGACGCTTAAGCCCCTTTTAATATTAAAATTGGCTTCTTCACCAGTTCTGTAGTGAGATACAAGTCAGAAAATGAGTGGCAATTACTAAGTTAGTTTTAAAAGAGAAAAATCCATGCTAATTTATTCAACTCTGCTTTTAAAAACAACAAGCTATTGTACTTAAAAGCTTCTGTTCTATTTTGGGAAATTCTATCCCATGATATTTACTTTTTTGAAATGAATAGTTACACAGAATAACTTTCTGCATATACAGAAAATTCATTGTTTAGTTGACTTGTACTGAAAATAGAGAGATCTATCAAACATGTCAACATTTTAATGGTATTTATGAGTTTTCTGTTCTCTTTACACTGTGCTTATTGTGGGCCCTTCTGACTTTCAGATTTATTTCATTTCAGGAGGGAAACACTGTGGTGGACTAATTTTGTCTAAATAATGAACCCATGTTCAATATTTCAATTGAAAGTACCACTAACCCATGTTTGGATAAGTTTCGAGTTTTTATTTTTAATCTAAATAGATACATTCAGAAGGAATCCTTGGAATCTTAGTAATGTCACTTTTGAGTTCATGGAAGAGAAGGGAAAAAATTGCACAAGGGCTAATACAGAGCCCTCAACTGCTGTAAGCTGTCTTAGCACCATTGCCATAATGACGCAACATCATTTTACTCCTCCTGAGGATCTGACCCTTTTTTATGTCATTGTCAGGATTTTCTGCAGTGAGCAAATTCATGAGCAGAAAATAATAGCGTACAAAATGTACCAGTAAACTTATCAGTTTTATCTCATCACTACTTCACTGGATGAACTGGTTCAAACTGGTGACTAGGAGAAGCAGTTCTTGCATCTCGTTCCTATCTATGTGTACACACAGTCATGAAGGCCATGTCATAAATTGTATTTTTCATGCACTTTTGACAGTCTTATCTACCTTCTGCCCCAATCACTGTCCTGTGTGATTTACACAAACATTCCCACCTTCTGAGGAGAGTCAAACAGACATCACCCCCACTCCTCTCATTCCATTGCTTGTCTGAAAGCCCAGGACATATTCTAGGTCAGCGGCGGGCAAACTTTTTGGCCTGAGGACCACACTGGTTTCTGAAATTGTATGGAGGGCTGGTTAGGGGAGGCTGTGCCTCCCCAAACAGCCAGGCGTGGCCCCACCCCCTATCCGCCCCCCACCCCTCCGCTTCTTGCCCGCTGACTGCCCCCCCAGGACTCCTGCCCCATCCAACCCCCCCCCCTTTCTTGTCCCCTGACGGCCCCCCCGGGACCCCTGCCCCATTCAACCACCCCCTCTCCCTGACCGCCCCGGACCCCCCACCCCTGACTGCCCCCCACTACCCCGTCCAACTCCCCTCTCCTTCCTGACTGACCCCCCAGAACCCCTGCCCCCATTTAACCCCCCCGTTCCTCTGACCGCCCCGACACCTATCCACACCCCTGCCCCCTGACCACCACCCCAAACTCCTCTGCCCTCTATCCAACCCCCCCCTACTCCCTGCCCCCTTAACGTGCTGCCTGGAGTACCGCCCAGAGCACCAGGACAGACAGCCGTGTTGGCCGGCTGGAGCCAGCCACGCCACCGCGCAGCACAGAGCACCGGGTCAGGCCATTGCCCAGAGCATTGTGCCGGCAGCGCAGGGAGCTGAGGCTGCGGGGGAGGGGGAACAGCGGGGGAGGGGCCAGGGCTAGCCTCCCGGGGCAGGAGCTCAGGAGCCTGGCAGGAGGGTCCCGGGGGTCAGATGTGGCCCACGGGCCGTAGTTTGTCCACCTCTCTTCTAGGTAGAGGCATTGCCACGTTCTCCTACTTTGAAAGGATTCTCAAGGCCAGGCATATAGAACAAACTGCCAAGCAACTGGTTTCAGTTCCTCAGTTCATACAACAGCTGTGTTTTTGCTCTTTACACAGCATGCATAATTTGAAGAAACCACATGGGCAAAGTGGGGTCCAAGTGACCATGTTGACTAAATACCTATAACTAGGGTGACCAGATGTCCCATTTTTAAAGGGACAGTCCTGTTTTTTGGGACTTTTTCTTATATAGGCGCCTGTTATCCCCTACCTCCTGTCACATTTTTTCACAGATGCTATCTGGTCACCCTACCTGTAAAATGCAAGACCTACCTGTGGTTACTCTGGCATGGTTCTTCTAATGGCTTCTGGAACAAAATGAGGGCAATTATTTAAAGAGATACTACCCAATTCCTATACACTACAACAAACGGGCTTGTTTATGCACTCTTTCGAACAGAACGGGAAGCAGTCACATTGTTCTATCATTGCCTTCTTAGCAAGAAACTTCCTGTTACAAAACGAGCTATATCTGACTTGTGTACATAGTCCGTTGTTTGTTGCCCTTTCAAAGCCTTCCGCACCAGGATATGATTTTATCACTTCATTTGCAAAAGGAAATGTCGTGTGCAATGCCTTGCATGTGACTCACAGTGCTAGGATCTGGAGCAAATACATTTTGCATTTTGTAGTATGAGCTGGCCTGTGGGAGAAAACAAGTTAGTGCAAAGGGAGAAATGCATCTCTCTAAAAACCAAATAATTAACAATCCTCTCCTCCCTTTGTGTGGGATGGGGAGGGAACAAAACCCAGGAGAAATAGGACAGGGGGTGCAGGGACTCCATAGCACATACCTGTTCCTCTCCAAGAGCCTGCAGAAATGTGTCCACAGGCACAGCATGATATTGGGGGCCTTTAGAGGGGAAGTGCCCTTAACTTTGTCACTCCCTCTATCCCCGATAATGTCACGGCTAACCTAGTGGCTGAATTTTGTGACTTTGTCCTTACCCATAACTATTTTACATTTGGGGACAATGTATACCTTCAGATCAGCGGCACTGCTATGGGTACCCGCATGGCCCCACAGTATGCCAACATTTTTATGGCTGATTTAGAACAACGCTTCCTCAGCTCTCGTCCCCTAAAGCCCTTACTCTACTTGCGCTATATTGATGACATCTTCGTCATCTGGACCTATGGAAAAGAAGCCCTTGAGGAATTCCACCATGATTTCAACAATTTCCATCCCACCATCAACCTCAGCCTGGTCCAGTCCACACAAGAGATCCACTTCCTGGACACTACAGTGCTAATAAACAATGGTCACATAAACACCACCCTATACCGGAAACCTACTGACCGCTATTCCTACCTGCATGCCTCCAGCTTTCACCCTGACCACACCACACGATCCATCGTCTACAGCCAAGCTCTGCGATACAACCGCATTTGCTCCAACCCCTCAGACAGAGACAAACACCTACAAGATCTCTGTCAAGCTTTCTTACAACTACAATACCCACCTGCGGAAGTAAAGAAACAGATTGATAGACCCAGAAGAGTTCCCAGAAGTTACCTACTACAGGACAGGCCTAACAAAGAAAATAACAGAACGCCACTAGCCGTCACCTTCAGCCCCCAACTAAAACCCCTCCAACGCATTATTAAGGATCTACAACCTATCCTAAAGGATGACCCAACACTCTCACAAATCTTGGGAGACAGGCCAGTCCTTGCCTACAGACAGCCCCGCAACCTGAAGCAAATACTCACCCACAACCACATACCACACAACAGAACTACTAACCCAGGAACTTATCCTTGCAACAAAGCCCGTTGCCAACTGTGCCCACATATCTATTCAGGGGACACCATCACAGGGCCTAATAACATCAGCCACACTATCAGAGGCTCGTTCACCTGCACATCCACCAATGTGATATATGCCATCATGTGCCAGCAATGCCCCTCTGCCATGTACATTGGTCAAACTGGACAGTCTCTACGTAAAAGAATAAATGGACACAAATCAGATGTCAAGAATTATAACATTCATAAACCAGTCGGAGAACACTTCAATCTCTCTGGTCACGCAATCACAGACATGAAGGTCGCTATCTTAAAACAAAAAAACTTCAAATCCAGACTCCAGCGAGAAACTGCTGAATTGGAATTCATTTGCAAATTGGATACTATTAATTTAGGCTTAAATAGAGACTGGGAGTGGCTAAGTCATTATGCAAGGTAGCCTATTTCCCCTTGTTTTTTCCTACCCCCCGCCCCCAGATGTTCTGGTTTAACTTGGATTTAAACTTGGAGAGTGGTCACTTTGGATGAGCTATTACCAGCAGGATAGTGAGTTTGTGTGTGTGGTTTTTGGGAGGGGGGTGAGGGGGTGAGAGAACCTGGATTTGTGCAGGAAATGGCCCAACTTGATTATCATGCACATTGTGTAGAGAGTTGTCACTTTGGATGGGCTATCACCAGCAGGAGAGTGAATTTGTGTGGGGGGGTGGAGGGTGAGAAAACCTGGATTTGTGCTGGAAATGGCCCAACTTGATGATCACTTTAGATAAGCTATTACCAGCAGGACAGTGGGGTGGGAGGAGGTATTGTTTCATATTCTCTGTGTGTATATAAAGTCTGCTGCAGTTTCCATGGTATGCATCCGATGAAGTGAGCTGTAGCTCACGAAAGCTCATGCTCAAATAAATTGGTTAGTCTCTAAGGTGCCACAAGTACTCCTTTTCTTTTTACTCTCTCTAAAGTTCACTTTGCAGAATTTAAGCAATTTGGCCTTTCACTACTAGTAGTAGGGATTTTAGGGGGCTACATTGTAAATGGGGAAGACTTCCAACTTTCAGAGATGCAGGCAGGGCTGTCTCTACCAATTATGGTGCCCAACGCACCCCACGGCTCACCCCTGCCACTCCCCGCACGGAGGGTCTGGGCTGCGCTCAAGGCCTGTGGGGCCACAGAGGCAGGAGCTGTAGGGGGCCGCTTTGGGGGGCCCCACAGGCCCAGAGCAGCCTGAGAGATTTGCGGGGGGGGCCTGGTGCCGTCAGCAGGAAGCGGAATGACCTGGTCCCAGCCGCTCTGCTCCCCCCGCCCAGCCGTGTCACTCAGGAGAGGGAACTAGGGGGAAGGGGTCTGGCCCCACCACGCACCGGTGGCGAGAAGTGGAGTGATACAGTGGGGAGCCAGCGGACTGGAGTGGGCTGGGGCTGGGTTGCTCTGCTTCCTGCCACAGCCAGTGAGTGCGGGGGTAGGCCTGACCCCTGCTGCCATTGCCAGGCCCTGCCCGCCAATCCCCTGGGCCGCGTCCATTCTGGGGGAGGGGGCTTGTGAGAAGGGGTGGAAAGTGGAGGTGAGGCGGAGGGAGTTGTCCCGGCCCCCGCACCTCCCTAGAAACGCACACGGGGGGGGGGCAGCTGTGGGATGGGGCTGGCCACTGGTGCTGCCTCATATGAAGCACTCAGCTGCGTAGGGCACCATGAAATTTGGGGCAATTTGGTGCCCCGAATTTCATGGTGCCCTATGCAGCTGCATATTCTGCGTATGCCTAAGGATGGCCCTGGACTCAGAGGATGGGCACCACTGGATCCAGGGAGGCAGAAGCCATTCAGCATGTGCAGCTACCCTAACCTTTCAGATGGCTGTGATGTCCTACCTGGACGCATAACTCCCACCAAGTACAGTTTTTGTTGACTGAGGCTGTCCTTTGGCTGGTTAGCTGCGACTATACAGGGAACCAGGTGGGAATTAGTCATGTTTTAAGCAATAACAACATGGACTCAAGTAGGCCTACAAAGGACAATGCTGATAAGAGCAGCTTGTTCCTGACTCCACTCCATTGTGCCAAAGAGCCAGTTCACTGCTTCAGGGGTTCCACAAGGTCCCAGGTACACTGTTGTAGAGCAGGGGTTTCCACCACTCCAGAAGATGCCATGAGATGTCAGCTGCATCTCCGTTTCTTGTGCTTGGAAAGGACAATCTAGTTAATCTTTTCCGTATATGCACAACTCCAATGTACTCCAATGTATGTGTAGCTTCACTCCAATCATCTCACTTGTAGCAATAAACAACTAAGCTAATTTTAGAATCAAATATAGGTAACAGAAGCAGCTGACATATCTACCTCTGATGTGTTGTGAAACCTAATTGATATTAAAGCCTTTTACTATATCCTAGTGGAATATTTCCTCAGTAGCCAGGAAAGGAAACCACTGAGAAATCTTTTACCAGGCTGACCTAAACGAACAGTGGCTCTTTAAGATTGGACTAATGTGAGATGAAACTGAATGATGCAATAAACTTTTATCTCACAGGAACAGAGGCCAGATGACAACTTTCCGAGTACAATTTGGCATGTAATCTTGAAAGAGAGAAAAGAAATTGTGACACTTTTTTTTGCCCTGCATGAGCTAGGAGAAAACACTAGTGATTGGACATTCTGTACTTGAACCCAGGGCTGGCTTGCAATTTCAGGCATATCATGTATCATAGTTATTAAAACAGTACTTTAATGACAACAGAAGTCCAAATGTCCTTCAGAATTGCATGTAAGCTGTAGCAGGACAAGTACTGACGCACCTTACGTCGTGTTTCAGTGTATATTTTAGCAACTCTGTTTTATTGATCATGTTCCCCATATCGGCAGTCTGAACGCAGGCACAGGCATACGAAATTTAACAACACTTCTCTTGTTTGAAAGGGGAGAGGAGACCTGGTATTCAGCAGGCACTTGTATCTTTAAACATTAGAGCATCTGCTATGTGTGGGAGGCAGGGGAGACCTCACTAACTGCAAAAGAGCTCATAAAACTAAAATTGTTTCTGCTTACACAAGCAACATTATTAATTAAACTGATATGCGCAGGTGTTGCTGCTGTAGTAAATGTTATGTCCCCAACAGAATTAAAAATGAAATTAACAATCACTGTCAAATTAACGGCACCTTTTTTAAGCAACAGATCTACTTTCCATGGGGAGCATTGTACTTTTTCCTCCTTGCGCTGATGAGTGGGAATAATTTGCTGATGGCCTATACTGGCAGAAAATAGATGTTCTCTGTACTGGTGCATCTGCACTGACTGAACAGCGTGTATGACTGGGGGTTGGATGAGGGGGGAATCAAGTGGGCTGGGACTCGGGATCCACTCCCGAGTCCCAGCCCACTTGATTCAGAGTGCACTCCTGCATGCTGAGCCCAAGGTCCAGGTAGCCAATGCAGGAGTATAAAGGGGTTCTTATTCCCCAGTGTGGGCATCTAGACCAAGAGTAATGGCTGCTTGCTGTAGTCTCACAAGATTTTACTGCTGCTTACTCCCATCACCCTGCACAACCAATGCCTATCGGATGGTGAGCTGCATTCAGTTCTGGTGTTCAGATCATCAAGTCTCAATAACAGGGCCAAATCTGCTGTTGGGCATTCTATTCTATTTATGTTCTTATTGTGCTCGTCACTGTGGTATCTAAGCATGGAGTTACCAAGCGTATACTAGCTTGTCCTCTCCTTCAGCTCTGCTCTGTCACTTCTCTTAGCCACTCTCTAGCCTCTAATCCTAAACAGTTTTTGCTGCCTTCCACTCTATTTAAACCCCCTTCCTCATCCATTTCTATCCTCTCTTCTCTCTCTGTCTGGCAAGATCATGCTAAATTTTAAAAAGTAAAATTGTTGGCATGTGACAGAAGCTGTCCTACTCCTCCTCACTTCTTCATTTTGTTTTCCTTTAGCTCTGTGTCCAATTCCAAGGTATCCACATCTTATCAGACCAACCCGCTCCTCTCATGCCTCCTGACCTCCTTTGCTATCTGTTTCATTCTTTTCCTGTTTCTCATCAAACACACTTTCTCCTCTGATCATTTCCCCTCTACATTTAGACATGTTGTTTCCCCTCTCTTAGAAGTGCAGTCAAGTTCTGCTAGAGTCCAACTGTCATGGGTCTCAACACATTACATGGGAAGGGAAGGATATAGGCCTTTCCTGGCTAGCTTACAATTTAACTAACAAATTTAACACTCTGGCCAGAGCTGACATCACTAATGGAGGTGGCAAATAAGACCCCAATTCAACTCCCATTGAAGTTGATGGGAATTGACTTTTTGGTAAGAGTTGGATCCGGCCCTAAAAGTAGGGTTGCCAACTGTCTAATCGCACAGACACAAACACCCTTGCCCTGCCCCTTCCCTGAGGCCCCACCCTGCCCCGCGCCTTCTCAGAGGCCCCGCACTATTCACTCCATCCATCGCTCGCTCTCCCCCACCCTTGCTCACTTTCACTGGGCTGGGGCAAGGGGTCTGGGCTGAGGGGGTGGGGACAAGGGGTTTGAAGTGTGGGAGGGGGCTCTGGGTTGAGCCTGGGGCAGGGGTTGGGGTGCAGGAGGGGGCTCCGGGATGGAGTAGGGGGTTGAGGTGTGATTAATCACGCTCTTAAACAATAATAGAATACCATTTATTTAAATATTTTTGGATGTTTTCTACATTTTCAAATATATTGATTTCAATTACAACACAGAATACAAAGTGTACAGTGCTCACTTTATATTTATTTTTTATTACAAATATTTTCACAGTAAAAAACAAAAGAAATATATCAATTAATCTAATACAAGTACTGTAGTGCAATCTCTTTATCATGAAAGTTGAACTTACAAATGTAGACTTATGTACAAAAAAAATCCATTCAGAAATGAAACAATGTAAAACTTTAGAACCTACAAGTCCATTCAGTCCTACTTCAGCCAATCGTTCAGACAAACAAGTTTGGTTACAATTTGCAGGAGATAATGTTGCCCGCTTTTTGTTTACAATGTCACCTGAAAATGAGAACGGGAGTTTGCATAGCACGGTTTTAGCTGGCATCACAAGATATTTATGTGCCAGATGCACTAAAGATTCATATGTCCCTTCATGCTTCAACCACCATTCCAGAGGACATGCGTCCATGCTGATGACAGGTTTTTCTCGATAACGATCCAAAGCAGAGCAGCCCGATCTATGTTCATTTTCATCATCTGAGTCAGATGCCACCAGCAGGTTGATTTTCTTATTTTCAGGTTCTCTCGTTTCCTCATCAGAGTGTTGCTCTTTTAAGACTTCTGAAAGCATGCTCCACACCTCATCCCCCTCCAATTTTTGGAAGGCACTTCAGATTCTTAAACCTCGGGTCGAGTGCTGAAGCTATTTTTAGAAATCGCACATTGGTATCTTCTTTGCGTTTTGTCAAATCTGCTGTGAAAGTGTTCTTAAAATGAACAACATGTGCTGGATCATCATCCGAGACTGCTATAACATGAAATATATGTCAGAGTGCGGGTAAAACAGAACAGGAGACATACAATTCTCCCCCAAGGAGTTGTCACAAATTTAATTAACGCACTATTTTTTTAACGAGCATCATTAGCATGGAAGCAAGTCCTCTGGAATGGTTGCTGAAGCGTAAAGAGGCACACGAATGTTTAGCATATCTGGCACGTAAATACCTTGCAACGTTGGCTACAAAAGTGCCATGTGAACGCCTGTTCTCAATCTCAGGTGACTTTGTAAATGAGAAGCAGGCAGCAGTATCTCCTCTAAATGTAAACAGACTTGTTTGTCTTAGCCATTGGCTGAACAAGAAGTAGGACTGAGTGGACTTATAGGCACTAAAGTTTTACATTGTTTTGTTTTTGAGTATGGTTATGTAACAAAGAAAAAAATCTACATTTATAAGTTATACTTTCACAATAAAGAGATTGCACTACAGTACTTGTATGAGGTGAATTGAAAAATACTATTTCTTTTGTTTATCATTTTTACAGTGCAAATATTTGTAATAAAAATAATACTATAAAGTGAGCACTGTACATTTTGAATTCTGTGTTGTAATAGAAATCAATATATTTGAAAATGTAGAAAAACACCCAAAATATTTAATAAATTTCAATTGGTATTCTATTGTTTAACAGTGCAATAAATTTTTTAATTGTGATTACTTTTTTTTTAGTTAATCGTGTGAGTTAACTGCGACTAATCGGCAGCCCTAAAAATCATATATTTTTAATTTTGGCTTTTAATAGTTATTTTTCAGTATCCTAAAAGTTCAAACGGTCTCTCTTCCTCTCCGAGCCAATTGTAGGTTATATTTTAACATTTGTATGATGAAACATCTGTACTGAGGGTGCTTTGTGCTAGCTTCTAAACAATTATAAAATATAAAAGTTAAAACAAAAATACTTTTCTTTTACAGTAGATTTTTATGTGATATTAACAATTAGTTACTCTAATCCTATACAGGAGGAAACTCTTACCATTTTGTAGGAGAAACAAAACAAATATAGGCTATACACTGATCTTAGCCTTGTTCCCGAGACCTTCGAGGGAAAAAAACCTGAAATAGTTCAGTAAACTAACAAGTTACAAACAACAATGCCGAACTCACAGTCCATTTGGATATGCACACTGCACATGCAATGGGTCCCATTTGAGCTGATCATTGCACAGAATGAATGGCTGATTCATAAATATCACCAGATTGGAAGGCATGAACCAACAGGCTTTGTCCTAACAGGGGATATGTCCAAATCACAGATTTCATATCCAGATTTGAACTTCCCCTGACTTTGAAGCATTCTAGCTGTTCTGTAGTCCCAATAGAAAAAAAAACAACTTAATAATAGTAACTGTAAATATGTTTGATCCCTGATTACTACATCAGGAGGAACTCTATTTGCACAATACCTTACTGTTGTGCTTGCTAAAGGCATGTTCTTGTTCATTACATTTCATGGATAAAATGCCCATTGACTTTAATGTGGTTCAGAGCAGACCACAAAAATGTAAAGAGAGAAATAATCAGGAATGTAGGTATGTATTTATCGAGTTGCATTTTTCAAATAAAAATAGTGTATTGGTTCAATGGATATATGACAAAAACTGAGTACATTTTTCTTAATTATATTACGCATGTTGATGGGGCTATACATAATTTTTGTTATGGCTGCTGAAAACCATTTTCAACTACCACTTTAAAAAGTCCTGTTCTGTTCAGATTGCTTAGCACCAGATGGCATAAATGTGCTCCCAATTCAGCAAAGCACATGCTTAAGTCCCTTTTGATTTCACTGGGGATCTACTCGTTCTTAAAGTTAATCATGTGCTTGCTGAAGCGGAGTCAATGACTTTCCAGATCTGTTCTTGAGGACCAGTGCAGAACAGGGTCAGATCCACAGTGTAGATAGGGACTTTCACTAAACATTCAATTCATAGTCTTTGTTAATAGTCTGAACTTGCAATTCATAGAGTACATAATTCATTCCAGCTGTAAACATCTCCAATGTTCTCTGTAACACTGAACAGTGAAATCCCCTCCATCCCTGATCCTATTAATTATGGAAAGTTAGTGGATTAGTCATGTTCACAAAATGGAAAATGCTGTTCTGTATGTGATAGAAAGGCTTCCTTAAATAAAATGTTTCCATTTCATGATCTTTGTCATAATTTGACTGCATTTTTACTGGTGAGGGTTGGTGCCTCTGGATGGTGTGGAAGAAATCTGTTGTGAGAGGGATATGAAGGGGGCAGGAATAGGTGCTTGGGTAGAGTGGGGTAGCGGGGGTGGCATGGAAGATGGCACAAAAGAGAATGAGAGATAAAGTGATTAGTGAGGTGGGATAAGGTGAAGTATGGAGAAGTATGAAACAAGACCAGAAATATAGGTGTGGGCTGACTACCTGATTTGGCTTATAGTTTGTATTACAATAGAATCGTAGAAGATTAGGGTTGGAAGAGAGCTCAGGAGGTCATCTAGTCCAACCCCCATCTCAAAGCAGGACCAACACCAACTAAATCATCCCAGCCAGGGCTTTGTCAAGCCGGGCCTTAAAAACCTCTAAGGATAGAGATGCCACCACCACCTCCCTAGGTAACCCATTCCAGTGCTTCACCACCCTCCTAGTGAAATAGTGTTTCCTAATATCCAACCTAGACCTCCCTCACTGAATGTTGAGACCTTTGCTCCTTGTTCTGTCATCTGCCACCACTGAGAACAGCCTAGCTCCATCCTCTTTTGAACCCCTCTTCAGGTAGTTGAAAGCTGCTATCAAATCCCCCCTCACTCTTCTCTTCTGCAGACTAAATAAGCCCAGTTCCCTCAGCCTCTTCTCATAAGTCATGTGCCCTAGCCCCCCTAATCATTTTTGTTGCCCTCCACTGGACTCTCTCCAATTTGTCTACATCCTTTCTGTAGTGGGGGGCCCAAAACTGGATGCATTACTCCAGATGTGGCCTCATGTGCACTCTGACAGGACTCAAAAGCTTTTGAAAATCCTAACCTATAAGTACTATCATTGACTTCAGTGGGAGCTGTTAGGTCAATCTGAATGTTTTTGAAAATCTTACCCATAGTATTTTTCAGAAACTGTAGCCCCTGTTTAAGGAGGTAGTTAAGTATATGGCTAACCTTAAGCATTTGAGTAACCTCATTAAATTAAGGGTCTACTCATGCTTAAAGTTATGTTCCTGCTTGAGCCACTTCCTGAACTAGCGGCCTTAAACTGTAATAAAATTAAACAACTTGTGAATGTCAAAGTAGTCCGTTTACTCAGAGAAATTTTCTGAAATGGGATTTGTAAATCCTCCTTCATAACCACATATTTACCATTTGGTCCCGTTCCAAACAAACTAGAAATACTACAATTTACCTAGGTCATTAGTTTAATATTTTCCTGAAAAGTTTGCAAGCTACAGGCAATAGCAAATTCACCTTGACTGCACACTGAGAAGAGCATATCAACTAATGAGTCTACCTTATACTGTGGTAATCTGCCTGCATGGTTTTCAGACCTTCACTGCTGCATTCCTTCAAGGATATTAAAGCATTTCCACTATAAAAGACCTTATTATATAAATGTAACAACTTTTCATCCATCAAGTGTTAGAAATCTTGCGTCCTCCTTTAGCCAACAGTAAATCAGAAGCAGGGAACCTTGGCAAGCATAAACAAAAATCTACAATGTACCACATTGGTAAAAGTTTCCTTTGAGAGCCAGTCAAAGGGAATTGTGTATATTATGAAAATATAGCACAAAAAAAGTAGCAAAAAGCAGGTGAAGGATCTTTCTCTACTAATTTGTTGAATCATCTTGGTGCCAACAGTTAGAGTGTCTGAGGTACTGTGTTTAGTCATGTTTTAGAAATTAATGCAAGGCTGCCAGATCTTTCAGATTACTCATTGGAATGAAGTCTGCACACTACAAAGATTGATCACCAACAGACCAAATTCTCCTCCATTATATATGCGCAAACTTGTTGAAGCCTTGTTGAAGGTTGTACAAACACAAATGAGAGAAGAATCTGGACCCTTATATTAACTCATTGTTAGAATATGAGCAAGTCCCAAACCATGCTGTCCTACAGCAATTTACTCTGCAACATTGTTGCTTTTCTGTCCAATCTGGGAACTATATAAGGCATGAACTTTTTTAAAAAAAGTACTTAATCTTCAAACAGGTAAACTTTTTTAAAAAATCTAAAAAGTCAGTACCTTAGCAGACATGAATTTCCTTGTCAATGTGAGTGTTGTCTCCAAAGTGCAGCTTTAGGCGGTTAAATACCATGGAACAGAATTTCATCCTTCCAACACTGTATACATCTTAATATAATTTATATGTATCAAATAGATGTGCAGTACAGTGGGTGCATTTGGGTATTTATGAGAGTATTTTTTTATTTTGTTTGGAGATTAATTTCTATTAAGATACATTTTCTATGAATTACAGTTGAAATAATAAACTATGTAGCAGAATTTGACATTGTCAGTATTTTCTTCAGCACCATTCTTGTCTGATGGAGAAAAGAGTAACACGTGCTAAGAACTGGACTGAACAAAAGAAGAATTACTGGAAGTGACTGAGACAGGTTGTTTGTAGGAATTCAGTATGTGTATAAATATTTCAACCAGAATCACTTCTTTATACTCCTTTGCAACTGATAGGAGCACAACGTGCAGTTCACGGTGTTACGCTGACAGTTCCTTCAGTTGTTGGTAATAAATGTCTCATATGCCAGACTTTCAGCTGTGCTTCTAAATACACATATGGATCTGCTTGCTCATGCCTATATCACATTTATGAGAATATGTAGATTGGGTAGTTACATACCCAGCTACTTGCCTTCTGCATGCAAATGTAGTTTTTGTTCGTGCAAATGGGATATGTATGAACTTTGCATTCACAAACTGAGATCCAGCTGAAAACTTGGCCCCATATACTGTACTTGATCAAGGCACTTTACTAGGTTCTCTTAATTAGCTTTGGATTTTTTTCTGGAGGGAGGTGTATTCATTTATTTTTTTCAGTCAGATTGGCTTCTATTTGTTGGCAACAGTCTTTTCTCAGATCTTCAATGCGCTTCAGTATTCTGCTTTCCTAACATATAAATCTCTCATGCCTTTCAATCTGGAGCATATAGAGCAGAATACTATAATAGCTGACAGAGTTTTTTTAATTGCATCTGTATTTTTACAGTGTTTTTGCATTTCTACAAAAATTTATAACCAATGAATACGTATCTAAAGAAAGAAAATGAATTGGGTATAAGTGGCATACTTCTATGTCACTGCACTGAAATGAGAGCTCTTTTAAATGAGGCAGCTATATTGTCAACCTTCTAGTGAGTAATTAACTAGTCATGGAAAATGCTGTGTGATGGCTTTCTTGTAAGTTTGTATTTGCAAACGATGACACCTTTGCATCTGCGCACTGTATTCAAAATTCTTGTAGATTACAAAATAAAGAATACATACAAAGCTATTCTTGTTTGACTGAAAATGTGGCTTTTACAAATCTTACATCCTGATCCTGCAATTGGACTGCTGTGGGGGCCCCGCTGAAACCATGCAGAGACTCACAAATACACCAGTCAACCTGTGGAACTCCTTGCCTGAGGAGGTTGTGAAGGCTAGGACTATAACAGGGTTTAAAAGAGAACTGGATAAATTCATGGCGGTTAAGTCCATTAATGGCTATTAGCCGGGATGGGTAAGGAATGGTGTCTTTAGCCTCTGTTTGTCAGAGGGTGGAGATGGATGGCTGGAGAGAGATTACTAGATCATTACCTGTTAGGTTCGCTCCCCCTGGGGCACCTGGCATTGGCCACTGTCGGTAGACAGGATACTGGGCTGGATGGACTTTTGGTCTGACCCAGTATGGCTTTTCTTATGTTCTTATGTTCTTAAAGACTTTTTCTGTGGGTTTTTTTTTTTAACCACTGTGGGGGAAGGCATAACTAAAAATAGTAACAGCCAATAAAGCAGAAGTTGAGTTTGCTGATCTTTCAAAGGCATTCATCCAACTCAACCCTTTTCAGGGTCTGGCTGAAAAACAGATTGGAATAGTTGAAGCAGAAAGCCAATTCTTATTTAAGAACAAGATTCAATCATGAACTCAGTAAGTCAGCTAACGGCACCTGTTGTTCCCTAAGGGCTCAGTCCAGCACTCCATGATGTTATTAGGAACCATTCCAAAGACTTTAGTAGGAGCTGGGTCTAAGAGTTACTTAACTTGTCTTAAAAGTAGGCATTGTGTTTATTTAACTCCCAGTGGATCAAATCTTGCTGTGTTTGCTCAGGCCAATGCCCCACTGCATCCAATGTGAATTTGGCCTGAATACAAAATGAGTAAGTAGTTGAGAGGAAGTAGGGTCTTGTGAGTGAGGAACTGGACTGTGAGTCAGAAGGTCTGTATTCTATTCTCATTCCATAATAGATTTGCAGTGAGTCTGGGCAAGTCATTGTCCCTCTCTGTGCAGCTGTTTCATCAGGTGTAAAATGGAGGTAGTACTCCCCAAAGTCGATGATGATGGTGAGGCTCTCAGGTACAATAGTGATGCAGAAAATAAATAAGCACAGCAGGATTTGGTCTACTGTGATCAGGCTTTGCAGAAAGTTCACAAAACACTTTAGTGTATTCCATTAAAATAAATGTACCAGAAGTACGTGTGGAGGAAAAATTAGTCAGTAGACAGAGCCAGGGCTCTCCCTAGCTATTCTGGGGCCTTACACAGCCCCTGCCTGCAGGAGGGCAGGGGGGGCAGGATTCTGCGGGGTGGGAGTGGGGGGGCTGGCCCCAGGGTTCCGTGGGGGGGGGCGG
This sequence comes from Caretta caretta, assembly GCF_965140235.1. Classification (NCBI taxonomy): domain Eukaryota; kingdom Metazoa; phylum Chordata; order Testudines; family Cheloniidae; genus Caretta; species Caretta caretta. The sequence continues at coordinate 61,683,913 of NC_134213.1, read as the reverse complement.
GGCTGGCTTGGGGGGCAGGAGGGAACCACCCCCCAGCACTCACCAGCGGCGCAGCTGGGGCCAAGTTGCTGCACTTCCCGCCGCCGGTGAGTGCAGGCCTGGCCCCGCTGCAGAGTTTAGGGGAATGGGGGCGGGGCGGGGGCAAGGCGGGGCGAAGCGGGGCGGGGGCCCTGGGGAAGAGCCAGAGCAGGGGCTGGAGCAGCACACAGCTGTGCAGGGCACCAGGAAATTTGGTACCCCAAATTTCCTGGTGCCCTATGCAGCTGCATACTTTTCGTATGTGTAAGGATGGCCCCGGACAGAGCAGAAGATGTGGATTTGGAAGATTCTGTTTCTAATCCTGCCTTTAACAGTGACTCTCCTTGAATAAATTATTAACCTCTCTGTGCATCGGTTGCCTCATCATTAAAAAGGGAACAATCTGAATATGTGTCTGAAAAGTGTTTTGAGCCTCTCCCATGGAAAAGGCTGTGTAAATACATAGTTTGTTTTTCTCTATTTCCCCAAAGCTATTGCGTTTTTCATTCTCGTCATGAAAGAGCCCCACTTCCCTTTTTTTCTCCCCGTGTTCCTTTTTCACTTGGCTCAGGAGCTGAAACTGTGATATGATTGTGAAATTATCTGTCTCCCACACTTTCAACATCTCATGAACATCATGAACAACAGCAATACATTCTAACCATGACCCCTTATGTGTGGTAAGGAATACACTGGAAAGCAAACACACTGGATCACAAGGGTAGCTTATTCTTTGCCTTTGTATGGTAGCTCTGTTTAGGGATGTAAATTCATCTTGTTTATTGTTTCCTTTCTTTGTTTTAAAGCTTAAATCTTTTTTTGATTAATTAAATAATGATCAGTCAGAAACAAACTTCCTCATTAGCCTGAGATGCATGAATAATCAGTTTAACAAACATTTTCTAGTGTGCATGAATAAATAGCTCTTTCCGGATCCTTGTAAAGGTTTGCTCCAGCAATTTGATTCAGTTATTTTTGGTCCCTCTGTAATTGTTCCTTATCCTTCTGAAACCACGAGTAATGATTATATAAAGGAAATTCACCAGTGAGGGTAGCTTTCCAGGGTGAGGACATAGCCTCCTGTGCAGAAGTGATGCTGGTGACTTGGGGTGACCTGTGCTCTGAGTCAGCCCTGAACGTATGTCCCTGCATGATGGTGAGGGAACAGCACTATTCTGCTGGAGGTACTATCTTTTGATGCTAGACATAAAATGGAGGTCCACTTAATCCCTTTTGGTCAATGACATCCCATAGCCCTATTTATAAGGGTAGGGGATTTAATGTCCTGGCTAACCTCCATTCTGGTCATTCTCACTACCAAAATTCCTCTAATAATTTCAATTGGAAAAGTTATTCCTCCTTTTCCTTAAGACACTGCAGTGTTTATTGCCAGCCAAGAGCTGATTTATGTTTGAGTGAAATTCTCCTTCTGGACAGAACTAATAATTAAAGAGGTTTAAGAGATACAGAGCATTAACTATTTCATTTTGACAAACCAAGCAGGTTTTTATATGTTCCACTATACTCAGAAGAATATGGGTCTACAAAAAAAAATAAATGCAGCATTTTTAAGAGGAGGAGTTATTGGTGATACAATAGGTGGAAACACTACAATAGTAATGGAAACCTTGAGTGTGCATCAGCTGAGGTTTTAGGTTTTCTTTGTGATAATAAGTTAGCCTACAGAAGAAGTCTGAGGGTCACAACAGGAAGCATCTGCCTTGCTGGAAGTTAGACCAACATGCAGTGATTTCCATCTTATTTCAGCAACAATTCTGCAATGAAATCCCAGCTGCTCCCCCCTTAGAGCATAAAACGACACTAAAAATGCCCCAGCTAGTCAATCTGAACATGGCTTTGGAAAATCTCAGTGTGGACAAAAAATATAGACGTATAGCTGCCTTTCACCATCAGAGGAATATTGTTATGTGCTTGCTCGTTGCACCAGGTATTGATTCAGGTGCTGACAGCATGCTCTGGGCTGTACAAACAAACAAACTACAGACTTTGCTTCAAATGCTTATGGTACAGTTGCTGGGTGAGCAAGTCCCAGGTTCTAAATTAGCCTTGTTCCCTCATTTCTACATCTGCTATGAACTCTGATACCTATATCAATAGCAGTTTTAAAATCTATGTTGCTTCATTTCAAATGAGCACAGTATGAATTCTGAAAGAAAACAATGATAAAAGCAGTACCAGTTGTTGGATGTAATAAAGGTCGAGTTCTGTTTGTATGTATTGTTTGGGTTGTGTGTCCGTTAGAGCCTGCACTCTCTCTGACTTTCCTGTGTACGTTCCTGTAGCTCGGGGATAGTACACACAGTTCCATTTTGGGCAGCCACGGATTAGGTAGGGAATCACCTTAATATCTGTACCTTAATAAATATGTTCCTTTCATCACCTGATCTGCTGTGTGTCAACAGTGCTGGTGATGAAATGGAGAGTTCCCATGATGCAAAAGTAGCGAGGCTTTCCTTTTTCCTTTCTTCTTCTCACTGCAGACTGCACACTGAACAAGTTGGCTGGAGAAAGGTGAGGCTTTTGACTTTGTGTGTGTGTAAGGTTATGAGCTGTTCAGCAACTACAAGGCAAGATTCAAGCAGGAACAGCTGGCAAAAATAATAAAGAGAGGCTGAAGAAACATGCCTTCTTTCTTGTAGGTGAAATGCATATGCCTTGCTTTGGGTTGTCTAGCGGATGAGCCAGACATACTCTACATACTCAGGGACAGTCAACTGTCAAAAAGGAATCCTTTGTTGGAATAGTTCCGTGGGTGTTATTTCCTGGAAGACAATGTGGACTTTCTGTTGGAATCTGTGGCCTCACTAGGAAAGGGTGTTAGCAGCCTTCTTGAAACTCTTTCCCATGAAACTCATGACTTCCAGGCTGCTACAGGCATTATAGGTCAAGTGAGCTGGTAATCCCAGAAGCCAGGTGTAGATATCAATAGTTATTATATTCCCCTGGTAAAAATGGTGCATAATAATTATCTCAACATCCAGAAAACTAAAGAGCCCTTTTTTACAGGGCGCCTGATTTGGCCATCCTTATTCACAACTGAGTAGAAAACAATTATAGTTGTCAGAAGAAAATGGAGAAGGGACAGTGGATTTGGTTGATGAGGGAGAACCGGGGCAGTGTCTGAGGCTTAGGTGTACTTACCAGTCGACTATTGGTTGTAATGTTATATTAAATGCACAGACTGTGGGATGGAACTAGATGTGGTCCTGTGGCATTAATGAGGACAGCAATGTGGATATACCACAAGATCATCCACTAAGAAGTGGTCAGCCCTTCATTTGGGGGCCTAACCCTTGACTTTGCAAAAGGAGAGGTGCCCCCACCTCCATATCCTTGTTATGGAGTGGCAGAGTTAGACAGATGTCTCCATCTGGTTCCAAAGCAGCAGTGAATGTAACCTTTATACTACACCTAGAGGCTTTCACAGAGGAGTTTAATAAAATATCAGTCAGGAACAAATCATAGCCAACAAATCGACGGTATTAGGAACTAAATGAGAGGGCATGTGGGGAGGTATGCACAGCTCCCCCTCTGATAAAAGGAGAAAGAAAGCTCCCCCTTCTTTCCCTTACTCAGGTAAATAGAGCTCCCCCACTGCTCCCTTACCCTTTAACCTGCACGGTCAGACATTCCTCATCCTGTTTCTACCTTAACTACTGCCTGCTAAAGCTGATGTCCTTCAAAGTGAGTGTCAGTAATGTAGATCAGATGTATAACAAAAAATTACACAAAGGCCTGCAACCCTCCATTGCCACAAAATCCCATGTGTAGGCCCTGATCAACCCCATCTGCCTATCTAGTGTTATTTTCTGGCATGGAGGACACCTAGCCTCCTAGTTTTGTGTAGAGACATTAGGAAATAGCAGGGCAGTTTTCCCTTCCCATGCTGCAACCCAAGAACCATTCAGAGCTTGTCCGACTACTGCATCCCACACAGGCATGGGAAAGCAAGGCCTGGTCTACATGCAAATTTTGTACCAGCATAACTATTTCAGTTAGGGGAGTGATTTTTTACTGAAATAGCTACACAGGTATGACTTCTAGCGTGGATGCTGCGATACCAGTATAAAAGTGTTTACAGCAGTATAGCCAGTTACCTTCCCTGAATGGGAATAAACTATATTGGTATAAGCTCATTTAGAGCAATATAACTGCATCTACAGTAGGGTTTTGTATCGGTATAACTATAGCTATAAAGCAGTACATCTTTTATGTACAGTCAAGGCCCAAGTTACAATGGCATCTGTGGACCCTGCAGAGGACATGGTGGTAGCAACAGCCAGAAAGGGAACCTGAAGGAAAAATATTGGGTTTGATCACATGGTGGAAATTATATCAGATGGAAACTTAGAAGTGCCCCATGACAGTCTGCACTTACGTTTGCACTGACCTCCAGCTAGAGAGAACCATCTTGCACGCTGTGTTTCATTGTAACTTTCGCTACCATGACCTTGAAAAACAGAACTAAAAATATTGTACTTTCATGGTGAGCACCATGAATTTGAAAAGGGGGGAAAAAGGAAAGTGCTTTCAGTTCTGTAACTGACATTTTATCAGTTGTAGGAATGAGGTCTTCTCAAGGGAGTTCAAATGAGCCTGGAGAGTCTGAATCTCTGGCCGGAAGATCTTACTCCAGCTCTTTATCAAAGCAATGCACATACCCTTCACAGCACTCTTAGCTCCTATGCACAGCTCTTAAGGCCAGAAGGGGCAACTAGATCATCTAGTGTGACCTCCTGCATAAAACAGGCTGCAGACTTTCACCCCGTTGCTCCAGTACTGAGCCCATTAACCAGTATTTTGGATAAAGCATACCTTCCAACAGGCGTATGGTCTTGCTCTGAAGACATCAAGAGACATAGAAGCCCCCACTTCCCTTGTTCCAAGGTTAATCAACCTCATTCTTAAAAATTTGAGCCTTATTTCTAATTTGAATTTGTCTAGTTTTTATATCTGGTCATCAGGTTTTACAGGGGGAATGAATCTGTCATCCGTATTCAGGATTGAGTGGTAGCTTGTGTATTGTACACTTGACACAAGGGGGCCCTCATTCTGACTGGGACCGTAGGTATTACCCAATGTAAATATTGTCATAGACCCAGGCCAGTTGGGTACAGCAGAGTAGCCTTATTGGGATCCAGGAAGTGGGCGGGCGAAGCTCGCCCACTGCTAAAGGATCCCCCCCCAGCCTAAGGGGGGGGATCCACAGGACCTGGGAAACCAAATAATTACGGGGGACAACTAATGAACAGGGACGGGAGTGCGGTCAAAGGGTCAAACGAAGGGAACCGGATGGGGACACTGAGCAGAGAACCCCGGACAGCGCCCACCGCTCCTCAAAGGCGTCAAGGGAGTCAGTGGACGCCGCCCAGAGGAACTCTGCCCGGAGACGTGAACGGACAGAGGATCGGAAATAGCCCCCGCAGTCGCAGGAGACTCTATCGGCCAACCTCCTCACCCTGGTTTTATAGATGGCCACTTTAGCCAGGGCCAGGAGGAGGTTGACCAGGAGGTCCCACGACTTAGTGGGGCCCACGGACAGGGAGTGCATAGATAAGGAGGTGAGGAGAAAAGTGCAACCAAAACCTTAACAAAATATTTGTGAGGAGCTGGAATAGGGGCTGCAACCTGGCGCACTCCAGATAGATGTGCGCCAGGGTTTCCCTCACGCTGCAGAAGGGGCAGGTGTCTGGGATTGGGGTGAACCGCGCCAAGTACACGCCCGTGCTCATGGCCCCATGAAGGAGCCGCCAACTGATAACCCTGGCGGGCCTCGGGACTAAGGTGGAATAGAGGCTGGCCCACCGGGGCTCCTCACCCTCTAGAGGTGGCAGGAGGTCCCGCCACTTTGTGTCAGGGCGGGACGCGAGGGTGAGGACATGAAGGGTGTGGAGCACGAGCGTGTAGAGATGTTGTTTTGGCGTGGTCTGAAACCGGACCGGCTGCAGCTTGCATAGCCGGCTCACGGTGAAGGGGCGGGGGGGGGGGGGTCGGGTCCACGAGGCAGGGGCCTGATGAAAAGGTCCAGAGGGCCTGGGGTGGAGGGTGGGCGGGGTGCACCCTCTCGCAGGACCCGGTCGAGGTAAACCCGAGCAGCGGGCGGCAAAGCGGCCCTCACCTCCTGAAGTACGCGCAGGGCAGTACGAGGTTTGGAGAGCCCCATGCGCTGAGCGAGCATCAGGGGATCCAGCCAGTCTCCCCGGTCGTAGTCCAGAAGGGGTCTGACTCTGGTGACTTCTGCCAGGACCAACCTCTGGCACACCGAGAGGGACTCCGCCACCTGCACACAAAGCTGGGGGTTGTGTAGCAGGGGCTCCGCGAGGAGATCTTCCCCCACGGAGGCCGCCACGGACCTGGTCGCTGTGAACAGTTTCCAGGTCCGGAGGAGGTCCTGGTAGAAGACCAGCAGCCCAGAGAGGTCTTGTGGAAGACCCCTCGGATGGAGATAAAGGAGCTGCCGGTCATATCGGAGCCCTCGGAAGCGGGCAGGAAGACGTGCGCCAATATGCTTCACGCCGGACTACCTGCACCATAAAGGAGCCTCTGCAGGGCCTGGAGGCGGAAGACATAGACCTGAGTGCGGAGACACTTCAGGCCCTGCCCTCCTTCCTCCAGGGATAGATGGAGAACCCCTGCAGAGACCCAGTGCAGTCCTGACCAGAAGAACTCCAGAATCAATTTCCAGAGGTTGGCCAGGAAATCCAGGGCCGGAACCAGGGTGTTGAGCCGGTACCAGAGCATGGACAGGACTAGTTGACTGAGCACCAGTGCCCACCCTCGAAAGGACAGACACCCGAGTAGTCCTGTCCATCTCCGAAGCCACTCTACCACCCTGCCCTCTAAACCGTGCCAGTTCTCCGGTGGAGCCGGATGCATGGCAGAAAGGTAAACACCGAGATAGAGCAGCGGACCCGCGCTCCACCGGATGGCTTGAAGCACGGGTGGGAGGGAGCTCGCCGGCCGCCAGTCCCCTACCACCAAGCCAGAGCTCTTGACCCAGTTGACCCGGGCGGAGGAGGCTGCCCAGTACACAGCCTGGCAAGCCTCCACCCACGCCAAGTCGCCCGGGTTCTGGACCACGAGGAGTACATCGTCGGCGTATGCTGACAGGACCAGCCGCAGCTCCGGCTCCCGCAGCACCAACCCCGTCAACCTCCTGCGGAGGAGAGAGAGGAAGGGCTCAATAGCCAGAGCATACAGCTGGCCCGAGAGGGGGCACTCCTGCCATGCTCCTCGCCCGAAGCTGACTGGTTCGGTCAGGGTCCAGTTGAGCCTGACCAGACACTCTGCGGAGGCGTACAGCACCTAGAGAAAACCCACAAACTGGGGTCCCAAGCCAAACGCTCGCAGAGTGCTCAGGAGATACCCGTGGTCCACCCTGTCGAACGCCTTCTCCTGATCCAGGGACAGGAGGGTGAACGACAGACCATCCCTATACCCGAGTTCCAAGAGGTCCCGGACCAGATATAGGTTGTCGAATATTGTGCGGCCCGGGACGGTGTAGGTCTGGTCTGGGTGGATCACGTCCGCTAGCACGGACCCTAGCCGCAGCGAGATGGCTTTCACTACGAGCTTGTAGTCCATGCTGAGGAGCGAGACGGGACGCCAATTTTGTAAATCACGGAGGTCCCCCTTCTTTGGCAATAAGGCGAGCACGGCTCACCTGTACGAAAGAGGGAGGACCCTGTTCTGCAAAGACTCGGCCCAGACGGTGACTAGGTCTGGGCCGAGGACGTCCCAGAACATGCGGTAGAACTCCACGGTCAGCCCGTCCATGCCCGGAGATTTATTGGTGGGCATGCGGTGGAGGGCTTCCGAGAACTCGGCCAGAGTGAGAGGCAGTTCTAGCCGGTCTCGGTCACCCGTGCTGACCGTCAGGAGTTCGTCCCAGAGCACTCTGCAAGCATTCGGATCAGTCAGATATGGAGAGAAAAGGCCTGCTTAGAAGGCCCTGGCCCTCCCGCACATCTCCACCGGACCCATGAGGGGGGTGCCGTCCTCTGCGAGGAGGCAGGTGACATGCTTCTTGGCCCCCCTCTTTTTCTCCAGGGCGTAGAAGAAGTGGGAGCCGCGATCCATCTCCTGAAGGAGGCAATGCTGGATTAAACAAAAGCACCCCGGGCCCGATGGTCCTCGAGGGCCCGGAGCTCCTCCTGCTTCTCCCGGCACGCCCCGCAGAGGGATGGATCCTCGGGGCTGGCAGCCAGACGCCTCTCCAGCTCTAAGACCTCCCGTTCCAACTGCCCTATTGCTGCATCCCTCCGTCGGCTGGTGCCCCGGGTGTAGTCACGGCAGAAGAGCCGGGCGCGCACCTTCCCCAGGTCCCACCACCGCCGCGCCGAGGGAAAGGCACGCTGCTGCCCTTGCCAGGCCAACCAGAACTCCCGGAAGGATGCCACGAAGCCCACGTCCTCCAACAAGCTGTTATTAAAATGCCAATAGGCCGGCCCCAGCCTCTCTGCACAGAGAGAGACCGTCACGGTGGCCAGGTGATGATCGGAGAATGGGGCCAGCCGGATGCTGGAGGAGTGGGCCTGTGAAAGATGGTAACGTGATAAATAGATGCAGTCCAACCAGGAGTAGCGCGACCGATGGGCCTCCACCCGGACAAAAGTGAACGTCGAGACGTCGTCTGGGTGGTGGTCACGCCAGACGTCCACCAGGGAATGATGGTCGACTATCTCCCGGAGGACATCCGCGGTGGCTGGGCACTGCTCGGTCCCCGAGCGGTCCCGCTCCTCGAGGGTCGTATTAAAGTCCCCGCCCAGGACCAGGCACTTGTGAGGATCCAGAGTGCAGAGGAAGGTGTACGCCTGCTGAAAGAAACGCAGCTGCGCCGGGCCCAATGTCGGGGCATAGACGTCGAGAAGATTGACCACGAGCCCCTCCAAACAGACCCAGAGGTGCAGCAGGCGGCCCGGCACAGCCTCGGCAACCCCCAGCACCTCGGGCCGTAGGTAGGGGGAGAACAGGGTCGCCACTCCAGCCATACAAACTGTGAGATGGCTAAAGTAGACCCTGTCCCCCCATTCCAGCTCCCAGCTAGCTTCGGCGGCTGGATCCGTATGGGTCTCCTGCAGGAAAATCACAGAGTACCCCCCTCTCGAAGGAAAGAGAGCACCTGGCACCTGCAGAGACCCTTCCTACAGCCCTGGGTGTTTAATGTAATGATGGTAAGAGGTTCCATGAGGAGGGCTGGGGGGAACCTCGCTGGCAGGGACGCTCGCGGTTCCCAACGGGCCGTGCAACAATCTATGACCTACCCCGTAGGTAATTAGGGAGTCATGGAAGAGGCGGACTCGCTGGTAGGTCACGGCGGCCTGCTTTCCGGTCCTTTTACCCTCCCCCATAAGGGCCCTCACGACCCGGAGGATGAGATGGAAATCCCCCCATCGCTGCAGGGCGAGCTGCACCTTATTACGGGAGCCCTGGACGTCCTCAAGGAACTCCCGCAGATCCTCCTGCAGCGTATGGGAGGCCGGGGTCACTAGCCCCCGGCTGTCCTCCGGAGGGACTGCTGACACAGCCCCGTGGCCCACCGAAACGGGCAGGCAAGGAGAAGACCCGCGACGTGGCGCCCGATGGGCTGGCGCCACGCAGCCCCCCTCAAACCCTGGCTCAATTGGGGGCGGCGGAGGGAAGGTAGCAGCCCCTAGTGAGTCGGGACTGGGGAATACAGAAGCCGCTCCCTGGGGGCTATCTTCTAGGAGTGAGGAGATAGTATGATACTATGGCCGGCATAGTAGTCACAGCACCATCGGTGGGGTCCCCGCCCAGGAAGGAGGTCAGTTGCCCCACGTCCTCGAGGGGCAACCCGTTGGGCTCGGGTCCCAGCCGCAGCGCACTAGCAGTCGTCTTGGTGGACTCGGTGGCTAACAGCAGGGTGCTACCCACGGCCGGGTAGATGGAGGAGCCCTGGGAACCCTCGGAGGCGGGAGCAAAGGTAGCAGTTAGGGGAAGGGGACGTGGGACAGGCGGGGCCGGGGTGAGGTTGCTCAGATCACGGCCTGCTAGCAGAGGGTCATCCTCCCCCTGAGTAACTGGGGTCAGACCCAGGGCCTCGATCTCCTCATAAATGGAGGGGAACTCTCCTTCCGCCACCCCGGAGGTCTCCCCGCTAGTGCCCGAAGCGACACTCGCTCCGAGGCTCACGGGGACTCCGGATGATAACGGGGCAGGTGGGGCTACATCGGGGTCCTTGGAGGGAAGGAACTCCAAGGGAGGGATGGTACTGCCCTCCCGTGCTGCCACGTTTTCCCCAGCCGGCACCAGGGGATGGTATGCGTCCGTGGGCAAGGCAGAAGGCTCGGCATCGGCGCCCCCCCTTCTGATCTTCCGGGGGGCTTCTGCATCGGTGGAAAGGAGCAGAGCTCGAGCCTTCCGTTTGCCCCGCTTCCCCTGGACTAGGGCCCAGCCCTCCATGGCATCATCGGGGGGGCCGGCTAACAGGGGTCGGGTCAGGGGGCAAGGACGATGGCTCAGGGACCGTGCGAGGCAGTGGTGGGGCAGAATAAGGGAGGGAAGAGTCCCCCTGGGGCGGGCCCTCTCCCATGCTTGGCGGTATCCCTGCCGCACCCTCCTCTAGGGACCCCGCTGAATTGTAGGCAGCAGAGGCAGGGCTCTCCTGCTCGTCTGGGCGTGCTGGAGGGGGCACCCCTTGGGCCCGAGCGGGAGCAGTGATGGACTGAGTGGGAGGAGGGGTGGCTTAGGGCACCAGGCAGCCAGGGGCGCTGGCGATGAGGGTCCAGCGCTCTGCCGGGGCTCGGGGGTCCCAGATGCCTCTTCTTGCTGGGCCAAGGGGCAGTCCCTCCGGACGTGCCCCATCGCCCGGCAGAGGTAGCACCGGGCCTCCCCCGTGGAATAATGCACCTGGTAGTGGGCCCCCGGTAGGGGATCAAGAAGGACCCCTCAAGTGCCTCTCCGTCACGTGCCGCCGGCGGCAGTTGCAGCTGCACTTGCTGGCGGAACGAGAGGACGTGACGGAGGGCAGGGTCCTTGCAGCCCAAGGAGAGAGGGCTTAAGACAGAGATGGGCTTCCGCAGGGTAGAGAGGGCAGGTAACAGGGCGGCATTGGGAAGGAAGGGAGAGACGGAAGTCAGGACCAGGCGGACGCCCAGGTCATCCAGCGGCTCGAGGGGGACGAACACGCCCCCCACCGCCAGGCCCTTCTCCACCACCTCCTGGGCGGCGGCCTCCGATGCCAGGAATAAAACTACCTTCCCGTACATTTTGGAGGCTGCCACAATGGCCGTGGGCCCCACTGCCCTCGCCAACGCCCGCATGTAGGTCTCCACGTGGGGCGAGGCGGGCACCAGGAGGCAACGGATGCCGTGCTTCCTGGTCATGGTGGGAAAGGGGCCCCGGCTGCTATAGCTGGTAGCGGAGGTGGTGGGCGGGAGAGATGACGTAGCGGTAGGCAGGGGGGCTGCCTCCACCTGGGCGCACACCCTGGAGGCCGGGGGAGGGACACCCACAGAGCTGGTGGAGGGAGCAGCGGGGTGGGATGCCGCAGCCGGTGGTGGGGCTGTGGCAGTGAGGGCAGTCCCTGCCATGGAGGGCCTGGACTTTTTGGCAGGGCCCTTCCCCTTCTTCCTACCCTGGCCCTTCCTGCCGGCTGGGGGGGCTCCCCCAGAATCTAAGGGGGGGAGGGACGTGGCAGCAATGGAGGTCACCCCGGTGCCCGCCGCTGCCGGCACCCCGGAGGGGGTGGTGACAGGCGGTTTGACAGCGGCAGTTGAAGTAGAGGCTTGGGGGGGTGACGGAGGGGCAGGCGGGGGAAGCGTATCTAGGGCTGCTGGAGGGGCTCCACCCGTCGTGTCCCCCGCCATAATGATCAGGGAGGGAGGGAAGGACACCAGAAAGAGGAGGGGAAAGGGGAGGCAGGTCAACCACTCCTCCCCGCTAGGCTGCAGGCAGAGGAGGAGGGCGCCAAAGGGGATGGGCTGGACAGGGGGGCTTTTGAGGGCTTGTGGGGGACAGTCACCGACTCAGGGTAGGAAACTGGCTCCTCTAGCTGCACTAGGGGACGGGGGTCATAACAACATTCGGGGAGTGCAGTGAGATCGGGGAAAACTCAAACAGGGGAAGGGCACAAGCACATGGGAGGGGGCATGGGTGCACTGAATAAGGGGCCAATCAGGGCAGGGGTATCACATGGGGAGGGGGGAGAACCAGGCTGGAGGCAGGACAGGGAACCCAGGGGCTGACTTCAGAGGCAAGGGCAGGGCAAACAAGGAAAGACTGCAGAGGGAAAAGGGCGGGACAGGCAAATAAGCTGAAGCCAGCAAGGTGCTGGGGTAAGGGGAAGGGCGAGAAGGCTGCAAGGGGAAAAATGGGGCAGGGAGCCAGCGACAAAGCTGGGGGTTGCTGAAGGGGGTCAGTTCAGGATGAGGCGGGGGGCATGTGCGCTCACAGAAGAGTCAGTGCGGGCTGGCTGCTGCTGCAGGCCCAAAAGGTGGTGAAAGGGGGCAGCAGGCCAAGCAAGCAGCAGAGTCCCAGAAGCAGGAGCTTGAGGCAGATGGTAAGTGTCCACTGGGGGTGGTGGAGGGGGCAGCGACGATGGTGGTGGTGGGGGTTGGGGGGAGGGCGGGACATACTGATGGACTAGGAGACAGGCTCCACACCACACACCCTGTGTCCCCACAAACACAGTCAAAACCCCCACCACAAGAGCACAGTCCAAAAGTTACTCAGCCTTCAAGCCCCCTCCACAGTGGTCTGCAGAGTCCTTGTACGCTCCCCCAGGAGCAGATGGCCTCATCCCCTCATCCTTTGGGGTCTGGCAGTTCTCAGGCAGCAGCAAGGGCAGCAGCAGCAGCCCCAGGCAGCAGCCCGGTGGCCAGGCAGGCAGAGAGGACCCCTCACAGGTGGTGTTGATGGTGGTGGTGGTGTCCACAGCAGCAGTAGCAGCAATGGCTGGGGTAGGGGTCCCTCACTCCCCTCCTCTGGGGAGCGGGCCAGCAGCCCCCCCCCACCCCCAGGGTGGTAGTTGGAACAGTAGCAACAGCACCCAAGGGTGGGTGGGGGAGTCCAGCAGCTAGCCAGCAACCAGGTAGTGGAGAAGGGGGGTGGGTGGATGGTGTCCAGCCCGGCCAGGGGAGCAGCTGGAGCAGGGGCGGCAGCAGCAAGGGCCTAAGGCCCAGCAGCAGTCTCCTTCTGCCCTCCCGGCCAGTCGGGTTCAGCAGAGGAGCCGAAGACAGGTCTACTGGCCACTGAATGAACAGTTTTCTGTTCCCTGACTGACCAGAGCAGGCTCCAGACTCCAGGCTAATGAGAACACCTGACTCCAATTAACCTGCAAAGAGTCAGGTGAGGCCATTAAGCTAATGTGACCACCTGACTCTAATTAAGGCCCCTCTGATAATATAAAAGGGCTCACTCTTTTTTGAAGCAGAAAAGAGCCAGAAGAGAGGAAATGCAGCTGAAGGGCTGGTTAATGAAGACATGTCAAGTCATTAGTAAGGGAGAAGCAGGAGAGCTGTGGGGAAGTGGCCCAGGGAAATGTAGGTTTCAGAGTAACAGCCGTGTTAGTCTGTATCCGCAAAAAGAAAAGGAGTACTTGTGGCACCTTAGAGACTAACAAATTTATTTGAGCATAAGCTTTCGTGAGCTACAGCTCACTTCATCAGATGCAACGTAGCAACTCTGGCAGTAAAAGGTTGGCTGCCAACAGCTGCTACCATTAGGGTCCCTAGGCTGGAATCTGGAGTAGAGGGCAGGACTGGGTTCCCCCGCCCCCACACACACACCACTACAGAAACACCTTCTGGGAGGGGAAAACAGGCCCCTGTCAGGACAGGAGGCTAAACCTTTTTGGCATGAGGCTGTAGGAGCAACAGAGACTGCGGGAATTCTCTCACCATCCTCCATTGCTGGCTTATGATGAAAAGGGCTCAGTAGACTGTGTCCCTGGCCCTAGAGAGAGAAAAGCTACGTGGAGGGTTGCAGTGAGCCTCTGAGGCTAGCATAAACCACTTGGAAGCGCGGGACCCACGGGGACAAGGTTGGAGCTCTGCCACAATATTTAATTATAGGACTATCGAGGAACTATTGAACATGCACAATATCAGCTCCCTCATTTCCCCCTTACATAATAACTTTTGTTAAAAATTAGCCAAAAACAATTTTCCAAGCACAGCTTTCTATGACCCAAACAAGGAAAAGTGCCAGAAATTGTAGGAAGTCCACTAAGAATTTCACTTTTGTCAATCCAATTAATGTGAACAGCACTCAGATACAATGTTGATAGGCAGCAATACAAAATCCTTAGACCAGGGGTGAGCAAACTTTTTGGCCCAAGGGCCACATCTGGGTGGGGAAATTGCATGCAGGGCCATGAATGTAGGGCTGGGGCAGGGGGTTGCGGTGCAGGAAGGAGTGCGGGGTATGGGAGGGGGTGCAGTGTGCAGGAAGGGGCTCAGGGCAAGGGGTTTGGGCAGAGGAGGAGTGCAGGGTGTACGAGGGGGTTCAGGGAAGGGGGTTGGGGTGCAAGAGGGGGTGTGGAGTGTGGGAGGAGGCTCAGGTCAGGGGTGCAGGGAGGAGTGTGGAAGGGAGCTCAGGGCAGGGGTTGGGGTGCAAGGTGCAGGAGGGGCTCAGGGCAAAGGGTTGGGGTGCAGGAGGGGTTTGGCAGGGAGTTTGGGGTGCAGGCTCTAGTGTGGCACCACTTACCTGGAGCGGCTCCGGGGTGGCAGTGGTGCGCACCGGGGCCAGAGCAGGCTCCCTGCCTGCCCTGGCCCCGTGCCGTGCCAGCCCCGGAAGCAGCCAGCACCATGTCCCTGTGGCCTCTGGAGGACAGGGAGCAGAGGGCTCCATGTGCTGCCCTCACCTGTGGGTACCTCCCCCAAAGATCCCATTGGCTGCGTTTCCCTAGCCAATGGGAGCTGCAGGGGGCAGTGCCTGTAGGTGGGGGCAGCACACCAAGCCCTCCCCCAGGGGCTGCAGAGACGTGGTGCTGGCCACTTCTGGGAGTGGCACAGGGCCTGCGGCACCATGAGGATGGCAATCCTGTGGGCTGGATCCAGCCCGCAGGCCGTAGTTTGCCCACCCCTGCCTTAGTGTGGCAGACTCAGGCCCTGAATTGGCAAGGTTCAAATGAGCAGAAAATAGATTATTTTAGATCTGCTTCTTAAGTAAACCTGGAAAGTTAGTGGTGATTTCTATGCTAAAGGTCTATTCTGGATGCTGGGCTAATTATTATGCAGCAAGTTTACCAGGGATTATAATAACTATTGATATCTACACCTGGCTTCTGGGATTATCAGTTCACTTGACATATAATGTGTTTAGCAGCCTTTCAATTATGATTTTGGAAATGGAGGGCTCTGTTATTTTAAGGATTATCAACTAAAAGTAAATGTATTTCTTAAATCTGGGGTTGTTCTCTTCTCCTCTCTTTCTCTTTTCTTCTTCTCCTCCTCCTCCTTCTCTCCTCTTTCTCGCTGATATAAATATCATGAATTGAAATATACCACTCCTCCCCCTTTGCTCACATAACACACCATTTTATAATAATAAAAATTAAGAAAAAGTCTCAGTCAAAAAGCCTTACAGTTGTCAAACCTTGCATTATTAGCATTAAATCCAAATCGAGCCTGTGATCCATAGCACTGTAGCAGTATCATATTGCACACATCGCTACGCGAACAAAATTTTGTTTATTTTCCTCTCCTTGTGAGTGGGACCTCTTAAGATCAGATAAAACAAGTTTCTTTCAGTCATTGGAGTCACAGTGGAGCAAAGAAGAGGGGAATCAGGCCCATTATCTGCAAATAGCTTTGTAAATATAGATTGGATTATTAATGCTTGGGTCTGGCTACACTGCAATCAGCGCAAGACCCAAGGGGACTACAGGAATGGCTATATGTCTCCTTTGCACTCACCAGGGCTTAAAGTTGAACATGGCTTAAAATATTTCTGTAATTGTAAAAATCCAGAGGAGACTGATTGCTAGCTCTAGGTGAGCAAACGGATATGCATACCTTTGGCCAGATCTTCAACTGGTGTTAATCTGTATATGGCTGGTGTACCTTGGTGATTCATTGCAGTGGAGCTATGCTGATTTACACCAGCGAATGATCTGACTCCAAAAGATTCAGAAAGGATTGAAGAGCCTCAGTTCATGTGTTAGCTAAGCTATGTAACCATCTGATCTTGGTTTTGGTTACCTTTGTCCTCCTCACCTGCCTTTTGTTCGTCACACTCATTTATTTGTGTCGTGCCCTTGTTTAGAATAGATTGCAAGCCCTGTAGTATGGCAATGTGCAGTACAGGAAGAGGCAGCTTAACGTTAGTGAGTACTGTGCCTATGATGATGGGGCCCTGATCCTAGTTTAGTGTAACAGGTGCTGCTATAATGCAAAACATTAATAGGTATGATCATAAGAATGCTAATAATATCATTTGCTAGCAGAGTTTTAAGAAGCTAGATAAATAAATGTACACTTGATCATCAGCTTTTTTATTCTTTTGATTTCTTTTCAAGGCAGAGTATTTAAAGACCAGTTGATCATGTCCCTCAGGGGACAGGGTGGGGGGAGGGAAGAAGAGGCAGAGCTAGAGCAGGGCCTTGGGGGGGAAGGGGTGTAGTGGGGGTGGGGCCTCAGGGCAGAGCGGGAGGTGGTGCACCCCCAAGGAAAATAAAAGGCAGCGTCTATGTGTGTGAGTTCTTGTGTCTTCTTTAATTCTCTGTAGTGCAAACTCTAAGAAATTCTGTTTCACAGATATATGTTACTTTTGAAAATCTGGCTTGACTTCACCTGGTTCTCACCTCTTATTTTTTGGTTTGTTTCAAGTTCAAATGGATCCAAAGCCCAAAGGCAGTCACATGTGCTGAATTTCTCTTTGTTTGGTATTGAAAGTTATAGCCACATGAAACTAGAGTCTTGTATGTTTTTCACCTGGAACTCTAAGCCTGCCAGGTTTGCTCGAATTTGTCTGCAAACCTTTCAAAAAACCTAGTCCAAATTTTGGGTTTGAAAGTGAGATTTTAATAAAGTTTTGGCCATCAGAAGTTTAAAGGGCCAGATTCTTAGTTGGTGTAAATTGGTGCAGCTCCATTGACTTCTGTATCTTGTGCCTTGTGTTTTAATGTTTAAACCAATCTCTTAGAGATCAGGATGAGATTTATGTGGTGGTGGTGGTGGTGGGGGGGGGGTAGATTATCCCTCATATGTCTACTGTAGGGTTCTTACACCTTCCTCTGAAGCCACTGTCAGAGACAGGATGCTTGATCTACCTTGGATCTGATTAATTATGGCAATTCCTATTGTCCCTATTACTTTATTAGGTTACACCCATTTACAACAATTGTGGATATAGCTCTAAATAGTCAAAGCAAAACACAAAGAGAAAGGGCCAAAATCTCTACTGGTGTCAAATGACTGAGCACAATTAACTTCAATGTAGTTTCACCCATTTACTCTAGCAGAGTTTTGTCCTATGACTTTAGTTGGAAAGATAAACACAAATGCAAATGTACATGTGCACCCTGAACATAAAGTAAATCAAGTTAGATAAGGAGAGGAGAAGTAAATATAATCTTGTAAGATAGGATACCAATTGATTGAGATTTGTGAGGTCATTTTCCATTATTTGCTCTGCTAAAAGGATGAGTTGGGTGTTTCTCATTTCTTTATGAAAATGTTTGGGAATTGATTCAGATATTAGTCATTATACATTCATGCCAAGGCACTCAGCTCTGGATAATGAATGATTAATGTATCGTGTAAGCAATGTGATCATTCTGTGTGACATGCCAACAGCTCTAGCTGAAGCTCAGTGATGAATGTAAAAGGAGTAAGGTTTTTATTATATGTACAGTAAAATGATCTGCTGTGGAAAAAGGATGTTTACATAACGATAAAGAGAACAGGTGAGAGGGTGACTCAAAACAGAATCTGGCATCCTAGTTACCAAAGGAAATCTCTTGGCTTTTTATAGAATCTAGAAATCCTTATTTCACATCTTTAAAAGAGGTAAATATGGAGTAATGGTAATAGGCCCCATTTCAGGAAGCTGCTTTGCCTGGATAGATATCTGAGAGGTTCTATTCAAGCATACACATCTGACTAAGCAGGTCAGCCTTCAGGATCAGGGATGTTGATGGAGCTCATTATTTTGATAGTTATGGTTGCAGGCTTGCTTCTGTTCCTACTGAAAGCAATGGCAAAACTCTCATTAGTCTACAGTGGGACCAGGAACTGGCCATGTTTTCTGACAATACTGGTATAGTTATGACATAAAAACTGTAATCTTACCAAGTCTTCTTTCCCCCTTTGGTAATTTCTTTTGTAGCCTGAATTTGACGTAACTGGACCCACACTGGTTTTGAAACGTTACTCTTTTAACTAGAATTAATCTGGGGACACATGACATGCTGACATTAGAATTTCTCAGAGATATTATACACCTGTATTTCAATTATAATGACAAAATTGGTACAATATCTATCAATGGAGGGCCAGATCTGCTACCCTTACTGACTTTCAGTAATACCTTGCTCTGCGAGTAGTCACACTGAAATCAATGTGGATGAAATCCTCACCCCATTGAAGACATTGGGAGTTCTACCAATAACTTCAGTAGGGCCAGAATTTCATTCAGTGAGACACTGGAGTAAGAAAACTACTTTACATGAACAAAGTGGCAGAATCTGGTCCAGAATAAACACCAATTAATTAAAATTTTTACTGATCTACTCAATATTTTTCTTTTAAAAGATTCAAAATGGGAGGAGTTTATTGAAGGATGTTTAATGAAAAATAAAACTCCAAACAGCACACAAAGTAATCAATACATATTTTATCCTTTATAATCAAAGCCTTTACAATTTATCCGAATGGACCTTGCTTTTCAGAGTACAGTGAACCTCATTAATCCACACTCCCCATGACCCATGCAAAAGATTAATAGATATTCTGTCCCATTTGTCAACAAAGACTTCATAGCAAAATTATGCAAGGAAGGGCTTATATTACTGAAGTTCATAACTTTTGAAAAAAAAAGTTTGAAGTGTTGTTCTACTCTGCAAAGTGACTGAAAAATGGCATTTGAGGTACTATTTTTGTTACCAGTCAATGATTTCCAGATCAAATATGCTCAGTTTAAAACCAAAAAAAGATGTGAACTGCGTTTTAGAGAGATAGATTAGATGATGATGATAGAAGGCCAGCAAAATACCTGGACTCTGAGAGTTCTTTCCATCTTCTGCATAATCATCAACAATAAGGGTTATGAAGGCCCAATTCTGGCTTCAGCAAAAGCTGCATGACCCCCCGCAAGACCCTCCCATTGTGTAGCCCACAGGTCAAGCTTTCCTCTTATATTCACTGTCTTGCCTTCATTATATTCAGCTGTTGTAATACAAGAAACCTACAGGCCTATATCCTGTCAGACATTAGCTGAAGCATAAGTAAGCCCCAAACCTTGGCATAGATAAATGGCCTAATGGTTACCTTGAGGGGGAGTATGTAAGTGTATTTTAGGGAACAATGCTATTGATGCACAAGATAGGATAGAATCTACAACTACCTCTCTGACAGCTGTGTTCTCTCTACCAAACAACAAAAGTACAAGCAGCAAAGCCTTTTGTCATTGAAGTAAGAAGGTATGACTGGATACACAGCTAACAACTTTATTGTATGGGAAGATGCCAGTTTAACACGGCTACTACTCTGAAACTTATAAGTCTGCATCCGCAAAAAGGACTTGTGGCACCTTAGAGACTAACACATTTATTTGAGCATAAGCTTTCTTGAGCTACAGCTCACTTCATCAGATGCACTTTTCAGAGTGGGAAGCACACTTTAAAAGCATAGTATGAATTGTACAGCATTACCAAAACCAAACTATTAAACACATAAAGCATATTTATGATGCTTTATTCTTGATTTTATGGATACCTTGTTCACTTGCTAAGTGCCATTCTTTCACAATGGGTATTTTAGTCATTTGTGTAAGTTAGTGAGTCTACGATATAGAAATTATAAAGGACATCATATTGCTATGATAAAGCACTAATTCATAATCCTATTAATTTACTACTGAGTTTTTGGTACTATTATTTTCAGCACATTATGGGCCTGGAAGAATGGATATAAAACTAAACTCCTCCAAATCTGAGGTATTTTTTAAAAATAAAATTTACCTATAGTTTAAAGCCACTTGAAGCCTACGTTAGCAAAATATAACTCCTGCCTGAACTCTGAAATCTGTTTGCAGTGAAAGTTTATTTTTATTTATTACAGAGCACTGACAAAAATAATTTATGTATTTCATGGTATAGAAAATGCTAGAGGGCTTGTTATTTTTAGCCATGTAACCTTTAAGCATATCAGTGTGTATATATATAAATTATATTATATATATACCAGTAAATTAGTCTTTAACAGGTAAATGGCTTAATGGAACAAGAGAGATGACTTTCAGATGTGGATAACCTCTTTCCAATTGCTTTTTTCCCCTACCTTTGAACTTTTCAACTGGGATGGCTACAAGCCAGCTCTGGGGGCTATTGATAAAATGAGTTAAGAATAGATTAAAACATTTCCCTGGTGATATATAATGTTTCTCTGATGATAGTGTTACTTTTCCATCATCCCTCTAAACCATCCAGACAGAATTTCTTAACCCAGTCAAAAAATTACTCATGCTCTTTTATTATTATTATTATTTCATTTTATGTGTCTTGTGGCAGGTTTATTTATAGACAATTTTTTTAGGGTCTGACGCTGGACTGGAAAGTGTAAGATTTTCTTATAAGGCTATGACTGTTAGCTGAGATTTTAGCAACCAGCTAGCTAACTGGGATGCTCAATTTCCATTAATTTTAGGCAGCTTTAAAAATCTCAACCAGAGCCTGTCTAGATTAATTGCTGTGCAGTTTCAGACCAGATGTATTATTCATACAGTTTCTTTTTTTCTCATTTTGCCCCCCGCCCCCGCCTTCTTTATTCATCATAAATATTGATTTGATATAACCCAAAAGGTTTGGGATTTCCTGGAAAAATTAAACAACCTTTGACCTCTATGAGAAGAATTGTGATGGGAGCTCATGGTCAAGAGGGCATGAATTTAGAAGTAATCTGCCATAAAGGGTAAAGCAATTGAGGCAATCATCCAAGTTATCATAGGAACCGTGTAATAACCATGGAAAAGAGAGGCATTTAAAGGTGCAAAATGACTCTGTCCCTATGAATATTTTAAGGATTTCCTCATTGCTACTATAATCCAAACAACAATAGTAATGCCTAGAGACCCTAATCAAGATTGGGATCTCATTGTGCTAGGCACTGTTCAAACACATAGTAAGAGACAGTCTCTGTCCTGAAGAGTCTGAAATTTGAATAGACAAGACAGTTAAAAAATGTGTGAGAAAGGAAGGATTATTACTGCCATTTTACAGATAGGGAAATGGAGGATTAAGTGACTTGCCCAAGGTCACATGGGAAGTTTAAAGGGAGAGCTGGGACCTGAACCCAGATTTCCTGAGTCCTAGCTCACTTAAAATTTAGGTTGACATAGCTACAGAGCTCAGGATTGTGAAAAATCCCCACCCCGCCTACCATAGCTATGCCATCTTAAGCCCCAGCGTAGACATAGATAGGTCAATGGAAGAATGCTTTTGTCAAGCTGGCTACCATCACCTGGGGAGGTGGGGTTTCTACACCAATGGAAAAACCCCTTCTGGATCTAAACTACAGGGTTACAGCAGCATTGCCGTGGCACTGTAGCTGTGCCGCTCTAGCACCTGTAGCGTAGACCTGGCCTTAGTGGTTTAACCACAAGAGCATCCCTCTTTTCTAATGTGTTACAATGAATATAGAGTGATAAAGTGACAGAATAAAAACTCAAATTCTATGAGTGACAACAGTGCAACTTTTTCTAACCCATACAATGGAAGAAAGGGAGGGAGTGCAAAAGGCATGAGTCAGGACTTCTGGATCCAGCTGTAAGCTCTGCCGCTGCCTCCCGTGTGACTTGCAGTCACGCACCCTGTCTGGACCTCAGTTTTTGCAACAGTACAATGAATATAGCTGTCTCCCAAGGGTATTATGGGCATTACTTAACTAATGTCTGTGAAGAAATTAGAGATCCTGAGATGTAAGGTCTATATCAATATGAAATATTTAAAATGTTCAGTGTCTCTCCCCTGTCGCTTGTCCAACCTATTTAACTCCCAATTCTTGTGTAGGATAACATCAGACTTAATTTGAAGGCTCATAAAAGTGTGAAATATGAGGGTGTCTCTCAATGAATGCCATTACCTTTGTGGAAACAACTGATGCCATGTCAATGTACTGGCTGAATGTCAAAGGAAGCTATTGTTTAAACATTCTAGCACTAGAAAATGAGGTTTGGTAAGAAATAAAATGAATTCTATAAGATTAAGTGCAGGATGAATATAGAAACCAGATAATGCTGGTAACACTTATAAAGGCCAGGTAATAAATCACTGAAGATAACAAATATACAGTAATAGATATACAGGCGAAAATAGAAAATAGCTCCATATTACTGAGGGACTACACAGTGATTTACATCTAGCTTTGGCCTGTAAGGCCAAATGCCTTACAGAAGTCTAAGTGTATTACGTCAAGACTATTACCTTTATCAACCAAACTTGCAATCTGATAAAAAAAATATCAAGTTAGTTTGACACAATCTATTTTCCATAAACCCACGTTGATTGTCATTAATTATATTACTCTCCTTTAATTCTTTATCAATCAAGTCCCTTATCAGCTGTTCCATTATCTTGACCGCAATCAATGTCAGACTGACAGATCTTTAATTACTCTTTTTAAATACTGGCACAACATTAGTTTTCTTCCAGTCTTCTGGAACTTCCCTGGAGTTCCAAGACTTATGGAAATCACCATTACTAATCCAGTGAGTGCCTCAGCCAGCTCATTAAAAACTTTTGGATGCAAGTTATCTGAACCTGCTGATTTAAAAATGTCTAACTTTAGTAGCTGCTTTTTAACCCCACAAGATACTAGTGAAGTGGAAAGAGTGTTATATGATATGACTACATCATCTGATTTTTCCCAAATACAGAACAGAAATATTAATTGGACAGTTCTGCATTTTCTGCATTATTATTGATGATTCTATCCTTTCCATCTAGTAATGGACCAGTGCCATCATTAGGATTCTTTATACTTAAACTCTCTCTTACCGTCATTGACACAGCTGGACATAGATTTCGCCTTGTGTCCCTTTGCTTCCCTTATCAATTTTCTACAATTCCTCACTTCTGACTTATGTTCATTACTACTGATTTCTCCTTTCTTCCATTCATTATATATACATTTTATAGCTGCCTTCACTTTGTCTCTAAAGCAGATTCTTTTTTAACCAGTATGGCCTTCTCTCTCAATTCTAGGATTGTGTCTTTTTGGGCATTTAATAAAATGTTGTTAGACAATTCCCAATTATTATTCACATTTTTCTGATAAAATTCTTCGTCCCTGCTGATCTGACTCTTTTCAGTTTTGTGAAACTGGCCATTTTAAAGCACCAAGTATACATTACCAATTTTGGCTCCAGTCTTTCTCACATCCTTTTATATCTTTAGATACCAATTAGGCTATATCTTCACTGTCAAAAGAAGGTATATTTATTAGCGCAAGATAGCTAACTTGATGTGGGTGTCTTGCTGTAGAATCCTAATGTAGACAAAGCACAGGTAGATTTTACTTCCAGCTAGTTGAAGTCAACACTATACCTATATCCACCACCTAGGGTTTACCTCAGCTAGCTTACATGGAGATAAAAACTACCTGTCCCTTGTCTCCAGAAGGATTCTACAATGATATAGCTAATTCGAGTTAGCTATCTGATTGTAATAAACAGGTCTTATTTTGGCAGTGAAGACACAGCCTTAGTGCATCCCATTGGACTTGTATTATGTTTTGTTAATGCTAGGTCTTTGTGAATCACTTCTTGCATTTATAATCTAAAATATTTCCTTTTGTGTGTTATCACTTTAAGTGTTTGCATTACGATTTTGCCAGGTCCTGTAGTAATGTATTATTATTATCATCATTGTATATTTTATTATTGTATTAATTATTTATATTACCATAGTGCATACAAGCCACAGTTATGGATCAGG
This sequence comes from Caretta caretta, assembly GCF_965140235.1. Lineage (NCBI taxonomy): Eukaryota > Metazoa > Chordata > Testudines > Cheloniidae > Caretta > Caretta caretta. Next base: position 61,659,759 of record NC_134213.1, on the reverse strand, counting down.
ACCCCACTGTACTAGGGGCTGTACAAACACAAAACAAAAAGACTGTCCCCGTGCTGGTAAGCTCTTAGGTCTAGATATGGATCTCAGAAAAATAAGGAAAGAAACTCTTTCTTGGTAGCTGGGGAGAGTGCCATCGCAGGGGAAGTGTTCTAATCTCTCTCTTTTCTCCCATACTCAAGGTTCATTTTCACTGAGGTGAGGAGGAGAAGTCAGTTCCCACTTTTGGTTGTGCTGCTGAATGGCTAGGAGATAATTTTCTGCACAGCTAACTTGAAACGACAGCAGCATCAGCACCACATCTGTTCATACTTGTTTGGATTGTCTTCTGCTAATTGACTGTAATGGGAAGAATTTGGCCCAAATAAATTATTTTAATCAAAGTTTATAACATGGGGACTATATTTCAGAATGAATGCAGCCAGAATCGTGGAACGAACCCAAAATTATAGGATCGGCACTTATTCCCGCCCTCCCCGCATCCACGATTTTCTGCTCTCCCATATTAAGGGACGTTTTTTGTGTGAACTTTGCTGTGGGTGTTTCATTTAGACATTAACAATCTTACTCATGTAAATTGTCCTAGGAGCAGCTCTATTCCCCGTATCAGACTGGGCAGAGAGAATGTGCAGTGACATCACAAAAAAGGGGAACTTTAGCCTCTGCTTTAAAAAAAAATTAAAAAAAACTTGACACATAGCTGCACTCTTAGAAGTGATTGTTCACCAAGTACACCACTGCTTTAGGAGGACTAATTCTATGCAAAATTTCCAATTGAAATGATTTTGGGGTAGTGCTGTTTAAAGGTGATTAGAATTCTTGTTACATTGGAGAATTGTTCAGATTCACTAGAGATGGGTGGGGCATACATATATTATGGCAATAGACCCAATAGAAAACCATAAGACAAATGGGAAAATGAACTCATTTCTCTCTCCTTACCTCAGACAGCTGAACAGAAGGGAATTTTGTTCAAATTTCAAAAATACATTGACCTTCTATCAGAGACCAAGCTTTCCGCAAAAACTTGCAGCCAAAATGCAAATGGCTTGGAAAGTTCAGAACAGGTGAAAGGAGGGTTACAGTGGAAACTCTTTTGCAGCTTTTGAATGTGGCTCTACTCTGAAAAGCGATTATGTAAAAATAACACCTTCTTACCAAACAGATCAGCTTCCTGTATGTATAAGCTGAGTCTCAGCTTTGTAACTGTTTAACTTACTGAGAGCAGGCTGCTACAATCAGTATAGACAAAAGAAGTTTTAGAGGTCTTTTTAAACTTAGTCCTTCAGAGCCAAGACAGATAAAAGAATGAACAAGTCTAATCCTCTTGGCCCATGAAAAGAATTGGGATGCCCATTTCCCACAGATCCAAGAGGGAGACCCAGATGGAGGTTGTGGAGGGGTGTACGCCCCTTGCAAGAGCTGAATTGAGCCAAGTAGGCCCAAGAATCAGACCATTTGGCTGTAATCTGGGAGAATTAAACCTGAGAGGAAAGCCCTAATTAAGGAAGCTCACCTGTGTGTGACTAGGTGGGGCTTATATAAAGAGAGGAAACTGAAAGCAGAGGGGTGTGCAGGGAGGTGATTTGCAGTCACTTCTCAGGAGAAGGAGGGCTATGTTTGAGGGCTATAGAGATAAGTAGCCCACCCTCCCATGGGATCCTGGCCTGGTGGAGAGTCCATGACTCAGTGCCAGCTCCCATAGCTGCCTGTGCGGCTCTCCCCGATCCAGCTCTGGCCAGACGCTGCTCTCAGCAGGCGCACCCCTCCCCCCACCCAAATGCAGGAGGAGGGTCTGCAGCAGTTCCCCACAGCTGCCCATGAGGCTCTTATTGTGGACAGCCTGTGGCTATGAGGTTTCCCCCTCCCCCCCAGATGGAGCTGGATTGGGGAGAGCCATGTGGGCAGCTGTGGGGAGCCTGGGTCCGCTTGCCCTGGGACCCAGGCAGGGGGCTGCTTTTGGCCCCCACCCACCCTAAGCAGGGGTGGGCTCCCTGGCCCCGATCCAGCTTGGCCAAGGGCAGAGCCTCCGAGGGGTGAGGAGGGGCGGGGAAGGCTCTGGCGCCCCTGCTCACAGTTGCACCCTTGGGAGGAAGGAGTTGAGAGACTGGCATATCCACAGGAGTCGGGAGGGTAAGGAGGTAAGGAAGAGGCTCGGGGGAAGGCAGCAAGGATCAGGAGGGAACCACATATTGGCTGCTGCTTGGAGGATCTCTGAGCTGGAACCCAGACTAGAGAGCAGTCCTGTTCCCCTACCAGCCACTGAAGGATGGCACCTGAGGCAGTGAAGATGAGGACTGCCTGAGGCTGCTTGTGAGCAGGGACTTTGATATACATTCCCAGAAGGCGAAACCACACAGTGACTTGGCCGGAGGGCCAAGTCATGAAGCACAGGCTGCAATTCGTGGACTGAGAGAGGGGCAGCAGAGGGAGAAAGAGATCATGGAGCACAACTGCAGGAAGGGGCGTCAGCCGTGCACAGCTAATCCTCAGAATGGCCAGGAGAAGGCGCCATCCTGTGGTGAGTAGAGCCCTCTGTCACAGAAATAATACAACTCTACTGCAATGGCTCTGGTCCAAAAATTTAGGCTCAGAGCAGGAGGCATCGCTGTAAAGACTGAATCTTTCTCTACCTTTTCTGCATTTGAGTGGCTTCAGTCCCGAAGGAGTCCCAGTGGAGGGACCGCTGCACAGGGCCAGTGAAAGGATCAGTGCTATGGAGTGTGCTGGTAGATCCTCTTTCTCTGTGGAAATTCATAGGTCCATTTGCAGTGAGTGCTCTCCATGCATGGAACTTGGGTGGATGGTTCAGGCCACTGTTCCCATTTGCTTTTTCCAATTAATCCTTTCATGCCTGTCATGCCATAACCTCCCCAAAAGGGATACTCAAGCCACAGTCCAGAAAAGTATCTGAGTAGCACCACTGAAGTCAATAGGATTACTCACAGGCATGAAGATACAAACATGATGCAGCATTTTGCAGGATCAGGGACTTACAGCAAGATGAGGATCAGTGAGGAATGTCTGTCTTTTCAGAAATCTGTATAAATGTTGATACATTTACAGTTGAGCCTCTCAGAAGACTTCAGCCTAATCCCTGAGGCTGAAGAGGCAGGTGTGAACAACCAAAATTCTGCACAGCATTGGCCTAAAAGGGAAAGATAGTAACATCAGTGCTTGAGGGGAGTACAGCAGAAAACATAAACAGGAGCAGAACATTGTGTTCTCATTTTAACAAACTGGTTCAAACTAATTATAACACATGAAAGATCTCCCAGCACAAATGTTATCAGATCTAGTTGATAATAAATAATTTGTAGCTTGGAGCAAGGCTGTCTCTGTCCAATATGACCTTAGGTCAGGAAGGAACTTCACATTGTCTGATATGCCTGCCTTTAGTAAACCACAATTGTACCCAATACTGTGGAGATGTGATATAGGCTGAAAAACTGGCAGTGACCTGGAGAAGGTGTAGACTATTAGAAAATATGTGTGTGCCCAGAACAACTGCAGACGCCAGTAAAATATTTACAAAACACACTAAAAGTGTGTGGATGGTTGCTCAGCAGCCAAAAAGGCCATAGTTTGGAACAAGATGTTATTGACTGCAACTGGTTCGCTATTGGATTAATCTTGCAAGAGGTAACTGAGGCAAACGTCTGGAAACCAACATCTTAGGTAACAATACAGCTCGATAATGGAAACTGTCTCCAAAGCTACTGGCATTTATGTTCTCAAAGAAAATTCATTCAGTGCTTGACAAATACCCATTTGAGAATAACAATCTGAATAGGAATCCAAATACAGCCAGGTTTCAGAGTAACAGCCGTGTTAGTCTGTATTCGCAAAAAGAAAAGGAGTACTTGTGGCACCTTAGAGACTAACCAATTTATTTGAGCATGAGCTTTGACTGCCAATGAGCTTTGACTGCCCTTTTCCATAATGAATCTGAGTGGAAAAACAAGTGTAAGCAAGAGCAGTCCAATGTATAGTTATTCATAAGCATCGCTTTGATGGCATTGTATGATGTCAAGCACCTATGTGTGACCAACCCATAGCCAACAGTTATGGCTGAGTCCGAAAACAGTAGCTTACAATCTTTCTAAGCTTCTCCCCTGCTTCTTCCAAACATTTGTAAACCGTAATATGTAGGAAGCTGTGGCAGTCTCAGTGGGGGCTATAGTGCATAGTCAATAATATCAGCAAGAGAATGGTTATGTGCAGGAAGTACAGTCTCCATAAAAAGGGGCATAAAAATCATAATTATTAATTGGGGCCCAATCCTAGGCTGACTGAAGTTAATGGCAAAAATCCTATTGACTTCAGTGAGAGTCATATCAGTATAAAAGTGACAGTAGCCAAAGATTACAAAGTCAATACCTAAAGAAGAGCTCTGTATATGCTCAACTGTTTGTCTCTCTCACCAACAGAAGTTGGGTCAATAAAATATGACCTCACCCACCTTGTCTTGCTAGTATCGAAACTTGACTGTATTGTGTACAAATGCATTCAGAACAGCATACTTAAAAGTAACAGGGTGTCTCAGAGCCAGAGACAAAATATTTGATCACACCTCTGTTTGTGTACCAAGAAAAAAAGGGAGTATGGTATAACTGGAATACAATATTATAAACTAAACTCACAGGTCATAGATAAAGTAACTTCTGACTTTGAATGATGCTACGCTAGCCAGCTCCAGCTGAAGACTTATCTATTAGTGGGCAGTGCAGAATGAACTGAAATTTATATTGAAATAAATAACAAGAGACATGATACTGATTGTTCTGTAGTGGGATGTGGGAGGGAAGTGATGTGTAAGGAGGAGAGAGTTTGCAGGTCAGTGCTGCACCGTTCAGGGATCTCAGCTACATAATTTAACTGTGGTGTGCTACATGGACCATTGTGTGTGCACATTCATGAATATGTGATCTATTTTTTTTTAATATCTATCTATCTACACAAACTACATTAAAACAAAATTATGAAGATTACAAAGTCAAGCACTCAGAAGTTAGGAAATGCCAGAATGAACATTGCTTGTGAAACCCTTGCAGGTATGCATTATACAGTCTTTAATTACATGACCACATGTGTTTCTCCCCTCCCCCTCGAAACTTGCCTCATTCAGTGCTCAGGATGAACCTGAATGAGGCAAGAATCTTGTGGGGGAAAAATTGTGGTGATGTGATTAAAGACTGTACCGTAATGCATCTGCACAAGGGAGCTGAATTAACATTGCACAGGCAACCTTAATTCTAGAAATTTCTTAATTTTCTGTCTTTTGATAACTTGATTTTGCAACTGTCATAATAATGTTCTTTTAACATAGTTCGTTGGGTATAATTCCCTAGGATTTTTTTAAAAAGCCATAAAAACCCCCAGAAAGTGGATCATGTGACATCATATTGCCATCCATATGGGTCATGAGCAGGGTTGGGACCTTTAGTTGCACTGCACAAACCGCTGTCTCTTGAGTTAATGGAGTAAGTGATAGCAGTAGTAAGTTGTCATCCTCTGTGTAGACCAGCAGTAGAGGGAGATGGACACTCTGCCAGTATCACAGATATTCGCTGACAGCAGAGGGATGGTGAAACTCAGGAATGTTGGCTTTTAACATGGGCAAAACAGTCTCTTTCCCTTTAGCCTCATTTTTGGAAATGGCTACATTGTTTTGGCTGGGGTGCGGGAATCAACTTTCTGGCAGGGAAAGTTTCAGCCCAAAATGTTAGTTTGGCAAAGTTATAAGAAAATGGGTTTATAATGGGAAGTTTCAATCAATCTTCAGAGTTAGTGCTAGAAGCTTCACCTATAATTTACATTTATGTGTGTACATACACCCTTCTAGGGTGACCAGGTGTCCGGTTTTTGACACCTGGTCGAACACGAGGAACACCTGGTCGAAAAGGGACCTCTGCCACACATGAGAATTTATATACAAGTGAGAGCTTGTTACATTTTTACAGTAACAAAGTAATACAAAGAAACAAGTATCCTTGAAACTCTGCTCCATTGATAATGATGAAATGAAATAAATAATTCTGCAGTTCTGAGAACATTCAGTTTCAAAAACCAGCCATGCACACTAAGGACAATTTAGAGATTGTGCCATACTAAAAATTCTGACCCCACATCTGTTCCCCTTCCTCCCTCTTCCCCAATACTTTACAGATTCAGAGTTTACCAAGAATTCTGGGGTGGTTTGGATTCAGGGTTATGGCTTGGGACCCATCTTTACTACAAATTATTAAAATAATTAATATGCCAATCACTGTTTCCTTTTTTCCAACTTCTTTTAAGTATCTAACTAAGCTATTTTTAAACTTCACTTTAAAAAAAGGAGAGGCCAAGATGGGACTGGGTTACTGGGTGGACAAGGATAGTTGAGCCATACTCAACCAGAATAAAGGAGCTGAGTTTTTGAAGAATAATATTAGTATCTAATTTCTAAAACTTTCTCTCCAGTTTTTCTTACCTCTACAAGTATTCTCAGGCTTGGCAAGAAGCACAGGGTCAACCATGACCAACTAAAAGATTTAAGAGTTTAAATGCCATTTATGCTAGTGTTTAAACAAGTTTTAATATTCTTTCAAGTGTGACCTATTTTCCTAGTCTAGATGTGGCCTCAGTCTGTTAGTGGTACACCTGAGTCTCTGAGGATCAGTCAGAATAGGTGACATGAGATCTGCATGGAACTGGAATATTTCAATGCCTTTCTTTCTGCACTACTTCACTGTTCTACAATACATCTTATAAACATAACCTGCAGTTACCTTTTGTACCTTCTCATTCTTCCCCAAACAAACATTCTCCAGGCTTTGGATTTTGCTGTAAACTTAGATGCTCAGGCAAATCTAACCCAACAGATTCAATAAGAGTTTTCCACTATGAAAGGAGTCACAACCAGCGGTACTGCAATCTCTGACTTCTATATTTGGGCCACATACCGAATACTGTGCTAAGCCAAAGTTAAACATGCTTTGCACAGATAAAGGGGATAGAATCCACCTCCCAAACCTGGAGCACCACCAGAGACACACTAGCTGTGACTGCAGCCTCAGGACCAAAGTAATGGAAGCAGCCCCTCTGCAGTGCTTCAAGTGGTGTGAAAAAAGTGGGGGGAATCTACTGTGACCCCTATATCTTCCTGTCTTCTACCTAGCAATTAATTCTGCTCTCAACCCCAAATCAATTCTGTACCCCCACCAACATATCATTTCCACTCCTCATGTAGCTCCTGGGTTCCTTCACCTCCATTCCCAGGACAGACTGGTGGCTGTAGCAGGGCCCCCTTTACCTATTCCATGGCTGGGTGTTAAGGAGAGAGGGAGGAGCATTGCTTGGAGGTGGAGGGAGTGGAGTCACTCTGGGCTGCTCCTGCTCCTTCCTTCTTTCTTATGAGAACAGTGTTGGGTCCTGAGAGGAGAGGGAGAGAGCTCCACCTCTTCCTGTATCGGTTCTGATTGGCTTCTCTTTCCCAAAAGGTGGGTAAGTGGGGAGCAGCTGCCAATTAGAAGGGGTTTTCCCACAGGAGATTCTAAATATGTGCACCCATCAGTAATTTTACTTGCTGCTTAGAAATTTTCTCTACCAGGTCTGTGATGGATTGCAACCTGGAGCACTTTAAGCACTGCCCTTTATTTTCCTTTAGTGGGAGAAGGGAGGAAGTTGGTTCAGTAAATCAGAGTTGTCTTCCCACCCTCCTGAACTAATGCATGGAATAGAGTCTCCTTGTATGGCCTCTCCATGGCTAGGAACACCCATCCCTGTGCAATGGAACTTTGCCAGTTCTGCCCCTTAACACTTACTACACCCCTCCTGCAAGATTTGGTCGTAGAGAAGGCCCTGCTCCCACAATGGGTTCCATGCAGGCAGGTCCCTGGGTGTTCACAGTCAATAGGGCTCCATGCAGGTGCAAGGGTTTGCTCATAACAGGTTTTCCTCCTATGTAAGAGAAATGTTCTGCGTTTAGTCTCTGTACGTCAAGAAACAGACCATGAAAAGTAACTATAAAGGTGATTACTTTACAGCACTTTTTTAGACTGTGTTTGTAGCACATAAATCATGTTAGCATTTATTTGAAAATAATTGAGTCCTTAAAATGTTTAAGGAAAATATGACAACAGTTTAAAAAGTTTTGTTTGAAATGATGTTAATAGCTCTCCTCATAGGTTTTGCTTATAAATAACCTTGCCTTCAAGCGCCTTATGTTAAGTGGTGGGGATTTTTCGTTTTGCTTCTCGTTATCCAATTGCTTAAAACATGTGGCTGTTGAAAGGCTTTTCTCACCTCCTGTGTTTTAAAGGGACACAGTCAGGTTTAAACTGCAAAGCTTAAAAACAAACAAACAAAACAACCCTCTGTGCTCTTGAGGTTCAATTGCAGAGATTTTTAGGTTGTGTTGGTTTTTTTCTGCTTGTATTTTACATTACACATCTTCAACATTTACTCCAACTGAAGATCAGAAGTAAAACGTTTTCAACAGCATATTAGAGTTCTACAATATATTTGGGCTTTGATTTGCAAAAGTGTACTAGAAACTCAACAATTTAGGGCTGCGGCCTCTCAAATGTATCTGTGTAGACAGGCCCCTGCATCCATATGGACCCAAAGTGCAGGATCTGGGATTTTGACTTCATAAACTATTTTGGAGCATGACACTGTAGTCCCTTTTGCTTGGGGTCAGATGCCCCTTATGCTGGGTAGTAGCTAATCCCCAAAATATCAATCAGTTAATGGAGAAATGGAATAAGTTGCTACCAAAGATGTGTGGTACCTCACTCTACAAATAGCTTTAGTGATGTCAATGGGGCCCACTTTGCTACCAAAGAAGTGTGAAAGCATCAGTATCCAGCCCTTTGTGACAAGAGAGAAGCTTAGGGCCATATTGTGCCACTGTAGCTCCTATAGGTCCAGATAAAATCCTTACTTACGTTGAGTAGTGCTTTACGTTATGAGTGATCTTAACTTCAGTGGGACTATTTGTGGAATAAGGTGCAGTAACTCCTCACTTAAAGTTGTCCCGGTTTACATTGTTTAGTTGTTACATTGCTGACCAATTAGAGAACATGCTCGTTTAAAGTTGAGCAATGCTCCCTTATAATGTTGTTTGACGCCTTCTGCTTTGTCCACTGCTTGCAGAAAGAGCAGCCTGTTGCAGCGAGCTGGTGAGGGCTTGCAACCAGGGTGGGCCGGCAGCCCCCCTATCAGCTCCCCTAAGTTCCCTGTGCGGCAGCCACCCAGCAGGCTATCAATTGCCGGGCAGTTCAGCTGTCCCTCCCCCCTCTGCCTTGTGCTGCTCCTGCCCTCTGCCTTGGAGCTGCTCCTGGTAGCCTCCTGCTTGCTATGCAAAGGGGGTGGGTGCTAATGTCAGGGTGTCCCCCTCCCCGCACTCCTGCCCCCTGCTCCACAGAGCATGATTGGGGACACACACACGACAGGGCTCAGGAAGAAGGGAGCTTGCTGGCAGCAGCTGCTGTCTCAATTTGCTAATCTACTTAAAAAGGCAGTGTACTTAGAGTGCAGTCAGCATACTTAAAGGGGCAATGTGCATCTCTCTCTCTCACACACACACATGGTGTTTGTTTCTGTCTCTCTCTGCCATGCTGTCTCCCCTCCCTCCATTTGTGTTGCCTTGTGGAATGTGAGGCTTCATTAACAACAACAGGTTAACACTTGAGGGCTCAGCCCAGTGCTAGTTCATCATTTAGCAGCAAGGCATTCCCTGGGAAATATCCATCCCTCTTCCACCCTCTGACTTCACCATCTCACCCAAGCTTCACAATCATCATTACTATGTACAGTATTAAATTGTTTGTTTAAAACTTATACTGTGTATATGTGTGTATACATATATTTAAAATATACTCTTATGGGGAAATTGGATTCACTTAACATCGTTTCGCTTAAAGTAGCATTTTTCAGGAACATAACTACAACGTTAAGCAAGGAGTTACTGTACTACCCAACATGAGTAAGGATGATGGAATACTCTGGCCCTTAATTATTTGATAGCATAACAATTGGAAACCTGAAACCTCCCATGCACCGAAAACCTGACTGACATGCACTTGAATCCTTGCCTAAAATAGTTAACTAACTATGTATATTAAGCTATTGAGAGTACTCGCCTGTTTAGAAGTATTGGAGAGTGTGACAATTATCTTGACTGGATTATTTATTAAAATGAATATCATTTAGGCTTCTCCACCTCAATTGAATTACAAATTTTTGGATTTTGGCTCAGGCTCTACTTGATGTAGTTGTCATATTGCAGTCTGATCCTGTGATTGTTTAGGTACATGAGTCAAGTTACTGCTGATTCTTCTTGCTAAAATCCTCAATTTCCCTGCTGTTTCCATTCGTTGCACTGGACAGTCCATATGATTTTATCTTACTGAGCTCACTGACATCACAAATTGTATGACCCAAATGCTAATCGTAGAATCATAGAATATCAGGGTTGGAAGGGACCTCAGGAGGTCATCTAGTCCAACCCGCTGCTCAAAGCAGGACCGATCCCCAATTAAATCATCCCAGCCCGGGGTTTGTCAAGCATGACCTTAAAAACTTCTAAGGAAGGAGATTCCACCACCTCCCTAGGTAACGCATTCCAGTGCTTCAACACCCTCCTAGTGAAAATTTTTTTCCTAATATCCAACCTAAATCTCCCCCACTGCAACTTGAGACCATTACTCCTTGTTCTGTCATCTGCTACCACTGAGAACAGTCTAGAGCCATCCCCTTTGGAACCCCCTTTCAGGTAGTTGAAAGCAGCTATCAAATCCCCCCTCATTATTCTCTTCCGCAGACTAAACATCCCCAGTTCCCTCAGCCTCTCCTCATAAGTCATGTGTTCCAGTCCCCTAATCATTTTTGTTGCCCTCCGCTGGACTCTTTCCAATTTTTCCACATCCTTCTTGTAGTGTGGGGCCCAACACTTAACACAGTACTCCAGATGAGGCCTCACCAATGTCGAATAGAGGGGAACGATCACGTCCCTCGATCTGCTGGCAATGCCCCTACTTATACATCCCAAAATGCCGTTGGCCTTCTTGGCAACAAGGGCACACTGTTGACTCATATCCAGCTTCTCGTCCACTGTAACCCCTAGGTCCTTTTCTGCAGAACTGTTGCTTAGCCATTCGGTCCCTAGTCTGTAGCGGTGCATGGGATTCTTCCGTCCTAAGTGCAGGACTCTGCACTTGTCCTTGTTGAACCTTTTCAGATTTCTTTTGGCCCAATCCTCCAATTTGTCTAGGTCCCTCTGTATCCTATCCCTACCCTCCAGCATATCTACCTCTCCTCCCAGTTTAGCGTCATCTGCAAATTTGCTGAGGGTGCAATCCATACCATCCTCCAGATCATTTATGAAGATATTGAACAAAACCGGCCCCAGGACCAACCCTTGGGGCACTCCACTTGATACCGGCTGCCAACTAGACATGGATCCATTGATCACTACCTGTTGAGCCCGACAATCTAGCCAGCTTTCTATCCACCTTATAGTCCATTCATCCAGCCCATACTTCTTTAACTTGCTGACAAGAATACTGTGGGAGACCGTGTCAAAAGCTTTGCTAAAGTCAAGGAACAACACGTCCACCGCTTTCCCTTCATCCACAGAGCCAGTTATCTCGTCATAAAAGGCAATTAGATTAGTCAGGCATGACTTGCCCTTGGTGAATCCATGCTGACTGTTCCTGATCACTTTCCCCTCCTCTAAGTGCTTCAGAATTGATTCCCTGAGGACCTGCTCCATGATTTTTCCAGGGACTGAGGTGAGGCTGACTGGCCTGTAGTTCCCAGGATCTTCCTTCTTCCCTTTTTTAAAGATGGGCACTACATTAACCTTTTTCCAGTCATCTGGGACTTCCCCCGATCGCCATGAGTTTTCAAAGATAATGGTCAATGGCTCTGCAATCACATCCGCCAACTCCTTTAGCACTCACCAACGCATCCGGTCCCATGGACTTGTGCACGTCCAGCTTTTCTAAATAGTCCCAAACCACTTCTTTCTCCACAGAGGGCTGGTCACCTCCTCCCCATGCTGTGCTGCCCAGTGCAGTAGTCTGGGAGCTGATCTTGTTCGTGAAGACAGAGGCAAAAAAAGCATTGAGTACATTAGCTTTTTCCACATCCTCTGTCACTAGGTTGCCTCCCCTCATTCAGTAAGGGGCCCACACTTTCCTTGGCTTTTTTCTTGTTGCTAACATACATGAAGAAACCCTTCTTGTTACTCTTAACATCTCTTGCTAGCTGCAACTCCAGGTGTGATTTAGCCTTCCTGATTTCACTCCTGCATGCCCGAGAAATATTTTTTTACTCATCCCTGGTCATTTGTCCACTAATGCAGTAGTGAGAAGCTCAAATGTTCAAAAATATGAGTCAACCCTCCAAAAAAACCATGAGATTGCCTTAAAATTATGAAATCTAAAAAATAATAAATTGGGGATTCTTTTTATTTACTTTCTGTTTTTTGAGCCTTCATATATTCATGTTTATAAGCTTTTTTCCCTAAAAGCAAGAGAACTGGAGACTTACTTTATTAAAAAATCAAAGCGGAAATTTTCATATAATTCCATGACTCCAGGATTTGGAGCCTTTACGAAAAAGGCCAGAACCCATCAGGGATGACAATGAATGCAATGAATCAGATAAACGGAGTAACATGGGTTGCGTGACCAGTAGTGGAAGCATGTGAGTTCAATATTCTCTGTGATGCTGCAGGAATTTGGTAGTTTTGAAATGGCCTCTTTGACCTGATGAGTGCACTTCTGGATTTACATTTACCTTTCAAATATTATATTCTCGCCCATCTGTGTTACTTTCAAAGGTGCCTGTAACCATGGCACATCCTTGTCTACACTTTGCTGCACCAGTGCTGCCCCCTATACCAATAGCTGGCCACCAACGCTGAGTCAGGGCTGTTCCAGAGTGTTGTCAAGGAAAGGCTTATGGTTATTTTAATTGAGATGCTCATCTATTGGAGTTTGATAGAGATTTCCCTGGGGTGTGCCAACAAAATTGCAATCCTTATTTCTGGGTCTTCATATGTTATCCCAGGACTCTAAAATCTGCCTCTCGGCAGGAGTAGGACAAAAAGATAACAGTGCTTCACTAAAGAGCCTATCGGCCTTTCCATGATGACCCTTTATTTTGGCAGTTTTAATATTGTGGCCAGTTTAAATTATATTAGCCTTCAACACACAGTACATATTTCAAATGTGGATCTCTCCTCAGCCTCTGAAATTGCATCCATAAATGGTATTTGCATGTATAAGCTGGGTAGACAGTTGCTATTTTAAGAAGCCATGGATGAAATCTGAACTTAAATGTCCAGAAGCAAATCTGAACAATAATAATTAGTAATAAAGTTTTAAATCAGTTAAAGCTGCTGCTATGCTCTAAGAAACATATGCATTGCAGCAACAAAAATGATTAGGGGTCTAGAACACATGACTTATGAGGAGAGGCTGAGGGAGCTGGGATTGTTTAGCCTGCAGAAGAGAAGAATGAGGGGGGATTTGATAGCTGCTTTCAACTACCTGAAAGGGGGTTCCAAAGAGGATGGCTCTAGACTGTTCTCAATGGTAGCAGATGACAGAACGAGGAGTAATGGTCTCAAGTTGCAGTGGGGGAGATTTAGATTGGATATTAGGAAAAACTTTTTCACTAGGAGGGTGGTGAAACACTGGAATGCGTTACCTAGGGAGGTAGTAGAATCTCCTTCCTTAGAGGTTTTTAAGGTCAGGCTTGACAAAGCCCTGGCTGGGATGATTTAACTGGGAATTGGTCCTGCTTCGAGCAGGGGGTTGGACTAGATGACCTTCAGGGGTCCCTTCCAACCCTGAGATCTATGATTAGGTGTCTCTAAAAGAAGGTGAGATCACATTTTCTACATCAGTACTGCTAACTGCAATTGTTCAAAACTGATGAGTCAAGCCCCAGAAAACCATGAGTTTTTTTTTAAATGCCACTTTTGAGGTTCCTTTTATTTGCCTTCTACTCTTTGTACCTTGGCTTTAGGGTTCACCTCTTCAGGCTTTGCTTTGCAACCCTGATGGCTAGAAACTTAAAAATGAAATCTGAGAGTCTCCCATAAACACAGGACTCTGTGTTGAGGCTTTAAGAAAAACACCAAATATTGCAAGAGTTAGCAACATTGTTTAAATCCAGCAATCCCTTTTTAATGCAGGTAGAGCCCTTGTGAAATGCCCACTCCTCTAACACAGTTTATAGGCAGCACAATGCCCCCCAAACTTGTTTACTTTCACTTTCCATTTCTCCCACACCTCTCCTGTCAAACTTCACCCACCTAGGGATGGGATTGGATGAGAAATCCATTACAATATTCTACCAAATGCCCACCAGATCACTATGGCATGGCTATTTCATCTCCCTGCTGCGTTTCAGGATATCACTACGCAAATAACTGTCTATTTCCTAATCACCCGCTCATGATGTCACAATGACATCAGTAGCAGTGGTGCTGGCTTTGCTGAATGAATCAAGTGGGAGGGGCAGGGCAATCAGTTACAGCAATGACTGATATGGGAAATACTAAAAGGACTTGACAAGATGGGGTGGGGGAGGAGGGCACTGTGTGTGTACATTTTAAAAAAAGTTTGATGGAGTATGACAATTGTTTTATATGACTTTTAAATCTACAGAATGAGGCAAAATGCAGCAATGAAGCTTTTCAGACTATCATAATTTTTAAAAATGAAACAATTAGAGCACATCTGATCTTTATTCTTGAACTATGTATTTCACTGGGCTTTGCACAGTTTGTCAATCAAATGGTTAAGGGTGCATATCTCACCGTGTACACATGGAATAACGTGGAATCCATGTGAATTATTCCTGCAGGCTAGGTATGTGTCGGAACAAAGAAAGAGACAATGGATTGTTGCAACTGATGTTCTAGCTTGTATTTGTGCTTGCTTAGAGATGGAGAGAAGTAATGAAGGGCAGCTTGGGAGCTGGTGTCAGTGGGCTAGTTGGTGTTTGTATTGTGATAGCAGTCAAAGATTCCAGTTAGGATCCGGGCCCCATTGTTTTAGGTGTTGTTCAAACCTGCAGGCATACATGATATAGCCTATGAAGAGTTTACTTGTAGATTTTACATTGAGGGACCACTGTGATCAAGTCTGAACTCCTGCAGAACACAGGGTGAGGTGTGGTCTGTGTGAAATCATGCCAGTGAGGGCATGCCCTGCTGTTCCTGGAAGTACCTTAACATCCAGTATTCTGGGAATATGTGAGTTCAATGGCCACCCTACCAAACAATCCTGGCAAGCAAGCTGCACCTCACACTCCAAAGGAAGATTGGGGAAAAAAAAACCTCAAACCCCAGTCTGATTGGAGAGAAAATTCCTTCCAGACTGCACAGATGATCCGTTAACCCTCAGTATGTGAGACCAGCCAGCCAAGCACCAACACTTCTCAGTACAACCTGAGAGCACCAGTCTACCCTGTCCAGCCATGGCTACACTATTTAGTTCATCAAAGAAAAAGTTAAGTCTCTCAGCACAGGGTGTGTTTTCCAGACTTCGAATCATTCTTGAATCTCTTCAGATCATTCTTGCAGCTCAGTTTAGTTACTGCTGGTTTTATCTCTACTTAAACTGCCTCCCACTGTGCTATCTATGCCCCACTCATTGGGATAACTTTAGTTTCCTTGAACACACGAGTAACCATAATGTTAAGAAAATGCAAGTGCATGCTTTGATGCTTCAGAGCACCAATGTCTGTTACACAAAACGTGTTGTCAACCTCAGGACTATATGATAATGGTAGTGCATATCATCTATGTGTCTTATCTTTCTGATCTTTCCCGTTAGCTTTCACATTGGGTGAATTACATCTTCCTTCTTTCTTTCTTTCTTTCTTTCTTCTCTGCTGCCATTTCACCTCCCCTTTTTTTTCCTCTTTGCACTTGGACAATTGTAGTTAATAATTTGCCTGTAAATTCCACACAACCATAAAAAAGATTTTGTGCTTATATGTTAGTGTCTGTTAGGCTCTAACAACTATCTTGGTGACTTTTTAAATAGCTAAGATCTTTAACTTTCACAAACACCTGCCATTTGTGCATAGTAGATAAAAGGGCATTATTTGTGCATTGCAATTATATTGATTTATCAGCAGTGTCAAGATGAGAGAGAGAGAGAAGGACAGGAGTTTCAACTAGTTCAGATAAATGTAAAGCTTTATATCCCTAATTACAGCCCCACTGCGTGCTGTGGAAAGCTTGTCAGCTTTGCTGCAACCTGCTATTGGTTTCTATAGCTGCAGAACAATAGGTTGAAGATCCTGATTACTTGGGTCTTGTGCTCCTCCCCTCTCTTGTTGTGGGGTGGAACAGTTATGCAAGAAGGGTCTGAAAGACTTCAAGCTGCAGGCATGGCAGGAAGCACGGCCAATATGACATGCTCCCACTCAGGGGCGTGCACAGGGGGTGTGTGCGCAGGGGAATGCCCCCCCCCGCCAATTGTCAGGCGCATGGAACTCTTCTGGCCCCCCGGGACCGTGGAAGCAGGGAAGATTGAGCTCCTCCTGGGGCAGGGTGGGGAGATGGGGCAGTGAGCTTCTGTGTCTCCCCCTTCCCCCTCCCGAAAAGGGGTCAAGTTTAAATTCCCTGCTTCCACCCTTGTGCCCTTTTTCTGCAGTCTCCCAGCAAGTACCTTTATATTCACCACATGGTTGGGGCTAGTCCCTACTGTATAGGTAGTGGTAATGGGAGACAGACAGCTGCTGTTTGGGAATGCTGCCCTGGGTGACCTGGTAGAAATAACACCAGAGAAGAGAGTGGAAATCATTCATGCTACATAAAATGCATGAACTTCTGTTCCTGCGCCTTTTGTCTCTCAATAGGGTTGGGCAGTGTCAGGTGCAGCAAGAGCTCCATTGGTAACTATCCCATAGGTGAGCTGTGCTTCCACTGGGAAAGGGGAGGTGAGAGAGAAACATCAAGGGGGATGACTGTCCACGGGGGTGCCCTGGGAGGCAGGTTCTAAGGCTGGATGTAGTTTGCAGACTGTATTCCCTGACCTTTCATGGGCATTCGGATTTCTCTCTCTCTCTCTCTCTCTCTCTCTCTCATGGAAAATGAGCACTGACTCTGAGTTCACCCTTCGGGTATGTCGACTCTGCAGCTGGGAGTGAGCGTTCCAGCCTGGGTAGACGGATTTGTGTTAGCGGGGCTCACGCTAGAGCACTAAAAATAGCTATCTGGATGTTGAGGCACCAGTGGAGGCTCAGGCTAACCCCCCAAGGTCAAGCCCACCCTGCCTTTTGGGTCTGTGCTCAGGTGGCTAGCCCGAGCATCTGCAAGTGCTGTGATGTTCACACAGCTATTTTTAGCATGCTAGCACTCAGCACTGGCCTAACTCTGCTCCCACACTGAAATCAGAAAAAACGTGCACTTATTCCAAGTAAGAATGTCCTCAGGGGGTGCTGTTGCAGAACAACTTATTGCTCTATAGCTGCTTCACTCAGTTCTCCCATGTAGACAAGCACAAATGTTTAACAGGAACATGGAATTAATTAAAACCTCTTTTTTTTTTTTTTTTTTTTTCAGTAAACTGAAGCCTTAGGCCATGTCTACAGTAGCAAACTTTCAGTGGCCCAGCTGTAAGATTGCTTACGTAGCTGCATTATGCTGATGGGAGAACGTCTCCTGCTGACAAATGTCTTATGTCTGGTTCCTTTTACATAACTGCCAACCTTTATGCAAACCATCCAGTTTAAAAAAATCTAAGAAAACCTGTGGGATCAGGATCAGAACTACATTCAGGAATGATAGAGCTAATTTCCTGTTGAATTTGAGAAGCAAGGAAGGTTTTTGCAGAGTCATCATTATGGTAATAAAAGTTCTTTAATTAATCTAAGGTTAGCCACAAGATATTTTATTTATACTGTGCCATCAAAGTCCATGGCACTTTACAGAGAAATGCATTTGACAGGTCCCTAACCCGAGGAAATCATTTGAAGGAGAGCTGAAAAGGAAAAAAGAAAGTTTCTGCCATGTATCATCTAAAAAGAGGATCTGAAAGTTATTAGACACTGGGGACCTGTGCACCCCCTTCCCACTGCATTAGCCCCACATAGGCCAGTGTGGAAGGCTGTGAATAGGACTGGCCTGGGGTAGAGGAGCAGTCTGTGCTTATACTGATCCCTGGGGTATACTGATACTGGGGTATCCCTGGAACTTGCCCCTTCATCTCTCCACTCCCTCCCCACTCTGTGCATGGACTTCCCAATTACTGCATCTTCTTGTGGATAGAGCAGATTTCACCCTACCTGAACATCCACCTAATACTGACTTCTGATGGGGTGATTGTGCAGCGTGGAAGATAAACTGATAAAGTAGTAATTTATGAGGGAGAGTTGCCTTCTCTCAGAAGGCTACTATTAGAGCTTCCACCCTCTAATGCTGTACATAAGAATCCAAAAAAGAAAATGGGAGGATCTAATGATTGATTTGGTTGCACCAGAGTTATCACTAGAGCTGGTCAGGAATTTTAGGTCAATGTTTCTTTGTCAGAACATTCTGTTTCTACAAAATCAAGTTTTTAAGAAAATGGAAATTCTAATTTTCCACCAGTTCTAATGATTAGTGCTGGACGGTGCAAGGTGAAAAGGTTAGTAATAACCTGGAGACATAATGGTTACAGAGCAAAAGAGGTGCTAATGAAGAGGCTGCCTCTGAAATCATGGTCCATGGGAAGCTGAGATAGTGCTATGGCCACAGTAGCCACAGTGTATGCTGTGCTATACATTCTTGGACTCTGCTTGTGACCATCTGATCATGGGAAAGACTGGGACCTCCTGTCCCTCAAAAATTTTCAGCCATAGGAACACTCACAACCGCTCCCATTAGGGTGACCAGATGTCCCGATTTTATAGGGACAGTCCCGATATTTGGGTCTTTTTCTTATATAGGCTCCTATTACCCCCTACCTCCTGTCCCGATTTTTCACACTTGCTATCTGGTCACCCTAGTTCCCACATAGGGGAAGATGCCCTCGTCCCCTGTCTCCAGCTGCAGAGTCTAACTGTGATAGCAGCAGAACTCTGTGTTATCAAATTTAGAATTTTTGAAGGCAGTGTCGGGGTACAGAAAGGAGGAATATCCACAAGTATGTATTCCAAGCAGTCTGAAAGGGAAATTAACTTAATTCAGGGATGATTGATTGATAGTAATGCACATCATGTTGTGGCTTCTTTCAGCTGTTAACCAGCAATAAGCCTGGAGCAGTAACAATTTAGCTTGCTAAAATAAGCAAAAATAAGGCCAAACATTGGGAAGTGGGAAATTCAAGGGGAGTTCCAGCACTTTTGAGGATCTGGCCCATAATTCTAGAAGTCGGGATCACTGTGCTACCAAAGGTGGCATTGAACCATGCACAGCTGTTTCCCTAACAGCTGGACCCTTCATGGATGCTTGGAATGTGAGCATAAGATTCCCCAGAAAGTAAAACTCCCAGACTAGTAACAAAATTCATATGCATACAGCCACTACAACAGGATTAATGAAAGAAAAGCCAGGCCAGTATTATAGAGCTGGCAACACCTGCTCTAGTAGTGGATGACAATTCAACAAAACAGAGAAATTAAATCTCAAAGCTGTTTCAAATGTAAAACCTGTTCTCATGAGTATCTCAGAGTTACTGATGCATGAACTCTAATGAGTAAAAAGAACAGGAGTACTTGTGGCACCTTAGAGACTAACCAATTTATTTGAGCATGAGCTTTCGTGAGCTACAGCTCACTTCGTCGGATGCATTCAGTGGAAAATACAGTGAGGAGATTTACAGACACACAGAACATGAAAAAATGGGTGTTTATCATGCACACTGTAAGGAGAGGTTTCAGAGTAACAGCTGTGTTAGTCTGTATTCGCAAAAAGAAAAGGAATACTAATTGGTTAGTCGCTAAGGTGCCACAAGTACTCCTTTTCTTTTACTGTAAGGAGAGTGATCACTTAAGATGACAGGTTTCAGAGTAACAGCCGTGTTAGTCTGTATTCGCAAAAAGAAAAGGAGTACTTGTGGCACCTTAGAGACTAACCAATTTATTTGAGCATGAGCTTTCGTGAGCTACAGCTCACTTCGTCGGATGCATTCAGTGGAAAATACAGTGAGGAGATTTACAGACACACAGAACATGAAAAAATGGGTGTTTATCATGCACACTGTAAGGAGAGGTTTCAGAGTAACAGCTGTGTTAGTCTGTATTCGCAAAAAGAAAAGGAATACTAATTGGTTAGTCGCTAAGGTGCCACAAGTACTCCTTTTCTTTTACTGTAAGGAGAGTGATCACTTAAGATGACAGGTTTCAGAGTAACAGCCGTGTTAGTCTGTATTCGCAAAAAGAAAAGGAGTACTTGTGGCACCTTAGAGACTAACCAATTTATTTGAGCATGAGCTTTCGTGAGCTACAGCTCACTTCGTCGGATGCATTCAGTGGAAAATACAGTGAGGAGATTTACAGACACACAGAACATGAAAAAATGGGTGTTTATCATGCACACTGTAAGGAGAGGTTTCAGAGTAACAGCTGTGTTAGTCTGTATTCGCAAAAAGAAAAGGAATACTAATTGGTTAGTCGCTAAGGTGCCACAAGTACTCCTTTTCTTTTACTGTAAGGAGAGTGATCACTTAAGATGACAGGTTTCAGAGTAACAGCCGTGTTAGTCTGTATTCGCAAAAAGAAAAGGAGTACTTGTGGCACCTTAGAGACTAACCAATTTATTTGAGCATGAGCTTTCGTGAGCTACAGCTCACTTCGTCGGATGCATTCAGTGGAAAATACAGTGAGGAGATTTACAGACACACAGAACATGAAAAAATGGGTGTTTATCATGCACACTGTAAGGAGAGGTTTCAGAGTAACAGCTGTGTTAGTCTGTATTCGCAAAAAGAAAAGGAATACTAATTGGTTAGTCGCTAAGGTGCCACAAGTACTCCTTTTCTTTTACTGTAAGGAGAGTGATCACTTAAGATGACAGGTTTCAGAGTAACAGCCGTGTTAGTCTGTATTCGCAAAAAGAAAAGGAGTACTTGTGGCACCTTAGAGACTAACCAATTTATTTGAGCATGAGCTTTCGTGAGCTACAGCTCACTTCATCGGATGCATACTGTGGAAACTGCAGCAGACTTTATATATACACAGAGAATATGAAACAATACCTCCTCCCACCCCACTGTCCTGCTGGTAATAGCTTATCTAAAGTGATCATCAGGTGGGCCATTTCCAGCACAAATCCAGGTTTTCTCACCCTCCACCCCCCCACACAAATTCACTCTCCTGCTGGTGCTAGCCCATCCAAAGTGACAACTCTTTACATAATCAAGTCGGGCTATTTCCTGCACAAATCCAGGTTTTCTCACATCCCCCCCCACCCCCATACACACACAAACTCACTCTCCTGCTGGTAATAGCTCATCTAAACTGACCACTCTCCAAGTTTAAATCCAAGTTAAACCAGAACATCTTGGGGGGGGGGGGTAGGAAAAAACAAGAGGAAACAGGCTACCTTGCATAATGACTTAGCCACTCCCAGTCTCTATTTAAGCCTAAATTAATAGTATCCAATTTGCAAATGAATTCCAATTCAGCAGTTTCTCGCTGGAGTCTGGGATTTGAAGTTTTTTTGTTTTAAGATAGCGACCTTCATATCTGTGATTGCGTGACCAGAGAGATTGAAGTGTTCTCCGACTGGTTTATGAATGTTATAATTCTTGACATCTGATTTGTGTCCATTTATTCTTTTACGTAGAGACTGTCCAGTTTGACCAATGTACATGGCAGAGGGGCATTGCTGGCACATGATGGCATATATCACATTGGTGGATGTGCAGGTGAACGAGCCTCTGATAGTGTGGCTGATGTTATTAGGCCCTGTGATGGTGTCCCCTGAATAGATATGTGGGCACAATTGGCAACGGGCTTTGTTGCAAGGATAAGTTCCTGGGTTAGTGGTTCTGTTGTGTGGTATGTGGTTGTTGGTGAGTATTTGCTTCAGGTTGCGGGGCTGTCTGTAGGCAAGGACTGGCCTGTCTCCCAAGACTTGTGAGAGTGTAGGGTCATCCTTTAGGATAGGTTGTAGATCCTTAATAAGGCGTTGGAGGGGTTTTAGTTGGGGGCTGAAGGTGACGGCTAGTGGCGTTCTGTTATTTTCTTTGTTAGGCCTGTCCTGTAGTAGGTAACTTCTGGGAACTCTTCTGGCTCTCTCAATCTGTTTCTTTACTTCTGCAGGTGGGTATTGTAGTTGTAAGAAAGCTTGACAGAGATCTTGTAGGTGTTTGTCTCTGTCTGAGGGGTTGGAGCAAATGCGGTTGTATCGCAGAGCTTGGCTGTAGACGATGGATCGTGTGGTGTGGTCAGGGTGAAAGCTGGAGGCATGCAGGTAGGAATAGCGGTCAGTAGGTTTCCGGTATAGGGTGGTGTTTATGTGGCCATTGTTTATTAGCACTGTAGTGTCCAGGAAGTGGATCTCTTGTGTGGACTGGACCAGGCTGAGGTTGGTGGTGGGATGGAAATTGTTGAAATCATGGTGGAATTCCTCAAGGGCTTCTTTTCCATGGGTCCAGATGATGAAGATAAGCTATTACCAGCAGGACAGTGGGGTGGGAGGAGGTATTGTTTCATATTCTCTGTGTATATATAAAGTCTGCTGCAGTTTCCACGGTATGCATCTGATGAAGTGAGCTGTAGCTCACGAAAGCTCATGCTCAAATAAATTGGTTAGTCTCTAAGGTGCCACAAGTACTCCTTTTCTTTTCACTTAAGATGAGCTATTACCAGCAGGAGAGTGGGGGGCGGAGGGAGAAAACCCTTTGTAGTGATAATCAAGGTGGGCCATTTCCAGCAGTTAACAAGAACGTGGGAGTGGTTGAGTCATTACACAAAGTAAAACTATTTCCCCCCACCACCACCACTGTTCTTCAGACGTTCTTGTTAACTGCTGGAAATGGCCCACCTTGATTATCACTACAAAAAGAAAAGCTCAGGAAAGCTTATGCTCAAATAAATTGGTTAGTCTCTAAAAGGTGCCACAAGTACTCCTTTTCTTTTTGCAAATACAGACTAACACAGCTGCTCCTCTGAAACCTGTCTAATGAGTAAACGTTTTACTTCAGAGACTGAGTTTCTTGGAGCAGGGAACTCCTATTTTTGTGTGTGTCATCTAACATACTTTTGGCACGGCTGTATGGCCTTATCTGTACTTGAGATTCAGCCTCTGATGATCTGCCACTAGAGTAGCTGAAAACCCCCAGTGTAGACATGGAAAATGTGATTTTTCACTTGCTGAGCATATTTATTCCTGCCTGAGTTTAGCTTGACCAGTGCAAATTATGGCTTTTTTGGGACTTTAAGTTGTGAAGCTGTGCCAACTGCTGGAAAACCATGGTTGAATAAGGACTAATTCAAAGTATATAAATAATAAATAACAGTTAATTGGGTTGGTGCAGATAAACATCCAACTCTCTGAACTTGTGATATTTCTACAGATCCAGCAGACTCAGATATGTAATTCTGGTGAGATTTTGATACTTTTTCTTCATCCCAGTTGGAATAATAACTAATACATCTCATAAAGCCAGCTTTCCACTCCCAGATTAAACCAGAAGGTGTGTGAGAATTAAAATACATACACCTGTCCGAAGCAACAAACCAAAGACCTAAGTAAATATTTTTTTGAACCTCAACAAAGGTTTGGGTTGGGCTTGAGCTTTGGGTAAAAGTTCAGATCAGTTCTTTCTTTAAACTGAATCAGTTTGTTTAGCCCTAGTCAAAATATAACTTTGGTAACTGCCTGATAACAGAGCTTAGATCCAGTAATAGCCTTGGTTACTATTAGGGTTCACTTATATTCTCTACAAGTCATTTGTCTATTCCAGGGCAGAGCATGTTATAAATGAGGGTCAGGAGGAAGATGAATGTCCTACAACAATTGCTCAGTAAGATAAGATAGGTGATGTGCTAAGTTAAAACTAAACTTCTATATTATATACACTAAATGTCTGAGCATGCTGGACTGGCCCCAGTTCTCTTCAGAAAATTTTACCATTTGGTAGTGTTCAAAAGTGATAGATAACAACAATTTTTTTTTATATTGTAACTTGATTGCAGGCAGTGGATTTGCAGCAGGGATGTATTTAGCCTGATACGTTACTTAGAAATATGGTTATGGATTTTTATTTTATTTATTATAAGTAGCATTCTCCATGTTCTTGCTAGGTTTTGTACCTCTCAACTGACAGGTAGCTTTTAACATAGGCCTTTTCTGCTCTCGTGATTTCAGCCACTGGTGAACAGACTCTGGTTTAGCTGCAGCTGTCCAAACCGCTAGGTAGATGGGGGTAAATCTTAGAAAGCCATAATGTGCACTTTGGTACAATTTAACTTTCTCTGAAAGTGGGGGAAACGACGCTGTGCAAATCCTGGCACATAGCAGCTTTGCCTGTCAAGACTACACCAAGGCCTTGTCTATGTTAGACTTCTGCTGGCATAGCTTTAGTGGTCAGAGGTGTGAAGAGGTGCGACGGACATAGATGTGCTGGTAGAAGCCCTAATACAGAACTGCATTTTTGCCAGTATAACTTAATTTATTTAGGTGTGGTGGAATAAGCCATACCTGTAAAAGCACAGCTTTGGCAGTATAAGCTGCATCTATGCTGGGAGTGCTTTGCCTGTATAGTCCCCATTATATGGTATTTCTAAAGTAGAATGATCTAAGGGATCACACTGGTGCAGTTATGTTGGTGGTTGAAATTAGGGCAAATTACCAGTGTAGATACAGCCTTATTTTAGGATCACATTCTAACCTCAGATCTACGTGTGAATATGTAGAGCTCCCATTAAGGTATGTGGGAGTGCTGCGCTTCAGTAAACCGTCACTGTGAGCTGTAATGCCAAACCACTAACTGTGTTAAACAAGCTAGCTATTTCTTGTTCTTTAATTACTAGTTTCATCTCACTGCAGAATTCCTTCCCTGTTTGTGCACCTTAATGATCACACTTTCTGTGGGCGTATCTAGCACTTGCAAATATAGTGTTGCTCCTGCAGGCCTTGAACATTTCAAACAAAGTATCCTGATGGCCGAGTAAACAATTTCTTGTTATGTAACCTTTCTGGATTGATTGATTAGGAAGGAGTGGTCACACTTTGCTGATGTGACTCTTAGAGATGATATCATTCATTACAAACAGACTTATGATATGCTAGAGAGGAAAGGTGAAGCAGAGTTTTAGGAAGCAGGAGACTAAAGAAGAAAGTATGACTGATGCCAAAGTTTTTGATCCTTCAGGTCGGTTAGTTCAGCCTTCCTTACATGTCTGACCATGTCCACACCAGAAAGTGAGCTGTTTGAAAACTGTTTCAAAACATGGTCCAAACTGAACCTGTTCCAGCTGCTGTTAGGAAGAGGACAAAACTATATTCAGAACCATTTTCAAAAAAGCATGCTCCACAAACTTGTGAAGATGGCTTTGAACAAGGTTTGGTGCTTCTCAAGCAGTGACCAGAGTTCACAGCTGGTTTAAATAGGAGCCACCTTTCAATCCTTTAGTGAAACCATTTCCAAACACAGCTCTCTTTCCATAGTGTAGCCACCCACAAGAAGTTACCATACAATCAAGCCTTGTGAAGCAAGTATCCAAGTTATGTTGCAGCCCAACTTGTTACAGAAGAAATCCCCAGCAGCTAAAATAGTTTTTGTGAGTCCACCTGCTGCCAAGGTTTTTTACTCTGTCAAGAGTTTGATTTACAGGAAGCAGAGTAGAGATCAAAAGATCTTGGTCTTAAATAGCACTTTGGGAGTATTATAGAAATGCAAGTCACCATAATTATAATAACTTTTCATCATGATTTTTGCCTCTCTTTATGGTGTCTTTGAATCCTATTTTTCTAACTCAAGCTGCTCCAGAATGCAAGGCTGGTTATAAAGGCAGCTGATCAAAAGGTACTGTAAGCCGTTGTGTTACCTCTGCTGCCATAAGGAGCAGAGGAAATTTAAAGTGTGTGAAGTGCACATTTCCGGTCTGTACACTGTAATACTGTGTGTTATCAGCCACAGCCTGTTAGAAGTGGATTTTGAAGGATGCATCCAAACAGCTGTTGTCCAGCTGGTGATGTTTCTCAAGACCTTTCATGCTGAGACCTATTAGGAAGAGATTTCATGTTAATGGCTTATTAAGATTTAAAAACATTCAGATAGGTCTGTTTTGGGGGAAAGGCTATTAACATAACCCTGTCTTCATGTCTGCAGTTATGTGACCTACACAAGAAGTGACTTATTCTAGAAAACAGTCCCTGGGCCAGGATCAGTCCCACAGGCACAAACTGTACTTTCTGAGTCAGTGGGGGCAGTTGCACTGTGGAAAGGGATTCATCTTAAGGGAATGCATGTGGAGTGAGTGGATTCTGCTGTGGAGGAAGACGGGTTTAAAGCTGGCTGTCACTTATTGGTGTCCTCCTGGCAGAAGTTCCCCAGGAAACTTGGCTTCTGCTGATTCAGCACATTTCCTAGCCAGGCTGCACTCGCCCTGTCTTGGGCTTGTGCGCCTCAGTTTTTAAGTAGTCTGGACAGTTCTGGACTCACCGGTCACGTGGGGATTGCAGGTGGATTGCATCCCTGTTCTAGGATTGCTTTGTGCTGGTACAGTCAAGAGCAGGCCCTGAACAAGCTTCGCTTCGGGGATCTTTCCTTTCTTCTGCTAATCTGCTATCAAACAATTTGCTGCACCCAGTGCTTCATCAGAGACACTTAATCCACCCTACTCTTGTGCACACAGCCCAAAAGCTTTGTGCCAACTATTCATCCCACGCTGCCCTGGGCAACAGTCATATCCTTGTTCACCTTGTTTTTATTTGCACTTGGATTCCCTCCCAACTCCTCCTCCTGACACTGCTAGCAACTGGCCAAACCCTCATCTTATCTAAATGACATTCTAAGGCTCTTGTCACTTCTGCACAATCTAGAGAACATATTTCCTCTGAGGAGTATGTGAGAGCCTTCAGTTGTTATTGCAAGTTGTGTTACTACTTGGTTTACGATTTGAGTCATGATTAGTCATTTCCTATTGGCTAATGGAAAAAATCTTGGTTCACAGATCTTTTTTTTTCCACAGCTTATATTTAATTATAATTTTTTAATGTTGCTTTATGTGGTAATAGGACATGAGTCTTTCATTTCTAGGTTGCCGGTTGAAACCCTACGTCATCTCTGATTAATATGATTCCAATATGTAATTGTTATACATCTAGTCTGTTCCCTTTACCTATGCATGATTGTTCCCCATAGACTTTGACTAATCTAGTTTTAACTGTCCTAGGTAATGGGGCTTCCCCACTTTTCTTGGGAAGCTATTTCCCAGTCTAACAAATTTCATTCACAGAAAGAGATTTTCCTGTTCAGCATCTTTTTTTTTCTTTTTCGTCCAGTTTATACCATTGCCCCTAGCTATATCCATCTCCATCCCTAATATATGGCCCCTTCAAATACTTTTACAATTATTACTACTAAATAATTACATTATAAGCTCTTTGGGGCAGAGACCTTCTTTTTGTTCTGTTCTTGTACAGCACCTAGCCCAACATGGTCTTGGTCCATGCAATACAAATAATAATAATAATAATAATAATGATCCCACCCTTCATTGTCTGTTAGCTAGGCTGCACAAATTTTAGATTTCCAGATGGTGTAAATTGGTATGGCGATATTCAATTTAGCTATGCCAGTGTATACCAGGTGATGATCTGAATTTAGTTAAGAACATAAGAACGGCCATACTGGGTCAGGCCAAAGGTCCATCTAGCCTCGTATCCTGTCTTCCAACAGTGGCCAATGCCAGGTGCCTGAGAGAATGAACAGACCAGGTAATCATCAAGATCCCCTGTCACCCATTCCCAGCTTTTGGCTCATAGCCATTGATGGACCTATCCTCCATGAATTTATCTAGTTCTTTTTTGAACCCTGTTATAGTCTTGACCTTCAAAATATCCTCTGGCAAAGAGTTCCACAGGTTGACTATGTGTTGTGTGAAAAAATACTTCCTTTTGTTTGTTTTAAACCTGCTGCCTATTAAATTTCATTTGCTGGCCCCAAGTTTCTGTGTTATGAGAAGGAGTAAATAATACTTCCTTATTTACTTTCTCCACACCAGTCATGATTTTATAGACCTCTATCATATCCCCCCTTATTAGTCTCTTTTCCAGGCTGAAAAGTCCCAGTCTTACTAATCATTCCTCATATGGCAGCCGTTCCATACCCCTAATAATTTTTGTTACCCTTTTCTGAACCTTTTCCAATTCCAATATATCCTTTTTGAGACGGGGTGACCACATCTGCACATAGTATTCAAGATGTGGGCATATCTAGAGGCATTTACATAGAGGCATTATGATATTTTCTGTCTTATTATCTATCCCTTTCTTAGTGATTCCCAACATTCTGTTCACTTTTCTGAATGCCGCTGCACATTGAGTGTATGTTTTCAGAGAACTATCCACAATGACTCCAAGATCTTTCTTGAGTGGTAACAGCTAATTTAGACCTCATCATTGTACATGTGTAGTTGGGATTATGTTTGCAGATTGGGAACAAACCTATAATTTGGAAGAATTGGCTGAGCAGGGACATCATATAGGTTTCCCAATTGGTCAATGCTGAGGGCTTTCTCCTTTTTCTAACACTAAAAAAATTTCTTTGCGTTTTTCAACACTGAATTTCGTCTGCCATTTTGTTGCCCAGTCACCAAGTTTTGAGAGATCCTTTTGTAGCTCTTCACAGTCTGCCTGGGACTTAACTATCTTTAGTAGTTTTGTATCATCTTCAAGTTCTTTGAATCTTTCCTGAAAGGTCATTCTCTCTGGTCCTTTAACATTTCTGCCTTTTCTCCTCTGAAGTCTCTTCAGTTTGTTAGTCTCCTCTTGTAGTATTAAGGCACCCAGAACTGTTGACAGCCAAACTGTTTTTCTCTCTGGTGGCTATTCATTGCCTATGTGCAAAGGAGCATGGTGTCAACCCTATTCCTAATATGCAGATGCTGATATCATATTTACAAATCCTCATCACAATCCACCACCTTGTTGGCAAGCTCAGCAGAAGCACCACCAGCACTGGTCCCTCAAGTGATGTTGAAACTGCGGAAATACTGCTGCAGTGAGCACTTTAAATACTTAAGAGAATGTGGGGAAGTTTTCACTACCACTATCTATGTTGCACCTCTTCCATAGATAAATACAGAGGCTCACTATCCAGGGCTGTGAATCCAGCACAAACAATAAATGCCTAAAAAAAAAATAGGTACTTTTTCTTGTTTCCTCCTTTTAAATTTTAAGTATTGCATGATACGAAAGCTCTCAACACACAAGTTTCCAGAGAAATCCTAAAGTACAGGACAGGAAGTATCTTGTGTAGCTAATAGATCTGCTGTATTTGGTCAGGAACATGATGTAAAATAATATTTATATTTTTTACTTATCAGATATTTTTTGTTCTGCAATATCAAGTGTTCTTCCTATTTTTGCTCTCTGGACTAGGCCCAGGACAAGAGGATTGTGCAATTGGTGTTTGCCTGCAAATTTTCCTGATCTCTTTTTAAAAAAAAAAATAAATAGTATTTGGTGTTTACTTGAGCTAAAAATCAAGGGTATGGATATTTGCCAGACAGAAATGTACTGTATCAGGTACCTGGGTCAGGGAAAGTGCTCACTGGCAAAAGTGAAGGATCTGTATTTTCATAAACAATTTGACAACTTTCTTATTCTTAACATGTTATTCCTTTTCCCTGAGCCATGACTTTCTGAAATGAATTTGTTGCTTGACTGGCTCTTCTATTTTAAAGGTTTTGAAAGGACAGTTCTCTTCTAAACAATTTGAGCTGGGAACAGAACCCAGGGCTTCTGTTTAAGGGCCTGATCCAAAGCCCACTGAAGTCAATGGGAGTCTTTTCATTGACTTCGTGGGCTTTGGATCAGATACCAAATTTGCTGTGCTACCTTGAGCAAGTCACTTAACCTGTCAGTGCCTTAGTTTCCCCATCTGTTTCATGGGGCTAGTAATACCTCACAGAGAGACAGTGACAGTTAATCTATTAATGTAGGAGAAGCACTTTGTGATTGTTGGTTGGAGGGCCCTATAGAAGTGCAAAGTATTATTATACAGCTAAAATGCTGTTTGTCAACTAGGTTATTAGTGTATTGAGTTTTTGACAAAAGTATCTGTTACCCTAAAGTTTTTTCTCCCTTGGGATGTGGGTTCAGTTCTCATCTCAGGTTACTAGAGACACTGAGGTGGGTGATCAGAGGCCTTGTTTAACTCCCTACTGAAAATTCCTCATGCACAAAGCCAGAACAACATGTCAGGTTTTTGACTAGCAGGAATCCAGGACTAAAAAAGGAGGGAATGCTGCAAGTTAGGTATATTAGCAGAGGCATCTGGGGAAGGTTGTTTAGCAGTGGCTGGTGCTGTGTTTGATTCTAGTCATTGCCATTAGCCTATTACTTTCATGAACACCTAAAATTCACACAGGAATGGAAACTACACCAAAGGAAAAAGCAACCTTTCTGAGATATTCAGTTAATCTGATTAACCAACTTTTGGACTCAGGACATGAATACCACAAACTTCACAGATCTCCAACAGAATTCGTCAATTTTACAACTTGTCAGAGCTGCCCAAATACAAGACAATACTACACAGACACAACACATTTGGGTGGTGCTACAATAATATAATAGAAGACATATGAGAATATGGAGAAGATGGAAGGAGGTGATGGAAGGGCGGGAAAAGGGAAGGTATGGTTAGGTAGAATGGACGTCCGTTGTTCCTCTCTACATTTTTTTTGATCCAAGTATATCTAGAAAAAGGATTCAAGTAACTTCAAATTCATATAACTGATCTCTACTGCATGACAGTATTCTTTTTTTAGCTGCTAACTCAAACAGGTCTGAATACCACTGATCTGTGGTGGGCATTAGCTCATCATGAACTTGGTGGTCATTGTAGCCCTCAAGAACAAAAGTCTTTTTGTGTGTGGATTTAAACCCAGATTAGCAGATAAATATCCTAGGATATAATTTTTAGCAGAGTTTTTGGCTTCTGAAGTAAATCATTTATTTTAACTCTTGTGTCTACCTCTTTCCACTGCTGCCTGACTGTTGGACAGTCCCATAATATATGCATCCTGCTCCTTTTTTCTTTAATAGAGTGCCATCGAATGTCAGAGGATAAGGCTACCCCTGTGGCATCCAGAACATTTTGAATAAAATCTTTGTTACATCAAGCATAGCCTGAGATCCACAGAGGAAGTTTTAACATTATGTAATATGCTCTGCCATTGGGGATTTTTATGGGCTGTGATAAATCCCCTTCCCATACTTTCACAAAGAACTCCAGATTAACAGAGTTCCCTGCCATTAACAAAGTATACATAGTTGACAGGGGCCTGGGGAGTTTGAATTATTTCTAAAAGTTCGCAGTAGTTCTGGAAATCTTAGGCTGTGCAGGCCAAATAATATGTTAGCAAGTGTCTTAGCTGTAAATACTTCCACTCTGCTGAAGGGTCAGATCATAGCACTGCTTTAGTGTTAGAAAAGGGAGAAAGCCCTCAGCGTTGACCAATTGGGAAACCTATATGATGTCCCTGCTCAGCCAATTCTTCCAAAATTTAGGTTTGTTCCCAGTCTGCAAGTCTGAGTTCCCCACATAAGCATTTTTGCATGACGGTGAGGACAACATTGGTACCTTTTAGCTGGGATAGCCTAGCCTTCAACCTTTGCAGAGCCCCATTGCGGGCAGTTTAGTTTTCTCTACTGGACAAAAAGACAGGTTTCAGAGTAACAGCCGTGTTAGTCTGTATTCGCAAAAAGAAAAGGAGTACTTGTGGCACCTTAGAGACTAACCAATTTATTTGAGCATGAGTTTTCGTGAGCTACAGCTCACTTCATCGGATGCATACTGTGGAAACTGCAGCAGACTTTATATATACACAGAGAATATGAAACAATACCTCCTCCCACCCCACTGTCCTGCTGGTAATAGCTTATCTAAAGTGATCATCAGGTGGGCCATTTCCAGCACAAATCCAGGTTTTCTCACCCTCCACCCCCCCACACAAATTCACTCTCCTGCTGGTGCTAGCCCATCCAAAAAGAGGAGCTGAGGAAACTTGCAAGGGGATACAATAGTGGTTCAGTCCACCTATGTGGAACCAGACTGACACCTGGGACATGATGAAAGCATGAGAGCCGATGGGAGATTTGATCATGTAAAGTAAATCATCCATTGTGAGCTCTGTAAAGCTGATGCTATCCTTACTATCTTCATTTTTTGAACTTCAAGTTCACGTGTGTTATTTTTCTCAACTTTCCACCATGACCCACTTAAATTGCATACTTCATCCAACACTTTCACCTCTGAGGTCAAGAATGCATTGCAACAGGGTCAACCACATGCTACCACAGTTGCTGCATTTGAAGATGGTAATGTCCTTTCCTAAATCCAATGACTTGTAAAAGCAAAATTACTGCTGATGGGGGATGGAATCAAGTGCAACTGAAGAAAAGAAGAGTCCTGAATCAATAAGCCATGTAGGCTACAGCCCAGGACAACATGAGCAGCAACATCTAAGATCTGTGCCAAAGCCCCTTGAAGTGAATGGGAGTTGTTGACTTCAACAGGACTGGACTAGGCCCTTAGTAAATAAAAAAGATATGCAAATGCTTGGTCAGAAAACTTTTGATTATACTCAGTCATGAGTTACCCTAGGACCCAATGGATACTTCCTGCATGCTTGGGCCTGATCCAAATCACACTGGAGTCAAAGGGAGCCTCTCCAATGGATGAGGCCTGTGTCTGACACAATCTGTGCACATAGTTTTGTCAGTTTGCACCACGCCTGCATGGTGTGGGAGCACAAGCTTCTTAATTCCTGCTTTTAGGTGCAGAGGGCCAAGTTGCGACACTCCTCATGTCAGCCCAGTGCCACTGAAAGGGTTAATCCTTGCCTGCCTCAGAGCTATTTTAAAGAAAGCATGCAGTACAGTTCCTTGCCTCCCTCTTTAGCCCCCCTTTCTTGCATGTCCTTTCTTTTCATTATTTTGATTTTCCTTTGACGTCTGTGGATGTCTAAGAAACACACCAGCTAAATAAACACCCAGCTCCACTCGTAAGTGCATTTTCCATATAGGTCAGTTGACTTTCCAAGCCCTATAAATATTAGATTAAGTTTGGGTCCTCTGAAAGCCTGAAGTTAGGATCAGATCCAAGAATGCACATAACTTTGGTCTGTTTTAAATCTGTAGTGCAGAAATGCAGCAAAATATTCAGTTAAAATACAAAGCCAGAGAGCTGGCTTGGAAAGATAAGCTAATTGACAGAAGTATTTATCTTGAACAGGAATACTTTTAAGGGACCATCATATAATTGTTGTCCATGTGTACTTTCACAAAAAGAAAAGGAGTACTTGTGGCACCTTAGAGACTAACCAATTTATTTGAGCATGAGCTTTCATGAGCTACAGCTCACTTCATCAGATGTGAGCTGTAGCTCACGAAAGCTCATGCTCAAATAAATTGGTTAGTCTCTAAGGTGCCACAAGTACTCCTTTTCTTTTTGCGAATACAGACTAACACGGCTGTTCCTCTGAAACCTGTCATGTGTACTTTGTAGCTTATGGAAACTCTGATCTTAATTATTATATTCAGGAAAAATTGTCTACCAGTTCAAAGGAGCCTCATTTTAAAGTCATAACTAGAGAAAGAGTGTAGCGCTATCTTCCCCCAGGTTTGGATTCTGGTCAACCATCATCTCCCATTTTAGGGAGCTCAGGGGTAGTGTTGAAGAGTGAATCTACAAAACTGCATGAACGTCACTTTTTATGACATGTTTCTAAAAAATATTGGCCACAAATTTTTCCACAGAGCCTCCTAAAAATTTCCAGTTTCTCCAAGGTCAAGAATAGAGGGGCCCATTCTGTTGGCATGGTAACTTCTAGAATTAGGTCACTCCACATTTGTTCATGCGTGCACGCAGTTCATGTGCACCCATGAGGAGCCAAGAAGTAACATGCTGGAGGAGACTCGGAGGAAACCCTTGTTAACTTTCTGCCACCAAAATGAAGATAAGGTTGGGATGGGTTTCTCTGATGTAATTTGCTCCCTCTCTGGTACTGTCACTCTTGCCAGAAATGGCTTATCCTGAAGGTTATAAAGATACTTCTGAAGGGTGATTTATTTATTTATGTATTTATTTATTTTACATTACACCCAAGAGATAGGTTTTTTTTTTTTAAATGTCCGAATGGAGGATGTCTATAGATTCCCCGACCTCTAGAAGCTCTTTTATAAAGCCATCATTGCCCCATAATTTCAAATGGCATGAGTGAAACAATGTGCTTGTTAATATACTCAATATATTTTTCAACAGCTAAGTATAAATATATTTAGGAAAAACACTTGATGTAAGTTTATTTGCCAAGTGGCGTGGCCTCCTTCTTTGGTTGTGGTTGGGAATAAATATTGCTGTTTAACTGTGTAATGTCCCCTCCAGAGTTCTGACCAGAACTTACACCAACCACAGGAGGAATTGTCCCCTGACAGTCTTTCCCGGGTTTTACATGGAGTTCAGGGCATGCTGGGTGTTTAGTTGAGTGCTTTGTGGATAGTGTGTTCATACTGTGTAGCAAACTACTCTAATTTAAACTACTACTGTTGTCTAGCTCCATACTTAAACCTGTCCCTGCTGTTGTAATCAGGGTAAGGTTTCATAAGACAAGGAGCAGTGACTAAGCGGGGTCTCCCTGTGGGGATAGAGACTCCATTAATGCCTGGGGTGTGGAGCAGAGACTACTATTTGTCTTCTCTCATGCAAGTTAGAGTTCTGAAAATGTATAATTCTTTTTTGAATTTGAATTCTTTTTTGCCTCCTTTTTAGCCAATTTAAATTTCCAGAAATTGTTCCAGGTGTCACAATGGAGTCACAACCTTTTCAATTCACATCTCTGGTGCATACAGAATAGACATATGAGTGTTAATTGAGATTTTCAATGTCAGGCACAGGATCTACCCACATAAATGGAAGATGTTTGGCTAAATCCCTCTGTTTTTAAAATCACAGCCACCATTAATGGATACCTGCCCACATTGGAAACACGACCCTCTACCTGGAATCAAACCCTTTTAGTTATCTCAGTGATATTTAGAGCTTTGACTATACTCTTCTGCAGGACACCGGATACACCTCAAGACCATAGACTTCCCATCACCAAGATGTATAAACACTCTCTTGTCAATAGCAAGCAGAACTCTGAACCACGCGGTCAGGAAGCATGGCCGGTAGCAGAGCCAGTCTTTGGACAACTTAACATGTACAGCTTGCCTCTAGTAGACTGCCTGATTGGCTACACGGTCTGGTTGGTTGGAAAGGGCAGCAGCTCTTAAGTCCAGCAGCAGCAGTAGGTCCATGACTATTTCAGGCATTTGTTCATAGTTGTGATAGCTCCTGTGTATACTCATTCCTAGTCCTGTCTAGTCTGACTCACCTTGCGCCTGGTTCTTACCCTTGGCTCTAATTCCTGGCCTCTAACACTTTGTTCTGGCATCTTGTCTCTGGTTCTGGTTTTGATGCTGACCTCTGACTCTTAGCTCTTGACTCTGTGACCCTTGGCTCTGGCATCTGCTCTCTGCTTCCTGATTCCTGTCCCAACCACTAGGCTCGAGCACCCACAAGCTGGTTACTGATACAGGTTGACTGGTGCTCCAATGTCAGGGCAAGCTCTAGTGTTGCAAATGCCAAACATTTAAAAAAATCATGAGGTTGGCTTAAAATGAATGAGAATCTTTAAAAATAACAAATTTGGGGGCTTTTTATTTACCTTCTGGTTTTCTAATGTTTAGGGTCTGTTTTGGACATTTTCAAGCTCTCCACAGCTGTAAAATAAAAGCTGAGATTCTCACCGAGTCAGTTGTCTCCAGGACTTGGACCTTTTAAAAAATAAGAATGATCAAATATTGTCAGGATTTCATCACAAGCCTCACAACTCTGCTATAAGGATAGTAACAGGTCTCCTCTCCCTCATTTAAGATAGTTAAGACCTGGATCCCCAGCATCACTTTATTCCTGCAGTCATTGGTTATGCTTCTAGCACAAAATGAGTGCTCAATGTGATGCAGGCCCGCTAGAAGGCACCTAAACAAAGCAATAATGGAAAGGTTGCAATAGCTCAAGAGCGCTCCAGCTTTAAGACCACCTCTCCCAGGTCTGGCTTTAAGACCACCTCTCCCAGTCTAGAAGGTCTCATTCCCTGCAGAATTCCTCCTACTGCCATTTTCAGCCCTTAACAGCCAGTCAATTCTGCAACACCAGGAATTCAGTAAGTAAATCTGCTTGCGGAGCAGAGCACTGCATTGTCTCCACTAAGCTGCACCCTATGATTTTGCTTGTGGTGATGAATTCTACTTAGAAACTCAAAGTGAATAGTTTGGGACCTGGTTATCTGTCTCGTTGTGCTAGTCTAGGCAGTAAACTATCTGTAAACAGTGGAGAGGGCATTCTCTGTCAAGGCCCTTCTACTCCAGAGCGTGCTCACACTTGATCTGCCCCACCTGGAGCGACTAATCACATTCACAGATGCTCCAAGGCCCATTTTTTTTTTCTCCTAGGCATTTGGAGAAGAGGTTGTGTGCAGTGGGAGTCTTTCTTTGCTAGCTGGATCATTGCTTGGGGAAGGAGGGAGAGTTAACTATTCAGCTACTTGTGAAAGGAATGAGCAGAGCAGTTATCTGTTGTCCTTGGATACGGATATAAAAGTACCAATTGTAATTATTATTATTGTAAGGATGCCCAGAGTGCAGAACAAGTGTCTCCCAACACAGTAACTTTTTAGGCATCAAAAGAATAAATACAATTATTTCTCAAGGGATATGGCGATGTTAGTAGAAACCTCCCAGAAAGCCCTTTAGGTATTGCCGTACTTTACTAGTGTCCACATTGCTCTTTGTCCAGTGGGGATGTTGTGGGAACTGTGGAATAGGTACTGTTGGATTCTCACAGCAGACTGGTACAGCAGCAGTTGGAGTGTGTGTGTGAGTGTGAGAGAGAGACCCAACTATTTTACTGAAAAGGTTTTGTAATGTGGATACACCAGGGTGGATTTAATTTAAATCAAATTGATTTAAATCACTAGTCAGGAAGACTCTATTTAATCATGGATTTCTACATAAAAGTACATTCTTGTTGGTTGTTACCAACCTGAAGATCCTGCATGTTCAGACATGTTCCTTTCATCATCTTCAACGCAGCTTCCTTCTGAGAAGGAACATTTCTCATGATGTTGTTTCGTTCGGGCAACTAGGCCTTGCATTTCTTTGTTGCACTGTTTGCATTTTGCACACATGACTGTCTTACCCACAGGTAGAGGAACGTCATTAAAATATTCCCAAACTGGGTCTCTTTTATGGCCAGCTAGCATTACAGGTTTTCCCTTTTAGTGAGAGAATGGTATGGTAGATCTCAAATCAATGAAGGCTACACTCAGAAAGACCTCAAGGCTTCTGGAATATGCTGCTTGAACAGTTTCACTTTTGGTTCTACTGCCTGTCCCTCCCTTCTCATATTTATCTCCAGACTTCTTCTCTTTGTTCAGATCCGTTCCACCCCCAACAATCTTCTATTCACTGAACTTTTTGAAACTTTGCACTTGTAGAGAGAGGTAAAGGATTGACTCTGTACACACATTTGCAGAGGGACAACAGGGTTGAGGTCTATTATTTCTCACCTCTATATATTTTTGCTGTTAACAAGCTTGTTATCTTAAACATGACATGAATATATTGTCTCATTGCGAATACAGACTAACACGGCTGTTCCTCTGAAACCTATAGAATTAGAATTTATCATCCCTATTCCATGATGAGATATCTTTGAGTGACAATGTATCTTAATTAAAGCTATCTTTAGATAAAATGCTTTTTGAGAAAGAAACCTAACAAA
This sequence comes from Caretta caretta, assembly GCF_965140235.1. Lineage (NCBI taxonomy): Eukaryota > Metazoa > Chordata > Testudines > Cheloniidae > Caretta > Caretta caretta. Next base: position 61,621,753 of record NC_134213.1, on the reverse strand, counting down.
AAAATCCAATTCTTTTATTTTTTTAAATAATTGATTTTTAGCCACCCTGGGGTACACTCAACTGTTGTAAGAACAGTGTTAGCAGTGCTTAGCGGGGGTGCTTGTCTAGTGAAGAAAGACCCTTATCAGAGGCATAATGTAAGGCTTTGTCTGCACTGGAATTTCAATTTCATTGGCAAAACTTTTCTTGTTCAGGGATGTTAAAAAAAACCACACACACCCCTCCCCCCGAATGACAGAAGTTTTACCCACAAAAAGCGCCAGTGTGAACAGCGCTTTGTCGGCAGGAGAGCTCACAAAGCTGCTGCCCTTTGTTGACTACTCTGTCAATACTAGGAAAAATTAGTACCCACCTGACAACAATCATACAGCTGTATTGCTGCTAGCAACAATGTAAACACTGGCCTAGCCAAGGCTGACAGTGTTTTTACCTCTGTCACTTAAGCCTGCTCTGACCAGGTTTTCATGATCTGGGGCTCAGATGCCTTAGGCCTCGTCTGAAGTAGCAGATTTGCAGCTGTGCTGTTGCTATTATGCGGGTACTAATTTTTGAAGTGCAGACTCATCAGACCTGATGGAGGAATAATGCTACTGCCTATTTCTCCTCCAGCCCCAGTAAGTAAAGGTGTGTGATCCATTTAAAAAATGGAAACGGACTGATTGCTCTTTTCTAATTGGTAAATCCACCTGTGAGATCTGCGGCCATGTCCAATGATATATGTGCCTGATTTGTGGGGCATATTGCCCACCAGTGTTTAAGCTGAGGCTGGTAGGAGGAGGATCACTTTCTCTTTTGTGTGCTTTATTTTTCCACTGATTTTTAAGCTTTCCTTGGTCTTGCAAACTTTGGGAGGCTTTTCTTTGCACTAATCAAGCTTGCATGCCTGTCTGCCTTTTTCTGTTTTAGGGACACTGCCAGTTCTTATCCTAACAGCTTTATCAAGTGCTAGAAATTAAGATCCCACTTGTAACAGAAAGGTTGCTGTAGAATAGCACCCATTCCCAATATGCTCTCCCCTGCCTATCTGTCCATTGCTAGATAGTGTCTTGTGTAGCTAGATTTTTTTAAAATACATGGAGTATAGGCAAGACAAGTTGTTAGGAAGCAAAAAAATATATACTCAGAGAAATCTGGTATCAAAATAATTTATTTAAAAAAAATTCAAAGACAACTTCCCTGAAGTTTTGCTGTCCTCAAGACAGGATTTGTGGCATTCCTGGCATAAATGGGAGTGTTCAACACTGCCTTAGTCTACATAACGTAGTATTATACAGCCCCTGTTTGCTATGGGCCAGATTCTGCCCTTCCTTTCACTGCATGAAACCCCACTGACAGAATTTGGCCCTGTATAGCGTAGTTAGCTACTCTACACCTCTTTGAAGCAGAAGATGCTATGTATCCCTCTTTATCTCTTTGCACTATACAGTGACAGTGTTTGGTGTCACATGGAAGACCGATGCATCTATTTGCGGCTGTGAAGGAACCAGTATTAAGAAGTGAGTGATTGATAACACACAGCCAGTTGTTTAGGAAAAAAATAAGCAATCAATTATTCAAAGCTGTCCAAATTCCCAGAAATGTTTGATTCACCGTGCTGCCTCACACCTTGTTTACTTTTAAAAGAGGCAGATCTGATCTGACCTACAGTATCAACGCTTTCAGTGTGACATAAGGAGTCTGACAATACACCGTGCTATGATAATGCATGGCAATACCTTCTCTCTGCACTGTTCACTGATGGAAAATGTATCATCCCTGGACACTGGCCAGCAGCTTTCCTGGCTCCATCTTCTAGGCTTCTAACGTCACTATTTACCACTCAACTCTAAACCACCTTAGGCTATATTTCTGTCCATTTTTTCCCCACTACATCTGGGCAAACCTTCTGTACATTCAGGATTTCAGTCTTTCAGGTTATGGAGCTGCTAGGACACATGGCCTTCTTCCTTAGCAGGTGAAACAGAATTCTCCACTTCCCTTCCCTTCAGAGTTCATGTCCCTTGAGGCTCCCTGGTAAACTGTGACTGTTTACACAGTTCCTGATAGAATTCGGACTCCAAAAATCGTGGGTACGCATTATTCTCCATCAAGCTGTAGACTCTCTTCTGTGCAGCATTGAAGCAAGTGTGTGTAGCTTCTTGGATATTCTGGGCAATCATGTTCTTGGTTTGAAAGTCTATGTTTATCTGAAATAGAATGCAGGAATGTGTTACTGAGAGTGTTCACCTCAAGCAAATACCATACACAAGTTAGATAAAAGTGAGATTTCATTAACACTAAGGCCCTGATACTGCAGCCTTGAGGCAGACAAAGCTCCCAGTGAAGCTACTGAAGGCCTCCTACCTAGAGGTCAGATCCCTAGTTTTGTAATAAGGAACATTTTCTGAAATGTATTGCACTATAGGGCAACTGAAAAAACTCAAATGATGACAATCTTATATCAATGATGATGCTCTTTAAATACACTGTAGACTTTAATGACTTCTGCTGATGTACTCAGGCTGAGGATCTGACCCAGAATCTCTGTGAAAACACTCCTGGCCCAATTTTCCAACATGGGAAACTGGGATGAATACATTATGGTATCAAGGTAATATTTGGATGTTAATAATTAGCATTCAGGGACATAATGCATTTTGGGAAACGAAATTTCAAAACATGGGCCCACAGTGGACATGGGGATGAGAGAGGGTCTTGAAGTGGTGCTTAAATTGAGTGCTCAGTACTAGCAGTGATGGGTTTTTTAAAACCACTTTTTACCTCTTTGGGAGCCTCTTTTTCAATGAAGTCATTGTAGATCTTTTTAGCCTTGGATCTCCGCTTCTGTGGTGACTTGATTTTCTTGAAGTCTTCACAGGCCAGCCAGAAATCGATGTTCTCCTCGCAGAACTCTGATTTCAAAAAAGTTCGAAAAGCTGCAAGACCATCTGGGGAGCAAGAAAAGGGAGAAATGTATGAGCTGAAAATATTCCAAACAAATCTTGCATTTTCCCCTACCAAAAATATATCTGCTTTCTTTCAGAGTTGTCAGAACACTTTAAATAACTGCCTGTGTATATAAAGTATATATTTAGGCTCCTACAGTTTGCCAGACTCTTTTTAAATAACTGAAGCTATTTTTGAAGAAAAAGTGCCAAAAATGAAAACCATGTAAAATCAGCACACTTCCTTTAACATACTGCTAGGCTTAAAACAAACAAACAAAACCTCCCCCAACAACCATAAAACAAAACTCCTCATTATACAGTTTCTCTCCAGATCTGAGTTCTAGTATGTTAATCTTTAGACTGGAGTAAATATTTACGACAGAGCTATAAATCTCTGGAAGACATTTGCAATGGAAAGAATGACTCAAAGTTGATTATCAAATGCTGATTTTGGGGGGGGGGGTGGTTCAGCAATTAAGTGGTTTTCTTTGCAGAGTGGCTGTAAAACCTATAGAACCTATAGCGGATTCAACTCTCATAGACTCTATTGCAGGATCAAGTCCACAGTGGCTTAATGTGTATATATCTAATAGCACTGGAACCAGAATTTGTCTTGAAGTAGATTCCTAAGTGCACAAAAATCTTTGATAAAGAACATACTTTTTATGAAGTGGGGCTTTGGGTTGTTTAAAAAATAGAAGTGTCCAATATCAAGAAGACCGATATCAAGCTGCATGCATGAGGTTGTTCAAAAGGCAATTTATAATTCTGATATACATGGAAAACCATTGCTTATTCTTATCTGAGGTAGCCTTTCCTATTACAAAAACCTACGGCGAGACCATAACACGTTTATATTTTTACATTGATTTGTTACTCTTTTCAGATTAACTTACATTTATTAGCTAGAAGTTCATCAAAAGCTTCTGACCACAGCTGGGCTTCTTCAGGAGAAGGTCTATATAAAAGGACGGAGAACATTAGTTAGATTGCACGGCATATATTTCTGTTCCTTGCATATTAAATATTTCAGATTTGTTTGAGTGAAATTTGAATATTTAAGTTACCTGAAGTAAGCGTGTTGCTTTCCTTTTTTGTTGGACTTTGTTTTTGTAGAAGTGGAAGAGTTTTGCAGGAAGTAGCTCAATCTTGTTTTCCAATCCTTAATGCTAGAAGAGAGAGAGGAAGAGGGGGGAAATACATTAAAATGAGCTAACTGAAACTATCCTTCCAGCTTTGCACGTTTTGATCAGAGATGGGACTGATCCTCCAGTCTATAAAGAAAATGCAGAATTTCCCTTGAAGTTGCTGGTAGTTTTGCCTGCTTAATAGCTGTGGGAGCAAGCTCAAAATTTTTTTCTATTTCAAAAAAAACAGGACCCAATCCTTCTATTTCAGTCAAAAGCAGTTTTTCCACTGACTGGAGCAAGAGAGCCCACAGTGACTGGAAAGTGACTAATTGTAACTAAGGCATCTGTGAATTTCATAACAAGAGGTGTGCTTTTATATCTGAGGAACACAGCACACTGACCTCTGTTCTTCCCCAGTACTATTGTCTGTACTCAGTAGGAGTTTTAGCGGAGTGAAAACTATTGGGTGGGGGGCCTCCTGGTGCTCAGATATTTAGAAGACCCTCTTCAATTGTGCATCAATATGGATTTGGAGATTTAATCTCTTCCTGCTTGATTTTTGGAAGAGCCAAAAGCTGGATCTCCCCAATCTAAAAGAATATATTTTCAAGTGGGGAAGTTACTCCAGTTTAGGGCCACATGGTGAAATCTGTGGAACAGGTGAGATTAAACTCTGCAGCGGTGGCACAAAATCATCTCCACTAGCCTCTATATGAAACTGGGAATTACAGAATAGTTTTGTCCCTTACATTTAAAATATCATGTCTTATCCAGATAGTGCAAACAGGATATTTATTATAAACATAATAATGGAAGATTTTCAAGTGTTTTTGTTTTGCTTTGGCAAGGCGCAAACCCTGTAAAAAAGTTTAAATGACAGAGCCTTTTGAAGACACCAATCCAATGTGAAATTGCACGGCTTGCGCAGTGAACTAAGAATGGGAGAAAAATGTGCTTACATTTTCACCGCTCAAACGTGAACTGAAGTGAATCATTTTTGCACAAGATCTACATTTTTTCTGAGCTACCACTGAGTTATATTTCTCATCAAATGATCAGTTCAGCAAATACAGGATTTTTTGCACATCAAGGTTTTTGCAGTGGAGATATTTCTCCATTTTTAAAAACTCCTTATGATATCAAATACATAAATTAACCCACTCTTGCACTGCTCACATATTGCACCCAAAGTGAGTTTTAAAAAAGTCAACTCTGTCAAATAGCTTAACGAATAGTATAAATGGTTTCTCTTTTTTCCTACTGAGATGCAACCTCCCTAGTTTGAATCATTGTTCTGAAAGCAAAGGGTAGCTCTTCATATAAACGAAACCTGCTATAAATATATACACTCACATAGTTCTCTTCATCTTTCCTTTCTTCTCCTCGTTTTGGCAGCTGCTGGGAGTTCTCTCCATTTGTCCACAGTCGTGCTGAAGAGCAAAGAAGATTGCACTTTGCATACTTCTTTTGTTTTATCCCAGGACTGATTTGCCAGCCACTGCAGTAACCTTTTCGTCACTCAGAAGTTGAACTTGAAGAGCCAGAAAGGCAGCCTCTCTTTATAGAAGGCAGCAGGCGAATGGGTTGCGTTTCGGTTACACCTCCTGAGCACGCTGATTTGCTTGTAGGGAAGCACGCCAAAGCACACTCCCCTGGCACGTCCTTAAAAGGCTCTTACACTGAGTACAGTGCTGACGCAGTTCCCTTTTGCTTTATGCAGTCTTCTCTTGCAAAAAACCGGTCTGGTTCCTGCAACCGCCTGCCTGCAGATTCCAGCAAGTTAGAGAGCTTTTTTTTTGGCTGCTGTGTGTGTATGCACAAAGCTCGAGTACCCTGCACATTTGAAGGCAGAAGTGTAGGATCAATGACTTGGCTTATTATCCGACAAGGAGAGAAAGATAATAGGTAGTAATAGTGCAAGGTGGGTCTAGCTGCTGTGCTTATAAAGTTACCCCCTTAGCCCCACCCCAGCCCCCCCAAAGGAAAACATACCTTGAAAAGGGCTAAGCACATTAATACATTTCTATTACTGGATTAATATGTTAACAACAATAGCGCTAACAAAATAAGATTTGCTACTGCACTTTCAGCAATCTGAAAGTAGTCTGGAATTGTCTCGCTAGTGTTCTACAATTCATTTTTAAAATGCCAGCTAAGCTAAGCAATGCCTTATATTTCTCATCAGTTTACCCTTGTGTCTGGTAAGGAGAAGATGTACCCGGATCACTGCTGAACCATCTGCATTCCTAACATTGTCCCTTTGGGACTAAAAGGTTACAGTTCCTGTGATGCAAAAAGTTTTGCACTTGGAAATGTTTGTGCAACCTCTGCTTGTTCTTGTTCTAATAGATGCCTGAAAGTCTTTTGGGGATCACAATGACTTGGCATAGGAAGGGGCTAATTCTCTCTAGTACCTGGTTAGGGTTAGGCGACAGGTTTATGTTCAGTTCTATACATTAGAAATTCTTTTTTATAACAACCCATATGCTAAACCTGTTTTTGTTTTCCAAGAAGCCAGTTCTTTTGAGAGTGCACAGCCCATTAGAAAGAATAGAGGAGGATTCTAAGGCCAGATTCAGATTCCCTTACAAAAGAAAGAAATGGAAATTTTGAGTGTACAGTACTCTCAGTGATAACTTGAACCAATTTTTCCCCCTCATAATCATTATGAACATATAGATGTAAGCCATGCCTGCACGGTGTGGCACTCTGTCCCCCACTAGTGGTGGCAAGGCCAACTAAAGATTGGTGAGCCTGCTGCAGCCTTGGCTCGTAGACCTGGGTCTTTTAGCTCATGCATTAGAGGGCCAGGCTCAAGTATTAAGATCCAGAGATCTCAGCTGCCACTCAGAGTAGGACTGAGTGCCAAACCTAGCAGGCATGCCTTCCATATGCTTTCATAACTCTGCCATTTGCCAATCAATTGTGCAAATTACTGCTGGTGCATGCAGCTGTAATAGTTTATCCCTATGCCTCAACCTTTAGCTACAATTTGAGCATGCATGTGCTACCTCCCACAATATCTTAACCAGCAGAGGGTGTCCTGGTGTAAACCAGTACTTTTACTCCATCTTCCAACATAGAATACAGCTCAGATTGTAACGTTCCTGACCTATGATTATTGCAGCATGCCTCCTACCACCTTCGGTATCGTTTATTTCATCAGCCACTTTAATACACAGATGGAGAATATAGTTCAGCATGCAAACAAGTAAATCATCTTACGTAAAAGCTTCATATTACAGCAAGAAAGTACATGGAAACATTTTCTATAGCTTCCATCTTAAAAACAAAATAGCAGTATTTTTATTGTAATACATACCATTAGCAGAATACAATTTTAGATTAAACTCATGTTAGTTCATCTATAATACAATCTATATACTGTATTTCTATTTTAATCTATACAGTTAAGGCAGAGTTTTAGAGTGATTTTTAAAATATCTCTAATTCTGTTTCCAGTTTGCATCTCCTACATCACTATTTACCCCCCACCCCCACTGCTTAGAGATTAAACAGGTGATAAGACTCTTGCTTACCAGGCACTTCCATTTTTATAATCAATTGGGAAAAAAAAGCAATAAAGCAGTTTACAATAAAAACAAGACAAAATGCATGATTCATGCCGAGACTTTCCATCTACCAAACTAGAGCCAACTGTACTGTTTGGCAGATGCCTGGGAATTATCCCAGCTGTTCCCTGCAAGCCTTTTCCGTGGTTGTCAAGAGTGTATTTTCATGGGTTGAGCAAATATCAGAAGGTTCCTAGGTTTGATTTGGATAAGACCCAAATTGTAGATGCTTCACCAAAGCTTATCTTAATTAATTAAGATGTTGGTGTTCAGTGAGAGAGAAGAAACCTCTCACATGGACTACTTTGACCCTTGGAATAGATTCTAACTGGGGTAAGGCCTAGGGCAGTTTCAAATCAAACTGGTTTGCCCATCTCTAATCCCCAGTGGGCTGTGTTGTCACCTTTAAGAGTTTCACATATGCTGATGATGCACTAGTACTTCAGAATTTTGCAAGCTTTTAAACCACTGTTGGCAGGCTACCATCAGCGTCATTTGCAGGATTCACAGGGATACTGACCTTTGACTCTAATGTGAGGATGAAAATGTTTGGAGTCCAATCAGCAGCACAGCTCTGTAAATCAAACAAGCTGTGTCTATGCTGCACTTTGGCAATCTCCCATTGACTCAGCTTCACTCCTTGGAATACTCAGGTAAACAAGGCACTGACATTGCTACCCACCATGTCATCTAATCCTGCTCAGAGCAGCTTTGGACAATAATGGTAGAAATGTCAGCAGCCTGGTGTACCTTGTTTGCATTAGTGTGCCCCCATTGCTATAACTGGCATGGCTCCACCTGTGGTAATGCAGTAACGAGAGATTCCCATAAAAATTTAGTGTAGATAAGGCCCAAATTAGATTATGAGCTACAGGATACAAAAGCCATTCAGAGCAGCTTGGTAAAGTTTAGGAAGCTTACTGCAAGGAAAATAAAATGGGGATAACTGAAAAAGCATTCTTATTAAATAAAACTATTAAAGTGTTTAGAAGAAAAATTGAATTTTTTTTTACGTATTCCAGCACCAGCCACATGCCTTTCCACAGCTTTGATTTATGTGCATTCTGAAATTGGAGTAGGAGTTCTGAGGAATTCTAGGTTCTGTTATATTTACACTTATTTTGGGGGACTCAACTTTTGATCTAACTGATCACCATGAAAGAAATCAGTTTGACTCAGATCAGTCTCTGCTGGGCATTGTTCCTCAGAGAAACATCTCGTACAGTTCAGCACAATGCAAGCTACAGTTCAAACACGCTCTCAAAGAAACTGCGGAACCACCTGATCAACATCCTCTACAGCAAATAGGGAAAGATTAAGAACGAGCTCTCAAAACTGGATACTCTCATAAAAAACCAACCTTCCGCACAAACTTCCTCGTGGCTGGACTTTACAAAAACTAGACAAGCCATTTACAACACACACTTTGCTTCTCTACAAAAGAAAAAGGACAGTAAACTATCTAAACTACTACATGCCACAAGGGGCCACAGCAATGGTTCCCTTAACCCACCCAGCAATATTATTAATCTATCCACCTATATGCTTAGCGCAGCAGAAGAATCTGTCCTATTTCGGGGCCTCTCCTTCTGCCCCTCCACTCCCACGAACATGATACAGTTCTGTGGTGACCTAGAATCCTATTTTCGACGTCTCCGACTCAAGGAATATTTCCAACACACTTCTGAACAACATACTAATCCACAGAGACCTTCCTACCAACACTACAAAAAGAAGGATTCTGGGTGGACTCCTCCTGAAGGTCGAAACAACAGACTGGACTTCTACATAGAATGCTTCCACCGACGTGCACGGGCTGAAATTGTGGAAAAGCAGCATCACTTGCCCCATAATCTCAGCCGTGCAGAACACAATACCATCCACAGCCTGACATCATAATCAACTCTGACATCATAATCAAAAAGGCTGACAAAGGAGGTGCTGTCGTCGTCATGAATAGGTCGGAATATGAACAAGAGGCTGCTAGGCAATTCTCCAACAGCACTTTCTACAAGCCATTACCCTCTGATCCCACTGAGGGTTACCAAAAGAAACTACACCATTTGCTCAAGAAACTCCCTGAAAAAGCACAAGAACAAATCTGCACAGACACACCCCTGGAACCCCGACCTGGGGTACTCTATCTGCTACCCAAGATCCATAAACCTGGAAATCCTGGACGCCCCATCATCTCAGGCATTGGCACCCTGACAGCAGGATTGGCTGGCTATGTAGACTCCCTCCTCAGGCCCTACACTACCAGCACTCCCAGCTATCTTCGAGACACCACTGACTTCCTGAGGAAACTACAGTCCATCGGTGATCTTCCTGAAAACACCATCCTGGCCACTATGGATGTAGAAGCCCTCTACACCAACATTCCACACAAAGATGGACTACAAGCCGTCAGGAACAGTATCCCCGATAATGTCACGGCAAACCTGGTTGCTGAACTTTGTGACTTTGTCCTCACCCATAACTATTTCACATTTAAAGAAAAGGAGTACTTATAGCACCTTAGAGACTAACCAATTTATTTGAGCATGAGCTTTCATGAGCTACAGCTCACTTCAGCTCACTTTCAGCTCACGAAAGCTCATGCTCAAATAAATTGGTTAGTCTCTAAGGTGCCACAAGTACTCCTTTTCTTTTTGCGAATACAGACTAACACGGCTGTTACTCTGAAATATTTCACATTTGCGGACAATGTATACCTTCAAACCAGTGGCACTGCTATGGGTACCCGCATGGCCCCACAGTATGCCAACATTTTTATGGCTGACCTGGAACAACGCTTCCTCAGCTCTCGTCCCCTAACGCCCCTACTCTACATGCGCTATATTGACGACATCTTCATCATCTGGACCCATGGAAAAGAAGCCCTTGAGGAATTCCACCATGATTTCAACAATTTCCATCCCACCATCAACCTCAGCCTGGACCAGTCCACACAAGAGATCCACTTCCTGGACACTACGGTGCTAATAAGTGATGGTCACATAAACACCACCTATACCGGAAACCTACTGACCGCTATTCCTACCTACATGCCTCCAGCTTTCACCCAGATCACACCACACAATCCCTTGTCTACAACCAAGCTCTACGATACAACTGCATTTGCTCCAACCCCTCAGACAGAGACACACACCTACAAGATCTCTATCAAGCATTCTTACAACTACAATACCCACCTGCTGAAGTGAAGAAACAGATTGACAGAGCCAGAAGAGTACCCAGAAGTCACCTACTACAGGACAGGCCCAACAAAGAAAATAACAGAACGCCACTAGACATCACCTTCAGCCCCCAACTAAAACCTCTCCAATGCATCATCAAGGATCTACAACCTATCCTGAAGGACGACCCATCACTCTCACAGATCTTGGGAGACAGGCCAATCCTTGCTTACAGACAGCCCCCCAACCTGAAGCAAATACTCACCAGCAACCATATACTACACAACAGAACCACTAACCCAGGAACCTATCCTTGCAACAAAGCCCGTTGCCAACTGTGTCCACATATCTATTCAGGGGACACCATCATAGGGCCTAATCACATCAGCCACACTATCAGAGGCTCGTTCACCTGCACATCTACCAATGTGATATATGCCATCATGTGCCAGCAATGCCCCTCTGCCATGTACATTGACCAAACTGGACAGTCTCTACGTAAAAGAATAAATGGACACAAATCAGATGTCAAGAATCATAACATTCATAAACCAGTCGGAGAACACTTCAATCTCTCTGGTCACTCGATTACAGACCTAAAAGTCGCAATATTACAACAAAAAGACTTCAAAAACAGACTCCAACGAGAGACTGCTGAATTGGAATTAATTTGCAAACTGGATACAATTAACTTAGGCTTGAATAGAGACTGGGAGTGGATGTGTCATTACACAAAGTAAAACTATTTCCCCATGTTTATTCCCCCCCGCCCCCACTGTTCCTCCGACGTTCTTGTCAACTGCTGGAAATGACCCACCTTGATTATCACTACAAAAGGTTTTCTCCCCTTCCCCCCCCCCGAGCTTGTGTTAAGCTCATCTTAAGTGATCGCTCTCCTTACAGTGTGTATGATAACACCCATTGTTTCATGTTCTCTGTGTATATAAATCTCCCTACTGTATTTTCCACTGAATGCATCTGATGAAGTGAGCTGTAGCTCACGAAAGCTTATGCTCAAATAAATTTTGTTAGTCTCTAAGGTGCCACAAGTACTCCTTTTCTAGAAGCTAAAATGAGTTCTATATCCAAATGCTGTGGAGATATATACATAGAGGGAGAAAAAGTACTAGTTTACTCCAGGACACCCTCTGTTGGTTAAGATATTGCTAGCAAACTCTTTTATTGTAACATGTAAAACATCCTAAATCTGGATTCTCAAGTAAGAGGTTCAGAGAGAGAATAATATTTATCTCTGTGCTCAGTGAACAGGCTATTTTAGCGGCACCAACTCTTGTTGTTAGAAACTATTCTCTTTCCCTGATTTCTAGCTTTCTTAGGCTTGGTTGGCAAAATAGCACAGTAGTCTTACATTTCTGTGGAATCTGAATGCATCTCCAAAGATGAAACACAGATCAGTTAAAAAGGTGAAAATGTGTTGGCATCTTAACCTTGGCCTACTCCTTCTCTTACCAGATATTAGTCTAATCTGAAAACCACCAGATAATTAATTGTTTATTGATTGGTGAAGAAGCCCTGCACTGGAGTTGAATACCACCTGCATTGATGTAACAGAGTGTGGAAACTTGCTGTGGTTTTCAAGTCTGCACAATTAGTCACTGTTTTTCTGGTAAATCTCTCCAAAATGTCAGCACGTTATGGGCCACAGTCTATACTCGGTTACATGGGAATAATTCCTCTTGACTTCTGTGGGAATTGGATTTTGGTGACTCTAGGAGTTTCATTTCTGTAATTGAGAAAAGTCATTTGTCCCTTAGTCCCAAAGTCACTTAGTTCTAATTCATCACTGGTGAATGTGACACAACACCTTTCAAATCCACAAAGAAGTGGCGGTTTAGGTCAACAGCAAATTTAACTCCAAATCTTTTTCTCCACATGCTTCTCTAGACTTCAGTGTATTTATATGAATTTTAGCTCATTATTAAGGGGGTCAAGAAAAGAGGCAGGTGATAAAATGTCTTAGGCCTGGTCTACACTGGGGGGGGGGGCGGAGAGGATCGATCTAAGTTACGCAACTTCAGCTACGTGAATAACATAGCTGAAGTTGACGTACTTAGACCTACTCACCGCGCTGTCTTCACTGCGGTGAGTCGACTGCTGCCGCTCTCCCGTCAACTCTGCCTGCGCCTCTCGCGGCGCTGGAGTACAGGAGTCGACGGGAGAGCACTTGGGGGTCGATTTATCATGTCTAGTCTAGACATGATAAATCGACCCCACGCTGGATCGATCGCTGCCTGCCGATCTGACAGGTCGTATAGACATACCCTTAGTCTTGAACCTGCAACACTGAAGTCAGTGGGGGTTTGGCCATTGACTTAAACGAGAGCTGGATCAGGCCCTTAATGAGTTTACTTTTCATCCATGGAGATCAAAATTTTTGCTATTGTCACTTTTAGTGGCAGGTTCTGCCCTCTTTTCACCAATGGAATTCCCAGGCTAGACCCACTGAAGAGTGCAATATATGCAATACAGATCTATGCGACAAATTAGAGAGGAGAACTTTTCCTTTGGCTATGAAGCATGTGAAAATGACTGGTAATCTTATTCCAGTCCCTAGGGGATGTTTGTTCCCATTACAAAACTCCTCCACAATTGACAGTCTGAAGAGAAATCCAGGAAGTAATGAAGGTGTTACAGGTTAGGACTGAAGCTTACTGGCAGATTTGTGTGAGGAAAATGACACTGCTTTCACCACAGCCTATGTGTAGGTCTAGTCAGAGCTAAAAATCTCTTTTCACAACACTAAATCCACACAATTCTATTCCTTTAAATATAGGGTGACCAGAGGGCAAGTGAGAAAAATCGGAACGGGTGTGGGGGGGTAATAAGTGCCTACATAAGAAAAAGCCTTCAACATTGGGACTGTCCCTATAAAATCGGGACATCTGGTCACCCTATTTAAAGAGAGCAATGTCTGTGTTTGGGAGTGGAAATTATTATAGAAGCAAAATAGTTATGGATGAGTAGATATAAATCTAGTTCGTAATCAGGGAAGACTCCCTCCTACTCTACAAACTAATGCACTGGTAAATAGCTGCATGTGGGCATCAATTCCTCTTACTATGCTCTAAGCATCTTTCCCCTTCTGCTAGCTAAATCCTGCCTCTTTCTTTCCCTTACCCTTCTGTCACTGGATGACTGAAGATTCTCCCTCTTCCCACCTTCATGCTTCTGCCTTTGAATTGTTCGTGTTTTATCCATTCAGTTTCTATTGTAAGAGCCTCAGGAAAGAAACCTCTCTAAACTGACTTTAAAAAAAAATAAAATTCTAATAATTTATCTGTCTATGCCTCTAAAGATTAAATAAATATTAGCCCCAGAATTAGAAGGCTAGTGTGATGTGCCAAAGAGTATGGGACTAAGGGGAAAAGCTAGTTCTGGCAATTTAATCCCAGTGCATTTCTCTGTTTTATGGTTTATTTGGAATTTGGTTGTGTTCTGCTTTTAGAAAGTAACATAAGAACGGCCAGATTTGGTCAGACCAAAGGTCCATCTAGCCCAGTATCCTGTCTTCCGACAGTGGCCAATGCCAAGTGCCCAAGAGAGAATGAACAGACCAGGTAATCATCAAGTGATCCATCCCCTGTAACCCATTCCCAACTTCTGGCAAACAGAGGCTAGGGATAACATCCCTGCCCATCCTGGTTAATAGCCCTTGATAGACCCATCCTCCATGAATTTATCTAGTTCTTTTTTTAACCCTGTTATAGTCTTGGCCTTCACAACATCCTCTGGCAAAGAATTCCACAGGTTGACTGTGCGTTGTGTGAAAAAATGCTTCCTTTTGTTTGTTTTAAACCTGCTGCTGTTAATTTCATTTGGTGACCCCCAATTCTTGTATTACGAGAAGGCGTAAATAACAGTTCCATATTTACTTTCTCCACAGCAGTCATGATTTTATAGACCTTTATCATATCCCCCCCTTAGTCGTCTCTTTTTCAAGATGAAAAGTCCCAATCTTATTCATCTCTCCTCATATGGAAGCTGTTACATACCCCTAATCATTTTTGTTGCCCTTTCCTGAACCTTTTCCAATTCCAATATATCTTTTTTGAGAAGAGATGACTATATCTGCATGCAGTATTCAAAATGTGGGCATACAATGGATTTATACAGAGGCAATATGATATTTTCTGTATTATTATCTATCCCCTTCTTAATGATTCCCAATATTCTGTTAGGTTTTTTGTCTGCCGCTGCACACTGAGTGGATATTTTCAGAGAACTATCCACAATGACTCCGAGATCTCTTTCTTGAGTGGTAACAGCTAATCTCGACCCCATCATTTTATATGTATAGTTGGGATTATGTTTTCCAGTGTGCATTACTTAGTATTTATCAACATTGAATTTCATCTGCCATTTTGTTGCCCTGTTACCCAGTTTTGTGAGATTTCTTGGTACCTCTTCGCAGTCTGCTTTGGACTTAACTATCTTGAGCAGTTTTGTATCATCTGAAAATGTTGCCGATTCACTGTTTACCCCTTTTTCGAGATCATTTATGAATATGTCCCAGTACAGACCCCAGGGGGACACCGCAATTTACCTCTCTCCATTCTGAAAAATGATCATTTATTCCTTCCCTTTGTGTCCTATTTTTTAACCAGTTACCAATCCATGAGATGTAAATGGGATTTTTATGTTGAGGGAGAAATTATGAGTGGTATAGCCTGGGATAAAGTGAGTCCTCCGATTTAAAAGGGCATGAAGCTCAAAATTCAAGGCAGGAGGGAGAGCTGAAGGCTTCTGAGAGACCAAGGACTCTGTCCAGAGGGCCAATAGTCTGTCTATTTATCTTGTGGTGTTCTGCATTCCCCACCAGAGATCTGAAATCCTTTGCAGAGCAGGCACTGTATAATCTGACCAGCAGTGGTGGAGTAGATTCTGCAGGTCTGGATTGGCAGCAGCACAAACTTGATGCTACAGGACAGGACTGGACTGGACCAGAAGTGATGGAATGGACTTGACTCTGCAGGACCAGAGGCAGTGAAGCAGGACCTAGTGTAGCAGGGATTGCTGGATTGAAGTGGACAATCAGGGAGAGTAACCCACTAGCATCCACCCTGATCACCCCTACATCCAGCTGGGCTCATAATTGAGCTTTAGGTGGGTGCGGATTGAGATTTTGGCCCTCTACCACTGGGGCAAACTAACACACTGTGGGGATGAGTTATACTGTTTGGGCTATACTATTCTAATGTTATGTAAATGTTTGTGTTTTCCCCAATTGAAGGCTTTTGTTAGAGAGGATTCCTGTGTGCTTGGGAGTGGGGGTGGGGGTGAGGCAAACCTGGACTTGTGACCAGGGAGGTTACATTTTAGTTTTCCAGAGTCAGAAGTGGGAGTATGGCTTCGCATGGTGGCTTAAGCCATCTTTCTTTTATTTTTAGAAAAGGCCCCTAGGCTTATTGAACCTGGCTGTTGTTGCTGCCAACTGCCACCTGGAAAAACAGTTACATAAATAATAAAAAAAAGTGAAAGAATAAGATTAAGGCTTTGAGAGGGTTGGATCATGTCTTTTTGCCTGTGATACATGTGTCCTGAGGTACATAGGTGTGTCTGTAAATGAAGTATTTCCTACTAATAGTTCTGTGTTTGTAGCTATACTATCTTGTGCTGTGCTCCTGTTAGATATCATTAGCTGAATAGAGATGGATCAATTAGGAGGTTGGATGGGAAACCTATAAGGAACACCGGTGTGCTACAGATGATGGTGGTGGTTTAGTAGGTGGCATTTTTGCCTTGACTTCATGGCTGAAGTAGGCTTCTGAGATCAGGGAGAGCTGTCGTCCTTATGTGTTTGTGCAAAGTCTAGCACAACGGGCCCTGATATTGATCGAGGCCTTGAGATGCTACTTGCAATGGGGCATACAAACCTCAAATGGTCTGGAATGGGTAACAAACTGCAGTGAGTACAGTCGGCCTTGCCTGCTAAACCTGTAGTGGGTGTGATGGATGTTAGGAGAAACTGTAGGACGTCGCTAAAAAGGGGAGAGTTCACTTAGTTGAGGATGGGCAGGAAGGAGAGCTCAAAGCTGGGGAGACAAGCCTGGCTGGAGTCATGAACTGAATAGGACTGTGGCCAGTCTAATCCTGCCTAGACTTTAGAGGCCTGACACTGGACTCTTCGGGTTTCACTGGGATCTCTGACTGGTTGTTAGTCCAGGCCATGGGAGGGAGTGCTCCGCCTGAGGGGAAGAGTGGGGTCTGAGAGCTGAACTCAGAGGGTGGGTGGATAATACATGAGGGGGACTGAGAACTAACCTTGGCTGGGGCAAAGGCTCATTTATTTTTGTTTGTTTGTTTGGGACTGTGAATTTGGACCAGACTACCACAAAGAGAGTACTGGGGTTGGTTTAACTTTCACAGTGACCTGACCAGAGGGCTGAACCATAAGCCACCAGAGCCACCTGTTGGGAAAAGTGAGGCATAGTGGCTGGGGGACACAGTGCCCAGCCATGATAAGGCACATGGGTGGTGACCCAATGACACTACTGCTTTTAATAACTAATGCTCTAGCATGGTACAAAGGGTATTCTGCTGATGATGGCACCATCTTCTGGAGGAATGATAGAACTGCCACAGTTTGTGGCATTTTCTGTCAAAACATGGATGTTAACCTCAGAGTCTTTGCCTCATTTGAGAGCTGTTAATTACATTCTAACGTCCTAATTCCCCTTGTAATTTCAGTGGTATATGGTTTGTTTCTAGATCCTAATCCGAAGGCCACTGAAGTTAATGGGAGTCTTTCCACTGACTTCAGTGGGTTTAGGATCTGGCATGTGTTTCCTCACTTCCTATCTCCCCCCCCACAACTCCCAAGAAATACTGTTAAATGGCTGCTGTGCTTTACCCAAGAAGACTGTATTTCACTGGTGGATAAAATGATCTCTCTCTATATCTTTATAGAACTCTGGGATTCTTTGCATTGAAGGGCGCTATGTAGAATGATTGAATGTATCAGATATTTAATCGGGGGAGTCTCTCAACAAAAGAGTGGATGAAACTGTATGTTAAACAGGGACACATATTGATATGGCAAAAGTGGCAAGCACTTCTACTGGAAGGGAGGAAGCCTTAGCATTGTAAGGCTGATGTACAACACGGATCAGGACTATTGTCAAAGGCCATGAAGCCTCCATCACTTTATTTACTACTATTACTTGTTGAAGTGAATGCTTGCATAAATCTTTTTTTAAGAGATGTGTTCTGCATCAAAAATAGGAGGTGGGGGCCAACTGGTACTTTCCAACTTCAAAGCTATTAACAGAATATCCAAATCCAAATTTATCAGAATAAAGGATTCCTGTATCCAAATTTAGTCTGTTTGACCCATAATTGTGCTAAATCAATTAGAAGTGCATTTTCTCTTCTTAGTGGAAAACAAAATATGTTCCCCCTGTAAAAAAGGATTTTTCACATAAAAGTGAAATCTTCTGTCTGTGTGATTTTTTTATAAACTAACTGCAACTCTCTGGCTACTAATCACATTCAGCTTCTCAGTCACTCTTCTTTGTTTTACATAAGTATCCATGTCAGTTTATAAAGCTTCCAAAAATAGAGCTGAAGCTCAACAAAAAGTAGATAAACCAGGACTATGTCCTCTTACAGTGGTGTAGTTACATGGGTATTTGCGTATTTGCTCTAGTGGAAGGATAAAAATACTGTAGATTTATGCAACAAACTGGTTACGCACTATGCCATCTTTTCCCCGACTCTAGCACCTTGTGATATTTGGCTGTTTTGTTTTAATTTTTAAAGGCAAATACCTTAATCTAGGATGCAAATGGGAACAGCCTGTTCTCTAAGCATTCTGGGATTGCTGTACTGTTCCTGATGGTTATGCAAGGTCTGCTTTTTTCCCTCCTCTCCCTAGATAACATAACTGAAGTGGAGCCTATTCTAAATGTTAAAGGACAGAACATTCTCTTATTCGTTACACCTTTTGTCAATACGGAAAACAAACAGCTTAGCGCGAACCTGTATATTTTAAACTCTGCATTTTCTTAACAAATGTTCAACTGTGTTACATCAGCTAGGCTGCAAAGAGATTATTAACTTTGTTTGAGGCTAAATTATGTTATGCAAAGCACCAGCTCTGTCTTTGTTCAAATGGTGAACTGTTTTGTTTCTCCAAAAAGGACATATTTGTGAAATTGGGTGTGCATAAGGACATCAAACAATGAGATCTGTTACTCAAATCTAGATACGGTCACCCTCTTTATCATGTCATCTGCCTGTAGTGTAGTCAACAGTCCCTTACATAACTATTTATTCTAAGTTAAGGATATTTTCTGTGATGACTGTAGGCAGCACAGGGCATGTGCGTTAGTCTGAGAGCTAGTGTAATGGGAGTGTAAGGCTGTATGCCTCTATAATAATCCCTTTTGCAACTACTACAGCCAGCTACTCCCTCTTCTCTACCATGGCAGACAGTACTCTGTGAATGATAAAAATTAGAGCTGGCTGGAAAACCAATTTCCCTCCTATGGGATGACTCCCCCCCCCCCCCAAAAAAAAAAAAGTTTCCAATTTTTCAAACTGGGACAAAAAAAATCAATAGATCATGTTTTTTTGCAGAAGGGCAAGTCTCAAAATCCTGTTGTGGGAACTGAAATGGTATTTCTTGGCTTGCTCCCAAACTGCTCTTGGAGAAACTGGAGTCCTGGGGTCCCCAAAAGCTCACAGGCAGACTGCCATGTGGCGGGGATCTTTCATTTCAGTTTTCCTGATAGTCCTGACTGTTTTCAATGTAACATTTTTTATTGCAACTTCTTAATTACATCCTTTTTTTGTAATTGTGTAATAGAAAACTAACATGTTTTGTTTAAATACAGTTTAGTTTAATTACTTTCAGTATATTGTTCAGCTTGGCACTGAGTGGTGAGAGGGAGCTTCACACAGATAACAATGGCAATAAAACATACAGCGAGGACAACAAATGTATGCTTTATTATGTAAGCAGGACATGTATAAAATTTTCTTTCTATTAAATGAAGGAAATTCACCAACACTTATTTAAAAAGTTAATTGCTCTCATCAAGAAATTAAACAATAAAAAATTAGGAAATATAAAGTTGAGGATTAAAGGCGTTGCAAAGTCAAGCCTTTTCAAGTTAGAAAACACCAAACTGAATGCTGCCCATGCAACCTTAATTTGGCTCCCTTGTGTGTATGTATTATGAGGGAGCCTCCTCCATTTCTACACAACTTGATTCATATTGGTCCATCTGATGCAATGAAGGAGGCAAGGGTTCTGTGGAAAAAATAATATGAAAGACTATATTATAAGACGTATGCAAAGGGAACAACTTAAGGTTGCACAGGCAAAACCAGCCAGCAGATCTCAAACTGTGTACAGCAGTTGTAGATGATGGCTCTTTCTCCTCTATAGTTGCTTCTAAGTATTCATTAGAGTTGAATGGATAATTGATTTTTCTGTTTTGGGGGCCAAACCAAACAAACTTGAAATTGTTTTTGGTTTTACTCCCCAAAACAGGGATAGTTGTGAGGAAACAAACAAACCTTTTGTTACATCTGTGTGTGTGTGTGTGTGTGTGTGTATGTGTTCAGGAGTTTTCCCCAACCATTTTAATTAGCTAAATTTTGTAATAACTGTCAAAATAAAATGTTTAAAAATGAAATGTTGGAACATTCCATTCTGAAATGGCCAAAACAAACCATTTTAATTAACTTTCCCCCTTTTTCCCCATCTGAAACTACTTCCTGAACTCAAGTGGAACTTGCAGATAGTTATGATTTCCCCCCAAACATATTTTTTGGCAAATTTACTATTCACTGAAAAATTTTCACCCAGCTCTTGTATCTGCTGTAAAACAGGAGTTATAAGTGGTCTCTGTAGCTACAACAGGAGGGAGGAACAGAGCTAACCTGAGGAAGCTGGGGGCTCCTCAGTGGGGTACTCGAGAGGCACAACAGGTACAGCCAAAGGTTCAGAAATCTGAAGAGTTTATTTGGAAAAATCTCAATACGCTAATTTTCATATTAATGAATATGCACCGACTTATTCACATAACTGCCAGCAAATGACCTGATTGACAGAAATCAAGACTGATGAGCTACAGCATGAAATGAGCTTTAGTAACATAGGAATTGCTGTGCTCCTGGGGGGATGTGGCATCACCCCTAGCCAAGCGTCTTGTTCTGACTGCTCCATTACTTTTGGATTGGACGGGGGTAGGACAGGATTCTCTGGCTGCCCTGCCAGCTCCTTCCTGACCTGGAGGGTGAGAAGGTCTCTTTGGCTGTTACTCATAGGCCCTGATGGCCCTGGAGAAAAGGCAAGAGGAACTACCCAGCGTCAATCTAGCCAGAGCTCCAAGGCTATGGCCATGGGTAAGTTGAGGGACTATGTTTTCTCTATGCCATGTCTCTGTCTCTGCTATGCTCCTGGAGGACTGTAACCACAGGGACGTAGCGGAGAGTGGCTCTAATCATAGAGATGTGTCCAAGAGCTCTCCAGATCAGGACTGATCTCCTAAGCAGGAGAAGTTGAGGAAGCAGCTGAAAATAGGAGTCTTGTGGCCAAAGCAGAAGCCTGAATAGGTCTGTGTGCAAGGGAGAGCGAGGTAGACTAGGAGAGTTGCAGGGAGGTGTGAGGGCAAGGGGGAGGAGATGTAGATGCAAAGGACACAGTAGGATTCATTTTTGTAAAAAATTGATTTTAAAGCTTATTACCTGACCTCTGTATGGATGAGTTTGTTGAGGTGCTTTCACTGTCCTGTTAGTGCTAAATGTATACATTCAGCAGGCATGACGGCTGCTGCATAGGAACAGTGTGAGCCTGCAAATGGAATTGTGACTAGGAGAGAAGATGTGTGTGCCACCTCATGCTCTCTCACAGTGTTTGACTTGGGGAAAGTGTGCTAATGTCTGGTACAAGCAGTCAGTGTAACAGAGAAAAAACAGTTCTATTGCCTGTGGGGCCTTCCCACCAGCTAGGGGTTACCGAAGCAGAGAAGTGTTCTCTGCCTACACTCCACTCATCCTGCTGCATCACTGATGACATGCCCCCTAAGCCAAGGCCAGGCAGCCAAGTGAAGCAGAGCTGGTGCCACTGCCTCTCCACCACCTGAATGTTCTCCTACATGGGGAGAATCCCCTTCCAGCTGGTTAAGCTGGGTTTCTCTCCACTTTGACCTACTTTGCGCCACTCCAGCAGTTCAGACAGAGGCCAGGATCTGGCTCACCGAATGGATTTTGGCTTCGGGAAGGTTGGGAAACACATTTGCTCAAAGTAGCCTGACAGATTAGTGATCTATTTAATCCTTATGCAAACCAAAATATCTTCTCAGTCTCAAAATGAAACTACATTAGTTCCAGAGGCCAAGCCATTCTTGAATTGGATCAGTGTTATAAATGATAGCACTAGTTTTAATAGGTTACTAGACTTAGCACTTAAACAAACCTATTAACATTAACAAACTCCAGCATTTAATAGTCAGGCTGAATGTGAATTTTTCCATGTGGAGAGCAGTTGCTGCCAAACATTTTAAACTTGTGGGACATGGTGATTATCGTTCTTCTCTCATTTACACTTGTGTAAATCGGGAACAACTGCACTGAAATCAGTGGAAGCACACTGTGTGGTTATTTTGGTGTTGGACTTACTCAAAGTTATTAGTCCTGTCAGCTAAATACACAATGCTGGAGAGAATGGTTACAGATAGTTGCATGCTCAGCAAACATCCTGGAGTATTATGTATAACACTATCAGTTTGCAGTACAGAGCTCAGAGCTGAGTTAGAACTGCACTAAGAACTCCGACAGTCCGCATGTAATGTAATGACAAAATTTTGGCCAGTGTATTTTAAATACATTATAAATGAATCCAGATTGTGGTCTAGTTTTCAGACTGGATGCCTCAATAGCACCTCCAAGTCTTGCTTTCAATGTACTCAGGTTGATCACTCTCATTATAAAGGATAGCCTGAATATCTAAATGAAAGATTTGAGTGTCTTAAGGGATCCACACTTGAAAATGGGCTCTCCCTCTCTTTATTTTATTACCAATAGGATTATGTACAAAGCCTAAGTAATTTTAGGGTTTTGCAACTCACCTCTCCATAGAAGCCCATAGTTGAGATCCTTTTTTGTGATAGTTAAAATAATTTTTAAGTTTATTAGCCTAGTATTCGGACAACATTTATCAAGACAACAACAGGCCAGCAAATTAAGCAATGAACAGTATTTATAAATGAGAACACGCCCCTAATAAACAGAAAGCAACAACTATTCAACATTCTTCATGTACATACCATAAATAATCCAATATACTGTACACAGAATTTAAAAGGAAACATTAAGGTATAGCATGTTGCCTTGAAAGGTAGCATACATAGCTTAATTATGGCTGATATCAAGTGTCATAAATATAAAGGGAAGAGTAAACCTCTTTAAAATCCCTCCTGGCCAGAGGAAAAATCCTCTCACCTGTAAAGGGTTAAGAAGCTAAAGGTAACCTCGCTGGCACCTGACCAAAATGACCAATGAGGAGACAAGATACTTTCAAAAGCTGGGAGGAGGGAGAGAAACAAAGGGTCTGTGTCTGTCTGTATGCTGCTTTTGCTGGGGACAGAACAGGAATGGAGTCTTATTACTTTTAGTAAGTAAACTAGCTAGGTATGTGTTAGATTATGATTTCTTTAAATGGCTGAGAAGAGCTGTGCTGAATAGAATGACTATTCCTGTCTGTGTGTCTTTTTTGTAACTTAAGGTTTTGCCTAGAGGGATTCTCTATGTTTTGAATCTAATTACCCTGTAAGGTATCTACCATCCTGATTTTACAGAGATGA
Organism: Caretta caretta; assembly: GCF_965140235.1. Classification (NCBI taxonomy): domain Eukaryota; kingdom Metazoa; phylum Chordata; order Testudines; family Cheloniidae; genus Caretta; species Caretta caretta. The sequence goes on along the minus strand of NC_134213.1, from coordinate 61,598,111 downwards.
TTCCTTTACTTCTATTAAAAGTCTTCTTGTAAGAAAACTGAATGCTTTTTCATTGTTCTAAGATCCAAGGGTTTGGGTCTGTGATCACCCGTGCAAATTGGTGAGGATTTTTACCAAGCCTTCCTCAGGAAGTGGGGTGCAAGGGTTGGGAGGATTTTGGGGGGAAAGATGTGTCCAAACTATGTTTCCCAGTAAACCCAGACAAAGTTTGGTGGTGGCAGTGGAAATCCAAGGGCAAAGGGTAAAATTAATTAGTACCTTGGGGAAGTTTTAACCTAAGCTGGTAAAAGTAAGCTTAGGAGGTTTTCATGCAGGTCCCCACTTCTGTACCCTAGAGTTCAGAGTGGGGAAGGAACCTTGACATCAAGGAAGAGAAAATGGGATCTGTGAGTAAACTTGGAGAGAAATACATTCTAGAAAGGTAGACTGGGTATCTGTAGAGCTGTACAAGAAGATGGAGGACTCATTTAGAGCCCTGAGGAGCCCTCCATAAATCATGGGGCTCCTCTTTCTCCCAGACAGGGATCAACGCCACTATTGCAATCCCAGAGATACAGCAAACCCATGTCACCCAGCAAGCATCTGCTGTGGGCGAGAGATAAACCAGGTAATGTCTCTATGAATACCTCCATCACAAAATGGTAGCCATGTGGACATGGGCATTGGGTGGATTGGCTTGTGGATGTCTCCTTCACTTTCCATGGCCACTATGGAGATAGCACCCTGCTGAACAATGCTGTGTTCCTGGTTGACAGTTCTATTTCAGAGCTGTCGGTCGGTGGCAAACCACAGAGCTTCCCACACACCATCCCCAAGAATCATGGGAAAAGAGTCATAGATGCTGTCTCCTAATTAGATGATAGGTTTTAAACGACATGGAGTAATTATGCAGCTTCCTCCTCTTTTCCCGGTGTTCGATTTGTGATGTGTAGCCACAGGCTCAGAGCATGGAATTCTGTCTGGATCCATGCTGTGGAGTCCCATAATAGAACAAGAATTTTGTAAAGGAAAGACAACCCAGTTTTTAGTGGACAGGTCTACCTCTGACCAACCGTTGCCACAACTCAACCTTGAGGGCAATCTTTGCAAAGAAACCAAGCATGGAGACTAGTCTCTCCCCTTCTCTCTCCCCCATCCTCTATGCTTGAAGTGATTTTTGTTGGTTAAAATTGATGCATTTTTGGTAGGACAGTGTAGTAAGCTGTCATGGGGTGTATTCCCAATACTGGCCCTGAGAAGGTTGAATTAGGCCAGTGGGCCCAATCAACCAATTAACCTTTGAGCAGTGGAGAGATTTAGGCTGTCAAGGGGCCACTAATTGGAAGCAGGCTCAGCTGTACAGGAACAGGAGGGGCCTATATAAAGCCCAGGAGCTAGGCACTGCAGGGAAGTGGGGTGTAGTCATTTCCTGGGTGAGGGAAGGTGGGGCTTGCAGCACGTAGCCTACAGTTGCTCCTTAGCAGGAAGGAGTTTGGGCTGGCAAACCCAGAGTAGAGGGAGGACAAGAAAGGGTAGGGAAGGCTCGGGAGGAGCAAGAGTGCAAACCTTGGCAGCTGATTAGAGGGCCCCTAAGCTGAAACTTGGAGTAGAAGGTGGGCCCGGGTTCTCCTACCAGCTACTGAGGACCTGGTATAGACCAGGCAAAAGATAGTAGACTGTCTGGGATGACTTGTTCTGGAAAGACTTTGTTCCCCTGCCAGAAGGAGGAACCCTGTAGTGGCCTGGCTATAGAGCCAAGTCACAAAGAGGAGGTTGTGGTTCCTGGAGTGAGAGGGGCCCAGTGGGTGAAAAAAGATGATGAGTAGGGATATTGCCCAAGGAGGGCAGCACCTAGCTGAGCTAATCCCCAGGATGGCCAGGCAGAGGCACCCCTAGTAGTGAGTGGACCCCATGACATAAGCATACACTCTTACTCTGCACATACTAAACCTGGTCTGTGACTTTAGTCTTCAGGACTATTGCACCAACTAAACCTTTCACACACTCTATCTGTATACAAAAAACAATGTTTAAAAACCAAGATTTTAAGGGAATTAAATGAAATGTACGGCAATTTCCTGAACACGGTTTACAGTAGGATCTGTAAATGTTTTCGCATATTGCACAGTGCTCTCAGGTACCACACATCTTTCAGGCTCTGGAATGGTGAACTCAAAATACGGATAAACTACAATGCTGAGGGAGTGCTGAGTTTTTTAAATTGAATTGTTTACTTAAAACTTTAGCATTTAAATCAGTCTTAGCTTTTGGTGACTTGCCAAACAAAACTTTTATCAGAATAATGAACTGGCATTGCTGACAATAGTGGAATTTGGAAAGAACTAAGGGAAAATGAGAATTTATATCAATCCTTTGGGAATATTTTGAACATATACATATCAAGATCAGGAAAGAGTGTAGCTGTCACATGCAAACCATAAAAAAAGATAGAGATAAGAACAAAAATTCTCTTTAGAATGATACCCCTGCCTCATGTGTCGATGCTATCCTCCACTGATGCCTGCCTAGATTAGCAGCTGTGTTCAAATCATTTAAATCCATGAATAACAAAGCAGTTGCCTAGCAGAATAATTATCATTGTGGTGTGTTGTCCTGCACTAGGAAGGAAGGATAACTTCTTCCATATCTTAAGGAATTATTATTCCTCTTTTACATTCTGTACCTGATGTTCCTTATTTCAAACAAATATTAATGCTCTAAACACGCTGCTAGTATACAACAGTTATGATAGATTAATTTCACACCTGTTGCTGAGTCTTTCAGTAACACTTGGGGGATTGCAAGAGCCATGAGCCATTAGTTCTAATAAGATATTTAATTAAAAATATAAATATATATCCAAAAGCCAATTTAGAAAAACAACTGTACAGGCACGTGAAGATGAGATGTAGAAAAAAGCAGGCATTTAAAAAAGCGTAAGCTGTTTAAATAGCTGAATGAAACAAGTCACAATTGTATCTAATGACCCTCAAGGGAAAAATCTTACTTGCCTTACTCACACAGTACGGCGATACTAATTGTATGAATAAGGAGAGAAGGATTTGGTTCTTAGGGCTTGTCTACACTGGCAATTTACAGCGTTGCAACTTCCTTGCTCAGGGGTGTGAAATATAGACAGTGCACCTCATGGAGGTGGTTTTTTCAGCGCTCTGGGAGAGCTCTCTGTCAGCGCTGTGCCGTGATCACACCAGACACGTTAAAGCGCTGCCGTGGCAGCACTTTAGCATTGCCGGGGTAGACTAGCCCCTAGTGTTCAGAAACCTAAATGTAAGAGTTCTGATTTGGGAATGGAGACCAAATTGTGTCTTGTTTAACCTGACCATTTAAGTATCTAAATTTCCTCGTCTTTCCAGGAGTGATAGACACAGTAAAATCTACACTGCAACAGTGGTTTGAGACATTCAGATGGAAAGTACTATACAGGTGTAAAGTAATGGTCATTGTCCAGTATAATTCAAAATTGGGTTTTCTTCTGGAGAAGAGAAGATTGAGAGAGGACATACCTTTTCAAGTACATAAAAGGTTGCTGTGAGGAGGAGGGAGAAAAATTATTTAGACAAACACCTGCCGAGAATAGTCTAGATAATACATAATCCTGCCATGAGTGCAGGGAACTGGACTAGATGACTTCTCGAGGTCCCTTCCAATCCTATGATTCTATAATTCTGTTGACCCTTATTTTGAAAATTAACTTTTTGGGCTTTCATAATGCATTCTGAAGACCTCCTAAACTTATTCGAGATGCCAAGTTTACAGCGAAGGAAAAAGAGTTAGAGATCAACATCTCTGGACATGTTCTAGTCTGGAATACCAAATTTTAATGTATCTTTTCAAAAAGAGTAGAATAGTGCATGCACTCAATTCAAAACAGTCAGCCAGGGCTATTGATTAACTACTCACAGTTGAGCGAAAGCCACTTTAATAAAAATGTGCTAGCTGTAACTAACTAAAATGTTTCTTTATGAAGTGCCATCTGACTGGGAGTTTCAGATTGTCCTCTGATGTAAATCTGCATGGAGTTGACCGACACTGGTTTACACCCTCTGAAGCTACAACCCTCTATTCTTGTTGTATTTTCACTCCTATCCTTTAGTATTGTCCATGGCTGGACTATATGATAACTCTCTGCAATAACACAGCCCTTGCAGAAGCCTTCAGTGTTTGCACAGAATAGTTGAACCTGTGATTACTTAAAGTACAATGAGTTGTTTTCTGGAGGCTTTCTTTTAGCACTGACTTGACTCTTGTGTGAGTTTGATTGTCTCTTTGAATAATCTAGCAATAAAAAGTCTTGGGTCTAATTTTGGTGAATCTTATTTCGCAACATAGGTTGATGATAAAGCTATATAGTCAAATTCTGCTCTGTTATACAGATTTAATCCCATGTAACTGAGGTTGCATACATGTAATTGAGATGCAAGTACAGGCCTGGCCTTAGGGCTAGGTGATTTGGGCGGTCACCCTGGCTGCTAACTTCCAAGGTACTAAATCCGAGTGTGTGTGTGTATGTATGTGTGGAAACTAAAGAGGAGGGTACCAAAACATTTGGCCGTTTGTCCGGTCTGGTGTGGGTATGGGTTTTTTTGTTTTTTTTTTGACTGATTCACTTGGGGATATGGGGTGTGAGAACCAAAAATGAGAGTACAGAAACCACGGTGATGGTCTCTGTCATAAAAATTAGTTAGAATATGGCTAGCTTTTTTTTTTTAATGACTAGCATCACCGGAATGTAGAATAATGAAACTGCATTTTGGAACCTGTGAAGATGATAGTCCCGAGATATGCAGAAAAAAGCTAAATATAATTTATTATTTATTCTTAGAAGTGAGGGAATCCTCTCTTGTAGACAGAGCAGTTCAAGCATTTTGGATGGAAAATTTGCAAATGGAACCTTTTAAGTTTCTGAAACTTCTCATTTCAGATTGATCTGCGTGTTTCAGTAGAGCAAACTTTTGGTGCTGAAATCCACGTTTCCAATCTGAGGGGAGTTTTGCTTGATATGCTTTGCATTGTGACACATGTAACAACCAAAGACATGCCCCTCAACTTCAAAAATCTTTAAATGCCAACTTACTGGAGTGGATTTAGATAATATGGATTTGGATGGACATGTCAGGTACTATGAAGAGACTTACCTGTAGCCACACAGCTTAAAGTTTTTGTTTTGTTTTGTTTTTTTGTTTTTTAAGATTAGTTCAAAATCTTTAGTTCAGGGAGGAAGTAGGGTGTAAACTAAAGACTAAATATTTGTCTTATTATATTCCAAAGACAAGAGGTTTTTTTTCCCCTTCAGAATATTGAAGTACAGGATAATTAAGTACTGTCTGAGGAATAAACATCTGCTGTATTGGTCAGCTAAGTGGATTTGTAGTCATGATAAGTTTCACTTCTGTGTTTGGGACAGGAAATAAAATGCAAAATTATGCAAAGGATGGGTCTGACTGGAAGCATCTGCAATTAACATTCTTGTAATAGCTTCAGATATCAAGGGTTTCTTGTGTGGGCTACCACAGGGTTCTCTTAGTCCACCCTCCCTGCTCAGGGTCTACGTGAAGTCCTTAGAACAGGTGTTTGGAGCTGCACTGCCATCGCTATGCTGGCAGCATATTGTTTCTATAGGTGTGCCCTGTTCCTGCCAACCTTTGGTCTCATCTTCAGGCTTCCAGAAACTTTTATTAATCTTTCTCTCTTGCTTGCTCAGAATTAGCACTTTGTTTGGTGACTACATTCTGCTTAGAGTGTGGTCGCATTAATATACACTGAGACAGGCAGCCACTGAGGGGCTGCTGCTTGAGTACCTTAACTTGTTCCTCCTGACTTAGATGTTCCTCTTGCTTAAATAAAATTGGAATAGCCCTTGACCACCCAAATTGCTTTTGAAAATACCAGTTGAGTGCCTGAGGTCTAAATTCACTATCTCTTGAAGCACAGCAAACACAAAACGCTCAGAACACGAGACTGTTACCAACACCAAATATCCAAATATCTTGTGTGCGCCCAATTTACACGTGTCAATGGGCACTCAAATAGCTACTTGTGTCCAGCCAAGCTTTAGAACATTTTGGCACTAATTCTTTACCATTCTGGCATATGCAGTGTATATTTGCTGGTAAATGGCAAGAATCTGATTTCAGTTACAACCATGAAGCCCAGCTGGTTGACTTCAGTAACTCCTTAAGATGCATGGGTTTGCATAGGTGTGGAGTTGGCTCACTCTCTACAAGTGGTTTTCTTGTCTTCCCTTGTTACAGAATTTATTTGACTCACATCTTCAAGCTGTGAACCTTTTTCATCCTGCCTGTCCTAGATCTAATGGAGAAAGAATGGGAGTCTGAACAAGGAGCAGCATCTGTATTTGCAACTCCCTCCTCTCCCTCCCCACCCCAGCTGAAAAACAAATGTTTCGGTTAGGGGCATCTAAAACAGGTGGCTGTAAGTAAACAAGGATGTGGTTTCTTGTTTCCTCTTCTTCTGCTGTGCAGTGGCTCTTGTGCAGGTAGATTATGCAACCTCTCGATATGCTTCAAACCTGTTTCCTAATTTGAGTTTTCTTACTAAGGCTTCAGCCTGCCCATTTTATTCAATTTGCATTTATTAAAACAAACAAAAAATATGGAATTGAAGCAAAGGTTTGTTTTGTTTCAACCTCATGCTGAGCCAGAAGAACGTGTTTGGTTTTGTTTTCTTAGCTGGTTGATATTTGCATTTACACTAGGATGATGGACAAAGAGTGGTCCAGTCCTTTTCTTTGTATCCTAATTCTTAGTTTGTTTTATAACTAGAAAACTGGTGGCATTTTATTCAACTGTACCCTAATATTTCTCCCTAAATATGAGCCATCATCTAACAACAAAAACAGTCTTTCACGCTATGGCTAGTCTCCTGTTTACCATGTGGGAGAATTTGGTAATCATTTTTATATTTAACAAAAATTGTGTAGGAACCAATGATATAGGTACAGCCTCAAGAAGATGGAGACCTGCTCTGATGGACTCTAAATGTTCTGTAGCTCAGCCTCATAAAAGTTGTTGCAGCTTGCTCTGGAGCTGCTATTACTTCTGGCTTTCTGCCTCTCTCTAACTTTTTGGTTCCCTGAATAAAGAATTATCATTCTTCTAATTGTGGTCAACACTGTAATTTATGGGAAGATCGTTGTGTTCATTTCTGAAGAAATCATTTGTCATATTACTGTATGGGGTGATCTCTGGATGCTGGACAGTCAGATTCCAGTCTCCTTGGCATGTGCTATGGCTCTCCTTTGAATAGAGATTACTTGTTTACATACTTTGAAGTTGGATTTTCCCTTTGTTTCTGTAATTGCTCCTGGAGCAAATAAGGAGTCATGTACCTTATTCATTGAGCTTTTGCCTTCCCTGTCACAACTGAAGAATTACTTATTTACGGACAATTTGAATGTCATTTTCAAAATAGTTCAGTGCAGCTATGCTGATTTCCACCAGCTGAGGCTCTGGTCTGTAACTCCAGTGTGTGCCCTCCTCCCGCCCCAACACATGTCTAGTTGCAGATGGGTGGAGTCACTGTAAGTAGGAATGGGGGCTAGGTAGCTGGATGCACAACACATTGCCACGTGTGGAATCTGAATTCAGGGCCCAGGCTGGTTCCCTTGCTTGCATGCTGGAATAATCTGGGAGCAAAGCATTAGCATGGATGATTTCGGGAATGGAACACCTTACATCGGTTTCTAGTGACCTCCTCTGACAGGCATATATCTCCAGAGGGATCTATATTCAGCAAATTGCTGCCAGAATGTAAGCAGAGGAGAGATGTTTTGTATTAAGTGAAACAAAGCAAACATTGACAATGGGGAACAAGAGAAACCACTAGCTGCCAGACTCAAATACTTTATTGTTTTAATTCTACAGAAACATCTGTTTGTGGCTTCCTTGTTCATTATGTATTTTAAAATTTCTTCTGGCTCTGCAGGCTATTTTGAATGAATTGCCTGTAGAGTGAAGATGTGAAGTTAAACCTTTCAATAGTTGCATTTCTGTACTCCTGGGGAAATTCTGCATCACTGCGCACGTGCACCCCGCCGATTTCTTTGCTTCTTCTGCAGAAAAATTATTTTCTGATGGGGAAGCAATGGGAAGCCACAAGAGTGGTCATGCGATGCTCCCCAGCAGTATGTTCTGCATGCCCAAGGCAGCCAGCAGAGAGAAAAATCACTGTGGGGCAGGAGGCAGGACTGGGGAATATCCAGCTGGTGGATCCTATGCTGCACCAGGCTCAGCTGCTAGTCCCAATTGAGCTGGGGAGGACGGGACATTCTCTTCCCATACATGGCATCTGGGGCTGGGTCAGACCCACCTCCAGATTTCTTCCCCAGCTCCAGGAGGCTCTGCCATCTCCCCCCACCCCTGCTTTCTGCACCTGTCATTCCTCAGCTGCACGGGGAGGGATCCCTGTGCAGGGAGCTGCTCCCCCATCCACCCAACCCCCATGCATCCAGATCCCCCCCCGCTAAGCCTCACCCCCCTGCACTCAGAACCCCCTCCAGTGAGCCCCACTCCCCCTGCAACTGGCCCACCCTGATGAGTCACCCACACCTGGATTCTCATCCCACTGAGCCCCACTCCCCCAGCATCTGGACCTCCACTGAGCCCCCCACGCCCAGAACCCCTTATTGAACTCTATACCCCTCCACACCCGACTCCACCTGCTGAGCCCTAACCACCTTAACCTGGACCCCCCTGCTCAGTCTTATTATTGTTGAACCCAGAATCCCCCAATAAACCCCTGTGCATCCAGATCTCCCCCTCCCCCCCGCACCTGGATCCCCCACTGAGCCACCTGAACCCAGATTGCCCCACACAACCCTCACCTGGATCCTCCACACTAAGCCCCTCTTCACTTGGATCCCACCTTGGTGAGCCTGCCTACCAAAACAGAGTGGCAGGGCCTTGGGGTGTGTCTGGGGCAGGCCTTGTCCTTGCACTGTGTCAGGGTTGGGTACAGCCTCACAGCTGAGTCTGTGTCCCAGGGGGAGCTGCACAGTAATCTCCTACCTCTGTGCAGCCAGTGGCCTGTGCTTCCCAATACTACGCTGGAGCCTCCACATTTGACAAATAAAATTTGCAGAATTTTTAATTTTTTTGGTGCAGAATACCCTCAGGAGTAATTTCTGTTGCAAGAACTGAATGGAGTTACATTGTGATAAGTAACTTATTTTTAAAAAAAAAAAAAGGCCACAGAGAACCTACAACATGAGATTAGTGTGTTAAGACTTTTAAAAAGAGAAATAGTGTCGTTACTTACCATTACACTGTGTTTGTTTCAGACACTGATTTATAATCTAGCTTTCCCAGAGAATTAAGACATTAGGGGCTAGAGTCTCTCCGGCCTGATCAGCTTTGTTGGCTACTCCGGTAATGCAAAGGAAGTGGAAACCACCTGCAGTTCTTCAGCTGGGTTTATCGCAATGTGTTAGAATTGGAAGCAGGCATACAGTTGGCTTCTCTTCTGCCACCCTGGAAAGGGAGCATGTCAGGGCTGGGCAGGGGAGTGGCTGAAGCATGAAAATTTCTGGCAATCCTTAGTGGTTCCAAACTGTACCAAGCCTGGGCTGTAACTGACTCCCTGAGAACTCTCAACCACTGCGCTCAGCATAAGCCAAATGTAGCAGACAATCTGCTTCAATTTATTTAGATTTTTGCAATTAAAAACAAATGAAGAAACACAAACAGCTTCAGGAAAGTCCTTAAGTTTTGCTGTGAGCATTTAGCCAAGTGAAAATTTAGAATTTCACATACATAGGTCTTAGAACAGAGTGCAGATTGGCAGAGTATTATAGGGAAGCTAGCACAGTGCTTTGCTTATATTATGATTGGCTGTTAGGCACTAAGTTTATAGTGAAAAGAGAATAGTCTGACCATCCTCTACTTCAATTTACTTAACATTTCTTTGTGAAGCTGGAGGCAGTATTTTGGTTATGAAACTTCATTAGATCTCTCCATCCAAAAACCAAACAAACAAATTACAAGAGCTCCTGCTGGAAAAATACTTGGAGGGGAAAATAAGTGGAGGCAATCAAAATGCTTACAGAAATGTATACAAGTGCAGTAGTTTTTATTTGTGAGATTATTAAAGTCAGGCCTGCTTTGGATGTGCAGAATCTTGAATCGTATGTAGAAAACACTGAGTGTTCAAATTATACCCCTGCTGTCTCTAGATGAATAGCATATGCCCTCTGTGCCCTGTCATGTTAATGTAGCATCAATGGGAGAAGTTCACACACTCAGGGACTCCTTTGGGTTTAGGCTCCTTCTAGTGCTGAATATTTTCTGGCATTATTGTAGAGCATTGTAGGGATTTGGTTTTATGTAGTTTTGTGCTCCCAACTCCCATAGGGTGTGACTTTCAATGTATCCATTATATGGAGGAACTTTATCTGTGCATAGTCCATCAAGAATCCATGTGCAGATTTTCTGGAATACACACATCTTTTGGGAAATCTAGCTTACAAATGAGTTGAGATGTATGTGTCCTATGGTTGTCTTTTTCTATATACTGTTTCTTGCTAGAAGATGTTCAAGTGGGAGAAGAAATTGATTACTAAGGCCTGGTTTGCAGGATCAAGCATTTAGACTCTTCATCTCTTTGGGGAGAGATTTAGGCCTCAGTCCTGCAAAGACCCAGAACCTAATGAAATCAGTAGCAAAGGGACTACTCACATGCTTAAAATTAAGCACGTGCACAAGCCTTTGCAGGATTGCAAGCCGTCAAGAACACTATCCCTGATAATGTCACAGCTAACCTGGTGGCTGAACTTTGTGACTTTGTCCTTACCCATAACTATTTTACATTTGGGGACAATGCTATGTCACTGCTATGGGTACCCGCATGGCCCCACAGTATGCCAACATTTTTATGGCTGGCTTAGAACAATGCTTCCTCAGCTCTCGTCCCCTAACGCCCCTACTCTACTTGCGCTATATTGATGACATCTTCATCATCTGGACCCATGGAAAAGAAGCCCTTGAGGAATTTCACCATGATTTCAACAATTTCCATCCCACCATCAACCTCAGCCTGGTCCAGTCCACACAAGAGATCCACTTCCTGGACACTACAGTGCTAATAAACGATGGTCACATAAACACCACCCTATACCAGAAACCTACTGACCGCTATTCCTACCTACATGCCTCCAGCTTTCAGTCTGACCACACCACACGATCCATTGTCTACAGCCAAGCTCTGCGATACAACCGCATTTGCTCCAACCCCTCAGACAGGGACAAACACCTACAAGATCTCTATCAAGCATTCTTACAACTACAGTACCCACCTGCGGAAGTGAAGAAACAGATTGATAGAGCCAGAAGAGTTCCCAGAAGTCACCTACTACAGGACAGGCCTAACAAAGAAAATAACAGAACGCCACTAGCCGTCACCTTCAGCCCCCAACTAAAACCCCTCCAACGCATTATTAAGGATCTACAACCTATCCTGAAGGATGACCCAACACTCTCACAAATCTTGGGAGACAGGCCAGTCCTTGCCTACAGACAGCCCCCCAACCTGAAGCAAATACTCACCAGCAACCACATACCACACAACAGAACCACTAACCAGGAACCTATCCTTGCAACAAAGCCCGTTGCCAACTGTGCCCACATATCTATTCAGGGGACACCATCACAGGGCCTAATAACATCAGCCACGCTATCAGAGGCTCGTTCACCTGCACATCCACCAATGTGATATATGCCATCATGTGCCAGCAATGCCCCTCTGCCATGTACATTGGTCAAACTGGACAGTCTCTACTTAAAAGAATAAATGGACACAAATCAGATGTCAAGAAATATAACATTCATAAACCAGTTGGAGAACACTTCAATCTCTCTGGTCACGCGATTACAGACATGAAAGTTGCGATATTACAACAGAAAAACTTCAAATCCAGAGTCCAGCGAGAGACTGTTGAATTGGAATTAATTTGCAAATTGGATACAATTAACTTAGGTTACCTTGCATAATGATTTAGCCACTCCCAGTCTCTATTCAAGCCTATTTCCCCTTGTTTTTTCCTACCCCCTTCCCCCCCCAGACGTTCTTGTTAAACCCTGGATTTGTGCTGGAAATGGCCCAACTTGATTATCATACACATTGTAAGGAGAGTGATCACTTTAGATAAGCTATTACCAGCAGGAGAGTCGGGGTGGGGGGAGAGAAAACCTTTTGTAGTGGTAAACACCCATTTTTTCATGGTTTGTGTGTATAAAAAGATCTTTTGTACTTTCCACAGTATGCATCTGATGAAGTGAGCTGTAGCTCACGAAAGCTTATGCTCAAATAAATTGGTTAGTCTCTAAGGTGCCACAAGTACTCCTTTTCTTTTTGTGAATACAGACTAACACGGCTGTTACTCTGAAACCTGTCCTAGTTAATGGAAGCCATCAAGATCCTAAGCCACCATTAATGGCCCACACTTTGCATAATTACAATAGGACCTCAGAGTAATGCTTCATATTTCTAGTTTTAGATACAAGAATGACACATACATACAAATAGGATGAACACTCAGTAGATTATAAGCTTTACCTTACAAGAGACGTTTTGCCTAAAGCATATTCCAGTTACATCATATTTACACTCATAAGCATATTTCCATAAAACATATGGAGTGCAATGTCACAGGGCCCCTGCTCACCCCTTCCACTTGCAGTTGCCCCTCATCCCCTCCCCCTGCGCTCCTGCCAGGGAATGGGGTTGGAGTGCAGGGGCTTGTCCCACTCTGCCCAGCACTCCTGCTCGGGAGCAGGGTCGGGGCACGGGGGTGCCCATTTTTCTGGGGCCCCCAAATTGGCTGAGCTCCCAGGACATGGGCCCCGTTGGCCCAGTGGCTAATCCGCCACTGTTTGTGCGAATGCAGATACCTTTTTTCATTCAGGGTTTTTCAATGTAAGAAGAATAAACTTGTCGATTTATGCAACTTGTGCAAATTATTTGTAATTCTTGTGATTGTGGTTCACTTGGCAACAAAATTTCCTCAGAATGCAGTAATCTATTTCAGAGTGCTTTACATAACTGATTTTCTACATAGTTTAGTTTAAACAATACTTTGTCTAGGATGTAAAATAACACTTTAATGATATATCACACATGATAATTTGTATAACTGTGTGTATATCTATCTAGAATTACAGAAAAGGCATATTTTATAAAAATATTTAATGTTAGTTCTTAAATTGTGATTAAGCTCTGTAGCTAGTTGCTAGGACTTATTTTACCTCAAATCTACCACTCAGCACCCTAATATCTGGAGGCCATATTGCATCAGAATAATTTGGATTCAAAAGAACCTCTAATGATGAGTCTGCACTATCTCCCTGTATATTAGTATAATTGCTTTTATTATGCTGTTACTAAAAACTGTAAATTTAGAATCTCAAATTACACTGGCGTTTATCTTTTCTAGTTGATTCACATTTTAATTTCTGCTCATGTTCTTAGAGGGTGGAACATCTCCCCATTTGCTGTCGTCTATGCATTTATTAACATGATAGGCTAAAATCATAGGCATAGAAGTAAATTGTGTGTGCACACACCCATAGAGTAATGCCATTTTCTTAGTCACTGCATTTCCAGAAGAAAGTAGAATGTTTTGGAAGATGCCTCTTTGAAAAGAGAGAGGACTGGGACCTGAGTAGCCATTTATACATTTCTTACCTATTTTTGCATGGGTGTGTGTTGTATGCACACAGTCAGACCCAGAAGGGTGTACTCAGAAAATTCAGTGGCAATTGCGACTGATAGATATAGGGTGGTTCTTCCTGGTTGCGGAGACCTTCCCTTCTGGTGGAACCCACAGTCCAGGTCAACTCCTCCGGTATCAAGTAGGCAGTTGGGGGAATGGAGAGATGGGGAGAACCCGGGACCACCCTGTACTCTGGGTTCCAGCCCAGGGCCCTGTGGATTGCAGCTGTCTACAGTGGCTCCTGTAACAGCTGCATGACAGGTACAACTCCCTGGGCTACTTCCAATGGCCTCCTCCCAACACCTTCTTTATTCTCATCACAGGACCTTCCTTCTGATGTCTGATAATGCTTGTATTTCTCAGTCTTCTAGTAATATGCCTTCTCACTCTCAGCTTCTTGCTCCTCGCACACACCACAAACTGAAGTGAGCTCCTTTTTAAACCCAGGTGCCCTGATTAGCCTGCCTTAATTAGCTGCCTTAATAGCAGCTTCTTGATTGGCTGTAGGTGTTCTAATTGCCTGTCTGTCTTAATTGTTTCCAGAAAGTTCCTGATTGTTCTGGAACCTTCTGTGTTCCCTTACCCAGGGAAAAGGGATTTGCTTTACCTGGGATCAAGAGCTCTCCCTTTGATCGCTCTCCTGTAGCCCTCTGGCCTGGAGGGAGAAGGCTGCTGCTCATGCTGCTAGGGCCTGGGCTCTTCCTGCTACTGTTGCTCCCCTGGCTGGGCCAGATACCACCACCTTCTCTGCTACCTGGTTGCTAGCCAGCTGCTGGACCCCCCACCCTCGGGTGCTGCTACTGCTCCAACTGCAGCCCCTGGGGGGGGGGGCTGCTGGCCCTCTCCCTAGAGGGGGGGAGTGAGGGACCCCAGCCCCAGCCGCTGCTGCTGTGGACACCACCACCACCACCACCTGCAAAGGAGTCATTTCTGCCTTCCTAGACCACCACCTGGAGTTCCTGGAGCTGCTGCTGCAGAGTCTGCTGCCTGGAGCTGCTGAAGCCCCGAGCAGGAGAAGAAGAGGACCATCTACCAGTGGGGGAGCACTGAGAAACTTTGCAGACCACCGTGGAGGGGGTCTTAACACTGAGTAACTTTTGAACTGTGCTCTTGTGGTGGGGGTCTTGACTGTGCTTGTAGGGACACAGGGGGTGTGGCGTGGAGCTGTTCCCCCAATCTATCTGTGTGTCCCCCAACCCCCACCACTACCACCACCGCTGCCCCCTCCACTCCCTCCACTGGCTGTTTACCATCTGCCTCAGCTCCTGCCTCTGGACTCAGCTGCTTGCTTGGCTTGCTATGCCCTGATTCCACCATTTGGGCCAGAAGCAGCAGCCAGCCTAAACAGACTTTGTGCAAGCGCACGTGGGCACATGTCCCCCAGCTCCCCGCCCCCGGACTGCCCACCTCACAGCTTTGCCCCTTGTTATCTGCCCCCTTTGCAGCTTTTGCCCCCCCTTTTGCCCCTGCCCCCTCTTACTAACTTCAGTTTGTTTACCTGCCCCTTTCCCCCTGCAACCTTTGTTTGTTTGCCCTGCCACAGCCTCTGAAGCTAGCCCCTTGGTTTCCCTGCCCTAACTCCAGCCCACTCAGCCCCTTGCTCCGTGCGCCTATGCCCCCGCCCATGCGCTTGTGCCACTCCCCTTTTTAGTTTCAAACCTCTTCACTGCACCCCCAATGCTGTTATATCTCCCCCTCCCCTAGTGCAGCTAGAGGAGCCAGAATTCCACCCCGTGTCGGCGACTGACCCCTAACCCCTGTTTTGTCCCCCCGTCCAGCCCACCCTTCTTGGCGCCCTCCTCCCCTGCCTGCAGCCTAGCGGGGAGGAGTGGTTGACCTGCTTCCCCTTTCCCCTCCTCCTTCTGGTGTCTCCCTTTCCCTCCCTGCTCACGATGGCGGGGGACGAGATGGGTGGGGCCCCTCCATCAGCCCCAGCTACCCCTCCCCCCCAAGCCTTTACTTCCGCTGCTGCCGCCGAACCACCCACCACCGCCCCCACTGAGGCACCAGCAACAGCGGGCACCGGGGTGACCTCCACTGCTGCCACGTCCCTCCCCCCCTCAGATTTGGGGGGAGCCCCCCCAGCCGGTGGGAAAGGCCAAGGTAAGAAGAAGGGGAAGGGCCCCGCTAAAAAGACCAGGCCCTCCATGGCAGGGGCTGCCCCCACTGCCGCAGCCCCACCACCAGCGGTGGCATCCCTCCCCGCTGTTCCCTCCATCAGCCCAGGTGGCAGCAGCCCCCCCGCCTGCTGCTACCTCATCTCTCCCGCCCACCGCTTCCGCTACCAGCTATAGCGGCCGGGGCCCCTTTCCCACCATGACCAGGAAGCACGGCATCCGTTGCCTCCTGGTGCCCGCCTCGCCCCACGTGGAGACCTACATGCGGGCGTTGGTGAGGGCGGTGGGGCCCACGGCCATTGTGGCGGCCTCCAAAATGTATGGAAGGTTGTCGTCTTCTTAGCATCAGAGGCCGCCGCCCAGGAGGTGGTGGAGAAGGGCCTGGCAGTTGGGGGGGTGTTCGTCTCCCTGGAGCCACTAGAGGACCTGGGCGTCTGCCTCGTCCTGACCTCCGTCCCTCTCTTTCTTCCTGCCCTGTTACTGCCCTCTCCACCCTGGGGAAACCCATCTCCATTGTCAACCCTCTCCTGTTGGG
The DNA here is from genome assembly GCF_965140235.1 of Caretta caretta. Classification (NCBI taxonomy): domain Eukaryota; kingdom Metazoa; phylum Chordata; order Testudines; family Cheloniidae; genus Caretta; species Caretta caretta. The sequence goes on along the minus strand of NC_134213.1, from coordinate 61,581,736 downwards.
CTGCAAAGACCCCGCCCTCGGTCACGTCCTCTCGTTCCACCAGCAAGTGCAGCTTCAACTGCCACTGGCGGCACGTGATGGAGAGGCACTCGAGGGGTCCTTCCTGGTTCCCTACCAGGGGGCCCATTACCGTGTGCATTACTCCCCGGGGGAGGCCCGGTGCTACCTCTGCTGGGCGATGATTCCCGTCAGGGCACCGGCCCCATCATCGCCTGTGCCCCTAGCTGCCCGGCCCCTGAAGCCACCCCTCCTCCTTCCCAGTCTACCACTGCTCCCGCTCGGGCACAAGGGGCACCTCTTCCACTGTGCCCAGACGAGCGGGAGAGCCCCGCCCCCGCTACTTGCAATCTGGCAGGGCCTGTGGAGGAGGGTGCGGCAGGGACACCGCCGGGCATGGGAGAGGGCCTGCCCGAGCGGGAATCCTCCCTCCCTCATGCTGCCCCACCGTTACCCCCCCGAGTCCCTGAGCCATCGCCTCCGCCCCCCTGACACGACCCCTGCTAGCCGGCCCCCGGATGATGCCATGGAGGGCTGGACCCTAATACAGGGGAAGTGGGGCAAGCTCTGCTCCTCCCATCTGATGCGGAGGCCCCCCGGAAGACCAGGAAGGGGGGCACCGATGCCAAGCCTTCCGCTTTGCTACGGGTGTATTCCATCCACCAGTGCCGGCTGGGGAAGATGTGGCAGCACTGGAAGGCAGTATCTTCCCTCCACCGCAGTCCCTCCCCTCCGAGACCCCCAAGGGAGCCCCTTCTGCCCTGGTACCATCTGAAGCCTCTGTAAGCCCCAAGGCAACCGTCGCGTCGGGTGCCAGCAGGGAGAACCCCGGGGTGGCAGAAAGTGATCTCCCATCTATATACGAGGAGATCGAGGCCCTGGGTCTGACTCCAGTCACCCAGGGGGAGGACGACCCTACGCCAGCGGGCCTCCATCTGGGCAATCTCACTCCAGCCCCCCTTTTCCCACGCTCCCTTCCCCTAACCATTGCTTCCGCTCCCACCGCCAAGGAGCCCCTGGACTCCTCCATTAACCAGGCTGCAGATAGCACCCCGCTGACGGCCACCGAGCCGGTTCAGGCGACAGCCAGTGCCACGCAGCCGGGACTCGAGCCACCAGGGGCACCCCTCGTTGGTGTGGAGCAATTGACTTCCTTCCCGGGCGGGGGCCCTACAGAAGATAGTCCACCTCCTGATGCTGTGGCTGCCAAACCCACCATAGAGCCTGCGCCCGGCATTGCTGAGAGCCCCCTCCCCACCCCCTCAACCCTTGAGCCTGATCAGGAAGCGCCACCATCCAGCTGCTTGGCTCCCAAAGCCCAGAATCTCGCTGCCCCTGCCCCTGATTCCGGCCCTCCCCTTGATGCTGACCCTGTCCCTATGCCATCCACCTCCCGCGCGGTTATTGCTGCCCCTGGGGCTGTCTCCTTCCCTTTTCCAGGATATGACCCCCAGGGAGCGGCCTTTGTGTTTACCTGTCCTGACCCACTAGGGGCTGCTATCCTCCCTCTGCCGCCCCTTATTGCCCTAAGGTTCAAGGCGGGCCAAATGGCGCCAGTCCATCAGGCGCCCTGTCGGGGGTGGGGGGGTCCACACCATGTCTGCCCATCTCAGTGGGCCACGGGGCTATACTAAGGGCCCCACTGGGAAATAACCAGGAGACCGTAACCCCCTCCCCCCATGCGCTGCGAGAGGAGTTGCGGGAGTTTTTAGAAGATATCCGTGGCTCCTGCAACAAGGTACAGCTTGCTCTCCAGCGATGGGGGGACTTTCATCAAATCCTCCAGGCCATGAGGGTCCTCATGGGGGAGGGTAAAAGGACCGGGAAGCAGGGCGCCGCGGCCTACCAGTGAGTCCGCCTTTTCCGTGACTGCTTACTCACCTATGGGGTAGGTCATGGACTGTTGTGCAGCCCGTTGGGAGCCGCGAACATCCCTGCCGGCGAGAATCCCCCCCAGCCCTCCTCATGGCACCTCTTACCATCGCAACGTTGAACACCCGGGGCTTAGGATGGGTCTCTGCAGGTCCCAGGTGCTCTCCTTCCTTCGAGAGGGGGTACTCTGTGGTTTTCCTGCAGAAAACCCATACGGATCCGACCGCCAAAGACAGCTGGCGGCTGGACTAGGGGGACAGGGTCTACTTTAGCCATCTCACAGTTCGTACAGCTGGAGTGGCGAACCTGTTCTCCCCCGACCTACGGCCCAAGGTGCTGGGGGTCGCCGAAGCTGTGCCGGGCCGCCTGCTGCACCTCCGGGTCCAAATGGAGAGGCTCGTGGTCAACCTCATTAATGTCTATGCCCTGGCATCGAGCCCGGAGCGGCTGCAATTCTATCAGCAGGCGTTCGCCTTCCTTGGCACCTTGGATCCTCATGAGTGCCTGGTCCTGGGAGGGGACTTTAACACCACCCTTGAGGAGCGGGAACACTCGGGGATCGAGCAGATCCCAGCCGCCGCGGATGTCCTCCGGGAGATAGTCGAACACCACTCCCTGGTGGATGTCTGGTATGACCACCACCCGGATGACATTTCCACATTCACCTTTTGTCCGGGTGGAGGCCCAACAGTCGCGCCACTCCTGGTTGGACCACATTTATTTATCACGCTTCCATCTTTCACGAGCCCACTCCTCCAGCATCCGGCCGGCCCTTTTTCTGACCATCATTTAGCCACTGCGATGGCCTCCCTCTGTGTGGAGAGGCCAGGGCCGGCCTATTGGCATTTCAACAACAGCTTGTTGGAGGATGCGGGCTTGTGACGTCCTTCCGGGAGTTCTGGCTGGCCTGGCGAGGGCAGCGGCATGCCTTTCCCTCGGCACGGCAGTGGTGGGACCTGGGGAAGATGCATGCCCGGCTCTTCTGCCATGACTACACCCGGGGCGCCAGCCGACGGAGGGATGTGGCAATAGAGCAGTTGGAACGGGAGGTCTTAGAACTGGAGAGGCATCTGGCCACCAGCCCCGAGGATCCACCCCTCTGCGGAGCGTGCCGGGAGGAGCTCCAAGCCCTTGAGGACCATCGGGCCCGAGGTGCCTTCGTTCGGTCCCACATCCGTCTCCTTCGGGAGATGGATTGCGGCTCCTGCTTCTTCTACACCCTGGAGAAAAGGAGGGGGGCCAAGAAACATGTCATCTGCCTTCTGGCAGAAGACAATACCCCCCTCACGGATCCGGTGGAGATGTGCGGGGGGGCGAGAACCTTCTATGCAAGCCTTTTCTCCCCGGATCCGACTGATCCTAATGCTTGCAGAGTGCTCTGGGAGGAGCTCCCTACTGTCAGCGCGGGCGACCAAGACCGGTTAGAGCTGCCTCTCGCTCTGGCCGAGTTCTCAGAAGCCCTCCGTCGCATGCCCACCAATAAATCTCTGGGCATGGATGGGCTGACCGTGGAGTTCTATCGTGTGTTCTGGGACGTCTTCGGGCCAGACCTAGTCACCGTCTGTGCCAAGTCTTTGCAGAGCGGGGTCCTCCCTCTTTTGTGCAGGCGAGCCGTGCTCGCCTTATTGCCGAAGAAGGGGGACCTCCACGATTTACGAAATTGACGTCCCGTCTTGCTCCTCAGCACGGACTACAAGGTCGTAGCGAAAGCCATCTTGCTGCAGCTAGGGTCCATGCTGGTGGACGTGATCCACCCAGACTAGACCTACACCGTTCCGGGCCGCAGCATCTTTGACAACCTATGTCTGGTCCGGGACCTTTTGGAACTCAGGTGTAGGGATGGTCTGTCGTTCACCCTCGTATCCTTGGATCAGGAGAAGGCGTTCGACAGGGTGGATCACGGGTATCTCCTGAACACTCTGCAAGCACTTGGCTTTGGACTCCAGTTTGTGGGTTTTCTCCGGGTGCTGTATGCCTCCGCAGAGTGTCTGGTCAGGCTCAACTGGACTCTGACTGAACTGGTCAGCTTTGGGCGAGGAGTACGGTGGGGTGCCCCCTCTTGGGCCAGCTGTACGCTCTGGCAATCGAGCCCTTCCTCTGTCTCCTCCAAAGGAGGTTGACCGGGTTGGCGCTGCGGGAGCCAGAGCTGCGGCTGGTCCTGTTGGCGTACGCTGATGACGTGCTCCTCGTGGTCCAGGACCCGGGCGACTTGGCGCGGGTGGAGGCTTGCCAGGCCATCTATTCGGCAGCCTCCTCCGCCCGGGTCAACTGGGTCAAGAGCTCTGGCCTGGTGGTCAGGGACGGCTGGCAGGCAAGCTCCCTCCCACCCGCACTTCAGGCCATCCGGTGGAGCGCGGGTCCACTGCTCTATCTCGGCATTTACCTTTCTGCCATGCATCCCTCTCCACTGGAGAACTGGCAAAATTTAGAGGGCGGGGTGATAGAGTGGCTCCGGAAATGGACAGGACTACTCTGGTGCCTCTCCCTTCGAGGGAGAGCTCTGGTGCTTAATCAACTAATTCTGTCCATGCTCTGGTACCGGCTCAACACCCTGGTCCCGGCCCCGGGTTTCCTGACCAACCTCTGGACATCGATTCTGGAGTTCTTTTGGTCAGGACTGCACTGGGTCCCTGCAGGGGTTCTCCATCTACCCCTGGAGGAGGGAGGGCAGGGCCTGAAATGTCTGGACACTCAGGTCCATGTCTTCTGCCTCCAGGCCCTGCAGAGGCTCCTTTATGGTGCAGGTGCCTTCCTGCGCCGTTTCCGAGGGCTCCGATATGACCAGCAGCTCCTTTATCTCCATCCGAGAAGTCTTCCGCGAGACCTCTCCGGGCTGCCAGTCTTCTACCAGGACCTCCTCCGGACCTGGAAACTGTTTTCAATGACCAGGTCCGTGGCGGCCACCAAGGGGGCAGATCTCCTCGCGGAGTCCTTGCTACACAATCCCCAGCTCCGTGTGCAGGTGGCAGAGTCCCCCTCAGTGTGCCAGAGGTTGGTCCTGGCAGAAATCACAAGAGTCGGAGACCTCCTGGACTACGACCGGGGAGACTGGCTGGATCCCCTGACGCTCACTCAGCGCATGGGGCTCTCCAGACCTCATGCTCCTCGGCGCGTACTTCAGGAGGTGAAGGCCGCTTTGCCGCCCGCTGCTTGGGTTTACCTCGACCGGGTCCTGCACAAGGGCACGCCCCGCTCACCCTCTACCCCAGGCCCACTGGACCTTTTAATTGGGCCCCTGCCTGGTGGACCCAACCGACCCCCTCAGCCCTTCACTGTGAGCCGGCTGCACAAGCAGCAGCCGGTCTGTTTCCAAACTGCACCAAGGAAACATCTATACACGCTCATGCTCCACACCCTACACGCCCTCACCCTGGTGTCCCGGCCCGATACAAAATGGCGGGACCTCCTGCTATCTTTGGAGGGTGAGGAGCCCCGGTGGGCCAGCCTATATTCCACCTTGGTCCCGAGGCCCACCGGGGATATCAGTTGGCGGCTCCTTCACGGAGCCGTGAGCATGGGTGTGTACTTGGCGTGGTTCACACCTATCCTAGACACCTGCCCATTTTGCAGCATGAGGGAAACTCTGGCACATGTATATCTGGAGTGTGCCAGGCTGCAGCCCCTATTCCAGCTCCTCACCAATCTTTTGTTACGGTTTTTGTTGCACTTTTCCCCTCACCTTCTTATTTATACACTCCCTATTCTCGGCCCCACAAAGTCACGGGATCTCCTGGTCAACCTCCTCCTGGCCCTAGTTGAAATGGCCATCTATAAAACCAGAGTGAGGAGGTTGGCCGATGGAGTCTCCTGTGACTGTGGGGCCTATTTCCAATCCTCGGTCCGTTCACGTATCCAGGCAGAGTTCCTCTGGGCAGCATCCACTGGCTCCCTTGACGCCTTTGAGGAGCAGTGGGCACTGTCCAGGGTTCTCTGCTCGGTGTCCCCGTCCAGTTCCCTTCGTTTGACCCTATGACCACACTCCTGTACCTGTTATTTCATTAGTTGTCTCCCAGATTTATTTGGTGTCCAGGTCCTGTGGATCCCCCCCTTAGGCTGCGGGGGGATCTTTTAGCAGTCTTTAGCAGGAGATCTTTTAGCTTCGCCCACCCACTTCCCCGATCCCAATAGGATCCATCTCCTGTAGCCATCTGGCCCGACCCTGTCACAATACCCTGTATGTTCCTGATCTGTGAATAAATAGAACTCCTGCATCTGCCACCTTTGATGAACAGTAGCTTCACCAAAGATAAATATAATTTTAAAAAGCATATTTCTGTCTATACTATTATAAAATACTCCACACTGTTCAGTGCAGACCAGGGATCAGCAACCTTTGGCACGCGGTCCGTCAGGGACATCCCCTGGTGGGCCGGGATGGTTTGTTTATCTGGGGTGTCCGCAGGTTCGGCCCATCACAGCTCCCACTGGCCGTGGTTTGCCGTTCCAGGCCAATGGGGCCTACGGGAAGCGGCGTGGGCCAAGGGATGTGCTGGCAGCCGCTTCCCGCAGCCCCCATTGGCCTGGAACGGCAAACTACGGCCAGTGGGAGCTGTGATCAGCCATACCTGTGGATGCTGCAGGTGAACAAACTGTCTCGACCCACCAGCGGATTTCCCTGATGGGCCGCGTTCCAAAGGTTGCCGATCCCTGGTGTAGACACACTATAAGATTTTAATTTTTTGATTAAGAATATTACATGATCATTTCCAGTTCACGTGCCATGCAGCCTGACCTTTGCAAGGTAACTCCAGGGAGTAACAACACCTAAGAGACATTATGGATGAAATCCCAAGATAACACAGGCCTTAGAATTATACAGTAAGAGAAGACAGCAGGTGCCAACAAAGGCTGATTGAGAGAGGTACTGGGTCAGATACTACCAATGCAAAGAGCGACTCCTACGCTAATTTATACTGAGGAAGGGGAGTCATGTTAGAGCCATTAAAATGTCCCCTCCACCCTAAAAAGAACTTTTGAACATAATTGCATAGCTCTTCTCAAAGGTGCCTGCAGAGTGAAAGCCAATACAGATTTTATTTCGGGAGACAATCCAGAAATGTGCAGGAGTTTTCTTAGTTTGGTTTGCCTTTAAAGGCATGCACTTTCAGTAAATTCAATCAAGAATTGCTAGCCAGCCATCTGGGAATTAGAGATTAAGGGCCAGATTACCAGATAGTTTAAATTGGTGGAAGACACTCCAATGAAGTAAGAGCTATGCAGATTTACACAAGCTGACAGGTCCATTACACTTAATTTGGGGCAGAAGGGAGGCAAGCTTTGCCTAATAAAATGACAGTGAAACTATCTTTCACTACTATTCTTGTTTCTGTTTTCTCTTTCACATGCCTAGCATTGGACAGATCCTGTTTTAACGAATCCCAGACATCATGCCCATCTCAAGACACTGTAAAACAAATAGATTCTACGGTGAGACAGTGTGGTCTTGCTGAGCAAGCACGACTTTGGAGTCAGGAGCTCTTGAATTCTAATTCAGCTCTGCCACTGATTTACTGTGCGATCTTGGGCAAGTCCTGCTACCTCTCTGCCTTCGTTTCCATGTCTGTAAATTGAGGTAATATTTACCTACCTTATGGGGTATTGGGAAAATGAAATACTTTTGAACAGGGAAAATGCAAAATATTAGATGTAGCTATAGCCGCAAAAAAGTTTCATTACAGGGGTTTTTAAATTTCGGCATGTCTTGGTGGTGATTCCAGTACTCCAGCAGAAAGGAGGTCTGCTAAGTAACACCTCCGCTGCTTTACCCTGCTGGAAAGGGGTGGGGTGTGGCTGAAACCAGACCAGTAACATAACATTTCATTCAGCTGCTCTCAGGCTTGTTGAAACAGGGGCCTGTGTGTGAACTCTCTCATGGAAGGTTAAGGAACAGCATGATGAGGTTTTTTTTGGGGGAAAACCAGCTGCACTGGTGTGACTGCAGTACCTATAGTTTCCATCATGGACCACATGGGGGTGGAGGGGGAAGAGGCAGTGGAAGAAATGGTTCCAATGTGGTTCATACACAGCTGTCGTGATTCATGGGTGGGGGAGGGGGATGCCAAGGGGTCTCTATTCTTTCACCTTACCATAAATCAGGAATATGGCCGTTTATTTCCATGAAGTTCTACTGGTAGGGAAACCTGAATAAGTGAAAGGGAATCAGGCCCCAGGTGCCAGGCACTATGTATTGCAAATGCTGGTGATAGCAACACTTTTTTTTCCCCTCTGGTGTCAATGAATATTAAATGAAGTCAACTAATCTATTGGCAAGAGCTCATGAGCTGAGGCGTTCCCATTGGAGGAATATTGTAGATCAGCTTTACTGGGTTAGGTAGGGTTACTATATTTGAACATTCAGAAAAAAGAGGACACTCCCCGGGGGACAGGGTATTTGCTCACACCCCTCTGCTCCAACTCCACCCCGTCCCCGCCCCCATTCCGACCCCTTCCACAAAGTCCCTGCCCCAACTCTGCCCCCTCTCTGCCCCATTAGACCCCTTCCCCAAATCCCCACTCCAGCCCCACCTCCTCCCCTGAGCGTGCCACATTCCCCCTCTTCCCCCCTCCCTCCCAGCTGTGTGAAACAGCTGTTTTGTGGCACAAGTGCTGGGAGCTAGGGGGAAAAAGCGGGCACTCTCTTGAGTGATCAGCATTCACTTTCTTTCTCGAATGATGAACATTCACTCTCTTTCTTAAATGTTCAACTCTTCTTTGGGGAAAAATAATAATGGCAAAATCCTGGACATTTTTAGATATTTAAAAATTCCTCTGGGACGGTGATTTAACAACCAAAAAGTTGGACATGTCCGGGAAAATACGGACATATGGTAACCCTAGGGTTAGATTTAGAAAGGACTCAGAGGAAATCAAAGTAAAAAACACAAATGAATGAATTTAAGGAACAGCATTTCCAAGTTAAACGTAGGCTATTTCAGGGGTCGGCAATCTATGGCACCCGTGCCAAAGAAGGCATGTAAGCTGATTTTTAATGGCATGCTGCTGCCTGCCGAGTCCTAGCCACCAGCCCTGCCCAGCCTGCTGCCGAACCCACGCCGGGACCCCTGCAGGCAGCAGCGTGCCATTAAAAATCTTGCCCGCCCTAGCCTGCTCTTCTCTGCCCCCCCTGCCCCACGTCGGCTGCTGCTGCAGAGCAGGCAAGCTCCCTCTCCCCCGCCTCTTCCCCCAGTGTGCTGGGTTCCTGCCCCTCCTTCTCTCCCTCCCTACTGCCGATCAGCTGATGGCCCCTGCGAGGGAGGGGGAGAAGCTGAGCCGCAGACCGCTCGCTGCTCCGGGGAGGAGGTGGAGAAGAGGTGGGGAAGGGGGGTGGAATCAGAGCATATCCCCTCCAGCCCCTAAACCCTATCCTCCAGCCTGCTCCTTCACCCCCAGCCTTGTGCTCAGTGCACTTCCACCCTCAGCTCAGGCGTAATAATGGCGTAAGATCAGCATTTTAATTTAATTTTAAATGAAGCTTCTTAAACATTTTGAAAACGTTGTTTACTTTACATATGACAATAGTTTAGTTATATAATATATAGACTTATAGAGAACTTCTAAAAACCGTTAAAATGTATTACTGGCACGCGAAACCTTAAATTAAAGTGAATAAATGAAGACTTGGCACACCACTTCTGAAAGGTTGCCGACTCCTGGGCTATGGTCTCCCCAAATTCAAAACACATTGTGGTAGACTACAGCTGAGTCCTGAGGTTTCTACCTGAGCTTTACCACCTCAGAATTCTTGCCTCATAATACAGTAGCCTTCTTCTCCAAGAATCTTCTATAGAAAAACAATAAAACCAATATGCTTCAGTTCCTGCTGACTGAAGATTGCTGTGCTTTTCATGGCCTTAAATCAGCCACAAGTGGGCTGGCTGAAGCCTAACAACCACCATCTTCTCTGAGAGAGAATCTGAAAGTAGTCAGAGTCTGTCTAAAGCAAAATTAGTAAGAAGGAGTAGCCACCCTGCCCTCCTTTAGGTAAGAACCTCTACTTTCATTTTCAGACATCAGTCTCTCCTAACTTTTGTTGAGCTATAGCCACATGGAACTATTCAGTTAATTATCTCCTCAAGTTTGAGTGGAGAAGAAACATTTTGTTTTGCTCTTGGGCAGGGTTGGACGGAGCATGCTGTAGTGATCTAGAGAAAGAGGACAAATAATAGCCAAATACCTTTCACTGTGGGTATTGCATTCTTTCACTTACTCACGCCCTAGAAGTTAAGAACTCTCAAAGGAGAGACTATGCTAAAAACCAGAGGAGGTCATCCTAACAGAGTGTTTTTGAAGAGGGGAAGAAAAGGGGCTGCCACCCTGGCTATTCAAGAGTTTTACTCTCAATGATCCTTAGATAGAAGTGTGTCAATAATCCCACTTTTCTGCGATGCAAAACCTTGAAAGCCTTTCTTCTCTGGATCATAGATGAATCTAAGTGGGGGAACAAAAATATAAAAACTTCAAAAAATTTGTCTACCACAGTTCATACCACCACCAAACCTTCTTAGCCCCTTCGCTAGGGAAGAGGGAGAATGGTAGGAGCTCTTAATGTACAGAGTAGGGGTAGCTCTACTTTCCTTTCCTCAACATACATCCTCAGAATGGCCTGAGATGTGCTTTTCTTTAACTGTGCCTGACTTGGATTAAAGGAAGTGAGAGAAACTTTGCAGCTGGGATCATTGCTACAGAGTCGGACATAGGCTGTTAGGAAACCAGCAAATCTCCTCCCCGCAACATCTATAACAGTAGAAGCTGTGGGAGAGTGCAAATTGTGAGAATACACTCGAACTGTAGGATTTTGTTTGTTGATTTTAAAGGAGAGGGAGCAGGTGCCTCAGAAGTCAAATCTCAGAACTGTTTGCAAACACTTACACTTACACAAAGAAAGTTTTCAATGCCTGAGAATGTAAACATATATATATAGATACACGATTATCCTGGCTATATATTTTGCCTTGAGTGTGGCAGTGTAAATATTAGACACCTTTGGGCTTACTGAAGATTCAAATCTTTGGAGATCTGACACATTTTACCACCTCTGTCACTCTTCCTTAGTTAGCAAGACTGCTAAAGATTCATTGCTTATTCCCCTGTTGTGTTAGTTAAAAAAGGACACAAATAGTAAGGCAACAGTAGCTGATGTGTTGTATACATTTGCCACTTAAAAGTACTTTTGTACTTGTAGCTGGATATCCGGGCTAATGTTTCTCATGGGACAAGCAGCATAGTCTTAAGATTTAGGACGTGAATACATGTCCATAAAGTGACCTGTTGAGAACTGAGCATTCAGAAGAAAGAGAAATAGTATCTTATCTTTTTTTCCAGGGAATTCTCCTCAGGCTCTCTCTTCTTATGTCAGCTTTATGCTTGTGGTTGAAAATTTTGTCTATAATTTTATTTTATTAACTAAAAAGCTATAGGAAGGCTGAGGGAGACTTTTAAGGGATTTATTCTGAATAACGGTACCATAACATTGGAATACTTTAAAGACTAGAAAGGCTACAGTTTGGAAGATCTTTATTACTCTACCACCTGTATTAATTATCCTTAAGTTTTTACTTGAGAAGGACTAGGGATTTCTGGAAGTAAATCAAATGACAGATTAAAGTACTGAGGTAGGAGGTAGAGTACTTTCTAAATTTCTGCGACTACTCTTATTGTGCAGTGTACAACCTCCACTCTAGCAAAGGGCGTATTTCAGTGGGGCTATGCTGCTTACGTACACCAGTTCCACAGTGTTTTCAAAATCTTCAGAATAAAAGGAGTTACATGTGAAATCATCTGTTTATCCAAAATGTAAAGTTAAAAGATCAATATCAGAAATATTTAAAATGATGAAATGGTAAAAACCTGGGTCTTAGCCAAAAACTTCACTGTCCTGCTGTTATCGTAGAGGCCCTGATTCTACAAGCTAACCCTCTCTGGCAAATTGCTATGGCTGCCCAGAGCTCTATTTGGAATCCGTTGGGTTCCATGTGGGAGCAAGGGTCTGTTCTCATTGGGTAACTGCTGGACTGGTACCAGCAGGATTGTTCCTTCACACATTATGGTGCACAGTAGGTCACTTGGATAATACTGTAAGGCTAGAAAGTTCTAGACCCTTCCTACTATTGGAGTTTTTGAACTTTAGAATATTTTTAGATAGTTCTAAAGTTACAAATATTTTCATAAATTAGACATTTAATATATTGAACAATAGATATGTTTAAGCTATCCTAGACTATTATCCTAGTGCTGTTTATCATTTGATGTATCAAGCATGAACAATTCAGATAATGACATTTTTATCATAACAGAGAGATTAATTTGGGGAGCAGTGTGACACAGTTGTTGGGGTAGTGGACCAGGACTCAGGAGAGCTGGGTTCTAGTCCTTGGCTTCTGTCCTGCTGGTGGCCTTGCACAAGTCCCTTTACTGTTATCCTGTGCCTCAGTTTCCCCAGCTGTAAAATGAGAATGTCACCTATCACCTTTGTAAAGTGCTTTGAGAGCTCCAGCTGAAGTATGGCATAAATCAGGGGTGGGCAAACTTTTTGGCCCAAGGGCCACATCTGGGTTTGGAAATTGTATGGTGGGCCATGAATACTCATGAAATTGGGGGTTGGAGTGTAGGAGGGGGTGAGGGCTCCGGCTGGGGGTGTGGGCTCTGGGGTGGGGCCAGAAATGAGGAGTTCAGGGTGTGGGAGGGGGATCAGGGCTGGGTCAGGGGCACTAGAGGGGGGCAGAGGTGAAGGCTCCGGGCAGCTCTTACCTCAAGCACCTCCCAGAAGCAGCGGCATGTCCCCTCTCCAGCTCCTACGCGGAGGCATGGCCAGGCGGCTCTGCACGATGCCCCATCCACAAACACAGCCCCTGCAGCTCCCATTGGCCATGGTTGCTGGCCAATGGGAGATGCAGGGGCAGCATTTGGGGCAGGGGCAGCATGCGGAGCCCCTTGGCTGCCCCTACGCATAGGAGCCAGAGTGGGGGACATGCTGCTGCTTCTGGGAGCCGCGCAGAGCCATGGCATGTGTGGAGCGGGGCAAGCCCTGGACCCTGCTCCCTGACAGGAGCTCGAGGGCCAGATTAAAACATCTGAAGGGCGGAATGCGGCCCCCGGGCCTTAGTTTGCTCACCCCTGGTATAAATTCTAAGTATTATTATTATTTATTGACTAAACAGCTGGCTGGTATTCTTTATTTAAAGTTGTCAGGGCTGATTCCCCACTCTGGCACTTTGAGTGCAGAAGGTGGGGGGGCCTGCAAGGATTTTAAAAATTAATACTGGCCACTCCAGACTTGTACTAAACTCCCAAGGTTACAGCTTCTCTCTGACCTTGGATGGGTAGATGCTGCCACCACCCAAATGCTAAAAAACCCTTTGAACCCAGAAAGGTGCACTTGGGAATTCCTTCCTGTGGGGTACCCTCAAGCCCTTTCACTCCTCCTCAGGGGAAGAGCTGAGAAAGAAAAATAAAGGAAATCAGCTGTTGCCACCAGCTAATTAAACAACATACGCGCAAACCTGTTAGGACACCAAAAATCCAATCCTGTTCTTAAAAAAGGTAAATTTTATTAAAAACAAAAAGAAAGAAAATACATCTGAAACTTAGGCTTTTGCTAGATTTAAAAAACACACTTACAAAAATTAAACAGCAAGAATAACCTTCTTGAGGTCCAGCTTAAAAGTTACAAGCAAAACAAAAAGCAATTGGGGTTAGCACAGAGGAGTCCACAAGTCAATCAGAAATAAACCTAATCGTGTCTTCCTAGACATTCCCTAATTTACTTACATATCTGGGGTTTCAAATCAGCAATCTCTAGGTATGATCTGATGGTTTTTCGTACCTGGCTTTCAGCTTCTCACAGCATAACTGCTTCCTGTTCCCCTCTTTCCCGGAGTACAACAACACACAGACAAAGGGAAGTTTTTTCCCAATTTTAAAAAGTTCTAGCCCTCCCATTGGCTCTTTTGGTCAGGTGCCCACTCCTTTCCTTTTACCTCTGGGCTTGTTAACCCTTTACAGGTAAAGCAAGTAGAGAACAACCACCAAGAGGGATTCCACAGCCAACTGGCTGGCTGACTGCCCACAAAAGGGAGCTATACCCCCTCTCATTTATCACACGCCTCACAAATCACAGATGGTACTGGCCAGCCTGGTTCAAGTCGGGTCCACGCCAGCTGGTATTTCTTCCTGGAGGTTTAGGAAAACAGAGTTAATAAGGTACATGCACCTCTAATTTTACTACTAATTACAAGAAAAACTAAATGGTATTTTTCACATTTTAAGGACTACAATGATTTAGAATACAGGGACATTTTCATCCGGCTGATTCTGGGAAACCTTCCTGGGAGATTTCAGAGTAGCAGCCATGTTAGTCTGTATCTGCAAAAAGAAAAGGAGTACTTGTGGCACTTTAGAGACTAACAAATTTATTTGAGCATAAGCTTTCGTGAGCTATATCTCACTTCATCGGATGCATTGAGCTGTAGCTCACGAAAGCCTATGCTCAAATAAATTTGTTAGTCTCTAAGGTGCCACAGGTACTCCTTTTCTTTCTTCCTGGGAAAGTGCATCAGCCACTTTGTTAGAGGCTTCTGAAATGTGTTGTATTTCAAAATCAAAGTCTTAACGAACTAAATTCCACTGAAGAAGATTTTTGTTAGTCTCTTTAACTGTGTGAAGCCACTTCAGTGCAGCATGATCAGTCTTCAGGTGGAAATGGCGTCCCCAAATGTATGGGCGTAGTTTCTCCAGAGCACACACAATGGCGTAACATTCTTTTTCTGAGACTGACCAGTGGCGTTCCCGCTCAGAAAGTTTTTTACTGAGAAACATGACAGGATGGAATTGTTGATCTGGTCCTTCCTGCATTAAAACTGCTTTTATACCACGCTCGGATGCATCTGTGGTTACGATGAACGCTTGGTCGAAGTCCGGGGCCCTTAGTACAGGATCAGATTAAGAGCCACCTTAAACTGGTTAAAGGCTTTTTGACACTTCTCAGTCCACTGAACTGCATTTGGCTGTTTTTTCCTGATTAGGTCTGTCAGTGGGGTGGCAATTTGGCTGTAGCATGGTACAAATCGTCAGTAATACCCGGCCAAGCCCAAGAAGGATTGGACCTGTTTCTTTAACTTAGAGACAGGCTAATTTTGGATAGCATTTACTTTAGCCTGTAGGGAGTTGATTGTTCCTTGACCCATCTGGTGTCCAAGGTATGTTACCCTGTTTAGGCCTATTTAACATTTTTTGGCCTTAACGATTAATCCTGCCTCCCTTATGCGCTGGAAGACAGCTTGGAGGTGTTCCAAGTGTTCAGCCCATGAATCTGAGAATATAGTCACGTCATCAAGGTAGGAGCACATTAAATTCATACAGCCCTACATGGGTGGTGGAGGCTGACCCTTCCTTGGTGGGGTCATCTAGCAGCACTTACCAGTACCCCTTAGTTAAGTCTAAAGTGGAGATGAACTGGGCACATCCCAGTTTTTCAAATAGCTCATCTGTGTGTGGCATTGGATACTTTTCTGGGCGAGTTACAGCATTTAGTTACAGTAGACTACACAAAAGTGAATTTCCCCATCTGATTTGGGAACCAGATCCACTGGCGAGGCCAATGCACTCTCAGAGGGGCAGATTACACCCATCTTTAACATGTCCTTGATCTCCCTTTCTATTGCGGTTTTGGCTTGTGGAGCCATCCGGTGGGGTTGGGCTCTAATTGGGCGAGCATCACCTGTGTCAATGGGGTGGTACACCCATTCTGTCCGTCCTGCGGTGGCTGAAAACATTGGCGCAAAGCTGGTGCACAGCTCCTGGATTTGCTATCCCTGCTTATGCCCAAAGGTTATGGAAAGGCTCACCTCTTCCATACCACCGTTGCTTTTTCCTTCATAGTAGACTCCTTCAGGCCACTCAGTGTCATCTCTCTCCTGGTTTGTAGACTGGAGAACCTTGATTTCTCGGGAATAAAAGGGCTTTAGAGAATTAACATTACTTTAGGTTTTAGGGTAGGGTCTGGGAACACTATGAGGTAATTAACGGCTCCCAGGCACTCTCAGACTGTACATGGCCTCTCCCATGACGCTTCCATCTTATTGGCCTGGAGTGCTTTCAGGACCATGACTTGGTCACCTACTTTAAAGGAATGCTCTCTGGCATGTTTATCATACCAGGCCTTTTGCTCTTGTTGAGCATCCCGTAGGTTTTCTTGAGCAAGGGCTAGAGAGTCTATGAGGGTGTTTTTCAGGTTGGTTACAAAGTCCAAAACGTTAGTTTCTGGAGAAGATATAACCCCCTCCCATTGCTGCTTCACCAACTGTAATGGCCCCTTAACTTCACGGCCATAAACGAGTTCAAAGGGTGAAAATCACAAACTGGGATGTGGTGCAGCCCTGTAGGCAAACAGCAACTGCTGCAACACTAGGTCCCAATCATTGGAGTGTTCATTTACAAATTTATGTATCATGGCACCCAAAGTCCCATGAAACGTCTCCACTAGGCCACTAGTTTGATGGTGGTAAGGGGTGGCAACCAAGTGGTTCACCCCATGAGCTTCCCAAAGAGGTTTCATGGTCCCTGCCAGGAAGTTAGTTCCCGAATCTGTAAGGATGTTGGATGGCCAACCTACCCTGGCAAAAATGTCTGCCAATGCCTGACTTACACCTTTAGCTCTGGTGTTGCTTAGAGCTACTGCTTCCGCCCTTCGGGTGGTAAAATACATGAAAGTCAGTATGTACAGCTTCCCTCTGGGTGTCTTCATAGGGAAAGGACCCAGAATATCCACAGCCACATGCTGAAATAGAACCTCAATTATGGGGAGTGGCTGGAGAGGGGCCTTGACCTGGTCTTGGGGCTGTCCCAGCCTCTGGCATACCTCACAAGACTGGACATAGGTGGAAATGTCCTTGCCCATTCCCTCCCAGTAAAATTACTTCTCCAAACAGTCTTTGGTCCTGTTCACCCCAACATAGTCACTAGGGTGATCATGGGCTAAGCTCAAGAGCTTTCCTTTATACTTAGTTGGAACTACCAACTGTCTCTGAGGATGCCAGTCCCCCTTGTGCCCACCAGAAAGGGTCTCCTTTTATAAGAGTCCTTCTTCTACAACAAACCTGGACCTATTGGAAGAGCTGAGAGGTGGTGGGTCATTCTGTGCTGCCGTCCAAGCTCCCTTGAGGCTTTCATCTGCTTTCTGCTCTGCCTGGAACTGCTCCCTTGATACTGGAGACATTAGTTCCTCGCTGCATTGTGGACTTGGGCTTGGTCCCACTGGAAGCAATGCAGGTGATGTGGTGTCTCAGTCGATTGTGAACCGCTCTCCATTGGTGCACTAGGTTGTATTTCAGGCTCCGGTTGAGCTTCTTGCTCTGGTTTAGCTGCCGCTGCAGGTGCAGACTTTGTGGCACCCTTTGGTGCTGTCTTCCCTGACTCTGGTGGGGTTGCAACCACGGGCTCTGATTCTGACTGCTCTACCAGTTCTGATCCTTGGGCTGATTCTGGCTGGGTTCCAGGAACTGGATCTACAACTGCTGCCTAAGACTCTGTTTGGGGTCTGGTTTCACCACCTCTGGCTGGGTCCCTGTAGGAGGCTCAAGAATGGAGTTAGGTGTGGAGAGCTGTTTAGCCTGGCTGCGGGTGACTATCCCCACCCATTTTGTTAGCCTCACGTGGTTGGCTAAGTTGTCTCCCAGCCTCATGGGAATGGAATAATCATCATAGACTGCAAAAGTTCATATTTCTGACCAGCCCTTGTACTGGACAGGCAACTTGGCTGTAGGCAAGTTAAAAGAGTTGGCCTTAAAGGGTTGCTCTGTCACTTGGGCCTCTGTTAGGAGGACTGTTAGGGTTACCTGGTGGACCCATCTTAGCTCTTTCCAGCTCTAAGCACTTCAGCTCTATCTCCAGCTCCAAGTGCTTAGCCTGCATTTCCACCTCCAAGCGCTTCTCCTGTCTCCTCTCCTCTGCTTCCACCTCCAAACACTTCGCCTCCGCTTCTGCCTCCAAGCGCTTCATTTCCAAGTGCTTTGCCTCTCTCCTCTTCTCCACTTCTGCCTGCCAGTGCTTCGCCTCTGCTTCCAAGAGCTTCATCTATAGGACGAAATTCCTTTTTGCCTCAGTTAGAACTCGGCCTGAGCTAAGGACATTCCTCCATTCTGTCACCTGGATCTTGATTGGGGGAGGGCTGACCCTTACCTCCTGGGAAGTCCCCATTCCCCCATCCCTTCCCTGCATTTCTGTCATGGAGCTGGATGTCTGGGCTTGATCTGGGTCTGTCTTCTCCATGGTGTGCCACTTTGGGAAGACTGGTTTCTCTAGGGTTTCAGTGCCTGACCTCAACCTCATGCACAGGCTGCCCAACTCCAGCCTAACTATTTCATTTCCACGAAGCTAGAAAAAAACAACCCCTGCTTGTTGGACTCCCTGGCTTGCAGGCTGAACCCTTTGTGTGCCTGTTCCCCCTCAGGCAGCAAAGAGAAGAAAGAAGACCCCCCTGCCCCCACCTCCCTGGGTTTCAAGCAGCCAAAAGGAAAAATGTGTCCTTTTAAAATCCTGAGGTCTGTGTTTCTGGTTCAGAATGATCCCACCGTTCTGTCACCATGTCAAAGCTGATTCCCCACTCTGGCACTTTGAGTGCAGAAGGTGGGGGCCCGCAAGGATTCTACAAATTAGTACTGGCCATTCCAGGCTGGTATTAAACTTCCAGGGTTACAGCTTCTCTCTGACCTTGGATGGGTAGATGCTGCCACCACGCAAATGCAAAAAAACCCCTTCGAGCCCAGGAAGGCGCAGTTGGGTACCCCCACAGGAAGGAATTCCCTCATGCCCCTCCCCTTCCGGGGAGGAGCTGAGAAAGAAAAACAAAGGAAATCCACTGTTGCCACCAGCTAATTAAAACAACGTGCACAAACCTCTTAGGACTCACAAATCCAATCCTGTTGTTAAAAAAAGGTAAATTTTATTAAAAAACAAAAAGAAAGAAAATACATCTGGAACGTAGACTATTGCTAGATTTTAAAAAGAGCAAATATAATAATTAAGCATCAAGAATGGTTTTCTTGAGGTCCAGCTTAAAGGTTACAAGCAAAACAAAAAGCAATTGGGGTAGCACTGAGGAGTCCACAAGCCAATAAGAAATAAACAGAGATAAACCTAATCACGTCTTCCTAGACATTCCCTGATCTATTTACATATCTGGGGTTTCAGATAAGTAGTTTTGTGATATGATTTGATGGTTTTTCGTACCTGGCTTTCAGCTTTTCACAGCAAACTGCTCCCTGTTCCCCCTTTTCCCAGAGTACAACAACACACAGACAAGGGGAAGTTTTTTCCAATTTTAAAAAGTTTTATTCCTCCCATTGGCTCTTTTGGTCAGGGGCCCACTCCTTTCCTTTTACCTGTGGGCTTGTTAACCCTTTACAGGTAAAGCAAGTAGAGAACACCAAGAAGGATTCCACAGCCAACTAGCTGGCTGGATGCTCACAAAAGGGAGCTATTCCCCCTCTCATTTATCACAAATGTCTTATAAATAGTTTAGAAATTAACAATGACAAACTAGTCAGAATACAGCCAGCTTATGGTAGATGAGGATACAGTTTAAACAGACATAATAATTAGTTCCCATAAGATATGACACAAAAATCTATTCCAACAGATGTAATCAAAATACCTAAGGATGAGAACATAACACATTATTAGACAAAACAAAAGAACAGGCTATAAACTAGACATTACCAATCTATTACTCAAAATGAGAGCTGACCCCAGGAATTTGAAGGGGAGGATTTGTTATTGTCCAAAGGGAATAGCTAGATACATAAACTTAAGAAAGTAACTACTACCCTTGTAATTTTAGGGAATATATCAAGAAGTGATTGGTTAAAGAGAATCCAGGCTTCACTTAACAAGAGAATAAAGGATTTTTTTATACCTTTATTTCTTGATCTGAAAATGTATTTAATAAAATATCAAACTCTACTATTACATGCTGCATTCCCAAAACGAACAGGAGAAAGGGCACATTATTTCATTACTGTACTAAAGTATACTAGACCCTCTTTCTGATTTGTCTTTCAGCTCAGGGTAGTGTAAACTGCCTTTGATCATTGCCTTCCGCTGGGTGTGTCATTACAAGTGCCTTCATCGCTCCCCACGTACATTTATAGACGGTCTTTATCACTAGTATCATAAATCTCTCTTCCCTGCTATTTATCATTTTGTAAAATTTAACATGTAAAGTAAGATGGTTTTAAAAACAAATTTTCTTAAAACGAGGAATTCTGGGGGTAATGGAACCTGCCTTATGCTTCTAGGCAGTGCTGTGCACTAGTGTGTGTGAAATCAACAGTGCATGCATGCAATAAAGCATATTAGATCAAATCTAATCTGGTTATCACTAAAGATAAGAGGTCAGTGCATCTGTCAATACAGATGCATGACATCCAGTAGTTAGGGTGAGTAGTCAGCCAGGTGTATTCCTATTTACCTGTGAGGGCAATCTGAAATGCACTTTAGTACTTCTGGAGGATATTATCTTCTGGATTTCTTCAGGAAAGGTAAACATCTGTAAGGAGGGTATTAAAGTGTTGGCAGCTTAAAGAACCGAAAGAAGGTAGTGTGGTGCAGGTTTTTCTTATTTGCCAATGAATATCATTTTTAACATTACAGAAGACTTGAAGACTGAAACACAGCCTCAAAGAACAGCTTTACAGAAATCTAATAAGATAGGGATCAATGGAAAAAACAATTGGTCTGAATAATTTGTGACCGAAGCTACTACAATTTGTTATGGTACCAGTGAATTTTCTATAAAGATTGTTTACTTTTGTTGTAAGGTATAGTTGTACTCTTGTTTCAGTTGTCTGGTGCAGGAAAGCAAGTTTTGATAATCTCATATTAATGTTCAGAGAATGAGTCAAAGGATAGGCTTAATCCACCTAGGATAACATTCACCCTGTTTGTGATTTCATGGCTTTTTCTTGGTAATCTGCATGTAAACATTTGCCATATTTTGGGGATAAGAGCCTTGCACTGTGTGGAATAATATTCTACATCATAGTCCAAAATGTTTGTTTAAGCCTCACGTTACAGGAGCAAGGCAGAATTGGTCTATTTCCTGGGGAAAGCGAGTCAGTTTTTTGTAGTGATTTCCTTTAGTGCATATCTACCAAGCTCAGGGCTGGTTTTCCTAAGAAATCTGTGTACCAAAAATGGGTTTACCACAATTCTGGTTTAAGAATAAAACAGCACTGAAGAGAGAGAGCTGTGTCAGATTACACAGGGCAATGACTTTGCCCACCATGTCCCCTCTTGTTAGTTACTAATGATACACGTGAAGTGTCTGAGAGGTTCTTTCATGTCTTAAAAATGCTGGACACAACTTTTTTCTCTCCATGCATTTAGCTTTTTGCTACATGTCTGTCTTCTCCCAGCTGTCCCAAATGTTATGGAGTTGTAGTTTCCACCCCATAGTTAAAGCAGAAACTAGCTCCCTATTATGTACCTGCCAACATAAAATTTGCATTAATTGTCCTAAACCAAAATTAGTTTAATGAAGAGGGCTAGTGCTTGAGCTTCTCAGTGGGTTGCTTAATGACAGAAGGTAAAAGTCCTACCACAGTAAGTGAGAGGGAACTGGTGGTCCCTGTGTAATGAGCAGGTATTCTTATGAGGATTTATGGAAGAATAATGGGCGTTGCTGGAAGTTGACTCCCATCTCCCATGTCCTCTCCATCACCTTTAATTTTATCTTCCTTCCTATTGTAAAATGAGAAGGAAAGGGAGGGGAAATTGCCAGTGTAAGAGGAAGACAAAGGGGAGGAAGAAAGAGAGAGACTAGAAAGTGTGTAAAGAACAGTCTAGATTTTAAGTGGGAGAAATTAAGAGGGTCAGAGAAGAGACTTCTGTCACCTTTCCCTCATTCTCCCCACCCTAGCAAAACACAAACTGTATCAGTTCTGCCCCTAAGTCATCAGCAATTAATTCCATTACCCCAAAGACTAATCCTATAATTCCCATACACAGGCTTTCCCAATTAATTCGGTACACCTCCTACATGCAAAGGCAGGATCCCCCAATTGACTTGGATCTCCTCCCAGGCACGCAGGTGGCTCAAACTAATTCTGTGATTCTCTCATACTCACATTACTTTAGAACTCAATAACAGTGTGATTTTATCTCCAGGGGCTAGCCCAGGAGTGTCATTATCCACACAGCTCCTCTAATTCTATAATTCCTGAACATACATGCACAGGCTACCTTGGTTAATTTTGCTCTTACATACACACAGGAATCCTCAATTAATCCCACAATTCTGCTAATCAGTTCTGCCACCCCACAGGCTCCCCCCGGTCAGACCTGCCCTCCAACATGCCTTTTCACAGGGGCAGAAATCAAGTGCCACTTCCCTCTCCCTCTCTCCCTTCCCCCCAACTTGAGGAAGGCAGTAGCAACAGGGTCATCTTCTTCACCATCCACCCAGGATGGGGAAGAACAACAGCAATGGAGCCTTTTCTCTTCCCCTTCCCTGCCCTGTTGCCCAGGCCTTGCAGGAAGGGGAGGTGGCATAGCACACCTCCTCCCATCATTCAGGCCTGTCAAGGAGCAGGGCAGCAGCCTCTTTACCCTGCTTTCTAGAGCCCAAACCTTCAGGGATAGGTAGCAGCAACAGGAGGCTCTTCACCCTCCTGCCCACAGGCTCTGGGAAGGTGGTATTAATGGAGGCCTCTTCATCCCCCTCTCACAACCCAGGCCTTGAGGCCAGTAGCGGGGAGGGTGGGGGTGTCTTCACCACCCTTCTCCCAGGCACAGTGTGGGGCAGCAGTGGAGGATGCAGAGCTAGCAGGATCTGCTGGTCTTGGCTTGAATTAGGGAGAGGGTAGCAGCTCTGTCCTTCCCCAGGGGGCTGAGGAATGGGAGTCGAGCAGCCAGTCAGAGGGGTTTTCCTTGAAGAGCTGTAGTGGGTTTGGAAAATCCACAGCCTACAGGGAATATGAGATTTTCACCACCCCTTCCCTGTACCACAGATCCCTCAAAATGAACCAACCCTCCTTGAATCCAGGTTATGTGGGTGATCCGAGCCAAACATATGGGGCTAAGGGGAGAGGGAAAGGTGACACCTATACAGGATGGTCAGGAAATAGTGGGGGAAATACAGAGGAAGGAATTGGCAGGGAGAATAGAGGGGGCAGGGCCCTGAGAGGGCCATGGAATGGGTAGATAATGATTAGGGTCACATGGAGCAGCTGCCTGAACTCATGCTTCCTAACTTTCCAGTGTATAGGGACGGAGGTGGCAAGGGGGAGTAGAGGGAGGCAGGAGGAAAGGAAGCAAGCATCTCCTTTGGCATGACAGGGAACTAAAGGTAAAACATAAACTCTCCATGGTAGGCACAGTTATTTTGTATGGGACCTTGGTCCCCTAGGCACTACTGAAATACAAATAATAATTATTACAATGAAGGGTAAATCTTCCCAAGGTGTAAAAATGGAGTGTAGCTGAAGTGAAGTTTTTATAGGGATGTGGAAAAACGAAAAGTGTCTCTTTTATGGTAGGGAAAAGTAAGATAAGGAACAAGGTGTCTATTAGTGTGTTAAACCAAATAAAATAGTGAGAATTGGATTAACAATGAACTCTTACATAAAATATAAGCAGGACAAAAATACCCAGGAATCTGCTTGATAGGCCTTTTCCTTGTTTTTACATGCCACAGCTAAACTTCTGGTGGCTTCTCTGTCTATAATATATTGTTTTCCCAGAGGAGACTAAACATTGAAATAAATCTGGACAAGATGCAGTGCAAGATGGTATTGGGTTCAGAACCTTTTGAGAAGCAGCCTTATATTTTCTTCCAAAATGGCTCTTTTCCTTAGCTTGATACTAGGATATAGACTACAGTTTGTTTCTTGAGGGCTAAAATAAGATGAAAGGAAAATGTGTTTTAGTCAATAAGAGACAGGAACAGAAAGGAGGGTGGAACAGACAATATACATGGGTGAGCTGCTGTTGCTAGGTGGGAATATTATTCCTTGGACAAAATGTAGTTGTTGCATTTGATAGGCAGCAGATGACAGATGTAGAAAAACATCACACACATGGAATGCAGTAAAGCAGAATGGATTTTAAACTATTTGATTATCAATACTGAGCAACAGACTGTCCATTTTGAGTAAGACAGAAATGCTATTTTAGCTAGGTAGCCCTATTCCTTCAGCAATAGGTTTCTCCTGGCTGAAAGTTTTCTCTGGTTAAATTATGAGATCATTGTGTTAAGTGGACACATGTCCATTAGAAGCGTGAATGAGAGTATAATTTTCATTTGCCTTGTCAATTAATTCTATTTGGAAATAAAGACCATGTTTTTAAAAAACTGAGTTCCTGTTTAGGCTCCTAAATCCATACTTAGCTACTGAACTACTGTAGAACCTCAGAGTTATGAACACCAGAGTTACAAACTGACCAGTCCGTACACATCTCATTTGGAACCAGTTCACAATCAGGAAACAGCAGAGACACCTCGTCTCCCTTCCCCCCTAAAAAAGCAAATACGGTACAGTACTGAGTTAAATGTAAACTACTTTTTTTTAAAAAAAAGGAAACAGCATTTTAATTCTGCATAGTAAAGTTTCAAAGCTGTATTAAGTCAATGTTGAGTTGTAAACTTTTGAAAGAACAACCATAACGTTTTGTTTCGAGTTACAAACATTTCAGAATTACGAACAACCTCCATTCCCCATACGTTCGTAACTCTGAGGTTCTACTGCAAGTGGCCTGATTTTAAGAAAGGGCAGAATTTCCAGTAGGTCCCACTGAAATCATGTTCTGTGCTTAGTCATGATGCCAACTGCTAAACTTAAGTCTGTAGGAACTGCTGGATGATCAGTGCTTCTGAGAATAAGGGCAATTAATTAGGTGCTGGATTTAGGAGCCTTATTTTGGGCACCTATTTTTGAAAATATTGGCCTGCATCTCCACAAATATAAAAAACCAAGCCATTATCACTTGACAGCTGCCTCATTAAAATAGTGCATCATATTTCCAATGTCTTATCCTCTGTTTAGAAAACAAAGATGGGCCTGAGCTGTGGAGTTTTGATCTGGATCTGTACTACCTCGAAATTCAAATGGAGTTAGGTCAGGGTTCTGCTTTGGGATCATCTCTCATTTAGAATTCAGCTACAGTCATTGGCAGGCCCTTTGTTTGTTTTCCATTTTTGATCGGTAGAGAGGCACTGACCTTGTGATTACCAACGTTCAACCACTTAGGGAAATGACAGACAGTTGTTCTCCTACCACAGACATAGAGTATGGACAGAAAAGTTCTCTGTTTAACAAAGCCAATGTGATAGCTTTCAAGTTTTTCGTTTGCTAGCTATAGGGCTATAACTCATGGCTTTTGCAAATGCATGTTCAACAATGCAAAAAGCATTCATTTAAAAAGGGAAGTTGCATTTGCAAATGAAAAAAAAGACATTGTTCTTTTTGACATTGCAGGATTACAAAGACAGCTATGATTACTTCATTACACCCGGTGTGTAGCATGAGCAATATATCAGTCTAAGGAAGTAATAGTTTGTGTTTTCCTTGCTTCAAAAAGGCTTTCAGTAGCTCAGATTTCATAATGAAACTGGAAACTTTCAGAAAAATGTACAAACCTATGAAAACTGCATAATTATGATCTCTAACATTTTTTTTTAAGTGGGTGCACTTTCACTTAACTATAACCCAAAAGAAGGTGCATGTTGTTCATGGTGCAGTGTTTCAGAGAAGAGGAAAAAAAAATACTATTCAGAATAATCAGTAAAATCTGAAGCTTTTTGGTTTCATCAGTGTTGAAATGTAGTCCCTCTCTCTTTTACCATGTAACAGGGTCCCTGCTCCGCCCCCATCTTCTTCCTGCAGAAACTACACAGAGTCCTCCAGGTATGTTCTCATTGAAGCTTTATTTCAAGTCCTCTTCACCAATATCACCACAGTCCCGTATGTTCCCACCTATTTACAGTATTTGCCAAGGTTTAGGCCCTCTCAGCAGGAACTGAGGGGAACAGAGGTCTCCCTACTCTGAGCCCTCTGTGTGACTGTGACTGCCTGCCTGCCTTTATTTTATTTATTTAATCAGCCCTGGGCTGATGAGGCCAATTGAGTTCTTAGGCCAAAGCCTGATTAGACCATTACGCTCAATAAGCTTCTCTTGGGGCACTAATTAGCCTCAAGTGATCAGAGTACAGGCTCACCTACTCGCTCCTTGTACTCTGTCACACACCATCTATATGCAGTCTAACCTTGACTATTAAAATGTGACAGGGCATCCATTTAGATTGTCACGGGGTCTCGTTACGAGAATCACTGGGACTGAGAGCAGGCAGAATTTAGAAATGCTATAGGCTTAAGTGCTTGAGTGTGGAGTTTTCCACATAGGAAAAGTTAATTCAGTGAAACCAAACCTTGGAGGTTTCAGTTAGAGCTGCTTCCCCCTTACTCCCATGAACACTTCATCACATTTGATTCCAAGGTTAGCAGTATAGATAGTATCTTCTTATTGGAATGCAAACCCAGTATTGTTAAAGTCCGACTTTGAAATTTGCAGTGTTGAAATGAGGCAAAATGAATTTTTCCGGCACTAGTTTGAGTGAGGTTCAGTATGCCAGACCTCACAAAACTGGGCCTGACCCATGGAAAGCAAAGCTATTGGTTGCCAGACACGAGGTTGCTCCAAAAATTTATTTTTGATCATGTTTATTTTTCCTCCCCATATTTGTGTTTCACATTATTCTTTGACAGAGGCTTGATTGCAACTTTTTCCATAACTGCTCAAGAAATTAACTAGGGGAGTAGGGAGACACGTTACTAGAGGGACAGAATGTACTGGTTGCTCAGTAATTTATTAAGGCAATAAAGCGCAGCAGGGCTTGTGAAGCTGATCCCTAGAGTGTGACTGGCAAGTTTCCCCAGTGCCATGCAAGAGATTTCATACATGTACTTTCAAAATTCAGTTACTGCTCTTTACCTAAGAAATCCCTTAGCATGAAACTTTTTTTTTTTTAAAGGATGGTAACTTTAGGAAGAGGGGAATACATTCACCTCCCTGTGCTAGCCTTGTTCACTGTGCTGGGGGGTGGGTGGGTATTCATTTGAAAGATGACAGCTCAAGGCATACATTGAACCAGGATATCTTCCCCGCTGGCTCCCAGCTGCCATAGACATGTCCTTTCTCCAGCTGGCACATTTTGAGTTGCACTGGCTGGTGACATGCGCCCCCTCTCTAGGGGTTATGCCATATTCCCTATATGACTCCTGGTGGATCTTAAGTCACATAGTGCAGACTATGGCACAGATGCCATCATAAATGGTGTAAATTTGGCACAAAGATAATAGATTAATATTTTTTTGTATTTTAAAAGCAACAAAAAATAAACTTTCAAAGTCAAAAGATTGTAAAAATTTAAGAGCTCTAAGATGTTGGGCAAGTCCCCCAGTGATGTTTGGAATGTAAATTAGGAAAGTACTCTGCTTAGATGAGTCAGAAATATTTTTTTATTGATTATTAATCAATGAATGTGTGGGGACTATAAAAGAGGTTGGGTTTCTGTGTGCTTCAAATATGGCATGAGCAACGGAGAGGCCTTCATTTTGTCATGTGGACTTGTAACTGGAAAATCTTTTCATATGGTAGGTATCATTTAAGTGTTCATGGCTTTCTTCTAGTAGGAGAAATGTAATAGACATCCACCTGTTGCTTGCACTTGCAGCTCTCTTTTCCAGATTCCACCATCTCCTGCATATGGGTGCTACTTCATATAGTTAATTTGTATCTGAAATAAATAACAAAGAATTGTTTAAATGCCAGCATCAATTTGAAAATCACACATTCTGAAAATGTTGTACTTACTGAGTTTATAACACCTAAGATAACTGGAACAGAAAGTAGTTAGGGTTGTTTTTTGTTGTTTTTGTTTTTTGCTTGTTTACTTTTTGCATTGAAGTGAATACAAAGCAGAAACGGTGAAAGTGTCATACACAAAGTGGTGACAATCAGTTTCTTCCTTGCTGAAAAGATGCTTCTAGGTCTTGGTCTGTTGCCCATTGAAGTCAATAATAAGGCTCCTAATGACTATAAATGTATATTGGATCAGGCCCATAAATTCCAACAGGAGAGTAGAAGCAGTCTAGATGCATTTTTATGAAAGGATTAAAAAAATAAGGCATAGTATTTAAAGAGTGCTTGTGGCACCTTAGAGACTAACAGATTTATTTGAGCATAAGCTTTCATGGGCTACAGCCCACTTCATCAGATGCATAGAATGGAACATATAGTAAGAAGATATATATACATACAGAGAACATGAAAAGGTGGAAGTTGCCATACCAACTCTAAGAGGCTAATTAATTAAGATGAGGTATTATCAGCAGGAAAAAGAAAACTTTTGTAGTGATAATCAAGATGGCCCATTTCAGACAGTTGACAAGAAGGTGTGAGGATACTTAACATAAGGAAATAGATTCATTTTGTGCAATGACCCAGCCACTCCCAGTCTCTAGTCAAGCCCAACTTAATGGTATCTAGTTTGAAATTTAATTCCAGTTCAGCAGTTTCTCACTGGAGTCTGTTTTGAAGCTTTTCTGTTGCAAAATTGCCACCTTTAAGTCTGTTACTGAGTGACCAGAGAGGTTGAAGTGTTCTCCTACTGGTTTTTGAATGTTACGATTCCTTATGTCAGATTTGTGACCATTTATTCTCTACACAAAAGAGAATATATTACAATCTAAAGCATGTACCAATATTGATCTATACGTGTGGTGTACTGTATGTGTTTAGGAAAATGTGCGAAGGAACCATATACTACAAGATCCAATAACCACTCCAGTAATGCATGTTAATCACATAAAACCCCAAAACACAGGGAGTTATCTGTCCTCTGACCTCATTTGATGAAATCTGACCATCTAAATTTATATATAATTTAAAACTTTGTATTCATTGGACCTGCATCACAGAAGATAGTATCTGGAAAGACAGAACAAAAATCAGTGAAGCAGAAAAGTAATGGTTCACTTATAAAGCTGGAAAGTAATTTGAACAATCTGGTCTAAAACAGCTTGCATGCTAGCATTTCTATCTCTGGATGTCAAAGCCGTAGAAAAACTGTAACAAGATTTGTTTGTGAATTAAAGAAAAAAGAAAATAAATCTTTATCGAGATTATGGGCTGGAGTGGAGCCAATGAAACTTTTTTGGTTAAAATCAAGTTAAAATAGGACTAGCTCCAGGAATCCCTGGATGAAGTTGTATGGTCTGTATACAGGACATTGGACTAGAAGGTCCCTTCTGCCCTTAAATCTTTGAATCTATGACAAGCTACAGATCTTTGTAAAGTTATTTTTTCAGAATAAAACATCATCTTTACGTTTCCTCATTTAAAGAATGAGAATAAACATGCTGAATCCAGAAAAAGTCCAGCATGGAGTTAGTCATGGCTGGAAATGGCTTATCTCAAGTTTTGTTTGTTTCTGATCCTACCTCTGAGAGAGGGAGAGAGAGACACACAGAGCTTTCTCTCTTTTATAGTATTTTATTGCACACTATGCATCTCAGAAGACACATTTTGTCCTTGTTATTTTTTCTCTAGAAATTGGAGAAGGCAAAGTCCTGTTTTTAAAACGGCAAATAAAATAAACAGAAAGGGGGGAGGGAAATGGAAATGCTCTACCTCACTTATTTACTACCTATTTGGCTATAATGGGGTGTACTGTGAAGGCCATTCCTGGCTAGTGTGCGAAGGCCATTCCTGGTTAGTGTGTGTGACCATTTCACAATAAGGAAATTTCAAAGTGACTAGAGAAATGATTCGTTCATAGGTACCTCCAACTGGCTATTGTGGAGAAAGTGCAGTTGGCTTTACTTCCTTCCTGGCTTCTTTTGAGCTGAAGGAAGGCAGCTGTATTTTGGATTCTGTCAGCTGTAGCAGGTGGTCCTTGTTATACTGGCCAGGGGCTAGAAACTGGAAACTTTTGGTGGTATAGTATTGTCAGTTAGGGGTATGACATTTTACAATATTTCTATACCAGCAAAGGATCCTAGCGAAGATGCAGTTATACTGGCAAAAAAGGCCTTTTGCCAAGATAGCTTAATTCACTCCGGGAACTTGTATGTTACACTGAAACAAGCGCAGACTTGCTGGTTTAAGCTGTGTCTACAGTAGGACGGTTTTCTGGTACAGCTGAAGTGGTAAGTGTTTTCCAGTGTAGTGTAGGCCTCAAGGAGTAGGAGGAGAAGGAGGGAACAAATGCACAAAGGAAGAAGATGCAGGTTCCACGTGAACAGCTTTCTGAAGAGAGCATGAAGATAATGCTCCTGTTGAAGGCAGATTGATTTTGTTGTGTTCTTCCTAACCAAATTAGGAAGTAGTATGGCTCAGGGACTAGGGTCTTTTTTTATATATATTTTTTAATCTGAGTTATTGAATAAACACAGGGCAATTTTACAAAAGAATGCTGTTTGTGTATGTTTCCCCTTGGTGCCAAACCCTGGATCATTTGCATTGTCCTTTTTATTTGCATTGCAGCCTGTTGTTTTAATCCTGATTAGAACTGCATTGACAAACAAAAGTTACCTTTATGTCACATTTGATATGTGGGTAATGGTTTCAGGTGTTGTAGTTCATACACAGTAAACCCAAGGGGCTAAATTAATTCCTTCTGTAACTCCACTGAAGTTGCACCAGGATGGCTTTGGCCTACGGTCTATTTTTTCTGTCAGGTTTGATGGTGAACTGCATATAGGAGGTTGAGGAAATAATTAAGGTTTTGATTATGAGAAATATCTTTAAATCGATTCCCAAATGAATTGTCATAGGGTTGTTTCATTATTTCAATATGTTGTGTGCCCTCTGATTTTTACCTTTTTTTATTACTGATTTGTTTTATTCTCATTGCGAGAAAGGCAATCATTGGCAATAGGAAAAAGGAGTTGGGATTTAGCACACAGACTTTAAACAGACAGAGAGAAGGAATAGAACATTTCTATCTCAGTGCCAATAGCTGATGAACTTTCAATCCTGTCTCCATGTCTATGATTCAGCTAATAAATTTATGAAACCAATCATCAAAGAAAGCTTGGCTTCCTTACACATTCCTGTTTTCTCGTATAAACAAACCTTAAAAATAAAAGCAAACCTCCACATATGTCACTCCTAACTGCTCTCACTCCTTTTTTAGTGAAAATCTTTGTTCCGTTAAACATTTAAACTTTTTTTAAATCTCCCAGCTATAAACAGTCAATGAATTAGTATCACTTCACTGTCTAATCCTTTTTTTGAAGTCCAGATGTGGCCTGAAGAGGAGATCCAAATTTAAGGCTATTTTCCCCCCTCCAGAATAGGTCCAGAGTTAAAGCCACAAAGAGCTGCACTCAGGTAAGACATTATTTATATGCTAATATGTGCATAGAATTGAATGACTTATCCT
The DNA here is from genome assembly GCF_965140235.1 of Caretta caretta. Lineage (NCBI taxonomy): Eukaryota > Metazoa > Chordata > Testudines > Cheloniidae > Caretta > Caretta caretta. The sequence continues at coordinate 61,550,430 of NC_134213.1, read as the reverse complement.
GGGGGTCTCAACTTTTTTCATTCCCATCAGCCACTTCCTGTAAAATATCAAATTGTTAAAATGGCTGCTAGTGTATCTACCCTTAGATAGCAATGCCAGAATGAGTACGTACACACATGAATATATTCATGTATTATACCCATAACATACCTTTCTTCTGAGTTATAAGTCTTGAACCACTTACATCTGCACCAAACTGCATATAAAATGCTGTGCCAATAGAAACCATTAAGTGATTATAACATTTACCTGTACATCTACTACATGTCCCTGGTTTTGATCACTCATGTAACTCATGAGTAAGTTTGCTGTTCACCTTCCAGTAGAAGACTTTTTAAAATACAAAGAAATAATTGAAAATGGTGTGATGAAAAGCCATTCCTAGGTTTCTCTCATTTATGGAGATTTTCTTGGTTATGGTGCCTTGTGAGATCACCAGAGTGGCTTGATCCATTCTGCAATGATTTTTTTTTTTTTTTTTGCCCAGGTCCACCATATATAGAATGAAGACTATATAGGGCAGCTTCTTGACATCCGAGGACTGATGACAGAGGTCCTGATTCAGCGAGAACTTAAGCACATGCCTAACTTCAAGCATGTGAGTAGTCCCATTGAGCTTATTGAGAATACTCACATGTGTCATTAGTCCTGTGCATAAATACTTTGTTGAACCAGGGCCTATATTATTCTGAGTAACATATAAGGATTAGTAGCTGTCTGGCTCCTGGGCTGATCACAAATGCTGCCTAATAACTGTTAAGTGACTGCTAATACTTTTGCTTGTATTGTAGAATTTGTGTCAAATCTTTTGCTTGGTCTGTTTGATTCTTTCCTAGTTTGAGCATTGCTGCTGTTTCATCCTCTCAGTGATGGGGCTCGCATAGAATCATAGAATATCAGGGTTGGAAGGGACCTCAGGAGGTCATCTAGTCCAACCCCCTGCTCAAAGCAGGACCGATCCCCAATTAAATCATCCCAGCCAGGGCTTTGTCAAGCCTGACCTTAAAAACTTCTACGGAAGGAGATTCCACCACCTCCCTAGGTTACGCATTCCAGTGCTTCACCACCCTCCTAGTGAAATTTTTTTCCCTAATATCCAACCTAAATCTCCCCCACTGCAACTTGAGACCATTACTCCTTGTTCTGTTATCTGCTACCACTGAGAACAGTCTAGAGCCATCTTCTTTGGAATCCCCTTTCAGGTAGTTGAAAGCAGCTATCAAATCCCCCCTCATTCTTCTCTTCCGTAGACTAAACATCTCCAGTTCCCTCAGCCTCTCCTCATAAGTCATGTGTTCCAGTCCCCTAATCATTTTTGTTGCCCTCCGCTGGACTCCTTCCAATTTTTCCACATCCTTCTTGTAGTGTGGGGCCCAAAACTGGACACAGTACTCCAGATGAGGCCTCACCAATGCCGAATAGAGGGGAACGATCACGTCCCTCGATCTGCTGGCAATGCCCCTACTTATACATCCCAAAATGCCATTGGCCTTCTTGGCAACAAGGGCACACTGTTGATTCATATCCAGCTTCTCGTCCACTGTAACCCCTAGGTCCTTTTCTGCAGAACTGCTGCTTAGCTATTCGGTCCCTAGTCTGTAGCGGTGCATTGGATTCTTCCGTCCTAAGTGCAGGACTCTGCACTTGTCCTTGTTGAACCTCATCAGATTTCTTTTGTCCCAGTCCTCCAATTTGTCTAGGTCCCTCTGTATCCTATCCCTACCCTCCAGCTTATCTACCTCTCCTCCCAGTTTAGTGTCATCTGCAAACTTGCTGAGGGTGCAATCCACACCACCCTCCAGATCATTTATGAAGATACTAATGTTCAAGCTATGATTAAATATGCCTAACAGTTGATTTACCAGAATACCTGTTTTTCTAGCAGTCAGCTGAGCACCTCTGACCTAGGGGATTTTCCTCCTCAGATTATTACACAGGGTATGTTCACATTTTAACTTATTCCAAGACTATCTTGGCATCTAGTGTGTCACTAATTCGCCAAGTGTGAGAAGGCTGAGTTTGTTCAGTGTGTGCCAACACAGGTGAACAGTTGTTGGTTTTTCTTGTTCTGTTCTTTTCAGGTTACTGCAGGCCCATCTGAAGGACAAGGTATAGTGTGTCTGCTTGGTAGTATTCTTGGAATACTATGAAATATAGTTCTGCTCTGAAAAGTTACTGTGTAAACTGGCATCTTTTACTCAGATATTTGCTCCCTGTATTACTGTGTCATGTCAGAAAGACAAGATGGGGGAGGTATATATATAATTTTTTTTTATTGGACCAACTTCTGTTGGTGAGAGAGACAAGTTTTTGAGCTGCACAAGCTAACTTTCCGCCCATTATTTGTGAACAGAATGAGAGCAAAATTTTGTTGGTGTAAATGTTTGTAGAATGGAAACTTTATAAAGTGTTTCATTACAAAATTAAATGTGACTTTGGTTGGCAGTAGTTTATCTAACTTCTACAATCAGGACCACAAAATATGCCATTTATGGCGGAAGCTCCCTTTTTTAGTAGTTAGTTCCAAGCTCTCACCTCTTGCCTTTGGGTGGAAAAACAAGCTACAGTCTTTGGACGATAGGGATTCACCCCACCCTCACTCCAACATCTTTATCAGCAAATGAACAGTCCGTGTTCCACCATTAGTTCCTTAGTCATGGTGGATCAGGGTAGCCTCCTTCCTTTTGGGGTCTGGATGATTCTCACATGCAGCGGGTTGCAGTTTCCCAGGGGCCACACAGATGGGGTGCTCCCAGTCCTGAGCTCTGGGTCTCATGTGGCTGTGTCTCTGCAGCAGCAGTTTGTGCCCTCCTACAGTCTGCACAGTCTCATTCTGGAATGGCACGTCCATCCTCCAATCGGTGGATAGCTGCAGCATGAAGCAGGGGTTGGATTTCTTGTCACTTTACCAGCCACCTAAGGTTCTGGAAGCAGAGGGCTCTTTCACATTGTTATGGTGACTAGATGTCCCGATTTTATAGGGACAGTCCCAATTTTTGGGTCTTTTTCTTATATAGGTGTTACCTGGGGTTCTTTCAACCCAAAGCTCTTAGTAACTTTTACTCTGTGCGAGGTGGTGTCAGGAAATAAATTGGGGAGACACGGCCGTCCGACCGATAGACGGCTGGCACAAACAGGACAACACAAGAGTGCTTTCACTTAAAGCTAAACTTTACTTAGTCTCAAGCACTTACACATGTGTTACTACAGGTTAGTAAAACACCCCCAACCCTCGATAATTACCGAAGCTGAGTGTGGCTCTCGAGTAGCACAGCGGCAGCCTGTCTGCTGGTGGGAAACACAAGATGCATCCAGAGGGAGAGTCCAGTCCCGAAGAGTCCCACTACCTCAAACTTTTCCCCCTTATTTATATATTAGTCACAGAATGACATGTCCCTTAAAGAAAACTTGTTAAGCAAGCAGTTCCAATGGGCAAGCAAGAGGCTCCTTCTGATTATTGATTAGCCAGGTGTGGGTTTTTCCAGAGTTTGCAGCCTTGAGGGCCCAATAGACATTCCTGGGGCATATCCTGCTCCTCTAAAATGCATGTATCAGCAATTTCAACACAATTCTTATCAGGAAGGATGCTGGGTCAAGCTGCCCTTTCTGTGGCACTCAAAACCTCCTCCCCTCCTGCCTTGGTCAAGCTGAGTTTGCTACATGGCCACTTTATGGCTTGCTGACTTGGCTGCTTTTAGCAACAAGCCATAGTGGTTTCAGGCACTTTATTGGTTTGCTGACATCGCCCCATACATAGGTTCCTATTATCCCCCAACCCCCGTCCTGATTTTTCACACTTGCTGTCTGATCACCCTACACTTTGTTGATCTGTGGAGTGGGAGCTCCCCACCATGTGACTTATGTGACAATCATACAGCTCTAATATCAGAGCATAACAGTGAATAGATGATCTGTGAGCCACCGGCATGCTGAAATTTGGTAATATTGAATGTCTGAAAAGGAACGAATTTTAAAACTTGCAGTCTGCAGACAGGGCACAAGTGTGTGAGAGCTAAATTCACTAAACAAATTATCCATTGTGAATTGTTTACTCACCCTCAGCAGCTAAAGTAGATTATGATTGTTCCCCTTTTCAAGGATAGAATAAAGGGCAGAAACTCAGGAATATAGGGTTCTAGCCACTGCATGGATAGTAGCTCACTGTGTGACCAGGGGCAAGTCCTTCAGGCCAAAATTTTCAAACCTATGTGCATGAAATTAGGCAGCTAAATATACATGAAAGTATCTAAATAAGTGGTTTGATTTCCCCTCTCCCTCCCCTCCCTCCCCCGCGAGGTGCTGGGCACCCATAGTGCCCACTGAAGTGCTCATCATTAGCAATGATATTTATAAATATGGGGAAGGACTCTAGCAGCATCAAGAGCTCAAGGGCCAGAATTTTGGTGGAGGTGGTAGATCTAGAATGGCCAGCTGAGGGACTTTTTTATTTTCCAATTTGCAATGAAAACTAAGCAACTGGCTTTCAGATTGGCCAGTAGGACCAGGTGCAACATAACCAAATCACATCATACCTAAAATGACAGTGTCCATGTGAGGGTAATTTTAAAAATCTGTATGCACGGGGTTTGTCTAATTTTGAAAATTGGATTCAAGATGTGTGTATTGAAATCATGGCCTTTTGGGTTCAACTCTAGAAGCACATAACTTCCTTCACATATGGGATGCTAAATTGGCTGTCATGAATTAGCTTGCTTGGGAGTTCAATTCATTCTTACACACTACTTGTACATTGTAACACACTTGATTTAAAATCTACGAACATTCCGTGGAGAGTCAGAATGCTAATTAAAGATATTTATAGAGTACTTTCAAGTCAGTATCTAAGCGTAACAAATACTAGTAGGATTATTTTAAAATTATTTTGCTTACAACTGCCTCAGTTGAAAGAAAAAATAAGAGTTTGACTTTTGACTTTTTAAAAAGGTATAAAACTAACTATTCACTTATATACATAGTAATATATAATAATTCGTGACCCATCTCCAGGATTTCTGAGTCTCTAAAGGAATGCTAAATAAAGCTGCATTGTTCACAGTAGCTGGAAGGCAAAAATAAGTTCCGCCTCTGGCAGCACCAGCTTTTTAAAGATTTACTAAAAGGGAACACTAGTGACTCATCACAGTGCTTCCTCATGAATATTTATCAAATGGCTAGAAGATCACGAGCAACTTGATTGGCACTGCATGTTCTGCCAGCTGCACGTACGCATTGCAACTGCAGAGGTTGTAATTTATTAGCCATATCACCTTTCTTCGTATCAAATACAGGCATGCTAAGAGAGAAAACTGAATGTGAATTTTACTGCATATAGCTGTTCAAGCTGAGCTACACCCAACTAAGAAATTATACGAAATGTGACGAGATCAAGGAGAAATGCATTGTTTAAAAAGCCTTCAAATTTGGTCTGATGTGGGAAAAGTAGCTTTAAAGTAGCTTTATTCCCCTTCTCTCATCCCCTAGAACTATATATGGATATAGATCAGTATTTAGGTTTAACACAGCAGCTCTTTCAAGATGGAGCTGTATAAATGTGTGGCAGAAAATGTGATGCATATGATTTTTGAGGTCTTCCAGGGTCCCTTGGTTTCTTTTTGTTTGTTTGTTTTTTAAGCTTCTGGTGTACGTGCTGGGCTACGCATGAAAGCCTGTCAAAGTGACTCTGCATCAGTTAAAGTAGAAGTCACTCACCTCACAGAATGTGAACATGTTTCCACCTCTTTCCCGGTCTCTTCTAGTCTGGGGTAGCAAGAAATCATGTCTGGTCCCAAACTCAGGTCACATACTAGGCAGGCCACCTCCCACTCATGAGTGTCTTATTGCAAGCAGAAAAGTCCCACAGCCCTCACTCAATGTCTATCAAAACTTTGGTGGAGATCATATTGTCTGAGCCTTCATCAGGAACCTCTGAGGTGAGCACAATGGTCTTAGCTGTAGGAATAGTGCAAGGCTGAGTCCTGCTATCATCCTCCAAGGCTTCCAGAATCTTTCTTTGAAACACTGCCTGGAGATTATAGGTACTTTGAGGAGGAAAATATATTGACTCTGGTCCAATTTGAGAGTTATATCTCTAGATCTTACAATACTACATAGAGTGCAGCAGAAGGGAAATGTTGTCATGTCCTAAGACCAAATGGACCCATAAGGGTCTGACCCGGTTGAGCTCATCACCAGCTGGCCAAGTATTGTTAAATTGACCCTCTGACAGGGCAAGGTCCCATCCCTGTCTTTTCTCTGTCTACACAAACTATTTGGAAACCTTCAGTTGTTAAACATCACTGTGTAGTTTATTTACATTGGTCTTCCCACCACTACACTGATCCATACACCAAACCATTTACAGCATTAGTTTCTCCTCACCCTCTACAAGGAACGGGAAGAGATCTTTCCACCTAGAGATTCTTCTTGGTTCTGGCTTTCCTAGTCTGTTTGCCTCTTCCCCTTCAGCATGTCCTTCCTGTGCTTTTCTCAACCCTCTGTTAATGGGATTAATAGCTTGTTAGTTAATCAGGCACAGTCAGAGAGCTTGCTCAGTTGTTTGTTCCCAGCACTCTGTCACAAATGCATACTAGCTCTGTGCTCTAACTCATTGAGTCCTTCCTCTTGTATTCGCTAGCTCTACATGAGAAGATTTGGAGACTCTAAGAACCGTGCCTGTTCTCAGGAGTGATATTTCTAAGGTCCTCCTTATCTCCAGCTCATTGAAGCACTATCTTTTCAGCCCCCCAAATCTGGCAGTGTCAGTTTTGCAGCCACCTATAGTTGTGTGTCTGAGTAAGGACCTCCAAGTTAGAGTGCAAGAGCCCACAGTCTTGTAAAGAACTGTATTCCAACAAGATAAATGTTATCCTGGAAATATACCAATTTCTCCACCTCTACAACCACAATCTATGTGGAAGTAGTCCCTCTCTTACCACATTGATCCTATTGAGGTGAAGTGGGAATCGTTAATCTGGTTCCTAGTAGTAGTTATACCTATCAGTTTTGGATTAATGATTTTAAGACTTGTTTGTCTATTTTGATGTTTCTTGTTAGAGGTCACTTAGTGCAGTGATTCTCAAACTAGGGCCGCCGCTTGTTCAGGGAAAGCCCCTGGCGGGCCAGGCTGGTTTGTTTATGTGCCGCATCTGCAGGTTTGGCCAATCGCTGCTCCAACTGGCCGCGGTTCACCGCTCCAGGCCAATGGGGGCTGGAGGAAGGGCAGCCAGCACATCCCTCGGCCCGTGCCACTTCCCGCAGCCCCCATTGGCCTGGAGCAGCAAACTGTGGCCAGTGAGAGCCACGATCTGCCGAACCTTCGGACGCGGTAAACAAACCGGCCCGGCCCTCCAGGGGCTTTTGCTGAACAAAAAAAGCGGTGGCCCTAGTTTGAGAACCACTGACTTAGCGGATAGTGGAGAACATGACCTGGTCAAATCTACTGACACATGCATTAGGTTTTGGGGAGATGCCCACATAACTGTCTTCAATTGAGAGGATCATTGGAGTGCTGTTTAGCGCCCTACCAAATTCATGGTCCATTTTTGCAAATGTCATGATCATAGCATTTTTAAAACCTTGAATTTCATGGTTTCAGATATTTAAATCTTAAATTTCAGTGTGGAACAAAGCATGAATATGTATTTAAAAATGGCAAAATATAAACACGTAAAACCTGTAAGTTAGTGTTTCTGAAACTGGGGGTCCTGACCCAAAAGGGGGCTGCAGGGTGTGTGTGCCACAAGGCAATTGTAGGGGGGTCACGATATTGCCATCCTTACTTCTGTGCTGCCTTCAGAGCTAGGTGGTTGGAGAGTGGCGGCTGCTGGCCAGGAACCCAACTCTGAAGGCAGCATCACTGCCACCAGCAGTGCAGAAGTAAAGGTGACGGTGGCAATACCATACCATACGACCCTTACTTCAGAGCTGGGCACCTGGCTAGCTGCCACTGCTCTCCCACCGCCCAGCTCTGAAGGTAGCGCAGAACTAAGGGTAGCAATATTGTGACCCCCCTACAATAGATTTGAAACCCCTTTTGGGTCAGGACCCCCAATTTGAGAAATGCTGGTCTCCCCCATGAAATCTGTATAGTGTCGGGTAAAAGCATCCAAAAGACACGACTTCATGGGGAAGACCAGATTTCACGGTCCATGACACATTTTTCATGGCCATAAATTTGGTAAGGCCCTCGCCATGGTATATCAGCCCTTTTTTTCTGCAGTACTTGGAGGGAAGAATTAAAGGCACATCAGTTGCTAGGCCTCCATATGTTCTAGCACCTGGTGGGTCCAAATAAGCATTCCTACAAATGGCTCAAATTAAGAGATGTTTTATTAGGGTTGGAGAAAAAAAATCACAAGTACTGTAGGCTTACCAATTTAAATGGTTGCAATTTTTAAAAATAATTGTTTCTAGTTTGGGCACCAGGGAGTATCCGAAGATGGGCAGGGTTTCCCCCTTTTAGCCCATTCCTCCAGTAGAGGTCATTGGGTGTCCCTGCAGATCCTGCGTGCCTGCCAGGATTCAGTTCTGTGAATTGTTCTGCCAGGTTGCTACATGGCTCTTACCAGCATGCTGCTCCACCTTCTCTCAGAACTTGTCTATACTACCTATTCCGACAGGAGGGGTTCTCCTGTTGGTGTAGGTAATCCACCTTCCTGAGAGGTGGTAGCTAGGTCAATGGAACAGTTCTTCAGCTGTCTGTACAGGGACTTAGGTCATCTTAACTATGCCACTCAGGGAGTGGATTTTTCACACCCCTGACCAATGTCGTTAAACTAACCTAATTTTCTAGTGTAGACCGTGCCTTAGCTAGATGTCCAGCTAAAGTCAGGTCTAGTGTAGCTGTTCTAGCATCTCACATGGCAGCCTTCACAACCCAAACACTACCTGATTTCTGAGTCCCAAAGACATTCTGTCTTGCTCCCTCACTCTTGGCCAATCATCCTCCCAACTGCCCCTTGTGTTGACTGATGGCCTCTGGAGGTAATCAGCACATTTGTCACACATACAACCTTGCAATCCAATAGGTTATCCCAGTGAATGACACCTGAGTTGAGGAGGTTGAGACAGGTAACCAGCAGGGTTGGTTTCACTGTGCTTGTGGTCCAAATGGAATGTGTATGATTGGCCTTAAATTATCCAAAGTTTGATGTGTGTCTTAGATTTAAGGTTATTAAATGTGTTCAAGTGTCTTATGGTCTTCCCTGAATCTCCTCTATTGACCGGCCAGCCCCAAATCCATCTGTGTTCCTCCTCATTACCCAGACCAAAACCCCCCATCCCTGCAACATCCCACATCGTCCATCTCCTGCCCTACAAACTACAGAAGCAACTCAACTCCAGAAGAATACTAGTCTGGACAAAGTACTATGCACTGTAAAGCATTTCTCACTTTATTTTTGGCTGGAGTAGCCTTTCTCAAACCAAATGGCAAGATTTCCCCAATGTCATTTCTAATAAAACAACTATCCCTCAAATCCTTCTAATAAAACAACTATCCTCAAATCCTGCTTTTAACAATCCATCAGAAAAAATCCTTCCAAGCTCTCTCCATGCTGTGGGAATAGTAATGTCTGATCCTCAGTAGCAACTGTTAGGGCCTGAAACTTCCAGCTAGAGTTGAACTGGGGTTGGTCTAATTGGTGGCATGGGGGGAGGCATCTCCAAAGCCAAGTGCAGATGGGGGATGAAGCATTGGTCCTCCATCTTGTTCCCTCTGGAGGATTTGCACCTCCAGGAACATTAGCACGGATGAGCCTTGTTGCTCGCCTGAGTGTGTCTTTCCACCAAACAGTCATTTTTCTGTAATCTTATTTGTCAGCACTGAAGAGGTTAATCGGGTCTGTTACTGTTACTTGAGACACCAGGAGATGGTGCTGAGTGATAGAATGATTTAGGTTCAAAGAAGCAGGCCTGGAATGCTGGGATCAGAAGGTTCCTGGGTGGTTGGAAATGGTAGGTTCCTGCTGGCTGCTGTGGTGTCAGGGAGTGGCAGAAAAACTGTTGCTGTTTGCTTATCAAGCAGTAAGAAATAGTGTGCTGACTCAGTGTCTCACAATCAGTGGTGGGAAGTTTAATTTATTTCTTGTCCTTTCTTTGGGATAGTTTTGATAACAGTGAGGGAGACGGACTGGGGGGAGGCTAAGATTATTGCTAAACTGTTAATTATCTCCAAGGAGAGAAAATGTCTTTCATAGTTGCGAATGTGTGAATTAACTGCTGGTGACGGCAGACCTGAGGGAGAAGTTCCCAGAGCACATGTAGCCTCCAGATGTCCATCCCTACAGAAGTCCAGTCCCCAGCCTTCCTTTTGCTTGTCTCCTCGAAATGTATAATCCATTGAACTTCAGACCCACCCAGACTGAGCCTGATGTTCAAGGTCTGATGCATTAGTACCTTAGCCTTTGCTCACTGAGCTAGGAATTATTAGTCATTATCTAAGATCCTTATATAACCCACATCACCACAGTATCTCAGCACCTCACATTGATTAGTATATTTCTCTTCACAGTTCCTTTGGGATGAGGTATAAAGAGACTAAGTGACTTGCCCTAGGTAACACAGGATGTCTATGGCAAAGCAGAAATTGAACCCAAGTTGCCAGAGTCCCAGTCCACAACCTTAATCATAAGACCATCTTTCCTCTCTCCAAGGTGAATGGCAAATTGACCATCAATGCTACCATGGTTGGGTCCTTACTTGATTTGTTTATAAAATATCCAGTGAAGTTATGTGAGATGCTGTACAATTAAGGCAGTAATTAAAATAAAACTGGACCTAATGGCCCAAGAACCAAACAAAAAGAAAATTCCATATAACCTACAAACAAAAACAGATTGTTGATATTTACTATAGATGGCGTTATTTTATTAGGAAGATATTAAGGTAAAAATAAGTGTGGGCAATATTTTTATAGTATTTATAGTCTGGTGAACTGCAGGCTTGTTAAGCACCTTAACAAGCTTGTCTCATTTTCATGAGCTACTATTCTAACTTCTCTGCTTCCTAAATGTGGTATTTTCAGTGGTTTCTTAAAAATTTAATATTTGCCTAAACCTATCCCATGAGCGCTGATTCCTGACAGAGAATTATGTGGATGGGCCCCTGAACCCACATGGAGCTTTGTTGACTTTAGGGGTCCACCTGTGCAATTCCCATGGCAGGATTGGGGCCATGGTTACAACAAGTATTTCCTAATTTTAATTTGGCTGGCAGTGGAGGGAGCATTGTGTCTCAGTGTATGGTAAGTGTTGTCAAATGCTGACTTTTTACCAGTGACCAGAGTCTGGGAGGTTTGTTTACAACACCACCATTATCCCATCAGCAGAGGCAGCAGGTTTGTATAATTTTTGGTGGTGCCCAGAATGGGTCCAAGTCTTCCCCCACCACCTGCCTAAGCTCTGGGAGGGAATTTGGGTGCGGGAGGGGGTTTGGGGTGCAGGCTCTGGGAGGAAGTTTGGGTGCTGGGTGTGGGCTCTGGGCTGGGACAGGGGGCTGGGGTGCAGGAGGGGATGCGGGCTCTGGGAGGGAGTTTGGGTGCAGGAGGGGGTTTGGGGTGCAGCTCTCGGACAGAGTTTGGGTGCAGGAGGGGTGCAGGCTCTGGGAGGGAGTTTGGGTGCTGGGTGATAGCTCTGGGGTGGGACGGGGGTTGGGGTGCAGGAGGAGGTTTGGGGTGCTGGGTGTGGGCTCTGGGCTGGGACAGAGGGTTGGGGTGTGGGAGGGGGTGCAGGGTGTGGGGCTGGGCCAGGGATGAGGAATTTGGGTGCAGCAGGCAGGCTGCCCTGGAGCTGGGGCAGGGGGCCAGAGTGGAATCCCCCCATCTCCAGCCCTCCCCCCGCTGGCAGCAGCGAGCTCCAGGGGAGGGGAGAGGGGACCCCCCGGCATGACACTCACCCAAGCCCCCCCGGCTGCTGCTCAGGAAGTCCAGCCAGGATAAGCCCTCACCTTAGAGCCTTGGAGTTGCTTGCCGGGGAGGGGACTGCCATGCGCCTCCTCCCCTCCTCCCTCTGCAGGCACAGCAACTGCCTCAGCCTGCCCCAGCACCGCTTCCTTGTAGCTGGCAGCTGCTGGTGAGGGAGTGCAGTGCAAGCTGCAGGGGGCGGCCTTCCACTGTCCAGGGCAGGCAGGGATGCCTGGGGGTGGCAGGTGGGGCCAGAGACCCAGCCCCAAATATTGGTGGAACCAGGCCTCTGGGGCCTGAATTTTCTGGAGCCTGGGCACCACGGGCCCATACAACTCACCACCCCTGCCCATCAGACCTTTTGCCAACTAAGTTTTGGAATGGAAGAAAATAGGATAAAAGAAATGAGAAATGTACCTATTAATTTATCCTCTTGTAGCTGCAGGGTATATTGTCATCTGAAAGAGAAACCATGTGAGTTTTGGGTTTTATTTTTCTTAAACCTAAATTTAACAACAGCTGCAATCATGTAATATCAGCTAAAAACATGTAAAATTGGAGGTGGGGAGACTTCCAGGATTTATTTAAAAATTGGAAATTCTTTAGGAAAAGTTGGTTAAAAATACTCCAGTGAGCTAACCTAGACCATCTGATCTATTTCCTGTTAACATTACATCATGTAGTTTCATTGTGTTTACATACCTTTTAATGGAACAATATTTATGCATGTGGAGAAGGGGGGAAGTTGATAGTGGTAAGTGTACAAGAGGCTTTACTGTAATAGAAGTGAGCAGCAGTGAATGCTTATGAAGAACTTTATTTGAAACTAGGTAGTTTCAGATGGGAACCAGCATTGAAAAGGTGAGCCACTCCCCTGCCAAGTGGTTCATGGTGAACTGTCATCAAAAAACATTGTGGACAAAATGGCAGCAAAGCGCACAAGAACACTTTTTAAAAAATATCTGGGGTGAAATCCAATTTTGTCATTGATTTCAGTGGAGCCAGAATTTCACCCTTGGGCTTTTCGACTTTGGCCCTAATTTTGAAATTTTGGATTTGTATGTGTACAGCTCTGTCTTTATGTGTGAGGTGGGAAAGGGGTAGAATTACCCCTAAAATTGGATCCTCTTCTGGTACAGGATCCTAAAGTGATTCTCTGTACTACCCACTGGATATGCAATGAACCCCACAAATCTTCAAATCTACCAATGTTAGATATAGGGGCAGAATACCATTTAATGATGCTTCCAGAGCATTTTATCAAACCAATAAAGTGTTTTTCTTGCATGTCTATCTTGAAAAAATACAAACTGTAGTAGAATAGAACAGGTGCAAATATATTATAAATAGAGTGCTCCAGTCCAGCTAATTATGACTAACCACCTTTATTAACAGATTTTAGGTATGCAATTAATTTCCCATTATTTATACATTCATTCTAGAGTAATACATGACCAGTTTACAGGATGTTGGAGGCGTTGTTAAGAAATGCTAAATAAAGCTGCATTGCTCATAACAGCTGGAAGGCAGAAATAATTTGTACCTCTAGCAGCCCCAGCTTTTTAAAGATTTACTAAGAAGAACACCACTGCCAGCAGGACAGTGGGGTGGGAGGAGGTATTGTTTCATATTCTCTGTGTGTATATAAAGTCTGCTGCAGTTTCCACGGTATGCATCTGATGAAGTGAGCTGTAGCTCACGAAAGCTCATGCTCAAATAAATTGGTTAGTCTCTAAGGTGCCACAAGTACTCCTTTTCTTGATGCAGCTCAGTGATTCTCACTGAATATTTATCAGGCAGACAAGAGTGCAAGTAACCTGACTGGTTGATCAGTATTCTGCCAATCAAATACACAAATGGAGAAAACTAAATAAGTTTAAAGAGAATAACCACATAAGTCTGAGCTACAAGAAAATCATCTGAAATTTGAGCATGTCAAGCAACTGTGTTGTTTTAAGTTTTCAAAGGTGGGTCTGAGACAGGGAAATAATACGGCTTTAGAAAACAACAGGAGATGAGAAAAATATGACCACCATTGCCCCCTGACTGAGAACCAGGATGTTGTTAGTCATAAAAACAATTACGTCACAAGTAGTGTCTGATAGTGAACTTTGAGAATTCATCCAACTGAGGAGGAGCTCTCTCTAGTATACATAGTAGGGTTGCCCAGCATCCAGGATTGTCCTGGAGTCTCCAGGAATTAAAGATTGATCTTTAATTAAAGATCACATCATGTGATGAAACCTCCAGGAATACAGCCAACCAAAATTGATAACCCTAACCCTATAGGTTCTCTGCACACAAGGTTTGTGGAACTGCTGATGGGGGTCTCTGCAAAGCTGTGTGCTGTGAAGGAGGGCTCTGCATTGGTTTTGAATAGGCCAGAATGGAAGGAGTTAATGGGGGTGAGCTAGGGAAGGAAATCCTGGATCTACGCTTACATGGATCCAGTGGTCCCAACATGGGGTATGTCTGGAGTAGGAAAAAGGTGTTAGCTAAAATGTTTGTTTTTAAAGAATACCTTTTATCTTAATTTAGACAAGCCCTTAGGGAGAATGAAGGGGCAGCCTTTGGTGTTCAGCTCCATATGCTGTGCCCTGCATTCTGCATGTAAGCTACGACTGGCATTTCATTCCCTGTTCCCTGTGGATTTCTCACCTTCTTGTGGTTTTGCACTACTGTCAATCACACCGTATCGGAAATCTACACCATACTTGGTTCTGGCTATGTGCATGGAGGTTGAATTTCATCCAAACTACATAAAATATCTAAAATCCATTGGATCGTTTTGGATTTATTGCCTACCCAAATGGTTATAATGGAAGTGATGGAAAGCAAAGGAGATTATGGAATAAAGAAAACCAAGACAGTAAAGTTAACAGTTTAAACTAAGGAATTTTTGTCTTTCTGTTTCACAGACTGTAGTGATTGTACCTGTCATTATGGATACTGCAACTTCAAGCGCTAAAAGTGCTTTGGTATCTTCTATTACCCAGATGTGATCGGTTTATCTTAACACTTTGGTATGTCACACGCAATCACTGCTGATTTTAATTTTTGACCTAAACCCTTGTATTTCACCCATGATTCTGAACAGGAAATGCTATTCAGTGTTTCTTAATATAACCTGTAGTGTACAAGTATATTATTCCAGGAAGAAAGTATTACAAAAGCTGCATACCTTATGTCTTTCATCTAAACATTACCAAAAAGCGTAGGGGAATACGGTTCCCTCACTGAATGTGTAGCTTCCATTGATGAGAATTCTGCCTCCTCCAAAGAAAGCCATTCGTACCCACAACCCCATTAAACTGATCTTAATCAGATTTTGTGCCCAACTTGGATTAAGAGTAAGTGGATGAAACTCATGGAAGTCAGTTCCCCAAGGACAGGATTGCTGTAAACGGTGGTTTAAATTACACATCAGTGTAACTGTTAAAATAGAGTAACTTTGTTCTCCTGCCACACACACTGATGCAACTTCCCTGAGAGGCTAGAAGGGAGATGTAACATGAAAACCATCTAGCAGGATGATATGGGATGAAGCCTAGGACATCGGTCTCTCCCTCCAGCTTCCACACCACTCTCTCCCATATTCTTAATACCTTTTGTTACTATTCTACCGTCTATATCTCCCTTCCACCACCTCAGGAAATTTCTCTTTTGACATACCCACTGAATGCTTCGGGGCTACTTTCTAGCCAATTTACAATAGATGTTTAACTTACATCAATGCCAAACACTTCCTAATTTGGTGCTCTGAATATAAAATGCCATGTGTACCTCTGGTTCTAATATGGACCAAATTTCGTCCTGATTGACACTCTACATAACTCCATCCAAGTCAATGGGACTGCAAATGGTGCAAGCCAGGGCCCTGTATTTTGTCACTTCTTCATTAATAATGTTAATACATTTTGGTGTAAATTCTGCTCAGGATGACATGGTTGCAACCCCTATTGCCTTATACAGGATCTATGCTAGTGTAACCGAGTTCCATTGTTTTTCGCCTCCATGTGCTTTTTAAAGTATCAGTGACGATTCTTAAGATATCCCACTCATTAGCGTACAGGAATCAGCTGCAGAGCTTATAAAAGAACAAGGCATTTTCTGATGCACACAATATCAGAAATAGCTCTCATAGCTGAATATAAATGACTAGCTGAATATAACTAGCTGAATATAAATCACTAGCAGACTTGGTGTTGCCACTTCTTGATAGTGTCCTTCAATAACAGGCACTGAAGAAACTGGTTGCTTGGTTAGTGAATCTCTGTGCTGACGGCTGCTGTGAGGGCTTTGTCTCCTACATGCTCTGTCATGCCTGTCCTTCCAAGTGGTGCCATTGTTGGCACATCTTCTGGTAAAGCTGTTTGGCCGAAGGGTGCAGGATGGAGTGTCAAACAAAGGAAAAATAACTGCAGTGCAAGCCTCTCCACTTCTTCATCAAGCACTAAAGGAGTATGGAGTTTCTACACTGATGCTTCCCATGGGATCAAAATCGGTCCCTTTACAGTACTGATCATAAGTATTCTTTTTATTGCTTTTGTAATAATATTACACATCTGGGCCAAGTATACTCGTTCCTAGACTCAGTTGTATCCATGTAGTCTTTTCTACTTGCATTAATGGACAGTATGAGTTGGGATGGGCAGAGAAATGGGGAAGCACCTGTCCCAAAACTGTAGTGGATTTTAAATTGTTTGTGAAATGTTTGAAAGCTTTCTGTTTAGACTAAAAGGGGAATCAGATTTTTTTTAAAAATGGTGAGGATTCCCTTCTCTCTTTTATTTGACTCTTGTTGTTTTTGATCTTTAAAAATGTGTTTATACTTAATATCTCTGGTTCCTAAAGTTTGTCAGTCATGGGACTATCCACCTGTAAAAATGTGTGTTAGAACACATTTTAAATGCCTAAAACAAGGCACTGAGAATGACGTCTTATGCAAGTTTGAAACAACAGTCTTCTGGAATGAGTGATCTACTGGAAGTTTAATTCTGATATATGTTTAGAGGAGTTAGTGTTGCGGTTGCCTTATCTAATTATTTATATGTATGCATAAATAAACTTTGATTACATTTGATATGATTTTAGACAACATACCGTACAGATTAAAAAGTACATAAACTATGCTCTGATATAGGAAGATACAGATTGTAGCATCTATAGCAAAAAGGCATGGTGTGACATAGCTTGCCAGAGTGTTATGGTTATTTTGGATATGTTTTTATTTTGAAAGTTGGGGTTCTCCCAATCTCTTCACTTATTAAATATTTAAATAAATGTTTCATCCTCTGTGTGAGTGTTTTTCTTTGATTATTCAGCATAAGTAGTTGGGAATAATAGAAAAAACTCACCGGTAACTTGCCTATATATTTCAATATATCCCATCCATCTCTGGGGTTAGAGTGTGCCATTCAATTTCTGCTAACCAGTGGGTGCATGGTATGCAAAGGAGGAGCCCCAGTTCTCCTGAATCATTCTTTCCCTCCCCAAAGCCTGTAGAACCTTCTCTGGAGGACTGATACTCTGCTGGATTTTGTGGGTAAAGCCTGGGGCACAAAAGAGATGGGACAGAGGACCAGCCACTCTTCCTGTTGTTGTCTCAGGCTTACTCCATGGATAACACCAGAAGAAGTCCAAGCTGTGAAGTGTTCCCATTATTGCTGTATTGAAATTGGCTAATGGCACAAGGATCCTTCAGAAGGTAAAGGGGCATTTGTCTGCATCTACATGTTGGGGGCTATCTATTGCCAAGGATCCTAGGATGTCCTTGTCTCCTCCATACACTTCACAACCCCTTCCCTTTTGAGAATGTGATTCCCTGGAAATTTTGCAAGGTAAGTCTCTAGTTGAATTTCCAGCCCCCTCTGTTCCTCTTCTATGGGTTTTTCTAGAGCCGGACACAATGGAGCCCCAATCATTGATGAGGGACTTTAAGCATTACTACAATGCAAATTAATAATAATGGTGGAGATCAGCTACAATGATGTCCCTAACCAGGAACGCTTTCTAAATGATAGCTATGCATGGATTGTGAGGCCTTCTACCTTAGTCTCAGAAGATCTGCCCTTATTAAACACAGGGAGTTAACAGTAAACCTTTGTGTGCTAGATGGAAAAGTCATTAACAGACAAATGGGCTGCTAGGAACCAGAAAGAACTGGAGATTAACTGAATTATTAAAGTACATATTTACACTATTCTGGGAAAAAATAACTACAGTATTTAAGATACTGTGTTACGTTTGCTTGGTGTATTACTGGATAACAATCAGTCAAACCAGGTTAAACTGCTAGGGGGCAAATAACAAGTGTGCTCTATTAAACTGTTTTGTCCTTTCAGCTACCAGGGTAGATAATTTGATTTTTATATATCATCTTCACTGTTTGATCTGGCCTCTGATTAGACCAGGTTCTACAAACCCTCAAATCTTTTATAACATTATACTTAGGCAAGTTTATCAGTGAAGCAATGCTAGAATTAATGTAATTATTTCACCAATTGTTCTGATTTTTATGGCAAATTAAGCTTTATTTATTACTGAGTCTAGAGATGAAGATTGCCTAGTCTGCAATGTTTAGCAATGTAAAGTAGCTGTTTTGTAAATATCAATGATATATTTATGTATGATAACACAACAGCATAGTCTTCTGTGGTCTATCATGCTTATGTTAATTGAGTGAAACTATAATTTGATACCAGAATTCATGTTGCTAGCAATTACTTCCCAGCATCTGTGATACTATAGCCTAATTTTAGGTAGAATAGCCCCCACTATAATATAGTCTGTGGAATGTTTGCTGGATTCAGGGTTTTGTGTTCTGGAATTGTGTTTTGTGTTTACATGATAGCATGGTATTTTGGGCCTCGATCCTGCAATAGGATCTGTGTGAGTGGACCCTGGTGCCTATGCATAGTCCCACCGAAGAAACTGGGTCTTCAAATAGGTTCAAAGGGTCCACCTGAGCAGATCAGATGAGAGGAGTGGGGTCTTACTTTGTATTGTGTCCATACAAATAAATCCCCAAACACTTTACAGACTTAAATATGCATTTAGAGTTCAGTGGCAGAGGGGAAGAGGAAAAGGGAGAAGAAATTGGCAAGCTCATCAGGAAGAGAGAGATGGGATGTGTTCTAGATATAGGAGCAGGATCATGCACTAACAAAATGGAGAGAAAGGCCAGTGCTAAATCAGAAAGAAAGAGGAAAAGGAGGGGGAAGCAGTGAAGAAAGCAAGTCAGGGAGAAAACTCGGAGCACGACAATGAACATTTGAAAAAGAAAGGTAGCTTTGAACTTACTTGGGAAATAATGATCTTGTTTGATGAAGGGGCAGTATATTCTCCTTTGCTCATGTGAGATAGTGGGCCGAAACCTTCTTCATGTGCTGGAATCTGAAGAACTAAGATTTGGGGACCTTTTAAAGAAGAGAGCTGCAATAACCAAGAGGAGAAGATCTTGTATGAGGATTTTAGCAAAAGGTAGAATTGAGGCTGTGTCTTGCACAGGAGTAATGTGAACAATAATTTATATGAAAATGTATTGGACACTGTGATGCAGATTCTACCCCCACACCAGGCCTGGAGGGGTTAAAGTGGCTAGCATGGCCAATTAACTCTCCTGGCTGCACCTGGAGGAGGAGCCAGGGAGCAGTATTGATTAGATGTGGCTCAGCTGGATGGGAACAGGAGGGGCCTGTATCTGAGAGCAGCTGGGGTCTACAGAGAAGTAGTCTAAAATTATTCCCTGGGAGGAGGGAGTTTGGGCTTGCAAATCCAGAGAGGGAGGGAGAGTGAGCCAGAAATGTAGGAAAGGCCTGGGGGAAAAACAGCAAGATATGCGCTAGGGCAGACTAAGGCTGCTGATGAGAGGGCCCTTGAGCTGGAATCCCGAGTGGAGGCTGGGCTTCAGTTCACCTACCAGCCACTGGGGAAGTGGTACAGACCAGGCAGTGAAGAGTGGACTACCCAGGACAGTTTACCCCCAAAGGACTTTGATACCCTGGAAGGAGGAAACACACATAGTGACCTGGTTGGAGGGCCAAGTTGCAAAGAAAGAGCACCTGGAGTTGCAGAGAGACTCCCAGAGGTAGGCTCAGTACCTGGAAAGAGCTAATTCCCAGAGCTGCTGGGAGGAGGCACCCTAGCTGTGGCGAGTGGACTGATCACAAATTTCTTGACTTAATTATTTGAAATTATTCACAAATTTCTTCAAGTATTTTCTGGTCCATTGGTGCAAAATAGTCATTTGCAAGTGTGATGTTTTTCACTGTTGGAAGTTACATTTGCTAACATGGTATTGGATAAGTGGTCACTAACTAGCCCAGCGCATCTTGTGAATGGCAAATCAGTCAGACAATTTGAAATGTGCTTTCAGTGAATGTTTGTCCTTAAAGTTCCTTCTTTGAGTATTTCTCTTAGTAAATCTGAAGTGCTGTAATACTTGCTGTAAGTGTGTGTCAGGGTCATGAATACAATACAACTGAAGTTGACTTATAAATCAAAATGAATTTTCAGAGGAAAACTTCCTATGCACTACTCATTTACCTCTAATTGCTGGGGGGTGATTCAGATCTCCATTTTCAGAGAAAGAACTGAGGGAGAGGATGAATCCAAACTTGTGGATGATCGTATAAGTTGTGACAGCAGAAGCAATGGTACTTCTTGATGAAACATAATGAGATGCTATGTAGGTGAGCACACCAGAGGCGGACAAGACAGGAAGCAAAGCAGGAGTAACAAAAGCTAACAAAAGCCTTTATCTTCCATTGGTCTTATGGAGTTTTCCTTCAGCACCAGGCAAATACTCCTTCATGTTTCTGACTGAAACTTGTCAGCCCTGATTAGCTGGCACTTGTAATGTTTTTAAAATTCTTAGTTTTGGGCCTTGTGGTGTCATGTTGCACCTGAAGCCTGTTAGCTAGTACAGCAGAGCTTATGCCTTGAGTTACACAAAAGCAGCACAGATTTTATAAATGATGTATGTGTGTATTGCGCATGCAGACACACTTCTAAGTAAATATCTCTCTTCTATGTGTTGGCTTGTTTATTTCGGGTAGCCACTTCAAGGACCAAATTGCTGCTCTCTATCCTTGTACAGGACTTAAATCCATCTTCAGATCATGATAATTACTGAATACCCCATGTCTGCCATGTTGCAACTCTTTATAGTAATATTTCCCTTTTCTGCATTACACCCCCACACCAGGAAAAACTCAGGAAAAAAAATTAAAAAAACCTGCTACCATCATTAATGCTAGGTTAGGACTGAGAAATCAAGCTCCCAAAAGGCAAGCTCTGCTTTACATTTGCCCCTGTACTGATGCATTCAACTATGGTTTCCTTTTATATCATGAATTATGTAATATCAATTGGATTTTTTAAATAAAATCTTTTGGAAGGTAGGTTACAGCTTATGCAGTCATGGAGTTTGGCTTGACTTTTAAGAATCCTGTATAGATTCTCTGTGGCTTGCCTTCACCTGGGCAGTGAACCTTCATGCACCTGCCTTTTCAAGTCACATGTCCTCGAAGGCATGTCCCTGGAAGCCAGGATTAGCCCCCAACTATTTACAGTGCTGTCTAACTGTATGGTACAATTGTGCAGTGTCCCAAGTGCATTGGTGGAGAAGTGAGAAAGGAACTTTATAAATATCCTCTTCCTCCTCTTCAACAGGATGTTTGTTTGTGATATAAGAGGTTGGGGTGCCATGGCCTCGCACATGTTAGTTTTCCCCTCACTTAAAAAAAAATTAACAAATGTTGTCCATGGTTGACTTTTTTTTTTTTTTTTAAGGTGGGGAAGGTCCTGGAGATGGTCAGGTGTCACTATATTTATTGATGAACATTTATTTGAAAATCTCACTTTCTAGATCACTGCCCATCCATCAGCAAAGCCTTCCATTGGATCAAGCCCCTAACCAATCACCATCACACCCCCACTAAACATTCTTAAAAAAAGAGTAAAGGACAGAATACATAAGCCTAAAGGACAGAATACACAAGCCTATCTGTGATGGCTTAGCCCTTGTAGCTCATGGGGTGAGACCGGATAATTCACAAATTCTGTAACACTCATGATTTATCTGGGGCACCACTCTCTAGAAGATAAATGGCTGAAAAGAAATCAGCCACAAAATACTCAGCTGTACTATAATCTGTCCCAATTTGTAACTTGCAATTTACAAAGGAATGTATAAAACACCAAAATAGCAACCCATATGGGTTATACTTTGTGTAAAATTGTTTTCCTGTACGTTCGTTTTGTCTGTTCCTTGTTTATTACAGAGCTGTATTCCAGAATCAGTGGCAATTTGGAAGGAGTCACTTAAGGTTAAAGAGGCACAGTCTCGTTACTAACTTTCCTTTTTTGTTGGTGCTGATTAATCTGAGGTTAACATGAGTTTTGTATTCATAAAGATGTATTTATCTAAGCATTTCTAATGCATCCATCCCACATGTGATAACCAACATATTTATGTAAAGTAGACAGTCACTGGATGTAGTCTAATCTCCAGAAAACTAATTTACATGTGTTTTGTGGCTTGCATATGCCTTAGCATATCAGTACCAGATACACTCACTAAAATTCCATTTAGACCTGGTTCCACGATAGCCCACTCAGTCCTCTCCACATTCCTTTCTGTAGGGGGACCAGATGGGTGAGCCCCATTTCTATGAAGAGGAAGTCTTCTCAATATGAGGCTCTAGTGGTAATAATCCAACTATGTACAAGGATTACAGAATTTGGCCTAATGAAAAGAGGCTTCCTTGCAGTAGGTTGTATATTCCTTTTTGGCCCTGACTAAAACCATGCATGGAGAACAAATTTTTCTTTCCTTAAAAAGTCAAGTAGCTTTTTATTGGCAGGTGTACAGCAAGATTTCCAGTGGGAAGCCACTGGGTTATCATAACGGGGGTTAGCTGTCATGTGCCAGCTTAATCTGGGACCACCAGAAGTAGCATGAGCAGATATTCTGATTTTATAGGGACAGTCCTGATATTTGGGGCTTTTTCTTATATAGGCACTATTACACCTCACCCCCTCCCAATTTTTCAGACTTGCTATTTGGGCACTCTAACCAGAAGGAACATTCTGACTGCACTTCCTGTCCTTATCTACATAGGCCTCATATTCCCCCCTCCTTGTTTTGCGTGTCTGTAAACTGGGTAGCAGCCAAACTTTGGCAGAAGGAGAACCACAAGGCAGTCCTGGTTCCAAAACAACCAGCAGCAATGCATATGGGCACAAAAAGGAACCCTGAGCTTTTTCTTCCCCCATGATCTTCAGCTTTCAGAACAGAATTGCTGTGGAAGAAGGAATGATAAGAGGGCTGCAGAGCCATTCAGGTGCTGGTCTGAAGAATGCTGGGGGTGGGAAGGATGCCAAAAAGGGAAAGGAGAGGAGTTACAGCTGTCCCAGTAGAATGCCAGAGGAAGAGAGGCAGGGAGGAGATGAAAAATGGAGTCCCCGTTCAGGCAGCCAAAGGAAGGGGCCGTCTGCTGACCCCCATTTGTGCATGTTTTTTTTCCAGGTTAAATTTTCAGCTTGCAACATACTCCAACCCAAAATATGAGGAGAGTGTGGCTGTCAAGGCTAATTCCCCACACTGGCACTTCAAGTGCAGCAGGTGGGGGCTCTCAAGGATGCTAAAAATTAATACTTGCCACTCCAGGCTTGTATTAAACTCCCAAGGTTACAACTTTTCTCGGACCTTGGATTGGTAGATGCTACCACCACACAAGTGCAAAACCTCTTTGAGAACCCAGGAAGGTGCACTTGGGAATTCCTTCCTGTGGGGTACCCTCAAGCCCTTTCACTCTCCCCCCCCATCCGGGGAAGAGCTGAGAAAGAAGAAAAAAGGAGGGAAATCAGTTGTTGTCACCAGCTAATTAAACAACGTGCACAAAACTCTTAAGGCACACAAATCCAATTCTGTTCTTAAAGGTAAATGTTATTAATAAAAAAAGAAAATACATCTGGAGACTTAGACTTTTTTGCTAGATTTTAAAAAAAGGACAACTACAAGGATTAAGCATCAAGAATAGCTCTCTTGAGATCCAGTTTAAAGGTTACAAGCAAAACAAAAGCACCTGGGGTTAGCACAGAGGAATCTACAAGCCATAAAGAAATAAAAGGGTTAAACCTAATTGCGTCTTCCTAGGCGTTTCCTGATCTACTTACATATCTGGGGTTTTAGATGAGTAGTTTCTAGGTATGATACTGATGATTTTTATACCTGGCCCAAGCTTCTCACAGCATAACTGCTCCCTGTCTGTCTCTCCCCGAGAACAACAACAGAAGGACAAAAGGGAAGTCATGTTTCAATTTTAAAAATCTCTAGCCTTCCCATTGGCTCTTTTGGCCAGGTGCCCACTCACTGCCTTTTACCTACGCATAGCAGTGAGACTTTTTAACTCTTTGCAGGTAGAGCAATAAGAGAACAGCTACTAAGAGGGATTTTATAGTTGCTGGCTGGCTGGGTGTCCATAAAAGAGAGCTACCAAGCCCCTTCATTTATCACAGTGGCTTTCCCCTTAAAGGAATAATCAGTAGGTAAAGAGAACCCCCCTAATCTATATGGTTTAATTTTTCCATGCACAACTTTATGGGTTTTCTTATGATTTGTTTTGACCTGTGTTATGATTTTTGCATGCTTGAGGCTGGCAATGCTGCTTTAATTTTTGAGTGTTCAAGTTTTCCTTCTGCTGGAGAGAGAGAAGAGATTTCTTTTGGATGGTAAAGATGGAAAATCAAACCAAGCAAAATAGGTAAAAGCACCACAGATAGGGGTAGCACAGTTGTGTAAAAAACCAAAATAATCCTAGGGTAGGGGGCATGTCTGCACATCACTCTGGGCCTTGAAAATCCTGGCTGCACATGCACTTTCTATGGCTAAAATGGTAGCTTTGGCAGCCCTGCTTTATAATCTTACAACTTGATCTGAATTGTTCCATTTCTCCTCTGGGTCAGCTCATGAGTATTGGTACTGAATAGTCAACTACTATTTTAAAGTGCCTTTAACTAGTCAAGTTAATTATGCATGGATGTTTTGATAGTATCATTGGGGATGCATGAATGGATCAACTATTTTTAGCTATTTTACTAAATATTTCCCTTAAAATGGAGACACAAACCATTACTGTATATGCTACAAAATGTTCTAAATGAAGTAGCCAAAAATTATAAATGTCTTGTGTGTGTATATATAGCATTCTTGGCAATATGCCAGAAGTCGTCGTTTCCCCCCCGTCACAGGTTTAACAAAATGTCTGGTTTAACAAAGAAGCTATGAGAAAATAGTGCACTATCAGTTTTATGTTTCTGATTGTAAAGAATGCTGGGAGACAGTAGTTAATCATTGCTTATCATGGTGAGATATTAGGAGTTTCTGGAGTTTAGTTATGGCACTCGGGGGATTATTTTGCTTAGCTGAGGGAAATAGCCACATAGTCTAATAATCAATATCTTACAGTAACATTTACATACTCCAAATATGGGTTGAAGTTATGTTTGGCAATCTGAACTTTTGTAGAATGAACTACATCACTTTCTTCTGCCCCCCCCCTCTCCCCCCCGATGACATGAGCTGTTTTCCCCCACAGCTTTGTGCCATGCATTCCTAGGAATTGTCGTTTTTAGATTTTTAATCTTGGGCATCTAGGCCATAAATTCTCTAGTGTTAAAAAAAAATCTTTAAAAGCTTCCTATGAATTTTAAAGGGATCATCAGTTTTGGCTTTTTGTTGTTCTGACGTTTGAATGATGAATTTACTACTTTGGAGCTTGAAGCCCAAGACTTAAAATTCAGAAGCTCTGCTTTAAGAAGAAGAAATACTGATTTATTGCAATGCCAGCTTTTCTGAATCAAGTGTTTTTTCTCCGTTCCCATCCTGATTTGTAGTAGTTTCAAACATCTACTAATAGAACCACCCTATTTGAGAAACATTTAATTTCATGGATTGCTTAGGCTCCTGCAAGGTTAAAGGTGTGTGTGTATGTTTCGGATTCTTGTCAGCAATGTTGATAGTACATAGGATAATTCTGATGACAATTGATCACCGGGCAGCTTCTGTTGTGCTTGGCTCAAATGTAGAGTCTCTGTAAACATACACAGTCAGCAAGAGTTCTGTTACTTTTTGCTCTGGTCCCCCAATGCATTTCCCTTTACACTGGTGACATCCATCCCAGTCTTCTCTGATTGATGGATTTCTCATCCTCTCAGGGAAGCAGGGAGTTCATTTCAGTCCCAAATGTGATCAAAACATATGCTTCTGGTTGGAGCTAAGGAATACACCAAGAGCTGACAGTTTAATCAGTGGAATGTGGGAGGAATGTCCTGGAATTGAGAGCTTCAGTATTAAGTGGGTGGGCCATAATACCTTTCTTGCGCCATGTTGTTCAAGTGCTCATAGATAACAGAACAGCCATGTATTACATTTTTTTTTTAAAGTTGCTTGCTTCTAAAATCTCTGTGGGGATGCATGGCTCAATGAGACTGGTGCCTACCTCATAAAGTGCATTCCATTACTCTGTATCTGCCAGGTGAGTGGAGGACTTCAGTTGCAGTCTACAGGAAAACATGAGTGGTTCTTGAAATAGATCATAACTGATCTGCTGTTCAAATAATGGGCCCATTCACAACCATTTTGACAAACAGCAATGCAAACTGTCCCCAGTTCTGCTCCACAGCAAGTATGGATTGAGACTTGACCACAGATACTTTCAATTTGGATGGATGTAAGGGATTTTTTGTTTCTTCATTGAGTCTATGGATGTTTTTAGATATAGGTCTAGTGTGTGTGTGAGACACAACATGACAGAGCCTGGATCATATTGCTTGCTCCAACATGGATCAGGCAGTGCTGGTATACAAATCTCTTGGACCTATCTACTGCTGGCATCATTAGCTCTGCTAACTCAGGAAGACTGTTTGAGTCCACATCCCAAGCCGCATCACAGGGTAATGATATACTACTCTCTCCGCTTGGCCACTAGATCTGATATTCACTTTGGGAGGGTAGTTCTGAAATTCTAGTTTAATTAAACCGCCTTAGCTCCCCTTCTCTGGGGTTATATTGCTTGCTAGGCTTATTTTTTTTAAAAAAATTATGTAACCTTTCTGCTGGGAGATGTTGGAGTGAGAAGGGCCAGGTTCAATATCAAGGGGTTCCTCTTAACATCACAAAACAGAAATGGCTCAGACCCAACCTAGTAATCTGGGAAAACTGACCTCCACCCTGGGAGCCTCTAGGAAGCAATCCTTCCCCACGCCCAAGCACTGAGAAGAAAACAAGCATTAATTTGGGAAAACCCTGAAGCAATGATCTGAAAGTACACAACCAATAAGTAAAATACCCACCCCATCGTATTCTGGGCAGTGTCCTTTGCTTCTGTTTCCTACCTAGTGGTGTGAAAGTTCAAGGGACAAATAGCTCTTTAACATGACACCCCTTCCCTTTCCCTCTGCTGCACCCCACTTTGTTGTATGAGGAAGCAACATTCTAGAGAGCTGGGATGCCTTCAGGTGAGTTCTCCTTCTGCCCCTGAAAGGTGGTAATGGTTAAGTGAAGACTTTGCCTTTGCTCGTTGCTATCTCTTTGGTTTCTGCTGCATTCATTCCCATTGCTTGCTGCTGCTGCCTCTGCTCCCCACTGCCACCCTCACTGCTGTCTCTAGAAGTGATGCTGTGCTCTGAGGTTCTATCACTTAGTCCAGTTCTTAGTGACTTCAGCCTTTTAGTGATTTCACTGGCTAGTGGGGAACCTCTCTTTTGCTACCTCTTCTTCTGTGTTGTTCTTTCATCACAGTACTGTCTCCATACCAGGCCTTAGATCAGCTTATCCAGGATTTCCACCTTTGTGATCACTGAGAGAGAACCAGGACTCTAAACTGAGTCTAGTGAGCTCTCTTGTTACACACTAGAAGAGGAGGATCAAATGGATTCTAGGATCCTTTAAACCAAGTCCCTGCTACCAGGAACACCTGTTTGGCATCACTACCATCTGGTTAGTGAGTGAGGCTCAAAGTAGGGAGACCTCCTCAATTAGGGCAGTAAGGATAAAATTTTTTGACCCCTGCATTCAACAGTAAAGTGAAGTTCTACCTAAAACAGCAAATTGATCCCTTTGGCAAAGCAGGTCTGTCTGCTGGTCACCTATGCAGAGTAGCTGTGTCTATGCAAATACGTTCTGCTCCTGAGATTGTTTCCCCAATTCATCACTAGATGTCGGGGAGAACTCCTTCACATCCTGCTTACACTTAACAATAGTGATGTGTGCTTTGAGAATGGTGTTCTCCTGTATATTTACACTGTCCACTAGCCTCCCTTCTTCCTCTGAGTTCTACTCTCATAGGCCACCTGAGTTTAGCAGAAAGAACTGAGGCATCTGGGACTACATGGCCCTTCTGTAATCCTGCAGAATTATAGACAGACATTCAGTGCTTTGAGTGAACACTTGCAGTGCCCAGCGTGGATCACACTTTTCAGAACTATCCCAAAGTGCAGTAGAACAAGAGGGTTTATTCCACAAGGTGAATCTGCAGAGGCCACACTCAAAAATTCAAGTGACTATCATGAGTCAGGCCATCTTTAACTATTAATTATTATATATTAAGGGGATCCCGGATTGAGATTCCATTGTGCTTGGCTGTATACAAACACACAGGATGATGCAGTCTGTGCCTGGATGAGACCAAAATCCACAGCCTGTTGAAGATGTGGCTGAAGTAGGGCAACAAAATTTTCTCTTCTGGTTGTCAGAGACTTCACCCAGTTCCTTTTTTCCTGTGTCTGTTCAGCACTCAACCAAATATGATGCAGCTGTGACACTTCAAAGGACATCCACAATTGCTGTGTGACAGTACTATATCCCTAGCGCTACAGGGAATGATACAACGGTTTTCCTGCACTCCAAGGCTGTGGATTCCAAAATGTTCCTGTCTGTCTAGTTAATTACAGAACAGCTCTGTCCATAATATTTATTCAAATGTATAAAGCCTCTGTCTAGGGCATTAAGTGCAGCATAATCATTTCTTACTGACCCTAGTAATAAACTGATCACAGTGTCCTGGACTTCAAAAAGAAGAACTAAATATTCACAGTTAATATGAAAATATAAACCTATTTGGAAATACATGAGAGAAAAGGCTGTTTGTTCTGTGAAGGCTTTTGATGTTCCAGAAGCATATTAGAAAGAACTGCTAGTTTCTACTTTATCATCCGTTAGCACTGTTTTTTAAAATCTGTCTGTACTAGCCTTGCAAGTGTGTTCTTGCCAACTTCAGCTACTGCTCTAAGCAATTCTTTATTTGGCATCTCTTTGACCTGTGTTGCCATCTGTTTGCTACCCCCCATTTATCAGCACCTAGTCACCTACTGTGAATACAGAGCTGATGAAAACTGCATGCAATATTAAAGGGATGATCAGTATTTTATCTCTGCTTCTTTCTTTTCTTCCCAGTGTCTGTATTTTGCCAGTTGAAATTATTAATTTCATTTTGGGTTTGTTTGTTCTTTTCCAGTGATTGTTTCTCTGAAGAGGAGGAAAGAGGCCTAAACTAAAGACGTCACTTTAAAGAGGAGGAATAAGTGATAGAATTTTCATTTAGGCCTGAAAGTTAGGTTAATGATGAGATTTCCCCAAATGGAAATGTTCTCATTATTTTTAAAAAAGAAAATAGCTACGGTATATTTAACATTGCTCTGTGAGGGTGGCACTGTGTTAATGAACTGTACTGCTTAATGTATGGTAGGTCAGCGAGAAACAATCAACACCTAATTAACTGCATGATCAGCTTGCTGCGTCTGTGCCTGCTAAGGCTTCATAGACTTGCTCAATAACATTCTACATTGGAGAGGAGCACAAAATGGTGGCTATGTCACAGTTGCCCTTGCAACAGACAGGGAAACTGTTCTCTATTTAAGGGTGAACACTCAGAAAACAGGACGACAGCTCTTTTCAGCTGCCTGGCAAAAAGTGCCACCTAAATAAGGAGGATAAATGTCAACTTGATTGTTAATGCTTTTAGTTTAGCATTTACTAATTTTCTGTGTTAACTGGTATCAGAGAGAAGGATTTTTCAACTATTTAATCTTGACAGCATCCATTTAGCTGGTTGGGTGACCTGAATTTAACTTGACATACTTATTAATCTCTTACATTGTGTTTGAATATTTTCCATATTTATCACTTCAAATCTTTTACTTTTGTTCTTACCTGTTAAGTAAACAGTTGAAGAATAAAGAGGGAGAATTGACTACTAAGGTTACAGGTTTTTAGATTTCATTTTCTTTCTTAACAGTAGTCCTTAAACTGATAATGACTAATGTGGACATACACTTCTGAATGCTGTACGCAAACGGAAAGTACATCTAAACTAGCTATTCAAGTGCTATTACTGACAATGATAAATGCATGAGATCAGTGGTTTGTTCTTGCTACCATTAGTTACTGTTGTTATGAACCATATGACCTGATGAAAAGCATTGTGATTATTCATCCACTAATGAGGAAAGGGAATCCAGAGAGAAATCAATTGCCATGTTTCCAGTTAATAGGACTAAGCTGTTTAATAGAGAAAAGAAACAAACTCTGAAACCTTTAGTCGTTTCTCGACAGACAGAAGAGTCTCTGCACTCGAATATTAAATAGACAAACCCTAAAGTTTCATTCTAGAAAGAGGAATTTTAAATGTATCTTGAGTAAAATAACCATAAGATGAACATGTTTTAGGCCAAAAAATAATGCTGATTATTAACTGAAATTTGTCATAGTCCTCCCTATGGACCATTTTCTTTCCTAAGTGTGGGGAATGTTGCATTGTGAATGGCCCCAGCCTCACTGCACTACTGTAAGCAACCCCACTATGGGTATCAGTTATGGTACATTAAGCCCTTTCAGAAACTTGGTAGTGTGCTCCTTGTACCATAAACTTGGAGGCAATCAATGTAGGTGATCTCCCTAAAACGTAAACTGGTCCATACCCACTTCAAACCAAAAGCGATACCTAAGATCAGCAAGTCCTCCCTCTTGGAGCATGGTTTTATTAACAAAAAGATAGTTTCAGACTAACCCACAAGAAGGAGAGGGCTAGGGAGCTACTGAAAGCCATCTGCTGTAGAGGAAGCTCTCACAGTCACTAAAAACCAGCCTGAGCAGAGGCCAAAAGGAGCTGGACTAGCAGCAGCTGAGGACACATGGCAGATACAGAGTAATTTCTAACAGTGAAAAGGAAGCAGACAGGCTCTCTCAATAAAATGCTGAGCAGGGCCTCTGATTTACAGATATCAAAGATGGAGTTGGGGAAGCAGGGGAAGTATCCAGAGAATGACAGACCTATGATAATGGCTATGGGCTATTAAGTATGGAATACCCAATACAGTGAAGGCAGGATGGATCTTACAGCATGTCATACAGGAGGAGAAACAGTCAAGTAGAAGAGACAGCTAAGAGATAACACGGAAGATGTGCCACTGCAACCACTATGCACCACCCGGACACAAGGGGGGTGGTAATGCCACACCTATTTGCATGAGAATGTGTGTAGGCTGAAAGTAATTTACCAACACTGGAATTTGTCCAGGAGACACACTTATCATTCCTGTTCGTGCAGTGCATGTCTTGGGATCTCTACAAAGCCTTTGCAAACTAAGGGGGTTACATTTGCTCTGAATGCTGGGACCTCAACAACACAATATGCCTCAATACAGTGCTGGGGCATTAGGTCGGTACTGATGGAGAAGGACACCTACAACATCAGCAACTCTCCCTGTAGCACTGGGCTTCTGTTGGAGATCTCCCAAATGCATACAGATCACCAGTGCTTAGTTTGTCAGATTGGACATGATCACAGCCTGATGTTTTATATTGGAAAATATTGATTTAAAAGAGACTCGAAAAGCTTTAGTTATACAACAGAATCACTTATGATTTAGTGTGTGTGTGAGAGCTTATAATTAGTTTAAACATTAGAACGTGTTACACTCCGCTGAAAACTCGTATCTTATTTTATAATTGGGGGTAGCGCAACTTCTCACTAATCCAATCCATTACCCAAGAGAAGGATTTTTATTCTGTTTATCCAAACTAACAGCATGCCCTAGTCCTTTAATGGACAGTTCACAGAAGTCCATTGTTTCCCCTCTAGACTTTATATATGAAAGATTTGCAAGAAACGTTTTTCATTTGGATACGTTTGTTTACGTCACCATCAGGCCCTCACACAACAATCTAATTATGAAGGGGCAAAAGCTACACTTTCAACAGTGCAGTGAACAGGCAGACCAGGTGAATCTGCCAAAATGTGAGTGGCATGAAATATAGGGCTATCCATAATAAATGTCGTATGGTGCTGTGAAAACACAAGTCATGCAGAACTAATCTAGGTGTTTATTTTCTACCATCTGCACCTGGCTAGCCAGATTTATGAAGCTGTTACCAACATGACTTAGAAAACAAAAGCATTCCATATCTCTCCTTTAAGGTTTAACAAGCTGCGTTGTATCTCACTTTATTAATCCAAGCGCATTTGGGCACCAAATGCACAGTTGCTTAAATACACCTGGATACAATTACAACTATCCTTGGAGCCTTCTGCAAACTAATGTATTTTTTGTGTAATATGCATGTGTTTCTCTTTACACTTGAGACTGTTTAGTTGATTAACTGGGCAATGCGCTGAATTTTAGCTTGTGAATTACAGAGTTTACAATACGGTGCAGTAACTACCATTCCAAACCTCAGCATTTTTATTTCTAACATGGATGGTGGCTTCTCTTGGATAGTGGTGGATGTTGAGGGTGTGGAAATAGTCTTCCCCGACTGGTAGGAGAAGGACAAGAGGCTAATTTTCCCATGGATTGTGATAAGTGAGTGGGGTCATAGGTTCTTTCCCGTAATGACTTTTTAAATTCCAGACAGACTGCGGTGAACTAAAAGTGGCTTTCAATTTTTTGACAAAGCTGAAATTTTCCACCAGGGCGGAAGGTGGAAAGTATTTTCTGTTCAGCTCTAATATCCGCATAAGAACAAACTACCATTCTTTGTAAGGCAAATTCATCCATTGGCTGATTTCTTCTGTTCTTCTTCTTTTACCATTTGAAAACATTAATAAACCAGAAGGAAGTCTCTTCTGCTAAATCCTTAGTGTCTCTCTTTAATGTATTAATGAGTCATTGCTGTCAATCTGAAGGCCTGTGTTTCAGTTTCTGATAGATTTCTGATCCAAGAAATCTGGGATATGAATCCCTTTCCATGTGCATGTATACTATTTTCTGAGCTTCGTCAAAACAGGACTGAGTTGGATCTTGAATATTCCTGATAATAGCTTCCCTTGCAGGACTATCAATGTTAATCTGAAAAATAAAACAACATTAAAGAAAGTTACAACAAAAATACAGAGTACAAAAATAGGGCACTGCAAAGATGAAGCTTGGTAGGCTGCAGTCTATGCCTTGCATCCATATGATCAACTTTGGTACCATGTTTGTATGTTGAAAAGGAGCTACAGGAGTAAAGTTATTAAGAAAAATAAAAATCTAAAGTATTTAAAAATCTTGGTATAAAAGTGTTCACTTCCCCCCCACTTAGTTAGGTTCCTATATCTTTATTTATATATCTAAATGGAAGGCCTGTTTTTCAGATGTTCTGACCAACTGAAATCAGTGGGTGCCATTGGGTGCTCATCACTTTTGAAAATCAGGCTACTGAAGTCACAGTATATTGTACAACAGAGACTGTACGTCAATCCTGTTTAGGAAATGGGTTATTGTGTAAGACTCAGGAGTCATATGGGGATTTGAAGTGGATGAGTGGAAGATTTGTGGATGTCTAAGACCTTAATGTACTGGTGCTGTGTACCTTTCCATCAGAAAGGTAAACTGCAAATAAGAGTTGAATCTCACCATGATATAGGAGATTGACCAAGGCAATTGCAGTTCAACAAAACATTTTGTAAGTTAGATTTGCTCTATTAAGTTGCATTTATTAGAGACTGAAAGAACTGGAGGCGTGTGGATTAATGTGTAACCGTTGATGTGTGGAGACCTTGCTGTATCAATGGTGTTTTTTAGGTGCAATCTACTCCTTCCTGAATACTATTGCATTTTTTTTTTGTTTGTTTTTTGAATACAGACTATGTTGAGATCACCATCAGCTTCCATTTAAAAAGTTTCAAGCCCTCATGTTTGTTGAGAAAAACTTGAAAACAGGAAGCAAGCGTGATCCCAAAGACTCACCCAGAAGGCAAATGAAGAATTCACAATTTATTTAAAATTTTTTATGCTGATCTCATGATTTTGAGACCTGACTCATGATTATTCAATGCTTGAGGCTGGCAACACTGATCAGCAAATGGGAGGTTATCCATCTCTGAGAATGTGTATTTTTTTTGTACATTTGTGATTGAGTTTCCTATAAAAGCTCAAATGAAAAAACAGCAGGCTGGCCAATCAATTCCCCCCACCCCCAAATCCTAAAAACAAAAAACCCCTCAAACGCCTCATAATTTTTAAAATTATCCCATGAAGTTTTGAACCAGTCTCAAGAATTTTTAACTTGCAGGGCTGACCATATTGTTGTTTCTTAATCAAAGCTGTAAACCGTCACCCTACACCAACCTTATCCTGGCATCTGAGGGCATGGCTACACTTGCAGATGTAGAGCACTGGCAGTTAAACCAACCTTTGGAGACCGCAGCAGGGAAAGCACTGCCGTGTGTTCACACTGTCAGCTGCAAGTGCAGTGGCGTGGCCACATTAGCAGCTCTTGCAATGCCACAGAGAGCAGTGCATTGTGGTAGCTATCCCAGGGTGCAAGTGGCTGCAGCGTGCTTTTCAAATCCGGAAGGGGGTGGTGGAGTGTGACAGGGAATGTGTTGTGTGTATGTGGGGGGGACAGACTGTGTTTTGGGGGCCTGAGAGTGTGTCAGCATGCTGTCTTGTAAGTTCAGACAGCAGCAGATCCCGCCCCTGGTCTCTCTTTCTCTCTCTCTCTCTCACACACACACACACACACACACACACACACACACACAAATGCCTGCCTTTGCAGCAGGACCATTTCTCAGTAATGGTTTGCTTTGTCCTGGAGCAGAGAAGCATGCCGGCTGTCAGAAACTGAGCTTTGAAAGGGGATATCCGCATGCCTGCAGCTGAGTTCAAAACAACGAGAAGAGTGGCCACTTGACTTCAAGGGATTATGGGACGTTTCCAGAGGCCAATCACAGCGCAGTAATGCAACATGTTGTCCACACTGACACGTGGGCATTTAAGCCGGGGCGCAGCGAGCTTTATACTTCTCATGGAGGTGGATTACCAGGAGCGCTCCAGTTGCAGAGTCCAGGAGCTCTACGTGCCTTGCCAGTGTGGACACCTCAGGAGTTAAGATGCCTGGGGCTGATTTTAATGTGCTCTAACTTGTAAGTGTAGCCAAGGCCTTAGAATCAAACTGGGTTCTTTCGAGCCCTCACATCTCCAGCAATTTGAGTTGTGCATTTGGAATTTAGTTAATAATTCTCTTGCTGATGCATGAGCCAGAAAAAAATCTAGCGCGCTGTGTTGGACCTGCAGTGGTAATGAGTAAAAAGTAGATTAAATTTGATTTTTGTCAGTGAAGTGAGAAGATAATGATTCTTAAGACACCTAGAAATGATCTGCTGGGTGTGATGTTTATATAGTGTTTTAACAGAAAAGAACCACACTGTAATATTAATCCCTGTTCATACAGCCAAATCTGGTCTGTTTTTCTGAAAATTTGTCCATGTTTTTATTAGAGGATTATTAAGGATTGATTTATTGAAGTAGCTTAACCATTTGGGATGAATTACTCCCATTTTTCTTACTTCTCCAGTGCTTCTGGGAACTTGATGGTCTTTTAGCATGCTTCTGCCATCTCTTAAAAGGGATGGAACTGGGTAGAGATCTCACTTAATTTCCAGGTACTTATGGAAAGACTGGACTAAGCAAGGGTCACGTTCAAAGTCTACTGGTGTTTGGAAAGACTCCGTTGGCATCAACAGGCTTTCTACAATCCTC
This sequence comes from Caretta caretta, assembly GCF_965140235.1. Taxonomy (NCBI): domain Eukaryota; kingdom Metazoa; phylum Chordata; order Testudines; family Cheloniidae; genus Caretta; species Caretta caretta. The sequence goes on along the minus strand of NC_134213.1, from coordinate 61,514,498 downwards.
TAAAGGAATGGAAAAAACCTCAGGACTTTAGTTCTAGACTCTGTTCTGGCACTGACTCCCTCTGTGGCCTGGGGCAAAGAATTTTACCTATCTGTCTCAGTTTCTTATCTGAAATGAGGTTAAAAATACTTAATTACCTGCTTCACAGAGGTGCTGTGAAGATGATTAATCAAATAAACATCTTACACTACTTTGTACAGTGAGTGACACTGCCAATTATTTATTGCTGCATTTTTCAAGCTTTCAGTTTCAACAGATACCACGTGCATGTTTTTAATATAAACAGGGGTGTGCGCACACGTGTGAGGGAGGGATGGAGCAGTTCTTGCAATGTTAATTCACCTCTTTAGGCGCCTGGGGCTGAATGTAATTTTTAAAAATTTTCCTGGCCACAGAAATTCTTTTCCTCCGTGATTCAATCTTCTTGTAAGTTTCACATGCAAGCCAGAATTCCATGTTCTCATCACTGTATTCTGTCTTCAGGTAGCTCTTGTAGATTATAGGTCCATCTGAAAATATTTCAGAAGTCAAACTTTATAAACTATAAATGATAGCATTTAGGAAGATAATTGTCAAACAGATTTTGCTTAGCTCTGAGTGAAAAATGACTAGATAAGGATTATAGACCAGTTTTGGTACTTTTTCTCATGTTGAATAGTTCCTCACTCCACAAGAAATCTTACAGAAGACAATGGGGCTACTCATGGGATAAGGTGCTACCCATTCTGACCATGAGTATCTGAGACTACTTCAGGGGTGCTGGAACAGTTTTTATAGTGGGGGTGCTGAGAGCCATTGAACCAAACTGTAAACCCTGTACAGATGCCCCCCGACTTACACAAGGCTTTCCGGAATGGAACAATTGTGTAACTCGAATTTTGTGTAAGTAGGAAATGTATACCTGTACGTTACGGAATGTTTTCAGCAACTCGAAAATCCTATTTCTGGCTTATGGAACTTTTTCCGTAAGTGCGAATTTGCATAAGTCAGGTCTTGCGTAACCTGGGGAGCGTCTGTATATAATGGAAACCACTTCAGTCCAGGGGCTGCTGCAGCATTGTTAATTCCAGCACCTATGGACTACTTTAAAAAAGTAAGGAAATCTTCTGGCCCTTTTTGTTTTATATTTACATAAAATGTGAGACTGTGAATAGAATGGTTTTAAAAGAATATTTAGGGGATAACTGGCCTCTCAATGTGACATATAAAAGTTTCAGACTTCAGTATTCTTCGTTTTGTACATGCGCAGAACTCCCTTAACATCAGTGAGAGCTGCACATGTTCAGAAAGAGCAGAATATCAAAGAAAAAATTTCCTCTTCCTATGGTTTAAAAACCACACAACAAATATGCATGTTTTAAGGCTGATAATTAATTTAAAAATTCAGCTCTACATCAGAGTGAAAAACTTCTAAACATCAAAAAATCATGGTCTAACTGGAAAAAAGGAAGGCTTTTATTTTTTATTTTCCATTTTTTTTCCCTGTCATCAAAAGGAAAGGTGACTTTTGTTGCTGCCATCCTTGTAACTAAGAAAGCTGTCAGTGTGCTCTCCAGCAGATAAAAGGTTTTGCAAATTGTGTTCTCTACCCTTAATGTATACCAGTACACCTTTGCTATAATGAACCCTGGGGATCCAAGCCTTTTGTTCAGCATAGTCAGGGGTTCGTTCTAGCGAAAGGGGTGGAGGGAGACAGAGCTTCCAGGGCCATGGTGGGGAGGGTGAGTGGGATCCAGGGACCATGTTCGCTATAGCTCAAGGCTTGCTATTGCAAAGGCATTATAACGAGGGACTTCTGTACTTTGTCCAAACATCCCGACTCCCACTGATTTTTGGCTTCACTGGTGGTAGCAATTGTTGGAAGCCTTAGTACGCTATACCTTAAAGAACTAGCAGGTTCAAGAATTTAACACCATGTCATTTACACCTGCTCTGAGCAGCACGTGATGATGCAGTGGCTAAAATGGCTGCAGCCATGAAAATGTTGAGGTTTCAACCACTGTTACCACTTGCTGAGTAGCACCTTTGTCAGCAATGGTGAGAAATATTTTCCAGGAAAACCTAGTGTAGGCAAATACTTTAAGACCAACATAGCTCTGGGATAAGCAGTTGCAGCTCCATTGACTTCAAATGAAGTTTCTCACGGTTCGTATACTTGGCCCTTTGCAGGAACCTGAGAGCAATGTGGAGATATTTCATCAATGGCAAAATCTACATTTTGCGAGTGTTTCATAGCGCTCTAGTTCTAAAAGCAAATTTCTCCAGTGGTGCAGATCACAGAGTTTTCTGGTTTCTGCAAGAGATGTCAGCATGCCACAGGCTGGTGGTGTGGTTACAAGCAGTAATGCTGCTTGTGTGTGATTTCTGATATTTCAAGTTGCCTCTCTATAGCACAGTGCATTCCAGAGCTTCCCTTGCACAGTAATACTCTATATTGCCCCCACTAAAGGCTGTGCTTTTATAGCACAACCTGGCCCTTGATTGATTTTTTTTTTTTTTTTTTTTTGCTTTTCAATGTATTCATAAATGATCTGGAAAAAGAGGTGAACAGTGAGGTGGCAAAGTTTGCAGATGGTACAAAATTTATAGTTTTACGTATAGATTTCCTCCAGAATTTCAAGCACCACTGCCAATCCATCAAACTCTCTTGAACACTCCCATACTAGCACCAACTTCCTGGACACCATGATCAGCCCTACAGATGACTATATACAAGAAACTCCTGGATCCAGCAACCACCCTGAACACAGCAAGTAGTCTGGTATCTACAGCCAGGTACTCAGTTACCACAGAATTTGCTCAGAGGAGAAACTGCGTGATATGCACATAAATGCCTTCACCAAACAAGGACATGCCACCAGAAAAATAGATCACATCATGTAATGGGTCACCCAAATACCTTGGGAGAACCTGCTTCAATACAGGGAAAAAAACCCAAACCACTGAACTTACACCCCTAGTTTTCACCTACCACCTCACACTGGAACCCACATGGGATATCATTAAACTACAACCCATACTTGAGGGGACCACATCCTGAAAAATCTTTCCCAAACCCCCTCTTCTGGCTTTCAAACAAGCTCCCAACCTCACCAAGATCATTATCAGAAGGAAGCTTCCCACAGACCAGGACACACCAGCTCAAACGGCATCATATCTTGCCATAATAACAAGTGCAAACCTGCAAACATATCTCCACTGCTACAATGATCAATACTCCACAGAACACACCTTTCAAGATCCATGGCTCCTATATCACATGCCTCTGTCAACCCATGGTACACCTCAACTAGCACATCAGATGTCCCAAAACAACTACGGGGGTGAAACCAGACAATCAATACGCTCTTGAATGAACTGTCACCAAAAATATGACAAAAATGCCCTATAACCCGTGGGTGAACACTTCTTACAAAGCGATCACTCCATGTCTGACCTCTTAATCCTCATCTTCACCTTTAAAAGATGATCCTAGAAACATAAATTCATAACTTTGCTGAACACTTAAAAACCATTGACTTAACACACATGCTGGATTTATGGCTTATTACAACAATTTGTAACACCCCCTTAGTGCCTGCTAACCCTTAATGGCCCACTTCATTTTAAGTGGTCTTCTACAGCATGTGTGAATCCCTTATGGTTATTGGTCTGTCCCAGTTTGTATTTAATTCTCCAGGCCTGAGGAAGAGCTCTGTGAAGCTCAAAAACGTGTCCCTTCCCCAACAGAAATTGGTCCAATAAAAGATATTACCTCACCTACCTTATCTCTCAGAAGCAGGGCTGGCTCTAGGCACCAGCAAAACAAGCAGGTGCTTAGGGCTGCACATTTCTAGGGGTGGCATTCTGGCGCCGGCCATGCTGCCACAAGGAATGTGCCCCAGCTCGCCTCCGCCTGCTCCCCTGAGCATGCCGCCGCTGCTTCACTTCTCCGCGAAACAGCTGTTTCATGCTGCAAGCCTGGGGGGGAGGGAGGAGAAGCAAAGCGGCAGCACGCTCTGGGGAGGCAGCAGTGGTGGAGCAGAGGTGAGCTGGGATGGGGAGCGGTTCCTCTACCCACCCCCCGTTACTTCCTGTGCTCCCTCCCCACCCTCCCTCACATCCGCTCTGTCTGCTCCCCTGAACGCGCTGCCTCTCCTTTGCCTGAGAGGGAGGGGGGAGAAGCGGAGTGGCGGCATGTTCAGGGGAGCAGAGGTGAGCTAGGGTGCGGGTTGCAGGGGGGAGCCACAGGAAGCAATGGGCGGGGGGGAAATGCAGCATGCCTCGGGGAGGAGGCAGGGCCGGGGATTTGGGGAAGGGGTTGGTAAGGGGTGCAGTTTGGGCAGGGGGGCCACAAAAAAAAAAAGCGGGGGAAGCCAAAATTTTTTTTTGCTTGGGGCGGGAAAAATCCTAGAGCCAGCCCTGCTCAGGATACATAGTGACTAATTATATTGCAATGGGCATCAAGGGCATTAGTGGTGAGTGATTTGGCATTAAAATTTTTCATTTGCTTTCCTCTTTAATGGAGGTCAGTAACCATACAACACAGTGAATGGAGATATTCCAATGTATCGCATAAGCTCTCCCTATCCACACATTTCTAAAAAAGCATTAGATAGCTGCTGGTAAATTAACTCTGCTGGATTGAAAACATACAACTACTTACATTTAGTAGTCATCAGCGTTTCAAAAGATTGGGACCACTGTAGCACTTCCTCCAATGACACTCTTTGCAAAAGGGGGAAAGGTTATTGTGGGATTAGAGTTGTAGTTAACTGTGTGACTGATGCTCTGTTTAAAAATAAAGCTAAATTCCATTATCTAAAATACAGTCGCCTAATTCAGTGAATCTATATGCATTTTGCTCTCCCCAAGTTCATTTTTGGGTGTTTCAGATCTCATGCCTACAGCTTTGAAGAAAAGATAACTCGCAATAACTATGGACCCAGTTCTGCACTAAATTACACCCATACGACCCCCTTTGAAGTCAATGGAAATTGTGTGTGTAGGCAGTGCAGTGCAGTACTGCAGAATGGGAGAAGACTAAAGAAAGCATTAACAGTTCAGACTGTCAGCTCTCCCAGGCAGGGGTGATTATGTAAGGTTGCTTTGTGTCTAGAGACCCTGCTGTAGTTCAGGACTTCAGGTGCCACTGCAATGTTAGGTGGTACTATTAAAGTCCCTGAGTATGATAACAAAACAATTTCTTCTCCACTAACACCTTCCACATTTATCATTAGCTGCGAGGTTGAGCTCTGAACATTATGCAGTAGAACCTCAGTATTATGAACGCCTTGGGAATGGAGATTGTGGTTATTTCAAAAGTTTACGACTGAACATTAACTTAACACAGCTTTGAAACTTTACGATGGAGAAGAACAATGCTGATTTTAACCATCTTAGTTTAAATGACAGTTTCCTTACCTTGTCAAAAAATGTTTTTAAACTTTCTCTTTATTTTTTTTAGTAGTTTACATTTAACACAGTGCTGTATTGTATTGCTTTTGTTGTCTCTGCTGCTGCCTGATTGCATACTTCCAGTTCCAAATGAGGTGTGTGGTTGATGGTCAGTTCATAACACTGGTGCTCATAACTCAGAGGTTCTATTGTAGCTGATAAATGATGGAAAGACTAATAAAATCTTGACTGCAAAAGACACTCAATCCATTTCATTCATCTACTTGTTTGAAATTTAAAATTAATCACAGTATTACTAAGCAAGAGGATTCTTAGAGGTGACTAACAATGGATTGTTTTTCTTTTATGCTCGTTATTCTTACGTGGCAATTTCCTGGGTTTCTAGGGGGTCTTCCATTTATTCTCTTAACTCTTAGTTCTGTGAAAGACAGAGACATCAGAGAGAACTAAACAGCTTGAAAAAAAATAAACTGATAAGGGCCAGATCCTGCACTGGTATAAATCAGCATAACTTTATACCACCTGTGTCTCCGGGTCTTATAATTTTTAGTATCCTACCACTGGTAACTTGAAAGAAATGCCTATGCTAAATGTTCATGTAAGAGATTGGAGAAAAAATGCATTGTAATTCATTAGGCTCTAATCAAACTGGAGAGGGAGTTTTCATTCTCCCTTGATCCTTCCATTTTGGCATCAGTTTCTGAATCCCAACTAAAGCCACTTAATTACCATAAAGTTCAAGAATAATCCATATTTGATTAAAAGCAGTCTTGGTTTGTGGATAGTGGGTACTAATGACTGATTTGTAAGCCTGCTCTGCACAGCAGCTGTTTGCTGGTTTTGTAGTCTAGTTTGTGGTGATTCCTTAGGTTTGTTTCAACATAATTCTAAGAAGGACACCACTGTCGTGTATTACAGTTTGTTATAGCAAGCCAATCTTTTCTGGGCAGAAAAATGAATGTCAGTTACTCAGCACATTTCTGGATAGTTTAACTCCTATGTTTGGTAGAAATTTTGCAACCACCGAACTGTGGTCTCAGCTCTTCTGTAATTTCTGGTCACACAGTTCGTTCTTGTTCAAGTAGGGCTTTTCTCATGCTTAACTGACCTCCTCTTTACATAAATACTCGAAGTGTGTGGTTATGGCAAGAGAGGTGGCTCTGCAAAAGTTGCATCTTGCGCCTGTGAATGCTTATTCGTTGACAGAGCTGCTTCTGAGTCATATCTGCTGTTACTGACACAGACACATTTTTACTGTTGTCAGCATTGTCACTCTTATACAGAATAAGTGACATACTTGTCTGTCTCCCTGAGCGCCAACAAAACTGCCATTTTATTTCCATTTCTGAATATTTGCCTCTAGTGTTAATCTGTGAAGCAGAACAAACACAGCCTGATTTTAGTTACTCTCCATGGGTAAGTTAACACTTAGGGAAGATGATGTTTTACTGTAAACTGAGGAAATATATGGAAGTCACTGAGGGGGAAAATGGGTATGGGCTATGAAGATTTCCCCCCCACTTTTGTGACTATAACCCCACTTAGTCACAGAAGTTGTATCAGTAGGATCTTCTGCAGTGAGAATCCATATGCAGAGGGAGAAGAACTGATCATGTCGTCACTATGCAATGTATACTGCACAACTAGAAAAGAAAAAGTACTTAAGGGACCATGGTGCACTGCAGAAGGCCTGGGACTGGGAGTCAGGAGACATGGCTTCTATTCCCCACTCTGCCACTGACCAGCTGTGTGACCTTGGGCAAATCGCTGGATTTGTTTTCCCTCCCAACCTTTTTCTGTTTTTTATATTTAGAGAGTCCCTGCCCCGATGAGCCTACAATCTCTCACTGTGTTTATACAGTGTCTTTCACAATGGGGTCCCAATCTTGCTTGGTGTTTCTATATGCTACTGCAATAAAAAATAAATACTATTACTAGTAATAGTGAGACTACTGGCTCAGTGAGGTTGTTTTGGATGCTCATGTATTATTCTGTGGTGGTCTGGAAGCCTACTTTCGCCATCTCCGATTCAAAGAATACTTTCAAGATAACACTGAACAGCACACTGATACCCTCCCAGCAACAGCACAAGAAGAAGAACTCCCCATGGACTTCTTCTGAGGTTCAAAATGACCGTCTGGACCTATACATAGGATGCTTCCGCTGACTGGACAGGCAGAAATGGTGGAAAAACAACATCACTTGCCTCATAACCTAAGTCATGCAGAACGCAACGCCATCCACAGCCTCAGGAACAACCCTGACATTATAATCAAAGAGGCTGATAAAGGAGGTGCTGTTGTCATCATGAACAGGTCTGACTACCAAAAGAAGGCTGCCAGACAACTCTCCAATACCAAATTCTACAGGCCACTTTCCTCAGATCCCACTGAGGAATACACTAAGAAACTGCACCATCTACTCAGGACACTCCCTACATTAACACAGGAATAAATCAACATACCCTTAGAGCCCTGACTGGGGTTATTCTATCTACTATGCAAGATCCACAAACCCGGAAATCCTGGACGCCCCATCATCTCGGGCATTGGCACTCTCACTGAAGGACTGTTCAGATATGTGGACTCTCTACTCAGACCCTACGCCACCAGCACTCCCAGCTATCTCCGTGACACCACTGATTTCCTGAGAAAACTACAATGCATTGGTGATCTTCCAGAAAATACCGTCCTAGCCACCATGGATGTAGAGGCTCCCTACACAAACATCCCACACACAGATGGAATACAAACTGTCAGTATCCCTGATGATGCCACAGCACAACTGGTTGCTGAGCTCTGTGACTTTATCGTCACGCACAGTTATTTCAAATTTGGTGACAATATATACCTCCAGACCAGTGGCATTGCTATGGGCACCCTCATAGCCCCACAATATGCTAACATTTTTATGGCTGACCTGGAACAACGCTTCCTCAGCTCTCGTCCACTCATGCCCCTTCTCTACCTATGCTACATTGATGACCTCTTCATCATCTGGAGCCATGGGAAGGAAACCCTGAAAGAATTCCACCATGATTTCAATAGCTTCCACCTCACCATCAACCTCAGCCTGGACCAATCTACACAGGAAGTCCACTTTCTAGATACCACGGTGCAAAGAAGTGACCGTCACGTTAACACCACCCTATACTGAAAACCCACCGACTGCTATGCCTACCTTCATGCCTCCAACTTCCATCCCGGACACACCACACGATCCATTGTCTACAGCCAAGCACTGAGGTACAACCACATTTGCTTCAACCCCTCAGACAGAGACCAACACCTACAAGATCTTCACCAAGCATTCTCAAAACTACGATACCCACACGAGGAAATAAGGAAATAGGTACACAGAGCCAGACGTGTACCCAGAAGCCTCCTGCTGCAAGACAAGCCCAAGAAAGAAACCAACAGAACTCCACTGGCCATCACATACAGTCCTCAGCTAAAACCTCTTCAATGCATCATCAGTGATCTACAACCCATCCTGGACAACGATTCCTCACTTTCACAGGCCTTGGGAGGCAGGCCAGTCCTCACCCACAGACAACCCGCCAACCTGAAGCATATTCTCACCAGCACCTACACACCTCACCTAACTCGGGAACCAATCCATGCAACAAACCTCGATGCCAACTCTGTCCACATATCTACACCAGCGACACCATCACAGGACCTAACCAGATCAGCCACACCATCACCGATTCATTCATCTGCACATCCACCAATGTAATATACGCCATCATGTGCCAGCAATGTCCCTCCGCTATGTACATTGGCCAAACTGGACAGTCCCTATGTAAAAAGATAAATGGACACACATCAGATACTAGGAATGGCAATAAACAAAAACCTGTAGGACTTGGGTACTTCAACCTCCCTGGACACACAATAGCAGATTTAAAGGTAGCCATCCTGCAGCAAAAAACTTCAGGACCAGACTTCAAAGAGAAACTGCTGAGCTTCAGTTCATTTGCAAATTTGACACCATCAGCTCAGAATTGAACAAAGACTGTGAATGGCTAGCCAGCTACAAAAGCAGTTTCTCCTCCCTTGGTGTTCACACCTCAACTGCTAGAAGAGGGCCTCATCCTCCCTGATTGAACTAACCTCGTTATGATAACCTCGTTAGCCTGATTCTTGCTTGCATATTTATACCTGCCTCTGGAAATTTCCACTACATGCATCTGACAAAGTGGGTATTCACCCATGAAAGCTTATGCTCCAATACATCTGTTAGTCTATAAGGTGCCACAGGACTCTTTGCCGCATGTATTATTTGTACACTTTTTAAATCTGTTTGTCTTGCAAAGTGCTAAGGAGAGCTGGTTGGTGTTTGTTTTTTTCCCCACAAAAAAACTTGACTTTACTGAGAAATCAAAAACTGGAAATTTTGGACTGAAAGATTTCAATTTGGAAATGCCATTGTGGTACTTCATGTGAGCTGTAGTTCGGTTGCGTCATGTTCCAATTCTCTTCTATGGGTTGGGCTCCCTGGCTATGAAGCATCACCGTCTCCTCTCTTGCTGAGCAGTTGCAGTGTACATAGGAATCTATGGCATCATGGGAAACATAAATTGGCTGGAGAACCTGTCCAGCTGAGAGAACTGAGAGTATAAGGCACAATTTTTCAACCTCTGGCAGTGAGGCTGAGTTTAAAAAAACAAAAACTAACCCCTTCCTCCCCCAACATCCTGTTTTTAAATTCATCCCAGGTATAGCTCCATTGACTTCAGTGGTTACACCAGGGGTGAACTTGGACTAAGATCTCTATGCCTGAACAGTTCAAATTAAAACAATCCTATTACTCATAGCCTAAAGACACTGCGAATATATTGAAATTGATCTACTGTGAAGAAACAGCATGAATAACAGGTGATCAATATGTGCAGCCGTGATGACAACATGCATGGGTAAATATTCAGCATAAAATTATATAGTTAGCCCTCTTGACTTTTTCAGTCAGGAGGCTAAATCCCTTCATACGTTGTAGGATTATGTGACTGCAAAATTATAGTACTACTTACTTAGAAGTGATCCCATTTTCGTCTTCTCTGAATAGCTTACAAAGACAACAAATATTTGGGCTCATTCTCCTAAATAAAGAAAACATGTGAGTTCTGGAACCTGATATAGTACAGCAGGTGCACTTGAGTCCACCCTGATTTTAGAGGTCTGACTAGTTCCAACTGTGTTCCTCGTTTTACATATAGGGAATATAACTGGAATTGGTCAGACCTCTAAAACCAGGATGAACTGTTTAAATTCACCCACTGTATTTATGAAAATATTTGACAGGAATGAGGCATTTCCACTCATCTCAGTGGAGATTTGGCACCTGGCTCTTAAGCATTAAAGAAAAGAACAATTGAAAGACTTTTTTTTTTTTGAATGCTTGTTAAGGGCCTAACTGAAACATATAAAGTTATTGAATATTTAAGACTTGTTCCTTTCGTGCTTTTTTAGAAAAACATGAATATAACAATTCTCTTTTATAAAATGAGACATCCATAACTCCATAGTCCACGATACGTGACTCTAGAAAAGCTTCTGTCTCATTACAATCAACTGCAATGCTATCCCTAAATTTGACAGTTCCCTTAACTTTTTTTTTCAGGGTTTTATGTTTTTCATTTGCTTTTGTTGAGAAGTAAATTATTCCTCCTCTCAAAATGTTTTGAGGGACACTGTATAAATATGCCTGAAGAAGTTTTGGAGATTTGGGGCCTGACTCCAAGTACGTTGAAGTCAATGGGAATCTCTCTGCTGACTTCAGTGGCTTTTATATCTTGTACGTAAGAGCTCAAGACTTTGCTTTAAACTGAATAACTTTGAGTTTGTGAGTGAATTATTGAATCTCCAAGACAAATGTTTGGGACATGCTGAATCAATATTAATCCGAATTATTGATCAGACCTGGTAAACTTGTTCTGACATACGGATCCTGTCAAAAACTATGGGTACTATGTGTGTTGTTGTGACGAGGAAATTAAGGAAATATCCATCCTAGAAAATTATTTGTGAACTGAAGAAAGTCTTTTTTTTTATATATTTTTTTATTTATTTGTCCAACTCCTCCTCCTTTAAGCAATGCCATATGTTTTGAAGGCCAAATTCTTCAATAAACTTTATATATAATGTTGTTTATGGAATGGGTCTTTCTGTAAAATGAGTTTGTGTATATCAGTCTAGAATTAGATTACTACATTGTAGTCCACACCAATAATCAGAGATCTCTTTTCAGTCTAGTAATTTAAATCTACAATTTGGTTCAGATTAGGGCTTGACTGGCCTACACCTATCTTAGGGCTAGACTGTGCTTTTATATTGGAACACAAAATAAGGATGGTGCAGAGTTTCACTGCCCCAGGGGACATTCTGAACTGTGGAATCCTTAAATTCACCTCTTTTTTTAGAATTGAGCCATATCCTTAGAGCCTGAAGTCAATGGAACTACATCAGTTTAGACCATCTGAGAATCTAGCCTATTAAGTTTTCTACCAGATATTAAAATGCTTACTTGCAAAGCACCATAACAACTCTGACTGATAATACTATATGAGGCCTTATCCCCCAAAACTGAAGAGAATGCATGCCAATAGCCTTGAGATGACTACTCAAATTCTCACAGCTCTATGGCTTTGCATAGTTCCCTGTGTGTAATATATGCTCCAAACATTGCTCACAAGCAAAACCCAAATAATGTACTCAACAGAAACCCCCACTGGAATTTAAAGCAGACTTCAGGGGGAGTTGCTGGGTGCTTAACACTTTAAAAAAGAACAAGCCATGTTTTTAGGTGCCTAAATATGGATTTAGAAGCCTACCTTCAGGCCCCCATTTTTGAAATACTTAGCTGTAGCCTTTATCTGTGCTGTAATAATAAAAAAAGTTCATATCCAGATACATTTGTACTTTGGATCACTGGAGTGGAACTCATGCATAACCTAGGGGGCTTGATTTTAAAATATAAGGTAGTCTACATTGCTGAACTCTTCATTAAACCAGGAGTTGATAACAAATATTTTTTCTTCGGTTGCTGTATGGAAAACTCCATTGTAAAAGGAGACTGTTTTGTTCTTACTGGAGAACCATATGTCAGCAATGATAAACGCTTCAAACAAATACTGTGGCCTAGAGCTTACCTACATATTTGTGGTTCATGAAAGCAGGACTATGTTCTCTGTTCTTCCTTTATTTGAATCATCTGATAATACATTAGATAACAGGCAAAGAAACACAATGTACTTTTTGTAGCACTATTATATGAATTCCATATTTTCATGTGAATTTGACGTTTTTCTTCTGAAGCCTTGTCTGCACCGAGGATTTGCGTGAATTTCAGCCGTTGGTGCTAGCAATTTGTGTAGCTGCACTGGTGCAACTCATAATGTAGACAGGGTATGCTGCAATAAACTATGATTTACTCTGGTGCATCTTATGCTAGTTTCAATCAAGGAACAATCCACTGGTACAAAGAGTGGCTTCAGCTGTCTACATTAGGGGTCACATCTGCTGCTGCCCTAAATTGCAGTGTGGCTTCACTTACTCGAACGGAGTATTATACCAATGTATACCATGCCAGGATCTGGCGCTAGCCTGTTGACCAGTGGCGTTACACTGATGGCAGGCTGCCCATGGCTGTAATCAGAGCAAATCTAGAAGGTAAGAAAGACTTGAGTCATTCTTTGAAAGCTTCCATTATGTAGTCTGGTTATTTGCTACTTAGCAGCTTATGTAGTCATATAAATCTGTGCAAAGTGTGCACATTAGGATTTGGTAGCATTTCCCCCCTCTGTTCATAAGTGTAAATGACTAAACAAGTGCAAGGTAGCAAAGAACTGGACCCTGAGTTTTGCAATTTTATTGATTTATTGCTTTATTTTAGATCACTGTATTTTAGTACTCATGGTAATTGTGTCAAACTCGAGGTTGAGGTTCTCTGTCCATAGAATAAGCACAGCATGGGCATCTGTGTTTAGTGTTTCCCAAACCGCTCCTACCATATGCTCTGATCTGTCCTGGAGAGATCACTTCTAGGTAATTCAGTCTCTATCATGCTCAGCAGTTGGCCTTTCTGAGACTAAAAGCAAAACTCCATTGAGTTCATGAAGACAGAATTTTACCCTACATTGTCAATTGTGAGGCTGTTCATGAATTTAAGACCTTTTTTTTCCTAAATATTTTCCTCTTTTTGAATTATTAAAACTTCTTTCTATTTCATGTTTCCACTTTATCCTGGATTGGTTTTTGGATTTAACTTTAATATTTTTAATATTATGTACTGCATTTAAAAAAAAAAAAACCTCTTGCGCTCTCTCTCAATAAGCTTTTTACACAGTTTGGAATTTTGCATTTTTAGTAAAGAATGGTTTATCCCACTTGGTACTGTGTTTGCATTTCTCATGCAGTTCCAAGTGCTTAGCTCTGTAGAAGCGTGGCTGTCTGCGTGTCATGTCATCTGAGAGTCTGTGGTGGCCCAATCCTGTGAAGCGTTGCGTACCCAAAATTAGCAGCTGGGCTTAGCACCATTCAGGAGGTGGCTCTGGGTTTTTATGCATCAGCATTTGTAGATCCCACTTCTCATTCAGAAAGGTTTTTACAAAAATAAAGAGTCCCTAGACTGCTCACCCTGATATTCTGCTCCTTAGCCCACCTGCACTGCTTATCTCCAATAATTAAAAGCAGTTCGTGATCAAATTTGATCCTAATACTTTCATTCCCTATCTGAGCCCATCATTATTACTGTTCGTAATAAATTTCACTTGTAGGTTTTCAGCTACTGTATCAACACACAAGTCAGTTTATAGAATTACATTCAGAAACAATATGAACATTTCTTTGATAATGCTTTTAAAATGCTGGATTGCATATAATCCGATTCTAAAGACAAGGATAAGATTAATGAAATATGCTACCTTGAATTAATGTGATGACAGAAATGTGTAAATACTCAAGACTGTTGTGATTTAGCACAGTTCTTCTTCATCAGGTTTCCCTTTTCCTTCATAGCCCTGCCGCACGTATGGACCTGCAGAGAGAGACATACACGCAGGTATACTTTTTGTTTTGTTCTGGACTAGCCCAAGAATACTGTATACTGTTGAAATTCACATGAACGTAACAGTTATCAAAGGGGTCAGTCTTCAACTGGTGTGAATCAGCATAGTTCTATTGAAGACAATGGAGCTATACTCACTTACACCACTTGTGGATTTAGTCCAGAATTGTGTTCAAATTACACAAATCTGTTCCTTGGTTTATTATAAAGCTCTTCCACATAAGTTCATGAAAAGTATTTTAGCATGTAGGATTGTGCATTTCCAGCAGATTTCATCACCCAAAAGGCAAATCACAGGGCCCTAGCTGAATTAGTACAATATATGAATGAATGAAGTAGTCCCCCACATTCTGAGAATTAATCGCACTTCTGATAGTAAATGAATCTAAGATCTAAAACTATTCACAGATGGAAAGGATATGAGTAATTTGCTGAACAATCTAAGTCTGAGATGACTGTAATTACAATGATCTATAATGAGAGAATATCCTGTCAAACAGAAAAATGTTTTGATAGATCAAAGAGAGAGGCCTTTATTTTGAATGAAACTGTAATGTACATTACAGTTTCATTTTTTCAAGCATGAGAAGATTATGCCGTATGAGGTTGTAAAGAAGCTGTTTACTTTTTTAGTATGCAGCTATTTTGGCTGTACAGTGAAGTCTCCATAAAGAAACCTTTATGATAAAAGTTTAGTTGCACTCTACCCTCTCCCTTTTCAGTTTATTGCATAAAGTTTTATTGATCTTACTATATTGAGAATTTAATACAGAAGATTCACGTAGGCATGCATTTGTCTACACATTGTACATATTGAGAAAATAGGTGCTGTTGCCATAAGATCAGCTTTAGAATGGCAACCAGTATGTGTGGGAAGTATATCCTGGACAGAAAGATTATGCCCTTATCTCTACATTCCCTGTTTATGCTGAAGGAAATACTGCAATTTAAATTCTGAAAAAAGTTGTGTATAATCTTATACTTACAGTTTTTTTTTCTTGGATTGTCACCCCCTTTTTAGTGTTTCATTTAGTAGTCGCACTTGGCTGGAGGGTCAAGTTTCGAAATTGCATCCTGAGTGTTTTTCTTTATATTCTTCTAAAGTAAAATGTCTTGTCACACTCTGGTTGTATCCACACTGTGTGTGCTGTTGCCCGACTCCTTTCGTGCAAATATATATGCAAACTGTGTGTGTGGTTAATATGAAGGGGAAAAAAAAAGTTCCATTGGGCTCCTGATACACCACTGATAAAAACAGGCTGTGTATTGACACTATTGATGAACTGAAGAAAAAAGGATTTCACTACAGTAAAATACTTCAGGTATTCTCTGACAGGGCCAGTTTTGTGACTAATATTTTCCATCTCTTGATCAAATGACACTGTACAGAAAAAGTTAGAAACACACTGTTGAAAAGAGATAAGCATCCCATCACTGAAAAATGGCGCATTCATGTTGTAAAGTTGCGATCAAGAAGTGATTATCTCCAATTGTTTTGTTAGTCTGACTTTCTGCTCTAAAAGTAAGTTCTCTCTGAGTTCCTTAGTATGATACGTGTTTTACATGTGCATTTTCAATCAACTTTAATATATTGCACGGTGGTTGACTCTGAAGCATTATGTTAAAGTAGGACTTGTTTTTACATTTTGTGAGGTCCTTTGTCATCGTTATCCTAGTTGGCAAGAAGGGTATGTCGTCAGTGCAGAGTTATCAAAAGTTATCTACACTACATCTCGAGTTCACCTAAGTCAGATGAGAATGGCCACACCACAAAATAACACTTGAGTTGCTATGTCCACATCGGGGCTGCACTCCCTTGTGTGTGGTGCTAAGACTTCTGGGGCACACCCCATAGTTCATAGTGCTGTAGTAAGCTGAGCCACTCTAGGAATTCTTTCCTAGTGAATTGTGGGAGGACTTGCCTGTTGTTCCTGCATACACAGGGGAATTGTGGGAAGTCATTGGAAGATTAATGGTACTTGAGTGGCACCAGCTTGTGTCCACACTACAGAGTGGTCATGTTAGCAGATGATGAGTTGTGGTTACTTGAGTTTTAGTCTGAGTTAGTACCATATAGGAATGAATGAAGTAGTCCCACACTTTTCAAGAATTAACTGCCTGGGGTGGCAGATTCTCCCTGGGTTTGGCTTAGCCACCCCTGCTGCCCTGAGTGGCATTTTGACCCTGTCCTCCAGAGCTCTCGTGACGTTGGGGTGGCTGGGACCAACCTGAAGGAGTGGCTCTGTGACCTGCCACTTGGCTCCGCCACTTCTGAATCATCAGAAGGCTTATTCAGTCCCCCAAGACATTCAGATGTGCCCTCCCCTACTGGTTTCGAAACTCTGTTCTAGGAGGTATGAGAGGGACAGGGTGGCAGATTATCTTGAGTACACTCAGGGTTTTGACATGAACAATTGAGTGAAACAGACACTGACTTGCAAAAGAGTTTTGAGAGGACCGACCCCACCTCCATGTTTAATTTTTCATTGGATCTTTTCTTCTCTGATCTCCCCACTCTTTTTTGTTTTACTTAGTCTCTTTGTAGGCAAAACATGACTCCAGTTCATTTAAGTTAAAGTCAAGTTTTCAAACCATAATCATTTAGTGTGCTAGGCCTATTTTATTGCAGATGACTCTGCCAATGTATGGCCCTTTGATTTGTATAAACGTGTACATCTACCTGGTCTATTCCAACAGTGATTCTGCTTAAGGGGGGGGGGGGGGAAGATGGCCCCAATCCTGCAATGTGTAAATTGGCAGAGAACCCTTGGCAGATTTCCACTAACTTCAGTGGGATTCTACATGGACATCAAGGTCTACCTGTATGGAACTCATTGCACAACTGGGACCTCTTTTTACAAAGAGGAGAATAAAAATCTTCTGAGAGTAAGTATTTCATGATTAGCCCCAACTGTGTTGGAGAAGGGAGTTTTGTGGGGAGAAAAAGGAGGGAAATGTCAAAGATTCAAGTTCAAATAAGCTTCATAGAGGGGTCTGAACCTGCTGGTGTGCTTATCTGATTAGACATTCTGAACCTTTCAAGATTCACTCTCCTAGTGAAACCCCTTTCTGATGCATTCATTATAAAACAGTATTTTCATTCTGCTTTTATTTACTCTTCGTACCTTTCCACAAGCTTTACAAGTACAGTGTCATTTAATTATTTTTACACAGATCTCTGGACAAATATTTGTGCAGTGTAACTTGAGCTCCTTATTTGCCAGAATAAATCATAATGATGCATTGCCCAATTTTATTTGCATGCCTGATCAAAAATAACATGTATTTGCACAAGCTGCAGGTTACAGAGGATCATGAATTCCGAATTCATAACTAGAGAAACATGAAAGTAGGCAGAATATGACAGGAGGCGAAGCACCTCACCCTTACAATTATATTCAGAAACCTTTAATTAAATAATGTTGAGGCAGTGGAACAATTTTACCAAACTTGCTCAACACAGAGCACAATTAGGCTGTTTAACCTTCACCAGTGAATTTAGACTGTCACTCAAACATTTCTGTGTATAATTAATGTTTTCTAAATAGAAAAATATTTTACAGATCAGAAGAGGTTAAATATCTTATTCATCAAAAGATTGCAGTGTCCTGAATACATTAATACCTAAACTGGAACCCTAACTGACTTTAGAAAGAGTTACATGTTTTTTCACTGATGACTGAATGTTGTTACCACCTAATGGTTCCTTGTTGGCTTACATGAAATGAATGTGCTGGTCTCAGTCCAGTTTCTAGTGGACAGTTGTCCTTTTAAAAATTACATCCTTACATTGGCACGCATTGACACTCCCATTGGTGGTCTCAGTGGAGGCCCAAGATAGGAATGGGAATATTGTTGTTTATTATTTGTGTTTGTGGTAGGGGCCTGGGAAACCCAATCATTGACCGGAACTCATCCATTGTGCTAGATGATATACAAACCCACAGGAAAAAAAAAGGAAGTCCCTGCCCTAAGGAGTTTACAATTTAAGCAAAAAAGAAAAGAAGTACTTGTGGCACCTTAGAGACTAACCAATTTATTTGAGCATAAGCTTTCGTGAGCTACAGCTCACTTCATCGGATGCATATTTTCCACAAAAGCTTATGCTCAAATAAATTGGTTAGTCTCTAAGGTGCCATAAGTACTCCTTTTCTTTTTGCAAATACAGACTAACTCGGCTGTTACTCTGAAACAATCTAAGTAGAGACTCAATTCCTCTTTTAAGGGCACTGGGAGTCTAGACTAGCCCTTAGTAATTTTCAGCTCCTTGCAGGCTGGGTAGAAACACTGCCCCATCTCAGGTGATTTCAGTTCTCAGTGACTTTTAGCAGGCAGGGCAGAAACACAGTTCTACCACAGGTTTCAGAGTAACAGCCGTGTTAGTCTGTATTCGCAAAAAGAAAAGGAGTACTTGTGGCACCTTAGAGACTAACCAATTTATTTGAGCATGAGCTTTCGTGAGCTACAGCTCACTTCATCGGATGCATACCGTTCTACCACAACTGATAATCAGCTCTGATTGGGCATTTAACATAACAAAAAGGCTCCTAATGAAGTCTGTTTAGTTCTATACTTTCAACAGTGGGGAAGAACAGATTAAACCAATCTAGGAAGGACTCTTGAGGGTACAGAGCCTCCTGGCTGTAGAATACCTGTTCCCACTTCTTTTATTTTTACAGGGCTCTGACATTTAAGCCACTGACTTAATGAGGTTCTTTCCACTGAGGGTGACAGGTTAAGCAGAGTCCTGCTTTCCTACAATAATTGCAACATTGGTAACCATATTTCACTGCCCCTGCATTCAGTATTAAGGTGATTTGTACCCAACACCAGCCAAAGTTGATCACTTTTTGCTGAATATGAGCAGGAGCAAACTATATTTACATAAACACACCCAATCTCTCCCCCTCCCAGCTAGCTGTCAGGGAAGCATTCATTCAGACCCTGCTTACAAATGTAAGCTATTGATTCGTTCATATCTGCTGAAACACTGCAGAAAAATTGTAATTATGTCCAGCCTAACCTAAAACTGGAAATTCTGGGAATTAGACACCCAACCTGATCTCCTGAGACTTCTAGAACAAAGAATGTAGATAAACAGAGTTTGGATAACCATCCAGGCTTCTGGATACTTCCTTAAACTAATCTTCGCTAGTTTTTATGTAGGTAAATTACACCGCTTTGTCTGTCCTTTTGTGGTCATTATCTGTTCCTTTTATGCAGAGAAGGCAAAAACTCTCTCCCCACTCTTTTCCCAGGGAATAGTTCACTAAAATCTTTCTTCCCCCTATTTTATATTAAAATAATGAATGTGTCTCCTGCTGAAGTCTGTGGGAGAGGATCAGAGTAAAATTTGTTCTGAAACAAGTTTTCATGGGCTCTCTGTAAATTTGAATAATCATGTCTGGAGACTGAAAACAGATTTAATTTGGAGACAATCAGCAACTGTGTACCTGGAAGCAAGCTAGCTGTTTGTAAACCGTAGCTGCAGATGGGCAGACCTCAAACAGAGTTCTGGCTGAACATAATGAATCCCATCAGGCAGAAGCAAGTTTTCTCTGGAGGATCTGAAGAATCCTCAGCTGTTCACACTTTTACAGATGGTGGTCACTAACTCTTCCATACAGTGTTGATGTGTGGTCTCTTGTGGATGTAGGTGCGATACATCAGCCCCAGGCAGATGCCATAGCATAGAGTATTGTGAAGCCAGAATTATTATATTGTGCAGTACATTGTGCAGCCTAACTTTACAACAGGTTCTTTGGACTCCTGATCACAGCCGGATTCTGACCTCAGCTCAATGCAAAGAGGCCATTGGCCGCTCAGTCGAGGATTCTCCAAAACAGGAAAATTCCCAGTTTGTGTAGACTTAGGTTCTGCACACCTCTTTCACCTCCCCACCCCGACCACTGATTGTCTTACCTATAAACTTCATCTCAGTGCAGCCCAGGCTCGTTTCCATTTGTCTGAGAGAAACATTATTGCTGACAGATTAGTGATGCTGTTTCAGTAAAGTGTGTTACATAATATTTTATAATTGTTTCTTTCAGAATGCTCACTTTAACCCTCGTCCCTTCTTTCTTGACTGTCGGATACCCATAATGTAGCCTTTCCATGTCCTTTCACAGGACTCAGTTTGAGTTTTGATCCTTTACCAGGAGTGATAAGTGAACTAAATCTTCCCTAGTTGAAAGGTAATCTGATCAAGTAAACTTACATTGTAGCTTTCACTTTCGTTACACAAATGCCCCACTAGAGGTCGTCATGAATCATCTTAAATGAGAACAGACAAATTGTCAACCATGTATTAATTTAAACTGAGGTCAGTGATGGGGTTAGAATTGGTGCTCCGAGTTTCTTAGAGAAGTTCTATCACTTGATTATAATGAACCAGCTCATTGAGTCAGTCCTGAAAGAAAAGGAGTACTTGTGGCACCTTAGAGACTAACCAATTTATTTGAGCATGAGCTTTCGTGAGCCACAGCTCACTTCATCAGATGTACACATCTGATGAAGTGAGCTGTGGCTCACGAAAGCTCATGCTCAAATAAATTGGTTAGTCTCTAAGGTGCCACAAGTACTCCTTTTCTTTTTGCGAATACAGACTAACACGGCTGTTCCTCTGAGTCCTGAAAGAGACATTCTTGTATATTACCTCGAGCTTTTTATTGCTAAAGCAATAAACATTGTTGTCCGCATAACTTTTAATATAGTCTTGTTCATTAGAGTCCTTTCTTCCATGTTTTCTTCTAGTAGGTGTAAGGGAACAGGAATGTATGAGGCCAAGTTCCATGAAGGAATCAATTGTGGCTTTAAGTATTCAGTAGGAGAAAATGTCAAGATTTTTTTGGGGTGCTGCAAAAATTTTCAAAGAAAACAAACCATAGAGGAACCACAACAGAACATCTTTGGAGAAAATACAGTTATGTCATAGCTGATACATCAATTGACTTTGCCTCCTCCAGGGCTGGATTGGCAGATACAAAGTAGCCTAGGAAATTTATTTTGACCAGATCAGGACATAGTGACTTTGCCTCCCCTCTAAGACACTGCTCTCGCTCCTCTTCACAAGCCCTAACTATTCTTCTCCTTTTGTCCATTCCTCTCCAGGCTTGATGGAGATGCAGATGTAGTCTAGGCAGTATCTTATGTATGGCTCACAAAGTTCCGCTATGACTCCCTTAGGGCCTCAGAACCATTTGTGTATGTTATTCAGAGAGAGATCCTACACAGGATCTGAGTAACTGAAGGAGGTTGCAGCCAAAATTTTATGGGCCACTCAAAGGACTGTTTATGTGTAAATCAAACATTTTGTCTTTTTGTTATTGTAGCATTTTGGCAGTGAAAAGTATTTAATAAAATTAACTTCTTTTGTCTCTCTTGCTTCTCCTCCTCCTCCTCTCCCTTTTCTGTTCCTTCATTCCGTTTTTCTCTCTCTTCTATTGTATATGGCATCTCATTTTTGTTCCCTAATACAATTTTTTTCTCTCCTCCCTCCACTTTCTTTTCAGTTTCTTTCTTCCTTCCTTCCTTCCCTTTGTTTTTTCTCATGTGCTTTCCTCAATATCCTTTTTCCCCCTCTTTTTTTTAATCTCTGTCCCTTTGCTGCCCAATGTACACCTCTTTCATTTTCCTCCTCTCACATTCTCGTGCACACCCACACTTGCCCCCTATCTCCCTCTCAGATTCTCTCTCTCATGTTGCTGCCCACTCTGTTCACACCCACCCACACGGATAAATGTGTTCACTGATGCCCAGCCTACTCCCTCACACTCATACTAGTCTCCCATCCCTCACCTGAGAGACATTACAATCTCTATTATTCCCCTGGTGCCTGCCTCCTTCATGCCTATATACCTGGTGTTGGGGGTGTGTGTGCGCGCATGCATGCACACGTGCACCCAAGAGCATGGAAAAGGTACCTGGCTGATCTTCGGTCTACCTGAGGCTGAGGGGAGACTATAACCGCTGGGGCACCCATTGTCAGTTCAAGTGACAGTCTTTGTGGGCACTCCATTTCAAATGTGCATAAGCCCCCTGTGCCCTTGATTGGAAACTTCTTGTCAGCAGTGCCCACATGGTCCATGCATGTGCTCCAGCTAACCTCTTGCCATGTACTGAGAGTATATGGGGCAATGCCAGACCAATTGCTGATGCAGTTCCTTCTCAATCAGCTTTGTTGTTCCTATGGTTTCAGACAGGACTGTATTCAGGGGAGCTAGCCCATCCTGCCCACACAGCCACAACTACGCTGCTGTATTTAGTGTACTAGCTCAACCAAAGTAGCATGGGTATGCCTACATCAGCTGGAAATTACACATACCCTTAAATTAATTGAGTGATTCTGCCATTACTTCACTCTCTGTAGAAGAGGTGTGAAGCAGGGATGACAGAGACACACCAACCACTTTTTCCTTCACAAAACTTTTACTTGTTTCGAAGATTTAGATACTAAATGTGTCAACTGATTGGATTTTTAGAACATTTACTCTCAATGCAACATATCTGTGATTAAATATACTATGAACATGAGTAGGATACGTCTACACTAGTTATTTTTTTACTTAACTGCCAGTTCAATTCTGTTAGCTCACCTGAGTTTACATGCTAAATGAGCTGCTCCACAAACATTTCTTCCAGGATGCAAACACATCTGGTTTACCCTAGGGCTCAGTTTGAGTAAACCACACACATACGTGGAGTGTCCAGACTACGTGTACTAATGTGTTAGCTGCCAATTAACTTGAGTTAAAAAACAGCTTCTCTTGTTGGTCACTTCTGTGCATCTTTAAGGATATCATCTGGACCTTTTCTGTTGACGAGGAGTTTGTTGCACTAAATATAGTACAGCCTTTTTCCACTAGAGTGTGACTGCGTGGGGCTCTAACTTACTATTGTTAGGTACAAGGCACGTTTTGAAGAAACAGTCCTCAAATTCTGCAAAAATGCTTCGACCACTGCAGTTTAAGAACAACCCTCGTGGCTGTTTGACATTTTCAGAGGAGCTTGGTTTACAAGTGACCTTAGTGCATTGAATGTGAACTAAAGTTTAAATACAAGCAAAACTGCCGCATTTCTATCTTGTTCGCACACAGAGGCACTGAATGGTTTATGTTTCAGTGTTTTTAGTATTTTTTTTCAAGAAATGGTGCTCAATTTTATCAGTAATCTGGGACTGTTAGTTATGACACAATAGCAGTTCAGCTGGATTTCTTAACTAGACATATCAGGTGGAATTTTCAAAAGAGCTTAAGGGGAAAAACTCAAAAACTTAAGGGAGTTGAATACCCAGCTCCTTTTGAGTCCTTTGAACAGTAACATTTCTCATAATAATTTAGAAATAAACTGATTTTTCTCCCTTGATAATTTGCCATTATAATGAACAGTTTAACTTTTACATGGGATGGTTGTTGGTGGAGTCACTTCCTTCCTTGGCTTTATCAAGAAGATATTCCCCAAGGAAAAGAAAGAGACCAAAGAATTCTTTAACCTGTTAAAAATGGACTTCAAAGAGAGAAGACTGTCTGTCTGTCTTTGCTAGTGCCTTTAGACTGCTCCTTTATGAAAAAAGTAGCTTCATGACCTTCCCTACCCCCCCTCAAATAAATAAATTAAATATCAGGAATATAAAGTTTTGGTTTCCTGGTATTTTTGGATCAGAAAATACACTGAGAGTTGAGGTGTGCTCTTCCTGAAGCTCTGTTGAAGGGGAAGGAATTTTGAATCTCTCAGAGAAAGCGCTTTTCTCCCAACTGTTTGGGATTTGAATTAAAAAGGTGTTAACCTGAACAGAAACTCATACACATTTTAAATAGTCTATAAACATCCCCTCCACTCTTAAAGCTGCACTTTAGGTTCAGTCTATTGTGATGTCATTGTCCTTCTTTGGCCACCTGCTAAAATGAGAGAAGGCAATACTTGATATTGCAGTGTATAAAAGCAGCAGAAAAAATTTTGTGAATGAAATCTTTGAAGTCCTGTGCATGGAAAAAAAAGCAATAAAGGGCTCAGACAAAAATCTCTTTTTCTCTCTCTGTGTTTCAGCAGCCATCACCAAATTAATTGCATGGAATATTAAGCAGGAACTTGTTTTGCAATCTTTCCTCATTTGGTGACTAAAGACTTCCTCTCTAAAAAGGTTTTGTTTGTAGGGATCACACCACCCAACACTAAAACCCCCATTTTCTGAAGGGAAGTTTTAGACAAGAATGTTTAATTTTTCCACCAGGTTGTCATATATTCTTTGGTGTCTTTCACACCCACTGTGGAACCACAAAGGAAGGGTGATAGTCACAAAGCCCATTGCTTCACAGTCAAGCATGAGGGGAGTGTTGTTAGCATGGTAAGGTGATAAATTACACTGTGCTCTAACATTGCAGTTGTGCACTGACCTTTAAATTGCCTTCCTGTTTGTACATAACATTGGGATGCCTCTAATGTTATGCTTCTGTTGGCAGCCTTTTCATTGCATACAACTGGCACGTACTTGTGATGTGCTATGTTGTTCTAATTGCAATTGTTCCCTCCTGATTATCATCAATCTTTCAGACGAAGTTTTCAAATCTGGATGCCTAAAGTTAGTCTCCAAAATCCATATTTAGGGCCCTGATCCTGCAAAGCTGATATATTTAGCACCCTATCACAGGGTCATTGGTCCCTGCGGATAGACTAAGCCCAGTTCCCCATGACCAGAACAACTGAGCCCAGTTCAGCTAATTAAAGAGGGCTAGGTTACACCTGGGCCTATAAAAGGCTGCTAGTAAGCAGCTGGGTAGAAAGGACTGAGACAGGCTGAGCCCTGGGGTGGGAAAGCCATACTGGAGTGGAGCTCACCCCTGTGATGGGTCTGTGGAGCAAGGGGCCAAGGGCTCAGGGAAGCAGCCCCGTGGCTGTTGCTCCAGGAAGGGAGCAGAGCTGGCTGAGGCCAGGAGCTGGAATGCCAGAGACCCCTGCGAGGGTGGTCCTGAAGCTTGGGGCTAAGAATGGAGTTTTAAGACTATTTTCTGTTTGTTTGATAACCTTTGATTAAAGAAATAACTCTCCTTGAGAAGTCCAGGCATGGCAACACATTCTTTGGAGCTGGGGAGTGTTTCCTTTTTGCCCTGGTGACACACCCATATTGTAAAAATCTACTTCTACTAAAATAGTAGTCTCACTTCTTTCACTTTAATGGTTCCTCCCATGATCAAAAGGTCAATTAATTTCTCTACTGAAACTCTGAAAACAATGAAAATGTTTCCTTTAGTGGTAGAGCAGACTTTGGGAAGATAACTTAAGAATAATCATTGTTTGAGTCAGAGTCTTTTCTTGCACTGTACCATCTTTCTTCATAGGAAATGTGGCTGACCACTAACCCGATTCAGTAACTATAACTGGATTCCACAAATAGACCTGGAGGTTTCCATTCTCTTTTGATACATTTATGTTCTGAACTTGGAAGACTAAATCTGATCCTAAAAATCAAAACAGCATTTTTTTACCTACAAAATCAATACTTTATTACAGGTTAGATATAGGGCCTAATCCTGCAGCCCTTATTTAGACAAAACTTCTGATGAACTTAGCCCAAAGTCAATTGCTTTGGAAAGTTTGAAAAAAATCCATCCAGTCCAATGCTGGTAAATATTGCCAAGTTCTATTGTAAAAAGATGTTAAGAATTTTCCCCCATCACTAAAAACTTCTCTTCACTTTAACTTGGAAATGCATTCAAACACCCCCAACAAAAAATAGTTACTAGCAAATGAAATTAAAATCTGTGCAGTAAAACAGTTACACTAATTGTAGACTTATGTTACTGTTTAATGGACTAGTAATAAAGGAAATAAGAATCCTTTATTGAAGGTCGGGGTTTTTTTTTTTGTACTTTCGCTGTGGATTCGATAATTGCTTAAATTTTTGTCATAAGTAAATCTGTGGACAGATTAATGTTTAGTCTTTTTTCCTTAAAATATGGAAATTAAATTCAAAACTGAAATTAATATTAAACTTTTATGTAACATTAACATCACGAGTAAGACTTTTCCACCTTAAAATTGTAAACATTCCCTATTCAGAAAATAATGTTGATCCCAAATCCCTTAGTAACTTTAGCTTGCCCATATTACCCCCAGGGAGTATTTTGGATTACTAGTTTTTTCCCCATGTGGGTTTTTTCTACAGAGTGTCTTCATAACAATCCTACACGGTGGGTTCCTGCAAATATTATTAACACCATTTTATAGAGTTCACAATTGGTTAAAATTATGCACAGATAAGTTGCTTTGCTCTAAGTCATGCAGAACCCACTATTTCCTGACACCCAGTGCCCTGCCCGAACCACTGAATCACAATCTTTACCTTACTTTGTGACACTAAACTTACAAGAGGTATAGTGATGGAAGCCACCAATTTAGTGTCATTTCCTTAACAGTTTTTATACAGAGAGTGACAAATAAGCTCTACCTGACATCTCTGAATATGTCATATGTTGAAATCCTCTTCTTTCAACATTGATTCCACTATGGTCATTTTAGAATCAAACTTTGAAAGTTCTGTGCAATGAGTAGGCTGCTGTGCCTGTAAAACCCTCTGTGTGTGTGTGTGTGTGTGTGTGTGTGTGTGTAAAGAGGTGTATTGATACATAGGTTGGTAAATGTTCCATAAGGGTGGGTAGCTGTGCATGCAGTTCTCATATATATATATAGGTGTGTGTGCATTTCTGTATGCCAATGTAGATGTTTGCAGGCACTAGGGTCGCACGTGTCGTCTTTGCTCACCTCTTGTACAGGCCTGCGAAAGCTTGGCTCTAAGGGCAAGAGGTTTCCTTCATGTTACGTTCATAGTGGATTTCTCCATTCACTTATATACTAGGGTGGATTAATTTCCTCCTCCTACAGGACTCACTGGGTGCAAATCTATTGTCTGTGTCAGTGTTTCATAACTTTTCCTGGTTAGTACCTCCTTATTTGAAGTAAAAAAAAAAAATTGTTGCAAATCTCACATATTCTTACTTTTTACCATATGTAAAAATTGTATCAAAGATAAGCCTACGTCAGATTGTATCAAAGATAAGCCTACAAGATGTTGACAGAGAACACTTGAAGGCTAAAGGTGTGAGTCACTCCCCCATTCCCAACACCGGTTGAGAAATACTGGTCAATATTATGTGGGAAGTCAGACTAAACCGGACAGTCTCTATGGAAAAAATAAATGGACACAAATCAGAAGTCAAGAATTATAACATTCAAAAACCAGTCAGAGAACACTTCTTTGGTCACTCGATTTACAGACCTAAAAGTTGCAATTCTTCAACAAAAAAAACTTCAAAAACAGACTCCAACGAGAGACAGTTGAATTGGAATTAATTTGCAAACTGGATACAATTAACTTAGGCTTGAATAAAGACTGGGAGTGGATGGGTCATTGCACAAAGTAAAACTATTTCCCCATGTTTATTCCCCCCCACACACTGTTCCTCAGACGTTTTTGTCAACTGCTGGAAATGGCCCACCTTGATTATCACTACAAAAGGTTTTTTCCCCCTGCTCTCCTGCTGGTAATAGCTCACCTTAAGTGCTCACTCTCGTTACAGTGTGTATGGTAACACCCATTGTTTCATGTTCTCTCTGTACATAAATCTCCCCACTGCATTTTCCACTGAATGCATCCGATGAAGTGAGCTGTACCTCACGAAAGCTTATGCTCAGATAAATTTGTTAGTCTCTAAGGTGCCACAAGTCCTCCTTTTCTTTTTGTAAATTATCATAGTAGTCATTTCTGGCCTGAATCTGTATATCCAGCTAGCTATAATTTAAATGCGAAGAGTGAGATTCACACCAATGCAGAGGACCAACCCACTTAAAGCCTTTAATGGGAGGCTAAAATTTATGCTGAGAACCTTGCGTAGCCCTTTTGCATTGACATATATTTTAGCCTAACTTATCTGCCCCTTCTTCCAGTTGCTATGGCAGAAGAGCTAATGTACTTGTAGATAATTTCTCCATGAAGCGTGGGACAGTACAGAATAGGCACAGTTTCCATACTCTGGTTTGTAATGTAGTGTTTTGGAAGCCTCTGCCACATCTTGGTGTCACACATCCCACAGCTGTGAAACCACTAGCAGTGCCGATACTGCTTGTGTTGGGGGTGTGGGTGGGCGGGCAGAAGGAGGTTAGTAACAAATTATGGAATGGATTTGACTTCGTGCATGTACAGTTATAAACAAACCCAGAGATTACAAAAAAGTACTGATATTTGATGTAATCAAATCAAGTCCTTAATCTTTTGAACCATTATATTTGCTTCCCTTTTTGTAAATTCAGCGTATCAGCTCTCCATCCAGGCAATATTCCAAAGGAAGAATTCACTGCAAAACACAAACATTATGCCCTGCATATTGGTAAATTACTGGTCTTTGTATGGGAAGAATTCAACATACTATTAATAAATTGTTGAGCTTGTGCCATTTAACTATTGCTTACAGACATTTGATTTTATTAAACAGATTAGTATAGATGCAACTCTAAATCACGTTCAAATATTTCAGGCCTCTCGAACTTTGTTTAAACAATAAGCTTTGTATAGCCTTGCTATAGCAACTGAAATGCAGTACAAGGGTTATATCAGTATGACAGAGAGTGCTCTGTGTTTCTGCAGAGTTTATTGCTTACCAGAACACGGCAACGTTACTAAGGAGGCTGCAGTGGGCTGGAATATCTCTGGCATGAGTAGACTTTTAGAGGTGGATCTCCCATGTGCAGTAAAAAAGCAAGAATAATTGAAGTGAAGGATTTAGAGATGTATGAAACACTGGTTTGGTCAGCAGGGGTACATGTGAATGTTTACTTTGGTTATGAGCATTTCTCTTTTCACAGTGAGTTTGGGGCTTGAGCAAAACCCAAATGTCAGTTCAAAATTCTTACACAAAGATGGAATTTCCCTGGGTTTTGTGACTAAATCAGCAATTTTGAATGGTTTTATATACAATTTTGAGTGGGCCCATCCTGGATTGAATGTTTTTTTTTTTTTTTTTTTTAAAGCTATAGTCAGCTTTTGATGATGCTGATTTGAGGCATGAGTCTGTAATGAAACCCCAAACCAGTTGAAAGGAAAGGAGGACTTGTGGCACCTTAGAGTAACAAAATTTATTTGAGCATAAGCTTTCGTGAGCTACAGCTCACTTCATTGAATGCATTCAGTGGAAAATCAGTGGGGAGATTTATATACACAGAGAACATGAAACAATGGGTGTTACCATTGTAAGGAGAGTGATCACTTAAGGTGAGCTATTACCAGCAGGAGAGCAGGGTTTGGGGGGTGGGGGGGGACCTTTTGTAGTGACAATCAAGGTGGGCCATTTCCAGCAGTTGACAAGAACGTCTGAGGAACAGTGTGTGTGGGGGAATAAACATGGGGAAATAGTTTTACTTTGTGTAATGACCCATCCACTCCCAGTCTTTATTCAAGCCTAAGTTAATTGTATCCAGTTTGCAAATTAATTCCAATTCAGCAGTCTCTCGTTGGAGTCTGTTTTTGAAGTTTTTTTGTTGAAGAATTGCCACTTTTAGGTCTGTAATCAAGTGACCAAAGAGATTGAAGTGTTCGCCGACTGGTTTTTGAATGTTATTATTCTTGACGTCTGATTTGTGTCCATTTATTCTTTTACATAGAGACTGTCCAGTTTGGCCAATGTACATGGGAGAGGGGCATTGCTGGCACATGATGGCATATATCACATTGGTAGATGTGCCAGTGAACGAGCCTCTGATAGTGTGGCTGATGTGATTAGGCCCTATGATGGTGTCCCCGAATAGAAATGTGGACACAGTTGGCAACGGGCTTTGTTGCAAGGACAGGTTCCTGGGTTAGTGGTTCTGTTGTGTGGTGTGTGGTTGCTGGTGAGTATTTGCTTCAAGTTGGGGGGCTGTCTGTAAGTGAGGAATGGTCAGTCTCCAAAGATCTGTGAGAGTGAGGGATCATTTTTCAGGATAGGTTGTAGATCTTCAATGATGTGCTGGAGAGGTTTTAGTTGGGGGCTGAAAGTGACAGCTAGTGGTGTTCTGTTATTTTCTTTGTTGGGCCTGTCCTGTAGTAGGTAACTTCTGGGTACTCTTCTGGCTCTATCAGTCTGTTTCTTCACTTCAGCAGGTGGGTATTGTAGTTGTAAGAACACCTGATAGAGATCTATCGGTTGAGTGTCACATGGTTTGGGGCTGCATTGTAAACATTTATTTCATGAAGTTCTAGCCACATTAGCACTAGTATGGCCAGATTTTACTTATAAAATACACAAGGCTTTTTAAAATTTTATTTTAAAGGCTTTATTAAAAATGTATTAATTGTTTCTGGAAATTCTAAGCATATGGGACTGGGCTGCAGCTGAAAGGAGCTGTCTTCTTATAGACTAAGAGATGTTTTGCCTTCAGACCAGAAGCAGCTCTATGAACCACCGGGAAATGTTGCATGGACAGCTGGTGGCATGCAGCCTACAGATGGTGTACCATTGTCCCAGAAGTTATTAATAAGGCAATTCACAAGCAACACGTGATTTGCCTGCACAGATAACAGTTCTGTCCCATCCAAACTGAGATCAGAATTATGATAGCAACAGCCTACAACTTGTATATAAATATTGTATTTAAAATGCAGTTATGGTCAGAAAATAATTGAAAATGCCCCTTGTATGTATTCAGAGTCCTCTGCTAGGTTTAGTAATAAAAGTTAGCTTTTACTCCTGCTAGCCCTATAGAACTAATACACCTAAGAGAGACTGACATAGATTCTAGTTAATGTTGTGCATCATCAACTAAATCATTCCAGTTGCAGTGTAGCATGGGATACATACTCAGGCAGCTAGCCGGAGACGACACCTGTGCGTAGCTGGTGTGTTTTTAGTGTGCTAGCTCGAACAGAGGTAGCGTGGGTCAGTCTACCCAAGTTGGGAAGCATATTTCCAGTTGTGGTGCAGCTAAACCCTAAGAGAGAGCCAGTTCTCTCTCCGTTTATGAATTTGTTCTCTCTCCACTAAGAGATTTGATTCTCTTCAACTGAGAGAGAGCCAGTCTCCACTATAAATCCTGAGGCTCCAAACACTGAGGTTTCCCAATCCAAGAAGAGCCCTTGAGTTCATGTAAGCAGTATTCAGTGACTTTGCTCTCCAAGACATTTTCTTTTAACTAAAATCCTTTATAGACAAGAACCTGGGGTTTGGAACCTTAAAAGGTCCAAAAATTCCAAATGTAAGCAAACAGAGGAAAGAAAGTGCTTTCCCGAAGGTCAAAAATACAAAGAAGAAATCATCACCACACCAAAGACTTAGACAACAAAAGGAAGGGTGAGAACTCCCACTTTGTTCTACAGCATAGGAAAGATTTTTAAAGTCAGTGTTTACTGCAAGGGGGAATTCCATGGGGAATTTCTGTGCTTTGAAGGAAGCCAGAATTCATCTTGGGACCATGAAAATGCTGCCTTTCTAGATTTCTGAACTCCTTTGTAGTTCAGATTTGTGTTCCATGAATCCAGACCATTATCCTTGAGTTGAAATCCCATATTAATAAATGTAACAACATCCATAGATATTAACATATCCTAATTCCATATGAACACAAAGAAAGATTATACTAGAAGTAGGAAAGAAATAGAACCTTATAGTAGCTTAAGGATGGGGAAAAACTTTCCAAAGATAGGTTTCAGAGTAGCAGCCGTGTTAGTCTGTATCCGCAAAAAGAAAAGGCGTACTTGTGGCACCTTAGAGACTAACAAATTTATTTGAGCAAAAGCATCCGATGAAGTGAGCTGTAGCTCACAAAAGCTTATGCTCAAATAAATTTGTTGGTCTCTCAGGTGCCACAAGTACGCCTTTTCTTTCTCCAAAGATTATAACTGAACAAAGCTATAGGATTTTAATCTGACAACATTGTAACTAAAACTGATTTGATGTGAATTTTAAACTGCATGCTGTCACCTGTAACTGCCAGAATTATTGTTCACACCTTGTGTGTAGTGTTGAGGTCGCTTCACTTCACTTGCCGTACGATATTATCTGGCTTATTGCTTAAAAGAACTAACGTTAAAATCTTTGGTTTGATTCCTTAACTAAGTTTCAGTTCCAAAGTCTAAATCTTTTAGAGCAGGGATTCTCAACTTTTTTCTTTCTGAGGCCCACCAAACTTGCTATAAAAACTCCATGGCCCACCTGTGCCACAACAATGGGTTTTCGTCATATAAAAGCCAGGGCCAGCATTAAGGGGTAGCAAGCAGGGCAATTGCCCAGTGCCCCATGCCACAGGGGGCACTGTGAAGCTAAATTGCTCTGGCTTCTGCTTTAGCCACAGGTGGTAGGGCTCAGGGCCTCAGGTTTCAGCCCCATGCAGTGAGACTTTGGCTTTCTGCCCTGGGCCCCAGCAAGTATAACACTGGTCCTGCTTGGTGGACCCCCTGAAACTTCTTCGTGGCCCCCCCGAGGGGGCCCTGAACCTCTGGTTGAGAACCACTTCTAGAATTACTTTTCTGTACACAGTTAGCAAATCTCCCTCCATTCTGTCTCTTTACAAAGAGACTGTCAGCTTCTGTGAGAGAAATGCCTCTAATTACTTTAAATAAACTCTATTCCCATTTTAACTGAGTTTTGACTTACACTCTATGTTAAATTTCTCCTTTCTAATCTATACATTTGAATATCTACAAAAAAGTCCATTCCTTATTTCCTAACCTTATTCCAAGTTTAAAGAGGACTTTCATTTAACAGTTAAAATACTGGCTGCTCAGTGTACTTCAAACTACAGAGTTATCTAATGTGTTGATATGTTACACTCTACAGTAGCCTTCTTTCCATTTTTATATCTGATGATTTAAATTTTACTGGTTTATCTTATTTCAAATACTAAGAGTCCTGTGTTCCTTAATTACTTTTCTGCATATTGCTGGTGTTTGGTTTTTTATATATTATGCAGACTTTGTCTGTGACCATCTGTATCTAAAAAAAGAAAAGGAGTACTTGTGGCATCTTAGAGACTAACTATTTCATCATGTTTATTCCCCCCCCCCCCCACTGTTCCTCAGACGTTCTTGTCAATTGCTGGAAATGGCCCACCTTGATTATCACTACAAAAGGCAACCCCTCACCCCCCCCCCCCTCCGCTCTCCTGCTGGTAATAGCTCACCTTACCTGATCAGTCTCCTTACAGTGTGTATGGTAACACCCATTGTTCCATGTTCTCTGTGTATATAAATCTCCCCACTGTATTTTCCACTAAATGCATCCGATGAAGTGAGCTGTAGCTCACGAAAGCTTATGCTCAAATAAATTGGCTAGTCTTTAAGGTGCCACAAGTACTCCTTTTCTTTTTGCAGATACAGACTAACACGGCTGCTCCTCTGAAATCTGTATCTAAAAGTCTCTTATGCAAACTAACTGAATGACAAAAGTATCTCCTTCACATCTATCTCAAGTTTTCTAAACAATTCACTTTGCCTAGAATTCAAACTTCAGCTGTACCCACTACTTGCTTAGGCTCTGTTACTATCTTTCACCATTTCTAAACTTTAGCCTAACTCCATCAAACCTATAGGTAATTTATTCAGCCTGCTGTGTTTATTGTAATAGTCACAGTGCATGAAGCTATTGTATCATTGCTTTCTATGTTGTCACAGTAACAAGTTTCACAGTAACACAATTTCAAGCATCAGGGTTCCAGAATCCAGGAAAATGCAGAAATGGAGGATGAAATTAGAGCTAAAATAATAAATACCTGGATCAGATGGAGAGAGAGAAAGAAAGATACCAGTGATTAAAAGGGAAAGTCTATAAAATGTTGGTTCATCCAGTTTTAGTGTATTGTGCTGAGTGTTGGACAACAAAGAAGAAACATGAGCAAATGGTCTGTTACACAGAAAAGCAAATGTTGAGATGGAGGAGTGTGTGTAAGCAAGAAAGGCAGAGTGTGGAATGTCCATAAGGTATCCATAGTTCAAAAAAAAAAAAAAAGAGAGTGCAGACTCGGATGATTTGGTCATGTAAAGAGTTGTCCTGACAACTCTGTGGGTAAGAGTCCAACAGTTCAAGACTGAAGGAAAAAGAGGCCAATCCAAGAAGTAGCTGTGGCACATCATAAAGGAAAACCTATCGATATGTGGTGTGATAGAGATTCTAGTACTGAACAGTACTCTTTGGAGGGAGAGGACTTGTAGAGCGAACAGCATTGGATGGGTTGGTACAAGGAAGAAGAAGAGTTGTCACAATAACACACTTGGACTTGGCATGTGTGTCTAAACACTGCTTAATTTCAAGCTATAGAATCATGCTTACCCCTCAGAGTATTATATTCTTAAACCAACAGTAAAAGTAATAGTAATGGTTTTGGTAGATTTTGTTTCAGTTGACGCTACTTTCAATTATATTGTCCTAACCAACATGTCTAGTTTAATCAAAATTGTTTTTCTTTACTTCAGATATTTGAATAATAAATTGAATTTTAGTTATTGTAATCTGGTGCAAGAAGATTATACTTGATATACATAAGTTTAGCTTTTGATTTATGACGATAATGCTTAGCTGCTAGTGAATCTTAATGAATGTAAACAACCTGTTGATGCTATTAGTATCCTAAGTAATTAAATGAATACCGTTGTTGATGCTCAAGCTTTTTTGAATTTTATACTGTTTTATAATAGTCCATTCAATATAGTTTTAATTTACTTTATATTTTAAGAATTCCATGTTAAGAGGTTGCTTTAAGTATTGCTACATTGTATCATTCATTTTATGTACCTTTCTTTCCCTATAGTTATCTCGTTTGCATAATCCTTGTGATCTAATTGTTAGTTTCTTTTAGCATTTTTTATTACTTGAATAAACATTTTATATGTTTCAAGTTCAATGGTTTATTTTGGGGCATCCCTTAGTGTATAGGAAGAAGAATCTGTGGTGAATTCTGTGATTTACCCCTTAAGAGCAGTCTCATTAATGAACATAATCAATAATTCCATCCTTTTGATTCGGTTTTCTTGAACTAGTCATGTGAGAAGCAGTTAATTATTAATTACGATCTAATTGCTTCTCCCAATTATCAATTTTGATGATTGTTCGTTTTTCTTTTGGTTATTTTACTTTGAAAATTACGTGTTGTCCTATTCCTTTGGACCCCCAAAGCCCTTCCCCAAGGGGTGGTACTGTAAACACAGTCTGCTCTCCTCAAAAGAGTGACTAAGGCCGAGTTATTTCTGCTCCCTTTGGCACAGGCAATGGGTGTGTACCCCCTGGTCTCAGCAGTGTGAGTCAAACCCAGAGTCTAAGATTGTGCTGTTTTGGAAAACGGAAAAACTGAAACAGTGAGATAAAAAAGAACTGCGAGGGAGGGAAGCACAAGATTTTATCCTGGGCACGGAGAGAACTCACTGGCAACCGTTTTCATGGTTATTTATTTTCATTATAAACTTTACCATCATGAAATCTCTGAACTCTGGATCCGATAGTAATCGTCTTTTGGAATTACTTAGTAAGATTACGACTTTGATCTTCTGCTTTGGCCCCCTCCCCAGTAATCATTGCCCACTTTGATGTTCATCTGTCTGTAGCATGGCACATTTTATAGAGCAAATTTAATACAAGATTCAGAATGAAATGTAAATGACCTTTACTGTTAATATTGGTATTATAAATTAGACTCCGTCACAGCATCTACCAAGACCCTGTAGCACTAACACTGCAGGGATTTGCTGGTCAGCCTCACCAGTTACTGTCACCTTGATAAGTAAGCAGGAGTGGTCTGGAATATTTAACAATTCAACAATGTGAAATGTGGTGCGAGTTCTGCAGTTGTTCTGCACAGATGGTTTCTCTCATCTCTGTTTCAATAGTTGTTGAATGTCTTAACTGTTAAGGTTGGGGAAGTGCAAAAATGAGAAGGAACTTTAAGCCTGAATCTGATTTTACATTGAGTAAATCAGGATAATCTCCACTGAAGTAAATGGAGTTATACCAGTGTAAAATGGATGCAAGAGAATTGGGCATCTAGAAAGAATTAGAATATTAGAACAAAGAGGTTTCAGACGATAACCGAGATGGCTGTGCTTCAGTATTTACCTCCTTAATTCAGGTGTCAAAACCTTCTTATGATAGAGGAAAAGCGACCATAGAACTTCTGTGCTTTTGTCATGTAACTTTAATTTAGGAATTGCTTGTCATTATTTCACACTTTGCCGTAAATTAAATAGTAAAAATGTGCTACATACCTACTTGCTTAATACATAAATAGTAATATCTAGCTTATATAACTTAAAATAAACTTATTCTCAATTGTCACATTTTATAATACATTTTAATCAATACAATAGAACTGCACACATTTATTAACACTTCATAGCCTGGACAAGTTCTCATTTGGCGTATTGGTCTGTTTTATGCATTTCTGTAGCTAGTACAAAAATTGACAATTTAAAAGTATTTTTTTTCTCCCAGTATCAATTATTTTACCCATCATGCTCAGATAAAGGGTATTATCCTAGCTCTTCCAAACTGTTTTCTGTCCTGTGGGATTTAATATGTCAGAATTCACAGTGGGATACAATTAATTAATAACTATGTATCCAGTTTCAGTTTAGTGGCATAAAGTAGAGAGGATCTCCCCCTCGACCGCCCCCTTTCCACTCTATCAGGCTTGGAAACCTAGCTTGGGTGCCTTCATCTGGTTGGGTTTTATCGTGTCTGATCGTCTATCTGCACTTCCTCCAGCACTTCAGAGAATGAAGTTTCCCTTATCTACACTGAGCCCCAGTTGCACAGGGAGCAACCTCTTTGCTGTCGGTTAATTGACATGCATAGTCTACCCTCAGACTTTCCTGGCATCAAACTGCTCACTTAACACTGTTGACCTGAAGCGTGTTTAAAAGATTACGGTAGGCTTCTGATTTCAAGAATCTCGGATATGAGTCCCGCTCCATTAGCACATATACAGTTTTTTGGGCTTCGTCAAAACTCGTGAAAGTTGGGTCTTGAGCCTTTTTAGCTGTAGCTTTCCTTGTATGATAGTCAATATTGATCTAGGAAGAGAAAATCAAACTTTGTTAATATCTTTTAAAAAATACTTTTTGCCGTTATATTTGTCACTTTGTCTTCCTGAAACACAGACTCTCAGTCTTAAAACTCTGTCCAAGGTTTCTTTAAGCTACAATAATTAATTTATCCTGAAATAGCACCTTTCATTCAAAATTGATGGAACTTAAAAAAAAAAATGGCATACAAACACTACACAGGAATTGCCATTCATTAGTGCAATGCAGCCACTTCAGGGATCAGAAAGAGTAACAACTTAAGACAGAAAGTGAAGAATAAAATATCCAATTAAAATTGAAGGAGAATTTTTTGGTAGGATGTAGGCATCTAGTTTGGAATGTGGCCTATGTGAGCACTTCTACTTTTCTCCAAAGTGTCCTTTAATTTTTACGGACCATAAATGATCCAGACAGGTTTCATGTCTCATTCAAGTGACAGCACCTCCATCAGCAGAACTGGCTCTTAACATCTTGTTCAAATCAATACTGACTTAGGGGGAAGAGTGCCACCTGTTGAATCCCCAGCACTACTTTCACCTGATGAGTTCACTGCTCAAGGCAGTATGGCGGAAGGTGACAAAATGAAAACATAAGAACCTATGACTTCTCTTCCTGTTTGATTAAAGATGAATCTGTCCTTGTCTAGCCCCACGTCTATCCCTTGTCAGCTCCCATAATCTTTCATATGTAACACAGTACAGATTAGCTTTGTACTTACTTGTTTAGCTGCATCTATCTGAACAAACTCTTCATAAATCTTCTCTGCCTTGTCTCGCAAGTGATCAGACTTGGTTTTCTTATAGTCCTCACAGGCCAGCCAGAACTCAATGTTCTCCTCACTGAATTCTGACTTCAGGAACTCCCTGAAGGCACCTTGACCACCTACAGCAAACAGAAATACTTAATCAATTATAATGTTATATTTATAACTTAAATTGGGGAAGATAAAATAAATACAATTAAGATAAAGGTCACATTGAAGTCTCCTATTATAGTAATAAGATTTTGCTGAAATATACTATGTGTGTGTGTGTGTGTGTGTGTAATATATATATTGTGGTGCACTGCAAATGAAGGGTCTGATCCAAAGGCCACTGAAGTCAGTGGGAGTCTGTTCTTTTCTGCATGGTCTGACTTTGGCTCCAAGTGCACACATAGCTCTTATCTGCATTATTTGGAGTAATGTGGGCATGTGGAATCTGATCCAACCCCATTGAATTTAATGAGATTATTTCCATTTACGTCAGTGGGAGTAGCAGTGTGCCTATGGAAAGGATGGGCTGTAAAGTTAAGGCAATATATTACAATAGGTAGCCATGTGACTGTGAAGATGTGAATTACTGAAAGGCTATTGGACATTGTTTTTGGCATTATTCACAGAATGCCACAGCTTCATAGATTTGTTTAGTCTGCATGAAAGCTCACTAGATTAACATAAGAAAGTAGTAGTGATCAAAAAATACACTCACTTTGGCTGGCAAGAAGCTTTTCCAAAGACTGGGACCACTGCATCACCTCTTCTGCAGAAAGCCTGTGGTGACCAAAAGAAAAAAATACTTAATGCAAGAAACAAAATGTTAACTGTTTAGTTATTTTGGCTAATGGCCTCTTAGGAATACGTAAAGAATACAATTGATTATTCAATGTTATGAAAATGCATTGCTTGCTCATAAAATCTCTGGGGGACTCTGCATGAAATTGGTTGCATGCTATTGCCCCTTAACTCAGACAAGTAAGAAGCAGCAGGGTTCTTGAAGTAAATAAAAGGAGAATGGAGGGTCTGTGGTGAAAGTCCTGGATTGACCTGGTTTTCATTCCAAGACTCATTAACTTCTTCTGTAACCTTGGGCAAGTCACTTCACCTATCTGTGCCATTTGTTATCCCTCTCTCTAAAATGGGGATTGTAATATTTCTCTACTTCACAAAGGTGTTGTCAGGCTTTAATTCATTAATAATATAAGTGAAGTATTAATGAATAGGTGTGGTGATTGAGCACCACTGAACTGCCCATAAACAATTAAAAAGGAAATGGAAAAAAGGAAAACAAAAAGAATTATTTCAACTCCATTGATACCCTCTGTGTGGTGATGCCCGATTTATAAAAAAAAAAACCCTTTTGTAACTAGGAAATTGAAAGTAGTTTGATCTTAGAAATATTTTATGGTTCATCATGTACTTTACACATGAGTGAAAATGTAATAGACTTGTTTGTGAGGA
The DNA here is from genome assembly GCF_965140235.1 of Caretta caretta. Classification (NCBI taxonomy): domain Eukaryota; kingdom Metazoa; phylum Chordata; order Testudines; family Cheloniidae; genus Caretta; species Caretta caretta. The sequence continues at coordinate 61,474,788 of NC_134213.1, read as the reverse complement.
CAAAATATGGCAATCTAGCCTTAGTTCATAATTACTATGTATTTCTAAGAGTCCAGTACTTACGTCACATTTCTGGAGTTAGACTTGATGCTAGATTCAAGATGTGGTACCATGGACTTCAAATAGCTTTTCAGATCTGCACCACTGAAACCAATGATCAGATGTGTAATGAATGGATGATACTGGTTAAACACAGTTACAGTTAGGTAGCATTCTGTATGAAGGTCTTAGGACTTGTAAACATTTAGGGCCAGATCATTCACTTCCACAGCTGATGCCAATGAGATACTTATGCAAGTAATTACAAGCAATTGCTCCTTCTTTCCTACCCACTCATTTTTATATTCAACTTATTTAACTTAGGAACTGCTCATCCATATCCCTTTCCATTCAAACCCTGTTATAATAATGTTATCATTTTATAGCATTGAACATGCTATGCAGAATATGCTTTGCTGTGGGTAAACTCTGTGAAATGGCACTAATTCTGAATTCTCAATTTGCTAATGTTAATTTCACTCAAAACACGTTTTCATTTGACAGTAAGTCACATATACTTACAAAGCCTTTTGCTTCCTTTTATGAACTTTGCCTTCTCCAAGCTTGCAATCTGCTTCTTTCAGTTCGGATGGGTGGTTGTGAGGTAAAAATAATCCTGGCATATTGCTTAGTGTCGATGTGGGGTTCACTTCTGAAGAAATAGTCCTGAGAGCTGCAATTGTCTGCTTGCTGTCTGTGGTGCCTGTTGCCTTTTATTGATCCAAACTGCCTCTCGAATTGGTGTGAACAGATCTGTTTATCATGCAACATAACCGCAAGCTGTGGAAGTTCCCCTTTTTCAGTGCACAGTGACGTGTGTCTTTCAAAAAGAAAACAGACAGCATTCGTCTTGTGGTGAAGACTGAACCGGATGAGACTGGGTCTGTTTTGTGAGGCAAAAAAAAGTCTTAAGTAAAATTTGAAAAAGTACAAAAAAATCTTGTCTACATCTGATTGGTGATTTGAAAAAGTCTGTTATAAGTATGTTTTGGGACTTTTATTAAATGTGCTTCCAGATGTTCCAGGTTCATTTCGTCTAGTTAGAATGCACCTGCTATACTATGGGATGGATCAGCTATATCCATTAAATACAATTAGAGAGATGAGGTGGGTGAGATAATATCTTTTTTTGGACCAAATTCTGTAGGTGAGAGAGACAAATGTCTTCAGGTCTGAAGGTCTCACCTGAAGAAGAGCTGTGTAAATTCCAAAGTTTCTCTCTCACGCTGACGGACTCTGCTCCAATAGAAGATATTACCACACTCACCTTGTCTCTCTAATATCCCAGGTCTAACACTGCATACATTACATACAATGGCATGTACTGGTGCTACGAGGTAGCAGAAGGTAAGAAGTTAGAAAACATCCTGTGTTAATATCAGAGTTCTGCATCCATAATGTAGCACACTATTTACAACCTATTTATGTTAATTGCACCTTGTGTTAGAATACTGTGAGCAGTACTGCAATATGTTCGTTTATGCTTGGTCTAAAATATGGAAGTGTTTCATACTGGCTTTTGTAGGAAAGGTCTTGAGAGTTGTCCTGAGTAAATTTGATCCAATTATTACATTTCATACCATGCTTTTGTAGAAGCCTAATGCCATATTTTATAGGTGTCTCCATTTCCAGTTGTGTGATAGGGTTATTTCTAAATTGCTGTACCAATTGCTGTTTGCAGAAGGCAAAGTAAACCTATAACACACTGACTGAAGTGATTTGCCTTTGCTCAAAATTCTGTATTTTCAACACTTGGGATTAGGGCTTGAGTCTACTTGCTCATGGTGCATAGGAACTTTGCCTAGTCAGGGGGAATTCTGCAGATTTCATTTAAAAAATGTCTGTAACCCTTATGTTTGTGTGAAGATAACCTTCAGAACAGAACAATGGAAGCAGTGTTGTCTTTGAGTCTACACACACGCTGCCTGAAATATCTGCCTCAGGCCAAAACTGGTGCCTCCATACACAACCTGAGTAATTAAGGAGTGCCTCTGGGCTAGAACACTGGAATAACCTTTGTGGCTTGTATCTCCATTATGTGCGGAAAATGTATGATTGATATGATTCACCAGCCTTGCCCTAAATCCCTGCTAGTACACAGGGAATTCCCATAGAACTGAGCTTCAGAACATACAAGGGCTGTATAACTCTTGCAGAGGTTCCCTTAGAAAACATCTACACTGCAATTGCAACGTGCATTTAGCCCATGCCAGCTGACTGGGGCTTGGACTATGGGGCTAACTGTGGTGTAGAAGTTCCAGCTCAGGCTGCAGCCTGAGCTCTGGGACCCTCCCACCTCACAGGGTTCTAGAGCCTGGATGTCTACACTACAATTAAATATCCCCACAGCCAGCTGCAGGTAGACATACCTTAAATCAGACATACCTTAAGTCAGATCTCATTCCTTTCACTACAGAATTGCACTAGTTCTGCTATTACAGAAACCTCCATGGGTGCAGGGGAGGGGTCATAATTCTTCCCCAAGAGACGTGAGAGTTTCCTTCATTTATCTCTTTGGAATGCTGATTTGGAAACTTCTGTGTGTTTCGGTTGACCCCTGAAAGCTGCTGTCTATCTGGGGTTTCTGGGAAGTTTCAGTTGTTTCCTTTCCTTAAACCCTGCATGTGCTTTGAGCTCTAATTTGTAACTAGTGGATAATGTGACCAGGTTGCCTGAGATCTCAGTTACTGAGAACTTGCTCACCTCTCTGAAATTGCTCTACAGGAGTGTGGTATTGAGGATACAGTCTGAATGAAAATTAGGTTGCAGTAGTTGATATAAGCATGCAGATGTGACGTTTGAGAGCTAATTTGCATGTTGAGCGTGTCAGGATGATGGCAGCTCGGCTGTCCTCTGAACGTTGGCAATCACGTAAGTGTTCCGGTCTGAATACTTCCTGTGGTGCAGTTGGTGCTCACATTATCAGGTAAACAATGAAGTCCACAGAGGCAGGCTTATTTACTAAATGCTCTCAAACTCTCTGACCCCATGCAGGGCTAAAAAGGAAGGAAGAGTTGTTAACTTTCAAAAAATTGTTTTTATAATAAAGCCATTTGTTGTCTAGCTGCTGGATTTTTTTTTCTTTAAGTACTATGGGAATTTTGTAGCTTACAAAATAAATGCATCAGGTCAGTATGGGGCCAGGTGGAAACACGTGGAGCCCAGTTTTCAGAAGTTGACAATAAATACCACTTTTGGATACTCAGACGTGCCCTTAGGTGGGTAAATGACTTCTCCTTGTGTTTACTTGCTGGCTTGGGTGTCCAAATGCAGGACTGGGACATCTGACTGAGGTATCCATGTTTCAGAATTGGACTCAGGAGATTAAGCACCAAGCTTGGTCCTGTAAGATGCTTAGCACTCTTGAGGGTGCTCAGAACTTCTCAGCTCCTATTGAAGTTGGTGGCAACTGAGGGTAATCAGCACCATGAAGGAATTCTCAGCACTTTGCTGAATCAACTGGGGGCATAAGTTATAGCTGTGGATGGGTACAAACACAGCACAGGCTTGGTTCTATGGCTTTGAGAAGAGGGCTCAGGCCTGGTATTTGTCTGCTGTCCTTGCTGAGAAAATAAACTAGTTTGTTTATTTTTACATGTCTGAGTCCCCATTCTAAGCTTGGCTAGTGATCGTCAATTTCCCCACTCCAAACAAGGGGAACATAGCAGTTTTGTTATCTTTAGACCTGGAACTTGTTAAAACTGTACCTTTTTAATCCTTATTTTGTTTGTTTGCCTATTTTAGAATGCAAGGACCATGTTAACAACCCTTTTACATCATATATTCAACTGAGTAAATAAAGGACCTTATTCTCCTGTTACTTGCACCAGTGTAATTCCATTGATCCCAATGAGGTTACCTCTCATTTATACTGTTTTGAATTGGGGCCAGTATTTTTTTGTGTGTGCTTTAGTCTATTAATTGACAAATTGATTTAATAAATTAATGGTTAAACTTCTTAAATGGTTTGATGATTCAGACTTGTAGTACTGACCAGAAATGCATTTAAAGTAACCTTTCAGCTTGTCAAGGGCACTCACAGTTGAAATAGCTTTCTTTGGCAAATCTATTCGTTGTATCCAATTTTAAAAAATTTGAACAGAAATATTAATGACCAAGTATGTCCCTGTTTTTGTAGTACTGAGCTTTGAGTGCTGGCACAAAGCTGTACTTCAATAACAAGGAAATGAAGAACTTTTATTCTCATTCTATTTTATGTAAAGGAGGCTCAGATGCCATAGAGATGGGCATCAGTGCGAAACCCTAAGATAGAAATACATTGATCATTGCCGATGACTTAGTCTTGCTATTTCATAGTTGAAGCTGTGAATTGATTAGGGCATTTCTTTAGAAAAATCCTTGAACCAGTAGCTGGTATCACCATAAAACTATAAGGAATTTCCAGGAAGCTGCAACAGAAACTTTGATGCAGGAACTAGTGAGGAAATAGTTTCAAAATATTTTGGAGATTTTGTGGTTAGACCAACATACACCTGGTGTAGAGCCTTTTCATATTTGGTTTGAAGTGCTCATAATCCCACTTCTCTCTGGTATTTGCCGAGATATCTGGAACCTGGTTGTGGAACTTTTTTTTTGTTACACACAGCTGGTCAGCCTTGAGGTGTTGCTGGATGAGGTTGCATGCAAAAGAATGATTTTGTCAGTAGCACTATGAACAAGGGCATGATGAGAACCTTAAGCTTTGAGGGAAAGATAGAGTCCAGCCCCCAAACATTTCATTATAGGACTTGTGATACAGCATGGCCAGAAGGCAGCAGCAGAGTGATATAGGAGAGATATGTAAGTCCCAGGATGAGGAGAAGCCTTATTCCCTGTAGAGGGAAGAAAGGTTTCTATAGATTAATTAAAAGCACCTGAAGCTAGTCACCTGATAAAAACCCCCTGCTTCAATCAGCCAGGGGAAGGAGTTGGAGCAGAGAGCAGTTCGAAGGAGTTGGAGCAGAGGAGAGTTTGGAGAAGTGCTGTGACTGGCTAGAAGACCAAGACCCTAGGTAAAGAGACACCCGGCTTGTGCAGAGAGAGAGGGCAGGAAGCCCCACAAGCTGAAGAGCAGGAGAGGGAAGTAGCCCAGAGGAAGGAAGCACTAGTTCAAGTGGTTTACCACTATCCCTAGGGCCCCTGGGCTGGGACCCGGAATAAAGGGCAGGCCCGGGTCTCTCCCTCTTCACTACCCTTCTCTGGGTTACTAGTGGGACAGTAAATACCCTAGTTCAGGGGCAGGAAACTTCACCCTGAACCCACCCCCCCAAGAAGAGGAAACGTGGGACCCATCATAATTGTACCGGCAATTTGCCACAGATTCTTGACATTTGGGTTCCAAGTCCAAAGGAAATATTTTTAAATGGTTAAACCACCAAGGTAAGTTAAATGATATAAAATGAATATATTGGAAAGAGCTTAAATAGGGTCTGTCAGAAACAGGATTCAGATCTGTGGGGGATTTCACTGGTGTAAATCAGAGTAGCTCCATGGATCTCAATAGGGCTAATCTGATTTTCTCTAAGATGGGTTAAGGAATAAAGGATGGGTTAAGGATAAAAGGTTGATAGTAGCTAAATAGTCTAATGCAATATGTCAAGTCTTCAGTGGTCTACTAGACAACACAACAAAGAAAGCAGTGGACAAATTGGATCGAGACCAGAGCAGAGCAATGAAAATAAGTTTTTTAGAAAACATAAACCTATGAGGAAAACTTGGAAGAACTGGGCATGTTTAGCCTAGAGAAGAAAAGTCTCTGAGAGGGAACCTGATGACTCTTCAAATATGCAAGAAATTGTTTATAAAGGGGACAGTGATCAATTGTTCTCCATGTGGTCCAAAGGCAGGACAAGGAAATCTGCTAATTTGCAGCAAGGGAGATGTAGGTTAGATATTAGGGGGAAAAAAATAAAATCTAACTATGAGGATAGTTAAGAACTGAAACAGGTTACCTAGGGAGACTGTGCAATCCCTGTCATTGGTGGCTTTTTTTTTAGACACACACTTTCAGGGACGGTCTAGCAAAACTTAGTCCCGCCTTAGGGCGGGGGTTGGACTAGATGACTACTTGAGGTTGCTTCCAGTCCTACATTTCTGTGATTCTATAAGAGAGATTCAGAGCCTCATGCATATCATTCACTCCTCTTTGAACTTCTGAGTAACTCTCATTCCCAAGTCACCCCTTTCTGTCTCAGTGTGGTGTTTTTCCTCACTTTTTTTTTTCCAGAGTTTGAATCACTTTTTCTTCTTGGGACTGGAGGGGGCTGAAAGTGGAGATGATTCAGAGCTTAGTCAGTCCAGAGCCCAAAGCAGTTGAAGCTGAATGAGCCTAGAGTGGGTGATGTCATTCCAAGAGCCAGTTAATACATCTCACTGACTTCTAAAGAAATGGGTTTAAAAACCAAATATTTTTCTAAGGATATGAAATGTATACCTTGAAGACTCCTTGAATGACAGGAAAATAATAATGTAAGATAGACGCTGGTGTGAGGGGATGAGACTTCATCTAAGCTCTGCCTCTGTAGATCCTAGCTGGACAGGATATTTCTAGGTGGTGTTTCCTAAACTAAAAATAATGTTCTGATTTAAGCAAGCATGCCTGCTGGAGATTTGTGGGAAATAAGGTGGTACCTATTCTTAATTGTTTTAATTACTTTACCTATGCAAAATTCTACCTTCACGTTCATCTCCAAGGGAAGTATCCTTGCTTCTTGCAGATTCCTTGGGGTGTCCGGATAGAATCCCAGCCTGTTCAGTGATAGGATCAAACCCAGCATCCTTTTGGAATAAACTGAGTGAAAGTTTGTGAAGTGCTTCCCTTCTCTTTATTGCCCTCTTGTGAGTTTGTTCATGACAGAGGTGATTACGGCCTAGATTTTTCATCTCTCCATGCCTCAGTTTACCCATAAAATAATTGTATCTACCTTGTAGGGTAACGGAGGCACCATTAATTGCTGTTTGTGTAATGCTTTGATAGACAATTAAACCATCCTTACTTTTTTCATTATCCTCATCAGTACAGTGAACATAACATTGATTTTGAGACTGAACTATTAAATTCATTACTGTTTTGTAAGGCTTATTAAAATAATGGTTTTGATCATTCTCCATACAACTAGATTTAGGAGACAGACCTCTTCGGTAATCGTTGGTGTCAACCCAGTCCAGTAAGAAGATAGTAGGAGAATGTGTTAGCAGCAACACTAGTGATCCAGCTGTCATTCATATTATAATCTGCTTTTTGTATTTACAGGAGATTTGAAATCTCCTGTGTGCATGTGATGAGTAATCTCCTCTATCTGGGCTGTTTCTTCTGAGTTTGAACAGAAGAAATTTCAAAACAAAAGGGTTTTTGGGTTCCATTAATAGTGCAGATACTTCTTAGTATTTTAACTGCCTATGAACTTTTGCTGTGCATTGTGACTCCCTACTCACGGGGCAGAGCTGATGAAATTTGTTTGTGTGTATGAGAGTTATGGGGGTTGAGAGAGAGTGCATTTCTTCAGAATTACAACACTACACAAATTTAAATTAAAGTGAAAAGAGAAGAAAATTCCATGAACTCTTTAACTCTTACACGTTAGTGTAAGTTATTTCAAACTTACTTCTTGCTTCCTTCTTTCTCTGTACTTTGTTGTTTCTCAAGTCACTTATTAAACTAGCCTTAACCCCACTCTCATTCTCTGCTGGTCTTACTCCAGTTCTTACATGCTAAATTTTGTTTAATTAAAAGTGTTCATTCCCACACTTGCATCTGGTCAAATGTGAGGAGTATGAGCCAAATGGGCAGATGGCACCAAGGTTGCTGGATTGAAGGGCCTTGTTCCCTTGAGCCCAGAGAGGCTTTCTGTTGAAACTAATGTTTTGTGGCTCTCCTGAAAATCTTCTCCAATCATAGAAGCAGAGTTTTAACCTCGCTATGAAAACAAGTGATTTCTTTGAAATGCAGCAGTCTTCTACATGATCTGAAGAGATAAGATGCAGATGGCTCCTTCTCTCAAGAGAGGCACTTCAAGGAAATAGAAACTAGTTTCTGTAGGAGAGGAAATTGTTCATTTTTTTAATAACTTAATGTTTTAGCGAATGTTTTGGAGTATAAAAGTTAACGAGATGGTGCGCCTGTTACTGTACAGGCATCCAGAAGATCCTGGCTATTTTTGCCCTAATCCCAATCCCATTAAAAAGAGCGAATTACTAAAGTATATTGAAGCGTGCAGATGCCCTCTGGAGTAAAATCCTGATTCCACTGAAATCAATGGGAGTTTTGTCGTTGACTTCAGTGGGGCCAGGATTTTACCCCTGTTTTTTTAAGGTTCTAATTATATCTGGTGGAGCCCAGTAATAACCGGAAATCTTGGGTCCTGGTCCTGCACGCAATTATACATATGAGTAACTTTATGCTTGCATGTAGTATCATTCATTTGAATAGGACTATTCCTATGAGTAATGTTACTCATGTGCCTATATGTTTGCAGGACTGAGGCCTTAGTAACCAGATACAAGGCTCTGTTTCAGGGTCAACAACATGTCCATGGTTAAAAAAAAAAAAAAAAAAAAAAAAAAAGAGGTCTGTGGTAATTTTTCAAAAAAAATTAATGACTGAATGACATAACTCCCCTCAATGTCCATCACTAAGTATGGTAATTTTGTCAAGTGTCCATTGCACAACATGGTGGTGCCAACCCCTGCTCTGATTCAGCAAAGCACTGAAGGATATGAGCAGTACCACTGAAGTAATTGGAGTCAATGGGACTACATATGTGCTTAACACTAAACATGTGATTACATGAAAGTTGTGCTATCCTTTTGAAACCTAGAAAGAACTCCAAGGAATTTAAAAAAAAAACCATGTTACTGTGGAAAGGTAATCTATTTCCTTTCAAGCTATTCAGTGAATCCTTCTTGATCTGAGGCATACAAATCTGTTTGCTAGGAAATAAATTTTTCTAAAATTCAAACTTTTTGAAAACACATGTCTTAATTTAAATTTTTTTCTAGGCATCCCTGGAAACTTGTATATATTGAAACTATCTCCATATTCCAAAGAATGATGTTGTCAGAACTGATGGCATTCGATAGACCAATTACTCGTATATTTGATAGACCAGTGGACTGATCTGGAATAGCAAATCCATTTCTGAGGGAGAGGGAGGGAGGGAGAGAGAGAGAGAGAGATTGATTTTTCAGACATTCTCAACATTGGTTCAACTCTGCTCCCATTGAATTCCATTGAAGTTTTACCATTGACATCAGTGGGAGCAGAGCTGAGCCAACGCTGAGAATGTCTGAAAGTCCTAGTGTTGTTTTTAAAGTATAGTTAGAATAGGATAATATCAAATCTCAACAAAGACCAAAATGTAAGTGAATTATTTTACACTACCAATTGAAGATAGTAAATATTTGGGTGCATTTAATCTGCCTCCCTCAGACTGTATATCAATCATTTGCATAAAAACTTTAATTATCTTAGTGTTTCAAATCATGTTATATTACAGCCAGTTACTCGGAGTACCAGCATCGAGAACTCTATCCCCAGCTCTTTCATTTACACTGTTTGGGCAAGACTGCTTCACAAAGATGCTTGTACAGAAAGATAATTCTAAAGGCAGATCTTTGATGCCCCAAGTGGAAGGAAGCCCAATCATCTCCAAGGTATCGACCTCTGCTTCTTGAGAATCCACAAAGGGCTCTCAAAGAGTTCAGGTTCCAGGGGGAAGGAAAATAGGTGGGCTGGGGTGGACACATTTTCATCTCTCCATCCCCATGGAGAATATTTGGAAAAGGTAATTCATTCGGAATCTGCCCGATCTGTGAGAGGGATTACCCCATTTTAAGGAGGGAGGGCAGGTATCTGTGAGGAAGCCTTTGGAGCTCTGTTGGCAGAGGGTGAAGGGTGTGCTTGGAGACTCTGGCATGGACGCATTCTGCCTCTACAAAGACTTCCTGTTTGTGGATTGCACAATATTTGGGGACAGAAACATGGTTTGTTCCCTGCCCTCAATGGAGACTCATTGGAATTAAGCTCTGTAAAAAGATTTACCATAGAATTTTCCTTCATTTCAATGCCCTCCTCTGAATTTTTTCACAGGAGGGGTGATTAAAGCCTATGTGACCTTGAGAATGTCACTTAACCTCTCTCTATCTTCCTCATATGGTGGTTGTGAGTCATCATTAATTACTGCTTGTGAAGTGATGGGCTATCCTTCAATAAAAATGCAGTGGAGTATATAAAAGTATAGTTATCAACTATTTTTTTTATAATATACAGACTAACATGAAGGGGTATTAATAATAAAAGCATTTCTTAACACCCCTGTTTACCCTGTAAGGTCTGTCAGTATAAATCATAGAATAATATTTCCTGATATTGCTAAAGTACATTTCATTTACTTTAAGACCTACAGAAACCTGGTAACTTTCCTCTCGCATGGCTGTTTCTCATTACAGTTTAATAAACTTGTACAGTTTTATTAGAAGTCAGATCCTTTTCACTTTGGGGCTTTCCATCTGAAATAACTTTTAATTCTGTGAAATCAGGGGATTTCTGGTTCTCAGCCACACTGAGACACCTGGATGAAAAAAACTAGTACAGTATCTTCTGAGCATGGATGGTATGCTTCCTGTGTCTGATGATTTGCAGTGCAGGAAATGTATTCATCACTCACTAGCTGGGAAACTGACAGCATTTCTGATTGCATAGCTCACATTTTTTTGCACACAGAAATATGATCACAGAATCAATACCTTTATTATTTCTGGTGTCCTATTAAGCAATGAGATGCTACAGGCACTGTACTAGTGTGATGTGAGGAGCAGTCTGCTGAGTATTTCACACTTAGAAGTGTGACGTTTTAGCTTTCTTTTTGAAGTTATTGGGCCAGATTCTCTCCTGACTTGCAGTGGTGTATTCTAGGAGGGTTTTTGATCTCCTTCCTCTCAAGCATCAAGGATGGCCATAGCTGGAGATGGGACACTGGATGGGATAGGCCAGAGCTCCAAGGAGGCAACAAGCTTTCTCTCTCTCAGATGCTTGGCTGCCTGGTTCTTGCTCACCTGCTCAAAGTCTAACTGATCGCCATATGTGGGGTTGGGAAGGAATTTTCTGTCAAGTCAGACTGGCAGTGACCCTGTTATTCCCCTCCACCCCCTTCTGGTGCAGCATGTAGGTGCAGGTTTCTTGCCAGGATTATCTGGGTATATCCCATTTCATCATTTACCTGCCATTCTGATGCACCTTGTTCCATCCTACTCTTTTCCCATGGCACATAATGATCTAGTCTCCTGTTAGTCTCATTTACTTTGGTCTCATTTCCGTTGTTGGGTTTAGTGTGTGAGTGCTGAGTGGTACTCGTGGCTCATAATATGCAGGTCAGATTAGATGATGTGGTGGTTCCTCCTGGCCTTAAATGCTATGACCCATTCTGTTTCAGACCCGCTCTTTGTCCCACAGTGAAGCAGATGCTTCTACAATGCCTTTGGAGCCAGTATGCTGATCTAGGGAGATTGCTTCCAGAGGGGTTGCTGGGAGAAGCATGGTGCCGCTAAGGCACTGAAGGAAATATGGCTGGGGTTCTGGGGACAGGGACGGAGGCGCTGGGACGTGATGTGGAGCTGCTATGAAAAATAGGCGCGGACTTAATGTTCACCTTGGGAGAGACAAAGGGGATTCTAGGGGGGGAGGGGGTCGAATGCTGGACATTGTAGATTGTTGAGAGGATCTAACGCTTGCTGAGGGAAGAGAGGAAAAGGGGAAGGGGAAACTTAAATGGCATTTGTGGGGTGGGTCTAGTATCTACCGGTGTGTTGGGGGATCTGTTCCTGTTGTGATAGGGAAGAGTGGCAGTTGGGAACCTCTTTGGTCGAGGCTGGTGCTGCCTTCCTTTGAAGTACTGGTCCAGCATGCTGTTGGAGGGCTTATTCCTTCACCCTCTCACTTCCGTGGTCCTTCTCACATAAACAGAGAGCACCAATACCCGAAGTCCGAAGGTGCAAACAATTGGATGTTTATTGGGGTGAACTTCCAGAAAGCTTAAATCCAAGTTCTTTTTCCTTATTTGTGAATCCCAACTTACTTCCTGTTTGCCCCAATTTATATAGTAATATTCTCAGCTATACCTTAACCAATCATTCTACTGAAATTTACCTCACCAATCCTAACATATTGTAACGTGATTAGCTAACCAATTATATCCCACCACCTTAATTAGTTTACACCCAGCAAAATTAATTTATACAGCAGACAGAAACAATCACAGAACCAGACAGAGACCATACAAATAAACAACAGCAAAGTGGGAACTGTAATGACAAAACAATACAGAAGTGAGGATTTTACAACTATACATCTATAAAGACATAAGAGTTTCCCAGCTCTGTCTATTGATAAGTGAGTTCTTACCAAACGGAAAACTATCAAACTAAATTTCCTTTTACATCATCTAGGCTCTTCCCTTTCTCTGGAGGTGATAGATGGGATCACGTTTCTAACAGCCCCAGATTGCCTTATTTCATTATGATTAGTTTGGAAAGTGAGGATGTGACCATACACTTCCCAGTTTATGGCTGCTCCCACTGCTTAACTAAAGGCCTTAGCTTAAGAACAGGGCCTCAGACTGTCACAGTGACAGAAGGCCCTTACATAGATTCTTTCTTTTATACCTCTATAATTTGCTAAATGATAAACATATACCCAAATTCTTAAAGTATAGGCCTTTACAGACAGGCCTATATCCTAACGCATGCTTTATGGGGAGTTCCAGACACCTGCCAGCATTTCACTGCAGTCCGCCCAGCATTTAATTGCTGCATTGCACCTGTGTGTGCAGGGGGAGCACACCTCTAGTCAGCAGCATTACAAGGGAAAAAACCAACCTTTTCTCCTCCTTATGACTTAGAGTCCTAAAATGGACACAGACCATTTGTAGGGAGAAGGCTGGGATATGACTGACATCTCCATCTCCTGGACCAGTCTGCCCCACAGGTCTGTGCTGTGATGCCTGCATTTCAGATGGGATTTACAAATGAGTAGGATATCCCTCCAAAAACCTGGCTAGTGTGTGAGAATGTGCGGTCTGAGCAACAGTGGACTGATTATCGCATGCTCTCCTCCTTGTGTAGACACTTCCCTTCAGTGGGAGTTAGGCACCTTGGTAAATCTCACTAGACACCTATCTTCATCTTTAGGTATCTAAATATCTTTGTAGATGTGGCCCTTATACTTTAAGGGAAAATCAAGCCTTTGGTATCCAAAGCCACATTATAACTCTTCACTTGTAGGGCAACTTATAACTTTTGTCTGGTGCGTGTAGTGAAGAGTTGTGTATGTTCAGTGATCACACAGTACCCACAGTGAGTTTGGATACTGAAGTCCTTTTATTTAGGTGTAGAATAGTTAAAACACTGGCTTTGTAGTTACTGATTTCCCCATTTCCTCATCAATGTTTCATAGACATACTCTGAGATGAGAGTGTAGTTCAGGCTTTCATTCTTCATCTGCTGCTTTCCCACTGAAACTGCCAACAAGGACATCAGTGCAAGGGATGACTACTTGTTTCTGTAATGCAGACTACCAGCTTGTAAGCCTGGAATTCCCCTCTGCTTGTGATCTTTACTTTTGTAGTTTTTCATGTTCAATGTGAAATCAGGTGAAAATCGGTCATTGTGACTGTTTCCTTTGAATTTTGAGGTTAACTTGAAGCTGGAACTCAAAGGAAAACTTAAGGTGCAAAACTGAAATCAAGGTTTTGTATGAGCCCCAGCAAGGCAAACCTGCTGTGTTTCAGGAAGCTGAGGTTCTAGTCCACGTTCTGCCACTGACTTGCTGTGTGATGTCAGGCTGCCCTAAACTGCAGGAGTTAATGGTCTCCTAGGGACTGGCAGAGTGCATGATGTTTTGGCTGTACTCCCTCTTGCTCCATCTCCTGGCCTACCAATGATACGTCTCCTGGCTAGGGAAGCGGGTCCAGCAGTAGGTGGCATGGCTTCCCCATTCAGGAAGATTTTCTGTTGTTCTATGCTAAGGGTCATCCTTAGACGTACACAGCATACACGGCTGTGTAGGGCACCTGAAAATATGGGGCAACACCCCCATTGGCTGCTGCGCGGACTCCTCTCTGGCCCCTCCCCAGTGCTGGGCTGGCATGCTTCTTCCTGACCGGACCCCCTGGCCCGTCCCCTCCGCCCACTCACTCCTTAGTTGGCCGGCTGAGGGCTTAGGCAGGGTCTCTCAGGGCCAGGAGTGAAAGTTTGCATGTGAGTGAGCCGGGGGAACTGGGCAAGGCTGGGAACAGAGGGGGGGATGAGGGGGAGCCGAGCTCGGGGGTGGGGGGTAGAGCTGGGTACAGGACTTTAGGAAGTGGGGGGCAGAGGAGGAACCGGGCTGGGGGGAGCCAGGCTGGGAAGGGAAAAGAGGTGGGGGGGTTCTTTGTCTGGCTCAGGGAGCGAGCAGCAAACACGCTAGGGCAGGGGTTCTCAAACTGGGGGTTGGGATCCCTTGGGGTCGCGAGGTTATTACATGTGGGGGTCGCGAGATGTCAGCCTCCACCCCAAACCCCACTTTGCCTCCAGCATTTATAATGGTGTTAAATACATAAAAAGTATTTTTAATTTATAAACGGGGGTCACACTCAGAGGCTTGCTCTGTGAAAGGGGTCACCAGTACAAAAGTTTGAGAACCCCTGCACTAGGGCCTCCTGGGGAGCAGGCTGGTGGTGCCGGGGGAGAGCAGCTGTTCTGAGCAGCCCCACACTGTACCTGCACCTCTCCCCTCTTCTGCCCATGTGCCCTGCCCTGCCCACAACTCCCTGCAATCTCTCTCCTCCTCTCCTTTTCACTCTGCCTCCCTCTTTTCTGAGGTTTAAGCCCAGACGCCAGGATCCCCTTTGGACCGTCACCTTTTCCTCTCCTCCCTTCCCCAACAGGGATCAGCAGCAGACGCGGGCTGGGAAGAAGGAGAGGCACACACACAACCTGGCTGAGGAGGAGGGAATGTTGAAGGAAAATAAAAGAAGGTGGTTGTCGCTTTTCCTGCCCATTCACAATATTCAAGTGTCAACAGGAGGAAACTGACACTAAAACAAAAGGAGGAGGGTGATGTACCTGAAGCAGAAAAGCAGCAACCAGGGCTGCAGAATGCAAGGGAGGGGGCGACCTCTTAGCTGGGGAGGAAGATGGACTCGCATTTGACAAGGCTGGAGTAGCTGAACACTTTTATTTAGGGAAAAGGGGCATGATTTTTTTTTCTTGTGGATCCAAGTATCTCCAGGGCTGTCTCTCAAGCTGGTAGCATTTTGAACGAGGGAGAGTTCTAAATAGTGCAGAGCTGAGTGGGATTTTAAAGGTCTCTTCAAGAATGCAGCACGTTCTTCCTCACCTGAGGGAAAGACCTTTTAAAATTTCCTTAAATAATCCAAAACAAGAACCACTGTTCAAATGAGACTTGACTGGTTATGGTTCCAGCCCCACTGTTAAAGCATTATTGAAACTGTGTTCTGAGTTATACCCAGTACAATCCCACTGAGCTGTGTGTGGCAACCAGGTGTGTAAATCAGTGCAGAAAAAAGACCGTTCCCTGAATATAATTCCTTTTCTTATTAAACTGCACATCCCAAGCACCTCTTTACTCCTCAGGATTAGAGGGAAGTGCTCTATTTTAGGGAGAATGAAAGGCCATTTGGGAGTTGATAGCCCAGAAAGGTGGCAGGCAAGGGCCTGGATGGGCGCTGGACTCAGCCATTGGTATCAGCTATTTCTTTTTTGTCATTCAAATGGATTTTGGGTCATGGCTGACATCCCAGCCATCCTGTAAAACGCTTCCCTGTGGCCTTTTGACATGCACACAGAGGTATCTCACTGTCAAGTTCCTATCCTGGGAGGGGGAAGGCTGCAGGGTGATCTCCCACCTCCATGCAGCCAGTGGCCTATGCTTGCCACTGCCATGCTGGAACCTCCACATTTATTGAAAAAATATGCAGAATTTTGCAGAATTTTAAAATAAGGTGCACACAATTACATTTTGTTGGTGCTGAATTTCCTCAGGAATATGGGGTGCTGGGCAGTTGAGGGGAGGAGATTGTGAGAGGGGTGCTGGGAAGTGGGGGGGGTCTGTGGGTGGGAGATTGCTGGGCATAGGGGTCTGGTGGAGATCCCTGGATGAGGGGCAACTGGGCATGGGGGTTCCTGGGCACAAGGGGGTGAGGGGTACTTAGCAGGGGAGCAGTGTAGCAGCGCACGCTGGCAGCACAAGGCTGGGGTTGGGGGTGCAGGTGGGAGGGAAGTGCAGGGGTTAGGGGTGAAGGCGGCACAATTAAACTGTTTTTAATAAAGTGCATATGGGAAAGTTTTCCAATACTGTAAGCTTGTGCTTGTGTTGCTAAGAGCAAGATGGGCATAGGGGCACCAGTTTAATAATACTGCATAGGGCCCAATAAATCCTAAGGACAGCCCTGTCTATGCTAACTGAACAGTGCAAAAGGAGCCAGACCAGGAGCGTAGCCAGGATGGGACACTTGGGTAGGCTCCAACTTTGGGTCGGTGGGAGCAGGAGAGGGAGGCAGGAGGGATCGAGGCCACCTCCCCTCACCCCTTCCAGCTGGCCTTGTGGGGGTCGGTGGACACTCTGGTCAGGGGCCTGCATGCACCAAGGGAGCGGGATTGGGGTGTGGGCGCTTGTCCCATCCCATTCTGCCCGGCACTCCTGCCCGGGAGTGGGGTCTGGGGCTCTCCCCACCTGCCCAGCATTCCAGCCAGGAAACAGGCAAGCAGCCGTGTACCGACCCTGCTCATTGGCTGGAGGGGTGGAGCGGGACGAGTTCCTGACCCCGCTCCCTGGCAGGAGTGCCTGGCAGGCAGATGGAGTGAGGTGAGCCCTCAGCCCTGCTGCCCAACTTGAGCATGGTGTGGGTGGGCAGAGAGGGGTAAGTGCTAGGGATGGAGCAGAGCTGGCGCTGGGGGTGTGGGCCTGGATGCTAAGTGGGTGGGCTGCGGCTCACCTCTGGCTATGCCCCTGAGCCAGACAGAAGGCTAAGAATCTAGCTTTTAATGTTCTGTCTGTTTTAATAACACATGGTCTCACTATTAACACAAGTCAGGAATTTTTATGAACCTATATAAGTGCCTAGAATGTGAGAGAAGTACTGAGAATTCTAAATCAATAACATAATATATATTCAGTGACCCTTTAAAGTCACATAGCTAATTGGAAGACTATCCCTTTTCTTTACATGTATATTGAACAATAACAGGCTGTCTGAAGCAGATGTTTAAAAACCTGGTCTTTGGATTTATCAGTTGTCAAACTATTAGTTCTTCATTTAAATGTGTTATTAGGGAAGCTACTTAAAATAGCCTTTAAACATGTGAATCCTCCATCTAACACACATTACTCAAAATTTTCATTTAATCCTATGCTTTTTTAAAAACTCATAAACAGTTGCTTTGAAATGTATCGTATTTAATGACAGACAGGAGCACTGGCCTCAGTGGTGGTAAAATAGCTAGATGCTGAAAAAATAAGGCCTAAAAATATTGTACAGTGTAAGTTGACTTGTATAAAACATAAGTGTCATTTCCTTTGTATTGTTTAGGATACGATTACATTCTCAGGCTCTAGGCCTGCCAAACGTTAAGCTTTCTGAAAATTTTCTTTAAAGAGGAAATAGAGGATGATTTCATAGAATCATAGAATATCAGGGTTGGAAGGGACCTCAGGAGGTCATCTAGTCCAACCCCCTGCTCAAAGCAGGACCAACCCCAACTAAATCATCCCAGCCAGGGCTTTGTCAAGCCGGACCTTAAAAAATCTAAGGAAGGGGATTCCACCACCTCCCTAGGTAACGCATTCCAGTGTTTCACCACCCTCCTAGTGAAAAAGTTTTTCCTAACATCCAACCTAAACCTCCCCCACTGCAACTTGAGACCATTACTCCTCATTCTGTCATCTGCTACCACTGAGAACAGTCAAGATCCATCTAGATTTGATTTTTCAGGTATGATTTTGTTGTTCATGCCGATTTTAATCTGAGTGATCATCAGTTACATTTACCGATTTGTTAATGGCGTGAAGCCTAAAAGTTTGTTCTGTTTCGATCTTCTCGTTTTTAATTTTTTTTAAATAAAATATCCAGTACAGCCTCCAACCTGACTTGATTTAAAAATAAACCAAACTAGTGGTAGTAGGCCTCTTGAATTCTGAATTTAAGTAAAATCAACTTTGCTGATTCACACTGGCTGAGAATCTGTCCCTAAGTGTTAAAGTGTGGCAGTGGATGGTATACAAAGGAATAAATGGTTTTTAGGCTTAGGAAATATCAAAATAAGCCTGACATTTCCTTAACCAGAAAGTAGATTTTTCTTGCGAATATGAGTTGCTTTCTTTTGTTGTTCCTACTCTAGAAGATTTTAAAAAAGTAGGGTATGTCTACAGAGCAAAAAAAGACCCATAGCAGCAAGTCTGAAAGCCCGGGTCAACTGACTTGGGCTTGTGCTGCAGGCTAAAAAATTGTAGTATAGACATTCAGGCTTGAGCTGGAGCCCGGGCTCTGAAACCCAGCGAGGGGGAAGGGTCTCTTAGCCTGGCCTCCAGCCTGAGCCTGAACGTCTACACTGCTATTTTTAGCCCATGAGCACAAGCCGGAGTCAGTTGAACCAGGCCCTGACAGTTGCTGCCACAGGGTTTTTATTTTTTGTTTTGCTGAGTAGACGTACCCTAAATGTAATCTTTGTTGTTCTGCTAGAAAGTGAAAACACAGCGGAGCCAAGGCTATCTCAGACTTTCTCTGTGGCTGAAAGTAAAGTGAATAATTGAGTAAAGATAGGATTTCAAATGCAATATTGAACCGCAAAAGGGATTGTGAGCTGAATAACAAATAGGCCTCATTTGTGCTGGTGAGAGAGATACAAATAGTCATGGAAAATGGCATAGAAATTACCTGACATTTGTAAGGGAATAATGGCAGGGTTTTTCCTGACCCATTGTTGTTTTCCTGTGCCATATCTAACAAAGGGCAATATCATGGTATCTGCTTTTAAATCACTGAGGATTTTTCCTTAAATCTGGGCATGATATGGCCCATGTTTCTTTGAGTGGCAGAGCGTCAAAGTACCCTAAAATGAGATAATGGTGAGAATGTAGAAGATGTGGTCAGTAGTATTTTAGTGCAGCAAATCTGAGAGGAGCCTCCTATGCAATACACTACACTGTAGCAGATAGGCACTCGGTGGTATTAGGGTTGTATTTGGCTAACCGTGGCATATCCTAATTACCAGTCAATGCTGGCCACGCTTGTCCAGGGTTCTTCCTAAGCACCTCACCTGGTATTTATAAAAAACACAGACAAAGCTATTTTACTGAAATGGACTAAGGATGAGTGACACAAATGGGTGGCCATGGCTACCAAAGATGGCTTTAAAAAGTAGGAAAGGTATCAAGATATAAAGTACATGTCTGGTCTAGAAGAAAATTCAGTACATCCTAATTATGTATTGTGCCTTTCATACAAACAATAACCCAAAACTTAACTGATGCAATTAATACTAGAGCGTGCGCAAGAGAGAAACCAAATGAGGCAGGCAAACGCATTAGAGATGCTAGGGTATGGTCTGTATAAAACTCCTGTTTTTTTTTTTTTTCCCCTAGACTTTTTTTTTTTTGGTTGCTGTTGTAGTGAGGTATGTGTTTTTAAAAGCCATCCCCCTTCTCTTTGGGTTCGTCTTACACTCAGTGAGTAACTAGTGGAACTCCATTGTCATCTGGTTTAGTTTTGCTGTATGTTGCTATGGAACATTATAAATATTTGGGAACTGTGATCTAACAAGGCAGAAGGCTGGCTGAGATTTCCAGTCACAAAGGAAAATAACTGGAAAAATATAATCCTGGACCCCACAATATTACTATTCATGTATCATATTTAACTGTCCTAGTATATTATTGCATTAAAATGTTGTCTCCCAACATACTGTTCTGTAGGCTCATTTCAAGAAGAGCCATGTGTTTCAGTGCATTGTACTGTCTGTGAATAATATTTCTGTGAATGATGCTTTCTTGCTTTTACTGGCTCATGATCACACCTGTTTCCTTTCTTCGTAATCTTGTCTTACTTATGAGTTCAGGGTAAAACAAGAGGATGTCAAACTCACCAGGAACTCTCAAGTGCTAAACTTCAGGGCTTTCTTCTCAGAAGATCCTAACATCCACCAGTCCTGAATGTATGGCACATTTTTTTCACACGGTCAAGAAATAAAATTAGGCAAAGGCTGAGATAATTCAATAAACAACACAAATATTCGAAAGAAAGAAAAGGGAGGAGAAGAAGAACAATCCACCTGACAACTTGCAGTGTGTACTTATACTTTGTTCTCAGTGGCTCAGCTTTCCATCTTTTTTATGATTATTCAACATTTATACTACAGTAGCACCTAAAGACGATCCAGGTCAAGGCTCCATTGTGGTAGACATTGTACAAACATATAGAAAATGGTAGTTCCTACCCTAAAGAGTTTACAGTCCATAAGACAATAACAGATAAATTAGACAAACAAAGTGTGCTGAGGTGGGAAATGTGGGGAGAAGGAGTAACAAAAATTAAAGATGAGTGAAATTTTTCTCTTAACTACAACTTAGACCTCTGCTTCAGAAGTAGGGGGCAGATCCTCCTCCATCTGAGATCAGTGGAGATCCTGCTATTGACTTCAGTGGGAGCAGGAGTGGGTTTTAGAGGAGGGCTACATTTTCTTCTTAACTTGACCACTGAATTTAGTCCAGAATTTCTCCATATTCACAGCAGCTTTCCCTGAAAATATCATCAGAAATATACATACTGTTCTTGGGATTTCCCTTAAAAGTACAGTATAAAGGCGTCTAAAAAACATACAAGAAGGAAGTTTAAAACATGTTTGAGAAATTATTTCAAGACAGTGATTCATTTTGCAAACTTTATTTTTCTGAGGTTCTATTTATAGCCGCAGTGACAGATGTACTAACTGTGGGAGTGTGTCAGAAAACCACGAGGTGCACGAACATATTTATTTGAGTTCAGATCAAAACTGGGAAATAATTACACTCTAATTTTACTGCCAAAATGAGAAGGAACATCGAGACTAGGGGAGAACAAACAGTGGCATTCAACTTGTGTAACCGGGACCTGCAGTTTCTACTTGGACCTGCAGTTTCTATTTGCGGTGGCTGGCAAGAAGGGAAGCCATTCAGAATTAGTATTTTTGGGTGGGTCTGTGAAATAAGTTTTGGTTCCCTTACTCCCAAAACATAATCAACTCCTTTCCACCATTCTCTAACTGCTAGGTACAAGCATATCCTCAGGATCTGGGGGAAATCAAGATGATTCTTGGGGATCCATTCTGAATGTATAGGACTTATTTTACTCTGTGTGTGTGTGTGTGTGTGTGTGTAAGATGAGAGAAATATCTTTAGCTGCTCCACATCCCCATTCCCCAGTTCCTTCTGCAGAAGTGAACCCTACTACTTATGATGGCATCTGTGCAGAATTACCAGCATTACAAAATATATTCCAAGAGACAAATGTCTGGCAGGACCCCAGGCCCTGGTGGGTTTTATGTGCCTTCTAATGAATTGTAGAGTGCTTTACAAATAACTGTCACAAGTTTCCTCTATGATAGGAAAATTCTGTCCCCATTTGATAAGCAGGGGGAATTAAGGCAGAAAGGTAATCAACTGACCATGGTACAGAAGAAGCCAAGGTCAGAGCCAGGAATAGAATGCTTGTCTGTTATTTTTAACACTATATCTAGTCCCCTAGATGAGGGTGTATCTCAGGGTATGTCTACACTACGGAATAAGGTCGAATTTATAGAAGTCGGTTTTTTAGAAATCGGTTTTATAAATTCGAGTGTGTGTGTCCCCACAGAAAATGCTCTAAGTGCATTAAGTGCATTAACTCGGCGGAGCGCTTCCACAGTACCGAGGCTAGAGTCGACTTCCGGAGCGTTGCACTGTGGGTAGCTATCCCACAGTTCCCGCAGTCTCCGCTGCCCATTGGAATTCTGGGTTGAGATCCCAATGCCTGATGGGGCTAAAACATTGTCGCGGGTGGTTCTGGGTACATATCGTCAGCCTCCCGTTCCCTCCCTCCCCCCGTGAAAGCAAGGGCAGACAATCATTTCGCGCCTTTTTTCCTGAGTTACCTGTGCAGACGCCATACCACAGCAAGCATGGAGCCCGCTCAGGTAACCGTCACCCTATGTCTCCTGGGTGCTGGCAGACGCGGTACGGCTTTGCTGCACAGTAGCAGCAACCCCTTGCCTTCTGGCAGCAGACGGTGCAATACGACTGGTAGTCGTCCTCATCGTGTCCGAGGTGCTCCTGGCCGCGTCGGCTGGGAGCGCCTGGGCAGACATGGGCGCAGGGACTACATTTGGAGTGACTTGACCAGGTCATTCTCTTTAGTCCTGCAGTCAGTCCTATTGAACCGTCTTATGGTGAGCAGGCAGGCGATACGGACTGCTAGCAGTCGTACTGTACCATCTTCTGCCAGGCAGGCAAGAGATGAGGATTGCTAGCAGTCGTATTGCACCATCTTCTGCCAGGCAGGCAAGAGATGGGGATGGCTAGCAGGCGTACTGTACCATCTTCTGCCGAGCAGCCATGAGATGTGGATGGCATGCAGTCCTTCTGCACCGTCTGCTGCCAGCCAAAGATGTAAAAGATAGATGGAGTGGGTCAAAACAAGAAATAGACCAGATTTGTTTTGTACTCATTTGCCTCCTCCCCTGTCTAGGGGACTCATTCCTCTAGGTCACACTGCAGTCACTCACAGAGAAGGTGCAGCGAGGTAAATCTAGCCATGTATCAATCAGAGGCCAGGCTAACCTCCTTGTTCCAATAACAACGATAACTTAGGTGCACCATTTCTTATTGGAACCCTCCGTGCAGTCCTGCCTGAAATACTCCTTGATGTACAGGCACCCCCTTTGTTGATTTTAGCTCCCTGAAGCCAACCCTGTAAGCCGTGTCGTCAGTCGCCCCTCCCTCCGTCAGAGCAACGGCAGACATTCGTTCCGCGCCTTTTTTCTGTGCGGACGCCATACCACGGCAAGCATGGAGCCCGCTCAGCTCACTTTGGCAATTAGGAGCACATTAACCACCACACGCATTATTCAGCAGTATATGCAGCACCAGAACATGGCAACGCGATACCGGGCGAGGAGGCGACGTCAGCGCGGTCCCGTGAGTGATCAGGACATGGACACAGATTTCTCTGAAAGCATGGGCCCTGACAATGCATGCATCATGGTGCTAATGGGGCAGGTTCATGCTGTGGAACGCCGATTCTGGGCTCGGGAAACAAGCACAGACTGGTGGGACCGCATAGTGTTGCAGGTCTGGGACGATTCCCAGTGGCTACGAAACTTTCGCATGCGTAAGGGCACTTTCATGGAACTTTGTGACTTGCTTTCCCCTGTCCTGAAGCGCATGAATACCAAGATGAGAGCAGCCCTCACAGTTGAGAAGCGAGTGGCGATAGCCCTGTGGAAGCTTGCAACGCCAGACAGCTACCGGTCAGTTGGGAATCAATTTGGAGTGGGCAAATCTACTGTGGGGGCTGCTGTGATGCAAGTAGCCCACGCAATCAAAGATCTGCTGATATCAAGGGTAGTGACCCTGGGAAATGTGCAGGTCATAGTGGATGGCTTTGCTGCAATGGGATTCCCTAACTGTGGTGGGGCTATAGATGGAACCCATATCCCTATCTTGGCACCGGAGCACCAAGCCGCCGAGTACATAAACCGCAAGGGGTACTTTTCGATAGTGCTGCAAGCTCTGGTGGATCACAAGGGACGTTTCACCAACATCAACGTGGGATGGCCGGGAAAGGTGCATGATGCTCGCATCTTCAGGAACTCTGGTCTGTTTCAAAAGCTGCAGGAAGGGACTTTATTCCCAGACCAGAAAATAACTGTTGGGGATGTGGAAATGCCTATATGTATCCTTGGGGACCCAGCCTACCCCTTAATGCCATGGCTCATGAAGCCGTACACAGGCAGCCTGGACAGTGGTCAGGAGCTGTTCAACTACAGGCTGAGCAAGTGCAGAATGGTGGTAGAATGTGCATTTGGACGTTTAAAGGCGCGCTGGCGCAGTTTATTGACTCGCTTAGACCTCAGCGAAACCAATATTCCCACTGTTATTACTGCTTGCTGTGTGCTCCACAATATCTGTGAGAGTAAGGGGGAGACGTTTATGGCGGGGTGGGAGGTTGAGGCAAATCGCCTGGCTGCTGGTTACGCGCAGCCAGACACCAGGGCGGTTAGAAGAGCACAGGAGGGCGCGGTACGCATCAGAGAAGCTTTGAAAACCAGTTTCATGACTGGCCAGGCTACGGTGTGAAAGTTCTGTTTGTTTCTCCTTGATGAACCCCCCCACCCCTTGGTTCACTCTACTTCCCTGTAAGCTAACCACCCTCCCCTCCTCCCTTTAATCATTGCTTGCAGAGCCAATAAAGTCATTGCTGCTTCACAGGCATGCATTCGTTATTCATTCATCACACAAATAGGGGGATGACTACCAAGGTATCCCAGGAGGGGTGGTGGAGGAGGGAAGGAAAATGCCACACAGCACTTTAAGCACAGCACTTTAAAAGTTTACAACTTTAAAATTTATTGAATGACAGCCTTCTTTTTTTTGGGCAATCCTCTGTGGGGGAGTGGCTGGTTGGCCGGAGGCCTCCCCACCGCGTTCTTGGGCGTCTGGGTGTGGAGGCTATGGAACTTGGGGAGGAGGGCGGTTGGTTACAGAGGGGCTGCAGTGGCAGTCTGTGCTCCAGCTGCCTTTGCTGCAGCTCAACCATACACTGGAGCATACTGGTTTGGTCCTGCAGCAGCCTCAGCATTGAATCCTGCCTCCTCTCATCACGCTGCCGCCACCTTTGAGCTTCAGCCCTGTCTTCAGCCCGCCACTTACTCTCTTCAGCCCGCCACTTACTCTCTTCAGCCCTCCACCTCTCCTCCCGGTCATTTTGTGCTTTCCTGCACTCTGACATTATTTGCCTCCACGCATTCGTCTGTGCTCTGTCAGTGTGGGAGGACAGCATGAGCTCGGAGAACATTTCATCGCGAGTGCGTTTTTTTTTCTTTCTAAGCTTCACTAGCCTCTGGGAAGGAGAAGATCCTGTGATCATTGAAACACATGCAGCTGGTGGAGAAAAAAAAGGGACAGCGGTATTTAAAAAGACACATTTTATAAAACAGTGGCTACACTCTTTCAGGGTAAACCTTGCTGTTAACATTACATACATAGCACATGTGCTTTCGTTACAAGGTCGCATTTTGCCTCCTCCCACCGCGTGATTTTGGTTGAATGCCAGCAAACATACACTGCAATGCTTTGTTCTACAGTGATTCCCCAGTACGTGTTGCTGGCCTGGAGTGGTAAAGTGTCCTACCATGAAGGACGAAATAAGGCTGCCCTCCCCAGAAACCTTTTGCAAAGGCAGAACCGCAAATGCCAGGGCAAAGTAATCCTTTCACATGCTTGCTTTTAAACCATGTATAGCATTTTAAAAGGTACACTCACCAGAGGTCCCTTCTCCGCCTGCTGAGTCCAGGAGGCAGCCTTGGGTGGGTTCGGGGGGTACTGGCTCCAGGTCTAGGGTGAGAAACAGTTCCTGGCTGTCGGGAAAACCGGTTTCTCCGCTTGCTTGCTGTGAGCTATCTACAACCTCCTCATCATCATCTTCTTCGTCCCCAAAACCTACTTCTGTATTGCCTCCATCTCCATTGAAGGAGTCAAACAACACGGCTGGGGTAGTGGTGGCTGAACCCCCTAAAATGGCATGCAGCTCATCATAGAAGCGGCATGTTTGGGGCTCTGACCCAGAGCGGCTGTTCGCCTCTCTGGTTTTCTGGTAGGCTTGCCTCAGCTCCTTCAGTTTCACGCGGCACTGCTTCGGGTCCCTGTTATGGCCTCTGTCCTTCATGCCCTGGGAGATTTTCAGAAAGGTTTTGGCATTTCGAAAACTGGAACGGAGTTCTGATAGCACGGATTCCTCTCCCCAAACAGCGATCAGATCCCGTACCTCCCGTTCAGTCCATGCTGGAGCTCTTTTGCGATTCTGGGACTCCATCATGGTCACCTCTGCTGATGAGCTCTGCATGGTCACCTGCAGCTTGCCACGCTGGCCAAACAGGAAATGAGATTCAAAAGTTCGCGGTTCTTTTCCTGTCTACCTGGCCAGTGCATCTGAGTTGAGAGCGCTCTCCAGAGCGGTCAGAATGGAGCACTCTGGGATAGCTCCCGGAGGCCAATACCATCGAATTGTGTCCACAGTACCCCAAATTCGAGCCGGCAACGTCGATTTAAGCGCTAATCCACTTGTCAGGGGTGGAGTAAGGAAATCGATTTTAAGAGCCCTTTAAGTCGAAATAAAGGGCTTCATTGTGTGGACGGGTGCAGGTTTAAATCGATTTAACGCTGCTAAATTCGACCTAAAGTCCTAGTGTAGACCAGGGCATATACTGTTTAGTTGCTCCTCTCTGTGGCCATAGGAGCTGGTGTAGCTGCAGGTCAGAGTGCCATCATGAGCAGCTCAGGCTGCCAGCACCACATGTAGACACATTAATTAATTCTGTGATCTTCCCTAGTGTCAAGAACCTATAGGAATCCCAAGGTTGTTAGGAATTAATAGAAGCGGGTTTGAGCTGTTTACATGGGTTTATATTTTTTAGGTTGCTTCACAAAGGAAAAGGCAGTTTCTAGTCCTTTCTGTTCTTAAAATGAAAGCTGAGGTTTCCCTTTGTTTTCCATATCACTCAAAATAAGGTGGTGGTAATGAGGGAGGCCCTGCCAGGAGCTTTGTGCGCCAATTTTTAGGGCCTAAACATTTTGGTTCCCAAGGTGTAATCGTATCACCATGCGAGGGAAAAAAAGTTTGAAGATTTATAAAAGGCTCTGTGTGGGGCACCCCTTAGGTAACGGACACTGTTTATAAGTTTAGGGATTCTTGGGGACACCCTGCTCCAGCCTCCTGGTGCTGCAGAAGTGGAGCCCAGTTGCCTTTACTTGTCGCTTTGCATAGTTTTGCAAAGGGACACGTCACCAAACGTAAATGACTTCTGCTGAAGGTAAGAAATGAAGTTACTGGGCATAGGGATAGCTGGACATTTTGTTGAAGCTGACTAGGATTCTTGAGCAGGAAGGGAGGTGGGCTGTGGACTCTGTATCAGTCTCAAATCTGCTAGACTTTGCTGGCCCTGGTTTGATATATGAGGTTGCACTAAAGATCTTTTTCTAAAGATGTGCTCTAGGAACTATTTTTGGGCTTATGTTATGCAGAGGTCAGGATAGATGACCATGATGGTCCCCTCTGGCCTCAAGATCTATGAATCTAGCACCATCTTTCACACTGTTTTTCAGATGGTTCTGGATGAATCCTTTGCATATGTCTGATCTCAACTTCCTCTTTACAAAGTAAAAACAAACAAACAAAAAAAAAACACAAAAAAAACCCTCCTGCATATACTTTGACATTTTCAGAACATCATCTGATAACATGAGTCTAGTCATTATTCACAGCAGAAGTGCAAAGGACAGATACTTTTGTCTTGGAAGGTCAGGTTTCTGTTCCAAATGGTGGTTTTCAGCATCGACCAATCTGTTTAAAACCATTGTTAGTAGAACACTTCAGTTTCCCAGTCATGTGAATTTGATTCCCTTTTGTACTTCTGCTTTTTTCATGAAAGTCCATAGGTCATTCCATTTGGTTCTTCTTTTGCTCATAGGACAGAACATTATTATTCTAACAGCAACTGAATATCAGCTTTGTCCATTCATGGTTCACAGCTATTCATGGGACAAAAGTGGCAAAGCAGGTGACAGGAATTTGGGAAGTTTATGGAAAGACTGCCATGTAGATCCTGACATGCAGTAAAACAGTAGATCAGCTTTCCAATCTGATTATAGAAAACGTTTTTTGTTTCACTTTCAAGTACAATTGGTTGGTTTTTACCCAGCTGGTGTAATTACTTGGCTCTTCACATGGGGATATTTTACCTATAAGATTTTTCACCAACTGATGCTGTTTTACTTCCTTAAAGCTTAAGGCATGTAGGGTGGTGGAGTAGACGATCATAGCAGATACGTATTTTAGTGCATCACTAGATCTTAATCTGGATATTAGTCATGTAATCAGTAGAGATCATTGGCATAGTAGTGAGATCACTGAGGTCAAGAGAACGAAGTAGAACAAGCATTGGAGATAAAAGCAGCAAAAGAGGCAACCCACTGCATTTCAGAGATTGGGAAACAGAATTAGCTATATTTTTCTGCAAAAAGAAAAGGAGTACTTGTGGCACCTTAGAGACTAACCAATTTATTTGAGCATAAGCTTTCTGAATTGAGCTGTAGCTCACGAAAGCTTATGCTCAAATTGGTTAGTCTCTAAGGTGCCACAAGTACTCCTTTTCTTTCAGGGATAAGTGGGAATGGTGGTGAGCGCTGTTCCATATCCTCTGCTAAAAAGAGAGCTTCCCCTCCTCTCCTTGGCGTGGCTAAGTAGCGCTCTGCTTCCCTTCCTCTTTGGTTGGTGCAGCCAGAGCTTCTCACCTGTTTCAATCTAGTTTAACCATTGTGGCCAGTGTTTTGCATTCCGCGCATGCTCTGTGCTGGGGTTGAATGCCCCCTGATGTGGGCCACTCAGGCCTGGTCTCCACTACATGGTTAGGTCAATACAAGGTAGCTTATGTCAACCTAGCTGTGCATGTTTCTTCACTTACATTTGGCTCCCACCAATGTAGGTGCCCCACTATGCCAACTTAAATAACACCACCTACCCAAGTGGCGTAGTCCTGTAAGTATAAGTAGTGTCAGTATAGACACTCTTACTTATGTCAAGCAGTACTGGCCTCCAGAAGCTGTCTCACAACGCTCTGGTCACCATTGTTAACTCCCCTGTGCAGATGTCAGACCAGAAGCTGGCCCTCCCCTTAAATCCCTCCAAATTTCTGAAATTCCTTTTCCCCATTGCCGGGCTTGGCAAGCCCACTTAGCAGCTCTCCTTTGTTGAGTGCAACTGCCCAGCTGAACGTGCCAGCTGCACACTCTAGACATGCTTCTGCCTGGGCCTGTGGGGAGCAGAGCCTGTTCAGACACATCTACAAGCAGATTGTCTGGGAGCTGCAGGAGAAGAGCTACAACAGAGACCATGAACAGTGCCACATGAAAGCAAAGGAGCTGTGGCAGGCATGTCAAGGAGACCAACAATCAATCCGGTGCCAAGCCACAGACCTGCCACGTTTACCAAGAGCTGCATGCCATCATAGGTGGAGACCCCAACAGCACCGTGGATACAGTAACTCATCACTTACCGTCCTCCCACTTAATGTTGTTTCAAAGTTATGTCGCTGCTCAATTAGGGGACATGCTCGTTTAAAGTTGCACAATGCTCCCTTATAACGTCATTTGGCTGCCTGCTCTGTCCACTGCTTGTAAGATTTTGTGGAAGAGCAGTGACTTTACAAGGGAGCATTGCACAAGTTTCTCTTCTCCACCTCCTGCCCCTCCTTCCCAGTGCTTACCCCACCGCCAAACAGCTGTTTGGTGGCGCTTAAGACTTTCTGGGAGGGAGAGGGAGGAGCGGGGAAGCGCTGCATCTCCACTCCTCCCTCTCCCTCCCAGAAAGTTCTAAGCGCCTTTGGTGGCTGTTTGGCGGTGCTTAGGACATTATGGAGGGTGGGGGGGGGAAGCAGTGGGGATGTGGTGTGCTCCGGAGAGGAGGTGGAATGGGGGTGGGAAGAGTGGGCCTGGAGTGGAGCGGGGACAGGAAGAGGCGAGCCTGGAGCATCCTCCAGCAAATACTCTTCTCCGGGTAAGCTGTTGCTGCTGCGAAGGTGCTTCCTAGTGTCCTTGCCTGCAGCGGGCTGTGCCTGTCTGGGGTAAGCCAGGTGCACTTCCCAACCACAGTACAGTACTGTACAGTATATAATGTCTTTTGTCTGCCCCCCCAAAATTTCCTTGGAACCTAACCTCCCACATTTGTTAAATCTTATGGGAAAATTGGATTCATTTAACATCGTTTCACTTATGTTCCTGAAAAATGCAACTTTAACTACAACGTTAAGTGAGGAGTTACTGTATGCAGTTTACTTTGAAATAACAGGGATGGCACCCCCATAGTAGCAGGACACATCTTTGGATTTACTCATTTTTACTTGTGCTAATGTTATGCTATACAAAGCACACGGGATCCTTTATAAGAGAGAAGGCAAATACGCCATATTTATTGAAAATACAACAGTTAGCATATGCTTTTTCAGTCACACACTCATACACATCATGCACACAGTCCTGCCAGTTGATGTTTTTATAGTTACCGGTCTGGAGTCTGGATCACACTAGTGGCCAGCCAGATTGGTCACAGAGGGGAGCTGGATTTTGTCAGTTGTGATCCGATGCTCCTGGAGTAGTAGCAAGACAAACCCCAAATCCCATGGCGAAGCACCCTGTTCTTATAGTTCTTTTGCTTTGTTGAAGTCTATGGATTTTGCTGTGTCAGTTTGTGACAGGTTACTCCTTAATTGGTTTCAGAGTAACAGCCGTGTTAGTCTGTATTCGCAAAAAGAAAAGGAGTACTTGTGGCACCTTAGAGACTAACCAATTTATTTGAGCATGAGCTTTCGTGAGCTACAGCTCACTTCATCAGATGCATACCGTGGAAACTGCAGCAGACTTTATATATACACAGAGAATATGAAACAATACCTCCTCCCACCCCACTGTCCTGCTGGTAATAGCTTATCTAAAGTGATCATCAGGTGGGCCATTTCCAGCACAAATCCAGGTTTTCTCACCCTCCACCCCCCCACACAAATTCACTCTCCTGCTGGTGCTAGCCCATCCAAAGTGACAACTCTTTACATAATCAAGTCGGGCTATTTCCTGCATAAATCCAGGTTTTCTCACATCCCCCCCACCCCTATACACACACAAACTCACTCTCCTGCTGGTAAGTACTCCTTTTCCTTAGTTGGTGTATCTTTTGAGCTAAACCTTCCAAAACACCTCTGAGAGGGTTATCCTGTCCTGGTTCTGATTTAATCAATTGTCCTGTCTTTAGGGGTGTCAGCCTTCACCTCAGGGTCGTCAATTTGCCCTTCCTTCATTATGGATGCGCATTGATGATGACTTTCTGGTGTCATTAAGTCTCTTTACTCCCTTTTCCTTCACCATCTGGCTATAACAATGGCCTTCATACCTTATCTTTTCCTGATGCATACATTCCTCATTCACACACAGTCTTTTTACAGAGACCTTTGAGAATACAAACAGTGTCAGTTTATTTTGACACTGTTTGACATCCTTATCATAGACACAATACAAGATCCTGTCTTTTACTTACTAAACCTTAAAACAAAGAACTGTATATTTAACTAGAGTGCCTAATTTGTAATACGTATAGTAGACATTGTAACTTATCCTAAAACTAAAGGGTGACCATAATCAGTCATAAGGATTGTTCTGGTCTGTCCCTGCCTTAACATCAGTACAGACACTGGCAGTCTGTCAGATGCATTCCTACCAATGTCCCAGAGGGTCATTCCTTTCTGCTATTCAAAAAGGGTGGCTGGTAAAATGAAATCAAGACATACATTAGTACCTCTATTCTTATAGTACACTTATAAAATCCTGCTCCTACATTAGAGGAAGTAGTGGAACAAGAGAGGTGGTATTGCTATCTGCTTTTCATTCTCTAGGATTAGGCAATTTGTGGAGGAAGGGGGGAGGCACATGGAGCAGTTTGTGTACCAGGACATCCAGTGAATCCTCCATGGAAATCTCGATGAAACTTTCATGAAGGTACTCTGCAATCCTGTGCTGAAGGTTTCTGGGAAGGGCTGCCTTATTTTGCTGTGGTAGGAGGCTGCTCGGCAATAACTTCTTCAGCAGGCACTATTGCAGTACACAGGCCAGCAGCATAAGCCAGCAGCATAAGCCAGCAGCATACAGGCCTGGGGTGCGCTCAGGATGCCAACAGAAGCCGTGCTCTCTATTCATCTGTTACCCTCACAAGTGAGCACAACTAAAATTGCCACCACCTGTGGAAAACAGTGCCAGTATTCAGTTCCATTGCCCTATACAACTAGAATCATGAAACTGAGCTATTCCCTCCTAATTTCCCCAACCCCTGGAGGGCCATAATCCCCATGGCTGGTGTCGTGACTGGTGCCATGCTCAATCAATCCCAAGCAGAAGTGAGAATGTAGTGCTTACAACTTTTGGGGAGCGAGTTCAGCATCTTAAATTTCAATTCCCATCATGAATACGCTGACAATGGTACCTCTGTGTGTTGTATCGGCAGCTGCTGCCATTGCGGCCTTCACGGTCTCTCTCTTCACACCCACTAACTGTAGTGGCTGTATGCCGATGGAATTTAGATTGACATAACTTTGTAGTAGTGTAGAAATGGCCTCAGTGACCTCTTGTCCCATCTACTATCTCAGGGGTGAAGAGGGAGGAGAATTCTAAATAGAACCATTGCCCAGTAATCCGGAAAAGGAACTTGAGGAAGGGAGGGATGCAAAAGGCACCTGCATCAACCTAAACAATAAAGTATAGAAATTATTTGCTCCTGCCTAGTTGCTAAGGAAACCCAGGTGTTCCCTAGACATTGGAAAATTAAATCAGCTGAGGATTAAGAACATTTACAGTGAACTGATGTCCAGTTTTGAGCAAACTTGTGCTGATTTCCTGGTTTCATTTAGATTTTATGAAATGTGTCGTTTCTCATGGCCTTGACGTAAACCTGAGGTGAAAGTGGAGGTTTTAGCTGAGTTTTGCTTTATGCTGAATTTGTCCAGTCCCCAGACTCAAAACCAACCTCAGAATCTGTTAAGTACAAACCCATGTGGATCAAAACTGAAGCAAACGTTTGCAGAAATCACTGTGAAGTGAAACTGCTGAGTTTTGCAAATCCCTCAAAAATATTTGGTTTAATGTCTACTGGATCTTTCCATGCATTTAATTTAGAGGGTGAACAACTAACCAATACAGATTTCTTGCAGCGATAGATAAGATAGATGACTTGCATCACAGAGAATAATAGGTCACTACATTGTGGTATCTAGAAAAATATCAGACACTCAATCGTCTTTAAATTTCTTCTATCTATTGTAATTACTCTTTAGATGACTAAAAGATAGAAGCTGATTTTCTTCTTCTTCTTAAGTCTACACAGAAAAACACCTCACACAGCAGTGAGTCTCAGAGCCTGGGTCAGTTGCCTCGGGTACCAGGGGCTTGTGCTATGAGACTAAAAGTAAGTGGCTATGCCTACTCTGCAATTAAACACCCACGGCTGGCTTGTGGCAGCTGACTCGAGCTTGCGGGGCCTGGGCTGCAGAGCTGTAAAATTGCTATGTAGATGTTTGGACTCAGGCTGGAGCCCAGGCTCTGGGACACTCTCCCCTTGTGGGGGTCCCAGAGCTCAGGCTCTAGACTGAACCCATATATATTCACCCCAATTTTACAGCCCCGCAGCCCAAGCCTCATGAGCCCAAGTCAACTGACATGGGACAGCTGTGAGTGTTTAATAGCAATCTAGACATAGCCCCAGTGTAGACATTTCCACTTGGGCTGGAGCCATGGGTCTCCGAGCTTGTACTCCAGCCTTAGCGGGAATGTCTACACTGCTATTTTTAGCCACACAACATGAGCCTTCTGAGGCTGTCAGTTACCTGGGCTCTGAGACTCCCTGCTGCGCTTTTGTGTTTGTTTTTTGCTATGTAGACCTACCCTCAGTTACTTAGCTTCCCTTTGGACAATGTGCAGTGCTACCTCACATGGTGATGATATACTCGTTACAGTCCTTGTTCATTTGAATTTTTCATTTTATTTAAAAGGTGAACATAAAGACACCCTGCCACTAATGCGTATACCTAATCTTACTTTGCCCCAGATTAAAGCTGATGATCTAATAGAGCTGTTCTGCCTATAAAGCTTTTCTTATCTCAACATGATATCACAAATGATATCTGAACTGAGTAATAAGTTCTGACTGATTAGTCTATCTCTGAAGATGGAAACAGAGACTTCCACTGAGAACCACTGTATAGAAAAGATGAAACCTACAAAAGGAAGTTATGGACAAACTGTCTGAAAAACTATGTTCAAGATGCATGTCCCACATTACCACATGTTATTGCCCAGACAGACCCATATCCGGACACATCCACCATGTGTCCCCTTGCATAAATATTTTTAACAGAAAGTTACTAAGTCCTTTCTGTTCTAATAGTTTTAATAATATTGCATGTTGTTTTTTTATGAAGCATAAGTCTTTTTTGTTTTTTTCTTATAGTGCTGTTGATTGCAGTTTATGCTGAATATCTTAGCATAATAGTGAGTTTAATTTCAATATGTACATATTTTTATTGATCGTGCAATTACTATTCAGGGAATTACTTTAACAACTTTAATTTATGTTAATCCTGAGAGCATTTTCCCTGTGGCATTTTCAAGTTGCCCAATCAAATGAATTCTTAGAACATGTGCATTTATGTATAAAGATCTGCAGTAACAAACGGGTTAATGTAGTCATTTTAGGATTAGGAGTCTCTCTCTCTCTGTATTAGGTTTTACAAAACTTAATATTAATAGAATTTAATATTTTTAGTAGCATTTAAAAAATGTATACCTGCCTTTTTAGTTGTAAACCCAGATCCAGCAGCATTGTTTCAATGCATAAAAACAAGATAGTGAGGCTGTGCATAAAATCAAGCATAACTTGCTGGGTCAGCCTAATTTAATTGTCTGATCTTCATAATATGCTAAAAGGACACTGTCAGTTTAAGACTGTATTCAGCACCTTTTTACAATAAACCTGATTACAGAGACATATATGCCCCAAATCTGGGTTAAGGTCAGGCATGTGTGTATCTCATCCATGTAAAATAGAGGATGCCACAACCTTCTTTGTACTTTTTCATTTGTATATCCTGCTGATGAAGTCCAGACTTCCATAGATGGATATCACATATGAAAAAAGAGGGGTGGTGGTGGTTACAACTCTTCTTCTGTACTCTGTATCAAGCACCCGATGACATTGTAGGACAACACTTCAGGATTAGGTTTAACCATAGCAAAATCTCGGGCAATATCATGGTTGAAAATACTAAAATTATCTTCTTTTCCCCCATGCCACAGAGTTTATTAGATGGTAAATACTGACTGACTTGTATGTAAAAACTACAGTTACAAATTATGCTTAATCACACAGAACTGCAGGAAATGAGTTGAAGTTTAATGTGAAAAGCACAGCCAGAGGCTAACCTACTAAAAGATTGTGTGTGTGTGTGTGGAGAATCTATAAAAAAAGGTAGTTAAAAGAAATAATTGCATAAATAGAAAAATGCTCATTCATACCAGCTGAGAATCTGGCCCACCATTTTCAGTGATTTAGAATAAAATAATATCCATCTCTCTATTCCTCTCCCCAAATAATCAGTGTTTCAAAGAGGTTATGATCTTTCTAGAGGGTAAACTAACTTGTTTTAATACGTCTTAATTAGCCTGCTGAAATGATTGCACACTCAAACCTTTCATTGACTTCAGTGGGGGCTTGGAGAATGTAACAGTTCCAGGAATGGTCCTTCAGTAAGAACATTAATCAATTGGTATGCTTTTCAAGTTCACACAAACCTTGTTGACAATGAAATAGTATGACTGCCAGAAGCTTAAAGTTGCTTATACTTGTTGATAGCAACAAGGGTATATTGCAGAATAAAAGTTCAAAACACCTGGTGCTCTGTGTTTTCTCATCTCCAGCACATTGTTGCTGGTGATTTAATATGCTCAGCCGAAATTTTAAAAATCCCTGATTTGTCGCTGGAGAAACAGACATGGGGCCACAGGCGTGGTTTGGGACAGATTATGAGGGGCTTTGCCCCTTCAAACTGCAAGCCTTGGGCAGGTGTGGAATTTGCCCTCCTTGCGTGGCTCCATTGGCCTGGCTGGAGCTGCCCCCCCAAATATAGAAGCCAAGCTACGCTTATGAATTGGGCCCAATTCTATAAATACTTATGCATGTGAGTAGTTATAATCACATGAGTAGTTCCTCTGACTTCAGTGGGACTATTCATGTGAATAAAGGCATTGGGCTGTATAATAGTTTTAGAGTGCATAACAGAGAGGAAAGGATTAATAAAACCCTGAGGATGTTTGCAAACATTCAAAAAACAGGCTAGTATCATTGAGTCAGAGATTTTAAGGCCAGAAGGGACCATTATCATGCTGTCTGACCTCCTGCATAACACAGACTATGGCATTTCACTAAGTGAAAGCTGCATCAAACCCATCATTTCTGGCTGAGCTAAAGCATCTTTTAGAAAGACATGTTAAGCTTCATTAGTCTCTCATGGTGTAAGGCAGGTTTTCCATGCCTCAAATGATTCTTGCAGCACTTTTTTCTAAACGCTTTCCAATTTGTCAACATCCTTTTTCAAATGTACTATTCCAGTAATGGTCTCACTCTTATACAGTGGCAATAACACCTCCCTATGTGAACAGTACAAGAAAGTCTGGGTTAGGTTCATAATTCCATAGGACATAGCATTTGCCATCTGATGATGACCCATGAGGACTGGTGTCCTGTCTCTGTCCAGTTATCAATACCCGATTCTTCAAAACAAAATTTTTTTTTGTAAACCATCCATAATGCATAGTTCAGTAGAGGAAGAGCAGGAGGTGGATCCCTTGTTGACCTCAGCAGGAGTCAGTCTATGTAGGAAACATTGTTTAATTATCCCTATCATAGCTTAACCTTGAGCACTGTTTTAATGGTCAGTGGGTCTAATTCATTTTTAAAATCTGTTCACAATATTTTTCAGTATGATCTCTTGTGGCAAGTTTACAGAGTAAGCATATGTGGTATGAAGAAGTATTTTTATTGGTTCAAAATTTACAGTCCTATACTTTCATCAAGAGACCACTGTTATATGACAAGGTAAACAGGAAAGTGCTTTCTTCATTACACCTTTCAAAATACGAATGCTTTAGTCAAGTTTCCTTTTTCTTTTCTTTTTTCTTTTTTTTTTGGTTAGGGAATCCTGATCTTTTCAGACTTTTGTCACCCTGCAATGGGTGAGACGATAGATGATGAAAGTTCATTTCAAGGGGGAGATGACAATAGCATGGAATCTCATTGGTTCTAAACCCAGATAACACCAACAAAAATATATGCAGTAATTCTCATCAGACCAGCTGGTCAAATTAAAAAACAACCCCTTCCCCCTTTCTTTTTCTGAATAAAAATGCTGAGTTTATGATCTGTATACTATATGTGAGTATTCAGATGACTACCTTGTGTCTGAAAATATTAAAGAATCCCCAGTGTGTCACCAATTTTATAATGAATTTATCTGTCATTCATTATTCCTCTTTTGTGATATTGGGACTAGCTGCACTTCTGTCCCCTTTTTGGTGTCTCTGAACGCATCCCTCTCTCAGGTTTTGGGTAAGAGCTTGATGTCTACCTTGGGGGTGGAATTTTGCAATTCTCCCACTTTTAGAGCAGGACCTGGGCTACAGTACCTTATGTTATCAACCCTTATTACCTGCAGGTCCAAATGCATTCAGGCAACTTCAGTTCTTCCCTTTTGGGCGTCTGTGGCCAATGGTGTAAAGTGATCAAGCTGCTTTCTTTAACAAAAATATTGTTTTTTGAGCAGTATAAATAAAGCTTTAAAAAAAGGATTTAAAAACAACCACCAGTCTACGTGCCTGTTTATCTTATCAAAAGTCTTACTACCCCCTGATGGTAACTTATGTAGGCCTAACTGATTCAAACACCCACAGTTGGATCTTGTGCCTGGTGGCATTGTCCCTTAACTCTTCAGTGTCACTGGAGAGGTATCTATCTGGAGCCATCTTTGGGTCAGAAAGCCGTCTATTGAGTTAACCCAACATTTTCATACAGTAAGCATTTCTATAACCAGGCCAACATACAGTATGAATAAATTATTACCAGGCAGCTACAAATTTCTCACTCCGTTTAAAAAATGTTCAAGAAGGGAGCAGAAAGAGCTATGTCTGTCTTAAGTAGTCAATCAGACAACTCATGAAATAATGGCACTGAAACACTTAACAGTTATGCAAAAAAACCCACCAACACACTGTAAGTTACTTGTTAAAACTATTCAGCACATACTTCTGCTTAAAAAAATATTTTTTTGTTGCAGAAATCACGTTCGCTTCATGAATGATTCACTACTCATAAAGGATTAAATGAACAACTTATATTATTCGGAACTAGTTCCTGACCAGCTCTAATTATGAAGGCTTAGTAAAGAGCTTCAGACCCAGGTTTGTACTATGTAACTCAATGTGTCCTAACTAAGGAAGTGTACTTCCTTGGGTGTGGGGGAGTGGAAGATGCACTGGATTTGTTTGGGTGGAGGGAGGAGGACAAGAGAGGGGAGCAGTAGATACAGGGAAAAGCTGCATGAATCTACACCTACCCACCTGGCAGCTTTCAAAGGAGCTGTGTGGCTTTGTGTAAAGCGGTATACATTTCCTTTGAAAGCTGTCACCTTCCCTCTCTGCTTCTGTGGTAGCCTTTACTACAGACACCTGTGGGAGTATCATACGTGTATAGCAGGCATGCAGACTCAAACAATGTGATGGTCCACACATCTATTTCCTGCTCCCCTAGTACTCAGTCTAGTCACAAAAGGCCAAACAGCAAACTGACGCACAACCTCATAGCTAGACTGAGCAGTATTTAGCATGCAGTGTAGGTGGGAGGTGAGAGGAACGGGTATCTCAAGATACCAGTCAACTTTAAATTAAAAAAACAACAACAGATGAGAATGGGGGGTGGGAGGAAGATGGGCAGAAAAAGGAAGAGGCACTAGCAACTGTCAGGGCATATATATAGTTAGAGGGATGTGAGGCTACACATCTGCAAATTCATTGCTGGGCAAGGAAGTGAGGAGATTGGGGTCAGGGGGGAAGCAGGGAATTCAGATACATTGAAAATAACAAACAAGAAAAGCCCTTTTTCATTAAAAAACAAACACAAAAACCAACAACTTCACAGTGGAAGATGCAACTGCCCTAGGGGAGGAAGGGCTAAGTTGTTTTTGTGTTCACCCAATTCTGGGCTGCTCCAAGGGCTAAAATGGCCCCTAGCATGATTTTGGATTACCCATGGAGCTGCTCTAAGTCATGGCAGCCTATTCCAGGGTGACTGTGCTGTCCATAAGGCCTGTGCCGCCTCTAACATGCTCCCTCCAGCTCTCAGCCCCAACCCCATTGTGACCTCTATGCAAGGGCTTGCGGGGGTCTGTGAAGGGCAGCCCAAAACTACCTTATGCAATGTCTGTGCCAGGGAAATTCTCCTAGCCACCACTGGGACTTGTATGGTCTCTGTCTGCAAACGCAAAACATATATGGGCTGTAGCAGAGCTTGACATCTGTCATAAATATAAAGGGAAGGGTAAACACCTTCAAATCCCTCTTGGCCAGAGGAAAAAGCCTTTCACCTGTAAAGGGTTAAGAAGCAAAGATAACCTCGCTGGCACCTGACCAAAATGACCAATGAGGAGACGAGATACTTTCAAAGCTGGGGGGGCGGGGCGGGGAACAAAAGGTTCTCTCTGTCTGTGTGAGGCTTTTGCTGGGACCAGAGCAGGAATGCAGGTCAGAAGTCCTGTAAAGAGTTAGTAAGCAATCTAGTTAGATATGCCTTAGATTCTGTTTTGTTTAAATGGCTGATAAAATAAGTTGTGCTTGTGTCTTTTTCTAACTTAAGGTTTTGCCTAGAGGGATTCTCTATGTTTGAATCTGATTACTCTGTAAGGTATTTACCATCCTGATTTTATAGAGGTGATTCTTTTACTTTTTCTTTAATTAAAATTCTCTTTTAAGAACCTGATTGCGTTTTCATTGTTCTTAAGATCCAAGGGTTTGGGTCTGTGTTCACCTATGCAAATTGGTAAGGATTTTATCATAGAATCATAGAATAGAATCATAGAATATCAGGGTTGGAAGGGACCTCAGGAGGTCATCTAGTCCAGCCCCCTGCTCAAAGCAGGACCAATCCCCAACTAAATCATTCCAGCCAGGGCTTTGTCAAGCCTGACCTTAAAAATATCTAAGGAAGGAGATTGTACCACCTCCCTAGGTAACGCATTCCAGTGTTTCACCACCCTCCTAGTGAAAAAGTTTTTCCTAATATCCAACCTAAACCTCCCCCACTGCAACTTGAGACCATTACTCCTTGTTCTGTCATCAGCTACCACTGAGAATGGTCTAGATCCATCCTCTTTGGAACCTCCTTTCAGGTAGTTGAAAGCAGCTATCAAATCCCCCCTCATTATTCTCTTCCGCAGACTAAACGATCCCAGTTCCCTCAGCCTATCCTCATAAGTCATGTGTTCCAGTCCCCTAATAATTTTTGTTGCCCTCCGCTGGACTCTCTCCAATTTATCCACATCCTTCTTGTAGTGTGGGGCCCAAAACTGGACACAGTACTCCAGATGAGGCCTCACCAATGTCGAATAGAGGGGAAAGATCACGTCCCTCGATCTGCTGGCAATGCCCCTACCTATACATCCCCAAATGCCATTGGCCTTCTTGGCAACAAGGGCACACTGTTGACTCATATCCAGCTTCTCGTCCACTGTAACCCCTAGGTCCTTTTCTGCAGAACTGCTGCTTAGCCATTCAGTCCCTAGTCTGTAGCGGTGCATGGGATTCTTTCTTCCTAAGTGCAGGACTCTGCACTTGTCCTTGTTGAACCTCATTAGATTTCTTTTGGCCCAATCCTCCAATTTGTCTAGGTCCCTCTGTATCCTATCCCTACCCTCCAGCTTATCTACCTCTCCTCCCAGTTTAGTGTCATCTGCAAACTTGCTGAGAGTGCAATCCACACCATCCTCCAGATCATTTATGAAGATATTGAACAAAACTGGCCTGAGGACCGACCCTTGGGGCACTCCACTTGATACCAGCTGCCAACTAGACATGAAGCCATTGATCACTACCCGTTGAGCCCGACAATCTAGCCAACTTTCTATCCACCTTATAGTGCATTCATCCAGCCCATACTTCTTTAACTTGCTGGCAAGAATACTGTGGGAGACCGTTTCAAAAGCTTTGCTAAAGTCAAGGAACAACACGTCCACCGCTTTCCCTTCATCCACAGAGCCAGTTATCTCATCATAGAAGGCAATTAGATTAGTCAGGCATGACTTGCCTTTGGTGAATCCATGCTGACTGGTCCTGATCACTTTCCTCTCCAAGTGCTTCAGAATTGATTCCTTGAGGACCTGCTCCATGATTTTTCCAGGGACTTTTATCAAGCCTTCCCCAGGAAAGGGGGTGTAGTGCTTGGGGGGATATTTTTTGGGGGGAGACGTTTCCAAGTGGGCACTTCCCCTGTTCTTTGTGTAACACTTTGGTGGTGGCAGCGTTTAATCTAAGCTGGTAAGAATAATCTTAGGGGGTCTTTCATGCAGGTCCCCACATCTGTACCCTAGAGTTCAGAGTGGGGAAGGAACCTTGACAACATCTTACCCCAAAACTTTTGCAAACTCACTCACCAATGAAAGTTCCATCTGAAAATGGCAGCTGATTCCCATTTGGCAGTGGGATTTGAAGCAGGCTGAGAGCAAGAAGTCTGTTGGTTCCTGGGGCTCAGAAGAAAAATGAACCCCAAATTGATCATTTAAAAAAATGTTTAATCCTAACTCAAGTGATGCAGATCTCTGCTGTGGATCTAAAAGGTCCAAATCTATTGATGACGCATGTGGGTGTCAATATGATATCAAACTGCCATTTAATTTTTTTCATTTTGCTTTTTTTTTTTTAAAACCTAGGAAATGACACACAATCCCCCTCTTCCCTCTCCCCCCCCCATGTTAAAATACCATTATTAAGACTGCCCTCAACAGCGAGGAAATGTCAGAATGAACATTGCCCATGAAATCTTAATTTGACCCCCTTGTGGTTATGCATTATGATATGGTCTTTAATTACATATTCCCCCCCTTCCCTCCCCCCACAGGACTCCTGTCTCATTCAGTGCACAGGATGGATGGTGCTCACTCATCGATCAATTATTCAGTATTTTTGTTTGTTCAAGGTGTGGTCCCATGTCTTATTGATTGCACGCTGTTTAAACCGTGCTCTGAAGACAAACTTATTAATTTGCTTCTGGGCTTTTCTATGGTGCTTATCACTATAATATCTCAGTGCTTCACAGCTATCAATTAAATTTATCTTTACGACACTCCGTTTTACTGACTGGGAATTGAAACAGAAAAATTAAGGTCAAAAGTATCCACTAATTTTGAGTGCACAATTTGAGATGCCTAAAACCTAATTTTTCAGAGTAATTAGCATTAGATAGCACTTCATACACTCAAAGCACAGCTCCCCTTGACTGCCATTGCATGTGAGAATGCTCAGCACTTCTGCAAATCAGCTCCCAGGATCACATGTCCTGAGTCCTTAAAATAAGGAACACACAATTGGCAACCACTTGTACAAAAAATGTGGTGTATGTGACCTGCTCAGCATCAGACAATAACTCTGTGGCAGAGGCAGGGATAGAAAACAGTTCTCCAGGACAGCATTCAACT
This sequence comes from Caretta caretta, assembly GCF_965140235.1. NCBI lineage: Eukaryota > Metazoa > Chordata > Testudines > Cheloniidae > Caretta > Caretta caretta. The sequence continues at coordinate 61,432,146 of NC_134213.1, read as the reverse complement.
TCCTTAACCATGAGACCTTTCTTTCTTTTCCTGCAGTCCCTGTCTCATTCACTACACACTTTCCAGTTTCTGCAATACAAGAAGCGAAGTTCCTAATAGTTGTCTACACTACCAGGGTAAGTCGACCTAAGTTACTTTACTCCAGCTACGTGAATAATGTAGCTGGAGTCAACGCAGCATATGTCGACTTACCATGGTGTCTTCACTGCGCTGTGTTGATGGGAGACGCTTTCTGGTCAATTTACCTTAATCTTCTCAAGGACCTGGAGTAGCGGAGTCGACTGGAGAGCACTCTGCCATCGATTTAGCGGGTCTTCACTAGACCCGCTAAATGGACACCTGCTGTATCGATTGCAGCAGCGTCGATCTCCCGGTAATGAAGACAAGCCCCTACAGACAACAGTCTCCTTCACAAGATAATTCTGATTCATCCCCAGAGCAGGTCTAGCCAGTGCACTGAATAAACCAGGCATCTTGTGGAAAAAAAGGATGTGATCACATAATTAAAGACTATATCATAATGCATATGTGCAAAGGGGATGAATTAACATTGCATGGCAACCTTAATTCTAGCATTACGTAACCTTTGAGTGCTTGACTTTGCGACTTGAAGTTCTTTTAAGATTATTTTTGTGTGTGAAATATACTTAATAAAGCTTCTGGGGCAGCAGTAATCTATCCAGTTATTGTCCTTATATCCAGGAGAAAGTGAATAAAGGAAGGAAGAGGGAGCTTCGACCTACCTTCTTTTTTGAAGACTTCCTGTTTCAGAGCCAATAAATTAACTGGCTTCTATTATAGGCTCAGAAGAAATCCAAATTTCAGTTGGGCCTTAACAGGTTGTAATTTTCTGGGGATGGTCTAGCAACCTTTTTTCAACCTCAAATTCCTGCTCTTTCTCAGACCTCTTTTCAGCAAAGCACTTAAGCTGTTTGCCTGTTTAAAGTTAAGCATAAGCTGAAGTGCTTTGCTGAACTGGGCCTCTCTCCTAAGGACATGACACATAGCATAGTATACTACCGGTTCATGGATCAAAATGATAAATAAGAGCATACCATATTAAGACTAAGCGTCCATATATGTATGATCATGAGTTACTTTAAGTAGGCCAATATAACTTGTGTATCCATAAGAGAAAATATAACTTATTCAAGTGACTGTGAATATCAAACCACTATATATTGACACCATGAATAATGAGTATTTAAAAAACATTTTGGAGGCTACTGTCAACATTGCCCTGTAAAATATGTAGCAGATAATTCAGGAGGTGAATGTCAGCGGTACACTGGGTACCAGCACCTGCTTAGTGTAAAATTAAGTATGCCATAATAATGGACGGTGACTCTCCTACTGGTAACATAATGATGATGACCTTTAAAGGGCAGCTTTTAAAACTGAAGAAATAGTTAAAAGCAAATAAAAGTCCCATCACGGTTCCCTACAAGCTTAGAATTCTATAGAAAAGGGGCTTATGCTCCTTCTTCAATGCCCCCTCACTGCCATTGTGCTATCTTCTATCTCCATCTTTTCCCTGGGACTGAGGCTTTGGAGACTCCTTGGAGGAACTGATGTGGAAGAAAATACAGATGGGTACACTGGTGGGAAGAACTGACACTAAGCTAGGGAGCACTTGAGGTGGTCCAGGAGCATTCATATGTGGTTTTTATTCTATATCACTCAATATTAATCTGCCTTCTTGTTGCATTTACCCAAATACCTGCTATTTTGGCATGTCCATTTCCAATCCAACATAAATACAAGAAAATATTGTTGCTTTCATGGTAATGGTGCTTCAGTTTCCAGGCTCTGGTGGAAACCAGATGTAAGAGTGTGCAAGAAACCTTAGCTGAATATTTCAGACCCTCAAAATGTTTTGGTTCAGGGTTGATCATGAAATTAAGCAAAGGTTGATGTGTTAATTTATCCAAACTGGCTCATCCATCAGTAATTTCTACTGCAAGTGAACACCTTTTTACCTTTTACTGACCCATGTAGTGAGGCCAAAATAGAACGTGAGATGAAGTTTGAATAAGGCAAACGTCTTCAAAGATAAAACATTTAAATTGAAGAAGACCAGAGCTCCCATAAAGAGATAATAAACATGCACTTAAATTGCCATTTTCAAACAATGTGTTTTCTTTGTGTTTTCATTTTGCAAGTGCTTTTATGGGTCATATATTTGTTATTCAAATTCTTAGGGATTGTACATCCTACAACTTACCGCCTTATTAGAGCTGTGTGTGATTTTACACTTCTATAGAGCTGTACATACAAGTTTCCTCTCCAGCTCTTTGTTTTCACTCGGCACCATCATAAGAAATTTGTTTTGAACTATTTCTCCTAGAGACAAGGATATTTCACCCATTCCTACAGTTCTTACTCAAGCAAAAGTTCCACGGACTTCAGTGGGAGTTTTGCCTGAGTACAGACTGCAGGACTGAGCTGATCATCTCAGGCTATGTCTACACTACCACGGTAAGTCTATCTAAGTTACACTACTCCAGCTACATGAATAATGTAGCTGGAATCAATGTAGCTTAGGTTGACTTACTGCGGTGTCTGCAGCGCGCTGGGTCGAGGGAAAACATTCTCCCGTTGACTTATCTTACTCCCCTCGTTCCCGGTGGAATACCAGAGTCAACCGGAGAGTGCTCTGCTGTCGATTTAGCAGGTCTTCATGAGACCCTCTAAATCGTCCCCTGGTGCATCGATCACAGTTGCGTCGATCCTGCTGTAGTGTAGAGACAGCCTGAGATTCATTCAGACATTACCGGCCATGAATAGGAATCCAACGTTTTATCCAAATATGGTCTGGCTGGATATCTGATTTTCAGTGATACAAATATACCCTCTAGTGGTGAGAGTACAGAAAGCTGTCTGTTCAAATTGAGACATGAAAGCTGCCACAAACCTCCTTGTTGCTGTCACTTCAGCGAGTATTCAGGCACTGAATTGTCTGAATAGCTGCGTTCAAACTGTACCTAATGAATAATTCCAGTTCATCCTTCCTCACCGCCACATAACTTTCACTTATAAGTTAGGGAATACATACACTTTGAAAGTGTAGTGAGCTTCCAGTTACATTTACAGCTCGACAAATGATTTGTTCAACTAAGCTGAACCTAGTCTGCAACAGGCAAGTGACCCTTGGTTGGGATTTGATCATGAAACTCTTTGTCCAAAAGAAGTTCTATCCCTTTAGGATGGAGGGAGGGAAGGCAGCTATTCTCGTGGATGGAGTTAGCAGCTGGGGAGTGAAGATCACAGTGTCATGTCAGAGAGTGACACACTATCATTTTTTTCAGTGTGGGGCTGAAAGCATGTATCAATGACCTTGAGGAGTAAGTGTGACCTCTGCTGGTGGGTATTAAGAAGACAGCGTAGGATTGCCTGCAACAGATGAAATTTCTTTGGGGTTGAACAGCCCATGAAGTTTATCTGAAGTTCGCTGTTCCCTATTATTAAAGTTTAGAGGGCTTCTCAGACTATATCCCCTCAAAATATATATTCTAAGTTAAAATAAAATGGGCTGCTTTTGTGTCTGGTTCTAAGGACAGAATTCAAGCAACAGGGTTCTTCCCTCTCAGGTCAGTTCCCTTGGGAATGTGTTCCCCCTCCCTCTCCCTCTGTGGCCTTTTAGCATATACTACAAAATGCATGCTTTTTGGTTTAGCTTTAAAAAATATTTATGTTTACCTTATTCTCGCATCTATTAACACGTAGAATTCATTAACAGATCGGGGTCATTTTATGCACAACATTATGGGTTGCCTATTTATATGGTGAACCCCACATTTATTATGTAACATAGATTAATTACAGAACATATAGTTATGAGATGTAAGTTTGAGAATATTAAATTCAGAAAAATGAGACACAAAACCACTACATTAGTGTGTTAACTATGATGAAATCATTATTGAGTGGTAAGAACAAAAGACTTTCTAATGTGGTGTTGCTAAAATCATCATCAGGGAAGGAGGGAATGTAGACCTTTGTGATGACAGCACTATCTTGACATCACCATGTGGAGTGGTTATGTCATGGGGAGGGGTTGAACAAATGTGCATGTGTGTAGGGGCAGTATCCTGGAATACAGTTCCTGTGGGCAAGGGCCTCCCTTCCCCTCTTTCCCCTGGGTGCTCGACCCCCACTTCGACCCCAGCCCCATCCCTGCCCCCATTCTAACTCCTTCCCCAAGTCCCCGCCCCAGCCCCGCCTCTTCCTCTACTCCTCCCCCCCCTCCCGGAGTGTGCTAACGCTGCCAAACAGCTGTTTGATGGCGGCTGGGCCAGAAGTGCTGGGAGGTAGGAGGAGGAGTGGGGACGCTGCAAGCTCAGGGGCGGAGGTGGGGCAGGGGGTGAGGGGAGCTTGGCTGCTGGTGGGTGCAGAGCACTAATTTTTCTCTGTGGGTTCTCTAGCCCCAGAGCACCCACAGAGTCGGCACCTATGCCTGCAGCCTTTGTACCCTTGGCCTCCCCAACTCTTCTTGAGAAATAGGACACAATAGGTCATGTTCTGCTGGAAGAATCTATACCTCGTCCCCTATATGGAATCTTGTTTGTGGTGGAGGAAGAAAACTAAACTCACTAAGTTAAATTAGAGGCTTAACTTCTTAGTACTGACCCTGTGACCAGACAAGGAAATCACCTGGAGAACTGATAAGTAAAAGTAGCATTAAGAGAAACATGCAGTAGATCCTTCTGCCTCCCCAGACATAAAGAAATGGCTTGTTGATGTGGGGGCTACATCTGCAGGCATCCTACATAGCAAGAAATCATAGGATCATGGTAGTTATGGGTTGGAGACAAAGGACAAAGAATGTGAGAACCAACAAGAGGATTGTAGAGAAATAGTATCAGCAGGAGAGATTAGCTGATATTTATACTGGCCCTAGTATTCCACTTGATTGCCAGTGCCCCACTTTTGTTAGTCTGGCCATGGACTTGGTGGAAGAGCCTCTCTGAACAAAATTCTGCATGTTGGAAAGAGGCCTGCAAAGTGTCCCCATCCCCCTATAGTGTTGCTGAGAGGCAGACAACTGGGACAAGCCTCTGCGCAAGAACTTGGGCAGCAAGAGAAAGACATAAGAGAGCGAGGACAAAAAAGTTCATGACAACTGATGAGGTTATCTGAATCAAACCCAAATATTTTGAGGTTCACCCTACTAATACATATAAGGAACTAATACATAGTTCCTTTACCTGATTGCTTTCGCATGGAAAATTTTTCTTATTTAAGTTTGCTTAGTCTGATTTATGACTCCTTTTAACATATTTACCACTGTAGCCAGTAGTTTTCCCTGCTGTTTGATTATGGAGACGCCTCTCAGGTCTCCAGCTATAATTAAGTTGAGTTTTGTAAAACAGGGATTCAACCTCTTTGATATGTTGTAAGGCTGTGGTGTATTGTGGCCCAAATTAGAGCACTTACTTTTTGAGGAGAGCTCAAGAAAAATGCATCATGCGTATTGCACTGGTGTTTTAGCAGCATGGGAAAGCAGAGTGGATACGATAAAAAAATATGTTGCATGTTACTGCTAAGGCAGCTTTAAATGAATTTGCCTTCCTGTTTTCAGCATCTGTGGTAAAGCCAATGCATTGCACAAGAGATTTCAATCAATTGTGCCACAGATACCATGGCAAAGTAGCTTTTGTCAGCTGCTCAGGGTTGTGCCATATTTGTGTCTCTGTAGGGGATACATTTCAGTCTATGATTACCTAGCCATTTTTCTAACTTCAGGGACTTCCTCCTTTGGAAACATCCCCTTTCTTTCCTCTTCTTCTCTTTTACTCCATCTCCAAATCAGACATGTCTCTTCTCCTTTCATAATCCCATTCCCGAATGCTCCCTGCCCTCTCTATTATTTTCATCCCCACCATTGCCATCACGAGTGGAGTGCCACCCAGTGTTAGGGAATGACAGTAGATTTCCTGAAAAAAATTAGAGACACAGCCTCTGTTGCCTTTGGCTCTTTCCTTGTGCTTGTATGCATGGCGCCCTGTCTCTCTAATAATAACACCTGCCTCTCCTATGGCGGACTGTCCTGTCTCGAACCAGCCCTTTGGGATTCATGCCCACTTGAATTGCTCAGCTTTACTCGAGTACTTACGAGCTGTAAATGGGCTGTACTCAAGGAATGAAGGTATGCTGCTTTCTGGCCAGCATAGGGACATCAGATCCATGCAGTCTGATAAGTCTTCTTAAATGTAGGTGGTCTCTTCAGCACAATAGGATAATTCTTCACAGAGCCTGGTGCTGGGTTCTGCCAACCTGAGTAGCTTGTTAGGGTGTGATTTGGCAATTTCTAAGGAGGTAGGGAGGAAAATTCTTTTGGCTTGTAATCTGACTCCGCAAAGTCTTGGAGAAAGTCTGTAGGTTTCAGCCTAGTGTTCTTATACCTATGCTCAAGTTTGCATCCCTCTCTCTTCATCTGGTGTACACTGTCTGAGAACCAGATGTGTTCAGTGGGTCAGTGAGGTAGGAGGGGCCATTTGGAGGTCAGAATGTCAGTGGCTGTAGATAGAGTATGATGATGATAGTTCACCAGGTCCTCAACTCCTTAACCTAAGTGGAGTGATGCTGTCCTTTAGCATGGTTTGGAATTTCTCTGGTTACATGAGCATGTGTGTGTGTGGACCATGACTTGTGACTTTTGAGCTTTCTGGTAGCTGGGAAATCCCTGACTACTACTTGAATGTTGTGATAAGTGAAAGGTGGTGGGGGAGTAGCTCCCTTTTGTGGACACCCAGCCAGCCAGTTAGCTACAAAATCCTTGTTAGTAGCTGTTTTCTACTTGCCTTACCTGTAAAGAGTTAAAAAAGCCCATAGGTAAAAGGAAGAGAGTGTGCACCTGACCAAAAGAGCCAATGGGAGGGCTAGAACTTTTTAAAATCGGGAAAAAAACTTTTCCTTGGTCTGTCTGTCTGTTGTTCTCCGGAGAGAGGGGAGACAGAGCAGCAATGCTGTAAGAAGCTTTAAACCAGGAATGAAAAATCATCAAATAGTACCTGAAAACTACTTACCTGAAACCCCAGATATGTAAGTAGATCAGGGAATTTCTAGGAAGATGCGATTAAATTTATCTATCTTATTTCTTTATGGCTTGTGGACTCCTCTGTGCTAACCCCAGGTGCTATTGTTTTGCTTGTAACCTGTAAGCTGGACCTCAAGAAAACCATTCTTGATGCTTAATTATATTTGCTCTTTTTTAAATATAGCAATAGTCTACGTTCCAGATGTATTTTCTTTCTTTTTGTTTTTTAATAAAATTTATCTTTTTTTAAGAACAGGATTGGATTTTTGTGTCTTAAGAGGTTTGTGCATATGTTGTTTAATTAACTGGTGGCAACAGCTGATTTCCTTTGTTTTTCTTTCTCAGCTCTTCCTATGGGGGGCGGGGATGAAAGGGCTTGAGGGTACCCCACAGGGAGGAATTCCCAAGTGCACCTTCCTGGGCTCAAAGGGTTTTTTTTGCCTTTGCGTGGTGGCAACATCTACCCATCCAAGGTCAGAGAGAAGCTATAAACTTGGGAGTTTAATACCAGCCTGGAGTGGCCAGTATTAATTTTTAGAATCCTTGCGGGCCCACATCTTCTGCACTCAAAGTGCCAGAGTGGGGAATCAGCCTTGACAAATGTGGTGATGCTCTGTCCAAGACAATGGTTTGATTGTCTTATCTTCCATATTGAAATCTAATCCAAACGCCATGTCCAAGATGGGACAAGCTGTGTGGCTTGGAACATAGATGACTTGTCAAAATCCCAAGGAGGTAAAGCAGGAAATGAGTTTTTAGTAAGTTTGGTCAAATAAATTCTATTAAAACTGTGTCATCCAGCCAGATCTAATTGATGCAGGCTATATTAGGGGCTTCATAGCACATGAGATCATGTACTGTTTGCTGTTTATTGACCACAGATCTTGCATTAATCAGTCTCAGCTTAAATCCTAATGGCCTTTTCCCTTTCCCCATTGCATTTGCTTCTGGTGTATGGAAAGGTGATTTTAAGCAGCAGATTAGGCATATATATCAGGCTTCCTAGGTTGGTGCTGTCCTTTCCTTGAGATGTTTCTCCTCTGAGAAGTGACAAGATGGGTTCCACAGTGTGCTCTTCTGTGATGGAATAGGTTGTACTGGTTGCCAAGTGCTGGGGCCTGGTTGACCCTGTCTGACATTATCATTGGTCTCAGTGTTGGAAAGAGGCACAACTGCTGCAGTGTGAGCCTGAAGTAGAGGAGGGTGTGTTGCTTGAAAGGGGGCATAATGTCACTATTCAAGGAGGGAAGGGTCTGTGTAAGATAAGTGACATCAAGCACACCTTCTCCCTTTGAGAGTGTAACAGGGTGGCTTGTCTGGGCTGGGGAGCCTGGGGCTAAGCCAACGCTGATTGTGAGGAATTAGGTGATTCCTGTGTAAAAGGAGCCAGGTTTAAGTACTGATAGGGCTCAACTGGGGAAAGAGTGAGAGGGAAGATACTGTAGGGAGCAAGTATGTTCCTGTGGGGGCCCTGAGTCAGAATCAGAAAGGAAGCTGCCCAGAGAGGGAGGGATCATGAATAGTGTTCTGTGACAGGTCACCGGCCATGAAGTTTTATTTATTGCCCATGGCCTGTCCATGACTTTTATTAAAAATACCTGTGACTAAATCGTAGCCTTAATTATAACAAAGCAGAAGGAGTGAGGAAAGCTCTCCAGGCAGGGAGTCCGGGGAGTAATCCTGATCAAACGGGGAAGAGACTGGGACACCTGGAAGGGGAAGTAAAGATGTGAGGCCAGAAGTGGTAAAGGGAAAACTGTAATAAGAGTAAAGAAGATGACCTAGCTGTGCAGTACAGGGCCCTGGGACAGAACCCAGAGTTAATGATGGGACTGGGTTCTCCTACCAGGGGGCTACAGGCTGAACCTCAAATACAGGATGGGGAACAGCCCCAGGGAGAGGCAGAAGGATCTGATTTGCATTAAGACAATTTTGGAACTTCTGAATTTGGAGAGTTATTTGGTGGTCATAATTAATTAAATAAACCCAACAATGGAAACTAATTGAATAGGGATATCACTCATCTCACAACTGAATGACTACACCACAGAACAATTGGTATTGCACTTCTATGGACATCTAACTCTTAACAATCCCCAAATAAGTATATTCTGTTGAACAGAGAATGCTTTTAATGCTTTATGTTTTCACATTGGGTGAAATTCTTCCTGGTGCAGAGAGCCATTTATTTCACATTTGACCCTGCCCTGTTCATTAAACAATATTGAGATTGGTAAGAGCACATAGTAAAAACAAAAACAACTACAGAGCTCTTAAATTTTCTAACCTGGAACTGTCCGCTCGCTGATCAGACTTGTATCAATATGTAGCCCCTTCTTGGAGTTGTCTGATCGCCAAGAGTGGTAAAGTTCACAGGTTGCTCCTTTATAAGTGGTTCTGTAGCCCACCTTAGGAGCAGTGGATCTGAGTTCATTGTGTTCTTTGGATACTTAGCACTAGCACTCCACCCTTAGCTTGCTAGTCTTCTGAATGTGCCGTACCTCCAACTAGAAGTCTGGTGAATGAATACACAAACCCAATTACCTCTAGAACATTAAGATTATATTTGAAAGCAATCTAGGGGTAAAAGATCATAAGAAGAAGCAAATGTCTTATTAAGGGAAAAGAGTGTTAAAGGGAGAGAGAAACATTTTCTTATCACTTCTTTTAAAAGAGAACTACACACGTCATGATGTAATATTTAATGTCCTCAGCAAGGAGATTATATTTTTGTTGATAACAAAATGCAGATTCTTTTGTATATTAATAGTAATGCAAATATATCAGGCGCTCTAACTAAATTTTGTTTTAAAATATTGTAAAATCTAAAAATGCAGTGTAGGGTAAATCAGATAGAAATACTTTGATTTTGATCAAATGAAGAGTGCCAAATCCAGATAACGGAGGATTTTCTCTTACTAAAGACTAGATTGTGCTACCCTTACTCATGCTGGGGAGTGCTTCCTTGCATGAGAAAAATTATTCACGTAAAACTCTATTCCCTTCACAGAGCCAGTTTACTTGTCTTTTTTAAAAGTGGTTGCACCTTATAAAATAATGACAGCTTTTTATACAGCAACCATAATTCAGGCATTTCCTAATTTCTGAGTGTTTGATTTTGTAATCTCACTTCGTTTAATGGAGTTTTTTAATGTAATTCCTTATTTAAAAAAAAACAAACAAACCTGAGAACACAGAATTTTTATCATGTGTGACCATATTGGACTGTAACTTAGGTCAACAGCAGGGTTCACACCTTTAGATCCACAGCACTAACCTTTATAGTTTGAACTAACAAAGTGGCCGGTAGCAGTAGTAGGCTGTTATCCTCTATATGGCTCAACCACTAAAAGGGATGAGATGCACACTTTGCCACTGAGTTTCACAGCTATTTCCTGACAGCAGAGGAATGTGGCGAATTGGGACACATGGTTTCCCTTCCAGGTTCTGGTAGGTGTCTAGTGGTTATAGATCCTTTGGTCCCATGTCCTGTTCCTGTGCCCTTGCTCCATGGCTTCTCCTTCCTCCAGATGAGTACTGATATACCGCAGCCCCTCACCCTCTAATCTTCTCATGCTCTGGCTCCTGTTCTCTCTCTGATGCCACCATTTCTCACCAGGGGTGGCAAGTTTGTTTAATTTTTGGTGGTGCCCAGAACGGGTCCAAGTCCAGCCTCCACACACCCCCCCTCACTTACCTAGGGCGCTGGGAAGGAGTTTGGGTGCAGGAGTGGGGTTTGGGGTGCAGGCTCTGGGAGGAAGTTTGGGTGCGGGAGGGGTGCAGGCTCTGGGCTGGGGCAGGGAGTTTGCATGCAGGAGGGTGTGTGGGCTTTGAGGGGGAGTTTGGGTGCAGGAGGGGGTGTGAGCTCTGGGAGGGAGTTTGGGTACTGGGTGCAGGCTCTGGGTTTGGACGGGGTTGGGGCGCAGGAGGGAGTGCGGGGTGTTGGGTGTGGGTTCTGGGAGGGGGGTTGGGTGCTGGGTGCAGGCTCTGGGCTGGGACAGAGGGTTGGGGTGCAGGAGGGGGTGGGGGGCATGGGGATGGGCCAGGAATGAGGGGTTTGGGGTGCAGCAAGCAGACTGCCCTGGGGCTGGGGTGGGAGGCCAGAGAGGAGGACTCTCCCCAATCCCTCTCCCCACCAATAGCAGTGAGCTCTGGGGGAGAGGGGGAAGGGGTCCCCTCCCCCGACCCCCCCATCATGACACTCACCCAAGCCCCCACAGGCTGCTGCTCAGGAATCCCAGCCAGGATAACCCCCCCACCCTGTCGGAGTCGACTCGGAGTCGCCTGCTGGGGGGGGGGGGGTGTGTGGGGGGAGACGGACCTCCATGTGCCTCCTCCCTCCGCAGGTGCAGCAGCCACCTCAGCCTGCTCCCGGCGCCGCTCCTCTTGTAGCCGGCAGCAGCTGGCAAGGGATCGCAGCGCAGAGCCGCAGGGGCCGCCCAGGGCAGGCAGGGATGCTTGGGGGAGGCACGCAGGGGCGGCAGGTGGGGCCGGGGGAGAGACTCAGCCCCGAACACTGGTGGAACTGGGCCCCTGGGCCCTAAATTTGCTGAAGCCCAGGCACCGCAGGCTCATATAACTCACCACCCCTGTTTCTCACCCGTCCGCATTCAAAGGAGGGATAGCTCAGTGGTTTGAGCTTTGGCCTGCTAAACCGTGGATTGTGAGTTCAATCCTTGAGGGGGCCATTTAGGGATCTGGGGCAAAAATTGGGGATTAGCCCTGCTTTGAGCAGGGGGTTGGACTAGATGACCTCCAGAGGTCCCTTCCAACCCTAACATTCTATGATTCTAATTCAGGCTGCTTCCTCTGTGTCCTCCATTCTGCAGGCACCAGTGTCAGAAACACTGAGAGCACAGGAAACTGTTCCCTCTCGTTTTTTGTGCTCAGTCCCACACTTGCCCTTGGCAGCCAGGAGGAGAAATTGCAGGGAAAGTACTGCTAAGCCCCAGTATCCATGGCTTGGACCGAGCTCAGTGAAGATGAAATCTTTGGTGAATTTAGCAGCCATACTCTAACAAGTCTATACTGAGTTGGTGCAAATGGAGAGCTTTCAGAGACTCATAGCTATGCTAAATTTGGGCAGATTTTCATGGGAATGGCAAAGGACACATCTTTGACACCAGGAGTGACTGTCCTGTCAAACTTCAAGTCAAAACATGGAGGGACTAGAGTTTCTCAATAAAATGGTTGTAAGAAGTTTCTTAGCATGGGCAGAACACTGTATTTTCCCCTGATTTTGTTCTTGAAAATAGCTGAACTGTTTTAGTCGAAACTTAAAAAAACAAAAAACAAAATAAAATAAGAAAAAGTCAGTCTGAGACCGACACCCAGCATGGAAAATGTCAGCCTGAATGCTTAAAGTTTGGTGAAGTTATAAGGAACAGATATCAGGGACTTGTAATGGGAAGTGTTAGGTGAACATAACTGTAGGTTACCCTTTTTTACAAATGGAAGGGACTCTTTGGTTTGGGATCTGACTAAAGGGTTAACCAGGGCCAATTGTCCATTTTGGTACCCAAAGTGCTCTCCTCTTTTAGACCTGGAACTGAATCTTAGCCTCAGTTTACTGCATCTGGGTCACAGTAGACAATTGCTCACAGCCACTCTATGAGGATAAATTTAGGCCACTGACTTTCAGATTTAATGGCAGCTCCCTTTCTTACACATCTTCACCTCTTTCTTGCTCTTCTCTCCTTTTCACCATCCTTACTGGCACTTTGGAAACAGGCCTGGGCTGCAGATGTAGGAGTTTCAGCCTCTGGTGACTCATTCCCAGGCATGCATGCATGAATCCCTAAAGCCGCAAGGGATTCTGCACCTCATGGTGCAGACTAGGAATGGTTGCTGAGAAGATGAGGAGAGGATAATTCTTGGTTGTCATGAGATTGATTGATTGGCTGGGTCACATGAGAGAGATGAGGGGTGTCCTACAGTCCCAGGCTTGCAGTAGACATGGACAAAGGTAGGGGCTGCCGAGTCATAGGATTCTGACCAGAGGAGATCCATCCCGCTTCTGTGTGGCTGCCAGGATGTCAAATCCTTCATGCTGATTTCTGGTCACTCCTAGTCCACCAACAGCACACAACCCTTATTTCTGAAAGTTAGGTCACTTGTGTTCTTTCAGTAGAGCCCCCCAGCTGTTCCTTAGGCTGTCTGTGGAGTTTTCACTTTGACACAAGACCAGATTCTAGCTCCATTGCCCAGCCAACTTCCTCCACCATCTGTCACCCAGAGGCACCTGGCAACAACGTCCCAATCCCAGACATGATTAACTGCTCCGATTCATCTCTGACCACTTCTGGCTACTTACCTGTGTGTGTTTAAAAAAAGATTCAAACATCCAAGAGCTTAGGGTTTCCTCCACCTGCATGGTTGAAATTGCTGCCATTTGCTTCCTATAGGTTGAATCAGACTCAGAATCTAGAATAGTGGTAATCTTATTCTTAAAGCAGATAAGGAAGTGATAGTCCTTAGCAGAGGAGTCAGGGTCCTGAGTCCCCATAATGTTCCCTCATAACATATAAAAAGCAAAGAAGATATTTCCCCTTTGTGCTTCATTCTTTGGAGAATGTGGTGAATGCTCAGTAAAGGAAATGATCTACTCCAAGGGTCTCTGCTATACTGTATAAATTCTGACCAAAACATGGAATAAATGTAGCTCTTTCCCTAAAACTCCAAGATCACTGTTTAGGTCAAAGAGGGCCACTTTGCTATTGTAAGTGCCATTGCCCCCTAGGATCCAGTGGAGAATAGATTAGAGCCTTTTGTTTGAAGGGACTATGGTCCAACTACTTCCATTCTGTGTGCTGCTATGTCCTGTGCCTCCATTTGTAAAGTCTCTCTGTCCTGGTTTAAAGGGTAAATCTAAGGAGGCGAAGGTTACAAAACAGAGCTCTGTAGGGAAACAGGAAAAGCTGCCTGTTTCTAGACTTTCATGTCATGGCCTTTGGTCCTGCACATGTCCTGCAAGATTTGAGTTAACAATTAAGCTCTTGTAAGAATCTCTAATCTTCACCTTTTTCTATGCATATAGGCCTCTGCTAAATGAAGATCAAACAGCTTTGTCTGCCACAGCTTGCACACTTTGTCTGAAACAAAATCTCCATTTTCTTTAGTTCTAGTATTGCACATTTGCCTTTTGCTAAAGTCATCGTTCCAATCATAGTCATTGCCTGTGTCTCTCCCCCCCAACTAGTTACTTCACTTTTATTCTGGAGTAACTCCACTGATTTTAGATGCAAAAATCTTCAGATGGTTATGCTTTCTTTTGTGAACATGAAACACTTAATCTGGCTTCTGTAACAGAAATGGATATATTTTCACATATACTACACCCCTTCAAAAGATGTCACTACCAGTTTAGAACATCTTGCTTTTTAAGGCGGAGATTGGCATGAGGGATCAAAGTTTTCACAAATATAAAGTTTCCTTAAATATAATGTTTGGAACATTCACTGGACTTGAGGAACCTCCATATCAATGAATGTGTTAACATCCTGAAGGCAGGCAGCCCAAACTCAGAAATTTTAAATTTATTTATATATATTGATAAAAATTATGGGGCCAATTCACAGATCTCAGTCTCTCTGCTTAAATGTTTGATGGTAGAATGGTGATCTAGTATCCCCAGGGGACAATACATAAGCACTTTTTGTATCCATTGATCTCAAAAAGCCAGATTTTGAAATATATTTAGAGCCTAAAGATGCAGATAGTCACATAGTGGGATTTTCAAAAATTCCTAATCTGGCCCTAAATTCTTTACAAAGATGACAGGTTTCAGAGTTGCGGCCATGTTAGTCTGTATTCGCAAAAAGAAAAGGAGTACTTGTGGCACCTTATAGACTAACAAATTTATTTGAGCATTTGTTAGTCTCTAAAGTGCCACAAGTACTCCTTTTCTTTTTACAAAGATGACTAGATTTTAGATATTTAAACTGAGGCACAGATTGATTAGTTGACTTAAACAAGTTTTGCAGCAAATTAGTACCAGAGCTGGGACTAGAATCCAAGACTTCTGACTCCCAGTTCTATGCCTTATCCACTAGAAAGGAAATTCTCTCTTAAAAAAAAAAAAGGGGGGGGGGACAGTTATGATCAACCTTAGCTGATGCTGAGGGTAGAAAAATGTATAAGACAAAGTATTCAGTAACTTAATTAGTGCCGCTAGTGACTTATTAATGGTTTTAAATGGGACTTAGGTTCCTAACTCACTTTTGAAAATGGGACTAATGGCTCCTAAGTCACTCTGATACTTTTGAAAATGTTGCCCTAGATCTATAATACATTACCTTCTTCTTCATTCATTCATGGAGTCTATTCTTGTTCCCAATGAAGTGGTTGAGAATCATATTTGCTAAAAATATGAACTTAGAAGTTTCAAAAGTTGTTACTTTTTGTTTGTTCTCCCTAGAATTTATCTGAGGTTCCAGGGGGGGAAAGGATTTTTAGAGTCTGTACTGCAGGAAAATAGGATAGTTCATGCACCTTTTGGGATCCAGTCCTGTCAACACTTATACACATGCTTAACCTGAAATGTGAGTAGCCCCATTGACTTCAATATCTGAGTCCATTTCTTGAATTCATTCTATATTATCTTAGTGAAAATGGGATACAATCTTTTTGTACTTAACTGAATTCTCAGTGCCCTCTCATTCCATTATATTGTTTTCAATTAACAGGAGGTCATAATTAAATAATATGACAAAGGAAAATTGTTGAATAGGGATATCACCCATCTCACAATTGAATGGTTATGACACAGAACAATCAGTATTGCATCCCTATGCACATTTAATCCTATTAACATTTCCAAAATACACTGTATCTAGAAAGCAAGTATTTTATTGCATATATTCTAGCTAATGATCTGGCTTTTTCTCCTGGATGAAATTCACTCTTGTGCAGAGGACCAGCAAAAGGCGTATGTATCACTTAACCCTATTTTGTGAGTTTAAGGGTTGCATAATTTGTGCTAGCCCCTTGGCCACCCAGTAGATTAAAACATCTTTGTTTGAACTGCACCCTTGGGAGGATTAAAATTCCTATATTTGTAGGGTGCAGACACCTTATATTAACCACGCTGACCTGGAACATATTGTCCCTTTAAGAATTCCACTGATTAGTAGCCTATAATAGACTTTCTGTGTTCCATTATTTGAATATAGAGTCCTCAGTGAAGCCTAGTAATAGCTTTCCAAAATTATGCATTACTGAGTGCGTGCATGACTCAAGCTTGTATAAATGTAGATGCTTATTTGAATAGAACCGCTCAACCTTGGAAATTCAGTCCTCACTAATAATATATCAGCTATAAATTACTACAAGTCCATTTGCTCTAATGGTTGTATATGTAGTGTTGCACTTTATCTACAAGCAGTCCTGTTGATTTTAATGATACTACT
Source organism: Caretta caretta (assembly GCF_965140235.1). Classification (NCBI taxonomy): domain Eukaryota; kingdom Metazoa; phylum Chordata; order Testudines; family Cheloniidae; genus Caretta; species Caretta caretta. The sequence goes on along the minus strand of NC_134213.1, from coordinate 61,415,700 downwards.
TGGACCCCAGGTACTATTCAGCATAAATGAATGTGGCAAAATTGGAAATATAGCGAATATCCCATGTAAAAGAAAAAGCATTTTTTTTAATGTAAAGCGTTTCTGTGTATATGCCCTGGAAGATTAACTGTATGAGAATCCTAACAGTCCCAGAATCAATAGCTCTAACTAAATAAAGCTAACACAATTTACAGCAACCCCCCAATATGTTAAGTGCATGTCCCTAGATAACATTTTAATAGCTGTAAAACGATCCCTGTGCAAACATTTAGAATGTGTTTGCTAAAAATTTGAAATGGAAAAAGAAAAAATTATCAAGCAGCTCCCATTAGGTGGACTGAGGTAAACTGCAAATGTGGTCGATAAAGGAATGTGAAAATATGACAAGTTGAAACATTTGGAATGTTGTGGTGGGGTTACTCTCTTAAACAGCTATTGAAAGTGAGGGCATTTGGAGGAGAAACATTCCCGCTGAGAGGGCGAGTCTATTGTGTGCATTATTAAAAACTCTTTTTGTGGTTGTTCTAGAATCCATTTCGGTATGGTGCTCCTAGAGAAAGTGAGGGCAGAACTGCTTTCCCTGTTGTCTTATCTGTTTGAATGTTTATTGATCAATCCCCCTTGCATAAAGGAAAGCTTCTTAAGTGAGTGAACTGGTAGCCAGCCTCAGCTGGATGTGAATATTTTACTAATCAGATTTTTCTCTCTCTTCTATCTGGTCAGCAAGGCCTGATCCTTCTAACATTTGGGCACAAGCAACTCTTTGCGGAATAGTCCCAACTCATTTGGATTTCTCACATGCATAAATTACACACTGGTGTGATTCTTTTCTTTCCAGAGAAGCTTAAGGGAGTTAGGGACCCAATTCCCATTTTGTTTGACTTGCCTTTAATAATTAAAAAAACAGAAAAACATTTTTCCATAGAGAGAAAACTAGCCCATTCACAAGCCAGCTCGAAACTCTGATCACAACAACCTTTAGTTGTTTGAATACCATTTTTAAAGTTTAATTCACGCAGTCTTAGACATCATGTTTCAGAGTAGCAGCCGTGTTAGTCTGTATTCACAAAAAGAAAAGGAGTACTAGTGGCACCTTAGAGACTAACCAATTTAGTTGAGCATAAGCTTTCGTGAGCTACAGCTCACTTCATTGGATGCATCCGATGAAGTGAGCTGTAGCTCACGAAAGCTTATGCTCAACTAAATTGGTTAGTCTCTAAGGTGCCACAAGTACTCCTTTTCTTTTTTAGACATCATGGTTACTGTCATCTGAAAAGCTACCACAAGGTGGTACCACAGCTTTTTGAAAGATTACAAATACCAAATAATAACAATCAAGCTCTGAAAATTGGAGTAATATGAAATGGCCGTGAATACAAGGAACACCCTAACATTAAAATAATGTAAAGCCAATAACTTTTAACACTCTGGAAATATTACTTAAAATTCAGTGTTTTGTATCACTCCCATAGAATATTGTAGCAAGTGATACTGTCCATCATATTCTGGAATAGCCACTGCAATAGCCAGCATTAAGGTTGTGATTCAACAAAATACTTAAGGATGTGCTGAACTTTAATTACCATTGACTTCATTTGGTTAGTCCCATTGACTTCAGTGTGCTCAGGTGCTACAATGACAAGAGATAACGTTATTTAGGTGCTTAAAGCCAAGCAGGTGTTTAAAGTCTTTGCTGAATCAGGGCCTAAAGAAGGAGAATTCTCTTAATGTCTATTGAATTACTGATAAATCATGAGAGGAAAATGTTTTTGTCAGTTCATTGTGAATACTGTAGTGGGTATGTAGGATTCTTCTATAAGAGTGACCGTGCCCCCTTAATTGTTAAGTAACTTGTTCACTCCAATGCTCTGCATTTCTTCTATTCTTATTGCACAGGATATTCAGGGGTCTGTAGAGGAGGAAAACTGTGAGTTTCTCCCTTCTGGGCAATAACTACAAGCTTCTTGCTCATCTTTAGAGCCTCTGCACTCATGGGTTCAGGATCAGGCCAAGAGAAATTTAAAGACAAAAGAGATTTATTAGTTACTATAGTCCATTCCCCATTCTAGTAGAGGATTATACCCTATAGCATGTTTTTTCTACTGCTTGTTCCAGAGATCCCAAATGATGGGAATTCTATAATTTTCCTTGGGGAAAGTATTCCAAAGGCTAATAGATCTCCCAGTCAGAAAAGTTTTCATGATTATCAGCCTAAATTTTGCATATGGATTTCATTGTTTATACTCTCCATTGCAACTCACTAAATAATTCCTCTCCATACTTGATGCTTTCAGACTTCAGATAATTGTATAATTAGTTTCCACATTTCTTTATCATGGCAAAGTTACTGTAGACATATTTAATCCTTTTAATCTCTCCTCATAAATCAGTCCCTCCATTGCCCTAATCATTTTTTGTAGCTGTTCTCTGAATGTCTGCCTGATTGTCAATGCCTTTCTGATGATGAGATGCTCCATATTCCAATGCAATATTCCAGATTATCTTCCATGAAAACCTTGTAGAGAGAGGTTGTGAAATACCCTGAGTTGGTAACACTCAGGCTAGATGCTCTGCTCACTTCTGAGGGCAAGTTAAAGTGTCAGGTAGGTAGAGCCATAAGAATGGTCATACCGGGTCAGACCAAAGGTCCATCTATCCCAGAATCCTGTCTTCTGACAGTGGCCAATGCCAAGTGCCCCAGAGGGAATGAACAGAACAGGTAATCTTCAAGTGATCCATCCCCCGTCACCCATTCCCAGCTTCTGGCAAACAGAGTCTAGGGATACCATCCCTGCCAATCTTGGCTAATAGCCATTGATGAACCCATCCTCCATGAACGTACCTAGTTCTTTTTTGAACGTTGTTATAGTCTTGGCCATCACAACATCCTCTGGCAGTTCTACAGGTTGACTGTGCATTGTGTGAAAAAATACTTCCTTTTGTTTGCTTTAAACCTGCTGCCTATTAATTTCATTTGGTGACCCCTAGTTTTTGTGTTATGAGAAGATGTACATAATACTTCCTTATTTACTTTCTCCACACCAGTCATGAACTTATAGACCTTTATCATATCCCCCCTTGATCCTCTCTTTTCCAAGCTGAACAGTCCCAGTCTTATTAATTGCTCCTCATACGGAAGTCATTCCATATCCCAATCATTTTTGTTGCCCTTTTCTGAACCTTTTCCAAGTCCAGCATGTCTTTTTTGAGTTGGGGCAGCCACATCTGAATGCAGTATTCACGATGTGGGCGTACCATGGATTTATATACAGGTAATATGATATTTTCTGTCTTATTATCTATCCCTTTCTTAATGATTCCCAACATTCTGTTTGCTTTTTTGACTGCCGCTGCACATCGAGTGGATGTTTTCAGAGACCTATCCACAATGACTCCAAGATCTGTTTCTTGAGTGGTAACAGCTAATTTAGACCCCATCATTTTATATGTATATTTGGGATTATGTTTTCCAATGTGCATTGCTTTGCATTTTTCAACATTGAATTTCATCTGCCATTTTGTTGCCCAGTCACCCAGTTTTGTGAAATCCTTTTGTAGCTCTTTGCAGTCTGCTTGGGACTTATCTATCTTGAGTAGTTTTGTATCATCTGCAAATTTTGCCACCTCACTGTTTACCCCCTTTTTCCAGATCATTTATGACTATGTTGAATAGGACTAGTCCCAGTACAGACCCCTATTTACTGCTCTCCATTCTGAAAACTGAGCATTTATTCTACCCTTTGTTTCCTATCTTTTAACCAGTTGCCAGTCCATGAGAGGACCTTCCCTCTTATCCCATGACAGCTTACTCTGTGTAAGAGTCTTTGATGAGGGACCTTGTCAAAGGCTTTCTGAAAATCTAAGTACACTATATCCACTGGATTCCCCTTGTCCACATGCTTGTTGACCTTATCAAAGAATTCTAGTAGATTGGTGAAGCATGATTCCCTTTACAAAAACTATGTTGACTCTTCCCCAACAAATTATGTTCATCTATGTGTCTGACAATTTTGTTCTTTACTATAGTTTCAACGAGTTTGCCCAGTACTGAAGTCAGGCTAACTGGCCTATAATTGCTGGGATCACCTCTGGAGCCCTTTTTAAAATAGGCATAACTTTAGCTATCCTCCAGTCATATGGTACAGAAGCTGATTTAAATGATAGATGCATCTGATGAAGTGAGCTGTAGCTCACAAAAGCTCATGCTCAAATAAATTGGTTAGTCTCTAAGGTGCCACAAGTACTCCTTTTCTTTTTGCGAATACAGACTAACACGGCTGTTCCTCTGAAACTACAGTTAGTAGTTCTGCAATTTCACATTTGAGTTCCTTTTAGTCTATAGAAGTCCTAATTAGTCTGGGACTCAAATATCTGAGAGGTCACATTTTATTCTGCACTTGGGTAATCTGATTTTGTCTTCAATTCCTGGGATTAAACTCAGCATGATTGTTCAGAACTTGAAATATTTTTGGTCTGGTTTAGTAGGTGCTGGATTTTTTGTTGAGGACCTGGGTGGCTTTGTTGCTTGCTTTTTAGCTGAAAGGAGGGCATTTTGATGGAAACAATATGATTATTCTTTACATGTAAGGCATCCAGGGGCTGGAGGATAGACAGCATTTTTAGTTCTCAGTACCGAGTTCTCTTTCAGCAATATTGATTTCTAGGTGTTTCCGTTCCAATTAATATCTGTTTTATATTATATTCCTCCAAATGTAATTGCTTGCAGTTTGCCAAGCTGAATCTCATATGCTATTTCTGCACGTTTCTGTTCTCTCCAGGTATTATTTTTCTGTCCTCATTGGAGTTCACCGCACTTCCCAATTTATTATCAGCAGATTTCATTTACATGCTGTTTACCCTGACTTCCATATCGTTAATGAAGATGTTTTGTAAGACAGAATCTTATGCTGATCACCACAGTAGCTGTTACATGCTTCTTCTCATGCTTATCCATTTCCTTTTATCATTATGCTTTTTTATATGACCATCTGCCAGTTTTCAATCCACAGAATATTCCTATTCAAATCATTTCTAATGTTGAAAGTCAGTTTGGGTGAAACTCTGTTCCAGATGCTTTACTAAAATCAAATTTATCACTAACTATGGGCTAGGTTGGGCTTGCTTTACATCAAAAAGTGTAGCACTTAAGTTACACAGCACAATAAGTTCTGTGTTAGTAATTTGGTAAGATGTCAGAATTTCCTAGATCTGTGATTTATTGATTTATTTATCTCCAATGTGGTGATTACCAGGATATGATGAATGCTACTGTAGGCCCTGATCCTGCAGTGAGCTCCACATAGATGGACTCCGATGTCCTTGTGGAACCTCGTTTTAAGGCTTACATTTACATAATTGTGTTGTGCTTTGGAGGCTAGGAGTGTGTGGATTTGTTAATTCTGGCCCAAATTTCTCTGCTAGTGCATACGTGAGGTTCCCATTGAAACCATAGCTTATTAAGGCAGAATTTGACCCACTGGCTTATTTAGGGAGTGACAAGAAATTAAGGGCTTCTGTAACTTCTCATGAAACTAATGAAGAATATTTGTCTTGAGAGAGGCATTTGATATATCATATTGCTTAATAAGTTTTCTAAAATGAATGGTTTGAATATATCAAACCAGAAACTCTAACTCTTTCAAAATTCAATATTAGCAAAACAGTTTTCTGTGCTACCTTAACTGGTAGTGTTTTATAGCTATCGTACTATAAACATTAGGAATTAAACTAAAATATACGTGTAATAAAGTTTACAAGGTTATTTTTCCCTTCAGCGCTGATTTCATTTTTTTGTGAAGGGGTAATTTCACATTTCTTTCCAAATATTGTAAGCCAGCTATTGTAAATCGGTTCAGCTGCTTACCCTCTGTATATTTCACTGGTAAAGGAAAAGTCACACCAAACAAGACCAATGTTTTAGGTAATTCCATCAAATTATAAATGGTTTAGTCATAGAAATACATTGGTACAGAAATATATAGCCCACTATAAATTGATTCTCTAGGCTTAAAAGTATACGTTTAAGAATTTTGCTGCATCTTAGGCTAGCAACAATTGTGAATTATGTGCATCATGAAGTTTAGAGGGTAATCTGACTATGTGTTCTGTTTGTTTTACTCCTATGAATGGCTATGTAACTGCGGCTGTTGTTTACCAAATTCTCCAGTAAATGAGGTTCTCTATCTCTGTGGATTTTCTTATGAATCATGAAGAAAACATTATTTGAAAATAAGTACTCCACTAACTAAAATGGGCTATCCTGTAATTTTGAGATTATTTTTTTCTTCTTCCAGCCATCCTGGCTTGTATTTAATTTATTCAATTTCCATAAGTTTATTGGTGACAAATAATAATGTGTTTAGCTTGCTGGGAACTGGGTGGCTGAGAGAATTGGCAATGGGAGAGAGCATCTTCCATCTATACACTGACAGGTCAAAGGAGGCACAAATCCGTGGTGGCTGCGGAAGCCAGACTGTTAGGTGACAGACATGCAATCGTTAGTCCAGTTCCTAGTCACCTAGTAGGTGTCACCATCACAAAAAGCTTTTGCATTTACTCTCCTCCCATTACTAAGACTGCTCTATGGTCCCAATAACCCTGACTTCCTCTCTCTCCAAGAAGGGCAGGGAAGCTTGTCACAGATCCAGTAACCTAAGATGTAGCTTTTCTGGCTTTTCTGCAGGCGCAGCTGGTTCTGCATTGTTAGTGCCTACTACATACAATAAACTGAATCTGCAGCCCACTGTCATGATTTTTGTTAGGAGTTTGGCTCAATCTAGTGGTGACACTTAGAAGTGGAGAAAAATCTCCTTTCTATTCTTAAATGAGTGCTGGATTCTTACCACTGAGGTAAATAAGCAAAGTGGTCTTCTAGACAGATTTCTTTTCAGCAGTGGGAAATATGGATACCTACCAACAGGGTTGGGAAAAACAAGGTATTCAAGTGTTTTTCAAGGTTTTCAAGTGACAACCCTGTGTTGTCAGGGTACTTGTTGAGCTAAACTAACTTATTTGGAGTGGCAACAAGATAGTTTGAAGTAACAGCAATGAGACCATTGTCCAAAATCCAGGTAGTTCAGTGGGCTGCTAACTGTGTTAGATTCTACATGTTTTTGTGTTAAAATTATGTTAACCACTACATTTAATCCAATACATGTTTGTTACTGCTTTTAAACATGAGAACCTAATATCTACCCACATACAGAGGAAATATTTTACTACTTGAAAGATCCTCTACAACGGCCGGATGCAAAGCCTTCTGAAGTCAATGGGAGACTTTTCACTGACTTCAGTAGAGTTTGGGCACCATCCCAGGCACTGTAATTTGTAGTACTTAACTGAGCTGACATGAATAGAACTTCACATGCATCTTTTCCCCGCTGGGACTGGGCCAAGAATATCTGAAAACAGTTGAATGGTTTAGCTGTGTGTGGAGGTGATGGGAATATCTTTTGCCCCCCTCCAAACTAATTCATCCATTTCTGAGTTACAGGATCTGGGACAAATCCTCATCCAGTGTCAATGGATACAGCTCCATCTATTTCAGTTGTACTACAGCCATTAACAACTGAAGATCTGTACTTCTATACTGAAGCAGGTGCAACTTAATAAAATAACATTCTGGAAAGCTCTGAATTAGCTGCACTCCTGGAGCTAGCTTTTTTTTTTTTTTTTTTTTTTTTAAGTCTATGGACTAACTTAATAAGCCAGAAAAGTAGTGTTTACAGTAGGAAACTGTGTTCCTCTCTGAGATGAGTGAATGAAGTTTCCTCATAAATGATGTGCATGTTCTTCAGCTACATAGTCAAAGAGTTCACATGGAATAGTCTTGTGACTTTAAAAATAAGAGAAACTATGCATCATTATTTGTAATTTCACTCTTTATATTTGATGTAGAAAACAGGAATGATAGGCATGAAATTAATTAGAGACTAAAGGCTGCAATGGCATTCTGCATTCTTCAGAGCACTGCACACTCTAGCGTTTATAAAGAGCTAGGCCAGTGGGGAAAACATTGTTAAGTTTAACATTTTTTATTATAAGCTTATCTGAAAAAACAAAACAGACATCCTAAGGTACCAATGAATTTGTAAGCAGATAGTTGGAAGGCATTAAGGAAGCTGATAAACATTACAAACACAACTTTTAAGATTGTATTATTGTAAACTGAGTGCTGTAGCCTGAAGTAATACAATAGGAAAGTTAGCTGTTTTCTTGTCTACGTAACTTAGAATCTTGTTTGCACCTAAGTGTCATTTTTCTTTTATAAACTAGGAATACAGAAGTTTCCATACCAATATGTGAGCTTCAGTAAGCAATGGGAAGAGCAAAAGCGGGTGTTTGGATGTAATAATAATACCTAGCTCTTATGTAGAACTTTTCATCAATAGATCTCCGAACGCTTTATAAAGGAGGCGTTTTACTGAGAAGTGAAGTGCTAGAATTTATGTTGGACTGTAAATGTAATCAAATACAAGTTCATTACTGCATTCAAATATGAGTACCTACTATCTATCCACACACAGGGGAAATATTTTATTACGTGAAAAATCCTCTACAAGGGCCTGATGCAAAGCCTGCTGAAGTCAATGGGATACTAGCCCAAGGTCACCCAAGAAACTAGTAGCAGAATTGGGAATCGAATCCAGAGCTTCTGAGTCCCAGTCCCTGTCCACTACAAGAGCTAAGTGTTGTTCTGTCAGTTTTATATGAAAAGCAATAAACTAGATCCTCCTGTCTGGTATCACTGTATACATGTGATGTATAGTCTTGGAGCCTTGAAATGTGACCTATTGTGTAATTTTTTTTTTTTTTGCCTTCTAAACTAAATTATACTGAACGACACTGAGCTACTGTAAAAATAAAAATAACAATAAAACAATATCTTTCCCTGATGCACATTCCCTTCCTTCAGGACTGCTGGAATTTTGAAACACCATGAATCAGTTCCTTAGCTGGTATATACTGGTGTAGCTCCATTGATTTATATGGAGCCACATTTATTTCACTAGCTGAGGATCTGACCTAAAAACTGTTTCCTTTTCTGACCCAGGATAGGGGGCAAAGTTCTTTTAGTGATGGGTGAACATCGAAAGTTCTGGAGGCTTAGTTTGGTTCCGACAAACGTCAAAAGTTGATATACTTACTGAAACCTCGTTTGAATGATCCATATCTACTAACATGGCAAAACTGGGCTTAAAAACTTGTGAGAATAGGGTTTTCTGCAACATGTCTGAGTAATTCTTGTTTCCAGTTGAGCTAGAGAAACCACAAGAACGGCTTTTCTCATAGTGGTTTAGTATTTCCCCTGTTAAGTGCTGAATGAAAATAAATATCCACACAGCCCGGTTATGGTTAGCTTCTGCTGAATATAGGGAAGGATGCAGCTTATTTCCTGTGTGTTTGTGGCTATGTGGATCTGCACAGTGCATTGAATCTGCCCACACTATCAGCTTCTCCATATTCCATCCTTTACAGTGAGCAACAGACACTTCCATGTGGCCTGAGACTACAAAATTCGCTAGCAGAGGCGCTCCGGTTCTCTTGTTTTCCAGCACAGCAGACTTGTGAATTAAACTGCTTTTGGGATTTATGCACCCCCTCAAGGGACCTTACCAATGAGTACAGAGGAAATAGTGTCATCTGGAAATAGCTTTGTATATTACCCCACAAAATTAGAGACATGATCTTTTGATAATGAGAGAAATAATCACCATGATCTCATAGCAGATATTGTGGATTTATTTTTCTCTCTCTAGATACAGGAGCTGAAATACCTCAGTACTTTGCTGAGATTGAGAACTGAAAAGTATTGCACTTTCAGGATGACCCTAGGACCAGAAAATTTACTGTTTATAAAAAGGCAAGTAACCAAACAGCTATCATTACGTAACAGGGAACGTAGCAGCAGGCCGAGGCCTTTAACAAAAGCCTCTGCTAAAGTGGGAATTGTGGGTTTAGCACAAAGATTAACATGTATATCAGAAATTAATTAGAGTGCAGACTATGACTTCACAATAAAACTCGGTAATACTAATGTGCACAAATAGATACAGATACCATAAAAATAAAGTGCTCAGTATAGAGATAAAGAGGAACACTTCATGACTGTATGAGTAAGAAAAATAATAACTCAAGGACATACATTGATAGTTTTTTTTCTTCTATTTGAACAGATAGAAAATGTGTGGCTGCATGGGATGCAATTTTTACACATTTTTAAAGAAGTAGCATAAATTGAGGGTAAACCACATTATTAGTGTGTAGACGCGAGTGGAGAAAAGCATAGGTAAAAGGGACATGGAAACTAGACAAAGGAAAAATGAACAATAAAACTGCAAAACTGTGATGCTGAATGGCTCTTTCTGGACAAAAGGTAGACCTCTGCTCCTGCAGCTTTATATGCTCATGGAATTCCTACTTGACATAAATGGTATATTTTGAATGTGGATTAAGATTGCAAGATCAAAAGAATTTGAGAAGATTGAGAAGATTTGAGAAGAGGGCCTCACACCCCCCTACTAAAGGACAAATTCTGTTCTCAGATGCGTATTTTGAGGCTCCTATTGACTTCAGTAAGATCTGTGGGATACAGTACACATATCTGAGAGCAAATATAGGGTTTAAGTGGTGAATAGTCCTTGTTGCTGGCCTTTTGCACAGGGGTGAATTCCACCCAAGTACAGGGTTAGGATCTAAGTGGCTTCTTTTAAAAGAAGACTCATTCATGAGTCAAAATAGAGGGAAGGGGGTAAATGCTGATCTGGAGGATCTAAAATGACTTTAAACATATGTCTGTGTGTGAAACTCAGCAATTTCAGTTAGCAGGAGACACTGTTGACTATTTTTGGTTTCAACTCACATGAGCTCACACCCAGCAAGTTTATTTCAAGAACTCAAAATTCCAAATGAAATGATGAAAAGTTGCTTTGGCTGGCATGGGTCTGAAACCATGCAAAGGCAGCAGATCTGACCTGTTTTCTACCTGAAAGAAGAAATCCTTCCTAGCATCCAAAATTCTGCTCAGATTTACTTGAAACTCTAAGTCCAGAATTTCAAAAGCATTCACCTCCCATTTAGGCACCCAAAATTAAGCAGAAAAGAATGGGAGGTGCTGGTTATGAGTTCATTTGAATAATCTGTAAATTTTTTAGTGAACCAGGAGTTTCTGAAAGAATCTGCAGTTTAGGACAAACTTAACCTAATTCAGGGATCTATCACAAAACCGTTTTTCCAGATCCATTTAATAGGATTTTTTATTCAGAAAACAAATGTGAGGCTGAAAGGGAAAGTGTGTGTTTGAGAGATGATGGGATGGGTTAACAGAATAACACCACAAGTCTAATTTAGGATTTACGGGGGAAATTTATAAAAGCATTTACGTGGCTTAGCCTAAGTCCCATTTTCAAAACTGAGCTAAGCACTTAGGAGTTTAAGGATATGTCGACACTACAGCTGCTGTAGTGGCATAGTGTAGACGCTTCATTGATGGCAGGGTTTTTCTGTCTATGGGTAACCCACCTCTCTGGGAGATGGTAACTAGGCTGACAGAAGAATGCTTCCATCAACCGAGCTGCATCTATACCAGGGGTTAGGTTCACCTAACTACAGTGCTCAGTGCACAAATTTTTCACAGCCCTGAGGGACGTAGCTAGGTTGACCTAGGTTTTAAGTGTAGACCAGGCCTACGTCTCATTTAAAGTCAAAGAATAAAGATGCAGAATAGATGCTTTGGTAAGTCAACTACCTATAGGTGCCTAAATGCCTTTGTAAAATCTGGTTCTTTTTGAAAATGAGATTTTGGGTCCATAGTGTAAACATAGCTTTGTAAACACAGTCCCTAGTGTATATATGCAGGCACAACACTTCCCAATACCTATGCCTACAGAAGCACTCTTCTGTTGGCGTAGCTGTGTCTACAGTGGCGGTTTGGGCAGCATTCCTTTGTCAGTCCAGGGTGTGGTTTTTGCTGATATAAGTTTAAAATGTAGACCAAACTTTAGGTTCCTATAATGTATAGATGCTTTTGAAAATTGTATTCTAACTGCTTTCCCCTGTCTCCATAAACCAAGGAAGAAAAGAGCAGGGAGTCCACTTCAAGTTTCTAATTTTAAATTATTTGTTTGTGTTAAACAGAGCATTTATTTTTCACACTGGGCTCTGGGTCACAGAATAAGCAAGCAAAGGAGCAAAGCTAAAGGGGAGTTATGCTAAGGCTGGAAGAGAAAAGTTCGATTTATTTTTCATAGCTTAGAATTTGAGAATTCCTTACAAATAATAAAGATAGAGTTAAATAACCCTTTTGCTCTAGGCATATTTCAGTAGGTTCTACTAAAATAATTAATTTCAATTGTTCAGTTTTAGGGTGACTAAAAGTCTGATCATTATTATGATTCTAATAATTAGGGCTGTCAAGTGATTAAAAATTAATAGCGCGATTAAAAAAAATAAAATTAATCACGATTAATCACACTGTTAAACAACAATAGAATGCCATTTATTTAAATATTTTTGGATGTTTTCTACATTTTTCAAATATATTTTAATTATAACACAGAATACAAAATGTACAGTGCTCACTTTATATTTATTTTCAATTACAAATATTTGCACTGTAAAAAACAAAAGAAATAGTATTTTTAATTCACCTAATACAAGTACTGTAGTGCAATCTCTTTATCGTGAAAGTTGAACTTACAAATGTAGAATTATGTACAAAAAATAACTGCATTCAAAAACAATCGCTCAGACAAACAAGTTTGTTTACATTTGCAGAAGATAATGCTGCCTGCTTCTTGTTCACGTCACCTGAAAGGTCAATTGGTAGTTTATTGTTTAACAGTGCAATTAAAACTGTGATTAATCACAACTAATTTTTTTAATCACGATTAATTTTTTTGCATTAATCACATGAGTTAACTGCAATTAATTGACAGCCCTAGTAATAATATATTTAGTTTTGGAGAGGTGGGAAGTAATGCTGCAATCTGAGTTAGATCAATATTTAACAATTTTGTGGTTAATATTAATTGGCTTCAATTCTCCATATGGTTGGGAAAGGCTCAATCGTGGTACTTTTACTATGTAAGAATTATGATTTGACATTGCAAAAAATGGTGAAATGAAGGCAGGTGTGTTTGTGTGTCCAGTGCTGCTCTCCTCCTCCCCCCTCCCCCCAGTTTTCACACTCTTTCCATCCTAGAAACCTGGTCATATCTTTTAAAATAAGCAGTATTCTTTAGGTAAATAAAGTAGGCATGGTAAGAGAATCTGAGCTGGCTTGCTCTTACGCTGGGCGAGGGGAGATTCTGAAAGGCACAAAGGGTAGTACAGACATCCAAATCTTATTGAAAGTCAGTGGAAGTTGGCTGCCTAATACCTATTTATACCATTGAAAATTTCCTCCTGAGTATCTAGTATTTCCACTTATTCAACCTGCTGATTAAGTTCCCAGCCGGGGAAGTTGGGCTAAAATAAATTCCTCTATACCCATAACATTTTGCTTAATAAATTAGTTTTCTTATTTAAATTATATAAAGGAAAAATGCTTCCACTGAATATCTTCTCTGTACCTTCTGAATATTTGTTTGAATTGGTTTGCTGTTGTGTGCTTTACAAATCCAGCTATGTAGGGTAAGTTTTTGGGAGCTTGCCAATGAACTAAACCCCATAGCTTAGCTTAGTTTAGCTTTGAAATCAATTTTCTTTTTGGACATGAAGTCATTCAAGATCAGCTCCATGGCCTCTTTCTCAAGAAGACTAATGATGTCAGAGATATAGGCCTCTTTGTAGATGGTATCACGCTTAAGACCCCTTATATGAAACATTATTCCCCTTCCATAGAAGAATTGCCCTTGATATAGGCATGGAACCTTGTATTTACAGGTAGCAAAGTACAAAAGCAGACAATTTCCATAAAGTCTTACAAGGAAACTTTTCTCTTCTAGGGAAACAGAAGGGAAGTTATCTAGACTCAGCTTATGGTTATGGACATAGGCATGGTTATGCTTGTGGATTTGGCCAGAGAGGGTTCTGTTGCTCAGCAACTTTCTTCCACCCTTTAGAAACATATCAGCAAAGTGGAAAAAAGGAGAATAGAGGCTTTAATATTTACTTGCCATTTTTGAGACATTCATGATTGATGTCCTCAGCTTTCAAGAGAACAAATTCATTTCACTAGACAAAGGGTTACAATTTGAACTGATGCACTTAAGAGTCCCCAGGCAAGAATATGACATTTTCAGACATCTAGTCTTACTGAGGAGCATGAAACCACAACGTACCCTCAGGCTTTTTGATAATTCATAGGTAGAATGGTTATTACCTAAGTTTACATCACCTCCACCTGATTAAAAAGTGAAAGTTTAAGTCATACACCTAACTGTATTTCTGGCATCTCAGATTTTCAACAAGACTATCTGCATTCCATCAGTGTGTGGCTTCTTACACACAGACAATTTGGATCAGTTCATGTCACTGACTCCAGGTTTAACATGACAATAGTCAGAATCTGAGAGAATAGTGGAATTATATTTAAACCTGTTGGGAAGCAACCTGGATAGGTTGGATAAGCATAAATAAATCTTGTGGTACAAATCTCAGTCAATCAGGCACAGGTTGCTTGATATATATTTCCATTCTTATTTTATTAGCAAACTGTAGTACAGATATAGGCATGAACATCTCTAAAGCTTACTATGTCCTGGGATGATGGATGGACTGTGGTTATTAGCAACCAATTTAGAATGGAAAAAAACTTGACTTGTAAATATCACACTTCTATGTCAATCATTAGAAGATTCTGTTAGTTATCTGCATCTTAATTTTCACATGATCTGTCAAAGAGACAAAATGGGCTTCCCCAGAACAGGTGATTTCAGCCTATATTAGATAACTAACTTTTAACCAATAAGAGATAATATGCATCTAGGTCACTAGCTAAATAATTTTCTTTTCCTATTTGAGATTCACACAAGAAATTCCTTAAATTCTGCATTGGAACTGATGAGCATCAGTACAATATAGATCCCTTTGCCTATGCTTGAGTCTTCATGAAATGCATGTCTATTGTGGAAGTATTGCTTGCACTGGTATTTCAAAGAATAAATGGCTACCGCCTGGATTATTGTGGGCAGGATAGTAGAAGAAATGGCAAATTCTCTCTCAGGGCTCACCTTCCAGTGACCCTCTCAGGTTTGTTCTGTGCTGCAGGCAGCATGGTGGAATCCAGCACCTGCTGCAAGAGAGAGGATTCTAAATAAATAACCTAACCCTGAAGAAGCAGTTTGTCTCCTGCCTGGAATTGCCACTGTGCCCGCCCCACCCCTCCAACTTTGTATCCCTGCAAGATGGGTCAGGTGGTGCTGACATTGCCACAGACCCTGGGAATCTGGCCTGGCCCTCTCATCCAGAGGGTGCAGAAGGAGAGGTTTGTGCCCTATACACTCCAGCTGCCACTACCACTGGATTGGAAGGGTTTCACTTTGGCCAGGAGCTGGTTTCCCAGGAGTTCTCCACCAATGGGCAATCTGACAGGCTGCGAATGTCCTGAAGAATGGCAGGAAAATGAAGGGAGCCCTTCAGCAGCCAGAGGTGGTTACATCAAGGGGCAGTGGCTTGGCATGGGGAAGCCATAAATGGCACTGGCTAAATCCACCAAAAGCATAGCAAAGAGCAGCCGGTGAGACCGTTTTGGGTGTGTGCCCTCCTGCAACTCAGGTCTCATCATTTCCCCCCTCCCTCCTTCTTTCCCTCATATTGGGCAATTCAATCTTGTTTCTCTGAGCCCCAGAGGAAGTCAGGAATTCTGCATGGAGGGGAGAAGAAGGGAATCTCCCCTCAGGAATAAAGTCCCTCTTGAGCTAGGAAGCTCTTGGATTTGGTGTGAAAACCACCTTTACCTTGGAGGCTACCATCTTGGGAGTTACATGCAGCAGCTCAGAGGCTTTCTATCCATTCTCAAAGCAGCAAAGATAAAGGGATGTCTGTTAGCAGAAGAGATTCGTAGGACTTGTCATCTGACTCAATCTCCCCATAGGAGTAAAATTTTAAAAAGGGTTCAAGAAATTACCTTGGAAATGTCGGAAAAAGACTGGCCTATGCTATCCTCAGAAGACGTTCATCTGACTTCTCACCAGAGGGTGCCAGACCTAAAGGCTCTGCTCACAAGGTTTTCATAGATGGAAAGAAAAAGCATAATAAAAGGAATAGAATTGTGTCTGCTGGTTCTTCATCTTCCTCATCACATTGCCGTTGTGTCTCTGGAAAAAATAATTAAGACCAAATGGGAAACACCAGCAAAGTCTATGAGATTGACTGGATGTTCCAAAAAATTCTGCAACATACACCATAGCAAAGAAGATTTTGTGTCTCTTCTCAAAGTGGACAGGGCAGTTTCATCACTAGTCAGATTCTGCTATCCCACTGGAAGGGGACTTTCTTCTCAAAGAAACCAATGACCACTCAATGGCAGTATCACTGAGCTGAATGTTTCTGAGGCTGCTGCTTCACCGCACTAGAAGCCCTCAGAGGAAGGGGTTTGGCAAGAGCAGTACTAACCTGGACTGACAATTTGGCAGCCAGACTGCCAAAAAAGGCTAAGAAATCATTGAAGTTAGGTTCAGTGTTAAAGGAAATCTTAATGGCTCTAGCATTCAGAGCTGATGCAATCAGAGGTGCTTTCTTGTTTTCAGTGCATGTCATGGCCTCCAGTGTGGTGACCAGATGGCACTTCTGGTTACAAGCCTAGAAGATGATTTTAGGACCATACAGAAAAGGGCATAGCATTTGCTACAAACATGTAAAATTGTTTTCTTAGCGGGAATGATATTCAGGTTCAGAGTGGGCTTTTAACATGAAGAAAATTTCTTTATCTACAGCATGATGAAGATTGAAATAATAAGCTTGGTTTCTTTAGTGAACGTGCCTAGCCCTAAATGTATTGGCATCCTTTCTCTCTGTGCCCCTCCATAACTTTTCCCTAACCCTTCCTCAGCCTCTCCATCTCTCTCGTTTTACTTCTTTGTTAGAATTGGGGCACTTTGTCTTCTGGCTGGCTAGCCTCCTACAGCCTGTGTTCCGGAGTTTGGGAGACCGGAACGCATAGTCCTCTGCCCAAATGGTCTCTTAATGGAGTTTCATGCTGTTGGTGGCCTCCTTATATTTGGATGAGTGTTATTCTGCATTTTGACAGGTTTCAGAGTGGTAGCTGTGTTAGTCTGTATCAGCAAAAACAACGAGGAGTCCTTGTGGCACCTTAGAGACTAACAAATTTATTTGGGCATAAGCTTTCATGGGATAGAACCCACTTCATCAGATGCATGGAGTGGAAAATACAGGAGCAAGTATAAATACATGAAAAGATGTGAGTTGCCTTACCAGTGTGAGGTCAGTCTAATGAGACAAATCAATCAACAGCAGGATCCCAAGGGAGGAAAAATAATTTTTGAAGTGGTAATGAGAGTGGCCCATTTCAGACAGTTGACAAGAAGGTGTGAGTAACAGCAGGGGGAAATTAGTATTGGGGAAATTAGGCTCAGGTTTTGTAATGACCCAACCACTCCCAGTCTTTATTCAGGCCTAATCTGATGGTGTCCAATTTGCAAGTTAATTCCAGTTCTGCAGTTTCATGTTGGAGTCTGTTTTTGAAGTTTTTTTTGTTGAAGAATTGCCACTTTTAGGTCTGTTATTGAGTGACCAGGGAAATTGAAGTGTTCTCCTACTGGTTTTTGAATGGTATGATTCCTGATGTCAGATTTGTGTCCATTTATTTTTTTGCATAGAGACTGTCCGGTTTGGCCAATGAACATGGCAGAGGGGCATTGCTGCACTCTGGGCCACAGTAATGGTGCTGCCTATGAAATATGGCACCCTCTATGTTATCACAGCCTCCCTGTTAACCAAATTATACCTTTTGATTTTCCATTGTAAACATCATTACCCTGGAAGCATTGGCTATCCACCATTTTCATATCTTCCCCCTTTCCCATTTTCCTCACTTCATCACATTGTCTTTCTTCATGAGGAACCTCTACTTTTGCCAATTTATTGAAATTGGTATGCATTTTCAGAAAAGAATACTGAATTTTAAAGATTGTAATTGGTGCAGTTATAGCTTTAAAATTCAGTAACGTACATACTAAACAAGGAGTGTACCAATACCTGATGAGCCAAGAACAATCACATTACAAATCTTCTCACAGGGATGGCCAGGGAAGAGCACTGTGCAATAAAAGCAAGCGAGTCATGACTCATGACAGTTTGCAGGCCTCTGACATATGAGCAACACATTAGAACTACAGTGGAAATTCACTAATACAACACATACAGAAAAAACATAGGCAGTTTAGGCTGTGAGAAAGCTAACAAAAAGGGAAATTCTCAGTTGCTCATGTCTACCAAGGCACAATGGGGTACAGCCAGAGGTGAAAGTAAGCCGGTATGCCCCAGTATGGCGTACCAGTAAGAGCTGGTGCGCCGTACCAGGACTGGCTTTCAGAGAGGGCAATTTAAAGCCCTGGGGTAGCGGCGGCGGGGCTGCGGTGGGGATGTAAAGGGCCCCGGAGCTCCAGCCGTTGCTACCCCCCCCGGGGCCCTTTAAATCCCCGCCTGAGCCCTGCTGCCCAAGCCCGGGGTAGCGGTGGCAGCCGGGAGCCCCCAGGGCTTCTCAGTGATTTAAAGGGCCCAGGGCTCTGCTGAGGTAGCGGCAGCTGGAGCCCTGGGCCCTTTAAATCACCCCGAGCCCCGGGGCTCCCAGCCGCCTCTGCAGCTCGGGGGTGATTTAAAGGGCCCCGGGCTCCCAGCCGCCACTACTGCAGCTGGAGCCCTGGCCCTTTAAATCAAGCTTTAAAGGGCCTGGGGATTTAAGGCCACGCCTCTTCCGGTTGAGGCCACGCCTCTTCCGGTTGAGACCACGCCCCCTGCTCAGGACTCCGGCGTACCGGTAAGTCCTCTAACTTACTTTTACCCCTGGGTACGCTTTAACTGTTTCACTGATGAACCCCTTTGTACCCTTTTTTCAGATGTAAGTCATAACTGCCAAGTTCCTAGTTTATATTAGACTCTCTCAAATAGTTATGTGCTGTCAAGATGTCTGCAAATTTGCATAATGTGACATTTGCAGTGGGGAGAGAAATTATTTATATATATTTTTGATTTTTTTTAAGTGCAGAAGAAGAACAAATTTTGCACATAACTATCCTGATTTAGATGCAGTGAGGGAATCTTAACTGAAAGCTAGCTTCAGAAATAAGGATAACACTCTTTTCACGTGGTCACTAGCTAACGTTAAATTACAGCTGAATTCCTATGATAATAAATGTGACATCCAAATGATTATATGGTGAATTAATACTATTACTCAGAATCCTAAGTGAATTTGTGTTGATGTGACTGTTTCTACAGTACTCCAATACTGTCTATAAATCCATATATGTAATGGAGGCGTGTGAAAAGTTTCGTACATACAACAAATCCTGTTGGTTAAGAAAAGGAGAACAATTTATTTCCCCCAAACATTCTAGTCATCGGCCAAAGCAAGTTTCAATAACAAAACAGCTTTGATTTCACTACCTCGGAGTGAAAGGCTCTGTGGAATTCCTGGACTGCTGGACCAGAGCTGATGTCAAAGCATGGTCATTTTGTGGGATGCACTTATAACTACCCTGCTGTAAGGCTAATCACAGACCTCTTTTGCGTACATCCCTCAGCTTCCTCTGCAACGGAGTAGGAATGACTTCATGACCTCTTTGCTGGAACGGGGTTGGTCACAGAATGCACAGGGTATGTCGACACAACCTGTGGTAGTGAGCCTCCCTGCTGGGGTTGACAGACTCAGGCTCACTGGATTCATGCTACCACACTAAAAATTGCAGTTCAGGCTGGAGCTCAGGCTCTGAAGCGAGGAAGGAGGTGGATGTCAGGGTCCAAGCCCTAGCCTGAGCCGCAACTTCAAAGAGCTATTTACACAGCTATTTTTAGAACACTAGTGTGAGCCCTGCAACCCTGAGTCCATCAGCCCAGTTTCAAAGATGTAGGCTATGCAGACATACCCTCTGCCTATGATGTGCCGGCTTCATCTAATCTAACTTGCTGCAGGGTCAAAGCTGCTGTCGGTCACCTCACCTCATAGTCCTTGAAATGCTGGCCTCATCCACTTTTATCTTGCTGCAGGACCAGTGTAAGGGACTGATGCTGTCTGGGGTGACTGCTTCATCCACTTTTTTTTCCTACACCAGGGCAGATGTTAGGACAAAAATCCTCTGTGATGTGCTTGCCTTGCGTACCTCTACCCCTGCTGCAGTTTCCACGGTAAACATCTGATGAAGTGAGCTGTAGCTCACGAAAGCTCATGCTCAAATAAATTCGTTAGTCTCTAAGGTGCCACAAGTACTCCTTTTCTTTTTGCGAATACAGACTAACACGGCTGTTCCTCTGAAACCTGTCATTGCCAACCCCAGTTATTCAAATTCATATGAGACTTTGAACAACATTGGGAAAAAAACAAAAACGAATTGCATTATTTTTTACTTGCCTTCTGATATTTATTAGTAGGAAGCTACCAACCCCCAATTTATGTGTGATTAACAGTATTGCCAACCCCAAATGTCCAAAAGTCATGACTCAGACCTCAAAAAACCATGAAATTGGCTTTAAAATTATGAGATTAAAAATAACAAGTTTTGAGGGTTGATATTATTTCTTTTCTGGTTTCTGAGCCTTTAAGGTCCACTTGTTTCACGAGTTCAAGCTTTGCTTTGCAATTATGAAGGCTAGAAACTTTATTTTTTAAATGAAAGCAAATATCCATATGCGATTTCCTGATTCCAGCAGCTGGGGCTTTAGGAAAAGCAACTAATAGTGTGAGACTGTGGATAAAAGGGTGAGGGGCGACATCACTGGAGTATTTCACGTGAAAAAAAAAATCAGTGTTAAATGCGTTCATAAAAAATGTGGCCTCTCTGCAGCCTGCTGGAGGAGAATTTGTTTAACCTCTCCTAATCATTGAACTGGAAGCTGCCATTCTGTCCATCCTCTCTGTTTTCTTACCTCATTCTCTTCTTAGCTACCTCACTGTACAATTAAGTTTCCTGACTCTCATGCCCCCTTCATCTCAGTTTTATGCTTCCCACTTGCAAGTCCACATTAATTTGTGCTTCTTGTAGTCTTTTTCACTACATTTTCTCTGCCCCTTTCCCCTCATTTCCCCCTCTTTTTTTGCCCCTCAGCCTTGCTAATGCATCCCTTCAGTCTTTCTTACACCCCACATTCACCTGTTCATGCAGACTCCCTCCTGCATTCCAGGTTCCCCTGGTATCTCCCCTCAGTCTCCAACCTGCACCCAAGCAACATTTTCTTGTCCTTTCAGAGTTTCCAGTCCCATTTCCAAACCACAGAGCCATTTTCCCTGAGAACGGTTGGGCTTCACTCACTTTGGAAACAATGGGAGATGGTGGCCTTCTTTAATAGGAGAAACATTACTCCCACATTAAAGGGTGGAAGAAAATGGCAGCCCCCTTAGCTGAGGATAGCCTTACTTCACTCTTTAATGGGAGATGGTGACCATTTGAATGATGGCAAAATTTCACGAAATTGCTGCAAAAGATCATGAGCAACAACAACAAAATCTCCACCTCATTCAAGATCATCAATAAAATGATGATGAGAAAATTTTTATTTTTGTGTAGGTGCGTGTGAGAGGATTGGGAAACATTCCCTCCCCTCCCCCCCACCCATCCAACATTTTTCTCTCGCCTTATTGTGAATGGAATACTTAGACGCATTTGCGCACACAGTCCCCTTAACTCTTTTTTAATTGTCATCACATATTGGGGATTGAGCGGGAATGGAGGCTTGCAGCATTCCAAGGGCTGGCTATGTTAGTTGCAGCATGAATGCAATGTGCATTATTTTAGCTTTGGGATTAACAGTCTTTCAGCCTGCGCTGGGCAGAATTTGAAGTGAGCATCGTGATCCTCATGGTGAAGGAGAGACGGGTTGGTTATAATGAACACAAAGGAGAGACTTCACTGAGGTTACTAGACATCGACATGGTTTCTGACTTCCAGACTAATTAAATACGATTTGTGTTGCTGGGGATTAGCACACAAGCATAACAATAGCCACTGGAGTCTCTGAATGCTGACCCTTGCAACATGATAGAGCATTAATCTTTTGTAACATAATCTGTGTCAGGTGATTGGGGCCAGGTAATAAAGTTCAGTTTCTCTTGCGCGTGTTTGTGTGTGTTATGTTTATTACGGTTTTTGCTTTCAAAAAGGGCAGTTTGGTATCTTATCCTTCTCTGATCCTGCAGCAAGTCTAACATTTTCTCTTATGTGCCAGTTTTATGGAAAACAGTAGAATCTGGAACTAAATGATTGGAGTATGAATGTGAGAGAACATGCCACCCTAAAAAGACTTTTTCATTCAAATTAATCAACATGGCTAATTTCTGTCTTTGGATATGTGTGTGGAAAGGGCAACTTTCTGAAGCCTTCATTCCTATTTATTATGTTTCCTTTTATATTTGTATGTTTTTCTCTGTGTACTCCTGAATGCGTATAAATAAAATATGCAGGAGGAGAAAGAGGTCAAAGCAATCAATAAAGAGAGTTATTAGTAACATGATACACATTATTTTATTACAGCTATATTTTCAGACAAAAGAAGTCCTTTTATAAGCAGTCCAAGAGAAGAATATAAATATCTAGCACAACTTCAATCATTCCTTTAAAAAAACAAACAAACAAACATGATCTAGAAATGTCCATGAAGCCTGAACATTAGGTATGATGGTGTGAAGGAAGCAACCATTGTAGATTTTAGAGAGGACTGTGTGTGTAAAGCAGAGGAACCTGATGTACATGGGGAATTAATGTAATATTTTCCAAATGTGGATATCCATCTTAGAGAATAAAATAGTGAAATGGATATAAAAGTCTGAGTGCTTGATCTTCAAAAGCGCTCAGTACCCATATCTGGGGCCAGATTTTCAGAGTCCACCGCCTATTTAGGCACCTTAATGAAGTACCCAGATTTACAACGGTACTCCAAACCCAGCAATCCCTATTGAGGTGGGTGCTGAGCTCTTTGGAAAATCTGTCCTTTACTCTGTTCTACTGCTTAGTCCATTAGTGGACCCGTGAGAGATTTTCAAAAACTGCTGTGCATTGGCCTTTTGCTCCCATTGATGTCAAAAGGCATTTTACCATTGATTTCAATGGAAACAGCATTAGGCCAATGCTGAGCACTTCTTAAAATTCCACCAATATGATCTGTAATAACGGTGTTACCCTCAGCGTGAATTTCCTTTATTTATTTTATGTTAGAATCCGTTTCCTAATAGTTTGTGGGGGGACGACCCCAAACATATTGATGGCTATTTTTTTCTGCTTTAATTAATCTTTTTTTTTTTTTAAATTGACAGACCTATCTTGAAGGGTTACCACATCCAAGAAGTGATTGCAACCAGAAAGCATCCATTTGTTTTTCAAATACTCAGTAGTTCCAGAATTTAGGCTAAAATGTAGTTTAAATTAGCAAAGCTAATGGAGTACTCCAGATTTGGGTCTTAAACATCACTGCACAGAATGAACAGAGCTGTACTTAAACTCTAGGGTAAGAGCTAATTGAAAAGAAACACAAAGAGCAGAAAATGCTGAGTTTGAGCCAAGAGTTTATGCTGACTCCTCCATCAGAACACAGTACAGGTGATATTTATTCACTCTGAAAGGTAAAATATATATGGGAATATAAAAGGTCCCAGGATTAATGAGTTTGCCTAGTCCAAAAATGTTGTGCTTATCCTTGAAAATGAAGAGATAAATAGATCACGCCACAAGAACCTCTATTATGTTGTTTAATAACAACATACATACTTCGGGTTTTTTCCATTAAAGGGTTCAGCTATGTTAAGAAATTCAGTAAATACAAGGTGTTTCATAGTTGCCATTTTATCTCATTCTAAGAGGCAAAATGATTGTAGTTAGATCAAAGTCCAGTCCATGTGTTCTAAAAATTAAATCCAAACATTTTAAAGTGTACAGATAATATAATAGCTGACAATACTTCAAGGCAAGTTATAATGCTGCACAGATTTTCAATGCGCTTGCAGAAAGAAAAGTTATTTTACAGTGATGAGTGCAATATAAAAGCCTACATACACAGAGAGAGCATAGAATTTTGAAAAATCTTAGCACTAAAAGCATTAAAATCCTTGTATCAATCAGTGTAATTGTTTCTGTCATCCTCCAGTTTAAGTAGTATCATTTTACAAAATCAAACATTTCAGAGATTTCCTGATGTCAGTCTAGTCATTCTGCATTTGACGATACACCTTCTGTACGAAATGTAATGTTTTAAATAGCAAATTAGCTCAACTATTCATAGTAGCTTGCCTTGGTATCTTACATAAGGAATAAGCTTTCTTGTGACTACAATTTTTTTGTGGTACATTCACATTTCTTCAAGATGGATTATTAGAGAACTGGTTGAAAAATGTTTTTGTAGAAAATGTTGACTTTTTCTAGGGGAGAAAAGACCCTTTTCTGCTAAAATGTTTTTGATGAAAACTCAAAATGTTCTGGGGAAAGTAATCACCTTTTTGTGGGAAAAAATAGTTTGTTTAGTTGAAGTCAAATGCAATTTTCTTTTGAAAAAATATTTTTGATGGAAATTTTTGTGATCAGTCTTAATTATTAGTGAAAGTTTATCACCTCCCCTATCTTAACCTGTTTAAGTAAAATGAATGATACATTGTATGACATTCTGGTCCCATTAAAGTCAATGGGAGTTTTGTCTTTGGCTTCGATGCAGCCAGAATTTCACCCATAGGATACAATTCTGCATCCAGTATGCACTCAGATCTTCCACTGAAAGAATGAAAGCTAAAGTGTGCAGAAATGCAGGATTGGGCTCCTTGTGGTTAAGAAATTATATGTGAAACGGGGGCTTTTGGAACTTTTCATAGCACGGACCGTGCCTTAACAGAGAGCCCCACAGCCAATCTCACATCCCATTCAAGATTGTATGACACCCTATACTAACTACAGCAATTGCTTACGTGGAAAAACAACTCTTATAATCAGTGCTTGAAGTGGTCTGAAAAAAGTGGGAGGTCTTTCATAATCACAGTCCAAGTAAATGTTTATGCACTTGATACACACAGTGCAAAATTTCTTTTAATGCATTTATGTAATATATGTATTTTTAGCTCAAAAAGCTATTTATATTTATGCTGTTTTTTTTTAAATCAGGCAACAGGTCTCATGCAAATATTAAAATACATCCTGTGAGTTTGGGAGAAAAGGCTATGGGGAGTGCAGTGAGATTCTGTGAGGTTTGGAGGATCTCTATGGGGGTACAGGGTTAGGGGTACATTTGGGATTGGGATCTCTCTGGGAATGAGGGTCCAATGAAATTCAGTTAGGATTGGGGCTTCTTAGATTTGCATGGATCTCTCTGGGGCTAGGGGGTTGGGGTACAGTGAGATTCAATGTTGCGTGGGGGGTGTTTCTGTGGTTGGGGGGTGCAGTGACATCTGGTGCAGTTGGGGGGTCTCTGGGGACAGCGGCCTGGGCGTGCAATGAGTTTCAATGGGCTGTTTGGTCTTTTGGGGGTGTTTGGGAGTGCAAGGACATTCAGTGGGGTGTCAGGTCTTTCTGGGCACTGTGGTTCAGTGAGATTCACTGGGGTTTGGAATCTCTAGTGTTAAGGGTCTGGGCGTAGGGTGAGATGCACTGCATTTTGTGGGATCTCTGGGATTTAGGCTTTCTGCAGTTTAAAGGGTTTATCTGGAGATACAGGGCTGGGGGTTCAGGGAGATTCAGTGAGGATGGGGCTCTCTGGGGTTGATGGCTGTGAAGTGAGATTTGGTCAGGCTTGGGGCCTCTCTTGGGGTTAGGGGTAAAATGACAGTCATTGGGGATGGGAACTTTGTGGCTGGGTAAAGCGACAGTCAGTGATCTTGAGAGTCTCTTTGGGAATGAGGGTGCGGTGACATTGGGAATCCGGGGTTCTCTCTGAATCCTTGGGGCCTTTGCCGGGGGTGGTGCCTCTACCCTCCTACCCCCCCAAGTGTTCCCCACCTCTGCTGCTGCTCCCCATTCTATCCCATTCCTCTGTGCTGGCATGGCAGCAAGCTTGTCCCTACATGGTGCTGGGCAGCTGGTGGAGCAGGGTCAATATCCCTTGCAGCTTACCCCATTCCCTCCACAGCTTCTAGGCTCCGTTGCACGTTTTCCTCCCACCCCCCTTCACTCCCTTCCTCCAGGGACACAGGCCACCTCTGGGTGCAACAGACGGGCAGACAAGGCAGTGAATAGGGAATGGTTGCCAATGGGCCCATGCCCTCTGGCAGAAGCTCTACTCTCCACAGCGATCGTCCTCAAGCTTCATAAATATCTTGTGGGAGTGTGGGGGGTCTGTGAGTGACACAGCCCCCCCCCCCCGCGCGCACTAAGCACTGCTGTTAGTACAATTTGGTAATGGGAAATAAGGAAGACCCAGCACTTTGTGGCTAGCAAGTGCTCTTTGAGTTACAGTTTGAGAACCACTGTTCCAGAGTTGCTATTACAAAAATAGTTATAACAATGGTATAACTTAAAACAAGCAGAAAAGAAGCAATGTCATAGACCCATTTAAAAAGTGATATTTTCAGCTATCAAGTTTTACTTCTGTCTTGTTTGTTTTTAATAGACTTCATGTATTTTTAAATATTGAATTGTTGATCTTGATTACCTGTTACATTCAGATAATATCTACAAGTTCATAAAATGTGGAGCAAACAAAGTTATTTTGAGTATTTTAGTTTTTCTCTTGAATTCCAATTGTGTACATGTCTCTGTCATTCTGGATGGTTCCTATGGAGATGCCCTATGAATTAAAGAAAACGGTGTGCACATATATGGAATGATAGTTTGGTGTTATGAAGGTTTAATCAGCATTTGTTTGGGATGCTCGCATTACTCTTGAGTGGTGAAACCATTTATGAGTTAGGCAGGTCATCTGAAATTAGCTTCACAACTTTTATAGCATGCTATACCATCATATAATCTGAATATAGCATGTCTTTTACAGAATTTTTTTCTAGAAAACTAAGTTTTGTTATTACTATTTTTCATAACCCTCTGGAAAAGGTAGGCCAGTTTGGTAGCAAGATTGAGATTCTTGGCTTTGGAAAAGAAAATGGTAATATATTATCACCCTCTAAAAATTTGACCCATGTTGTTCCATGAATAAATCTGTGATTTTAATTTCCAGTATTTCAAAGCCTTCTAGGATTAAAAGCAAATCCTGTGTTCCCAACTAGGTGGTTGGAAATTTCTCCACTCCAGTGACATAAAGTTCCCATTTCTACCCCTCCCTGAATGGTTATAGGATAATGGAACTTAAGTTTGGTGGTGGACCATGGTTAAATGTTGCCCATAGTGCAGTTCAAACGAGTAATTTTAGGTGGAAATTCCATATTTGGGAGTAAATGTTTTCAGGTCTTTCTTTCCAACTATCAGGGCTAGACACTTTAAAAAAAAAAAAGTCAGATTTTCATGCAGTCTGTTGCTTCTGGACGCTGAGGTGTTGAGACAATAAAAACACCAAATCTGTTGAGATTCATGATCAGATTGCTGGAATTGGCAACACTGTGCATAACCCTTGGTCCAATTGTTTGAAATGATTTAATAGAAAGTAGCTATTGCAGCCTCTTTATGATCCTGTGTTTCTAGAAAGGGATGAAGATACTGGTGTTGCTAAAAGCAGTAATCAGTGCATTAGCAAAAAAATTTTCCCTGGGGATTTTTTTCATTTTATAAACAATGTAGCTTGCTTGTTTCTAGCACTGTCATGCAAAATGTGGAAATTATTCACAGAACTAAATATAACTTGCATGCAAAGCTAAATGCAAACAGGCCTAGAGTGGGAGGAAAGATTCAGCATTATTCATTTTAAATGCAAATGACTAAACCTGAGCAATGTAAAGAAGTGTTTTTTTTCCCCCAGGTCAGAGAAATAGTATCCTGTTGACTAGGAGTCATAGGAAGTAATAAATTTTAAAAATTCAGGCAGGCAAATTATTATAATAATAATTTTATTTAATTGTTCTGAAAGACATTGGACTATACATGATGCACCTACAGCCTGATCTAGGGCTTGTATAAGTTAATGTCAGCTTTTCCAATGACTTCAGTAGGCATCGGATGAGGTCTACTAATGTATACAAAAAATAACTTACAATTTGGAGATTCCTGTAGAAGTGTGTTAGATAGAGCATATCGACAGACATGGAATATAACTGAGTCATAATGAACTATCCAATTTATTTGAGCATAAGCTTTCGTGAGCTACAGCTCACTTCATTGGATGCATACTGTGGAAAATACAAAAGATGTTTTTATACACACAGACCATGAAAAAATGGGTATTTATCACTACAAAAGGTTTTCTCTCCCCCACCACCCCACTCTCCTGCTGGTAATAGCTTATCTAAAGTGATCACTCTCCTTACAATGTGTATGATAATCAAAGTGTTCACTTTAGATAAGCTATTACCAACAGGAGAGTGGGTTTGGGGTGGGGGGGTGGGGAGAAAATCTGGATTTGTGCTGGAAATGGCACACCTTGATTATCATACACATTGTAAGGAGAGTGATCACTTTAGATAAGCTATTACCAGCAGGAGAGTGGGGTGAGGGGAGAGAAAACATTTTGTAGTGATAAACACCCATTTTTTCATGGTCTGTGTGTATAAAAACATCTTCTGTATTTTCCACAGTATGCATCCGATGAAGTGAGCTGTAGCTCACGAAAGCTTATGCTCAAATAAATTGGTTAGTCTCTAAGGTGCCACAAGTACTCCTTTTCTTTTTGCGAATACAGACTAACACGACTGTTACTCTGAAACCTGTCATAATGAACTATGTGTGTTGTCCTTATTGGGATTTACCTTACATGTTTACAGCTGATTATTTGGTTCCCTTGACGCTCATACCAGTATTGTTCACATTAATTTGAGTTATTCTTAAATCTTTTACAGACCTTTTCATTAGTTAGTTTCACTCAAAACGTTTTCTCTAATCAAATAATCAAAGCATTAGCTTATGTAAGGATCATACTGACATGAACAGGGAAATACTAATTGAAAATCCACATTAATTAAAATGGCAACAAATATATTCAGCAGAGAATATAAGCCTCTGTATATATGGGTGGACAAGGAAGAAAATTCATTACATGATGCAGTTTATTAAACAAGTTTAAACCACTAGGTATCCAGAAATTCCAGTAGCTGTCTGCTTGGAATTAGAGAAGGAAAACATTCATTTGGTATTTTCAATCCCACCAATCTTGCCGTTAGTCTTATTTGGGCTGTAAGAGCTCCTTTGAGAGAGAGTTTGAGAAGCTGAAGTGGCTGCAGGCATCTGATTCCTGAGAGAATGTTTCCTGAATCAGTCACATTATTGAATTGAAGGTTTCAGGAAGTGCCACTGGTAGAAAATATCTAGGTCTGGGGGAAACAAAGAAGCAGGGTGCAGATCATTCAGTGTTCTATGGTTTTTTGCTCTGATGCTGGCACATTTTGAAACAAGATTTTATGAGACTCTCCCAAAGCTCTCTGTGTGTATATGCAAATGTGATTTTTAGCATCATGATGAGTATGGAGAAAAATGTCCTTATTACTGCAATAGAAAATGGACATGGATTGGGGTGCAGTAGCTATTGCCATGTTTCCAAAATGCGGACTTTCCATTGGACTAGATGATGTACAAACGTGTAAGTAGATTTGATCCTTTCCCCAAAGAGTTTACAGTCAGGATTTCAAACCTTCACTGTCCTTGACAATGAGGATGTTTAATCTAAATAGTGGAACAGGGATACCATAGCTGAGTAGTCTTCTGCAACCTGCCTATATGACCTTCACAAATATGAATCTCTGTTTAGAGAATCTCTGTGAAGTAAGGAAGTAATCATCCCATTTTATAGATAGGGAAACAAGGCATAGAGAGATTAAGCAACTGTCCAAGGTCACATGAAGTCTGTGGCAAAGCCATGGATTAAACCCAAATCTCCTGATTTGCAGTCCAGGTCCTATCCCTTCCTCTACAGACTTTTGCTATGCCAACTTATTTATCATATCTTAATGAGCGAGGAACTTATTTGACTTGTTTGTGTTTTTTATGAATTTTGTTGATGAGTTGATGTTGTAAAAGTATAAAGATGAAGTTTTATATCTTAAAGAATATCTGGGACTATAGATGCATTTCTTTCAGTTTTAGTTTATTCTTTCATTATGTGTCCCACTATATCCAGGGCAGAAATGCAGCAATATATTCGACTTTGGCCAAATTATGCAGTCCTCAATTAAATAAAACTCCCTTTGATTTTGCCTCTTATCTGAAAACTGTCTGTATAAGTAGCGATCTACTGATTATTATTATAAATGATTTGCTTTGCAAATTGCACATAAAACAACATAAAAATGTTTTAGGAACATTTTTAAGTCAATGGGTGTTTTGCCTGAATAGGATGGTAGGACTATACTCCTAAAGTTTTATCTGTTGACAGCAAAATAAAGTCTGTAAATTAATGCAGATTTCATGCTTAGGCATTTTCAAACACTTTCGTCATAAATTAGGAGTAAGGTCTGATAATATTCTGCCAGACGTTCCGTTGCCTCTAGGAGTCCTATCTTTAATGATGCATACGTTATTTACATATGAGAATTTTCAGAACTTGGAAGTGCTTTAATATGTGTTAGATACTTGAGTTTAATTGCATATTATATAACCAGATATTGCTTTGAGTGTTTTTACAATGAATTAATTGTGAGACCCAGTTATTATTGGTTACACATGAATGTGTAATGATTCATTTATTTAAACATGCAGGTTTCCACCCCATATGATGGACTTGAAAAGGATTAATTTGTAAAATTGTTGCAACACCGAATTCATAACACAGGCCATCAGTGGAATATATTTTTAATTAAGGGATTATAGACGAATTAGTAGTATTATACTACATGTGAGCTCAGTAATCACATTCACATTTTAATCGTTCTATATTTCAGGTAAAACATTATGAATGTATCTGAATTCAGTTAGACCCATTACTGATTCTTTCTTGTGTAAATTTAATAATTTAAAATGAAGGTCTAAGAATGATCTAATCCTTTGATGATACCTTATATTCATTGTATGTGTGTTGGTTGTGGATTTCCATTGAAAAAGTTCTCACTATATTGTAGCAATTATAATTCAATCACAAGCCTATTATGTACTAATTTTGTATTGTGCCACATTTTAACCCCCAGTCTTGTACATCCTTCTCTTGTCTTCTCTTTCTGTCTTGAAGCCCCTGACATCATACAGCAAAATCTCTCAATTTCCCACTCTTCCTGATAAGAATAGGGAGTTGATCCTGCAATCATATACTTAGATAAAACTCCTACTCAAGACAGTGGAAGTTCTACCTTCTGAGTAATGAGTTTCAGGATCAGAGCCAGAATAAAAAATCATGTAACTGTCCCCTGGATAAGCCCACTACAGTGTTGCCAGCACAGAGTGCCCGAGGCAAGCAACAGCTGGGTTCGTTGCCCAGTATGCATCGTGCCAAAGACCACAACGGGGTGGAGAAGCAGAGAGATTTATTTGGAGCTCCAAATAGGGTGCAGGGAGACTGAGCTGTCTCAAATCCTGCAGCAGTGCAGCAGATTCCAGTATACATTTTATACCTTTGCCTATTTCACTACACAAGCTTATCATAGAATCATAGAATCATAGAATATAAGGGTTGGAAGGGACCCCAGAAGGTCATCTAGTCCAACCCCCTGCTCGAAGCAGGACCAAATCCCAATTAAATCATCAATTATCCTTATTGAACCTCATCAGATTTCTTTTGGCCCAATCCTCCAATTTGTCTAGGTCCTTCTGTATCCTATCCCTCCCCTCCAGCGTATCTACCACTCCTCCCAGTTTAGTATCATCCGCAAATTTGCTGAGAGTGCAATCCACACCATCCTCCAGATCATTTATGAAGATATTGAACAAAACCGGCCCCAGGACCGACCCTTGGGGCACTCCAATTAAATCATCCCAGCTTTGTCAAGCCTGACCTTAAAAACCTCTAAGGAAGGAGATTCTACCACCTCCCTAGGTAACGCATTCCAGTGTTTCACCACCCTCTTAGTGAAAAAGTTTTTCCTAATATCCAATCTAAACCTCCCCCACTGCAACTTGAGACCATTACTCCTCGTTCTGTCATCTGCTACCATTGAGAACAGTCTAGAGCCATCCTCTTTGGAACCCCCTTTCAGGTAGTTGAAAGCAGCTATCAAATCCCCCCTCATTCTTCTCTTCTGCAGGCTAATCAATCCCAGCTCCCTCAGCCTCTCCTCATAAGTCATGTGTTCCAGACCCCTAATCATTTTTGTTGCCCTTCGCTGGACTCTCTCCAATTTATCCACATCCTTCTTGAAGTGTGGGGCCCAAAACTGGACACAGTACTCCAGATGAGGCCTCACCAATGTCGAATAGAGGGGAACGATCACGTCCCTCGATCTGCTCGCTATGCCCCTACTTATACATCCCAAAATGCCATTGGCCTTCTTGGCAACAAGGGCACACTGCTGACTCATATCCAGCTTCTCGTCCACTGTCACCCCTAGGTCCTTTTCCGCAGAACTGCTGCCTAGCCATTCGGTCCCTAGTCTGTAGCTGTGCATTGGGTTCTTCCGTCCTAAGTGCAGGACCCTGCACTTATCCTTATTGAACCTCATCAGATTTCTTTTGGCCCAATCCTCCAATTTGTCTAGGTCCTTCTGTATCCTATCCCTCCCCTCCAGCGTATCTACCACTCCTCCCAGTTTAGTATCATCCGCAAATTTGCTGAGAGTGCAATCCACACCATCCTCCAGATCATTTATGAAGATATTGAACAAAACCGGCCCCAGGACCGACCCTTGGGGCACTCCACTTGATACCGGCTGCCAACTAGACATGGAACCATTGATCACTACCCGTTGAGCCTGACAATCTAGCCAGCTTTCTACCCACCTTATAGTGCATTCTTCCAGCCCATACTTCCTTAACTTGCTGACAAGAATACTGTGGGAGACCGTGTCAAAAGCTTTGCTAAAGTCAAGAAACAATACATCCACTGCTTTCCCTTCATCCACAGAACCAGTAATCTCATCATAAAAGGCGATTAGATTAGTCAGGCATGACCTTCCCTTGGTGAATCCATGCTGGCTGTTTCTGATCACTTTCCTCTCATGCAAGTGCTTCAGGATTGATTCTTTGAGGACCTGGTTGCTTATGCAACCAATTACCTGTTGTCTCATACAATACCGTAGCCAATCAACTAAAGCAGCCAGTTGTGTTTTTCCTCAGTAGCATTGCCCGAGCCTTGCCTTATTTGGTCCTATTTGTTGTTGGTTTTTGCTAAACATTTCTGCCTTATCTGTCTGTTTCCCAGGCCGAAGCTGACCTTGGCTGGCGAGCCGTGTGCAAACCTGTCTGTTTGTATGCTAGCTTCCTCAGAGTTATGCAGGATCACAGATGGTTCAAGGACCAAAGGGGCCTTGGTTTATCCGGGCCTAGAGCAGGAGGGCTTCCTCGACACTCGTGGTCTTCTACTCTCCCGAGTTACCTAGTGTAGTGCCCAGTGTCCCCAACAACAACAAATAGCAGCTTTGCTGTTTCAGTGCAGTTATGCTGATTGCTGGCTCCCAATAGCTGCTATCAGGGCAAATCCTTGGTGTAGAGAATGCCTTGGAGACTGCTCCACATCAGTGTTGAGCTATAGGGGGAAGCTACAGTTTCTTTTCGGAGTATCATTGCAGAAGGAGCACTAGGTATGGGACTTCAAAGAGAAACCACCACTTCCTCCTTGAACCCCAACATCAGTGGCCAGGTAGCTTTTCAGTTAAACTTCACTGTGAAAGAAGGGGGGATAAGGCAAAGGAGGAGAATAGATGGGAGCAATAGGGTAGAGGGAAGAACAGCAGGGAAGTCGGTTTTAAATTGTACCTTCTCCCCCAACCCAGGCTACTCTTTCTGAAAAGGGTCAGCTCCAGGCTACTTCAGTGTCTCTTCCTATTGTTAAAACTAAATGGGATCCCTAATTTAGTTTTATAAATAGAAAATGGCTCTTTGGGCCACAGACTTGTTGATGGTGCACCAGAGGAGATGGTGGTTGGCAGGGGAAAGAAGTAGGAATTTAAATAGTTTATGTAACCTCAAATAAAATAAACAAGCATTGAAAATCATGTAAGACTAAATATGTTCAAAACAAATGGTATTTAAAACTTTACCCTTGTCTCGTCAACTATGAACTGTTTTTCATAGTGGAAAAACACTTTGTATATCTCTTCAACACCCCCAGAAAAAATGAGTTAGTTATACAATAATAGTAATAAATTGCATCAGTGTATATCTGTAGTCACCTGAGGATTGTACCAACAGCCTATATATATCCCTGTGTGGCTTAATGTATTTTCAGATATTGTGGATGAAAACATTATGGGACAAACCCAGCTGATCTAACAACATAAATAGCCCTGTTGATGACAGTTGCATTACTTGTCTGAAGAAGGCCAACAGGATTTGTCTCTGTGTCTTGAATATTTCAAACTACAAAGAGGAAAATATGGATTAGCTGATGACCAAGCAAACCTGAGCAAACATGTACCCAAATTCTGGCTAACTGTCTACCTCTTCTTTTTGAAGCTGCTTGTTGTTACCCAAACAAACCCTGCTCCACCAACTTTTGAAGTTAATGGGGGCTACTCAGATATTTAAGGTTAAGCAGATGCCTAGGTGCCTCGTTAAATAATGACCTAAAGGTACATAGCAGGAGGAGCAGGCATTTTTGACAATTTCCTAAATCTGTCTGTGCTCTGCTTCCTCCCCAGATCTGAAGAAGAACTCTGTGTAGTTCTAAAGCTTGTACTTTCCACCAACAGAAGTTGGTCCAATACATGTTGTCTCACCTACCTTGTCTCTGTGCTCCTATGAACATGTATTGTCCACATTCTCCATTACATCCAAGCTGTTCTAGGATGTAGTGGGCTGTGGTTGCTGTTAGGAACCAGCTCCGACTCTCTGCTCCCTGGTTGTTTGGCCCCAATGGATGTTAGGTCCCTTGTTGTTCTGCTCCAACTTTCACCACCCCTGATCAGGCCATAATGGGTTTTATGTTGGTATGGGATCAAGTGTAATGAAGCTTTCCCTTCTATGTCCTTGCCTCTACTGTGCATTACCTCCAAACTTGCCCTCACACGCTTCCTCCTACCCTTTTCACTGAGAGAATGAAAATTATACACTGGAGAATCCAGCCCATATATGCTCAATGGTAAAAATCCATATTTAAATTGTTACATTTTAAAAACCCATTTTTGTGATGAAATAGAACATATACTTTTTTCCATGTCTGCATTCTCCACATTATCACAAGAATTAGTGAAAATTGGCAGGGTGACTTTTGAGTGCATGATTATAGGTGCACGGTGCACATGACATGTTTGGAAAGGAGAAGAGAAATTAATAATTAATAGAAACTGCACACACAATTATTTCCTTTCCCCCCCCCAAACAATTAATTAAGTAGTGAGATCTTTCAGTGAAAAATTAAAATGAAATAAATACAGAGAACATTAGACAAGCATATAATGAAACTTTCATTTGTTCTTAATATAAGCTTGTTAGAAAGCAGCTATTTATTAAATATTATCCGTAACTCATTATCATTTACAATATATATTATCCACCATTTATAAACTTCTTTTCTAAATGTACAAAACAATAAAAAGATGAGAGAAAAGAGTTCATAAAGGATTTGGTGATATTAATTCAACAACATCAAAACATTCTTATATGTAACGTATATAAATGATTGAAATTGCCTCTTTTTTAAAATGTGAAAACTACAAGCACGTTTAATTAAACAATCATTACCAGAAGAAAAAATGGGAATAGCAAGAGGGCTGTTCCTGGTAGGCAGATGCAGATTATTTTAATCTAGATACAGTGCAGGACATTAAATATACAGGTGTTAAAACAACAGACTTGCTAAACTATCAGTGAGCATGTTTGCTGTGAGTGCATTCAATCTCATTTTTACCTCTTGCAAAAAGACCCCCAGGAAATAAAATCCATTACAGTACATACTTCCGCACAAAATTCATGCAATCTTCTCTATGTTCTGTTTAAGCACTTTTTCACCATCTGCTCTGCTTGGAAACATTCAGGTATGTTTGCTCATATATTATTCTAGTATTGATGTGTAGTTTGTCAAATCTGTACTATAAACAGCAATAATGTGTGACAGAAATCCCAGCTGGATTGATGATGCCCAAGTAATAATCATTACAGAACAGTTAATTGTAGTTTTTTATACCAGACAAAATGCAGAGAATATTCTGATTCAAACATAATTTTGTAGTGCACTTATCTCATGTACTTTCAAGGTTGACCATTAAGTTATTTGGTATATGTTATGCCATATCACAGACCTTCTGTGCACTTAATGTTTATCTTTGGGGCTGAGGTAATGATTTCTTGTGGAATCACTAGCTTCTGCTGTCTGCATTTCTATGGGTTCTCACAGTGTGATGGTGGTAGACAAATTCCCCTAATGGCGGTAGGAAGCTCTGTAATTCAAAAGCTGTGATGCTTTTTGACTGTTTCGTTTTTGTGGGAAGGGAACATAAGAGCTGAAATAACTACCCAACATTCAACTGGTATGTCCCTATTTTAATAATAATCTCATTGGTATAACAGTGTCCGGTGTGTACTCTGACTCTAAAACTCAGGACTCTAAAACAGTCCTGACCATTGTTTTATTGGGTTAACAGAGTTAATGCTAATTTAGGAGTACATCATAGAAGGTGTCCTTGTAGCAGAACTGATGACCTCAGTATGAAAGGAGCAGGGATGTGGGCCACATAAAGGGTGCACACCATTCGGGTGTGTGGATTAGACATAGATAGACTGTAGCAGGGGAAAACCTTGTGAGTCCTTTGCTACACAAATATTTCACCCCCCTCCACCAAGGATAGGGGTCGTGTAGAGGATCATGAAGCCTAGTCGAGTGCAGAATGGTTCTGCATCCTCTCTGCAGCTTTTCTGCTACTTAAGCACCTGCCAGCTTCCAGTCTCACTACTTGGGATAGGCTCAGGGTTCAGCCTTTATAACATTGCTGTTATAATTGTAATGTCACTGCCTTCCCTTCCTCCAGTAGCACATGACCTCATTTTAGCATTGAAGATCATGTGGGTGAATGTGTGGATGCATTCAGTAAGAGGGAGCTGATAGGAGAATTGTTGCCAGTAATGATAATATCAGAGTATGTTATTGAAAGGCAAACAATCATGTATCCTGTTCTGGAAATAATTTGGATAACCTATCACAAGGATTCACATTGTTTTACATATACACTTTAGTGACATTCTGTATTTTGAAACACATATAATGATTTTTGTTTAAACATGTTGCATGACTATTTTTGACTTTACAAAATGAGTGGCACAAAGCAGACTTAACAGGACTGAGGATCTGGATCACTAATTATAGATAAGGTCCTGAGAAAATTGCTGATTTTTATTTTTAAATTCATGGCAGCCTTATCGGCAAATGTTTGTATTTCACAGGGTTTGCAGGGCTGCTGAGTCCCCCTCCCTCCAAACTGCTTCAATTTTCCCAACAGCAGGAAGGCCACAGCTGCCCTTGGGCAGTCTGGTCCCATCCTGGGGGGGGGGGGGGGGGGGGGGGATGGGGAAGTGGTGGCCAGTCCTGTCCCAGGAGGGAAGGAAGGAGGGTGGGCTGGGGTTTGAGACACTAATGGCCAGGATGACAAACACCACCTGAATGAGCAGCGAGAGGCAACTCAGTGTGCAGATGAACCATGTGGCTCTGACTGGTCTGACCTGGGACAGGAATTTGGGTCTGACACACTCCATGCTTAGCTCCAGCCCAAGCCACCATTGCTGCTTCCCGTCCAGCTGGTGGGAAGAGAGAACCGATGATGACAGCCTGGTGATTCGGAAACCTGGCTTGCCCTGCCTCACAGCAGCCCCCACAGGCCCACCAGCTATCAAGGAGTTGAGACCAGTATCCATACACCAGTAGGGCAGGGCCCCCTCACACACCTGCTCCTGTTTCAAACAGTAGCAAGTCTGGCTACTATGCTGGTTACAGCACGGGGGTGGATCCTGGTCTCAGCTCCTTGCCAGCCAGCACTCTGGTGTCTGCCCCAGGCCTGTGGGGGCTGCTGTGGGGTGGGCTAGGGTTCCTAGTCACTGCATTGTCAGCACCACCCCCTTCTTCCTGCCAGCTGGACGGAAAGCAGCAGTGGGGGCCTGGACTGGAGCTGAGCATGGAGCACACCAGGATAGGATTGGCTGTGCACACCCCACTCCCGGGATACATCTGGCCTACCCCTGCCCATCTTCCTTCTGGAACTACTCTGCTAACTACCCCATGCACCCCTGTGGCCTCATCAGGGAGGTGGAAGCAGGGATGGGTGCTTACGCCTTGGAAAAATTGCAGTATTGAGCTAATTTTACAATTTCTGTGCAGTCCATAAAATCGTGATTTATACAGGCTCTTAATTATCTATAATAGGTTGGATGTTTTTATACAGTTCTGTCTGTACCTCTTCCCCGGCCAGTTTCTATCCAGGTTGCTCCCAGTGTTGTGCAAGTAGTCCTCTTCAGGTTTGGGTGCTACCTCATACAGACTGTTGGTGAACTGAGAGGGCTCAACAAACTTAAATATTAAATACTAGATTTTTAAACTTTTTGGAGTAAAATCATAAATTAGAGCTATCCAGGAAACATATTTCAATCCTGCAGAAATTTTTGAGATTTGAAAATATTTTCCTGTCTCCAATTGAGATAAAAAGTCAAAATATTGAAAATTTTCCTGATCCAAACATCCCCCCCAATTTTGGTTAGGGTGAATCAAAACTGACCAGAAATATTTGGTTTGTTTTGATTTCAACCATTTTTCTATTTGTGTCCTACTAAGCTTAAAATTCAAAATGAAAAGTCATTTCAAACTAACAATTTTGTACCTTTTCAAAAAAAAATTGAGTTGAGAAACTTTCCCATGGAAAGTTTCTGTTTTGATGAATCAGCATTTTTGCTGCAAAACATT
The DNA here is from genome assembly GCF_965140235.1 of Caretta caretta. NCBI lineage: Eukaryota > Metazoa > Chordata > Testudines > Cheloniidae > Caretta > Caretta caretta. The sequence goes on along the minus strand of NC_134213.1, from coordinate 61,376,553 downwards.
TCATTGAAAAATTCCCAGCCAACTCTGTTAGTAGTAATATTGTTGTACATTTTAGTATAGTGCATTTTGTAATTCAAAAGCAAATGGGAATTCTTATATGTAGTGTGCATAACCACTTTAACAATGTATTATGCTATACTTAGTTGCAATTGAGAAGATTCATAATCCTTGTGTCTTTGATATTTACCTTATTCACAAAAATGAGAGCCATCTTTTCTGGTTTCCATTCTGTTGCTTATTTACCAGTTCCTTATAAACTTCTGACCTTAGAAACCTAGGGAAAGAGTCCTTGGCCATGAGACTATAGATCAGTCTCTGAGCATCATCAAAACATTTCAGGGTTGGTTCTGAGATATTCTGTGAAATGTGGTCTCTGGTAGCGAAGTCAATATTAATCTGTGGAAGTAAGGTGTCATAAAATTAGTTTAAATTTTACTGGAGAATTGAAGTTTGTATTCGTGAGTGGTGCAAATACTATTTGAATTTTTTCTCAGAATATGCTCTCTGATGCAAACTAGCATGTAGTTAGTGCCTTTATTTTCTAGTCTATTGAATATTAGTTTATTTTGGCTCCCTGGGCTTAAAGAGATCCTATCACTACAGAAAGATGTTAAAAATGCTTTTGATTATCTAAGTGTAGATCAAGGCAAGAAATTCTAGCTCTTTATAATACCAAAAGGAAAGCATTTGCATTTCCTTTCAGAGACCTACCCTTTGCAAAAAATGTTCTATAACACACACAACTCAATCAACCGAGATACCTTAATTCTCCAGCCATTCTAGGGCTATCTGAATGTTAACTATTAACTAAAGGGAGTTCTGTTCTCCCCATGAATCACAGATGTGTAACTTATTAATCATAAAGGAAGTAATAAGAGTATTTTGAGGTAAAAATAGACTCCCTACCTGTTCTTTAATTGGCTAATTATTAACAATAATAATAAAACTGTGGTCCATGAGAGCAGGATGAACACACAGGATTGCCTCTGGGAAGGGTGTAATGCAGTGTTCAGCAACATTTACAACTGTGTACCTGGACCAAGATACAAATGGTCTGCTCAGAGTTGTGTAGTGTATGAGGGGGTGCTCATTCTGTGTGGGCACATAGACCAAGTCACTGTCTAGTCCATAGTTAGTGCACCATTACACCCACAGAAATGTAAAATTAGACCAATAAAATTGATTGATTTTATTATCTGCTGAATGCTTGATAGGCCAGGGACCAAACTGTAGTTGAACTACACACAATAGCTGAATAATTTATCTGCTTCTGAATCTGGATTGATAAACTGTTTTTCTGTTTATGAAAGCATGTATTTTATCACAATTTGGTGCATTCCTTGGATTTATCAGTGTGAAGATTTATTGATACTTTTATCATCAGGCAGGTATTTTTCTCCAAATATTTATGAAACTATTATTTCTAATTTTCCATTACAGGAATAGAACTTTTATTTTTAAAACAGTTAACTGTTGGTGACTTACACTCCTCCAGCACTCAGAATGGGTCACTGTCACCTGACAGCCACTGGAGAGAATAGACCAGCAATGTTACTTGACCAGAACCCGCATCCCCAAATAATCATCTCTCCTGTCACAGAGATGGGACACAGGGCTTGGGAGTCAGAAGAGTGCCAGGGTCTCTGTCCAGTAGGGGAAGTGCATTGGGCTCTGTGTTCTGGGACTCCTGTCTGGGTGGTATCACCTAGCTAGGGCTGTGCTGAAATCATGGAGGCCAAAACTCATAGGATGCAGTGGGCAGGGAGTGGGGACGAAGTGTGCCTGGTGTCATGTACTCCTTGTACACAGTACAATACCATCTAACATTCTATTACATCTCCCCTTTAAGTTTTTTATATTTCTACCATTTTACATAATCATGTTATCTTTAGAGTTCAGTAGATCAGTCTGTTAAGTATCTCTGAATCATACTGGTTTTCTAATTATAAAACTCAAACATATTTCAACATGGTCCCCGGCTGTCCATTAGTTTCAATGACTGGCTATGTTCCGTGTCTGCCACCTGTAGAATTTGCTTGCTCTGATTATTTTTTAATGAGGAACAAACTGTAGATGTTGAGAGTTTCTGTTGAACTCTCCACTGTCTGTCTCAATCATATATGGTTTAGGTAATTAATTCTTTTTCTTTGTGACAGCTGGAATTGTCTATCCTTTTTCTCCATCCACTTTGACACAAACACAGATGCCAGGTTCTAGATCTGGTAGTTCTGAGAGACATCTGTTATGAAATTTGTTTGGAAGCTCTTTTTTGCCTTTTTATCTGATTTGGCTTCTCTCTTTCTGTCCAGCTACTTTGGAGATAGACTCTCTTCCGAAGTTGGAACAGTCGTTCTGAGTTGTCTTTCCACCAGGAGTTGTGCTGGACTATATCCAATAGCTGCTATTGGTGTTGATCTACAGCTCAGAAGAGCGAGGAATGGATCTTCCTGTTGCAGGATTTTCTTGGCTGTCTGTACAGCTGTCTCAGCATCTCCATTCACTTGTAGGTTGCTAGTAATACAATCAAAATCATATTTCATTCAGAATTATTTGAATTCTGCTGTATGAATTGCTGTCCGTTGTCCATCACTAGTTGTTCTGGAATACTGAAATGAGCAAAAGTGCACTTCAGTTTCTCAATAACACTGTGATATGTTATGTCTTTTCAATACATTATTTTTATATACTTGGAAAAATAGTCCACTACAACCAGGTAATGATGTCCTCTGAAATCACACAAATCTGCAGCTAGTCTCTTCCAGGTCTGTCTGTGGTAGAGGAGGGTTTATTAAAGCTTCTTTATGTTGTTTTGGTCTATTAGTTCTGCAACTTTCACATGCAGACACTTTATTCTTTGTCTTTGCTGATGCCCGGCCACCACACTGCCTGGTTGACCTGTTCATGGTATTTAGTTAATCCTTGATGTTGTTCATGGATGAGGTTTAGAATTTCACCTCTCATTTTGTTTGGAACTACAGTGTAATCGCCTTTAATCATTAGTCCATCTGGCTCGCTTAATTGTCCATGTACTGCAAACTAGGCTCCTGTCACTTCCTTCATGCTGTTTAAGGCCAGCTGGCCCAAGTAGCTAATGTAACTTAGAACTTCTTGAAGCTGCATGTCTGCCAAGATTGTTTTTTTGTACCTGGTGTAGTCTCTTTTCTGATACTGAGACTCTCTTATCCATAGCATCCATGTGTGCCTTTACATCATCTTCAAGATCACAGGTGATGCTGGGCTCTGGAACTGTGTGTCTGCTACTACCTGATTTTTGCCAGGAACACATGTAGCAACTGGGTTAAATCACATTAACGTTATTGATAGATGCTGGCATCACAGTGGTGCTTGATCCCAGTCTTTTCCATTGATGGGAGTTACAAGTGGCTTTTAGTCTGTTATCAGTGTAAAAGAATCCAGTCCATACAGCTATTTGTAAAAATTCTCACATATCCTAGGCTTCCCAGACACTCCTTTTCAATCTGTGCATATAGTTTTTCTGCTTCTATGAGTGTGTGAGAGCAAAATGCAACTGGCTTCCATTCAGATCCATGTTGTTGCAATGATACACCACCTGCCCCATAGCTGCTTGCATCTGGACTGACCATTGTGGGTTTGGTCACATCACAGTACTTGAGTACTGGAGCTGTTGAGGTAATTTCTTTTACCTTTCTGAAGGCAATTTCTTGATTTGACCCCCATAGCAAAGATGTGGATTTTAAAGGTTCATTCGGTGGTTTTGTCACTATAGAAAGGTCATGTAGGTATCGACCAAAATAATTTACCATCCTCAGTACACGTCTCAGTTCAGGTACATTTGTTGGTGCATTCAATTCTCAAATAGCTTTTACTTTCTCAGAGCTACGACTGATTCCATCTTGGTTCATTGTCTGTCCTAAAAACTCAATTTGAGATATTTGGAAAATGATTTTTTCTTTGTTTAGCTTCAGTCCAGACTGACTGATTAGGCTTAGAACTTTACTAAGGGTTTTGTTGTGTTCTTCCATCAAAGGACCCATATATTAAAATATCATCCATGAAAACTACAACTTCATTTGTGTTTCTTAACAGTTCTGCCATCTTTCTTTGGAAAATTTCAGGTGCACTGGTGTCATAAATATAAAGGGAAGGGTAAACCCCTTTGAAATCCCTCCTGGCCAGAGGAAAAATCCTCTCACCTGTAAAGGGTTAAGAAGCTAAAGGTAACCTCGCTGGCACCTGACCAAAATGACCAATGAGGAGACAAGATACTTTCAAAAGCTGGGAGGAGGGAGAGAAACAAAGGGTCTGTGTCTGTCTATATGCTGGTCTTTGTCGGGGATAGACCAGGAATGGAGTCTTAGAACTTTTAGTAAGTAATCTAGCTAGGTGTGTGTTAGATTATGATTTCTTTAAATGGCTGAGAAAAGAATTGTGCTGAATAGAATAACTATTTCTGTCTGTGTATCTTTTTTGTAACTTAAGGTTTTGCCTAGAAGGGTTCTCTATGTTTTTGAATCTAATTACCCTGTAAGATATCTACCATCCTGATTTTACAGGGGGGATTTCTTTATTTCTATTTACTTCTATTTTTTATTAAAAGTCTTCTTGTAAAAAAAAACTGAATGCTTTTTCATTGTTCTCAGATCCAAGGGTTTGGGTCTGTGGTCACCTATGCAAATTGGTGAGGCTTTTTATCCAACATTTCCCAGGAAAGGGGGGGTGCAGTGTTGGGAGGATTGTTCATTGTTCTTAAGATCCAAGGGTCTGGGTCTGTAGTCACCTAGGCAAATTGGTGAGGCTTTTTACCAAACCTTGTCCAGGAAGTGGGGTGCAAGGTTTTGGGAAGTATTTTGGGGGGAAGGATGCGTCCAAACAGCTCTTCCCCAGTAACCAGTATTAGTTTGGTGGTGGTAGCGGCCAGTCCAAGGACAACGGGGGGAATATTTTGTACCTTGGGAAAGTTTTGACCTAAGCTGGTAAAGATAAGCTTAGGAGGTTTTTCATGCAGGTCCCCACATCTGTACCCTAGAGTTCAGAGTGGGGGAGGAACCTTGACAACTGGTAATCCCAAAAGCTAATCTTCAAAAGCAAAATCTCCCAAAGGGTATGATGAATGTAGCCAGTTTAGAACTCTTTGGCTAAAGGAAGTAGCCAGACTCTGTTTGAGGCATCCAGTTTGGAGAATACTGTGGCTCCTTTGCTTTGGGGAGGAAGTCATCCATTGTGGGAGGATCTGTTTTTCTCTCACAGCTGTTTAATTAAATCTTTAAGATCCATACAGATTTGTATTTTTCCATTTTTCTTTATAAACAGGATTACTGGAGCACATGGTGTTCGTTCAGATTTTCTCAATAATGCCTATCTGCTCCATTCTCTTTAATCTAGTTTCTACGTTATGAAACAATGGGATATGAATCCTGCAAGCATTGTCTTTTAAGGTTATTTGTACTGGATCTCCTTTTAAAAGCCCAATATCTCCAAATATTTTGAGTTCTCACACCTTTCTCACTAGGCCTGCCATGATGTGTCTGGTTAGATTGTTGATCTTTGATCCTTTGATCATGTACATTCTGAATGCAAAACTTTTGTCTTCGTAAATTGTTTCTGTGGTAAACTGGCACATAATAACCTTTCCATGAATATTCAGTTTCACTTTCCAGGCAGGCTATGTGTCACCACATGTGATAGATCCCAGAAACAATGGCTCTTGATTGTCTGAAATATTAGTCAACTCCCTGACTGCCTTGGTATGGCAAACAGCTGCAAAATGTCCATATTTTGTGCATTTATTACATATTTCATGTTTAGCATGACATGCATCTTAAGCTATGAATTTTTCCAAATCCTCTGCATTTAGTCTGAAATTCTTGGTAGCCTGGGACTCCCTCATAGCCTCAGGGCTTCTATATTAATGATTTTTAGCTCTCATGGTGTGTCTGTTTATAGCTTCTAAGCTAGTTTCAGGTTTTTCAAGTTGCTCCTGCCTCTTCTTCTGCTGTTTGACTAGTTCAGACTGTTTTGCTAAGGGGGTAGCAGTTTGTAGATTTAAATCTGTCTTTAATTGTAGTTCCTGTGAAATGCTTTTATCTTTAGGATCAATGATTAGTCTGTCTCTGATGTTTTCATGTTTTGCAGTCCCAAAATCAGAGTTTTCAGCCAAAGTATGCAGAACTCTTATAAAAGAGTCAACATTTTCTCCTGGTTCTTGAATTCTCTGATGAAAACATGCTCTTTCATAAGCCACATTTCTCTGAGGTGTAAAGTATGAAATCAAAAACATACAGAACCCTTTCATAATAATCTTTGTGACAATCTTCAGTAAAGGCAAAAGATTTAAAGATATGCTTTGACTGCTTCCCCATAGCATAAATTAAAGAAGATACCTGAATATCTCCAGTTTCCGGTGGAGTTTTGTAGCAGTTCAAAATATTGCAAAGTACTGCTTTCAGTCTGTCCATTCTAAAGTTCCTAGAAAACGGAATTTCTCAGGGGCACTGAGAAGTGGCTTGTTGATTAGATTGATCCCGCAATATTTGTTGCTTTGTTCTTTCTGTTTGCAACCTTGTTGCTAATTTTCTTCTATTTGTACTCTCCTCTGGCACCAGTTAGACTACCTTTACTTCTGACACAATGTCATGTGCTTCTTGTACTGAGTAGGCTGCAGGGCTGCTACTAGAATGTCAGACTCTTGCACCAGATATGGACTGTTTACAGAGTTTCCTTCTTAGAGAGCCACACCAGAGATGTTTCAGAGTAACAGCCGTGTTAGTCTGTATTCGCAAAAAGAAAAGGAGTACTTGTGGCACCTTAGAGACTAACCAATTTATTTGAGCATGAGCTTTCATGAGCTACAGCTCACTTCATCAGATGCATACCGTGGAAACTGCAGCAGACTTTATATATACACAGAGAATATGAAACAATACCTCCTCCCACCCCACTGTCCTGCTGGTAATAGCTTATCTAAAGTGATCATCAGGTTGGGCCATTTCCAGCACAAATCCAGGTTTTCTCACCCTCCACCCCCCCACACAAATTCACTCTCCTGCTGGTGATAGCCCATCCAAAGTGACAACTCTTTACACAATGTGCATGATAATCAAGTTGGGCTATTTCCTGCACAAATCCAGGTTTTCTCACATCCCCCCCACCCCCATACACACACAAACTCACTCTCCTGCTGGTAATAGCTCATCCAAACTGACCACTCTCCAAGTTTAAATCCAAGTTTAACCAGAACATCTGGGGGAGGGGGGGTAGGAAAAAACAAGAGGAAATAGGCTACCTTGCATAATGACTTAGCCACTCCCAGTCTCTATTTAAGCCTAAATTAATAGTATCCAATTTGCAAATGAATTCCAATTCAGCAGTTTCTCGCTGGAGTCTGGGATTTGAAGTTTTTTTGTTTTAAGATAGCGACCTTCATGTCTGTGATTGCGTGACCAGAGAGATTGAAGTGTTCTCCGACTGGTTTATGAATGTTATAATTCTTGACATCTGATTTGTGTCCATTTATTCTTTTACGTAGAGACTGTCCAGTTTGACCAATGTACATGGCAGAGGGGCATTGCTGGCACATGATGGCATATATCACATTGGTGGATGTGCAGGTGAACGAGCCTCTGATAGTGTGGCTGATGTTATTAGGCCCTGTGATGGTGTCCCCTGAATAGATATGTGGGCACAATTGGCAACGGGCTTTGTTGCAAGGATAAGTTCCTGGGTTAGTGGTTCTGTTGTGTGGTATGTGGTTGTTGGTGAGTATTTGCTTCAGGTTGCGGGGCTGTCTGTAGGCAAGGACTGGCCTGTCTCCCAAGATGTGTTCACTAAAAGATACTCTGTTGCACTGCTAGGAAGGATGGCTGTTGTGAGCTTAATGAAAGTATGTTACACATGACACCTCCTAGTGAACAATATAATACAGTTTAGCATTCTGTTACATCTGGCACTCAAGGGGGGCAGCAAGCAGGGGCTGTTCAGTGAGGGTAGGTGCCCTGTATTCATGGGAGGCAGCAGGCAGGTGGTAGGGGAATGTTTGGAGGAGAACAGTGTGCGAGGTTCTCAGGAGAGGCAGTTGGCAGGGACTGTGGGGTGCCCGGAGCAGGAAGGGAGCATAAGGTGGTGGGGTGCCTGGGGATAGTGGGTGAGAGGAGAGAAGTGCCTCAAAGGGGAGGAGGGTATCTGGTACTCACAAGGGGCAGCAACCAGAGGAGAGAGGGTGTTGAAGGGGTGCTCAGTACTCACAGGGGGCACCAAGGAAGAGGTGCCTGTTACTCACCACAGTTTAGCAGTTAAGGAAGCCTTCTGTTCCTTGTGGACCTGTTGCTGCAAAGGTCAGGTCAGGTGGTCTTTGCTGCCAGGACCCAGCTCTCTGCTAATTTTGCTTACTAACTTCAGAGCAGCGCAACCAACCAGAATATCCGTCTCTGCAACGGCACACCATGCCATCTGGCAGGGACTCTGCATGGAGGGACCAATCCACCATGTCTCCTTCCTGATTGAGGAGTTGGGTCCAGGGACTTCTGGCATGTCCAAAATTTGGGTGAAAATTAGTAAAAGTCAAATAATTTTTTTTAAACTCAGGAATTTTTCGGGAAAAATGGGTAAAAACTGAAAATGAAGGACCTTATATATAATGTAGTCTTAAAGGACATTTTAATGTTTTGTTTTGCTTTTAAAAAAAGTAAAGTCTGAGTGTTACTTTATCTCATGCAGAAGAAAGGATATGTCATAAAATAATTTTTAAAAAGGGGGATACCTGAGCAGATAAGTACTAAATTAGAGGCCCTGTCATTTAGTTACTCCTACTTGGTGCTACCAGCATTTTATTATAATAATATCCTTTTTGCTATCATCTGCAGTTTCAGCTAGATAATTTCACTCATGGTTTTCATGCTCCAAATTCAGAGGTATTGAGTCCCTGCAACTCTCATTGACTTCAGCAAGACAAAAATTATAGGATTTGGCCTATCATTTTTGTAATATTGTTTGTAATAATAATAATATAAAAGAGCTTTGATCAGTCATAAGACATCAGGACATTCAAAACACTGTCACTATCAAAAGCAGAAGGATCAGTGCAAAGGCCACGGAGGGAGCACACATCATAAGGTAATTAATTCACATATTTCTTCATTCACACAAAACATTTTCTTTCGTGATCAAATTGAACATTGTGGAAGGAATATTTCAAAGGGACTGTTTCAATATTCATAACATCAAAAATCTCTGTTAAAGGAAATGAACAAATAGTAGCCAGTAGCGCACTTTAATTTACTTTGTGGAAGGAATGTAGTTTATCGTACCATAAAAAGCATATTGTCAATGAAAAGCAAAGAAAAGTAAATGCACAGCCACTATTGCCAACCCCAACCTTTCAAAAATCATGAGATTGGCTAAATAATCATGAGATGCTAATGTAAACTAAGACATTTGTGAGGGTTTTTATGTGCCTTATGGATTTTTGAAGCTTTAGGGGGATGCCACCTGCCCCCAAAGTGTGTGAGAGCTTTTAAGGGTCAAAATTCAGCCTCAGATATACATGCAAAAATGTGTCCTTCCCCTGATTACTCAGAGAGGGCTCTTCTTGCCCTCCTCCACCCCTAACGTGAGGGAGCTGCCATCTAATCTCTCTACTACCCCATCACTATCACTCCACCTTCTTCAGCCTCCCTTTACCCTTCATTAGAATTGCAGAGGAAGTCTGCTTCTCCCCCACCCCACCTGCCAGTGTCCTGCTCCTCCCACATTCTGCACATGAACCTTTTATAGGGTCTCTGATGCTCCTCACAGTCCATTTCCTAACTCTCTTGTCTAGAGTGGGAGCCATTTTGCCTGTGGGAGGTGGCAGCCACATTTATTACAGGCAGCCTCACTTCAGCAAGCACATAGACTGTAGGGAAATTGCCATCATACTCTTTTCAACCCCCTTGAGAGTTGAAGACAGTTATTCCGAGTAAGGGAAAAATCACGAGTTAACATGATGAAAGGCTACCCTCATATGAGAGGTAAAAAGAGCCCCAAAATTGCTAGAGTCATGATAAAATTGAGTTTGCAATAATGCATACTTCTCCATGCATCAAAATGAGAGTGCATGCATTAAGAGGTAGCACTGAACCCAAATCCTGTGTAATGTTTACCTGAAGTGTATATTCAGACACTAGATGTCTCTGTGTGCTTTTAAGAGTTCTAAGAAGGGTGTATTCTCTCGTAAATGAGAAAAGCAAAGCTGGAACTCAAGCTGTTTGGAAGCCTGTTTGGTTGTCTGTAGTTGTAGTTACTTGTCTTTCATAAATGCATCCTGTTGTAGACACACTGTGATCTTGAATATCATTACATTCTGGATCTGAGCTTTGCAGCTTGAGGACTATCCCTGGAAACTATCTGAGGAAAGTAAAAATGACTGTTTTACCTCCCTTGGAGCATCAGCCTGGATAAATTCTGAATAAATCTTTTGGGCTTTTGAGGCAATTTTAGCAGAAGACTTAGTTTTCTTGAAGTCCTCAGAGGCCATCCAGAAGTCAATGTTCTCCTCACTGAACTCGGACTTCAGGAATGTTCTAAAGGCAGCCAAGCCATCTGGAGAAATAGAAAAATAAATTAGAAGACCTATATAATCTATGTAGCAGTCCAGAGGGTAAATCATGTTAGGGTCCAAAAATTGAATCCTTCTGTCCTTATTCAGTCTACAAACACCTGGGACAAATTCAGCCTTTTGTTAGACTCAAACAAAACTGCTTCCATTTCAGTGTAATTGTCCGAGTATAACAGAAGGCTGATTTTGGAACTTCGAATTTAATGGGAATCTTGTCTGAGAAAGGACCACAGGATTTAGCTATATCAACATAACCAAATGTCAACATTTGGGGATTGATCACTCAGACAAACTCCCATTGAAGAAAGATAGTTGGTTTCTGTTTGCTTCCCCCCCTCAACCCTTCAAAATTCAAATTAATCAATGAGAGTTTTTTCCAACTCAGAACTGCAGAATTTGACATGTGAAAAGTAATTTTAATGGGAAGATATTTACTTGTATTAGAAAGATTGACTAATTCATGAAAAATCTTAACTTTCCACTATTTACAGTATTACCCGTAGTTCATATGAAAATTATACACCATCAGAAAAGGTTTTGAGATTTAAGCAGTATATTGGGACCTGGGAGATGCCCATTCAGTTCCTGGCTCCGCCACAGAATTCCAGTTTGGCCTTGTGAACTCGCTTAATCTCTCTTTGCCTCAGTTCCCCATTAGTAGACCGGGGATATCCAGGAAATCCAGTTAATCTTCTCTGTTTAGATGATAAGAACTCCAGGGTTTGGAGTCTCTCTTTCTGTGTGTTTCTCTAGTGCCAACTGTAGTGGAGTTTTAATCTTGGTTGGGGCCTGTAGGTACTACAAGGTAATACAGATAAGAAGTAATAATCCTGTATTCCATATCTTGTCATTTGAAAAGAATTTTCTCCCATTCAGGAAATCCATTTCAGACTGATCCTGAGATAGTCTGTGGAAACTGAAAACTTATTTGGGGAGAGTGAAACTGTAATTTTATTTAAAGTCCATGTAAATGAAAAGGGAATATTTAAGAATGCAATTTAAATTCAAGTTTTAAGACTTTATGCCTTTCAACTGAAAACTCCATCTGGCAACTGTACTTTAAACGCAGAGAATTTCATTATGTTCTTGAAAGCTGTACAGGATTTGTATTGAAATTGACACCGAGATGGGAATGATGATGGGAATTTTGTCTATCAGTAGTTTCCTTGTTACAGAACTCTAGACTGATCCTGCTCCCACTGAGGTCAATGTGACTTTTACAATTAACTTCAGTGAGAGCAAAATAAAACCTTCTGCTAGGTCACAACTAGTGGAAGAGCCAAGATGGTACAAAAAGGGCAGCTCTTTGGGGCAAGCGCTGTCTTTTATTCTGTATAGATAGCACATAGCACCTCTCGTTATCTGGACTAAATCAGGTCCTGGGCCAAGGGAGAGGATGGCCAGAAACAATGACTGATAAGTTAGGAGTAGTGTATGATCTGAATTGCAGAGACCAATTGGAAAGCTGCTGCTTGACACAGCATGTACCACTTGAGACAGGCATTCATTAAATACTGAGGAACTAAGGCAAAAAAACACAAACAAACAAACAAAAAACTCTTCCACCTGCCATACAAAGAAGCCACCAAACAAAGGAGCCCCATGAAAAACCACACAACCCAGGAACAACATAGGCCAATGTAAGGGTGAAATGTTGCAGGAATGACAGCACAACCCCTATAGTTAACTGTTTCCAGCCTATCCTCTTGCTTTTCATAACTTCCCTAAATTTTCACCTTTTGGCTGAATGTTTTGTTTTTGTTCTGTCTCTGCATGAAGATGAACTGGGGAGTAGGGGGCGGGCAGGATGGTTGGAAGGGAGGTTTGAGTAAAATCAGTTCAGCTGCAATGGAGGATGGGCAAGGAGAGTGGAAAACATTCCCAAGTAAGAGTTGGCCAAATTCTGCCCTCCATTCTGTCCGTGCAACACCATTGAAATAATCTTAATAGGTCCAGATTCTTCAGTGAGGTTCTAATTTGTGTATTTTTTTTTAAATGTAGCTAGTAATTTTTAAAACTAACCGTAGGTGTCATATTTAGATCAAACTGCCATTTAATTATAACATCTCTGGGCTGGAATCTGCTCCCACTGAAGTTGGTGCCAAAGCTCTCCATGACCTCCAGTAAACAGTCAGTAGATATGTTTTTACAGTACTTCTTACCTTTATTTGCCAGTAGTGTATCCACAGTCTCAGACCATGCCATTGTTTCCTTAGGGGTTGACCTGTGGAAACAACATCTACCCTTGAAAATAGCATTGTGATCTTTTGCCTGTGCAGTCTATGTTAGTTTTTCTGTTGCTTGGAACATGTCATCATCACCTCATTAACGAAGCAAGATGAGTAACTTACAGCATTGCACCATATATCAAACAGTAAAAGGTTAAAAGAAAGCCTGACTTTTTTTAGCGTACAGATAACCATAGAGTACTGCAAAGTAGAATGTAATTTGACACTGGCAACTTGATTATTAATCTAGGAGACAGTAGTAATAATGTTTGCAATTGGCTGAACTATAATAAAGGTGCAGGAGAGATATTAGTCACTGTTCTGTAGTGGAGTGCTGGATTTCTTCTCAACTTCGAATGGATTAACCATTAATTTATATGACACTTTTTGCTTGCAATAACTAAAATTATCTAAAAGGTTATCACACTAGCAATGGTGTGATAAATAGGCTATTTCTCAGTTTCTTACTAGTATAAATATCTGGATCCGTTCATAGTTTTGCTTCTTAACAAGGTTTTGATTAAGTATTTGTTAAAGCTGTAATAATCTGTCTTTTTTGTTTCCCACTGGTGTTGGAGGCTCCCCCTCTCCCATTTCTAAGAAAGCACAAGAATACAATTACTCAATAAAATTTCAATTCTGGGCTGATGTATCTAAATCTAGGAACCTGTCAGGGCAGAATAAGATCTTTTCCAAACTAGTTAATAATAATTTTAAGTGCTCCTTCCTTCCTTCCAGACTTGGTGCATGTGGAATATGGTCTAAAACAGACTTGCTGAACACCTGAACTGTTATCCATTGTCCCTCCAATGAATAAAACCCATTATTATGTAAGTCTTACACCCTAGGAGGTATCCAATGCAGAGCGGTCAAGTGGTTGTTTGTTTATATGTTCTATTTATTAGTCTGGCTCCATTTTTTTTAAATGTTCAGTTTCTGAAGATTTTACTGGACAGCAATATTTATAGCACAATCTGTCTAGTTAGATAATTTTAAGCCACCTATCACTATATTTTAGGATTTCACCAAGATGTGCTTTACATATTGATATACAGAGTGGAATGACTGTGCCACTCACATGTATGGCCAAGTCTACACTGAGGCCATGTCTTCACTAGAAAAAAAGGTTTATTGTTAACTAAAATGTTATAATCTTAGCATAGACAAGGCAAATTGTATATTTAACACTTTAGGGTTTTCTTCAATCAGCTAAATGTTAAAACTACAATTTGCCTTGTCTAAAATAGCATTTTCCCCCCTCATGAAGACCACGCTGTGTGCAGTGAAGATGAGGATATGTGTAAATTAGGCCTGATCTACACTGAAAATTTACATCGACATAGCAACGTCTCTCAGAGGTGTGAAAATATACACGTCTGAGAGACATAGCTATGCTGACCCGATCCCCTGGGTAGACAGCACTAGGTAAACAGAAGAATTCTTCCATCAACCTAGCTATTGCCTCTCGGAGAAGTGGATTAAGTATAGCAATGGGAGAACCCCTCCTGTCACTGTAGTGAGTGTCTACAGTGAAGCCCTACAGCAGTACCTCTGTAGCATTTTAAGTGTAGACATAGCCTCAGAGTATTTTTCTATTAGTTAATTGATTGCAAATGGCAAATGTTTGTGACCTGCCCAAGGGATCAGCCTAGGTAAATGACAACAAACAAAGAGTTGGGGAGTGTCAGTAAGAGCCTTTTCAAGTGTGAATTGTTCTGAGTTAATAAATTCAAGGTAAAAATCTTGGTGAACTGAAGAAGTAGACGACTCCTCAGATAAAGAGAAACCACCAGCACGCAAAAAGAAAAGGAGTACTTGTGGCACCTTAGAGACTAACCAATTTATTTGAGCATGAGCTTGCATGAGCTACAGCTCACTTCATATCCGATGAAGTGAGCTGTAGCTCACGCAAGCTCATGCTCAAATAAATTGGTTAGTCTCTAAGGTGCCACAAGTACTCCTTTTCTTTTTGCGAATACAGACTAACACTGCTGTTACTCTGACGCCAGCACACAGAATCACATTGGCATGAGGGGGAGTTTGGTTACATACACCAGAGAAAACTCTTACTAAAATTTCCATGACATTTGTAAAGGCTCAATTTTTAACGATCGTGAGAGAGGATCTAGGCCTCATACCCTAATTCATAGTTCATAACCAAAAATTAGTGGGAGAGGTGTGTTGTACTGAGCAAAATGCCAATCTGCCTATTTGAAAGGACAATGCAGAAACTGTCTGGGGCAGACGTGCAATCTGGTATCTGAAGTATGTAAGCTAGTTTCTTAAGCCTTTCAAAAGCAATTATTTGGCATTGTTAAAGGGTTTTGGTATTGTCAGTGGTTCCTAGAGAAAGCAGAGAGTCCAAACTCTCTTGTTTGTGTAGGTTACTGGTTTGCAAAGCCGAGGTAGCTGCTCTGGATCAAGGTGGGCTTGTTGGACCTACAAGCTGACCAAGATGTGGGGTTTAATAAACTGGCTGAGTGAGGTGGGGAGTCACTCACCTCCCTCTGGGCACAACAGCAGGATCTCACTGACAAAGAGATGTCAGAGCAGGAACTTGCTCTTTAGTCATATAAAATATTTCTTTTACCTCTTAGCTAAGCTGAGATGGCCATATTTGGTTTAGCTTATCAGAAGGGTAAATCAAGATATGTTAAGCAAACAGCTTGTTTTAATTCCATTTTATCTCTTTTTTTGTAAAAATTATTTACAAATTTAGTTAATATTATTGGTCTTTGGGTAACTTCACTCTCATGTCCACAGGAGAAAAGAAAACCTCCTCACCTCTAAGAAAAGGTGCTGAAGGGTGATGAGTTTCTTGAACCTATACCCTTCTCTGGCTCAGTCTGGACAGAGGTGTTTTATCCCACTGATTTGTGTTGATTCTAGGCTACCGCTGGCAAACACAAGGGGTATATCTTCAATGCACAGTTAACCTGCATGACTTCAAAGTTGCTAACTCTCTGAAAACCCCCATCTGATTCACTGCATGTCCCATTTGCCCACCTCCTTGGGCTGAGCAACCAGTCAGAGCTGCTATAGGAAGACCTCATTTCTTTTTCCCCCCTCCCCTGGGCAACCCAAAGCCATTCTCACAGAGGGGAGGGTGAAGCAGGGAGCTAAAGAACCCAGTAGCTCTGGGTAGCTCTGCTATTTAATCCCCACTCCCTCCTGGGACCAATAAGGATGGCACAGCACCTCTGCTCCTCCCCCAACCCTGGGAAGGTTATACCTCCCAACCCTTCAAGTGGCTAAAGTGGGGATGGCTCCTGCCCCCAGGATGGAGGGAGGTCTGGGGAAGGAATTGCAGAGTGAGTCCACCCCACACTCATCCCGTGTTGACACCTGGAATGGGTGGAAGGGACCCTGCTGCAGCTCCCTCAAGCCTGGGTGTGTGTGTGTGTGTGAGAAACCCCGGGAGGAGTGGGGGTAAATTGATGGGGGGAGGGGACTGGGGGGAGGATTGTCTTGGAGGTTGGGGGCAGAAGTAATTGCTGTGCAGGGGATGGGCAGATGTGGCAAGCTCATGCAGCAGGGGCCAAATTCACTGTACCCGGTATAGCTGGGATAATGGGGAATACTATCTGTCACACATACACAGGGTATGGGCTGGGAGGAGGGGAGGTGTGTTTAAAAATATTTTAAAAATCTAAACCATAATATAATCTTTAGAAAAAAATCTCAAGATTTTTTGGGCAACTGACTCAGGATTTTTGATCTCTTGAAGTTGGTAATACCGAGATTAGCACCCAGTTCTGAGCACCCAGGTTAGTGTAGGCTGCGTGTGAGTACCTCTATAGCAAACTCTCAGTGTTACTATATCCTCACTGTTTCTGCACTTGCCTGTGTGTGTCAGGGGACATATCTCACAGTTCTTTGTGCTGTGATACTCTCGTATTGTTTCCCAGTCAGTTATATCGGTTGTGGGAGACACAAAATGTCCTTCCAGAGAACTGTGGGAAGGGGATTGTATGACTATCAGCACTTGAGTGATTTAGCCTATGTCCTTACTGCAAAGTGGGCAGTTTCCATCCTGAGGTATAGCCGGGGCTCAGGTTCTAGGTAAGCTAGCCTGGGCTTAAGCACCTCCAAACCCTGGTCAGAGGTTCTTCTGTGTGGATGGTAAGGAAGTTTGGGCTAAACCTGGTAGGAACCTGGGTTAACTATGCAGTGAAGACTTACCCTAGGTGGGAAATCAAAAGACCAAGGAGGAGATGTGAGTTGGAGGAGATTATTGGTAACAATGTCTTCATCCAAAAGACTCCCACAGAGTAAATTGGGTAAGGAAATCACTCATTTTATTCAGAACAATGAAGGGTCTAAATTGACCCTGCTAGGTTCCAAATATGCAAGTCCAGTTATTTTCTATCTCATGCTTAGACCACGAAGCTATGGCCCCTAATGAGGACAGGTGCTCAGTCCAGCTAAAATTAGACTTGGTGATTGTTGTCTCACCAAAGCACTGTCGGCCTTCTGTGTCTATCAGGTATGGAGGCTATTCATAATTCTTAATGGGGAGGAATTTCTTTCCTCTGCAGGTGCATAACACCCAATGAAGAATTCTATGCTGCTTCTTTCTGAGGAGTAGAAATGCGAGGGCAGATTCTTTCAGGGTTGATTGGACATGTTATAGTAACCTTTAATGTGAAGTTTATGATGCTCTTGACTGACTGACAAATCTGTTCTGAAATCGTCTAAGGAACATTCTTTATGCCAGTCATTGATCCTAGCAGGGACTTATGCTCCTATCATGATGCTCCTATATATACTATAGATATTGACTTAAAAAGATGTGTTTCCAGAGACTAAACAGCTGGTAATGGCTAAAACTGGTCAAACTCTTCATTCTGAATAATATATTGAGGGGCTTTTTAAAATTTTTGACTCAGTCATGATTACTATAAATATATATGATATTCTTAAATATTCCCTGAGATCTAGGTTCTCACAGCTAGTACTGAGCTGCACAGGGGAGTTTGTGAGTTCTAATCCACACAGAGTTATGAAAGTATATTACAGACAATAATAGTATTCATTAATTGCATACTTATCAAGATGCAACATGGGAGCATTAATATGTTATAATGTAAGTGCCATTGTTTTCAGAGGAGTTTCTATAAGGTTAGTGCATTGATGCTATAAAATCGCAAGCATTATATTGAAGTAGCTGTCAATTTACTTGCATCATAACTGCAAAATAATACACACAAAATTAATAAAATTGCATATGTATAAATGGAATCTAAATATAGTCAATATATTTTAAAACGCAAATCAAAACCATAAAATATATTATACATTGTCAATTGTCTGACAATCTGTGAGCCTGTCACCTCTCTGCTCCTGCTCACCAACTCTCTCCCTTTGGCAGAGTTATGCCAGCAGAGAAATTGGATCAGTAAATGTAACAACTTTAATCAAATATATAACAAATACCTGGGAAGTTCAGTGAATATATAACTGCTTTCAAATCTCATGGGGAAGCAGAATGACAGACCGGGGAAAATCAGAAAGAATGGCCCTAATCCTGCATGCTTTCCTCCTGAGAGTAGTGCTGTTTGCTTCACTCAGAGTGATCTTACTGACTTCAGTTGGATTACTCTCATGAGTATCGTGAGCAGAATTTGCCCCAAGGACCAAAATCAGCATATTAATTATAAATGAGGAAGGAAATAAAAACTGTCCAGGCTAATCAGATGTCAGCTGTCCCATTCCATACATCTTCTCAGATAAAAATAGCCACAAACAACAACTCACTTCACTGGCATTTTTCATTCCACTGTCTGACTGTCACAGGTAATGCAGATTTTTTCTTTCTGACTGATCTTCAAGCTAAAGGTAATGTGACAGCAGGAACATTACAATTAGTATGCAAATAACCAAACAGCAGGTTGCAAATTGACATTCTGTTTTTACCACTTTCTTTCAAATTATTTCTGTTTCACAATCATGGCTTGTTTTTGATCATGGCCAGCCTAATTTAATCCCCCCAGTGCAAGAAATAGCTATTTAATTAAACATGGTTTAGATGGAAACATCTCTCAAACTTTCTTTATACTCTGAGCAACATCTTCACAGAGACATCATCTTGTGGGTCACTTCCTGGTCTTGAACCCGTGTTGTTATCAGCCTACCGATCATGAAGAGAAAGGTGGCAAGTTGTGCCTGTTCCTCTTGCTCCTCTTTCCTTTTCCTACTTCCTTCCTACCTACCAATAAACAAAACAAAAACAAAAACCAAACCCTATACTGCATGCAACTAACAAAGCTGTGCCAATTTTTTTCCAAATTCATTATAAGCCCTCCAAGACAGGATTGTTCCTTTTGTGTGTTTGTACAGCATCCTGAACAATGACGCCCTGGGCCTTTGCGTACTATAATAATATAAGTATTTAGTCCTACTACTGCTACTACTTCTACTACTAGTAATGTGATCATGCAACATCCCAGTGGCAGCTACAGCAATGCATTCAGAGTACATCTCTTTTCGACATAAACTCTTAATGTATTTTCAATGGTGCTATAAGTGTATTTTCTTTCTGGGAAAACTGATTGCACTGTCTCCTTCTGCTTTTCGTGTTCTCTCTCCTTTCCCTCTGTTCTTTATCCCCGAGCTTCCCTGCATGTGCTTCATACTGCCTGATTCTCCTCCTTCTCCTGTACGTTCCTCTGTCCTCCTGCCGGTCTCTCTGTCCCCTACTCCTCTGAACATGTTGGTCTGCAGACTGGTTTCCTTCTCCTCTCATCTCCTCTCCTCATCTCTCCTGCTGTGTCGTCCCCTACTCATTCTGCCTAGCTGAATGCTCAGCGATAGGTTTTCTTGGGCATATGAGCTGTATGAATGAATTAATATTGTTTTGAGCAATTTTTAAGCAAGTGAGACCTGCACGAAGGACTGTCTTAAATAAGTAACTCCCTGCATTAGGGACCACTTCAAAGTACTATTATGCAGTTTCCAGTACAATTTTGGTTGACCTTTATTCAAAGAAAGATTCTGCTAGGCAACCAATATTTGCTGGTATCCTGGAAAATCAATTCAGACAAGTTTTCTTGTATTGGCTTTTAAAGGGTAACTGTAGGATGGCCTTAAATAACTTACCCTGGGAGAGATTAGTTTAGTATTTTGAGACGTTTGATTCAGTATTCCCCTTAGAACTACTTAAATATTTTGAAAACCTTATTAGTTCTTAATGTCTGTTTATTAAAGAAAATTTAAGATCTCAAAATTTTAAAAATTACTTTAGCTAACTGAATTTGTATTAAGTACTTCAGCAATACTTAACAAGATCCTCAGCACAAAGATACTAGATATTTTCATTGATAAGAAAATGTAGATTCTTCTCATTTTGATGGCAATGCAAGTTAAATGCAAATGTATCACACACACCAACAAAATCTTATCTTTAAAAATAATTATAAAATCTAAAAATTCAACATTGTCTAGAAATTCTTTGCAATTTTACCAGCCCAACACCAAATAAATAGTGGCTTGTTAGTGAGCTTAAAGAGTATTCTGAAATATTTCGTTTGTTTGAAAAAAGCAGCTTGGTTCCCACAGGCTATTGGTATAATAGAAAAAAAATCATTGCAATATGTCTTTGTGTAATTATACTGTAGCGGGGTGGTAACCCGCTCCGGCCCTGACAGGGCTGGGGCTGTGGTGAAAAGCCCAGGACCATTAAGGGAGCAGCCGCAGCTGTGGCCAGCTCAATCAGGCCCAGCTGGCCCCTATAAGAGTCTGTGAGCCAGGAGCCCCATCACTCTCCCTCTGGCTGTAGAGGGAGAAGGGCCTGGCTGCAAGGTGCCGAGCAGGACACCTAGATTGGAGCAGGGCTGGGGAAGGGTTAGAGGAGCTGGGAGCTCCGGCCTGGAAAGCCTCAGGCTGCAGGCCTGACTACAGGCCAAATAGGTGTAGGGTTGCAGAGGGGCAGCCCATCGGTAGGTGGAGGCAGCAGGTCCAAAACCCCCTTGCCTGTGAGTGGCGTATACACTTCAGTCTGCTCCCGATATAAGGGGCTAAGTGGGGACTGGCAGTAGCCCAGACTAGGCAAGGTGGAGTTAGAGGGTGGGGAGACCCAGAACCTGAGAGGGTAGGGGTACTGCCAGGGGGGCAGCACCCCAGAGAAAGGGGCACTGGGTCCTGGGAGGGACACGGGGGCCGGAGGTAAGGCGGATCACCAGCCTGCAGAGGGCGCTCCGGTGGCTGGATGAGCTAATTCCCAACGACTACCAGCAGGAGGCGCCGCAGGGGTGAGTCTGAACCTTTACATATACATATATAAAGAAAATGAGAGTTAGACAGTAGTTAGGGAAAACACAAAAATATTTAGGAAAGTATTCAAATGATATGGATAAACAAGGATTTTCTTTTGCTTTCTAAGGCCTATATGTTTAGTTCAAAAATTAAGCTTACTTTTAATACATTTTTTAAAATGCTGTAGTAAAAACAGACAAACACATAAGTATTTTGGAATCTCACCTTGAAGCTCTGTTCTTGGGTGTGAACAGCGCAGCGATAGCAACTCAGAAAGTTAGTATTAGTATATTCCAAAGCTTGTACAGGAGTTTCTCCATATCTTATTCCATTGTCACAAGCACAGTGATGTTTTCTTCAAGTACTTCTGGGAGACAAGGGGCCAAATTTTGATTACAGTTATCGGTATTGCCAATCCTAAACCTTTAAAAATCATGTGTTAGTTGTCAAAAGCATGATGCCGGCTTAAATGATGTGATAGAAATGTGCATAGAGAATAAGGACATGGGCTGTGTCCAATCAGATTACCCTGATGGGCCGCATGCGGCCTGTGTGCCGCAGGTTGCCCACCACTGGTATAGTTTATTTCCATATGGGAAAGGGAATAACTTATAGTGGTATAAGCACATTTATACTGGTATAACTGCATCCATACTGGGAGTTGTACTAGTATAACTATGTTGGGGGAAAAATCTCACTCCTAATTGACATAGTTGTACTGGTACTAAAACTGTACATAACAGGCCCAATATACTTGATGTGACTATTTCAGTTGTCATTGATACTTTGTTTCACAATCATCACACTTATGGCTTCCTTCCCCGAACATCCCCAAACATTTTTATTCCATTTACTGTTCATCTTGGGTTAGTAGCTCTTGTTTGTCAACATCCTGTGTCAATGCTACGCAAGTGCACTTTCCCTTTCAGAATACCTTCAAAGCAATTCCTGTGTTAGTTTTATGTTGTTTTTCATCGATTTGCTTTATTATACAATTTTCATGAATTTCTAGGACTTTAACAGTCTAAGAGCTTGCCTACATGGCCCCACATTGCAGAAAAAGGCATGTGAGTTGCAGCGCGCACATGCTAATGGGTTGCACTGTGACGGCCCTATGTAGACCCTGCTAGCGGAAAATAAAAGCGTACCTAGTTCACATTAATGTAGTCCTGTTCCATAGATGGGGTCAAGATGGGGAAATCATAGGGCAGTGCTTTAGCTTGTGCTGCAGCTCATCCCCCTATAGTCTGCACTGCGGGGCCATCTAGGCAAGCTCTAAGTTGCTCTCCATAAATGTTACTTGCATTCTGTGGAGACCAATATGCCTTAGTACTTTTAACTGGTTCTTTCTTTTTTACTTTGAATGATGGGAGAAGTCTCTCATGGAAGCTGTTTAGCATTTTAAGTTAAACTGGCAGCACATCCACGTTTCTGCACAATGTGATAGGGTGAGATTTTTGTGCCAGCATAAATGTCCTGCTTCTTCCATACACAATATGTACATGATCAAATGGAGAGCTAGCTTTATATATGCATGACTTACAAAAGCCATTTATTGAGCACATTACAGGGGAGAACAGTTCCAGTGAACTGCAAGTAAATGTTGTCGCTTCATTTAGCACTAGGCCATTAATCCTAATGTTTGCTCACTGTGCATTTAGGTGCAGGCTGAGCTATATGGCAGTGTTTGAAATGCTAGTTCTCAAACCTAAGTTTGCAGAGGAAATAGAATGAGATTTCACTATGAGCAGGCCTTCTTCAGAGTGAGATACAAATGCACAGTCCTCCACACACACTAGCCCTCAAATTGTCTGATCTCTCTGAGGGGTGCTTGTCAGGAAACTGCTGGATTGTGTGTGCGGGTTGGGGGAGAGGAAAGGGAAGGTCTGTGTGATGATTTTCCTGTCTGATCTTGGAGCCGTCTGGGCCCTGGGACAGACTCCAACATAAATTAGAACAGCCTAAGGGCTGCTGTAAAATTCATTGGTTATTGATACGGCAATAGCATACAGTGACTCATTGGGATTCCATGACCATGTCTCCTTTTCCCTATCCATAAATCCTGTGCTGGTGGCCAGGATCGAGAAGTGGTGTAGGATCTACTATGTCAGCTCTATGCCACCGAAGTCTTCCCTTACACACTGGCCAGTTAACCTAGACAGTCTTATCATATAGGTGAATCAAGATCTAGCCCTCTAGTAAGAGTTCTGTCTCCTTTTGTTTGTGCATTCAAACGTGATAATAGTCTGCATGGAGAGCACATAATAAGATAATTCTGTTGACACTAATGAAAATTTGAAATAGTGATGAGATGAGCACTCCTCTTTAACACTATTCAGATTGTCAAAAGAATTGGAGAATAATCCCTCTGTACAGTCTTCTCCAATCCTGCCATTATGCAGCTGCTAGATAATGGTGGCCATTTTATCCAGGCATCCAAATTTTCTCAGGACCCAAGACCTTCCCAATACAAGGCCAGCTGACTATGTCAAAAGCTTTCATCAGGTCAAACAGGCAATAGAAAGGTTTGTGTTTTGTTCAATGTATTTTTTATGTAATTGTTGAGCAGAAACGTTCATACCAGAAGTGTAGCATTGTGATCAAAAAATCATTTCAACCCAGGTTCTGTCCTCATTTACATCCATGAAACTCAGCTGAAGTGGAGACTGATTTTGGCCCAGTGATTTCTGCTCACAGTGTAGAGCTGTTTCTTACTATCTCTTTGCTCAGTAACTACAGGAAATGTTAACAGAACATGATAGAGACCTTTACAGGAAATCTTACTGATCTTATACAAAACTTGGGGATGCCCCCTGTAAATTGTAAGTTACTGGAAAATAAATCAAAAGGCAAAGTGCATTATTACCCCCAACATTTTGAAAATAACATTTAATAAAATAAATAATCATCTGCAAAAATGTGTAAGTCCTTAATGATTGTTGTTTAAATCATTTTTGAAAAATGACGTAAATGATCCACAATTAAACAAATAGCTGCAACATTACATAACAAAATTAATGACAATTGTTAATCTTTGAAAAAAATTAAAATGAATACAATAAACATGCTGAAGATATTCTCAAAGAGACATTGACACAGGATGTTGCGAAACTAGAGCTACTATCCAGCTAAACAAAGATGAACAGTAAATGTAGGAGTAAAAGTGCTTGGGAGAAAAGGATCAGAGAGAAGAATTCTTCCCAATAGTTTCTGAGAAGGGAAGTGTTGCCCAGCAGGTGAATGACTACAGTCTGGAGTGTTTCATTATCTATTAGAATGACATTTTTGTTAGCGATAGGTTGATTTAATCTAAGTGGTAATCAGTTTAATGTGAACTGTTTTATAGGAGAAAAATGACACTGTCACTCGAGATTTCCTCCCTCTTTTCATCCCTTGCTCTCATGTGAAGGACAGGGACCCAAGACTGGACCCTTAACAGGTATATCACAAAGTGTAGAGTTTGATATGGACTGTAATCTCTTTAGGGAGGGACAGTATTTTCCTTTTTGTTTATACAGACCCAATCACACTGGGGATACTGAGTAGATTATTACTATACTTACAGCATGCACAGATAGTACCCTGGAAATTATTAAGAAAAAAAAAGTAAAATGAGCACAGTACCCCAGCTTCCCATAATGTTTCACTGTTGCAAAAGGGGTTTTCATTTTAAGCACATCATATCTCAGTCATTCTTCTGCAGAGTAACACTTCCTTTGTCAGAAAGGTATGTCAACACAAGGGACATTGTCAGCACATTTTCTCTATAATGATGATGTTAATGAAGAGACCCCAGTCGTGTAATTATTGTATTGGTATTTTCAAAAGTTCAGGGTTTCATTCATATAGTCTTAATAGGTAAGTTCATCCCTGGCAACATGGCTAACATAAGGCCTGGGTACCACTTAAATTCTCAACTAGTGTGTAAATGGGTAATGAAATGATGTATAGGCCTTGTACTGGGCCACTGCATGAGATGATTTTATTCATATAGTGCATAACTAAATGATTATGATCTCTATTACATCTAAGCATTACTATTTTCCTTTACACTTATTTTTCTCTTTCTTTATACTAAGTATGCTGTGTTTCTTTCCTAAAGATACAATTGCTAAAAATATCACTAACAGAGCACCGGAGTGGGAAAAAGCAGTTGTACAATCCTTATTCACATTAAAGAATACTTCTGTAGGCAAACAACCTGTTAACTTTGAGTGGGACTAATCACACAGCTTGGGTTGCCATGCAGGACCTTGGAGTTTGAACCTTTATCAGATGTGTGTGTGTCTGAACTCTATTGAGTTCAGTGGGACTAACTGTGTGAATGAGTAAGTAAGCTCAATGTGACTGTCAGGGTTTCAGAATCATGTCACAATTAATGTTTTACTTATTATCTGATTCCTGTTTTACATTGTAAATAACTTCTCAGTACAGTAGCTTCAGCCCTACTCTGTAGGAAAAGGACAGAATTAATTTTGTGTAAAGGCAGAAATGTAGCTTTGGAATTGTAAGGGAAGAAATCTGAAAGGAAACCTAGCAGGCATCCTCTTTACAGGATCTTCAAACAGAGCACACAGTAGATTATGGACTGGAACAGAAGGCTGTTTGAAAGAAAAGTACACTTTGTAAAATTGCTTGTATTGATTTTAAAGCTTCCTTTTTATGTTAGCTGGCAGAAGTAGTAGCATCACAACAGCAGTGTTGTGAAGTGGCAGATATAAAACAAAATATGGCTAAGTAAAAAAATCATTGTGAGACTAAATCTAAAAGAACCTTTCTCTGAGAAGAGAGTTTGATTTTAAGTCTAAGTAGTCCATTCCCTGACATTACTGGCATATTTCTGACGTACAGTGCTCTATGGAAAATACATATTTCTATTTCTAGAAGGGGCAAAACAAATAAGAACAAAAGATCTGATATGTCATTTTGTAGTGCTTATTCTGTTTAATCTCCCCCCCTTATCAATGGCACCCCATATGGCAGTAATTAACCAAGGGCTACAATGTCTAGTCCCAGAGGACCAAAAGCTTTCCTTCCTTTTTTATTTAAAGTACAAGGAACATGCTGACAGTGCTAATAGCTTTAGCTATTCCCAATTGGAGGGCTTACAAAATTTCATTTACTTTAAATCCTGGGTGACTCTAGTTCCAGGTTGAGGCTCTGGTGAGAGAGGGGGGAAATAACCCTTAACAGCATTTATGGGTACAGTTTCTGGCTAGGCACCTATAAATAGTCACAAATCTAATTTTCTGACAGAGTGAGAATGAGTTTTTCTTAATTTGTCAATTACTGCTGGAATAGCTCACTGTCTTTAACATTATAAAGAAGACTGGAAGTCATCAAGTCAGAGTACTCCATTGAATCAGGCAGTAACAACTCCTTCAATCGATTTTGTCATTTGTTGACCACTTAAGGTTTTCTAATCTTCTGATTTGTGATCCCTGGATGTCCTTTTCCAGGTTGCAAACAGAAAACTCTGCAAAGCTGTACATGTATTTATTTTTGACCAATTAGCTTTCCAACAATCAATATATTTTTCATGAAAAGATGCGAAATGGTTAGCTTGTCATAGTTTGGATATTAAGCTATTAAATTCAGGGAGGGCAGAGTGTGCTTTTGAAGTGCTAAATGTGTGTGAACAATCTCAGGTGCATACATGTTTGCAATACATATACACCACGGGGGAGATTTTCAAAAAGGAGTTAGGCATCTATCTTCAACTGATGTCTAATTAGGGTTGTGCAGCTACATGTGTTTTGTACCTTTGAAAATTTCCCTCTATACCTTTGAAATAAAGCAAAAGATGTTGAATACAACTGCAGAAGTTTTCTAAGTCTTTAAATGCAAGAGAAAAAAGGAAGAAGCTAGAACATTATACAAGATGAGATGTGAAATGAAGTCATGCAGGATGACAGAACTGCTCAAGCATTAAAAAATTACTTTCTCAATGCATTTACATGTAGCATGGTACAGCACCTGAAGAATGCCTTCTCACAAGCAATGAACTGAAAAAGTTTGATTCAGAGCTGTATGTTAATGAATAGTGATATTTAGTGGCCCAGATGCAATGGCAGGTATATTTAATGTAGGGAGTCTTCCAAATAGATTATTTTATTTTTTTTGAGAAATAAAATGGTGTCATACTTGACTTCACTAATCAGGGAATTTATATAAATAAAAATAATTCTGGTGGCATAGTAAAAATGGCTGCTGGGTAAGTCAGATGAGGTGAAATTCATCCCAGTTCAAAGGACCTGCACATGTCCTGTGTACCATATAAATCCTATTTTGAGGTCTTAATTGGTACATAGGACCAATGTGGGTGAATTTGACTTATCAAGAATAGCTCTTTATATCTGAGCAAGCTATATAATTCCTAACATAATAGTGTTTTCTGGCACCCTTTATACACTTCAGTTTGAATATCACAGCTAGATAACAGAAACATATATGACCAGATTGTTTTTTGGGACAGGAATTGTCATTTTCTGTGTTTGTACAGCACCTACCACAGTGGGGTCCTGATCCATGACAGGCACTCCTTGGCGCTATGATGCTACTGCTGTTATTGATGATAGTAAATGGGTATATTTCACCATTTTTAAAAACTATGGTCATTTCCCTTAATTGTGTGCCACATCAAAGTTATGTATGCATTGTTATATGTTCTACCTGAACCTAGGCTGTCTCATTGTTAATTATCAATCTAACCTTAACACATATTTTAAGAAGTAAAATCAAGTCAATAATGTGAGTGGGCATCCACAGTCCACCAAATTAGGTCATCTTAAGTAAAATTAATTGAACCAGAGTAGCTCCTGTATCTTGTTCCCCAGAGACTTAAGGTCTGGTGAACAGGTTTCTCTATGCTTGTATGAAAAAGCTTGCAGAATTGCTGTCTTTAATCAAGCTCTCAGGATTCAAAGTAAGCTTTAAATCTGCCAATACTTATTAATGTGTACTTGGAGTATGTGGTGTTGTGTCAATGTGTATCTAGTCAGGGTTGGGAGTGGGGAGCAGAAGATGGACTAACTTTGCAAATCAAGAACTAAAACATTAGGCTAGAACCACAGCTAGAATAAATTGATGTAGCTCTATTGGCTTCAATCAAACTAAGATTTGCATCAGCTGAGGATGTGATCCATTGTATTTAGATATAAGTTGGCCTGTTTTTATCAGAGATGATGAGATCACACCATGCCTAAGAGAGTGATCTGTGCTCAGCATCTCTGTTCACATTGTGGATTTAAGTGCATAACTTTAGCCACCCAGTCTCTCCGTAAAGTCACAAGCTTCAACGACCCTTTTGAAATGTGAGAAACTAGCTCACTGAGGGCCTATTTTGCATTTGCCTTTCCATAAACCATAAGGGATTGGTCATTGCTGTATGCAGGATGCCACACAAGTTGGACAATGGTTAGATCTGTTACAGTAAATCTTTTGCTTTTATGTTTTTTTCCCCAGTTTCATTATTTTCTATACCTTTATTGTAGATCTATGACTAAAGGAAAGTGACAGAAATGTTCCAGTGGTGGTGGTTAGAGCTTGCTCCAGCCTATTATTATTTACAAATAACATCTGTTAAAAATTCTGGATTTGTGTGGTTAGACGTATTTGTGAACTGATCCTGATTTTCTTCAAATTTATGAATTTCATTGCTGAATAATTTGGATCAATAATGTTCAGACTGCGGATCATCCACCAATTGCTCATACTGAAACTGTTTGCTTAGTCTCATGTGGTTGGTTACTCTACAATACATGATATTATTTGAGCTCCCTGGTCAGATGTCTGAAGTATTTTAAACAAGAGCATAGCGAATAGTGACTAACAAATAACATCCTTCCAGTGTGTGCTTTCAGTGAAACAATTGTTGTGTGCTGGAATCTGTGACACAGTGAGGACTAAAATATTTTCATGCATACACAGGCAGTTGTCCAAATGTATAAAAATAATAATTTTTATCCTGTGAGTTCTAAGAAATCGAATTCCCTGGCTAATATTTTCCAAAATATAAATGATCTTGGACCATTTAGTTTTTGGGTGACCAGCTCCAGCATCTTAAAGGGCCCTGATTTCCAGAAGGTAGAGGCTGTACTCTTCATGAAAACTGAGCCTGTTTTTGGTCTCTCAATTTGAACACCAAAAACAAAGGCACCCAAAATCAATACTCACTCTTGAAACCATTGATTAGTGGTTTTATTATTGAAAATATCTGTTTTACATTTTTGCTGTGAGTAGCAATGGTTATTACAAAATTTCTGGGACTTGAAGAAATTTTGGAGAATGAATTTAAAGAGTCATTATTATGTTGATAGCACAAGGTAAAAAAAGAAGAGAAAAAAAGAAAATAATCAAAAGGAAATTAAAACTTTTTGTTTGATGGGAAGAACTGATTTTCAAGATTGTGTCTTACAGAACCTGTGTGGAAATAGGCAAAAACTATGAAATTCCGATGTATTTGCATATTTCAATTTACCTGTTGTGACAGGGCTATAGTAAAGTAGTGAGGAACAGGTATGTTAGCCGCTAAACAAATACCTGGTACCATGGTAACCAACTGGCAGTTGCTCCAGGTTAATCAAGACAACTGGGGCAAATTAAGATTGGCTTCAGGTAGGTTGATTGGAACACCTATCAAGGGCTGGCTGGAACTAGTTAAAAGCCTCCCAGTTAGTCAGTGAGGCATGCGTGTCAGGAGCTGTAGGAGGAAGCCATGCTGTTGGAGGAACTAAGCAGTACAAATCCATATGAGGCACAAGGAAGGAGGCCCTGAAGTAACAGTGAAGGAAATATTGAGTGAGGGCTGCTGTGGGGAAGTGGCCCAGGGAATTGTACACGTCCTATTTCCAAAAAGTCAGTTACCATAGCTGCTACTATTAGGGTCCCTGGGCTGGAGCCCAGAGTAGGGGGCTGGCTCGGGCTTCCCCTCTCCCCGATTAATCACTGAGACTGGGAGACAACAGAGACTGTGACCCTTGCCTTTAGAGAGAGAGAAGGGCTATGTGGAGAGTCAAAGTGAGCTTCCGAGGCTAGCAAAATCTGTCAGGAAACACAGGACGAACGGAGACAAAGACAGAGCTTTGTCACACTATGTAAATTACAGCCCAACTGTGGTCTTGCTTCATATACCTCTCCATCCATTTGGATGCAATTTCAGCCACTGTATCAAATCATTATGATTTTATTATTCTCCTGGCTTAACACCATAAATTAATTAATTTTGGTATTTTTGAGGATATGCAATGTATTATACCTGGTTTTAATAGCTGATGGACAGTGAACAAAATCTCGTATTTTGTTACAAAATCTAGACACATTTGATCTCAAAGAACAATATAACAGATTGAACATTCTTTATGAATTATCATTTGAAAGTGGGAAACATATGGAAATTCAAATAAAGGGGAATGAAAACATTTTGGCATTAATAGTAATCTTTTAGATTTAATGCATTTGATATTTATTATGATCCAAAATGTGCCATTCAAGGGTGCAGACATACAGCCTAAATTTTGAGTGGGCAGAGAGGGGAGGCCTCTGATTTAGGTCACACCGGATGGCTGCATTGGTGAAGGGCTGATTATACCTGTGGTTCAATTGTAGCAAGGGGTATCCTTCCCCTTGCTCCCCACCCCCCCCAGGCTTCTAGAAGTATTATGCCTTTGGCAGGCACAATACCTTTGGCAATCACTGAATGTGCTTCTTCCCAATCCCAGTGCAGGCACAACTGAGAGTTTAATTTTCAAACAGACTATGGCAGGCTTAATCTTGCAAATGCTTGCTTACATGAGTAGTTTTAGCTCATGAGAGTTGACTTCAAAGAGGCTATTCATATGAGGAAGAATTTGCAGGAATTTCCCCTATCTTTTTTTTTTAAAAAAAAGAAATGTGAACACACACTTAATTGAAAATTGGAAGAATTAAAAGAAAATGGACACAAGCACTGTAACTTTCTTTTTTTCTAAAGAGATCTCACAGCCATAATGGTAGAGAGATAAGAATTACTTATAGTCTTTAAAAGTATGTAAATTCTCAAACTCAGTCTTAATAATTATTGGGATTGGAGCAAGATTTAAATGCACCAAATCACCTACTCCAATTTAAAATACTGGCTTTATAATTTAAGATGCCTACAATGGATTTTTTCAGATATTTTGGAATTAAATGCACTTAGAAATGTTAAATTTGTTTCTTTCTCATCACATGATTTTCCATAGTTTTTAAACCTTTTAAGCATCACTAAGGCTATTCCACAGTGAATGAAATTAATTGCACAGCAAATCGTCATAGCAGCCATGGTGAGATGCTAATAACCATGAACACATTGTATAGCATACAACTAGTTATTTAACAACTTTGTATATAATCAGATTACTATTACATTTTATAGTGTATTTCGTGCTGGTGAGTGGTGCCTGATTGACTGCTCTAGAGAATAAAGTACTTTATTCACCCCACAGATCTAGCAGGGGCAGCACAGTGAAAGCCTCCCCATTTTATCTGCCAGTGTGCGGAGTGCCTCAGCCCTGATTGTGGAGGAACATCTCTGGTGTGAAGAGGATAGTTCAGAATCCGTAGCCCATTAGTCCTTGACTCTGCTCTGATTGCCAGCAACAGTGCCATTTGTGGTGGTGGTTTAGGGCAGTAGGTGCAGCTCCACCAGGAACTGGGCTGGGCAGAGGTGCTGGAACAATTTTTATAGTGGGGGTGTTTTACTCCTGAGGACATTCTGCGCCAAAGAATTAAAAATTTGGAGCCAAAAAATTTAAAATTCTGCATACAATATGTTTAAAATTCTGTAAATTTTATTTGTCAAATAAATGTGGAGGCTCCAGCATGGATTGGGGAGCACAGCACACTGGCTGCACAGAGGTGGGAGATCACTGTGCAGATCACCATCTTGCCCCAGGGCATGGATGTAGGGTGAGGCTGCACCCAACCCTGACACAGTGTAAGTACCTGGCCTGCCCCAGAAAAACCTTAGAGCCCTGCCCTCTGTGCCATATGCACCAGGTATGGGCAGGCAGGCTCAGCAAGGCAGGATCCAAGAGTGGAGGGGCTTAGTGTGGGGGGATCCAGGTGTCAATTGAGAGGGTTCTGTGTGGAGCAATCTGGGTGTGGGCAGCTCAGTGGGGGATCTGGGTTCGGGGGGAATCTGGATTTCCAGGGGCTTGTTGTGGGGTTCTGGGTGCAACGGTAATGGGATGCTGCAGGGTGGGTCCAGGAGAAAGTGGCTGGGGTTCAGCGGATGGGGATCTGATTGTGGGGGGCTCAGAAAGGGGAGCCAGATGCTGGGGGAGTGGGGCTCAGTGAGGTTGGGATCCAGGTGGGGCTGTTTGGGGCTCGGTAGGTTGGTGATCCAGGTGTGGGTGACTCGTCGGGGTGGTCCAGGTTCAGGGGAGTGGGGCTCTTGGGGTGGGGGTTTCTGGGTGTGGGGTGGGTGAGGCTCGGTGGGAAGGTCTGCGTATGAGGGGTTCTGGATGCACAGGGGTTGGACGGATGGGGGAGCAGTTCCCTGTACAATGATCCCTCCCTCTGCAGCTGAGGAGCGATGGGTACAGGAAGTGCTGGGGTGGGGAAGTTTGCAGACCATCCTACAGCCTGGAGATAAATCTGGGGGTGGCTCTGACCTGGCCCCGGATGCCATGCAGGGGAAGAGGAAGTCCTGTCCTCTCCAGCCCAGCCGGGACTAGCAGGTGAGCTCGGCGCAGGGTAGGAGCCACCACTCATGTCTTCCCCACTCCCATCCCTGTCCCATAGTGATTTACCTCTCTGCCGGCTGTCCTGGGCACCTGAAACATACTTATGGGGAGGGTTGCATGACTACTTTTGTGGCTTCCCTTTGTTTTCCTGTCAGAAAGTCATTTTTCTGAGGGGAAACAAAGAAATCTACTGGGGGACATAAATTCTGTGCATGTGCAGTGGAGCAGAATTCCCCCAGGAGTAGTATTTGTTGTCACTAATTCAAGCCAGTGGGTGCAGCAACACCCCCAGTTCCAGCACCACTGAGACTGGGACCCTAGTCTCAATTCACATAGGCTGCCAAACAGCCATCAGAAGTTCCCATAATTTTATCAAATGTAGTTATTTGATAAATGATTATGCTTTAGAAATACACTCAGGAGCAGAAATCTGATTGCATTTCAGGCTAAACAGCAAAGTGGAATATTTTCACTTTTCTTGGTGATCCTGTGACTCCTCAGTGGAGCATGTCACATGTTAATATGTCACAAATATCATAGTAGATAATATGGCTACATTATTATAGTAGAACTCTTATGTGTACAGTGACAACGTTAATTCTAATCAATTTCTCCTATGAAAAAGTAACCAGGAATATGAAATGTATTTACTTTTAGAATCCAAAAACCTAGAAGAGTAACATTAACAATCCTTGTCATGTATTTGCTCCATTCAGAGTTTAATGAATTATTATTAGTAGACTAGTATGAAAATAATGAAAGAGAATAATGCCTGTTTATAATGTACAGTATCTACATAAAGTTAAATTTATGAACAAATAGTTCATAAGAACATAATAATGGCCATCTGGGGTCAGACCAATTGTCTATCCATACCAGTAGCCTGTCTTCCAACAGTGGCCAATGCTAGATGCTACATAGGGAATGAACAGAGCAAGGCAATTATTGAGTGATCCATTCCCTGTCATCCAGTCCTAGCTTCTGGCAGTCAGATTTTTAGGGATGCTTGGGCATTTGGTTGTTTCATTGACTATCTTTACTAATAGCTTGATCAATCAGGATTTAACTCCCCCACCTCCCACCGAAGCCTGTCAGATGAGAAAGAAGGTAAATTAAAAATATGAATATATTATAATAGAGATGTGTTGGATTCAAATCCCAGCTCTGAATACCTCTGTTCTGTGGAGTAGTTTTCAGGTGAGGTCCATCTATAATTTACCAGCTCAATCCTATTTTAAGACGTTTATCCATGAGAAGTAAGACTTAGAGAAATGTCTATAGCATTACTAGGTGTGCTTGAGAATCTCTTTGCTTTGAGTCTCATGTCCTTGGAAAACCCAAGCTAAAACTTTAGGAAAGAAAAAGTGATATTAGTGTATCAACTGATAATGCATTATTTCCTGCAA
This sequence comes from Caretta caretta, assembly GCF_965140235.1. Classification (NCBI taxonomy): domain Eukaryota; kingdom Metazoa; phylum Chordata; order Testudines; family Cheloniidae; genus Caretta; species Caretta caretta. The sequence goes on along the minus strand of NC_134213.1, from coordinate 61,342,388 downwards.
ACATGGTGCTTTATGTTTTAAGAAATATTTACCTTTTCTAAACTTGCTCCACTTAACTACTGTATAATATTTGACTACTTTCAAAAATCTTCATTTTAAGTCAAGTGTATTTATATTGCATGCCTAAAAATACTTCTTCATACTCACCTAGATCAGATGTGGGAGAAGGATCTGCACTTTTCTACTCTTTGCTTTGATTCTTTACCTGGTTACAAGGCTGCTGTATACTTTGTTTTGTTGGTTTTGGGTCCAAATATGCTCTTCTTGCCTAGGTCAGCTTTGCCTTCTTATAAACATCTGTTCAAGTGTAACACGTAACCAGAGCTGAATCCATTCCATACCCAGGGTTGTTTAGATTTTTGTTTTTGTCTATGATTCACATTAAAGGAAATGTTCTATTTGCCCAGATTGATCAAGTGAACCATGAGACCTTCACTGCCTTTGTTATGTCATTGAAATGTAAAGAGGCACTAGATGCTCAGGACACAGTTAGCATCTTAGCAATGTGGAGCCACTTGACGTGTGCCATTCAAATACATTTTTGTCAAAACACTATGCAAATCTCCACATTGCGGTTGCACTGCACAGATTGAGAAGAGCAAGGTCAACTTAGAAAACTATTTTTTTTCTGTAGGCATAATTTGCCTGTCTTCAGTATGTCACAAAGTACTTTTGCATAGGAAAATGAGCTCTTATTTTGCACTCAAGTAATGCATGTCCTTCAGGTAAAATGTTTTGAAAGCCAAATGAAAAGAACTCTGGTTTCAAGTAAAATATTTCAAGATTATTGAGTAGCATTCTCTGTGTAAATAAAATAAACAATTTCAAAATACTTTACTTTGAACACATTTTAAAAGAGAATTTGAAAAATTTCCCAAGAAAACATGTCATTCAGAATTCTCATTGACTTTCAACTATCAAAATGCCAACACAACTCATGCCTAGGATATATACACTGTTTATATAGGATGTCATTTAACAATACATGCAATTTGCACAAGAACCTCAACACAATACAAATATTTAGGGCCAGAATGTGCATTTAGGGATAATTCTGAGCAAGATGAAAACTACATCAACCCAGGAGTAGCTGTGGGAAGCATTGTTCCCTAGACACCTTGCTGAGCCACAATTCCTTCCCTGCTTCCCTCTTGCTTCAGGGGTAGTACCTTGTAGATGGGGTATACAGGCCAGGCTGTAGTAGCTAATACGTGGGAGAGCAAAGCCAAGGTTCTACCCACACCTTGCCCCTCCCCATCCAAGTGCTCCAGAGCCAAGGAGCACTGAGTATGTAACTCCTGACTTCTCTTGTGGGCCCAGAACCAATAGTCTGTGCAGACCGTGTGTGTGTGGTGAGGGAGGGTTCTTACTCATGTCCCTTTACATACATCTTGGAAAATAAACCATAAAGGCTTTGTCTTTGGTGTGTTCTGATGTTGACCTGCTCACTCAAGTGAAAACTACAATCTGCCCTGTCTTCCCTAGAATTTTGCCTCATGTTAGTTAACTTGAGTTAAGAACACACCTTTTTTCAGAGTGAAGTCAAGACAGACCATCATGAGATGAGTGATTTCTTTATTTTAGCTAAGGCATTTGGCTAGTTTGGAGATATGAGAGGCAAATAATCTGAAAAGAGAAGATAACTAGCTAGGGCAAGTTCAATCAAGGTATGGACCAGACTATTAGCAATTGGGACAGATAGAAAAGAGGGAGATTGTGTGGAGAGCCTGGCATTGGAAGCTGAATCATAAGAGGAAAAAAATATTCTTGGGTTGTAAGCCTCAGAGAGAATAATGAAGGTACAAACCTTGATAGAGAGGTGAGGAGGAAAGAGGTCCGGGGAGATTTCAGTTTATTTATTTATTACATCAGTTCTTAACAGACAGCTTGGTCCAAATTAATCTATAGTATAACTGTTTAACAGACACATTCTTAGCTGGTCAAGGTTTCCTTTCCTTTTATATTTCTGTACACAATGGAAGTACATATTTAGTACTCAAATGAAAGAAAATGAAAATTCCAGAAATATAAGATATAGGCCAATGAGAGCTACTCTACTGTGTAAAACCATGAAGAGAGAAATGAGTTAATGGAAGAGTTTTCTGATGCTAAGAAGTCTCAACCATGAAATGCAAAGTGCCTCAGGCAGCATTAGTTTTGCATAGACTTTACCTGCTGAGAGAAGGGAACTGCCACTTAGCATGGATTTTCCCTTTCTCCTCTTGGCCCCACTTGCTTCTCCTGTAGAGATGGTTTTGTTGAGGGAGGGTAAGTGGATATGCAAAGACATGGGGGAGTAGGAACATCCCACATGGCTACTTGCTTCTCTACATGCTCCTACCACGCAGCTTCTGCAGACTTGCTACCCTCCTTATTTTGGGGGAATGTTCCCCCTTCCCCAGATCCATGCAAAGGAGGGACATTCTGTGTGCCCATCACTTCCTTCCTGTGTGAAATCAGATACTTGTATGGTATTGATCCACCCTTCTTCTGTATCACCCTCTGTGGTGATCTGAAGATCCCTGCAGGAGGAGGAGTCAGTGAAGGGGAGTGAGAGGGTCTGGTCCACCCTCCATCCCCTTGAAACCCTGAACACAGCACTGCTCACAAACTAAAGTTATTACAGCCTGGGGCTGTGTTACCTGTTATTTGGCGCCCCCTTCGCTACAGGGAATCCCTATGAAGTTGGCACAAAGGGAGTTACTCTTTGTGGTACAGGGTCTCTGCATACATGGCCCTGACTTCCCGCTTATCCTCAGGAATCTGCAGGGTTTGTGAACATTTTCCACGGCTTATTCTCCAGGGAGTGTCCTATATTCGACTCTTATCCAGTAGGAAGACTCTGTAAAAGCATCCACACAGTTTTCCTCCACTGAACTCCCCCTGTGGGATTTACCATGTGCGTGTGAGGTGATCCAGCCATGAGCACTTGGAGAAAGGGCATATATGGGCAGTACACAGTAAAGATTTTGGGAAATTTCAAATGATCAAAGTCCTTCATTATTAATGGGAGATAGAGATCTCTGTCTTGTTCTTGGGTTATCACAGGATGAGGTTCCATTAATCTTCAAACATTCACTACTGTTGATTAATAAAATAATTTAGCTGCCCATCGAATACAGAGATTTTAATCAAAACAAACATAGTTTTTCAGGCTTAATGTTGAGTCCAAAGCCTGACAATTGTGTGTATGTGTGCGCACATGCACACAAACAACATTATATGGGACTTTAAATATGTAATTTAATACATTTATTTACCTCTGTTTCATAGCTGACAAACCTAGGGGCTCATGAAACTGTGGGCTGAACCTTTTGGATATCCAGCTGAGCAGATTTCTTCCCAGATGCCATGGATTTTAGGACTTGATCATATAGAACGAAATAAAATAAGGTGTTTATTTTAGAGCAGATTACTGTATTTGTGAGATGGTCATTCAAAGACTTTGACCAGAAATTTTAATGACAAATCCTCAAAAAGCTATTACAAAAGCTTTTTTAAAAACTAACAAACAAAACAGCACAATTCCAGCTTTAGGGGGTTTTTTTCCCCTAAAATAAATACTTGCAAAGATTCAGTGCAAATAAATTTTTTAATTCATCTAAATTTTAGAGCTGACTAGGGCTGATTGAAAATATTCAGTTAAAACTCTTTTTGATGGAAAATTGGAATTTGAAAAAATGATTTTTTTTCTTCAGGAAAACCGCTTGGAAAATGTTTGTTTGAAGGACATAAATCTACACCGTGTAGAGGTCAAGCATAGAAGTTTATTACGTACAGCACTGACGGAGTGTCACCTCGCTTATTAAGCTCAGACACTGTCAATTAATTGATTACAATGGAATATATGGATTTTCAATGGGTGGGGAAAGTGACTGGGTAAGCAGTCCCACACCCCCAGATAGGTCTAGCTGCAAGACATGATAGCACAGTAGCCAACAGTCAAAAGGTTACATAATGTCTCCGCCCATGGTCTCAATGTTAACAAATTTAGTATTTAATTAGTACTTTAATAAATGTATTAGTATAGAATATATGTTGGATTTAATTTGGGGTCCATAGGAATGAAGTAGCTCCTTGGATTGTCCAACAGATACATATCTAGGAGTAAAAGCAAAGAAACAGTGAAAGTACATGGCAATAAAGATTATCTTTCAAGTTGCTTATTTGTGTTTTAAGGCAGGCATTGATTCCTGGGAAAGGGAGGTGGGAGGAAGCCATATCTTATACTGACATGTTCCAACCTTTTCATAAATTCAAGGTTGGATATGTGGAAAGGCCATTTCCCTACAGAAGAAACTAACACAACAGAAACAGGGCTTCTTTTGTTCTATTTGCAAAAAGAAAAGGAGTACTTGTGACACCTTAGAGACTAACCAATTTATTTGAGCATAAGCTTTCGTGAGCTACAGCTCACTTCATCGGATGCATCCAATGAAGTGAGCTGTAGCTCACGAAAGCTTATGCTCAAATAAATTGGTTAGTCTCTAAGGTGCCACAAGTACGCCTTTTCTTTTTGCGAATACAGACTAACACGGCTGTTACTCTGAAATTTGTTCTATTTGCAACTTTGAATAAGACATAATTATTGCCCCCAACATCTGGCGTTTTGCTGACCAGGCATATCTTAGCAAAAGCAAGGTTCTTTGGTTATTCTGCTTTCTCTTAGTTATTGCTAGGCCTCTGACCTCTTGACCAAACTCTGGACTTTGGGCCTGTACACAAATCCCTATACCAGGTTATTACATCAGCAATGGATTTTAACCCTTCAGTCCCTCTTCTTGACCCTAGGGTTCCCTAACCCGCCAGGTCAAATATACCAATTTTAATGTACCCAATCTATTTCGGAGTCACCGGTAAACCGCCAATACCATCAGGAATGTCAGTATAGACACTCCCCACATAACTTGACAAAACAGCACCCAGATCCATCCCCAGGGGACCTTATCACTGGAGATGGCATTGCCCATGTTAGGTTACCCACCATTGGCTGAGTACGGTGGAGCTGCGTCCCGTCAACAGTCAGGGTTACCCTTTGGGGAACCGTCATGCACATGGATGGATGCCTCGAGGGGCAGGGCTTTCCATTTAGCTCAATGGAGTGGTTCTGGGCAGTCACACACCAGTAGGTACAGTACATCTGGACCAGCTCCGTGGGCACCAGTGATGGCCACTTCGAACCTAGACTGATTCATTAGAATATTGTACGGGCATGTACGCAGAATTTCCTTATCAGAGTGGGTGCAACATTCACTAGGATACAGTGCTCTCTCAGCGACCTCAGAGTATGCAATGCCTTCTATTTTAATAACATGACCCCACCTCTGTACTGGCAGGGAGGTCACCATCCTGGCTCGCTGTAAATGAGGGATGCCCAGAGGTACCAAAAGGTTAAAGAGTATACTGTGACCTGTCTAAACTGGTCTTTGGACTCTCATTGATTCTCTGTTTCCCCATGCCCACGGAGGGGTACTGGGGAGATAAGGTTCCACTACCTCCATAAGGGCTGGGTGGACCCGGCTGTCATGGAGATCGGTTACAATTCCCTGTGTGGTGATGGCCAAAGTTTGTCCTGCTCTCCAGCAACTCTCCTCTAGTGCCTTCATTTTAGTACCATTTATTAGCAGGCTGGTGACTTCTTGACCCAGGTATTTTGTTATATCTAATGAGGTAGATACAGAGATGGACAGATTCTTCAAACTATCTAGGATCAATCGGCTGGCCCTATTAGTATCCAATCCTCCCCGGGCATTAGAGATGACAGTGTCTGCCAGCCTTGATTCAAGTCGGTCCCTCCTCTCAGCTTGGCGTGCTATGGTATAGGTGTTGCCAACAGAATTACCTGCACCAAACCATCCTGCAAGGGTATCTAGTAATCGCCTCTTCTGTCTGGTTAAGCGTTCACCAATTTGGTTTGTTAGGCTAGTAACATTTCTACTCATTCAAGGCCTGACCTTTGCACGCTGCCTGTTCACTTCCTCTAATGGAATATGCACGTCAATCCTGTAAGTGTGGAATACCACCGAGGTGAGGACCAGTAGTGCTGGTCCTACCATTACCAATCCTGGTTCTGGAACAGGGATTTGTACAGGGCATGACACACAGTCAGGTGGTTCCACTCTGTCTCTGATAACTTGGTTAATTGTTATTAGTTGTAGGCATTCTAATTTGGGCCATTGTTTAACAAATTTATGCCATACCTTTGGGGATACCTCCGTCTGTGCTTTAAGTGGTAAGCCCCATTCTGAATTAACAGGCCTAACCTCCACTGGTACCATGTCAGTATAATTGGCACATAATCTTTCATGAGTGTTTGGTTTCTTTCCCACAAAATCCCACACAAATTCTAGTATCAAGGTCTGTGTGTTTCCTCCCAAGCCATCATGGCAATATGCCATGTAATTGTGTTCAAATGAGGGGTAGCCCAGGACCTTGTAGTCCCCTTCACTAGTAGTACGCAGCTGTCCCCCTTTAAAGGTCATCCGGACACTGGTTGCATTAAGCACAGATACTGTCTCTCGAAGAGGGCCACAGCATCGTCTAAGGGTGTTACCCTACACATGGCACACTACTTGTGTCCTTCCTCATGCACCACAGGGACAGCAGGAGCCTCCCCATGGTCGCTCTGGTTGTCCTGGTCACCCCTCAGTCCTTCCTCCTTCACCTTCTCTTGTTTACCTGTGGAGACACTTGTGGAAACATTGTTAGTATTGACAGATGCTGATTTAAAGTAGTTTTTTCATAGAGGGCCATCACCAGTGTTTCAGGGCGGCTCTCATTTGTCTCCACCCCAGATGAGCTGGAGACTGGATGGCATGGAGCAGCAGAGCCCGTATGCACTCCAGGGCTACCATCTCTCCGCCCCCCCCCCTCTCCCCCCCCGGCTCATACCAGAGGTGATTTTTATACACACAGCCTTGTTCTTCCAATTTACTTTTTTCTTCTGGGCATATGGTTGCATATATATTTTTTTAATTTACTTCCTCTTCGGGCACTACAGCTGCACAAACCTTAATAGGACTTGCTTGTGCAATTTCTTTGGCCTGTTTATCTACCCAGTAATTTCCTTTTTGTTCCTCGCTTGAGATTTTATTATGTGCTTTTATCTTTACTACTGCCAGTTCTGATGGTAGTTTGGCAGCTTCTATTACTCTTTGAAGGGCCTCCATATTATTAATTGGCTTGCCAGTTGTTGTTATAAAACCCCTGCGTGATCACATGTCCATGTAGTCATGTACTACTCTGAATGCATATCTGCTGTCTGTGTATACAGTGAGCTTCTTGCCTTCCCCCACTCTCAAAGCTTCAGTGAGGGCTGTTAGCTCCTCTTCTTGTGCTGACTTTGATCCTTCCATCTGACCTGACGCTATCACTGTCCCATCACTGAGTACCGCTGCCCATTCGGTGTGTGGCACTCCATTTTTATACTTTCTTGATCCATCGACATACAGAATTGTATTTGAATTCTCTAATGGCTCTTCTTTAACTCTCCCCAACACTTCCTCTTCCTTATCTATAAGACATTCATGTACCTCTCCCTCTGTGTTTAGACATTTAGCTACATTTATTCCTTTGTCCCTTACTATAGAGAAGTTGAGGTTTTGCAAGCACAATGTTGATTCCCACTGACTCCTGTGGGCATCTGTTACAGATCTTAGCCACCCAGTATTAAGGAGATCAATAAGTGTACGGGGTGTATGTAGCACTAATTTCCCTGTGAGGGTGTATGATTCACAAGCTTTTACCGCCCACGCAGCGCAATCCAGAGCTGCTACGCACTCCGGTGGTCCCTGGGATACAGGGGCTCTTAAAGTAGATAGGTATGCTACTGGACGCTGCTTATCTCCCTGAAGTTGTGTTAATACAGCTGAGTATTGAGTTTCACTATGGCTGCAGTAAAGGTGGAACGGCTTTCCCATATCAGGTAAACCCAGGCTAAAGCCTATTTTATTTTTATAAATGCCTTCTCTTGTTCTGTGCCCCATATTACTAACTCATTTGCAGGCTTTCCTCCTCTAGTGAGGCTTTGAATTGGTTCTACCATCTCTGAGCACTCCAAAGTACTCCAAAATATATGTTGTTCAGAAATTGAGGAGTCCCAGCAGCTTCCGGACTTCCTTAACTGTCCGTGGATTTTTTAACTCTAGAATCGCCTGCTTTCTGTCTACTGTGAGTGCTTTCTCTCCCTGTGATATGTTATGCCCTAGGTATAAAACCTACTGCTGTTGCAATTGAGCCTTCTTCTTGAGCTTTAAATCCTGCTTCCCGAAGATATATAAACAGTCTGTTTAACGTTTTTAAAGGGTCCTTTTCATTTGAACTGGCAATTAGCAAGTCATCTACATACTGCAATATTACAGTATCCCCCTCCAAAGGCACTTGTGCTATTACTCCTGTCATTGCCCTGTGGAAGATAGAGAGAGAATTATGGAAATCCTGGAGTACTCGGGTCCAAGTGTACTGCTGGTCTCCCACTGTAAATGCAAATTTCTCCTGACTTTCTTTTGCAAGGGGAATACTCCAAAATCCATTAGCTATATCCAGGACTGAGAATACTGAGTGTCCTGGTTTTAGCAAATTAAGGAGAGTGGCGAGGCTTACCACAATAGGATGTGCCTTTGGAGTCACCCGGTTAAGGTCAGTGTAGTCTGTAGTTAACCTCCATGTCCTGTCTGGCTTCCGGACGGGCCAAATTGGGGAGTTAGTTATGGAGCTGGTTTTTTTTAGTTACTACTTTAGATTGTAAATTAGTGACTATAATTTTAACTGCCTCTAAGGCTTCTGGTTTAATTGGGTACTGCCTGTGGGCTTTATGAGTTGACTCTTCTACAGATATGGGCTTCATGTTTACTAGCCCACAATCTTGTTTATCTGTTGCCCTCACTTCAGGGTGAAGGGAACACAGTGTTTCTACTGGACTTCCCCCCCCACACACTCTGGTATTATTGCTTTACTACTGGCAATCATGGCTATATTTTGAGATAATTTCTCCTGTTTGGACCCCCCGGTCCATTCAATGCAGGTAGCTCTGGGGTTGATTACTCCCCCGAGCTCCTTAAGGAGATCTATGCCACAAATTGTGTCTCCCTGCTTGGGGCAAACCCAAATTTGACTGACTGTGGGTATGTCTACACTAAGAAATTAGGTCGAATTTATAGAAGTCGTTTTTTTAGAAATCGTTTTTATATCGTAGATTGTGTGTGTCCCCACACAAAATGCTCTGAGTGCATTAACTCGGCGGAGTGCTTCCACAGTACTGAGGCTAGCGTCGACTTCCCCAGTGTTGCACTGTGGGTAGCTATCCCACAGTTTCCGCAGTCTCCGCCGCCCATTGGAATTCTGGGTTGAGATCCCAATGCCTGATGGGGCAAAAAACATTGTCGCGGGTGGTTCTGGGTACATGTCATCAGGCCCTCCCTCCCACCCTCCCTCCATGAAAGCAACGGCAGACAATCGTTTCGCACCTTTTTTCCTGAGTTACCTGTGCAGACGCCATATCACGGCAATCATGGAGCCCACTCAGCTCACTGTCACTGTATGTCTCCTGGGTGCTGGCAGATGCGGTACTGCATTGCTACACAATAGCAGCAACCCATTGCCTTGTGGCAGCAGACGATGCAATAGGCCTGAAAACCATCGTCATCGTGTCCGAAGTGCTCCTGGCTGCCTCGGTAAGGTCGGTCAGGAGCGCCTGGGCAGACATGGGCGCAGGGACTAAATTAGGAGTGACTTGACCAGGTCATTCTCTTTAGTCCTGCAGGCAGTCCTATTGTACCATCTTCTGCCAAGCAGCCAGGAGATGTGGCTGCTAGCAGTCCTACTGCACCATCTGCCAGCAGCCAAAGATGTAAAAGATAGATGGAGTGGATCAAAACAAGAAATAGACCAGATTTGTTTTGTATTCATTTGCTCCCCACTCCCTCCCTCCGTGAAATTAACGTCCGACAATCATTTTGGTGAGATCTGTCAGGGGCATCTTGAATTCAATGGAGATTCAATCCGACCTGAAATACTAGAGGGAGGGATAACTTAGTGGGTTGAACATTGGCCTGCAAAACACAGGGTTTTGAGTCCAATCCTTAAGGGGGCCATTCTGTATGACAGTTGTTTTTGTTTCTCCTTGATGTAAAGACACCCCCTTTGTTGATTTTAATTCCCTATAAGCCAATCCTGTAAGCCACGTCCTCAGTCGCCTCTCCCTCTGTCAGAGCAACGGCAGACAAGCACAGACTGGTGGGACAGACTGGTGGGACCTCATAGTGTTGCAGGTCTGGGACGATTCCCAGTGGCTGCGAAACTTTCGCATGCATAAGGGCACTTTCATGGAACTTTGTGACTTGCTTTCCCCTGCTCTGAAGTGCATGGATACCAAGATGAGAGCAGCCCTCACAGTTGAGAAGTGAGTGGCGATAGCCCTGAGGAAGCTTGCAATGCCAGACAGCTACCGGTCAGTTGGGAATCAATTTGGAGTGGGCAAATCTACTGTGGGGGCTGCTGTGATGCAAGTAGCCAATGCAATCAAAGATCTGCTGATATCAAGGGTAGTGACCCTGGGAAATGTGCAGGTCATAGTGGATGGCTTTGCTGCAATGGGATTCCGTAACTGTGGTGGGGCCATAGACGGAACCCATATCCCTATCTTGGCACCGGAGCACCAAGCCGGCGAATACATAAACCGCAAGGGGTACTTTTCAATAGTGCTGCAAGCACTGGTGGATCACAAGAGACGTTTCACCAACATCAATGTGGGATGGCCGGGAAAGGTACATGACTCTCACATCTTCAGGAACTCTGGTCTGTTTCAAAAGCTGCAGGAAGGGACTTTATTCCCAGACCAGAAAATAACCGTTGGGGATGTCGAAATGCCTATATGTATCCTTGGGGACCCAGCCTACCCCTTAATGCCATGGCTCATGAAGCCATACACAGGCAGCCTGGACAGTAGTCAGGAGCTGTTCAACTACAGGCTGAGCAAGTGCAGAATGGTGGTAGAATGTGCATTTGGATGTTTAAAAGCGCGCTGGTGCAGTTTACTGACTCGGTTAGACCTCAGCGAAACCAATATTCCCACTGTTATTACTGCTTGCTGTGCGCTCCACAATATCTGTGAGAGTAAGGGGGAGACATTTATGGCAGGGTGGGAGGTTGAGGAAGTTCGCCTGGCTGCTGGTTACGCGCAGCAGACACCAGGGTGGTTAGAAGAGCACAGGAGGGTGCAGTGAGCATCAGAGAAGCTTTGAAAACCAGTTTCATGACTGGCCAGGCTACCGTGTGAAAGTTCTGTTTGTTTCTCCTTGATGAAACCCCCCACCCCTTGGTTCACTCTACTTCCCTGTGAGCTAACCATCCTTCCCTCCTCCCTTCGATCACTGCTTGCAGAGGCAATAAAGTCATTGTTGCTTCACATTCGTGCATTCTTTATTCATTCATCACACAAATAGGGGGATAACTGCCAAGGTAGCCCGGGAGGGGTGGTGGAGGAGAGAAGCACTGGGAGGGGTGGTGAAGGAGGGAAGGACTAGGCCCACAGCACTTTAAAAGTTTAAAACTTTAAAACTTATTGAATGCCAGCCTTCTGTTGCGTGGGCAATCCTCTGGGGTGGGGTGGCCGGAGGCCCCCCCCACCGAGTTCTTGGGCATCTGGGTGAGGAGGCTATGGAACTTGGGGAGGAGAGCGGTTGGTTACACAGGGGCTGTAGCAGCGGTCTGTGCTCCTGCTGCCTTTCCTGCAGCTCAACCATATGCTGGAACATATTAGTTTGATACTCCAGCAGCCTCAGCATTGAATCCTGCCTCCTCTCATCATGCTGCCGTCACCTTTCAGCTTCAGCCCTCTCTTCAGCCCACCACTTACTCTCTTCAGCCCGCCATCTCTCCTCACGGTCATTTTGTGCTTTCCTGCACTCTGACATTGTCTGCCTCCACGCATTTGTCTGTGCTCTGTCAGTGTGGGAGGACAGCATGAGCTCAGAGAACATTTCATCGTGAGTGCATTTTTTTTACCTTCTAATCTTCACTAGCCTCTGGGAAGGAGAAGATCCTGTGATCCTTGAAACACATGCAGCTGGTGGAGGGAAAAAAAAAGGGACAGTGGTATTTAAAAAGACACATTTTATAGAACAATGGGTACACTCTTTCACGGTAAACCTTGCTGTTAACGTTACATACCTACCACATGTGCTTTTGTTCCAAGGTCACATTTTGCCTCCCCCCACCGCGTGGCTTGCCCCTCCTCCCTCCCCCCCCAATGGCTAACAGCGAGGAACATTTCTGTTCAGCCACAGGTAAACAGCGCAGCAGGAATGGGCACCTCTGAATGTCCCCTTAAGAAAAGCACCCTATTTCAACCATGTGACCATGAATGATATCACTTTCCTGAGGATAACACAGAGAGATAAAGAATGGATGTTGTTTGTCCTGCTTTGAGCAGGAGGTTGGACTAGATGACCTCCTGAGGTCCCTTCCAACCCTGATATTCTATGATTCTATGAACGCCAGCAAACATACACTGCAATGCTTTGTTCTACAATGATTCCTGAGTACGTGCTACTGGCCTGAAGTGGTAAAGTGTCCTACCATGGTGGACAGAATAAGGCTGCCCTCCCCAGAAACCTTTTGCAAAGGCTTTGGGAGTACATCCAGGAGAGCCGCGAATGCCCGGGCAAATTAATCATTAAGCATGCTTGCTTTTAAACCATACACTCACCAGAGGTCCCTTCTCCACCTGGCGGGTCCAGGAGGCAGCCTTGGGTGAGTTCGGAGGGTACTGGCTGCAGGTCCAGGGTGAGAAACAGTTCCTGGCTGTTGGGAAAACCGGTTTCTCCGCTTGCTTCCTGTGAGCTATCTACAACTTCATCATCATCATCTTCCTTGTCCCCAAAACCTGCTTCCATGTTGCCTCCATCTCCATGGAAGGAGTCAAACAACACGGTTGGGGTAGTGGTGGCTGAACCCCCTAAAATGGCATGCAGCTCATCATAGAAGCGGCATGTTTGGGGCTCTGACCCGGAGTGGCTGTTTGCCTCTCTGGTTTTCTGGTAGGCTTGCCTCAGCTCCTTAAGTTTCATGCGGCACTGCTTCGGGTCCCTGTTATGGTCTCTGTCCTTCATGCCCTGGGAGATTTTGACAAATGTTTTGGCATTTCAAAAACTGGAACGGAATTCTGATAGCACGGATACCTCTCCCCATACAGCGATCAGATCCCTTACCTCCCGTTCGGTCCATGCTGGAGCTCTTTTGCAATTCTGGGACTCCATCATGGTCACCCCTGCTGATGAGCTCTGCATGGTCACCTCTGCTGATGAGCTCTTCACTCACCTGCAACTTGCCACGCTGGACAAACAGGAAATTGAAATACAAAAGTTTGCGGGCCTTTTCCTGTCTACCTGGCCAGTGCATCTGAGTTGAGAGTGCTGTCCGGAGCGGTCACAACAGAGCACTCTGGGATAGCTCCTGGAGGCCAATACCGTCTAATTGCGTCCACAGTACCCCAAATTCAACCTGGCAAGGCCGATTTCAGCGCTAATCCCCTTGTCAGGGGTGGAGTAAGGAAATCGATTTTAGGAGCCCTTTAAGTTGAAAAAAAGGGCTTCGTCATGTGGACAGGTGCAGGGTTAAATCAATTTAACGCTGCTAAATTCTACTTCAACTCCTAGTGTAGACCAGGGCTGTGACTATATCTTTAAATTCTATTTCTACTGGCTGGCTAGGGATTGCTTTTAATCTTCCCCCTTTCACTCCTTCAATCCATATGGTTCAACAGGTGAGGGGGAGATCTTGGCTGGTTATCAATACCGAGGCTCCTGTGTCTATTAACATGTTGCATGGTTGGTCCCCAACTCATGCGTTAAGAAACATTCTGGAGCCACCTTTGGTTCCAGCCACAGAGGCTGCTAATATCTATTTGTTAGCCAGAAGTTTGAGCAACTCCTGGATTTGTTTATTCTTTTCTTGTTCTTGGGTACTGGTTGTATCAAGTTTATTCTGTTTGTTTGGCCACTGGCCCTCCTTACCACCCCTGGGGCAGAAGCAGTCTTCCTTTAAGTGGCTGCTCCTTTTACAATTACTGCATATTTTGATTTTATTTTTATTTTTACACTCGTGCCAGATGTCCAAGCTTATTGCATGTGAAGCAGGTAGTGGTTTTGATTGCATGAACTGCTGTAATTTCCTCAGAGGGGGTGGTTGCTGCTATCTTCCTCTTTTTTCTGTTTTTTACTTCTGTGGCCCATTTCATTACTGCTGAGTATGTCTCTCCCACTGAGATGCCTAATGCCAAGACCACTTGGTGGTCTGCAGACAGCCCTTCCTTTAGGATTTGGAGGAATACATCATGGTCTCAGGATGTTATATTCTCCAGACCTGAATAAGCTTGGAATGCATTCCATTTCTTTTCAGCATAAGACATGGCAGACTCCCCCTACTGCTGAACCACTGATTGCAGAGCCCCCCCAGTTGGTGGTCTGTGCTCCTAGAACAGCAGATAGTGCATTTCTGAATTCTGTTACAGTCTCTGCCTCTGGGTTTGGAATTCCTGCTGGTTCTCCAGCTTGATCCCCTCCCGCAGGGTTGGGGTTATGATCTTCAGCCCAGTGCCCCGTCTTCCATTTATCTTCTAGGTTGTCTCACACATCCCTGGGGCATTTACACTTGACCAGGACATGAACATCCTTCCTATGGAGGCCGTGTATTTCAGCCAGGCCATCCAGCTTGTTCCAGAACTCAGTGTTCTTGTTATCTTGTTTGAGTTCGGGTAAATCAGACAGTAACACCTTTTTTCCTGGGGGGTGAAGGGACAGTAGATTTCAGTTGTTTTTGTCCTGAGTCCCCTTACTGGTTCACCCTCCTCATTAACATTTCTGAACCTCCTTAACTGAGTTTTGATTGGAGCCATACGCTGTACTTGCTCCCCTGAGACCATTAATCTTTGTGATGCCCTTTTATTGTCTCTGGGGGTGCCCAAATTTGGCCTTTCACACGAAGAAATGTATGGAGGGGGTTCTGATTCCTCAACTTTGCCTTGTGCTGCTGAGTTTTCCCTCAGATAGTTAACCAGTGGTGCAGTTGGCTGACAAATGCAGGGAGTGGGCTCTCCCCCTCCTGCTCTGGGCGTGTGTCCCGGGTATGGTGAATGTAGTTCTTTTGTTCTGGGATCTTTTCCAATTTCTTGACCATTACATGGTTTAAAGCACAAGCTCTTATCCTTTAGAGCCTGATTCTCAGATTTTAAAGTTGCAATTTCTCTTTCTTTTACACTGAGTATATTTAATAACACTATTACTGCCTTGTCTATTTTGTCACTTTTCTGATTATTTTACCAAGTAACCAGATTCGCCTCTGGTCCGGCTGCAGAGTAGTTTGTTTTTTTAGCTGTTGTCTGTTGAGTTTTGACATGTTTATATTCCAAATACTCTCGTGGGCTGATTATCGCCTCTGCTATTGATGCCATGGGCTTTTACTCGCCCCGGCTGCTGACCTTGTTTTTGGGAACTTATGTTTTCCCCTCTAAATGCTGTAGTCTCAATCTCTACAGCCTTGATGGGGATTTACCTTTCCCCCTTTTATGCCAAGGTCTCAGGTTCCACAGCCTTGATGGGGATTTACCTTTCCCCCTTTTTATGCTATGGTCTCAAGTTCCACAGCCTTGATGGGGACGTCTTCCCCTTCTTGTTAACTGCCGCACGGTCTTACGTTACACACAGCTGCCTGCCTGATTGGTTGGAGACTTTGTGCTATTCGAAAGCACGTACGTCACATGCCTGTGGGGGGCACTCCCCTAGGACTTTCAATGTTACATGCAATGCGGAAATGGGACCACCAGTTTGCACTGCCTACCGCTTGCGTACCCAGCCAGGCCTGGGTTTAACTCATGGCCAATTGCTTGCTGTTGATTTATCCAAGTCCCCTGTAACACTCCCTTAATTTAAACAGTACATGACCCTCTTGCACTCGTCTTCCCTTCCAATGGGTACCCTTATTTAACCCCTCTGCTTGGACTACACGAGTCTAGGTTCCTTCACACTTAAATTTAAAAGTGGAAACAAGATGTGTCTGAAAGGGGATGAGAGACTTCTATCCTTGGCCTAATGAGGTGGTAAAGTAAACATACTCACCTCCTTTTTGGATTTTAGTCTCAGATCCTCAATCAGCTCACAAGCTTGGCTCCTGGACAAGCCCCCAAATTGAAGGACATAAATCCACACCGTGTAGAGGTCAAGCATAGGAGTTTATTATGTACGGCACTGACAGAGTGTCACCTCACTTATTAGGCTCAGAGACACTGTCAATTAATTTATTACAATGGAATATATGGATTTTCAATGGGTGGGGAAAGTGATGGGGTAGGCAGTCCCACACCCCCAGATAGGTCTAGCTGCAAGACATGATAGCACAGTAGCCAACGGTCAAAAGGTTACATAATGTCTCCGCCCATGGTCTCAATGTTAACAAATTAACATTTAGTATTTAATTAGTACTTTAATAAATGTATTAGTAAAGAATATATGTTGGATTTAATTTGGGGTCTATAGGAATGAAATAGCTCCTTGGATTGTCCAACAGATACATATCTAGGGGTAAAAGCACAGAAACAGTGAAAGTATATGGCAATAAAGATGGTATTTCAAGTTGCTTATTTGTGTTTTAAGGCAGGCATTGATTCCTGGGAAAGGGAGGTGGGAGGAAGCCATATCTTATACTGACATGTTCCAACCTTTTCATAAATTCAAGGTTGGATGAGTGGGAAGACCATTTCCCTACAGAAGAAACTAACACAACAGAAACAAGGCTTCTTTTTTCTACTTGCAACTTTGAATAAGATACAATTATTGCCCCCAACATCTGGCGTTTTGCTGACCAGGCATATATTAGCAAAAGCAAGGTTATCTTTGGTTATTCTGCTTTCTCTTAGTTATTACTAAGCCTCTGACCTTTTGACCAAACTCTGGACTTTGGTCCTGTACACAAATCCGTATATCAGGTTATTATATCAGCAATGGATTTTAACACTTCAATGTTGACAAATATTTTTGTTTGTTTTTTCTTGTCAACAATTTCAGGAATTAAAAACAAATCAATCCTGCTCCACATATAACAAACTAGATTAATATTTGAATGAAAGAAGCTGTTTAAATTTGTGCCTGTTTCTTTTTATTTCCACTGTTGTTAAACTGAGCAGCTTGGAAGAGGGAGCACAATCCTGCACACACTTATATGTAGGCCTGGTTTGAAATGAGTAGTTAAACATGGGGGAGGCTTCATTTTTTTTTTTTTTGTTGGATTTAGGATTAGGGAGGGTAACTAGATCAAAAGGCTGAAAACTAGAATGTTTTGACAATGAGTAAAGTATAGCATGGACAGTGTGTGGACAGTGCACGTTGTACAGAGATAGGTTCCTGCAAGGGAACCAAGCCAATCCCAGAACATGAGATGCAATGTGTAGTGAATGTAATGTGATGTGTAAATGTATAAAAAGGAAGAGAGTTTTTGTATAACTCTGGATGTGTGGTATACACTGTACCCAGATCCTATGTTTGAGTGTGATCAACTCAAGCGTAGTTTGATTGTATAGTAATCTTGGAGGCTGCTAAAAATCCATCCAGAAGCAGCCAGCGTTTTCCTGGCAGACTTAATTTTGTTAGTTAACCCTTTCGGTATCTCAATGCTTCTAAAAATGTTAACATTTTTTAAAAAAAAAATAATATAAATTAATAAATAAAAATAGGGACTAAAAGGGTGTTCAAAATCAGAATAGTTGGAAAAGACCCTAGATACCTTCTTCAGTAATAAAGCAACAGCTAAAGAGCTGCACAATATTAACCAGTGTGGAGGTGATAGGGTTCCTTACCATATAACCCAGAACTCACACCAGGGTTACAGGGCTCTTTACCATATAACCCATAACATGGGGTAGGCTCTCCTCAGCCTCTCCCCTGCCTCCCCCCGCCCCCCAGGAATTAGCTCTCTCAGAGTCCTAACACTTTCTCCTCATGAGAGAGATAAGAGGGTTCAGCAGGGGGAGGGCGACCTCAGCCTGTGAGGGGCACGAGGTCCGACCTCAGTCCATGAAGGCCACAAGCTCTCGCCCTATCACTTAAGCCCAAGGCCCATCACCAAAATTCCTGTCTTTTACTTGAGAGAACCATTCAGTTTATTCTCTTAACTGCATTGGAAAGTGGCTGTGATGAATAAACCACACCCCAGTACCTCAGTTAGGTACTAATTTTGTTCCTACTTAACCCACTGTGGCTTGAAGGTGTTTCAAGGAAGTCAGAAAACCTCCCTGATCCTTCACCAATTGGCCCATGGGGGGAAAAGATCCTTCCTGACCCTTTAAACAGGTGATCATCTAGACCTGCAGTACCTGTCAGACTGGGTTCCCATTCTTAGTTTTGGTGGATAGAGTAGAATGCTGGAACAGAGCTGAAAGGGTATTCACATGGCCCCTGTGTTAGGCTAAATCCTGGGAGCTGAGGAATGCTGAGACCCTAAGGAGGAGAAGCAACCTATTGTCTCTTAGTGATTGTCTCCCTCCCTTGCCTTTGGGATTGTCCCCCTTTCACCACCGGCTCCATTAATCTTCCCCACCTGACTTTTTGTACCAACTCAGAAAATGTTATTTTAATTGGCTTGTGTTCTGTTTCATACCTAAACACCTGATGGTAATAAATAAAAAAATATTTTGTACCAGTTTTTGTAATGTAATTCAAATAAAAGCAAAATTAAAATAAAAAACAATGCTTTAAAGGCAAAGCAAGCTTATAATGTAAAATCACAATCTGGTGGGCTATAGCATAGAAGGTAAGCTTGCTCCCCTCAGTTCATACTTTAGCCTAGTAATTATAATAGTTCAAATACGTACAACTACTATAATCTTAAAAATGTGTTGCTAAATAATAAACTTAAAGCACAAAAATAAAAATGTAATGCAAATAAAAACAATTATATATATATGAAAAAGAAAGGCAGTGGAATGTAGACCTGGCTTGCCATGAGTAATTAAATATGGGGGAGGCCTCATTTCCTGGAAGACCGGATTAGGGAGGTAACTAGATCAGCAGGCTGAAAACAGAATGTTTAGGTAAAGAGTAAGGTAGAACATGGAGATGGTGCATGGACAGAGCATGCTGTACAGGGATTGGTTCCTGCAAAGTAACCAAGCCAATCCCAAAACATGTGATGCAATGTATAGTGAATGTAATGCGATGTGTAAATTTATGTAAAGAAAGGGGTTTTCTCTGTAACTTTAGATGTGTGTAGTACGGGGAGAGATAGCTCAGTGATTTGAGCATTGGCCTGCTAAACCCAGGGTTGTGAGCTCAATCTTTGAGGGCGCCATTTAGGGATGGGGCAAAAATTGGGGATTGGTCCTGCTTTGAGCAGGGGGTTGGACTAGGTGACCTCCTGAGGTCCCTTCCAACCCTGATATTCTATGATATCTTGTACTCACCCTCTATGTTTGAGGACTGATCAACTCAGCATAATTTTGCTGTAGGCCAAATAAAGGAACCTGAGTGACAAGACTGGAGTCAAACTGAGTTACTGGGGAACTGTGTGGAAGAGGTTTCTGAGGTTACCCCAACATTATGCATATTTCGAACTTGACTCATGCAAGAAGTCTCATTAAATCTGTAAATACTGGCAGGACCATGACTTATATTTATAAAGAGACTGAGGGACAGATGCTCACCAGATGTAAATTGACTAAATGGAGCTATGCTGATTTACATCATCTGAGGATCTGGGCCTAAAAGTTTGGCTCTATTTTAACTCATTTTAACCTGACCTAAAATTCCTGACTCTGAATTTTGCCAATAGATGTCAGTGACAGGCTATCTAATCAAACCGGCTGCAGCAAATGCTCATCTTGTTATATGGCTCTTAGAAAAGCCGCCTTCTGCTCCAGAGAAATACTCTACCCCCTCAAATGTCACCTTTGGGAAGCATTTGTAACACTGTCATTTTATTAAGGTACTGCCAGTAATTTGTGACTATTGTGGTCTAAAAGAATCTCACTGATCTAAACTTTCCAGAATTTTTGAAGATATATGCTTTTCCCCAAATTAAAAACTTCATAATCAATCTCTTTAGTGTTGTAGAAAGGAAGATGCTGACCACGTGCAATCTCTCTCTCTCCTGCTGATAATAGCTCATCTTAACTAATTAGCCTCTCACAGTTTGTATAGTAACTTCCGACTTTTATATATATGTGTTCCATTCTATGCATCCGATGAAGTGGGCTGTAGCCCACAAAAGCTTATGCTCTAATATATTTGTTAGTCTCTAAGGTGCCACAAGTACTCCTGTTCTTTTTTCAGAAGTGTAGTAAGTGAATCTGCTGCATGGCCAAAGGAGTCCATCAGTTTTAATTTTGCCTTTCGTTTGTGAGGCTTAAGGAGTATGTGGCCCTCAGCAATAGAGAGTTTCATCCATGAATGGATAAAATATAGCTGTATTAAACATATTGAGCTGAGGGGTTCTAGCCACATAACCAGATACATGTATCTATTAGTTGGAGGTTAAATTTGAGTAAATGTGTGGGCATTACAGTGGTCATGACTGTACTTGACATTGTTTGCAACCAGAGAGTCAGAGTGACCGAGACCTGATGGTGCTTAGAGAATGTACTGCCCAGAGAAGGGGTGTAGTGTGTTGGCAAGGTGATATAGGAAAAGCTTATACTATCCATACTAAAGATGCTTTTTGATTCAGTAGACTTCACTGTCCACTGCTGTCAATCCAGCACATTTCACCATCACAAAAATCATTTAGTGTTACAAGAAGAATTTGTCAAATATTATTTATGAATTATTTTGTACTTTACAAACATGTACCTTCTTTCATTTATAAAAGGTTTGGCTGAATATTAATAAAGGGCCAGATTGTGAACCCCTGTCCTATCTGCGTGAAGTCAGAATTTTACTCACATAAGTAAGCACTTACCAGGGGGAATAAAAGGTTGACAATGTGGCTGATAGTATTTAAATACCAGATGATTATTAAGATGTTTATTGAAATTTTACTATCTAATTACTGTATGGCACTGTATTTGTTAATTCTCTATTAGGTTATCACTTAAGTGTCTGCCCTGTTTTACAAGATAATAATTGTATCTGGAGCTGCATAGACTCAGCTCAGTATGGATCCTTTACTCATTGCTTGTCTACATTTTTCTAACCTGCTGGTGGGAGAACCTCAATACGCTATTCCCTTCTTGTAGGCATCTCCAGGTGAAGCCTTCATGCCTTCCTTCCTTCCCTACTACAAAGTTCCTCTGTGAAGTCTCAGCACACTCTTGTGTGGAGTGAAGGTAGTAGTTAGCGTGTGTATCGGTGACATGATGTTACCCACAATCAGGAAACAGAAACAGTATCATATGACTTATTCTACCAATCACAATTTTGCAACACAACTCAAATTCCAAATGTTCTTCAAGATGACGAAGAAGAAAAAAGTCTAAATGTGCTGAATAAGCTATTAGTTGTGAATTAGTTGCTCAGCTCTCTTCTTCTTAAGATATTTGGCCTTGGCCCTACTTCAGCTAAAAAGTGGAGGAGGAGACATTTGACAGATTTAGTTGTGTCATTAGTGTTTCATGTAATCAGAAAGTGATCCCTTAGAATAAAGGATAATTCAACACACCATCCATTAAAATATGAAATCAAACAGAATGTTCTCATATTAGCTTTTCTGAAGATTTTTGTGGAAGCTTATGTCATTGAATATGATAGTAAGTGAGAGATTATCAAACGTTATCAAGATACCTACAATAGGTTTTCTATTTTAGATCTCTTACTGAAAGAGTACTTCATAAAACACCCTGACTTATAAATGTACTGAAGCCACCAGGTCCAAAGTAATTTATGCTAGTTCAAAATCCATCAGCTCTGTAAGTTGGCACCTCTGCTGTCATGATTAATGAATTCAGAAATATTAAAGGTTCCATCTACCTTCACAACAGGAGCAAGAAACTCAGTATGTTTGCATGTGTTGAGTTCTCTTTTCATTCTTCCACTGAAGGCTGTGCTTTGTTCCCCCAAGACATATTGACGCCACCCCTCGATGTCTATACAGGTCTCAGAGGAGCAGCGGGAACCTGAACTATCTGTGGAGAAGCCTCTATGTCTTGAGCTAATGTCCAATTCCTCCATCCCCTTCTGACCCTTTGGGAATACAGATCTTACAAAGTCATATGGCCAGGAGCTTTCCCACCCGTCACTTATTTCAAAGTTATTTCTAGGGGTTGGATTCACAGGGCAGTGAGGTCATACTGGTGAATTATTCTGATAGGGACATTATTAACCTATCCACTGAAGTGTTTATGGTTTGGTGGTAGGATGCTGCCATGGAGAGCGACTGTCCCTTTGCGAAACCCTTATGGAGGTCCTTTCACAGAGATCGAAGAAAGGCTTAAAATGTTGCACAGACAGTAGAGAAGACAGTATGGCCTTAGATGCTCAAAACTGTAGAAACTCTTTTGAGAGGAAAATCTCAGCTGATGTGGGAAAGTAATAGCTTTACACCTTTTATAACATTTCAATTTCTATAGCTGTCGTCAGAGATTGGGATCAGAGAAACAAATCCAGTAATTCAGTATATTCTCTGTAAAAGAGTTCAACACTCAATGGGCAAAAAATAAGGTACACATAAAAAATGTACGATCACACGTAAAGTAATGTAGCTGCAAAATAGTGGAGGAGGGTTGCAAATGAAAAACATTTCCCAAATCTGTGGAAATGAAAATAACTGGGTAATCAAAGCTCATGTTTCAAAGCATAAGGCCGTTGATATCATAGGGATCAGGACTAAACATTTTTTTCTCCAGTATGTACAGTAGTACACAACATTCTGGGGGTATAAATGCAGATTTTTGTCATCTTCCCTGGAAGCATCTGATAGCTGGATATGCCGGGGGTATTGAGAAGTTGGGAGGATAACCAACTAATAGAGAAATAGTCTGAGCCAATATCCTGAATCCTGTGCTCCTATTTTCCTGTCCACTTGCATGCTACAGTCCTAAACTGGCTGACTTCTGTTAATTAATATGACTGTGATAAGCTTTTGGGAGGGAGATAGTTATTGCTAGGGTCTCCACAGTTCATATAAGTTTTCAGAACCTGTCTTTCCAATGAGTCAGCTTAAGTTGCTGCATATAGATCATGGTTTGAATTAAAAATACTTAAGCAGTGTAACTATTCTTCTCTGTTTCTTTTACAGGAGATATTTAAATGAATTAATTAAATGTAACAAGGGGAATTGGATTTCCCTGTAGCTCCCCTGTTGCATTAGCCCTGATTTTGATGACTGTATAGAAATTTCTCTCTTCACTTTTATGTTGTTTCTCAGGGATACCCAAATTAGCAGCATGATGGAGTAGTTATAGTGCTACCAAAATCCCAACTGGCAGTGTGTGTGTAGCTGTTTCCTAGAGAGGTGTCTTTCATCACCATTTGAAAACAGAAATGTTCTGGAAAACTAATAACAAATACAAAGGCAAACAACTCCAGGAGGCCTAATTTACAGCTAAATCTAACAGAATAAGTATAAAACTGATGCTAATTGCAGGTTTTTATGAATTATTAAAATACGGCTAATGAATATTCAGAAATATAGCAATTAACAAAGAAGTAAACTATTGTTATGAGAATCTCCCAGTCCTATGTGAGAGGGAAAGAACTGAATAATGGAGAAGAAAATAATTTTCAACAGCTACTGTCTCAGGACCAGGTTTTGTGTGCAGATTTGGGAAAATAACTTGTCTTTGAAATGAAACCACAAGTCAAAAATGTAGACACAACGTGTTGTGTTTCATTTATTAACTTCAGTATCTAGTGCCCTAATTCACATTATTCTGAGCATCCCCTAGAAGGAAAAGATGCTCAGCAGTTCTGACTCCTACTGCGGTTTCTCTAGGCTCTTAATTAACATTTTATAAATCAGACAGAAAGAGGTAATAATGTGAGGAGTTTTTCTTCTTTTAAGAATACAGATTTCTAAATGATCTCTTCTAAATGGGTTCTAAAGATCAATAATTAGACAGGACACATAATTTGGGATTTTCACTGACCAGCTTCCTTTAATGTATTTGTTGTAAACTGCTTTAAATGTCCAAGAAAATTTATTATGGTTACTTGGATGGGTTTAATGGTTTTTTTTAATGAAAGCTGATCAATAAGAGCAAATAAGCGGCATGTTCTGCACGTATAACAAAAACAGTAAACTAGTGTCTCATGAATGGTATAGAAGAACGAAAGAGAAAACAAAAGTTCCTATTTCATCTCTTTATGAAAGGTTTTTGAATAATGTAATGAAATTTTTCCTGATACAAAGATTAGTTTCTGCCTATGTTTGTTTTGAGGAGGAAGTAGGTAGCATCTCAACCATCTGAGGCCAGAATTTCTGCTGGCATCAACCCATTGAGTTCAGTGGGACTACTTGTTACTTGCTAAGGTGCTACTTAGTGTGAGTATGGGGATCATAATATGGCCTTTTGTTTTCACTCATTTCTTATGTCGGCAAATGCCATTGATACCAATAGGAGTACACTGAGGTGAGGACTGAGTAATAATGGAGTAGAGTCCTCAAGATTTGTCTCATTGTTACTGTAGAAAGCTTGTAACTACTACCATGTATATATGCTTATAATTAATTCTTAACCATGTATATCTGCTTACATATCAAAATGTATATATGCTTACAATTAACTTTTACATTAAATGTATCCTGCAGATGACTTCTCATACAGCACAGGTTGGGAATAGGAATATGTAAACAATTTACTTGTTCTGTTTTTTGCCAGGATTGTCTTTATCAGGAAAATCAATAGAGCACCTAACAGGTATTAGCCAATCACCTTAGTTCAGTGACCTAATTTCAATCTGCATTTGAGCACCATGGTTTCACTTTCTGTGAAGACCTTAATTTAGAAAAGGGTAGGACAGGGAGTTTCCTTGATTATAATATGATCTTGTGCAATATTACAGTTTTAACAGGGTTAAAACTTAGCTGAAAAACCTGAAATGTACACTGAATTGATCTCATTCTTCACCTGTTACATGCATGCATGTGCAATTTTATTGATGTAATTTTGTTTTATAAATGCACATGCCCCATGGATTTAAGGATTACTTATAAAATAAAACCCTTGGGATATTTATCATATAAAAGTTCCAGTATAATATGCGCACTTCAGAATATGCATTTTCTTTGGTGTAAAGTCCTTTTTCATCTTTGCAACATGAACATACCTTGTAGTGCAATGCAAGCAATTCCCAATTAGTATTTATTTTTAGGCAGTCTGGCAAAAAACCTTATGAGAAGGGAACAATCCCTCCGAAGATTGTGGGGGGTGGATTCTGCTTTACTCCATATGAGAGTGCAGTATTGCCCACGCTGCATGTCCAGACATTTCTATTTGCCATTGTGGAGAGGGGGCCGGCTAACATCACCACTTTCCCTTGTCTCCTATGCAGGTTGTCTAACACTTCTTGGTGCCACCAGGGAGTAGTCCCTGAATTCAGGAGAGCTCAGGGACTAAAATAGCAGTGTCTCAGCGAAGTCAACTTTATATGGTTGTTTACTCTTTTGTTCTATGAAATAGGAACAAACTTAGGGTCATATAATGAATGCCCTTGATCTGCCCAGGGAACTCAAACTGACATCAGATTAAACCCTCATTGTAGTAACATATTGATTGCACAGTAGAGTTGCTTTAAGTAGCTTGTAAGAAACAGAGCATATTCTTAAAGTGGAAAGTAACTGTGGAGGAATGAGTCAATATGTTTTGTCAATTTTATAATACAGCTCAGTTTTGGCAGCCGTCTTATCCAACCATTAAAGTGAGCCAAAGCATTTGGAAGAGGAGTCTATTTATTTTTCACTCTCCATTAACACCTTTCAATACAGTACCTGTGAATGAAAAATAAATGTGCATAGATGGGGAATATTTATGATGATAGTGAGGAGGAATCTATTTGCTCATGGCCTTTCAGCTGAGATCTTTCTGAGAAGACTGATGGACCCTGCTGGGTTACAGAAATCTGAAAGAAAATTCTGTGTGGCCATTGAAGCACCGTACTAATGGTCTAGTCGGAGAGTAAGACGATCATTTGTCCTTAGACATTGATGCAGTGGCTCCTACATATCCTCCTTCATTACCCTGTCTTTATAGGTCACATTGCTTTACAGATGATCTGTTATATGGGGAGTAGGTTAATGCTGTTGGCTGTTGTTCAGCTCAGAGTTTTTCAGTGACTGCAGCACAGGGAGTGCTTGCAGGCTATGACAAAAGTATGGTGGATTCTAGGAAAGGATTCTTCAACTCTTGGCATGCATGAAGTCTGGAGTAATGGATTGCTCTGAGTGGTGGGCAGCTTGGGGAATTGGGGATGTTTCCTCTCAGAAATGATCAACTCTTTTGGCCTGTAGAGAATTTTATATTTCCTCAGATAAGAACAGATTGCATTAATAATGGATTGTCTGCTTGCATGGGTACAGATTCATACCAACAGGGAAAAATGCATTGTTTTTCTGGATGATATACAGCTAGTTTCACTTACCAGGACTCTGAGCGCCGAAGGAGCTCCATTATGCCAATCATAGCTGGTGAAAGTAAGCAGGAGGAATCTAGGACTAATGCCTCCATTTTGGTGGGAATGGGATCAGCTTCTTTAACTGGTGATTAAGTCCCTGCACAAAATATCATTAATTGATGTTTACAGTCTCCCCAATTACCACTTGGTCTTATACCTTCCTTATGTGGTAAGGGCACGTGTAAAGCAGGGCTGGTGGAATCTGGAGCCTTTTGACTTCCTTGACCCTGTTCATCTGGTTTGAGACACAGGTATGGTGAAGAGAATGGATTTATTTTCTGAGTCAGTGATCTTCTCTCTCAATGGGCAAATAAGAGGTGTCTATTCTGAATATGTTAGATTTAAAAGAGTTGGCCTCAAGGTGCACTGTTAACATGCCGACAGAAGCTTTCAGGGCTGAATAGATTCCGTGTTCAGTGATTTAATTCCTCTTGATGAGGTTCCAGAAGGCAATATTGGGAAATTGTTCAGCTGAACTGATGGCAATTTTGTGTGTGTGCTCCTGTCCTGCTCAACAAGTATGTGACACCTCTGAGAAAACATATGAGAAGTTTGGGACTGCAGTGACCTACATCAGCTTTGTCTCTCTCTTTCATAGGATGTGAGCAGCACAGTTGCTCTGCTTTACCAGTGCTTCACTGAGACAGGGACATGGGTGAGAGCGAGCTGGCTGAAGCACAGTCTAGATAGGAAACCGGTAATACTATCAGTTAGGGAGAAGGAACTTGTTTAGTCATCAAAAGAAAAGTCTTAAGTCTAGATTAAGTTTTTGTTCTTTGTGCAGAGCTCCTAATGCTGTAAATGAGAGCTCTGAACTTGGAGGCACACTGGAGCTTTTAATATTTTCTTTCCCATACAGAATAAGAAATGCAATTGTTCAGTGTTAATTTTTAGAAACAAATCGTGTGGGCCTTACTCTGTTGTTAGCCAGCCATGCTTCTGTGATGGTGTTAGCATGGAGAGACAGTGGAGTACACCAAAAACTGCACACCACATCTCAGGAGAGTCGTGTGAAGGAGGCATAGAGCTCACTTTTGAATTCCCCCATTTCTGGTTTGGCTGTGTGCCTAGCTGCTTCACCAGCATACATAAGCAGAGTCTGAAGGAAGTTGGGCATAAGGGAGCCCTAGTCCATGCCCCTTTGCTCCTGGCTTGACCCCCAATGACGGCATCAGGGAAAACATAAGCTAGAGCTCCTATGCCACCACAGGATTGCCTTACACTGGGGAGATCTTTCCATTGCCAGTTATGACAGCTTTAAGGCCACTTCACCTCAGTGATGCACTGCAGCATGGAATCTGGACTTCTGAGTGCAAGTGCAGTTGTCATGGTAAAGATTCGCAAAGGAAAGATAAAACTTGTTGGCTGTGCATTGACAATAAACAGAGAAAAGGCAGATCTAGGAAGACAGATACATCCTGCCTTTTGTTGCAGATCACCTCAGGAAGAGAGTTTGTGGAGAAAAAAGGTGCATGAAGCCACAGAGAATCCCAAAAGACTTCTGATAGTAAACGGAATCCAAGACTTAGTAGGCCATTAGACACTTTTACAATACAGATTTATTTAAAAGCATTTTAGATAAGAGGACTTCCATTGTGTTGAATGTGACCATAGTAAGGATAAGGCCAGAGGAGAAAGTCTATAAATGACTATAATAGTTATTGGGCTTTTTGTGACGACAAAACAATGCTGGTTTGTTTGTTTGCCTCTGGTGGGTTTGTAAAAGCAATAGGAGAGGAATGCAATGATGTGTCCCTTCAGGGCTACTGGAGTACCGTAATTTGAAAAACCCAGCACTGCTAGAAGTTAGTGGAGTGCTTGAGTCGTCAGAATGTGGAGCAAATTGCTGGAGCTTTGCAAATAACCATCATTAAACATGTATCTGTGTATGTGCCATGATTTACTTGCACAACTCACTACACTGGGGCAGAGGAGGGAGGTACATGCTGTACCATCTTCAAAGGAAGTGTAGCAGCTGCACTCCACCCATTCTCCCCTCCCAGAGATACCATTACTCCTGTAGCTCTCACTGGGATGGATTGGTTCCATGGCACCCTTGAGGCAGAGCTGTTCCATAAAGGCCCTCTAGAGCCCACAGTCAGAACCCCAGGATTTGACCCTTAGGGACAGCACTACAGTTTTTTATAATTCTTAAACATTTTATTAATGTTAATGCAATGGTAATACCTATACTAATGCAGGATGCAGTTTTATGTATAGCACATTCATGATCACAAGTACTTTTCTACTCTCAGGCTATTCTGCCGAGGAAAAGAGATGAAGTTTCCTTTAAAACAGGAGACCTCCTGTAACTTTGTTCAGAAATTTCCCATGCACATCTTTTTGTTTACACTTCATACTCTTTTAATGATGCCTCCTTGTTTGCATAGATAAAAAGATCCCTGAGATGCATACAATTTTAGCAGTTGTTAAAATTGCAGAGTCTGTTCTAAGAGTGAGCCTTAGTGAAATGTACAAACAAGTCTCTTGAGGCCCGGGAGCTTTAGTTGAGATATTTTCTGCCATCCGCATTGTCGTGGCACTCTGCTCTGGATGACTGAATTATGCCCAGGAGGCTCACACTGAAGAGTGAGCCTGCAGAAAATTTTAAAATTTGCACCAGCGAGCATGTGAGAGATTAGCATTTGAGAAGTGGGAAGAGCCAACTGGGCTGCTCAAGTGAAAGGTCACGTTCAAAACAAGGTCATTTCACTGATTTTTTTGGAAGTGAATGAGGGGAGATATGTTCTGATGACTGTTATTGTGACTGCTTCAAAAAGTGAAAGAGGAACAAGGCAGATGAATTGACTAAGAAAATAATGCCTCTTTAACGTGTCTTGCCTTGGACTCTCTTGAGTGTAATGAAGGGAGAATAGGCTTTTGAAGGGAAAAAAACACTCTTTATTGTATAGTTTCTCTTATCACTTGTGTTCTGTCCCTATTATCCTTCTCACTGAGAGATGGCTCAGACCCTAGCACAGTAGAGAGCAGAGTTTAAGTCAGTAAACATAACAAATGCAGACTAGCTTTGAGCAACAAAATAAAAATCCTAGCAACAGAATTTTACCACTGCCAAATGAGCAAAGTTCATAGTAGAGGGCTGGTATTTCCTCAGTGGACCATTTTCCTGCAGTCAGGGCCAGATGTAGCTAAGCACTTAAGCACACGCTTAATTTTATTTTCATGCATAGTCCTAATGGCTTCATTAGGACTACTTATAACTTAAAGTTAGGTCTGTGCTTAAGTACCTTGTTGAATTAGGACCTCTTTATATATTGCTAACCATTTGAGGGAGTATTGTTTAAGATAGCTGCAAAATTTCAGAGAATAGTGAGCTGTTTTATAAGACGTTTATTTGGCAAAATAATCCACTCTCCCATGATATTCACAACTATTGGAACTTTGCCTATTGAAAAACTTGCTCTGTTGTATTAAAGGAAATCTGAGAAACTGAGGTAGGAAGAGGCTTAAAATAGCATTCCTTTCCCTACTCAAAGTAGTATACACGGCCTTGTGTCCACTGGGGAAGTGCAGCAAATATTTTCACCAGTGCTACCACCAGTTCAGCTACATCAGTGGTAGTGCCATTGGGAGCATTGGCATAGACAAGCCTCTGGCAACTTCAGCATTTTTATTACTGTGTGAACCACTGTGCTGTGTCAATGGAGTTGAAAGCCACCGGAAACCAATGGAACTGTGTCCACCTTAGGCTTGCTCTGACACAGCTACACTGGTGGTTGCACTAATGAAATTTTCATGCTAAAATATTTTATTGTGGAAAGGTCCCCTAACACAAAAAGAAGGGACAAATTACATTTTTAGGGGTTTTTTTTTGGGGGGGGAGAGGTTCTTTAAATGCTTGAAAATGGGTGCTGTAAATAATTTCCCAATAATGCAAATGAGTAAATGCCTAAGATACACAAGAGAGACAAGGTGAGTGAGGTAATATCTTTTAGTGGACTAACTTCTGTTGGTGAGAGAGACAGGCTTTGGAGCTTACACAGAGCTCTTCTAGAACAACTCTGCACACAAGATATGTTGGTTAATTCAAAACAATCTAGTCTAATAAAAAATTAAATTGCCAACCAAAAACATTAATTTAAAATTGTTATTCTGAGTTAATTATTTACCTACAAATGCAAGTTGTTATATCATTGAACATCCTGGTTTATAGTAGAAGCTACAGCAGAAGTTTTAATTTTGCTCAATGCTGCTACAATATTGAGTCTGAAATGACTGAGGTTTGTTGGATCGATAGTGTGTGAATTTTTCAGGCTGGCTAATAAGACAGCCAGCAAAACATTTCTGATATTAGCAACTCTTTTACTGCCCACAGGGCAAGTTCAAAAGTGTTAGAGTTGAAATTCTTGGTTAAAAGCTGTTTTCTTTGTGAATTTAAAGGTGGAGAAATGTGTTTTCTTGAGAGCTCTGGAGACTGGCATCCTCAATCCACAAGACCATGTAGTATGGACAGAGTCAGTAGAAGCTCATTGCCTCCCCAGTCTTCTTGTAGCTTATTCTGGAGAAGTAGCCACCTCCAGAAGGTAAGACAATAAGCCTGGTTACCAATTCAGTCCTTAGATTCTGGTGAGAGTGTGAAATTAATACCACATATCCACTTAGAACTGCACTGGACTACTAGCTCATTTTGTAGGCTGAATAGTTATCCAGTGAAATGGCTGGAATTTCTAAAGCAAAACTTATTTGGAACTCTAGTCCTTTAACCTTAATCTTTTGATATTTTTGGGAAAATGGTGTTAATGTAATGGAAAAATTAACATTTCAGTGGTAGCTAATGGGTATGTGTAACATCTAATTGGATTACATGGTCTATTGAGCAAATAATGTACGTAATGGATTTATCTTCTTTTTCTGCTTTTAGAATGTCCACAAGCACATTGTGATTCCCATAGATTTATTTGAAATTATTCGATGATTTCTTTTCCCCCCAAATGTATTGGGTAGACTGATCATGGACAATTCTGAGTATTCAATACTCAATATTCAAACTATCATTGGTTAGTAGTGATTTTGGGTCATGATATATTGTTTCAGTTCTGTGGTTATCTGATCAGGCATGGATCAGATGACATGGAACCTAGAAAACTACTCTGTGCAAACATTTGTGGCAGTGAGACCCAACTGCCTGAATGTTCACGGGAAGCAGACTCAAAAGCTGTGCAACTATGGTGGAGCAAATTCTATTAAAGTTTTATAATATTTGTATAGCTTTGCTAAGCACAGTGCTGCTACCTCACTACAGCATTGATCCTTCAAAGACTTTTGCACATGCTTAACTTTAAGCGTGAGAATAGACCTCATCGAGGGTCTGCTCACATGCTTAAAGTTAAACACTGTGCATAAATCTTTGCAAGGTTAGGGTTTTACTCTGATAGATTAAGGCTTCCTGAACACTATAAAAGTATCACAGACTTCCAGTAAGTCTGGATTGAGGGAAGGGGTTAGTTCATATGTCGAGTTATGACAGTGTACAGTTATGATAGCGGACTAAAAAGAATCTTTGGCTTTTTACAAAGAAGAGAACAAAAAAATAAAAGATAAGAAAACTCAGCTACTTAATAGAAGCCATCCAGTATTCAGGTTGTAGACATTGTGTTGAGACAGGACAGAGATTAAATATATATGAGCTCCTCTGAATGAAAGAATTCATATTGCATCTATTTCACATTCAATTCTATCAAAGTACATTGATATTCAGTCTATGGATTCAGTTTAGGACCATATGATCATCATAATTAGAGCTGGGAAAAAAACTATTAGTCTTTCCCCTCCTTCCTTACTTGAAGAACTGCATTTTAGTTTGTAAATTTAAAATAATGCATATGCTGTTTATTTGTTAAGTTAAATTCACCTGCTGAATACAATATTCAGGTTAAGATTGTGTACTAAGTCAATGAAAGGCAGTACGTTTAAGGGTGAAATATTCCATATGCATACCTTCTGCCATTTACATTCCAACCGATTCCCCCATTCATAGGCATTGTTTTGGTACTCTAGATACTTTGGTGCTTCAACATATGAAGTATAACTCTATTGTATGTTTTTCATCCTTATCATCTGAGCTCTTTCTTTCTTTCTTTCTTTCTTTCTTTCTTTCTTTCTAATAGATGTAGATCTGAAACATAACAGTGTTTTTACAGTGAGTTCATTATATTGCTGGAATATGTTCTCTAGAGAGGTAGGGTGTTTTCATGGCTCCTATTGCTTTGGACCAGTCTCAATGTGTAAGTATTTCTGTGATCTATATAATTGTTATTAATGTGGGAACTGGAAGGAAGTTTCCTTGACAGTTGCTGTGGTCTGCCGTGTTTGTGACTTACTTATTTATGCCTGACACGTTGTAGCATTTGTATTTATGGGTTTATTTCTCAAAGCTGGAACTGTCCTTCTCTGTGGTCTGTTTAAACACAAACCGTATTGAAGAATGATTCAAGAAAAACAAAATCTTAGCAGCTTTTTTATGTTTATTTTAAACGAAGGCACTAAAACTTCCTTTAAATAATAGATATAAAATAGGGGAGATCAAAGTCTCAAAAGGTATTTTATTTTTGAAGCCACTGGCTCCTGGCTTCAGTTTCTATGTGTAAAAGCATCCTCTTCAAGTAAAGACTGTGCTAAACAATGATGTCATTCTACTTTATCTTCTTACACTCTGCTTTCCTTCCCTGGGTTTATCTTGACTTTGCTCTTACAGTAGCTCCCCTGGCATTGGTTGGCTGTGGACTCAGTTATGCCTAATAATTATCTTTGAAAAACATACATACATAAATAGGTACCAGTAATATCTTGTTTGTTTAGATTATAAAACTTCTAACAGGGGCTAGTGCTGCCAGGGTACAACATGAGAGTTCTGAAGGCCTTCCTGGGGAAAAGCCAAACTCTCCACTGTTAACACTGGAAATGAAATAAAAGGTGTCTGATGACTGCTACTTCTGATTATGAGCACTTTGACTTGAGGAAGCTGGTCTTTTGCTTGGGAAGAAAAAGCATTTATCTAATGTGTTGACACAGTTGGGTGATTGGTTTATTTTTATTACGTCATATTGTTTCATCAATATTTGAAAAAACCGAAAAAAACTGTTTTCATTTTTTATAACAATAGCAATAATAAAGGTCTTGATTTTCAGCTGGTGTAAGTCAATGTAACTCCATTGAATACAGTGGAGCTGCACATATTTGCCCCAGCTGAGCAGCTGACCCAAAATGTGTAAGTTTTATGTCTCTGTTTATACAAGTTGCACTCAGAGGACTCAAAGGACTCAATTAAAGGAATTGGCACATGAAATTGCAAGCCCATTAGCAAGAATTTTTAATTAATCTGTAAACTCAGGGGTTGTACCGTATGATTGGAGAATTGCTAACATAGTTCCTATTTTTAAGAAAGGGAAAAAAAGTGATCCGGGTAATTATAGGCCTGTTAGTTTGACATCTATAGTATGCAAGGTCTTGGAAAAAATTTTGAAGGAGAAGGTAGTTAAGGACATTGAAGTCAATGGTAAATGGGACAAAATACAACATGGTTTTACAAAAGGTAGATCGTGCCAAACCAACCTGATCTCCTTCTTTGAGAAAGTAACAGATTTTTTAGACAAAGGAAACACAGTGGATCTAATTTACCTAGATTTTAGTAAGGCATTTGATACCGTGCCACATGGGGAATTATTAGTTAAATTGGATAAGATGGGGATCAATAGGAAAATTGAAAGGTGGATAAGGAATTGGTTAAAGGGGAGACTACAACGGGTCCTACTGAAAGGTGAACTGTCAGGCTGGAGGGAGGTTACCAGTGGAATCCTCAAGGATCGGTTTTGGGACCAATCTTATTTAATCTTTTTATTACTGACCTCGGCACAAAAAGTGGGAGTGTGCTAATAAAGTTTGCGGATGGTACAAAGCTGGGAGGTATTGCCAATTTAGAGAGAGACTGGGAAATCATACAGGAAGATTTGGATGACCTTGTAAACTGGAGTAATAAGAATAGGATGAAATTTAATAGTGAGAAGTGTAAGGTCATGCATTCAGGGATTAATAACAAGAATTTTAGTTATAAGCTGGGGACGCATCAATTAGAAGTAACGGAGGAGGAAAAGGACCTTGGAGTATTGGTTGATCATAGGATGACTATGAGTCTCCAATGTGATATGGCTGTGAAAAAAGCTAATGCGGTCTTGGGTTGCATCAGGAGAGGTATTTCCAGTAGGGATAAGGAGGTTTTAGTACCGTTATACAAGGCACTGGTGAGACCTCACCTGGAATACTGTGTGCAGTTCTGGTCTCCCATGTTTAAGAAGGATGAATTCAAACTGGAACAGGTACAGAGAAGGGCTACTAGGATGATCCGAGGAATGGGAAACTTGTCTTATGAAAGGAGACTCAAGGAGCTTGGCTTGTTAGCCTAACTAAAAGAAGGTTGAGGGGAGATATGATTGCTCTCTATAAATATATCAGAGGGATAAATACCAGAGGGAGAGGAATTATTTAAGCTCAGTACCAATGTGGACACAAGAACAAATGGATATAAACTGGCCACTATGAAATTTAGACTAGAAATTAGACTAAGGTTTTTAACCATCAGAGGAGTGAAGTTTTGGAATAGCCTTCCAAGGGAAGCAGTGGGGGCAAAAGATCTATCTGGCTTTAAGATTAAACTCGATAAGTTTATGGAGGAGATGGTATGATGGGATAACGTGGTTTTGGTAGTTAAATATTCATATTTCAGAGTAACAGCCGTGTTAGTCTGTATTTGCAAAAAGAAAAGGAGTACTTGTGGCACCTTAGAGACTGAGCTGTGGCTCACGAAAGCTTATGCTCAAATAAATTGGTTAGTCTCTAAGGTGCCGCAAGTCCTCCTTTTCTTTTTGTAAATATTCATGGTAAATAGGCCCAATGGCCTGTGATGGGCTATTAGATGGGGTGAGATCCGAGTTACCCAGGAAAGAATTTTCTGTAGTATCTGTCTGATGAATCTTGCCCATAGGCTCAGCGTTTAGCTGATCGCCATATTTGGGGTCGGGAAGGAATTTTCCTCCAGGGCAGATTGGAAGAGGCCTTGGGGGTTTTTCGCCTTTCTCTGTAGCATGGGGCATGGGTCACTTGCTGGAGGATTCTCTGTTCCTTGAAGTCTTTAAACTACAATTTGAGGACTTCAGTAGCACAGATATAGGTGTGAGGTTTTTTTTGTAGAAGTGGTGGGTGAAATTCTATGGCCTGCGTTGTGCAGGAGGTCAGACTAGATGATCATAATGGTCCCTTCTGACCTAAATATCTATGAATCTATGACTCAGAGGTACCATTGGCAAGGACTGTGCATGCAGCAACTTGCATGGAACCAACCTGCATGGAACCTGGAAGGTGTTGTGTATTTTGTTGTTGAGGTAATAGCACCTTGTTGTTGCTATGGGAACTGAGTTAGATTATTAGGGAATAGCCCAGCCAGTTTTGGCTGGTTTGGTTAGTTCAGTGTGTGAAAATAAATGGCTGCTTTCATGGCTCACAGCTCTGTGTCTCAAGTGATTTCTTCCTAAAACTGCTGCCCCCAAGGATACAACAATGTGGCGAGGAAGGAAGTAGAAGTCAAGGAAAAAGAAAAAAAACCTGCCAAAATCTTTTAGCTGTTGGAAGGGGGTGAGAACTGGCTTGTTGGCACTGACTGTGAAACCTGAAACTAAAACCATGGCTACACTTACAGGGCCACTGGAACCTTTTGAGGAGAATATAGTGCAATGGCATGTGTACACTGAGCATTTTGAGCTTTTTGTTATTGCAAATGACATTACAGAAGAGAAGAAGGTGCCAATATTCTTAAGTGTTGTGGGGGCTAAATCTTACTCCCTGTTACGCAGCTTACTACACACTGTTAAGCCTGAGACCAAATCTTACAGTGACATTGTGGAAATTCTGGGGTCCCATTTTTCCCCCAAACCACTAGTAGTTGCTGAAAGATACAGGTTCCACAAAAGAGACCAAAAAGAAGATGAAACAGTTGTACAATTTGTAGCAACTTTAAAAAGGCTAGCAGAACACTGTGAATTTAAGGAGATACTAAATAATGCCCTGCGTGACAGGTTAGTGCGTGGCCTGTACAGTGAAACTATATGGAAGTGCCTATTGACAAAGGCTCAGCTCACCTTACAGAAGGCTGTTGATATTGCGGTCTCCATGGAACTGGCTACAAAGGAGGCACAATACATCAGTGCATCCCCTAGGGTGCAAAAAGTGTCACAAGAACCTACCCACAAAACTGTGGGGAGTTAGGAATGTTAGTGCTGTGGTAAGCCAGGTCACCATGCATCAGAATGCTGGTGTAAGGACCTGGTGTGTCGACACTGTGGCAAAAAGGGACACATCGAGTGTGCCTGTAAACAAAAGAAAAAGAGGCCTGTGGTCTGGCCAACCGAAAAGGGGAACCTGCATACCCTAGAGCAGACCCAGGATGACCAAGGTGACACCTCATCGCAAGAAGAAGTACCACTGCATGTTTTGTCTTTGGCAGTGGGCTCACGTGAATACTGGGTAACCCCACTGTTGGACGGCAAACCTATACGCATGGAACGGGACACTGGTGCAGCCGTCTCACTGTTCTCCGACACTGTGTATAAAGAAAAGCTACAGCATCTTCCGCTTAAGGCAACAAAAATGGTTCTGAAGACGTATACGGTAGAAGCTGTGCCCATGTTGGGCACTACTGATGTTAAGGTGGAGCTCAATGGACAGGCTGCTAAATTGCCTGTTTGTGATGAGAGGTAGTTACCCAGCCTTAATGGGTAGGTCTTGGCTTGGGAAGAACTGGGCAGAAGTGCACCGAATGACTAAAGAAGAAACCGGTCTGACCGCTATACTAAGGAAACATGCTGCTGTTTTTGGAGAGGATCTGGGAAGTATGAAGGGAATCACTGTGACATTGAACATTAAACCTGACAGTCAACCAAAATATCTGAAAGCTCAAACTGTGCCATATGCTATCTGGCTGTGACAGGTTTCAGTCAGTCCACCGAGCCTCTAGCGGGTGATGGAGAGCTACTGTCCCACTGGCAGGCCTTAGTCACACCTTTCGGTCACTGGGGAATTAGCGGAGAAGGTGTGCTGGCCAGAGTCTGCAGCGCGCCCCTCAGGCAGGGAAGCGCTGGGGCGGGTCTGCAGCATTCAGGATTCTGCTACCCAAGGAGGGTTGGCTGGGGTAGGGGAACGCAGGCCCACCCAACTCCACTGCGTTCCAGCCCAGGGCCCTGACAGTGGCGGGAGAAGAGGGTCCTACTGCTGGGTCAGTGGGGAACCATCCGCGCCACGCTGACCAAATACACCCACCACACTGTGCAGATCTGCCCCTGGGCTACTTCCTACCCGATCTCTCAAGCGGACCTCTCCGGTCCCTCCAGCTTGTCTGGGTATTCAGCTGCTGGCAGCTCCAGGTCCCCCTCTGCGTCAGGCTCACACTGGCCCGGGCTACTGCCTGGCCCCTCCAGATCCTCTGGGTACTCGGTGGCTGGCAGTCCTGGTTGCCTCAGTCCTTCCTCCAGGTCAGGTTTCTCCTGGCCCAGGGCCTCCCCTGGGTCGGCAGCAGAGTCTGGAGGCAACAGCCAGCAGCCTGTGTCTCCCTCCCTCCCAGGTGCTGCCCTCACTGGGCAAAGGGCCCCGCCCTTTGTACTTCCTGTTTCACCCCTCCCTTTCTGGGGATTGGAGTAAGCTTGGTCTGGCCCTGCCCACTCAGGCTGAGAGGGTGGCTCTTTATGCTCTGGTTTGGAGGGAAGCCACCCTGGCTCCCTACACAGGCCAAAAGTTGAAGCGGACCTGGAGCGCCTGGTCACCAATGGAGTCCTAATACTAGTTACCCATAGCCCATAGGCCACTCCTATCGTTCCAATAGTGAAGAAAGATGGCTCCCTCTGGATTTGTGGTGATTTTAAAGTCACTGTCAACCTGGTGTTGTGTGCAGAGCAATACCCACTTCCCCGCATTGATGACCTTTTCGCAGGCCTGGCTGGGGGACAAAAGTTCAGTAAGATTGATCTGAGTCAAGCATATTTACAGATGCATGTCGATGAAAAGTCCCAAGAGTTGTTGACTATGGTGACTCATAAGGGGGTTTATCGATACTGTCGCCTACCCTTTGGAATAACGTCTGCTCCCGCCCTGTTCCAGAGGGCTATAGACCAGATCTTGTGTGGCTTGCCAGGAGTTCAGTGCTATCTGGACTACATTCTGGTCACTGGAAGGAATGAAGAGGATCACCTAAAGAATTCAGAGGCAACCCTACAAAGACTGGAAGAGTACGGCCTATGAGTCCGCAAAGACAAGTGCGAATTCTTCCAGCCCTCTGTTGAATATTTGGGACACATCATTGATGCTGTGGGTCTTCATAAGGCCCCGGCAAAAGTTAAGGCTATTGTGGAGGCTCCCCCGCCTCGAGATGTTAGCCAGCTACGCTCGTTTCTAGGACTATTGAACTATTATGGAAAGTTCATCTCACAGTTAGCAACACTGCTAAAACCACTTCACAAACTCCTTGAGCAGAACAAGACCTGGAAGTGGACTGAAGCCTGTAATGTTGCATTTAACAAAGCTAAAGATGCATTGCTAAGTTCTGAAGTTCTAACACACTTTGATCCATCCTTACCCCTACAATTGGCCTGCGATGCCTCCCCTTATGGAGTGGGAGCAGTCGCATCATACATTATAAAAAGA
Organism: Caretta caretta; assembly: GCF_965140235.1. Classification (NCBI taxonomy): domain Eukaryota; kingdom Metazoa; phylum Chordata; order Testudines; family Cheloniidae; genus Caretta; species Caretta caretta. The sequence goes on along the minus strand of NC_134213.1, from coordinate 61,303,098 downwards.
AAAGGAGTACTTGTGGCACCTTAGAGACTAACCAATTTATTTGAGCATGAGCTTTCGTGAGCTACAGCTCACTTCATCAGATGTTATACCGTGGAAACTGCAGCAGACTTTATATACACACAGAGAATATGAAACAATACCTCCTCCCACCCCACTGTCCTGCTGGTAATAGCTTATCTAAAGTGATCAACAGGTGGGCCATTTCCAGCACAAATCTAGGTTTTCTCACCCTCCACCCCCCCACACAAATTCACTCTCCTGCTGGTGCTAGCCCATCCAAAGTGACAACTCTTTACATAATCAAGTCGGGCTATTTCCTGCATAGATCCAGGTTTTCTCACATCCCCCCCCACCCCCATACACACACAAACTCACTCTCCTGCTGGTAATAGCTCATCTAAACTGACCACTCTCCAAGTTTAAATCCAAGTTAAACCAGAACATCTGGGGGGGGGGGGTAGGAAAAAACAAGAGGAAACAGGCTACCTTGCATAATGACTGGGAGTGGCTAAGTCATTATGCAAGGTAGCCTGTTTCCTCTTGTTTTTTCCTACCCCCCCCCCCCAGATGTTCTGGTTTAACTTGGATTTAAACTTGGAGAGTGGTCAGTTTAGATGAGCTATTACCAGCAGGAGAGTGAATTTGTGTGTGTATGGGGGTGGGGGGGGATGTGAGAAAACCTGGATCTATGCAGGAAATAGCCCGACTTGATTATGTAAAGAGTTGTCACTTTGGATGGGCTAGCACCAGCAGGAGAGTGAATTTGTGTGGGGGGGTGGAGGGTGAGAAAACCTAGATTTGTGCTGGAAATGGCCCACCTGTTGATCACTTTAGATAAGCTATTACCAGCAGGACAGTGGGCTGGGAGGAGGTATTGTTTCATATTCTCTGTGTGTATATAAAGTCTGCTGCAGTTTCCACGGTACACATCTGATGAAGTGAGCTGTGGCTCACGAAAGCTCATGCTCAAATAAATTGGTTAGTCTCTAAGGTGCCACAAGTACTCCTTTTCATTCTGGTCACTGTGGAATAGTGCGCATGAAGGAAATTGCACAAAGCTATTTTTGGTGGCCGGGATTGAACAGTGCTCTTGAAGAGAAGGCAAGAGCTTGTATGTCATGTCAGAATATCAGGAAAGCACCCCAGTGGGTTCCCCTACACCCGTGGGCTGGCTTGAAAACCCGTGGCAACATAGTCATGTTGACTTTGCAGGCCCCCTTGAAGGAAGCATGTTCTTGGTGGTGGTAGATGCCTGTTATAAATGGCCAGTAGTGGACTCTATAATGCAGTCCACTACTGCAGAGAGTACTATCCAAAAACTATAGGGACTCTTTAGTTGTTTTGGTCTACCAGAACAATTTGTGAGCAACAACGGACCACAGTTCATCTCTCAGAAGTTTCAAAATTTTATGAAGGCAAATGGGATACACCACATCACTTCAGCACCATATCATCCATCCACCAATGGATTAGCTAAAAGATTTGTGCAGACAATGAAACAAGCTTTGAAATCAGCAAGGGGACAACACTCCATTCAAAAGCATCTGGACACCTTTTTACTTTCCTACAGAAACACACCTCATGCTACTACCAAGGCATCCCCAGCCTTTCTAATGATGGGACGACAGCTGCACACTTGCTTTGATCTGCTGAAACCTTCTGAACCCAGACAAATTGTGCAATGTTAGCAGACGTGCACCCAGAGCAAAAGACCGAACCTTTAGCTTGCAACAGACAGTTTTGGCTCTGAATTATACTTCTGGAGCTAAATGGGTCCCTGCCACGATCATTGCTCAAACAGGACCTATTTCCTACACAGTTCGGACCGCAGAGAATCTCACCTGGCAGTGACATGTAGCTCAGCTGTTGCCAGGTCATGCCAGTCCTCAGGACACATCTTCAGTTGAGTTATCTGACTTCACCTCTTCTGGCGAGACACCGAATCAAGAATCACCTGGTCCTTACTGTTCTCCTCCATTACTGCCGGCAGCTGAGATACCCCCTTTCCCGGAACAAGCTGAGAACACCTCCTCACCCGTTCATGCTACGAACCCTGAGCCCATTGTCAGGCCTGCGCCCAAGGTACTTTCAGGTGCAACAACACCAGAAGTTCACCGTAATCCACCTAGAGACAGAAGACCTCCTCAATGGCTGGATCCTTAGCTAGGGTGAACCCAGGTTATGGGGCAAAAGAATCCCCGGGGTTTAGCTGGGAATGGAGGCAGTCTACCCCCCTTCTCTAGTTTAGTGTTTGTTTTATTTAGGGGATGTTTTTATTAAGGGGGGAGAAATCATAGAATCATAGAATATAAGGGTTGGAAGGGACCCCAGAAGGTCATCTAGTCCAACCCCCTGCTCGAAGCAGGACCAAATCCCAGTTAAATCATCCCAGCTAGGGCTTTGTCAAGCCTGACCTTAAAAGCCTCTAAGGAAGGAGATTCTACCACCTCCCTAGGTAACGCATTCCAGTGTTTCACCACCCTCTTAGTGAAAAAGTTTTTCCTAATATCCAATCTAAACCTCCCCCACTGCAACTTGAGACCATTACTCCTCGTTCTGTCATCTGCTACCATTGAGAACAGTCTAGAGCCATCCTCTTTGGAACCCCCTTTCAGGTAGTTGAAAGCAGCTATCAAATCCCCCCTCATTCTTCTCTTCTGCAGGCTAAACAATCCCAGCTCCCTCAGCCTCTCCTCATAACTCATGTGTTCCAGACCCCTAATCATTTTTGTTGCCCTTCGCTGGACTCTCTCCAATTTATCCACATCCTTCTTGAAGTGTGGGGCCCAAAACTGGACACAGTACTCCAGATGAGGCCTCACCAATGTCGAATAGAGGGGAACGATCATGTCCCTCGATCTGCTCGCTATGCCCCTACTTATACATCCCAAAATGCCATTGGCCTTCTTGGCAACAAGGGCACACTGCTGACTCATATCCAGCTTCTCGTCCACTGTCACCCCTAGGTCCTTTTCCGCAGAACTGCTGCCTAGCCATTCGATCCCTAGTCTGTAGCTGTGCATTGGGTTCTTCCGTCCTAAGTGCAGGACCCTGCACTTATCCTTATTGAACCTCATCAAATATGTTGTGTATTTGGTTTTTGTGGTAATAGCATCTTGTTGTTGCTATGGCAACTGAGTTGGATTATTAGGAGATAGCCCAGCCAGTTTTGGCTGGTGTGGTTAGTTCAGTGTGTGAAAATAAACGGCTGCTTTCATGGCTCACAGCTCTCTGTGTCTCAAGTGATTTCTTCCTAAAACCACTGCCCCCAAGGATACAACAGAAGGGAAGAGAACAAGTTGAGAGAGGGAAGAATTTTGAAGAGGCACCAAGAAGTCAGTCTGTATGCTAGCTGCAGTTGTATCAGCTCTATAAAATTGTTCTCTAAATGAAGAATCAGCTTCGTTTTAGAAACAGGGAAGCCTCTCGTGTTATTGCCTAGCACATGGTACATGAAATAGTCCAAATTATCTCTCTTGCCTTAATTAATATACCTCCATGAATTCTTTCATGTGTGATAGTGGAGTAGTCACTTATAATTTTTGGAGGGACTGTGTATCATTGGGAACACATCAGTCAGAAGTCCAAAAAGTAAGAGGACTCTAATACTTTATCAGGACTTGATCCAAAGCCTATTGAAGTCACTGGGAATCTTTCCAATAAGAATCTGTAGGCAGTAACCCTTGTGCTGCTTTTTGAAATACAAGCATTTGATTAAAAAAGAAACATAAATTAAAGTTGTCTTTAGGTTGATTAATGATTACAAACTTTTCTGTGTATGATGACCTGCTTGAGAGCCAGGTCAACTTCCCCGAATTCACCACAAAACAAAATCCCCTTCATTTACTAAGTGTTAACATTGCTGTGGTTTTATTTTTAAATCTCTTTTTTACGTTATTTCAGTGCTTTTGCTGTTCTAATTTCAGTACATTTCCTCTGCTGTAGCATCCATTAATGCTCCATTGGAGTGAATGGAATGTTAGCATGCACGTGGACCATTTTAGCTGCGTAACAGGGGTGTTCCATCAAGATATATGGCAACAGTCCAGCTGTTAATGATAAAAAGTAACGCAATGTAAGATTAATCAAACTCAAGGGGAAAACACGTGTGTCTTATCAGTTAGTTAATCATGTTATCATCTTAAATATTACTGTGGCTGTTCGTCTTTCTTTTAAGCAAATAAAATAGAGGATAAATGTATTGCATTTTAAAGTGGTTTGAGAAATAGCATTGCACAGAGTCAGAAAGAGCCAGTGCATTAGTGGTCTCCTCCTTGGGGGAGACAAAGGTTGAAACCTTTGAAATGAGACCTTTGAATTTGTTTTTACTTGGAACCCAAGATAAGATTCGAACGCAGCTCTCCAAAGATGCTAGCCTTGTAAGTTCCTAGCCTTCACTACTTATCTTTCTGTTGTACATCTTTGATGTTACAACAATGATATATGCATTACGTTATTAAAAAGTATAAGAATTGTAATTTTGTAGTTATAGAGTATCATTCATGGAGGGCTCTCAAAGGGTGTTACAAACTTTTTACAAATTAAATTCACCCTCATTACTCACCAGTGGTAGGTCTTATTATATTTTTTTTCTTTTCTTTCTTAAATGAGAAAGCTGAGACACAGAAATATTAAGGCCAAATTCTGACATTCATAATTAAGTTGACTCTTCATACAGCAAGGAATTGTTCAGTATAAATAAAGTTATTAGAATGTGACCCTAAGTTGTGATAGATTTCCAGAGGAAATCCATCTAGGGATCTGGCCTATGTTATCTTAGGGTTGCTCAATCTAAAATTGAGGTACACAAAATTAATGAACATGTCTGAAAATTTGTTACTTGCCCAAGTTCACATTGCAAGTCAATGGCAGAATCAGTAACAGGACCCAGTAGTTCTGATTCCTGGCTCCCTGCCCTGTCTGCTAGATCAGGGGTTCTCAACCTTTTTCTTTCTGAGCCTCCCCAACATGCTATAAAACTGCATGGCCCACCTGTGCCACAACAGCTGTTTTTCTGCATATAAAAGCCAGGGCTGGCGTTAAGGTAGCAAGCAGGGCAGTTGCCCAGGGCCACAGGGCGCCCTGCGAAACTGAGTTGCTCAGGAAGACCCCAGGTTGAGAATCATTGTGCTATATAGCACTCCCAGTTGAATTACAGTGTGACACACAAGATTTGAAAGTTTTGATTGTAAAATATCAAAGCTCTAAGTAACATATAAATGTTGGTATAAGTTACAAGTCAGTGAGTAGGTGGAATTTTGTGTAATTTGCATGCCACAGGAATGAAAGGAAAAGCAATTAGCAGACGTTTGTAAAAAGCTGTAAAATAATTTAGTAGGGAGCTATTTTGTCTCAGTATTCTCCTATTTACTATTCCTCCTACAACCTCACTTTGTATGGAGTGTCTGGTGGAAAATAGTGATACATACCTCAAGCAAAACTCCTGAGAGAAGGTATCATTGACATTGTCATCTACCTTCTGCTGGTGGTGAAATAACATACCTTTGATAGTCTCTGGGCTACTTATATAAGTATAGTATATGTATAGTATATATGCATACTTTCATGTACATTTCCTTTGCAGCACACGGATGCATCAAAATATTGTAGCTGTACTTGACTATCCCCAGTGAAGTAGGTATGCGTAAGGGGAGAAACAGCCAGTAGAAATCCTTGCACAAGCTGGAAATTATTTTTTTTTAAAAGTATCGCAAATTATCTACCCTCATCAAGTCCCCAGGCTGTATCTGCATACCCATATACCAGAAATATCTCATGTATATTTCAAATAAATGTCCTCTGCTTATGTAAATTGGGAGTTAAAATAATTTACTGTAGGGGCAAATGAGAAGAGAATCAGGCTGAAAATATTTAAAATCTGTTTGTTATGGTGAGACCCAATAGGTCACAAGACCTAATTAGGACCAGGTGTTAGAAAAGAACTTGGAGGTCATTTGCCATTATGGAAATTTAATATAAGCACATGCCTAAATATAACTTATTACAGTATATCTACATATACATGAGGCAATCCATTTGGATATTGCTTGGTCACAGTATTCATAACATTTCTGACCACTGTGCTTTACATAGTCTTGTTGACAAACACACACAAGAAAATTGTGCCAAGTTAATTCTAGAGTCTTCCATACTAAATCTGAAAAATATGCCCTTGGAGAAAGAGAATTTATTGATTGTACCAGCACAACCTGTAAAGTATCAAAGGCAGAAACATAGTGAAAACTTTCTCAAAAGTTGGCAGATGTAGTTTATGAATCAATGCACTGCAAATATAAAATAAAATGTCTCTTTAATTCTGCAAAAATGAGGTTGAAAGATGCAGGCCAATGCAATACATTAACATTCATTATTAATGTGCATCACAAGCTGCATGAGTCATTTGGGTAATTTACTAATTTCAAAATAAAGTGTATATGTTATTCACTTCAAATGTTAATTATGAATATGCATTAGACATTGCTTTTCCTCTTCTGTTAATATAGGGTTTTTTTTAATTTCATCAATAGACTTATTAGATTGTAAATGAGTTTCTGTCCTTTCTTATAAATCATTGCTCCTAAGATAAGTAAGCAGTGTTTTTGTTCTGTGAACCTGAAGCCCATCAATATATGAGATTTTACATAATGCAGATCTGAATGGCCCTTCAAGCTGAAGAAAACTTTGCTGAAAGCCTCAGTGGGGTTGGCAATCCATGACCTACTAACCTTTGGACTTGCAATTAACAGTCACTGTGTTAATGATGTCTTACACAGATAATATAATTTTAAACAATGCATTAAATAATTGCTTTGAATCTTATGAACGTATTTGATTGCAATTAATATTTTAAAGACATTTATAAAAGCAAATGTTGGAGATGATCAATTTTTACACCTTATATTGTATATTCTGATATTACCACAGTATTATTGTTATCCTTTTACAAGGCCAGATCCTCGGTGGACATAAATCAGTGTAGCTCCATTGAAGTCAATGGAGTGATGTAAATTTACACTTTCTGACAATCTGGGCTGTATTTGTAGGTTACGTTCTGTTTGTATTTAGCATACAGCATAGTTGTGTGCCAAATCTTGAAGACCTTACTCTGTCTTTAAACAGGCAAAACTCTCACTAATTCAATTTTCAGTTACACCCATGTAAATCTGGAGTAACTCCACCGAAGTAATCAGAGTCCTTTGAGTTGCCTCCAGATTTGCAGTGGTGTAAAAGAGAACAGAATTTGGATCAGATGGAGTTTTGCCTGAGTACATCAGGATTTGTCCCTGTAAGTACATCTATGTTCAGTAATTCAGTAGTAATATTACTACTTTCTTTGAAAAAGGTTTTGGCTCATATCCTTGGCTGAGGCCAAAGTACAACTCAGGAATGTATGCAAATGTGGTTATAAGCCAGCAATGCCCTTCTCCAATCTTGGGCTGGCTCTGCACCAGGCACGTGCTTCAGCATAAGTCAAAGTATATTGCCCTAAATTACACCAACTGTTATTAGCCCCAACGAGCCATTATAGTAATTGGGGATTGCTGCTGTAGAGGGGAACCCTGAACAACTCCATTCTCCTAACCACATTCCCAACGCTGGGCTCAATAGTGGTGAGATTCGTGTAGGAGCTGTTGTCATAGCTCCATGCCACCAGACGTTTCTCCTTATATTAGGCTGATCCTCCTGGACAAGCTGTGGTGCTGGCTTTAAGGTCATTTTTATTCATGTGCTGTTACACAAAGAAGCCTGAATGCATGGGGAAATTCTGAAAAGGTTCTTTAGTTTTATAGTACAACTCTTCTTGTACTTGCCTGAGTAATGTTAGTGCATGAATGCAATTAGCTAATATTAACAATTCTGAGTTAAGGGTTATGGATATTAATAAGTACAATTCTATTCTGTTAGGATTTTCACCACCTTTTTAGAGCTCTTATTTTATTTTATATGGTGAAAAACTAGGTAGTGAGGAACATCAATAAGCATCGTGGAGGCACCAGGGTACTAACTTTTTCCAGCCTGGATCCTTACATGATCATCTTCTCTAGATTGCATATTTTTGAATTCATATGATTTATCAGAATCGTCTTTTTCATACCAAGTGCTGCTATGCTATATTGAACTTGAATATTGATACATTTGTTTTCATTAAACCACAAAGGTGGGGGGAAACAAAATAAAGCAAAACAACCCTCTCAATTTGGGAATATATTTTTCTAGTTAAAAGTATATAAGATCTAGTAGTACTGCATGAATACATGAAACTCAAATATTGTATAACTGCATTTATTGCTTTTTCCATCTAATATGACTAGATCATCTAACTGTTCTGCAACAGTGTGAACAACATTAGGTTTTAATCATGTTAAGACCTTCAAACCTTCATAGCACTCTACGTAGCAACTTTTTATTATAACACTAACTGATGCTTAGGGACATTTCCAAGATAAAGATATAAGAACATAGTACTATTTAGAAAGAGTAGTGGCAATATGACCATCTAAAACTCATTCCTTTTAATGTATTAGTTCTCCCAGGACAGCATCTAATTGCTTCTTGAATTACCTTTGCATTTTTTCTAGTAAACCATTAGGCATATTTGTTACACTCTGGAAGAAGGAGTGCTTTTCTAATGCATCTTCTGAAATTCTTTGTCTTTAACTTTCTTGTTCCCTAATTCTGTCACAAAATTCATTTAGATTAGAATATTGTTACTATGAGTGATATTGCTCTGTGCAGCTTAGTTAATTATCTGTAATATAATGTTTAAATAAGACAATTTCACTAAACTGGATGTTAGTGAATGGTCCTTTCCCCCTTCATCTTTTCCCATGTGTACTATTAGCCAGATTTCCATATCAATTACTCTGGTGTAAATTCAAAATAACTCCATTGACTTAGAGTCACTCCAGGTTTCCATTGTTGTAACTCACAAGAGAACTTGGCTATATGCAGTAAAATCATGGCCGCACCAAAGTCAATGACAAAACTTCTGTCAATGGGCAGGATTTCACCCTCAGAGTTTAACTCATGTCAGTTTCTATAGTAGGATTAGTAGAGCATACCACAAGAGCCACCTAATTGTTTAAAGTTTTCGCACTATCACCGTAAAAGTTCACAAATCTTCAAAGTGAATCCAAGCAGAGTTCCTGGTGAGCCTGTCTGAGTTTTGAGAGGCACAAACTGTCCCCTTTCCCCATCATACTGGGGATCTAAGTCTGGTGACTGGGCTGCAGTGAGTTTTGCTTTGAATGTTTGATTTCATTTAAACTTGAAATCCAAAACCAAAATTCAGTTGGCGCTAAACCTACAGACCAAATGAAAAAAAAAAAAGGTTACTGAACCTTCTGTGAACCAAAACCAGTGAGTTTCACTCAGCACTGCTTTGAATTAAGAGACATACCCAAGTGTTAAGGAGTGCTGTGATTTTTCTGCTATTGATAATTTTTTCCTGTCATAAATGGAAGAGGAGACACGAAACAGTTGCAACAAGCCCCATAGAACCATAACGACTGTGTTTATGATGCAGTTGTTTTTGAATTTACTCTGCGGGGACCATGGAAATTGCTTCAGGCTTTGCAAACTTACCTGAAGCATAGTTAATGGAGCTATCATAAAATCTGCGTAGATATTAGAAACTTTAAAGATGAGTTTGACCTGAATTTTACCTGTTGTAACATAGAAGGTAGAATGTTTATTGCAGAAATCTTTGCAAAAGCCTGTTTAATTTTATAGGCTGAAGCCTATACAGGCTTGTAGCTGTGTTCAGTACTGTAGCAGCTTAAGGTATTAAACTAGACAGTAGCTCATATCAGTGTGGGCCCAATCCCTGATCTTTTCATTCTCTTCTCCACCTCCTCTCCTTGCATTCTGCTGCTGCTACCATTTGAGCAGCTTATTGCTAAATGGTGCGCATGTGATAGATGTAAGGCCCCTCTGATCCTCTTGTGTCCTCTCACTTCCCCCCCCTTTCTCCCTCTTCTGTTTGAATCATTTCATTTCTCATCACATGGTTTGTAATGCAATCTTGATTCACACATTAAAATGGCATCACAGACACCATCTGAGACCTTGATGCACCTTAAATTCTTCTAAGGAGATCTCTCATCTGGTGCAGTCATATTGTGATGATATGTTATACACACACATTGCACAGACAAACAAGGCTATTTAAGTAGGGCCAGATTATGCTACCCTTACTTAAACTGAGTAGTGCCATGTTTCATGAATAGTTCGATATGTTTCAGTGGTCCATAGAAAGATTAAAAATTTACTGTTTTTGCATTAGAACTACAATATCGCTGATCTGTTGAGTCAATAGAGAACTATAAAGCTAGATTAGGCAGGTTAGTTCCGGCGCCTGAGATTGTATCACTATGAGCATTCTCATGCCCAACATAAGTAAACATAATTTATGTAAAATACATAAACTAGGAATTCTCATCAGATTAGCAGTTAGGTGATAATTACTTTCAGTCATAATTTACATAAGTTAGTGGTTGGTAAATGGAGCTGGGTGAACTATTTATAGCAGATTTATGTAGAGATTTAGGAGTTTTGTGTGTTTGCGAACAACATGTAGTTAACTTAAATGAAGTTCCCATTGAACAATTTTATATGAGAAAATTTGTAAAAATCAAAGTCTGTTCATGAAGAATGCAATTTGTTTTGCTTTGAGTCACTTGATTATGTGTGATGGATGACTGATCATCCATCTTATATGGCATTGTTTTTTCTACCTGATTGGATGACTGAGTCTATTGTAAACTGAAAGAGGGAAATCAGAGATGTGATTGTACTTTTTAATTTCTCATTTATTTCAAAAGATGAGCCTTAGAAAATATTGGCTGATAATGAGCAGAGATCGTATACTTTCTGAAGACCCACAGTTCCTATTGTGTGGTTGGTCACCTAAATCACATGGTACTGTTTCTACCGTATGAGTGGATGAACCATTTAACCCTAAGAGTGAGTAATAAATAGGAAATAATGAATGAACACCTTGGTCTGAATTTTCAAATGAATGATGATCACTTGTATTAAAATTCATGAAACTTTCAGGAGTCAAAAAGACTTTCACAAATACCCAGTGGTTATTTGAATAGTCACAAATAATGTGAGTCAGCTAAATTTGACACTTTTAAAAACTGTGCAATCTGAGTCATGTATGCTCTTAATATCTGCATTTCTTATTAGCAATGTCAATTGTACCTTTCATTCCACACAAACAGAGATTGAGACTTCATGTCTTTCAGAATCTAATGACCATGGAGTTTTTTCAGGCCTTTTTATGGACTCTACTAAAATATCTGCAACACAAATTAGAAATAAGATTGGTTTCATAATAGCAGGAAATCATGCAAACATTAGTAGATTGATATATTGGATTAATATTGCCCACAGTATTTTGTTTTATGAAGCCTTAAAGATTTAATATTTCCATTTCACTTGTATATAATTTATTCATAGAGAATGGGTTCTTACAGAAGGAAAAGTATGTAACTCAAATAAATCATCATAATTAATATCATAATAAAAGCCTATGACTTAAAACAAAGTATTTTGTAATCCTCCTAATGCTTTTGGGGTCATTTAATAATTGCTCCAAAATCCTGAATAAAAAATGTAAGAATAATAGTTTCCTTGTCATCAAAAGCTAAGTATTCGCCTCGCATTAGAACAAAGATTTTCTGTAGTTATTTCTTCAGACACACCACGTAGGACTAGCCTGTGACAGCAGGCACAGCACTGCGCAGGAGGTATATGTAAACTGCATGATCCCAAGTGTAGTCTTGGAAGGCAATATGCTTTGGAGGCACACTCCTCTGAGGCATACTTCTTCCCCTATTTCCTCCTTGCTTGAAAGAATAGCAAACTTCTATGGGCCTGTAAGAGCAGCACGTTTCCTAGCCCCACTCCTACCTACCCACTTACCACCGTGGTAGGATGGGGGGATGGAGCTTTTTCTTCAATCTCCATCCTCCTTCCAACCCACTCTTCACCCACTTTCCCTAAGGAGGGAATAAGAAGTATAGGCAGTAACCCCCCCATTCCTACATATGTGGGCCCAAGCCTGTGTAGTGCCCATAAGGGCACAAGGGTGTAGGGGAAATTCTTACTCCATCTAACTCCCTGGAGCAGGTAGTAGTACAAGTCACAATCCAGCCCATAGTAGCTGAATGTTTTCCTAATCAAGCTGCCTCATATAGAACAGATTCAGAACATTGCAAAATGGAAGTCAATGATCAGGAAGCTTTCCATCAACTGCTTCCAGTGTGTTCCTCATGTGTAGGGTTGCCAACTTTCTACTCACACAAAACTGAACACCCTTGCCCCTTCCCCTGCATTGCCCCTCCCCTGAGACCCTGCCCATGCCCTGCCCCTTCTCTGAGGCCCCGCCCTCTCTCACTCTATCTCCCCTCCCTCGGTTGCTCACTCTCCACACCCTCACTCACTTGATCATTTTCAGTGGGCTGGCTCAGAGGGCTGGGGTGCGGGAGGGGGCGAGGGCTCCGGCTGGGGGTGCAGGCTCCAGGGTGGGGCCAGAAATGAGGAGTTGAGAGTGCAGAAGGGAGCTCTAGGCTGAAGCAGTGGGTTGGATGCAAGAGTGGGAGAGGGCTCTGGGCTGGGGTAGGGGGTTGGGGCCTGGGAGGAGGTCAGGGGTGCTTACCTGGGAGGAGGTCCGTGTGGGGCTTACCTCAGGCAGCTCCTGGAAGCAACAGTGTGTTCCTTCTCTGGCTCCTACACAAAGGCGCGGCAAGGCAGCTCTGTGCGCTGCCCTGTCCTCAGCCTGTTCCCGGCCACTGGGAGCTGAGGGGGCAGTGCTTGGGGCAGGGGCAGCATGCGGAGCCTCCTAGCTGCCACTACATGTAGGAGCCGGAGGGGGGACATGTTGGCTGCTTCCTGGGAGCCGCACGGTGCAGAGGCTAGCAGGGGGCCTGCCAGCCCTGCTGCACGGCGCCACCAATTGGACAGTCAACAGCCTGGTCAACAGTGCTGACCGGAGCCACCAGGATCCCTTTTCCGGTAGAAATCCGGATACCTGGTCACCCCACGCATGTGTACAGTATAGTTCTTCTGGGGTTTGATTTAAATTGTGCCACAAAATAGGATAGGCCAGAAAGTAGGAAGCAGATAACAAGAGGAAGGCAAAAAATTAATTATGTACTGTAGGGGCCCAATCCTGGGAGTTAATGAAGGACTCAGTACCCAAAGGTGTACTCAGCAACTCACAGTACTGGCCTTCAGGTGAGGCCAACAGAATATTATAGGAACATATTATTCATAAGGACAGGTAGTAAATATAGATGCTTGAGGTATGCAACAGAATTTTAATGAATAGATGGCCCTTCTGTTCCATATTTATTTTCTATTGCACTTGTAAACAGTACAAAAACTAGGGATGCTTTCTACGGAAGATCAGTAATTATTACCTGAACTATTTATTAAAATTTGAATGACAAAGGATATCAAATAGGAATGACATTTGTTCTCTAAAATTAAAATACCTCAGAGAAAAATATCTCCCTATTATTCTTATGATTAATCTTTGATGAATTTCAGCCTATGCATATTGAGGCATGACTTATTATTATGAAAGCTAATTTGACCAGACTCTTAATTTTTCTAAGGTAAATAGTGATATGTTTTGAATATTATTTGTTGTCAATGGTTTTTCAAAATTAAGTGTTTTCTCCTAAAACTGTGGGTCTAATATCATTGGCTAGAACCAGTCATAATGGAGTCATGCAACATGAAAGATTCCCTACACAGCTCTGCTATGGCATCTCAGTCCTGAGTTTGTATTAGACCTTACCCCTCCAGTCCTGATCTATTTGTTAGGGACTTTGGATTTTCATGCTTGCACAGAGTCCCGTTGATACACATGGGCACCTATATCTGTGGATGCGATGTCATGGGTCTGACTGGAGGATATGGGGCCTTACTTAAATAGTTAGAGAAATTATTCAGATGCTTTGACTGCTTTGCAAAGTCATCTAATATCTGCAGCTCTTTTGTTTTTCATTTTAAGCTGTCAGGATCAATTGTTAATTTCCTCATTTACTAATTTTCACAGTTGTTGGTATTATTTAAACAAGTATTGTAAAATAGAGCAAAATATGGGCAATTAATAATTTACTTTGAATTTGTATGACTATATAAGCAGATTTCAGAGTAACAGCCGTGTTAGTCTGTATTCGCAAAAAGAAAAGGAGTACTTGTAGCACCTTAGAGACTAACCAATTTATTTGAGCATGAGCTTTCGTGAGCTCACGAAAGCTCATGCTCAAATAAATTGGTTAGTCTCTAAGGTGCTACAAGTACTCCTTTTCTTTTTATATAAGCAGAATGTGTCACATGGTTGAATAGAAATTACAATGTGATATTCGACTGTGTCCTTTTGTGTCCTGTTTAAAATCTGATTAATTTTAAAATATATGTGGAACTTCAAAATAACTGAGTGAATAAAACAGTTAAGTACAATTTTATCTGCCAGCAGTCAATGGAGAATATTTAGGGGTAACTCCTGGTAATGCCGTTGGGACTTACACATGTAAATGTTCTTTGCATGGACAGAAAATACCATAAAATCTATAATAAAATGCATCTTTATCTTTTGTGATGACTCAAGAAATGGTCAGCCCAAACATGCTGCCCATAGCTGTGAAGTTTTGAGCAAGCAAATGGAGTAAAACAGAGGAGAAAAGTCCCTAAAGCAATAGAAAAAGTAAACATTCTCAAAACAACAACCTTCCTGGCCTGAAACCTATCCCCTGACACTGCTGTTCAGCCCATGGAGTTCCATCTGCTCAACTACACGGGACTAATATTCGGTAGGATTTCAGGGGACATGCTGGTGTCTGGGAGAAGTGGAGTCAGAAGGAAGCTGCATAGGACAGTATGAACCATTCAGGCCCCAGTGCATTTTTATTTGAGTTAATTGTGCTTCTACCCATCTGCAGATTTGTGTGTGGAGCCATCCAGTGGAACCATGAAAGCAGGAAATCTCAGAACTCATATTCTTGGGCCCTCTGATACAAACATGATATTGCCTGAAGTCAGGCCAGTACTTAGGTTATTCAAGTTTATTCAAACTAGAGGCATATGTGGAAGGAAATTTTAACACTGTTCTGTGGAATAGGAACATAAAACTTATAGCCTGATAGAATTCCCTTTTTCTTAATTGCACAACCTGACCTCTCTTACAGCAGTGGAAAATCATTAGATCTTAATTCAGCTCTGATATGCTTGCACTCTACAGGACTAATGAAATCCTAATGCCCCAGGGCTGTGTTGCTGTGAGCTATATCAATAAAGGAATCTCACAATGGCTAGAGCAGGGCTAGATGATCTAACAAGACTTTCACATCTTTCACCTTTAGGGTTCTGTGATCTGTAGTGCTTTATATGGACGGAACAGGGCAGGCTTAACACACCTCATCTAAAGCCCACTGAAGTTAATGGAAAGGTTTCTATTTTAACTTTCAGGGGCTTTGGATTAAGTCAAGTGTTTGTCTTTGTGAATTTTTTGGAAGAACAATTACGTTATCCAAAACATTAATTATCATTTTTTATTAATGGTAGAGTGACTTGTTTTGACATCATAGGAAGTCTCTGTGGACTAAGCTTGTATTAAAACTGCCCGTACATATTACCTATGATGTGCGTAACTGAAGGTGAATCGGGAGCTAGTGATTTATTTAAAATGTTATAAAAAGTAACTACTGTAAGTTCAGAACTTACTTTTAAAAGTTAATTATCTCTGCTGTTTAACCCAAAAGAGTGCTTTCCATCTTTCCATCTTGTTTTGTCACTGCTCTATGGATAAAATAACTTGCCTCACTTTCACTAACATTTTACTGATGACATCAGTGAGACATCTAGCAGAGTAAGACACTATTCAACACAATTAATGCTGGCTGAATTTTGACCCAATGATCCTAAAGTTTGTTTTCAGCTATGCATAGAAACTTGTGAAAATTGAGTTTCACAAAGAAATCATTATTATTATTGTTTGACATTAGTGTTGGGTTAATGCTAAAAGGTCTCTGTCAGAATCGGGGCCAAGCCGTGCTGGGTGCTATAAAAAAAAAAAAGTTCATTAGGAAGATAAGGTCCTCACCCTGGACAGTTTACAAGCAAAACCCATTTAAGTCTCCCTTTTTTTTTAGTACAGAGCTAATATACTACACTAATGTGTCTTGGAAGTACATGAATTCTATTAGCCATTGTCTGTTCAGTGGGTGAGTAAAACATTCAGGCATTTTGTCACATTCTTTTCATCACCCCATGGTGGCAAACACTGAGGAAGAAATCCCTTTTGTTTTTTTTTTCTAAATGAGAGATGCTTGTGGAGCTGCACACTTACTGATAAATATAAGAACATTATAGAACAGAGTAACAGTGCCAATGTGCTGAACAACCACACATCCCTCTAAATTAAAAATCAGGAAAACAAATGGGAGGAGGTAAAAAGTAAACTCAGAATATGAGCACAAAGAGTGCTATAAAAGTAAACAACTTTTGAAAAAGAAAAGTTTTCTAGTGCTCTCAAAATGAGGAAGGATGTTAGTGCAGTTTCTGTATAATATATAATTTTGCTACTGCAGTTTTGTTCCTTTTCACTCTGAGAAAACAATTTTTTTCACCTCACATTGGAAATGGAAGATGAAGACCATTTATACTGATAGTTTCTGTGAACATAGCTTTGATAAATTTCTTATCGAACCAGAGATTTAGGGAGCCATATTCAATAACAAGTGCTTTGTTTGCTCGAGGTCATCAGTTCTAACAGAAAATAAGATCACTTAGATACTGTATACTATGTAATTAGTAAAAAATAATATTTTCTATGTTTTACAATAGTTTTGTTTTCAGTGATAACCTCATTAAATCGGATGCATGCCACTTTTTAATATGTTATAATCTCATTCAGTATTTCTAATGCTGCCTCTCTACTTCAGTGCTGGCTCATAGTAGTCAAGAGCTTTTTACTCCCAGAGGTAAAGAACACATAAAGTTGCATTTTGAAGTCTGCATGTAGTACTAGGAGGCTATTTGTGTAAGAATGTGTCTCCCAGGTTTTACTGCTATATAGCAGTATGTTCTGCTGTCAGAAGCCTGCTACAGCCATTTAGCGAGATGTAATACTGACAATGGGCATAGGGAGATGGACATGTGAAACTCCTCTAGATGCAAATCCAGCATTAAGAAACCATTTGGATAAAGCTTGCTTCAGAAATTAGATGAAGGTGATTCTAAAAGGGCCTATCCACAGTGTAAATACAACCATGACAGGGGAGCTGGTTTCAACACAGTTCTTCCCTGACCTGGTCACATTTCATTTTGGATTTTTTGCAGATGGGACTTTGGTCCATAATGTCCTGTTTTTACTACTGAATTTAACTCTTTGGAAACCACAGTCCCTAAATCAATTGTATCCTGTTCAGTGGCCTTGGTGATTTTCAGTGCAGGTTTCCACATCCCAAAACAGTCATGCAGAGGGAAAGAGAGGCAGTGTTCAATATAGGGAGAAGGAGAAAGAAAGGGAACTATGATTAGGCAGGCAGCCTGGAAGGGGGAGGGCGGGGAGAAATAGGCTCAAGGTCTTCAGGGCAAGGACTGTCTCTTTGTTATGTGTGCTTATCACAATGGAGCTCTGAGCCAGGACTGGGACCGCTCAATACAAATAATTTATAATAGTTATAAGAGGTGTCTTGGCACAATCCATTTGTAATTTTAGGGCTCCTGCTCTGACTGGCCTCAATCCAGCAAAGCATTTAAATACATGCTTAAGTTTAAGCACATGAGTATTCCCACTGAAGACAATTGGACTACTCCATTCTTAAAGTTAAGGGCATGTTCAAGAGCTTTGATGGATTGGGGCCTGAACAATGATTCAGCTCCATGTCCCATGTAGTTAGAGAATAGTGTCTTATCAAACCAGAGATTTAGGGAGCCATATTCAATAACAAGTGCTTTGTTTGCTTGAGGGCATCAGTTCTAACAGAAAATAAGATCACTTAGATACTGTATACTATGTAATTAGTGAAAAACAATGTTTTCTATGTTTTACAATAGTTTTGTTTTCAGTGATAACCTCATTAAATCGGATGCATGCCACTTCTTAATATGTTATAATCTCATTCAGTATTTCTGATGCTGCCTCTCTACTTCTGTTAATCTGTGTATACTCAATCAAGTGTAACAATAAATATAATTATATGTGCAGAATTAAAATGAGTGTGGATTAATTATATTCATGTATTCCTGCCCACCACCATATGACAAGCAATTAACAACACATTACCATATATACAACAGGCTAAAAAGGAAAGAATAGGAAGTTCCAGATGCATTCCAAATATACCAGCATGACTTTGTTTATAGATTCACAGAAGACAGAGACGAAAGATGGTCCCACCTTGGTCATCTACCCCAATAATCCCTACTAAACAGGAAGGAGTCCATAATTTTTCTTGCCTTTCATTTGGAATCTGATATCAGGGAATTTAATGAATGTGTAGGGACAGATTCCAATACCCTTACTTGCAATGAATAGTCCCTTACTCCATGAATGCTCATTGACTTCAGTGGGACTGTGTGAGAAGTAATGTGTTACTCAGTATGTGTAAGGGCAGAAGAATCTTGCCTTCAAAGTGGAGCAGTGGATCCAGTCCAACAGACCTCCGTTCTGACCTAGAGTTTGTACTTTGTTTGTTGCATAACGATGACCAAGTCTTTTAGGGTATGTCTGCACTGCAATTAAAAACCCAAGGCTGGCCTGTGCAAGCTGACTTGGGCTCATGGACCTCGGGCTCGTGGGGCTGTTTAATTGCGGTGTAGACATTTGGGCTCCGGCTGGAATCTGGGCTCTAGGACCTTGAGCAGTGGGTGGGTCCTAGAGTTTGGGCTGCAGCCCGAGCCTGAACATCTACCATGCAATTAAACAGCCCCTTAATCCAAGCTCCACAAGCCCGAGTCATTTGGCACAGGCCAGCCACGGGTGTCTAATTGCAGTGTAGATGCCCTCAGGGCTAGATTGACTTCAAAGGGAGTAGTTGTAGTGCAAGATACAATTCAGTGAAGAGTGTGATAACCTCGTTCTTTACTCTCTATGCCTCTGTGTGCACATTTGTAAAACTGGATAACAATATTTAACCATCTAAGTACAGTACTGTGTTAGCTATACATGGAATGAGCTAGATAATGGTAACTATTAAAACCCCAAGATTTACCAGCTCTTTCCACTTTGTAGCATCTGCAATACTCTGTCCGGAATACATGCATTTCTGATCTGTCCTAAAGACGTGCATTTTGGATACCATACTGTGGTAACTTTTAATGGTGACCATGATTGTGTGGGGAAAGGTTGTATAACACTTGTTTGGATTATATTTTTATATTTGTTTCCAGCCATTTCTCTGTGTGTCATATTAAATTACACATCTCACCTTTATAGCCTCAGCTACTCATAATATGTAGTCTTTTACAAGGGTCTGGCATGACTGCCTATAGAGGTCCATTAATATTATATTAAAATTAAAGGGATGGCACATAGCTTTTATTTATTTATTTATTTATTAAGAACAAAAACGTGAAGGTGTAAGTGTGTGTGTGCATGTGCATTTGTGGGAGCAAAACAAAGGATGGAAGGACAGGCAAGCGAACAAAACTCTGTTCAAGATACTGCTATTTCTCTGCTCCAGAGAAATATCTTCTCTGCGAGAATTCTCCCCACATTCAAAAATGCAGGAACAACATTTGAAGAAAACTTAAAAAATGGTCTTTGGTTGTGGTTAATGAATCACACCATTTGGAATCATTATCATTTCCACAATTTATCTTCAGGTTTCTCTTATTTTCCATCGATCTTGGGATTTGCTTCTAAAACCATGAGAGAGGGAAAGGGTGGAGTAGGGGGAGGGGCTGGGATGTCTTCTTTGGCCTTCAACAGTGCTGCTCTAATAGCTTACAGAAAGTTCTGTAATTAATTATAGTTTCTGTAGCCACACACCTTGTCTGTACTGTCTAGAGAAGAAATTTCCAAGATCTCCCCATAACTCCTGCTGGAGCAGAGCTGAGGTAATGGAATCATCAAACTCTGGTTAAAATCATAGGTTGTATCGAGATTATTATTGTATGTGAAAAATGAAAACTTCTGAGATGCATGCCACAGACTTACACCATTGCTTGCAATTTGGCAAACATGCAAGGCACAAAATATTTCTCAAGATGAAACATAACCCTGTTCTCCAGCCTCCAAAGAAACCTATCATCTATTTTAAAGCTGGAAATAAATAAGCATTGCTTGAACAGATGATGTCATAAATATAAAGGGAAGGGTAAACCCCTTTGAAATCCCTCCTGGCCAGGGGAAAGCTCCTCTCGCCTGTAAAGGGTTAAGAAGCTAAAGGTAACCTCGCTGGCACCTGACCAAAATGACCAATGAGGAGACAAGATACTTTCAAAAGCTGGGAGGAGGGAGAGAAACAAAGGGTCTGTGTGTCTGTCTTATGCTGGTTTCTGCCGGGGATAGACCAGGAATGGAGTCTTAGAACTTTTAGTAAGTAATCTAGCTAGGTATGTGTTAGATTATGATTCCTTTAAATGGCTGAGAAAAGCATTGTGCTGAATAGAATAACTATTTCTGTCTGTGCATCTTTTTTGTAACTTAAGGTTTTGCCTAGAGGGGTTCTCTATGTTTTTGAATCTAATTACCCTGTAAGATATCTACCATCCTGATTTTACAGGGGGGATTTCTTTATTTCTATTTACTTCTATTTTTATAAAAAGTCTTCTTGTAAGAAAACTGAATGCTTTTTCATTGTTCTCAGATCCAAGGGTTTGGGTCTGTGGTCACCTATGCAAATTGGTGAGGCTTTTTATCCAACATTTCCCAGGAAAGGGGGGGTGCAAGTGTTGGGAGGATTGTTCATTGTTCTTAAGATCCAAGGGTCTGGGTCTGTAGTCACCTAGGCAAATTGGTGAGGCTTTTTACCAAACCTTGTCCAGGAAGTGGGGTGCAAGGTTTTGGGAAGTATTTTGGGGGGAAAGACGCGTCCAAACAGCTCTTCCCCAGTAACCAGTATTAGTTTGGAGGTGGTAGCGGCCAATCCAAGGACAAAGGGTGGAATATTTTGTACCTTGGGGAAGTTTTGACCTACGCTGGTAAAGATAAGCTTAGGAGGTTTTTTCATGCAGGTCCCCACATCTGTACCCTAGAGTTCAGAGTGGGGGAGGAACCTTGACAGATGAATATGAAAAACACAAGAGCATAGTTTTGGGGTTTTTTTTTTACTATATGTATTCAGTGGTGTAAAAGTGGAATCCCAACATGATATTCTCTCATCTTCACCCAAATCATGATTTACAAGTCTCACATTAAATAAATTCCTAAAGGCCCAAACGCACCTTTCCCATCCATGGCAGCATACATCCAAATGCTTTTGTAATTTTCATATGAAATATTTTGAGAACCAGAGGAGCCAGAATCTTCAGAGGAGCCAGAAGAGGAGCTGAGGCTCTTGTTAGGAGTTACTGCAACCCAGGAATTAGTTTAGAGCCAGCAATTCTCTGGGTTTGAATTAGAGGGAATAATAACCTTCTGTTTCAGTGGTTTGGTTTGAAATTCAATTCAATGAGAATTTTCCTGAGTTCTGAGTGTTGCATTGGTGGTTCAAATTAAAGTTTCAATTTATCTGAACGACCAAAGTGTGGTGCGACCTGGTGATGTTTCTATCCTGCTCCAAATAAAGCCTACACATGCTGAATGTGATCAAACTCAATCCTTCCAGTGGGCTGGCTTTAATAGTAACCCAGATAATATTAACAGAATGTAACCTTCGTCCTAAAGTTTCCTCCCAAGCCAGGCTGCTCCTACGGTTTTCTGCAGGACCTCCGTGTCTCTCATAGTTCCTTCAAGTCTACCTTTTATAGTCTGTAGTTAATAAGTAGCACATGACAACATGAGTCAGCAGTTCTATGCAGGGTTCTATCTCCTGCCAACACACTGGATCAAAAAAAAATACATCTCCACGTGGTGTCCTAGATCTCGTCGCCTTAATACATTGAGGTTACAGATAAGTGTTTGAAATGGGCCAACTAGGGTAATTGCTGTCCAGAAGATGGAATTCAGTTCCACAACAACTTTCAAGGTTTTTGTTTTGCATTGGAATAAAAGCAAAACCTTTCAAACATTTTTGTAAATTGAGATTTTTGTCGAATGGTCAGTGTTCCGATTGAAAACTTGAGTTTTTGATTTGGGTCTCTCTCACCCTTTCTTGTCAGAAGTGACTGGAGAACCCTGGACATTAAAACCTTCCCGACAAAACTTCATCCAAACTGATACATCTCTGTGAAACATTTTAGCTTCTTCAAATGATGTATTTATATGAAATTTCATTAATCCAAAATATTCTGACCATGTCTAGTAGTTATGCAGAACCTGAGCAGTTAGTGGCTGATCATTGCCAAAAACATCGTGTGGTTCTGATCCTGGTTCCATTTTCTCTGAACTATGTAAGTGCTGAGTGGGCGTCAGAAGGGAAATTTGATGAAAGGTTCCATTTTTGTGCCATCTTTAATAAATACATATTAATACCTTTTAGCATTTGTAAATGATGCTGTAAAACAGATGATAGACATATGCAATGGAAAAAACATTCAGAACTTGACTTATTTGCATTAATTTCAAGAAAAGGGATTTTAAAGAGAGCAAGAAGAGTGATAAATGTGGTGTTTCACTGGCATGTTTGCAGCTGACATGCTACCAACTTCCCTTTTCAACACATTGTCTTGTTTCACATTACACTTGCACAGCTGGGCTTTTTGCACACTCTAGACCTTCCATTTTATACTGCCTACTCATTCAGACAAAATAAACCAAAGGTGTAAGTGATAAATCGATCACCTGGAATCTAGAAGGGCAAGATTATATATGCATCTAGTTATCAATAATAAATATAAGCTAATTTATTCTGATGTCTTTTGTTATATTGTACTTGTTGCTTGTTTTTTCATTAACTGTTTTTTTTCATGCTCCATGTCTAATGGGACAGAGCATTGAGTTTAGCTTACTTTTTAATGATCTGCTCATAAAAATCATCACCACTCACTAAAGTTCATGATGATCTCTCAGTGGTTGTGGCGATTTCTGTCAGCAATATTATAGACTCTCCATGCACAATTTAATCTAATTTCACAGTTATGTCACACTTCTCACCCAAGACTCGTATCCATTAGCTGAGGTATCTATCAACATAAATTCTAGGTAACAGAAATCAAACTTCTAGATGGCATGATTGCATCAGTTAGATAATGTCTGTATTTTGCATGTGGAGCACAAAACTACTATTAAAAAATCCCTGAAAAAAATTATAGTTATAAGCTTTCTTTGCAAATCACCATGTCAGCTGAACTGCCACTAGAATTGGGTGACCTTGCTTTTCAAACTGAAAAAGCTGAGGGAAAGTTTAATAATAGATTGGGAATTACATGCAAAAATATTTTCCCAGTGTAAGGCTATTCTGCCATCCTTATTCATGCTGGGTAACACTTTATTCCACTAGAATCAATGTCAGCAAGGCACTACTCATTCTGAGTAAGGGTGGCACAACAGAGCCCATAACATATTTCAATAATTTTGCATAAGGTTACTAAGCAATCAGAATTAAAAAGCACAACAAACTAATATCCCTTTTTTTCTGGTATAGTATGAATGATGGTGACTTCCGTTGGGTTCTGTGTGGGTTCAGGGGTTTGTCCATATGTATCACATTGCAGAATCAGGAGACTTATATAAATATAATCAAGTTAACCTGTTCCTGCAAAGGGGATTATTTTTCATATACACGCTTGATATACTTTAAAAATAAACACCCAGAAATTTATATTTAGCTCCTTTCATTTCATATCTGCATTTTTTTAAATGTTTTTCATGGAAAACTCATTTTCTGCCACAGAATAGCCTTTTGAGAGCTATGGGAACAATGGAGAGTGGATACCTTCTAATCAGATGATGAATTAAAGGAAGCTTCCATCTATACAAGCAAGAGAACCTAAGGGCATCATCACTTTATAATATATCTACAGGTAGCCTAGCAGCTGTAAAACCAGCCAGCCAAGCTGTGCTATAAGCATGCTAAGAAGAGAAGGAAAAGACACTAATGTTACTACATCTAGTTTTACATCTGTCAGGCATACCCTTGTGCAACACCACAAATGCTGGAACAGATCTTAGCGCATAGAGAGGAGCAAGTATGAAGAAAATAAGATGGAATTTGATTAGTAACTTAACTTCTCTACTACTGTCGTGGCAAGACATGCTGTAGCGTGTATAGGAATTGCCTTGGTTTTCAAAAAGTTGGCAGCATTGATGTATTTATCTGCTAAGTGCTATACCACATATCTCAGGCAGATATGCTTGTCCAGGGAATCTGTATAGCCACACTATCTATTTTAATATGCCTTGACATTCCATAACATTTACAATAGTAAACTGCTTACATAGCACATTTACATTTTGGAAGCAGTAAATTTTAAGTAATTTATCTTGGCATACCATGTAAATATTGTTGTTTTCACCCTAGGGCCTAGATAAGTGTAATTATTATTATTATTAAAAAGCATATACTATAGGCAGGGTTTGCCAGTGTGTAGATTTATAAAAATAATACATGTGTTTATGCAGCCAAGAGTGGATATGAAACGACCATTCTTTTTTACAATTTAACTAGGCCTTCCGTAACCAAGGTATTTTTATCCGTGAGAACAGGTTCCCAAAATAGCAACTTTTACATTTGAAACATATGACCATACATATTTTTACTCGTTTTAATATAAATAGTTTTTGTGCAAAATTGTGAAATTCCTTTTTTAAAAGCTGATTTATTCTTGAAAATAGCACCACTTTTAATATAACTTTTTCATATCTACAGTCATAGAAAAAATAGTATAGAATGCAATAGCCCCAAGTCACCTCAGATGTCATTAGACAAGGAGGCAAATTTTACTTTCCTTGGTGTCCTACAAGAATATGAAACCTAGAAGGTAGACAAAGCTAAACAAATGCTAATTAGATTTTTGGCTATTTGCCAGTTGTTTAGGGCCATCCTGTGCCATCATTTCTGATGTTTAGAATATGTTGATCCACAAATAGTCCTACTGAAATCAATGGGACTGCTGTCAGAGTGAAGTACCACTCAACCTGAGCAAGGGCAGCAGAAGCAGGACCATAGCAGAGTGCCAAAGAATACCAAGACTTCAGTCACCAATGTTTGTCTGCAAAAATTGCCTTTCCTCTGAACAACAGAAATAAGATGAGGCTGAACTCCAACATTATCATTTCTTGTGAAACAAGCTAAAATGGAAGTTAATAGTCCCTTTTGCTTCACTAGCAATGAGGGTTTTTTTTTCTTTTTTGCACATCTTCTAAATATTAATCTTTCTTTCAAAGAATAAGTGCAACAAAAGACTTTAAGAAGGTTACAGGGGAGCTAAAAAGTACAAAAGGAAGAGTAATCTAAGAAAAATAAGTTGGGTGGGTGAAATGCTTTTGGAGAAGAAAAGAACTTCCTGAATCTTCTACTGAGGTTCAAACTAAACTGAAAATTACCGTTTTCATTTTGCAATGCTGGGTTCAGCTCAGGGTTGAAAGCAGAATTACTGAATTGTAGCAAGAAAGTATGTGTTCATAGGTTTCAGAGGGGTAACTGTGTTAGTCAGTATCAGCAAAAACAACTAGGAATCCCTGTGGCACCTTAGAGACTAACAAATTTATTTGGGCATAAGGTTTTGTGGGCTATAACCCACTTCATCAGATGCATGGAATGAAAAGTATATTTATACCTGCCTACTGTACAGCACATGAAAAGATGGGAGTTGCCTTACCAAGTGGGATCAGTGCTAACGAGGCCAATTCAATGGGCAGATGTGGCCCATTCCCAACAGTTGACAAGAAGGGGTGAATGTCGTCAGAGTGAATTTTTTCAACTGTTGGGAATGGGCCACATAAGCCCATTGAATTGGCCTCGTTAGCACTCACCTCCCACTTGGTAAGGCAACTCCCATCTTTTCATGTGCTGTACAGTAGACAGGTATAAATATACTTTTTACTCCATACATTTCATGAAGTGGGTTCTAGCCCACGAAAGCTTATGCCCAAATAAATGAGTTAGTCTTTAAGATGCCACAAGGACTCCCCATTTTTTTTAATGGCTCAGCTGAAAGCAGAATGTACTGGACTTCTCATTAAATTCTGTTCTTATGGGGTCCACAGCCTAATTTTGCAAAGCTGTGAGGTTTTCGTAGTTCAGCTCTTTGATGCTTCCCCAAATCAAGCCTCCAGTCCCTTTCAGGATTGGCTATCACTGCTGCTGCATAGTACTGGGCTATTTCATTTCACATGGTTTTGTGTAAACTTTTCATCTATTGTTTCAGTTCAAGAGGCTGCATTGCCATTCCTGGAGTTCTTCTTGATCTCTGAGACCTGAATGAACCCTACATCTCAAACTAAAATGCAGCCAAAGCCTCCAGCATCAGGTTTATTCAGAACTATGCAAACTTATGTTTCTCATAGTTTCCACCTAACACCACAAATGAGCAAAGGATTGTTGAAAAGTTTGTGAACCTCAGTGCACTTACTGGCAAGCATAATTCCTCTAGTTAGCATATCACTTTCACAAGAAAAGTCTGCAAGATACCATGCTGTTTCCTTTAAAGGGAAGGGTAAACACTTTTAAATCCCTCCTGGCCAGAGGAAAAACCCTTTCACCTGTAAAGGGTTAAGAAGCTAAGATAACCTTGCTGGCACCTGACCAAAATGACCAATGAGGAGACAAGATACTTTCAAAGCTGGAGGGGGGGGGATACAAAGGGTCTTCTCTGTCTGTGTGATGCTTTTGCCGGGACCAGAGCAGGAATGCAGGTCAGAACTCCTGTCAAGAGTTTGTAAGCAATCTAGTTAGATTCTGTTTTGTTTAAATAGCTGATAACATAAGTTGTGCTGAATGGAATGTATATTCCTGTTTTTGTGTCTTTTTGTAACTTAAGGTTTTGCCTAGAGGGATTCTCTATGTTTTGAAACTGACTACTCTGTAAGGTATTTCCCTTCCTGATTTTACAGAGGTTTTTCTTTTACTTTTTCTTTCATTAAAATTCTTCTTTTAAGAACCTGATTGCTTTTTTCATTGTTCTTAAGACCCAAGGGTTTGGGTCTGTGTTCACCTATGCAAATTGGTGAGGATTTTTATCAAGCCTTCCGCAGGAAAGGGGGTGTAGGGCTTGGGGGGATATTTTTGGGGGGAGATGTTTCCAAGTGGGCACTTCCCCTGTTATTTTTGTTAGACACTTTGGTGGGGGCAGTGTTTAACCTAAGCTGGTAAGAATAAGCTTAGGGGGTCTTTCATGCAGGTCCCCACATCTGTACCCTGGAGTTCAGAGTGAGGAAGGAACCTTGACAAAAGGCTTTTTCTGCATCTGAATAACCGTTTTTAAACTTTTTCATTGCTTAATTATTTTCATCTTTCGTTTAAAATGGGTGTGATGGCAGTTCAATACCTTGTGCTCTCTGCATGATTGTCCTGCACTTTTTTTCCAAAAATCCATGCAGAGTCAGAAAGGGGAACCTTGTTTGCATTGTCTTCTGTTTGCAATATTGTTCCTCAAAATTAAGAAAGAAACATTTGGAAGAGGATATTCCCAGGCCCCAAGCCTTCATCTGAAACTTTGTATCTTTGGCTCCTGCTGTAAACTGATCTTGCAAGTGCTTGTATAACAAGTGGAAAGGTTTACGGATGTTAAGATTCGTTTAGTCCACTGTACAGATAGGGCCAAATATGAAGTTTGGATTCAGAATTGAACTTGTAGATAGATTAGTGGTGGTCAGAACCAGGGGTTTGACCCTGCAAAAATGAATTGAAATTGCAATCAAAATATGAAATTGTAATTTTGTTTTTCACTCATGTAAAATCTCTGTAAGCCAAAGTGTACCATATGCTAATTTAAGAGTGAAAGATGATGTCATGAAACATATGGGAAATGTATTCTTTTAGACAAGAAAAAACATGATTTTCCTTTGTACTGTATAAATCATGAGATCTTGTGGAGAAGTAGCTTAAATATTGCATTTATCCACAGTTTAAGGCATGCACATCAATATTTAACATACAACGGTATGACTTTTGAATATCAGCAGACAGTGCTTCCTGGATGGTAAAATTTGAAAATAGTATTTAGGTTCAGTTTTTGCATATGTGCCTTTATTTTGCTTTTCCTTTTCCAGAGTTGTTTGCATCTCTGTAGAGAATTTCCAAGTTCTTAGTTTCTTATATGTTCCTCTGCTCCTTTTGCAGAGTCTGTACTTGAGTTCCACATGAACTCTTAACAAAGATTTTGAGGGTTTATCCCTCAGGATCCATGTGTAAAGGGTCCCCTCTGTACTTTGGAGTTTTTCCTTCCTGTAAGAATTGCTGTTTCTTCAGCCCTCTAAAGAAACTGTGTGGGTTCCGGGCTTAAGCTGTGAAAAGGGAAAGGGGCAGGAACAATTTGGAATCATCTCCATGGTCACACAGCCTATTCCCTGGCAAACAGTGATAAATTCACCAAATAATAGGCTGCATTAGGTGTGGTGAGGAGGGAGTCCAAGTTGTGATAGCATCTTTACCTGGTAGAGCAGAGAGCAGAAGAGCAACCCTTGTTCATATGGCCTCATTGAAACCACACAACTGGGAGACAAGTGGCCTCAGAACTTCAATGACACAGGTCTTCAATGCAGCTGGTCCTGTGTTCCTAGCAGAAGCTTCAAGTTAAGTGTGAATCTCAGGCGAGCCTTTGGATTTGGGGGAACTAAACCCCAGTGCCTTTTCAGCAAGAGAAGAGGAGGGACAAATTTTATTCCTACGGATGGAACAACTGTTGGAAAATTGCATGAAAGGAACTCTGTGGAGTTTTCCTCACCCCAGGTGCCCCTTGCTGTGGGGGTTCCACTCCCTTAGGAAGGGACAGTCTCTTCCTTTTGTCTCTTGTTTTTATGCAGCTATCCTTAGAGAATTCACTTTTTAAGATAATTTTTTCTTAACTGTTTGTAACAGGCTGAATTTTGATGCAACTGCTCCACACACCCTATCCCCTTGGATTCTTTTCTTCTGTCCGTTTTATGCTGATACATGGCTTTTCTCTTTAATATTATAACTAGCCCTTGTTCTTCCTGTAGTGTGAAATTCCTCTTGTATCAACTAGTTCCTCCTCTTGATTATTTGATTTAACAATGGTTGCTACTGGTGATTAGAGCAGCATGAACAATTAGTAAAATAATTTACCAACATCTCAGCAAATTAGACATCAATATTTGGTTCACTGTGTTAATGACCCTTTTTGTATTCACTTCTTACGAACACATGGGTGACGAAGTTTTGCTTATATGGATATTCGCTGGAAACAAATTTCAGGCCAGTAGCCAAAATTGGTTTGATGATAAAACAAAATTCAATTTGGAAGGAAATGAAACTAACAGACTTTCTGCTTTTTCAATGTACTGTTTCTTTGCAGCAGAGCAATATGGTCTGCTACTAGCCCATGTGCCAAGGTATAATGACAAGCCTATACTGGGGGGAGGGGATAGCTCAGTGGTTTGAGCATTGGCCTGCTAAACCCAGGGTTGTGAGTTCAATCCTTGAGGGGGCCATTTAGGGATCTGGAACAAAAAAAAAAATGTTGATTGTGCCTGCTTTGAGCAGGGGGTTGGACTAGATGATCTCCTGAGGTCCCTTCCAACTCTGATATTCTATGATACTGTTGGTATCCATATAAATACAGTCCCTTGGAGCCTAAACAGGTTTTTGGCATAGATCCCTCTTTCTGTTCTACCTTTCTTATGTGCTGATGACCAGCTAAGGCAGTTACAAAACAGAAGGACAGACCTGTTGATCTATACCCTGGGCCCCTGTCCTGGGGTTTTTCACATATGAACTATGCATATGATATAATTATGTTTTGTCAGTGACCATAGAGGTGGATGACAGAGAACTGGAAAGTGATTTGTTTAAAAAAGTTCTTGGCACAGTATATTATATATTAATCATTATTGCTCATGGGCTATGCTT
The DNA here is from genome assembly GCF_965140235.1 of Caretta caretta. Lineage (NCBI taxonomy): Eukaryota > Metazoa > Chordata > Testudines > Cheloniidae > Caretta > Caretta caretta. The sequence goes on along the minus strand of NC_134213.1, from coordinate 61,273,000 downwards.
ACCAACAAAGAGCACCATAGGCACTGCTTTACTCCCCACACTCCTGACAGACAGGCAGGGACCTAGCCACAGCGTTTCCAACTAGCACTGTAAATATACCTGCATAATGCAATTGCTAATTTGTGGGAACATTGATAGGAAATTGGAGACTGGTAAATTCAAGGCATGCACTTGATTTTACTACAAAATTTCATATAACTATCTCAACATCACCACCACAGTCACTGTATTCCTGAAACCCCAGGGCCAAATGGCCAGAATCTTAGTACTTACACAGTTAAATGACAATAGTATGTGACTGCATCATTCACCACTGACACAGCGCACCAAGAGCTCTGGCATGGGCCTGAGTGATGGTGGTGGTAATTAATTAAACCAGGCAAGCATTAGTCCATACCCTTTACAGCCAAGATGATGCAGTTTCCACAGTTCACTAGGGTGCTTAAAGGGAGTTGTGTCTCTCTGAGGCATAGTGGCTCAACATTGTACCTAATCAGTGTCGGATCTACATGCTTCATTTACAATAACAATTTTTCCTCTTCTTTCAGGTTGAAAAACTTCAATTTGAAATAACTGTTGCTTCTCCAGCTAAGAGCTTTTATAATTATAAAAAGAAAAGGAGTACTTTTGGCACCTTAGAAACTAACAAATTTATTGGAGCATAAGGTTTCGTGAGCTACAGCTCACTTCATCGGATGTATTCAGTCTCTAAGGTGCCACAAGTCCTCCTTTTCTTTTTGCAAATACAGACTAACGCGGCTGCTACTCTGAAACCTATAATTATAAAGGTGTTGTAATATCATCCTATTTGGTTTTTAAGGGATTAGGGCACATCTACACTGGCGACGTTGCAGCGCTGCTCAGCGAGTGCAGAGGAAAACCGCTGTTGGGTGTTCACACTGTCAGCTGCCTGCACAATAGTGTGTTCACACTTGAGGCACCTGCAGTGGTATTCCGAGCGGTGCACTCTGGGCAGCTATCCCACAGAGCACCTCTTTCTCTTTTGCCGCTAAGGCTTGCCGTGGAGGGGGTCACAGGATATCCTGGGTCCAGTCCCAGTGCCCCCTCATGCATTGCTTCACATCCCAGCAATCCCTGTGCTTCCGCCCACATTTGTCACCATCTTTCAACAGTTTGTGTACTGCACGCCCTTCCTCTTTCAGGGTGCAGGAATGGATCCCGAACTGCTGACCAGTATGCTGCTCGCTCTGACCAACACGTCACAAGTAGCAGTGGAGTTATTCCTTAAACTACAAAGGCAAGAGGAGTGCAACGGTGATCTCGCCATGCATAGTAGCTATGACACAAGATTGCTTGTGGCATTCACGGAGGTGCTGACCACAGTGGAACACCGCTTTTGGGCTCGGAAAACAAGCACTGAGTGGTGGGATCACATTGTGATGCACGTCTGAGATAATGAGCAGTGGCTGCAGAACTTTTGCATGAGGAAAGCCACATTCATGAGACTGTGTGACGAGCTCGTCCCAGCCCTGCTGTGCAAGGACACGAGAATGAGAGCAGCCCTGTTGCTGGAAAAGCGTGTGGTGATTGCACTGTGGAAGCTGGCTACTCTAGAGTGCTACCGATCGGTCGCTAATCAGTTGGAGTGGGAAAGTTGACTGTTGGAGTCCTGTTGATGGAAGTGTGCAGGGCCATTAATTGCATCCTACTCCGAAAGACTGTGACTCTGGGCAACATTCATGACATTGTGGATGGCTTTGCACAAATGGGCTTCCCTAACTACGGAGGGGCGATAGATGGCACGCACATTCCAATTCTGGCACCAGACCACTTACCCCTTGCAATTAATGTACTCGGTGGCTATTTCTCAATGGTTCTCTAGGTGCTTGTGGATCACCGTGGGCATTTCATGGACATTAACGTAGGCTGGTCCAGAAAGGTGCATGATGCACTTTCTTCCCGGACCAGACGATCACTGTAGGGGAAGTCGAAATGCCCATTGTGATCCTGGGAGACCCCACCTACCTCTTAAGGCTGTGGTTTATGAAGCCATACATTGGGTAACTTGACAGCAGCAAGGAGCGGTTCAACAACAGGTTGAGCAAGTGCAAAATGACTGTTGAGCGTGCATTTGGCCATTTAAAAGCCCGCTGGTGATGCCTGTGTAGAAAGCTGGACAAGGCCAATGACGATATTCTGATGCTTATAGCTGCGTGCTGCACGTTCCATAATATTTGTGAAGGGAAGGACGAAAGCTTCACTCAGGGCTGAACTGCAGAGGCTCAGTGCCTGGAGGCTGAGTTTGAACAGCCAGAGACCAGGGCTATTAGAGGGGCACAGCGCAGAGGCCATAAGAATCAGGGATGCCTTGAGGCAGCAATTTGAAGCCGAAAGCCACTATATTTGCTGCTATGCTCAGGATTGCAGTGCTTGTAATGCTAGGAGGTGACTGGTGCACATGATGCAATAAGATGATTTAATATAATTGCATGTTGCTTTGCAGGGCTTTGTTTGCTTTCAATTAATAGAATCAAGATTGCTTCTAAACCAACACAATTCTTTTATTAAAAGACAACAACCGGAGGAAAGAGTCAAATGACAAAAATACATCAGCAGGGAGGGGGATGAGGGAAGAGAAGGTCTCCAGAGGAGGAGTGGTCCTGGGACAGCTACAGATTTATGTATGTCCAGGGATCATACCCAACCTTCTCCTTTGGAGTCCAATGCAGTGAGTGCTGTACTTCAGCAAGGCCAAACTGCAGAGGAATGGGTGTTGAGTGCAGTGGGTAGTGGGACAGTGCTGGACAGTGAGGAGGGAGGAGTGGAATGCTGTGGGTAGAAAGTGGAGCCAGGAGGTTGATAACAGTGTGTTGGAGGTGGGCAGAGGGTGTGGGGGGAGGCACAGGGAAAGAGTTTTGTGACAGTGGCTGCAGGGGAGGGCTGGGGCAGAACTGCTCAGTTTGCAGTGCTAGTAGCACCTGGAGCATGTCTGCTTAGCACTCCATAATGTTTAAGAGTTGCTCCATGGCTTCATTCTGGCGAGCTGCGTTCTCCTTTTGGGCCCTCTTCCTGCTGTCCCGCCACTCCAATTCCTGTTTCTCAGTGGTGGAGTGCATCATAACCTCATGGAGAAAATCCTCCTTAGTTCTTCTTGGCCACTTTCTAATTCTGCATGGCTGTTCTGCCGCCGATAAGGGGGGCTGGCCTCCCAAGGTCATCTCTGTGAAGTTTAAATGCAACATTTTACAGAAGCAGTATGGTTTGCAACACAGACAACACTGATTCAGTGCTTTAAAACACTCATACACCTATCACTAACTGCTGACCCCAGGCAAGCACACATGAGCCACAAGACCCCCAAAATGGTGAGTAGTGGGAGGGGCAGGGTGAATCACTCTTCCCAGACCCTGCTATACACTGGGCACATGGCTCTTAGGGAGAGCTAGCACTGTAGGGGGGCTTGATAATCATTTCTGTCCCCACACTTTCCAAGGACGTGATCATTATGGAAGACATCTTGCTGCTGAGGGTGAGCAGGGAATCAAGGGAGGGTCTTCTCCAAGCCTGCAGCTTCCACCCTAGCCCCTATGCAGCTCACCTGTCTGCAGCAATGGTCCCCGCCCCCGCCCCCTCTGTGATGGCACAGTGGCATGGGAAAATTACCATTAATGGGACAAAAAACAAAGCAGTGGAACCTGTGGCAGTGGATTGCCCAGTATCTCCATGAGAGTTTCCTGGAAATCTCTGAGGGAGATTCCCGTGAAGTGAGGGAGTCTATCAACAGCCTGTTCCACTGCTCAGAATAGGCATGTGGTGGGAGACCAGCCTGTTTTCTGCAACCCTCCTGCCCCCAACAAATCGCTTCAGCAATTCACAAAATCAGATCCACTTACCAGGGGCCTCCTCTCCTGTTTGCGCTTTGCCAAGATCCGACTGCTTTGACTGGCTAGGGTCCTCCGGGGTAGAAAAGAGCTCTTGACTGCATGCATCTCTGGCCTCCAAGCAATCCTCTGCCTCTGGGTCCCCCTGCCCCTCTTCGTCCAAGATTTCCTCCTCCTGGCTCAGTCCACTCTCGCCTGGCACGTGAGCCAACGAAGTATCCACAGGGGCCTTCACAGTGGAAGTGCGGTCACCACCGAGTATCATGCCCAGCTCTTTGTAGAACTAGCAGTTTGTGGGCGCAGCACCGGAGCTGTAGTTTGCCTCCCGCGCCTTGTGGTAGGTGTTCTGCAGCTTCTTCACTTTTACCCTACACTGCAATGTGTCCTGGTCATGGCCCCTTTCTATCATGCATTGTGAAATCTGTCTGTAGGCATCATAAATCCTACGGCTGGAGCACAGCTGAGACTGCACAGCTTCCTCTCCCCAAATGCCGATGAGGTCCAGCAGCTCGGTATTGCTCCAAGCAGGGGATCGCCTGGTGTGTGCAGCAGGCATGGCCACCTGGAAAGATGCACTGAGACCACTGCATTCATCACTGAGCAAACAGGAAGGGGACTTTCAATTTTTCAAAGGAATTTACGGGGTCGAGATGACGGTTGGTCACCTGAGGGCAGGGCAGTAGAGTTCAAACCGATGACCAGAGAGGTTGGAACAGGCATTGTGGGACACCTCCCAGAGGCCAATTGCAGCGCTGTAATCGTGACAGCGTCTACACTGGCATCGCAGCACTGTAGCTCCAGCGCAGAAAGCTGTATGTCTCTCGTTGGGGTGGTTCTTTTAGAACGCTACAACTGCGCCGTTTGTGCGCACTAAGTGGCTTGGCAGTGTGTACACCTCGGGAGTTACAGCCCAGAAACTTGCCAGTGTAGATGGGGCCTTAGAGACAGGCCTCGATTAAAACCTGAGTATTGAACATCTACAAACCTTGGGAAATTTTGGCTCTGGGTACGGGGCTGGGTGTGTGTGTCGAATTTTGTTACTTTGACCCATAACTACCAAGTCCAATAATTACCATTTTATGCATAGAAATCCTGTCATTAAGCTACCTCCTGCCAGCTTTTAAATGGATCATTTTTCATTTTGGTTCAAAGTTACTGAGTGGACAGTGTGAGATTCTTGGCTGTACAGCTTGCATACACCCTACATTTGTAACCAACATAAAGAACTATCGCCAAGAATTGCTCTTTTTCTCTTTGATTGTGTAGTGGCTCGGCATGGGGGCCTTCCCACTCTGGGTCTTCGGGAGGCCACCCCACCTCACTACATCACTGATATGTTGGCCATTGTGGGGAATGAAGCAGTCTTCACTCGCAGCTGGGGCCCAGGCCTGTGCTCAGGCTGGGTGGGAAACAAACAGTCAATTGGCCCCCGCCCTGGATCAAGGCAGGGCAACAAAGACTCTGGGGCTCAGGCTGGTGTGCAGGCTGAGTAGCACATAAACAGTCAATTAGCCCAGGCCCTGGATCAAGGCGGGCAACCCAGAGTCTGAGACTCAGGCTTCTGGGTTAGAGTGGCAGGGGGGTCACAGGCCCACCTACTCCACTGCGTCCCGACCCAGGGCCCTAGTAGTGACAAAGCACTTTGTCACTGGGTCAGCGGGGATCCATGCCACAACACGCTGACTCACTCTTTGTCAGCGTTGTGGCCAGACAGGCGTCTGCTACCCCTGGGCCACTTCCACATGCCCCTTCTTGGTGTACTTGTTGCTGTGAGGAGGGGTCGAGGTTGATGGTGGCTTCTGGGACTGCAAACAAGTCTTTGGGGGTCTGGTCCATCGGTGGTCCAGGCCAGTCGTCTTCTCCCAGCGGGGTCAGGTCTGACAGCGGTCTGGGCCAGTTGTCTGCTTCCTCCAGGTCTGAATCAGCTAGCAGCCCCGGGGGTCCAGGCCAGTCCTCTGCTCCCTCAGCACCCTCCACAGCTTCCCAGTTCGGGAGACCACAGGAGGTGTCTGGTCTCTCCGGTGGTCACCTCCCTACTGAGCTTTCTGGGGCACCTTTTATACTTCCTGCCCCTCCCACCTACTTCCTGGGGGAGGGGCAACTAGGCCCTGGTTCCTCCCACCAGGGCTCAGTGCAGGGGCCCTCCCACTCCAGGTCCTCAGGAGGCCACCCTGCCTCACTACAGAGTGGTTACTAAAAAGATGAAAGCTTAAATTCCATGAAAGGTGATTGATTATTCCAGTCACACACATTTATTAAGTCCTGTAGTCACTGAATTATTAAACTAAAACAATGTTTAATATTTTAAGAATTGCCCTGTGCTTCAAGATATCTTCACCAGAATTCTCCAAGCAAAAAAGGCTTGACACATGCCAATGATGGGGCTGTGAGGATGACTTGAATAGTAAAGATTTTAAAAGGTAAACTCTCCCTTCCTCCTCTCATTTCCCTGTAGAGACCTAATTTAACAAGTGGAACTGCATCCCCATCAAGATCTCCTACTTCAAACTCAGACAAGACTTGACTGTTATTCTTAAGATTATCCCTTCAAAATAAAAGCCATAGGAATTTAGGGGCAGATTTTAAAATGTGTTAAACACCTAAAGATGCAGGTAGGTGCCTGGTGGGATTTTCAAAAGTGCCTAGGCATTTTGAGCACCTAACTCCCATTGAGATACCTGAAATACCTTTAAAAATCAGAGCTTTAGCACTAACTGGAACACAGGCTCCGTGAACATCTGGTCTTATTTCTCAATGACAACTGATTAAAGTGGTTTCACTTTCATTCCCTGATATACTAGCTTTGCAAAAACTTGTCTTGTCTCCTCAAATAAGCTCCTTAATATAGTAGATCAGTATAATTTTTCATTAGGAATCTGTTCATTGGCCATTTATTTTATTTTTGTAATGTGCCCTCGTCTTATGCTAGCCACGGTTCTGAACCTACACGCACCTCAACAGATGAGTAACTTTAGAGATGTGACTAGGCCCATTACAACTTGGAAGCAAGTGGTTCTATTCTGTTCTATATAGGTTCTTATATCCCTCTCATCATAGGACTTGAGTGCCTTCCATTAGTACATTGAGCAACATGGCTAACATCCATCACATTAAGTTCATTCTCTTTCCCTCCATTTCAATGGCACTACTTATGTCTCTAAATTATTTATGTGTGTGTGCATGTTTGCAGAATCAGAGAAGAAGGTTGGCTACTCGTGCTAGGCTGCCAGTGACCACTACAGCAAGTCATGCAAAGCAGTAGTGAGACACCTTACCCAGGACCCTATTTTAAATGAAGACTTTTCCCCAAAAGGAGTTTACTTGGTTAAATAAAGATTTTGAATGAGGGGAAAGATTTTGCACATATACAAGAATTACAGTGGCAGAACCAGCAGCTCGATACAGCAAGGGAGACCCAATCAAAGATGTTCTGGGTCTAATTCTGAGAAATGCGGTCTCCCAGAGAACTTCCCCAGTAAAGGGGCAAACACCAAGTGGAACGTAATGGTCACGGTGCAAGTGTTTGGGACAAAAGTGCTATAAGTCCATGACTAGTAACATCCACCCACATTCTGTATAAATTAATCCTGCTTCCGTCCCCAATTCAACAACACACTTAAGCACATGCTTAAAAAATATGTGTGTAAGACCCATTAAAGTGCTTAATATGAGCTTAAGTGCTTTGCTGAATGGAGGCCTATATTCACTGACCTTACAGTTGTAGCATATCCCCACTTGTGTGTTATCCCAAAGATTGCCAGAATTTGTCCCTCAAAGTTTAGCAGAGAAGCTGGGATGACACAAAATTTACAAATGAATGGCAAATTAAAAGTTCATTCAACTGGTATTTAATGACATAAAGATGTACTAAATTGCTTAGTCTTGTCCCTTTATTGCTGTTCATTTAGCTGCAAATAATATAATACAAATATTTGAGTGCAAAGACTAAACTATTCAGCTTAATTTAAATAGAGAGAACAGAGAAATGTAATAAGAAAATACCATAAAATGTAGTACTATAAAATTAATTAAACAGGCATTTTCCTATTAAAATATGCAGTAGTTAAAGGTCTTCAGTTATATAATGGCTGTAGTTAAAAATCATCACATTTTTACCTTTTGCTTAATTAATGTTTCTGTGTGCTTGTGGTACAAAACCTGTGTTTAGTGTGGGAACTATTGCAGTAACATTAATTATGTGCAAACGATAAGTGTAAAGACTTTGATGGTGACAACATTATGTTTTCTAAATACGATGGACCCAGGAGAGAGGATGAATTTTTCAAATTTTTTTAAAATAGTATTTTTAGATAAAGTTTAAAGTTCTCACTGTTAGATATGATTTTGTGGAAAGAATTCATATGTTCTCCTAGTTGAGTTTAAAAGGCATAATATCTTGCCTGAATACATTACATCTAACACATCTTGCCAATATGCTACATATCTCTTTACAATAAGTTAAATTAATCACTGACTACAGCTTTCTGAGCCAGGTCCTTCAGTGTAACACCATTGAAGCCAATGGATCTACGTCCATTTGCACCAGCTGAAGGTTTGTGTTTAGGATGCTGTGTATTATACTTTGCTACATTAGTTAGAATCCAAGGAGGTTAAATTTCTTTATAACCAAATGGTAAAGTCTGATTGCACATCTTGGAACTCATTGAAGGTAAAAGAGCGTGATCGCCTTCTAAGAGCAGGATGGCCAGACTGCTCCCTTCCCTTAATCAGGTCTAAATACATGCTAGCTCTCAGGAAGCGGGGGTAACTGTCTTGTTCCATCAGCCTGTAGACTTTGGCCTGTGCTACATCAAAGCTGTCCAGTGTAGGGTGAGTAATGTTCTGAGCAGTGACTTCTTTCGTGTGGAAGTCAAGATTAACCTGGAAAAGGCCAAAAAAACATGCAGTACATTAATTCATTTTATATATGGTCATTAATAACAGTAATACTTAACTTGGGAAAACCACTTTCTACTAAAAATACTTTTAATTGCATATAATAAGTATTGTGAAATCCACTGAGTCAGCATTTGTTAACTGGTTTCAGAGGAACAGCCGTGTTAGTCTGTATTCGCAAAAAGAAAAGAAGTACTACCAAGGAATCACCACAGATCTCTACTAAGAACAGGGGAAAACTGATAATGAAAAATATGTCACTTTTTGGTGGTACCTTTTGTTTAGGGCTGACTTTCTAATGGTACCCACTGTACATTTGCTGCTGATACTGGCACAGAGAGATTTTGTGCCCAGTCCTGCAAAGTACGAGGTATCTGAATTCCCACTGAAGCCAACCGGAATCAAGGACACTCAGTCTTGCAGGTTCAGAGCTTTATATCATCTAAATTGACCAGATACTGTTTTAATCTTTCATTTCTGTGGAGCATTAGTAACACGAAGGTTAGAATATTCTAATGATTAAAGTGTGCAGCAAAATTATTTTCTAATGGATTTTTGACTACTTTGGAGGGGAAAAAAGGCATATCCAAGAGTTTTTTGGTTACAGCTTAAATACAATTATATATTACTATTGGCTATTCTCATGGAGTTGTGGATTAGTATAAGGATTATGTTTAGATCCACAATAGTGGTATATGCAGCACATAATTTAGAAATTAGTAAGTTCCATATAGCTTCAAGAATGTCTTCTGTAACTTATTTATTTTATATTTTTCAAATTCCTCTTGGTGCATTTACAAAAATATAACAACACATAGTGTGTATGTGAAAACTGAAAATCAGTTAATGATAATTAAACAATCAAGTCCACAAATTTTCAGAACCTTCCTAACTATCCTCTCAGAAAAGGCCTTTTAATATGCCCTGCTGGACAGTAAACGTAATTTCTGTTGGTGGAAACAAGTTCCAAAATTGAGGGCTCTTTAATGAGAGTTCTCAACTCACCAATGAACAAATCTACAGGTAGTCAGCTTGAGCATCCCAGCTGATCTCAACAGCTGGGTTGAAGCAAGACAAGAGGATACACAGGGCCCAACACATAAGGGACGGTATAGTGGAGAACAACAATCCCGTCTTTGCTGGTATCAAAGTAACAGCATATCAGTTAACTGGTCAGTATGACACTATCGGGCAATGTGTGATTTCCACCACCTGTGCTCTAGGTTCCTTCCTTCCTGTTCATCCCTTACAGGTCATCAGTGTAGCAAGATAACCTATGAACAATATATAAAATGAAGGGAGCTTTTAGGGATGCTGTATCAATAGTTCTTGCTATAGCTTGGTGTCCACCCAAGCAGTTGGTAGAATGGCACACTGGCAAAACAGTATTCCTCTTTAGAAAATTCAAAACTCCTCGGATTCACGCAGGGCCTGATCCTGGAAGGTGCTGCATGATAGAATGTAAAAGGTTGTTGAAACCACTCAGCATCTTATAGGATGGGGCCATTACTCTTTGAGAGTAGACCAAACAATAGGTTCTCTGCCTTGGCAGGAGCAGTGGTAAGCCCCGAGATCACACAGAGGGAATTATGAGCCTAATTTGTACCATTCTTTAAATCACTTTCTTGGACTGAGCAGTGATACTTTTTTCTGCACTACATCAGCAGATGATTTTTTAGATTTGCCAACATTTAACATTTTCTCTACCAACAATAAGAAAAGAACACAGAAAATAGGAGCACAGGCAATCCACCTGTTCTTACTGTTATATAGAATAATAGGTAATAGAGATGCAAAAGGCTTGTTAGGGGCCTGATCTTCTAGTCATTACTCAGCCAAACCCTCACTGACTTTAGTGGGAGTTTATCATCTGCCAGTCAGTCCATCCTCCTGCTAGTGCAGGGAAAATAATTATTATATTCATTTACACAAAGGGCTCTTTACAACACTCTGACAGTTTAATATAATTTGCATCCACTTTAAAAGCCTTTTACACTTCCAGAGCAGTGTAAATGAGAATCAGTCCCAATGTATCTTGTATGTGTTTGTTTATAACATACCATACTATAGACTCATCACTCAGAGATTCCTTCAGAAAAAATAAAACAAACAAAAAAAAAATCCCAAACCTATGCCAATCAAGTCTTTTCTCTGCTTAAAATGTTATAATTATTACCTTGAAGGGTATGTTTAATTTATTGATTTTGTTTATTCATTTGGCATATTAAAGAAATCATCAGAAATCTCAGCAATATAATAATCTGTAATGCTGGTTTAGCAGACAGAATAATTCTACTGTTCTAGAAGCAAAGTTAAATGTACACAAAACACTTTGACAAATGACTGTTACTGTTGGGTGTGTGCATTATTGTGACAACATACCTTAAATTTATTCAACATGATGTTAAATCAGATGTTTGTATATAGCAATGAGAAGTTTGAAAATTCCTTTAACTAGCATGACATATTTACACCTATGGTCTTTTTTGTAGGGTTAAAAGAATAACATGGGGGCAGGGTGAGGGGAGAGAGAAAGAGAAAGTTCTGTGGGTGTTGGGTCCCATACTTTCTTCCAAAGCAGTTATTTGATATTTAAGATGCAGCATTCCTGTGGCAAGGTACACATGATAAACTACTGCAACTTCATCAAATGTTGACCTTCATGGCTGAATGGATGATGATTCTGTGTATGCATTTATGAAAGGCAGATTCTATCAGAGGCAGCTTGTATCAAGAACTGTATATCTTCAGTTTTTACTGTACCTCTTTTGGAGCATCTTTTCTTATGAACGTCTCATAAATTGTCTTGGCTTTAGGAAGAAGTTGATGAGATGTTTTGTTCTTCTTATAATCCTCACAGGCTATCCAAAACTCAATGTTCTCCTCGCTGAACTCAGTTTTCAGAAACCTTGTAAAGGCATCCAGTCCGGCTATAAAAGGGAGCATTGTATTGCTTTAATTCACAGAAGCATTAAAAGACCATCCCTCTTAGACACTAGAACATAGTTCCTCTGTTTAAATTATGTAACACATGTTTGGTCTCATTTTGAACTCTTCTGTGACTTCATATTACAGACTTTTCTTTTACATCACAAAATAAGTGCAATTTAATTGTTTTGCAGTCAGTGCAGAGGTATTGATATCAGGCTTTAGGCATAAATTTTAAATATGGCCTTTGATTTTGGATGCCCCCTTTGGGACACACAGGGCCTAATTTTAAAAGATGCCGACCCACATAACTCCACTTGACTCTTAATATCAACTATGGATGCTCAGAATCTTAAAAAAAACAGACCATACGTGGTCACAAGTTGAGAACTCAAAAACCAGAGGCACCCAAAAATGTGGCCATTATTGACCATTTTGGCCTTAGTTTTGCTTCTAAATCAGACTTAGGATGCCTCAAATGCCATTTAAATCTTGACTGTATTCACAAATAAGCTGTTTCCCAGAAATTAGCCTAATTCAGAAGATAGTTTAAAAGATAACGTAAATAGAACCTTTACAATTTTCTTTGCATATAATTATCATTGCCAAGTTGTTCATGGTATCCCCTTTATTAAATATACTTGATGTGCAGAAATAACTGGAATGTTATTACTGTCAATTACCTGCAATGGGAAAATTGTAAAGATTGTAATGGTCACCACTATACTGGAAGACTCGTTTTTGCTATGTACAGCATTTATCTTTAAAGGGAGGAAAAGAAACAAGCCTTTTATCAGTAACTTAAGTGTCAGGCATTAGGCAATTATACGTGTCATGGGTGGCTGACCACTTTTGTCTGTTTTGTCTATATCCATCCCTGGGCCTTTGTTCTTGCCCTCCATGAACATTTTAGCAATGTTGCAATCAAAGATGGCATTTGATGTAAACATTGGTATTAACACCTTGGTCATGTCCAGCATGGCCTGCCAAATCTGCCGGCAAACCTTTGTCTTCTACACCTCCATTATAGCCTAAATATGCCTCAGGGTGCCTTACCAGCCTCATGTATGTAGCAAAATTCTCCAAGCATCTATTTGATTTTTCACACTTACTCTAAAATGTCAGTTCCCATCAAGAAAACACTACTAACCTTTCTGGGAAAGCAGTTTGTCAAAGGATTCACCCCATCTCACTGCTTCTTCAGGGGGCACACTGTACAAGACACAAAAAGTGCTTCTCATGAAGTGTGTGTTTTGTGTATTTATGAAGCTATTGTAATATATATTACCTGCTATTTCTCTCACTTTGTCTTATTGCACAAGCTGTCTGATTAGATTATTTTAGAAAATAAGTTCTTTCTGCTAGAGACTTCAAAAAATTTGGTTGATGTTTTGCCCATTGAAATAACACTTGTTAGAGAAAATGTTTAAAGCAGAGCATTATGTCTTGAGTGCTTGTTTGCACTGTGCTCCAAATCTTTAAGGAAAATTTACATCATGCAAGGGTAAAGATCATAAGCAAACCAGGTCAAGTACTTTTTTAACTTTGAAAACAGAACGGCTTAGTAGCTAAACTGACATACTCTTTCAGAGATGTGATTTTGATTGCAATCTGTCCGAGGCTATGTTACCATGGTCTATTTTTAACAGAATACAGGAAATTCAACAGTTTGAACACAAAGTCACCACAGCATGGTAAAGACAATAGTCTCATAAGGTAATAACACACGTAGCCTGGTTTGTTTACCACAAACATTTTTCAAATGTCATGTTATTTTGAGAGACTGGGTTCTTTTTATAAAACTCCATGTATTCTTTATCAAATATGTCAAGCTGCATGTATTCTTCATTGATCTCAAACTTTCCACTGTTTAGGACAATGGAGACAAACTATTTCACATCTCTTGATAAAAACGTTTGTAAAATTACTTTTGTAACACTTGATAGATTAATCCTGAACACACAGCTAGGTTGTATTTTTATTTCTGAAAAAAGAAATGGAGTAGGGTCTGAGGCGACATTGTACCAGGACTCTGAACCTGGTCCTAAGTCTGAATCTGAAGATCAATATATTTAGTCAATTTCTGAATAATATACTTACCACATAGCAGTTTTCCTCTGCAGAGCTAAAAGCATGTACAAATGAAAATTGGTCTCATTATCCCCAGATAGAAAAACTGAGGCACGAAGAGGTGGAGTAACTTGCCTGAAGTCACACAGTAGATTTGTGGTAGAGCTGGACATGGAGTCAGGAGACCTGATTTGGTTCTCAGTCCAGTGTCTTGGGATCAATAGTGTAGTCAAGATAAACTGAGTTTGCCCACTTCTCATTTGGGGAATATGGAGTTTAATTTAGGTTAGTCTACCCCCCTTCTTTTTTACCACCACAACACTGAACTGGACCCAATTCCCTCCCAATAGAGAATAAAGTTTGGATGTCTTTTGACCTCCAAAAAGAGTGGTAGGAAAAGTTTTCTAGGCATCTGGGTCACTTCTGCAGTTAATTAGAATGGCCCTGGATCTCTGAATAAAGTGCATAACTCACTTTTTCAGCTTAGCCTTCTCTTACCAACAACGAAGGGGAGATGGGGAACATAAACCCAAATCCAGCTAACAAATGAACCACCCTGCCAATTCTTGTGTGGAAAGAAGAATATTTGAATGTATGCTGGATTTTATTCTTTGGATTTTTTAAGTGCTTGGATATTATAGTAGTAAACATAGTACAAATACCTAGATGGATAGATTCAAGTGCTTAGGTTTCAGGCCACTGGGAACCTTTATTATAGACCCAGAAACATAGTTTAGGCCTTGAGAGCCTCCTCCATAAAGATACTTTTCAGCCCATTGTCCAACTCAGTATGGTCTTGAAAAGTGAAGATAGCAGTTACTCAAACAGTGAATACCCTCAAACAGGCAGTGTTCTGGTCAAAAAAGGACAGCTTCCCCTGGCATGTTATTCACTACTGGAAGCCTGAATTCTTGTCCAAACTGGTTAGGATTAATAAAAAAAAAATGAAAAGAAAGAAGAGGAAAACAAATAGAAGTCATTAGATGCTCTGAAACTGTCTGTGGTGGAAAGGATGGAACTTTTTTGGCCATGGAGTTTTTGTGGTTTCCCAACAGCAGGGAGCTGCAGAGGCAATTCTCAAACAAATTACCAGTGAAACCCTGGCAAAACTGTAGTCCCTGGCAAACTTCCCAATGGCTTTGTTGGAGCCTGCATTTCATGCTAGGGATTTGTAAGGGAAATAGTACAGCATGATACTGTACACTCGGAGCTTTTATGAGGAAACTTGGAGGTTTATGTCAACAGGGTCATTGGTCACTAAATTATTTCAAAGGAGATCTTTCTCAGAAACCATAAGATTTCCAAGGAAACAGAAATGTTTGTCAGCTACAAAAGGGCCTGAGCGTGCCACCTTACAATCAGTGGGGTGACTTGCAAACTAAGGTGCTCATCAATGTGAATAAAGGTGGGACTATCTGGTACTACATATAAAAAATAAACAATAAAAATAAACTGGCCCATAAGCACTAGGTACACAAGGACAAATTCCACTGGGCCTAGATTACATGAAAATTATTGGTGATATGAAGAGTACCCAGTATATTTTCTTTCATCCCTGCCCTTTTCCCCCTTCCCCCAATTGAGGAAAACTTGATGTATCATAGAATTAAATAAACCTGTGGATTAGATTATGATCATATTCATTCTGAATAATACTTTATACATGAAATAGTCCTTTTGAAGTCTATGGGACTACTGGGGACTAAAGTACTGTTCTCTGTGAATACCAGTATCACAGTCTGGCCCACTGGAGTGCAAAAACACTCTTTGTTAGCAAACTTTATATATACTGTATGTATGCCAGGTTAGATAACTTGCATTGCATTATGCTAAACTTTAAAATAATATAGATCTTAAAAGCATTATTCGATGCAAAGCTTGAATGTACACGCCAAAGCAGAGACGGCCATTTTCTGATAGGAATTCTCAGTCTCTTTATATTTTACAATGCTCACCTTGAAGCTTTTGTCAAGTTCTCAAATTTCTCAAGACTGACACTTTCATGGAATTCAGCCTTTTGCAGGAGAAGGCTCAGCCTATTTCTCTTTTCCTTAGACCTGCAAGAGAGTTTTAGCAGCTTTAAAGCAACCTTTGTGAAAGTTTTAAAATGTTCCTCTTTGACTAATTTTTCTCTCGGCATAGTTGATCATTTCCTCATACACACAGTTACACTAATGTTGGTGCTATTTCTCTTTATTTGTCATGCAGATTAATGAATTTCCTCCTTATATCTTTCCATACATTTAAATATTGAAGCATATCAAATTATTTACGTATAAAAGGGTAATGAATGTCTTCATTTTCAGGCTTATTTTTCCCCATTTATTTTGAAGATAGGTTTTTTAGGGGGGTTAATGCTGATGAATCTGTAAGAGTGGGTCAACATCTTCTGTTCATTCTTAATAAAGGATGAAAAAATGCTTTTCCTCCCATCAATTGTAGCTGCTAAAAAGAAACTTTCATGGATCAAAGTTAGTCAGATTGTCAAAAATTATTTCTCTAAGCTTCACCTTAATAACTCCTCTTTCGTGTTTGTTTTGCTTGATATATTATTTGATTTGCTTCTTATTCTTGCCCTTAAAAAGTATTCCCTTGGTAAATGAATATTTTATGTGTACATTTCCAGTCTAGCAGTTCATTAATTTTTACAGATATCTGTCACAAATACAAAGAACTGTGCCTTAAATTCACACTTATCAACTATGCAATAATAATCCCTTGTCTACATAGAACACTTGAGAGTATCAGTAAAACCTTGGAACTTACCTGGTCTTGATTTCTTTTTTTGTCTCCTCTTTATTTGTGGATTTCATACCTTTACAATAGGTCTTCTCCTTCAAAGAGGAAATATTTAGATGGGGAAATAAAAACAGTGGATTCTCCATCTTCCTCTGACAAGGATTCTGATGATCTCAAAATGCTTCTCTAGCTTGCTTGCAGCAGTTCCATTTATTGTACCTTGTATGTTTCAGTTCAGGAGGGTACACATGCACAGAAAGTGACTCCGAGTTGCTTCTCAATTGGTAGTTGAGAGGTGCCCTAAACAGGTAGCAGAAAAGAGGGGGTTCTCCACTTCCTCTGTAACGAAAGCTGCCCGTACACAAGCAGAGTTCTGTCTTAAAGCTGTCACTTAGGGAAGTGAGATTAAAAATTTGCAAAATGGCTGTTGATCAGGAGGATAAATACAGCTATTACTACAGTGCAGTTTATGGTTAGTGCTTGTGGAACACGATATTTTGCTAGATGTCAGCATCATTTCCCCCTAAATACTTTACTTAAAAATAAAAATTCTATATTATTTTTATGAAAGTCTGCAGAGGAGCACCGTGTTGCAAAAAATAACACATGACATTATCTTAAGCTCTTAGAATAATTTTTAAAGAAATCTAGACCAATATTTTCCATCTTGGGAGCCTAACACTAGGCACATAAATCCATGTTAGTTACTAACTGAAAGTGGCCTGGTTCTCAGAGGTGCTGAGAACTCCCATTAAAATCAATAGAAGCTGGAGCTGCTCAGCATCTCTGAAAATACAGATTTTTTTATTTTTGGGTGACTTTTCAGAAGTGTTGAGACTCTCAAAATCCCATTGAAGTCAATGGGAGCTACAGATGATGAGCTTCTTTGAAAAGTAGGACCTGAGTGCCCATGTCCTCAAAGGTATTTAGGAACATAACTACCATTGAAATCACTTAAATATCTTTAAAAATCCAACCCTTAGTACCTAAATATAAGCTTAGATGCCTAATTTTAGGCACCTACATTTGACATTTTTGGTTTTAAGGCCGTATTGGCAGCCCTGGGTAGGTGAAATTCTCTGCTGAGCTACAGCACTGTCTTCCATATGCTGGCTCTGCAGTATGTTTAGACTCCATGCTCAGACAATCATGGGCTTTTCTTCTGAGACTGACTACAGAGTTGGGATGGTGATTTGCTGCTTTGAGAACTCATGTCCTTCAGGAGCTAGCTATCGATGACCAGTTTCACATGGACACCAAAGTCACTGGTTAGAAAACTAATTTTGGTAACTAGACATCCAGGTCCAGGTGTGAATTAGTTACCTGGAAGTAAAAGGCTCTTACTCAATTCCCAATCCCTTGATCTATGCACTATAATAAATTGGATTTGTTTTTAAAAAGCAAGCTGCCTAGAATCTTATGGCAGATCAGGAATTGGAATTTTATACAACTGAACAGTTAACTGCATTCCTGATAAGTGTATCAATTGCTTCATTGAATCAGTTTGGAAAATCCCAACCCTTTCCCATATATCTGTCTGTATTAGCAGTTCTGGTTAATTGCTGACTGCATAACAGAAAACCCCACTTAAATGCATTAATAGTTTTTGAAACAGATACAATTAAATGGATTGCTGCGCTTACCATGCGGGAAAACACCAGACGAGAAGAAAAAATAGTTGATTGATCAAAATGTGATGTTGGAAAAAGTCTGGAACAAAGCATTCCAATATAGTATCACAGAAGTTAGAGGTGGAAAGGACCTATTAAACCCTCAAATCAATTCTCCTGTCTATCTCACTTTGTTCTCTACTATACATTTTCCAGTGTCTTGTCCAATCTTCTTTTAAATGTATGAGGCTTTTATCATTTTCTTTGGGAGTGAGTACACTATTTACACTTCTTAGAAAATGTGTGTGTGTTTTTTTAAACTGATAAAGAAATCTGTGTTGTGCATTCAGCCCCAGTGCAGCATGGATGGCTGGCCTGGAAGCCAGATGCTGTTAAAAAAGTGAGTTCTGCTTAAGTTTCTTTAAATGACACAAAACCATGGCAAATGGGTGACCCATTTAAACCAGGTTGAGCTTTACTAGTAATATTCCTGCAAGTGGTTGGATGGATCTGTGTGTTACCATGAAGTACCCACAAGAAATCAGAGAGATTTTTTTTTTAAACCAGTGGATATTTTTCTACACCAATTAAAAAAGAAAAATATTTTCTGTAGAAAATCCTGTCATTAAATAGTCACTGATTCATTAATTTACAGCAGAATATTTGTTTTGATCACACCGACCATCATCTTCCCTCCTGAAAAACTGCCCAGTTACCCTGAAAACAAAGCCATGGGAACTGGCTAAGAAGAAGGTAACTGGAGAATATAGCTATCAGTAGTAGTTTGAATCATTGAGATTGTAGACTGGGATTAGACACAACCTTCTGTTTAGCTGTGTCTTGGATTATATGAACACCATGGTATTATTCATTTTGTGATTTAGGCATATGGAAAATTATCACAGATTGATCCACATTATCTGATATTATAATATATACCTGAGTTTTGTATAATGTAAATGCTTCAGTATTCACTTAGAGCAAGAACAAACATATATGTTACTGCAATACCATACTACTTCTGAAATGCTATTTAAAAGTATAATAGTGATAATATCTTCCATTTCATCCCCAAGGATCTCAAGAATTTTCCTTGTATACAGTCAACAAAAAATCATCTAATCCACCATGAAAATGCTGCTGTCTCTGGGGTGAAACAATAGCTGTTTAGCAGAACACAGCAAAACTACAAACAACTTAGATGAAAAAGTTAAGCCTACCTTAAAAAAAAATAAATTGCAGGGGGGATTTAGGTCAGATGAATGTCATTGCCTGAGTTAGAATTTGTCCAGGATGCCAGGGTAAGCATCCATATTCTCTCAAATAGTGTCGTAGGAATCTTGGTTTTATCTCACATTCAAGATGCATCAGCCCCAAAAAGAACAGTACCCCTCAATCACATGATAGGATCCTGTTTCAGTACTGACTGAGAAGCACAAGCACAGAATTATGTTCTAAATTATTCACATGTATGTGTTCCTACAAGGTCTGTTGTCTTTTTGCTGAATAGGTCTGAACTCCATAGTTTGGGAGCTGTGCGAGGATCATAGCACAATGTGGGACAGCTACAGGTTACCGTTACTTTGAGCCACCTAGTAGCTTGCAAATAGTGTTCTGTATGACCATGTCAGTGATCCAAGTTCAATAGCTATCTCATTTTCTCACTCCCAACGAAAGTGGGATTTGGACATGTCACAGCATAGAAAAGCCTTGCAACTCTTCAGGTAACTTTGATATGCTTATGAAGAAATATTTGTCCTAGTCTCCTTGGCAAGGGTGCTATTGTGATGCAGTCCATCGTGTGGGGAGGATTTGATGAGTTTCTGCTAGAGGTCCAGTGATGGCCCACCTTTGCTAAACAGGGTTAAAATAAAAACAAATATATGATCAGGTAAAACTCCGGTGACTTTTTAGAAGAGAGACTAAGTCAATGTCTCAAGCAGTGGCAGTACGTGAAACCATGTAGTTTATCCTGGCTTCAGAGTAGCAGCCGTGTTAGTCTGTATTCGCAAAAAGAAAAGGAGTACTTGTGGCACCTTAGAGACTAACCAATTTATTTGAGCATAAGCTCAAGAGACATGTCTACCAAAAATGTCTACAAGATACAATTAAAAATTACACTATAGTGTGAGCTCATTGGTCTACTTCTAGTTTTCTGCACAGCCAGGCAATGGAGCCAGGTTTAACACTGAGTCCTATACTCTTGGTCCCTATAACACCAGGGCTGCATGTGCTGAAGAGACATGCCAACCTTTGGGAAAAAGATAGGGCCTCATCATCACTCAGTAAGACCCTATGTGGTCAGTAAAGAGTTTTGAAGAGACGTCCACCAAAGGCCTCCTTAGCAGGGTTGGGATGGTCTGAGGTAATCAAAGTGGTGAGGAGAAAAGGACAACATATTTCCATTAGGAATATAAAGTTCCCAGAAAGGGGAAGAAAAAGAGGTTCGCTTTTGTGATTCTGCACAAAATAAGATTCGCTTATTGCCATAGAAGTACTTAATGTGAAATGTATGTCACAAAAGTTGGGTGGAAAATACCCAGTTAGAAACCACATTCTAATATCTATGAATCTTTGAGAGATAGAGTTACATTTTTAACATGTATTTCCAGTTTCAGTGTTAGTCTGTACATCACATCCTGCTTATTGTAAATTAGGGTTAACCACATAGCAGCCTTTAGTTATGGCTTCTGCCTGTCACGAAAAAAGTCAAACTTTGTTTTAAATTTTCTGAGGAAATAATATGTGACATTTTAGCTCTTTCCCACCTATTAAGGAGTGTGTAATACTTTGTGTATGTTAATCTGTCACAATTTTATTTCATGGTAATTTAAATTCATGAATAAAAATGCTGGCAACTATAGACTTAATAGTTCATATAGCTGGATTTAAGAAAGGTGTATAAGATCAAACTCCATCCATAACCGAATTACTTTCTGGTGGCCTTACCCACTAAGTCATCTGTTCCAAGCCCAACCCAGTGTTGGTTTCTCTCCCATGGTATATTTTGAATGGCTTGCCCAAAGGACTTTTAAATGACTTAGAGCAAGGAGGTTACATTGTAGAGTCTTGAAATTTTAGTTTAGTAAAGCATGCCAATAGCATGAATACAGTATATGGCACTGTAATATGCAGCTCCTGAGAATTCATTCTGAATTATTGAAAGAAACCATGGAATGACCATCAACTCTTATTTTTAATCCATTCATTAATGGAAAATTAATATTAAATCCAGCTCCATGAAATACCCAATTTGCATACAGCCCAGACTGTATTTTGTTAACTGCAGCCCAGGCAGTGGCTGTGGAAAGGCTGCCCCATACGTGGAGCTTCAGGAGGAATTCTGGCACAACCTGAGTATCCTGGGAAATATCTACTGCAATGGCAGTTTCACCATCCTTTGAAAGGCTCCAGTGTTCGCTCCCCAGCTGCCCAACCAGTGTGAAAATGCAATTCTGTCACATTTTTCTTCCCCTCCCTTCCTATATTCTGCCCTAAATAATAGGGGCTGATTTTGGCTTCTGCTTTGGCTATTATAGACTGCCCTAGTGGTGGATAGGGGTTGTATAGGAGTTGCAAGGCACTGGGGCAGAATTCCCCTAGCACAGAAGCTGCATAGGGTGATGTAAATGGCCCTATGCTGCTTTCCCTGGGAAACTCCAGGGTGAGAGGATGTATGCACATAATCCTGAGTGCTATAAGAATTCAGGGTTGCTCTAACTTGCTCTGGGGGCCATTTCAGCCTTGACAGCAGTGAAGAATCCACAGGGCACAAATGTGATGGAAAGCCAGCTTTGTGGATTTGAGCACCCAAACACCAAAGGCCATTTCTGAAAACGTGGGCAGGTCTTCTGTGCTCTTGTGTATGTCATTCTCAGCAGCAGCAATAAGGAGTAGCAGAAGGGAGGGAGCAGTGGCTAGATTCTATGCAGAAACATGCCTCAAATATTTTCTGATATCTGTTAGCAATAACCAGACTGGTTTATGGAGCCAAAACCTCCCCAAATTCACAGTATTTTATATTATCTGACTGTTCTTAACCAGCTGTTCTCATTGTATTGGAAACACCTTTAGATGGTCACTATCTTTGTTCAATAGAGGCCTTAGGAAAACAGACAGTTTTCAGAATAAGCTCTCAAAATATGTTTGATCTTCTGGGGAGAGGTGAAGGATAGAAAATATATATTCCCTGGTTTGCTTATGGTACAGAAATAAAGTGGTGATGAAAGAGGGAGAAGAACAGTACAGAAACAAAATGTTTAGTCCGTCAGGAGCAAAGGGAACTCACATACACAAAGAAGATCAAGAAAGCAGGCATGGTTAAGCAACATGTAAAACTAATATTTAGCATGTCTGTTCTAACGAGTTGACAGGAAACAGGGGTTTTGCTTGTGGTACAGATAAGTCAGAGGCTAACACTCCAGCAACATCCCATGTCTTACTTTTCATGAACCAAAATAGCGCAAAGTCGCCAGGCAAAGAGTTCAGTTTTGTTTATTCAGCCCAAGTATGTTATGTGCTGTTAATTGTGCACCTTGCTTTGACTCATCATTAATCTAGCTAAGCCTCAAAAAGCTGCCAGGTCCATTCCTACTAGTGCACCTTTTCCCTCTTCTCACCTCCTAAATGACCTACAACTACTCCAAAATCTTTAATACATACAATTTGATTTTGCCAATTTGGTATTTGGGCACCCAGCTAGGGTTAACCCTCACCATTACAAAAATAAATTCTGTGTACATTCCATTACTCTGATGCCACTGACTTCAGTGGGCATTGGACTGGATCTTTATGTCCTGATGCAGCAAGGCCTAATGTTAAGCATGTGATTGAAATCTGTCCAGCTTGTTATCCTACTTAAAGTTAGATATATTCTTAAAAACCTTGATGAATCAGGCTCTAGTGCTCAGCCCTTTATTAGCTGGCGCATACTTGGATATCTTTTAAGATTTGTCCTTGCTATTACCTTTATCATTGTGCATGAAGCCAAAGTTTTCCTTTTGTTTACCTGACTTCAATAACAGTTTTGAGTAACTAAAATCCTTGAGTCCTTGTGTCAAACTGCCCTCTGCAGGTATCTTCTTATATCATTTGCACACTTAAGGTATCTGCACTTAATCTAATTTAATGAATGTAATACCAAAGCTCACTGAGTAAATGTGAAGAATACATCAATCCACTTCTGAACATGTGCTACTAATAATACTTGGTAGAGTCAGACAGCATGCCTGTTAATTTTTGTTCCTAACCATATATGATTTCAAATGATGAAAATTTGGTTTCGAGGGGTATTTTAGCACCCTATTTGGGGTATGATAGGTGTCACACATACCCATTTGTCTCAGTCTGATCGTGATCTTACTGAGAAATGGCCTGTAGCTAAAACAGAAATTCTCTCTTTTCACATACACAACATCAATTACAAGGTTTAATATTGATTTCTTATTGACATTTTGGAGGTTAAATGAGGGGGAAAATGCCTTTTAAAGCTAATGCACAAGATAGCAATTTGGCAAGAATGCAAAGCACTTATTATTATTTGTAACTTTGCATATCTGACTAAATGCTCAGGAAGTCTAGACAATAGGGATCACCTGCAAACTAAAGAAACTGGGTGAGAAGCTTAGCTTGCTAACTGATTTCCCCCCAGTATACATACAGGGCTTGATCCTTAGCCCATCGAGATCAATGGAAGTCTTTCCAGTGGATCAGGCCCATTTGAGGATCCTTTCATTGAATTTGTTTGTATTCTTTATCTTCTCATCTACAAACTATCTGACAGGTTTTAAAATTTAACTTCCTCTCAACTTCCCCTGGGCATTTACTGTTAGAAGCCAGGCTAACCACAGCTTAGCTAGACAATGAGTATATGCT
This sequence comes from Caretta caretta, assembly GCF_965140235.1. Classification (NCBI taxonomy): domain Eukaryota; kingdom Metazoa; phylum Chordata; order Testudines; family Cheloniidae; genus Caretta; species Caretta caretta. The sequence goes on along the minus strand of NC_134213.1, from coordinate 61,249,041 downwards.
TAGATTTGAGTAATTCTATTGGCATTGGGAATATACATAAAAGGCCAAAGGGACTGACCCACATACAATTACTGGAATTTATTAATTTATGATGCATCAGCTAATTTGTGCATTTTCACTTTTCCTGTAGAATCATCAGCTAATGTGTGAAACCAAGATAAATCTTATCCAGTAGTAGCAAAAGTTAGTGTGGAGGAAAAAGAAGGATTGACACATGGATAATAGTGCACATTCCTATTTTGTGCCAGAAAGCTACAGTTTTTATTGTAAAAGTATAGGCCGGTAGCCTGCTTTAGCTTCAGTTACCAGATAATACTTTGTGCTTATATAATAACTTTATTTCAAGGACCCCAAAATGCCATACAAAGGTGGGTAAAGTATTATTATACCCATTCTATAGATAGTTAATTTCAGGCCCAGAGAATTAAGTAACTTGCTGAAGGTCATATACATACAAGAGCAAGTCCATGGAGGATTTGGGTATAGAACCAAATCTTCTGAGTTCCAGTCCTATTCTCTAATCACTAGACTGTAATCACAAACCTTTTTGTGAATGAGGCTAATTATTTAAAAGCCCTCAAGTTGTACAACGCAAAGTCAGCTCTGCAAAGTCAAAGCAATGTTTCCTTAATGGTTTATTATAGCTAGAAGAGCACAAATACCCTTGTTAAGAGATTTCATGGATAGGTCCAAATAGAATCATAGAACTGGAAGGGACCTCACCTGGAGGAATCTTTCTCCGATGACAAAGCAAAAGCTTCTGAGGATCCCACAAATACAGGAAGTTCCTTAAGACTCTCTTTTAGGGTCAAATCATGGTCCATTTGGACATGTGCTGATTTTGATAGGAGTCTTTCCGTTGATTTTAATGGGTATTGGGTTGGGCCATGAGAGGCAATGGCAAAACTATCATTGATTTCCATAGGACCAGAACACTGCCTTTATTAAAGAATATTTGGTAGATAACATTAGTAATGGAATATGTGGCTTAAGTTCTTGATTTGAACATATGTTTCTTTTTTATGCTACAGCTTTGAAACCAGCAGAATTTTAATTCACTCTAGGTACATGCACAGCTCTGATTACATGAATGAGTTCAGTTGGGCACTGGGAGGTACAGTGGAATAAGCAATTATAGAAGTCCCTTTGAGTCATTTGTGTTTTGATTGAGTCCTTCTTTTAATGGTTTTTATCCCTTTGCCAGCCAAAATATTAACTTTGCCTACTTTACTCCAATGCCTGTGTTGCATCACCAGTACAGGTTTATCCACAGGGGGATCCTGCAGCTGCTTCCATTCAGATCAGTTTGTGCCAGCTGCATGGCTTGCTTGACTTTCAGTGATGTGTGTGTTTGTGTGTGTTTTATCTGCCAGGGTAGGAAACAACGTTCATCTGTTGTGCCAAGACTTGAACATTCTCATGCCACCAAGTCTTGGCTGTACTGTCAATGACAAGAATGGAAAGAAACTCTCTTGAGGAGAATAAGCTGGCAGTGTATTCCATCTCTTTCTTCCCCCTTCTCTCAACAGTCTGCTTCACCTTCCTGATTTTGAGAGGAATGCAATTAGCAGCCAGGAATTGCTGTTATTTTAAAACCAAAACTTAAACTGACTTTGCATTAAGTATGTCTTTCTGAACCTTCCTGTAGGTTAATTTGAGAGTGTGCATAAACTTTCAATTTTATTATAGTTATTATTTGGGGATTACAAAAAGGCCCTCCATGCATAAATTCACCATCAGTTCATAAGGATTACTTAAATGAATAGAAATGATGCATATAGCAGTTGTGCAGGATGCTGTAGTTGATTCTCCTTAAAATTATATTATTCAAAATGGTACTGGACAAAGAACTGAGAATTCATCCTATAATTGCCCTGTATTTACAGCTGCTTGTGTCTCCAAATGACTTTAGCCACAGGAGACAGTTAGAGTGGAGATTGCTAAAAAGCAGTATTCAGCGGGTTCTTTACAGACTCAAATCAAGGAGATCAGCACTATATTAATGCTGGATTCACCAAAGAGCTATTGGGAGGGTATTGTTTTCTTAATGATAAATGAGTTTGCATTTATGTTTGTAGTTCTTCAATAGTGTATGCTCCTTGGGGCAACGACTGATCATCCTCTATGTTTTTGTGATGACACCCTTCCGTTGGTTATCAGTGGCAATTTAACCAGTACCAAAGACACAGGCCTCTGACACTTAAGTAAAAGGACTCCATTAATTGGACAGTGCTAGAAGCCTCATATTCTGTATGTAGGACAGCCATGATCAGATACACCTAGCCAATATGTTAAATTCTGACAGTGCTGAGGACTGAGTGAGGCCCCATTCAGCAATGACATGCATCTGCGTGGCTCCTTGGAACCATGTGTAGTCCTACTGAAGGCAATGGGTTTCCTTATGGGCACTGTCTAAAGTGCTTGGGGGATCTGCTCAGATGACAGAGACTGAGGCGTGGCCACTGCCCTTTGAAGGAGTGGTGAACTAATTAGTGAGTTTGTGTTGATCAAGAAGGTCTTGAGCAGTGTAAGACATACATTTCTGGGGTGCAAGGCTGGGACTGGGGGAATTTGCTGGTCTCTCTCTATATATAGTTCATGAGTGGCTTGGGAAAGCCTTCATGCAACTTAGCTGGGTATGCCTCAGCATGCTGATGGCTGAGTGAACAGAACTTGGAGGAGTTTGCTACTCACTGGCATAGCAGTTTAGGAGACAGCCTAGGCAGGAGAGGAAAAGTGGGCACAGCAATTCCACAGTCCAGATTGCATCCCGGGGCACGTCACATCTATGAAATCAGTTTCATTGTATTACCGGTCTATCAAAATGACCCTTTTGATCGCTATCACTTCAACAAGAGGGTGTCAGAGTTGAGAGCTTTGTCTGTTGATGCATCCTGCTGCATGTCTCTCAAAGATAAGGTGGTTTGGAGACTGGATTCCACCTTTTATTATAAAAGTAAATTCGATGTTTCATTGAGCACAAGAGATTTCATTCCCTTCTTTGTGTCTACATTCTTCTCACGCAAAGGAGAAGCTGTAATATTTGCTGGATGCCAGTAGAGTCTTAAAAGTTTCATCTGAAAAGAATTGAGATCAAAACAGACAAATGAACAAACAGCCTTACTGGTCTTATTTCATCCAAGAAAAAGGTTCTAAGACATGTCAGTCATCCTTCTCATGGTGGATACGCTGGTGCATTGCCAAGAAACATAGAGCAAAAAGACTCACTCCTGCAATGGGCATCAGAGCTCACTCAGTACAAGCTGTGCCAGCATCATGGGCTCAGAAAGGACAGGCCATTAATGATGTAATCTGTAAAGCTGTAATGATGAAATATGTAAAGCTGCAACTCGATCATCGCTGCATACATTTTCCAAGTTTTATAAGATAAATACTCAGTCATCAGCTGCTACATCTTTCTTCTCAGTGACATTATTTGTTCTTTCCCTAGGAAGTCTGTCACTGCTGAGAAAATCACACGCTGAGGATGTGTGGAACTAGCCCTAAAAGAGAATGGGAGAATTTGTGGTTGCTTACCTGAAAATTTTCCCTTCTTCAAAGGGAGAGGTCCACAGATATGGCCCTCCCTGAAAAAGGGAGATCTGTTTAACTTATGATTAAAGTTGTCTGTAGTAGTTTAATTTTTTTCTTGTTGATCAGAATGTTCTCTTGTTGAGTATTATTTTTGCAAGGTCCAGGACAAGAGAATTGTTGTTTGTTTCATAGTGCAGAATCAAGAGAACTTTGGAAGCCTCTCAAAACTGAGGGGATCTCTGGAAGGTGAGAGCTAGTCCCTTGTCAGCTGTCCAATCAACTTTGATTCTGCACCCTACATCTGGTTGGACAGGATCCACACTGGGGATCTGGGCACTTACCCCTTTGAAGAAGGGAAAATTTTCAAGTAAGCAACCCCAAGTTGTCCCATATCACAAGGGAGTATGTTCCACATACACTATATTAAATGCTGAGTTCTTAAAGAGAGAACACAGAGAGACTACTGATTGTGATAAGAGCCTTCATTTAGAGTGTTATGAAGGATGATCTTAAAAACATTCCCTTTTCTTTTTACTGCAACAGAAACTGAAGAAATTAAAATTACATGTTTTGAATGAATTTGCTTGGGGAAACTAACTCTACTGCTCATAGGAAATATTTCAACAATTTATCAAAATATCATGAATATTTATGATGAATTTACTCACTCTTGGAAACTGTAATTGGACCAACCATTTCATAATGATATGATAGTGATGAAAAGCCAACATATGGTTGTTTTGTTTATCTTCAGATAAAAACCCATTTTTGCTTCATGGAACAATACCAGAGTGAAAATAATTTTATTGTAAATCTCAAGTAGAGAAGCTGCAGTTTGGTAATTCAGTAATTTTCTATAGCTCAACTCTTAAGAGACTCATTACAAGGAAGGAACTCAACATGCAGGATTCTTCAAAGTTAATGTAAGAAATACATTAACTTGATTCAACATAGTTCATTTTACAAACATTCTTTTGTTGCTGTTGTCTAAAATGAAGAAAGCAAAATTTCATTGCTTCATTTACATGGTACTTACAAAAAATATAATTGGTTGCTTATTCTCTTCCAAGGATCTCAAAAACAGCTGTGCAAAATGTTCACATTGAAACATCTAACCACCTCTCATCTGGTTCTGCATTTTGTTGAAACTCAGGCGATGTTTGTGGACAAACTTTACTTTCGGCAAACCTAAACCCAGTTTGAGAGAATATGGGCTGGATTATGGGTATTTTAAGGCAAAGGACCCCATTGCTTTTCTCAGGACTACTTACATTGTAGTAAGCAGTAAATAGTAAGTAATACATGCATAGTAGTAAGCAGGTATTCGTAAATAGTTGGGTAGTAAGATGCTACCCAACATGGATAAGGGTGGCAGAGCCCAAAGCATGCAAATCTCTTTTTTTTTTTTTTGTATTTTGATCCTGAAAGCTGGTGAAACTGTCAGCAGTTGTGATGGAGTTTGGAGATTCATTCAAATGACAAATCTGTCTATATGACTAGGTCCATACATCATTCACCTGAGAATGAAATTTGCAAGGTGTAACCATTATGGGTAAATAATCAAGAGGGTTTGCATAAAAACTCCTATAAAGGAAAACCTGCTGATCCTTTTACCCAGTCCACTGTTTTATTCACTTGATCAAACTCCTCTCTTAATTACTGTCTCACTTGGATTTATACTTTCTTTGGTTTAAGGAACACTGGTTTTTAAAACTTTTTTTTTTAAAGACTTCATTGTTTGGAAATATTTAAAATGTTTAGCCTATTTATTTAAAACTCTCCACCTCACAACTTCCATGTAAGTTAATTTGACAGTATGTTACAACTAATGTGTGCCAACTTGTTTTAATGTCATAATACAAATTAACTAGTCCTTGAAACTCTCTGGGTTGCCTTTGTAGTTTCCAAGAGTTCTGCAACAGAAAATATGGACATGCTAAAGCTGGATTCACTTTTCTTTAAAAAATGTTTAAAAATAATATAAGAAAATGAGTCTGCAAAGTATTCAACTTGTTCATTTCCTGTATGCTTCATATTTATATTGCCCATGTCTCCTATTAGTTCTAGATATGTGGTTTACATATCAGTTTGCCAAGTTATCTACAGGAAACTGAAGTTTCTCAGTTTTCCTGGCTATCACACTGTTTACAAATAGGTTTGGTCTTACACAGAACAGGACATGAAGTGCTCACCAACCAATCAATATTTTAATACACATCTAGGGCCCTTCTAAAGCCCACTGAACTCAGTGGAAAGACTCACATTGAATTCAGTGGGCTTTATATCAGGCATTTAGTGGAAGTAGTACTATAATATAGCTTTAAACAAAATAAGACACTAATGTGTAGATTACTTGGTTGACACAATGGGAAAGTTAATTTCTGTTCTGACTATTTAGAGCATGGATAATCCTTTTACATTTCTTGATTTTTCAAACATTAAGTGAATTACCCTGTTTTATAGCATTACTCATGTCCTAAGTGCATAGTTAGCTGTCTGGTGCAACCTGTGCTAAGGTTTAGAGAGGATAATGGTGATTTCTCCTAAGAGCAGCAACAATTTTGATATAAAAATGTCAGAAATAACAGTCTGTCTAGCTCTTAGTACTCTCTAAACATAAAATGAACTTCAAAAATCTCTCTCCATCACAAAATGAAGACAACTTTTTGGGGATGTTAAAGCTACCAATTACTTTCCCTTCTATTCTTTTCTTCAGTATCATACCTGAGAAAGTTCACCAGAGAAAATGATATATAATTTAACAAGAAGTATGGGTCACATTTAACCGTGTGTCAGGTCTTCAGAAGAACTGAAGAATATTCCAGGAAGGTTCAACAGGTTATCTGAGGACCAAGATAAATTACATTCCAAAATATAAATGGAGGCAGTTTTACTTCCTGTCTGATTCAGGTTTAATAGAAGTAATTTCCTTTATCGCTCCATAATCTGCTGTATATTCTTTATGAAGGAGAGGCTGTCAGGGTAGGCTCTGGATTATGTGGCAAGCCACATACCTGCCAACCAGTAGCAGTCCTACGTTATTGGTTAATCCCAGCACTACTAACAAGTGGCTTCAGAGGTCAGGAGTTAGGGTAATATTTCTTTTCCACATATTAGGAACCAGCCTGCTCTGAACTGGATTTGCAAAGAGGGTCTGATTCTCATGAAAATCTCACTGGTTGCTCCATGCAATAGTGCACATGGAGCTATGACCTTAACTTAGCCTGAGAAAGGCTGGAGGCATAGCTGAGTAGATTTTGGAATAATGCAGGGCATTTAGGGTCTTAAGTTTATGGCCCTGCTCCAGCAAACCACTTAAATACATTGTCATAAAAATAAACGGAAGGGTAAACACCTTTAAATCCCTCCTGGCCAGAGGAAAAACCCTTTCACCTGCAAAGGGTTAAGAAGCTAAGATAACCTTGCTGGCACCTGACCAAAATGACCAATGAGGAGACAAGATACTTTCAAAGCTGGAGGCGGGGCAGGGGGGGGGGGGGACAAAAGGTTCTCTCTGTCGGTGTGATGCTTTTGCTGGGACCAGAGCAAGAATTCAGGTCAGAACTCCTGTAAAAAGTCAGTAAGCAATCTAGTTAGATATGCCTTAGATTCTGTTTAGTTTAAATGGCTGATCATATAAGTTGTGCTGAATGGAATGTATATTCCTGTTTTTGTATCTTTTTGTAACTTAAGGTTTTGCCTAGAGGGATTCTCTATGTTTTCAATATGATTACCCTGTAAGGTATTTACCATCCTGACTTTACAGAGGTGATTCTTTTACTTTTTCTTTAATTAAAATTTTTCTTTTAAGAACCTGATTGTTTTTCATTGTTCTTAAGATCCAAGAGTTTGGGTCTGTGTTCACCTATGCAAATTGGTAAGGATTTTTATCAAGCCTTCCCCAGGAAAGGGGGTGTAGTGCTTGGGGGGATATTTTGGGGGGGAGATGTTTCCAAGTGGGCACTTCCCCTGTTATTTGTGTAACACTTTGGTGGTGGCAGTCTTTAACCTAAGCTGGTAAGAATAAGCTTAGGGGGTCTTTCATGCAGGGCCCCACATCTGTACCCTAGAGTTCAGAGTGGGGAAGGAACCTTGACATGCATGCTTAATTTAATCATTTGAGAAATATCATTGAATTAATGTACTTTGCTGGATTGGAGCCTATGTGAGTTGGGTTAAACTCAGGACATGAAAGACTGCTCTGGATCTGAGCACAGAAAGGGACAGAGGTCGGTAACAGCAGAGGGCAGCTGTTACTTTCTTCCTTTTTGCTGCTGCCAGATCATATTACCTTTATAAATTAACTATTTTGAAGTTAAAGGTATAATAAAGTTGGGGCCAATTGGCCAAAGGATTTTAATATCTGTTTCCATTCTCACAAGCTCCCTGCCATTCACAAAAGATATACATTCTAAATACCCATCAAGTAAACACATGACAAACAATCTGTTGGGTATTGTGGGATCAATACTTTCCCAGATGTAAATTTAGTGAGATAGAAGTTCTAAAGTATTTTAAAAATTGTCTCTCATTTTCTCTTGCAACCATAAATTAGAGAGGAATCGAGGAAAGAACAAGTTAAAAATTACTTAGACAAGTTAGATGTCTTCAATTTGGCAGGGCTTGATGAAATATATCCTAGAATACTCAACAAGATGACTGAAGAGGTATCTGAGCCATTAGTGATTATCTTTGAAAACTCATGGAAGGCGGGAGAGATTCCAGAGGACTGGAAGAGGACAAATATGGTGCCAATCTCTAAAAAGGGGGATAAGGATAACCCGGGGAATTATGGACCAGTCAGTTTAACTTCAGTACCCAAAAGGATGATGGAGCATATAATCAAGCAATCAGTTTGCAAACACTTAGAAGATAACAAGGTGATAAGTAACAATCAACATGGATTTGTCAAGAACAAATCATGTCAAACAAACGTAACAGCTTTCTTTGGCAGGGTAACAAGGCTTCTGGATGGGTTAGATGAGGTATATGTTGACTTTAATAAGGCTTTTGATACTGTCTCACATGACCTTCTCATAAAGAAACTAGGGAAATACATCTAAATGGAGCTATTATAAGGTGGGTGCATAACTAGTAGGAAAACCATTCCCAGAGAGTAGTTATTAGTGGTTCACAGTGAAACTGAAAGGGCATATCAAGTGGGATCCCATAGGGATAGCTCCTGGGTCTGGTTCTGTTTAATATCTTCATCAATGCTTTAGATAATGGCATAGAGAGTACACTTATAAAGTTTGCAGACGATACCAAGTTGGAGGGGTTAAAAGTGCTTTGGAAGATATGATTAAAATTCAGAATAATCTGGATGAATTGGAGAAATAGTCTGAAGTAAATATGATGAAATTAAATGAGGCAATTCCAAAGCTTTCCACTTAGGAAAGAACAATCAGTTGCACACATACAAAATGGGAAATGACTGCCTAGGAAGGAGTACTGCAGAAAGGGATCTGGGAATTATAGTGGATCACAAGCTAAATATGAGTCAACAGTGTAACGCTGTTGCAGAAAAAGCAAACAGCATGCTGGGATGTATCCGCAGGAGTGTTGTAAGCAAGACAGAAGAAGTAATTCTTCTGCTTTACTCTGCATTGTTAAGACCTCAACTGGAGTATTGTGTCCAATTCTGGGTGCCACATTTCAGGAGAAATGTGGACAAATTGGAGAAAGTCCAGAGGAGAACAACAAAAATGCTTAAAGGTCTAGAAAACGTGACCTAAGAGGAAAGACTGAAAAAACTGGGCTTGTTTAGTCTGGAGAAGAGAAGACTGAGAGGGGACATAACAGTTTTTAAGTATATAAAAGTTTGTTACAAGGAGGACGGTGAAAAATTGTTCTCCTTAACCTGTGAGGATAAGACAAGAAGCAATGGGTTTAAATTGCAGCAAGGGTAGTTTAGGTTGGACATTAGGAAAAACTTCCTAACTGTGAGGGTAGTTAAGCACCGGAACAAATTGTCTATGGATGTTGTGGAATCTCCATCACTGGAAGGTAGACAAACAGTTGTCAGGAATGGTCTAATTATTACTTAGTCGTGCCCTGAGTGCAGAGAACTGGACTAGATGACTTATTGAGGTCCCTTCCAGTCCTACACTTCCATGATTCTACGAATCCTGTCAGTGACAAACAGGGAAAGAAATAAATCATCTTATATATAGACAGTAGGCACCCAAATTTTCATTTAATTTAATTTTATAAATAAATAATTGAATGATACGGGAGTAACAGCAAATGGAAAAACAATTTGAAACAATCATAGACACTGAATGAAGAAACCCAAATTAAGGAGAGACAAATTATGATTAAGGCTAGTCAGATAATGTAATAGCCTACTTCTAAATAGTTCAGCAAATTGGAAGCTTAGTGTCAATTCAGTTAGATCATTTTCCTTTATCATTCTTTGTTTATCCAAATTCTTATGATCAAAGTTTTGGTCATCTGAATATTTAAGATTAATGAATTTCAAGCTTGCAGCCAAAATTAATTCATTCAAGAAACCTAATATGTACTAATTAAAAATCCATCCATTGGTACAGAAACAGTTTAACTCTTCAATATAAAAGGTCAAAATATACATCAAGAGGATTGTCATTAAGTCGCTTGAATGCAGTAGACAATGATAAAGCTGGCGCTATGTACTTGGATCACGATACCATAATGAATAATCAACATAATTTAGAATATAAAATTTTATTAATATTACAGCACCATGGGCTCAGTGCTGTGCAAGCACATAAGAAGGCACTATCCTTGATCCAAAGAACTACACCAAGTGAGTGTAATAGTCATTTTGCAATGGTCCAAGTTTCGTTAGTTTTCTGCTACATGAAGTAATTCATAGCACCAGAAATGAAGAATTTCAGCATGAATTCATTTCGTTCTTGATTCACTGAGCCTAATGAACTCTTTCCTTAGGATAAACAGAGCTCTGCTAAAGAGTATAAATCATCTGAAATTGTCACTTGATGTTGTTTTATTGAGCCTTTCACACAGGGTATTGTCACAGGGACAATACCAAGAATGGAATTCTATTGCTACAAAGGAGGAGTGGTAGATACGCTGGAGGGGAGGGATAGGATACAGAAGGACCTAGACAAATTGGAGGATTGGGCCAAAAGAAATCTGATGAGGTTCAATAAGGTTAAGTGCAGGGTCCTGCACTTAGGACGGAAGAACCCAATGCACAGCTACAGACTAGGAACCAAATGGCTAGGCAGCAGTTCTGCGGAAAAGGACCTAGGGGTGACAGTGGACGAGAAGCTGGATATGAGTCAGCAGTGTGCCCTTGTTGCCAAGAAGGCCAATGGCATTTTGGGATGTATAAGTAGGGGCATAGCGAGCAGATCGAGGGACGTGATCGTTCCCCTCTATTCGACATTGGTGAGGCCTCATCTGGAGTACTGTGTCCAGTTTTGGGCCCCACACTTCAAGAAGGATGTGGATAAATTGGAGAGAGTCCAGCGAAGGGCAACAAAAATGATTAGGGGTCTGGAACACATGAGTTATGAGGAGAGGCTGAGGGAGCTGGGATTGTTTAGCCTGCAGAAGAGAAGAATGAGGGGGGATTTGATAGCTGCTTTCAACTACCTGAAAGGGGGTTCCAAAGAGGATGGCTCTAGATTGTTCTCAATGGTAGCAGATGACAGAAGGAGGAGTAACGGTCTCAAGCTGCAGTGGGGGAGGTTTAGATTGGATATTAGGAAAAACTTTTTCACTAAGAGGGTGGTGAAACACTGGAATGCGTTACCTAGGGAGGTGGTAGAATCTCCTTCCTTAGAGGTTTTTAAGGTCAGGCTTGACAAAGCCCTGGCTGGGATGATTTAACTGGGAATTGGTCCTGCTTCGAGCAGGGGGTTGGACTAGATGACCTTCTGGGGTCCCTTCCAACCCTTATATTCTATGATTCTATGATTCTATGAAAGGTTTCTTTTTATAGTCTGGGGTCCAAAATTTACTTCTGGTGCTAACAGAAGTATGTACTGAGAGTAATGGAGCTGTGTCCACCTACACCAGATTATCAGTGTGGCTCTGGGTCTTATTTGAAGTAAGCATGTAATCACTATTCTTGATTCATTTCAGAAAAAATGAAACAAAGATTACACAGATTTGTTGTACTGAAAAAATGTTGCCTACAGAATTTATTTGAAAATTACTGTTATTAATTTTTTGTAGACCTAGAAAGTATTCTCGCATATAATTTATTCCATGTTTTAGCAACTCAGGGTCATAAATAAGAATACCAAACATGATGCATATGTACCATTAAGAGCTTATTTCTAGGATGAAGACACTGTCAATATGGAAGCAAAACATGTGTGCTTTTGCTCCATTAGATAATGCAAATTGTGAAAAACAATTGTTCATCCTACGCCTGCTTCAACATCATTGCTGACCATTTACAGAGTGGATGCCTGCAACTATTGTTTTACTAAAGCTGTCCTTTCCCAATGTACCACAATTACAGAAACACCTTCACTCAAGAACATGTTACTGATTGACAGTGAAAATTCTTGACATTCAAAAGCTTTCTAAATGCCCCCTATTGGAGAGTGATGCAATCCTCCAATGTCTGTATACTGTCCCACAACATACAAATCATAGGGACGCTAGTTCAAGACAATCTTAAATAACCTTCCTTTCACAATGTTCAAGGTAGACCTGAGCTGATTTTACTGATAAGTGTTATCTGAGTATTTTGAAAGCTTTGGGGATGTTAAGCTGAACAAGCCTTCTCTCATTCTCCTGGGACATGAAACGACATTACATCTTGATTAAGATTTTTCTTCTTCAAAAGTTCATGTGTCTTGTTTAATGAGTAGGCTTAATTACACTGAGAAAGAAGCTAATCTCTCAGGGTCTGAGCACACCAGGGGGCTGATTCTTGTCTCATGTACACTGATGTAAATGAGGAATAACTGAAGCCAGTGGAGTTAATCCAGTATAAAATAGTTGTAAAACAGAGGAAAAATAAACTCCTGGAGATTAATGTAGGCAGGTTTGATGTTTGGATTTCATCTAAAGGAATATAATTTGTCCATGAAAGACCAAATGCTCTCTACTATTTGCACTGTACTGAACAGGAGACATGGAAGGTAGATGGGAAGGATCAGTGACTGCAACTTATTTCTCCTTCCCCAAGCCTATGGAAGTCCCTCTTCAGGGCTACTATTAAGTTGGGACTTTGTGTGCAGGACTGCCCGTATCAGGGAGCAGCCACTGTGCATGGCTTGTTCCTCTGTGAGCCTGGTAGATTTCCAAGTCTAGGATCAAATGCTGGTACAAACCCCTTGTTCTTTCCAGAACCTTTGGAGAGAGAGGTGGGGAGCAGGAGCAGAGGGAAAAACAGGAGCAGCATCGATCGCACATGGATAAGAATGAAATAGCTGTTAAATGTTTAAAATTTGATTGTTTGCTCCTAGCAAACTCACTTATTCCTTCTCTCTTTCTTTGTATGGTATTTTTTATAATGTGTAAATGGCAGTGTCATAAATATAAAGGGAAGGGTAAACCCCTTTAAAATCCCTCCTGGCCAGAGGAAAAATCCTCTCACCTGTAAAGGGTTAAGAAGCTAAAGGTAACCTCGCTGGCACCTGACCAACATGACCAATGAGGAGACAAGATACTTTCAAAAGCTGGGAGGAGGGAGAGAAACAAAGGGTCTGTGTGTCTGTCTATATGCTGGTCTTTGTCGGGGATAGACCAGGAATGGAGTCTTAGAACTTTTAGTAAGTAATCTAGCTAGGTATGTGTTAGATTATGATTTCTTCAAATGGCTGAGAAAAGAATTGTGCTGAATAGAATAACTATTTCTGTCTGTGTATCTTTTTTGTAACTTAAGGTTTTGCCTAGAGGGGTTCTCTATGTTTTTGAATCTAATTACCCTGTAAGATATCTACCATCCTGATTTTACAGGGGGGATTTCTTTATTTCTATTTACTTCTATTTTTATTAAAAGTCTTCTTGTAAGAAACTGAATGCTTTTTCATTGTTCTCAGATCCAAGGGTTTGGGTCTGTGGTCACCTATGCAAATTGGTGAGGCTTTTTATCCAACATTTCCCAGGAAAGGGGGGGTGCAAGTGTTGGGAGGATTGTTCATTGTTCTTAAGATCCAAGGGTCTGGGTCTGTAGTCACCTAGGCAAATTGGTGAGGCTTTTTACCAAACCTTGTCCAGGAAGTGGGGTGCAAGGTTTTGGGAAGTATTTTGGGGGGAAGGATGCGTCCAAACAGCTCTTCCCCAGTAACCAGTATTAGTTTGGTGGTGGTAGCGACCAGTCCAAGGATAACGGGTGGAATATTTTGTACCTTGGGGAAGTTTTGACCTAAGCTGGTAAAGATAAGCTTAGGAGGTTTTTCATGCAGGTCCCCACATCTGTACCCTAGAGTTCAGAGTGGGGGAGGAACCTTGACAGGCAATATATGTTTTTGTCTGGAAAATCAAGACAACTTAGTTGGTTGCTTTCAGCCTTTAGATTTTGGTGTCAATATTTGAACCTTTTTATTTCGTATAAAGTAAGAACACAGGACAAAGAATAGGGTGGGAGGGGGGGAAGGAGGCAAAACATAGGCAAATGCTGCTTCTGCGTCCATTGCATTCAGTTCAACTACTGCAAGATCTCAGGGATAATATGACCCAATTAGCCATCCTGGATCCTGGAGTGACCCTGGTAGCTCTCTGTGGATTCCCTGAAGAAATGTGTTCTTTGGTTCATAACTCTCCAAGGCTTCATTTCAGCCAGGCATGTAAGCATGCTTAAGTACATCCTGTTAACTCCCACATGGTTAAATTTAAGCATGTGCTTAAGTGTTTTGCTGAATTGGGGCTCAAGTGATTTACCATTTCTCAAAGTGTGTACCTGGCCAGTTAATTTTGACTGCCATTTTAAATGGATTTCTGCAGGGTTGAGTGGAGTGGACTCAGTATAACTTTGTGAAAAAAAACATTCTGACTAAGTTTTCAAGATTAACTGGTGTCTTCGAGTGACATTTAAAAACCCATTCTTTTAAGGCGCTTTTAAACAAAGATATACCCTGCCCTTACCAACTGGAACAAATTTCTCTGTCAGAATCATTTTTACAAAGCATATACAATGAGTTCCTTAACATGGAAGAAACATAGGATAGACAGGACTTTACTTCAATTTTGAAATTTCATTGTCTGTCAGAGAGCCCACCCCTTTTTTCTTTTGGCTGTCCCAGTATTTTTGTCTGCTGAGTAAACAAGACAATCATGCATCAGTTTACATTGCTGATTTTAGAAGAAAAGTTACTACAGAGAAAAACTTTAACAGTTGATGGTAATTTTTCAACAATCTAACCAAAAATGTTGAATTTAAATGTCTGCTTTAAACCATGCCCCGTATGACTGAAAATTGTTACAATTTAATGGCTGTCCTTGTTGCCCATGTGAAATGAATTTGTCCAGTTCGCAGTGAACACATATCAACATCACAACAGTTAGTACCCTTGTTGCCAGTCCAAGGAGAGAGACTGTGCATTGAATAGGCCTTGAAGACAAGATTACCCTCAAGGGCACTTGCTCCCATAAATCCTCCCTCTAGTCAAAACTGAGGAAGAGAGGTTAAGGAGCTGAATTTTTCAGAGGTAGGATCCAATTTCAAGTGCCTTGTTTTTTGGGTGTCCAAATCACACCCTTATCCTGCAAACACACACATACACACACACACACACACACACACACACACACACACATATATATAATGTGCTTAACTTTGCTCACCTTATGATGCTGCAAATGCTTATAAATGTGCATATGTTTACTCAGGGGAGCAAAGTTAAGCCTCTGTAGGCAGGATCAAGGCATAAGGCACCTGCAAGTGTCTGAACTTGAGCACCTCCAAAATGATGCATCCAGAATTCAAGGCCACAACTAGTCAATGCATTCCTCTGTTGAAAGTTTCTCTTCCTCGCCCTCCCTCCCCCCCCCCCGCTTCAAAATAGTGAAAGTGATTGGGACTCTTTGCAAACGAATGCCCTTAATCTTCTTCATTCAGAACCACAAAGCTGTGCCTGAATGATACGTGCTGTCATAAATATAAAGGGAAGGGTAAACCCCTTTGAAATCCCTCCTGGCCAGGGGAAAGCTCCTCTCACCTGTAAAGGGTTAAGAAGCTAAAGGTAACCTCGCTGGCACCTGACCAAAATGACCAATGAGGAGACAAGATACTTTCAAAAGCTGGGAGGAGGGAGACAAACAAAGGGTTTGGGTCTGTCTGTATGCTGCTCTTGCCAGAGACAGAACAGGAATGGAGTCTTAGAACTTTTAGTAAGTAATCTAGCTAGGTATGTGTTAGATTATGATTCCTTTAAATGGCTGAGAAAAGCATTGTGCTGAATAGAATAACTATTTCTGTCTGTGCATCTTTTTTGTAACTTAAGGTTTTGCCTAGAGGGGTTCTCTATGTTTTTGAATCTAATTACCCTGTAAGATATCTACCATCCTGATTTTACAGGGGGGATTTCTTTATTTCTATTTACTTCTATTTTTTATTAAAAGTCTTCTTGTAAAAACTGAATGCTTTTTCATTGTTCTCAGATCCAAGGGTTTGGGTCTGTGGTCACCTATGCAAATTGGTGAGGCTTTTTATCCAACATTTCCCAGGAAAGGGGGGGTGCAAGTGTTGGGAGGATTGTTCATTGTTCTTAAGATCCAAGGGTCTGGGTCTGTAGTCACCTAGGCAAATTGGTGAGGCTTTTTACCAAACCTTGTCCAGGAAGTGGGGTGCAAGGTTTTGGGAAGTATTTTGGGGGGAAAGACGCGTCCAAACAGCTCTTCCCCAGTAACCAGTATTAGTTTGGTGGTGGTAGCGGCCATTCCAAGGATAACGGGTGTAATATTTTGTACCTTGGGGAAGTTTTGACCTAAGCTGGTAAAGATAAGCTTAGGAGGTTTTTCATGCAGGTCCCCACATCTGTACCCTAGAGTTCAGAGTGGGGGAGGAACCTTGACATGGTGGCACAGTGGTGGGATTAACCTGAAATCATTTGAGATCCAGTTGAGATTTTTTGAACTAGAAATACAGATTTTAAAAAGGAAAATTTTTTTTTCTTTGGAAAGAAAGTCCAGAAAGCAGCTTTGAAACTGAAAGCAGCTTGGTTTCTCTCTGCTTTGTGGCCAAGCAGAGACAAAAGGGGATTATCTTGTGAATTGCAGGTTTTTTTTGCCTGGAGGCAGGGTACTTAACTCCTGCAGGGAAATCTTCCAATCCAGAGGTTTTTTTTTCTTTTCTTCCTAAAAGTAAATAGGGGGTGTGTGTTCTACCCATTTGCTTTTTCTTTGGGCTGGGTAAGCAGGTTTCCAAGCAGTTGGAGGTTTTTTGCTTTAATTTGGGCCCAGAGCAGAGACAAGGGAATTGTCTTTTTCTGTAGGCTGACAATCACTATCAGAGAATAGGTATTCTATTGCAGCACAGCAAAATTTTACAGCCAAGTTTTGTTTGTTTATTTCTAAACCTCGGGTGTAAAGTTAGTAAAAACAGAGAGGTTAGAATGACCAAATCCTCAGCTCGACTACAGCTGGAATTAGCCAAATTTCAGGCTGAGGAAAGACAAAGGGAACATGAAAGACAGATAGAACTCATGCGGCTGGAGAAGGAGGTACAGGAGGCTGCCCACAAGAGGGAAATGGAGGCAAGGAAGCATGTGGAGGAGGAGAAGGAAAAAGAGAGGAAGCATGTGGAGGAGGTGGAGAGGATAAAGGCCCAGCAGAATATACCAACAAACCCTAGCAATCCTTCTCCAGGTACCACTTCCCATCCCAGAAAGTTCCCCACCTACAAGGCAGGTGATGATACTGAGGCCTTCTTAGAAAACTTCGAAAGGGCCTGCCTTGGGTACAACCTCTCTACTGACCAATACATGGTAGAGCTGAGGCCGCAGCTCAGTGGACCCTTAGCTGAGGTGGCAGCTGAAATGCCTAAAGAACACATGAACAAGTATGAACTGTTTAAATCCAAGGCGAGAGTCAGAATGGGGATAACACCCGAGCAGTCTCGTCGGAGGTTCAGAGCCCTAAGGTGGAAACCAGACATGTCATTTACCTGACATGCCTACCACATTGTGAAACATTGGGATGCCTGGATATCAGGAGCAAGTGTTGAATCTCCAGTAAATTTGCCCTTCCTAATGCAAATGGAACAATTCTTAGAGGGTGTTCCTGAGGAAATAGAAAGATACATCCTAGATGGGAAACCCAAAACTGTAATTGAGGCAGGAGAGATTGGAGCCAGATGGGTGGAGGTGGCAGAGAAGAAGAAAACTGGTCGCAGTTGGAGCGGAGACCAGAAGGGACCACCCCAGACCACACCTTATTACCGGGGGCCGCCCAAAGCCCCACCTACCTCCCAAAGAAACCTCCAGACCCCTTATCGTCCCACCACCCCGTTCTCCAGCAACCCTCCTCACCCCAGTGACCCGTCAGCTGGACGATGTTTTAAGTGTAACGAGCTGGGGCATGTAAAGGCCAACTGCCCCAAGAACCCCAACAGATTACAGTTCATTGCACCAGAATCACACCAGAGGTCCACAGGCCCAGATACCTCCCAGATACCCTTGGAGCGGAGGGAAACTGTGAGTGTGGGCGGGAAGAAGGTCACCGCGTGGAGGGACACCGGAGCACAAGTGTCAGCTATCCATGCTTCCTTAGTGGACCCCAATTTAATCAACCCAGAGATCCAAGTGACGATTCAACCCTTCAAGTCCAACTCTTTCAATTTGCCTACAGCCAAGTTGCCTGTCCAGTACAAGGGCTGGTCAGGAATGTGGACTTTTGCAGTCTATGATGATTATCCCATCCCCATGCTGTTGGGGGAAGACTTGGCCAATCATGTGAAGCAGGCCAAGAGGGTGGGAATGGTCACCCGCAGCCAGGCTAAACAAGCCGTGAGGCCTAGCTCTGTTCCGGAAACTTCTATCAGGACCCAGTCAGAGGTGATGGACCTGGACCCCAGGCCAATGTCTGCAACAGCAGTAGTGGATCCAGTCCCAGAGACCCAGACGGAACCAGTCCCAGAACCGGAACCAGCCGAACAACCAACACCAGACCCCGTGTCAGCACTGAATCCAGTACTTGCAACCTCAACACCAGAGGGCCCCACTGAACCTGAACTGGCAGCAGCCGATAACCCTACACAAGAGGCTCAGCCGGAGCCTGAATCCCAACATAGTGCACCAGCGGAGAGCGGTTCACAGTCAACAGAGACAGCTCCATCCCCTATATCGCTTCCAGAGGGACCAAGCCTAGGTCCACAATCCCATGAGGAACTGATGTCTCCAGCATCAAGGGAACAGTTCCAGACCGAACAGGAAGCAGATGAAAGCCTCCAGAAAGCTTGGACGGCGGCACGGAGCAACCCACCGCCTCTCAGCTCTTCTAATCGATCCAGAGAATTAAAGGTTTGTCAGTTTACAGCCCAGGGAGGAGACGACGCTGAGTGGCCTGAAGGTGTTTACTACGAAGGGAAATGTGCTGGTGGTGTGGAAGAGGTGAACCTCTCCATGACCCTTGGGCGTATGCAGCGACAGCAGATCCAGGAGCTGTGCACTAGCTACGCGCCAATGTTCTCAGCCACCCCAGGACTGACTGAACGGGCATACCACTCCATTGACACAGGTAATGCTCACCCAATTAGGGTCCAACCTTACCGGGTGTCTCCTCAAGCTAAAACTGCTATAGAACGGGAGATCCAGGATATGTTACAGATGGGGGTAATCCGCCCCTCTGAAAGTGCATGGGCATCTCCAGTGGTTCTAGTTCCCAAACCAGATGGGGAAATACGTTTTTGCGTGGACTACCGTAAGCTAAATGCTGTAACTCGCCCAGACAACTATCCAATGCCACGCACAGATGAACTATTAGAGAAACTGGGACGGGCCCAGTTCATCTCTACCTTGGACTTAACCAAGGGGTACTGGCAGGTGCCGCTAGATGAATCTGCCAAGGAAAGGTCAGCCTTCATCACACATCTCGGGCTGTATGAATTTAATGTACTCCCTTTCGGGCTGCGAAATGCACCCGCCACTTTCCAAAGACTTGTAGATGGTCTCCTAGCGGGATTAGGAGAATATGCAGCCGCCTACCTTGACGATGTGGCCATATTTTCGGATTCCTGGGCAGACCACCTGGAACATCTACAAAAAGTCCTTGAGCGCATAAGCGAGGCAGGACTAACTGTTAAGGCCAAGAAGTGTCAAATAGGCCTAAACAGAGTGACTTACCTTGGACACCAGGTGGGTCAAGGAACTATCAGCCCCCTACAGGCCAAAGTGGATGCTATCCAAAAGTGGCCTGTCCCAAAGTCAAAGAAACAGGTTCAATCCTTCTTAGGCTTGGCCGGTTATTACAGACGCTTTGTACCGCACTACAGCCAAATCGCTGCCCCACTGACAGACCTAACCAAAAAGAAACAGCCAAATGCTGTTCAGTGGACCGGAAAGTGTCAGAAGGCCTTTAACAAGCTTAAAGCGACACTCATGTCTGACCCTGTACTAAGGGCCCCAGACTTTGACAAACCGTTCCTAGTAACCACAGATGCGTCTGAGCATGGTGTGGGAGCAGTTTTAATGCAGAAAGGACCTGATCAAGAATTCCACCCTGTAGTGTTTCTCAGCAAAAAACTGTCTGAGAGGGAAAGCAACTGGTCAGTCACTGAAAAAGAATGTTACGCCATTGTCTACGCTCTGGAAAAGCTACGCCCATATGTTTGGGGACGGCGTTTCCACCTGCAAACCGACCATGCTGCACTGAAGTGGCTTCACACCGTCAAAGAAACTAACAAAAAACTTCTTCGGTGGAGTTTAGCTCTCCAAGATTTTGATTTCGACATCCAACACATCTCAGGAGCTTCTAACAAAGTGGCTGATGCACTCTCCCGTGAAAGTTTCCCAGAGTCAACTGGTTAAAATCGTCCTTGAGATGTGGAAAATATTGTTAGTCTTTATGTACTTGGTAGTATATTTAGAGATGCATGTGTCTTATTAACTCTGTTTTTCCTAGAGCTCCAGGAAGAAATCCCAGCCAGTGTTTCACCCTAGCTGAGATTTGGGGGGCGTGTCATAAATATAAAGGGAAGGGTAAACCCCTTTGAAATCCCTCCTGGCCAGGGGAAAGCTCCTCTCACCTGTAAAGGGTTAAGAAGCTAAAGGTAACCTCGCTGGCACCTGACCAAAATGACCAATGAGGAGACAAGATACTTTCAAAAGCTGGGAGGAGGGAGACAAACAAAGAGTTTGGGTCTGTCTGTATGCTGCTCTTGCCAGAGACAGAACAGGAATGGAGTCTTAGAACTTTTAGTAAGTAATCTAGCTAGGTATGTGTTAGATTATGATTTCTTTAAATGGCTGAGAAAAGCATTGTGCTGAATAGAATAACTATTTCTGTCTGTGCATCTTTTTTGTAACTTAAGGTTTTGCCTAGAGGGGTTCTCTATGTTTTTGAATCTAATTACCCTGTAAGATATCTACCATCCTGATTTTACAGGGGGGATTTCTTTATTTCTATTTACTTCTATTTTTTATTAAAAGTCTTCTTGTAAAAACTGAATGCTTTTTCATTGTTCTCAGATCCAAGGGTTTGGGTCTGTGGTCACCTATGCAAATTGGTGAGGCTTTTTATCCAACATTTCCCAGGAAACGGGGGGTGCAAGTGTTGGGAGGATTGTTCATTGTTCTTAAGATCCAAGGGTCTGGGTCTGTAGTCACCTAGGCAAATTGGTGAGGCTTTTTACCAAACCTTGTCCAGGAAGTGGGGTGCAAGGTTTTGGGAAGTATTTTGGGGGGAAAGACGCGTCCAAACAGCTCTTCCCCAGTAACCAGTATTAGTTTGGTGGTGGTAGCGGCCATTCCAAGGATAACGGGTGTAATATTTTGTACCTTGGGGAAGTTTTGACCTAAGCTGGTAAAGATAAGCTTAGGAGGTTTTTCATGCAGGTCCCCACATCTGTACCCTAGAGTTCAGAGTGGGGGAGGAACCTTGACACGTGCACACAGGATTTTCAGTCCCTAAAAATTCCTTTGTTGTAGGGCCTTTTTTTTCTTTTAAATAAATGATTCTTGGGCAGAGAGTTTTTTATGGCATATCCCAGCAGGACGGAGAGAGGGATAATTTTTAACAATGGTGACTCTTCAACATTAATGTAGATTCAAAGATTATAAGGCCAGAGGGGATCACTGTGATAATTTAGTCAGACCTGCATAATATAGGCCATAGAATTTCACCCAGAAATTCCTGCAGTGAGGGAATTATTTTTTCACTCCTATAGGCAAAACCATGACCTTACTTATACAAGTGTGTTAGAGTGTGTAGGGAAATGAGCTACATGCCCACAGGGATGAGGGAAACTTGCAACTGTGCTGTTTGCACAGAAAGAATCGTGCAGCCATATTCCCTGCTTCTGCACTAAGCCAATGACAGAGCTGGGACCAACATGCATATGGAGATTCATTGCAACAGGGGGTGGTCATGCAAATAGCCCTTCTATGTAGGAGTTCCACATTGTCCCAGTGAAAGAGCACTGTGCCGGATGTACACTGCTCTGCCAGGACAGTTGGAGCACCCACCATCTGTCTGGAATGCAATGCCCAGAGAGAGGTGCATTGGTCAGCTGATCCCAGACAACCCCTTGTCATCAGTACAACTGAGAGCCACAAGTAACAGAACGCTTGGCTGAAGTGTACATTGTGCGACACACAGAGGGTCACAGTGGGGTAGAGGGAGGCTGTATAACAAGAGTGGCAGGCAGTGGCAGCGTCAGGTGACCTATGGTTTAGTGGATCTCAATACCACATATGGCAGGAATACTACATCCAGCAAACAAGGGAAGCCCCTTCCTCTCCTTATGTATACAGTGTGCACTGCTGACCCATGATGTTAGGTTATGCTCTAGCTCTGTGTAAGGTAACGTTATTGAGCCGTGTAGCTTGTGCCTGAACTGGAGTAAATCTTTCCCATCGCAAGTTATACGTTAAATACTTGATGGCTATTATTGGATAAATTAAGTTATACATCTGTCTTGTGCCTCTGTGCTCTTTTAGCAAACAAATTCATGAAGTGACCAATATTACTTATTTCTGTATGTTACCTGTCACAAATGTGGACTGGACCATGCTTGATGAAAGTGAAAATAGAAGTGCGTTACCCTCCAGCCCAGGAATGCAGTATTTAAAGTCCTGTACAGTGCAGGCTACAAAACTCTGATCTTTTGTTTTGAGTCCCACAGTTGTGGTAGATAATGGAATCTTTAAAAAATGGCCAAAAATACAGTTCTTATTGGTTCAACCACAGTATTTGTCTCTTAGCCACCTAAATAGAGGCATACATAATAAAGGGCCACCTAATGAAGACAATGGAAGAAGTTCCATTAACTTAATGGGCTTTAGTTCAGGCTCAAAATGAGCCTTACAGTACTTGTATTGGTGAAATAAAAGTTTGGCACAACTCGACTAATGAAGAATACACTGAGCTCCACCCATGGCTATATATACTACTAGTATTCAGTGTAAGGTAGCCCAATGTGCAGCAAAGCATGGGATGAATTAAGGTCTAAAATTCAGTGTAAGAAGTCTTTAAATGTTTGATTTGCAGATAAAATGAAGCACCTGTCTCGGGTTCAATTTGGGCTTCTATTACAAAGTGTCACATGGCAGATATGTTTTCTAAATGAAACGTGTATTGAACTCCCATTTTAAAAAAAATACAAGCAATATATAAAAAGCCAAGGAGAGGCCTCCTTGCAACTAGAAGAGACTGGAGGTGAAAAGGTAAAAGTTGTTAGAGGGTAAAAGCTTAAAATGCTGTAAGTGAAAAGTTTGTCTGTCTCTCTGAGTGAATAGATTTTACATTTGACTTTGAGGCTTGTGGGTTCTTTATTCCTTTTATCGAAGGATATTATCCTGAGATTATTTGAGCTCTGGGGGAGGAAGGAATTTACATGGGGGAAGTCACGCTTTGTTTGTATGTCTGCATTTGCTGTCTTTACCTTAAAAATGATTGTGTGTGATGCTAAGCAACAAGGTACCAATAGTAACAGAAGGACTAAAGTAGCAGGGATGTTTATTTGGAAAATGACTTTAGACATATATCTTTTTAAGAATATTTATTGCATAAAGTTAGTGGTCCTCTTATTGCTCTAAAAAGAAATACATCAATTAATGATGGAAGGGGAATGTGACCCCCAAATTTGCTTTACATTTAGTGCAGAATTTTGAGACCACTTCAGTGGCAACATTAAGGCATGCCAAACATTTCTATTCCTCTGATGATGGCTTTTTAAAATGTTTGCAGTGAATTGAGTTAGACGTGAGGCTGATGCCAACTTCAGAGCCCACTGAAGTCAGTGACAATCTTTCTGTTTATTTCAATGGGCATTGGTTCAGGCCCTTGGTGTAGCAGCTAAGACAGTGAGGTTGTGCTATATGCCTATGACTTGTGATACTGTGGATGTGTGTTGGTGCTGACTGTGTGGAAAACAGCAGGAAACAACTGCCCTGGGGATTATTTTTGTGAGTATAGTTTCATATCATCTTCTACATTGCTGGCTGGAATTGTTGCATACATTATACACAATATGCCCTAAATGTGGATATCCCTTCATGCCAGGAGAAGACCCAGACTGGCACAATATCATCATGC
Source organism: Caretta caretta (assembly GCF_965140235.1). Classification (NCBI taxonomy): domain Eukaryota; kingdom Metazoa; phylum Chordata; order Testudines; family Cheloniidae; genus Caretta; species Caretta caretta. The sequence goes on along the minus strand of NC_134213.1, from coordinate 61,224,846 downwards.
TTCTTAAAGTCGAGGAAACAGGAGTAGTATTATGGCAGAGATTTGAGCAGGCAATCTAAAGGCAACATTAAACTTGTCTGGAACTGCTCTATTGTGTGATGCCATTTTCTTTGTTACTATAGAAACTCTCTAAAATATCAACTATTTTTAGTTATGTATTCCAAAAGTAAAATGACCAGGCAAGTTACTAAGGTGCCCAAAGGTACCAGAAATACAAGGCTTGTAATGCAATATTTCAACTCTGATTTTGCTAATATTATGAATATCAGACTTTAGTGTAACAATCCCAAAGTGCTTTTATTTACATGGAGCAACACAAGAATTATAGCTGTAACTACTTTATTTATTATGACCTAGAATCTAAGGTACTACAGTTAATGTTGTCAGTTAAGGTCCAAACACACCTCTCATTTACACAAGTGAACTCAGTTGACATCAAATGGGTGTGCACCAGTATAGTGGAGAGATGAATGTTGATCTCTCTCTCTAGATATAGACAGTTTTACAGTGGAATTAATGACAGGTTTCAGAGGAACAGCCGTGTTAGTCTGTATTCACAAAAAGAAAAGGAGTACTTGTGGCACCTTAGAGACTAACCAATTTATTTGAGCATGAGCTTTCGTGAGCTGTAGCTCACGAAAGCTCATGCTCAAATAAATTGGTTAGTCTCTAAGGTGCCACAAGTACTCCTTTTCTTTTAGTGGAATTAATGTTCATCTTTAGATCTAAATACAAATGAAACGTACTTAATCTTTACATTTCAGGTAATGATATTTTTGTGAAAGCTTTATTTTTATTGTATTGCTAAATGAACAGTTTATCCAGTTTCCTAGTACATGGGTATCATAGAATATCAGGGTTGGAAGGGACCCCAGAAGGTCATCTAGTCCAACCCCCTGCTCGAAGCAGGACCAATTCCCAGTTAAATCATCCCAGCCAGGGCTTTGTCAAGCCTGACCTTAAAAACCTCTAAGGAAGGAGATTCTACCACCTCCCTAGGTAACGCATTCCAGTGTTTCATCACCCTCATAGAGAAAAAGTTTTTCCTAATATCCAATCTAAACCTCCCCCACTGCAACTTGAGACCATTACTCCTCGTTCTGTCATCTGCTACCATTGAGAACAGTCTAGAGCCATCCTCTTTGGAACCCCCTTTCAGGTAGTTAAAAGCAGCTATCAAATCCCCCCTCATTCTTCTCTTCTGCAGACTAAACAATCCCAGCTCCCTCAGCCTCTCCTCATAAGTCATGTGTTCTAGACCCCTAATCATTTTTGTTGCCCTTCACTGGACTCTCTCCAATTTATCCACATCCTTCTTGTAGTGTGGGGCCCAAAACTGGACACAGTACTCCAGATGAGGCCTCACCAATGTCGAATAGAGGGGAACGATCACGTCCCTCGATCTGCTCGCTATGCTCCTACTTATACATCCCAAAATGCCATTGGCCTTCTTGGCAACAAGGGCACACTGCTGACTCATATCCAGCTTCTCATCCACTGTCACCCTTAGGTCCTTTTCCGCAGAACTGCTGCCTAGCCATTCGGCCCCTAGTCTGTAGCGGTGCATTGAATTCTTCCATCCTAAGTGCAGGACCCTGCACTTATCCTTATTGAACCTCATCAGATTTCTTTTGGCCCAATCCTCCAATTTGTCTAGGTCCTTCTGTATCCTATCCCTCCCCTCCAGTGTATCTACCACTCCTCCCAGTTTAGTATCATCCGCAAATTTGCTGAGAGTGCAATCTACGCCATCCTCCAGATCATTTATGAAGATATTGAACAAAACCGGCCCCAGGACCGACCCCTGGGGCACTCCACTTGACACCGGCTGCCAACTAGACATGGAGCCATTGATCACTACCCGTTGAGCCCGACAATCTAGCCAGCTTTCTACCCACCTTATAGTGCATTCATCCAGCCCATACTTCCTTAACTTGCTGACAAGAATACTGTGGGAGACCGTGTCAAAAGCTTTGCTAAAGTCAAGAAACAATACATCCACTGCTTTCCCTTCATCCACAGAACCAGTAATCTCATCATAAAAGGCGATTAGATTAGTCAGGCATGACCTTCCCTTGGTGAATCCATAATGGCTGTTCCTGATCACTTTCCTCTCATGCAAGTGCTTCAGGATTGATTCTTTGAGGACCTGCTCCATGATTTTTCCAGGGACTGAGGTGAGGCTGACTGGCCTGTAGTTCCCAGGATCCTCCTCCTTCCCTTTTTTAAAGATTGGCACTACATTAACCTTTTTCCAGTCATCCGGGACTTCCCCGTTCGCCACGTGTTTTCAAAGATAATGGCCAATGGCTCTGCAATCACAGCTGCCAATTCCTTCAGCACTCTCGGATGCAGCTCGTCCGGCCCCATGGACTTGTTCATGACCAGCTTTTCTAAATAGTCCCTAACCACCTCTATCTCCACAGAGGGCTGGCCATCTCTTCCCCATTTTGTGATGCCCAGCACAGCAGTCTGGGAGCTGACCTTGTTAGTGAAGACAGAGGCAAAAAAAGCATTGAGTACATTAGCTTTTTCCACATCCTCTGTCACTAGGTTGCCTCCCTCATTCAGTAAGGGGCCCACACTTTCCTTGGCTTTCTTCTTGTTGCCAACATACCTGAAGAAACCCTTCTTGTTACTCTTGACATCTCTTGCTAGCTGCAGCTCCAGGTGCGATTTGGCCCTCCTGATATCGTTCCTACATGCCCGAGCAATATTTTTATACTCTTCCCTGGTCATATGTCCAACCTTCCACTTCTTGTAAGCTTCTTTTTTATGTTTAAGATCCGCTAGGATTTCACCATTAAGCCAAGCTGGTCGCCTGCCATATTTACTATTCTTTCGACTCATCGGGATGGTTTGTCCCTGTAACCTCAACAGGGATTCCTTGAAATACAGCCAGCTCTCCTGGACTCCTTTCCCCTTCATGTTAGTCCCCCAGGGGATCCTGACCATCCGTTCCCTGAGGGAGTCAAAGTCTGCTTTCCTGAAGTCCAGGGTCCGTATCCTGCTGCTTACCTTTCTTCCCTGCGTCAGGATCCTGAACTCAACCAACTCATGGTCACTGCCTCCCAGATTCCCATCCACTTTTGCTTCCCCCACTAATTCTACCCGGTTTGTGAGCAGCAGATCAAGAAATGCAATGCTATTTATTACCTTTTGCTCCTGAGGTTAAATTTTGCCCTCGGTCATATCCCTGAAGCCCTATTGACTCCCATGATTATGAGTGTATGGGGTGGAGGGAATAGAATGAGGACTTAGAATTATAGATCACAGTGACAGTAATATGAAAAATTTGACCATTTCTGTTTGATCCTATGTAGTCAATCGTGCTATAACCATCATCCCATTTTATTTCCTTGTGATTTGTTTTCAGTGTATTTTCCCAACCAAATTTTGCTCTCAATTACACCTAAGCAGCTCTATTGTACTATACCACCATCAACACTCAAATCTCAGCAGTCACTGTGGAGTTTTCAGCTTTCCATTTGCTTCAATCCAACAACAGCTAAAGCATAAATAATACCTTAGAAGATATACCTCTGTGACTGAGAACCTGTGCTGGGTTTAAGTTGAGGCTCAATTGTCTTCAGCCTCTCCTTGGAGCTCTTCTTGAAGATAGCTCACAGAAATAGATTTTAATTGGAATTTGTCTCAGATAAAGCAAGGTTTATTGAATGGAAATAGAGAATTAATGGAAACAAAGGTAAATTGCATAGCTGTCTACCACAATCTAGGGTCATCAAAAGCTTTGGTAGCTATAGAGGAAGGTTCTTTTGTGTAGCAGGTGAAGTTTAAACAGTAAAAATATTTGAATCCTAGATTCAGCCAGGACCCTCTTGATAATTTGCCTTTAGTTTTCATGTTTATAGATGATGACACAGCTGGTTGGAGTGCCACATGTGTTGCTTCACAGAGGACCAACCCTGTTTTCCTTCCATCAATATTGCTAGGGAGTGGTCTTATTCATATGATGTTCCTCTTCTGCTTGATGACATGTAATTGTTAGCAGGCACTCCAGCAGGCAAATATATTGGCTGGTGTTTTGGTGTATATGAACTGCCAGAAAGTGCCTAATCTACTGTAGATATATTTTTTTCTACTGCTGCTACTATTCTTCTTCAGGAAAGCAATGAAGTTGCTCTTTTAGTTAAAGTAGGAGAGCCAGGTGTCTGCTTTTTCAAACCGATGTTCTAGCCCCAAGCCCCATTAGGTGACTTCCAAGACATCTGTGTGTGTAGCACATGGATTTGTTACAACAGGAGGAATGTAGAGTTTCTATGTATGATCTTTTTTCATAACTATTCTGCAATGAACATTTAGATCTGCATGCAGAGCTTCCCAGAGTCTGGCATGGTAGGATCTGGGTTTTTAATTCATCCCAATTCACAGATAAGATCCATCTGTAAGATTTGGATCCCATTTACAATCCAAACTTCCCCAAAGATCTGGATTATTCAGATCTGGAGTTTTGGTTCACGGCCATCTCTTTTCAATGTAAGAAGAAGAGCATTTTTCTTTAGTAGTATGTGGAGATGTTCATAACACATAATCATATAACACCTTGTTTAGAAACATCAGTTTAATAATCTTCCCATAATTTACACTGTTACACTATTAATTTACACTGTCATGTCATGTTCAGACTGGGGAAACCATAAACGAGAATGTCCCCAACTATATGGTGGAATAGATTATCTTAGTCATGATGGAGACAGAAATGCTTCCTTGCTCATTTCCATGTAAATTTTGCATTAGTGTTTTACACAGATATCAGACCTCATACCAAAGTAGATTATAATTTTTACCCTGATTTTTATCACCACGGTGAGGCAGATTATATCCTCAAATGCATGCTTTGATTTGTCTCTTTTAGTTTGATATCAAAAAGAGAAGAGACTATGCTTCAACTTATTGAAAATGTTTTCTTGGGTTTTATTATATGGATTTATACTGAGATTTAGGGAATCCCTCATTCTTTTCTTTTATTGCTTTCATGATAGCAAATAAACATTTTGAAAGCACTCCTTTGCCTATATTCGTATAACTTTGAAAAGGACAGAGGGTGTTAATACGTGCTCATTGGCTTCACATGTGTTTTCCTTGTGGGAAACTCACTAGATTTAAAAATAATTAGCCAAAGGTATTTGTTTTTCCCCTGAAAACCATTCATGGAATTGCACATGATAGGAGTCCTTGTTTTACATGAACACTGGAAATAAAATAGGTTTCAAAGAAAATAATAAAAAGCCGAAGAAGCTCATTTCCACTGAGGAGGAAAAGGACTTCGGGGCAAACAGGAAATACGGTTTTCATCCCATATCAGAATTTAGACTCAAATCAAGCATGCAAATTCAAATCTTTTCACAAAGAATTAATTTGAGCAGGATTCAAAGAATGACCTTTTCTCTTCCCCACTAATGACCATGAATATTTATGCAATGGGACAGATCCTCATCTGATGTAAATCTGCATAGGTCTAATGGCTTCAGAGGAACTACACCAATACACAAATATACCAATGTGCAGCTAGCCCAATACACTCGTTTGCAGTAAATTTAATAATATTTTAAGTGACTTTAGTGTATTTTGGAAAGAGCAGCTTTGTAGAGCTGCAATCCTACATTTAATCCATTGACTAGATATCATACAACACAGCAGCAACAGCACAATCTTTTCCATGTGTCTCAATTAGGCCTGAGGAAATGTTGTTCCATGGATCCTAATTAAATGTAATAGAGAAAATTTTGATTCAGCCATATTTGTGCTCATTTTGCTCTCTAATAGACTTGAACGTTCACCCCAAGAAAAGTTCCTACTGTACTTTTAATGGAAATGATCAATTTTCACTTCATTGATGAGCTACATAAGTTGTTGCACCAAGGAATGGTGACCACAACATGCAACACATGCAGCTAACAAAACCAGTGTACCTTTGGAATAATTGCCAAGTAGTATTAACAGGATATTCATATGACAGGGGTGAGGGGAAGACCTCTCATGAAGAAATGTGCTCACTATGTTGCATAACAAACTCGAGACTTTTGTATTTTGTTTGTAAACTGTTTTGCAAGCAGAAAAGACAACAAAATTGGAACTATTTATTATTCACTCAGCTCTAATCTCAAGCCTGACTTTGCAAGACCACCAGTAAGGAGGAGAAACTAGGTGGAGTGCCTACAGACTGGTTTCTGAGTGTGTAGTACACCCTACATGCTGCCAATCATCTAGGATTCTGGTGTAATGCAGCACTCACAGACACTCCCTGCAGTGGGGATGGTTACAATATTTTTGTTCCTACCAATATAAGCAGGATTAGAACCGGCTCTGCAACCCTGAGGTGAAGTTATCTATCCCATTATCCAATTCAGGAATCCGGACTCCATTGATGGGCTTCTCTGTCTGAATCTAAGCTGTTGTATAGGTAATGTTTGTGTATCTTGCCTGAGGTTATGAGCAAGGAAAGGCAGTTAGGGATAGTCTCATCCTTTTCATTTCCCCCACCTATTTGAACATCCATGCTGGTAGTAACCATCCGTAGTGGGTAGCATGGAGAAGCACCTAGCACTCTGATGCACATGCTGCCATTAGCAAGATGCTAGTAGGAGAGCATGTTGCTGCTTTTGAGAACAATGGTAAGGTATACAGTGGAACCCATTATCCTTGGCCTCCATGATCCATAATGATCTTTGCATGCCAGTCAGCTCAGAGACCCTCCTCTCGGATGCTACCATTCTGTTCCCCCACCAGTACAAACCTTACAGGCAAACTTTTTACTAGCTACTGCTCAGGATAATACAACAACATGGCACAAATCTGGGTCAGTCAGTGCAGCAGGTGGGTAGTAATTTCCCCTTTCATCTGTTATTTACAAATTGAGGCAGTGATTCCAGAAATTCTCAGTAATATTTTAAAAACATAAATGATAATGTAAGTGTATTTGACCTTTCCATCAGAGGTCACCTGTAGGTAATCAGTCTTGTTTCTAGGATTTCATCCATCAACTGTAATAGCTTCTCTCTGTAGGGACTATTCCAGTGGCTCTCCTTTAAATGAAGATGTCAGCACCCTGCCTCCTACTTGCATGTTTAGCAGCTCCAGTAATGTTCTGGACTGGGATTCTCTGGAGTTCCTTACTAAAATTCCTCCAGCTTGATCCCTCTCAAGATCCTGCTAAATTACTCCTGCCAAAGCTGACTCATCCCTGGGGGTCAGGCTCATAAAAATGCTTTTGAAGAGTAAAGTTTTTGCCTTTGGATCTGGTTGCACGCGCCTCCCAGTGTCACTAAGTCACATGGCCATGATTCAACTTTCATGAATGCAAAAAGCAATGTCCATTTTGCTTCCGCAGTGAAGGCTACAATGATGCTCTTTTTGCCTTCTGCTTATATCCCCAAATTCATTGTCTTTGCACCCCAGAGACAGGACAACCCACTGAGGTTTAGTCTCCAGTATCTTTCCATCCCCCTGTTTACTCCATATGCAGATTTGGCTTACCATGTTTAATTTACATTTGACAGAAAGATACACCTCTCATTGCCTGTCTGGAAGAAATCCTTTTGTCAGCACTGCCATAATACAGACTTTCAGGATATATTTTCCAGTACATATACACAACTCCTTAAATATCATCCATATACATCTCATGCAATGATATTAATGACCAGCATGATCCTGGCTTTCATTTAAGATCTCACATGACAGTCTTTAGGGATAGATACTCTGAAAACAATCTGTTAGGTATAGTGAGTCTATCAGGCTTATTAGGAGTTGCTGACTCAGAGGAGTGAATCCCTTGCCAATAGGCACCAACAGGACTCTGTGTCACAATCAGGTGTCAGGTATTTCTGAAAAGTTTTCACAGAGGATGATGCCACTGTCACTTTCCCTCTTTCCAAATATTAATGCCACCCTGTCTCTCTCCCCACTAAAAATCCTCCACACATTAGCTCTTCACTTCCTGCCCTCTTCCAGTTACACCAATTTAAAACTGTGCAATAATGTCAGTATAAGAAGTCATTTTTGGGAACAGTGTATTAACATTTCCAGTCAAAGACACCTCATATGCATTTGTTTACCCAGCAGTGTGTTGGTTATGGTCCTGAGAAGGATTTTTGGTTAAATGGGAAAACAAATGAAGAGGTCCTCCAGTTCTTTCCCCTTTCTTTCTCCATCTACAAACACATGCACCCTGGAACACAGGGGTTATCATGGGCTAAGGAAGCAACAAGTTGTGTGAAGCAATGTGCCATATTAAAATATTGGCAGCACATCACCTTTTCAGGAACCATTTTCCAGAGGCAGCAGTGGCTTAACTGAACATTCCAACACTATACTAACAGCCAAATCTGATGTGCTGTGGGTCCCGTTCCATGTGCCTTGTGTGTCAGATAGGACAATTTCCTGCAACATCTTTGGGAGATGTTACTTACCGTGCTAAATTGTGTACCATTGTGGGCCAGGGATTGTATGAAATTCTGTGGAGGACGGTAACTGTCCTCCAGGAACTAAGAACAGTGGGGGGTGATTAGGTAAATTCATTCAAATAGTAAGACCTGCAGAGCAATACCACCACCTGGAGAGTTCACATATACCGGTTCAAACTGGATTATCCAGTGACCAACAGATAAAGAAAGGACTTTTGGATATGTAGCCTGACTTTAAACTGACTCAGGGCCTTCTTTCTCATCCAGCAAACAGGCACATTCTTCTGTCAAAGGGGGTCCCCAACCCTTTGGCCTACTAAGGCCCCATAAGACTGATGGGTGACCTCTGGTAAATTTTTAGCATGTGTATAGGAGCTTTTATTGTTTTTTAATATGTTTTCTCTGTAACACTTTCTCCTTAAGAATAAATGTGCTTGCTTATGCAGGGCTGTGTGGTAACTTACAACTGCTAGTGAGTAAGGCTTCAAAGAGAAAGCAAAGTGCAGATGTTGAACTGCTGAGGCAGTCTGACTTGCTGTGGTTGTCACAATGAAGGCAGGGAACTGTGCAGTCTGGAAGAAATCCCTGTCAGGAGGGAAAGAGATGTGGGTCTCTGCCCAAGAAAGTGGATGGCTGGGGAGCCAGGAGCCTAGTGTGATGTCCTTGGTGTACCATGAGGGGTAATACAGGTGCAGTTGTCCTGAACTGTGCTACCTAGTATAAGAAGAGCTTCCACTGATGTTGATACAATGTTGCACTGAAACTGTTAAACAGCTGATCATTCAGGGAACGCTCTTAAGCACAGGATACAGGACATATCATATAGAACTCAATCCTTTAAGAGGCAAACATGGCCAGCAAAGTTGCTGCTGTTCAGAACTAGATGTAACACTCTTCTCTTTGACTTAGCTTCTATAAGCTCTTGGCACACATAATGGACATTCAAGACACATACAAATGTAGTTGCATCTATGGAAATAAAGCAACATTTCTTCTTGATGTGAAAGTCTGTGTAACACTTTCTTTCCTCTGAGCATGTGGGGGAAAATGCTGACCAGAAGAAACAATAGTGAATGTCACTGTATTAAAGAAAAACAGCTCCTGCAGTATCTGTATTCCTTCTGAAAGTTTTTACTTCCCAAACACCAGAATGAAGACTTGGATTTTCCTTAAAATAATTACCTAGACTGACAAGACCTACTCCTAACTGAATGAAAGCAGCTGATGAGATTGAGTTAACAATGAGATGCAGTCTGCTTGGATGATTCCCCACCTGCTTTGGAATCAAAAAGCCAGAAGGGATGGGTTGAGACTAGAAGTTTCTTTGGCACTTCTGTGTGTCCTTTACATATGCTCTCATTGCCGCCTTCCATAAATCTGATTAATTCACTTTTAAATTTGCATTCCAAGCACTATTTAGATTGGACAAATATAATTTGTATGTCACCATCTGTGAAGAAAGATTATTAAACAATAAATCATTGAGAGACAAACAGTGGTGATGCATTGAGTCCAAAAAATAAGTGCTGAGAAGCTAGAAGATTTGTTCAACCCGAGTTTCTTAATTGTTTTAAGGTGCTGACTGTTACTGGAGACAAAGTCTAAGAATGAGAAAACATTTACTGATGCTGAAATATGAATTCTAGCTGTTAAGCTAATTATACAATGAATATCAGACTTTAGTTTCTTACATCCATGCTGTGCAGTTTTAATGCCTTGTTTCAGCTGAGCCATATAAATGTATTTCTGTTTTTATACAGAAATATATGAATGTCTTTCGCTACAGCCTCTAGTTACAAAAGAAATATGCTTGGGTATATTTTTAAATTATACTTCATGGGCCTGATATTTTGCCCATTGAAATCAATGACAAAACTTCTGTTGACTTCAGAGACCCTAGAATAAGACCTCACCTGGATTAAAAGAGTGTTGTTCCAAAGATGCCAATATAACAAGCAGCAGGAGCGTACAGTTTAACCATCCTATCTTTGTTCGGATGGTTGCTTAGAATGATAAATGTGTGGCTAGTGTAATGGAAACTCGAGGGTTTCCAGTTGTTGGAATTCTATATAAATGTTAAACAGCAGACTGTACCATAGGCATGCTAAGAATGTGGCAAAGATGAAATCCTGGTGATTGTGTTAGTGATGCTTTGAACTCCCACAGTATGGTGGTAGTTTAGCTATACTATGGAATACCTAAAAAGAAAAGGCGTACTTGTGGCACCTTAGAGACTAACCAATTTATTTGAAGTGAGCTGTAGCTCACGAAAGCTTATGCTCAAATAAATTGGTTAGTCTCTAAGGTGCCACAAGTACTCCTTTTCTTTTTGCGAATACAGACTAACACGGCTGTTACTCTGAAACTTATGGAATACCTATTACTCTGGCACCACCTGCTGGCTAAGAAGTAGCCTTGGGTATGCTTCTCACTTGGAGCATGCAAGTTCCAAAACAGTATAGTAGACCATGAAAAAAGAGAATTAGGGTTATTCAAAACCACAAAATCATGAGCAAATAGGACAGTTTTCCACCTATGTAAATTACTGTTTATTGTCTTTAAAAAAATCAACATTGCGAAAAACCCCTCCCTATCTCCCCACAGTCTTTTCCCATGAACACATAACATACATATATATTTTTCATACTCTTCAGGAAGTATACATCTGAGCTTCTACATATACTTTCCATACAGATTGGAAATTAACTTCCAATAGATGTCTTTGACAGTTACAGTTAATTAAAATATGGTGTCAAATTGACTCTAATTGAGGTTCAGCCGCTTACTTGAGTAACTAAAGGTTTGTAGGATTGGACTCCTAAGTAGAAAGTTAATTGCTATCCTATTATCTTGCTGTGGCCATCTTGTTAAATACCCATTACATTCCCAAATATTCCTTACAATTTAATGCATCAATATGTCCTGAATTACTCTTTTCATCACTGTGTAAATTTTTGGTTAATTACACAACTAGATGTGTCTGTTCCTCGCCAATCAAAGCTCAATACATGCTCTAATAGCAATCGCTATTTGTTTAATATATACATACATAATAACAAGAGTAACAACAGTGTATTTGCCGGAGAGAGTTAGCTGAAAGTTTCCTATATTAAAGGCATCACTGCGCCTATGTTGAGAATAGTGTGTCTTCCATTGACATAAAGATTGATAGTTTCCTTTACAGAAGAGTCTCTTGGGCAGAAAACACATGGAACTTCTACCATTCTATAAGTTCAATGACAATGATGAAGCACCAGCTAATGTCACGCATACTCACTGGAGTACAGGAGAGGGAGTGAATACTCCAGGATAGACTAGAGCCTGATTTTGTACATCACCAGGGTTTATGCATGTGGAGGACTTTCCAGATCAACGCCCTAGTTACTAGGCTTACTGTCAGTATTGACTATGTTGGAACTCTTATCAATGAATGGCACATGAGAGTAAGTAGCCAAATTTAAATAAAAAGGAATAAATCAAGTGAAAAGAAGAAGGGGGGAAAGTTTTGATAATCAATCCTTATAGCCACCAAAAAAAAAATTACACAGAAAAAAGTCATTAACTTTGGTCCTGATCCTGCAAACACCTACTCATGTGTATGACTTTATGCCCTGTGAGTATTGAAGTCAAAATGGAGATGTGAGTGGGAGAGGGACAGGAAATGTGGCACTGAATCTGGTATCACTGGGGAGGAAGGAAGACACAGTAAGAGATCTGAAATGTAAGCTGGGAGGTGCTGGCAGGACCTTGAGGGCAAGGACTCAGAATGGTAGGCAGTGGGAGCCTTGAGAGGGGAATAAGTAATGCAGAAGATAATCTTTGCAGTAGTATTTTGGAAAGAGTGAGGATAATTGATGTCATGGAGTAGGAGGTAGAGATTGAGTAGGAGGTGGATTATTGAGATGGAAAACGAAAGGCTAGATTTTTCAGGCTGGTGTGGGAAGAAGGAGAGGGAGGAGTTGAAGATTATTCCAAGGTTATGAGTCTAAGGGATAGGTGGCTGGTGTTGTCCACAGTAATGTAGAAGGTCATAGGCAGAGAGACATTGGGAGAGAAAATAAGAAACTTTAACCATGTTGAGCTTGAACTGGCATCAGGCCATCCAAGATGTGTCTGAGAAATGGTCAGATATCAGGTATGGCCAAATTGTGGCTCGTGAGCTGCGTGCAAGTCTTTTAAACTTAAAGTGCAGCTCCCAGAGGGGGCCCCCCCATCATATTACCTCCATTCTCCACCTACAAGACTAGGCAGTGGGGAGCTAGGGGCTTCTGCCCTGTGGCAGGGTGGTGGGATGAGGCGCTATTGCCCTGCAGCAGGGTGGTGGGAGTAGGAGCTTCTGCCCTGTGGCGGAATGGTGGGACTAGGGGCTGTAGCCCAGTGGTGGGGGCATCAGGGAAGAAGCCCCACATCCCGGCAGGTGCCGCCCCGTGGGGCAGGTTGTGTATGTCTTGCAGCTCTCAAACCTCTGAAGATTACTGTAGGTGGCTCGGAGGGTCAGTAAGTTTGGCCACTCTTGTCATATATACTGATTGAGGCAAACAGAAACAGGGTAGATTTCTGAATCTCAGTTGAGGTGCCTTTAGACTAGCAGGGTATGATGGAGAGGCTACTGTGCTGTACATCACAGTATACACAATATGATATTTTAGCTTTTCAGAACTGTGCCAAAAGGTTTAAAAAAGAGAAAAAAAGCAGCTTTTGTTTAACAACTCCCCTGTTAATTTACTGAAAAAAAATTACTTAAAATAAGATGCAATAATATAATGTAGTAATAAATATTAAAAGTACCAGGAAAGATAACATATCTAATAAGTTTATACAGAAACAGGAGCATTCACAAATATCCTCAATATCATCCTCTTTAGGTGGTAAGGGATTTTAGCTTAACTTGAATGACTATGAACTCTCCCCCACCCTTTTCTAGAGCTTGAGACACAGCAATTTTTCTGTCAGACATAATCGGTCTAGGAACATTTAATGTCATCTCTAAAACAAATTGGAGATAGGATAAGGGTATTATCATTAGTCCAAAAACATCTGGATGCTTTTTGGCTAGTCCACTAAGAACTAGTTATGCTGGATGAGATTTTCAAAAACATCTAGAGGATTTGGGTGCCCAGTTCCCATTGAAAGGACAAAATTTGGATTCACAGTTCCCATTAGGAGGCTTTGAAAAATCTCAGCCTCTCTACATTAAACTGTGCTGCGCCATTTGTTTGGACAGCATTCTGGCATACTAAACCAATGTTTAGAGTAGCCAGGCAAATCTTGCTGCTGAAACAGAGAGTAAAGGCAGGCATTCTTTAATAAACAGGTGAGGAGATAAATGTACTTTACCTCCTTATGATTCAGTAAATTCCCCACATGCTAAAAGAATTAGGCTGAATATAACCTTTGCCAGAAATTGATTTAACAAGGTACATATTTTCTGTAAATTGTTTTTTCTCGGCAGCATTTAAAATAAAATTCCATTTTTCAGCTAGTTTGATTCTATTTATCTCTATTCAATCATGTCTATGGGCATTATAACAAACTCATCTACCCAGTAGTTATAGTCTCTTCAGAACAAGCCTTGTCAATTTCTTTTCATCAAAGCAATGACCTGAGTGTAATCTGACATTGGGCTCTGTGCCTTCTCTTAAACACTGTAAACTGCAATTGAGGCCAGATGGAGGTTCTATCAGTCTGGTTTATGGGAACACATCCCTTTTCCTCGAGGGAAACTTGCAAATACTTCACAGGAAGATGGTGGTTGGAGTACAATTAACAGGATTTCTTCTTCTCTGGAGTTGATAAAAGGACTGTAGCTCAGCAGGGAAGATTTAACTTTTCTTAAGATTTTTCTAACCAGTGTAATATGTGGGCATCAGAATTTTGATAAATGGGGAAAAAAGAGACAGAAATGAGGGGAAGGGGAAGAAGAGGCCAAGTTTAAGGTGAGTTTGATATGTAAATTTAAGGTAGATTGGGCAAAAGGGGTTTGATAATGGGGCAGGGCTTAAAGAGTTATATGAATGTTGTTTCTCTATCAAGCAGCTCTCCATTTGAATAATATTAGCAAACCTTTAGCTCTGTACAAACACATAGTAAGAGAGTCTCTTGTTCAATGAGCTTACAATCTAAAGAGACAAAGTGTGGGAGGGGAAACAGAGGCACAAGTAACTTGCCCAAGGTCACACTGCAGGTCATTAGCAGAAATGGCAACAACATCCATGTCTCCTGATTCCCTATTCAGTGTCTGTTCTACTGGACCACATACTGGTCTCCCTTTCTTCCTTCTGCAGTCTTTGTCTCAAAGCATTCAGTTGGAAAATCTATGAACTTTCCCCAGTTTACCTTGCAAAATTAGATTCAGACCACCTGAACCTCTTTGCCTCATAATTGCTCAAACTTCATAGAACCGTAGGACTGGAAGGGACCTCAAAAGGTTTTCTAGTCCATTCTCTAGCACTCAAGGCAGGACTAAGTATTCTAGAGCATCCCTGGTAGGTGTTTGTCTGACCTGCTCCTAAAATCTCCAATGACAGATATTCAACAACCTCCCTAGGCAATTTGTTCCAGTGCTTAACTACCCTGACAAGAAGTTTTTCCATATGTCCAACCTAATATGTGCCTAAACTGGCCTTGCTGCAATTTAAGCCTATTACTATTTGTCTACCCTCAGAGGCTGACAAGAACACTTTTTCTCCCTTCTCCTTGTAACAACTTGAAAACTGTTATCATGTCCCCTCTCAGTCTTCTCTTTTCCAGACTAAACAAACCCATTTTTTCAATCTTTCCTTATAGCTCATGTTTTTTAGACCTTTAATCATTTTTGTTGCTTTTCTCTGGACTTTCTCTGCTTTGTCCATATTTCTCCTGAAATGTGGCACCCAGAACTGGACACAATACTCCAGTTGAAGCCTAATCAGCATGTCATTAGTTCTTGTGTCTTCCTTACAACACTTTCTTTTCTTTTCTTTTCTTTTCTTTTCTTTTCTTTTCTTTTCTTAGTGTTACACTATTGATTCATATTTAGGTTGTGATCCACTATGGCCCCCAGATCCCTTTCTGCAGTACTCCTTCCTAAGCAATCATTTCCCATTTTGTATGTGTGCAATTGATTGTTCCTTCCTGGGTGGAGTATTTTGCATTTGTCCTTACTGAATTTGATCCTGTTTACTTCAGATTATTTCTCCAGTTTGTCCAGATCATTTTGAATTTTATTCCTATCCTCCAAAGCACTTGCAACCCCTCCCAGCTTGGTATCATCTGCAAATTTGATAAGTGTAAACTCTCTATGCCAGCATCTAAATCACTGATGAAGATATTGAACAGAACCAGACCCAGAACTGATCCCTGCAGACCCCACTTGATATGCCCTTCCAGCTTCACTGAGAACCAGTGATAACTACTCTCTGGGAATGATTTTCTAACCAGTTAAGCACCCACCTTATAGTAGCTCCATCTAGATGTGTTTCCCTAGTTTGTTTATGAGAAGGTCACATGAGACAGTATCAAAAGCCTTACTAAACTCAAGATATACCACATCTACTGCTTCCCCCTATCCACAAGGCTTGTTACCCTGTCAAAGAAAGCTATTAGATCGGTTTGACATGATTTGTTCTTGATAAATCCATACTGTTACTTATTACCTTATTATCTTCTAGGTGTTTGCAAACTGATTGCTTAATTATTTGCTCCATTAGCTTTCTGGATACTGAAGTTGAGCTGACTGGTCTGTAATTCCCCGGGTTGTCCTTATTCCCTTTTTTAGAGATTGGCACTATATTTGCCTTTTTCCAGTTCTCTGGAATTTCTCCCATCTTCCATGACTTTTAGAAGATAATCGCTAATGGCTCAGTTATAATAATCTATAATATATATTATATATTATAATATAATATAATAATCTACTCGGTCAGCTCCTTGAATATTCTAGGATGTATTTCATCAGGCTCTGGTGACTTGAAGACATCTAACTTGTCTAAGTAATTCTTAGCCTCTGATCCTACCTCATTTTCACTAGATGTCCAATCACTACTAAATGTTTTGGTGAAAACTGAAACAAAAATGTCATTTAGCACTTCTGCATTTTCACCTTTTCTCTTATTGTTTTCCACCTTCTCATTGAGTAACAGGTTTACCCTTGGTCTTCCTTTTGCTTCTAATGTATTTGTAGAATGTTTTCTTATTACCCTTTATGTCTCTAGCTACTTTAATTTCATTTTGTGCCTTTGCCATCATGCAAAAATATATCGTATATTAAAACTTCACTTCATATTTGGTGATGGAATACTAAAACTGTGTAGATTTTTTCAAATTTGAAACATTTCCTAGAGAGCTTGTAGGTGTATTAAGGGTATTTAAGACAGCTGTTAATTTTATCAGCAATAAACAGCAAGTATCAAATATTTCCCCATGGAGTGCTTTATGCACTGCAGACTGTGGCTATTCATGTATGTTTTCCGAAGTCTTGTGAAGCAAGATTCTTATGAACCCTTTAGAGATTCAAACCCTACTTACCATAATTACATTACTGCACCTCCTTATTACCCAAGAAGCCAGGAGTGGTTTTTAATTTAAATGTTAAGTCACTTTCTGGCTTTCAGAATGATCTGTAATTTGTTTCTTTAGATGAAGCTTAGAAACTAGAGGATGAATAATTAGATGAACACATGAAAATTAAAGGTATAAAGGATCCTCTTATGGAAATTCTCCCCCTGGACTCTTGTAATGCCATTATTTATCTGTGCATGTTTCCTGTTCTTCCTACTGTAGATGTGTATCTTGTTCAAACAGCAGCAGTAACAATGCTTCCTACTGTTTCACACTGCAGAGAGGAACAAAGAGAGGAACTGAATTCCCTGAGTTCAGGCAAGCATGTTCTACCCCCTTTATAAACAACCCCTTCACCTCAAGAGAAGCCCTTATGCGTGAACACTGCACAACTCAGGGGCACTGTGGGATTTACAGGGCATGAATCCAGAAAGGGGCAAGGTTATTATGATCTTTTGGCCTGTATACCTCTCATCTTGGAATAGGGTTGGACCAATGACTTTCCCCATTGCTGAATATTTATCTTGTACAATTGTTTACTTATGTTTCTTCATTAAAATTCCTTTCATTTCTACCAGGTATGTCACTCACTGGTCCTGACAGCATTTTTTTTCCTGTTTCATTCTTGGTAATTTTCTCACAAGCCTCTCAGGTCCAGGCATAGAAACCTGGAACACACATGTTGTGGGTTATTTATTCTGTATATTTTTTGCACCCGGTTCTTTGGCAACACAAATCTATTTTAATAAATGATCGTATAGCATTAATTCGGCTAGAGCTTTCTCAGTGATGGATGGTGGTGTAGACATACACAACAACAGAAAATTACCACCACAGCATTACAGAGTTCTACAGCTTCTCCCTTCAGTAACATACATATGCCATGGGCACCTTCAGATGGCAGTGCACTCTGTCATGTACATGGCTACAGTCTCCTCTCAATAAAATTGGAGCATAACACCAATAAAACATATTTTCCTAAAAACATTTCCTACTCTGCTGATTTTTGCATTCAAGTGTATAATGTGGCCCATCCTTAGCATATTGGAAGTAGATGCCAGCTAGATGTGCTGCTATGCGTACACGTACACACACACGCACACACACACACACACACACAGAAATTCTTCCCCCTTGGCACCAATGGGGGGCAGGATTTCATTTCTGCACTAGTAATCTTTTTATAACTGACCTCGGCACAAAAAGTGGGAGTGTGCTAATAAAGTTTGAGGATGATACAAAGTTGGGAGGTATTGCCAATTTAGAGAAAGACCGGGAAATCATACAGGAAGATT
The DNA here is from genome assembly GCF_965140235.1 of Caretta caretta. NCBI lineage: Eukaryota > Metazoa > Chordata > Testudines > Cheloniidae > Caretta > Caretta caretta. The sequence continues at coordinate 61,206,587 of NC_134213.1, read as the reverse complement.
TGGATGACCTTGTAAACTGGAGTAATAGTAATAGGATGAAATTTAATAGTGAGAAGTGTAAGGTCATGCATTTAGGGATTAATAACAAGAATTTTAGTTATAAGCTGGGGACGCATCAATTAGAAGTAATGGAGGAGGAGAAGGACCTTGGAGTATTGGTTGATCATAGTATGACTATGAGCCGCCAATGTGATATGGCCATGAAAAAAGCTAATGCGGTCTTGGGATGCATCAGGCGAGGTATTTCCAGTAGATAAGGAGGTTTTAGTACCGTTATACAAGGTACTGGTGAGACCTCACCTGGAATACTGTGTGCAGTTCTGGTCTCCCATGTTTAAGAAGGATGAATTCAAACTGGAACAGGTACAGAGAAGGGCTACTAGGCTGATCCGAGGAATGAAAAACTTGTCTTATGAAAGGAGATTCAAGGAACTTGGCTTGTTTAGCCTAACTAAAAGAAGGTTGAGGGGAGATATGATTGCTCTCTATAAATATATCAGAGGGATAAATACCGGAGAGAGAGAGGAATTATTTAAGCTCAGTACCAGTGTGGACACAAGAACAAATGGATATAAACTGGTCATTGGGAAGTTTAGACTTGAAATTAGAGGAAGGTTTCTAACCATCAGAGGAGTGAAGTTTTGGAATAGCCTTCCAAGGGGAGCAGTGGGGGCAAAAGACCTATCTGGTTTTAAGATTAATCTCGGTAAATTTATGGAGGAGATGGTATGATGGGATAACATGATTTTGGTAATTAATTGATCTTTAAATATTCATGGTAAATAGGGCCAATGGCCTGTGATGGGATGTTAGATGGCGGGGTGAGGGGGGATCTGAGTTACAACAGAGAATTCTTTCCTGGGTATCTGGCTAGTGAATCTTGCCCATATGCTCAGGGTTTAGTTGATCGCCATATTTGGGGTCGGGAAGGAATTTTCCTCCAGGGCAGATGGGAAGAGGCCCTGGAGGTTTTTTGCCTTCCTCTGTAGCATGGGTCACTTGCTGGAGGATTCTCTGTTCCTTGAAGTCTTTAAACCACGATTTGAGGACTTCAGTAGCTCAGACATAGGTGATAGGTTTTTGGCAGGAGTGGGTGGGTGAGATTCTGTGGCCTGTGTTATGCAGGAGGTCGGACTAGATGATCATAATGGTCCCTTCTGACCTTAGTATCTATGAATGTTATTAAACCACTCTCTCCCATTGCACTCTGCCAGCGCAGTATGCTATTAGTGCTGACCTGGGAAGCTCAGGATGCAGAATCTGGTTTCTGAATTTGTTTTTTAAAAGGGATTCTTCCTTCTAATTGTTGCCATTGCCATGCATAATGGCCCAATTGTTTTTCGTTGTTGTTGTTGCTGTTTTTTTTTCTTTAAGTTATTGTCAGTGTGGAGAAAAAAAGTTTGGTGTCTCTTTGGCATACATTAACTCAGTTATTGATCGTTTATTAAGAAGTTTTTACCTGGGGAGAGGGGGAAAAAGCCTGTGAAAAGTAGCCAGCTGTTTACAGTATGCTACTGCCTTCAGCCAACATGTAACACTATTATCTAAAGCCATTTTTAAAGGACACTGTCAAGCATCAGACATCTATGATAGCTTTCCCAAGATCCTTCCTCTTGCATATCTTCTCTGTAAGGACAATAATTAAGGTTACTATCAGTAGATACTTTTAACAAACTAATAAACAAAACCCTGATCCATGAGTACTATGGGTTTGATTTTAAGAAGAACTCAGCACTCACAACTGGGATCATATTTTCAAAAGCACTAAGTGGTCATATTCTCAAATGACCTTTTTGTATATCTGGCCATATGGCAGGGCTGGAGCGGGAGGACTAATAGCAGATATAAGTCCAGTCACAATTGTGAGCCTCAGTCGATTATGGCTTAATCTAAAGCCTGCTGAAGTCAATAGAAGTTATTCCACTTACTTCATTGAGTTTTGGATTAGGCCCTGCTCACACAAGTGAAGGACAAAACTCTCACTTACTTCCATGGAAGGAGCATTTGTCCCTTAATAGTTTATATCATAGGCTCCAGAGATCATGCTGAAGATCATAGTTTCTATGAACTAAAGAAGAAGTTATTTCAGTTCCTTATTTCATTTTAAACGGAAGGATATCAATATCAGTGTGCAATATGTATTAATTTAAATGTTGCAAGTTGATTTTTGCATCAATAACAATTATACATTAAGCCTTTAAGAGCTCATTCCTATAGTGTAGAAAATCAATATTATGCTTTAATGTAGTATGGTACAGGTCATAATCTCATTAATTATTTTAATTCCATCTGGAGAGCTTCAACTTTACAGAAATAAAGGCAAAAATCTGGCTCTTACAACTGGAGTTTACACCCTAGTAAACATAATTTACTCTCATTTCAACACAATCATTAGCACAAATTAACTTTAATGCACTGCAGCATTAGACATATTAACAGCACAGTGCAGAACACTGTTAACTCCTTGAATGCCATGCTCACCTAAAGGCCTTATCCAAATCCCTTTGGAGTCAATGGGAATCTTTCCATTGACTTCAAAGTACTTTGGATTAGGCCATAAATGGGCTAGTAAAGTGTTCATTCTTTCTAGGTGGGAACTCTTCCTCCTAGCAGACTTTTCAAAATATGGGCTAATGGCATTTTCAATTTTCTATTTCTCATTCCCGTTTAGGCCTCTAAACTGGAAGAAAGTAACTTGAGAAAGTGTCATATATTAGATACTGGTATTATATGGATAAGATTTTCAAAGCCAGCAAAGGGTTTCAAATGCACAGTTCTCATTAATTGCATGGTGTCATTGAAAATGCAGCCATAATGTGGGGGCAGGAGGAATTTGTATTCCTCTACCATATAGAGTGGTGGCGATGTTTCTGAAACTTGCAAACAGATATATGTGCACAGAAGAGTAAAAGTCATAGCAGATCTTTACAAGTGGAAGTTATTTGTTATTTAGACCAGCTACATACCACACACCTGTACTTTGAATGTAAAATGAAAAGACAAGGAAGAGTTTAATTATTCTCAACCGATATTATGCTTGCATTTGCATAAGAAATCAATAAGGATACTTTATTATTAATTTATATTGAGCCTTTTGCAAATCTCAAAGCACTTTGCAGAATTAACTATATATTGTACAAAGAGGGATCACTTCCTGTCACTGCCCCTACAAAATGTAGGCACCTCTGATGAACATAGATTCAGGATGAAGTTGCATGACAATATGAAATATCTGGATCTGTGCTAAACTATTAATAAATAATACTTTTTGTACATGGCATCTTCTCCACTATGTTTCAAATACAGTGGCATGGAAGGAAAAGGATCTTCAGCTGTATCAGACCCTGTTTTCAGTTGCTTATAACATTATAAAATTTTAACTGTTTAAGCTGAAATTTTCCATACTGGGAGTCTGCCTCAGGCTGAATCCTTTTGGAATGTTTCAGCTAAAATGGTCCAGCTTTTTCTCAGAACAAGATTAGGGAAAGAAAAATTGGGCAGTGTGTGGTGAATTAAGCAGGGAATGGCAAGAAGGGAAAGGACAGTCTCATGGTTCAGACAGTTGAATGCTGTCTTGATCAATTGGTTTCTATCCCTGCCCCTGCCACAGAGTTCCTTTATGATAGTGGACAAGATTCATGTAAACCAGCGTTTTCACTGGTGGCCACTGTGTGTTCTTCATTTTCTCTGTACCCAGCTTAACACCTCTGGGGTCTGATTTGCAGAAGCGCTGTGCACTCACAGTGCAACTGAAGTCAACAGGAACTTTTCTTTGAACATACATAGTGCCATGAAATGCTAAGTACTCTGAAAAATCAGGTCCTAGGTGTCTCAGAGTGAGCACCCACAATTAGTTGACACCTTTGATAGTTTTTACCTTTAATGTCTGTGCCTCTGTTCTCCATGTGTAAAACAGGGATAATACTACCTCACTGGACAGGGATGTTGTGGAGATGAAGTCATTAACATTTATAAAGGACTGAGTCCCAGATCATCAAGCGTATTTAAGTGCCATAGATACTATGATGAGACACCCATAGAAAAGTCCATGAGGCAATTAATAATTCTGTATTCCATGTAGGATTTGGATGGTATACAGTATATATAGCATAGAGCCACACATTGTACAATGGGGATAAAACACAATATTGAATAGCTACTCATTAAGTGAGCACTATCTATACTGTGCGGTGAATGAGGCAATCCTGTGGAAAAAGTAGTGCTTGATCATATAATTAAGGATTGTATCATAATGCATATGCACAAGAGGGATAATTAATATTGCACAGACAACCTTAATTCTGGCATTTCCTAAAATCTGAGTGCTTGACTTTGCAACCTTAACATTCTTTTTTTTAAATGTTATGTGGCATTTATACTGCTGCAGCTTCACCAACTTTCATGGAGTTACTCCTTTACATTGATAGAACTGAGTGTAGAATCCAGCCCATAACCTTGAATTTGCGTCCTATTCTCTGATTTTCCATTTGAGCCCAATTATAACTAATTGCTAATGTTTGAGGTGTTCCTTCCAAGACAAGATGGAGCATGCTGTCTTGATAGGAGAAGTGCTGACTCAATTTTTTACAACCCTTATAAAAGTTGAAAGTGTATGTGTGGGGGAAATCTCAGCTTTATATTGTGCACAGCTTTGTATTGATGATATTGTCCACATTCATGGGTTTTATCTACATTTAACTGCCTCTGCTGCACACTCAGTGAAATATCGGAACAGCCACTTTAATGACTAATGGCAAGAAAGGGGGGTTCCTAATAAATATCTGGAAATTCCTTGGACTCTTTGTCAAGTGGATATAGAAACGCTATTAGTGCACTCTCTCTCTCTATTGGAACAAGGGATTGAGAGAATTTCCACTACCACCCACCTATTCTATAGCTCTGCACATACCTTGGGTTGCCCGGTAGGGGGTTTCTTTTCCCTATCTCCTCCCTCGTGTCTGTGATTTGCAGGATCATTTGCTAAACATTACAACACATTTTTTAACTCAAGCTGCAAAGCTGAGATTTTTGTGTTGCTTCTTTAGTAGTTTAACCTCCCCTCTCCCCAGAAAACAAAGGCAGAATAAGTTTTGTTTGAAATGTGGTTCATCCATATTTGGATCTGTTCGGCAATGCTCACACTTACAGTGAACCATCACATTGCTTCAACTCATTGTCACCTGGTTGAGAACACGTTCCTGACTTAAAAAAAAAAGGAGTACTTGTGGCACCTTAGAGACTAACCAATTTATTTGAGCATGAGCTTTCGTGAGCTACAGCTCACTTCATCAGATGTTTACCATGGAAACTGCAGCAGACTTTATATACACACAGAAATCATGAAACAATACCTCCTCCCACCCCACTGTCCTGCTGGTAATAGCTTATCTAAAGTGATCAACAGGTGGGCCATTTCCAGCACAAATCCAGGTTTTCTCACCCTCCACCCCCCCACACAAATTCACTCTCCTGCTGGTGCTAGCCCATCCAAAGTGACAACTCTTTACATAATCAAGTCAGGCTATTTCCTGCATAGATCAAGGTTTTCTCACATCCCCCCCACCCCCATACACACACAAACTCACTCTCCTGCTGGTAATAGCTCATCTAAACTGACCACTCTCCAGGTTTAAATCCAAGTTAAACCAGAACATCTGGGGGGGGGGGGGTAGGAAAAAACAAGAGGAAACAGGCTACCTTGCATAATGACTTAGCCACTCCCAGTCTCTATTTAAGCCTAAATTAATAGTATCCAATTTGCAAATGAATTCCAATTCAGCAGTTTCTCGCTGGAGTCTGGATTTGAAGTTTTTTTGTTTTAAGATAGCGACCTTCATGTCTGTGATTGCGTGACCAGAGAGATTGAAGTGTTCTCCGACTGGTTTATGAATGTTAGAATTCTTGACATCTGATTTGTGTCCATTTATTCTTTTACGTAGAGACTGTCCAGTTTGACCAATGTACATGGCAGAGGGGCATTGCTGGCACATGATGGCATATATCACATTGGTGGATGTGCAGGTGAACGAGCCTCTGATAGTGTGGCTGATGTTATTAGGCCCTGTGATGGTGTCCCCTGAATAGATATGTGGGCACAATTGGCAACGGGCTTTGTTGCAAGGATAAGTTCCTGGGTTAGTGGTTCTGTTGTGTGGTATGTGGTTGTTGGTGAGTATTTGCTTCAGGTTGCGGGGCTGTCTGTAGGCAAGGACTGGCCTGTCTCCCAAGACTTGTGAGAGTGTTGGGTCATCCTTTAGGATAGGTTGTAGATCCTTAATAATGCGTTGGAGGGGTTTTAGTTGGGGGCTGAAGGTGACCGCTAGTGGCGTTCTGTTATTTTCTTTGTTAGGCCTGTCCTGTAGTAGGTAACTTCTGGGAACTCTTCTGGCTCTATCAATCTGTTTCTTTACTTCTGCAGGTGGGTATTGTAGTTGTAAGAAAGCTTGACAGAGATCTTGTAGGTGTTTGTCTCTGTCTGAGGGGTTGGAGCAAATGCGGTTGTATCGCAGAGCTTGGCTGTAGACGATGGATCGTGTGGTGTGGTCAGGGTGAAAGCTGGAGGCATGCAGGTAGGAATAGCGGTCAGTAGGTTTCCGGTATAGGGTGGTGTTTATGTGGCCATTGTTTATTAGCACTGTAGTGTCCAGGAAGTGGATCTCTTGTGTGGACTGGACCAGGCTGAGGTTGGTGGTGGGATGGAAATTGTTGAAATCATGGTGGAATTCCTCAAGGGCTTCTTTTCCATGGGTCCAGATGATGAAGATGTCATCAATATAGCGCAAGTAGAGTAGGGGCTTTAGGGGACGAGAGCTGAGGAAGCGTTGTTCTAAATCAGCCATAAAAATGTTGGCATACTGTGGGGCCATGCGGGTACCCATAGCAGTGCCGCTGATCTGAAGGTATACATTGTCCCCAAATGTGAAATAGTTATGGGTAAGGACAAAGTCACAAAGTTCAGCCACCAGGTTAGCCGTGACATTATCGGGGATAGTGTTCTTGACGGCTTGTAGTCCATCTTTGTGTGGAATGTTGGTGTAGAGGGCTTCTACATCCATAGTAGCCAGGATGGTGTTATCAGGAAGATCACCGATGGATTGAAGTTTCCTCAGGAAGTCAGTGGTGTCTCGAAGGTAGCTGGGAGTGCTGGTAGCGTAGGGCCTGAGGAGGGAGTCTACATAGCCAGACAATCCTGCTGTCAGGGTGCCAATGCCTGAGATGATGGGGCGCCCAGGATTTCCAGGTTTATGGATCTTGGGTAGTAGATAGAATATCCCAGGTCGGGGTTCCAGGGGTGTGTCTGTGCGGATTTGATCTTGTGCTTTTTCAGGAAGTTTCTTGAGCAAATGCTGTAGTTGCTTTTGGTAACTCTCAGTGGGATCATAGGGTAATGGCTTGTAGAAACTCGTGTTGGAGAGCTGCCGAGCAGCCTCTTGTTCATATTCCGACCTATTCATGATGACAACAGCACCTCCTTTGTCAGCCTTTTTGATTATGATGTCAGAGTTGTTTCTGAGGCTGTGGATGGCATTGCGTTCCGCATGGCTGAGGTTATGGGGCAAGTGATGCTGCTTTTCCACAATTTCAGCCCGTGCACGTCGGCGGAAGCACTCTATGTAGAAGTCCAGTCTGCTGTTTCGACCTTCAGGAGGAGTCCATCTAGAATCCCTCTTTCTGTAGTGTTGGCAGGGAGACCTCTGTGGATTAGTATGTTGTTCAGAGGTATTTTGGAAATATTCCTTGAGACGGAGACGTCGAAAATAGGATTCTAGGTCACCACAGAACTGTATCATGTTCGTGGGGGTGGAGGGGCAGAAGGAGAGGCCCCGAGATAGAACAGCTGCTTCTGCTGGGCTGAGAGTATAGTTGGATAGGTTAACAATATTGCTAGGTGGGGTGAGGGAACCATTGCTGTGGCCCCTTGTAGCATGTAGTAGTTTAGAAAGTTTAGTGTCTTTTTTCTTTTGTAGAGAAGCAAAGTGTGCGTTGTAAATGGCTTGTCTAGTTTTAGTAAAATCCAGCCACGAGGAAGTTTGTGTGGAAGGTTGGTTCTTTATGAGAGTATCCATTTTTGAGAGCTCATTCTTAATCTTTCCCTGTTTGCTGTAGAGGATCTTGATCAGGTGATTCCGCAGTTTCTTTGAGAGCGTGAGGCACGAGCTGTCAGCATAGTCTGTGTGGTATGTAGATTGTAATGGATTTTTGACCTTCAGTCCTTTTGGTACGATGTCCATCTGTTTGCATTTGGAAAGGAAGATGATGTCTGTCTGTATCTGTACAAGTTTCTTCATGCAGTTGATAGATTTCCACTCCATACGGCTAAATGCAGTGCCTACCAGCAGGAGAGTGAGTTTGTGTGTGTATGGGGGTGGGGGGGATGTGAGAAAACCTTGATCTATGCAGGAAATAGCCTGACTTGATTATGTAAAGAGTTGTCACTTTGGATGGGCTAGCACCAGCAGGAGAGTGAATTTGTGTGGGGGGGTGGAGGGTGAGAAAACCTGGATTTGTGCTGGAAATGGCCCACCTGTTGATCACTTTAGATAAGCTATTACCAGCAGGACAGTGGGGTGGGAGGAGGTATTGTTTCATGATTTCTGTGTGTATATAAAGTCTGCTGCAGTTTCCATGGTAAACATCTGATGAAGTGAGCTGTAGCTCACGAAAGCTCATGCTCAAATAAATTGGTTAGTCTCTAAGGTGCCACAAGTACTCCTTTTCTTTTTGCGAATACAGACTAACACGACTGGTTCCTGACTTAGGGTATTTCTATTCCTCCAGTCATATTGACTCCTCTACTCTTACTAATTTCTCCTTTCCTGGAAATTCATCACCTTATCACTCCCATGCCCCCCAGAATAAATAAAAATAAAACTATCGCCAACAAAATTTGCAAATCTGTCCCCACTTTTCACCGGATTCATTTTCTTGGATGTTCTATCCCTGTTCCCAATCCACCAGCCATTTGTGTCTGTTACACTGAAAGCCCTCCAGAGCAGGAATTGCCTCTTCATATCTGTTTGTATTTCACTCACCACAATGGAGTTCTGGTCCCAGTGGAGGGTTGCAGCCTCCATAATATCAGTTCTTTTTGATAGAAGAATAGAGGTGTTCAGTACTTTCTGTCCACATATTGCTTTGAAAACTTTTACTAGAATGTGAAGGACACCCATTCATGTATATTATTTGCATCACCTGCTTAATAAGAAAGTTATATTGCATTCTAGATGTCAGACCGTACAGCACAATGCAAAATATTGGGTATAGAAATAGAAAAAAATCCAGGAAAATAAAACTGATTAAACTCTTATGTCTATCCTACATGGTGGCAATATTTAATGAATAAAAATCAGCAGGACTTGCTGTTAAAAATGTATTCAAAACTATATCTAGAAGAACTAGCTACATATCACAGTGCTTCATAGCAGAACAGAGCAGAGATTAATAAGGCATTTCCAACTATATTTTTTAATATTGGAATAAAAAAAAATCAAAACAACGTTTAAGAAAATTCATTTAAATATTAACTGTTTTCTTTCACTCTTGAATGGGAGACTGGTGGAGGAGTGTCTGAATTACAGCCTGACCTTTGTCACCCAACTAATTAGAATCACGTCCACCCACAGCAATGTAGTATAAAAAACCTGTAGTAAATTAGACCCAGCTAATGAAAAGTGTCTCATTTCATTTCACAGTGCAACAGCTACATGAGTAATTAATATATATTATAACACATAATAAACGTAGGTTAAAATTCATTTTTTGGTTTGAGGCTTAATACGAGGTCTAATGACTGCAGTGTATGATAATTCACCTAGTTTGGGTAAGTAGAATTTAATGTTATCAATTTTATAAATAATTACACACAGGTTCCTAGTTCATAATTGCTTAATAAACAATGTGACAAATATATGCACAGGATCTTCATCAACTCTTCGCTGTGCTTTTAATTAACTGTTGATGGATCTTGCATTTCAAGTTAAAGCTTCCATTTCCACACTAGGGATAGAAGTGTGGTTTGGTGAGGTCTCCACTGCAGTGTTGTCATAATAAATAAAGGTCTTCTGAGGCTTGAAGACTGAGTGTAGTAGAGATGAATTGACCTGGTCCCAATGAAGTAAACAGGACTATTCTGTCTAATAAAGTTAAGCATGTGCATAAGTGTTTGCTGGATCAGAGCTTTAGAGAAGTCAGGATATTTTAGGACAAGGGTGGTGCAACAGTTATGTTACTATCAGTCCACCAACTATATCCTCCTACCTCTAGATATACATTTACAAGACAGGACACTTTGTGGAAAATATCGCTCAATCCCATAATCTTGTAGGACTTTCTTTAGGCTCAAAATTACCTTCCTCCGTCATGAGGTGAATTCTCTGAGCAACAATTATAGCATTCAGTTCTGCAAATCCTTACATGCACACACTTATCTTTACACACTGAATAATCTCCCTGAAATCATTATCACAGTGATAATCCTAATCACAGTGAAATCATAATCACAGTGCACCAAATTAAGGGCAAGCATAAGTATTTGTGTGATTGAGGCTTCAGTTTTTGACTAGGGAGGGAGAAAAGGTAATTGTGGCCCAAACCACAGCTCATGGACAGTAGAGGAAAGAAGGTTGTGCTTCTGGCATTGAGGATTCTCTTACTAGTGATGAGGCACAGATTGGTCAGTGTTTTGGATCCAGATTAAGGACTCAGCACCCACTGACTTCAGTGAGACTTGATGGTGTTCAGCACCTTGCAGGATCAAGCCAACAGTGTGCCCATGGTTTATGAGCTAGAGGCAGTACATGGTGCCAGGAGGAAGTAAGCAAATAGAATTAAACTAAATTAAAATGTGGAACTTTGACTATTCCACCCCCACCTCCATGCCAAGTGACCTGACCAAAAAGGATGAGTCTACCATTTTAAAAGATATTTTTGGTATTTACATGTTTTGTTCTGTTCTGTTCTCCTTCCTTGGGTGTTCTGCCTTCCCTAGCTTGATGCAATTCTTTTAACAGGTTTCTCACAAAAGCTTCATGGGCAAAACTCTCAAAAGATTCTTACTGCGTGCCTCAATTTTGGGGTTCTCAACCTGAAGCCTGATTTTCAGAGATGCTGAGCAGTCACATCCCCATTTGAAGTCAACTTGAGCTGCATTTCCTCAGCATCAGGCCCCAAGGGTTTCAAGTTGGGCTCCCAGAAATGGAGACACCCATAATTACCAGTCACCTATGCAAATGGTGCTTCATGTCAGGGAAGATGGGTGCTCTCCAAGGTTGGAAAGCCAAACAAAAAAAAAATCCAAAATATCTTGATTAGGACATCTAGCTACCCATTCATCTGCACGACCGCTGTTGCTTCTCTGTCCCTCCCCCTGCTTGTATCTGGTTTAACTAAAATAGGAAATAACATAGAACTTCTGTTTGCACTGCCCTAGTCTTTGTGCACTGGGTAAGAACAAATTTTTTATTTCATACATCATTTACAACTTGCTGCAGTTATTCCACAATGTCAGTCTACATCCTGTGTCCTAAAGACATAGGGCTGGATTCTGAGCTGGTGTAAATCAACATGACTCCATTGAAGTAATCGGAGCTGCACTGATTTACAGCAGCTAAGGATCTGGCCAAAAGTCAGTAAGAATGAGAAATGTTTTCCCATTCCCCCCCACCCTCTTTATATTCTTAAGGGCTGCTGCATAGACCCAATGAGCATTGATTCTATTCCACTGTACAATGCCAAGCTACCTGAGCTATTGGATACAAACATACAGCTGTGCCAATGCTAACCTCATCTAGAAGCTGAATTCTTTTCATATGTTGTCTGTGTTCTTCTGTACCTCACTGAGATCTTGTCTCCCCAGTCTGTTGCTGTGGAATGGTAATCTCATAATAAGCTCCATCTCTATACATGTCAAACCTAATGGGAAAAGAAAAAGAAAACATTAAAAAGTTAACTACCATTTCTGTGGTTCCTGCTCTGAGAAGTACTTTTTCAAAATGGCGTGTGCCTGCTTTATTGGCATGACTTTCAGTGACCTCAGTGGGGAGGCACGTGTTTAAGTCTCACACACGCTGGTTTGAAAACTTTCCCCTTAGCATATTAGAATCTCAGCAGGTTATTTCTTTGATTGGTGACCGGGAGGCTACCATTATTTCTGCTACTGCTGTTCTCATAGCTGGGACACCAATAACACAAGAACAAACTGGGAGAAAAAAATCAGTTACACTTTGGTTAGAAAATACTAAATATCTTTGTATGAATTTGTAATTCACTTATAGGTACAGGACACTTTTATCCAGGAGTATCTGGAGATCCTGGGTCTGATTTTGAAAGATAATCTCTAATTTTCTGGGCACAGCTTTACAGCAACAACTAACTGTACCCACAAAATTGCAGGGGAAAATGTTATCTACATAAAAGAGATGGGGCAAGAGATGTGAATATTTTCTTCTCCTTTTCCTTTCCTCTCGTATTCCCATGCCTTAGTGGCATGATCTTACAATGTCAAAAGTAGTCAGTTGGGCACTACAGCAGGAGTCTTGTCATGTGGCTCCACCTGTCCCTGGAATCCTTGTTTCCAAGTATCTTTCTTCTATCCGTTCTTCTGTGGATTCTGTCCCACTTAGTCTGGCCAACTCTTACCCATTCATCACTGCTTGGTTCCAACCCTCAACCACTAATCTAACCTTTAGTTGTATTCCTTGTCTGGGACTACCGGACCATCTAGTCTGAGCTGTATATGACAGGCCAGAAACACCACCCAGCACCCACAAACTATAAGCAAACAGTTGAAATTAGATCAAAGCATTACAGCCAACAGGAGACTAGACTATTATGTGCCACAGGCAGAGAATAGGAGGGATTGAGGTACACAAATGCTTGGGACTCTGCAATGTAAGGGAAATGAGCTAGTCCATTAGCTAATCTCCTTTTCCCAACCACAGTCACCCTTTGACCCATTTCCTGCACTGCCATAAAAGCTCCTGGAGTATGGAGCTGCTGATGTCATATGGGCTCATGAAACAGTAAAGGCAAGTGCTGGTGTTCCTGGAAGCTATTGCTGGTGGCTTGCTACTCAAAGGGAGTAGCCATTATCAGCTGCCCCGGAAAGTCCTGATGGAGTTCTGTCCCCATGTGGCACTGCTGGATGCACGTCAGGGGCCACTGGAGACCCACGATAAAATTCAGGCTTTGTTAAATGGCATAACTCCTATTGACTTCAATGGGGGCAGGATTTCATCCCCAGTACTCCCATAATCTGAGTCCCCATGGTTGTAGAGGACCTAGTCATCCCATTCACATCAGTCTCCTGGTGCTCCTGGCAGCTGTGAATATTTGAGAGTTGGCAGGCTGCTGGTGGGTCTCTAGTCCCTTGTGCATTTGTGAGTGCCAGAAGCCCCATAGTTTCACATCAACTTGCATGCATTGGGTATAACACTCAAGATTTGCCCCCATCCATGATGTCCTACAGCTCCTCTGAACTCTCACACATCCAGCTGGGATGCAAATTTTGAGCAGAGTTACCCGTCTACACACCGATTTTCACTGCCTGTGGCACTGGGATTGCCAGCTCTCCTCCCTTGTTTCCTTGCGCTCTGCTCCCCCTGCTGGACAGCAGACAGTAAAACAGAGCCAATGGGTAGTGGAAGAGGTGGTGGTAGCTAGACTAGCTGTTGCAGTACTAATGGGCAGGGCAGAGGAAAAGAACTGGGTAGGACGAAAGGGGAGTAAAACTGTGAAAAAGGGAGCACAATTAGGAGAAAGGATTGATGCCACTGTTGTTCCCAAAAGGCGTTTCTGTCCCTGCCATTGTCACTCAGGGAGCCCATGAAAACTTGACAGCTTTGCTCTTCCCCTCCTCGCCCCCACTGTGTACACTCCCACTTCACTTAGGGGTCCACATTGCAGCAAGAAACAACATTTTTTAAGCTTGGGACAGTGCTATAAGAACAAGGATTTTGGAATATATTGAGCAGAGTTTATCAGCTCAGGAGTCCTTTGCTAAAAGCAATGGGACCTCTTCCTCACTCAGTGTGCTTGTTAAACAAAATGAAAACAAACAAAAATATGGATTAACTTGTTAATGGGAAAATTCCCCTTTGAATAGATGCTTATACCTATATTTTTTAAAAGTACAGGAATCAAAGACTCTGGGCTCTTGAGGAGTTGGGAAGCTAAGCCAAAGTAGAGACCACTTTAATGAAAATACAAATGATAACTGCTGGCCAGGAAAGGAAATAAAGGGAAGGAAGATTAAAGTCACACTTGACATTTGCACTACACAGTCACATACAGATTAGAATAATTCACCATCTTCTAACCTATGTGGTTAATTTTTCACATGGTCCTCAGAGAGAAGGTTGTTGCCCTCATATGCTTTCAGAACAGAAGTCCCTCCATACCGCCAGACAAAGACAATACTCATATTGAAACTTAATGCTGGACTCTTCTAGCTCTTTGCAAAAAATGGATTAATTAAGCACTCGCGGCAGCTCTGTGAGGTGGATAAGTCACTATTACACCTATTTACAGGTGGCTAAAATGAAGCACAGAAAGGTTATGTGATCTGTGATGCTTTGTTAGTGGCAGAGCTGCGACTATAACTCAGAAATTGTGACACCCTGTCTCTTGGCTTACCCACTAAGCACCGCCCTTCTCTGTATTCTGTGCCAAGTTCTGCTGTCTCACACCAAATGTGTGTTGGCGATGTAGTGGAAAGCAAAAGTTGTCTCAGTGTGTTTCGCTCTGGTGATTGCCTACAGCCTTAGAACACACCAAATGGGTTGGGAGGAGGATTCATGAGAGAAAATCACTTCACAACACAATCTGAAGATTTATTTTCCCCTGCTGTCCTTTTATAATTCCTCTTTATAGTTCAAATCCTTACAATCCCCTCTGCCTTCACATTAGAGCAATTAGACAGATCTGCTGAAAGCTGATCAGATACAATTTGGTGCAGTCCTGGGCATTTTTCTCCAGGCAGTTTTTCTTATAGTGTGCTAATATCCAAGCTAGATTTTTCGGGACTGTAAAAAATGGGAGCATGTCACCAGTTTAGTTACAAAAATATTTTGCAATAGCAGTAACTGAGTTAGAAATTAGATTAGAGAGGAAGGATGGTCCAATGCTTTTAGGACAATAGGGTCAAGAGACCTAGGTTCAATGTCCTGCTCCACTCCATTCTTCCTGAATGACCTTGGGCAAGATACTTAGATTCTGTGCCTCACTGTCCTGTCAGAAAAATGAGGATAATCACATTTCCCTACCTCCCAGGGGTGTTGGGAGGATAAATATATGAACGGCTAGGAGGTGTTCAGATAAGGTGGTAATGCGGAGTCATATAAGTACCTAAGGTAGATAGAATGGCATATTTCCCCCTTCCAGTGTCCCTGTTATCAAAGATGAATGGGATCCTCCATCTTTCAGCACCCTACGAACAGTGATAATCAGACATGAGTTAAGATAAGTCATTTGCTGTCACTTGGGTGAAGCATTGTAAAAAGTGAGGAGGAGAGAGGAAGGAAAGTGGCTAACCAGAAAATAAGTCCCTCAAAACTAAGAGCAGAGCTCAATGAGGCCATGTGATGAGCTTAGCTGTCAACAATTTCATAAGAACCAAGCAAAGAAATATGAGAGTGATTAAACAAAAAGCTTCTGTTCATAACAAACACTTGGGCACCAGGTTAATTCTGTGTTTCAGTTCTGCAATCTTTTAGAAAAGTAAAAGGCCCACAGATCTGTATCAGGTGCTGCAAATGGAAAATGCTAACCCTTGCAATTCACAGGCAAACTGCCAAACAGTGTGAGAATTGTTGAACCCGCCCTGTTTAATAGTAACTTTTTTTTTTTAAAGTCTGCTGGAGCTTCTGGTCAGATGGAACTAAACTGCTTCTGTACAGTTCCAAATGAAATTATTCCCTTCCAATGGGTAGTCAATGCCTGGTTTATTGCCATTTCACCTGTCTGAGTAGCTGAGAGCCTGGAAACCCCAGCTCCCGACCAGGAAGTTCCTATGTTTATTAAGCTTCCCACGGCAACACATCCTGGGCCTCTCTGGAAGCTGTGGGGACCATAAACTCAATAATGATACCACATCTCCCTTCTGTATTATAACAAAAATAAAACAAATTCATAAGATTTAAAAATAAACTTCAAAGATCAGGTCTTTGAGGGAGGCTCATCAGTCTTCCAGACCATGTATTTACTTCTGTTTAATTTTTGCTTCAAGTTTGCTGTTAAGGGGGCTCACTTCATAACAGAAGACTGGCAGGTCCAAGATCTTTTCGTTGTTGTGTTGGGAAATATTGAAGATGGGTCAGATTCCAGAAGGACTTCTCTGGAGGAGTCTCCTTAGGTAGGATCTGGGAGTTCCAAACACTGGTCCTTGATCTCAGTTCAGATAGTGCTTTTGTTCTGTGCCAAACACTAAAGCTTGGTTGCTGCTGAATTTTCTCACTGACCTTATGAATTAGTTAAATTAAAGAAAAAGACTGCTGTGTGCCCTTCTGTAGTTGAAATAAGACTCAGGCATATCAGGGCACAGGCAATTTTTATTTTATAGAAAGAATCTATTTTGGCCTATGTATCTGTCTTTTAGGAGTCACTTACCTGTTACTGATTTCTCCTTTCCTGATCATACAGATTGTGTAGTTTCGGGGGAAATGCTGTTGGGGCATAAGTACAAATATTTCACATGTCAGGATACATATATAAGAGGCTAGTTATAATATGATAGGTGTTGCTGTAGCCTGATCACTTACTTATGGGGCTGCAACATGCACTTGTCACAGAGGACAGGTTCTTTTTCAGGCAGCTACTTAGAGTTAATTGAGAAGATAAAATTTGGTGAAACACCCACACAACCTTTATGGGCTTTATGAATTTATATACAGACAAATGCAATTGAAATGATAGAAAACCAATATATGTAAATGTAAGAACTGAATGGAGACCATTGGAAACAAAGACAGAAGGAAAAGTAAGTGGAGGCTATCAAAAGGGAGGTCCTCATTCAATTTACAGTCTTGGGGACCCAATGAATCTAAGAAAAAGGAAATAAACTGAACATTTTATACCCCAACTTTATGTAACCTTCCAGATATATAGCCATATTGATCAATTTCCATGACTATAACAAGATTAATACCCACCCATTACCATATATGACATTCCAGCTTTCCATAGCTATACTTTTAATCATGAATATTGCTAAACTACATCACACATTTCTTAATAATTCCTATATGTTATTGTGATCTAACTACCTAGTTACTGCTTAGCAACTAAATTGTTAGCCTCCTCACCCCTAAAACTCCCTTCTTACAAAATTCTGAGGTGTATGATACTTCTTGTAGTTACTTGGTTGTCTCTCAAAATGAGAGTGCCGAATTTGTGACCTGCAGTTATCTTCATGTGCCTAACAGCTTTTGGATAGGTACAAGAACAGTGGGTTGATAACTATTGTATAAATATCAACCAGAATATTTTCTGAAGTGTACCATCTGTATTGTTCATACAGCTAGCTGTCAATATATGCACTCTTTGGAAACCAAAATATAATTTAAGAAAAAGATGTTGAGGAAGTTTGATATCCTAAATTTTCTTTTATTATAAAACTATTCCAAAACAGATTTCGACATCATAATTTTAATCCATCAAGTTTCTTTGTATCCAAGGTATTGTAGTGCATCTTCTCTGACAAACACACTTAGTTTCTTTAAATGAACAACTTTGTGGATTTTACCAAGTCCAGACATATCTAAGGGTATGTCTTCACTACTTGCCAGATCGGCGGGCAGCGATCGATCCAGCAGGGATCAATTTATCGCATCTAGTCTAGACGCGATAAATCAACCCCCGAACACTCTCCCGTCGACTCCTGTACTCCAGCGCCACAAGAGGCGCAGGCAGAGTCAACGGGGGAGTGGCAGCAGTCGACTCACCGCTGTGGAGACACCACGGTAAGTCGATTTAAGTACGTCGACTTCAGCTACATTATTCACGTAGCTGAAGTTGCGTAATTTAGATGGATTCCTCCCCGCAACCCCCAGTGTAGACCAGGGCTAAAGTCACTTGTTAGGGCCAGATCCTGTGACCCTCAACACTCCTGTACTCACACTCTATACACTACTGCAATGCAATTATATTTGTACAAAATATGCCTTTGAACTTTAAATATTCATGGTAAATAGGCCTAATGGCCTGTGATCGGATGTTAGATGGGGTGGGATCTGAGTTACTACAGAGAATTCTTTCCTGGGTATCTGGCTGATGAGTCTTGCCCATATGCTCAGGGTTCAGCCGATCACCATATTTGGGGTCAGGAAGGAATTTTCCTCCAGGGCAGATTGGAAGAGCCCTGTGGGTTTTTCGCCTTCCTCTGTAGCATGGGGCACGGGTAACTTGCTGGAGGATTCTCTGCATCTTGAAGTCTTTAAACCATGATTTGAGGACTTCAGTAGCTCAGACATAGGTGATAGGTTTTTGGCAGGAGTGGGTGGGTGAGATTCTGTGGCCTGCATTGTGCAGGAGGTCAGACTAGATGATCATGATGGTCCCTTCTGACCTTAATATCTATGAATCTATGAGGCATCAAGTGAAACCTAATAACATGCTGGTTATTAATATCACTGAAAAATGCACATGTTAAACCTTATATATGAAGTTATGAATTCCCTCTGTTTGATGTTATTAGAACATGTTTAAGATAAGTCAGCCTAGCCTAGGTAAACCTGATAAACAGGCCTGTCCTATGCAAAGGAATGTGGATTTACCTCAATTTACAATTAGAAGTAAACAAAGCTATTGAGATAAACCACAGGGTGTCATCCTGTTCCTGAATTGGAGAGACAGAATTAACATGGCTCCTGCACTCCAGAGAAACACAGGAGATTGAATCCACAGGAGGCCTTCCTGACTTGTAAGACAGAGGTGTTTCTCTGGGGATATAAGAAACACACAGAGAGACTCCATCTTTATCCTTCACTTCAGGAGGCAATGAAACCAAGTGATTTGATCTCTGTAATGTGTCCTGGCCAGGCCAGTAAAAAGCTGGAAAGGAGACCCTGTAAAAGAAACTAACTTGAACAAGGACCATATCTTGTTAAATTAAGTTTTAGATTTTTAGATGCGTTTTCACTTTTATCTGCTTGTAACCACCTCTAGCTTTCTCTCTCTTACTTGGTATCACTTAATCCATTCTCTTTTGTTAATAGCCTTATTTTACTTTTCCTATAAACCAATTCAATGTTGTGATTGAAGGGAATGGTGTATTTATCACAGTTAAATTGATGAACTGTGAGGTATTGCATCTTTAACAGAGCAGCGCACTTAAAGTCTTCTGTGAATGCATAGTGGTAGGGGCTGTGCATTGCAGCGATATATCACTAAGCAGCTTAGTGACTCAAGTTCACTGGTTGTTACCTGCTAGGTGAGGTTTGGGCTGGGAGAGCCTTGAGGAGTTTGCAGGTGAGGAAGACAGACTGGAGTGGCTGGCTGCAGACACACAGCCTATTCACCAGCAAAAATCACTCTGGCTGAGGCAATGTGGTATCACCAGCAGCGTGTTACAACTTGTTATGGCCAGGTCCTCAGCTGGTGTAAATTGGAGTCGATCTATTGACTTCAGCTGAGGACCTGACCTGGTATCTTTTGTCCACATAGGAACACATGGAAGGGACCACGTGGGGCACTTAATCCAGTCACTTGCTATCAGTGTGCTGATAAATTGTATAGTCAATTGCTTGGCCATGCTTTGGTTCATTATTTCATTATGAAATATACTCAAGAGACCAAATAACCAATGTCAATCAGGTTTATTAATATGGTACATGGAAAAGGTTCTATACAATCCCAGTCTCTGAAGAGCAGTGTGCGGCGATGTTACATTCACTATACACAGGTGTGCTCCCCAAAGTTACATCCCTAGAGCCATCTGTTTATACTCTACTTGCTTACCAGTGAAAGGTACTGAAGTTAATTAATTACCTTTTACTTCTTTGTCTCTGATAACATGAACCCATGCATTCCAGGTCATGAAACATCCTTATCTTTGTTCTGAGCCCTTGCATTTCAGGTACTAAAGGGCAGGAAAACACCTCCTAGGATTGTGTGACTAACTCCTTTCCTGTTGCTTTGAGGAAATAATCATATGTTCTGATACTGACAATTTTCCTATCTGCTCTAGCCAAAGCTTATTTCAGCTAGTGCAAGGTGTTATGGGATACATAACACTCGTGATTTCTATGGCAGTAAGGAGTATGAGACCTCATACAATGGAATGGCAATCATTTGGATTATTTTTAAGCATATTATTCTATACTATCACATTTCCAAATGAATGTTCATAGCCTGTTGAAATATCAAGGGCCTGGTCCAAAGTCATTGAGTCAATGGGTTTTGGATTAGGCCCCAAAATTGCAACATGCATTTCAAAATGTAGAATTCTTTTGACTAATCTGTTTTAAGAAAAGACTTGAAAGATTTTTTGTTGTTTTTAGTTGTCAAGTTAAACCATGTCTGAATGCTGACCTGTTGCCAGACTTACCACATCTATTTGTCTGCTCAGTTTCACTTTCCTCATATATTGGTATTGTCCTATTCAGTTTGCTCACCTTCTTCATGGTTTTACATTACTTTGATGTGAATTTTACATGCCCCTGCTTTGCACATAAATGAAAAGGCTAGGCTCAGGACCCAGACTGTAGACTG
Organism: Caretta caretta; assembly: GCF_965140235.1. Classification (NCBI taxonomy): domain Eukaryota; kingdom Metazoa; phylum Chordata; order Testudines; family Cheloniidae; genus Caretta; species Caretta caretta. The sequence continues at coordinate 61,185,884 of NC_134213.1, read as the reverse complement.
ATAAATAATCCAACAGTACATCTGCATGGTTCTGCCTATCAGAAAGAACGCTGACATCGATTTATTTTGTTACTCTCACTGTCCCTAGTGTTTCACTGACTTGATATTTTCTTTTCTTAACTTGAGTTGTTCAGACAGGGGGACATGTACAAATACTTTCCATATTGCTTTTACTAGTTTCAGGCAATCATTCATAAGTGTTCCATAGTAAATTTCTTAGAAAAATATTTGCTCCTGCTTCCCCCTACCACCCAAATCTCTTGTTCAGGCCACTGGAGCAGCCACTGCTGGGAGGAACATGGGTGAGTTGGGATGGAGCAGCAGAGTTTGGCAGCCTTTCTTGTGGGCCACAAACAGATGTTATAAATGGAAGGATGGATCAGTCACCAGGGATTGGATGTGGGGTTAAAGCCAGAGGCAAGCAAACACTGCGGTATTGTCTCTGGGTTGAGTTCCTTCTCTTCTTTCCTCACCTGAGACTTGAACAGATTACCTATTGTGTGCAGTGCCTGTTCTAGACCAGCCTTAAGGAAAGGAGTGAGAAGAAGAGTAGAGACGCAAGGAAGGAGAAATTAGAGATTTTGGTTGAGTAAGACAAAATGAGGGAGATACCCAGGAGGTGCAGAGGACTCACTTTAAATTGGTGCTTACGGACGCATCCAAATGTTGCTACTTCTCTGCACCTTGTTATACTTCAATAGAAGTTGTATGTATAAGTAGTGGACCTAATCAATTTTAATGGTTTCACAATCACTCCAGCTCCTGACAAAATTAATACTGATCCCATACAAGAAAGATGGTGAAGACTGCTGGAGCCTTTTCAATCATGTTCCCTTCTTTTGTATTGAGACTTTTTTCTCAAATCCTAATAATACTGTCTGCTGTCAGATCAGCAATCTCCTGTTATTAAGCACTGGTGGATCATCTAATCAAAAGGAAATATCTTATTCCTGGGTGGTGAAGACTGATTGTAATTAGTTATTGGCTGCAGTTCATGCTTAATAAATTTGGGCTGTAAAGATCACAAGTCTCACCCATATACTGTATGTATATTTTAAGTTCTGAGCATTTGATAATGAGCATCATGCATGCTGTCTAACTTTTTGAAGCATAACTGCAGGAAAACAGAATTATCCTGGTAATTTTCTTTAGCAAGAAGGGGAATGATATTCCAAATTTTGTGTGTGTGTTTGTCTTTAAAGAAGATCCCATGACAGAAGCTGAGCTTTAAATAGGAAATTTAAAACACAAAGAGCTCAAGCACTCAGAGAAAGCTGTGGTCCACAGGTAGCAAAAGAAATAACATCCCTGGGTCAAATTCTGTCCATTTACATTGATTTTCTTTCTTTTAATTAAAAATTACATTGCTTTGCCATAGCAGTAAGTGGGATCAGAAGGAACTGATGTGAACATGGCAGGTGAATAAGACACAGCACATACTTGGCATGGTTTAAGTTCAGGACTTAGGTTTCTTTAACCACTTAAGCACAAATAATTGTAAAAGATTAAACATAGAACTGGTAAAAAAAAATTGCCTCAACAGTTTTCCTTCAGAAAATGTAGTTTAGTCTAAGTCAAAATGTTTTTCAAGAATCAGTTTTAATTAGTTATCCCAACATCCTACTCCAGTGTGGTATGCATCATTGGCTGTATAGTCCCCATCTTACATGGGGAGGCTAACCTTAGCTCCTGCTTTTAATCCAATCCCATAGGCTTAGATATCCCAGTCCATCCTTGACTAGTGCAAGAGCTCAGCATCCTGACAAAGTGGAATTCAATCTATACAAAAACCCGCTCCTGCATATCACAGCAGGTCCTTAACAAAGACTTCCCTCTCCTATACTACTGTTTGGTGACTGTAGGCTGGATCCTGTTACCACAGCAATTCTATACTGGATGCCTACCCCAAAAAGTTGTAATAAATATAATATTCCAAAATGCCACTTGAATAATTCCCACATGTATTGGAAAAGATTTTCATGCCAATTTGAAGTGTGAGAAAAATTCCTCCTGACCTCATCAGGTGTTCAGTGACTAATCACAGCATGCCAAGAGACTTAGCACAGGTAATCCAGCACCAGCTACAGTTAACAAATCACACTCCCTCCCACTCCATCTCTCCTCACCCAGCTCCATGAGGATAACAGGAATGCAGAGGGAGAGGGGTCCCTCCTCCTGACCTTAAGGATTCCAGAGGTCTGTATTCCCCAGCTGGCCGATCGAACCCCCATCCCAGTGAAAAGAGGTGGATAACAGAAGGAAGTGGTAAGTGCATTGTCTGGAGATTTGATGTGAATGTACACTGTACACACTTTGGTTTCAAGTATTGACGTGCAACAAAAGAACTAAATAAAATGAATCCTTTCTTGTAAGAGCATAGAATGGACAACAATAATGATGGGCAAACCTCCCAGGGATAGATAGTATAATTTAGATTTAAAAAAGAAATCAAGCATTGGGACGTTCATCTGAGCCATGCCCATGTCTACTGAGTCTTCAAAAGCAGGATGGAAACACTCAATAACAGGTTTTTTGTGAAATTTCCACTGCTTCAGTTTCCTGACCTGGTAACTACCTGGAAATTGGAAGTGGAAGAAAAGTTCCAAATATCCAAACATTTGAAAATTTGATGCTCACATGAATTCATTCTGGAGGTGCCAGCTGGTTACACTTTAAAGATTTAAACTACAGATTGGGTGCAGATTTATTGAACTCATCTGTTGGGTAATTCTGTATAGCACTGTAAAGGGATCAGAATGAGACTGTTCTGATAATTGAATTTGAAAGGGACCTCTCCAGGAAAATAAGGAGCTCATAATAAATACATTGACCTTTTTGTCCACTTTGCAGACATTGTGAGTGATGTGACTTTAATATTAGCAATGACAGTTGATTGTTCAAGTGTCTGGGAGTGTGTTTTCTTATTTGGGTCATAAGGAGTAGGTGTTAATAATGATTGATAAATCTGGATTAAAAGCCAGTAAACAATATACATAAACTGTGTGTTTGTATGACAGTTCCTTTAATCAATACCACTCTTTATCCTATAAAAGCATTTATTACATTACTCCAACTTCCAAGAATGTGCTGGAAAACCATTGTAAAGCAAGTCTAGCCTTTGGTAATAGAACCTAATTTGAATATATGATGCTTCATAGACTCATTAAATATTCCCATTAATGACTTCTAAATAATAGTTACATCAAAATATAAGAGACAAACAATTACAGTCTGCTTTTTAATCATCCTACTAATTCTAATATAAACTGACAAGGCATTTACTTATAAATTGCTTATTTTAAATGGTCACTGACAATTTCAGAGAACTGCTTTTAAACCCATGAAAAGTGAATGGGAGATGAAAAACAGGTCATCACTTTGACTGAAATTTGAAATGAATCACTGGTATTCACTATCCACATCTCACCAAAAAATGGTTCATTTTGTTCCTGATAATCTGCTTGCTCCACTTAGACTTTTGAGATAGACTTATTTCAATTTTATATCTTCCAGCCCTATTTAGGGCATAATCAAAAGGGAGATTCAATTGTGCAGACCATCTGAAAGCACATGGTAAAATTAACTTGAAGGTCTATAAGTAAGATCCACCTGTAAAATATTGCATTCTTTGCAAGAAAAAAATTCTAATTGTACCAAGTATTCTGTTTATCGTATTTAGGCTGCTAATTTTGTTTAATGGTACTAGAAAAAGTAGCTTGCATGACTCAGAGAGAGTAGACTGTGTTATGTGGCTGCTTGTTCAAGGTAACCATCAGTGCCAGGTGCATATTAAATGTACATGAGTATGTTCATTAATTTTATTACCTCTGGCATAGATTAGATTAATTGAATTCTACCACATGTCGATTGTATTAAAGCAGATGAAGAAGGCTTTTTAAGTTACTCATGTGACTTGGAACAGTCATACAAATAACAGATTATAGCACCACCCGCTAGCACCATTATAGCTAAGGGTCTGTCATCATTCCTATATTACAACACCCTAACATACTCATAAAAATTCTCTCAGGGCTGAAATTTGGCAGATGAGGAATTATTTAATTTTTAACTGATATACTCTTTTTAAGGATATATGTATAACAGCGATAGCCGTTTTCTATACTATTTTTGAACACACTCAATGTATTTCATGAAAATTTAAATGTTGCATTTTTCTATAAAAGGCATCTCTCCCTTATAAATATACATGTTTTTTAGCTCACCAGTGAAATGCAGCTATCTTGAGTAACTGTTTAGCACTGCACCATAAACAGCAAAACACTACAGGATGATAGGATATGAAGGATGTTTTATCCAATTGAAACTGCAGGGGGAATTTAGGTTGACAGAATGTACTTACTTGATTTGGAATTTAACCCGGGATACTAAGTTTAACCTACCTAATCTTACTAACAGCAGTTTGGGGCTGCTGTAAACTCCAACCTGCTGGTGTCCACCCGTAAAGGAATATCCACTAGCTGGGTACTGTCACAGAGCAGGGTGCTCTGGACCCATTTACCCCCTATCCCTTGCCCTAATTTATCCTCTGCCAGGAAGATGGTGGTTTAGGGTCCAACTATGCTAGTTTCATATCCATACAAGTTGAGGCAGTTTCCATTTATTTGTAGCATTTCAGTGGTGCAAAAGGAGCAGATTGGGCCAAAGGATGTAACCCAATATTGCTGGCTGTAAACTAAAAATAAATAATAATATTTAAAAGAAATTAAAATTCAGGAATGTTGGTTAATATTGAAACTCCATTATTAACTCATTCTGTGCAGTCAGATTGTAGGTTATGTGTCCTTGACCAGGGCTCCTCTGAACCATAGTTGATATTTCTTTCTATAATTTATTGAAGTAATGTTTAAAGTACAATAAGGTGATTTAAAGACAGTATTAAATCTGTCTTCAGTCTGAATTCCCTAGCACAAAATTTTGACAGAATGTGTGTGCATGAATAATGTTTGACATGGATTCATACTTAATCATGAACTAATCTATGCCTTTTTAGGGATTACACCAATATAAATCCCTGTATTTTCCCCTTCCCCTGGCGCACACAGCTCAAGGCAATGTGAATTGGAAATGTACTGATATGTCTCACTAGAAAAGCTAAAGAGAACATAAAGGCACTTCAGAAACGGCGGCAACTCTTTATAGATAATTTCTATAATAAAATGATCCATTTTCTATACATTTAATGCTTTGGCTGCAGCAGGTGTTCTGAGTGCTGTAGTTTTCCTTGGCTTTTACCTTCTGTCATTAAGTTCTTATGGTTTTAATTCTATGCAGTTAATTATATTTAAAAAATGTAAATCAGACTAACTAATTTAGCAAATTAAGTATGTTATGCTGCGGCTGTCACCATGCCTCCTGTGTTTTCTTAATCATGTGTTCATAGCCTTAATATCTGATTATCGGTATTTTTACTGCTGCTATCAAGTGACTGTGTTTTCATATTAAAACAAAGTCAAGTTATTTAATATGTTATAGGCCAGACTGTGCAGTCCTTACTCAGGTAAATCCTATTAAAGCTAGACTAAGGTTTGCAGGATTTGAATCAAATATATAATAAAATAATAATACATAATAAATGATTGATTAATTATTAAATGGTGTTCCGCACTGCTTTAGAAAAAGTGATGAACACCTGAGTGGCAGAAGTGCTAAAGCCAGCAACTCTGAAAATCAGGCCTCCTCTTCTTGGGTGCCTCAATATAGATTTGCTGTTGATGTCTAACTTCAAGCAACCAGGTATGGAAATTATGGTCTGCCTAATCCACTTTGTGTAAACTGCCTCTTATATGAAATTAGGATAATATTTAACTGTGCTGTAGAAGTGTTGTGAAGATTAATCAGGTGTAGAACATTTTGCAAGTGTTATTAATTATCTAAGAGTACATTATTAGTAATGGGCTAAATCCTGGGCAGTGTGAAGCAGCCATCACAACTCCACTGAAAATCAGTGGAAACTGTGGGCATTCAGCATCTCCTACAGTTTGCTTTGTTGTTAATTACTGAATGGAACTACTCGTGTGTGTGCGCGTATGTATTTAAAATCTTTGAATGACAGCAACTGTACAGTGCTTTATGGAATTAATATTTACAGTGGACTCAGTTAAAAATGGACAATTAGGGGGGCTGTGGGTGCACAGCATCTCTGAAAATCACTCTTATCTCGTTCCCTAAAATTGACTTATGGGCCTAATATTTGGCAGCCAATTTCGAAAATTTTGCCATAAAACTGCTCAATGAACCAGTGCAACAGCCATGGTTATGACTTAATAGATATTATTTTCCCAGGCCTGTGCTCATTCCATAACGAAAACAAAAAAACCAAAACCCCTGAAATCAAATAAAGCTTCTTTTGGCCAGATTTTGACCCCCTTACTCACACTTGTGGACATTAAACATGTGGTCTCAAGTCAATCAGACCACTCACATAAGTGATTATCAAACATGAGTTTACCAATATCTGGACCTTGGTTATTACTACTGTAACCCTTCTGCCCATCAGAGTTGGCAGCAACAAGGGCCGGGTTCAATATCTAGGGGATCCATTCCAATAACACAATGCAAACCGGCTCGAGCCCCCACCCAGTGACCTGGGACAAATATATACCACCCCACTGGGCGCCTCCAAGAGGCAATACTTCCCCTCTCGCAAGCACATAGTCTGAGTGTAGCAAAAAGCCTTTTAATAACAGAGAGAAACAATGTGGCATTATGTTGGGGAAACACCACCAACAGGATTCATAACACAACCCATGAGCAAAAAAAAACCCACCCCAAGCAAATTGGGGCATGCCCCTTTCCCTTTGGTTCTTGGTTCAGCAATGCCAAATCATCTGAAGTCCCAAAAGTCCAATGACCCAAAAGTCTCTGTCCCTTGTCAGGGCAGCCCCTGAGTTCGAAAGTTTATCTGCGGAGCTTTACCTCCCAACCTGGGTGGAGATGGGACGGGGGTAAGTGGCACCTTACATGATCTGAAGCTGACCGCCCCACAGCTCCATAGGGCTCCGCTCCGCCAGCCGCCCCACGAACTCCTTCACTCAGCTCCACTCCGTGTCCCACCAGCAGCTCCCACCGTCCCACGAACTGCTCCACCAGCCGGTCCACAAACTGCTCCGCGTCCCACCAGCAGCTCCTGCTGTCCTACGAACTGCTCCACCAGCCTGTCCACAAGGCACTCCAGCCATCCCGCCAACTGCTCCACAATATATCTTCAGGCTCCCCCACTACTTAACACAATGCTCAGTGATTTCAGCTCTTAGTTCAGCTCTTCGGTGAATTCAGCTTGTAGTAGGGAAGCCTCAGTGCTGGTGCACTATTAGCCCAAAGTGAACTCAGCAGCCTGCAACTAGACTTCTAATGACATCAAAATTAGCTCTGATATTCCACAATGGAGAGAGGAGGAAGCGCAATTAGCATGTAAGGCCCTCATCGTGGGGCCCATGCCACCAAGTATTAATACTTGTCCCCAGCCTCTCTCCATTCACAGAGTTTTGGAACCCATGACCCTTGCCTAGCGAGTGCTACTTAGTTGATGGTGAGTCCCTCCATCATAACAAAAGGCCAAGTACAGTTCCAAGCACAGTTCCCATAATCAGGGTAATAACAATTTATTCTTCCTGCCCCAATAACAGAGACACTGGGGATCCCACAGCAGCCAAAGTGACTATTTGGGCAGCTATGGCCTCATTCTAGGAGGGGTGGGTGTGCCTATGCAAATGAGATTGGCCCCTGAAGTTCTTTTCCACAACTTGCCACACCTCACCACCAGATGTCAGGGTGGAGCTCATCCTGACACTGCTTACACTATCAAACATTACAAAATACCTCATTTATTATTTCAGGTTGCCATTTTTCCTACTCCAGACTTCTGTTGTCCATTTGACAACACCACATCAATGCTTAGTTCACCCACCTGCACCCTTTCCACATCCATTTCTTGCCCTTCTCCCCCAGAGAAAGCCTCTCTCATTTGTTTCATTTTACTTTTTACACTGGGAATAGAGTGTAATTATTGTTTTGATTCAGTTGGTTTATCAAGAAGTAAGTGTAGGTGGAGAATACTGAACCTCATGTGAAGTGCTGCTTGGAGACATTGCTGAGAGGTGCAGGCAAAGAGTAGTTTCATAATCACTTCTTTCTTCTTTTTTCCGGGAATGCCAAGCTAAGTCCCAGCGGCACATGGGGTAGCGAGGCAGCAGATGTACATAGCCTAAATACCATTCTTTTTTAAGATGATTACATTTTAAGATTAGACTGAAATTACATTACAGTGTGTGTATGTTTGTTTTCTAAATAGTAGTTGCACAACTAGAGTTAGAAGAGAAAGTGAGAGCACCCTGAAAGAAAGCATACTTATTCTTTTGGTACTTGAACTGATTAATTCTGTGTTTAAATTGACCCAACAGCTGTTCGTGGGGCTGTGTACACATATTTTGTGATGTTTTTCAATGAGCAAAAATAGGTCAGCCCATTACATGCAGCTAAGATATTGCAACAGAACAACCCACGGTGTATAGCCATGATAAGTTACTGGCCATTCAGAAGACAGAATTTCCCAAAAGCAGGAAGAACTTTAGACTCCGAATGTAGGTCCTTTAGATGTCTATGATGTGCACTCACCAGTACTTACATCTCTATTTCACATTGTTCATGGGCACAAATAACTGCAGGTGCATCTTTGTGCCTCCAGTTACAAAATTTTATGTGCAATAATAGAAGCTCAGTTAAAACTAGGCTCAACATTTTAGACTAAATATTTAGCTATTTTCTTTTTATTGATGAAAGTGAAAATCCAGACATAGAACTTTATATCATTCAGCAATACTTTGGCCCTGTCATCTATTTCACTGTGTGACTTATGGAACTTGAGTCTTCACCATTATACATGGAAAGAGGAGCTCCAGGTCTGGACTGCTAAATTTTATTCAAAGCCAATATAACTTTTTTCTTCACAAAAAGATGCATACAGGAAAGAAGAGGGTAGATGTGCACAACGAAGATAAGTCCTGAGTGTTATTTGATTTTTAAAATATTATTGTTATGCCAGCTGTGTATCTACTTTTTAAAACTCCACATGCTAATCTTTTGTGTTAACTGCAAATAAAGATTCTTGCAGAAGAAACTGTGATTCAGGGTTAGCATAAGGATTCAAGAGATCTTAAAAGCGTTAAAGGCCACATGATGGCCTATTAAAATGATGACGTCCAGTGGTTACTCTTTCTAATGTGAATTCTCAAGGCTGCAGCTCTTAATGCATTTCTTTAGATCTGTGGAAATGTACGTGTCTGAACAGATTCTTATTCACAGTATTCAGACAAGTGGGATCCTTGGTACATTGTCATGCAGTGCACTGTTTTGTTTCCAGTGGGAAATTAATTAATTAATTAGAGATTATGGAGGGGAATGTTTTATTAGCTAAATGCAAACTTCAAAAACTTGGCTGAAATCCTGCTTACCTTACTCAGTGGGACTATTCCCACAAGTAAGGGGAACAAGATCTGACACTGTGTCTCTGAGTATCACAATTCAGTCCCTGCTTCCCCTTAGCTCCAGGGCAGAAGTAAGCTGTGCTCGCCCTTTACCTTTTACAGTTTATATTCTGCTATAGACTGCCTTGGCTGCAGTTGCTGGTGCTTTGGAAGAGGGGGAATGGATCAAGAATCTGCCCATTCCCTATGTTTGCTTATCCAATGCAAGTAGTGATCAAGTAACAGTTGTGTCCTCTCCCCCATACTACTACCTGTGACACAAATAGTTCATGTACCAGAGTAAGGGAGCTCCTTACTCCCCTGTGCTGGAGGGGACCGGGGGATGGAGCAACAGATTCCATACCCTGTAGAGAGATTAGGTTTAACTGGGTTTATATGAGCAATGTAGCTAACCCTCTGCACTTCTGTTGTCCTCTTGAGTCCTATATGGGTGCAGACTAGGGTCTCACATTTCCATTGGGATTCTACCTACAGAGGGTATGATTAAGCCCCATGTGATATGCATTAGAAGACAAGTTTAAGCCGGAAAATCACTGAGTTATTTGTACAGTGGTTACTTTTTCAGATAATAAAAAGACAAAACTCAGTTTTCTCCTGTCAAAATTTTTGTCTTAGAGCATAAATTAGGAGCTCAGTTTTCCAATTTTAAGTTACCAGTTTGTACTTCCTCATGTGAAACACCCGGAGTTAATAAGAATGCTCAGCTGCAGGCATGCACCCAGATAAAGCACACAATCCTAAGGAAGGCATTCTCTTCTCTTAATTGCAGGTGAGGAAAGTGATGTTGTAACATGCTAAAGAGCCATGAAAAACTACAAAAAAGAAGTTTGCATCAAATAAAATAACTACCATAACAGTTGCTTTCACAATCCTCACTGCTGTACAGAGGGGTTCTTAAACACAGGACCTATACATATGACTTTTTGGACATGGCTCTGGCTGAAAACTATATCCAACAGAGAGAGAAGTCAATGGCAGGCCTTGCTATGTGCACATGATTACAGGCTGCAATACACACAAAAGTGGTGGTTTTAAACCACAGAGATTGTACTTTGTGAAATAAGGCAACACCTTCAACTTATCCCTGCAGGCAGGCAAACACAGACCCAAAGCAATGCAGTGGGCCAAAGTAAGGAAGAAACTAAGGACCAGGTTCAGTGGGACTACTTACAAAGAAAGATACTACTCTGACTGAGTAAGAGTGGCAGAATTTGTAATATACTACTACTAATAATAATAATTAGCATAACCATTCTTTCTAGAAAATATTTATGTGAGTGTTAGTGAGAGGAAAGTTCCTTACATGATTCCCTTCTCTTATATACCCGTGCAGTGGACAACAGAATCTGACCCTGTATAGGATAGACTATTCCAGGTGAGATGTATGCTTGTAAATTAAACCAAATGCATCCCTTATTGTAGGCACCTTGGGAAAATTCTTTGAATGTCCCAGTATGAAAGCACTCCCCAAACCCTCATTAAGCATCCATCTTCTCAGGCCACTCATTTCCTAAATAATTAAGAAATCAACTCCTTCAAATAACTACTGGTACAGGATAAGGTTATAAAGTACTTTCTGAAAACACTGCAGTTTGTGAGGGTGTAACAAAGTAAAATAAGATGCCTGCCCTACTAGATGGATGATACAATTAAAATGGAAAAGTTAAATATACTGTACAAAATATGCACTTGAATGAAATATTTCATTTTTCTTTTGCTCTTACAAACAGTTCTTCCCCATTAAGTCACAGATGTGTAAATTACATCTAAAATAGCTGTGATAAAAAAGAGTGCTTAAAGGAATTCCAGCTCCTCTCTTCTGTTTCTGATATTCAAGCCTGAGCAAAAAATAAAGTACAATAAGGGACTGAGTGTTTCCTAAGAACCTAGCCTCATAGTAAGGGGTGGCATGCTGCTTTGCTGCCCCAACCACATGCTATGAAGAGAACTGATGCCAGGGATCCACAATCTTCTCCCTGCTCCCCTCTTGTTCCAAGGCATGAGTAAATTGCTGCTGGCCTAGAGCAGCAGAAAATTACTGCACCCATCACCCCACTTCAGCTCACCTAAACTGGTTCAAGGGCTCTACCCATTTCCATAGTTCCTCCCACCCACTCACTTCCACTTTTGCAGGGAGGGAAGTAAGCAGGTGGGCAGCATCCATTAGTCTTGTTCACCCAGACTTGAAGTCCAGGTAGCCCATGCAGGGAGCAAGGTGGAGGGTTTACACCTCATTTTGAGTCTTCCATGGGTTCACATTTGGGTCAGAATCTGGGCTTAATAAAAGCTTCTGCTATCCTCTGCTTTGCTGCTATGCCTGTTTCTCTTGGGTATGGCAAGGTTTAAATTTGCTGGTGGCTCAGTGCCATGGCCTTTCAGCTTCTTGGTTTCATAGTACAGTATACACATGAGAAAAAGTTTGAATTTCAGCCCAATAGCTCACAGCAGCCAAGGAACTGATTTATCCTTCATCTCAACATTTTAGGTATCCATCTATTCCACTGAAATCCCTCCCTGGGCAAAACCAAAATGACTGCACAGGATAAAACCAACACTGGAATGAATGTCACATTGCTGTTTCCTGTGTCACTTACAGGAAATATGTCTTCAGCATTCTTCTACTTAGGTGCTAAAATTATTCATTTGTGATACAATTAAAGAATGATCAGACACAAAATATGAATTTGCCAAAAGCACCTGGACTATGTTTGCCAACAGCACTTCAGCGTCATGTGCTTCCAAATTGCCCCAGCTTGTTTGAAGTGACACAAATGTTTCTATGATTGATTAATCCCAATTTTATGTAGACTATCCTAACATGCAAATGTTCTATAACTAAACTTTATACACGTGTGTTGTCCACTGACTTCAATGAGACTACTCACATGAGTAAGGATTACATATGTCAGTGAGTTTTGTAGGGCCAGGGATCCACATATATCTCATTAAGGGATATATTCAATCTTCAAACTTTCCCAGCAAAAATCCTGTTTATATGAATAATGTCTCTGTTTGTTCTCTGATGGCAGAATAGACCATGTGACTATTATATTATAGATAATGTGTACTTTCTTTCACTAGCTGTATTCTGTTTATTGTGATATTGTAGCAGCCTAATGATATACTTGTCATTCCTTAAAAATTTCACATTATTCATTTGATCATGGAAAAAAATGAAGATGCCTTTCTCCCCTGAAACATTAATGCCTGATGCGTTAACTTCTTCTTAATATAATCTTGTTTGCATATATAAAACTGAAGGGTTCAATGATATCCAGCTGTCAAATGCAATTCCCCACCCCTATCTAGTGAGTTATAACTTGCTCTTGGCTGTTAGGCACAGAATAGTACTGAAAATATTGGGCCACTGGAAAAAAACTATGAAGAAAAATGGTGATCATAAAACAAATATCTAAATTAAATAACTGCACAGTGACTGTACTTGCGAATGTCTCTTCTTTGGTGATTCAGAAGCATTGATCTGAGCACTACAAAGTATCTCCCTCCTTGAATGTTAGCAAATCTCTAATTAAATTAATTCTCAGCTTCCTTGTAGTATTAGTTTGGAAGGCTTGGTTGGTTGGTTTTGATCTGTAAAGCGACCTTCTTCACTTGGCAGATTTCCTTCCACTCTAACAGAACATCCAGATTCCAATATGGATTGCTTTTACCCTGCTGTTCTGTACAACACAATGGCAGGGGCAGAGCCATTCCAAGTTCTGGAATACTGGAAACTACAGCTAAAGTTCTGAGAGTTTTAGTAAAACTGTTACTAGGTACAGAGATTGAAATAAAGTTTATTCTAAAATGATGCACAGTACCAGCCTGTCTGCTTACAGGGGAAGGGATGGTGATTTTCTTTTAATCAAATTCCATGAATTCAAATTCAGAGTTTGCAGAATTGTTCATAAAATAGTACTTTGTGTTAGGTTATATAGCAAACCTTTATTTGAAGATCTCAAATCGTATTATACACATTAATTAATTAGATGATCAGCTCTTTTGGGCTGGGATTGTGTCTTCCTATCTGTCTGTACAGTGCCTGGTAAATGGGGAATTTATCTTAACAAAGAATAATACATTAAATTGCACAACCCTCACACTCTTGTGTGGTAGGTGAGCATTATTATGACATTTTATTAGAGGGAAAACTGATACTCAAAGCTAAGAGAGTTGCAGCTGGCCACAGAGCCAACTAGTGGCTGAGCCGGACACAAGATGTAGGAGTCCTAATTCTCAGTCTCCTGCTCTAATCACTAGATAACTGCCTCCCAAAATAATGGTGTTGCTTTCTGTAAAATTGGGCATACTCCATCTCCAACTGTTTTTGGTGAATGAAAATGTTGTAGGCTTACCATGCATTTAATAAGATGGTACACAGCAAACTTTTATTTTTTTTCTCTCCTCATTTTTGTGAAACCGGTGAAAAGAAAAATCATGGTGTGTCCGTGAGATTTTTCAACAGGTGTATTAGTGACAAATGTGAATTTGATGCATAGGAAAAAAATTTACTCCTTTGCAGCTTCAGGACATAGAAGACATATCAAAATGAAGGTAAATACGATAAATGAGAATAAAGACAAAGGCGCCAATCCAACTCCTACTGAAGCCAATGGAAACAGTTTCATTGGCTGCAATGGGAACTGAATCAGCCCCAAAGTAATTTGAATTCCTGGGTGTGGCACTTTAATTCTATTAGATATTTGAATGTAGTTTGAGAATCGGACGTTAATGTAAGATTAGTTCCATGTGCTCCCCTCCATTACACAATTTGAATGGAAGCAAATGGACAGAAGTCATGTGGGCAAAGGCCTGGAAGACAAGGCAAAGAGAAAATACATCGGTATATCATATGACCCTTTCAGAAATAGTGAGTGAACAAAGCTGAGATTTGAGAAGGGATGGGAAGGGGAATCAGGAAACACCTTCCATTTTATAAATTAGCATAAATTACACCATCTCCCCTACAGAAGTTAATGCTGCTCTGAGATGTATTAACTCTCCCTAGGCAACCTCTGATCCCACCTATCAGCAATGGAGTAACTTGGAAAATACACTGAATAAATGGCAAAATTCACTGAATAAATCATTCACCATGAAGACTTTGCCCAACTTTAATTATTATCATTTTATTTGTCACCCAGAAATATGTTGGGTGCTTTACAGGGGGCAGGAAAGACACAGTCCCTTCCCTGAAGAGCTAACAATCTAGTGCCCAGCCAGCTCCAGTTAAACACCTCACAAGATCCCCATTTTCTTCAGCTGAAGTTGGATCAGCCCTAAATACAGACCTGACATTAGTTAGGAAATAGAAGTTGGGATTATGTGGTTACTCATCTGACGCCTGTGCCTTTTGAGATGAGTGGAGCTGGAATAATCCCTTCTAGCATGCACTTACTTTGATGGGTCTGTTATTTATTTTATTTTATTGTTTAAACTCTCTTTGTGCAAACAACATGGATGAATTGCATTAGTAGGAGGGATTTGAAGTAGGAGAGGGTGGTAGCTTAGCAAACAGGTTTGGGGGCCCTAATTATCTCTGTCGAGGTAACACCAATATGTTGTTGCATATCACTGTTTAATAGCTGCAACTTCACAAACGCAAGGCTCCCTAATAGCTTACTGGCTCCCTTTCCTAACTCCAGCCATTTACCCCCTTTGTATAGTTTAAACAACAATAAATGCATCTACACTACATTGACACAGCAATTCAAAACTCTATGACCTTGGAATAAATTGCCTCAGATGAGCATAGGTACTTTGTAAGAAAATTGTCTTTGCCTGCAACAAAAGTGACTGTTGTATTAATTTTACGTAGTAGCTTTTGTATGAATGACTGTGCTATAACCACAACGGATGGCTATTCTTAAGGGTTTAAAATTGAAATATTAACCCCATTAATATAAAAGGGTCACAGGAGGTGAATCAATACACTCACCATTGACATTTGTGTTTTGTTTTATTGTTGGGCGCGTTTTCTCTTGTGATTTGTTTTTACTTTGATGAGCAATGAAGCAGTTGTATTAGAGCCACACTATTTATTTCACTCCTCGGCAAGGTATAGTTAGCCATCGCATTTCATACTTTGGATGCATCTCTGTTCTCACCAGGGGGAAATTACTACTAGAACAGAGAGAGTAATTCAATCTCCAGGCTTCACAAGATTACATAGGAATTTTAGCCTTCGTTTGGATTTATGTGGGTGCATTAACATGTATCTTTGGCAGTCCTGCACCATCTTTTCGAATATCCATTATGGTATTATCAACACAACTGTCAAGTAACTTTGGTATAAAGCAAGTCTCACATGTCTGAGATATTCATAGAATCATAGAATATCAGGGTTGGAAGGGACCTCAGGAGGTCATCTAGTCCAACCCCCTGCTCAGAGCAGGGCCAATCCCCAAATTCAATATTCTTTGTCTGTCATTTGGGGTCAGAAACCATCAGCCTCTTCACTAACCGTGCAACCCATTTTCTGAGATGTAAAATGCTAACCCTATCAATGGTATAGTAGTCTTTGAAAGAGAAAATTAATAATCTGAAATTAAATCTCACAGAAAAAGTATGCCACCACAATAAAGATGCAGGAATCAAGTACAGATGCCAAACTGGCTTGGCATTTCAAGAGAAATACTTTCTTCCACTCTCAATTAATCTCTTTTTCTGTACTGAAACAATATGAGATCAGCACAATTATGATAACAAATATGCGCAGAGCTGTTGATTCCCAACAAGCAGAAATACAAAGTTGGGACTGGAATGACTGATATGTTGTTGGTAAAGCAATAACAGACCCAAGCCCTTTCCCAAATCTTGATCTGGTTTGGAACCAAATCTCGATGTGATTTAGAAGTGTTTGGATAATTCTATTTATGTTTTCAGTTTTGTATGCTTGTGCAGATCCATTTGGAAAATTGAGACGTACCCCAATGTCACTGGAGTATTCTCACAATATTTATGACCAGATCAGATGCAGCAAGCGCTACAAATTTTGTATGGAACCCTGAGTCCTTAAGACTGACAAGTAAATTTTCCACTCCAAGGCAAAGGGTTCTGATAATTTGCATATAGTTTAGGCACGCCTCCATACTATGGGTTCCCTACGTGGAAAGGACCTCTGAAACTATTGTAGTTCCTCCATCGCCAGTGCTGACATGAAGAAATACTAGGAAAAGAGCTCAAAGAAACCAAGCAAGCCACAAGGTATTAGTGCTTATAGTTTCTACATAAGGCCTGTCTGTATGTGTGAGTGAGGTGGAAAGGGGACTTCTCCTTTCTTTTGTGCACCTTGTACAAGTGCCAGTTGCAGGTCTCAAGTGGAGTGACTGCTCTCTCTCTGCATGTCCTCACCCAAAAAGAGTAGAAAAAGAGCAGCACCATGGTCCCACCCCTTCTGTGCTGTCCTGAAAGAAATGGGCCTGGTGTAACAGGAGAGCATGCTACACCATCCAAGGGAGATTAGGGAAGCCTTGTCCTTCCCTGAGGCACAGTTCCTCTTAAGCTACCCCAGGGAGCCCTATGCAAAGCAGTACCTAAATGGCACAATTTGGCCTCTAATGCACGTGTCCATTTTTTTATGTGCCCAATACATAGGAAACACTATATCAGCACCAGGATTCCTTTGCTGAGTTTTCAGTAGCAGAAGAATCAAGGTTTTCCTTTGTTGCCTTTCAGAGGCATCATCTAGCAACGCGAGCGGATCTGATTTAACAATATGAAGGGGAATGTCTGGAGTATCTGGTTGATACTAGTAGCAAGTCCTTTATTTTAGTAAATACAAGAGCTGCCTGATGACTGCTTTCTACTGGGATTAAAGAGAGAGCCGGTGGAATATAGGAAATGTTGTTATGCAGGATGAGATGAATGACCCATTTAATTAAGTATTCTGTTTCAGAAAGGGTACAATACTGAAAAATACATAAAAAAGAACAGTGAGTTCCACAGGTTCAGAATATATGGCATATTGAGTGCCCTCTCTGTACCATTGATTGTCTTAATCATCTCTTCTGACTTGTCTTCCTCTTAATCTCTCCATGTATGAAGCCGCACACTTAATGCACTAGGTTCTGTGCTGCACCTCTCCTCTCAGGAGGCACAGCACCAAAAGTGTAGCCAGGGAGGAGTGGGAAGGGAGAGTTGGCTTTTTGAGTCTCCTACCCTGCTCCAATTTATGGTAGCCTTCCCATGGCTGCCTTGGGGCAGCTCTCCAGCCCAGAACAGCTGTCACTCTTTGCACTGTGGCCAGTTACCAGCACACCCCAATCTATCATACACCTATACTGGTAGCTGAGAAGGGGAGTAATGTAGGATTGTATGTGAACACTGCCCTTATACTGCTCCTATAGCTGGAGAATTCTCTCCATTGCTGTTGTGATTATTTTATGGCATATCCCTGCTGCTAGAGTGGCAATAAGGGATGGAGTGGGAACAAAGTCTGGCTCTGTGTATCTCATAATAATTCTTGTCCTACTCTAGATCATTATTTTTTCTAATTGCTTTTTTTTTAACAGAAAGCAGCATTAAAGGTGAGGACATGCCATTGATTTATGCTACAGACTTATGGTATTTTCCATATTATTTCTTTTTTCTTCTTAACACAACATCTCACTTGCCTTTTCGCCCACTGCTGTACACTGAGGAAGCATCTTTATTAAGTTCTCATACAGTTTCACCTACTTCTTTTTCTTGACAGGTTGCAAATAGTTAGAACATGTTCCATCCCAGTAGTTTAAACGGCACCTTTCAGTATATTTCTTTATGCCCATTACCTTGTGCTGTCCATGCTTCTTGCAATTGTGTGTTCATTTTTAGGTGGCTTTTTAAAAATTGAACACTTAGCTAAGAGGAGAAAATGGTGGACTGATAAAAGCAATAAAAATAGATGTAATCTTTACCTAGTCCTGCAGGAATGCTACAAGTCAGTTATTTCTGTTGGCATTATCTCTATTATGTCGGTAATAAACACTCCTGTTCTTCGGGGATCTCATATAGAATCCCTGTTGTTTCTCAGCTATATAAATGACTTTTCAAATTCCTGATAGCCTGTCAAAGTATTCATGCACAGAAATGATGCATTAATCTCTCTTTTCCTAATCCCAATGTAAGAAGTCTTAATTGAGATCAGAATGGTAGTTGGCTAGTGTGGAAAAATGACTTGGCATTTCAACAATCACTTATCAAGGAAATTGAAAAAATTGTATTCGTGTTTTTCTTTTCTGGCAGCAAACCTCCCAATGGCTTTTGTCTTAAAGTTCTTTGGGTTGCTGCAATGGAACTGGAGTTTTATCCTTCGAACATCTTTGGCTTCACATCAGACAGCTGCTCTGCTCATAATCAAGTTTCATGTCTGGAAGACAGAGTAGCCTAAACCCCTTGGAAAATCTCTGTCCTTAAGTTGTCCTACATCAAGTGAAAGCGGTGTATAATATTCTTTGGTTCAGTGTAGTGCTAAACACAGTAGGTTCACTTACTTCATTGGAAAAAATAATATATATGTAGCCTTAATATAATGTAGGGCTTTTCACTTTGCCACATTAAAGCACTGAATTCACTGGATGTGTTGGGTTACATAGATAGACTGTATATTGTATCTGGACAAGGGATGAAAATACAGACTCCCAGTACATAAGGAATTAGACAGAATTAAAAACAAACAGATAGATACTGGCTCAAGAGGCTGTTTATGGAACCTTTTCCCTAGATGTCACTTGTTAAAATCTTAGGGTTCTACTGCAACTGTGAACCACAGCCCTGTTGCGGGCAGTGTGGAACTGTGATGCCTCAGTAAGCAAACCAGTACATTATACATTGTGTCCTGGAGTACCCAGGCCAAAGATGCGTACCCCAACTGCTGCATTCCTTCAAGGTGTGTGGAGACATGTGCCTCTCTGTGGCTGGCCATCTCCATTGATTGGTGTAGAGGTAGGTTGTGGGGTGGGGGGAGGCACGTGGGGGGATAGGGCACGTTCCTGCCTCCTACCTGCCTTCCTTTGCCCTAATTCCAGTGGCTAGCATC
The DNA here is from genome assembly GCF_965140235.1 of Caretta caretta. NCBI lineage: Eukaryota > Metazoa > Chordata > Testudines > Cheloniidae > Caretta > Caretta caretta. The sequence continues at coordinate 61,166,363 of NC_134213.1, read as the reverse complement.
TGAAGGGATGCTAACAATGTTCAGTCCCTATCTTCAACAGAAAGCAAGGCCCTTGTTCTGAACTGTGCGACAAGGAGGAAGACTTCCTCCCTGGTATGCTTCTACAGGGGCCAGCCACAATCCAGCCTTTAGCAAGGCTGGTAATGCCATCCCCCTGGACTTTCATTGGCCTATATCAAATGAGTTCATGCAGTCAGACCAGTTCTCAATGGATAAACATTCACACCATCTTTGTCACTGTTTGCAATCCCAGCAGAAGCCAAAGACTGACCTATAGTGGTGGGCCTTTTAGAAGGTTTATGCTAGGAATCTTACAATGCTCTTGTTCTGTGGATTAAAACTGGATTACCTCAGCATCAGAAGTACCTTTAAAAGGGTATTATTTAATGACACATTTAAATAATATTAAATTAAGAATGTACATTAATACATTAGAATATTCACTGCCTTTTTTGTATTTTTAATAGCATGAGATTAAACTCTGTATCAGTAAATTACAATGTGGAATTCTCTTGAATAGTGCAAATGCTCCCTGAGCTTCACCCAGGAACTGAACATATTTTTGTATACGGAATGAACTGTAGAAAATGCTCATTCTCTTAAAAGAACAATACAAATCTACTGCTTCCAATGAAAAAGAATGTACACAATCATAACTGCTGCAAAGTAAAAGGGAGTGAATTATTAAATACTGTAGTGCTGACATTCAGGGGCAAAATAATGTAATATTTGTACACCTTCAGGCCTGATGATCTAAAGGGGCTGTATTCATCAGGGTGAATGATAAACCAAGAGCTCATCTGGGAGGCTGGGAAGGAAATGTCAAAGAGTTCATTGGCGATGATGAGAACATGGGAAGAAGAATCAGTCTGAAGGAGTGTGTTTGGGAAGGAAGATCAAGGTATCCTGTTGTGGGCTTGTGTGTGTGGAGGAAAGATGGAGTGGGGGACAGCACTATATTTTAGGACAAAGCAGGATTCACACATTTGGTAGATCCAATATTATTTCAGCCCCTGCTGACATTAAAATGAGAGAGGCTACAGGGAAGGGGTCGTCCTCATGCACCCCCTCAGAGTCCCTGTTTGGGCGCCACTTCTGTTGCCTTATCTGTTGCTTGCCTATTGATTATATTGGTTATATTGAATACTTAAAGATTCTCAATTAACAAATTGATTAAACTTCAAAGGTTCAATATGTTCTAGTCCCAGAATCAAGCTGTTTGATTGGGAACATTGACATGCACGGCTGCAACATTCACACTTAGGAAAAAGTTAAATTTTCAATAATTCTATTAACACTCTTTGTAAAAACACAAATGTTCTGATCCAAACAAGAATGTAGCAGTAGTGCAGTATTAGTTTGATGTCCCATGTCATATCATAGACATACTCACACAGTTCTTGTGGAGACCTAGCGGTGGGAAGGCAGGTTGTTGTCCACAGGGGTCCTATCCTGGCTCTGGCATGCCAAGCAAATCCAGTGATTTAAGTCTAATCGGCCTAGATCTTGGTTGGGCCTATTATAAGGTCTCATGGCAACTATGAATATTCATAAGAGTGTTCTGCCTCCATTGACCATAATTAACTTCCTCACCCCAATAATGTTGGGTGTACTTATCCTATAGTTTAGTATAATTGTCCCAAACTTATTAATATATACAATAGTTGCTTACTGTGGTAATCTTGCATTTATAAATCTGGTGATGTTCCTGTTCCAAAATACCTAAAACTGGTAACAACTGACATCTTGCAACCTGTCAGCATTTTGTGCATGAGCTCAGCAACGTTGAATATTACAAAATAAGCAAAATAATATCTTATGCCACCTTGTAACCTAGGGTCACTGCTGGTCAACTTATTTATGCTAAGACTCATAGGCATGACTGCCTTATTCTAACTGCTTAAGCTCATATTTTGTAGGTTTGTGTCTGTAGGTTCCTTGCATTACTGCTGAATGATATCTCATTTTAAATTAACTTAAAATCTGCAATGTAGCCCATAGGCTACAGAATGTATTACCTATACAGCTCACAAGATCACTAGAGAGAAGTTAGCAAGCACTGAAAAGATCATTAGTTTGCTCATAGCAACAGCCAACAGATTGTCAGTGATCGACATGCAGACAAGAGTGAGCATGAAATTAAAGAAGAGAATAAGACTAGCTAGATAATATCAGAGTCTGAGCCAAATTATGGAAGACAGGCTTCAGACCACAGTCAGGAACAATGAACAATAGAAGAAACAGGTAAATATTTAAAAGGCCAAAGACTTATTTTCAGTGTTTTCCTTTGGTGTTCAAGCAAGGCTGATTTTATTTTCCACAAGAAACTTCAGAAGTTACATTGGTGCACAAAAGAAAAGGCTGCTCTATAGCAGTGATCTTCAGAATGAAAGGCATTGAAAAGGATACCGATCCAATCAAAGGAGGCAATTTCAGCTTCTGTTACAGCACGTGATGCCCTTTTCTATTCTGCTAATCAGGAGAATGGGGGACAAAAATAAATTTAATTACAGGGGCATTTGCAGTCCTCTCCACACTCTAGAGTGATTTTTCTTCTAACTCTCCAGCTGAGAAGCCATCCAATGTGCTCAGGGGATCTAATTATACTAAGAAGCTGGCCTTCCTGGTGGGCTCTAATAAGTAACAGTTCGTTCCAGAACTTTACCAGTGCGAGTCAAAGGCCTGCAACTGTGTGGGACTAATGCTAGGGGCATGTAATGCATAGTTTAGTAATATAATTGTGCTTGACACACCATTACCAGTGGTGCTGCTGAAATCATAGCAGCAGCTACAGTATATGAAGTAACAGTTACATTAATGCCAATCTGTAGGGGTCAGAGAGTTAATTAAGGGACTAAAGGGATAATGATCCTACCTACCACAAACACATTTATTATGTAACTTATGTATGTAGGAGCTCTATGGTGGAATTTGTGTGAACCATTTGCTTATTGTGCTACCATGGCTGGTAGGAGGGTATTTTATTTAAGCCTGTAGAAGTTGCTATAAAAGTCCTCTTAAAAACAATACTGAATCAAAAGAAACTGCATAGCATCATTTTGAGGAGAAGTTAGCAAAATGGAAAGCATGAGAATGACATCAAAGTATATTAATCATGTTACAGTTCTACCCAACACTAGAATGGCAGAATGATACATATTGAATCTTCCCTGCCTTGCACATAAAATCGATTTGGCACTAAAAAGATGGGGCTCGATTGGAAGGGCACTTCTGCAAGGGTCTTACAAAGCTGTCCTTATGAAAAAGTTGCAGGTGGAAGTAAGTAATGGAAGTGGACAGTGTGGAAGTGAATGGGAGTTTTCCCTGAGCATGGAGTAAGTAAGCAGTAAATACTGAGTAAAGCCCAGAGCATAAATTGAGGGTTCTGTCCTACGCACAGGGGGAAGAGAAGCCCTGTTTTGGAAGAGACTACATAAGCAATGCATAGCTACTCAACCACTGTACCCTATTGTAGCCTTTTAACATTTAAATAGAACTTAGTGATCATGTATGAAACTGCCATGGGTTCAGCTCCTGTTGCTATGGGTTCAAGCTCAACAGAGTGAAAATCACCTCTGGTACTTTTTCCAAATGTGGAGACTCCAGAACACACAAAGACCAATGATAGTGACCACAGACACAATCACAGGTACAAAGTCTTATTTGTACTACAAGTTTTTTTCAGCAATAAATAAAGTTACAATTTCCCAATTAGATATAAATCCTATGGAAACCTATGCAACGACTAAGACTGTAGTCATATTCACATCCTCAAAGATATTCTAGGGTCTAATGAATCCCTTAAAAGGTGGACATGGATAAAGGGGTGATTCCTGCTGAGGTTTCCCTTGTGGTCTTTCCACTTTTACACAACCAGGAACCTCTTTTATATTGTTGTTCTGACCACCTCTAACACCTTCTGCATATCTGAGAGGGTATGCCTGGCTCTCTGGGTTTTAAACATTGCCTTTCATGTTAGGAGGCTATCCCTGTGAGTGACGGGCACTCCCAGTGTGTCTGTTGCCTTGGGAGTCACAAGTCCCCCAAAAGGGTAATTTTGCCTGGCATTCAAATTGAGAGCCAGAAAGAACAAGGAGATTAAACTGTGTGTCCTCATCATGAAGAGCTCCCTCCATCTGACTTCTGATCCAGGCCAGGGGATTCCCCTCATACATTGGTCTCTAAACAAATCGAGAACCTGAACCACTTTGGCACAACACTCCCTAGACCATCTAAGGGGAAAACTCAAGAATCCTCTCAAAAAGATTCTAGTAAACAGCACTCAGGTTCCCCAGGTAGGGAATCTACCTCAAAGAAATCTCTGTCGCTAATCGAGGCAAATACATTTGCTAGTTCCCAACCTGGTACCCATGAGATTGGAGGTTCCTCAAGTACTGAGCACTGCGATTACAACTAAACCCAAAGAATCTAAGGGTTCTGGCTCCAGAAGATCATGGATACCATCAAGGGATATAGGAGACAAGGAAAAAAGGACTTCCTCTTCTAAGTCAGAACTGGTAGAATCAGCCAGGCTCTTAGTACCTATATTTCTGGTACTACAGAAGACAAGACTGTCATCTAGCAGACACTCCTCAGAACACAAAGCCTGCAGTACCATCTGGTCTCTCTGCTACACTCACTTCAGCTCAGGCTGCTGCCTTTGTACTGACAACCATTTTGGTACCAGAGGAGTTTAGATTTTCTTGAGACCTCATGGTGACAAAGATGCCTGACTCCCCTTACCTCAATACCAATCCATTCTTGGTATCAAGGACCTGTAGGTCTCCAGATAGTCACCCGGCACCAATGGAGTCATCACATTTTTCTGCTGGTGCTCCATCCCTACAAAGTGATGTTACAAATGATGATGGTGATGTGGATTTCTTATTGATTTCTCAAATTTTGGTTCAGGGCTCCCCTTGTCACTAGGGACAGGGAACATATTCAAGAAAGACCCTCAAACTCCATCCTGGTGACACAAGCACTCTTGGATGCCCCCACATGTACCACACAGGCCCCCTCAATATCTATACTGGGATTCATGGGTGGCATTTCACCATCAATTCTCTAGGACCCCCAACATCAAGCATCGCCATCTAGGGGGAAAACTCAAGAATCCTCTCAAAAAGATTCTAGGAAACAGTACTCAGGTTCCCCAGGTAGGGAATCTACCTCAAAGAAATCTCTGTCACTAGTCAAGGCAATATGAGTAGAGACCCACAACTATACCCACATCAGACTTGAATATTTGTTTCATGATGATGAGACAGCTGCATATAGTTGCTTCATGAAGTGCAGCAGTTGCTGCAAAGGTCATCTGAGAACATAGTGTGGTTATGTTCTGTGACTGTGGTCTTCCGAAGTCCATCCAAAGGGGCATCAGTTTGCTTGGAAAAAACACAAAGACAAGTTGAGCCTTCAGGGCCTTTTACAAGCATCTGTCTTTTTGGCCAAAGAAGGTCACATTTTCCTCTTACTTATAATGGTGCAATCCCACTGAAGTCAATGGGATGGCACCTATAGATGAAAGGAGAATTTAGTCCAGATACTTTTCAGTTACTTTCACTCTGATTGTAGCTAAAACTGTTTGCATGTAATACTGAATAAAAAGTGTATTGGCGGAAAGGGTGGAGAGAGAGAGAGAGAGAGAGAGAGAGAGATTTGGTGGGTAGTTTTCTGCTGGGATGGCATTTTAAGTCAATCACGTCGTTAATCAGGGATTAGATGATACTCTGCACCTATGAAGGGCTAAGCCACATCCCCATTTCCATTTAAAATAAATCAATGTGTTTATCAGAGTGGGAGTTCATTTTTTGGGAGGAAAAGGAGGGCAAACGTATCCTTTTTTCAGACCTGTGATCTAAAATATGCTGTACAGTATTGACGCAGCAAGAACTTCCAAGCAGGCTCAACAAGGGAATGGACATATTTCAAAGAAGCATCCACTAACTTTAATTAAGCTCTCCTCAGGCCCATAATTGTGGAAAGCTTTTTACTTTTATTTTTTTACCAAACAGTGGGGGGTTTTTTAAACAAACTCAAAAATTTCAACTTAAGCTACTAAGTGGAAATAAGAAAGTCATCATAAGGAACTGAAGCAAACTTTCATTCTTAATGCAAATCATCATACTAGTCAGCACTCAATCTCTTTGGTAAAAGGTTGCCTGCCAAGACCTGACTTCAGAGTTTTGTAATTTTACCTGTCAGGAATAAAATTCTCTGTTTTAACCTTTAAGGATCTAGGCTCAGGTTTCTGTATTTTTCTTGTATGAGTTGATGCCATGACTAGGACCAAATGCATGGCAAAATTCCACTCTCAGAACTGCATGATGGATCCTGACTCCGACATTGTGCTTTGTCTATATGTGAGGATCTGTAACTGAAGTAAATGAAGTGAACTGGAGATATTAGTATGGGATCTGCACATAAAGGGAACTCATAATTTGGCAGTCAGGTTCCATTGTATGTATCTGAAAGTAACTCTTTGTCCACAATTATGGCACTGTATTCCCTGCCTTTCTTACTATAAATTAAGAGCTAGTGATTAAAGACGATCAGAAAATGGAATGGAAAATTTCAAGTTTTTTTGCAGAAAACAGAATCTGAAATATTTAGGCCAAACCCCAAAATATGTCAATTATGAAATGCCTCTGCAGTGCCTAAAGTGAGTTATAGTTTTGGTGCCTTATTCTTCACTATAGTACATGCTTCCTTGATGAGGAGAGGAAGTCATGAATCCTGGAAGTTGCGTGGCTGTGATGCATCATGGGAGATGTAGTTTGATTGGATCCTAGCCCATTGAGGAGAATGGGAACATGAGTCACCTGAACTTACAGGTCCCATGAGGAACCACAATGTCATTTCCTTATTGAAACACTTGATTGGGCCAAAATATGTTTTGGGAGTTTGGTTTTTTGAACAAAAAACCCTACTAATTTGTCTGATTGTTCATAAAAATGTCATTTAGTCAAAAATCAAATTTTGATTAAAAATGGTTCTGATGGAAAATTTTTGACAAACACATACTCTTGGAAAGTGCAGTTGTTTAAAAAACTCAACTTTTACTAACTGATACCATGCCTTATGACAGCCATTTTCAATGGCATGTTTAGGGGAAAGGGGTGGTACCTCAGACACTGCTCACGGGCACTTGTTGGCAAGTGCTGACATTTTAATGGTGACCATTCTAAGAGACAGATCCTCAATTAGAGCCAATCCGGCTGTTAACTTTAATAGAGTGTTTACCATTGATGTACCACAGATATTTAAATAATTTGCTTCAAAATGATTGTTTTTAGTAAAGTTTAACTTAGCATGTATGCAGGTAATAAACTTGGACCTTAAACAATTATTGAATTGTTTTTTAAAAAGCATTTCTGTTCATTTTTGAGTTATAAGAAGCAGGGAATATCATAATAACCAGAAGAGGTGAGGCCACAAAACTAAGATGCAACAGGAAAAAAGTTAAAAAATCTAGAAAAAATATTATTGGAAAGTTCTTATTTTTAAACCAACATATGGAACTCAGTTAGGGTGACCAGATAGCAAGTGTGAAAAATTGGGACAGGAGGTGGGGGGTAATAGGCACCTATGTAAGAAAAAGCCCCAAATATTGGGACTGTCCCTATAAAATCAGTACTAAGTATTTAATTCTCTGTGAAATTCTGTAGGCTGGTTTTAAAATCCTGTAGAAAAGTGAACATCCTCTATTAAATACTAAAGGTGTTCCAAGTAATTTCCACAGAACTCAATTTCAGTCCCAATCCTACAATGAGCCTTGTACTTACATGAAGGTCCATTGAAACCACTTGAGTGAAGACAATGGGACAAAGTAGGATAAGAGCCTTAGTTTTTGCTACTAGTTGAATCTCTTTTAAATTATGGGATTTTTCTGCAAGAGGGAATGCAAATGGAAAAGAAATGCTGATGATATATTTTATATTAGAGTAGCTAGATATGATTTTAGAAATCTAAGACACCAGTAACTAATTTTAGAAAAAAGAAAATCTGCTAGCTTCACACATTGTCCCTAGAAAATGAAAAATCAAGGAAACTGGCCCAACATCTCATCAACAAGTAGTCGGTTCATTTTCTTTTTGTGTACTTATTAAGTATTTGGCCATGTCTTTAGCTGTACTTTAAAACATATACTGACAAATGTCATCTGTGAAGAATGTGGGAGGTATGTGTATTATTTTTAAGGAGCATTTTTTATATGTGGGTTTGGTGGCTATGGTATTGCTGACTAAAAGGTGACAAAGGGTTAAACTCTGTAGGAACCCACAAACAATGGTTCAATTGTCTGGTTCTCAAATAAACAATTCCAGGAATCTACTGTATGAAGACTACCTCTAACTAGGATTGCCATACATCTGGGTTTTCCCAGACATTGCCTCTTTTTTGGTCCTCCACCGTCTCTCTGGGTAGATTTTTTTCAAATAACAGGCAATATCCGGGATTTTTAAAGAGCAGTCATTGCAGCTCAGAAAGAGCCCTTATTGGTCTGCTTCCTGATTCGTCCCTCTCTGCATCCGCAGCTGATTTGTCCATTCCCCTGCAGCCACAGCTGCTGGATCCTGCCCACCCAGGCCCCGGCTCTCGTTGCTGGGGAGGGGCTTGCACAGGGAGGTGCTGACCGATGGCTGGACTTGCATCCTGGACTTGTGCCAGCTACCCTGCCACAGTGACAGGGAGTGACACTGCCCCCCACCTCCAGTAAGTATCCCTGCTGCAGGTACCCCTTCCAACCTCACTCAATACCCTTACCAGTACAGTCACCCCTCCCGCACCCCCGATCCAGCTATTCCCTTCAGCACGCCCATGTACCCTTCCCAGTACAAACACACCCCTCCACCACCCTCCAAATACCCCCTCCAGCACTCCCTTCCCCCAGCAGTGTCCTCCTTTTTGGAACCTGAAATATGGTAACCCTACCTCTAACCCCATCTGAAGATGCACAAACCAGTATGCAAAAGGTTCAGGGTGCCAGGGCAGACATAGGAACTTTAAATGGGTAAAAGAGTGTCTGTGAATTCAGAGACGCTGACTGAAAGAGAAGGTCTGCAGAGATAGACTGGAACAAGTGGATCCCACCTAAACAGGCCATGAAAAGATAAGATTTAGGTGAGCTAAGCTGTGTTCAGGGTTTTGTTATTTTAATGCTTTTTTGTCTGCTTGCAAAGTTCCTAGAGCACCCAGAGACTATTCTAGAACAGGGGCCAAATCCAGTTGGACCTTCTGGAGGTAATCAAGTTGAGAAACAGGTAGTACTAAAACCAAGGGCACAGTTAAAAATGGGCTGAATCATGGGATTTCACTCAGGGAGAAATGAAGGTGTAGGCCTGCCACCTGACAGAAGTCCCATGGAGAGACTAAAGGAAAGGTCACAGGTACAGCTCACTCCTGAACCATAAAACTCTGTCTGCAGGTTTAGCCTAACACCTTAAATAACAAAATTCCATTTTAACAGCCTATCTTTACAGCCATAGAAATGTAAATGATCTCCCTATATACCTCTACATTTTACACTGCCTTGTTCTACATTGCAGCCCAGCTGGTAGTTCCTGTAGGAGTTTATCTCTACCACTATGCTACTCTGAAATATATCAGATATACTTTCGGCTGCTGTTTTTTTCTGCACCAGCAGTCATTGAAAAACAGCCGCTGGCGGAATTTGCTTTCTTACAGTGCAGTAGAATGCATAACACTTGAACTGATTTCTGTGTTTGGCTCTATGCACCGAGCACTGGGCAAGGCTAAAGCTTTCAGCAGCTGTACAGCCTGGTGAAATTGAAACTGAAATACAGCAGCCATACAGACACCACTGCTAGTGAATCAAAGCAGGAACCTTGTGATGGTCACAGGGGTACCAGCAGCACATTCCCCCTTTATGTCAGAATGATGGGGACCTAACCTGCAAGTGGCAATTCATGAAAGGACTGCATCACTTGTGCAGAGCCCCCACTGAAGTCACATAATCACAGCAGTTCATCTGTGTGCTGCTAATTGCTGGATAGTGGGTAATGTGCATCAAAGTAATACAAAGTGGGGTAATGAATTTTGGTGGATGATTTCTCTTCCATCACTTCCATTTCTGTTAAGATCATCAACATGTCTCCAAGTAACTCTGAGTGAATAATTGCTTTGTTATCTATTGACATAAGGTGCCACAAGTACTCCAGTTCTTTTTGCGGATACAACAGACTAACACGGCTGCTACTCTGAAACCTGTCATTAATTACCATACACTTGTTGGGTATTATTCCGCTCCAGCACAGTTCTACACTGTTGTCAGTCTGGAGTAACTACTGAAGTCAATGGAATTAGTCTGAATTTACACTGCTGTAACTCAGAGCAGAATCTGGACCCGTTAAGAACTCACAAAAAGTCTCAATAATTAGAGAGATCTCTAATAACCCAGCAATTAACAGCCAATTTAGAGTCTGGAAGCAGATGTTATTAAACAGGGAATACCACAATGCTGAATAAAATAAAGGACATGTTTGCAGAGAATATTTAGGTTGACTGGGGATAGTACATATATAAAAAACACACCCCAATGTGTGTTTGATATTACCACTGCAAACATAGATTAATATGAAATACCTCAAAACTATTGTAATTTAACTAATTGCAAATTTTAAAGCTCTAATATTTAACCTTCTGTCCAGGTGGGAAGAGACAAAATTACCCAGATTTATGCCTGCTAGTTCAATTGCAGGTGCAAAAAATGATGGTGCAAATTTTTGTGGGTTAAATTTGGTCACCATTATTAAAATTTGTCCCTTTATGTGTAGTGTTATCCCTCCCCTGGGAAGAAAACCAAAGAAATTTTTCAGCAAAAATATTCAAACGAAAACAAAATACATTTTGGCTCTGTTCATCCCATTAAACTGAGCAGAACCCAAGTGAGTTGGTAATTACTTACTTAGACCTGCCAAACACACAAAATCAATGTGTCAACTCAAATGCACATTTGTGCTATTGGCATTTGTTCAGTTAATTTACTGGCATAAAGTTAAGTGAGCTTTTGAGACCAAATCTGTATTTGATGTTAGACATTGGGCATACCAATCACCTGTTATGACAAAATAATGACAGGTTTCAGAGTAACAGCCGTGTTAGTCTGTATTCGCAAAAAGAAAAGGAGTACTTGTGGCACCTTAGAGACTAACCAATTTATTTGAGCATGAGCTTTCGTGAAGTGAGCTGTAGCTCACGAAAGCTCATGCTCAAATAAATTGGTTAGTCTCTAAGGTGCCACAAGTACTCCTTTTCTTTTTGAAAATAATGACATTTTCAAATCTTGGTACCTAAAGTTAGATTCCTGTGGGTGAGATTTTCAAAAGTGTTCACTGGCAGCCTAACTCTGCTCCCACTGAAGGCTATGGGAGTAGTGGGTGTTGATCCTGCTTTGAGCAGGGGGTTGGACTAGATGACCTCCTGAGGTCCCTTCCAACCCTGATATTCTGTGATTCTATGATTCTCATTGGCTTCAACTGGAGCAGAATTAGGCCAATGTTGACCACTTCTGAATACCCCACCTTAAATTTATATTTTGGTAACTATATATAAATGGCCTGATTTTCAGATGTGCTGAGTACTCACAAATTCTAGTGAAGATAATAGAAGCTGTAAAAATTAACATTTTTGAGAGTAGGACCTCTTATGTTTTGGTGCTTAAATGTGGATTTAGGAGCATAATTTTAAGTTTGAAAATTTGATCCTTAGTTTTTGTATTATCTTGAATATGATTAATTTTTCAGTTCTCTCAATATGCTCAGTGCTGTACAAGACACAAAATGAGGTTGGCCCCTTGCCCTGAGCATCGGACAACCTAGCTGCAAATCTGAATTTCTGGTTCCATTCCCACCAATCTAAAATTCTGGAATTCCTTAGCACTGACTACAATAAGCAAATCTTTAAATTCCCCCAGACAGACTTTGAAATAGGATGAAGTGAGTTCATAAATATGGTGTTTTCAGTTCAGCTTGAAATGAAGTGTTCACATCATTAAAAATGGCAAAAAGCCCAATACTAGAGAACAAGAAAGACTTGGATTATCTTTTCTCCTTCTAGTCACAGACACAGCACATTGGTGGGACAGGGAGACAATGCTTGCATTACTTTTACTCTTGTCATACTTTGCTGAATACAGGACTTTGAGTCTATTAATCTAGTACCTTTTACCAAGGCTTATTTCGCTCCCTCCCACACAGAGAGAATTTAAAATTAACTTGGCAGAGGACAATTTAAATTCTATCCATTTAGCATTGTAATTTAGTAGCTGATTCAGCAGAATGCTTTGTGATATCATATGCAAACACTGCCTGAAAGGTATTTCTATTGTATCACTTTACTGTTATACTTACACTGATACAGCTTCTGTGAAAAAAATCACGCTAGCTGACAGAATGGAGTGCTTGCTTTTCTAATCTTTTCATTTATTTTCCCTTTGGAACTCACTATCCTTTGCAGCTTGACTGACCCCAGTAAGTTAAATATTCCATTTCATCTCATTCTTTACTAGCAGAGAGTACATTCTCTGCTTCCTCTCCTGCTACATTTTCATCTAGAGATCAACTTTGACTTTGCAGCATTTACAATCCAGCCGTCTTTCCCACAACATTCATCATTTTTCAGTTTGTGCGTGTGTAAAGTTTGCCATGGAAGGAAAGCAAAGTCATCTAGAAAGTTAGGCCCAGTCAGTGATTCTTCTTTATTCCAAAGTTTTAAATACCTAATACCTGTGGTGAGCTGGAGCCGGTTTGCGCAAACTGGTTGTTAAATTTTGAAGCCGGTTTAGAAGCGGGTGTTAAAGGATTGGGCAAACTCCAGCCGTCAGGCCACATCCGCCCCGCAGGACCGTCCTGTCCAGCCTGCCTGAGCTCCTGGCTGGGGAGGCTCCCCTGGCTGAGAATCCCTTTTTAATTTTTACTCACTTGGCGGCGTTCCTTCACTCGCTCTGGGTCTTCAGCAGCACTTCAGCGGCGGGTCCTTCAGTGCCGCCGAAGACCCAGAGCAAGTGAAGCGTGCCACCGAAGTGCCGCCGAAGACTTGGAGTGACTGAAGGACCAGTTCTTCAGATTTTGGCAGCTCATCACTGCCTAGTACACTTTCCAACTCCTAATTCAGGGAATCAATCATAGAGCTGGGAAGTGGTGACAGACTGTATCCTTTTTTGGACACTAATAAACTGATTGAAAACCATCCAACATAGCCTACATGTTTTTGAAAGTCAGTATCTTAAACCTTTGGGCAATATGTGTTCTAGTAAGCCATGCATTCTCATAAGCAGCTTAAAGAGAAACCTCAATGACCAAAGTGGCTATACAAATATTGTATGCATTGGTACAAAGAAGGCCAACTAGCAGAATGTGTGTCAGTCAAAAAATTTTAACTTCATTAGCTTCTGACATTCTAAATGGTCTTCAGAGATTACACAAAGGGTCACTGATTTACTCCCCACAAAGGCTATGTTAATGAAAACAAGCTACATAATTTATAATCTATTACATTTATTATTATTGTTTATGCAGCACCATGGGTGTATGGAGCTTTACACACAAATAAAATTGCATGTCCTTGCTCCAAAGAGCTCACAATCCATATTAAACTTAATACAGCAAAGGATGTCAATAAACAAAGGCTCATGGAAATAGGAGGACAAGGGCTATGTATTGACTGTCTGAAGATGTCCTTGCAAAACCCTGCAGCTGAGTTGGATAAAGGTTAAGGCAGAGGGCAGGGAGACAAAATTCCCAGGTTATCTTCTAAGTTTGGAAAGTACGCTTTCTTTCTGTCCTGGGGCAAGGAAATTAACCTTTCTGAGTTCATTATAGCCTTGTAAAATACCTATCTCACAGGAGTCTTATGTGTGTAATGTGTTTGAGATACAAGGATGGAAGAGTGTTAATTATTATTAGCTGTTTAGGAGCTGTGTGGTGGCCTTATTGGTGGCAGCTAGGTACAGAAGAAAGAATTAATTTTCTGTCATTTATTCAGTTACATAGATCTAAGGAAAAATGTCATGAAGCAGAATGGCCTGGCCATTTTGCTGATGCCTCAGAGCAGATTCTGTTATACCATGATAAGTTTGCATGTGGGGGCGCTGTGAGAGGTAATAAAAGGAAAAGCTGGGCACTGAGGAAGATAAATAAAATTAACTGTTCATCAGCATTTCAAGGGATGAGATCATTCCTTATGCCGATCTCCCTACTGGTTATTCTAAATATATTTTCATGGTCATCTAATGGGAACTATGAAGGGTCCCTTTGATTTCTTTTCCTATCTTTGTACAATTTTATGTTGAATACCCTTTCCGCTATTAGCCGGTGCAGAGTTGTCCAAGTTCTGTCACATGTAAAAACTTTATAGCCCAGCATTATGCTTCAGTTTATACACTGGTGACCTTCCAAGAGGCAAATGCTGACATACTATGAAATCTAGGTACAAGATACAAACATCTCATATCCATATGTCTCTGATTCAAAACACGGTTTGAAAAACCTTTCCAGGATGCACAAGGGCAGAGACTGGGGAAAAAGAAAGATCTCAAAAGAGAAGATCTCAGTAATGAATTTTAAAGGGTAAGCTAATAAACATACTCTCTTCTCATTTGCATCTGTAATACCCATATACCCACTGTGTTGTGATCCTTATTTCTCGGAATATCTTCTGAGAGAGCCCTCTCCTGTGTATATTTTAAATGGAACAGGCAAACATGTTGGATGCAAATGTTGTGGGCTCTAGTTCCTCCTTCATGTGCAATGGAGCCACAAACTCAGAGTCAAAATGAATAATTTTTTTACAATGTTATATTAACAAATTACAAAAGGGTAGGTTAAGCGGTTTCTCATTAGGGTAAGGCTGTTGCTCAAACCTTTGAGCTCCCTGTTCTTGAAAATGGGTTATCAGAGCAACTACATCTCTCAGCAATAAGGGATGCTACTTATTAACCTCTTAATCAAGAATATTTTGGTGCCCAGACTAATGAAGTGTGTGTGTGGCTTGTTCATGTCGTATTTAGTTATTGACAAGAAACAAGGAAGAAAGGGGAAAACTGATTATGATATGAGACTCCTAAAAAGCCAAGATAATCATTCTAAGGAAGACCAAATATTGGCTGCCTGCTTTAGGGACAGAAATTTAGATAAGAAGGAATCTGAGATTCTAAAATAATAAAGTCCTAGAAGCCTGAAAAAAAATAATCAGGAGTCAAACTCTCTCCAGACAAGAGCCAGTGAAACTTAAATGTAAAGCTGTCTGTAGAAACCTATATGAGTGACTTGATTTTCAGAGATACTCAGCACCTCTGACAATCAGGCCCTAACTGACTAACATTGAGCCCTCAAAAATAAGTTGCACACCCTACTTTAGGGGCCAGTTTAGGCACCCAACTCTGAAATTGTTGATCAATTTTCCTTTATGGGTGAGGGAAATAAAAGTTCAATTGCAGTAAAGGAAATTACTATGGAAGGTCTGCAACTGAGGAATTTACTGAGTGGAAAGAAAATATGAAAGGGCATGTAACTGCTGTATGGGTTTTACAAATGGGGCCTGATCCTAAACTACAGAAATCAAGGAGGCCTTAGAAGAATTAAGGCTTAAGTAGCTGTGTAGTGTGGAGCTTGACTTAGCCAGTGGAACAACTTGGATCTGTAAAAGATGACAAGGAGTATTGAGGGAAGACCAGGAAAGTCTGTTATCTACTCCTGCAACAACCTTTCCCCCAGATCTGTGAAGCAAAAGTCCAAAGAGAGTATTGAGAAATTTAGCAACACCAAGAAAGAGCAAAGGGCTGGCAAGGAACAAAGTGCCATTCAAGTTCCAAAACTCATAGGAGACCCAGGAGAGTGCTTAATCAGTAATTGGGGCTAAAAGGTTAAGTAACATGTAAAAAAGAGCTAGGAACATATTATGGGAAAACTAGGGAAAGAAGAGGGTACCATTTATTAAGAATCTCCTAATATCATTAAAATAAACATATCAAATTAAGTCAAACATGTTTTTATTATGTGTAGGAAGGCTTGGAGGAAGGATAGGAGCCAGTAGCTATATGTGTAATCAGACCTCCTGCATGTCTACTGATTAAAACTCTTTATATACATATGTTTTGCATCAAAGTAGCCTCTCATGAAAGTAAAGAGTTGAGAGCAAAGTTAACAACTTCAAGAATTCTCAAAGCAAAAAAGAAAAAAGGATATGGTCAAGACTCAGAGGTGAGTCTAGAGAGAGCCTAAAAATATTGTAATTTATACCTTCTTCCGGCTCTCTCAATGTGCTCTTCTCTTTCTGAAGATCATGGGGGGACTTAGACTCCCTCTAGAATCTGTTAGGATTTAGATTCATTCTAGATTCCTACCCACTTAGTGACTTGTAGCTACACATGCACATAAACACATATTTATATATCACTGAATTTATATATCACTGCATCAACATGTAAGAGCTAATGGGTTGGTATCACTCACATACCAAGGAGTCAGAAGAGTGGAAATTACCAAGAAAAGCAAACAGGAGGATTTAAGGGTGTGAATAATTCTATCTCTTATTTTAAAGTTAGGAGGGGTCATTTTAGGCCCCAATTCTGCCACTCTTACTCATGTTAAGTAGGAACTTGCTCCACAAGCAGTCCCATTGATTTAAACCTGAAAGTGGTAAATCTCTGGATGTCTGTGGGAAAACTAGGGAAAGAAAAGGGTATTCTGATTTGACACCATCTTTGACATCATGTCTGAATATGATTCAGTAAAAGAAAACAAATCAGGAGAAGTTCAACTCTATGGAGTAATCATCTTGAAAATTGCAGTGTCTACTCAGTCTCTGTGGGAGAGGACAGACTTAAATCTGGTCATAAAGGCTTTGGACATATAGCTGCAATACATGGAACAACAACTTCAGTGCTATGCTAAATTTGCTTCTCAAAATAAGGAGATTTTTAACTTTTCCGTACCTTACAACCAGTTCTCATTTTGGAGCATGTCCTTCATTTTAGACCCAAAAGTGCCTGTGTTTCACTCAAACCTGTTTTGTGTGGGTCCACTGGAATTACTATAAGTTGTGACATAAAAAATGCTAACTTATTAAACTAATGCTGTATAAATATTGACAGAATATGATAATCCTATCTCATTTTAAGATTTCTTCGCCATTGTTTTTGTGATGTTCCGTAGTCTGGGTTTGTGCCACACGATACCTTTTTAATTATCCTGGTAGGTCAGACATATATTTGTAATACATTTTAGTAGTATGAGAACTACTTTTTAAAATGCTGATCAACAATAGCTGGGCTCTAGAGTACAACTAAAATCATTATGGTCATGATTTTATGTGAAAGAACCTTATCTACTTACTCTCATCAACAAGTGTAGTCCTTGGCTGTTAGAGGTATCAGATGACCAACCTTTTGTGGAAAATATTTCTGGTTCTGGGGCAGAAGATAAAGCAAGGACCAAAGTAATATCAGTTTTATTTCCAAAATGGAAGATAGTAGGACTGGATCCAAAGCCCAGTAAGTCAATCGGCATCATTCTAATTCTTGTATGGATTGTGTATCAGCACCAGAGAGACAAACCCTTGGTTTATTTTGTGTGTGTGACCTAGGGGTGGGGGTTTGGAGGTTTGATACAGTGCCCAAGAAGTGAGATGTGTTTCTTAAAGATCATTAAGGTTTTTCCTTTTTTTTTTTTTTCATCCTTGCAGTGCAGCAAACACCTTTTGCTGTTAAATGATAAGACAGTCAAAGGCCTCAATTTTACCTGGTGAACTTCCCAGTAAAATATTATAGCCTTCTTTTGCAGTTTGTTTAAACTCCTTGTCAAGACACATTAACATTGGAAGCATCAGTAATTCTTTTGAATGCCCTATTTTTATTAATGCATTTGTTATTCAAGATAATAAAACTGAACATAATAAACTCAATTTAATA
This sequence comes from Caretta caretta, assembly GCF_965140235.1. Classification (NCBI taxonomy): domain Eukaryota; kingdom Metazoa; phylum Chordata; order Testudines; family Cheloniidae; genus Caretta; species Caretta caretta. The sequence goes on along the minus strand of NC_134213.1, from coordinate 61,148,434 downwards.
TGAGAAATGGTAGATGATACCTGGTGGATTTGCTGACTACAGAGTTTCAAAATACAGGCTGTGTTTCTCCTTCAAATTCCTGATACCTGGCTACTTTTTGTTCTATGTCTCAAATGTTAGGCTTTACAAAAGTGACAAGGCAACACCTATATTAAAATATAAATTCTGTTCAACAGACAAAGTCAAATTAAAAGCCCAAAGTATGCTGTTCAGTTTCTTAAGGTATCTGTCAGGGGACTTGTGCAATATGAATAAAATATATTATATGTTACACATCTAAAACAAAGAATTCTTGTTTTTATGGACACTACTGTATGCTGTACTTCTAATTTTGGAAAGCTCTGACTTGAACACCAGATGTTTTCTTATATAGCTTAGTTTCTTTTCTTTTTTTTCCTTTTTATTTAAGTAGCTAAGCCCCATTTCCCCAGAGCTGGTGGTTCTGTACAATATAAGCTTTTGTTAGTGCTGTTTAAACATTTGCCAAATCCCACTAACAATAACGTCGTCCAAGACATGCTGCAGTGTATGTTTCAGGTCCTTTTAAGTAATTGTTTGTGAGCCTTTCACAAGAAACTCATTATAGGAAGTCAAAAGGCATCATTGTGATCTGAAGCAGGCCCAAGGAAGTTCAAGTTAGATATGATGTTGTATAGCATTTGTCAATAATCCTCACCAATATTCAGAAAACTCCTACTTTCCTCATTTGTTCAGCATGAACACCTTACTATGGGAAAGTGCAAAACAGGTACTAATTCATAGTCAATGCAAAACTACCAGCACTTAGTAATGACACAATTTGGAAGCCCTATCACCTCCATTGTTTGTCTTGTGACACTGTGTTGAAGTGACTTGCAAAATCTCTCATAGGAGCCACAGTTCATAGGACTCAGTTCTGAAAGGCTCTGAGTAGCCTCAACTCCAGCTTGCTTAAATATCTCAGAAGGGACAGCATGCACCTCCTAGGATCCTGCAATTAATGAGCAAGTTTTGTCAGTATGTTTTTTTGGAGGGGAAGGGGGGAACCTGTTTGTCAACTAAAGGCCTGACAAAACTATTAACTGACTGGATCAGACTGTCCTGAAATGCTCATCAAAATATATACTGGATCATATTTGTTATCTATTAGGATTTTCTCTAGCACCCATCACTATAATTGTTGAGTGCATCCCAGATAAACTGTCTAGTGCTATATTTTGGGAGGGCCAAGGGCAACTGGCCATGGGGGAGGTAGGACTTTCTGGTGTAACTGGATGGTGGCATAGGCTTGAGGCAGCTCCAGGGGCTCCTTTCCTTGGAGAGAAGGGGAACAGAATGAGCCCTAGTGCTCCATGGCTCTTCCTGGTGTTGTAAGGTTGAGGTGAGTTGTGGCTATGAGGATGGGTGGCCCTGACTGCCCATCTGGTGCTGGTGGCAGGTGTTTTGAGAAGTGGAATGGCTCCTATTGTTCTTTCTGAGCCTCGGGCTAGCTTTGCATCCCTCCCTTATGCAGGGCAACAGGGGGAGGGGGCAGAATGGAGAAAGGGCTCCGCTGCCCTCTCTGGAAATAGATTATCTACACACATTTCTAAAGAGAGTTTTCTGAAAACAGCAAGATAGAGAATCTCCCCTACAGCCTCTGCTTTGAGGCATAGGTTTGTTTGTCTCACAAACGGAGATTTATATGCCTGGGCTCATGTCTCACTCATATTTACATCCCATAGTTGAAATGACTCTTTCTATTTTAGTGCAGACTGAGCCAAAAGTTTTCAACTTTTATACACAGTGTTTGACTGTATATATTTAGATGTTATTGCATCTTTTCCTCAGTGTGTCCTCCTTAGAGGCTAAGTCACTACAGCGGCTGGAAAGTGAGCATTTAACATAATCTAAACTGCATCTGAAGATGGAGTTAAGCCATGGCCTTCACAACATGTGTGCCATTTGCTGATAAACAGCTAGTCATCTGCAATAGCAGAGACCAACCCTGTAAAGTTTCTATGATTCGGTTAAGCTAAGCACATAACAGTCTGGATGCTCCTTGTCCAAAGTTTCTCTGAACGATCTCAACTGATTGGAAAACTGGGCTTGAACCTCCACAACAGGACTTCTCATGAGATTTCTGCTACTCCTTTTTTTTTTTTTTTTTTTTTCATTCTGGTTACAACTTCTCTGAGAACAGGCTTTCTTCTAATACATTGACATTGGTCCCAGCCACAGAGATGCTTGTAAAATAAATAACACTATAGAAATGTGTTTACAGAGAGCCCAGAGTGCAGAAGAATGAAAAAATACTGAAAGTCAATTCAAGTTAACTTCAAAAATTATTCAGCTCAAATGTGCTGTGAACCTTTGTGTAGGATTTTAGATTTATTTGAACAATTTTTCTAAAGGCCAGAACTTCAGCTGCCATGTAAAGCAGTCCATTAATATCAGCAGTTTGTCAGCTGAGGATTTTGCCCCTAGTTTCAAAGGGAACCTGAACATAGCCTCCATGTGTGCACAAGTAGTCCTTTGTGAAGGCAATTTGTTGCATACTACATCCATTGCTTGCAAATGAGACTATACACACACACACACACACACAACTCCCTTCTGCTTGCTTCACCCCTTGCACGCACAAATGGAATTTATGCATGTAAATTAATGCTCTCCAATGATAGGTCACAAAAAAGTGCACACAAGGGTTTGAAGGCATATAGCAGCAATATTTGGAAAATGTGTCCCCCATACGTCTGAAAAGTGAAACCTGCAGAGCCAGTGTACATGTATATTACAGGTATCAACTTTGTGGGAAACGGGGTGTGTGGGGTGGGAAGAGGAGGAAGTGTAGCTGCCTCTATGCAGACATCCCCATCATTATACCTGCATGCTGTGTACTGCATAATAGCTGTAAGGCAAAGTGTGTGTGTGGGGGGGCGGGGGGGTGAGATGGACCAGCTGTCTGCTGAATTTGAACAGCCACACACAAAGGTAAATAGAAGAGGCAACCATGGAACTATGTGGCATCTTAACAATCAGATGCAGTAGTGTTTTGTCATGCTTTTAGGCACTAGTGTGGCTTTGTATGTATAAGGCTTAAATATAGATGGATTATTTACTCCTGGTATGAAATTTGTAGTGTAGCATTCATGCTTGGTGTAAACTGAGAAACATACACTAATTGTTTTTTTAAAAAATCTTTGTGATGTGAAAAGAGTTGAGAAATAAAATTCAAGTGGAAATCCACAGGGTAAAAATATTTCAGCAGGTCCTCCTTTGTCGACTTCTTTCGTCACTGGCTGCTGGTCAGCTGTTCAGCAGGCATGGAGGGGGAACCTCTTAACATTGCTACACCAGAGGCTGCTAATTAACACAGAGATACAGAAGCACTCTGCAGCTCAAGCTATGGTGAGTGTCCCAAAATAGGGGGAGGGAGGAGGTCTGCTGCAAAGAAGGTTTAGATGATGGTTGCCCTGGTATGAGTGTAGGGAAAGTGCAGTGAATATTGCCAGTTTTTTCACAGGCAGTGCCAATTTTGGCTGATACCTCACTCCCAAGAGTGCCAAAAGGCCAGAGAACCCAGGTCCTTGTTGATAAATTGTATAGTTAATTTCCTGATCACATGTTGGTTCATTATTTCATTATGAAATATACTCGAGACCAAATAACCAATGTTAGTCAGGTTTATAAATATGATATAGGAAAAAGTTTCGATATAATACCAGTCCTCGAAGGGCAATCCCATGCAGTGATGTTGCATTCACCTTATGCAGAAGGTGTGCTCCCCAAGTTACACATTTCAGTAGCTGTCACTAAAATTCAACCTATCAGTTTGTTCCAGTTCCCTAACTTGTCCTTCAGCTTTGTTTTGGATACTCAAATTCTGGGTACTGATCCATGAATGTACTTCCCTAGCTTGTACTATGACAGAAAGTGAATGTACCTTGATTTTGGCAAGTTTCCAATCTGCGTGTGCCAAAAGCTTCCTGTAGCAAATGCAAGGTGATATGGACTATTTAGAATAAGTGAACAGGATTGTGGTATAGGCCAGTTTAGGCTATATCACTGTTACAATATTTGTGCTTAATGCATACTGATTGATAAATCTATAGCTGTCTATATATATGGTGTGGATAATACATATTCTTAATATGATATATGCTAGGCAGCTAAATTTAATCAACATGCTACTGGTATCCCCAAACCGCTTGAACCCGTATGCTACTAGCCTGTTTACTATAATGGGGCCAGCAGAACTTATTGCAGAGTGGTGTGGGAAAATCTCCTGTTGCAGGGAAAGAAGCAAGTCTGCCATCCAAATATTTGCAAGAGGATTGCAGAGTACCACCATTAAAGTTTCTTTGAATCACTCACAGTACTAAAAGGGACAAAGAACTCCACATGGTTCCCTCTACCCCCTATCCCAACAAACAAAAGAATGGAAAAGTGGCTATCACCTCTACCTCTTTCTGCTACCTCTGTCCAAGCACAGGACACAGATCTGATGTGGCCTGTTTAATATGGACTGCCCTATTAATTATTTTTATTTTTTAACACTTCACAAGTAAAGTCAATGTGTTTGTTCTCTAAACATGAATATGGGATGGGTGCCATTTTTAAATGGGGAAGAAGCGGGGGTGGGGAGTGAGAAAGGGAGGGAAAACACACTTTGGTCAACAGAAAGATACAAAAATGCTTATAAGGAATAATATATGTGTGATGCTGTCTCACAGGTTGTCAGCAGGCTAAGTCACTTGCACACTAATAGAAATCAAAGGAATGTTAAAAGTTCAAGGTGTGTTCAAACCAATTCACTTGTAAAATGCAACTGTATTGTTAAGTTTGACTATATCTTGTTGTTCATTTGCTATTATGCATGCCATGTAGTAAATAACCCTTGATCAAAAGGTGTGTTAGTATAAAGATGAAAATTTACTTAGCGTGCAGAACTTCATGAATATTAATGAAGTATACTTGTGTTGTTCCCACTTGTTTAACCCCATTATAATGAATAGCTGGCAATTACATTAAATATATCACTGTAACTGGATTACTTGTATATGCACAGGAAGTAGGAATGTTAAACTCAAAGCAAGAGCCATTTTGTTATTCAATAGGGTTCACAGGCCTAGGCTGCATTTCCTAATCTTCGTCATCAAAGGAGGCACTGACATGGGTTAAGATGCTTGTCAGCTCACCTTATATGAGCAAGATCTATAAATATTGGATCCTGAGAATGATTCTTTATTTCTGGACTGATGATTTCTGAAAGGGTGGAATTCTGAGCAATTGGACTGAGATCCCTACAGTCATTCTAGGTAACCCTGACAAAATATCGGAAACCAGCAAATTATTACACCTTTGCTATCAAATTGAATTCATAAACTTTGATTCACCCATAACCTGCTTTAACCTCTCAATCGCTCTCATTTCTTTTTCTTAGCTAATAAATCTAATAAATAGTTCAGTTTACTAAAGAAATTAGCTTCAGCATGGTCTTTGAGATCTGAAGTATACCTTGATCTGGGGTAAGTGACTGACCTTTTGGGGCTGAGAGTAACTGAATGTGTGATGATTTTTTTGGTTTTAATAACTATTCATCATTAATTCCAGTCTGTCTGGATGGTAACATAGGCTGGAGTGTCTAAGGGGACTGGCTGTGGCTCCATGGTAGCTAATATATTGATCCAGGAGCACACATTTGTTGCTGCTTTGGTTAAATCTAATTACAGAGTATGCCACCAGTTTGGGTGCATCTGCCCTGTTTTCTGACAATCTGACCTGAGATTGGCCCTCTCAGCTGTGACCCATTCCAGGACACTGTGACAATTTATACATTTACTTTCTCATTCATCATCTGATTTATCTGCACTTGCCTGGCACAACTGGCTTGACTTCTGCAGAGTTTTAAAAAGCTCCTGTCTTGCCACATGGTTTATGTCTGCCTCTGATTTTCTTCTTTGGCCCCCACCCTCCCTGCTGGGCACCTCTCTGTGTCAGGCTCCCACAAATTGTCCACAGTTGTTTGTGATAGGGGTCCATGCCAAATGTTTCATTCAGTTCACTGTAGAAGAAGAAGGTCTGTGGAGCAACTCCAGATTTGTTGCTTTCCTTCCTTGCCTTCTGATATGCCTGCTGGAGTTCCTTCGCTTTCACATGCTGCTGCTGCTCATGACTGTCGTGCCCCAGTTTTAGCATCCCCTGTGCAATCTGCACATAGGTGCTGATATTTCTATGGCTGTTCTGTAGCTGTGCTTGCATATTCTCTTCCTCCACAGGCCAAGAAGATCCGTAACTTTTTTAGGAATGCTTCTAGTAGCTATCTGTGTGCATGGATGTGGCCTGGTCGGAAGCTTCTTGTGTGTCTTTTCTCTTCTATATTCTGTGCGCATTGTCTCAATGACAAATCATCTTACCCAGTGCTGATGTAAAATAAATACATTGGCTGCAGGGAGGAAAAGAAGATTTTTCACTTCTGTTAAGTCTTTATTGTGAAAAATCTGAGGGAAAACTTGCCAGATGGTTGCAGGCTCTATGTGAAAATATTTAGATTGCAAGCTTTTTGTGCAGATCTTGAAATTTTTCAAAGCTTTAGAGCTGATGATGGAATCAGATGGTAAATCAGAGCTGTCCCAGAATGAGATAACTCTGCATTATCTTATTACAGAACTGAGTGGATAAGCATAACTTTGTATAAGCTTCACGAGGGAAAGTGTGTGAACATGGCCTTTCTCAAGCTATTTGCCTTCCAAAGGTGGAAGTAACACAAAAATAGCTTTTGAAATAGCTTGAGAAAGGCCATTCTCTTCTTATTTCTTGACAATATGGGATCAGGGCATGACATTTTCAGAGCCATTTGAGAGAACAGAAGTTGAGGGGCATCTGGAAATATGCTGGCCCCCATGGGGGAAGAAATTCCCCAAATTAAAGGAGTGAAACTAAAATTTTTACAAAACCATGAATAGAAATGAATGAAAAAAATTGAAGGAAAGATTAAAAGATCCTTATAGAATTACTTGCATCATGGTTAAGGCAGGAATCATTTTGGAGAGGAATGAACCACTAAACATGCTCTATGGATCAACTTTTATGTGGCCATTCAGGGCTAAATTAAAAAAAAAGATTCTGTTGTTCAAGTGTATCCTTGGCTCTTCCAAGCTGGCATTCAGCACTGAAGCGGTGGGCAGTTCCCCTGTGACCTAAGCAGCAGTTCTGACAGAAGTGGCCTGATCCTTCTGTAATCTGAGTATGCTGAACCTGAAAAGCTCTTGAGAATGGGACACTTATGGCTTTAGCATAGCTCCTCTTTTGAGGACTTTGCTTTTTCCTAATGGCCATGTTTTGGCTAGTCACACAGAATGAACTTTTATCCACGTTCAAACTCGAAAGGTGTTTCTCTCTCATTCTTTTGTGAAGGAAAACAGACCTCAAAAGAAAAACAATCAGAAAAAGACTGCTTTGAATTTATTTCACTCTTTCATTTTTCCTGGTTAGGTAGGACATACACAAAATAAGGACCTGGTCCAGCAAGCCTTACTCCCAGTCTCAGGCCTGCAGGTTTAAACATCCACAGGAGAAAATTTAGGCCATCTAGGGAATTTGGACACCTGAATCCCATTAATTGCAAGGGGATTTGGAGCTCTATGCACTGTAATGAATCCATTCTCAAACTCTCGCAAAAGAGAGCTTTTTAAAGTTGTGATTGTTCCTCTTATAATGGGATGATGAAAGATGATAGAATCAAGCATCAACTGAAAAATTGTTAAGTTCTAAGTAAGCCTTGCCCTCTCATACCAGGATGACCTTATCTTCTTGCTCATGGGTGCAGAATTATATACTGATACTAATATGGTTTCATACATGCATATACAACTTTAAGATATTACACAATAAAAATACTTTATCTCTGACCACAAATGTCACCCATTGTGTCTGATATTTCATCAAATAAACCAGAATGTGTACATCACCTACTGTGCCAGAGATATCTTCACCTAGTCATATAGAACAACTCATGAATAAAAAATTGTCTGCTAATTCACTCAATTCAAATAAATGTCTACTCTGACACACACCTGGCTTTTTAAATGAGAAATATCACAAATTGACTATATTATGAAAACAACCAAAGATGCCCAACCTGTTACTTCTGTTAAGTCACCTAATAAAAATGTAAGTATTTATTCAAACATATTCATATGAATTATATGCATCACTGTTTTCAAGGTTCCTTCCCCACTCTGAACTCTAGGGTACAGATGTGGGGACCTGCATGAAAACCTCCTAAGCTTACTTTTACCAGCTTAGGTTAAAACTTCCCCAAGGTACAAACTATTTTACCTGTTCCCTTGGACTTTCGCTGCTACCACCAAACGTCTAACCGGGTTTATTAGCCGTTTGGAAACGTCTTTCCCTCCAGAATCCTCACCAAAACCTTGCACTCCCCCCCCCCTTCCTGGGGAAGGTTTGATAAAAATCCTCACCAATTTGCATAGTTGACCACAGACACAAACCCTTGGATCTTAAGAACAATGAAAAGAAGCATTCAGTTTCTTACAAGAAGAATTTTAATAGAAGAAAAAGTAAAAAGAATCACCTCTGTAAAATCAGGATGGTAAATACCTTACAGGGTAATTAGATTCAAAACATAGAGAATCCCTCTAGGCAAAACCTTAAGTTACAAAAAGACACAAAGACAGGAATATCCATTCTATTCAGCACAGCTTATTTTCTCAGCCATTTAAAGAAATCATAATCTAACGCATATCTAGCTAGATTATTTACTAAATTCTAAGACTCCATTCCTGTTCTGTCCCTGGCAAAAGCATCACACAAACAGACCCCTTGTTTCTCTCCCCTCCAGCTTTGAAAGTATCTTGTCTCCTCATTGGTCATTTTGGTCAGGTGCCAGCGAGGTTATCCTAGCTTCTTAACCCTTTACAGGTGAAAGGGTTTTTCCTCTGGCCAGGAGGGATTTTAAAGGTGTTTACCCTTCCCTTTATATTTATGACAACTGTAAAAGTACAATGTCACAGAACTCAAAGACAATGTAACGTTTATTGAGACATACTGATTGGCATATATTAGCACAGATTGCGCTTGGAGTTCCTTCAGGATTTCAGAGATATGTTATTACTAAAGAATCAGCGTGGTTAGGAGGGTAATTTTAAGTTTATTTATGCAAGTATATAGCATCTGCATTACAACCATAATAAAACAACAACAGCTATTGTAAGTTCTTGGTAGTAATGAGAGCTGGCCACATTGTTCATTGCAGATCAGTTGTCTGGCAAACTTAGCCCTGTTGTCTATTTGTGAATTTGGGGAAGTGCTGGGGTCTGCAAATACAGGCCCCAATTCAACAAGAAACTTAAAGCATATGCCTAACTGTAAGAATATAAAGGGCATGAACGTGACTGAAACTGAGCAACATGTTGAAATGAAAATCAATGTCTGCATCTACTGTTTTTGCAGTATTTGGTCTGCTTTAGTAGTTAACCATAACCACAATTTCACTCAGGGTATATCTACACAGCAGCTGGGAGGCATAATTCCCAGCTCAGACAGACAAACACACACTAGCTCTGCTGTAGCTAGTGCCTAAAACTATCACTGTGATAGCAGTGGCTCAGGCTAGCAGCCCAAGTATGCGGGTTGTGTTTGGGTGGCTAGCCTGCGTGTCTCCATGGCCACACTATTTTTAACATACTAGCTCAAGCACAGGTAGTGCATATAAGTCTACCTGAGGGGTGAGTTATACCTCCCAGCTGCATTGTAGCTGTAATCGTAAAGTATATTTTTCTTAGCATGAAATCTACTTTATAAAAGGATATGTAAATTACTCTCTTCTCTTTCCTATACATGCTTTCATATGCATGGTAAGAAGAGATGTTGAGCACTAAACTAAAAAGGGCATACTCTACTACAGTACTGAATTAGAGAGAATGCAGTGAAAATAAAAGTGTGACCAATTTAAATTGCTGGTCTGAAATACAGGCAAAACAATGTGTTGGGGCAAAAATGGTGATCCAAGCATAAAGGCTTAAAACATTAATGAAAACAGGGCAGGTATTTGTAACTTCGAGGTTTGGAAAACTTTATCAAAGATTCATAACTGATCTTACCTATTTTGAATACTGCTCAATTTCATGCTTGGTCACATAAACATACAGTACACATACCATTTTCTCTCTGATGGGTGAACAGGAAAAAAGCAAAATGTGTAATAGTATAAAATTACACGTCCTATCACAAGCAAAAGAAAATGAAGAAAGGCAGGAAAAGGGAATAAAACAATTTCTGTTTAGTTAATATCAAAGGGCACAATTTGAAAAGGCCATGAAAAAGTGTTTCAACAGAGCTTCATTTTGGCAGACAAGACAGAATTTGTGTATTCCTATGCACCTATCATACGTAATTATTTGTTCTGTATCAGTCCAATTTAGATAGATATAGGGAAAAATTGTGTCGATATTTTCATCGAGATTGTGACTTAGGCTATGTGCATGCTTAGAGAAATAAGATTACGCCTATGCAGGCTACCTGGACTTGGTACAGAGTAGGTGGGGAGAGCCTTGGGTCCACACGCTCTACTTGCCAGCACAGATGAGCTGGTGGGGAGCAAGGGGAAGGGCATACTTTTCTAGACCAGCAGCAAGCTATTTACCAACCCCCAAGCAAAGAAGATGCAGGAGAAAAATTGTAATTCAAAGGTGTGTATGTGATATAGCATCACCCTTTGCTCAAGGCTGTGTATCCCCTTATATTTGTAAAACACCATGAACACTTACTATATAAGTAATTCTAAAAATATAAAATGAAATAAGTGAATAGCCTTTATGAATTAGAAGCAATTAGTTAAAATGTTTCCATCTTTTGGGCTTTTAGATCTCATGCACGTAACAGATTTCAAATATTTTTATGGTTTTATTAGTGGCCTTAATGGTCTTCAAGTGTCATTGCAGAAAAGGATTAATTTGAAAGATTCCCTACACTGTACCTATTTCTTCTGTTAACTCCCACCTATGTCACAGATATAGCCTTTGAATTTTTTACATCTGTTTTAAAACTTTACTGTTGATTTACTTCAGTTTTACAGTGTAACTGCACTGAAGGCAGTGGTGTAAAATTGGAGTACAAAGTGGTGATTCAGGCCCGGCTTTTTAAGTGTAATGTTTGACTATTAATTTTTTCTACAAAGAGAAGAGATAATCCCATAATTTGTAAGGGATACATATGGGACAGATATGTCTTGAATGATTAATAACTAATGATTCCTTCTGGCCCTCAAAAATTAGAAAAACTATTGACCTATGATTATCCCCAAATAGGATCCACCTATAAGAAAATGGTTCACATAATAAGACACTTCATCTAAGGACCCACAGCTCAGCCAACTAGCAGGTGTTCCCCTCCCTAGCTATTAAAATGGCTAAATAGAGTATAGTTAATCACCTAGTCAAGAATCTCTAATTTTCATATGAATAAAACTTCTTTTGCTTTCCCAACCTAGCTAGAAAGAACTCCAAGTTACCAAAGCATACCTTGCTTTTCTATGCAAAGCGTTTTCACCCCAAAATATAAACTACATATTATGTTCCTTGTAAATAACATATTTTTGTACAATCAAAGAATATATGGAGTACGTCCTCTGAAACTTAAAACCAATGAAATCCTTATCTTCTCATTGTAAATAATTGTTACACTTTAGGAATTGTCTGGTGCAAGGAAGAAGAAATGATAAAAGATATAAACCAGGGTATAACTTCTGAGATATTAAGAGACATTGCGTAAAAGGAGGAGATCCAAGCTGATCATAGGGGCAAACAATGAAATCCAATCCGTGAAATGAATCAAACTTAAAAAGCTTCTGATAAGAAAAAGATTAAATAAATTGTTTGTACACCACCATCATCTACTGGATACCAGTGGAAGCACCACTGAAATCTAAGAACTGAAATATAAGCACCTGCTTGGCATATGTCCAATAGGAATCAGAGGGTGGCTCTTCCACAAACCAGGAAACTAGGGTATATAAATTGAAGTCACCATGTGCTCAAGAGAATTGACTGAACTTAACACAAGAAGCTACAAAATTCTAAATGTAACCATCGGTAAAACCAGACATGTGGAAAGGATTCTTCATCATCCCAGGGTTCAGAGGACAAGAAGAAGTGATGAGATTTCATTTCAAATATTGTATTTCTATTTCTCTTCTTTAATGTAAATAACTGTTATCTTGCTGAAACTGCACTCTCTAGTGAGACACTCAAGCCACCATATTTTAGATTTTAACTCCTTTGTAAATACAAGCAAATTGGACTAAAAGAGATTGAAAAGAATTGTTTTAAGCAATTACCTTTTATAATATTGTTCCTTTTGGACCAATCTCATTAAAGCATAATCATCACATTCTTAAAAGGTTCCTTAAAGACAAGTGCATCCTTGGAGTGTGATAAATGTGTTAGGAACTGAGAATTTATGATCATAAGTAAAGGTAATAAATAATTGTGGTAATTTGCATTGTTCCTTCATATAACTGCTGAGCCTCAAATCTAGTTTGTGATAATTGCTTGAAAGATTGTTGTGAATTGTTGATTGTTTACTAATGTGGTTCTGGGTGACTACATAAATTGTTGTTGGATTAAGAATAAACAAGTGTCCTGATTTAAAAAAAAAGTACTGTTGAAGTTAAATGTTGACCTGAAAAGAGCACAGTGTTAAAACTGCTCATGCTTTCTGGATTTGATAAAAAGGGCTTATCATATTGGATTCTATTATATATTGGCAAACCTAATTTGTTAGCTTGCAGCTTTAGAATCTAACTAGCACCCTGGGAAATTCATAAATTGACCCTCTTTCACGCTTATAAATTGTATCCATGAGGCTCTCTGACATCAGAATGATTCCTCATAGGCCCACGATCCACCTGATTCTGCTTGCAGGATCAGGGCCAAATATTTTAACAAGGTCTCCATGACAACAAACTATAAACCATACAGTATGCTGCTATTGATCTGTTCATTCTAATCTCATTAATCTCAATAGCAGCTTTGTGCTCACATCAAGGACAGTTTAATAGATCCATGAATGGAATATGAAAGTATAAACATGTACTTATCTTAAGTTGTTCAATTAGGTATTACATTTGTCTGACATCTGGTCTATCCGATCGTCTGATTTGCTGTTATGCAATTTCAACTGCCCCCTTTTTCAAATGGGATATCAAAATATGGCTTCTACTGTTCAGCAGCAATCATTTTTATGTTACTCTAAAATAAATAAATCCTATGTATCTGAAAATGTACAGTGTTAGCTTGATTTCTCCCTTCAGGTTTTATAAGCTTCATGCTTTTGTTAATATTTCTATTGCTTTTATTCATTCTCTGAAGTGGCATATATTCAAAAAATATAAGAAAATTGCAGCGCTTTGCACTGGATAAATCATTTTCTTCTGCTTCATTAATTTCTTTCAACATGTTCCCATTTTCTAACAGTTGTTACAGGTTCTCATCTTGAAGTTATGCAGCAGAAAAATGAATGTGAGAGTTTTGGCAGTCAGCAGAGAGAAAGGGCAAGAACTATGGAATATGCAGATAGTAGTCAAGTAATAGCTACTTTCAATGTCCTGGTTTATAAAAATACAGCAGAGATAAGGCAACTGGTCATTTTGGACTCTGTACAATGAGAAAGCTTTCAAGATATGAGCAGCATCTTATTAGGACTTTTGCCCGAGGGGGCACTGCTGTACTACATTTAACATGACATCAAGGCTATTGCAGCTAACTCCACTCTTAGGTTTAGGCACATTAAATCAAAATAATTCAGTATTTAATACTTTCTAAAGAACTGTTTGTGAGAGCATAGAAGTGTGGGGTTTTTTTTTACCTTGCAAAGACAAGAAGAAAATCCTTTGATGCCTTTCAACTAATTTCTTTTTACTGGTTTTTAAGTTTTCACAGTTATGACAGTTTGCTCTACAAACATTGCAACTACCACAAAAGTCATGCCTGGTAATACAATAGTAAGAGTACTACTGATTTTCCATTAATTTGAATTATCTGGATTTAAAGACTTGATGCTGACTGCTAACTGGAAAAAAAACCCAGGGTCCTGGAAATGTACAGCTTACAAATACTAAGCAGCATATTTCAGTGAACTGCCTTATTTGGATTAAAGTGCAAGTACTACATCAGAGCTAGGCATTTATTAGTTGTTGTGATTATTATTCCAGTCATAATGTTATAGTAATATGGTTGATTTTTTTTTAACTATGCACATTTTAATTATATGACTTCTTGGCCAAAATCTAAGCAAGATAAAAATATATAAATCAAACTAGAAGATGGAAAAAAATATAGGGCTGATTGTGTCAAAAGGCACCTAAACACAAAGAACAAGGTTTTTCTAGGGCTCCAAAGTAACAGAAAAACACTTCCTAAGGTCAAAGTGAGAACATGATACAGAGAACACTTATATCTTCTCAATCTTAACACTCTCTGAGCAGCTTCCTTGCTGCTGTTTACACTCTCCTCAGGGACTGGGTGCTTGCTGCCTATAAAGTTATTAGGCTCAGCAGCATTCCACTTTGAGCTCTTGCTGACCAATTAGGACTTGCTATCAGACTTCTTGTCCCTTATGATAGTGGCAGTATTTGTTGGGACAGCTAGCTGTATGGGAGCTGGGGATTTAACCCGTTAGTCTGGTGCAGCAGCTGTCCTTCTGCCCTGCCATAATGTTTTACAACATTATGTATTTTAAATGTGGGGGAGTTCTATATTGGTCTAAATCAGCATTCTTCACACACATACACCATGTTGTCCAAAAGTTGTGTTATACATCTTGGTTTCAATATACTGGATCCCATCACTAGATAGTTAAACTACAGAACGTTGTTAGTAATCAGACAGTTGCCATGGCAACCTGTCAGAAAACCATATTATCCAAATAAGCATATTTCCTGTAACTCATGGCTAAACAAATGCAATATTCTGTTTCCATGTTATGATTCTCATCATTCTGCAGGGGTTCAGAATGGGAGTTTTATAACTCTACTCACAACTTGCAAAAATAAAAGTAGAAGTGATGACACACTGTCTGTCTGTTATTTGAAGGTATTAATTTACATTATATTATCTCACCCTCTGGTCCTCCCTTACAAATTCCTTAATCCTCTTTTCTCTGCAGTGACATAGAAAGGATTAAAGAATGAGTGCTGCTAATTACTCAGGAATTATGTGATATTTGAAATCTCCTAAAAAAGCTGGGCTTCAGACTTCCATCTGAAAGATGGTAGGCTACAATATCCTGTGGGGAATGAAGGTGTGAAAGGCAATTTCCCACCTGCACAATGAAGATGACTTCCAAACAATTAGATTTCTTGACCACACTAGCAATTCTTGACACTTAGCCTTGGCCCTTTATGGCAATGAGCTCAAAACAGTTTTTTCAGCAAATGCATTAGCTCAATTGTCACCCCCACTACATATAGAAGATGGAGTTTTGATATGAAATCAGGGTATTTCTGGTCTTTGACCACCAACAGCTTATGGTCGATATTTATTGCTAGTTAATTACTTCCAGAGCTGACTGAATGACTCAGCATAGATTATTTATCCACTGATTTTTTGCAATGATCATTCAATATATTATTCACAAATAATTGTTTTAATTATTTTTACAGTTACAATGATAATGTCTCCTAAACGAATTAATAATACATAATTTCAGTGTTTCAATAAGGTAAACAACTTTTTCTGTTTGAAAGAAGAGGTTTCATTTCCACTTCCCATTCTGGATAAAGAGGGAAATTCAGTTTCCAGTGCTGAAAATCTGGCACCCTTAATGATCATAATGATAAATAATTATCACCATTATATCATTAATAAACATTTTATCAACTAGCGCTCTACAGGATATTTCTCAAATAAAGCCAAAGCTAGCAAATGTTGTTTTTATGGCTTTTATCAGAAGTTAAAATACAAGTCTAGATTTCTTGTCCATTGTTGTGGGTCTGACATATAGTACATCACTTTTATTGCAGAGTATGTTTTAAAGAAACAACTTATGTTTTCTATATAGTATATGCACTCAGCGGAATCCTGAGCATGGCTAATACAATCTGGGGATGGTGTTGGGGAAACAAAGGTGACTCTAAGCCATGCTTCGGCTTCCACTGATTCTTCGGCCAACTGGAAGTTGAAGCTTCCACTGCCATAACTTAGAGCAGTATATGGGCTTCTCTGACTTGTTATGGTTAGAGAAGCTCCCTTGGGACCACTCTGCCAGGTGAGGATCAGGTAGACTGTCGTGTGATCCAGTGCATGTCCTGACCCATCCCCAGTAGCCATAAAGCTGGCTATACGGGGAGAAACCTCAGCTGCCTGTTTAAAACAACTTGTAAGTGCTCTTTCCAAAACTGGAGCAGTGCAAACTTGGTAAGTGCCAAAGATCTGCACCGCACCCCCCACCCCGCACTCCAGCTTTTCAAACAGAATATATATGATATAGAATATCGGGGCTGGAAGGGACCTCAGGAGATCATCTAGTCCAAACCCCTGCTCAAAGCAGGATCAACACCCACTACTCCCACATCCCTAAATGGCCCCCTCAAGGATTAAACTCACAACCCTAAGTTTAGCAGGCCAATGCTCAAACCGCTTGAACTATCCCTCCCCCGAGTACAAGTATCACATGTAACTAGAAGCGTGTCAGACAAGGTTCCACCAGAATGGCAATCTGAACCCTCCTCTGTTTGATGAAAGTGGATTGAAAACTGGGCGACACTGGCTGGCAAAGGGCAAGGATGCATTGTGGTTGCACTAATTTTCTACAGTCTGGAGACCCTGAGATTGAGGATTCTATGGTGCCCCAGCTACAGAGGTCAGTGATGTGCCTTTCTGCCATCTGCCTTTCCCTCAGGTGACTCCACTCTGGGTGCAGTTGCCCCCACTGATGCTGGAGATGGTAAATGTGCAGGCCAAATTAAGCCCAAATTCTTCAGTTACCTCACCGACCATTCTGAAAAAAATAGATGAAACCTAGTCACTCCAACCTCAGCTATAAGAGGGTATACACTCTTAACGAGTTGAGATATTATCCTTTGCAAATGGGAGATGACCTGCTCAATATCCTCCTTCTTCTTCCTCTCTGGGCAAGCATTAATGATTTAGCAAATCTGCAGTAGGATGGAAAGGGGAGCAGTCACCATTTGATGTCTGATCAGAGTTTTATGGAGCATCTGTGTATCATTCTAGGGCCTACTAGAGGCCGACATGTACACTGGAGAGGATTTCCCGTCTTGATCAGAGTCTCCCTTTCATTTGCTGAAGACAATAAAAAGTACATGAGCGTGCTCTGAAGCATCTGATGATGCAGTGTCTTTGGTAGATGACATTACAGAGATATTTGATGTAATTTATGTAAGCGTTATCAGAGGATTCACTGCATTTTTCATTAAAAGAAAAGCTTCATCCGATGAAGTGAGCTGTAGCTCACGAAAGCTTATGCTCAAATAAATTGGTTAGTCTCTAAGGTGCCACAAGTACTCCTTTTCTTTTTGCGAATACAGACTAACACGGCTGTTACTCTGAAACCTGCATTTTTCATTGTCTTTTACTGGAAAGGTATCAATTAATCCTTAGTGTAACTCCACTAACCACATTGGACCTGTATGTGGTCATGTAGTCCAGCCCCCATTCACTGAGACAGAACCAAATAAAACTAGACCAGGGATGGCCAACCTGTGGCTCTGGAGCCACATGTGGCTCTTCAGAAGTTACTATGCGGCTTCTTGCATAGGCGCCAACTCCAGGGCTGGGCTATAGGTGCCAGTTTTCCAATATGCTGGGGGGTGCTCACTGCTCAACCTCTGGCTCTGCCCCAGACCCTGCCTCCACTCCATCCCTTCAGCCAAGGCCCCTGCCCCTTCCCCCGAGCCTGTCACGTCCTCATTCCTCCCACCGTCCCCCGTCCCCCACAGCCTCCTGCATGCCATGAAACAGCTGATCACAGTGGGCAGAAGGTGTGGGGAAGGAGGGGGAGATGCTGATTGGGGGGCTGCTGGCAGGGGGGGAGGTGCTGGGTGTGGGAGGGGGTGATATATGTGATATATGCCATCATGTGTCAGCAATGCCCCTCTGCCATGTACATTGGTCAAACTGGACAGTCTCTACGTAAAAGAATAAATGGACGCAAATCAGACGTCAAGAATTATAACATTCTTAAACCAGTCAGAGAACACTTCAATCTCTCTGGACACTCGATTTCTGACCTAAAAGTGACTATTCTTCAACAAAAAAACTTCAAAAACAGACTCTAACGAGAGACTGCTGAATTGGAAATAATTTGCAAATTGGATACAATTAACTTAGGCTTGAATAGAGACTGGGAGTGGTCGAGTCATTATACAAAGTAAAACTATTTCCCCTTGTTTATTCCCCCCCCCCCCCACACACACACACACACTCTGTTCCTCAGATGTTCTTGTTAACTCCTGGAAATGGCCCACCTTGATTATCACTTCAAAAGGTTTTCTCTCCCCCCACCCCACTCTCCTGCTGGTAACAGCTCATCTTAAGTGATCACTCTCCTTCCATAAGAGCCTGACCCACTGAAGTCAATAAAAAGACTTCTATTGACTTCAGTTGGCATTGATGAGAGCTTCAAGTTCTCCCCTATCCAGGTGTGAACAGTGCTGCTTAAGTAGGTATTTATGTTGCTCACAGGAAAAAAAGACAAACAAATGGAACTTGTACAATATTTAGCATATACCCTGAGACCTTTCCTTTTTCACCCTCCACTATGATGCACAAGTTTTACTTTTACTAAGCAAAGAGAAATTTATAGTGGCAAAGACCATCTTTTTTCTTATGAGATTCATAAAACAGCACTAGCAAAAAAAAGTGACTTTGTTCACATCCTCACACAGCACTGATAAATAATTACAAGAGCTGGTTACAAATCTGCCAACGAGGGAGAGAAACCTAGCTCAGATAAGGTCAGAGAAAGACAGATATGAAATACCAGTTTGTCCATGGCTCATTCTGTGAACATACTTTTTCACATGAAATGGGACTAAGTCTTTGCTCTTAGTAGACTATCACGCAAAATCTTTTGAAGTAACAGCTCTTAAATACCAAGAGCTATGCTACAATCAGCTTCACAATATCCATTCTGCTGCCTCACGGAGAATTTAAAAAATTGGTACCTGACATTTATTCTATTTCATTTATTTTCTAATGCATAAAAATTAGTTGTGAATATATGTACAATTTAAGAACCCCATACTTCAGAAAATTAGTAAAACAACAATGTTAAACTAGAGAGCCAACCGGGTATATTAGTAATTATTAGATCTGGTCAAAATTTTTCCAGTGTAACATTTTACCATGAACAAATGCTGATTGGACAAAATTGATATGTCAAAAAGTTATCAAAACCATTTGTGTCAATAAAGTTGAAACATTTCATTTTGATAAAGATAAAATGTCATTTTAACTATTGTTCTGAATAATATAATATTCAAGTTGATATCAAATTGATATGAATTTAGTTTCATGGGCAATTCAGATTTTTCATTCTGATTCAGAACAAAAAGAGTCAATATTTTGGAGTTTCCTGTAGAATGGGAATTCTGGGTTCCAGACGGCTTTAGAGATTACCCAACATAACTCTTACACGTCTCTGAAAGTAAAGAGTCACAAAACTCTTCCACCCTGTTGCTGACAGTGTCCGCTGCTGAGTCAACAAAATCTTATGGTCAGTTTTATCAAAGGCTTATGAAAGATCAAAAAGAATCCATATGGACATGTCAGCTTTATTGTTGCCTGAGATCATCAGTTGTAACGACCAGTGAATTCACACTACCATAACCAAAGCCTAAAACTTGACTGACTATTCTCACTTTGCATAAAACATACTTGCACTAGATCTCATCTGAGCTAGTGTGCTAACAGTAGTAGTGTAGCCAGGGTAGCACAAGCAGCAGCACCGATGGCATGGTCTAGTTGCCCCTAGCACATGTCACTGGGTACAGCAAGAGAAGAAAAAAGGACATAAAAAGCAGGAAGCCTGCCAGACAATCAGTGGACCACTGGATGATAGAGGCTCTGAAAGAGAACTCCCAGAAGACAAGGCCATTGCAGAGAAGCTAAATGAATTCTTTGCATTGTTTTTCACTGAGGAGGATGTGAGGGAGATTCCAACACCTGAGCCATTCTTTTTAGGTGACAAATCTGAAGAACTGTCCCAGTCAGAGGAGTCAATAGAGGAGATTTTGAGCAAACTGATACATTAAACAGAAATAAGTCACCAGGACCAGATGGTATTCGCCCAAGAGTTCTGAAGGAACTCAAATATGAAATTGCAGCACTACTAACTATATGTCACCTATTGCTTAAATCAGCTTCTGTACCAGAAGATAGCTAATGTAACACCAGTTCTTTGAGGCGGGTCAACAAACACGGGGACAAGGGTGATCCAGTGGATATAGTGGACTTGGACTTTCAGAAAGCCTTTGACAAAGTCTCTCACCAAAGGCTCTTTAAGTAGCCATGGGATAAGAGGGAAGGTCCTTTCATGGATCAGTAACTGGCTAAAAGACAGGAAACAAAGGGTAGGAATAAATGGTCAGCTTTCAGAATGGAGAAAGGTAAATAGCGGTGTTCCCCAGGAATCCCTACGGGGACCAGTGTTGTTCAGTTTATGATCTGGAAAAAGGGGTAAACAATGAGGTTGCAAAGTTTGCAGGTGATACAAAATTACTCAAGATAGTTAAGTCCAAAGCAGACTGCAAAAAGTTACAAAGCATCCTCACAAAACTAGGTGACTGGGCAACAAAATTAGAGATGAAATTCAGTGTACATAAATTCAAAGTAATGTGTTTTGGAAAACATAATCCCAACTATTCATACAATTAGCTATTACCACTTAAGAAAGACATTGTGGAGTCATTGTGGATCGTTCTCTGAAAACATCCACTCAATATGCAGCAAGGGTCAAAAAAGCTAACAGAATGTTAGGAACCATTAGGAAAGGGACAGATAATAGGACAGTAAATATCACAACGCCACTATATTAATCCATGTTCTGCCCATACCTTGAGCTGCCTGCAGTTTTCACCCCATATCCAAAAAAGATATGCTAGAATTGGAAAAGGTACAGAGAATGGCAACAAATATGGTTAGGGGTATGGCCAGCTTCCATATGAGAAGAGATTTAAAAGACTGGGTCTATTCATCTTAGCAACAAGATGATAAATGGGGTGAGGGGGAATATAATAGAGATCTATAAAATCATGAATGGTGTTGAGAAAGTGAAAGTGTTATTTACGCCTTCACATAACACAAGAACCAGCGGTCACCCAATGTAATTAATAAGCAGCAAGTTTACAACAAACAAAAGAAAGTACTTCTTCACACAACTCAGAGTCAACCTGTGGAATTTGTCAGGGATGTTGTGAAATCGGAAACTGTAACGGGATTAAAAAAATTAAATAACTTCATGGAGGATAGGGCTGTCAATGGCTATCAGGGAAGCCCGTCAGGGATGTAGCCCTAAGCCTCTGACTGCCATAAACAGGGACTGCCGGCCAGCCTGATATGGCTGACTTGAGAATTGCCCTGTTCTGTTCATTCCCTCAGCAGCATCTGGCATGGCCACTGTTGGAAGACAGGATACTGGGCTAGCTAGACCACTGGTCTGACCCCCGTATGGCTATCCTTGTGTATCTACAGGGTTCAGGCCAGTTGGTGCTCGTGGTGGCTAGCCTGTGCCTCTGCTACCGCTGCTCATGATACCACTAGTGCACCTATGTCTATGATCACTGGGGATCGCACCTCTAGCTCATAGTGTAAGCATAGCCTGAGATAAATACCTTGCATACCAATTTTGCCACTCTTAGCCCTGGTCTACACTAGGACTTTAGGTCGAATTTAGCAGCGTTAAATCGATTTAAACCTGCACCCGTCCACACAATGAAGCCCTTTATTTCGACTTAAAGGGCTCTTAAAATCGATTTCCTTACTCCACCCCTGACAAGTGGATTAGCGCTTACATCGACGTTGCCGGCTCGAATTTGGGGTACTGTGGACACAATTCGATGGTATTGGCCTCCGGGAGCTATCCCAGAGTGCTCCATTCTGACCGCTCTGGACAGCACTCTCAACTCAGATGCACTGGCCAGGTAGACAGGAAAAGAACAGCGAACTTTTGAATCTCATTTCCTGTTTGGCCAGCGTGGCAAGCTGCAGGTGACCATGCAGAGCTCATCAGCACAGGTGACCATGATGGAGTCCCAGAATCGCAAAAGAGCTCCAGCATGGACCGAACGGGAGGTACGGGATCTGATCGCTGTTTGGGGAGAGGAATCCGTGCTATCAGAACTCCGTTCCAGTTTTCGAAATGCCAAAACCTTTGTCAAAATCTCCCAGGGCATGAAGGACAGAGGCCATAACAGGGACCCGAAGCAGTGCCACGTGAAACTGAAGGAGCTGAGGCAAGCCTACCAGAAAACCAGAGAGGCGAACAGCCGCTCTGGGTCAGAGCCCCAAACATGCCACTTCTATGATGAGCTGCATGCCATTTTAGGGGGTTCAGCCACCACTACCCCAGCCGTGTTGTTTGACTCCTTCAATGGAGATGGAGGCAATATGGAAGTAGGTTTTGGGGACGAAGAAGATGATGATGAGGAGGAGGTTGTAGATAGCTCACAGCAATCAAGCGGAGAAACCGGTTTTCCCGACAGCCAGGAACTGTTTCTCACCCTAGACCTGGAGCCAGTACCCCCCGAACCCACCCAAGGCTGCCTTCTGGACCCAGCAGGCGGAGAAGGGACCTCTGGTGAGTGTACCTTTTAAAATGCTATACATGGTTTAAAAGCAAGCATGTGAAAGGATTACTTTGCCCTGGCATTTGCGGTTCTCCTAGATGTAGTCCTAAAGCCTTTGCAAAAGGTTTCTGGGGAGGGCAGCCTTATTTCGTCCTTCATGGTAGGACACTTTACCACTCCAGGCCAGTAACACGTACTCAGGAATCACTGTAGAACAAAGCATTGCAGTGTATGTTTGCTGGCATTCAAACAACATCCGTTCTTTATCTCTCTGTGTTATCCTCAGGAGAGTGAGATATAATTCATGGTCACCTGGTTGAAATAGAGTGCTTTTCTTCAGGGGACACTCAGAGGAGCCCATTCCTGCTGGGCTGTTTGCCTGTGGCTAAACAGAAATGTTCCCCGCTGTTAGCCACAGGGAGGGGAGAAGGTTGAGGGGGTAGTCACGCGGTGGGAGGAGGCAAAATGCGACCTTGTAACGAAAGCACATGTGCTATGTATGTAATGTTAACAGCAAGGTTTACCCTGAAAGAGTGTAGCAACTGTTTTATAAAATGTGTCTTTTTAAATACCGCTGTCCTTTTTTTTTTCTCCACCAGCTGCATGTGTTTCAATGATCACAGGATCTTCTCCTTCCCAGAGGCTAGTGAAGCTTAGAAAGAAAAAAAAACGCACTCGCGATGAAATGTTCTCCGAGCTCATGCTGTCCTCCCACACTGACAGAGCACAGACGAATGCGTGGAGGCAAATAATGTCAGAGTGCAGGAAAGCACAAAATGACCGGGAGGAGAGGTGGAGGGCTGAAGAGAGTAAGTGGCAGGCTGAAGACAGGGCTGAAGCTCAAATGTGGCGGCAGCGTGATGAGAGGAGGCAGGATTCAATGCTGAGGCTGCTGCAGGACCAAACCAGTATGCTCCAGTGTATGGTTGAGCTGCAGCAAAGGCAGCTGGAGCACAGACTGCCACTGCTGCCCCTCTGTAACCAACCGCCCTCCTCCCCAAGTTCCATAGTCTCCACACCCAGACGCCCAAGAACGCGGTGGGGGGCCCTCCGGCCAACCATCCACTCCACCACAGAGGATTGCCCAAAAAAAAGAAGGCTGTCATTCAATAAATTTTAAAGTTGTAAACTTCTAAAGTGCTGTGCTTAAAGTGCTGTGTGGCATTTTCCTTCCCTCCTCCACCACCCCTCCTGGGATACCTTGGTAGTCATCTCCCTATTTGTGTGATGAATGAATAACGAATGCATGACTGTGAAGCAGCAATGACTTTATTGCCTCTGCAAGCAATGATTAAAGGGAGAAGGGGAGGGTGGTTAGCTTACAGGGAAGTAGAGTGAACCAAGGGGCGGGGGGTTTCATCAAGGAGAAACAAACAGAACTTTCACACCGTAGCCTGGCCAGTCATGAAACTGGTTTTCAAAGCTTCTCTGATGCGTACCGCGCCCTCCTGTGCTCTTCTAACCACCCTGGTGTCTGGCTGCGCGTAACCAGCAGCTAGGCGATTTGCCTGAACCTCCCACCCCGCCATAAACGTCTCCCCCTTACTCTCACAGATATTGTGGAGCACACAGCAAGCAGTAATAACAGTGGGAATATTGGTTTCGCTGAGGTCTAAGCGAGTCAGTAAACTGCGCCAGCGCGCCTTTAAACGTCCAAATGCACATTCTACCACCATTCTGCACTTGCTCAGCCTGTAGTTGAACAGCTCCTGACTACTGTCCAGGCTGCCTGTGTACGGCTTCATGAGCCATGGCATTAAGGGGTAGGCTGGGTCCCCAAGGATACATATAGGCATTTCAACATCCCCAACAGTTATTTTCTGGTCTGGGAATAAAGTCCCTTCCTGCAGCTTTTGAAACAGACCAGAGTTCCTGAAGATGCGAGCATCATGCACCTTTCCCGGCCATCCCACGTTGATGTTGGTGAAACGTCCCTTGTGATCCACCAGAGCTTGCAGCACTATTGAAAAGTACCCCTTGCGGTTTATGTACTCGGGGGCTTGGTGCTCCGGTGCCAAGATAGGGATATGGGTTCCGTCTATAGCCCCACCACAGTTAGGGAATCCCATTGCAGCAAAGCCATCCACTATGACCTGCACACTTCCCAGGGTCACTACCCTTGATATCAGCAGATCTTTGATTGCGTGGGCTACTTGCATCACAGCAGCCCCCACAGTAGATTTGCCCACTCCAAATTGATTCCCAACTGACCGGTAGCTGTCTGGCATTGCAAGCTTCCACAGGGCTATCGCCACTCGCTTCTCAACTGTGAGGGCTGCTCTCATCTTGGTATTCATGCGCTTCAGGGCAGGGGAAAGCAAGTCACAAAGTTCCATGAAAGTGCCCCTACGCATGTGAAAGTTTCGCAGCCACTGGGAATCGTCCCAGACCTGCAACACTATGCGGTCCCACCAGTCTGTGCTTGTTTCCCGAGCCCAGAATCGGCGTTCCACAGCATGAACCTGCCCCATTAGCACCATGATGCATGCATTGTCAGGGCCCATGCTTTCAGAGAAATCTGTGTCCATGTCCTGATCACTCACGGGACCGCACTGACGTCGCCTCCTCTCCCGGTATCGCGTTGCCATGTTCTGGTGCTGCATATTCTGCTGGATAATGCGTGGTGGTTAATGTGCTCCTAATTGCCAAAGTGAGCTGAGCGGCCTCCATGCTTGCCTTGGTATGGCGTCCGCACAGAAAAAAGGCGCGGAACGATTGTCTGCCCTTGCTCTGACGGAGGGAGGGGCGACTGACGACATGGCTTACAGGGTTGGCTTCAGGGAGCTAAAATCAACAAAGGGTGTGCCTATACATCAAGGAGTATTTCAGGCAGGACTGCACGGAGGGTTCCAATAAGAAATGGTGCACCTAAGTTATCGTTGTTATTGGAACAAGGAGGTTAGCCTGGCCTCTGATTGATACATGGCTAGATTTACCTCGCTGCACCTTCTCTGTGAGTGACTGCAGTGTGATCTAGAGAGGGGAGGAGGCAAATGAGTACAAAACAAATCTGGTCTATTTCTTGTTCTGACCCACTCCATCTATCTTTTACATCTTTGGCTGGCAGCAGACGGTGCAGAAGGACTGCATGCCATCCACATCTCATGGCTGCTCGGCAGAAGATGGTACAGTACGACTGCTAGCCATCTTCATCTCTTGCCTGCCTGGCATAAGATGGTACAATACGACTGCTAGCAATCGTCATCTCTTGCCTGCCTGGCAGAAGATGGTACAGTACGACTGCTAGCAGTCCGTATTGCCTGCCCGCTCACCATAAGACGGTTCAATAGGACTGACTGCAGGACTAAAGAGAATGACCTGGTCAAGTCACTCCAAATTTAGTCCCTGCGCCCATGTCTGCCCAGGCGCTCCCAGCCGACGTGGCCAGGAGCACCTCGGACATGACGAGGATGACTACCAATCGTATTGCACCGTCTGCTGCCAGAAGGCAATGGGTTGCTGCTACTGTGCAGCAAAGCCGTACCGCGTCTGCCAGCACCCAGGAGACATAGGGTGATGGTTACCTGAGCTGGCTCCATGCTTGCCATGGTATGGCGTCTGCACAGGTAACTCAGGAAAAAAGGCACGAAATGATTGTCTGCCCTTGCTTTCACGGAGGGAGGGAGGGAACGGGGGCCTGACGACACGTACCCAGAACCACCCGCGACAATGTTTTAGCCCCATCAGAGTGCTCCATTGTGACTGCTCTGGACAGCACTCTCAGATGCCCGATTGTTTGCCATTGCTCTGACGCTGGGAGGGGCGCTTACAGGGTTGGCTTCAGGGAGCTAAAATCAACAAAGGGGGTGGCTTTACATCAAGGAGTATTTCAGGCAGGACTTCACGGAGGGTTCCAATAAGAAATGGTGCACCTAAGTTATTGTCCTTATTGGAACAAGAAGGTTAGCCTGGCCTCTGATTGATACATGGCTAGATTTACCTCGCTGCACCTTCTCTGTAAGTGACTCCAGTGTGATCTAGAAGAATGAGTCCCCTAGACAGGGGAGGGGGGCAAGCAAATGAGTACAAAACAAATCTGGTCTATTTCTTGTTTTGATCCACTCCATCTATCTTTTACATCTTTGGCTGGCAGCAGACGGTGCAGAAGGACTGCATGCCATCCACATCTCATGGCTGCTCGGCAGAAGATGGTACAGTACGACTGCTAGCAGTCCATATCGCCTGCCCGCTCACCATAAGACGGTTCAATAGGACTGACTGCAGGACTAAAGAGAATGACCTGCTCAAGTCACTCCAAATTTAGTCCCTGCACCCATGTCTGCCCAGGCGCTCCTGATCGACCTCACAGAGGCGACCAGGAGCACCTCAGACATGACGATGACGGCTACCAGTCGTACTGTACCGTCTGCTGCCACAAGGCAAGGGGTTGCTGCTACTGTGTAGCAATGCCGTACCGCGTCTGCCAGCACCCAGGAGACATAGGGTGACGGTTACCTGAGCGGGCTCCATGCTTGCCGTGGTATGGCGTCTGCACAGGTAACTCAGGAAAAAAGGCGCGAAATGATTGTCTGCCCTTGCTTTCACGGGGGGGGGGAGGGAACGGCTGACGATATGTACCCAGAACCACCCGCGACAATGTTTTAGCCCCATCAGGCATTGGGATCTCAACCCAGAATTCCAATGGGCAGCGGAGACTGCGGGAACTGTGGGATAGCTACCCACAGTGCAACGCTCCGGAAGTCGACGCTTGCCTCGGTACTGTGGAAGCGCTCCGCCGAGTTAATGCACTTAATGCACTTAGAGCATTTTCTGTGGGGACACACACACTCGAATATATAAAACCGATTTCTAAAAAACCGACTTCTATAAATTCGACCTAATTTCGTAGTGTAGACATACCCATAGCCACTTCTTAACAACAACATATACCTCAATAAACTTGAAGACACTATTTCTAGGTGTTAAAGCTAAAGCACCAGCAGCTGAACATATGCATACCCTTGGAACCCACAAATTAGTGCAAGAAAAGTGGACATTTTAATTTCCCTTAAGGAGCACATTGGTTACATTCACTTAGGCATTTTGCACTTGAAAACAGAACAGTCTTTTTCTCCAGTGAAAACATCAGAAATGAAAGCATCAGTAATGGCATTGAGAATTTACTCCTTCTGACGAGCAACTCTGTGATGTTAGTTAAAAAGTTGGTGTGGAGACACCTATGGCTGTGCCAGATATTTAAAAGGACAATAATATGAACAGGAAGTATTTTTTAATGTTCTTGTGTACAAACTTTTGAAAACAATATTTCATATCTATATTGTAAGTGGAGAGCAATATGCACCATTGGCAAAAATAGCTCTCAGAGGCCATGAAATATGACTTATTTTTGGTAGCTAGAAGTGTGATGTAGCCATATCTGTTAAACATGAAAAAAGGTGGATATTTTGTACAGCAAAAGTGGAAATAATTTAAAAAAAAATTTGAACAGAGGGTATGGACATTGTAATAACCCATAATACAATTAGAGATCAGGTCTCTAAGGTGCCACTAGTACTCCTTTTCTTTTAGAGATCATGTGTGTTTAACTTTTTTAACTTCTTTCAAGGGGAGTCGATACCAGATTTTTTTCAACACTAGTACACTCTGATGTCAACAAAGCCATAAACTCCTGACTCTGCACTCCTTATTCAGATGAAACTTTGAGTTTTGTCTTTAAAAGTGTAGGCTTGGGCCCAGGTTGAATAGATATGGGTTCAAACCAAAAGGTGCATATCCCAAACTATAGGAAAGTCATAGTCTATATTAGGACCAGAGTTTTGCTGCTTGAAAACATTAGTAATAATTATTAGGGTTTGCTTGTTATGTAGCATTTCCTTGTAGAAGACAACACTGTAAATGCAATTATAAATCATAGGTATATTTATGAGATAATATGGAGTGAGGGCAACTAGCATATTAAACTGTACTTGTCCCCCAAATGCACAGAGTAAGTACAAGGTGAAGTTAAAATAAACTGGTGATAAACTAGAACTTATCGAATTTATCATTTTCTAGCAGAATCCTTGCTCAGGCTGATAAATGGCATTGTTTTTGCATTGCAGGCCCTTTTCACCACGATAAACTCATTGAAAGGATCCCAATTCCATGATAAAGAAATTTAGGCAGAAATGAGGAGCAGTTGCCTAGTTAGCATGGTGTGCTGTAGAATTTGATGAATGAAAAGGAAGTCAGTTGTGGCAGAGTGCCAGAAAGTGGAGGCACAAATCCACTTGGCTGAAGCAGAGTGTAGCTGATTTGACATCCTGAAAACATTGTGTATTCTAATACGGTGAGAGGACCTTCTGAAGCCTTTTACAAAGCCCTGGATTTGTTTGGTTTTTTACATGTAAGGGCACGTACCTAGTGCACAGGGTGTCATTTCAAACAGTCAGTTTAGAAATCCAATCAGTAGACTGTAAAATACATTAAGGAAGAAGAAAAACCACTGGATAATCCCTTCAGTTAAAACCTTCATTGTAGCAGTGTTCGGATTTAAGAATGTGCATGTGTGTTTGTGCATGCATATGCACATATATGGAAAGAAAAATGAACACACTTTTCTTTTTCCATAAAGGATCAGACTAATATTTGGTTTTCAAATAGTATAAGGACACACAAGTAATGTCTGTATAGGGGAACTGTAGAGGTTTGGGATGCATACGGATTACTTTTATAAATTAAAATATAGCCTTTAATCATCTATCATAATTCACTTCAGTTTTTGTTTTATTTAAACTAGTTCCATATTAAATGGGCCTAAGAAGCAGGGTTTGGTGTGTATTTAGGTTTAGGCTACAGTTCACGTTTAGGATTAGAGGTCAAATTAGGCTTAAGGGTTTGGTTTAGATTTGATGGCACTGAGATATGAATTGTTCTCACAAAAATTCAAACCAAAACGGTGGAAATCACATGAGATTAGCTGTTCTCATGCAGTTTGTTGCAGTCTTGGTCCAAATATTCTGCGAACTTGTTCTCACAAAATGTTGATCATATCTGAATTGGAGTTGGAGAACAAGCTTCTTCTGGTTCTGGATCAGCCCCTGAATAAAATGGTGGTATTACTATTAGTAATATTACACTAGTGCCCAGACTCTAACTGAAATGAGGGCCCCATTGTGTTGGGCACTGTGTATATGTAACACTGACTGAGCCCGGTCGTCGGCAGGCAGGATCGAATCAGGGAACTCTTGAGCTTAGTGTATGAGCCTCTACAGCATGAGCTAAAGGGCTTTTAGCTCATGCACTAAGGTCCAGAGAGCCCCGGTTCGATCCTGCCCGACGACGACAGGGGTCTGTCGGCATTACATATACACATAGTTAAAAAAACAATCCCTGTCCTCAAGTGCTTAAAGTTTAAATTGAAAAGGCAGGTGATAGAAAAAGTATTATCACCAATGAACTGAAGCACAAAAGACATGACAGGCCCAATCCTGCAAAGATTCAGATATAAACGTAAGAACACACTTAACATTACACACTGTGATTAGTCTAATTGAAGTCAATGGTTCTAAACACAGGGTGAAATCCTGGCCCTATTCAAATTAATGGGAGTTTTACTAGTGAGTTCAGTGGAATCAGGATTTCACTCACATTTTGTAAAATTAAGCATGTGTATGCATCTTTGAAAAATCTGGGCCTAGGTAATTTGCCCAAGGTTACACAGGAGGTCTGTGGTTGAACTGGTGTTTTAACCCCTCTTGAGTCCCAGTTCAGTGTTTTAACCACATGACCTTGGCAGGGCTGGGTTTAAATACAGAAATCTAAATGTTGAAGGTGTCCAGATTCAAGGTTTGGACCATTTCTATTCCATACTCATGCCACAACCTATTCTAAAGGTCCTGACATTAAAAGAGAAATATACCAGGGTCCCTTCTTAAAATTTACACTGCAGCTAATTGCTGTTAGCATACTGCAGTTTGCACTGGATATTAAAACTAAGTTGTACCATAAATTATACATTAACGAATTCTGTTGTTTCAAAGCATGAAGTAGTCTTCTGAAGATAAATGTTTTTTACCAAAACATTTTTCAATGTACTTACGAGTTTCTGAGGCTGGAAGATTAGAAATGTGTTCTCTATTTAAATGGTGTAAATATTTCCATTTTTCAAACTGTTCCAGATATTCACAAATAACTATTAACAAATTAGAAAATAACACAGCAATTGGCAATGCAAAGTTTAAAACAAAAGCAATAGATAGGTAGACACAATTGTTTGGACATCATTACTGGAACCAAATATGCCCCCATAGGATGGCAGATGTCAAAAGTCTCTCTCTTCCTTCCCCATTATACCTCCTAGTGGTAATAAAGCTCAAATTAATAAAATTAATTCAGACTACAGCTGTGCAAAAAACAGCTAACCAAAATAAATAATAATTTGGGGCCAACCCAAAGTGGGGTTTGTGTATGTGGAGGGTGAGGGAGGTGAACTGAAAAAAAAATCATTTCAGGTTGAACAAAATGTTTTATTTCAAAAGGAGATTAAAAACAAAAAAAAACAGATGAAACCAGAGAAGTTGTTTGAAAAGTGTTGAAACACAGCAATTTTTTTGATTCCCTTGTTCATTTTTGTTTTTTGGACTCCAGATTTCAGTGAAATTGACACGGATTTGTAAAACATTTTGGATGACTCAATTTGGCAATTTTTTTGGTGGGGAAAAAAATTTATCCAAAAAATTCTCCCAGTACTAATTGGGAATGATAAGAAAACAATATTCTGGAACAAAGATTGTTCCTCTGAAATAATTATATAAATATTTGTACACCCTTTATTATCAATATCATGTCCAACCTCACCTGCATCTTATATTGATTGTATCAGAGCTGATAGACACACTGTAACCCCTGACCGGAGATGGCGCATGAGGCACCAAGTTGCTAATTCTGAGCATTATGTCGTGAATTGTGGTTACAGAGATTCACTCGGATATGCTGTATTTATAGTGTGGGCAAGATCCTCAGCTGATGAAAATCATTACACCAGCTGAGGATCTGGCCCTGTGTGTTTGTTATGGAAGGCACACAACCAAAATCTATCCCTGTCCCTAGTTTTCTACATTTTAAAAAAACCCATACCCCAATGAGGTCCCATTCTTAGATAACACTACACAATGTAATAATTGAAGGACTACTAAACAGTTGGAACTGCTCCTTCAAGGACAGCCACGGCTTACTTATTTAATGGAGGGGATAAAAACAGGGATTATATTAAAAACTGTACTGTTAAAACAAGTAATGTATTCAAAACAATGCCCCAAGTTCTAATAGTTTTGTGGTAACTGAAACTATGTTGTGGGTCAGTAAGACCTAGTGTCTGGAGGACTTAAAGGAACTGACTTTGGAAACTTGGTCAGAAATGGGCAAACTAAGAAAACACCTCAAATATTTTGTCCCCCAAAAGTACATAGACAAATGAAAAAGTCTAAAACAATTTGTCTCAAACCAACTAGATATGGCTAAGAAGGAGCAAAACTCTCAAAAGCATTGCACTCTACCAACAGTTTGCAGGTCAGAAAGCTGCATGATGGTAGTAAAATATCAGAGGCTTATTAAAATCACTTTTTTTTATTGCAGTAGTACCTAGAGAATCCAATAAACAAATACAAAAGTCTCTGCGCTGGACAGGTTAGAACTTAAGGTATGTCTATGCTACATGCTTCTTTTGGCAGCATGTAAAGTACATACCAGCATAGCCCGGACTAGTAAAGCATCAATATAAGTGACAACTGGGACGCATGCTTTAGGTAAAGACATGACTACAGGGGTGGGTATGTATGTATGTATGTGAGTATATACCGTACATGCTTTCTGTGCCTTCTTGTTTACACAGCTGTTTTCAGTCGTGTAGTGTCCCACTGTCTCCCTGCCACTGGAGTCTTTACCCTCCACAGGAAAAAAAGACACCCCCATTCGGAAAGCCTCTGGCAGGGGATAGGCAGAGGGGAAAGTATCGGAGGGGTAGCCATGTTAGTCTGTATCCACAAAAACAACGAGAAGTCCAGTGGCACCTTAAAGACTAACAGATTTATTTGGGCATAAGTTTTCATGGGTAAATAACCCACTTCTTCAGATGCATGGAGTGAAAATTACAGATAGAGGCATAAATATATATTGGCACATGACGAGAAGGGAATTACCTTACAAGTGGAGAACCAATGTTGAAGGCCAATTCAGTCAGGGTGGATGTGGTCCACTCCCAATAATTGATGAGGAGATGTCAGTACCAAGAGAAGGAAAATTGCTTTTGTAGTGAGCCAGCCACTCCCAGTCCCTATTCAAGCCCCACTCACAGTCCCTATTCAAGCCCAAACTGACAGTGTTAAGGTTGCAAATGAATTTTAGTTTTGCAGTTTCTCTTTGAAGTCTGTTTTTGAAGGTTTTTTTGTTGAAGGATGGCCACTTTTAAATCTGTTATTGAATGTCCAGGGAGACTGAAGTGTTCTCCTTCTGCTTTTGTATGTTACCATTCCTGATACCTAATTTGTGTCCATTTATCCTTTTACATAGAGGCTGTCCGGTTTGGCCAATGTACATGGCAGAGGGGCATTGTTGGCACATGATGGCATATATCACATTAGTAGATGTGCAGGTGAATGAGCCTCTGATGGTGTGGCTGGTGTGTTAGGGTCCTATGATGGTGTTGCTAGAGGAGATATGGGGACAGAGTAGCCAATGGGGTTTGTTACAGGGATTCGTTCCTGGGTTAGTGTTTCTGTGGTGTGGTGTGTAGTTGCTGGTGAATATTTTCTTCAGGTTGGGGGGCTGTCTATAAGCGAGGATTGGCCTGCCTCCCAAGGCCTGTGAGAGTGGGGGATCATTTTCCAGGATAGGTTGTAGATAATTGATGATGCACTGGAGAGGTTTTAGCTGGGGGGCTGTATGTGATGGCCAGTGGCGTTCTATTATTTTCCTTGTTGGGCCTATCCTATAGTAGGTGACTTCTGGGTAGCCATCTCGCTCTGTCAATCTGTTTCCTCACTTCCCCAGGTGGGTATTGTAGTTTTAAGAATGCGTGATAATAACAGATTTAAAAGTAGCCATTCTAAAGTGTTGCTGATATTTTTCAGAGTGACAGCTGTGTTAGTCTGTATTCGTAAAAAGAAAAGGAGTACTTGTGGCACCTTAGAGACTAACACATTTATTTGAGCATAAGCTTTCGTGAGCTACAGCTTATGCTCAAATAAATTTGTTAGTTTCTAAGGTGCCACAAGTACTCCTTTTCTTTTTGCTGATATTTTTGAAATGGCTTGTTTTATTTATTTCTAGACACCGGCTTAGCTTTTCAAAGACTTCAACAGTTCAGTCAACAGCAGGTAATGGACCACCCACCATGATTCCTAAAGTTATCACCTTCTCACTCACCTCTGAGAACCCCTGGCCAAGCAGTTCAAATATATCTTTTGGCTTTTAGATTAAGTATCCTGCAGAAAGTTCAAAAGCTTATTGACCTTATTGCTCCCTGCTGTTAATAGCTCTGAAACTTTATTTATAAAAATATTCAGGCAGTCAGGAATGTTTCAGACACACACAGCTGTGGTACAGCCATAGGAAAGATATGAAGGAAGTATTGCTTAAAAAGGAGTAACTTTCATTCTTTGAAACAACTGTTTTACATCAAACACTACAGCTTATTCTCATGTGGGAGGGATTTTTCTGCATACTTCCTTTTAAGCAATTTGGGGGAAAGGATTTATTTTAATAAGTTTTGCCCAACCACCACAATAGTGGAGCACCAATCTCGATTGGGACCTCGGAACACTAATGTGATACAAATAATCAGGGCTGTCAGGTGATAAAAAAAAGTAATCACAATTAATCACGCAATTAAAAAAATTAATCGTGATTAATCGCACTGTTAAACAATAATAGAATACCATTTATTTAAATATTTTTGGATTTTTTCTACATTTTCAAATATATCGATTTCAATTACAACACAGAATGCGAAGTGTACAGTGCTCACTTTATATTTATTTTTTCTTGCAAGTATTTGCACTGTAAAAAAACAAAAGAATAGTATTTTTCAATTCACGTCATACAAGTACTGTAGTGCAATCTCTTTATCATGAAAGTAGAACTTACAAATGTCGAATTATGTACATAAAATAACTGCATTCAAAAATAAAACAATGTAAAACTTTAGAGCCTGCAAGTCCACTCTTTACTTCTTGTTCAGACAAAAAAGTTTGTTTACATTTGCAGGAGATAATGCTGCCTGCTTCTTGTTTACAATGTCACCTGAAAATGAGAACAGGTGTTCTCATGGCACTGTTGTAGCCAGCGTCGCAAGATATTTATGTGCCAGATGAGCTAAAAATTCTTATGTCCCGTCATTCTTCAACCACCAATCCAGCGGACATACGTCCATGCTAATGATGGGTTCTGCTCGATAACAATTCAAAGCAGTGCGGACCGACGCATGTTCATTTTCATTATCTGAGTCAGATGCCACCAGCAGAAGGTTGATTTTCTTTTTTGATGATTTGGGTTCTGTAGTTTCCTCTTTGGAATGTTGCTCTTTTAAGACTTTTGAAAGCATGTTGCACACCTCATCCTTCTCAGATTTTGGAAGGCACTTCAGATTCTTAAACCTTGGGTCGAGTGCTGTAGCTTTTTTTCAAAATCTCACATTGGTACCTTCTTTGTGTTTTGTCAAATCTGCAGTGAAAGTGTTCTTAAAATGAACATGTGCTGGGTCATCATGCGAGACTGCTATAATATGAAATATATGGCAGAATGCGAGTAAAACAGAGCAGGGGACATAAAATTCTCCCCCAAGGAGTTCAGTCACACATTTAATTAACACATTATTATTTTAGTGAGCGCCATCAGCCTGGAAGCATGTCTTCTGGAATGCTGGCTGAAGAATGAAGGGGCATACAAATGTTTAGCATATCTGGCACATAAATATCTCGCAGTGCTGGCTACAAAAGTGCTATGCAAATGCCTGTTCTCACTTTCTGTTGACATTGTAAATAAGAAGAAAGCAGCATTATCTCCTCTAAATGTAAACAAACTTGTCTGTCTTAGTGATTGGCTGAACAAGAAGTAGGACTGAGTGGACTTGTAGGACTTGAAGTTTTACATTGGTTTGTTTTTGAGTGCAATTATGTAACAAAAAGTCTACATTTGTAATTTGCACTTTCACAACACAGAGATTGCACTATGAGGAGAACTGAAAAATACTATTTCTTTTGTTTATCTTTCACAGTGCAAATATTTGTAATCAAGAATAATATACACTTTGATTTCAATTACAAAACAGAAAACAATATATATAAAATGTAGAAAAACATCCAAAATATTTAATAAATTTCAATTGGTAGTCTATTATTTAACAGTGCAATTAATCATGATTAATTGTGTTTAAGTTTTTTAATCACGATTAATTTTTTTGAGTTAATCGCGTGAGTTAACTTCGATTAATTGACAGCCCTACAAATAATATTAAATATATTAAGAGAAGAATATACAATGAAGATCACAGAGGGAGAATAAAGGGTATGTATCCACAGATCTGAGCCCATCACGTGGTTTTGGTTGTAGGTCAGATTCAAAATCAGAAAAGGCTTATTTCCCAGTTTTGATTCAGACCTCAAAAGCCTAATCTAAATCTAGGCTGGCTATAAACACACTTTTGTGTTGCCATATCTTGCAAAATTCTTAAATCTTGAAGGGGTGATGAAAGCAGGTATAAGAAAAATTACCTTATTTTTCCAATGTTCAATTTACTAGTATCTTTAAAATTGATTTGTTCATTTAAAAATGTACTATACACAGAATAAGAAATTGGACTTTGCTGTATGGATAAGTGAAAAAAACTCTGAGGATTCTTTGAATTAGTGCTCAGCTTTATTTCATGCTACAAACAAATATATAAACAGTGGAATGACTCACTTCAGGTGAACAATAAATACTGCTGTTTTCAGGTTTATTGACTGCAATGGGCCATATACTATGTGTTTTCTATGGCTCTGTTGGTTGATAGGATTATATTCTTCCAGTTTAACAGGATCATTTCCATAGTCATCCTTTGCTCTTCCTGCACTGCTGTAGGGAATTTGACAAGCTGTTTTAATGCCAGGATTTTGTAGAAAAAGCACAGCGCAAAGGGTAGGGCAATGTCATTGCATAGTAAGAATAGTCCACATAATCTCAGCTAATGGTTGACAACCTAACACTCTAAAAGTCATTTAATTCTTCATGGCAGAAATAAATATTTTTCCAGTAACAAAATACACTCTGTGTTTAATGCAAAACCCCTATAGGTCCACATTTCCAAATCTGGGTGTCTATGTTTAGACACCTAAATCCACATGTTACATCCAAATAAGTGGCCTGATTTTAACAAGAACTTTGAGAGCTCCGCACCTAAACGGTGACTTTGAAGTCAATGCCAAAATTCCCAAATTGGGTCCAAGGAAGAGTTTCCATTGTGCAAGCTGAGTATGGGCCTGATCTAAAACCTACTGACTACAGAGGGCTTTGAGGCCAGCCCTGTATAACTCTCACAACTTTTCTAAATCAAAAGAACTCATTTCAGTGACACCAGTTCTCTCAGAGGACTATGTCCTAGCCAAGTTCTGAACTTCAGTTATCTTTAATTCCTGCCATGTTTAAAAAGTATGGTGAGATTATTTTACATATATATTATTTTTAAACAATGAGACTTCTTTTCACTCACACCACCAAAATTGATTAAATGTTGTTGTTTTTTTAAATTAAACTTTGCAGAAATATTCCTCTTCAAGTCAGAGTGAAACATTTCAAATTAAACGGTGAATGTTTTGGAAACATCAATGCAGCTGAAACCAGGAGGTCATGACAGACTCAATGTGCCTGACTGCAAACTCTGTGGATTAATTAGTTCATCCAACTTTGATTTTTACTAGCTTAATTATAGTGGGAACCAGCAGCCTTATGGCATCATATTTAGTGACTCAGGCCCAGAATTTGGGTGTATTTTTTTTTAGATAAATTATTTATAATCTCATTTCCTTTTGTTCTGGGATTCTGAACTATACATGATCCACAAAACAAAAAGCACAGCAGATAAAAGGAGTGAGTTATTTCTAGCTATTTATCTATATTTAGGGTGTAGCTAAAGAATTTTCAGTGTAGGAACCCAAACATGTAGGACAGTACATACTGCTGCATGTCTGATTCTTCATCTCTATTCCAAACTGCTTATTTGACTGACAGGATGATAGATTTTCTATTTCTGTCAAGAACACATTGTCCAGAGACTAAATCTCTGAACAATTAAATGGGAAGTTTGACTGTGAAATTAAAACTTTTGTTAAAATTGTGCAGTTCTTCCATTTTTAAAAATCTGCACCTGTAAAATTAAAAATCTAAAGTATTACTAAAGAGAGCACTTTGAGAAATGCAGCCAGCCCCCTTTCTTTTATAGAAACAGATGTGAAAATCAATTTTTTGTTCACTGTCTTCTGCGTAGAAGGCAAGCATCTGGGCCCAGTGATGTTGATGCTTAGATACCAAAGTGACAAGCATCTTATGAATATCCAAAATAGATGCACAGATGGAGGATAGGACTTTGGTTATTCATTTACACTAGAGCCACAATACTTAACATGTGGCTTTTGAACTAATGTGGTGCATATGTTTGGTGCTCAAGAAACTGACAGATTATCATAAGTGATAGAATCTGTCAGACACAGTACAGCTTCCCCACAGATCTCTAGCAAGGGACCTCATTTCTACTGAAAACCTTTTCAGATTATCTTCTGGATTTATATTATGCAAAAGAATCTACAAGGGAACAGATCAAGGCAACTAATTAGAATTAAGGTTTCCATAAGTGAAAGTCTAATCCATTAGCTTGATACATTGCCTACTATTTTTCTATAGTGCATTTCTTTTTAGGGTACAGCGGCTTTACACGTAATTATCATGACATGCACCTGTTTCACTGGAACTTTGCTTGGCCTGCCTTATGCTCAGTGGGAAACAGGTTTTTCCCTTAAAGAGGGAAACTATATATTGGATTTATCTATTTTAGATCAAAAGCCAGAATTTTGAAATATGGACAAACTGGAGTTTCATAATGAACTTGCAGGCAGTCTGGGGAATTCTAATAATCAAGTCTGGATATTCTGAATATATGAATTGAAATCTGCAGTTCAGCTTTGGAGTGGAAAGGGCTGCTTCTGGCAAATTCCTGAATGTAAAATGGTATTTGGTGACATTTTTTAATGTATTTAAGGTCATTAAAAAAGGGAATCTAAAGTGGATCTGGCTATGGTAGTTCATAATCATGGTTTATAGCCTTAATGATTCATAATTATTCGGTTATGATTATTAATTTATATTGGAGTGGAACCTAGAGGCTACAACCAAGTCAGGTCACATTGTGCAATACAGTGTACAGACACAGGGCTTGGCTACATAGTGAGGTAATGTGCACTAGGGTGTGTGATGTCTAAAACACACTATGGTTTTGTGCATTAACTGGTCCATGTAGACCCTGCTAGTGTGCACTAAATGTTCCTTAGTGTGCTTTAATGAACAAAAGGACTATCTGAGCACTGCCCTAATACTGAAACTCTTAAGTTTTCAAACATTGGTCTATAAAACGCTGCTAATGAGCCTGCCCTAATTTTGCCCGCTGTTTACTTCCACTATTTCTTATAATTTTATTTAGCATTCTAGGATTTTTCTAAGATATGTTTTTGTATTCCATACACAAGTTTGTCTTATGCACTTTGACATTTCATGTCTGAGTAATAATTCATTTACTTTCTAAATAATTCTTATGGTACTAAGACAATTCCCGGTCTCATGGTAGTTTGGTATCTTCACTGCACATATCTTCGCTTACATAATCACTTTTACCAGGGCCTTTTATTTATCAAAAGAAGAGCAGACGAAAAATTTGTGCCATATTCTACAAGCTTCAATTCAATATCTAATTGGCCCAGATCACCATGATGATTATTCTCCCACTCAAAATCTAAATTCTCCATTGTGTGTCAAAAAGTTGTTCTCACCATTGCCTACCAGTGCTCTCTTGATATTCTGTATATTTTTTTTCCATTGACTACCAACATGTGGGGAGAGTAGGGACTCTGCATAGACAAAAATATACTAGTTTTTATATTAGTCTACAGTTACCTCTTCCAATTTTTCTCCAGCATCTAGTAAAGATGCTACAAATATAGCATAGCTTCTTGGACTGTTGAATTAATCCTTTACATACCACTGCTTCATGAAGCATCAGTGTCTTGGCAATGGAAATTTCCATATTTGTTTTCATCTTTTAAGCTGTTAGATGATGAAGAGCCACTATCTGATCATTACAGTGGTCAGAAGTGGTGCTAGAAAAGTATATTTTTTTCCCACCACATGTACACTATAAATTGCACATGATATAACTGTAACAATATGAAGGATTTAAATAAACCTCAGATTTCAACATTACAAGCAAATAGTCCTTTACTGTGGTGCATTAGCCTTTCCTGTTTATTTACCGGAGCTGGCATCTTATGTATTCTTTCCCTCACCATCATTAGTGAAGTAGCCATTGTTCACTGATTTTCTCCGATAAAGCTATCAATGTTACCAGTGAAAATTGGTAATTTTTTTTATTAAAGTGGTTACACAAAACATGGAAGGAAAGCTCCCTTTATATTGGGATGACAGAACTGAAGAAATGGTCATTGCAGATAACGTATGTGAATTGAATACAGTTTTTTTATTTGTATACAATAAATAAAATATGTTTTTCTGAAGTTGTGTTGTATGCTATTTGGAATGAAGACAATACAGTAATTTAAGTATAAAATTTCCTTGGCAATCTCTTACCAATGTGTTTCAAAACTGAAATAATAAAAATGTGCAAAGTAATTTTGCAGGGACAAATTGCTGAAAATGACAGTAATAGATGAATCAAGGGGTTTTACACTGACATCTATATATTTTCGGAACACAATGTATATCTAGCTGTGCATACTCACTTGGAAATAAAGGCTTATTCTCTTTACTTTAAATTATCTGCTTAGGTTTCTGAAAACAACAGTTTACTAGATTTACAGTTTACTGCTTGACCAGAAGTGGTGTGAGGTATGTATCTCTAAGGGCCTTACTCAAAGCAGACTGAATGAAATTCACCCTTGTGCAGAGTATCAGTATAAGACTTAGGTGCCACTCCATAAGTCCCATGATTTATGGATGGGATTCACCCCTGCGCAGAGCACCAGCACAACACTGGTGCACCAGTTCATTATCATCTGTGGGATGTGCATGAGACTTATGGCATGGTGCCTAGCCTTGTACTGGTTAGATAATGGGTGTCCTTACAAATCAGCGAATGGGTCAGTGAACCGCAGTTTAGTGGGGTCACATCCAAGGAGGAATTTAAATAGCTAAATTGTTTGCTATTTATCTCTGATCCAGTACTAATCTTCTGAATACAGAAGACTGTCAGAGTGGAGAGATTACAGTGGCCAATTAGACCCCCAGCAGAAAGGTTGGCATATTCCCAGTAAAGTTATTGAGATCAGTGATTATGCATAGAATTTCATCTGTCATGAAATTATTTTTTATTTTCAATATGGGGGAAAACATTTCCATCTTAGATAACTTCGTGGGGGTAACTGAAATAATGACCCTTCAAGGACAACTACCATGCATGGATTTTTCACCTTATCTGGCTCTCCAGGATAATGCGTGTCATGCTGTCTCGAGTGCCTCATTTTCAGGAGTATGGCAGACTGTCAAAAGCAGGGCAGACACCCCAAACTAGTGGTATGTTCTATCATTAGATCTCACCAACCAAGTCCCAAATGTGGACTCTCAAAGTACTACAATAGTAATCACAGATAGTCCCCTTCGATCATAGAATCATAGAATCATAGAATATAAGGGTTGGAAGGGACCCCAGAAGGTCATCTAGTCCAACCCCCTGCTCGAAGCAGGACCAATTCCCAGTTAAATCATCCCAGCCAGGGCTTTGTCAAGCCTGACCTTAAAAACCTCTAAGGAAGGAGATTCTACCACCTCCCTAGGTAACGCATTCCAGTGTTTCACCACCCTCTTAGTGAAAAAGTTTTTCCTAATATCCAATCTAAACCTCCCCCACTGCAGCTTGAGACCATTACTCCTCGTTCTGTCATCTGCTACCATTGAGAACAGTCTAGAGCCATCCTCTTTGGAACCCCCTTTCAGGTAGTTGAAAGCAGCTATCAAATCCCCCCTCATTCTTCTCTTCTGCAGGCTAAACAATCCCAGCTCCCTCAGCCTCTCCTCATAAGTCATGTGTTCCAGACCCCTAATCATTTTTGTTGCCCTTCGCTGGACTCTCTCCAATTTATCCACATCCTTCTTGAAGTGTGGGGCCCAAAACTGGACACAGTACTCCAGATGAGGCCTCACCAATGTCGAATAGAGGGGAACGATCACGTCCCTCGATCTGCTCGCTATGCCCCTACTTATACATCCCAAAATGCCATTGGCCTTCTTGGCAACAAGGGCACACTGCTGACTCATATCCAGCTTCTCGTCCACTGTCACCCCTAGGTCCTTTTCCGCAGAACTGCTGCCTAGCCATTCGGTCCCTAGTCTGTAGCTGTGCATTGGGTTCTTCCGTCCTAAGTGCAGGACCCTGCACTTATCCTTATTGAACCTCATCAGATTTCTTTTGGCCCAATCCTCCAATTTGTCTAGGTCCTTCTGTATCCTATCCCTCCCCTCCAGCGTATCTACCACTCCTCCCAGTTTAGTGGTGGGCAACCTGCGACCCATCAGGATAATCCGCTGGTGGTCCGTGAGACAGTTTGTTTACATTGACCATCCTCAGGCACGGCCACCCGCAGCTCCCAGTGGCCGCGGTTCACCATTCCCGGCCAATGGGAACTGCAGGAAGCAATGCGGGCCACAGGGATGTGCCGGCCTGTCACTCACCCAGGTCAAATTGCATCATAGATCTCACACCAAAGACAAGGCTGGTAGTCAGTTCTCTAGTTAGCTAACTAAAGTTTTATTAGACACACACACATAAAAATCTATAATTCCAAATGGTAGCATAGATGTAGTAAGCTGCCAGTTTCCCAAAAAAATCTCTCAGGGCTACCCTGAATAACTATCTGCTCATTCAGTCATTCTGCCCTGTTAGAATCCAAAAGATTCAGAGATGCAGGATCTTTCCCTGAATCTATCCTTATAGCTTCTTCTCACAGAAAGCAAACTGACAGGTCACCACCCACATGGACTCTCTCTTTGGTTGAGAGAGGGGAGCTCATTTAGAGCCATTGATCATCCCAGACAGCACACAGTTTCTCTCCAGCATGGATTGCATCTCGACTGT
This sequence comes from Caretta caretta, assembly GCF_965140235.1. Taxonomy (NCBI): domain Eukaryota; kingdom Metazoa; phylum Chordata; order Testudines; family Cheloniidae; genus Caretta; species Caretta caretta. The sequence continues at coordinate 61,105,319 of NC_134213.1, read as the reverse complement.
TAGCATCTGAGGAGCTCTCTCTGCCAGAATCTCAGATTTTAATAAAATCAGGCTTCAACTTTTGAACACTTGCAAAGTAGATAAAGTAACATAAGAACCGAGTTGAACCTCTATTCAAAGCTTGACTCAGACCTAAACTTAAAAAGCTTTCATGATGAAAAAGTAGAATCAGTGTGATACTAGGAAAGCTGTTCTCATGTTCTCTCTAATGCAGGTGAAACTAGAAAGTAGAGAAAATCAAGTGGCAGGAAGGGAGCCTGGTCTTGTGAACTCCCATGCCAAATTTCAGAAAAAAATATATATGGAGAAGTATGGCCTGTTGGTCTTACCTGAATTCTGTTGGTCTTACCTGAATTTCAGTGGGGACATTAGTAAGTACTAGAATCAGTAGCAAGTGTTTGCAGACTTGGGCCCTGTATTGAACACGGATATTCTATCAACTGTGTGTGCAAGTGACTCTGCATGCAAAATTGCATGCGTGGACACACACACTCAAAGGCTCAGTTAAGACCCTTTTGTAAATGTGGCCCAGTGTACATATAAATTACTCCAGAAAGAATGGCATGCAAATGGAGAGCTCTAACAAGTACACATAAAGGAAGAATATTCTTTTAGTATCTACAATGTTTTCATGACCTGGATGATAGTTTTCTCAACCAAACATAGATCACTTAATTCTTTTGTATCTAAATTAACCAATATGCCTTTCAGGATGAAACCTGGAGGACAAACTTGTTTGAATTTGGTGATGTAAAATAGAAATGACACAATGTCAATTTGCTCTTATGCCCCACTTAAGAATTAAGGAGTCAATTAAACAAGATGATATTGATTTCATTTTGATATCAAGACAGCATTCAGCTTACTTCATTTAATTGTTATAAAAACAATCAGAACAAGAAACGCTGTCCAAACTTCCCATGCTGGGCACTGTATACTTTTTCTATCCTGCAATAATGACTCTCTCTGAACTTCTTGACTGGATAAATTGGTTTGAAGCAAATCACTGACAATATTTGTTCATGTGGTATAATCATATTAAAACATCTAATGAAAAGAATGATTATGTGAGCTGCACAAAAAAGAGTCTGGGTAAATTTTATTAACCGAGTCCATACTTCCTAAATGTTAAAGCTTTATTCCATATTACTGTTTATTGAGTCAGTTATATATATTTTTTTTCAGTTCAGGGTAAATTCAGCCCTCTTCACAGAAACTCTGAGTAATTAATAGCGGACTTTGTGCCTACAACTAAGCATGGCTGTGAGGGATGGAATTTGCATATCCAAACTCAAACACAGGAGATAGCACAAGCCCCTGTTTGACAGTTATTTGCTTTATGGACTAAATAATATCCAATACCCTTCTGGACCACTGGGTGTGTATTGTCGTGGATCCTGTTGCTAGTTGCAAAGTCTGACCCCAATGCTATTTCTCCTTTTGCACTCGCCTATTAGAGCTGGCACTTGGCCCTCCCTATGGAGCATCAGCAGGTGAACTAGAGATGCTCCTGCAAGGCTGTTGAAACTGTCGCTGTCTCTGCACTGTGTAGTTTAAGTGATGCAGAGGGCCCTCTCTTAGAGCTCTTCACCCGGAGAAATTTTACCCCAAAAGACTACCATAGATCAGCAGCATTTCACCAGATTATCAGGGAACATCATTTTCTTTATGTGCAGCACTAAATAATCAGTACACCCTTGCTCTTTTCCCTGCCTTCTTTCAGTGTGCCATTATTTTGTCCAGTGTTATTTATGTATGTCTTTCGATCCATGTGTTTTTATTTAGCATAGGGCTTTACTGCTAAATTTGACCAGTGAGACTGGTAGAATAAGTAGTTCTTTGGCAAAGTGTCAGTACAAATGATTTCTATTGTGCAATAGTATAAATATGCATGTAATTATTGCTTCACTTTATCACTGATTTTTTTCCATCAGACTTGGGTTTATTCTAGTTGTGTTTCTGATCACCTTTAAATATATTAAGTCTCAAAATTAAAGTGTATATCTGTATTTTTTTAAAGGGAAAAAGGTTCCAAGCCAATGCACTGATCTGAGCTTTTCCTTTTGATAACAATATTTGGAGGACAGTTTCTCATTTTATGAGGAATTATTTTTCCTGTTTATGATGAGATATGTAGGAAGTAAAGGCTGTTGTAATGCTGTAGGGAAGCAGAAAGGGCATTCATTGAAGGATGAGCTATACTGATATGAGATGTCCAACACACCGAGCTACATACAACAATCTTCAGAAGTTCAAGAGCCACAAGACACTCATAAACTTTACACATGCATTTTTAAAAATAGTAACATCCTACTTACTGTATCACAGCTAATTACTACTAAAGATAGAGGCCTTGTGGGTCTCCATCCTGGTTGTAAGTCTTTGGAAATATGGTTGATATGTTGTCAAGGCAGTAAAGAGGAGCTTGGTTAGATGATGATTTGTAAGGACTGCAAGATGTTTCGATTTTATGAACTTCATCACAGAGTACAGCGATTCACAGCAGTATGTTGTGCCAGAAATTGAAACAAGTCACACACTAGTCATTGTGAGTTGAGGATACTTCGTTCCTGGCACATGCTTCCAGAACTTGATTGTAGACCATGATTTATGCATCACCTTTACAGTCTGGTCCTCCTGGAGTTCTAATAGTTCCATTTTTACGGTAGACATTTCCATAACCTCAGTTTTGGGAATCGAACAGCTGTCACTGATCACATCAGCTATGAATTAGTTTACAAGAAAGATGAAGCAGGATCTCATCTTCTGCAAGTCTTAAAACCTGGACTGAAAGTCATCAAGCAGTCCTTGTAATTTACCTCTGTATTGCTCAAGTTTGTGATCTTCTACTTCGATTTCAGGGAATGTGTTTACCCTACTCTTGAGATGGTGAAAGTTGTTGAAATCTCTTAACACCTTATTTGCAGAAGCTTAAACTTATTCTGGAAGCTGAAGACTGTCTGAGTACGGTCAGAAATAATCTTATCCTTCCCTTGGAATGTCAAGTTGAGAGTTTTCAGATGCTGCATAATATCAGTGGAAAACATCAGATCCTACATCTTTTGCTCATCTTCCAGTTGTGGACAGGACCAGGGCCGGATTAAGACTTTTAGAGGGCCTAAGCACTGAAAAGATTATGATGCCCCCCCATATGTAATTCAAAATAAAAACAATACTATACTGTAAAATAAAATTTCATTTTTCAAAATGACACAAAACTTACATGTATGCTGAAATTAAAACAGCTTCTTTCTAGATTTTCTGATTGCAAAATTCTGGATAAGTTCATCAAAGCTGACTCGATGAAGCATGTCCACTTCCATATACAATAGGGAAAGTGAATCAAGTCTGTCCTGACACATTGTTGTTCTCTGAGGGTTTTTTATTCTTTTCGGCTGAAAAAAAGAGCGTTCTGCGGAGCAGTTAGTAATCATCAATGTTAGAAAAATACGTAGTGCGATCTCTACATTTGGAAATACACATTGTATTCCGTCTGTCAATATTGTGTCATGAAGATCAATGTGACTGAATTTCATTTTTCCTGTTTCATTAAACTTTGTGTGCATATAACAGTAGAACTGCTGTACTTCTCCACAGAGATTCATGTTCAAGTGAACGGTATGAGTCAACTAGCTTTTGAGAACCTTGTGAATATTGTTCATCAGATAAGTCCATATCATTTAGAAAAGAAGATCTACTTGATACTTCTTTGTACACTTCACCTCTCCTCTTCATATGAGCTTCAAAGTGTATCAATTATAGCATAGTAAATAGATATGCGAAATTTGTCTATAGGATTCAATGCTGTTTCTGTTGCACTGCTATCATTTGCTTGTTTTTTCCTGATTCGCTTGTGGGACTGGGCTTCTTTGTAATTAGTATCAGGCTAGATATCTTTTGATATGTCTTCAAATCTTCGAAATCATTCCTCAAAGTGAGTAAGTGGTCTAGGTTAGTAGGACGCCCCCGTGGTTTAGGTGGGGATAAGTAATAAAAAGAGAACAGGAAAACAGGGGGAGTGTGTGTACTGGAGCGTAAGGACGTCTAACAAAGTTCTGATTTTTCCCATGATGACTACTTCGATGCTTTTTTTGAAATATCAAATATGAATTTTTTTAAAAAAATATCATTTTTTTGGTGCCCCCTGCTCTGCTGGTGTTCTAAGCACGTGCTTAGTCTGCCTATTTGGTAAATCCAGCCCTAGATAGGGCTTTTCCTTTTCTTCGGGGAAAGCATTGATAGGTTTGTGGAACTGTTGGAGCCTATTTAAGGCATTGCTAGTTGACAACCACCTCACAATACAGTAGAAAGAGACATTGTTAGGTTTGTCTTCAAGATCCAGCTCTTTGATGAAATTTTTGAACTGTCAATAAGTCTTCCCATTCAAGCAGATGAAATTGACAATGTCTAGGACTGTTTTTGTAACATTTTCGTACTTGAAGAATCTGTCTATGAGACGTTCATGATGGATGTTGCAATGAACAGAGAGAAACTCCAGAAATTTGGGATCACTTTTCAAGAGTCAAACAAGGCATACTTTCTCCCCCCACCATTTTCATTGTTGCAATGGATGGAGCACCTGCAAGTTTATCCAATGGTACATCAGCATTTATCAATGCTTTGTCAAGTGTGTTCTTTATGTCAACACTGCAGGTTCTTTCTTTTAGTTTAACATTTCTTCTTTCACAATTACATCCACGGAAAGATAGAGAACAAACATTGCTAGTTGTAGTTCATCTTGTGCATCTGTGGATTCATTGACAAAGAGGTCGAATGCTAGAGAATTCTTTAGATCATTTTCCATCTTGCTTGCAACATCAGCACTGATCTGGGAGATATGCCTCTCCGTCGTGTGACGCAAAATTGGGGTTTGCTTTATTAGGCGTTCAAGTTTTGTGTTACTTGGATCTAAAATTGCAGCCGCTTCTGCAATATTCTTCTTAACAAGTTCTTCATCTCACAATGGAATATTGCTCATGCTAAATGTCCATGACATAACAAAACTAGCTTTTGTCATTTTGTCAGCTTCCTTACTGAATGCCAAAAGTATTCTATTGACTGTTTAGGCATAGTTTTAATGTGATTAGCTTGTTTTTCCTTAATTCTGAATCAGGAGGGTATTTAGACAAAAAGTTATTGAAATGTCACTTTGAAAATGAATCACAAGTTGCTCACTTTGTAGTGAGTGAGTGATGCATTACAGATAAGGCCAGGTTTAACAGTGAATGCAAAATCTTCCACCCATTGTGGCTTAAAACTTCAGTTTTCTTCTTCATACTTGCATTTTTTACATTTTGACGATGTAATTGTCATCCACGAAATTAACATAGTGTTAACACTTAAATCTAAAACTATTAAAATGTGACCTGTGAACAGTAAACACAATCTGTATTCTGCAGAATGCAGAGAGATAGCAGGCGCACAAAATTCGCACAGCACATCATCTGAATACTGAAAGACACAGTTTCCTGATAGACTGTGCATGTGCAACTTCTCTTTCTATCCATCTCACTCTCACACCCCAAGTTCACCACAGCTTAAATTCTCTTGAAGTATTTCCCAAAGCCCTCCACCCCCCATTCACTGCCTACCAGACTCGGGGACTGCGGGTAGGAGGGGGGAATTAGGGGCTTCTGCGCTGCAGCAGGTGGTGGGTCTCGAGGCTTTGGCCCCAGAAACCCCTAGCCCCACCACCCTGCCACAGGGCAGAAGCCCCTAATTCCCCCCTCACAGTCTGGTAGGTAGAGAACGGGGGTTGTAGGGGGTTCCGCGAGCTGCACTTTAACTGTAAAAGAGCTGAATGTGGCTTGTGAGCCGCAGTTTGGCCACGCCTGTATACTGATCATCATATTGGAAGCATAGTATATAGATTTCATTAATATAGTATGAGGAAAAGACAAGGAATTTCTATGGCACCAACCATAAACATCTTATTTTAATATCTCCAGATTTTATGCATATTGGACAAATATAGAGGAGTTCTGGACCAATTTGGGCAATTGTTTAAATGATTATATCAGTGAATTTCTAAAATTAGATGTGCACAGAAACAAAAATTCTATTTCAGAAAGACAAATGAGGTTCTGTTAGGCATTTTAATAATACATTAGGTCAATTGAGCTAAAGTTAGCTCTAACTGTCTGTTATACAGGCTGCATCATTCATTACCTGAAGTTGAGCATCATTTGAAATGTTGCAAATACAATTCTGCCTTGCAATATAAAAATCAGATAACAGCATTTCTGGTCTGATTCTTCTATCTGACAACTACACTGAAAGGGCCTGATCCAAAGCCCAATTAAATCAATGGGACTCTTGCCACTGACTTTCATGGGGTTTAGACCAGGCCCTAAGCAAGAAGACGACACATCGGTACAATTAGGATTAGACTCTGGGAATGTAAGTTTTGAATCATATAATACGTGCATGTGATGATCAGTAAATTACATAGTGCTTCCTAGTCACAGAACGGGAACTAATGCACACCATTAATTAAGATCAAAGAGAAAGAAAAAGGACCCCTACTTCTTTGAAAATGTTATTGGCACCACTGAAACTTCACTTTTCCAATCTGAGTAGCCCATTCCAGGAAGACTACCTGCTGAAGAGCAAGCTAATTGTGTCAGAGTAAATTACTTAGTGCTGTTGACACATTTATCTATTGATTATATAAACTATTTGTGTTTGGATGCACATGAAAGACATTAAGTAGTTATCCAACCAATAACTGAATACTCCTCCCCCCTAACTGAAGGACTGAGTTTTAAAGTAAGTTCACATACGTGCACCTACATAGATAGTCAATTACAAAACTGGAAGTATGTGGAGTAAATAATAATGTTACTCATTAACACTTAATTTAATATTATCAGCATAGCTTCCAACCCAGGGTAAAAATGTAAATTATTGTGATTAGTTGATATACTTATTTTTATTACAGTAATAAACTTTGACAGAATAATTATGTGCCAAATGTCACAATATCCTGAAGCACATTCACATAGTATTACTGAATACACAGTACACTGGTATTATCTTACAATTTTCTTAAATAAGAGATCACAGGATGAAATAGCAGCTGATCAAGATCACAACAGTCCCTGGGCAGATGACAAACTATTAGGAAGAAGGCTGGCCTTGTGGACAGTGATTCAGGAGACTTTTTTCATGAGAAAATCCAGATTTTGGGTGAAATCTGTCACTTTTGAAGTCAACGGGAGAACTCTCATCAGCTTCAGTTGGGCCAGGATTTCACCCTTGACAAATCTAAATGTATCTGAGCTCGTTGTTTCCTGGGGAGAATACAACTTCTCTACCTTACATGGGTTACAATAAAAAACATTTCAGTATCCCCTTTTCAAAATGTTGGGCACTTCCTAATCACCATCTAGCCACAAAGAAATGGTGGTCACAACTCCCATGTTGGTACCTCATAGTTTAAAGATGAAATTCAGTGGTATGGGTAATTTTTAATTACAATTGACTCATGTGGGAACATTAGGTTACTATACAAAGGACACAATGTTTAAGTAATTTTAAACAGATGCACTCTGCATTATCATCAATATAATCAAAATTTTGCTTATGATAACCCATTTTTTATAATCTATTTAAATAGAAGTTTCTCCAGCTGATGCACAGAATCCATAAACACTTGCATCTCCCAGTGGACCCTGCCATGTATCTGAGCAGTACTGTACTACTGAAGTTTTCCATAAGAGTGACTATATGGCTAATTAAATTCCCATGACTGTGTCTTATTGTTGTTACAAAGCTTTAAGGGAATGATGTTTGGCAAGTTGCTCCTCTGTTGCATTTTTCATTTCCTTCAGGTCAGCTTCTCTCTTCAGTATGTTAGAATTCCTCTTCAAAACAAGCTTACTATGCAATACAGTCACTGTTTTAAAAATGTTTATGGCCTGCAGCCATGTAGTGCCTTGGACTAGCTCATGAGATGTCACATGATAGGCAGGGTTAGGCCCCGTTAGCACTTGGCTGGAAGACATTCAAGGAACCCCCAAGATGTTCCAGAAAGTCTTATTTTCAGTTTGTCTAATCCACCTTGTGATGTTGCACCCCATAATGCTTTATAGAAACATAACTGGAATACGTTTTATGCTAGATATGCCACGTAATATATCTTTGCAAAGGTTATGATCTACGAATATATTCATCCTATTTGTATGCATGTATCATTTTTATATCTGAAGTTATGAGCGCTGGCTCTATGCTTGTATTTAAACTGTTTGCTGTAGGTAGCATATAAGACAGATTTGGTCAACATAGTGTGAAGGGGTTATTCAAGTAATTGGGAGTACTTAACTAACAATGGACTTTGGGAGATGCCAATCACATCTGAGCTTTCTTGGGAACATTCAAATGAACATGTAAACAATGGCGTTGGCCTTCAAAAAGCTGAATCATTCATAGACATGTGACTTGCCCAGGTGGCTAGAGACCCCATCTTGTGGCTGGGATGTTGCACAAGAGAGAGAATATAAAAGCCCCTGGGAACCCTCTCCATTTTGTCTTCAGAAGATAGCCTCTTCATCCCAAAAAGATGCCTGAAAGAAACTGGAACAAAGGACAGTAACTATGGGGATATGAGTGATTGCTGGACCCAGACTAGGAGGAAGTCTAGTCTGTAAAAGAAGCTTATTGGAACATCTCTGAGAGTGAGATTTACCTGCATTTAGTTTCCTACTGTATTAGGCTCAGACTTGCGTGTTTTATTTTATTTTTCTTGGTAAATTTATTCTGTCTGTTATTATTTGGAACCACTTAAATCCTACTTTTTATATTTAATAAAAATCACATTTTACTTATTAATTAACCCAGAGCAAGTAAGTAATTCTTGGGGGAGCAAACAGCTGTGCATATCTCTATATCAGTGTTACAGAGGCCAAACAATTTATGAGTTTACCCTGTATAAGCTTTATACAGAGTAAAATGGATTTATTTCGGGTTTGGATCTCACTGGGAACTGGGTATCTGGGTGTTGGACATAGGAGCACTTCTTAAGTTGTTTGCAGTTAAGCCTGCAGCTTTTGGGGGACGTGGTTCAGACCTGGGTTTGTGTTTGTAGCAGGCTAGTGTGTCTGGCTTAACAAGGCAGGATGCTGAAGTCCCAAGCTGCCAGGGAAAACGGGCTCAGAGGTAGCCCCAGTACATCAGGTGGCAGTGCCAAGGGGGTCTCTGTGACCCAACCCGTCACACACTGAATAAAGAAGAGGGAACAGGAGCAGCTACCTGATCACTAGCATTCAGCCATCTACAGAAGCAAAAAAAGAGTCAACTGGCAGGCTATGATTACTAGCCTATGTGCAAATATGCACCCTTCTAAGTAAAGGCATTTCCCAGTTGAGATAGAAGCAGTTTTGGCCCCTCTCACAGTTGCATTTAATACTTTCTTAGCCTCAAATTAATATTGATTCATCATCATGCCAAAGGGTAAGGCTTATATTTTGCAAAACGAGAATGTAAATAAAAAAGGAGTTGTTCTCTTTAGAGGACTAGCATTAGAGAAAGTACAGTTTATTTATTGTACCTGGTTATTCTTTTTTCACCAACCTTTGATTCGTTTTCAGAACCCTGGTTTCTACCATGCTATAAAGCATAAAGTTCCCAACAGGAATAGCATTTAAAACTCATTTGGCATTTGAAGATTCCATGACGGTATTTACAGGTATATGCTTTGTGCTTCAGTGCTCCATGTGCTCCAGGTGCATCTGTTTTGATTACAACAACCAAATGAGGTTCACACACACACAGACACACTCACTCCTTTCTCCCAAATACATACTATAGTATGGATGTTTTGAAGAAGCTAAGAAAAGATTGTCTTTGGTTTTTTTCCCCTCCTTACCCCAAGTTTTGCTTCAATAATCACTTTTTTCTCTTTAGTTGTTTTTTTGGGGGGAGGGTTTGCCCACAATTCATCTTCTGAAAAAGTGACTGCATACATTGGCCTGTGGCCTCTGAGCAGAAGTTGGATGCAGATTTTAGAAGATAATAAAATGCCTACTGAGGAAAGTACAAGGAAGTTGACATGCTTTTTATGTTTTAAAAGATGAAACTTCCCTTTGCTCAAGGAACGTTCAAGCTGCAGTGTTCTTCCAGGCTCTAAGTAAGGGTTGATGAAAGCAGTTCTGTAATTCAGAACGGCTTTTTCCCCAGCCCTAATGAGGCCATAATTACTGAGAGCTGATGCTTTATTTTTGAGACTCTAGTACGGAATGATGATTTTGAGATGTAAAAAGTACCAATACAGTATATAATCTGAGATTTACTAACACCCCCACTCCTGCAAATAGTTCCAGACATGCTTAACTTTATGCACGTGAAATCAATAGGATTACTCTCATGTGTAAAGTTAAGAATAAGCATATACATAAGTTTTTGCAGGATCAGCATCTAAGCCATTATGATAATTAGTCAATTGTCACATTAATTCCAAACTATTAGGTATTGTGACAAAGAAAAAAAGATTACTTTTGTTTACCTGCTGTGCTACCTCATAAGATAGTCTGGTAACTCTAGGGAGAATACTCTCTATATAAAGCCCTGAATTTTGTAGTAGTGAAGCAAAACCCTCTGAAGCATACAGCTGTGGAAGAAAAAAATGCTAAAAATGTAAACCAGTACATAAAAGGTAGAAAAATCAATAATAATTTGAAACCCAAAAAAAGGACGTAAGCAGCTACCAAAATATTTTATCTGTACATTGACTTATAAAACAAAGAAGGCACTACCCTACACCAAAGTGGAGATGTAGAAAAAAATAGTTTTGACACACAATTATTATTTGATAGTATTCTGTGACATTTTTTGCTTCTTAATTCCAGTCCTTGAGGATTTCTCTCTCTCTCGCTCTCTGACAAATATTGAACAGTGCAGTGTAAGGCACAGAGTTATGATTTATGGGAAATACTTCACTGTGACATTGATATTTTTTTTCAGAAAATCACCAATTGTTGACCTATAAAACAGACCTCTGTGGCAGTTCTCTGCTCATATATATCATTAGAGACATCAGGCATAATTCAGTCATTGTGGGACTTTCTAGGAGGACATTTACAACAACTTTATTTATATAAGGAAGGAAATAAGATCTGGTTCCCTCACAGTCTCCCTTCTATATGGTATGTAGTAACTTGCAAGTCCAGTTTGTAAATACAGACAGACAGGGTCTGGAATCATTTTGGTTGCCCCTTCTATTGACTGATTAGTTTAGATTGGAATTTTCTAAGGAAGTTAGGCATCCAAAGACCATTGAAATTCAGTGGCAGCTGGATGACTCCCTTAGTAGACTAGGATGTTCAAAGGAGTTTATGATAAACCATTAAGGTTTATCAGGAAGCCCTTACTAAACTTGACACAGACTCATCTATGTTAGTAATCTGCACTGTTAGAGACATCTACAAGATCTGAGTGGCAAAAGCTAAGGCCATACACTACTCTGTCAGGGCCTTAATCCACTAGTGAGTTGCCCCTGAGGATCTTACTATCCATGCTGAAGTAATGGCTCAAACTGAACCGTCCTCCTACCCAAAAAAGATACAGCAGAAATGGAAGAGGTTCAGAGAGGGTCACTGAAAATGATTGGAAAGACTAAGGCTGAAAAAATTACGACTAACTTAAAGAGAAAACAAATTAGAGGAAATAAGATAGAAGGACATTGAATGATATAGATCAGAGGTCGGCAACCTATGGCACGCATGGCAAAGATGGCACGCAAGCTGATTTTTAATGGCACGCTGCTGCCTGCCAGTCCTAGCCGCCGGCCCTGCTCAGCCCGCTGCCAAACCCAGGCTGGGACCCCAGCAGGCAGCAGCTTGCCATTAAAAATCCTGCCCACCCCGGCCCACTCTTCTCCGCCCCCCACCCCGGGCAGGGTGAAGAAGCTTGGTCCTGCCAGCTGCTGCTGCAGAGCAGGCAAGCTCCCCCCTCCCGCCTCTTCCCCCAGCATGCTGGTTCCTGCCCCTCCTCCTCTCCCTGCTGCCTATCAGCTGATATCAGCATCACTTTTAAGACAAAGTCCTCTGTGTGTGTGTGTGTGTGGGCGCATGCAGGAGTACTGGGCGGTATTACTTACTGCGCCTACTTCAGACATAACATAGCTCTTGAGAGCAAAGTGGAACAATTGTTGGATTGTCACCCAGTGTGCACCTAAAAGCGGTCAGTGTTACTGAATAGTTTAGAGGCAGACACTGCTATTGCTAGTGCCACTTCGGGTGTTATACAAGAGCCACCACTGTGCCTAAGGGCCAAGTGAGGAAATTTGCATGGAAGCACTTGAAAGGAGTACAACAACTAGTCACAGTATGGTTTTGGTCTTGAAGTTAAGGCACTGGAGTAGGACTCAGGAACTCTGGAGTCAATTCCCAGTGTTGCTGCAGACTTCCTATTTCACCCTGGGCAAGTCACCTAAATGCTCTGTGCCTCAGTTTCATCTTGTAGAACAAGGATATTCGTATTCGTTTGCTTCCAAAATTTGTAGGTGTTACATGTTGAGACTGTCAGCTCTTCAGGGTAGGTACGCGCTCACAATGTGTATGGACAGTACCTAGCACAAAGAACTCGGTTGGGGCCTCTAGGTCCATATGCTGTCTTCTGACTATTCTCTTTTCCTTCAATCCAATACAGACCTAAACAATTTCTGCTCTGTTCATGGCTCACTGCCTACAGAAACTTGACACATACTAATTAAGACAAAACACAAACTCAGTATATGAATCCTTATAGGTCAGACAACTAATCTTACTTGTTTGACTAATCTTTTTCCTCCTAACCACATATGACTACACAGGAATTTAATAACGCTCTTATAAAAGCAAGGATTTATTAAGAAAGAGTCATTCTGTTACTACCAAAGTGATGAATTGGAGTACCTTTTGCACTGTTACATTAAACTGGTTTTAATTGGTATTCAGACTGAATAGCTCACTTGAAGCGCTGAGAATGCTTTGCTTTTAGTAATGAACAGTAAAGCCACAGGCAAGTGGTTAAACTTTTCTATCAGTTATGTGTTTGCTTTGTGTGTGTTTTTTTAAACAGCTCACTGTGCCAGACAGGATATCAGTCCAAGAAATTGTGAGTTAACAGTTGCAAATGGAATCATTCCTCATGAAAAGCTGTAGGTAGAGCAAGTGTATTCCTAGGATGTTATCAGAAAGATGGCACAAATCATGTCAGATGAAATATATTACACACAATTTAAATGCATGTATGTGCACACACAAGATTGCAGTTGGGGTAATGGTGGCGGAAAGTTTCCTCTCAAAGTGAATGGTAATTAATTGTAATGGGAATCCTCTTGTGGAGGTATCGTTAAAGAAGTATACATGCATGTAAAAAAGTGTTTAGGAATGTTATGCCATTTTGATCTCTCTCACACACACACACTTACTTCCTACAACTTACAATCAAAAAATTCCACTTTGGATGTACTCCCTTGAATTAGCAGGATATTTGCATTTTTGATTACAGCTTCAATTAAACATAATTTCATGTTTCTGAACTGAGATTACATGAACAGCAGATTTTGGTAAGGACTCAGTAAAAGAGCTTGCATAACAAAGCCTACATAGACACACATGCAAACATACAGAAGATGAGCAAACCTCTGGAGGACATTTCTTTTATTCAAACTAGTATATTCAAGCCTAGGAATTCTCTAAGCAGCCATCAGAGATATAGGACAGCAGGAGTATCCACCATGACAAAGGAAAAACAGCAGAAGCTGTTATACTTATGAAATAATTTTGGTTATGATGTTTCTCTCTCATTTTTTAAGATTGTAGTAGCTGGGACAAAAGTTGCATGACAAAACAAAGCCAGAGCTCTTAGGAGTAATAACGCTACCACCAAGAAGCCATACAACCTTTTGCTGTGATCCTGTCCGCTCTCACGTATTCGGCAGGATCATGTTGTGTATGTCATATGTCATGTGGCACTTGGGTAAAAGGCCTCCAACAAACTAGTCATTGCAGCAAGTAGTGTTTTCCCCATCAAAGTTAGGAGTGGGAAGGGATGAGGTTGTTATCTTTTGGATGAGACCAAAAACAGAGAAGCTGACAACCTGTAGTCACCCAGTATAACAGATTTTATGGGGCTCTTTGTGACAGTCGGTTTATCTTTCATTTCTGGCCAAATTTTAGTTTGAGGAATTACTTTGTGCTTTCCTAAATTATCCCTGAAGCTTCTCCTGAATTCAGTGCCTTCCCTACTATGTTATGTTGCAGTTTGTTGTTAAACAGCTACTGTATTTCAGTGGTGTGGGAGGGGGCGTGTTTAAGTTTGTAAAGCACTTTGGAAAGAAAGCTGCACTATAAATGGAAGGTATTATTCATAATTAATTATAAGGTATAAATAATACAGAAGTTCCAGCAACAACAGTATGCACAGTATAATCTCTTCCTCCACCACCAGCCATTAGCTAGATCCAGCAGCAGAAGCAACAGTTAATCTAAATTAACTAAATAACTGAACTGAACTAGATTCTAACTCTCTAATAATTCAGTGCCAGTTGATGAGCTCCCCATTCTCTTAATAGTCCATGTTAGGAGTACTAGTGACAATGTAGGATTCAGGCCTGTATTTTCACCTGAGATAGTATTCTGTGTTTTGCTTGCCTGTTTGATTTTTTGATATACATACATTCTTACTAATATGTGCAAACAAAGGGATCCTTACTAATATGTGTAAACAAAGGACAAAGACACTGTATATGTTGCGTCTGCCTAGCCACATGGGTTTGTTAGTATAATGGAAACAGATAAGAGCAGTTAAAGTGTTACTAGGCATGGTGGGAGTATAATATGTGAGCGCACGCTTGAAGACTGCCTCAACTCCTATCTCAAGGCAAGGTCAAGCAACCAGTAGGGAGGGGCAAGGAGGAGTGGGGGAAAGGTAAAACAGTAAAAGACCAGAGAAATGCCTGCCCCTAACCAGAGCACAAGCTCACTCCTTACCCCTCCCACTGGGTTCAAAAGAAGTGAGACAAAGACCCCAGACCCATGACCCCCCAAAACAGAACATGACCGTAAAATTGTAAGGAGTGGGACTGTGAGCATGAATTTCAGGTATAATTATGCCTGCTTAGGGTGTGTGTGGCGGGGGGAGGGCGGGTGGAACGGAACAGTGGAAAACAAGACTCTGCGGCTTCAGAGTTATAGTATACATACTTGCTGGAAACTAACCCCAATAAACATCACACTGCCTGAACTTCTGGTCCTCTGCTTTCTGTCTGTGTGACAAGAACCAGGAGAGGGGGTGAAGGGAAAGCCCTCTCATAGTCCAAATCATGTGTCTTGTGTTACAAGAAATAAGGACATTGTCACACTAAGGTCAAGGAAATTGGTTTGCTTCTATCTAGTCACCAATGGGTTCACCAAGAGTAAATTCGGTTCAACCTTGCTGAAGTCAAGAGTTCAAGCATTAAGGGGGGGGGGAATGAAAAGGGGAAATAAAAACTGAGTAGTGCATCAGCATGTGTTCTTTCTGTAGCACTAGAAAAAAGTTGGGCTTTTAAAAAAACGTTCAACATCCACAATCCGGGCCAGATTTCCAAAAGATCTCAGCTCCCATATAAGCATCAGCTTATCAGAACATGATGAAATCTTATGATAATTTGGCTCTTAAAGTAACATTTCCATTTGAGCCTCATTGTCCAGCAGGGTGGTATGTCCGTAACGGAAAGCAAGAGTTTTCCCAGTCTATTTGCACTCCCATTTGGGTAAACGTTACAAGCCGGAATATAATATGACCATAGCACACGTAACTGAGTGGAGACAGCTAAGACACTGCATTATAATAATGGTGAGATCTTGGTTTTGTATTACGGCAGATTGCATGGTGAAGTGCATTCAGCTCATGCCAAACAAAGACAGTAAATCTTTCTGTCAACATACTCTTTGCTGCTACCCCAGAGATCAACCAGATTTGAGATGCCAGACCAAAGAAGTTTAACTAAGGGAAAAGTAAGGGAGGAGAAAAGGAAGAAATAATTAGAATCAATTATTTCTATGCATCTGAGATCCTTGTTCATCTCTTCTGATGAGTGCCTCTCTAATAAAAAAAATTTGTAAAATATAAATTGAGGTACATCGGCATAACTTGTGTAATTGAGAATGTCAGCTCACACATCCATAGGGTGACTGAACTGGTTAGCTTAATGATCTTCTCACCTTTATTCTGTGCACACTGACACTTCTTATTAGGCAAGTGACACCAATGTACATGGCTATTTATATAGGAGAACTGCATTTTAGATGACGGAGGAACCAGCGCTCAAAACCGCATTTATTTAGGTACCACCTGCCCCAAGTGGGCACCATAAGGCATCCCCAAGCATTTTACACGACTACATTATATTTAGTAAGTAACCACTTCTCCAGTGTGATCAGAGGCTGCTCAGAACTTGACCTACACACAGCTGCCCCTCTCACAGAAGACTTAACTGCTTTGGAATTCAGTGCTCATAAAGGATATACATAATTTGTGAATTTGGACAACTGATCAGCAGCAACGTAAAGCTCTCTCTCATTGTATCTACGGCTACAATGGCATTGGTATTTTTATTGAAAGACACGGATAAGATGCGGGTAATAAACAATAAATCATGGAAATGTACAGAATGCTGGCAATAGGTGGTAGCAAGCAGGGTAACTGCCTGGGTCCCCCTGCCACAGGGCCCATGTGAAGCTAAATTACAGGTGGCAGGGTTTAGGCTTGGGCTTCAGCCTCACTGCCAGGGCCAAAGCCAGAGCCCCGCAGCTCAGGACCGGGCAATAAGTCACAGAGGTCTCGTAAAATCACAGAATCCATGATAGATTGGTAACCTTAATTATATCCCCAAGTTTTTGGAATACAGCATGGAGTCACCAGAGACTCAAACCCTTATGATCACAGAAGTGGAAGCTAGCAATAATATTAACAGGATATTCAGCAAGAAGTAAATTTCAGGAACATCAGCTGGCTTTAAGATGGTTAGGCCCACATTTTCCCTGGAAACTGTGTGTTCAAAATAAGGCCCCAGGTAACTCTGTTTGGACAAATAAAAATTAAAGAACTCCAAATTAAAGGCCACTGGAAAATTTTGGGTCTTAATGTGCCATCACTTAACTTCTGTGATAGTTGTGAGTGATCTACTGGGTTTACTTCACAGAGGTGGTAGTGAACTACCTACTCCTACTGGTTTCATGGAGGTTTTAGTCCTAAGGCTTGATCCCCAACTCACTGGAACTATTAACATGCTTAAATTAAGTGCAAGCTTAAATACTTTGATGGGTCAGGGAATTAACATTCAGCACTTTGTATTATTGAGCTTCTAGTAGTAAAAAAACAAACAAACAAAAACACACACATGTGGTATACATTCCATAACCTAAAGGCACACAAAAATTAATGGAATACACATGACCTGTTTGGAATTCTCACAGGGGAAATTATACTTCATGTGCCAAATTCTGCACTCATTTTGACTCATCTAAACCCATGAATTGCAATGTGTTTCCATAGATGTAACTGACATCATAGTTTTCCCACAATGTTTCATTCTACAAAACTATGATGCTGTGTTTTTACAAAATGGGACTTAGCACACATTTTTGGAATAGTCTGTTATCCGTAAGGTTTTAAAACTGATGTACAGTCATTTTGGTTATGTAGCTCCATAATCAGTATGAAGTGTTATATCACCTGTAGATGGCCTTAGTTAAGCCCTTCTTATTGTTCCATGTTGATTGATATTGTAAAGACAAATCAAAACTCCATCAAGCTGTTTAGTTTCAACTGGAATTAATTTTCTGTAAATTACAGGTGATCCTTTCATCCTGGAATATTTAGTTCAAAGTTTACTAGTTCAGTTAAATGAATACATTACCAATGTCATTGTCTTGCAATACAATATGGAAGGTTTAACTTTTCCCTTCTATCCAGTATGGCAAAGCATCCTATGATAATTATTGGAATGGTGATCAGTTAGGAGCTGAATGATCAGAGATGTTCCATTTGAGCAACCATGTCCTAAGACTGAGACAACATCAGTCATTCAACCAAATCAAGAGATGTGACTGACTTTATATCCATTACTGATTTATACTTTTAAGCATACATTGAATTATTAAACTATATATTGAAGTTAAGAAACTCTGCAATATACTGGTATGATATATATTGCATGTGCACACACCATGTATTATGATGAGTGATAACCATTTACATTATATAAATTCTCAAAATAGGCTTTTAATCAAGAGTTGCAAAGATCTATTTAATTTAGCTTTTAAGAAGATGATCATTGTAAATACCAGCGACTTTTAAAAATCTTTCTGCTGTTTGGTTTTTTCATTTAAAAAGTAACATTATAAAGTAACAATGACTGAACATTCATCAGTGTGTTTAGTATTTTTATTTGTGGGTTAATTAATTGAAACATTAATTTCTAGAAAGATTATCTACTAGAAATAAAACAAACAATACAAAAATTATCTGTGTTCAGTCATATTTTTATGTGCTGGGAATGGGGGGGGGGGAATGTAGAGAGTTTTAGACTTTGGACTTCAAACATTTCTCATTTAATTATTTTCACTCTCTTGAGGTTGCCTTTTCAGTGGAATTTAAGGTGTGACATTCCTTGTTTATTCTGTTATTTTAACTGCAGTCCTTAATAATAAAAAAGTTAAAGTTTCCAAATTTATCCAACAAAGTGATCAGCTTGTGACTTCCTAGGGTAGCCTAAACTATTAGTTAAACCAATCCTTAATGCTTATTTGACCCAAGCAAACTCCCATTGATTCAAATGGGATTATTGCCAAAATAAAGACCGGGGATTATGCCCCAGAAGGTCATCTGTCCATTGCAAAGATATTGGATGTGCCTAATGACAAAGTCAACATGGCAAATGCTGAATTACTGCAAAACAGAGCCATATTTTGATTTTAATTAACCAGTGCAAGTCATTCGATTGACTTAGTGGAGTTACTATAGGCTGACATAATTGAGATCAGCGTTAAACTCATATGTAGTACTTCACTGGTTACTACTACCTTTATCATTGCATGTTTTGTCAGGACGAGCCTTTCTGACATTTAACTACATAAGTAGCCTCCTGAAAGACTGGTCTTGATCAGACAGCTTTTCCAAGTGACTGGTAAATAGAAGCTCATCTCAAGATGAATAGGGGGAAAATAACAGATATTGTTACTGGCTGTTGCCAGAATACATTTCACCCAGGATCAGAGATTAATGAAACTGGACAGGGCCAGACAAACTTCTGTCCATCTGTTCCCTTACAAAAGGACACATCATCTTGATGTGAATTTTACAGGAAAAAAAATAGGAAGCCATTATAGACCAGTTTTATAATTCAAGCTCCACAATCATGGGGATGGCATTTTAGACATCTGAACAGATAATGTGTGTCAGATAATATCCAGATGGAGAAACCACACTCATTTCCTAAAAATATTATGAGGGGGAAATAGATAACTGAAATATCTAATGTGAATAAGTAACATTAGGTTTGACAGAATGACTCAGATCTGGTATTAGGGTCATGCTGGGCAAAGTAGGAGCTTAGAGTTGAAATAAAATGACATCTTAGGAAAAGATTCCACTCAGCTGGAGACTTTGTGAGACGGGAATGTTCTGCAAAGACATTTTAAACTGAGATTTGGTTACTAAGATTGTCATTCGCCTAACCACATTAAAAACCAAGAACTCCTGTCAAAAATAAGACAGGCAGAAATTGCATAAATCAAGGCTGAATGGAGTTTGAAAAATAGGTCATACTTCAATAGTCTGTAATGGGTAGAGATTTCAAGGGATGGCTACAAACCAGCATGGAGACTAGGAGCCAATTTTTCTGCTATTCTGTGATGTGCTGATTGCAGCTACCTAATTCTCTGTCCAAAACCTCAGTATGGGTTAGAGCAGCCTGGGGGTTCTAGTTTGCACAGCTGGCAAAGATAATTGAGGGGCCATCTGCCAACTGGGGATAGCCAAATGCAATGTCCTCTGGCCCATTCCTCCTCTCCACACACCCTTCCCTGTTCCCTGGCTGGGGAAGGAGGCATAGAAACTAGCTATGTCCACTGAGGAACCCCCCACGCACCAAGTGAGTTAGGGGCAATCTTTGCTCCTTTTGTGCTACCCAAGCAAGCTAGAGTCTATAGCTATAAGAGTGGGGAAGAGCTGTTAAATTTTAGTCTGAGATTTACCCATTACTGTCAATGGGTAATAATGCATTCTGTACTCAAGTCAGATGGATAAAGAACTTCTTAAGGATTCCAGTGTCGTATTGTACTAAATCTATGCCCTTGTCACCTGTGACAAATCTAGACAAAGCAAAAATAGGAATTTTTGCAGCATCTGAGATGCCACGGCGTGGTGGTGACCATCAGTAACATTGACTGCTGTGTGGGGAAATCTACAAAAGCTAAGGAAGAAGACTACATTTGGTCTGATTTTCTAATTTGTTAATCTGACTTTCTACAGATTATATAAAGACTAACAGGATGAACAGGGAGTATAATATTGAAAATAACGAAGATGATATGTACTTGTAAAGACTGCTGACCAAAAGCCTCCTATGGAAAAGTAAAGAGCCTTGAAAAGATTTAAAAAAACCCCAAAATTACAACAGAAAAAGGTAACAAGACTATTAAAATATCTGCTAATGTAATTAGTATTCCCCTCGTCTCTCACCCAAACAACCATATTATAACTTAACTGGGACTATCCGGGGAGCAAGCACCCCAGATCCATGGGGAGACTGCCTTCTCTCTCTGTACTCAGGATCACAATGTGGGATTAGTCAATGTTTCCAGCCTTCCAGCCCTCCATGGTAGGAGACCCCAGCTAGACTGGAGAGATTGGGAAAGAGACAGCCGTAGGGGAGAGAAGCTCTGCAACTTGGGCCACAGTCCCCCGTCGCCCCCCTTCCATATCTTTAGAGCCTGGAAAAAACTAAAACTAGGCAGCTAAAACTATGAGACACTGAGCTATGTAGGGTGAATAGAGTGCCTTAACCCCCAGGGTACTGGCTATTGTAAGGTAAGTCTCTCATTGTTCATTACAACTTTTAGAAAGACTGTTTTGTCCTGATGTGTAGAAGGAAAATTTTGAAATCTCGACAATTATCACTGGATGGGAAAAATATTTCCTGCCCAGCCTAGATCCAGGTTCTACTTCTGTCTCTGAGACAGGGAGTTTGGGAAAGTCAGATAATCTCCTTGTGACTGAATTCCCCATTTGTACAATGTGGGCATACTGTTCCACCTATTGTCTATATACAGCATGAGCTATTTGGGGGCAGAGACTGTCATTTACTGTATGTATGAACATCTTGCATAATGAGACCCCATTCTTGCTTGAGATCTTTAATACAAACAATAATGCAGTTTCCTTTTTTGTGAAGTGACTATTACAGCTCCTTACAGGAGCTAAATAAGAACATAAGAATGGCCATACTAGGTCATACTAATGGTCCTTCTGAGAGTGGCCAATGCCAGATGCTTCAGAGGGAATTAATAGAACAGGGCAATTATTGAGAGATCCATCTCTGTTGTCAGTCCCAGCTTACAGCAGGCAGAGGTTTAGGCACACCAAGAACATGGTGTTGCATGCCTGACTATCTTGCCTAAGAGCCAGCAATTGGTGGACCTATTCTCCAGTAACTTATCTAATTCTCTTTTGAATTCAGCTATACTTTTGGCCTTCATAACATCCCCTCGCAACGCATTCCACAGGTTCCCTGTGTGTTCTGTGAAAAAGTACTTCTATGTTTGTTTTAAACCTGGGGCCTATTAATTTCATTGGGTGACCCGTAGTTCTTGTGTTATGTGAAGGGGTAAATCACACTTCGTTATCCACTTTCTCCACACCATTCATGATTCGACAGACCTCTCTCATAATCCCCCTTAGTCGTCCCTTTTCCAAGCTGAACAGGCCCAGGCTTTTGAATCTCTCCTCATATGGAAAAGGTTTTTATTGCCCTTCTTTGCACTTTTTTCCAATTCTAATGTCTTTTTTTAAAGACAAGGCAACTGGGGTGTTGAATGGATTTATATAGTGGTATTATGATATTTTCTATTTTATCTTTTCCTTTTCTAAAGGTTCCTAACATTGTTATTCTAGATCGCTTTGTAACTCTTTGCACTCAGCTTTGGACTTGAATAATTTAATATCATCTGCACACTTTTCCACCTCAATGTTTACCCCCTTTCCAGATCATTTATGACTATGTTGAGCAGCACAGGTCCCACTACAGATCCTTGGGGGAATTCCACTATTTACCTCTTTTCATTTTGAAAACTGACCATTCAGTCCTATCCTTGTATAGTTTGTGTGTTTTGCTTGGGATTGTTTCTGGAAAGTCTCCTGCCATCTAGAAGGATATTCAATGACTCTCAACCATATTTCAAATGTCATATGAAAATGTGTTTTTCTCTTGTCTATGCTTACTTCTTAAACAATAGCAGCAGAAGAGTGTGCTATTTAATTCTGTACATTCACAGTTATTTACAGTATCTCCGTAGAGTGCTTTGGAATTCAATTTGTATGAAATATGTCATTTAACTAAAGACTGCACAGTAAGTATATCCATTGGCAACGAACAAGCTGGACTGGAAATAATAAACTCTTCCACACAGCTGAACTTTTTTTAAAAAAGAGAGAGAGCAAGATCAAGAATGGAATCTTTTTAAGTTTCTGAAGTGTCTGGATATATTTGTTATGTTTTTAATATACCTTTGCACTTGAGTCAGCATCAGAGCAAGATGTATTGAATTACAGAGAGCAAGGCTGTTCTCTGAACACTTTCAGCCAGTTTTACAGACTCAAGAGGTTTGGATCAGCCTCAGGTAAGCATCCAAAATTTGGGATATTTAACAAAACCAAACTTGAATGCAGATCTTCAAATTTTACTCATCTCTAATTTCCACAGAGAGATACCCACAAAGAGATTAAACAAACAAACAAACAAACTGTTTAGGATGATCTGCTAGAGACAACCAAATCTGGAATGTTTGAGGCTCTTATGAAATCCCCTGGATACTAATGCAAGACAGATGCAAGGGAAACCATTATGTGTAAGGTAAGAGAGGCATTTCTCTCCATGATAGAAATTACTGTGATAAAACAGATTAATAGATCAAAACTATGCTCTGCTCCCTTTGAAACAAACCAAGTTTTCCCAGTTTTTAGTAGAAAACAACTTTAAAAAACTTTCCTAGATATTACCCCCAGCAGTCATTTTGATTGATCTTTTATTCTAGCAAAGTTGTTTCTAACACCCTTTGATATTTTTGCATGAAGTTGTTTCCATGTTTATACGGATAAACTGATTAAGTGGCTAGAAAGTCTAGTAAACTGTATGGTACTGCAACTGACTTTGCTCTGTTCATTAGAATCCACGAGGGCAGAAAGCAAGTGGATTGAGAGTATGATATGGCATGGCAGTCTCTCTCCTCAGGGAGCTGCTATCAGACTATCATCTAAATAAATCAGAAGCCTGACTAGTAGGAACTGGAGGAGGGAATCCATTAGTCTTAGAATCAAAGTGAACAAGAAAGAAACTCATAGCCATTGGCAAAGTGTACCCTGCAAATTAATCCTGAGTAACTGCTTGGAATAAGCATGGGCTGCAAGACTGAAAAAATCCTGTGTTTAAAATGCATGGTACCTTGGCTAGACATTTTGCAGGGCTATTGGGTTCCCTTGAGGTATTTACAGCTGTGCATTCAGAAATTCTTCAGATAAAGAATTTAAAAAATTTCATGTCTAGATATGCTGAAGAGCTAAAATGCTAAAATGGATGCTGAACCACCCCCATACCATATTATTTCCACTATATCCAACTAAAACAGAAATTTTTCTTGCATTCATACAGAGAAGATACAAATACATTAAATAATACACTGTCTGAGAAGCAGAATTCAATTATTAACTACTTCTGTTAAGTAGTTACACCTGTAGCATGCTGCAGGGGGAAGTAATTACATTGAATTGATGGTGCAGCTTCTAAATCAAGATGTATGGAATCCTAGCCAAATGTCTTACAGTGCACTTTGCAGCTGTGCAAAGTATTTTAGAAGGTGATATGATAACTGATCACTCAAGCATGTGAGCAATACAAATCCAGAAACTGTATGTTTAATTTATTTTAAACAATTAGTTTTTGTCAGCATGGTCTGAAGAAAGATGCAAAATCTCAATCTTCAGTTTGCCAATCTCTATTATATACTATACTAGCTTCCTCACAGATTATTGTGAGGCTTAATCATTTATAATCCACTAACATCCACATTGAAAGTTGATCTAGAAGTGCAAAGTATTACTATTTTCTTCTTCCATGAGTCAGGACCAGCACTTTGATCTGTTTCTAACACCCTTTGATATTTGATCACTGCAGGGTGAGGACAAAGGAAATAAACTGAAACAATAATATAAGCAGTAACAAACTCACTAGAACAGCTTATTTTTTTTCTCTTCTAAAACACGCACATTTTTGTATAGATTCCTTTAAAAGGAGAGGTGCGACCTGCCAAACTAAATTAAATATAAATAGACACTAAACTCTTCTGCAAGGTATTTCAGACACTGCAGCTCTTCCTCATCCCCACTGCTATTCTTAATACAGCCAGCGGGAAACTTCCCTCCCAGAAGTATACAGCCTAAACTTCCTGGGTGTGAAGGAGAGGGTGACAGTTAACTGACAAAATGAGAAGCCAGAGGAAACTGAACTGGGTACAGAACAGTCAATAAAAGAAACAGTTCCCTTCGCACCACATGCTTCTCTCTCATCATGTATATTCACAACAGGAGGAAGGGAATTTAGGTCAAATTAGTTTTTCAGAATTACTGAGTGCTGTCCATGAGAGCAGAAGGTGCTCAGCACCTTTGAAAATTAGGCCAATAGCAACTGGAGCAGAGGAGATGCTGATCACAGAAGGCAGGTTGTAAAGGAGGATGTGGAAAAGGAGCAGCCCGGCCTACACCATCAGCCATCTTGACATCACCAAACTGTCTCCTCCTCACAGGACAAACAGCTGTAGATGTGACTGTTTCTTTCCACTGGCATCACTTTCATACTATACTCTTGCCATCTCTTCTGTGCAGGAATTTCTGGAATGGGTTGGTGCCTGAATGCACTTCTGGGGCAAAGGCAGATGCTGTTTGTTGCCTTGCCTCAAAGTGAGAGAATCATGCCTTTAAGTGGCAGTCTTGCCATTCTCACCGTGGTTTATCTTGTTACCTCTGCTAGCTTGGGTTAATTGCTCCCTGTGGCTGTGTTTGCAGTTGATTTCGCAGCAGCTTTGTGAACAGATGGAATAATGTGCAGGGTATTGCCCACTCACCCCTCCATGGCCCGCCCTGTGCAGAATGCAATTAATGCTCACGTGGTATTGGTGGGTATTACCACTGCACACCACATTTTCTAAGTAGTTATTTTTGATGCTTGTTCCTGCTGTAATTTTTTATACTATATTAGGGCCTGATCATCCTGCATATTTGAAAGAGGGTGAGTACTCTTTATTTGTAATGTTTACATTATGAGTTACAGTCTACATTATCTCTCAAACACCCACCACCCACTCTCAAAGAAGTTTCTAGGAGGCTATTTCTGGCTCATTGACTATCTTTTTGAGGTATATGAACAAGATGCCCTTGTGATCAGTGCATGTTGAATGCCACCCGACAAGAGTGTTGGAACTTTCTGAAAGGTTCTGGTCACTATTCTTTTGATTACATTTCAAAAATTTCAGTTTGAGCAAAACAGAGATTACCAATGTACAATAAGGGAACAGGGAAAGTATAAGTGTTAAGGAACCTCTAAGACAGAAGGCCTGATTCTCTTCTTGCACCTGTTTTATACTAGCCTCAGTTAAATAGAATTACTATTTAAGGTAATAAGGGTGTAAGGGAGAACTCAATCCAGTCTACAACATCTGAATTTAATTCAAGTACATTTACTGTGTACAGGAGAAAGCAGCTCTCTCTTTGGATATTTCGTGGCTTTGGAGTTATCTGTTTCTTTTGTTGCACATGTAAATTTTACAAAGTTATATCACCCTTGTCATTAAGCATCAACTAATGAGCCCATGATTAAGGGGGAATGGCTGGCTACATCCTTCCCAGAGTGATGCTCAAAGGCATATCCAGGAAAGCCTCTGCCCTCGGTCAGTGAAAGATGGTGTATGCACTCAACATAAACCTGTCAGTAGCAAAGAAAGCATGAGAGGATAAATTATAATCATAACAGACTTATGTGCAAGCCATAATGTCATCTAAACTGCCATTTACAGATGGCTAACTCTTAAAAATGGCACACTTTCTTTTGCTTTTGAAAAGGACGTATTATGAATGCCTTGTGGAAAATGACAGACTCAATGCAATCTTTACACTTCATTAGTAGTCGTTTTGCAGTGGTACTTTTGGGGTCCCATTGCTAGCAATGTACAAACACAGACTGAGGGACAGTCCTTGCCCTAAAGTGCTTTTCTTTTAGCTGTTTTCACTCAGTTCTACCACCACTGGAAACCCTTTCCACCAGCCTCAAGGTCATGGTGCAATACTTTCAGTACTGGAAGGTCTGCCCCAATGCCTCCAAATCCTTGGTAACAGCCTATGACCTAAACAAAGCTGCCTAGGAACCACTTTGTCAACTTTTGTGGTTAATGGATCTGAAATGAGCCTGTCTGAAGTATTTGAATGTAACAAGACAAGTGAAAAGGTAAAAGCAAGGACCAGCTTTGTCCAAAAACTCATGGCCACAACATGGAGTTCCAATGCTAACATACTTCGAATGCGACTCTAGCACTGGTATACCTGACATCTGAATATGGCACACCAGTCTAGGGGGGAAACTCATACCATCCAAAGATTCATATGTCCAGCTTGATGCTATAATGAAAATTATAACTAGAACATTAAAATCAAAACCCATCAAATGATTGCCAACACTGGCACACATACCCCTACCCAAATCCATAAAAACACATACAGGTCATGAGTACTATTGAACCAGGCCAACCTTAATTTACCATGAGGACACCTCCAGACCCTTCCAAAGACACAATTTAATCTAATTTCAGATATTTTCTGTTTTCCTCTTTCCCTGATTGTTTTATGAAAAACATTGGCATGGGGAAAAAAACACAGGTGATTTGCTCTTCAAAAAATTAATCAACTATCTCACACATATAACTATGGCAGTGGTTCCCAAACTTGTTCCGCCGCTTGTGCAGGGAAAGCCCCTGGCAGGTCAGCTGGTTTGTTTACCTGCCGCGTCCGCAGGTTCAGCCAATCGCGGCTCACAGTGGCCGCGGTTTGCTGCTCCAGGCCAATTGGAGCTGCTGGAAGCGGCGCGGGCCGAGGAACATACTGGCCGGAAGGATGGCGGCCACTCCCCCCTCGACTCCGCTTCCGCCTCTCCCCGTGGTGGAGTTCTGGAGTCGACGGCAGAGCGATCGGGGATCGATTTATCACATCTACACTAGATGTGATAAATCGATCCCCGATAGATTGATCACTACCCGCCGATCCAGCGGATAGTGTAGACGTGGCCATAGGGTTATTTTCAGCTCGTTTGGAAGGGAGAAAAGTTTTACCTATATACAGATTATGAGAGATTTTTGCCTCGGTGATTAGCAAAACCTTCTCTTTCTAATATCCTGGGACAGACACAGCTATAACTACACGGCATTACAATATTCCCATTTAGTCATTTTAGTTTCTATTTTGGGGGAGGGGAACACCTGACTTTGGCTTATCTGTGGGTCCTTAGACAAAGTGTCTCACATGATGTGAACCATTTTCTTATTTTCTTTACTTGTTTTGGGATAAACAGAGGTGGATAGCTTTTCTAATTTTATGAGGGCCAGAAGAAAATTGGTATACTAATCATTCAAGGCATATCTGTTCTCTATATCCTTTACACCTGAGCATTTGCGGGATGGGAGCTGCAGAAAGTCTGACAACAGCAGCAGTTAAATGTTGCTCAAGTGTAAAAATGATTCCTGAGCTTATGGTTCAATGCCAACATCAACAAACTTACCCAAAAAAGGTAATTTCATCGCCTTAGCCAACATGGGCCTTCTTCTTCAGCCAACATGGGCCTCTCCAAGCATTCAAACTAAATTCCGTAGGATGAACAAAGTTTGGGGGAAGAACTCTTACTTTTGCCATGAAAAAAAGATACTGAAGTGTCCCAGCATATGAGGGGACTGAGCACTATATATGTTCCTTTCACTGTGTTTAAAAATGAATTCTAGATAAATGGATAAATATACCTTTAATAGACTTGTGTGTGTACTGAAAAATAATCTCAAAATAGCATTTTATAAACTTTGTAATCACAAACTACTCCAGCGCTGTTGTAATAATGAAGAACATAACTCCTAGGTTTATAGAATGGGGCATTGTTTTTTCAGTACAAGCCATGCGTAAACAAAGGGGATCTGTCAAATTCCTTTGACACTTTTGCAACACCATATCACTTTTGCCAGTTATCTAGCGCCTAAATGACATGCTGAATTTTGACATTCAGACTTTCCAAAGCATCAGACTTCTTTTGTTCACATGCAATGTTGAGAAAATAACCATAGCTCCTCTGTCTGGCATGTGAATATGCTCGGAGCCTCTCTTCACACACATATTACTATTTAAAGAACCATTTCCATGAAGACATTTAGGAAAAAAGAAAAATAACTGCTGTGTTGAACAGTTGCACTTGTTTGTGTCGTCCCACCAAGAATCTCTTCCTGTCCCTTTGGGTTTCATATAATTTTTATTAGTAATACTTACTATATCACTGCTAACCTGCTACAGACTTGTAGATAAAGCACACGTCAAAAATATGGTAATATGTTTGCAACAAGTGCACACTATACCATGTGATTCTTTGGGTTTGCTGGTTTCACCTTTTGTAAGTAGTTCCAAACAGTAATTTAAACTACTAAAGATTAGGCTGCTCAAATAATTAATAGCAAATATCACCTGTTTTCAAGTTGTCCGCAAATGTTACAATAATGTGCAATTTATAGTTCAGACTTATTCAAACAATCATTTGGTGAATAGTTTTTGATAATTGTGAGTAAAAAGTTTGAGAGATTTAATATTTACATTTAAAGCTGTGGCGGTGAATTTTGATTGGATAAATAGGTCATGTGGTATGTTTTTCCTCTGATAGGATAACTATAACTCTAAGAATTCCCAGAAAGTTCATATAAGCTTTCTATGATTTTTGGAAAATATTCATCTGAAATTCAGTATTACGGTGAACATTCATCTCAAAAAAACCCACTTCATTTGCTAGAATATTCACATAAAATAAACACAAAAGGAGTGTGAATGGAAATTGAAGTCAGTTTGCCTATGTGTAAAGAAATACTAGTAGAAGTTGTTTTGTAGTATTTGTTTAGGTCAACGGGGAAAAAAATCCTCCTTTTTTTTTTTATTTTTTTTACTTAATTGCTATTTAAACTCCATCCTAGTTAAGAGCAATTTCTGAAACACCACAAAGGTTCTAGGGAGCAACAAGAAAGAAGATAGTATTGCTAGACTGTAAGATTAATCCCAGAATGCCAAAATGAGGAATGGCTCATATAAATTTCAAACTTATCCTGAGTTCCTCTATTCCAAGAACTCATTGACTTTGAGTGAATTCACAGGATATAACAGAGGTCCAGCACCTCTCTGAGTCAGGACCTTATAGATCAATAAAGGCAAGCATAAGGAAAGATCATGCAATTTTTTGTTTGTTTATTTTAGTCATCCTTATGCAAATGGTCTCAACAGGACTCATGCTAGTAAGGCCTTAAGGTTCTAACTCTTGTGGAACAGTGTAAGTTGTGCGTTAGTATTTTCAAGATAGGACCAATGACCTGAACTAAAAGGTCTGACTCTTGGTTTTTCAAAACTGTAGCTGAGAAGAGAGATAATACAGGAACAATATCCCTCAAAGCAAAATCAACTTTAGGGGGAAAAAGAATGAACCTAAGCCAACAACCTGGGGAGAAAGTGTGTGCACATGCATGTGGGGAGGAGGAGGGAGAAGAGAAAGGAGAGAGACACTGTACAAGTAGTATCACTTCTGTGTCTGTAAAGATATTTTATTTAATACCCTTGAGGATTAGAATCCTAACACAGCCAATGTGTTAGTTCAGAAGAAAGAAATATATAAGCAATATAAGAAACACATCTACACACAACAAATGAGGCAGAAAAAAAAGCACATATGTGGGACACATATTGTACACATACTGTACTTGGCCTTTTATTGTTATCAGCTTCAAACATATGTGACCAAGTGGCAAAGGAAAATACTACGTAATTAATCAGCATTCTTCTTGTTAAAAATCCATTACAATTTAAAAATATCAATGCAAATTAATACATTCTTTCAGTACAGCTAGTCCATTTATTATGTGTGTTGCTAAAGTGGAACTTTCTGTATTTGTGTATGACCACAAAATGTCTCATTTGTATGCAAATAGAAAAATACATGAAGTACATCAAGACTCTTTGATAAACTGACCAGGAAATGGTGGTAATTTAACGTACAGTGTACTCTGAATATCATCTAATTTGTCTAGTCTACCTGGACAGAACCAATGGACCATGAGTTCACTTTTTACAACATGAAGACAAAGAGAAAATGGTGGTGGCAGAAGAACCCTAAGGCCATATTGCATGTAAACTGGTCACACAGCAGAAGGGCATAATAATAAGCTGTGAAGAGTAGAAATTGTTTAAAAAAATCAGTCAGAAGTTCAAATATTATAAAAAGGCTATATTGTGGCATTTAGCCACAGCTCTAAGTAGGGCAATGTGTTACCTCATTGACTAAGCATGTGATGCTGAGCAGACATGGTCACTCCACAAGGTCTGCAGTGTGCAGACTGCACCATTCTTTATAAACTGACAAAACCAGTGCTTAATTTATGCTAGGGCTTGCCAGGGCTGAGTGCCGGCATCTCTAGGCTTGGTAGTTCATAGCCCCAGCACCTCTGGGCTTTCCGCATCAGTTATGAAAGTAAAAAAATTGCTTGAGCCCCAGGCACCTAATTGTTTGAGCCCCAGCACCTTTTTCATTACAAATTAAGCACTGGATAAAACCCACCTCTCTCAGAATCCATGGGTCATTGTGGAGCCTGGAGCATCCTGGATAGAACAGTCCCTGAAGGGAAAGATCAAGCACCAGGACAATCCAAGTCCCTACCTAGAGAGCCTTAACAGGAACCCAGATTCTCCTGATTCCTTACCTTTCCTTTCAGGGACTGTTCCAAGCATGCTGTCCCAGGCTCCACGCAGACTTGAAGAAGAGCTCTGAGTGGCTCAAAAACCTGTCTCCCTCTCACCAACGGAAGTTGGTCCAATAAAAGATATTACCTCACACGCCTTGTGTCTCTAACATCCACCACAGCAGTTGTTATTTATTTGTTTATACAATAGTGCCTAAAGGCCCACACTGTGCTAGGCACTGTACACATAAAAGACAACTCCTGCCCTGGAAAACTTACAACCCAAACAGACAAGACATATAAATGGCAGGAAGGAAAACAGAAGTGCTAAGAGATGAAGTGATTTCCTGAGGCTGGAAAGCTGGTCAGTGGCAGAGCTGGGAACAAGACTCAGGTATTTTGAGTTCTGTTCAAGTGCCCCATCTACGGGACCACCCCAAAAGTCTTGGCTCTCATGCAGGTGGAGAAGGTGGCTCCTTTCACCTGTCCCCACTCTCTTGTAAATCAGAGATGACTAGTGCCTTAAATTGTCACTAATATATAAATGACACCACTGTAATAGGTATTATGCAAGGCCGTGATTCATACTAGCATTCTTCTGATTCCTGACTTTTTCCTATAGCCATTAGAAATTCTATTAAGGTATCATAAGTAACATTTTTTGGAGAGCTGGTCACCTGTACTTATTCCAGCAGAAGCATGGATAATTCTCTGTTCATGTCCTGTGCTTATCCATGATAAGCCTATTGAAATAGAGGTTCGTACTGAAACAATCACAATTGTAGACTCTCGAACAGTGCCACTACCTGCATATGTATGTACAACAGATGTCCTTACAAAGTATACTTAACAAGTGCACAGTAGTATATGTGCTAAATATAGGAAATACTACAGCAGAGTTGAGATCATTGAACCATATCTATCTTTTAAAAGCACCCACTAACTACATATGCATATGCTGAATGAGTATATTTTCATGTACATGAAACAAATGTTCATTTGTAAGAGAACACATAGGCTATCTAGTAAAGAGTTTAGTATAGAATCCAGCTGTATCAGTCATGCTGACACTGAAGAAATAACTTTGAGGAAGAAAAGAACTGGCACAAGCATCCTAGTCTAATCCCATCTGCTCAATCCTTAAAAGAACAAAATCCACCATATTATTAATAAAACAAAAACAAAACAAACAAACAGGCAGACTACGTTTACTACTTTGCTCTGCAAACAAGTAGCCTATGATAAAATATTGATTTAATTTCCCAGACACTCAGTCTAAAGTTTAGTGCAATTCCTGCTGCATTATGTAAAGTTGCATCATCAAAACATACCACACATGCTCCCAAAAAGGGCTGCTCATCTCACTACTCCTGTTCAAAGCAAAAAGAATATTAGGTTACATTATACACAAGTTCTTACAAGCCTGTGATAAATGACGATAGCTGAGAAAATCAGTCAGAATGAGGCACATTCAAAATTTAAATGATGCGCTCCTTCCTCAGGAAGGGAATGGAACAACAACACTGCTGCTGCAAAACAAGGAAACACCAACCACTTGTAAAGAGCAAAAGTGTATTGTTACTTCTCTCACAAACTGGTGAATATCCTTCCATCTTCTAAGATCTGTGGGCCAGACTATGAATGCTTTAACTCACAGTACTGAGGTGGTAGACAAGTAGACCCACTGAACTGAGTGACAGTCTGTCTCTATCTGAGGTTGTCTTGCTTCATAGCACTCCTAATCTACTTCCAAATATTCCCACCCTTGACTACCTTTTGTCTTCTCACACAAACAGGCCAGCGCCTTCTTCCATGTTGCCCTGTATGCAAAACATGGACTTCCTGAATTCATCCTCAAGTAATCACATCTTTGATGCTCACTTTCCTCTGCACTAGTTCATATATGTAAATATTGTGTTGGAAGTGGCACTGCGGATCTGGCAGTAGTATCCTGACAGTATTACATGGCTCATCCCTAATCCAGCACCACTGGAGCTATATTATTAATTTGATTACTTCCCTCAGAGTTATGGTGTTCTTTCTCCACAACATTAAATTTGATCCTGAATGATGCATATAGATCAGGACTGCCCCTGCCCCCATCCGTGCCCCTCCCCGCCCCCCACTTTTGAGCAGAGTACATCTTCTGGAGACTGATGGACAAGTCAATTCTCTGCTTGTATCATTCATCTCAAGAGATTTTCAAAGACCAGAAAAATTATCTGTGTATTTAACGGCAATTAAATTGTATTGAAGTTTGCAATCTAATACAATATAAAAACCTCACATCTTTAGCATATTGACCTGATATAAATCACTCTACATTTTCTATCAAATGTCTTGGCACCCAGACAATGTAAACATATTATAAATAATCAGAGACATGTTGCATAGAATGTTTAAGGCCTACATTTGGTTTCAGGAACATAGACTGAGCAATGGTTTGCCTGTGTAACGATGCTGGTTCTGGTGGGACCCAAATGAGAGTGCCAATTCAGAACAAATTGCTTCAAGCAGGGCAGTTACAGTCCAAGGCTGGGTTTTTTCCACTTCTAAGGCAAACCAAACCAGCCAGACAGAGAGGACTTTGGTTTTACCCCACTGGCTAACCACAAGTCACACAAGCAATTCCCTTAGACACTCCAGTTTCCCAGTATCACCACCAATGCCACTTGTTATGGGGACAAATGGTTATGAAAACCAATATCCCAGTAAAAGAAAAAAGATTCTCCCAATCCCAAAGGACCAAGCCCCAGACCCAGGTCAATATACAAATCAGATCTTACCTGCAAATCACGCTGTTGCCAATCCTTTAGAATCTCATATCTAAAGGTTTATTCATAAAAGGAAAAGGATATAAATGAGAGCTAGAACTGGTTAAATGGAATCAATTACATATAGTAATGGCAAAGGTCTTGGTTCAGGCTTGCAGCAGTGATAGATTAAACTGCAGGTTCAAATCAAGTCTCTGGAATACATCCTCAAGCTGGGATGGGTCTTTCAGTCCTTGGTTAAAAGCTTCAGTGTAGCAAAGTCCCTCCAGAGATATGAAGCAGGACTGAAGACAAGATGGAGATGAGGCATCAGCCTTTTATAATCTTTTCCAGGTGTAAGAACTCCTCTTTGTTCTTACTGTGGAAAATTACAGCAAAATGAGGTTTGGAGTCACGTGGGCAAGTCCCTGCATACCTTGCTGAGTCACAAGGCTTGTCTGCCTTCTCTCAATGGGTCAGTTGTATAGCTGATGGTCCATAATGGACCATCAAGCAGTCTAGGCAGAGCTGACACCAACTTGTCTGGGGTGTCACCCAGAAGCATAGCATAAGTTTGAAATACAGACAGTATAGAGCCAATATTCATAACTTTAACTACAAAAATGATGCACACATATAAACAGCATAATCATAACCAGCAAACCATAACCTTCTCTTAGACACCTCATTTGACCCCCTTTATATAAGATTTGGTGCCACTACGGGACCTTGGTTGCAACAATGATCTATATGGTCCCAGATTATGTCAATAACGACACAGCCTATACTAAACAATTAGGGTATAAAAACATACCATTAGTGTTACTGAAGGTATGTGTAGACTGCAGTCATGGGATGTGACTGTAGACATACCTGAGATAGCTTTAATTCATCTTGCTTTGGTCACAGATCAGTGAAGCTGCAGAGACATAGGCTATGCAAGCCAACCCCAAACTGTGCTGAGAACCCAAACTAAGGGTATGTCTACACTACGGAATAAGGTCGAATTTATAGAAGTCGGTTTTTTAGAAATCGGTTTTATAAATTCGAGTGTGTGTGTCCCCACAGTAAATGCTCTAAGTGCATTAAGTGCATTAACTCGGCGGAGCGCTTCCACAGTACCGAGGCAAGCGTCGACTTCCGGAGCGTTGCACTGTGGGTAGCTATCCCACAGTTCCCGCAGTCTCCGCTGCCCATTGGAATTCTGGGTTGAGATCCCAATGCCTGATGGGGCTAAAACATTGTCGCGGGTGGTTCTGGGTACATATCGTCAGCCTCCCGTTCCCTCCCTCCCCCCGTGAAAGCAAGGGCAGACAATCATTTCGCGCCTTTTTTCCTGAGTTACCTGTGCAGACGCCATACCATGGCAAGCATGGAGCCCGCTCAGGTAACCGTCACCCTATGTCTCCTGGGTGCTGGCAGACGCGGTACGGCTTTGCTGCACAGTAGCAGCAACCCCTTGCCTTCTGGCAGCAGACGGTGCAATACGATTGGTAGTCGTCCTCATCGTGTCCGAGGTGCTCCTGGCCGCGTCGGCTGGGAGCGCCTGGGCAGACATGGGCGCAGGGACTAAATTTGGAGTGACTTGACCAGGTCATTCTCTTTAGTCCTGCAGTCAGTCCTATTGAACCGTCTTATGGTGAGCAGGCAGGCGATACGGACTGCTAGCAGTCGTACTGTACCATCTTCTGCCAGGCAGGCAAGAGATGAGGATTGCTAGCAGTCGTATTGCACCATCTTCTGCCAGGCAGGCAAGAGATGGGGATGGCTAGCAGGCGTACTGTACCATCTTCTGCCAAGCAGCCATGAGATGTGGATGGCATGCAGTCCTTCTGCACCGTCTGCTGCCAGCCAAAGATGTAAAAGATAGATGGAGTGGGTCAAAACAAGAAATAGACCAGATTTGTTTTGTACTCATTTGCCTCCTCCCCTGTCTAGGGGACTCATTCCTCTAGGTCACACTGCAGTCACTCACAGAGAAGGTGCAGCGAGGTAAATCTAGCCATGTATCAATCAGAGGCCAGGCTAACCTCCTTGTTCCAATAACAACGATAACTTAGGTGCACCATTTCTTATTGGAACCCTCCGTGCAGTCCTGCCTGAAATACTCCTTGATGTACAGGCACCCCCTTTGTTGATTTTAGCTCCCTGAAGCCAACCCTGTAAGCCGTGTCGTCAGTCGCCCCTCCCTCCGTCAGAGCAACGGCAGACAATCGTTCCGCGCCTTTTTTCTGTGCGGACGCCATACCACGGCAAGCATGGAGCCCGCTCAGCTCACTTTGGCAATTAGGAGCACATTAACCACCACACGCATTATTCAGCAGTATATGCAGCACCAAAACATGGCAACGCGATACCGGGCGAGGAGGCGACGTCAGCGCGGTCCCGTGAGTGATCAGGACATGGACACAGATTTCTCTGAAAGCATGGGCCCTGACAATGCATGCATCATGGTGCTAATGGGGCAGGTTCATGCTGTGGAACGCCGATTCTGGGCTCGGGAAACAAGCACAGACTGGTGGGACCGCATAGTGTTGCAGGTCTGGGACGATTCCCAGTGGCTACGAAACTTTCGCATGCGTAAGGGCACTTTCATGGAACTTTGTGACTTGCTTTCCCCTGTCCTGAAGCGCATGAATACCAAGATGAGAGCAGCCCTCACAGTTGAGAAGCGAGTGGCGATAGCCCTGTGGAAGCTTGCAACGCCAGACAGCTACCGGTCAGTTGGGAATCAATTTGGAGTGGGCAAATCTACTGTGGGGGCTGCTGTGATGCAAGTAGCCCACGCAATCAAAGATCTGCTGATATCAAGGGTAGTGACCCTGGGAAATGTGCAGGTCATAGTGGATGGCTTTGCTGCAATGGGATTCCCTAACTGTGGTGGGGCTATAGATGGAACCCATATCCCTATCTTGGCACCGGAGCACCAAGCCGCCGAGTACATAAACCGCAAGGGGTACTTTTCAATAGTGCTGCAAGCTCTGGTGGATCACAAGGGACGTTTCACCAACATCAACGTGGGATGGCCGGGAAAGGTGCATGATGCTCGCATCTTCAGGAACTCTGGTCTGTTTCAAAAGCTGCAGGAAGGGACTTTATTCCCAGACCAGAAAATAACTGTTGGGGATGTTGAAATGCCTATATGTATCCTTGGGGACCCAGCCTACCCCTTAATGCCATGGCTCATGAAGCCGTACACAGGCAGCCTGGACAGTGGTCAGGAGCTGTTCAACTACAGGCTGAGCAAGTGCAGAATGGTGGTAGAATGTGCATTTGGACGTTTAAAGGCGCGCTGGCGCAGTTTATTGACTCGCTTAGACCTCAGCGAAACCAATATTCCCACTGTTATTACTGCTTGCTGTGTGCTCCACAATATCTGTGAGAGTAAGGGGGAGACGTTTATGGCGGGGTGGGAGGTTGAGGCAAATCGCCTGGCTGCTGGTTACGCGCAGCCAGACACCAGGGCGGTTAGAAGAGCACAGGAGGGCGCGGTACGCATCAGAGAAGCTTTGAAAACCAGTTTCATGACTGGCCAGGCTACGGTGTAAAAGTTCTGTTTGTTTCTCCTTGATGAACCCCCCCGCCCCTTGGTTCACTCTACTTCCCTGTAAGCTAACCACCCTCCCCTCCTCCCTTTAATCATTGCTTGCAGAGCCAATAAAGTCATTGCTGCTTCACAGTCATGCATTCGTTATTCATTCATCACACAAATAGGGGGATGACTACCAAGGTATCCCAGGAGGGGTGGTGGAGGAGGGAAGGAAAATGCCACACAGCACTTTAAGCACAGCACTTTAAAAGTTTACAACTTTAAAATTTATTGAATGACAGCCTTCTTTTTTTTGGGCAATCCTCTGTGGGGGAGTGGCTGGTTGGCCGGAGGCCTCCCCACCGTGTTCTTGGGCGTCTGGGTGTGGAGGCTATGGAACTTGGGGAGGAGGGCGGTTGGTTACAGAGGGGCTGCAGTGGCAGTCTGTGCTCCAGCTGCCTTTGCTGCAGCTCAACCATACACTGGAGCATACTGGTTTGGTCCTGCAGCAGCCTCAGCATTGAATCCTGCCTCCTCTCATCACGCTGCCGCCACCTTTGAGCTTCAGCCCTGTCTTCAGCCCGCCACTTACTCTCTTCAGCCCGCCACTTACTCTCTTCAGCCCTCCACCTCTCCTCCCGGTCATTTTGTGCTTTCCTGCACTCTGACATTATTTGCCTCCACGCATTCGTCTGTGCTCTGTCAGTGTGGGAGGACAGCATGAGCTCGGAGAACATTTCATCGCGAGTGCGTTTTTTTTTCTTTCTAAGCTTCACTAGCCTCTGGGAAGGAGAAGATCCTGTGATCATTGAAACACATGCAGCTGGTGGAGAAAAAAAAAGGGACAGCGGTATTTAAAAAGACACATTTTATAAAACAGTGGCTACACTCTTTCAGGGTAAACCTTGAAAGTTAACATTACATACATAGCACATGTGCTTTCGTTACAAGGTCGCATTTTGCCTCCTCCCACCGCGTGAACGGATTTTGGTTGAATGCCAGCAAACATACACTGCAATGCTTTGTTCTACAGTGATTCCCCAGTACGTGTTGCTGGCCTGGAGTGGTAAAGTGTCCTACCATGAAGGACGAAATAAGGCTGCCCTCCCCAGAAACCTTTTGCAAAGGCAGAACCGCAAATGCCAGGGCAAAGTAATCCTTTCACATGCTTGCTTTTAAACCATGTATAGCATTTTAAAAGGTACACTCACCAGAGGTCCCTTCTCCGCCTGCTGAGTCCAGGAGGCAGCCTTGGGTGGGTTCGGGGGGTACTGGCTCCAGGTCTAGGGTGAGAAACAGTTCCTGGCTGTCGGGAAAACCGGTTTCTCCGCTTGCTTGCTGTGAGCTATCTACAACCTCCTCCTCATCATCTTCTTCGTCCCCAAAACCTACTTCTGTATTGCCTCCATCTCCATTGAAGGAGTCAAACAACACGGCTGGGGTAGTGGTGGCTGAACCCCCTAAAATGGCATGCAGCTCATCATAGAAGCGGCATGTTTGGGGCTCTGACCCAGAGCGGCCGTTCGCCTCTCTGGTTTTCTGGTAGGCTTGCCTCAGCTCCTTCAGTTTCACGCGGCACTGCTTCGGGTCCCTGTTATGGCCTCTGTCCTTCATGCCCTGGGAGATTTTCAGAAAGGTTTTGGCATTTCGAAAACTGGAACGGAGTTCTGATAGCACGGATTCCTCTCCCCAAACAGCGATCAGATCCCGTACCTCCCGTTCAGTCCATGCTGGAGCTCTTTTGCGATTCTGGGACTCCATCATGGTCACCTCTGCTGATGAGCTCTGCATGGTCACCTGCAGCTTGCCACGCTGGCCAAACAGGAAATGAGATTCAAAAGTTCGCGGTTCTTTTCCTGTCTACCTGGCCAGTGCATCTGAGTTGAGAGCGCTGTCCAGAGCGGTCAGAATGGAGCACTCTGGGATAGCTCCCGGAGGCCAATACCATCGAATTGTGTCCACAGTACCCCAAATTCGAGCCGGCAACGTCGATTTAAGCGCTAATCCACTTGTCAGGGGTGGAGTAAGGAAATCGATTTTAAGAGCCCTTTAAGTCGAAATAAAGGGCTTCATTGTGTGGACGGGTGCAGGTTTAAATCGATTTAACGCTGCTAAATTCGATCTAAAGTCCTAGTGTAGACCAGGGCTAACAAGATTAAACCTAGCTTAGGTATGTCTACACAAGCTGCAATCAAACCTCATGACTGCAATGCAGACATACCCAGAGTTGCTCGTATTTACCCCAGGGTCACTCAGATCAATTCAGTTGAAGGAGTTACTCCATACATTGGTGTAAATCAGAGTAGAACTTAGTCTGAAGACTTTAACTCTGGCCCATAACAAAAATATACCTGAAGGAAGGTAGGTGACAAGTTGGCATTTCCTCAGTTATGCTCTACACTGGGAAAATTCCAGCCACATTTTCTGACCTTAACACAAGCTCTTACATAAAATACCATTCAAATACTGTCATCTTTTGAAGAGTTTCAATTATTTTCAGGTGAAGCAAGGTCAGTGTTTTAGTTATTGGCTCTGCATCTTCTGGAAAAAAGAAAAATACTTCCTTGGCAATAGCAGTTTATAAAAACCTCAATATTTTAGTTTACATTCCAACACGATTACGATGTAGCTATTTTAAAATAAACAGACATATATAGGGCTGGAAATGGTGGAGAGGTTTTTTTTAAGAATATTTGCAAATATTCTTTTCACTAAAACCAGTGAATTCATCTTGATGATATTTGAGATACCTTTTATTCACTATCCATAACTGTTCAGACAAGTAAAATTTTGTTCCAGAAAATGTTTTCAAAGAGATAAAGGTTCAACGATATGTTTGATAAGCATACATTTGTGAATATTCATGCCACAAGTGCTCACACGGCCATGATGAAGTCTGCAGATAGGCTGGAAGCAAAGAGGTTTTTGCAGAGAAGCGAGATATTATTTTCCCCACGCACAAAGAGGAAAAAAAAAAACAAGTATTTTGCATTCTAGATGAGAATTAAATAAAAACAAGAAAAAATGTATGGTGACAGAGAGAAAAATGCACTGACCAACAGCAACATTCGGTATCTGAAATGAAACACAAAGTGGCAGTGCCTCTTGGCTACCTCTGCAGCAGGCAGGAAGAAACGCAACATTTAAAGGTGCAGTACGCACAACTTACAAAGACACCTCCTCATTTCAGTTACTTAGTTACACAAGTCATAATAATGGTTTGTTGTTTTATTTTTCCCAAATTAGATCTGTATTTAGGGCTTACATCTGATAGGCTTCGGATCAGAACCTTACATTGCAATTCTGGTACTTCAGAATTTAACTTTTCAAGAAGTTAAAAAATACTTTGATTGTTGGAGCTCCTTTTCTTATTCCCTTTTTTTTTATTTTATTTTATTTTTTTTTTGAGGCAAATGGCTGAAATACTTCGCAGTCTTTCTTTCCGGATCTTGTAAAGTGGAACTACCTAAGAGAGAGGTATGAAGAAGATCCAACCTCCAAAATAAACTCTTCATTTCCTCCCCTATTAAGTATCGATGACTCGTCCCCCACCAGGGTCTTTCGCCGTTAAATGTGTGTACTAATACCAGTACTGTACCAAGTGTACCTGATTGATAGTAAGTAAGGCTACAGTTTAGTCACGGAGCTCACAGAAGTCACAGAATCCATGACTTCCAGCGACTTTTGTGACTTCAGCCTGCGGCGGTTGGGAACTGCGGGGTACCCTCACTGCCTCTGGTGGGCCCCGGAGCTCCAAGCCACCGCAGGGAGTGGGGGTACCCCACAGCTCCTGACCACCACAGGCAGCAGGGGAACTCCCGAGCTCCCAGCCACAGCGGTGGCCCCCTGAGTTGCGGACAGCAGGATACTCTACAGTTCCCAGCTACTGTGAGCAGCGGGGGCACTCCACAGCTCCTGGCTGCTCGGGGGACCCTTAGAGCTGTGGGCAGCAGGGGTACCCCATAGCCCCCAGCTGCTGCAGGTGGCAGGGACCCTGCTGCTCTCAGTCCTTGGCAGTGGGGGAGCCTAGAACTCCGACAACCAACTCTCTGTGGGGGGCCCCGGAGCTCCTAGCCATTGCACAGATGTACCACTGCTGGCTGTGTGGGGACCTGCAGATCCCCATTTTGTCACAGATATTTATCGTAAAAGTCAGGGACAGGTCACAGCTTCCGTGATTTTTTTTTTTATTGCCTGTGACCTGTCCATGACTTTTACTAAAAATAT
The DNA here is from genome assembly GCF_965140235.1 of Caretta caretta. NCBI lineage: Eukaryota > Metazoa > Chordata > Testudines > Cheloniidae > Caretta > Caretta caretta. The sequence continues at coordinate 61,063,563 of NC_134213.1, read as the reverse complement.
CTGTGACAAAAATCTTAGCCTTAATAGTAAGTTCTTCATACAGGCACTGACAGGACAGGACACTTGACCATGTCATTATGCAACCAAACTAGCACCAGGTCAAGATTTTCAAGACAGTGTCTACAGTTAGGTGCTTAATTCCACATTTATGTGCCTAATTGCAGAATTTGTAACCTAACTTTAGACTGTCAGTTCTGAGAATACAGGGCCTGCAGTGAATTATATCTGAAAACTGTGGATGAAGTGTGTTTTCTGCAGAACAAGATCTGGAAATTAAAATCTACAGCTCTGCAAACAACAGAAAGAGCAACAGCAGCAGCTGCAACATCCTACTCCTCATCACTATATGTTCAGGGTTTCACACAGCATTACCAACCCCGCAACATCATAGAGTGTAAAAGCTCATTGAAACTAGTGGCCCAGATTCTCTTTCACAGAAGGGGGACATCGGAGAGCCAGTTACAACTCTTTGATTCTCATGGCAGATCTGCAGCACCTTGAACCTCAGCATTTATTAAAACAGTACTGTAGTTCTCAAACTTATTTTATTGCACCCACCTTCTTTGTGTCTGTAGTAGTTTATGCCCGCTACCCCCACCACACAGGTACATATACCAATATATGCAGCAGCGCTTCACTTGAATCAGTTCCAGCTTATTTTTTCACTTGAGTTGGCTTATTTTCTGTTACATAGATGAGCCAACAGTCCATTGTCATAAGAGCAAAAGCAAAACTGCGATTGTGGTCCATGCTTATGTAACCCTTCTGCCCCTCAGAGTTGGCAGCAACAAGGGCCGGGTTCAGTATCTAGGGGTTCCGTTTTAATAACACAGTGCAAAACCACTCGAACCCCCACCCAGTGACCTGGGACAATTACATACCACCCCCCTGGGTGCCTCTAAGAAGCAATACTTCTCCTCTTGCAAGCACAGAGTCTGAGTGTACCAAAAGCCTCTTCATAAAGGAAGGAAACAATGCAGCATTTTGTTGGGAAAACACAAACAGGATTCATAACACAAACCATGAGCAAAAGACCCACCCCCAAGTAAGTTTGGCAGTGTCCTTTTTCCCTCAGGGTCTTAAGTCCAGCAACCCAACACTCATCCCACCCACAGTTTCTGTCCTTGGTCAGTGCAGACCCCAGAGTTCAGAAGTTCATCTGCAGAGTTTACCTCCCAGCCTGGGTGGAAGCGGGAGGGTGGGGGGTATGGAAGCATCTTATGTGCTCCGCTGCTCTGGTCAGCCAATTGCCATGCCTCTCCTTGGGGTTCTGCTGCAGTCTTCACCACCAGCTGCGCCTCTCCACCAGCCGTCCTGCTACCTGCTCACCAATATGTCTTCAGCCCCCCCACAAACTTAACATGGGCCTCAGTGATTTCAGCTGTTCGTAGGGCAACCCCAGTGCTGGCACACTCAGAACCACTAGCCCAAAGTAGGTCTAATGCTAAGACCTAGGAATCAGTGATTTCAGCTCTGCAGCAGGTAACAAGATTCCTAATAGAGTCAAAATTAACTCTGTTATTACACAGCAGAGAGAAGAGGAGTCAAAGTGATGTTTGGGGCCCACACTACCAGGCACACATACTTGTCCCCAGCCTCTTTGGAACCCATGTTTCTTGACTAGTGACTGCTACTTGGTTGAGGGCGAGTCCCTCCATCATAAAATGCCAAGTACAGTTCTACTGTCCTTGATTCACATACCCAGGATAACAACACATTATTACTCCTGCCCCAGTAACAAAGAGACTGGGGATCCCGCAGCAGCCAAAGTGACCATTTGGGCAAACAGTCCCATCATGCTAGGCAGGGTGGGTGTGCCCATGCAAATGAGATCAGCCCCTGAAGTCCTTTTCCACAACTCACCACCAGATGTCAGGGTAGAGCTCATTCTGACTCTGCTTATACTTACAATTAAATGTGTGCACCATGTTGTAGCAAATAGATTAATGTACACATGACAACGACTTTGTATAATGCTATGCAAGCTGAACAGAAATCCATAAACATGCACAGTGCCATCTAGAGACAAATGCACAGCAGTATCTGAGGACCTGATATGCTGGAGGAACCAGCTTTGCTAGTTATTCCCTGCTGTGGGTAAAGTGTACACAGTAAGTCGTCCCCCGCCAAGCTTCTCATGCCCCACAGAATACATTCCACATGCCTCCCACCCCACCCCCAGTTTGAGAACCTCTCTATTAAGGGAAAGAAGGTTCTGCTCTGACTTATGCCAGCTGGCTACACTTTCTATAGATACCCTATAGCAGGAGCACGGTGTGACCATTGCTGGAGCATGGTGAGGTCTGGCCACATCTCTTCCCTATTCTGACATACCCATCATGCCTCATGTAAATGGTAGCTGTGGTACAGCTGCTGGGTGTCCAGTCTCTGCCCAGCTGAGAGTTCCCCCTTGAAGGGAAAATTCTCAGCTAGTAAAAGATGGTTGAAGCCATGGTTTGAAGCCATGTATTGGTGCTCAGGTACCACAAAGGGGCTGCCTCCAATATTTTGATTTAAGCTAAGGCCTGTATAAGAAAATATAGAACTCCCCCACACCATCAGTGGCATCAGAAAAGCACAGATATTTATTAGTGCTCAAATAGCCCTCCTATCCTCCATCGCCAGACCCGGCGCTTACCCCCGTATCTCCAAGCTATGTATTCAGGCAATCTCTGCCTGCAGAGAGGCAGATTTGCTTTTTTAGTTGCTATGGAGTCTGCCACACTAAAAAGCTGTTCTGAATAAAATGTTAATATTTGCTTTCTTCGTATTTGGCATTCCTTTTATCCTACTGATAAAAAACTTGAGCTCTTTTGTACAGTGCCTAGCACAGTGGCATCCCGAGTTTTTGATTAAGGCTTCTCAGCGCTACCATTAATAACAATAGTCACTGTTGCCTAGGGCTCTGAAAAAATGTTGATGAAAAATAACACTCACTTCAGAAGATGCCGAGGGATGTTTCTGCTCCCTCCACTCTAACAATCACACTCAAGTTGGCATGGGGTAGGCAGGAGACTATCCCATAGACAGGCTTGGAAGAATTGGGGGTTGGGGGGATAATTTTGATGGCTAGTATCGATGTTTATTTTTAAGCTTTTTAAGGCTGATTTAAATTTTCACAGATACACATTATGGGATGGTCCGACAATTATTTAAGGACAGTAGAGGTTGAGATTCCAAAAGTGAAAGCTCTATAAACTGTTAAATCTCAAGTTGTCAACATCACGCCAAAATATCAAAAATAAATATCCTTAAATCAACAAATCATGCCTATTTTCACAATTCATTTGCTAGTCTAACCCCAAAGTCTAAATCACTGGTTTTAAATTTAATAAGTTCTCAAGCAGCATTTTTATTACGTTGCCTATTTGTAAATGTTGCTTATCATTGATGGACATATGTTTTCATGGATTTTTGTGTGTATGAAGAAATCCACGTTTACTAACATTTACCAATACAAATCAAACCCTTCCAAGCCCAGCTACATAGAATTCTATATCCTGTAACATGCTTTAGTGGTGGGTGATGTTCATCAAGCACTTCTGGATACATTGTATAATGCCGTGAGGAGCTATTACCTGTCCAATGCACCTCTGCTCCCCATGATAGCAAGGCTATGGCTTAAAGTCACAACCCAACAGTTAGCATATCCTTTTTTACGTTCATTGCTACTAGAGATGGGTCCAGTGGATCTAGATCTGAACTTTGTAGCTTGGGCCCATGTCCTGATTACTACCTACTTGCAATAGCAATTAAATAAACAATTTTAATAAGATGACTCCTTTCTTATTCCCTCTAGTGTTAATTTGGAGCCATGATGAGTCTACCTTACCCATCATTCTTTTATAACAGCTTGTCAGAATTACTCCCAACCCTTTCTTTATTCTTAAGACTGCTTTCTCTTGCTGTATTCTTCCTCATCAATTCTAACCCATCTCAATCCAAGAATACTTAGACTTTATTGATTTTACTTTCCTAACAGATCCTGCTGAGGCATAAGATAGGAAGTGAAATGACAGAATCAGCAAATAAGGGGGTTGTGATCTTAAGCCCTAATAAAAGTTAGATATGGTTTACAAGCTTGAAAAAAATCTCTACAAGCAGGTACTACAAATGTTATGGATAAATTCATCTCTGAAGCAGTGGTGACCCTCAACAAGGACCACAACAAAAAACCCCTTCAGTTTTCAATTTATTGCACTGCTTTTATATGTCAATCAGTCTAATAGACCTTTTCCTGAACCACAAATAATCACCTGCTATTCAGCAGGAAACAAGACACCATATACAAAGCAGTTTGGGTGCGTAAAAGGGTTACAGGAGCTTTAGATTAAGATACAAAGGTATTAGACTGAAAGAATGCAATTGCTTTACAATCAGTGTAAGTACTTTCAATAATGGAATATCTCACCTTTGCAACACCTTAAAAGTCATTGAAATGTGATAAAGTCACATTAGGAACACAAAATCAAGCTGAAATCTAATCTCCGGCAGGAGAATAGGTCATTTTTACTGTTGAACTATTTTCAACATAAACAATAGTGTGCTACACATTATTTATTGATGTCATTTCTTTAAGTACAAAGGAAAATAAGATTTCATATTCTTCTAAGATAAGAGGTTCCACTTTATTGATCGTGAACTTCACTGCTTCAGTATACAGTTAATAAACTTTATTATCTTCCTCCACCACGGCAGACCACATCAATAATCAAGAATTTAATGTACAGCAGTATGCTCACTGTTGGCAAAAATGTTCCAATGATACTTTTTTTTTTTTTTTTTAATATTCTTTGAAACTACTGTCACAACCTTGGTAAGGAATATATCCTTTGAACTGTTTTTACTGTATGGTATGGCTGTGCTCCAACACGTTACTCTAATTTGCAGCTGTACAATAATTATCAGCAGGTGCTATGTACTGACATGTGGGATGCTGATCCTAACAAGTATTTGAAATCAGACTCCACTAAAAAAAAAAAAATCCATTCTAAAAATGAAAAGCTCAGCTGATGCTAATAATCTTGGCTTCTCCTTAATTAGTGCTGATGTAGTTTCCAGCTGAAACATAAAAGCAAAATTAACAAAGGCCCTGATTCAAAGCCCATTGTACTCAATGCAAAGACATCCATTGACTAAAGAGAGCTTTGGATCAGGCTCTACACACACAGGAAGATGAGTTGAGTGATACTGCTGTAACTTTTTAAGGCAGATTTTCAAATGGAAAATATTTTCCATTTATTTTTTTCCAGGTGCATTTGCATCCCTCTGAATGTGCATTTCTGTGTGACTTCACAAACTAGCTATTTTGGAAGTATGGACAATTTTGAAATTTGAACTATGAATTCCAGACTTTGGATTTTGACATGTCAAAGCCACTTTTTGCTTCCAATGGCTTCTTTTTTTTTTCTTTTTCTTTTTCTTTTTTTTTTGGGGGGGGGGCGGGAAATGGATGAAATTTGATTTTTCAACAAAATTTTCAGTTGGAATTTTAGCAGAAAACAAGTATCCGATAATAGTTTTTCCTCAAAGTTTTTACCTAGCTCTATTTACCTTCACTTAGAAATGAGCTTGTTTGAGCATTAAAAAGAAAAGGAGTACTTGTGGCACCTTAGAGACTAACCAATTTATTTGAGCATAAGCTCTCGTGAGCTACAGCTCACTTCATCGGATGCATACTGTGGAAAGTGTAGAAGATATTACAACAAAAAAACTTCAAATCCAGACTCCAGCGAGAGACTGTTGAATTTGAATTCCTTTGCAAATTGGATACAATTAACTTAGGCTTGAACAGAGACTGGGAGTGGCAAGTCATTATGCAAGGTAACCTATTTCCCCTTGTTTTTTCCTACTCCCCTCCCCCGACATTCTTGTTAAACCCTGGATTTGTGCTGGAAATGGCCCACCTTGATTATCATACACACTGTAAGGAGAGTGGTCACTTTAGATAAGCTATTACCAGCAGGAGAGTGGGGTGGGGAAGAGGTATTTTTTCATGCTTTGTGTGTATAAAAAGATCTTCTACACTTTCCACAGTATGCATATGATGAAGTGAGCTGTAGCTCACTAAAGCTTATGCTCAAATAAATTGGTTAGTCTCTAAGGTGCCACAAGTCCTCCTCAGAATCAATCCTGAAGCACTTGCATGAGAAGAAAGTGATCAGGAACAGCCAGCATGGATTCACCAAGGGAAGGTCATGCCTGACTAATCTAATCGCCTTTTATGATGAGATTACTGGTTCTGTGGATGAAGGGAAAGCAGTGGATGTATTGTTTCTTGACTTTAGCAAAGCTTTTGACACGGTCTCCCACAGTATTCTTGTCAGCAAGTTAAGGAAGTATGGGCTGGATGAATGCACTATAAGATGGGTAGAAAGCTGGCTAGATTGTCGGGCTCAACGGGTAGTTATCAATGGCTCCATGTCTAGTTGGCAGCCAGTATCAAGTGGAGTGCCCCAAGGGTCGGTCCTGGGGCCGGTTTTGTTCAATATCTTCATAAATGATCTGGAGGATGGTGTGGATTGCACTCTCAGCAAATTTGCGGATGATACTAAACTGGGAGGAGTGGTAGATACGCTGGAGGGGAGGGATAGGATACAGAAGGACCTAGACAAATTGGAGGATTGGGCCAAAAGAAATCTGATGAGGTTCAATAAGGATAAGTGCAGGGTCCTGCACTTAGGATGGAAGAACCCAATGCACAGCTACAGACTAGGGACCGAATGGCTAGGCAGCAGTTCTGCGGAAAAGGACCTAGGGGTGACAGTGGACGAGAAGCTGGATATGAGTCAGCAGTGTGCCCTTGTTGCCAAGAAGGCCAATGGCATTTTGGGATGTATAAGTAGGGGCATAGCGAGCAGATCGAGGGACGTGATCATTCCCCTCTATTCGACATTGGTGAGGCCTCATCTGGAGTACTGTGTCCAGTTTTGGGCCCCACACTTCAAGAAGGATGTGGATAAATTGGAGAGAGTCCAGCGAAGGGCAACAAAAATGATTAGGGGTCTGGAACACATGAGTTATGAGGAGAGGCTGAGGGAGCTGGGATTGTTTAGCCTGCAGAAGAGAAGAATGAGGGGGGATTTGATAGCTGCTTTCAACTACCTGAAAGGGGGTTCCAAAGAGGATGGCTCTAGACTGTTCTCAATGGTAGCAGATGACAGAACGAGGAGTAATGGTCTCAAGTTGCAGTGGGGGAGGTTTAGATTGGATATTAGGAAAAACTTTTTCACTAAGAGGGTGGTGAAACACTGGAATGCGTTACCTAGGGAGGTGGTAGAATCTCCTTCCTTAGAGGTTTTTAAGGTCAGGCTTGACAAAGCCCTGGCTGGGATGATTTAACTGGGAATTGGTCCTGCTTCGAGCAGGGGGTTGGACTAGATGACCTTCAGGGGTCCATTCCAACCCTTATATTCTATGATTCTATGATTCTTTTTGCGAATACAGACTAACACGGCTGTTACTCTGAAACCTGTCAATTTGAGCATTAAAATATTCATAAACACAATGGAAGACAAAACCCTCAACAAAAACTGTTTTGAGCATTTTCATTATTCACTGCAATTATTTCTGGATCCCCTTTAACGTCTTTATGATGAATGAAGCCATAATCTACAAAGAAGAGGCAGGCTGTAAACTACATCTCATTCTCATGGGAAGATGGGCCAGGCTGTGAATTGCCAGGTCAGTGCAGGACTGTATGAGCTACAACTGGCTCTTTGCCTCAGTCCAGCCCTAGTGAGTCTCGTAGTGTGGAGGGGATTTTTCAGTTTCAATTATTTATTTCACTGATACTACATATAGTGCTGATTATTTTAGACACAGGCTACAGAAAACTCTCAGAGTTTACGGCCAAATGTGGAATCCGCAGATCATCTAGTCTGACCCCTCCTGTATTTTACAAGCCACTAAACTCCATCCAGCCATCCCCACACCAAGCCCAACAACCAAAATTGAACCAATGTGTTACAGAACGCAGAAGACTAAACTATTGTGTACCACAGGCCGAGAACAGGAGGCTGCTGAATTGATGCCCCATTGGTGCTCTGTTTATAATAAGTTAACCGAATAAAATATTAGTTGGAGAAAAAAAATAGACTTGCTCTCTTTAGGAGTAAACCTGCCAACTGCCGAGCATCCACAATTTATATTAAAGCCAATGGGGGCTAAAGAAACTCACCATCTCACAGGTTAGTCCTTTAGATGTTGATCCTTCAACGAGTTCTCGGTGGGAAGATCCCTGCATCCCAGTGGAGCACTGCAAAGTAACTGGGATTGTGTGTGTGTGTGTGTAGGAGTGCACCTGATGTGGCATGTTGCGTGGTCGGGCCTTTAGACTATTTATTCCCCCCAATACACGCTTACTGACAACATCTTGCAATGGTTCCCAGCACTGCAACTCACTGTACAATTTTCTGGGGACAGGTACTTTTTTCTAATTTAAGTCCTATTATATTAATAACCTGTGTAGGTGAGATATTGTAGGAAAATTTGGTATATACATATGTAGTGTTATACACAAGTCCCAACACCACTTTTCAATTCCTTATGTGCTTCCAGCTGTTTTCTTTATGACATTGTCCAACACTCCTAGGGGTTTTCTGTTCCTCTTCTCTTGATTTTATTTAGTGTTTTTTTCAATCTGATGATCCCTTACGCTCACATGCTGCTTTTTTGGAGAGACTGGATAAAGGAAAAACAGTGATAAATCAGCTCTGAAAATAGGCCATGGATTTCCTACCTCAGGAGGCTTAAAATCAAAAGTTCTCACGGTCCCTTTTGCACAAATGTTATAATGTTGCAGGGGCCGTGTATTTCCATTCTATAAACAATGATTCTCCATAAGAACAACACACTATCTATCTTACAGTGGAAAGTTCAGGATAACTTGAAGGTATGGCTTAACAAAAACTCCAGCTCCAAACATCCCTGAAATTTTGGGAAGATCAGGATTTGAATCCAAGCTTTCAGGCTTTGATTCAGCTACAAGAGAAATGCTGTCAAGCAATAGTCTCCTAGTGTCACATAGACAAAGATAGTCTTCTACTACAAATGTTGCAAAACTGTGATTTTGATTCACACTAGTGGAAACAAAGTACTTCCCTAGGCATTGAATCTGAAACCATCATAAGTAGTAATTTAACTCTCTGCTGTAAAATTGTCTAAGGAAATGTATCACTCAGAGCTCCATTGGGCCTGATGTGTTTAACCTATTTGCATTATACCAGTTCAGATTCATTCATTTTATCAGTTCTACTAATCTAAGAACAATATTAATTCTGTAGTAGAACCGTCACAGATACCCTTGCACTGTATCATGTTCAGTGCCTAACATGGCAATGGAAGTAAATTTTCTGATGTTCTATCAGTCAAGGCCACCCCAAAGGCATAACTAACACTAAGCTTGAGTGAAGTGCAAACCAAAGACCAAATGGCTTCCTGTCTGCCCCACAGGAATCTCAGGGAATAAAACAGTTTGCATCAGTTGAATGCTTTTAGTATACAACAGTATTTATTCATACTTACTTGACACAGTTCTTTAATATTATGTCCCTTCTGGGACTTGGAACAGTTAAGTGACTAATAGAGAAGAGCTGGCAATGATTGTCTTTAATTCACACTTTTGGCACAGGAGAAGGTTACATTCAAGATGTAGCAATTTAATCTATCTCAAACCAATTTTCAGTAGCAGAATTAGTTTATTTAATAGTAGCAACTACAAACTTACAGAATTCCATCTGTCATAATTAATTTGACAACTTCCTTTGGGGACAGATATTGACTTTTTCCTTCCTCAAGGGTTGTCTTCAGGGTCTCTTCCTGCTGGGGAGGAGTCTCAGTTTCTCAGTGCAGTAATATTGCTCATTGTTTTAATTCATTTGAAAAGTTAAAATGGTTCACTTTAAACCAATCATAAGGATTGTTTTGGAAGAGTGTGCCAATACAGAACATACTGCAACAGACATTATTTGCTATTACATGAGGTATGATAACTCCAGCATGACTAGTTTTACTGGCTCACAAACAACCCATCTAAGGTCTTCTGGGTATGATTTCATCTAGACATATGAAGACCTGCTGTAAACATAACATTCACCTCCCCCCCACCCCAAACATTTCAGTTATTATTATGGGGTTGCCATAAAGGCACTGGAGGTTGATTTGAGATTTGTACTTAAAGCAGGGTACCTTGTTACGTACTACGTAAGAATGTAGAACAACATCCCCTTGCCATCAGTATTTAGTCTGAATACAGAATGAATGTTCTGAGAATTTCCAAGTAAATCTGTTAGCTACTTTATAAGAGGGGCATGTTACAGAACTAGCTCAAGCCCCTTCTGTACACTGTGGTAGCCCGTGGGCAGGCACAAGATATGCTTGTGGTTCACCTCAGTGATGATGATTTGGGGATGTGTAAAAGGGTGGACTTAATGCCCAGAGCTAAGAGGGACTTTGGGCAGGTCTTGGAACTTTCCCCAGGAGTGAAAAATTATTTGATCGGACACGTTGCAATCCAAGGTGCAGTAGAGTAATACAATATTAGTACCATGGAGAGAAAAAAAACCTTTAACTGTTAGAGGTGTTACTCTGACACCTTTCATTCAGTCACTACAAACTTGTAAAGATTCCTGGAACAAAATATATGTTTGACATTACACTACTAGCATTTAAATGTACTCAGGGCTTGATTCAATGCCCAAAGTCAACAGAAAGACTCCCACTGACTTTGGATCAGACATGAAATGTTGATTTGATTACCTAAAAGCCAAACACTGTGTGGTTTATCCGCCAAAAAAATCTGTCTCAAAATATTCTTCTGAATCTGCCCTATCAAGGTTTGCTCCTTCCAAAAAAATGTATGGGCATGAACTACATTTTTATGGTTAATTCTTTGTTTCAGCTCAAGGACCACTCTGAAAATGGGTGTGTGTGTAGGATTTAGACTGCAATACATTTTAAGATGTAAACAGAACCTATATGGAATTTTTAATGAAACCATTGCGTCTAGGAGATCACACAAAAGACAATTATATTTTTCTCTAACTATAATCCATAAATGAGCCTCGATTGGCTAAATCATATGAAGGTGTAGCACTGAGCCATACTATATATAATACTTGAGCTTGTTTTCACGTAGAAATTAGTGCTCAGTGAGCTGCAGTGTAAGTTTACAGTGCAGCGGTTGCTCCGCACTAACTCCCCGTGTGGATACTTTTACTATACACTAAGGCAACAGCTACACTTGCAACTGGGGGTGCGATTCCCAGCTCACAAAGATGTACCTGCACTAGTTCTACTTGAGCTAGTATGCTAAAAATAGCAATGTAGGTGAGGTAGTATGGGCAGTGGCTTGGACTAGATGCCTGAGTGCGTACCTGCCCTCCCTGGATTTTTTGGGTATGGACTTAGTGCATTAACCTAAGCTGCCCGAGGGCACTTTTATAGTGAGCAGAAAGCATCCACAATGGGAATTAGTGCATAGCAACCTGGGGAGCGAATTTATAGAGTACTATCTACTCTGTGCTAACTTCTCTGTTTCGTCAAGCCCTTAGAGAGAGATGTATACACACACACACCCATATGTAGGGGGTAGGCCCTTAGCTCACTGAAGCCTAATGGAGCTATGACAATTCACAGTAGTTGAGGATCTGCCACAGTTTTTATATATACATAACACTACAGAGCGTGGCTCAGTCCATACCGTCATGAGCATAAACTTCTAAAAAGACACCCTTTCAATTAATGATCTTTTCTCTGGTTTGGATCCCTTTTACCAAACACTGCTCCTTGGGCAGTGAGGCAACGTTTTCAACTATTTGTCCAGCTGTGGAATGCAGATAAACAGAATATTTACAAATATATTTCAACATTTCAAATGTGGGCTAACTAACCACTGTGGAAGAAACATAATACAAAACCCTAAATAAAATGAACTCCCCCCCCCCTCGTCCCCCCAATTTTCCAAACTTTCTGTTTAGATCAGAGGTGGATCTGGCCCGCGGGACCCTCCTGCCCAGCCCCTGAGCTCCTGGCCCGGGAGGCTAGTCCCCGGCTCCTCCCCTGCTGTTCCCCCTCCCCCGCAGCCTCAGCTCACTGTGCCGCCGGCACAATGCTCTGGGCGGCTGGGCAGCGCAGTTGCAGAGCTGCGGCCTGACTCAGTGCTCTGGGCGGCGCGGTTGTAGCACCACCAGCCACCGGTGCTCCAGACAGCATGGTAAGGGGGCAGGGGAGTTAGGGGGGATGGTCAGGGGGCGGGGGTATGGATAGGGGTCAGGGTGGTCAGAGGGCGGGGAACAGGGGGGTTGGATGGGATGGGGGGCAAGCAGAGGTGGGGATTTCAGGGGTGGTTAGGGGACAGGGAGCAGGGGGTGGTGGATGGGGTAAGAGTCCCGGGGGGCCGTCAGGGGACAGAGGGAGTTGGATGGGGCAGGAGTCCTGGGGGAGCCATCAGCGGGCGAGAAGCGGGGAGGTCGAATAGAAGGTGGAGGCCAAGCCATGCCAGGCTTTTTGGGGATACACAGCCTCCCCTAACTGGCCCTCCATATAATTTTGGAAACCCGGTGTGGCCCTCAGGCCAAAAAGTTTGCCCGCCCCTGGTTTAGATGAACTACACATAGAAGTAGTCATTTTACAAGTGAAGTGCACAGAAGTAAACCTAGGAAGTAATTACCCAGATGACAAATTAAACCATTTGGATCAGAATGGACTTGGAAAGCAGAAATCAGAAAACATAATTTAAACAAGCTTTTAGGGGGATCGGAAGATAACGATCTTCCAATACCATTTTTGAAAATTTTGTTCCCAGTGTATTGAAAATAAACTGAAAAGTTACTGGAAATGGAAAATGCCCTCAGAACATCAACTGAATACATGAGACATAGTGGGGGGGAAGAAGGAGGGGGAAAATCTCTTATCTTCAAGGTTTAAAAAGACCTACATGCTTTCTACATTTTCAGGGTGATACAGCATTCAAAGCCCAGCTTCTCTGCAGTGATATTTAACAGTAAATGGTTACATATCTGTGTTGGGAAACACCACAGGAGATACACAGAATGGTATTTTAAACCTGAAGTGAATGAAAAACCATTGACTGTATCACCTTCAATTTTGTATATATTCTCAAACTGTCTAGCATTTTATGATCAGTAACAAATCAACTACAATGGAGGCACCCAGAAGAAATATAATGGAGGGGTGGGTTCTGTTCATTTCAGTTGCAATAAGAACAAGCAATGGGCCAAATCCTGCAAACACACATGTGCATAGTCCCATTGACTGACTGTCATTTACTTTATTGAAACTATTTTACTGGAATTCAGTAGGGCCTGATTCTGTGAACTCTTTCACATGAGTACTCCCATCAACTTCAGGTGTGTATGATGTCTGAGGCACACAAGAGTTCAATAGGATTTGTTGCAATAAAGAGAATTTTCCAGTAAATCAATGATAGTTCTAAAGAATTAAGTTTTCCTTTTAGTCCTTGATTCATTTTGCCCTAATAGCCTTCAAAGCATAGTGTATTATTAGTGAATACATCAATAATGTATATTTATACGTTAATACTGACACTAAATTAGAATATATATATTATATTCATGTATCTAATACTACAGGCTGCACATAGAAACACAGCCCTAAACCCATATTTGCCTCATTTAACTATGCTGAATCTAAAGCCTGAAAGCCTGAAGCCTAAAAAGTGGGGGGGTTTGGCGGGGGGGGTTGCATGCTTTCCTTTCTGAACATTCGTCTGTCAATTGTGTTTATACTGATGTTCAGAAAATTATCTAGACAAGATGAGCCATGCACTATAGTGAGAATATAGCACACCTGAACATTCAAACTACCATCTAAACTTAGTAAGCCCTGTATAAGCCTACTTATAAACCAAGAGATAACATAACAGGGTGTTTGTAATGTGTCTCTGGTCTGTTTATTTTGTCCATAGTATTACTTTATTATTGTGTAATTGCATAATAGGAAAATGTTAACTAATTTCTTGTTTACAGAGGACATTAGGCCCAATTCTTATTTACAATTAACTCTCTTGGAATTGCCTAAGCACTGCTGTGGCAGGGCAAAGTGGTCTTACAGTGGGTGCAAGTTAAATTTACATCTGGTCCCTTTTTAGTGCCAGAACAGTGTAACATAATCTATGTAAGTGAGAATCAGCCCCACACAGATTTCTGAAACAGCACATCACCAGATATTTCCTTTTATTATGACTGAATCGATTGTTATTGACCTTTGATTTTATATAGTACAGTAACAGTTTGAAGTACAGTAACAGTTTGAAGTAAGGTGATTATTCTCTCTGGGTCTATGAACAAGTGCATATTGGTTTGACACATTTTATCATCTTGGATTGCATTTAACTTTTTTATAGCTGTTTATTTCATATTATGCCAGCATTTCATTTCTAATAAGACGTGGAACTATCACAATATATACGATATACTGGTTTTTTCCCCATTATTTGTAGAACAGGCAATAGTGATTTCTTATTAAGGTCAATCTAATTTATATATTGGCAGAGAATGATCATCCTCTAGTATTTATAATTTCTTAATCATAACTCACTAAAATTATTTAGTAGATTTTTCTCTTTTCAACCTAAACCCAAAGCATACAAATCTACACATACCCCAATAATTGGCTCAATAACTAAAAATTAATTGCTGAATAAATAATATAGTTTCATGCAATGTCAGTTTTGAACAGTCTAATAAAAAAGAGATACTTTTCTAAAATTCTTAAGTATCCAATTGCTATCTTGCCACAATCTAATTTACCAGCTGTGTAACTCCCATTAACTATAATGGGAATTCTGAAAATGAATCAAAAGGAGAAGAGACATCATCATCTTACTCAGTCCTCACTTGTCCCCAGATTTTCGAAAGTGGTCAATATCTGCAGGGGCAACAGGTGTTTAACTTATTAGCACCGTTATTCAAATTAGTATTCTGCTAGAAACTCTTCAAGACGTCAGAATCTAGGGCTTTTGCCCTTAGGGTTGTCATCTCCAAGATGTAGAAAACCAGGTTATGGCCAACCCCCTATCTCAGCCCTGGCTTGAGGGAGCCCCCTCTTAATCCTTCCAAGAGTCCTTGCTCTCCTCACCCCACTCCTTCCTCCTCCCTGCTGGTGAGTCTTGGGTCCATCCCACTTCCTTGTCCTCAGGAACAGTAGGAGCAGCCACAGTTTGGGCAGGTTGAGGTCCGGCAAGCAGAGCAGGACCAGGCTATTGGCCACACTCCCAGCCATGTGATGAATATGGTAGTTACAAGATCACTGCATGGCCAGGCATGCACACAGCTTACAGGTAACGTTGGTCCCAAGTGAAAAACAAAACCACCCCACCCCCAGCCCCGAACATGAAATCTTTTTCACCAACAAGGCAGTGCAAGAAGACAGCCAATGTGGTTACAAAACAGCCAGACAATAACCCTATTTCCCCGAGCTTAGCTGAGGGGTGGAGAGGCTTCCCCATGCCAGCGCTGTGCAGGGCTTTGGCACATGCAGGGCTCGGCTCCTCCTGGCCAGCGCCCTGAGCCAGAGGGTCTTGGACTTTCTCAGGTCGCCGGCCCAGCCAGAGGCAGTGGGGGAAGGAAGGAAGGAGTCTGCCAGCTAGGCTGTTGGTAAACTGAGCGCTCCAATCGGGGCTGGTTCTCCACATAGAGCTGGGAGCGGGATGTGCCCTGCCAAGTGGGATATGGAGGATCAGCAGGGCTGGGGGTGCAAAGGGGCAAAGCAGGGATAGGACAGCAAGGGGGGGAGCACATAAAAGGCTAATAGGTGGGCAGCAGAGGCGACACGTAACTGGCTGCCATTTGGTGCCTGCCCGCACTCACCAGCCACCTCAGTTTGCAATGAGCAGCCAGTGCCAGCCGGAAACAGAACGGGGGGAGGGGAGGCAGGGCCCTGCTGGCCGAGAGCTGATGGACCAGCAGAGGGAATGGCTAGGCCTCTGTGCTGCATCTTCACCCTGCCACCAGCCTGGCACATCCACCCCCACGGTGGGCCACTGGAACTGCTCCCCACCCACCACTGGTGGGTGGGCGGCCGGCGAGCAGGGATCTGGACAGCAGCAGGACCCACCCATACCAATGACGGAAAAGACAGAAAACATGGGACAATTTGCCAGTTAAAAAAAAAAGTCGGGACACCTACAGGAGGCTTAAGTACGAGACTGTCCCTTTAAAAACAGGACATTTGGTCACTCTAGCCCAGGGGTGAGTTTAGTTCTCTCATTCCCTGCTGGCAGGAAAGAGAGAGTAGCAGCCTCAGCTGCTCCCTATTTCCTTCCCTCTTCAAGTAAACAGCATTAACTGGGAAGTTTAGCTCCCAGGTCAGAAAGAGAAGGGAACAGGGTGCCTACTTTCAGAGAGGGATCTCCTCCTCACTCCCCCACCAATCACTGGTTATGCAAAACATCAGGGGTTAGGTAGGTATAATTATGCCTCAGGGGTGTGGATTTTTCACACCCCTGAGTGATGTAGTTTTACCCATATAGATTTTATTTCCTTCATTCAGCTTCCAAGTCCATGGGATGAGCTTCCTTGAATGTAAAATTTCCAAGGTGCAATAGGGCTATTAACCAATCATTTGTATTGCAATGTGTGTTTAAAGAGGATTTGAAAATACCCACTCTGACCAGGACAGCTACAATCTTTATTGTAAGATAAATTATCCAAAAATCCCCATTAGAAGCTCCTTGGTAAATAAAGAGGGCCAGTGGAGCTATGTTACTTTACACCATTTGAGGATCTGGCACCAGAGTTTATAATCAGAATATGTCAGATGCTCCAGTGAAGAAATTTCAGACAGGTGGTATAAACTAACCAAATCACTGTAATGCTTTCTCCCTTTACATATTCCTTATTTCCATGAGTTTTTTTATGACTGCCCTTCAAATTGCTTCTTTTATTGTGACACCGTTCACTTTTTTTTTTGAACAACTTTGTCCTGAGTCCTGCATCAGCCAAGCAAACCACCCCAAGTTTTTGTTTGAAGACACACTAATCCTCTGGACTCAGCAAATCAAGTCACTTCTGCTGCCCTTTTGATAACATTTTAATACTTAACTCTTCCAACTGTGCCTGCCATCCTGGCTTGTCTTAGCCAAGAAATCTGTCCATTGGGGGAAACAAACAAACAAACAAAAACCCCATTATGCACTGAACTTGCCACCCTTTTTGACAGAGGGCAAAACAGAAGATGTGCCTGTGAAAAATGACCAGAGCCCTGTGGCTGTGCTTTCTTCAGGCTGCTAAAGACTATTTGAAATCATTTTAAGTGTGCTGGAATAGCTATTCCTGTAACTCATTGTAATGTCTGTTGAAGCAATTCCGGATTTATTTTAAGTAACAAAATTTGGAAAAACTGGAGCAATCTTGAAGGACCTATAGGATATTTTTGACAGAGCAGGTAGATAACATTTCCCATTCTGAATCAAATTATTGATTGTGTTTGTGGCCTGAAGCTGATATTTCGAACCCTCTCTTCTCTATTAACACACCTATCTGACTGTACAGTGCTCTACAAAGGAATGGGGGAATTTTTTCCTAATCCCAAGAGCAATCATTTTATTTCCCCAAGCAAGAGATTTAATTACCCTTATTATTCCAGTGGGTATGTAATACCCTGGGAGAATAATGGGGGAAATACCAAAGCATTAAACATTAAAAAGAAAAAAAAACATTCAGTGGTTGGAAGAATAACCTGGTGTCAGTTCATGGATCTGCAAAGGTTACAGTCTCCTGAAATGGGTGCAATTTGGAAAGTGAGACAGTGAAAAGGAAGCTAGAGGACAGTAATGCAAGCTGTCAGAAGGGGAGAGTGAGAACATGCAAGGCTGCAGGAGGAAAGTAGCTCAGCTTTTATTCTGTAAATAAAATAACTGTCTCTCAATCTTACTTTATGACTCTCTAAAATGACCCTGTCCTAGATGCCTGTGCCTCTGTTCATTCTATAAAAAAAGCCATGAGTTGTGTTATTTTTCTTAAACTTCTACACACTGGCCACCTCAAGAAATAGAGAGAGAAATTGAGAGCAGTCAAGCTCAACCACCACCTCTCTCCAGGCTTGTTATGTTTCTGTTACTCTCCCAGACCAAGAGGCTGTTTTTAACGGGAGCATTTTATTAAAGCCATGTTTGTGTTTTCTCTCTCTCTCTCTCTCTCTCTCTCCCTCCCAGTTTGCACAAGTCCCACTTCTGGATCATCTCCTAGAGCATCTGTGACCATACCCTGTTCACCAAAGCTGTGTTCTTTTTACCTCTTCAGTACTGCTCCAAATCTTAAAGGGACAGGCAGTAAGAAAAAATAGAGCCCCCGTGTTCCTTCCAGTCCTTGTATCAAGAAGTATGTTAGTATAAATGTAGACTACATATTCTAACTTATAAGTGCTACATCAACTCAGGATTTTAATCACATCTTGCAATATTTGCTGTGGGTTTTTGTTTTTTAAAAGCCCAGTTGCTGGAGTCATGTGAATGCGAGGTTTCAGAGTAGCAGCCATGTTAGTTTGTATCCGCAAAAAGAGGATACAGACTAACACGGCTGCTACTCTGAAACCATCTAGGAAAATTTCCCAATCCCAGCGATACAAAGCCAAGTGCACTTACTACATCCCTTCTGTGACAGGTTTCCTGGATTCGCATAAAATAAAAATCAAGTTACCCTAATCTTGAGTAAACAAAGAAAAGGGGAGTTTTGTCTACTGAGAAAGCCATACCCTTCTAGCGAGACTGGGGAGTAGGGAATGCCTTCCTATAACTATTTCAAGGTACAGAATTTTGAATTGAGAAGAGGGTAATACAGTTTTTGTTGGAGGACATTTTCAATATTTTAGTGCTACAAATGCAGCATGCAAATAAAATGCCAGGGGTGGGACGAGTCAGTTTTCATTATGTGTTTCATCATTTTTAATGATTCCAACCAATCTCCAATTTAAATGAAATAATATCAGTCTTTCAAAAGAAAATCTTTCTTTAAAGCCAGTTAAGGTTATGGAAGTGTGATACCTATTCAAGGCAAACCTCTCAGAGGGAGCACTATGCTAAGATAGCATACCCTGATGCCTGCACAGCACGTTCCCACTGACTGTGACGGAGCCCACATCATCACAAAGAACTTCCTTCTGCCTCCAAGAGACAAAGAAATACACAACACACAAGGTATTAATCTCCTTCACAGTACAACATGAAAAATTCATTACCATCTCCAGGCACAAATATCTCCTTGAAACCCTAAATCTTGGCATGAACTAAGTAGTCAGAAAATCGAGTACCATCATTATTGTCGCTCTTCCCTTTATTCACTGATAGCTGAGTGAGGCTAGCTGTCCAGCCCTCAATTTCTTTGGCCTAGTGGCTAGCGCACCAGCCTAAGACTCATGGGATAGAGGTTTTATTCCCAGATCTGCCAATGACCTGTTGGGTGATCTTGGGAAAGTCACTTCCCCTGTCTGTTCCTCAGTCTTCCCATATGTAAAAATGTTGATCTCCTTTGGAAAGTGGTTTGAAATCTCTGAATGGAAAATGCTATATTAGAGCACTTTATTAATGAGGAACATGGTCTAGTGGTAGGGGTATTAGACTGAAAATCAAAAGAATTGGGTGCTACTGTTGGCTTTGCCACTGACCTACTGTTTGAGGTTGGGTCCCTTCCTTCAACTGTCTGGGTCTCTTTTTCCCCTCACACTCTTGTGTCTCTCTATTTAGATGGTAAGCTCTTCATGGCACACATTTTCTCTTAGTATGTGCGCTTAGCAGACCCCTAACAGCTTAGGGTCATGATGCAAGGTGGGATCTCAGGTCAGTCAGGTACATTTTTCTTGGCAAGATTTATAATGTTTTCCTATATAATATTTTCCCTTATTCTTGCATTATGAGCCCAGGAATACCTTTTGCAGTGATTTGAAACAATTAAGCAGAACACAGGATGAGACAGTTTATTTTGTTACCTTTTCCTATAATCAGTCATATGTTCAAACTCTTACTATAACTACAACTTGGCTCTGCCTGACGTGACCTATAGTCCTGGCTGAAAAGGCAAAGTGACATTTTATAAAAGCCAAGAGAGGTTTATGATTAGGGACAGAACAAAGGTTGAAAATAATAAAAGTGAGGAGATGAAATGGCATTTACAGCACCTGCCAAATAATTTTACCACAGGGAGAGAACAACATTTGTGCTTTTACATTAGACAACCTAATGTTTGAGTCACAATGTGACTCCAGGAGCTGTTTATAAACCTTGATTTGTTAAGAATAACCATATGGCAAAAAGGTAGAATTAGGAGTGAATGATATACTGCTGAGATCTGTTGCAGTCTGAACGAATTTGATTTAAGTATTACGTGAGAATGGGCCAAATTTCAAGAAATCTGGACTAATGTATGATTTTCAGTAAAAGCCAACTAAAACTTGATGCTAGTTCATGGTTTCAACCTAAAAACAAGTGAAATCTGGAGAAAGCTGGTCTTACACACATGGAAAATCAAACTCACTGAGTTTTGCACACTTCTAAAATAGAAGAAAACCAGGACTTATTCTTCAATGGGAACTGATTAGCTATGTAACAGAGACATGAAGATATTACTACAGATGACCCACCTGTGAAAGAGGAAAAAATGTTTCTTTGTGGAGGTGCAAGTTTTAAGCAAATCGTTTTTCCCTATGGTAACTTACCAGGGTGATTTTCAGAAAAGCTCAGTCAGCTTCCAGTTAGCCATCAAAAAAAGTGGCCACATTTTCCAAGTGAGCTCAGCACTTTTGGTGTAAATAATTATAAACCACTGAACAATTTTGTTGACTGTGTACAAGACAGAGCCGAATACAGATCACTCTCTCTCTTAACTGGGTTAGATATGCAAAGTTACAGGAATAGAAAGGCAAACTTATTTTTCTTAGCCCTGGTCTACACTTTGAGTTTAGGTCAGATTTAACAGCGCTAGATCCGTTTAGCCCTGCACCCGTCCACACTATGAAGCCATTGTTTCCGACTTTAAGGGCTCTTAAAACCAGTTTCTGTACTCCTCCCCGATGAGTGGATAAGCGCTGAAATCACCCTCGCTGGGTCAAATTTGGGGTAGTGTGGATGCAATTCGATGGTATTGGCCTCCGGGAGCTATCCCAGAGTGCTCCATTGTGACCACTCTGGACAGCACTCTTAACTCAGATGCACTGGCCAGGTAGACAGGAGAAGCCCCGCAAACTTTTGAATTTCATTTCCTGTTTGGCCAGTGTGGTGAGCTCAGCAGAGGTGACCATGCAGAGCTCTTCAGCACAGGTGACTATGGAGTCCCAGAATCACAAAAGAGCTCCAGCCTGGACCGAACGGGAGATACTGGATCTGATCGCTGTATGGGGAGACGAATCTGTGCTATCAGAACTCCGTTCCAAAAAGACGAAATGCCAAAATATTTGAAAAAAATCTCCAAGGGCATGAAGGACAGAGGCTAGCACAAGGACCTGCAGCAGTGCTGAGTGAAACTTAAGGAGCTTAGGCAAGCCTACCAAAAAACCCAAGAGGCAAACGCCTGCTTGGGGTCAGAGCCTCAGACATGCCGCTTCTATGATGAGCTGCATGCAATTCTAGGGGGTGCCCCTACCACTGCCCCACCCCGTCCATGGACTCCTGCAAGGGGGGAGTCTCATGCAATAGGAATGAGGATTTTGGGGACGAGGAAGATGATGTGGGAGGTTGAAGATAGCACACACCAGGCAAGCAGAGATACCATTCTCCCCGACAGCCAGGAACTGTTTATCACCTTGGATCCAATACCCTCCCAACCTGGGCTCCCGGACCTTGAAGGCAGAGAAGGCAGCTCTGGTGAGTGTACCTTTGTAAATATAATACAGGTTTAAAAAGCAAGCACATTTAATGATTAATTTGCCCTGAAGACTTGGGATGCATTTGCAGCCTGTACAGCTACTGGAAAAATCTGTTAACGTGTCTGGGGATGGAGTGGAAATCCTCCAGGGACATCTCAATGAAGCTCTCCTGGATGTATTCCCAAAGCCTTTGCAAAAGGATTCTGGGGAGGGCAGCCTTATTCAGTCCTCCATGGCTGGACACTTTACCACGGCAGGCCAGCAGCACGTAGTCTGGAATCATTGCACAACAAAGCATGGCAGTGTATGGTCCCTGTGTTTGCTGGCATTCAAGCAACATCTATCTGTTCTTTATCTCTCTGTGTTATCCTCAGGACAGTGATATCATTCATCATCACCTGGTTGAAATAGGGAAATTTTATTAAGGGGATGTTCAGAGGTGGCCATTCCTGCTGGGCTGTTTGCTGTGGCTTAACAGAAATCATCCCCGCTATTAGCCACGTGGTAGGGGGAGGGGTGAAGCAATCATCCCAGAGAATTGGTGGGTGGGGGGGTTTAGTTGGGTTTGTGCTGCATGTTAACCTGAAAACCGCAGCCCCTCCTTTTAAATGGCCAACTCATTTTAAAGGGCCAACCCAACAGGTGCTTGATATGTGAAATGAAGGTGCTGCTGTTTGAAACCATTCCCACATGTTAGGAAGGTTAAAGAAGCCAGAAGTCTGTGGCTTACCATGTCTGCCTGAAAGCCGAATTCTGTTGCCTGCCGGCCCTGAGTGTGTGATCTCTCACACCATACCAGCAGGCTCTTGCTATAAGAGGCAAAATGCTACCTTGTAAAGAAAGCACAAGTCCATGGGGCTGAACGAGTTGCATCCGAGAGTGCTGAAGGAATTGGCGGCTGTGATTGCAGAGCCATTGGCCATTATCTTTGAAAACTCGTGGCGAACCGGGGAAGTCCCGGATGACTGGAAAAAGGCTAATGTAGTGCCAATCTTTAAAAAAGGGAAGAAGGAGGATCCTGGGAACTACAGGCCAGTCAGCCTCACCTCAGTCCCTGGAAAAATCATGGAGCAGGTCCTCAAAGAATCAATCCTGAAGCACTTGCATGAGAGGAAAGTGATCAGGAACAGCCAGCATGGATTCACCAAGGGAAGGTCATGCCTGACTAATCTAATCGCCTTTTATGATGAGATTACTGGTTCTGTGGATGAAGGGAAAGCAGTGGATGTATTGTTTCTTGACTTTAGCAAAGCTTTTGACACGGTCTCCCACAGTATTCTTGTCAGCAAGTTAAGGAAGTATGGGCTGGATGAATGCACTATAAGGTGGGTAGAAAGCTGGCTAGATTGTTCGGCTCAACGGGTAGTTATCAATGGCTCCATGTCTAGTTGGCAGCCGGTATCAAGTGGAGTGCCCCAAGGGTCGGTCCTGGGGCCGGTTTTGTTCAATATCTTCATAAATGATCTGGAGGATGGTGTGGATTGCACTCTCAGCAAATTTGCGGATGATACTAAACTGGGAGGAGTGGTAGATACACTGGAGGGGAGGGATAGGATACAGAAGGACCTAGACAAATTGGAGGATTGGGCCAAAAGAAATCTGATGAGGTTCAATAAGGATAAGTGCAGGGTCCTGCACTTAGGATGGAAGAACCCAATGCACAGCTACAGACTAGGGACCGAATGGCTAGGCAGCAGTTCTGCGGAAAAGGACCTAGGGGTGACAGTGGACGAGAAGCTGGATATGAGTCAGCAGTGTGCCCTTGTTGCCAAGAAGGCCAATGGCATTTTGGGATGTATAAGTAGGGGCATAGCGAGCAGATCGAGGGACGTGATCGTTCCCCTCTATTCGACATTGGTGAGGCCTCATCTGGAGTACTGTGTCCAGTTTTGGGCCCCACACTACAAGAAGGATGTGGATAAATTGGAGAGAGTCCAGCGAAGGGCAACAAAAATGATTAGGGGTCTGGAACACATGAGTTATGAGGAGAGGCTGAGGGAGCTGGGATTGTTTAGCCTGCAGAAGAGAAGAATGAGGGGGGATTTGATAGCTGCTTTCAACTACCTGAAAGGGGGTTCCAAAGAGGATGGCTCTAGACTGTTCTCAATGGTAGCAGATGACAGAATGAGGAGTAATGGTCTCAAGTTGCAGTGGGGGAGGTTTAGATTGGATATTAGGAAAAACTTTTTCACTAAGAGGGTGGTGAAACACTGGAATGCGTTACCTAGGGAGGTGGTAGAATCTCCTTCCTTAGAGGTTTTTAAGGTCAGGCTTGACAAAGCCCTGGCTGGGATGATTTAACTGGGAATTGGTCCTGCTTCAAGCAGGGGGTTGGAGTAGATGACCTTCAGGGGTCCATTCCAACCCTGATATTCTATGATTCTATGTAATGTTAACAACTTGGTTCACCATGAAAGAGTCTACCCCGTTCTGTAAAATGTCTCTTTTTAAAGACTAATCTCCCTTTTTTCCCATCCTGCAGCTGCAAATGTTTCAACGCTCCCCCGTCATCTCTGTCCCAGAGGTTATCAAATATTAGAAGCCAAAAAAAAAAAATGCACTCATGATGCAATGTTCTCTGAGCTCATGCAGGCCTCCCATGCTGAAAGAGCCCAGCACAATGTGTTGAGGGAGATAATGTCAGAGTTCAGGAAAGCACAAAATGAACACAAGGACAGGAGGGACGAGCAAGAAGAGAGGTGGCATCAGCATGATGAGAGGAGGCAGGATGCAATGGTGAGCCTACTGGAGGATCAAACTGATATGTTTAAGGTGCAGGAAAGGCTGCAGAAGCACAGACCACAGCTGCAACCCCTATGTAACCAACTGTCCTCCTCCCCAAGTTCCATAGCCTCCTCACCCAGACGCCCAAGAACGTGGTAGAAGACCTCCGGGCACCCAGCCCCTCCACCCCAGAGGGCTGCCCAAGCACCAGAAAGCTGGCATTCAATAAGTTTTGAAGTGCAGTGTGGCCTTGTCCTTCCATCCTCCCCCACCCCACCCCACCCCACCCACCCAGTGCTTCCCTTCTCCTCCTCCACCCCTCTCGGGCTACCTTGACAGTTATCACCCCATTTGTGTGATGAATTAATAAAGAATGCATGAATTTGAAACAACAATGACTTTATTGCCTCTGCAAGTGGTGATCAAAGGGGGGAAGGGGAGGATGGTTGGCTTACAGGGAAGTAGAGTGAACCAAGGGGGCAGGTTTTCATCGAGAAACAAAATTTTCACACCATAGCCTGGCCAGTCACAAAACTGGTTTTCAAAGCTTCTCCGATATGCAGCGCACCCTGCTGTGCTCTTCTAACCACCCTGGTGTCTGGCTGCGCGTAATCAGGGGCCAGGCAATTTGCCTCGACCTCCCACCCCACCATAAACGTCTCCCCCTTACTCTCACAGATATTGTGGAGCACACAGCAAGCAGTAATAATGATGGGAGTACTGGTTTTGCTGAAGTCTAACTGAGTCAGTAAACTGCACCAGCGCATTTTTAAATGTCCAAATGCACATTCTACCACCATTCTGCACTTGATCATCCTGACTACTGTCCAGGGTGCCCATGTACAGCTTCAAGAACCATGGCGTTAAGGGGTAGACGGGGTCCCCAAGGATAACTATAGGCATTTCAACATCCCCAATGGTTATTTTCTGGTCTGGAAAGTAAGTCCCTTGCTGCAACCATTCTCACAGACCAGTTCCACAGAAACGAATGTTGGTCGTTGCTTTCATGGAGGGAGGGGTAGGCTGGCAGCAGACGGTGCTGCTGGCTGGGAGAGCAGCCTGAGGAAGGATGGTCCCCTGAAGGATTGAACTCTCAACCCTAGGTTTAGCAGGCCAATGCTTAAACCACTGAGCTATCCCTCTGCCAATATTCCAGGCAGGACTGAACGTCCATTAGACAAAACTTAAAGAGAATGACCTGAGTCACTCCCATTTATGTGCAGGCGCCCCTGACAGACTTTACTTAGGTTTGCCCGGAGCACCCATGTCTGCCCAGACCAAGGTCGGCCAAGAGCACCCAGGAGATGACGAGGACGGCTAGTCGTACTGCACTATTTGCTGCCATAAGGCAATGAGCTTCTGCTGTGTAGCAATGCAGCCCCACGTCTGCCAGCACCCAGGAGACGTACGGTGACTGTGAGCTGAGTGGGCTCCATGGTATGGCGTCTGCATGGGTAACCCATGAAAAAAAGGCATAAAACGATTGTCTGCCGTTGCTTTCACGGAGGGAATGGGGGCTTGACAACGACATGTACCCAGAACCACCCGCAACAATGTTTTTTGCCCCATCAGGCATTGGGATCTCAACCCAGAATTCCAATGGGTGGAGACTATGGGATAGCTACCCACCATGCAACGCTCGGGAAGTCAACACTAACCTCGGTACTGTAGATGCATTCTGCCGACTTAATGGTCTTAAGTAGGGACACACAGAATCAACTGTATAAAATCACTTCCTAAAAATTTGACTTCTATAAATTTGACCTAATTTCATCGTGTAGACATACTAAGTTAGAGCTTAGCTTAGAGAAACATGCATCCATGTCATGAAATAGTTATTAGGGCCGATATACATCTATACCTTCTCACGCCAAATTATTCTTTCATAATGGGGAAAAAAGTGTTCTACTACAGGGGTTCAGGTTTGACACATGGTTTTTAATTATGCTAGAAAGATTAACATTTGGCTTTCAATGGAATTTCCAAATTTCAGCTGCTACTTTGTGACTGATACAAATAAAATATATATTAAGTACCATGGTTATGCTATGTAGGTTTTTCATGTAGATACATATAAAAGGGCTTAACTTCTCTGCATATATTTTTGTTGGAAAATTTGTTTCACAGGTTTTATTTCCCTTGGTAATACCAATTCTAGTTTTTTTGGTCCATAAGGTTTAACATTAGTTGTTTGAGCTTCTCTGGGTGTATGTTCAATGGTGTGCATTTTCAGGATCTGGCCAATTGTTCATAAAAGAGGAAACATGGAGTTTATAATATTTTTGTAGTGATTTTAAGAACCACACATTTTCTGTAAATATATTACTTTTAACGGCACACTTTCAGATAATCCTTTAGTAGGTCTTGCAAACATCAGTATTCCTAGTTAATCTTTCTGGCTCAAAATAGTAATAGATTGACATACCTCACAGGTGGAGGTGCAAATCTGAGCATCACAGGGCAACATGAAAGTCTGCACTGTGTCAAAATTACAAAATTTGGGACAGATGGTTCAGTAGAGAAAAAAAAAAAGACATTCACTGTTCCATTAGATACAAATATGACTGAAGCTATCAAAATGATAAAGCATGATATTTAGCACTTGTACAGCATTTTTCATTGTCAAAGTGCTTTACAAACATTAATTGAACCTTAAAACTTCTAGAAAGTTAAATATCATCCCCATTTCATAGATGGAGAAGTTTTGCCAGATAGAATAAATGACTCCAAAAACCACACAGCGAGCATCAGATTTAGAACTCTACTTGAAACCTCATGAAAGTTCAGGATAGCTAGGATTATGTTCCTTGGGTTATACACTTTCATTATGAGCAGTTTTTCATCAAATCATAACAAGAGAACGTGGAAAGCTTTGGTCTGATCATACTTCATATCTAGAACATACATAATCAATACTCATATTGGGAGGTTTGTGTTTTTTTAAACATGGACAAAATAGAACTGCATGAATAAAAAAATACTAGGAAAAGAATCATGGATCTTGAACTTGCATCCTAGCTGTGTGTTCTCAACTGGGGGATAATCCCTCTGGCCACTAGACCCTTGTCATTGGATGTCTCCCAGTTTAATTTATATATATATATATATATATATTTTTATTTTCTTAATAGATATCAATTCCTTTCCTTTCAAGGGGAAAAACTTTAGAATATTCTTATGGGTTACTTAAGAGAAACTTAAAGTAAAGCCATATGATTGCCAAGGCAAATATGGCTGTGAAAAACATTGTCATACTCAGAAGTAGTTAATGGTGCCTATTTGAGACCTGGATATCTTTGACTAGGCCATTTTTGAAGTGTCATACTAGTTAGTATAATTTACAATATTTCTTTTCTTCTAACTTAGGAAAAAGGAATAAAATAGCACACTAATTAAAGAGATCGAAAATACTGAAATAATTGTGAAGTGTGGGTGTCAGATTTATATTTAATGGCAATTCTATGAAAGGGAGAAAAATGGCATGTAATTTATTTTATTTATTCTTGTTAAAGAAAGGTGGGTGAAGAAAGCTGTGGGAGACTGGAAAACAATGGATGACTTTAGAATCACAGTTTCCTGAAATAGAACCTAACGGATACCTAATGTAGGCTCCGAATATTCCAGCCGAGAACTTCAAAGATCATACAAAAAGCTTAAGAGGTTGGGTCTTGCAATATGCTGATTATCTCCTACAAGATCCCAAATACCTTCAACTTCCATAGACAATCATTAGACGCTGAGGACACTAACCATCTTGCAGGAGGCAATAAGCCTGGATGGGCCCCAAATAAACTGAATAGAGATGCACAGAAGTACCCCTTAAAACATGTAGTATGTTTCATGT
The DNA here is from genome assembly GCF_965140235.1 of Caretta caretta. NCBI lineage: Eukaryota > Metazoa > Chordata > Testudines > Cheloniidae > Caretta > Caretta caretta. The sequence goes on along the minus strand of NC_134213.1, from coordinate 61,035,158 downwards.
AATTCTCAAATTTCTTATCAAATAATTAAGTTTAAAGAAGAAAGCAGTGACAACCAGCAAATACAAGCTACATGATAAGGAACCACATATTCATCTCCCGTTGAACTAAATGTGAGCTAATTTAGGCCAAGGAGAATAGTAACCAGTCATGCATATTCTCATTGAAAATGGTAATGATTTACTTGCAACAGGATGGTCTGTCTCCTCAGGAACTTTTGTTTACTTGTCTTTCCTCTCTTAATTGTCTTGGAAAGGAGGACTGAGTGAGTCATGCACAGTAGGGAATTATTACCTTTGCCAGTCTGTTTTGTGTGTAGGAAGTTCAGAGAACATCTCCTGAGGAGAGATAATGTGAGACCAATATTTACCTCTCCAGTACCCTGGAGATGTTGGGTAAAAGTTTCAAATGCATCTATGTGACTTACATGCCTAGGTGCTTTTGAAACTTTTCCCCATTTGACCTTTCATGAGAAGTTAAAATTTTCTTGTCGTTTGTATGAACAAGTTCCATAGGGGATCTTATTGTTTCTCTTCTGCAGCATTCTCTTAATTTTCTTAAGACCAGAAAGAAAATGTTTCCCTTTTCCTGTGCAAAGGGATAAGCAAATACAGTGTGACTACAACTCAGTAAAAGTTGGAGGAAAATTAAAGAGATTTAAAATAAAAGGTGTTCCATGTCTGAACACATCTGTGATGACAAGAGGAGCTGGGTGAATATTTTCATTGACTATTCACTTGAATGAGATGCACTTTATCTGCGTTTATGCTAGTTGTGTGTTCATTTTCTTTAACTGCAATTATAAATTATTCACAGAAAGTGACTTTGGAATATGTAAATGCATGTAGGGTTGTACTAGAACCCCAACTGTAGGAGTTCTACTCCTCCAGCATGGGAAGAGTAATGTGAAGACTATTGTTTTCCACTCAAAAGCAACCAACATAACCCAACGCTTAGTCTGAAGTTTAAAACATAATTCCCTGTAAAAAAATTGTTTTAAAAGTTTCAGTGCATCGAGGAGGTACCATGCAAGTGTTCCTGAATGCCCATGTTTACTTCCTAGAATTTTACAGGGGTATTAATGAAAATGTTGGGTTTGTCAGCTTGTGTTTCAAACTTCTGCTAGACATACAAGCACAGCCCCAAGAAATAACCATTATGATTTCACACAGTGAACAGTGGTCATAACTGGTCAAATGAGATAGGGCTAGGGTTCACCTAAGGAGATCTATTCTTCCTTGACTCTTTGGAACCTCTGTGGCTGCTCCAAAGTTTCTGGCAACACTTTTGTCTTTGCTGACAAACAAACCATAAAACATTTTGGTTTCAAAAACTAAAGGTGTGCGCTTTTTAATCTCCCCTCCTCCCATTTTTTTCTGCCTCTTATTTACCTCTCCCTTCTTCTGGCCTCCTCCCACCCTGCTCCTGATATGAATGTGCAAAAGAAAGTGATAAAATAGAGAAATATAGTATGCAGTTCCTTTCTCTGCTAAAGGAAAGGGTAGTTGTTGAGTTAGACTCATGCATCGAATCAGAATTCTTTACAGCAACTCAATTAGTACAAGCCTTCACAATTTTTTTTCAAAATAAGAAATGCATGATATTAGCTATACCAAGAGACAATCATATTTTGATTATATATAAATAATGCAGCAACCCTTCAAAGAGAACAAGTTAACCAAATCACATATTAATAATCAGATTTACTTTGGTGCCTCATTTTGTCAATAGTGTGGCTACAGATTATTAAATAGCAATAAAAATTAAAGAAAAGCTATAACATGTGATTTAGGTGAATCCAGCAAATAAATATGGTCTTGATGTGGGCCATTAAAACAGTTGCAAAACCGATTTGGTTGGTACATACTCTAACATATGCTAATTTTACATTTTTTTAACAAGGAAATGTGCTTAACAGAATTGTCAATGATTATGAATTAATTGTATTGAAGAATTTAAAATGATCTGTTAAGCCTTAGTGTATCATAACTTCTTAAAAACAAAAGACTCCACACTGGACTAATGGGCAACCGGCCTTATAACAGTTATAAATTGTGACCTTTTATTAAGGAAAAGCATATAAGTCCCAGAGTTGGGTAGGGAAACTGTTGATTTCATCTGACTTAGCTGGCTGCTTGATCTCCAAGAAATTCCAGGTTCAATAAATAGTCACTCTCTCCCCCCCCCCATACCTCATAGGAGCTCAAGCCATATGTTTTCACCCCAAACTGAAAATTGCAAGTTTGTCTGCCTTCTGAATCAGAGAGTCTCTCCAAGACTATGGCTACACTACAGCTGGGAAGTGCAATTCCCAGCTAGAGCAGACATACGTGTGCTAGCTCTGCTCAAGCTAGTGTGCTTTTAAAAAAAAAAAAAGAAAGAAAAGCTGAGCTGCTGTAGCCACACTGCTACCTGCCTGAGTAGAACCCCATCCAAGATCTTAAATACAATACTTGAATGGCTAGCCTGAGCTGCTGCCTGTGCCATCATGGCCAGCCTGCTATTTTTAGCATGCTAGGTTGAGCAAAGCTAACATGAGTTTACACACCCAAGCATATGTGGATAATCCATCTTGTTCCTTTGGTATGTTTCTTCTTCTAGCTATAGTGGACATGGTCCACACATTCATTTCACATAGAAGAACTATAAAGTATTTTTTTAATTGAATGGCATAAGAAAAGGAATATTGAAAGATAAGCAACTGACCTATACATAGTTTTGCATTAAAAGAAACTACTTAAAAGGAAGAAGTTCAATTAATATTCTGGGTTAATACAGAGATACCTTTTTATTCACTTCAATTTATTGAAAGAAGCTTCCAACAAGAGAATGATCAAAGAAGTTTGTTATACACTGATGTCATCTACTGGATATTGATGGAAGTAGCAGGAAAACTGGGGAGCAGGAGTCCAAGAGCTGGTTGGCAGCATCTAATAGAAATAATAGGACAGCCACCCTCTAAGGTTCCCTGAAATAGGACATGAACATGGAGGTCACTGTGTGGTCTTCAGAGTTTGGATCAGCCATGCAGACAACACATCTCCAACAAAATTATCAGGATTAAGAGGACATGGCAAGACTTCACTTCAGACATTGTATTGCTTTTTGTTTTTGTTTAGTCTAAGTTACCTTGTTGAATCTGAGCTCTTTCAAGTGAAACCACAAGGAACTACATGTTGGGATTGTACTACATAATGCTGTATAGATGTTTCTTTGTAAATCCAAGTAAACATATCTACAGGAAGACTAAATAAATGTTTAAGCAATTGAGTTTGGCACTTTAATTAGTCCCTTTCAAATCAAATACTAGAAATGGTAGTTAGTATATTCATAAGAGCACCTTCAGACAGAGCAGCATTACTTCTTGGAGAATTACTTGAAATGGGGTAATGTATAAGAAATAAAGAATTGATAACCGATTAATATTAAGTGAATGGAATAAAAGATCTTGGTGATTTTATTGTTCCAGGGCATAACTGCTTCACCCCAACACTAATATAAGTCAATTGTTCCAAAACTATATTCTATTGTGTTCACTACATGCCTAGAACATCAGACATCCAAAATTACTCTATACAGCCTTTTAAAAACTGTTGATTGTACCCCTCATTCTTGGTGAATGAATTAGTCTTCAACAAAGTTGTATTACTTGTTCTGATGGACGCTTAATAAAACTGCTATAGCAGTGAAAAAGTTACTTCAGTGAATAGCTGGAAACTGGTGTCTGAGTGGATTGGCATAGCCAGATTTACTACTGCCTACAATAAATTTTGTATAACTGATCTGCTCATACACACTAACAGAAGAGGAAGAAAAGAACAAATGTTATCAACTGCTGGACAGCATTGTAGATGAGATTCCTGATCATGATAGGATTGATAATGGGAGGTATGAATGCAAAAGTTTGTAGCAGATGTGATAAGCAAATGAATAGTGGTGGACCACATGACATTGGAATGCCAAATAGTAATGGAGAAAGGTTAAGAACTTGCTATATGATGTACAGTCTGATTATTGGTGGTACTTGGTTTCCTCAAAGATATCCACAAGGTGACATGAAAGTCATCATAAGCAGATTAACCAAATCAAAAGGCATAGGAGGTCAATTCGGATGTTAACATCTATAGAAGTGCTAAGTGTGGCAATGATCATGGATTACTAATGGGAATGGGAAAGACTGAAGTCCAAGAGGGTGGGGGGGGGGGGGGAAGATGGCACAACTGGAGCCAAATTTGAAGTTAAAGGGTAGCTCTGTGAAGAAGGCATACACAATGATGCTTGAGGTCATTTCAGGCTATTAATTTTGATTATGAAGAAATCTTACTACAGACTGGATGGAAAATATTAAAGATAGTGATATAAAATAAGGTGAAGGAAGTTGTTGGAAGGTGTAATCAAACAAGGAAAAGCTGGACAAGCAACATGAATATTACCAGAAAAGTGTAACAAGGCTAAGATTGTTGGGAAAACAGAAGTAAAAGTGTTGCACAAAACAGTGAAGAAATCACAAAGATTGGACAAGGACAGTTTCTGGAAAGATACTCAAGAATAGAGAAGACATCAAGAAAAACCAAGATATGGAAATGTACAGAAGGGTTAAGTTTTAAGGAAACATGATCAGGCCAACAATAAGGCTACAGTAAGAAAGGCTACTAGTGAACTGAAAACAAATGCCAAAGAGGTGCTGGAAGCATGGAAGGATCATGCTGACAGAGTACTGAACACTGCAGTTCATCCAAATGTAGATATTTAAAGACATGCTACCTGAACAGGGTAGCTTGCAAGGCAGAAGTGACATCAGCATTGAACCACCATCAGAAGAAACAGAAAGACAAACAAGTGTGGAAGTATAACATTGTATAAGGGGACATGCTGGATACATTGTATATGAGAGGGCATGCCAAAACATGTTACAAAGTATCTGAGGGAGCACACGTATGGACAGTTAGCTTTTGAATGGAAGGTGTGAAGGGCAATTAGTTAAGTTAACTGGAAGCTGTTAAAGGAGATTGTTAAGGGTGGCAGGTAATTGAAGATACGTGACTGGTCTCAGGGATCTCGAAGGGTGGTGACTAAAATCTTTTTTCTTCTTTTGTCTGTAACTTCTCTGTAACTTGTTCTCCAAAAAACTGTATAAGTTAAAAGACACGAGCCCCACTCGGGGGGCTCACTTCTAAATGTATTAGCAGAGCAGCTTTGCTAATAAAACAGAGTGGTCTGATAAATTGTGAGTCTGAGTCAAACTTTGACACAAGTGAAGCAGTTAAAAATGGGAAAGTTGCAGGAGTAGACATCAAGTTGAGCTGATGAAAGCCAGGAGGACAAGTACTATCAAAACTTTAGAAAAATACATATAAGATTGTGTAGGTGCAAGAGGAGATACCAGTTGACTGCCTAATGACGATAGTTATATCAATTCTAAAGACCAAAGATCCTGAATTATAGAGGTATAAGCAAAAATATGGATTAAAGATATTTGCAGTTTTCATCAATTTCACACGAGCATTTAATTCAGTTTGGAGGGAAGCATTATGGAAAGTAGTAAATTCAAATGGCATTCCAGATAACTACAATTATAAATGTAGTGTGAAGACTCCTTTATGCCATAAGAATTGGTGGAAAATTAAACTAGTTCAAGTCAAAGTTTGTTGTACCACAATGGGGCATGGAATCACTGTAGCTTTTCTTCATGTTCTTCAATTGGATGTTAACAGTGGTAGGCAAGTTGTAAGGCATGACATTGGGTGCACTAGAATTAAATTTTTAACTTCTGGAGACAACGTTGTACAAACTGGTGGAAATTTTTGAATGAATGATACGCTTCACTACCTTGGAAAGGTGACACAAAGTCAATGTGATTGCATCCTGGGAAAGGAAGATTAGATAAAGTGCACAGCCTTCCCGACCCAGCCCTCCATACAGTTTTGGAAGCCCCAAAAAAGTTTGCCCACTCCTGGCCTAAGTACAACATTTATGTACCTCTGGCATTCACAAAACCACCTTTCAGCTGCTGCCTAACCTTGTAGATGTCAAATTCCCTAGACACCTATATTTCTGCCAGAGGTACACAAAACCACTGAAGTCCTAACATGGCTAAGCAACTTGGGGGCATCTACTTCATGCCTAAGCCCCAACAGGATTTACAAACTAGACATTCCCCTGCCTTTGAGTCATAATCCGGTAAGCATGCTTAGAGCACACCTAACCCACACAAAAGACAAGAGGTTCCCCTGCCCCCCACCCTTCCCCCTTACAAGCCAGTGGTTTGGGCACTCACCTGGGATATTGTTTAAAATCCCCATGCTGCCTGATTTGGAGCAAGGACTTTAACCCAGTGCCCTAACCACTGAGCTATTGGGGATAAAGGGAACAGCAGTACTAGAACCTTGCCAGTTTTTCCCATGAGAAAAGACTGACCTGGCTTAGGCACCTAGCTCCAGAAGAGTACTCATGGCTGTGAATCCCATGTGAAGGGTAGTGCCCTCCTCCTCTTTTGGAATTAGATGCCTAACTTTTCTATAGCCCAGGCTTACGCCACACTCCTCTCCAGCATTTCTGATTTGCCAGGTCAGATAACTGCCAGCTCACTGTGCTGCCTTCTTTGAACCCCTTATTTAGGTTCCCAAATCTCATCTATTGTATGGGGAGTCTGGGTGCCCAACTCGGAATTATGAATTTCACTAGGCCACAGGGTGTCTGAGAAAAAAAAAGACTAGAAGGGAGCAGATTTGAGAGCAGCAATAAGGACTAGAAGGGGGACTTAAGCATTGCAGTGGTGAGCATTGAAGTACCTAATTTTCAATGTCATCATCTTGCCCACCCAGACTCTGATTAATGCAGCAAGCTAATTAGTCACCTTATCAGAGGCTTGTTATCAACTCAAATTCACTGCTGTTAAATGGTAATTGAGCTTTTATGAATGAATTTAAGAAATATGAATTTGTGAAAATATAGGAAATCTCAAATGAGACAGATAAGTCAATCCTTTTATGTCAGTTTCCTTCATAGATCAGAATGGAGGATTTCTGGATTAAAAGCTGTGTTTCATTATAAACAGTTAACTCAAGCTACTATAAACTACAATGAATTATAATGAATAATGAACAAAGTGAAGAGTCATCAATATAAGTGAAAGCTAAACTGAAAATTTTAAACCAACCAGAGCTATCCTATTGCATAGTGCATAATAAATCACAATAAATAATGCTTTATCAGTAAATATCAGAGAGCCTGGCTTTTTATAAGAAAGGTTCTTTACATTCACTTCCACCTCTTGCAGACTCAGAAGAGCCAGCACAACATGGCCTAAAGTGTCTTATCTGGATGTGAATTTAACTAAGCTCTTTGCCTCTGTAATGCTTGTGTGAGAGGGACTTCTCTAGAGTGAAGCACCAGGGACTAACCTGGCATAGCAAGCTACAGCAAACCTGAGTGACTGGTTTTATTCGCATGATAGATCATTGCAGGGTAAGAGATACTCAGTGCAACTACTCTCCTCCATTACAAGAGTCTGAGAAATCTTTTGTGATATGGATGACTAGAGAGACACTTGTGGCAGGTAGTTCAAAAGAGCATCAGTGAACTGGAAAAGATAAGCTTTATTTATAAGGAATTCCACTGGCTCTTTTGGGCACAGAATTTGGCTTCAGTCCTGAGATCATTTCAAGTACAGGAAGATAACCCATATGCAAAAAGTAATGTAGCTTTATTCTATTAAAATACAAAGGATTCCCCTTTCTTAATCAGTTCTCAACCCCAACAAACTATACATTTAATATGGTATCCTATAAACCTGTCAGATTCCAGCAAATAATTTTCATATAAGGAAGGCACAGACTATTATTGGTGAGGCAATTTTTTATCCAAAACACTATGATGTGTAGCACAGTTAGCAGAAAGTACTCAAAAGCACACAAAATATGACTAATGACATCAATTCCTTCTCTGCTGTGAAGGATAGACCACTATACCAGTGAAATCTTATTTGTTTTAATAACATACCTCTGACTTTTAATTCACCTCTGTCAGTCAGTATGGCTCTCCCAGGAATTCATTCCTTTGGAATCACTGTTGAGAGCCTGATATTGTCTATGTACCGTGCCCTCCACCCTCTTTTCATAGGACCATTGCTTAGGATCATGTAAACCAACACATAACAGTAAAAATAATAAAAAATTCAGACTCAATAACTGTCTGATGCAATCCTATGTTTTGACAGGGCTGAGAAATGGTCTCCCTGTAGATTAGTCTGCAATAAAGTGAAGCCTGAGGCTGTACTAGCTTGCAAAGCCATGACCCTTCTAAGACTTCTGTTATGTATGTGTGTGAGGAATCTAGCTGAGCCAAGTCAAGAGCACAACCTCAGCAGGAAGAGGCCAGACACAACAAGAGCTAACTTCACATTTCAGAGACATCTCCCAGGACTGTAGTTACTACCAGAATGCACTGGAAACAGAGCAAGTGAATATTGTGATTCCATCACTCTCTAAATCAAAGAGTCTTGATTATTCTTGCCTATTCTAAAGCATGGAATTAAACCATTTAGTAACTATGAGCAACATACTAATATAGGGGTTAATTTCACACCTGTCCAGGTGGCTGATACAATATCTGTTTGCCACTTAAACCCTGATTATGCCCTATTATGAAGGCTTAAGAAAGATTGGAATGGTGCTCATGGACCTCTGCAAAGGGATAGATCGAAATATTCATTAATGGGTTAAATTTATCAATTTTAAAAAAAAATCAGCATAAGCACACTATTAAAACCACTGTAAGTTAGGAAATGCAAAGTTAAAGCTGAAACAGCAACTTCATTTATGTGACGGTCCAAATCTCTTAAATCTTATAGCGTAGAGACATGAGGTGGGTGAGGTAATATCGTATTGAATCAACTTCTGTTGGTGAGAAAGACAAGCTTTTGAGCCATGCAGAAGTCTTCTTCAGGGCATAATTAGTTACTTCTTCAGCAGTTGGTTCAATAAAAGATTTTACCTCACCCACCTTGTCTCTAATATTCTGGGACCGACAAGGTTGTAACTACACTGCATATATCTTATTAGCGTACACATTTTGGAATACAAATATACTACACTACATGTGTAACCAGAAAAAAAAACCACCATAGAAACTAGTATGGTCAGAAAACAAGATTTATATTCTGGGGGAATTCTGACATTTTGAAATTTCTTTCAATTCTGAACCAGACTGAAAGGTTGAAATTTCAAAAAACTTTAAAGACGTGATTCAGGACCAACAAAATGTTTTTCCTGCAGTAATATCCAGCTGTTTGGTTTTAAGGTAAAAACATTGTTTTGATAGACTACATTGTATTTAGTATTTTACTATAGAAGTGTTCACTGCAACATTTTGACAATGATTCAAATAAAAAAAGTGGCTATGACTTTCCCATTTAAAAAAAATCAGGATAAACATTCCCACAAAATGTTTCATTTAGATGAAACTAAGTTCCAATGGAAAACTATTCCCTATTTTTTTTTCCTTACCAACTCTAACAGTAGCCGTGTGTCTGCCAAGCCCCTGGTCAGACTCTGATAAATAAAAGGATTGTGCTATATCAATACAGGGCTTGGGGAAATGGGCTTCATTTATTTTAATCTTTCTAGAAGAGGTCCCCTGAGCATGTTCAGCAATATTCTCTCCCCTCTACCCCCCCCCCCCCACACACACACACACAAAAGCAAGCCAAGCACATGCTCCTGAAGGAGCATGTCCTTGACAAATTTCAAATCTTAGCCTTTTGCTATAGCTTTGTTCCAAAAAGTGGTTAGAATTGTGCATGAATTAGAAGAGTCAAACTATACGGTCATAATTATATTAAAACATTGTTTTTTCCAATTGGACTCTTGCCTCTTTTGGGGCAAAAGAAGGGCACACAATGGGATGGAGTTAAGGTTTCATGAGCAACTGTAAATCTGCTATTTCCTAACTTTCCTAATGTGTGCTTGACTTTGCAACTTAAATAACTTTCTTTTAACATAGTTTGTATGTAGTATTGTCTGTAAATATATGTACAAAAACCCACTTTGCTTCATAATGCCATAAAAGATGAATATAGTTTAGTTTCTCTAAACATCAGCAATAGAGCTGACTTCCTTCACCCAAGTCGCACAAAAATATTCTATTTAGAGTCCTGATGAGAATTGAGCAAGCTACAACATGCATAGAATGTGCTACTTACATTTCTGATCATCCAGTAAATTGCCTGTGCTAAATATTATTCAGTAAATTGATAGCCTGACTATTATACAGAGAGTGAACTCATCAGTTCCCCAACTGGGTCTTGAAAGAATTCATGCAGCATCAAGCCACCCCTGATTGTAAGTGTATGCTTCTGGGGATCTGGAGAAAAACATCCAGAAAATGGAAGTAAGTTCATAAAACCGAGTGGCATAGGACACTGCAGAGCAGCAACACATGCGTAGCTTATATAAATTCCAAGGCAAACTACTAGTGATAGTAGTATCCTGGTAGCACAAAGACATTAACAGATCATGGTCACATTCTGCTAGACACTGTATGTCTACCATGAGAGAGTCACTGCTCTGAAGAATTTACAATCTAAACTGGCAATACAAAGGGGGAGAAAGCAAATTGTATTCCTATTTTACAGATGGGAAACCAGGGCACAGATGGATTAAAGGATTGCTCAAGCTCACATAGGAGGTCTATGGCAATGATGGAAATTGTACCCCGGTCTCCCAAAATACCAATACAGTATTTTAACTACAGGACCTAAATTATATATTCTTAAATCCAGGGTAACTGTCTATAACATAAGGGTAAAAAACAAGAACATTAGGATTATAAAAATAGAGCATTTGAAGCCCAGTAAATAGAGTGATGTTTGCATTTGCTACAAAGCCAAACCTTTCAAAAAGGTTATGAAATTCACGTTCAAGACATTGAAACACATCAACTCTTCTACAGTAGCGACAGTGCCCCAGTCTTTGTTCTTTCAATGTCTATTTTGTAAATTGGATTAGAGACTTTCTAATTCTGCACATATATCTTACATTTGGAAGAGACACTGAACTAAAACAACTTGGTAAATCCTTTCACCTTCCCTTCTGCAATCTATGGCTTTGTATGTCTAAACTTTGGATAAAACATTGATAGATGTACAGCTTTAAGTAGAATATCCAAAAATAAGTGCACCATCTAGCACTGGTTTTAGATGGGCTTCAGATATTTGTGATTTTGTAATGTATTGCTACCCTTGAAAAAAAAAAAAGACCACACAAACCATTTTGTTTCTTTCATTTAAGTACTATAATGCATAATCTAAACCTGGATCATTTGTTTTCTATAGAAATTTTAATTGCACATCTACTTATGTTTGTATAATTGGTGGCATGTGAAATCTTTATGAAGAACAACAAGGAGTCCAGTGGCACCTAAAGACTAACAGATTTATTTGGGCATAAGCTTTTGTGGGTTTTTTACTACTCATCAGAACTATTAATGAAAGTGTTGCAGTAAATACAACAAAGCTGGATAGATTTCACTGGTTGCTGGGTTCCTTAGAAAAAAGGAGTTACTAGGTAGTTTGTTCTAGTGCTTAGAACAGCAAATTCTGCGTCAGCAGATCTGGATTCTGTTTCCTAGCTCTACCACTCACTTTCAACATGTCCTTAAACAAGTCACTTAACTGGTCTTCAATTTCTCCATCTATTTGATAGGTATGATAATCCCCATCTCTGGGAAGTGAATTAAGATCTTCAAATAAAATATTCTATATCAGTGCAAGTTGTTTTTTTAAGTAAATTCCAAGATTAGAAATTAATTCAGCTCAAGGTTGGCTAATCAACTAGCGCAGACCATGCCCTGATTGGCTATGGCATGTTGCTGCGATTACATGCCGCCTATACTTGAAAAGAAAAAAAAAAAGTTATCCATTTCTGTCATTAACTTTAATTGTGTGGGTGTCTTTCCAATTACAAGGGAAAGGTCCAGCAGAAACATTTTATTTATCTGTGTCTGGATTTTCTTTCCAATGATTGTGTAGGAAAGGATGACAGAATCAGACCTATTTTATTATACTATTGATGCAAAGATTCCAATTAGCTTTCCATCCTCCTTTCCTTTTTAAGGTTTTTCAGAACTCACCCATTATCCAAAAAAATAATTTGGAAAGTGTTTTTTAAAAGCCAGTTAAAATCCAATAAAGGTTAAGCAATTCTATATACAGATTGAAGCTCCCTGTAGTTTTAGCCATAAATCACAGAAAATACTTAGAAAAATATTGTGTTACCATTCTCATGTGCATGGTGATCCATTTAAAATTCCATTATAGTATACTACAAAGTGTATTGTAAGATATGTTACCCATTGGCTATACTATAGCACATCTCATATTCCAGTTTTAGAAGACAGAAGGTGAGAATAAGCCACATCCTACATTTGGTGCTATGACAGAGTAGGATGTTACTTGTTCTCATTCACAACATGTACATAGTGAGCATATGGCTGAAAATGCAGGAATGCCGCACAGTAATCTTAAAGGTCTGTCTGCACAGGGACCTCCAGGAAAGTTAATCCAAATTAACTAAATATGTAGATTTGAAGTGGATCAATCAGATGGCATGCAAGCCCCAGTGGGGACACACATCAGAATTAAAGTAGCTTTAATTTAGTCCATTTTAATTCACTTCCAAATTAAGGCCACTTTAATTCTGAACAGCATTCACACAGGGATTTAATATGTTTTAACCAATCTAATTCAAATTCACATCTGTAGTTCATTCGTTTTACTTTTCCTGCATAACCCTGTGTACATTACCCCTTAGTTCCAGATGCAGACATCACAGAGAAATAATACAGGCTTGTAATAGAGTGGAATGGTGACTCAATGTCGTCAGTTAAGGAAACACTACAATTTTTTCCAGGCCTTCTACCATCAGCTTGTACGGACATAATTGGCATTACTTGGCATAGGGACAGGGGCCAGAAAGACAACATAAGAAGGAAGTGGGCACATTAAGGTGAAAGGGACAGAAAGTGAAGGGCTAAAAAGTGAGACAAGAAAAAGTGGAGAAATAAAAGGAGAAGAATGAGGGAGACAAAGGAAGTCTTTGATAGTAGCTCACAGAAGCAGGCGCTTCTTCAGAGTGTGAGCCTAGCAACTTCAATGCTTGTGTCCTCTGACTATAGGAGCCCCTGTAACACAGATTATGATCAAGGCAATATAGCAATTACCAATTTTGGGGGGTTGCCATTGTTGTTTGGGGGTGAGGTTGGGAGGGGGACTTGTGTGCTTTGCCATTTTCACACCGACTTACAGAATCTGCTTTAATAAAGTGTGCCTGCAAATAAATTTCTGACTTCTGCCACGGAGAATCAACTAAATAGCGGTGGCAAAAAGTCACCTCTTTGGAGTAGGATGTCCTTGATTCCAGCATTTGAGGACTATACCCACAACATGTTCTGTGTTTCAAACACACACTAAAAAGAAATTTTCCATGTATACTTTTAGCATTCCCTTTAATCCATCCTTTAAGTGTACCTATTCATCAAGTATCAGGCACTGAACAGCGGATGTTTTTAAACAGCCCAATTTCTAGTCTCAGCTTGCCTATTAGAGACATTGCACTGTTTGCTATGCCTGTTTACTTTTGGCTTTTCATCTTCTAATATTGAAGATGACAAGATTTTGATAGAGGTTTCACCTTACCAAGGGAAAGAAAAACCTACTACTCTGGAGAAGTTGAACAGTATGCATACTGTCGTAATTCCTTCAGGCATAAAACATTCAGGTCCTATGACTGAGTCCATACCGTACACCAGTATTCTGCACATACAATGCACTTGAGGGCTGCGGGCAGTAGGCAAAGAAAAAAGTAGCTTCAGAGCCAGTTGAGCATGACACAGAACAACTTTTCTCCCTTTCTTAGACAGTTGGAGCCATGTACACAGTTGGGAATTTGTGAACAGCTCTAGAGTTCTCTTGGTTGGATTAAAAAGAATGAAATGTAATTTAATAAATTACTACATGATAGAATTTTGTAGGTATTTTTTTAAACATTAACTTTTAGGGCCAAGTTTTTAAAAGGTGCCTGTGACGGACCTGGCACCTTACTGCCCCTTTGCGGGGAGGATGGGGTGTTGGGACCTCACCACTCCCAAGCTTGCCTCTCTGGGGATGTCCTGATGCAGCCTAGTGGCCTCTCTCCACACAATCATCCCCTTAGTCAAGATAGTGTGCCCTAACATCCGGAGTCCATATAAATCGCCCCTAGTGTCAGAGCAGTGCAGTGCAGTGGCCCGAGTCCATATAACCCCCACCTAGCAGGTGGGCCACTGAAAAAATATCACTGCACAGTCTTACGATGGCTACAGAACCAAAATCAAAGTTTGGGATCTGATATTCAAAGCTCTCCATGGGCTTGGCCCAGGTTACCTGCAGAAACACCTCCCTGTAGAAGAGCATAATCAACCATAGTATCAATTACCAGGCAACACTAAGGAGCTTGGAACAAAGAGGTCTCCTTACCTACTTCCTAGACTACGCTTATATCGGATATCCAATTTAAAAAAAAAATATTACCTTTTAAAATTTGTCTCTCTCCCACCACCTTTGTAACTTAGATTTCCCACAACAAATAATTAAAGTTAAATAGGTCACTTTTGCATTTTGTTCTAAAAGCAATGAGATCCATGGCCTTTCAAATATGTTTTTGGCTTGAGCTCCACAGTTATGCACTCCAGTTTATATATAGGGACAAACACTATTCAGATTGACAATCCGTATGGCTGTGGCCATCTTTAGCAATTAATACCTATACTATTGTCTTGAGTTCTCACCTTCCCTTTTTAGGGTTGCTGCCATGTTTCATTTTACCTTCAGATTTAGTGTCTTCTCTTATTGAAGGGTACTTTGGCATGGTCTCAGACCTTTGCCCAAAGGAAAGCTCCTCCAGTTCTAGAGTAAACAAGAAATAAAACATGTCCATTTATAGTCCTCCCTGTACCAAAGCCTTCATCCTGGTCATACAGGGTTGATATCAGTAGTCATTTGCACTGCACAGACCAAAAAGTTCAATAGTCCTTTCTTTCAGGGTTGCCCATATCTTCCCCAATGTAAGCAAAGAGACATTACCTCCCACCATCTGTGAAAGTCCCAGCTTTTGTGCTCCAACACAAGAAACTAATGTTTGGTTCCCATCCCATGTCTGCTACTCTTCTTTTCCCTTCACATCTCCCTATTTCTACACTTCTTTGCGGGGAGCCCCACTACAGTTTAGTGTCCCCTCTCAAACATCTCTAGATGGATCACAAAAAACCCCACAACCTTCCCTTAGATAGTGCAGCCTTTCACAGCATTCCTTGCCATCCCAAACTAATCACATGGTTCCTGGGCTGTCCCTCCCATCCACTCCTGCAACACTATGTTCCCCAGAATGCCTTTGTGTGAGCTGAAGCAGAACTGGGGCCAAGGTTGGCCTTTGGTCTTCTTTCAAGCCCCCCCCCCCCCCCAACACACAGAGCCCTATATTGACTCAAGCTACTCATTGACTGCAGTCAAAGGGAAAAATATAAGCCCTGAAAATCTCACAATATTTCAGTAGTTTGATATTTTCCCTATAATTTTCCCTGTTCAGAATTTTGTAAAGTCCTTTGTGGTCCTTCCAATGAAAGGTGCTATAAAATATAAGATTATTAATTGTATGACTAACATGTTAATCATGAGAGAATTGATTCTCTGCATATTTTAATAGATTATATTTGGCTTATTTTTAGGCCTTTGAAAATCCTAACATTAAAATCCCATCTGTATTTAAATTAACTTTAATAAGTGATGTACTATATCATGGGGGTGGATAAATTTTGTCTCCATTTTATTCTTGTTCCTGGCTCTATTCTTGAACTTGTGGATAAGAATCACAGATGTGTTTGCTATCTTACTTATGAAAGTTATGTAGAGAGAAAAAGGTTAAGGAAAGAAGTTTTGTTAAACACTGTCTGTAGTATGGAATCAAGGGCTTTCACTTTACACTATATTAGGTGCCTGAGTATTGAATATTATATGCTGAACTCTTAGAACACAGAGAACAAAAAAAAAGTTACCTTAGTTTGCCTACAGTCTTGTGACACATTCACCAGCTATTATAATCAGTCAGGCTCTCTCAATCAGGGGAACTTTTCTTACTCAGGGGGAATACTAGCCACTGTTTCCTAATTAAAGAACCATATGAATCTAAATCAGCTATTTAGACTGAAAAGATGTAAGTCAGTAAACTCCAACACTTACAGGTTTGCTTTTATTTTTATCTACACACAAAGTGCAGAGATGTTTGGAGGCTTAATAGTCCAGATTCTAAGGAAATGCCAATTCCAAACTAGAGATGCGTTTAATGTTTTTTAACCTTCAGTTCACTAACCACAAATTTTCAAATTAAATCACTTCATGAATTAATTGATAGTGGACAAGAGAGAAGGAAGCTTATTGTAAGAGAGATGGGCTTATTACTTGGCATAATGAAGAATCATGAAAAGACACTAGTGAATATTTAAGGATTTATTTATTTTTTTTAATATAAATATTGGCCCTGATTCATCAAGATACTGTAGTTGCTAGCTTATAGCAGTACTTGCTGACACGAGTGGCACTAGCATGCTTAAAGTTAAGCATGTGTCTATGTAACTTGCAGAATCATGGCATATAGGGGAATTCTCTCCATTTTTCTGGAGGTCCCTTATATAGGCAAGGATACTTCCTGTGGGAATTTGGGCTGTGTGAGGCATGGTCTATAATGGAAGATAGTATATGGTATCATTAAAACAAAATGGTATCATGAAGGAAAAAAAAAAAGATCGGTTTCTAAATTACTGGGGGCCCAATCTTGTGGAATGCCCTCAACTCCCCTTAAATTCAAAGGCAGTTGAGAGGATCTAGCCAGTTTTGGTGTGTTTTACCTAAGTGTTACTAAAATAAATGTAGTTGAACTGGTGACAGAAGCTTTGTGGATACATTTAAATCAGTATAAGTCTGGCTTCTCTATTTAGCCTAAGTTTACTGTGAACAAGTTTAAGCTGAATTGAAAAAAGCCACTCAAATCAAAATAGTATTTACAAAAGGGGTTTTGCATTCATTTAATTAAATCTGTTCAAAAACAGTTTTGTTCAGACAAGACTTCATATTTCTCAGGAGATGCTCAGCAGACTCCCAGGACGCACCCTCTAGGACTGTAGGGTCTGCAGAAACGCAGCAAGACATCCGAGCAAATTCTGCAGCTAACTCCAATTAATTAGTTTTACATCAAATCTTTTAGAAAGTGTGACACTAATGTACTCACTGAATTCTCTTTTTTTGGTTCAGCCTTTGCCTCTAAATGAGGATTTATGTATTTGTATGAAACACTGCAGATCCATCAGTATCACCACATTAGTTAGTACATCTGAGCAACAATTTAAAAGCAATTTTGAATGCTTGCTAATGTAGCGACACTAAACCTAAATATTAAGCAACAATTTAAATGTTCTACAACATCAGGCAACAAAGCAGGAAAACCAACTTAAAACTTGGACAAAAAGAGGACCTAAAAAAGGAGTTTTAAAATATTAGGCTTGTATCCTTATTGGCAAATTTATGATGCATAAAAGCAGCCTGAAATGAGGGGGGTTTATTTTGGTGTTAAAAGTGGTTTCCCCCCTCCCCTGCTTGTTTATCTGAGTCAAATAATATCAAATTTGGTTTTCCCCGGTTTTGCTGTGGGATTTATTAGCTTTTTCAAATTGTGTCTATTGTAAGCTCGCCACCTTTAGTGAAGGGATGGAGGGATTGCATCTTTAACACACAGACATCCTTTACCCATAGTTTTAGTCACTGAAATACAGCAGTTGTTCACAAAACAAAAAGAGTAGCCAGTTTGATTAACTATCCCTTCCACTCATTTATTCAAAGTTGCTGTCTCGTTTCCTGATGTTATCATTTCACAAATTCTCCTACCATCAATCTTCCATGGTGACAAGACATATATTTCATACAAGAAAAACTTCACGGGGCGGAGGGGGGGGAAGGGTGTTCTTTATACAACATAAAGGGGAAAAAGGCTTCCCCCTCATCCCCCTGTTAGATTTGATTTCCTTATATGACACTCCACACTGCTTCAGTAGGTGATGATTCTGCAGGAGTAAATTCAGGCCTTGTTATTCCACAGTAGCTCCTACCAGACTAGATGATCATAATGGTCCCTTCTGACCTTAATATATATATATCTATGAATCTATATTTCTATAGCAGCTTACAGAGAACAAGCGTTAAACACAGAACCAGAATGATCTTCAGGTTTGCTCTATACTATCAATTTGTGTCAGTATAACTACGTCACTTGGGGATGTGAAAAATCCACACCCCCCGAGCACGATAGTTATACTAGCCTAACCTATAGCGTAGACAGCACTAAGTCAAGGGGAGGGCTTCTCCTGTCAACTATCTATGGCCCCTCAGGGAGACAGTACCTAAACTGACAGGAGCAGCTCTCCCATTGGTATAGGTAGTGTCTTCACTAAATGCTACAGCGGGGCCACTGCAGCATTGTAAATGTAGACAAGAGCGCAGTATCCTTCAAGCCTGGAAAGTCCTGCTTCAGAGAATGGCTAGCTATAGCGCAGCCTATAAACAGAACATGCTAGACATGCCAAGGTATTTAGAAGGTTCCTGCAGGAGTTTTAGGATCTGACTAAGTAATTGACTCCAGTTTAGCAAGGAGGTTAGATAGAAACAAGTTAGGATTTACTCGTCACAATACAAGTGTCCCCAAAGACAAGAGTATGTTTTACTGTTCCAAGAAGTTTGGTAATGGGATTTTATATAATTCAATCACCACATGCCTTGAAACAGTGTGATGGTCTTCTGTGCACTCCAACTTAACAGCAGAACTTCAGTAGTAATAGCAGCAGCCTTCTTGGGTAAGCCAAAGTCATACCATCTCATACTAGTTTTAGTGATAAACCTTGCTGGGCTTACATCTTGTTGCCTTAAGAATGTTGGCTTGTTTTTATTTGCATTTTAGTAAAATGGTGGAGTTAAAATAGTTCTAGTTAAGTTAAGTCGGGTCAAGTCATCCTGACTTGTAATGTAATTTCTGACATTATGTGGATAGTCACACTGTACACATTAATTGCTACCAATCTGTCAAACATTAAAAAAACAAATATTAAACTAAGTAATTTAAAGCAGCACTGTTTCTGTCTGAAGACTTTAAAATAAATAAAAGCCCTGCTCACCATTGTCAGAGGGTCAAGAGAAACTCTCCATGCTTCACTAATTAACACTATGTTAATTAAGAAGGCAGAACATTTCCTTCCCTTTTGATTACTGTTGGCCTGTTGCATATAGGCAGCAGTGTCATTATATACTAAATTAAGTTGGGAGTTTTCCTTGGTGTGGGGGGGGGGGGGGGGGGGGAGAAGAGATGCACACAGGCAGGGGGAAGAGATAAGTCTCTTTTGTATTTTTCTTAATATTTAAAATTTGCAACCATCACATTTTATAGTTAGCTACAGCATTTACAGATCACTGATGGATTTTTTTTTACTGTGTGAGATGCAAGAGGTGCTGCCTGAAATCAGCCCCTATAACCTCATGATTATCTAACTTACTCTTCCAAAATTTGTCATATATAGGGGTGGTAACTAAAAAAAAAATTTATAAGTAAAATGCGAGAACAAAGTTGTGTCACTCAAATCCCCAACCCATTGTTATAAGGAAGATATTTATAATAGAAAGAAAATTAGTAATATAAAAATCCACAATTCTACCAGATTAAACCAGTGACACAGTCCAATATCTAAAGCCGCCTTATCTATTAAGACAGCTCTGAGGGGGATCATCAAACAAATAATCAGCTAGGTCACATATGGGGAACAGCTGCAGGTTTTAAAACATTGTTCGGTTAAGTAACAGTTACTGATTTTCAGATGTTGTGTCTTTGATCTGCTGGTTCTAGAACTCTTGATACCAAGTATGGGACATAGATTCATAACAGAAACACTGCTGTGTGGAAAATATTTTAAAAGTTAAGTACAATATAAGGTTCATCAATATCATATATACATATTATATACCACTTCAAAGACAGTCAAAAGTGAAGAAACTTGTTAAATAATGTACAGGAAAAACACTGTTCACTTAAGTCACAATGACTGTCCTCCAAGTTTCTGAAACAAGTATTTTTTCCATGGAACGTTAACTATGAAGGGAGGTGTCACAGTGTGAGACTCATCCCTGTGGCACCTCCTGCTGGTCTCAGGGAATTAGCTCTTCCAGCCTCCAGAGCACCCTCTGCAGGCCAGTGTCCCACTTGCCCCCCATGTCCCTCACAGACCCCAGTGCCCATTTTACCTGGGGTGCTGCCTCCTGGCAGTGCCCCCCCCCAGTCTCTGGATCTCCCCCTCCCAGAGGAATCCCCACCCACTCAGTATATGGCTACTGCCCAGTCACCATCTAGACTCCCCTCACCAGGACAGATTGCAGTATATAAGCCACTCATCGCAGGCAAGGGGGGTTTGGACCTGCTGCCTCCCCATAGGCTGCCCCCTGCAACCCCTGTACCCCTTCTGGCCTTCCACTAGGCCTGCAGCCTGGAGGGGTTTCCAGGCCAGAACTCCCCAGCTCCTCTAGCCTTCCCCCAGTGCTGCCCTACCTCAGGTTCCTGTTTACCTTCTAAGCAGCCAGGTCCTTTCCTCTCTACAGTCAGAGAGCAACTACCTGCTCCTGGCCCACTGGCCTCTTAAAAGAGCCAGCTGAGGCCTGATTGGGGCATGGCCACAGCTGAGCCTGCTTCCAACAATCAGCCTGGGAACTGCTTGCTCCCAGCCACAGCCCTCTCCTGGGCTGTTTTAAGCCCTTTAAGGCCGGAGCGGGTGGCCACCTCCCTAGAAAAGGAAATAAGGGGTAACAGTTAAAGCACAAGGTAGGGAGTCAAGAGATGTGAATTTTAGTCCCTACTCTATCAATGTGCAGTTTTAAGTGAATCACTGCAGGACAAACATCTTAAATGCATCTTCATAAATGGAACTATGATTGTCTGCACCTTTAAGAATCAATCCATTTGCAAATAAGTGCCAAAGTAGACGTATGTGCCGAATTTTGCACAAGTTAAAAAATGCTGGTATTAGGGTTTGTCCTCTTTGCATCTCATATCCTACCATCTGCACGTTCACCTATCCCAAAGAGGGTTCAAAAATGTGAGTAAAGTGCTTTGAGATCCTCATATGTAGATGTTACAGAAATATAAAGTAGTTTTATTAGCTTATTTCTTTTAGATTCCCCCCTCTTCCCCCAGCCATCAATATGCTCTAGGTGCCCCTAAAATACAACAAAATTACTATGGAAAGCTAAATGCTAGTTTTTCCTTTAGCTATCATTATATTCAGTATTATTATGTCTACTATGACCTCTCTTTTTGCAAGCTATTCTCTCTACATTTGATTGTTGATTTCATGGATTTACGGGTGCAGGAAACACACACCTGTCCACAATAATCAATTCCATTAAAAAAAAAGTATGCTATACGCCTGATTTTCCTATCTAATTTGCTATGCTCATGGAAGTGAAATGATGCAAGCTTCGCGTGATGTGTGCTCTAGTGAGCCAATGGTTAACATGTGAGGAATGGCTGGCTCTAGCATCCGCTGACATTACGGTATCTTCTTAACCAGAATTGTAAAGCTGGGCAATCAGATGTGTTTATCTAGGTTTTCAGAACATTGCCCATTGCCATAATATCTAAATCTAATCTATATATGGAAGATAATTTTTGCAATTGTCCAAGATAGTAGATTTCAAAACAAACTTCATGTATTTAGTAGCCTTCATAACCTCAACATTGTACTTCTTATTTTCATAACCTTTTCTTCCCTCCCACAAAATACTCTTTTCCTGGAACTGTATATGTAGGCTAGCTTTGCCTACAGCAGTAAACCAAAGGAGTTAACATTTTATTTTCTGGCCTTGCTAGACTTACTTAAAAAAAAATCTTAAATGAGTTTGGGTGGGCATTATTGAACTGGCAGAAAAAAATAACTAAGGGCATCCTTCAGCCAATTTATAAAAAATCTTTTGAAATTTCAATACAATAATTAGCCACCTTTTATTTTATTCCATTAAAAAGAGAGTAGAAGATTCCTAATTGCAGACTTCATAGAATAGATTTTTAAGTTTTGTCCTATTAAAGAGCTTGCTATGTTCTAAAGTGGGCTATTCCGTCTCTGGTTAGAGTAATTCAAGCACTCTAAAAGTATATATTTAATTCCAGCTCTCCACAATCCTGTTAAATCACCTCTTCATCTGTCATTTCAGGTAAATCTTTACCTGTATAACAGAAGCTTTTATACACCCTGGTGAGTGACAGCTTTGAACTTTGAGGCCATTCTGCCACACTTCCAAATGTTTCCACTGTCTGTGGGGCATATGTCTTTTATTTATAGGTTATAAATGTGGCTTTTTTCAATTCCAATAAAATGTCATTATATACTGTATATCATTCAGCAAGTTAGGAATTCACAAAGATAGATGCTTTTTCCTGGAAACCTCTTTTGCCTTTTTTTTTTTTTTTTTGGCACATACAAAAGGTACATTAAATGGCAATAATTCAAATACATTTCGATTAGGAATTAGATCTGCTGGATTGTTTATAACACTGTTGATTTGAGCCATTTAAAGTGTTATTGATAAACAGTTATCATCCTAAATCTTGTCACGTATTGCTTTCAGGCAAGTCTTCCCCCCTCCCCCCCCCAAGGGATGTGCTATTTACAAACACCTAATTCTCTTGAAGCTCTTCTTTCTTTCCATCAAGCTCATTAGTTCAATCTGGATAGATTTCAACAGAAGCAGAAAAAGTCCAGATATAACCACATGATCATGCAAATTTTTCAATTAGTTTATTCCACATAAACTTCAATAATTGACTGTTCCTTCAAGAATCAGAAGCATAAGTGATATAAGTTACATTTTGAGAAATGAGTACCCTATGGATCTCTATGAAAAGGAAGTTATATTGCTAGTCACTTTAAAAGAATCTGCAAAGTTATTGCCAGTCACACATTCTCATCTGGAATAGCTAATGATAATATCAGTGGTGTCAGAGCTAGACCATTAAACCTTGATTTTACTCTCAGCTTTGGATTTTAAAAATCAGGTGCTGGGCTTGTACATTCTTAGCCTATTTGTGACAAAGAAGAAATACCTCCAAATCACACATGCACAAAGAGTGGCTGAAGACAATTTTTCTAATCGAATATGATTTTAGAGGCTTTTTTCTCTTTCTCTACGGGTATTACATGCCATCTTTCACTGTACAGTGCATCCCACAGTGACTGTCCTTAAAACCTCACAATTTTGACCGGATAAATAGATACGAGTTACTGTGGTATTGGAAGTATTTTGTTTAATTCCTCATTGTTACTACAGGATGGTACCTCAAATATATTGCAAATCCAGAAGCAACAGTCTATGGGTATTTAACAGGCAAACCTTTAAGTGGGGCAGCTGTTGATTTGAAGCTAAAGGAAGGTGAGCCGGGTCTCAGCTAGAGTTTTTAATAAATACACAATTGATGTTAAATAGTATAAATATTCACAATAACCAGATCCTAAGCTGGTGTAAATCAACATAACTGTTGACTTCAGTGGAGATGTACTGATTTGCAGTTGAAAGACCTGGCCTAATATTTAGCTGTTTGTTTTCCATGCTCAAGAGAATAAACAAAGGCACTGTGACAAGAGGGAAAGACAATACAGGCATGAAGTCAAGAGCAAGGTTTAATAAAAGCACAGAGTATTCAGTCCCACTTCTAGTTCTAGACCTAGCATATGCTTCAAGCACTTGATTGCATGATCCATCAGCCTCTGCTCTTTGGCCTAGTTTAGAGATATACTCCAATTTTGTTCCCCCCACCCCACACTGTGCTACATAGAAATTACATCTGCACCTAACTTGGGAAATTTAAAACAATTCTGCCACTTGAAGTACATGATGCTGTGCAACCCAGTAGTGGTTTTATTTAATGGGATACCCAGAGTAAGGCCTTCAATTCATCAGTGTCCTATGGCTCCCATTGTAGCATGTATCTGATCCTTAATCACTGAATGTCACCAAGAAAGAAGGTAGTATAGGTGATGAATCTTTTTAGAGTAACTACAGTCAGTTACTAAACTGTGTTAGGTAGCAGTACAGAGATGTATATAATTAATTTAGTGCTTAACAGATAGGAGAATTAATCTCAGTTAAAACTGTTCGTAAGAATATGAGTGTGACCTAGCATTACAATAGAAATGCTTGCGAACAAGTGAAGAATTAATCATTTGCGGCCTCTGAGAATGCAAGAGAAGACCCAACAAGGGAACATGAGAAGTGGTCCTGAATTATTGGTTCTCAGGATCCCTAGGAAATTCCACTTACATTTTCTCAGTATGACACTGTGATTGGTTCGGTCACAGAGATCCCCTGGGGACTGTCACCTGACGTGCTGAAATTACTTCTGAGCCCGTTTTCCCTGCCAGCTTGGGACTCCAGAACCCTGCCTTGTTGAGCCAGACATGGTAGCCTGCTGCAACACAGACCCAGGTCTGGTCCACGCCCCCAAAGCTTCAGGCTTTAAGTGAAAACAGCTCTGCAGGTTACCTGACTCCAGCACCTGGACCCCAATCAGATCCAAACCCCAAATAAATCCGTTTTACTCTGTATAAAGCTTATATGGGATAAACTCATAAATTGTTCGCCCTCTATAACACTCGTAGAGAGATGTGCACAGCTGTTTGCTCCCCCAGGTATTAATCACTTACTCTGGGTTTATTAATAAACAAAAGTGATTTTATTAAGTATAAAAAGTAGGATTTAAGTGGTTTCAAGTAATAACAGACAGAACAAAGTAAGTCACCAAGCAAAATAAATCAAAAACATGCAAGTCTAAGCCTAATACATTAAGAAACTGATTACAGGTAATCAGTTTCTTCCCCTCAGAGATGTTCCAATAAGCTTCTTTCAAAGACTAGACTCATTCCTAGTCTAGACTGGAGGTTTTCTCATGACTGGCCTCCTCTTTCTCCTGCTCTCCCCCCCCCCCCCCCCTTTTACAGCTTTGGCACAAGAGGGGAATCTTTTGTCTCTCTGGGTCCCTACCCCTCCTAAATGGAAAAGTAGCAGATTTAAGACAGATTTCATTAACAGGTGACATGGTCACATGTCCCTGCGAGACCTCATTCTTCATTACCCACGGGCTGGCCCACAAATACACAGGAAGGCTTGCAGGTTAAGTAAACCATTTACAACCAATTGTCCTAGTCAATGGGAGCCATCAAGATTCTAAACCACCATTAATGGCCCACACTTTGTATAATTACAATAGGACCTCAGAGTTATACTTCATATTTCTAGCTTCAGATACAAGAATGATACATGCATACAAATGGGATGAACACACTCAGTAGATTATAAGCTTTGTAATGATACCTTACAAGAGACCTTTTGCATAAAGCATATTCCAGTTACATTATATTCACATTCAGAAGCATATTTTCATAAAGCATATGGAGTGCAACATCCCAGACACCTCCCATAAAAATCCCCCCTACCCCCAATTCAACTCAGACTAGAACCATCCTTATTGTTTGTGAAGCTGTGAGTTTTAGAAGTATTTTTCTGAAGTGAAGTATGATTCCAAGCTTGTTTTCGATTTAATTTCATGCACAACTACTACCCTGACTATAATAGCATTCCAAACAGGCACAAGAGCACAGCTATGGTACAAATGGCATGGACAATTAGCTTAGTGCAGCTGTTTGATATCTAGCAAGACTGTCAGTAGAACAAAGAGGATAAACCCATACCCTGCTTTTTGCCCTGAGGTGGCAATGACATTTAGGCAAGTCAGGAAGCTGGGTGAAGAGGCAGCCTGTGAAATGCTGTCCAATCATGGAGAGGGACTTGGAATTTACTAAATTAACACTTATTTTCCATCTGTTAAGTTCAAGAAGAAAAAAGAAATGGTACATTGTTATGTATATCCCTTACTAAGAAGGCTAATATCTATTTGTAGATTTGGATGCTATTTTTTTAAAATAGTATATCTACCAGGGGTATGCCTTAGTTTGGAGCTCCTCACCTCCACGAGAGCAAAACACTCTCGACCTTTCAATTTATATTTTGAGTGTGTAAGAGTTATTTTTGTTTGCTTATGGTGCAATTGTAATCCATGATTATGTCTTGAGTGCTGGGGAGAGGGTGGGGTTGAGGTCATTGGTACAGTGGGTCCTCCTGTATAGTCTCCTTTCTGTAGAATCATGGAACCATAAGGTTAGAAGGTGCTGCAAGAGTCCTCTAGTCTAACCCCCTGCCACAATGCAGGATTTTTGTGTCTAAAGTATCCCAACTACACCCTGATGGAACACACTGCTGCACTAAACTTCACCCTTTTTGTATTTGACAGGTATACGATTACTAACAGTTAGCTTCAACTGTGACCCATTTTTCATGACATTTCTTCAAAATTGTGACACTGGAAAAAGCTATCAAATGATTCCTTCATTTTGAGGATTTTTAAATGGGATACTTCTCTCATGATATATTTTGATGGAATAGTATCAGAAGAATTGAAACCAGCTAGTTGTCACATGTCTAGATATAACCACGAGTTCCTAACGGTTACTATCATCCTCCCTTCTCTTTCCCCTTCAATCATTAGTTATGCTCACTTGTCACCATGTGTCTTTATTTGACCATAAGCACTTTGGCGCACAGATTAAAAGACAGTTTCTTCCCCACTGTGCTATGGGACTGATTCTGTGCTTCATTAAATAGAAAAAAGTGAGATTTGAGGTTTATATTATACACCTCTTAAATGCCATTTATCCTTACATGTAAAGAAACTAAAGTCTTCATTATGCCACTGATTATTTATTAGAACTTCCCATTGAGTTTAGAGGGGCTTCTTAAAAATGTATGGTAATATACAGCCTAAGGTGCGTACTCTGTGCTTTTGCTAGGCAGTGGACAACCAGGTATGACATATGTACACATTCAATTTTACTCAGAAAAAAACGGTGTGGTCTCAGGCTGAACCAAGAATGACTATTGGGCTATTCACTGATTCATGGATAAACATGAATGGATAAATGTGTTAATAAAGGAAAGACTGGGATGGACACATTCAATTAAAATTTCATTTTCAATCCGCATTGTAACTGTTTCCATAAGGCCAATCTAAAAGCATGGAAAGTTTTAGTTAGTAATTTCTCCTTGTGCCTCATAATTACCTAGCTGGTTATTACCTCAGAGGTTAATAGACAAGCAGCATGATAGCCCGGTAATAGATCCTGTACGTCTATAGCAACTAATATAGCTAATTCTCTAAGGGCACAGAGTGAATGTTTAGTAACTTCACCAAACTCAAAACAGATGGATTATCAGGAGGTGCTTAAGTACATAAATGACCACAGGATAAGACTTAATTTTACTGCAAGGCCTAAATCCCCCCTAATCCTTATATTTTAGTACATGCACCAGAGCATGTCCCCCTTGAGTAAGGGTAATGGAAGGTAGAAGGAAGAAACATTAAGAAAAAACATATTAATGTTTTTAATGACACCTCATCACATTAATCAAACACATTACTGTATCTTATCAGTGAAGCACTTATCTACCTCTCCCCATAGCAAGCTGGTCCACATCTCTCACATGTTAAAACAATTTAAATTGTAATCTCCTCAGCATATAGTCTTCATATTGTTATTTGCCTGTAGAATGCCATGCACAATTATGGTGTTGAAGGAATAATCAATAATGGAATTGCTGGCTGTTGCTGCCATTGAGAGCTTTCGCTTGGACCTGTGATGTTATCTTTGAGTTTTTTGGGGTCCAGCAGCTTAGCTTTAAAATTGTATTGTACACAAAGAGAAGTTTCACAAAGTTGTCAGTCAGCTTGATACTCTGCCAGATGGTATCTCAGTTACCGAGTCAATTAACTGGAGAGCTGGTTCAATACACCCCATTTGTGTCTGATGCTGGACTCTCTTGAATAAGAGAGTCAATTGAGATAGTTACAGCCTTGGCCAACAAAGTCAGAAAAGAGATCAAATGCAATTAGAAGCTCTGCTAGCTGTGAGGTAGCAGGAGAGCTTCTTATTACCAAGTTTGTTCTTCTGAAGAGGTAGAAGAACTGAAATGGTAGAATAGCACCATTTCTTCATGTGGGGGCTGAGAAGTTGTCCTGTGGATCATTCTCACATTATTACATACAGTATGTCTATATGCCTTTATTGATACAGATATTGTGACATACTAATGTTTGATTGCTCCAAGCTGGTCTTAAGCATGGAACTGTGAATAATATTTGACCTAGTAATTTTCAGTTCTTCACATTGATGCATTCTTGATGCATTTAGGGTAATGTTTAAGGCATGAGAAATTTGAATAAGAATACATATACACTTCCCTCCCCTGCCTACACTAAAGGAAAGGTTGTCTCTTTCTCTTTGGTTACTGAAGGGGCAATAGTGCCAAAAGCCCGGACCCTTGAGCCAGGGGCAGGATGTAGTTGTATAGCCCCAGGAGCAGACCAGAAACCACATTGTGACCAACTTGGTTCCCTCCTTGCTGCACGGGGGAAAGCATTAGCTTTATATGTGGCACAGATAATTTACCCTGGTGTTCCGCTGAGCTTTGCTAGCCAGTGCATTTGCAAAGGAGGTCGGAGAGCTAAGGAGCCTATCCCTAACTACCGTGCTCTTACTGCCAACACCATGGCCTATACAGACATCTCTTCTAAGCTCTGTTCATGCATATCTGTCCAACTAAAACCCAATCAGCCATACAGACTTTGCCAAATAATTAATACATAATTAAAGCAATGCAACTTTCTGGGTTTACAACCCACTCCAGGCAAATGTCCTAATTCATAACCTGGAGATGGCTGACCCATCACAAAGAGGAGTGCAACAGTAGTTGCAGAGAACGACCTACCACAAATGCAGGTGGGTTGTCCTCTCTTCAACGGAGAGAAAATTCCTTCCCAGACCTAAATGAAATATGACCATGTTTCCTAGTGCAGGCTGCTCAGACCCCAAGAGAAATGGGCCAAACCTACCAGCTCCTATTCCTAACTCCTTCCTAAATAGCCAGAAGCAAACCTCTGAAACCCCAGGCATAAATGGAGGAATAAATGGCCCTCAATCAGCTGAATGATGGGCAAACAATCTGAGAATAGTAGCGATTACACCTGGAAATCTCTCTGATCCCCAGTCCAGTGTACACTTCCTAACGAGTTCAGGGTGGCTGGAAGGATTTATGAGGCCAGTATGTCAGGATGAAATGGAGGTTGAAGCGGAACAATGGGGCCAGCAACGTGAGACCCTCTTAGAGAGCAAATTCTGTTCACTGTGACAAAAACTAAAACGGAACTTTGGACCACTTTTCCACAATCTCATTAAAGTTCTAGAGCTAGAAATATTTTGACAGAACACAATAGTCTGGAGAGGGATGAAGCCAGTCAGATACTTCACTACTGCCTCTACTCCTATCCAAAGCATCCTGCATGCCAAAAGGCATCTATTGCTTTTACTGTATTGGGTACAGTAGTTATGTCGCTCATAGATCACTACCTTTTTTGTACATTTTTTCTTAGGTGGATATTATCATTTATGTTCATCAAGCCTAAGTTGGCTTCAAGGCAATAGTTTAAAACTCAGTACTATTGAATAACTATTTAAAAATTCCAGTTCTTGTTATACTTTTTCACTGTATTTGTTCAACTTCAAACTATAAATATGACTTAATAGTTCAGTAATATAGTGGGCTGGAGCTTGTAAGAATTATCTCCATTAATCCGCTGTATTATTTATAGGGTATTGGTAATATACAGATCTTAGTATAAAAATATCAAATCTAACACAATAACACAGCAAAATGTAATTAGCAAAGCAGTTTCCTAGTATAATCATTGCCAGGGCTCTAATTAACATGGAAATTAATTTAATAACTTGGTAGAAAAGACTGCAATCATCTAAATCATCACTGCTCCAGGAATCTATCCACCTTAGGATATGGCTTCTTGAAGATGATCATAATAAACTCTTTAAAACAATGTCTTGCTATTTGCATAAATCTGGATGATTCATAGAAATATCCGTGGAATACTTTGTGATAGATGGCAAATACTTTAATGATAAAGAAACTATAGGTTTGCTAGCTATTTCCATAAACGTTGTGTGGTGAGAAAAAGCTAAAATAAGGGAAAGGACAACAGGTCTGCAAAATGGCTTTATATGGTACACATTGATGGGTTTGTATTATCTACATCGAGATCTTTTATAGACCATATGCAAATTCTATCATGAATAATTTATTCAGCCCTGATCAGAACAGAGATTAATTTTCAATTACTGTAGGCTGTTCAGACTAATACCATTATTTCAGATCATGTAAACATGAAATGTTCTTGATTTTTAGTTTACCAGTCACTTGTAGAAATAGGCTAAAACAAACAGAAAAAAATAATTCAACCTGCATCATTATTCTGATTGAGTCATGTTTTGTTTTGTTTTTTCTTTTGGCATTATTCCAGGAGTAGAAACAGTGAGGGTGCTTCCCCAAACCAGGATTTGGGTATTTCTTCTAGAAATGCAAAGCATCTACTTCATACATACCCACCAAGGCAGCTCACATTGGATCATCAATTTGTTAGTGAGGTAACATCTTTTATTGGACCAACTTCTACTGGTGAGATAGAGAGGCTCTAGAGCTTACACAGAGCTCTTCTTGTCTCTCTTACCAACTGGTGGACTAGGCCCAACTGTGCTAGGTGCTGCCATTCTGTCTATGTATCTCATCAGAGAAATATATACTTGGAAAGATCTTTAGCAGATGTGGAGGAAATAAGGAAGGGAAGTAGCGGTCTAAAGGCAGACATAACTTAAGTTTCTGGTAAAGAATCAGAAAATATTTTTAAAAAAAAGTCCTATCCAAACCAGCCCATCCATTTTTATGTATTACATTAAAAACACCTTGTTTTTATGTAATGTTTCCATTTTAACCATTCAGAAGTCAGGGAATGAAAAGGTGAAGGATCTTATTGTAATAGTCATTTGTTTACGCTGTTCATCCTGTATATTCTGTGGTATGTAATCAACTGCTTAAGCTGTCAAATATAAAACTACATGCACAAGACTTTAGAAAAAGAAAAAGAAGAAGATACTACGTATGACTGAAGGGTCTGTATTACTGAGAGAGGAAAAATTGACAAAGGACTGCTCTCTCCTTACACCCCTATGTTGCAAAGTCACACCAAGGTGATCATGAAAGGACAGGGAAGTGGTGAGAGCAATGGGTCCTTCCTCACTAACTTGCTGGCCTGGTTGGGTACATAGGAGGTTGCGGGTGGAGCACCTGTACTATCTTCCCAGTGGGTAGTACAGCTCTCCAGTGCTCCCAGTTTATGATCCAACCCCCATTTAAGTCAGTGAAAGTTTGCTGTTAAATTCCATAGGCTCTGAATCAGGTCCCCAGTGAGGGCAGTATGTTAGTCATAGCCCTTCATGTTACATTAATGCAAGTATTGGTATCTGATTTCCCTGTGGTTGTTTTAAAAGAAGGGGAAAAAAGTCCACCTCATATTAAAATCATTTTAGTTTTTCAAATACACATTATAAGTTCCGTGGTGCCTATTCACCTATGATGCAATCTTTCTATTTATATTTTAGTTTTGATAACATTTTAATATATTCCTACAAATAATATTGAATAGGAAAGTAAGAAGTTTTCTACTGAATTTGTGCAAAAGTTTTCCCATGCACTTTTCCCTGAGTTCCCTCAGAAGCCCAAACACCAGGCAAATTTTCATAGGAAAAGAATTCTCTTTTTTTTAATCAATATGGTGCAAGAGAGAATCTAAAAATCTGGCTACGTGAAAAGGCATATAATTTTTCACACATTTACAACTAAGAAGTTAACCACTCATCTTTATGCAGATTTGACACAAATAAACTGTAGCCCAAACTGAGAATATCTGAAGAAGTCTCAAGATGGAGAAAAGAGGAGTTTTTAAAGAGAGCCCCCCGCCAACATAGCTAGTTGTAGCATTTTTACCAAGTAAATGCTGTACAACCTTCTTAAGATTTCACTTGCATCTGAACCCTAACTCACAGGAGGTGTGACTCAGGTACACGCTACTGAAGCAGTGGGTCTGGCTTTCATAAAATAAAAGTCACACATTCTTTCTCTCACTGTTGAAGGTGAAAAAAAAAGTCCTTCACTGAGCTAGGAAAGGATCTGCACCAAAATATTCCAAAAACAAACTGCAAAGTCAGGGGTGAAAGTAAGTCGAGTGACTTACTGGTACACTGGGGCCAGCTCTGGCCCCTGGAAGGTGATGGGTCAGAGCCAGTCCCAGCCCACCATGTAAGGTAAGTGCCCTCCCCCCCCCACTGGGGTAGCAGCAGCAGTCTGGGGCTCCGGGGGCTATTTAAAGGGCCCGGGGCTCCCCTCTTCTACTGGCCTGACTCTTTAAATAGCCGCTGGAGCCCTGGGGAAGTGGTGGGGCTCCAGCAGCTATTTAAAAGGACTGAGGCGGCAGAGGCAGCTGGAGCCCTCGCTACCCCAGGGCTCCAGGGGCTATTTAAAGGGCCCGCGGCTCCCCTGCTTCTACCACCCCGGTCCTTTAATTAGCCCCTGGAGCCCTGGAGTAGCGGCGGTGGGGCTCCGGCGACTATTTAAAGGGCCGGGGCGGTAGAAGCAGGGGAGCCCCAGCCACTACTGGGAGCCCCAGGCCCTTTAAATTGCCCCCTGGGGAAGCCGGGCTGCCCCAGTACAGTGCACCGGCTATTGCCGGTACACCGTACTGGGGTGTACTGGCTTACTTTCACCTCTGCCCAAAGTTGAAATTCAGGTTCCCCACCCAGGATTTTTCAGGCTGCAGTCTTCCAATGTTTAGCTTCAGCATTAGGGCGCAGGAGGCCTACAGCTTCCAACTGCACTATTGTGCACCACGCCCCATAAGGAAAGCTGCTTTTTCTAATCCTGCTCTGATTCTGAATGAAGCCAGTCTCTGCTTTCCTTAGCAAGCCTTAGCTAGTCGTTCAGAATTAAACCAGGACAGTTAGCGTCAGTCTTTTCTGATCAATTGTTAAAGCAGCCTAATTGATTCCCAGGTATCAGGACTCTGGTGCTCATTTGATTCCCAAATTCCAGCAAGAAAGGAACTCAGACAGAAAAGTACTGCAGCATAGACAGACAAAAAGCAGCAGTGGGGAAGACAATCATTCATTCTCTTCAGTACCACTTTTTACTTGCTTAATCATACCATGTATAACACTGAACTCTATGCACTACAGAAACCTCCCCTACCCCACAAAGCGCCACCCTGTCACAAGGCACTTAGGGTGGGATCACAGCGGTGCTTAAGTCCAATTTTTAGGCACCAGTATGATCCACTAAACTCCTGGTTGGCCACCTCAAAACCCCATTGGTGCCTAAACTCACCAGGCACCTACGTTTCTGCCTTTCAGTGTACATTCTGCTGTCTTGCTCCATGCTGCTGAGTGCCTATCTCCAACCTAAGTCCTAGACCAGTGGTTCCCAAACTTGTTCCACCGCTTGTGCAGGGAAAGCCCCTGCTGGGCCAGGCTGGATTGTTTACCTGCCTCGTCTGCAGGTTTGGCCGATCGCGGCTCCCAGTGGCTGCGGTTCGCTGCTCCAGGCCAATGGGAGCTGCTGGAAGCGGCGGCCAGTACGTCCCTCGGCCCGCGCCGCTTCCAGCAGCTCCCATTGGCCTGGAGCAGCAAACCACAGCCACTGGGAGTTGCGATCGGCCGAACCTGCGGACGCGGCCCAGCCCACCAGGGGCTTTCCCTGTACAAGCGGCGGAACAAGTTTGGGAACCACTGTCCTAGAGGAATTCATGAACCAGGGAAAAAGTAGGTGTTCAGCTGGTTAAATTGGTGTGTGGGGCCTTATCCGGCGGACATGCTCAGTGTCTGCCTAACTCAACATAAAACAGATGAGGGAGGGTGAGAGAAAAACCTCTCTTATAGCCTTTAGCCTCCCCGGTCCAAATCCACCATCTGCCTGCTGAGCAGAATGGATTTGAATGGGGATCTGCCACTTCTCAGGTGAGTGCCAGAGAAAAAGTTGAAATGGCATTATAGCCTAGTGGTTAGGGCCTCATCCCTCCTCCTCTTCCCTCCTGTGGTTTTGTGTGGAGTTAGGCAGTATCTGATCAGTCCCCGCATGTGAACTAGGCAGACAAACGCCTATCTTCCTCTGGTTCATGAATGATAAGCAGAGATAGGCACCTCCTTGCAGTTCAGACTTTGGCCCTGAACTCCAAGAGAGGGGCCGGCTTACCACACACCCCTCTCATCAGCATCTCCTATGGGCTGAATCAGGCAGCTTCCCACCTAACATGCTGGCTCTCTGGATCCCATTCTAAGGCACATATCTCTCCCCATGCATTGTATGGGCATCTAACTAAGGCTTTGTGGATCACAGTGTTGTTTCTGTGAATTTCAAGGTGCCTAAAAGTTAGGTGCCGTGACGCTCTGGATCGCAACAGCTAAGTCCCTTTTGTGGATCTGGATCTTAGTTTCACAGAGGATTGGATCATTGGCTTGTGGTTAGGCTGCTACTGAGGCCCTGTAAAGCTCATGGTGATACCTCGTTGCAAATACAAAGGAAAATCTCAGATTTCATTTAAAACAAAAAAACAATAACCCTGTTTCTGTAACCCTCCCACCCTCTCTTTTTGTTTGTTTGATTTTGCTAGATATTCTAGAAAAAACAAACCAATTGCTAGGGTTGAAAAAACAAACAGCTGGGTTCCAGTTCTACACCAAAAGGCTAGAATGGACCAAAAGATTATACCCAGGTACACCCTTTAGGTAAAATAAATCAATTAAACATTGGGTGTATCCCAAGGAATCATCTCTCTAACTCTATCCAAAATCTCTAGCCTGGCCCACAGCATATAAAGTGACAACTGTGGCAGGAAATTGATCGCATGTGGGATAGTGACCAACAAATGGTTGTTTTACAGGCCAGACCAAAAATGCAAAGGCCTGCTCTGTGTGTAATATGAAACCTGCAAGCATGGCAAAGCTCAAGAATCAACTATTTCAAATAAAAAGAATATATTTTTAGAAGTTCTTTTTTAAATATCACAATTAATTTCTAACAAGTTGTGTCCTAAAACTGAACTTGATGTATTATTTGGCATATAATAATTCACAGTGACAAAGCAAGAAGCAAAGTAACTTCTTGATTTGTGTATGCCATATTACAGGTTTAAATCAAAGATTAAATGAAAAGGCTGGTTTTGCTGCCAGTTCACAAATAATTTTAACTGTCAGTGTTTAGTTTGGATTTATTTCCTAGAGCGAATGGAGAGAGACAGAGACATATTGGAACTACTAAAAATGTCAGTCAGTGTGTATTCAGCTAACTTCTTGGTTGCTGTTTCGTTTATACTTTCTAAACAGCTACCATCCAAAAAACGTATGACCACACATTTACTCAACAGCCACACTTATTCACATTGGACAAATTGTGTCATGACGGTGCGTGCACAGTTGCCACTGAATCAATTGTAGCTATGTGTATGCTCCAAGAGCAGAATTTGGCTCGGCACATTTGAAATAATTACCATTCAAAGCTGCTGTTGTTGCAGACAAACATAGTCACCACTGAAATGTTAGAATTATCAGATAGCCTATACTCTCCCGCCCACACACACACACAAGATAATAAGATAAGTCAAAGCAAGGCTTTGTCAAGAACAAATTGTGTCAAACCAACCTAACAGCTTTCTTTGACAGGGTAACAATCCTCGGGGATGGTGTGAAATGGTGGATGTGATATATCTTGACTTTAGTAAGTCTTTTAATACTGTCTTGCATGACCTTCTCATAAACAAATTAGGGAAATACAACCTAGACGGAGCTACTATAAGGTGTGTACATAACTGGTTGAAAAATCATTCCCAGAGAGTAATCATCAGTGGTTCACAATCAAGCTGGAGAGGCATGTCAAATGGGGTCCTGCAGGTATCAGTTCTGGGTCCAGTTCTGTTCAATATCTTCATCAATGATTTAGATAATGTCATAAAGAGTACACTTATAAAGTTTGTGGATGTTACCAAGCTGGAAGGCGGTTGCAAGTGTTTTGGAGGGAAGGATTAAAATTCAAAATGATCTGGACAAACTGGAGAAATGGTCTAAAGTAAACAGGATGAAATTCAATAAGGACAAATACAAAGTACTCCACTTAGGAAGGAACAATCAACTGCACACATACTAAATGGGAAATGACTGCCTAGGAAGGAATGCTGTGGAAAGGGATATGGGGGGTCATAGTAGACCGCAAGCTAAATATGAGTCAAAAGTGTAACGCTGTTGGAAAAAAAGCAAACACCATTCTGGAATGTATTAGCAGGAGCATTGTAAGCAAGACACTAGAAGTAATTCTATTCTATTCCACTCTGATTAGGCCTCAGCTGGAGTATTGTGTCCAGGTCGGGGCACTACATTTCAGGAAAGATGTGGACAAATTGGAGAAAGTCCAGAGAAGAGCAACACACATGATTAGAAGTCTATAAGCTATGACATTTGAGGGAAGATTGGAAAAACTGGGTTTGTTTAGTCTCGAGGAGAGAAACGGAGGCGGGACAGGAGAACACTTTTCACGTACTTAAAAGATTCTTACAAGGAGGAGGGAGAAAAATTGTTCCCTTTAATCTCTGAGGATAGGAGGAGAAGAAATGGGCTTAAATTGCAGCAAGGGCAGTTTAGATTGGACATTAGGAAAAACTTCCTAACCATCTGGCTGGTTAAGCACTGGACTAAGTGCCTAGGGAAGTTGTGGCATCTCTGTCATTGGAGAGTTTTAAGAGCAGGTTAGTCAAACACCTGTCAGGGGTGGTTTAGATCAGTGGTCGACGGGTTGATCATAGAGGATCTCCCAGTCGATCGTGATCTCCAGCAGTGCAGTGTGACTGCCGCTAAGGCAGACTCCCTGCCTACCCTTGCTCGACACTGCTCCCGGAAGCGGCAAGCACAGCCCCACAAACCTGGGGGTAGGAGGGGGTCTCTCTCGCGTGCTGCTCCTGCCTGCAAACGCTGCTCCCACAGCTCCCATTGGCCAGGAGAGCTGTGGGTGTGGTGCTTGCAGGCAGGAGCAGCATGCGGAGAGAGACCCCTGCCCCCCACACCCCCAGGGGCCGCAGGGGAGCATTGGCCCCTTCTGGGAATGGTGTGGGGCTGGGGCAGGCAGGGAGCTTGCCTTAGCCTCGCTGCACCTGCCACCGACCAGGAGCCGCCGGAGGTAAATGCTGCCCGGCAGGAGGCTGCACTCCAACCCCCATCCTGAGCCCCCTCCCAGAGCCAGTACCCCAAACCCTGTCCTGCACCCAACCCCCTCCTGCACCCCAACACTCTGCCTTTGCTCAGAGCCCCCTTCCAGAGCCAGCACCCCATAGTGCCTCCTGCACTCCAAGCCCCACTCTGAGCCCCCTCCCAGAGCCAGCGCCCGAACCCCCCCCCCGCACCTCAAGTCCCAGACCTGACCCCCATCCCAGGCTAGCACTCTGTACCCCATCCTGCACCCCAACCGTCTGCCCCAGCCCAGAAACCCCCTCCCAGAGACAGCACCTTGCACCCTCTCCTGCACCTCACTGTGCCCCAGCCCGGAGCCCTCTCCTGCACCCAAACTCCCTGCCCCAGGCTAGAGTCCACACCTGCTCTCAAACCCCAAACCCCTGTCCCAGCCCCGTGAAAGTGAGTGAGGGTGGGGGAGAGTGCGCAATGTGGGGGGGAGGTTTGAGTGAGCAGGGTAGGGTTTTGGGGAGGGGGGCGGGGTAGATCCTGGGTTGCCATTATATTCAAAAAGTGATCTTGTGAATAAAAAGGTTGGAGACCACTGGTTTAGATAATACTTAGTCCTGTCTTGAGTGCAGGAGACTGGACTAGATCACCTCTCAAGGTCCCTTCCAGTCCTATGATTTTATGAACGGGAGGGAGATGAAACAGAGCTGGGCTAAAAGGTTTTGTTAAAAATAGAAATAAAGAAAGCATTAAATAGTGGGTTGGAGAGAGCGGGAAGTACTTGAATGATAAAACATTACAATCCCATCAACATTATTGCTGTGAATGGTGAAAGTTGCATATGGGATTATAGATTAAATAATTATTTTGATTACCTCTGAGATCATAAGGGATGCTATTGAAAGAGCTGAACTTTGTAGAAAGGGATAACTTGGAGTAAGGTGAAATAGTTCAAAGAACTTCCAGAAAATCTACAAAAAAAGGTATCATTCAAGTAATATAGTTACCTTAACAGCCAACTTGCACATATTTTGCAAGTTAAAAAGCATGTGCCTGATTCTGCTGGACCATGTTACTGATCAAGTTCTCACATTCTCACAAGAGTTACTACATGAAAAAAAAATGATTACAAGTATTGAATTGGAAAAAAACATTTAAAAAAAAATATCTCTGCAAATTCAATGCTGGATTTTCCGAACTACCCATGTGGAAAACTAGGTAGATAGAAATGGAACAGTAAGGGGGGAGGAGGGAACAGCATGAGGGAAGGAAAGAAATAATGTGAGCATGAGAGCATCAAAGGTATGGGGGTGAGATACCAATGGAGATGGAGCATAAAAACAAAAAAGGAAGGGCAGGACGAGGGAGGATAAAAATAGAAAACACAAACACACACACAAATATACGGGGGCGGAGACAGCAGGGAATAATAATAAAAAAAGAAATAAGAGAGGGAGAGGGAAGTAGACAGAAATAAGGGAAATATGGGACAATTGTTCTGTAACATGGTGCAAGCAGACATAGAAAGAAGAGGCTGAAGGGGATCAGCCACAAAACCATTGTAAAAGGGAGCTCAAAAAATGTGTTGGAACCACACACACAAAGGATGGTCTTAGAATTACAGCCCTGGTCTGGGATTCAAGGGTTGCAATCTTGGGCAAGTTATTTAGGCCCACATTTTTAAAGGTGTGGTGACACTCAGCATTGCAACACTTAACTGATTTAGGAGCTTAAATATAATTAAAAATCTAGGTCTAAATCTCTTCTCAGGTCCCAGTCTGCAAAATGGGGAAAATAGTCATTCTTTCCCCCTAATGATTTTATGTTTTGTGTGTTTAGATTGTAAAACATTTGTGGCAGGGACTCTCCATATGTGTATGTACAGGGCCCAGCACAATGAGGCGCCAATCTCAGTTGGGGACTCTAGGTGCTACTGTAATACAAATCAATAATGTGCGCACACACACGCCCACACACACACACACACACACACACAGTTTACATATTCACATTTTCAAAGTTGGGTGCCCAACATTAAGCACCTAAATCCTTATGTAGACACCTGAATAGGTAGCCTGATTTAAAGCTCTTTGGGACAGGGACCATCTTTTTGTTGTGTGTTTGTACAGCACCTAGCACAATGGAGTCCTGGTCCATGACTAGGGCTCCTAGTTGCTACAGTAATACACGTAATTTTCAGGGTGTTGAACAGTGCAATTCTCACTGAAGTTAATGGGAGCGGCAGATGTTCAGAAAC
Organism: Caretta caretta; assembly: GCF_965140235.1. NCBI lineage: Eukaryota > Metazoa > Chordata > Testudines > Cheloniidae > Caretta > Caretta caretta. Next base: position 60,995,574 of record NC_134213.1, on the reverse strand, counting down.
TACTGATTGAGGTGCATAAATGTGGATTTCAGTGCCTACACTGTTTGAACATTTTAAAACACAGAATGTATATCCGTATGTGTGTATAGCCATGTGAACCAGATTCTAGGGTGGTTGTTTATCACCCTGCCAGAAGATTCTGGTTGTAAGATTGGCCTCAGAGCTCCTGAAAATGTCAACCCAGCACAATGGAGATCCTTGGGTTCCACAATAGCTTATACACCCCTCCCATTCCCTGCTTCTGTTATAGGGTGGGGCCACAGGAAAGAGGTATGGCTGGGATTGCTTGAATGCCATTTTGGCTCTTTGGGGCTGTTAGGATCAGTAAGTAAAACAATCTTCATACTGTTCAAATTTTCATGTGAGACTGGCCCTACGTACCGCAGCCAGAGTGTGCCATGACAAACATGAGGTCTCCTCTCCAAAATCACCTTACATAACGTGTTATGCTTCCCTTCAACTACAGGTGAGGACCTGGATTGAACACAGAAAATAACAATATGCCAAAATTTTGCAATTTTCCAAATCTCTATGCCAAGGAAGAATAATAGTATTCAAGTAAGTAGGTAAAGGTGGTTTAGGATGTATCGTCAGAGTGGGATGAACTGAATATAAACTAGTGCTAAGAAGAGTGAACTCTAGTCTAGACTTTTGGATTCTATTTCCTGGCTTCTCCATAATAATAATTGCATGACTTTAGGCAAAGCACTTAACCACTCCGTTTACCCCTCTGTAAAACAAAATTGGGTATAAAAATACCTAATTAACTCACAATAGTGTTTTAAAGCTTAATTACTTATTGTCTGGAAAATGTGTTCAGCTCTTCACATGAATGGTGCTACACAGTGTAAACGGAAGTGAAGTAGTGTTATTGTATTTTATTACTGGACACAAAATATAATCACCAGTATGCACACACCTGTGTTTGCCATAATTGACTACTAGATGTCACTCTTGCTTCACATAAATAGCTGAAATGACACATCACATCTAATGTTGAATCATCACCATTTTGAATTTATAAATGGGGAATCAGTTGCAGCCAAAACAGGCTAGGCCATCTTATTGAAGGAGCATTCAAAAGGAGACCATTACCCACCTAAAACCTCACCAGTGTGAGTTAATTCCACAGCAAGCAACAAAATAAAAATAAAAGCCTCTCATGCAGAAACCAGAACTTAAGTGAGCAGTTTCCTTGTCCATGGGAGAATGCTGTACACCTATTTCAGCCTGAGGGCTAAACACATGATATCAAAAAGGTCTAGGGAGACCTCCCTTTGCACCAGTCACACAATGCAAAAGAAGCAGAAAGAAACTTGTAAGTCCCTTCTGGGGATTTGTAGACCTGGAGCTGCAGCAGAAAACCAGGGACCATAGCTAGTGATAGTTCCTGCCATCTCTTCTTTTTCCCAGCCTGGATGGGTGTGGTCAGGCCCCTAAATTCAGGTAGCCAGATGACCTTCTCTCCTCTGCCAGGGCAGTGAAAAAGACAATGGAGCAGCCTTCTTTCTGCCCTCTTCTGCAATGCAGCAGGTGGCTTGCAGGGGATGTACTGAGCAACCTCAGCAAGGAAGGGACAGCAGCTACTCAGAAGGCTTCTGGCATTTTGGCTCACGCCAGAGCTGCTCCCGGGGCTATAAAGGAGGTGGTGTCCTCTAGTAACAGCACTAATTCAGCTTTTACATAGCAGAGTGTGGCTCAGAGAACATATTTTCAATTCATAATCAAATACAAATTATCTTAGCAGTCACACAATTTAGAGCCTTGGGGAACACCAGCTGGACACCACTTCTGTTGCAGGTCTGATGAAACATTGCATTACCTGTTTTCATCCCTCACCAATAGGGCTAACCTCAGATCTTGTCCTAGTTCTTAAACAGTTATTTTTCCCTCAGACGTCTGAACAATACAGGAGCTGTGTTGCCAGCACTCATAATTTTATCGTGAGTCTTGCAACATTTTTTTTAAAGCCCCAGTTCTCAGAGTTGTTTGATTACATGTGAATCACAGCTTTCATCTAACAATATGTTTATAGCCCTCACAGTTTTGGGGAAGAGCTTGAAAACATAAAATCTAATGACTCAAAAACTCATAGGCAAATAAGATGATTTTTGTAGCTTGACCCAGGCTTGGTGTTGGCAATACTGTCAGCTTCAAAATCTAGCTCTTATTCAATGTTTATATTTGTATTATTCTTGAAAAGCCTCCTGCTATAATCACATTGAAGGAAGAACAATGCAGGCTCCCTCAGTTTGGGATTTTTTTGCCAGAAGAGCCAAATGACTTTGTTTACTTGTGTAGGATGTCACTGACTACAGAGCTGCCCTTTCAGGGTACTCATCCAGATTCTCCACTTCTCGCTACAATTTGTCTCCCCCCTATTTTTCTTTAGTTCTAGTGAGACTGGATCCACTCTCCCCCACTTCCAAGTTTCCTTCATCATGAAATGAAACATTATTTGGGCTTTGACATACTGTTTTTACTAGTCACTGCACTGAGATAAACAAAAACAAAACAACTTCACCCTCACATAATCCTCATGGCACCCCCCCCCCATTCTTCCCAAATCATAGATGGCCAGGCTGAGAAATACAAATCAGCAAACTGCAAAGAATGACAAGTCCCTGTGTTTACTGAGGAGATATATGTCCAGGTCAAGAGGTGAAGGCATCTCCTCTCTTTTAGGCCAACACAGTTTACATTAAAATTGGCATTTCAGACACATTGTTACTGAAACTCTACTTCTTGAGAAACATGATAAATGTTTCTAGGTCTATGCTGACACATGCATTCCTTTATTATAGCCAGCTTCAAGAATGCTTCCCTCCTCCCTGACCCCCATGCCCCAGGGGCTAAAACATGTTTCTTTCTTCCAGGAGTGATATTTGACATCACAACAATCAGTGTGGTAGGAGATAACAGATTGTGAAATAGAACTGTGGAGATAACCACTCAGTGGAGGGAAGGCCCAGGGGTTGTTAATGGAGCTAGCCTTTGGTAACTGTAAAGGAGGATATCCACTTTCATTTATCAGAAAGAATACAAACACAAGTCTCTAGCTCTTTTCCTAGTGAAGATCCTTGATAGCGCAAACCAATGTGAAGAGATGCAAAGCAACTGTTAACACAGGAAAGAACATACAGCTGGACTCCATTTCTTCAGCAGGTGTCCCATGTATTACCCCAACAATACATGTATCTTTTTATGCAAAAAAAGCCAGTTGATTATGGTGTATCATCGCACTAACTCTCCCCAGAATCCTTTTGCCAGCTCTGCACATAGACATGTAAGCATGATCAGAAACCAGTCTAAATCCTCTAATGTATTCCCCATCCCTGATGTGAGGGGATGGTGTCAGTTACTATTTGTTTGGTTTTAAGGAAAGGGACTTTGGGGTTTTTAGTGTCACATAGTTTCCTAGTCTGCTGCTGTGAAATGATTATTTCAGAACATTAAATATGTGGTTTAAAATAGACACCAGTAGTTAATGTTTCTGAACCAGTTCTTCTGGCCCTGGAAGACTTTGATTTCCAGAGGTATTACACTGCAAATTAAATTACAGCTGAATGAAAGGGCTGTGTATGGTAGGTGTTCCCATAGTTATTGTTTAATATTTGTACAAAATACCCAATAGGAAAAATAAAGACATGGGCAAACATTGTCAAAGTTGGGTGCTTAAAGTCAAGCACTTAAAACCATATGTAGGCACCTAAATGTGTGACCTAATTTTCAGAGGTGCTGAGGACCTGTACTTGATATCAGCACTTTGTTTAGGTCACTTATTTAGGTGTCTACACATGGATTTAGGGGCCTGAGTTTAGTCACCCATCCCTTTTTTGGCCACAGTACCAATCCCATGAAACTTACTACTCCAGTAGGAAGATTTACTAGGTTATCTAACTAAGATGGCTGTTTAACACCATTTTGTTTTCCTAGTCTTGGAGCATTGCACTGTCATGTAAAGGTACTGGTGTCTTGCTCCCTGTTCAGAACTAAGAGTGCAACAGATTTAGTTCTACACTACGGAATAAGGTCGAATTTATAGAAGTCGGTTTTTTAGAAATCAGTTTTATATATTCAAGTGTGTGTGTCGGCTGGGAGCGCCTGGGCAGACATAGGCACAGGGACTAAATTTGGAGTGACTTGACCAGGTCATTCTCTTTAGTCCTGCAGTCAGTCCTATTGGACCGTCTTATGATGAGCAGGCAGGCGATATGGATTGCTAGCAGTCGTACTGTACCATCTTCTGCCGGGCAGGCAAGAGATGAGGATGGCTAGCAGTCCTACTGCACCATCTTCTGCTGAGCATCCATGAGATGTGGATGGCATGCAGTCCTTCTGCACCGTCTGCTGCCAGCCAAAGATGTAAAAGATAGATGGAGTGGATCAAAACAAGAAATAGACCAGATTTGTTTTGTACTCATTTGCCTCCTCCCCCATCTAGGGGACTCATTCCTCTAGGTCACACTGCAGTCACTCACAGAGAAGGTGCAGCGAGGTAAATCTAGCCATGTATCAATCAGAGGCCAGGCTAACCTCCTTGTTCCAATAAGAACAATAACTTAGGTGCACCATTTCTTATTGGAACCTTCCGTGAAGTCCTGCCTGAAATACTCCTTGATGTAAAGCCACCCCCTTTGTTGATTTTAGCTCCCTGAAGCCAACCCTGTAAGCCATGTCGTCAGTCGCCCCTCCCTCCGTCAGAGCAATGGCAGACAATCGTTCCGCGCCTTTTTTCTGTGCGGATGCCTTACCAAGGCAAGCATGAGGCCGCTCAGCTCACTTTGGCAATTAGGAGCACATTAAACACCACACGCATTATCCAACAGTATATGCAGCACCAGAACCTGGCAAAGCGATACCGGGCAAGGAGGCAACGTCAGCGCGGTCACGTGAGTGATCAGGACATGGACACAGATTTCTCTGAAAGCATGGGCCCTGCCAATGCATGCAGCATGGTGCTAATGGGGCAGGTTCATGCGGTGGAATGCCGATTCTGGGCTCGGGAAACAAGCACAGACTGGTGGGACCGCATAGTGTTGCAGGTCTGGGACGATTCCCAGTGGCTGCGAAACTTTTACATGCGTAAGGGCTCTTTCATGGAACTTTGTGACTTGCTTTCCCCTGCCCTGAGGCGCATGAATACCAAGATGAGAGCAGCCCTCACTGTTGAGAAGCGAGTGGCAATAGCCCTGTGGAAGCTTGCAACGCCAGACAGCTACCGGTCAGTTGGGAATCAATTTGGAGTGGGCAAATCTACTGTTGGGGCTGCTGTGATGCAAGTAGCCCACGCAATCAAAGATCTGCTGATATCAAGGGTAGTGACCCTGGGAAATGTGCAGGTCATAGTGGATGGCTTTGCTGCAATGAGATTCTCTAACTGTGGTGGGGCCATAGACGGAACCCATATCCCTATATTGGTACCGGAGCACCAAGCTGCCGAGTACATAAACCACAAGGGGTACTTTTCAATAGTGCTGCAAGCTCTGGTGGATCACAAGGGACTTTTCACCAACATCAACGTGGGATGGCCAGGAAAGGTACATGACGCTCGCATCTTCAGGAACTCTGGTCTGTTTCAAAAGCTGCAGGAAGGGACTTTATTCCCAGACCAGAAAATAACTGTTGGGGATGTTGAAATGCCTATATGTATCCTTGGGGACCCAGCCTACCCCTTAATGCCAGGGCTCATGAAGTCGTACACAGGCAGCCTGGACAGTAGTCAGGAGCTGTTCAACTACAGGCTGAGCAAGTGCAGAATGGTGGTAGAATGTGCATTTGGACGTTTAAAGGCGCGCTGGCGCAGTTTACTGACTCGCTTAGACCTCAGCGAAACCAATATTCCCACTGTTATTACTGCTTGCTGTGTGCTCCACAATATCTGTGAGAGTAAGGGGGAGACTTTATGGCGAGGTGGGAGGTTGAGGCAAATTGCCTGGCTGCTGGTTACGCGCAGCCAGACACCAGGGCGGTTAGAAGAGCACAGGAGGGCGCGGCGCATCAGAGAAGCTTTGAAAACCAGTTTCATGACTGGCCAGGCTACGGTGTGAAAGTTCTGTTTGTTTCTCCTTGATGAAAGCCCCCGCCCCTTGGTTCACTTTACTTCCCTGTAAGCTAACCACCCTCCCCTCCACCCTTCGATCACCGCTTGCAGAAGCAATAAAGTCATTGTTGCTTCACATTCATGCATTCTTTATTCATTCATTACACAAATAAGGGGATGACTACCAAGGTAGCCCAGGAGGGGTGGTGGAGGAGGGAAGAAAAATGCCACACAGCACTTTAAAAGTTTACAACTTTAAAATTTATTGAATGCCAGCCTTCTTTTTTTTGGGCAATCCTCTGTGGCGGAGTGGCTGGTTGGCCGGTGGCCCCCCCACCGCATTCTTGGGCGTCTGGGTGTGGAGGCTATGCAACTTGGGGAGGAGGGTGGTTGGTTACACAGGGGCTGTAGTGGCAGTCTGTGCTCCAGCTGCCTTTGCTGCAGCTCAATCATACACTGGAGCATACTGGTTTGGTCCTCCAGCAGCCTCAGCATTGAATCCTGCCTCCTCTCATCACGCTGCCGCCACATTTGAGCTTCAGCCCTGTCTTCAGCCCACCACTTACTCTCTTCAGCCCGCCACCTCTCCTCCCGGTCATTTTGTGCTTTCCTGCACTCTGACATTATTTGCCTCCACGCATTCATCTGTGCTCTGTCAGTGTGGGAGGACAGCATGAGCTCGGAGAACATTTAATCTTGAGTGCGTTTTTTTTTCTTTCTAAGCTTCACTAGCCTCTGGGAAGGAGAAGATCCTGTGATCATTGAAACACATGCAGCTGGTGGAGGAAAAAAAAAGGGACAGCGGTATTTAAACAGACACATTTTATAAAACAGTGGCTACACTCTTTCAGGGTAAACCTTGCTGTTAACATTACATACATAGCACATGTGCTTTCATTACAAGGTCGCATTTTGCCTCCCCCCACCGCATGGCTACCCCCTCAACCCTCTCCCCTCCCTGTGGCTAACAGCGGGGAACATTTCTGTTTAGCCACAGGCAAACAGCCCAGCAGGAATGGGCTCCTCTGAGTGTCCCCTGAAGAAAAGCACTCTATTTCAACCAGGTGACCATGAATTATATCTCACTCTCCTGAGGATAACACAGAGAGATAAAGAACGGATGTTGTTTGAACGCCAGCAAACATACACTGCAATGCTTTGTTGTACAATGATTCCCGAGTACGTGTTACTGGCCTGGAGTGGTAAAGTGTCCTACCATGAAGGACGCAATAAGGCTGCCCTCCCCAGAAACCTTTTGCAAAGGCTTTGGGAGTACATCCAGGAGAGCCACGAAAGCCAGGGCAAAGTAATCCTTTCACATGCTTGCTTTTAAACCACGTATAGTATTTTAAAAGGTACACTCACCGGAGGTCCCTTCTCCGCCTGCTGGGTCCAGGAGGCAGCCTTGGGTGGGTTCGGGGGGTACTGGCTCCAGGTTCAGGGTGAGAAACAGTTCCTGGCTGTCGGGAAAACCGGTTTCTCCGCTTGCTTGCTGTGAGCTATCTACAACCTCCTCCTCATCATCATCATCATCTTCTTCGTCCCCAAAACCTGCTTCCGTATTGCCTCCATCTCCATTGAAGGAGTCAAACAACACGGCTGGGGTAGTGGTGGCTGAACCCCCTATAATGGCATGCAGCTCATCATAGAAGCGACATGTTTGGGGCTCTGACCCGGAGCGGCCATTAGCCTCTCTGGTTTTCTGGTAGGCTTGCCTCAGCTCCTTCAGTTTCACGCGGCACTGCTTCGGGTCCCTGTTATGGCCTCTGTCCGTCATGCCCTGGGAGATTTTGACAAAGGTTTTGGCATTTTGAAAACTGGAATGGAGTTCTGATAGCACGGATTCCTCTCCCCATACAGCGATCAGATCCCGTACCTCCCGTTCGGTCCATGCTGGAGCTCTTTTGCGATTCTGGGACTCCATCATGGTCACCTCTGCTGATGAGCTCTGCATGGTCACCTGCAGCTTGCCACGCTGGCCAAACAGGAAATGAGATTCAAAAGCTCGCAGTTCTTTTCCTGTCTACCTGGCCAGTGCATCTGAGTTGAGAGTGCTGTCCAGAGCGGTCACAATGGAGCACTCTGGGATAGCTCCCGGAGGCCAATACTGTCGAATTGTGTCCACAGTACCCCAAATTCGAGCCGGCAAGGCCAATTTAAGCGCTAATCCACTTGTCAGGGGTGGAGTAAGGAAATCGATTTTAAGAGCCCTTTAAGTCGAAATAAAGGGCTTCATCGTGTGGACGGGTGCAGGTTTACATCGATTTAATGCTGCTAAATTCAACATAAAGTCCTAGTGTAGACCAGGGCTTAGAGTACTCAGCTCATTGGTGGGGCGTGAACACCTTGCGTTGTTGAAGATGTTGACTGCAGTGGTGGAGGTCCTTGACTTCAGACCATAAAACATAGACAAACAGAGATGATCCACAGGCTCTGATAAAATTACAGGAAACTTCTTCGAAGGATAAATCTGTTGTGGTACAGCAGAGCTTGAACAGAATGAAGGGTGCATGGTACATTCAACTGCAAACTAGTCTAAAGTTCGTATTCATTTCATTGTCTTTTTTTTTTTGACATGCATAACATAATCAATGCAGTAAAAACATTTTTACCGGTGGTGGTATTATTATTAATTATTATTATTATTGGTATGTGCAAGATATACAGAAATACAGCCCTACCTGTATTTCCTACCATGGGTATAGGGGAAACTGCTAAAATCTTGTTTATTTGTAAAACAATAAAAAACAACATTTAACTGCACCCTCTGTAAGAAGTACAATTATGTTATAGCAAAAGAATTTCCTATTTGCCTTAAAAGAAAAGATAGAAGCAATTGTCAGAAGAGTAATGTTACATCAGAAATCTAAGGTGCTGAAGTGGCTCTGAGTGACTCCATACATATTTCTTAAAAATGGCTTGGCATTTAGGCATTTCCCTGCAGAATTATACAAGTCAAAGGTGAAAACTGAGATGATTTATTTCTAGTCATCAAACACGCTGAATCGTTGCTACTACAGCTTACCTAAGGAGGGAAAAAATCTGTTTCTCAATCATTTAACACTTAGGAAAAAAGTGCTTGTTTTAGCACAGTAGGAAGTATTTCACACTAAAGGCAAATGGGAATGCTGGTCTAAATAGCAGGTCGGTACATTATAGAGAAAAGTGAATTACAGAAAAAAATTTCAAGTGAGTGAAACAGATTGGCAACAACTTCTCCTGCCAATAACAATGGAATTATGATTATTTGTTCTTTACCCAATGCCCAAAATTGTGCTAGAAGTATTACAGACAAATAGAAATACATGGTCCCTGGACTGGAAAATGTACAATCTAAAAAGGGGAAGACAAATCAGAAGGCAGGAATAAGGAAATGGGGGGGTTCTAAGTTTGGGGGAGAAGGCACAGGCCCCTGCACTCACTCCGGTGCCATATTCCTGTGGGGTCTGGCATCTGTGGCTGGAGTGGCTGTGCCGGGCAGACACGCCAAACCCTCAAAAAAAAAAAACCAACCCTGCAGAAATTTGTCTTGTTTTTGGCTTAATTGGCTTGTGAGTTGCTTGTTGGCTAGTTTTTGGCTTGTAGCTTGTTTCTTGTTGTAGGTTGTTGCTTTTTTTTTTTTAATCAGCTCCCGGCAAGCAGGGGCAAGGGGGGGCACAGGGTGGAGAGAATCAGGGGTGCACCACGGGCCCACCACAGTCCCAGACTGCATGCCAGGGGCATCTAGTCACATAGAGTGTTGGGGTTCTTAGGGATTGGCTTGTTTTGGCCTTGTTTTGAAATGGGATTAGCTTGATTTTAGCTTATTGTGAAAGTTGGGGTGCTTATTTACCATATGAAAGTTGGCAACTGTGGTGCCGGGATCTGGAGGCTTATGAACTCTCCCAGGAACCTTCTGGTCAAGCAGAGGTGGGGCCTGGCTTGGACCAAAGGAGGAAAAGCAGCCCCTCAATTCAGTCCTGGTGCTGCTGGAAATGTCAGCTGGATATAGAAAATAGCCTTGCTCCCTGTAGTGGGGTTATATTGGAAAACCTGGGAGGTGGGCGGGCGCAAGCCTGCCCACTGCTAAAGGCCCCTCCCCCAGCCTAGCAGGAGGGACCACTGGACCCAGAGACCAACTGATTGCGGGGAACAACTAATGAAAAACAGGGGTCAGAGTGAAGGTCATAGGTTCAAAACGAGGATACCGGATGGGGACACCGAGCAGAGAACCCCGGACAGCGCCCACTGCTCCTCAAAGCTGTCAAGGGAGCCAGCGGACGCTGCCCAGTGGAACTCTGCCTGGATGCGTGACACTAGAGAGGAACAGAAATAGGCCCCACAGTTGCAGAGCACCCCTTTGTCCAACATCCTCCTCCTGGTGTTATAGATGGAGACTTTGGCCAGGGCCAGGAGGAGGTTGACGAGGAGGTCTTGCGACTTCGTGGGGCCACAAATGGGGTGTGCAAAAAGGAACAAGTGCGGGGAAAAGTGCAGCCTCAACAAGAGGTTCTGGAGGAGCCGGAATAGAGGCTGCATGCGCCAGGTTCTCCCTCACGCTGCAAAAGGGGCAGGCCTCAGGTATAGGGGTGAATTGTGCCAGGTACATACCCGTGCTCACGGCTCCATGAAGGAGCCGCCAACCGATGTCCCTGGCAGGCTGTGGGACCAAGGTGGAATAAAGGCTGGCCCACCGGGGCTCCTCACCCTCTTCAGGTGGAAAATGGTCCTGCCATTTGGTGTCGGGGCGGGACGTGAGGGTGAGGAAGTGCAGTGTGTGGAGCACGAGCATGTACGGATGGTTTCTGGGCGCGGTTCGAAAGTGGACCGGCTGCAGAGTTTGGGGCCGGATCAGAGTGTGGGACTAGAAAGGCCGGGAGGCTCGCGGAACAGGGGCCGAAAAAAAATGTCCGGAGGGCCAGGGGTGACAGGTGGGTGGGGAGCACCCCCTTTCAGGGCTTGCCGCAGGAAAACTACAGAATCAGGTGGCAAGACGGCCTCCACCTCCTGGAGTACACGCCTAGGGGTCAGAAGGGTGGAAAGCCCCATGCGTCAACCGAGCACGCGGAGCGCCACCCAGTCCCCTGTGTCATAGTCCAAGAGGTCTCCAACTCTGGTGGTTTCTGCCAGGACCAAACTCCGACGCACCGAGGGAGACTCCGCCACCTACACACGTAGATCAAGGTTGTGTAGCAGAGGCTCCGCGAGGAGGTCTGCCCCCTCGGTGGCCACAAAGGACCTGGTCGCCGAAAAAAGCTTCCAGGTCTGGAGGAGGTCCTGGTAGAAGACTGGCAGCTCAGAGAGGTCTCGCGGAAGACCTCTCGGATGGAGTAAAAAAGAGCTGCCAGTCATATCGGAGCCCTCGGAGGTGGCAGAGGAAGGTGTGCACCAACGTGCTCCAATCCAGACTACCTGCACCATAAAGGAGCCTCTGCAGGACCTGGAGGTGGAAGACATGGACCTGGCTGCACAGGCAAACCAGGCCCTGTCCTCCCTCCACCAGGGGAAGACTCAGGACCCCTGCAGAGACCCAGTGCAGCCCCGGCTAGAAGAACTACAGAGCCATCCTCTGGAGCCTGGACAGATCCTCAGGGCTGGGCTCAGGGTGTTGAGCTGGTGCCAGAGCATGGACAGGACTAACTAGTTCAGCACCAGTGCCATCCCTTGCAGGGAGAGACACCAGAACAGTTCTGCCCATCTTCGCAGCTGCTCACCCACCCTGGCCTCCAAATCCTGCCAGTTCTCCGGTGGAGAAGGATGCGTGGTGGATAGATAAATGCCAAGATAGAGCAGGGGACCAGCTTTCTACCGGATGGCTTGAAGCACGGGCGGGAGGGAGCTCGCCTGCCACCCATCCCCGATCACCAGGCCAGAGCTCCTGACCCAGTTGACCCGGGGGGAGGAGGCCACCAAGTAAACGGCCTGGCAGGCCTCCACCTGCACCAGGTCATCCGGGTCCTGGACCACGAGGAGCACATCATCGGCGTATGCTGACAGGACCAGCCGCAGCTCCGGCTCCCAAAGCACCAACCCCGTCAACCTCTGGCAGAGGAGACAGAGGAAAGGCTCGATCGCCAGAGCATACAGCTGGCCCGAGAGTGGGCTCCCCTTCCGTATTCCCCACCCGAAGCTGACCGGCTCGGTGAGGGTCCAGCCTCGTTGAGCCTGACCAGACACTCCGCATCGGCGTACAGCACTTAGAGAAAGCCCATGAACTGGGACCCGAAGCTGAACGCCCACAGGGTGCCCAGGAGATACCCATGGTCCACCCTGTCAAACGCCTTCTCCTGGTCCAGGAACAGGAGAGCGAATGACAGACCATCCCTACCCCCCAGCTCCAAGAGGTCCCGGACCAAATACAAGTTATCAAATATGGTCTGGCCTGGGATGGTGTAGATCTGGTCAGAATGGACCACATCCACCAGCAAGAACCCCAGCTGCAGCGAGATGGCCTTCGCTATGACCTTGTAGTCTGTGCTGAGGAGCAAGACGGGACACCAAATCTGTAGGTCGTGGCGGTCCCCCTTCTTCGGCAATAAGGTGAGCACAACTCATCTGCACGAGAGAGGGAGGACCCCGCTTTGCAAGGACTCGGCCCAGACGATGACAAGGTCCAGGCCAAGGATGTCCCAAAACACGCGGTAGAACTCCATGGTCAGCACATCAATGCCCGGAGATTTATTGGTGTGCATGTGGCAGAGGGCTTCCGAGAGCTCGGCCAGAGAGAGAGAAGCAGCTCCAGCTGGTCTCGGTCACCCGCGCTGACCGTCAGGAGTTCGGTCCAGAGCACGCTGCTGGCTTCGGCGTTGGTCAGATCTGGGGAAAAAAAGGCTAGCGTAGAAGGACCTGGCCCTTCCACACATCTCCTCCAGATCCGTGAGGGGGGGTACCGTCCTCCACCAGGTGGCAGGTGACATGCTTTTTGGCCTCCCTCCTTTTCTCCAGGGCATAGAAGAAATGGGAGCCATGATCCATCTCCTGAAGGAGACGGATGCAGAATTGAACAAAAGCGCCCCAGGCTTGATGGTCTTCCAGGGCCCGGAGCTCCTCCCACTTCTCCCGGTACGCTGCGCAGAGGGGTGGATCCTCGGGGCCAGAGGCCAGATGCCTCTCTAGCTCTAAGACCTCCTGCTCCAACTGCCCTATTACCGCATCCCTCCGCTGGGTGGCGCCCTGGATGTAGTCGCGGCAGAGGAGCCATGCGCGCACCTTTCCCACATCCCACCACCGCCTCGCCGAGGGAAAGACATGCTACTGCCCCCGCCAGGCCAGCCAGAACTCCCAGAAGGACGCCATGAAGCCCACGTCCTCCAGCAAGCTGTTGTTAAAATGCCAATAGGCCAGCCTCAGCCTCTTCGAACTGAGAGAGGCCATCACGGTCACCAAGTGGCGATCTGAAAATGGGGCCGGCTGGATGCCGGAGGCATGGGCTCGTGACAGATGGAAATGCAAAAAATAAATCCAGTCCAACCAGGAGTGGCATGACTGATCCTCCTCCATCCAGACATAGGTAAAGGTGACGACATCGTCCAGGTGGTGGTCGCACCAGATGTCCACAGGGAGTGATGGTCCATGATCTCCCTGAGGACGCCCGCGGCTGCCTGGGATGTCTCGACTCCTGAGCGGTCCAGGTCCTTGAGGCTGGTGTTGAAGTCCCTTACCACATGGCCCAGAGCACACGATGGAAATCCCCCCAGAGCTGGAGGGTGAGCTGCACCTTGCCCTTTGAGCCACAGGTGTCCAGTAGAAAACGGTGCAGCTCTTCCCTCAGCGCAGAGGGGACATGGCAGCTAACCTGCTGCTGTCCTCCAGTGAGGCCCCTGAAAGATCCTCGCGGACTGCGGAGATGGGCAAGCAAGGGGCAGAGCCCCGGCATGCTTGCGCCGGGCAGCCCATCCCCATCGCCAGCATGGAAGAGGGCAGCAGAGGGAATAGTTCAGCCCCCACAGCATTGGAAAGAGGGGACACGATAACTGCCCCCTAAGGGTTGTCCGTGAGTAACGGGAATGAGACAACCTCGGGGGAGGCAATAGCATGGGAGGTGGAAGGGAAGGGGGAGAGCGACTCATTGGGAATGGAAATGGGATCAGGGGTGGGAATAGGGTCAGGAACTAGGGCAGAAGAAGGGGTGGGAGCAGGGACAAGGTCTAACATTGGGACTGGGACAGGAGAGGGGTCAGAAACAGGGATGGGGCAGGAGAGGGGACAGTGGTAGGTTCACGGTCCCCGACAGCCAGGCTGCCAGGGTGCAGCTCCTCTCAACCGCGATTGGGGGCTAAGGGGACGGGGCTTAGAGGGGGGCCTTCACCGACACTGTCCATGGGAGCTGTGATAAGCATGTCACCCACAGCCACAGCGTCAGGCACAACAGAAACTTCAGTGAGGCCCCCCCTCTGCAGGGGAGGCTAACCGCTCTATCCGGGTGGTGGAGGGCATGCCCACAGGCTTGGGACCCGACCGCTCAGCATTGGCCATCACCTCTAAGGGCTCGGTGGCCTCGGGTGAGGTGCCATCGGCAGCCGGGCAGATAGGGAGGGCTATGGGTGCCCCGAGGACCAGAGCGGGGGCTATGGCTGGGAATGAGGGACAGGAAGAAGGAGGAGGGGATGTCGGGACTGAGCCGCTGCCCAGATTGAGGCCCGCTGACAGGGGGTAGTCCTCCCCCTGGGTGACCGGGGTCAGACCCAGGGCCTCAATTTCCTCAAATATGGACATACATTCAGTCCCCACATCCCCAGAGTTCTCCCCGCCAGTAATCGGGGCAGTAACTGGGGCAGTGGGGGGCACAGGTGGCAAAGGGGCTGGGGGAACTCCCACAGAGGCCTCCTCGGGGGGGGGGATTCAACAAGGGGGGTGGTGGCATCTCCATCCGCTCCCATGGCTCCTGTGGCTAGCGCCTCCTGCCGGGCTCCTTCCGGGGGTGCAGCGGAAGACGTTGCGACGTCAGCCCCCCGCAGCATCTTTCGGGGGGCCTCCTCTTCCTCCTCATCAGAGGGGAGGGATTGAGCCCGCGATTTGCGGGCACCACACTTCCCCCGGACGAGCACCCAGCCCTCCGAGGTGGAGGGCCGGTCGGCAAGGGCAGGACCAGGGGGCAAGGGTTCTGGAGCGGCAAGGGTGGGACAACAGAAGGAAGGGAAACCTCCCCCTGGGGTGGACCCTCTCCCTCAGCCGGCAAAGGTCTTGCCGCCCTCTCCTCAGCGGGAGGAGGGGCAGCGGCAGTGGCGGCCAGGGTCACTGGCAGTGATAGGGCTGGTGCCCTCCCAGGTCTCAGGGGTCCCAGATGTCCCTCCAGGCTGGGCCAGTCCCTCTGGACATGCCCTGTCACCCAGCAGAGGAAGCACCAGGCCTCCTCTGTCCAATAATGGACCCGGTAATGGGCCCCCCGACAGGACACCAAGAAGGACCCCTTGAGTGCCACCCTGCCATGCGTTGCCGGTGGCACTTGGATCTGCACCTGCTGGCAGAAGGACAGAACATGGCAGAAGGCAGGGTCCTTGCAGCCCAGCGAGCAAGGGCTGACGACGGAAATGGGCTTCCCCAGGGTGGAGAGGGCAGGAAACAGGGCAATGTTGGGCAGGAAGGGCGGGACGGAGGTCAATACCACCCATACGCCCAAGTCCTCCACGGGTTCTAGGGGGACGAATACACCCTCCACCGCCAGACACTTCTCTACTGCCTCCTGAGTGGCGGCCTCCGACGCTAGGAAGAACACAACTTTACCATACATCTTGGAGGCTGCCACAATGGCCTTGGGCCCCACCACCCTTACCAATGCCCACACGTACATTTCAATGTGGGGCGAGGCAGTCACCAGGAGGCAAAGGACGCCATGCCTCCTGGTCAGCAAGGGGAAGGGGCCCCGGCCCCCAGGAATGGTACCGGAGGTGGCAGTTGAGGCAGATGGCGTGGCGGCGGCCACCTGAGTATACACTCTGGGGGCTAGGGATGGAGCGCCCCCAGAGCTGGTGGAGAAAATGGCTGGGGAGGAAAGGGCCGTGGCAGATATCAGGGCTGCAGTAGGGAAGGCAGCCCTGCCTACAGAAAGTTTTGTTTTCCAGGTGGGATCTTTGCCCTTTTTATTCCCCTGGCCATGTTTGCTGGTGGAAGGGGTGGCCATGGCAGCGGCGGAGTCTGAGCTAGTGGTGGCCGAGAGGGCAGCCACTGGGACGGGCAGTGGCAAGGGGGGAGCCACGGGGTCAGCAGGGGCAGGAACAGGGGTAGGAGTAGAGACAGGGACAGGGTTCTCCTCCATGATGGCAAGAGGCAGGAGGAGGCCCTAATAAGGAAGTGGGTGAGTGATGGGCAGCCGCTCCTCCCCACTAAGCAATGCGCAGGGGAGGGTCCAGTGGGAGGGGCAGGGGAATGTGGAGCAAGGGGCTAACCACTCCTCCCTGTTAAGCTAGAGGCAGGGAAGGAGGGTGCCCCTGGGGTAGAGGGTCGGGGAAAGCGACTACTCCTCCCCTTTAGGCTGCAGGCAGGGGAGGAGGGAACCAGCAGGGGCAGAAAAGGGACACAGTTATGGGGCAAGGACACCGGCTCCTCTGGCTGCACAGGGAGGGACTACAATTTCATCACGAGGGCTGTGAATGGTGGGTAGGCAGGGAACTGAAAAGGACACAAGCGCTTATGAGGGGAGTATGGGGCACACGTAAGAAGAGCTGAACAGGGGGCGGAGGGGGGCAAGGGAGGGCAGGGGGAAAAGGGAAAAGCTAGGCAAGTCACAAATGGGAGCTACAAATAAAAGGGGGGCAGGCAACCAAACTAAAACCCAAAATTTGGGGCAGGGCACGTAGCAAATGCAGAAGGGCCAGGGTGGGAGAGGCAAAACTATCAGAAGGGGAACTCCTAGGGGAACAAAGTAGCGGGCGGGGTGGGCTGGGTGGGGGGGAACTAGCACAGGGAGACTGGGGGCACAACAGGGAGGGGACCCCACCAGTCAAACGCAGCTGGGATGAGGGAAAGTCCCAGGTAAGGAGACACGTGCGCCCACGTGTGCTTGTGCAGCTCAGTCTATTGCCGCTCACTCCTGCAAACAGTCCCAGGGGGGAAAAGGGGGGAACAACCAGCCACGGCAAGGGGCGAAGAGCAGGTCCCATTGGTATATGGGGTGGTGGAGGGGGTGACCATGGTGGTGGGGGTGGCGGTAGGGGGGGAGTAGATGGGCAAGGGGGAGCGCTCCACGCCTCTCTCCCTTGCTCCCCACAGCAGCAATAAAGTCACCCTCTCCCAGGAGCAGAGATGGCAAAAGTCACTCAGTTTGTAAATAAACCCCCTCCACAATGTCCCTCTGCGGGAGTCCTCCTCCTCGACGGCAGCAGCAGTTCCAGCAGCAGCAGTGAGCAGTAATCAGCTGGCCAGGCAAGAGGGACCCATAGATGGTGGCGGTGGTGGGGTCCTGGCTTCTCCCGTTGGAGGTGGGGGGGCACGCCAGCAAGGCCCCCCTCACGCAGCAGCAGTGGCAGCAGCAGCCTAAGAAAGAAGAGAGCTCCAGCTAGCAGGGCAGCCCAAGCAGACTGACCTCTCCCTACTGGAGTGGGGTCATATTGGAAAACCTGGGAGGTGGGCGGGCGCAAGCCCACCCACTTCTAAAGGCCTCTCCCCCAGCCTAGCGGGAGGGACCACTGGACCCAGGGACCAGTGGTCACCTGCTCCTGCCCTGAAGGTCTTGAAACCAGCCCTGGGAGAGGGCTGGGGCTGCGAGAGGGGTGCTGGTGAGGACAGCAGCAAGCATCGGCTGATTGGGGAAGGCAGCCACAGCTGGGGCCATGCCCCAATCAGGTTGCAGCCGGTCCTATAAAAGGCCAGTGAGCCAGGAGCTTAGGACTCTCTCTGTAGCTTTTGAGAGGGAAGGACATGGTTGCCTGGGGGGCTGAGCAGAGACCTGAAGTAGGGCAGTGCTGGGGGAAAGGCAAGAGGGGCTGGGGAGCTCCAGCCTGGCAACCCCCCAGGCTGCAGGGCCTTGTGCAGGGCCTAAACCAGGTGCTGGGGCTGCAAAGGGGCAGCTCGGGGCTAGGCAGAGACAGCAGATCCTACCCACCCTTGCCAATGATGAGTGGCTATTACAGGCTGCAGTTGGCCCCAGTGAGAGGGGCAAATGATGACTGGCAGTAGGCACTGAGGCAAGGTGGGATTAGGGGGCTGGGGGTTCCCCGGGGAGGGGAGACCCAAGGGAACTGAGGGAATACTGCTGGGGCAGAACTCACAGACAAAGGGGCACCGGGGTCTGGAAGGGACCCTGGGGCCAGCGATGGCACCAGGCTGCAGAGGGTGCTCCAGAGCTGGAAAACGAGCTAATTCTGAGACATCCAGCATTGCTATACTCCCCCAGTATAAAAATATCAATCCAACACCCAGAGCCCCCTAAACTCAGGTAACACCCCTATTCCTCTTGGTATAATACAGCAAACCAACAATCAGCATGTGTTCTGCTCAGGAATTCCCCCATGCACTAAACACAGCCCATACATGGGGACAGCCTAGCTCCCATTAGTATTCACACTTCAGACCATGCTTTATCCCAGGATTCCCAAACACACTAATCAGAGAAACTGTACTCAAGCCCTCCCCAGCCAGCCAGCCAGTCAGACCATCCTGTATTTAGGAAATATTCTCGCTCCCCTCCATAAACCACCAATCAGAATGTGCTATATCTGGCACTAATATAGTAGTAATAATAATATAGTATTATTTAAATAATTATTTTGCTACAGTAAGCTACTATGTTATAGGAAAGTTCCCACAGGAAGACATGCATATATCTGTCTATCTACACAGGAACACAGAAAGGAAGTCACTTTAACATGATAGTTCTCACATTTTCCTTGCATCCCATAACATAATTTGTATCTATCTCTTCTTGACCCGATTAAATGAGTTCCAACTGGTTGTACGAGTTAAAGCCAACAAACTCCATCAAAGATATAAACTTTGGGAAGCAATGGGACTTCAGTTGGGAAGTGTGAAAATGTGGCATGTCTTCATTTCTAAAATAACTTTATAAAGCAAAAAACTGGTATAATGGAATAACCCCAGCTGATTGAACATTGCCCGCATGAGAAAAGTTTCTTTTACTAAAGTTAACCTTGAAGAAGCAGAATGGAAGGTCTCTAGAGTCTCATCTAAGAAGCTTCAAGGAAAGAAAATGGGAACAAAATTGAAGGTAAGACAATGTCCAGAAAGATAGCTGTAAGCCACAATTGTGAAAGATCCAATGTACCCAAATAAAACCCCAAGAATAAAATATCAAACTGCTAGAGAAAAATTTTGTGAGGAGACATCTGAAAATGTATGAAAAGAATGAATGAAAACAACAGAATTTTACTGAACCTTAAAAACAGTTTACCTTGCATTGATTTCAAAGGATGGGTCAGTTATTTTGTTTGAACTAAACCACTCATCTGTAATTGAAGGTCCAAAAAATGAATTCAAAATCTGGTGCATATCCAGACTTTATTCATAAAGCAGAGCATAAGATCATAATATGCCACCAGAAGCAATACAAAGCACTGGGTCGTTAGTTCAATAATTATTAGACCTAAGCCTGGAGAGACATTGAAATTACTTCAGTGATGCTATTATTATTTATTGAGCATCACACGTGTCCTGAGTGTTTTACAGTAAGGATAACAGATACTGCTGTTAAAGAGGGGTTCAGAAACGAGTAATGAATTTGGCCTAATATATTTAGCAAACAAGCTGTAGATTTCATCATAAATATTTAGAGCACAGTGTGCCCAGTGTCTGCTTAGGAAGAAGAAAGGCAATGTTAAGGGGCATCAGAATTTCAAATGGCCTTCCAAGCATATCAGTAATTGAGATAGATCTGACTGCTCCAACTTTTTCTTTCAGTGGACCAATTCATAACAGAGGGATCCTCACACACAGGCCTCATCCACTCTCAACATACTAATAATACCACTATTTGGTCCTCCAAATATATCTATGTTCAGACTACTAAGGAGGATTTTGTTGACCATTGGCTGTCTACGGACCACAGTTTAAGAGCAGCTGGAGTAGATGAATGGCTGGTGTTTATGTTGTTGCTCAGATGAGAAAACATTCCTTGAAGGGTGTCAGGGTTCCCTCCCCACTCTGAACTCTAGGGTACAGGTGTGGGGACCTGCATGCAAGACCCCCTACACATATTTCTACCAGCTTAGGTTAAAAACTCCCCCAGGCACAAATTCTCCCTTGTACCTTGGATTAGGTAACGCTGCCACCACCAAGTGATTTAGACAAACTCAGGGAAAGGACCACTTGGAGTTCCTACTCCCCCCTAATATCCCCTCAAGCCCCCACACCCTCTTTCCTGGGGAGGCTTGAGAATAAACAAGATGAGCACAGACCAACCTTGGGTTTTTTTAGGACACACAAAAAAAAAACCCCAATCAGATTCTAAAAGAAACAGAACTTTGTTAGAAAGAAAAAAGGTAAAAGAAGCACCTCTGTAAAATTAGAATGGAAGATAATCTGACAGGGCAATCAGATTCAAAAACACAGAGGATTTCCCTCTGGGCCAAACTTAAAAGTTACAAAAAGAAAACCAGGAATACACCTTCCTCTAAGCACAGAGAAAATCACAAGCCAAAACAAAAATAAGCTAACACATTCCCTTGCTAGTACTTACTAATTCTAATGGAGTTGGATTACTTGCTTCCTTGATCTGTGTCCGGCAAGCACACAGAACAGACAGACAAAAACCTTCCCCCCCCCCGCCAGATCTCAAAGTATCTTGACCCCCTTATTGGTCCTTTGGGTCAGGTGCAAGCCAGGTTACCTGAGCTTCTTAACCCTTTACAGGTAAAAAGATTTTGTGCCTCTGGCCAGGAGGGATTTTATAGTACTGTATACAGGAAGGTTGTTACCCTTCCCTTTATATTTGTGACAAAGGGTCTGAAAGATAGTTTTAAAATACCTTGTGGGAGTTTAAGACTAGTCACTGATGCTCACAATTAAAAAACCAATAGTGCCACATCCATAAAAAGACTACAAGGGAAAAAGAGTTAAGACCAGAGTATGTACTCTTTACAAAGCTCCCATTAATACGGATGCAGCATTTATTAATAAGTATGGTTCTAGGAAGAGTCCTTGAGAAATGTAGGTAAATTCTTTAGCTTTCACATATGTCGTCGGGTCTGTAAATGACTTTATTGATCTGGAGCGTTGCTTATTTTTCTATATACTATTAGAAAAAGCAATAGATGTAGATCATGTGAGCAAGAATAATGTAGAAACCATTCTTCATTCATTTTAGACCATGAAAGCTTATGCCCAAATCAATTTGTTAGTCTCTAAGGTGCCACAGGTACTCCTCATTCTTCATTTATTCACTTTTAATTATGAAGAAACATTCTTTGTTAATAATTGTATCTTTGAATTACATTGTTGTTTGTTTGTTTTTTCTACAGCTCTGCTCATCTGCAGTGGTGCAGAAAGTAGAAGCTGTAATAATAAGTCAGTTGGATGATTTTCTATTAATTGGTCCAAGAAGCAGGATATGACTAGGATTTTTGGGGGTCAAAGAATAGCTAATGAGTTTCGAGTGCTGTTGTCTGAGAGAGGCTGGGGGGAAGACAGAAGTCCTACTAGCAGATTCAATATTCTTCACTACTAACTTGGATTCTATAAGTGTGAAGATTTATTTTCCAGGGTCAACGTTACATATTCTTAAGGAGCTGCAACGCGCAGGGGGTGGAGAGGGATCTGTACTGAGTCAAGGGAAGTACTTGGGGAGTAATTTCAATTCTGTTTTCAAGATAACCACAGCAGGTTAGCTATTCAGCACTTACATACTGCAGTGATAAGTGCCTTAGAAATACCTAAGATAGATACAGAGTAACAGATTTACATGTTAGTAAAATAGAACATTCACAGCACCTACAAGGATGCCTTATGTAGTGAGCAAATCATGTAAATTTGGAATTTTCTTCTAAAGTAGGGACTGTGTCAGAGCAAGGGGATAAGGAATAGACAGCAGAGATTGGAAGTCAATAGTGGTAATGAAGGCAAAAGAAGTGGGTTCTTAGGACGGTTTTGAAATGGAAGAATGAGAATACTTGGCACAGGGGAAAAGGGATGTTATTTTGGCAAATGGAAAAAATGGATTGAAAAGTGGAGGAGACGAAAACTTCTGATCCAGCAAAGCACATGAGTGTGTGTGTAATTTTAAACACGTGTAATATGCACTGAAGTCAATGGGGCTACTTGTATGCTTAAAGTTGTGCATGTACGGAAGTGCTTTGCTGGGGACAAAGGGAGCAACAAAGAAAGAAAGGGTAGGGGACACAGGGGGCAAGAAAGAACTTCAGAGGTTATACAGCAGCCAGGGAAGAGATGAATGTAAACTTAAAAGTGAAGCTGGTGAATTTGAAGTTCACACAGAAAAAGGCAATGAAAGGGAATTGAGGAGGTGAAGTCCTCCTGGCTTCCACTCCAATGTCTTATCTAATAGGCCACACAGCTTTAAAAATCTGGCCCAAAGTCTATCCATCTTTCATTGCTCATTTTTGAAGGGTTTAGGAGCCTAATTCTCACAGAAATAAAAATCTAATCATTTGTCTCTTTAGCTTTTCAAATCCAATCCCCACAATGGTCATACAGAAAATGATTTTCAGTATTTCTGAAACCAAACTGTGAAAAGTGTATAATAAGTAAAAGATTGGACTTTACAATATAAATAATAGATCAGCTCAGAAAATGTTAAATATTTTCTGCTAAATATTTCAAAATATTTTTTTTTTCATTTTTTCCAAAATTGTTTGCAGAAATTTTCAGGGGGTTTCTAGTGGAAAACAAAATAAACCATTTTTTAAAAAAGGTTTTCAGTGAAAACCCAGAAAATTTAGGGAAAAACCCCCAAATGTTAAGGAAAAATGTACATTCCTCCAAAAAGTCGTCCTCCCCCCCCCATAGTAGGAGATAGCAACAGACTTGGCAGCTGATGCTTTGGGTGTTGTTCAAGCTAACTCAAAACACTTAGGGTGAAATTCATCCAATCTGGCACCTCCATCCAAGCCCCTTACGCTCTTATTAGGAGATTCAACCTAAGGGGATAGAAGGCAGTGTTTCTACCCTCTCAGAGTGAAATCAGGGGTTCTAAGTATCAGAGGGGTAGACACGTTAGTCTGTATACACAAAAACAACGAGGAGTCCGCTGGCACCCTAAAGACTAACAGACTTATTTGGGCTTAAGCTTTCTTGGAATCATAGACTGTCAGGGTTGGAAGGGACCTCAGGAGGTCATCTAGTCCAACCCCCTGCTCAAAGTATGACCAATCCCCAACTAAATCATCCCAGAAAGGGCTTTGTCAAGCCTGACCTTGAAAATCTCCAAGGAAGGAGATTCCACCACCTACCTAGGTAACCCATTCCAGTGCTTCACCACCCTCCTAGTGAAAACATTTTTTCTAATATCCAACCTAAACCTCCCCCACTGCAGCTTGAGACCATTACTCCTTGTTCTGTCATCTGCTACCACTGAGAACAGTCTAGCTCCATCCTCTTTGGAACCCCCTTTCAGGTAATTGAAAGCAGCTATCGAATCCCCCCTCATTCTTCTCTTCCGCAGACTAAACAATCCCAGTTCCCTCAGCCTCTCCTCATAAATCATGTGCTCCAGTCCCCTAATCATTTTTGTTGCCCTCCGCTGGACTCTTTCCAATTTTTCCATATCCTTCTTGCAGCGTGGGACCCCAAATTGGACACAGTACTCCAGATGATGCCTCACCAAAGTTGAATAGAGGGGAATGATCACGTCACTCAATCTACTGGCAATGCCCCTACTTATACATCCCAAAATGCCTTTAGCTTTCTTGGCCACAAGGGCACGCTTTAGAGACTAACCAATTTATTTGAGCATAAGCTTTCGTGAGCTACACAAACTCACTCTCCTTGTGTGTGGGGGGGCGGAGGGTGAGAAAACCTGGATTTGTGCTGGAAATGGCCCAACTTGATTATCATACACATTGTAAGGAGAGTGATCACTTTAGATAAGCTATTACCAGCAGGAGAGTGGGGTGGGAGGAGGTATTGTTTCATGGTCTCTGTGTATATAATGTCTTCTGCAGTTTCCACAGTATGCATCCGATGAAGTGAGCTGTAGCTCACGAAAGCTTATGCTCAAATAAATTGGTTAGTCTCTAAGGTGCCACAAGTACTCCTTTTCTTTTTGTGAATACAGACTAACACGGCTGTTACTCTGAAACCTGTCAAAAAGGGCACGCTGTTGACTCATGTCCAGCTTCTCATCCACTATAACCCCTAGGTCCTTTTCTGTAGAACTGCTGCCTAGGCATTCGGTCCCTAGTCTGTAGCAGTGCATGGGATCCTTCCGTCCTAAGTGCAGGACTCTGCACTTGTCCTTGTTGAACCTCATCAGATTTCTTTTGGCCTAATCCTCTAATTTGTCTAGGTCCCTCTCTATCCTATTGTGACAGATTTTTGTTACCAATTTGCCTGAGGCATCAGGTGATTAGGCTGAGGCCGTAGGATTGTTAAGGGAGGAGATGACGTGTAACACCAAGTGTTTAAATTTTAAAGCTTTATTGATAAAATAATAAAATAACAGCGGAGAGTGATGGGTGCTTCCCACATCACTCAGAGGAAGGAAGAAAGCGTTAGTGCCCCAAGCCCTAACTCACTTTCATACTCACACACTTACTACCCGAGGCTGGCCAGGCCTGGGTGTAACGTAAGAAGAAGAGGGGGAAGGGTGGATGGGAGTTCTGTCCTGTGCACACAGGTCGTCCAGGGACGCTGTGATCTCCAAATTACTCCAGCTCTCAGGAGGGTTTTAAGTCCTGCGTTTCTTTGGGTGTGTTTCATTTCACAACCTTTGTTCCTGGTGGTCTTTGTTCCAGTCCAAACCGGCTTTCTGTGGTCATCTCCGCTTTCCCAAAACACAGTGGATCCAGGGACGCGAAGCTCTGCTCCCCCTCCCATCATCTAGCTGATGTTTTCCATCTCTGCAGACCTGGCTCAGTGTGCTTTTTCTTTTTCCGTGGCTGGCTGTGGCTGGGTGAGATAATATTTTTTCTAGCGCCGTGACCTTGGACTGAGGCCAGCGTCTTATTGTCGGACTGAGCTTGCTAGCTGCAGTGTTGAGTTAACCCATTCTCTGTTCTCTTTCTCCTTCCCCCTTTGGCCTCTTGCAGCCTGCAAAAGAATCTTCCACTCACACCATTGACCCTTCCCAAATTGCCCTGCGATGCTTGTAACAGCCTTAGCAATATACAATGCTGATCTGCCTCCCCGAGGGAATGCCCGGGGGGGGGGGTCTTGGGATGTGATCATCCCCCCCTTGACCCCAAATCAACATTTTGTTGAAAGGGGTCACCACTTAGGTTTCCATCCTCCCTCTGATACGGTGGCTAGGGTTACTGTTGGTTTTCTACATAAACAGCAATACAGCATACACAAAATTGTTAGGACTGCAACAATTGCATACACTAGCCAATACTGGCTTCTGGCTTTATAAGTAACATAGCATAACACGTTCCTCTGTTGGCATAGATGCCCCATCCAGATGGCTGTGGCAAATGCAGCTTTTTTTAGATTAAACGTGTGCTGCAACACGGTAAAGGATGAGGCATTAGTTTGGAATACGGTTAGTTGGTTTTGGGTGTGCGTTAAAGGCAGGAAAACATTGGGTGTACTTCATGAAAAATTAAACACAACAAAGATATTGATTATACTTTGCATAACCATGAGCCAATGTGCCGAAAAATTTTGTGCCTGAGAGTGTAACCACAAATTAAGGGGCACCCTGGGTAGGTGGTTCTTTAAACACTCACAGAGGTATTGGAAAACACATGGGCCTTAGTGGGGGCATATTTTGATGCCTCCCCTTCCCAGCAGATGTGTTGACCCACCTTATAAAAGCGGCCTGGCATTTCCTTTTTTTACACATTATTTGAGGGGGCTCCACAGGCCACATCTGCCAAGTGTTGCCCTCTGCAATCCATGTGTGCTGATAGTTAGAAGATGCAGTCAGCACATACCACTTAGCCATGTCATTTGGGGGAGCCACCTCCCACACGTTGCGATGGACCACCGAATACCAGATAATATGTGATGCCACATTTTTAGGATGCTAAGCTACAATTGCCACCCCCCAGCCGATGAATAATTGACTTTTTTTTTTAACCATGGTCAATTTTGAACAGTGGTAAAATTAACGAAGGAGACATTGGGGAACCCGAGGATTCCCAGAGAGAAATACCACCATACATACATTGTTTTGCCCTGAAAAATTTTGCAGGCTTAAAGCAACAAGAGTGGTCCTACCACTCCTGTTTGGGGTGTTTTGGGGCTCTCACTATTACTGCCTTGTCCTGTTAACAAAGGAAAAGGAGGGAAAAGCAACAATGTAAATGCACCTATTGGGGAAACTGAGGCACACACAAAAGCTTTTTAAATTATTAGTTGTTTTGTTACAGCCCTTTCTGGCTTTTGTTATGGATGTTGTTTGCCTGGTTTAGGAGGTTACAGCAACAATATTACATTCTGAGATCAGTAATTGCTATTGCTTGCCAAAGGGCTTTTTATTTTACTTCCACTTCAGGCCACCACAGGAGAAACAGTTTGTCCCCATGGGACCAGGGGAGGTTTGGGGCCACCCATGAGGTATTTTGCTGTGGCCCTGCTGTATCTGTTTGGACTAAGCACTGTCTTCAAGGCGCCTCCCCTCCCGCCACACTATGGCTTGGGCCTCTTCAGCCACTTGAGCTCGGGAGAGCCTTTGGAGGTATTTTTTCTCCTCCTAATTATGATTACTTAGATAATTTTATGGCCAGCTGGAGACTCAGATGGTCCAAGCAGGTGGCTGGTTCACAACCAAGGCCCACGATGCTATGACCAGAAACCTAGGGAGAAGCATATGTTTTGAGCCACTTGGCATGTGTCCATTTTAGTTTGCCTGGTAGCTGAAGCTGGTACACTAGCGGGGAGATGTGGTATATGATAGAGTACGGACCCAGCCACTTGGCGTTTAGAGTGTGGGCCGCCTTCCCCAGCTTTTGCAAAATTACCTTGTTTTAAATTTATTTTTGGATGTTTTTAATGACTATTTTTTTACGCTTGGCCTTTTTTAAAATTTGAAGTGGTTTTTACGGCTTTGCAGGTTTTACATAGCTCCTCCCTCAACTGGGCAAAGCTGAGACTTTTTTGGTTGTGGCAAATAGTAAATGTGATTATTGGTAAACACAGTACTTACATTATATTTACATTTGTCGACTAGCGGGTTGCTAACACTTTTATTCTTCCAAAACACTTCTTCCCAAGAATTAACATGTACACATTGCCTGTTATACTTTGGTTTTATTACTTAATTCATCCCACATACAGGGTTTTAGTAAAATGTTTTTACTACAGGGCTCTGGAGCAACAGGCAAGGACAAACACACCCATTTTTGAGGAGTCCACTTGGGACAACCTTTGGTGTAAATAGCTTCCCTCTCTCCCCAGCCCACTGGCTCGAGGTCTGGGGTAGCCAGAAAGATTCCATGTGCCATATGAGGAGTAGGCTTACTTTTTATATCTTTGCTTTTAGAGCTTGTTGGTGTGTGTTTTTAACAACAATTTCCCCAATTAAAAGGTGTGGCCTTACTATGCCAGAAACATACTGCATTTATTTGTATGGATAAGTATTAAACTGATTTTTTGCTTTGCTTTAGCAAGTGTATCAAAACCTTAGTGTTTCCTGATATTACCCAAAACATTTTGTGTTCCAAGGTGAACAAAGCAAGTATTTGCATTTGAGTACATTCCATAGCTATAGCAGTATGTTTTTTTTATTTTTATTTGTTTTTGTATTAGGCTGTTTTGTAGCTGGGACAGAGAACTTAATTTATTTTTAATTACCTTTAGGTTTACAGTATTTATAATCCCTGTTTTAAAACCATGTTTTTTAATATGGTGTTTGTTACCTGAGGAAGAGTTTTTTTGCAGCATTTGGTACCCAACAGTGCTAGCAACAAGACAAACAACACAAGACAAAACATAGAACACAAAACACAATTTTTATTGTGACAATAGATTTATGGTATTTTGGGTTGGTTTTTTTAGCTAGTATTAGCTTTTTTGACTTTTTGAAAGACAAAAAACATATTTTTACTCCTTTGGGGGTGGCAGATTATTGCTTACTATATATAGTAAATATATATATATATATTTACAAATACCCTTCCTGATTGCAGGCAAAACAGAGGCATCACCCCCATATTTTCCTGTTTTTGTTTCAAAGGCAGGTTAGGTTTTAATGGCTTCTACCTTTATTAGTTAGGTAATTTGCATTAACACAGATGCTTTTTGGTTTGCTTTTGGATTCAAGGCCATTAGCAGCTTAGACACTCTGTCTTAAAAGGGACACAATCAACTTTCACCAGAGTTTTGATTACTGTTTACTTTTAACTTTTGCTTTTAAAACATACAAAATTTTGAAAAAGAAAACATAACCTTTGGAGCCCTAATAGGACTGTAATTAAGTAGCATGGTATGTTTGCATTTTTTTTTACTCCTTCTACAATATACACTGCTTTGTTTTTACATAGCTGTATATAAATTACATTTCCTTTATACATTCCTTTATACATACCACCTTTATACATTAAGTTTTAATAGAACCCCCTTATATTTTTAAAGCAAATTTGACTAAATTGTTTGTAGTCAAATGATAGGGTTTTCTTGCCTGGATTATTTACAGACATTCCTTTGGAAAAGGGCCCATTTTTCCTTCAGAATGGCTGCAAAGAAACCAAGAATTTTTTTTTAACTTTTTTTAAAACACTTTTACAATGTTTAACTGCTTAATTCCCTCCAGTCACTGCAGAATTAACTTTTTACCTTTTTTAAAAAAATACTTTCTTATTTTTTTAAAATGATATATTTTAGGGATCTGAATTTCACATGCCTGTACTTACTGCTTTTTTTACTTCTGCTTTACTACTGAAGGCTTCCAACCGGTTTTTTATATTTTATTTATCTGCTGCCTGCTTGTTTGGGCCTGATCCTTTTTTCTTTTCTTTTCTTTTTTTTTTCTCTCCCTGGTGGTCAAGGGAGGAGGGCTGGCTCCTCTGCAGGAAGGTAGCGGCAGGGGCAGGCGCAGGGGCAGGGAAGAGAAGAAAGGGAAGGCTAGAAGGAGCTGGGGAGCTCCAGCCAAGGAAAACCCCAGACTGCTGGCCTAGGCCAGGCAGGTGCACAGGGCTGAAGGGGAAGTGGCCCAGGGACAATAGCAGGGCAAAGGGAGAGAAGGAGGGCAAAGAAGCTGCCGCTGGAGGGTCCCTGGGTCGGGACCCAGAGTAGTGGGTGGGCCTGGGTCCCCCCTTCCCCTTGTGCTACACCGGGCTGAAGAGGAGCGTGGCCCGATCCAGGCTGTGGCTGAGCCCTGCGATAAGGGGCTAGACTTAGAGGTTGCAGCCGGCCACTACAACAGGTGCAGATCATGGAGTGCTGATAATACCACACCCCCAGAAGGGGGTGAGACCGGAGCAGTGGGCACTGCCGGAGGGCGGTGTCCTGAAGAGGACGCTGCTGAGCAGGGAGCAGCGAGGGTCCCCAAAGCAGCAGAACAGATGAGGGGCAAAGCACCACGTGAAAAAGGTGCTCCATGACTGGACAGAGCTAATTCCTGGAGCAACCAATGGGAGGCGCCAGCGGTGGTGAGTCCTAACCCCGTCACAGGGTACAACAAGGTTTAGCCCAAAATTGAGTATTCTTAAAAAGGGAGAGATCAAAGCCCTCACAAGGGTCACCTGATTCATTCCTCGTGAGGCTCGCCACCTGGACCGAACGCACGGCCAATTGACGTTTTAACTGTTTAATTTTTTTTTTTTATGGCGAGCACACTGCTGCGGCGTATGCTGAACATGAATGGTCAAATCTTTGACAAGTCCTTGAAGGACTGGTACTTGCTTAGCCAGTGCTTCCAGGTGGGTGCATTCTGCTTTTTCCGCCTGGAAGTCCTGTCTTAAGTCTTGCAACTTGTCCTGGGCATAGGTTTGTGTTGCAGCCTGGTTAGTAATTTGCACTTTTAGTTGCTCCATTTTCACCATCTGTCAGGTACACACCTCTTCCCTTCTCCCCAACTTCTCTTTTTGTCCTGACAACATTTGATACCACATGGCTGCTGCAGTACAAATTAATCCCACAGCTGCCCCTACGTTTTTACTCTTCTGCTTTTCATACTCCCATACAGGTCTAATAAATTCTGGCAAGTATTCATGCAATTCTGAAGCTCTGCCACGGAACCCCAATGGCAGAGCTAATAGATCTGAGGTCAAAGCTTGGTCTTACTTACATTGGTATAAATCCAGAGTAACTGATTTAGAGCTGTGTAATTAGGCTCATGACATTGTATATTATAAACAACAACACAGTACATTTAGAGGCTTGTGTGTAGTAGATTAAATATTTACATACTTGTACTACTGCTGTACCTGTGAATCAACCATTACATGGATTCATTACTGGCACCATAATTATGATTCAGAAGGGCCTTAATTGTAAGCCCCAGTTTTCAGGCAATAACAATTTTTTTAGACGAGCTCTATTCAATATAAATATCTCAGGTTTAGGGTGTAGAGATTTATCGCTGATATTCAGTGTGTGTAAGGAGATAAGAAAATGTTATCCAATGTCAATTACTTAGCACAACTTCCTTTATAAGAATAAAGCATAAAAGGATAGATTATCCTAGATTAGTTTATATCATTACTTCTCAAAAAAAAAAATGGGAGTGACTCGTCTTATAGGTTCCTCTCTTTGAGAATCAATGGAAAATTAATTTAAAAAAATAACTCAGTGATGAATTAAGAGTTGCCGTCAGGACTAAGCCAGTGGTAGCATATAGTTGGGCTGCTCAAGAAGACTAGAGGCCAAACTACCATGCAGAATCATAGCCTGTTTCCTGGTTCCCCATTTGTTCCACGGGGGACTGTAATCTGCACCAACCCTTTATTTGGCACAGATTACTTCTCCCTCCATATTGACTCAGCAATCCTGGCCAGCATGTTTTGGGAAGTGAAGTCAAAGCTCCACCCATTCCCTTTCTACCTGCATCAGATGGACAGTCATGCCTCCATCAGGGACAGCTTTACACCTTACATGCCCCTAGGCACAGCATCTTCAGCACTCCCCCGCCTACAGCTGACCTTCATGTTTCACACAGTTTTAGAGACATAAGGTGCCCCTAGAACACTGGTGCAGCTAGACACATGCCTACTGTGCCTAATTGGAAATCCGCCCATGGAAGTTGCTCTCCTCATCGCATTGTAAGTAGCCTGGGCAAGGGGGGTAAGGAGACACTTAACACGCCCATTATTTCCTGTGCGCTTGAACCACAATTTCACCCTGAATTCTTAGATTTCCATAACCCATTTTAATCATAAGTAACATTAGTATCTAGCCCCTTGGGTGAAATGCATTCCTGTGTAGTGGGCCAACAAAAGGACTGTGGAGCAATTTTAGTCACACTTGGGTCCACAAAAAGAGGTTTAAGGGAGTTTTAAGTAGTGTGCAGACCTTGTGCTGGCTTTCTGTGCAAGGATAAATTGCACCTGTTACTTGAATGGTAAGATTTCAAAAGGGGACCTCTGTAACATTGCCCTTACTCTCTTGTAATTATTTGCACCATATTTTTAAGACTATACCTTCCCCTAGTAAAATGAACTCCCCCTACTTAAATATGTAGCCTGCCAATCCTGCCTTTTCAGGAAGCTGGGATTTTGAAGCGAGTGCCTGACACCAAACAGTGGACCTGAATTTTCTATTTATTGATAATAATAATGATCCCAATATTTCTGCTCTAAGTTTTTGAGCACAAATATCATAGTATAGGTAAACAACAAGACCAAAGTAAAAAATGAGAATGAAGGTGATGAGGGAGTGGAACAGGAGCTCACGGTTACCATTGTAAATGGTGAATCTACTCAAACACTACAAATGGGCTGTTGGATGCCATGAACCCATCAGTCTTTACAAGCCTTGTTACAGATCTATCTAATTCTGGATTGTCCTATCTGATTAAGATTTAAATGTGAACATATTAAGGTGGGGGGGAGGGCTGAATTGAATGCTTTTGCAAGGACCTCAACAAGAAGCTATAAGCATATATGACTGCAGTCCGTTTCCTTACTATAGGCTATATTTAAAGTTAATACAAGCTGGAGGATTTCCTCATCAGACATCCCCATAAGCACTTCATTTTCTGGCATCCTCTGCTGACAGACTGCAGAGGCTTAGGGTATGTCTACACTAGAGCAACTACAGCAGCGCAGTTTAGATGCTGTCAACATTGACTTATTACATTGCTTACTACATTGATAGAAGGTGTTTTTTCATTGATGTAGTTAACCCACCTCTCTGAGAGGTGGTAGCTAGGCCGTGTCTACACTGGGAGGTAGATTGACCTAAATACAGCATGAAGGATGTATTTTTCCCCCCACAGCTCTGAGCAATGTAGCTAAGTTGATCTAATTTTTGAGTGTAGCAGCCTTAGAAAGAACTTGACTCCCAAAACTGCGGAACACTTTCTCCATGCTTCTCTCCTTCTCCCAAATCTCAGAGGCTGACAGCTTGCTGATCACTATCCCTCCTCATGGGAGGGGCACTAGCCATCCATTTCTTAAAAAAACCTCAGCCTTATCCCAAAGCAGTCACTAGGCCAGGTGTCTGCACTGATTTCAAGGAAAGATGGTAAGAGGCAGAATGAGGATGCAGAAGGCGCAAGGAATGCTATTACTCTTAGCATTAACAGCCAAACTCTAAACCTTATAAACATACACTATACAAATCCTTCAGCCACTCTTACCTTTCATCCTGGTCCCCTGCCCCACCAAAAAAAATCCACCCCAAATTGAGAGAGAGTGAGCGTGAGTGTATGTTGGATTTTGTGAAGCAGATTTCTCTGATTCTACAAGATCTACTCCAGTTCAACTACGAATCAGAGTTGCTAACAAATAAATTAAAGAAAGAAAGAAAAAATAAAAATCGTAAAAAAAAATAATCCACACCTCTGGTTCAGAAGGAAGTCCCCGGAAGGAATTCTGACTCAGCAAGAAAATTCCCTCCTGGGTCCCCTCCCTCCCTTGTTCCCTCTTTTGATCCCTGGAAGAGGGGAAGTGACAAGATGATGCCTTTACTGACATTTAGGATGCTGACACTTGTGGCTTGAAATAAACTAGTCCAATATTTTTATTCATGCTCTTTTAATATAATACAAATTAGAGGTGGGAAAGTTCTACTAAAACTCTCTCTCTCATCAGCTAATGCAGGATTATTTCATATGCCACAAGATCTCCTTTGCTTTGTCCAGTCTAGTTTAAAATGACACAGGAGAGGAGGCTTAGTCCACTTACCTTGGAGACTAGTCCAAAATAAGAGCCAGGAATGTAATGATTCACCATAAAAGTTCATTATTTGTATTCAGTAACACCGAGAAGCCACAGCTCAGATCAGGGTGAAACCCTGGCTCTACTGAAGTCAATGGGAGTTTTGTTATTGACTTTAGTGGTCTACCTATGTAATGTTCAGAGCAGATATTTTCATTCAGTGTGATTAATAACTTCCTCATAACATTCTTTAGTGCCGATTCTCATTGCAAATAAATTAAGCAGTTATTTTATCTAATTCTCAGAAACAGCTTTTATCTAAAACTTTAGTAACACCCCTTTATTCTATGTATTTCAAAGAGAACTTAAATACTTGGAATGACTTAAACCAGAATGACTGGAAACACTTTCCCCCAGAGTACTGAATATGTTGTCTTCAGAGGAGCTTACAAAGATCCATTTTCCTGATTAATTTTCAGAACTCTGAGCAATTTAAATTCTCATAATCAATGTCAATCTATTATGAAAATCCCAGCACCAGCAGAACTGTCTTCTAATCGAGGAAGATATTTGTGGCTCTGAACACAGCACTGCAGTTTCACTAAAAATAAATATCTCTTGGCCACTTGCCTGTGACACAAGGAGACAAAAAACTAATATAAATTCAGAATCATGATTCTTCATAGACAGGGCTTCCTGCAGAGTTAATGTATGGTATATTTATTTCAAACGTATAAGATGCAAATGTAAACCAATCTATTATTTATTAGACTGCTGAATGTGGTGAAATTAGCCTCATTATCGCAAAACTATCTGAAAAAAAGCAAACAGTAAAGCAACCTCAGTATAGCAAAACTGCCGGTGAATAGCGTGATGGGAAGGAAACTATAAAAAGAGTTTTGACATTTGGTCTGGGTAAGCATTCCAAAGTTTGGACACTTATCTGAATCACTGAAACCTACTGAGGCCTTCACCAAATCCTGCAGCAAGCTGTGCCTTAAAATCTGCCTTCCATCAGTAGTCCCTGGAATACGCATGCTTTCCACATTGCAAATATAGTGTTGTATTTTTGGGTGGAAAGGAAGAAGGACCAGTGGCTTGCTGCTCCATCCAACACATTTGCAGGATACCATGCCCCCTCTATTCTGATTGGGGAGGCCCTCTGGTGACCCTCCTCAGTACATTAGGAAGGACGAAGCAGGTCAGAGAACAGAAAGAAATGCCATGGGACCTGAATTATTGGATTTTTACCAAGATCAACTCAAAATGTAAACAGTAAAAAGCTGCCTCACAATGTCTATGGATTTCTGTGGGAAAACTTTAATTCAGAACTTTGATGAAAATGTCACTTCATACACATTAGTGGAAGCTTTAGGAAAATAGGAGTAATTTGGATTTTAAATCAAAATATTCAGTATGAATTTTATTTCTTCACTTAATACATACAATCAGAATATTATTTAATTCCATACAATGACATCAAAATGCACCTTTCCTATTCACCCTCTCATCACTTTTTATTTTAAAGATGATTCTAATTACACAAATGACCTCTGCACAGGGCATTTCCTGGACAAATAATGACCAGATGGAGTTAATGATCTTTGACATCCTCACAGCGTATCAGCTCTCTCCAATGAACATCAATCCTTAGGAAATGGCTGTGTGCTGCCATTGTTATTGACTGAATTAATGCATTGTGTATTAAAATTATCATATATAAACACATTTTCTCCATACCAGTGAGATTCACCTGCAAACCAACCACATATAACCCATTCATAAAGAAACAAGCTATTCTTGTGAAGCCATATGGCAGACAAGCAAATAAAGGCAATTGACAGATCAATGTAATTTTTACAAGCATACCACAAAAATAGTATTGCAGTGGTTGAGTCCCAGAAGGCAGAAAGTGGGGGTGAGGAGTTCAGTTCAGATAAGCTATCAGAAGTTCTTTCCTAGTCAATTTTTTCTGAACCTTTTGAGTCATGCTGCTTCCTTTTAACTGGACCTGATTCTTCTCCCGACCCCCGTTTTTTCCTTGCCTCTTAATCCTTATCTAGGCTATCCCTCTCTCCAGTTTGATGAGGCTTTCCTCTTGTAAACTCTTCTCATTCTTTCAATTAAAAAAAGAGTACCATTCAATTACATTGTGTAATGCACACAGCTAAAGGGAGACAAGTTTTTAAAGTGCTTATATACCAATGCTAGAAGTCTAAATAATAAATGGGTGAACTAGAGTGCCTCATATTAAACAAGGATATTGATATAATAGGCATCACAGAAACTTGATGGAATGAGAATAAGCAATGGGATACAGTAATACCAGGGTACAAAATATATCAGAAGGACAGAACAGGTCGTGCTGGTGGGGGAGTGGCATTATATGTGAAAGAAAGTGTAGAATCAAATGACGTAAAAATTATAAATGAATCAAACTGTACCACAGAATCTCTATGGATAGAAATTCCATGCTCTAGTAATAAGAATATAGCAGTAGGGATATATTACCAACCACTTGACCAGGATGATGATATGACTGTGAAATGCTCAGGGAGATTAGAGAGGCTATTAAAATAAAACAACTCAATAATAAATTAATAATAATAATAATGGGGGATTTCAATTATCTCCATATTGACTGGGTACGTGTCACTTCAGGACAGGATGCAGAGATAAAGTTTCTTGACTGCTTAAATGGAATCTTAAATGACTGCTTCTTGGAATAGCTGGTCCTGGAACCCACAAGAGGAGAGACAATTCTTGATTTAGTCCTATGTAGAGCACAGGATCTGGTCCAAGAGGTGAATATAGTTGGAACGCCTGGTAATAGTGACCATAATATAATTAAATTTAATATCCCTGTTGCAGGAAAAACACCACAGTGGGCCAACACTGTAGCATTTAATTTCAGAAAGGGGAACTACACAAAAATGAGGTTAGTTAAACAAATTGAAGGGTACAGTGCCAAAAGTGAAATCTCTGCAAGTTGTGTGGAAACTTTTTAAAGACACCATAATAGAGGCTCAACTTAAATGTATATCCCAAATTAAAAAACATAGTAAGAGAACCAAAAAAGAGCCACTGTGGCTAAACAACAAAGTAAAAGAATCAGTGAGAGGCAAAAAGGCATCCTTTAAAAAGTGGAAGTTAAATCCTAGTGAGGAAAATAGAAAGAAGCATAAACACTGGCAAATGAAGTGTAAAATTACAATTAGGAAGGCCAAAAAAAGAATTTGAGGAACAGTTAGCTACTCAAAAAGTAATAGCAATTTTTTTTAAAGTACATCAGAAGCAGGAAGCCTGCTAAACAACCAGTGGGGCCACTGGACGATCAAGGTGCTAAAGGAGCACTCAAGGACAATAAGGCCATTGCAGAGAAACTAAATGAATTCTTTCCATCGGTCTTCATGGCTGAGGATGTGAGGGAGATTCCCAAACCTGAGCCATTGTTTTTAGGTGACAGATCTGAGGAACTGTCCCAGATTGAGGTATTATTAGAGGAGGTTTTGGAACAAATTGATAAATTCAACAGCAATAAGTCACCAGGAGCAGATGGTATTCACCCAAGAGTTCTGAAGGAACTCAAATGTGAAATTGCAGATCTACTAAGTGTAGTCTGTAACCTATCATTTGAATCAGCTTCTGTACCAGATGACAGGAGGATAGCTAATGTGATGCCAATTTTTAAAAAGGGCTCCAGAGGTGATCCCGGCAACTACAGGCCTGTAAGCCTGATTTCAGTACAGGGCAAACTGGTTGAAACTATAACAAAGAACAATATTGTCAAACATATAGATGAACATAATTTGTTGAGGAAGAGTCAACATGGTTTTAGTAAAGGGAAATCATGCCTCACCAATCTACTAGAATTCTTTGAGGGGGTCAACAAGCATGTGGACCAAGGGGATCCAGTGGATATAGAGTACTTAGATTTTCAGAAAGCCTTTGACAAGGTCCCTCACCAAAGGCTCTTACACAAAGTAAGCTGCCATGGCATAAGAGGGAAGGTGCTGTCATGGATTGGTAACTGGTTAAAAGATAGGAAACAAAGGGTAGGTATAAATGGTCATTTTGCAGAATGGAGAGAGGTATATAGTGATGTCATGCATGTGGTCTGTTCTGGGACCAGTCCTATTCAACATATTCATAAAATGATCTGGGGAAAGGTGTAAACAGTGCGGTGGCAAAATCTGGAGATGATACAAAATTACTAAAGGTAGTTAAGACCCAGGCAGACTGTGAAGAGCTACAAAAGGATCTCTCAAAACTGGGTGATTGGGCAACAAAATGGAAGATGAAATTTAATGTTGATAAATGCAAAGTAATGTACATTGGAAAACATAATCCAAAATATACATATAAAATTATGAGGTCTAAATTAGCTGTTACCACTCAAGAAAGAGATCTTGGAGTCATTGTGGATAGTTCTCTGAAAACATCCACTCAATGTGCTGCGGCAGTCAAAAAAAATGAACAGAATGCTGGGAATAATTAAGAAAGGGATAGATAATAGGACAGAAAATATCATATTGCCTCTCTATAAATCCATGGTACTCCCACATCTTGAATACTGTGTGCAGATGTGGTCGCCCCATCTCAAAAAAGATATATTGGAATTGGAAAAGGTTCAGAAAAGGGTAACAAAAATTATTAGGGATATGGAACGGCTTCCATATGAGGAGAGATTAGTAAGACTGGGACATTTCAGCTTGGAAAAGAGATTGCTAAGGGGAGATATGATTGAGGTCTATAAAATCATGACTGGTGTAGAAAAAATATGTTTACTACTTCTCATAACACATGAACTAGGGGTCACCAAATGAAATTAATAGGCAGCAGGTTTAAAACAAACAGAAGGAAGTATTTCTTCACACAACGCACAGTCAACCTGTAGAACTCCTTGCCAGAGGATGCTGTGAAGGCCAAGACCATAAAGAGGTTCAAAAAAGAACTAGATAAATTCATGGAAGATAGGTCCATCAATGGTTATTAGCCAGGATGGGCAGGAATGGTGTCCCTAGCATCTGTTTTCCAGAAGCTGGGAATGAGTGACAGGGGATGGATCACTTGATGATTACCTGTTCTGTTCATTCCCTCTGGGGCACCTGGCACTGGCCACTGTCGGAAGACAGGATACTGGGCTAGATTGACCTTTGGTTTGACCCAGTAGGGCCATTCTTTTGTTCTTATGTTTCCTCACATCACCTTGTATCCACTTTCTCCCTTCCATGTCCACTCATCTCCACAGATTCTCTCCACATTTATCTCTTAATCCTCTAATTGAACTTTTTTCCTCACCCCAATTTCATCTTCTCTGCTACTTCTGCACTTCTCCTCATCATCCATTTTCTTTCCCACCCTCTGTTCTTTGCTCCTGCCCACTTGGTAAGAGGTATATGACTCATCAGCTCCAATATCTTCAGGACTTTTGGCAGAGGCTGGGATTGCACACTTAGTTTTAACATTCCCCTGCTCAGTTCAAAACTCCTTTAAATCCTGAATGTTTGGGTTAGGCATCCTCAGTGAGAGAGCGTGAGCCCACACTTCAGCTGAGTCTACTACAGTAAGATGGCATAAAAAAAATGGCTCCTTGGTGACAAAGTTGTTTATAGTCACCAGAATTTCCAATTTTGAGACCCAAATTCAAATATTGCCTGAGGGTCACTAATGAAAGAGCTTCATTGTCTCTTCCTAGACCTCATTTGTGCACATACAAACACCACCTCACAATTTGGGCTGATTGATTGGCAGTATACACCAGTGGTCTGGAGCTAGAATAAGGAGATGGTGCAGTTAACTACTGAAGTCCACTGACAGAGCAGCACAGGGCAACCTGCAAGCACCTGCTCACACTGTTCTTGGCCAGTGATGCTGGTTCCTCACTTCTGTGAGCATTAATATTCATTAATGCATTTGTGAAGAAGAAAAATACCACCACAGAAATAATAAAAAATAAACAAAAACATACCAAAGAATACATTTCAGCCTCATGAGTCTTCTTCAGCTGTAGGAAAATTACTCTTAACTGGACAGAAAGAACTAGGAAGGCTTTTCCATCTTTCTCAACATATTGATCATTCATTTCTAGTGCTTTATTTTTTGTTTCAGCCACCACTAAAGTGAAATGGCTGACAAGAATCTTATTTTCTATTTCTAGTGTCTATTTTAGCAACCTTTAAAAAGTTTATGATGGGTCTTATGTAGAAGTGCTATTGGGGAAGTCACATGCTGATAACGGTTAGTTAACCCTTCCTGAAATTCCAAAAAATAACATGGTTTTGTTTTAATAAGAAAGCTTCCATCCCTGTCCTGCCACTGCAGCCTGCTGGCTCACAAGTCTATTATAGCAAGGAACATCTGGGATTATTGCTATCACTCAGTCAGCTTAGCTTTGAGAGTATAAGCTGAGAAGCTTGATAACACGTTGGACTGTCACAGGGGAGAGACTGAAGAATAATTAGGAAAAAAAGAGATCAGCAATAATACATTTCTTATGAGATTATTCAGCTATATGCTATGTAGAAGAGGCTAACAAAATTAGTCCATGAAGAGCCAATATATTCTATGGCGGATCGTATAGTGACCACCAACTTGTGCAAGATATTAAAACCAATTTAGAGAATTATGCCTTGATTCTGCAATTAGCAATGTTGCTGCAACCCTCTGTCAATTGCAAGTCAGGGTCCTAGGGCGGTCACTACATCTGGTGGATAAACTGCAGCTAACACTAGAACCTGGACATATATGTCACAATAGCAGCTGCTGCATCTGAAAATGAGCACTTCACCCTGGAACCACCATGAAATGCTATGGCAACTGTGGCTACATAGAATATGGCATGGTTCAAAAATTCAAGGCCTAACCTCAGCTGTCATGATCCTATGAATGATTTTCATGTAAAGACAAGAAAAAGAAAATAATCATTTTAACACACAGATCTCAGTCATATCACAGTTCAATCTCTATGCTTTCCTGTCCTCCGCACAAGAGAAATATCAATCTAATATCAATATAGTCATCTGACAGAACATATCTCAATTTTAGAGGCAATAGTCTGACACCATATAATATCCTGTTTCCATGACCCGGGTGTTACTGCATCTGGCATGGTTTCACCCTGGAGT
Source organism: Caretta caretta (assembly GCF_965140235.1). NCBI lineage: Eukaryota > Metazoa > Chordata > Testudines > Cheloniidae > Caretta > Caretta caretta. The sequence goes on along the minus strand of NC_134213.1, from coordinate 60,955,099 downwards.
CTCCTCAGTGTTCCTGTTCTGGAGAACACTCTAATTTTTCTCAGCTTTTACAACTATATCCCTAAAGTTCTTGCTTCACAGCCACAATCGTTTCCCTTGAGGAGGCCTAGATGGTGGTCTAGATACCACAATGGTGATGAACACCACAATGATGGTGGTCAGTTTCTATGGTGATGAACACAGTATAAACCTAGACAGAATAAAATCCCTACAGCACTAACCAATAACACAACTTAATCAGCTGGAAGTATTGCCGCTGAGTGACAGAAGGGCCTCTTTTTTCCTCTGAGGAAATAAGCACATGGATTTTGTTTGCCGCTTTTCAGGCTGGTAAGCAAGAGATTAAGTTCATAAATTGCTGGAGAGGATGAAAGTGAGGCAGTTGTGTTTCAATTTGAAAGAAATTTTGTTTGTAAAGTTGTATGCCTGGTAAAATAGTGGTTCTGTTACACCAAAGTGCCTTCTCAACATTAGTAATGCAACTCTGTGCTGGTATTTATCACTATTAATTTATCACCTATTAATATGGTCACTTCTGGTGCCTAACCCTAAATGATCTTTTTTGTTAATGAGTATTGTTCTTTCTCCTTTCATTTGTTCAACACAAACCTTAATTTTTAAACACAGAGAAATATCTTGGTTTTATTCTGCCTGCTGGTAATTGCCCAAGAGGCTATGGGTGTATATGATTCACTCCTGTCCCATGCTAATTTTTCTTGCCATTGCACCAATCATGACATGTTTCAAAGCCATATGAAGAATGTGTGTGTTTTTAACAGGGATAGCATTTTGCCAATGCCCTCATACTTCTGCTGTGTTCAAGATTTCCAGGAGGTTCAATTTTGGACCTCAGGAAGTGAGTTGGATAACCTTTGGCAGCACATAAAAATGAAATCTGCCTTCGAGCATTACTCTGCAAGGTTGAGTAGCTGCAGCAGGGGAATCATAATTCACCTAAGAAGGAAAATCAGCATGACACGTAGCCTTATAGAGTAACAGTTTGCTTTTAAAACTGGCTTGAGCACAAAGAGATACTGTAGGTTTCACATTTCTTGATAGAAGAATGTCCACTCGTCAGTCATTCAGAAAAAGCAACAATACAAACAATCCAGAATCTTATCAGTCTGCTTCAGGTTGAACTTTTGAGAGCTTCAGCTGCAACAGTTCCACCATTTCTTAGAACAAGATTAAGGAAAAAATACATTGTTTCATCTAAGTTAAAAAATTCGTACAACTGATTTGTTGAGAAGCATGAAAGCCTACGTGCTTTGCATCAGGGACTTGAAATTTTGCATTGGCATCATGCTGGTGTCAGGGATGTGTCGGTTGCTATCCCCATGAAAATCTACCCACATTTTGCCAAGTTATAAGACTCTAAAAAAACAAAAGCCCTCAGTTCACACATGTTCAGTGGTGACTTGTTTAGAGTTTGGCAGTTAAATTCTTAGAAGATTCCATCTGCATCGTGTATGTTCCATCCCCTCACAGCACCTACTTTGGTGAGTAGGCTGCACATGCATCATCCCCACACAGCATATTCAAGCCCACGGGCTGCAGGGGCTGACCAGAACTCTCCCTACAATTTCTTCCCCTGTACACTGCAGGATATTGTGGCACCAGAGCTGACAGCAAGGAGACTGTCTCTTTTGTGTTCTCAACACGGTCTGTGTTAATGCCTGCCTCGTCAATATAGACTGGAAGGAGGAAGCTACCTAACTTAAATGCACAGAGGTGAGGAACACAGAGGCTTGGGGGGAAGAGATATGCAGTGAAGAGACAGGGGTAGAAGCTGTGGAGGGGAGGTTGGATATAAGACAAGTGTGGGTAATGATAAACAAGAGCTGCAGATGGGGTAAAAACAGGGGGAGGAGGGTGGAAAGGAGCAGGAGTTGGGTGAAGAAGGTCATGTGTCAGGGGGGATAGAAATCCAGGCAGGGACTGGGGAGGGGGAAATAAGAGCAGAAGAGTCTGTAACCACTGGAGAATACACCCCTCTAGAACCTAGAATTAAGCCTTTTATTCCTGAGTCTCATCACTCTGCTATGTAGCAAATAGATGTGAAACCCACTGGCAAAGCATGAATCTTCAACCCTGACTAGTTGCATGTCCACATAGATGTTAACAGCTTTCTTCTGCTACCAGTTACTTGGGTAGCTCAAGTGGTAGAGGACAGTGACTGATTGAAAAATCCCTACTCTGCTGATGACACATGCAAGGGAGATTATTAATATGGATTCACATATTTAAAGTTTTGCTTATTCAATTTTAAAGTTTTTTAAAATATAGGAAATAGCTTTTAATGTAGCTTTTTAAAATGTAAGTTAAGGTTGCAAAGTCAGGCATTCAAAAGTTAGGAAATGCCAGAATAAAGAGTCCTATGGAAAAAAATAGCATGTGGTAATGTAATTAAATACTGTATCACAATGCATAAACACAAAGGAGCTGAATTAAGGATGCACAGGAAATGTTGAGTGTTTGACTTTGCATTCTTAATATTCTTTTAACATCTTTTTAAATGTACTTGTATAACCTTTGTCAATAACATTATAGTACAATCTATTTTTAAAAATAGATTTTGATACAGAATATTGCAAATATTAATCTATAGGTAATTATAATTAAAGTTTGAATTGTCATTAAGATTAAGTGATACAATGCCTCTAAGTCTCCCATGACTTGCACCTTGTGTATTATTTTACATCTTTGGAAAGTGGAAATGGGCTGAAAATGCTGCCACTTTATCATAGCTGAACCAATATTGTTCAAAGAATGTTTTAAGGAATTTAGACTTTCTGCTTATGGGATCAAGCATACTGCAATTTCCTTGGATTTTTTTCTGGAATTGTTTTTGGGTTTTTTTGGTTTTACTTTGACAGTTATTATTACTATAGATTTGGTATAAAGAGTTTGCTCTGAATATTTAGTACTGAAGATAGGATATTTGAGCTATGTTACTTGGTTCTTATTGGCCATTTAAGTAAAATGATATTTTGTCTTTTCCCTGACTGAATGAGCATGCAAACATTTCTTGCATGAATATACCTGCAGGAGTAAATTCAAAATGGAGAGCAAGTACAAAACATGTACCTAATGAGTATATGGATGATACAACTGCTACATACTGGGTTATAGAGAGTTATGTAATAATACAGAGGAGTTAAAAATCGATCAATCAAATTACACATGAAGGGCAGAGCAGCATTGTGTCAACTGGTAAGGACTAAAGGATAGGTTTTATATCACTGCTAGAATGTCCATATTTTAAAAAAGAGCTTATATTGTATAATGTTGCACACAGTTGTTTTTAAACACTGTTTTTCTATTATAATATCTCACATGTTGTTGAACCACAGATTCTTAAGAAATTTTATCTGGTGTTAATGTTAAGAGATCTGAGGGGTGGGGGGAAGAAGCAGCACTTTATTCAAACATATCTTTACTGCTAATTTATTACTGTAATTATGTAACTGGAAATCTGACCAGAGAAAATATTTTGGATTGTTTCCATAAACTCAATCAGGAATTTTATTATCATAGCCTACAAACAATTCAATAGTATTTAGATTTTCTACTTCACTGCATGTCTTTACAATGTATTCTGTTCTTAAAAATGCAAGGTATTTTATCTTTGTAATGCATCAAAATTATTTCTCTCTTTCATTGCATAGTTCGGAAAGCCTGGGCATATGAAATCTGAATTCTTTGTTTTATTGCCAAGGCATAAAGTTGAAAGTAGCATATTTCTGATCTTGAGTGGGAAAAAAAGTAGGAATCATCATATGTAACTCATTTTCACTTAGATGCTTGAAATAGTATCAGCTTTAAATAATAATTTCACAAAACTTGGACTTCAATTTGATCTTGTCTCATAAAAAGTCTAATCAAACAACTCACAATAGTGAATGAAAACATCAGTCACCTCATTTTCTGCAGCTCCTAAATTACGTTTCTTTTTTAAACTGAGAATCTCATAGGAGTCACACAGAATTTAAATCAGAGCTGGGCACACTTGAGACATGTCTAGGTAGAGTCTTGACCTTAGTGTTTAACTAATCTGAATACTCCAATCAACTTGTCAGGACAGAGGAACAAAGTATATACAAGATTTTACAGCCTCTGAGAGGTACACTGTGATTTATGTGGTCTTATAAAATTATTTATGGGCTGTAAAGAAGTTTTGTTCTTTTATTTACTAATCACTAATGTTACTGGGGGGGGGCAGTTTGTTACAGCATATGTCTTCTGATTAGTTTAAGCAATGGTTGCAGGGGGGACATGGACAGGTTTACAGTACTTTCATATAGAGTAGGTGTTGGTGGAGCTGGAGAGAACTGATCAGCATTCATAAAGCAACACACAAAAATCAAGCAGCAATGGCTCATGACCCTGAGGGGGCAAAACAAATGTGAAAAACAGAGAGCTGAAAAAGTCAGTAGGGAAGAAAAGTATCTGTTACCCTTCCATGAATGAAGGAAGAAGAGGAGCAAGGGAGGGGGAAATGAAGTTGGCATATGAAATGAAACTAGTGAAGAAATTATCTGCTGGGAGAGCAATACAGCGGTGCATAGACAATCCAGGAAGTTTTTGGAAAGCGTAGGGGACAATTTCCTGGCGCAAGTGCTAGAGGAGCCAACTAGGGGGGGCGCTTTTCTTGACCTGCTGCTCACAAACCGGGTAGAATTAGTGGGGGAAGCAAAAGTGGATGGGAATCTGGGAGGCAGTGACCATGAGTTGGTTGAGTTCAGGATCCTGACACAGGGAAGAAAGGTAAGCAGCACGATACGGACCCTGGACTTCAGGAAAGCAGACTTCGACTCCCTCAGGGAACGGATGGCCAGGATCCCCTGGGGGACTAACTTGAAGGGGAAAGGAGTCCAGGAGAGCTGGCTGTATTTCAAGGAATCCCTGTTGAGGTTACAGGGACAAACCATCCCGATGAGTCGAAAGAATAGTAAATATGGCAGGCGACCAGCTTGGCTTAATGGTGAAATCTTAGCGGATCTTAAACATAAAAAAGAAGCTTACAAGAAGTGGAAGGTTGGACATATGACCAGGGAAGAGTATAAAAATATTGCTCAGGCATGTAGGAATGTTATCAGGAGGGCCAAATCGCACCTGGAGCTGCAGCTAGCCAGAGATGTCAAGAGTAACAAGAAGGGTTTCTTCAGGTATGTTGGCAACAAGAAGAAAGCCAAGGAATGTGTGGCCCCTTACTGAATGAGGGAGGCAAACTAGTGACAGAGGATGTGGAAAAAGCTAATGTACTCAATGCTTTTTTTGCCTCTGTTTTCACTAACAAGGTCAGCTCCCAGACTGCTACGCTGGGCATCACAAAATGGGGAAGAGATGGACAGCCCTCTGTGGAGATAGAGGTGGTTAGGGACTATTTAGAAAAGCTGGACGTGCACAAGTCCTTGGGGCCGGACGAGTTGCATCCGAGAGTGCTGAAGGAATTGGCGGCTGTGATTGCAGAGCCATTGGCCATTATCTTTGAAAACTCGTGGCGAACCGGGGAAGTCCCGGATGACTGGAAAAAGGCTAATGTAGTGCCAATCTTTAAAAAAGGGAAGAAGGAGGATCCTGGGAACTACAGGCCAGTCAGCCTCACTTCAGTCCCTGGAAAAATCATGGAGCAGGTCCTCAAAGAATCAATCCTGAAGCACTTGCATGAGAGGAAAGTGATCAGGAACAGCCAGCATGGATTCACCAAGGGAAGGTCATGCCTGACTAATCTAATCGCCTTTTATGATGAGATTACTGGTTCTGTGGATGAAGGGAAAGCAGTGGATGTATTGTTTCTTGACTTTAGCAAAGCTTTTGACACGGTCTCCCACAGTATTCTTGTCAGCAAGTTAAGGAAGTATGGGCTGGATGAATGCACTACAAGGTGGGTAGAAAGCTGGCTAGATTGTCGGGCTCAACGGGTAGTGATCAATGGCTCCATATCTAGTTGGCAGCCGGTATCAAGTGGAGTGTCCCAAGGGTCGGTCCTGGGGCCGGTTTTGTTCAATATCTTCATAAATGATCTGGAGGATGGTGTGGATTGCACTCTCAGCAAATTTGCGGATGATACTAAACTGGGAGGAGTGGTAGATACGCTGGAGGGGAGGGATAGGATACAGAAAGACCTAGACAAATTGGAGGATTGGGCCAAAAGAAATCTGATGAGGTTCAATAAGGATAAGTGCAGGGTCCTGCACTTAGGACGGAAGAACCCAATGCACAGCTACAGACTAGGGACCGAATGGCTAGGCAGCAGTTCTGCGGAAAAGGACCTAGGGGTGACAGTGGACGAGAAGCTGGATATGAGTCAGCAGTGTGCCCTTGTTGCCAAGAAGGCCAATGGCATTTTGGGATGTATAAGTAGGGGCATAGCAAGCAGATCGAGGGACGTGATTGTTCCCCTCTATTCGACATTGGTGAGGCCTCATCTGGAGTACTGTGTCCAGTTTTGGGCCCCACACTTCAAGAAGGATGTGGATAAATTGGAGAGAGTCCAGCGAAGGGCAACAAAAATGATTAGGGGACTGGAACACATGAGTTATGAGGAGAGGCTGAGGGAGCTGGGATTGTTTAGCCTGCAGAAGAGAAGAATGAGGGGGGATTTGATAGCTGCTTTCAACTACCTGAAAGGGGGTTCCAAAGAGGATGGCTCTAGACTGTTCTCAATTGTAGCAGATGACAGAACGAGGAGTAATGGTCTCAAGTTGCAGTGGGGGAGGTTTAGATTGGATATTAGGAAAAACTTTTTCACTAAGAGGGTGGTGAAACACTGGAATGCGTTACCTAGGGAGGTGGTAGAATCTCCTTCCTTAGAGGTTTTTAAGGTCAGGCTTGACAAAGCCCTGGCTGGGATGATTTAACTGGGAATTGGTCCTGCTTTGAGCAGGGGGTTGGACTAGATGACCTTCTGGGGTCCCTTCCAACCCTGATATTCTATGATTCTATGATTCTAAACACAAACTCCTCCCACCTTTAGTTCTTTGGAGACTCGTTTTCTTCATTGGTATCTCACCTGCCACCACAAAACAAATAAAATGTCTAAACTGCTTAAACCATGTACAATGTATAACTGAAAAGGGGACAGGGGTGACATGTCATGAAATCTTGAACTCCATTTTGTTTTGTGAACCCAACTTTGCATTAGGTCTTCTATTTAATGTGCTTACTGCCATTTTGTGTTCTGTGTTGAAAAGACAGCCTGACTTTGAAAAGACTAGTCTATTCCAGACATTGACCTGTGTAGGAAGTTGTGGGAGAGAACTATAAGTGAGAGGCCCATCAAGGGATATCAACTTTGAATGACTCTCAATGGCTGGTACAGGAGACAATGGGTTTTTTCACATGGGACCCACTGGCTTTGGGTTGGAATTTCCCAGTCTAGGCACATGGTGAAACAGGGCCACAGACTACATTTAAGCATGGGGAAGTGCTCTCTGAGAAAGGGCACCTTCCACTACCACATTGCCAGAAGACCAGTCTAGAGAGAGAGAAGGCAGGAGGGACTCTGCCTGGTCTATAACATGGTCAAGACTTCCGTCTCACAGAAAGGATGAGCTCAGACTAGGATGAGGGGCTTCTCAGAACTGTTTGTTATTTTTCAAAGATCTATAACACTCTAGTGTCGTCTTAAGAGTAAGAGTGGCTATCATTAAGAAATTCCTTTGCGAAGCCTGGGCTCCTTGCTTGCCAGCCACACTGTATTTCAAACAGGTTCATCAAGAAGCTCAGAATGCCCACAGTGCAGTGGAGTTCAGAGGGCTCAGGAGACTGAGGCACTGACTTTGGGGACTAAGGTGATTGGGCTGCAGAGCCCCACATCCCAACATTTGTACCTGGGAGTGTGCCTTAAGAGACCCAAAGCTAGGAACAGAAAGTACTTGGGATCCAGTGTTTGGGTCTACTCACCATAGACTTGTGTCTATCCAGACAGGGGGACTGGACCAGGATGTGACACTAAACAAACACATACATACATAGACATCGAATAACACTATGGTGAGGTGGAAGCTGCTCTACATTATAAACCTAATTTTAAAGGTAGATAAATGTTACATACACATACACCTTTCATACACCTTTCACATACACCTTTCCCTGTATTCCTGTAGTACCTTTCCTATATGTTCTCTCATTCTTTCCCTCTTTTAAAAAACAAAACTACATATCCTTCACATTGTTCTTTCCATTTCCAAATGTCTCCCTCATTCCCTCCCTCCTCTCTCGCTAGCCCATGGTCCCAAAAGATCCACTTACTTGCTTTTCTTAAAACCATTATTTCTGCTCCCTAGCTATATTAGCCCCTTTTTCTTTCCCATTGTTTTCTTTATACAATCCATTCCCTTATCCTGATCCCTACTGCCCTACCAAAATCCATTATTTGGTCCATCCCTCACCCTCTACACTGAAAGTCAATACTTGTCCCCCCAGTCCATTCTCCACATGGTCCATTCCATTAATTCAGCACTTTCATGTGATTTTCTGTTTCCATTTCAGTGTTGTCATACATTTTATGTCCACACTTCCCCTTGTGGCTTGTTTATGGTGCATAAATACATCATAAAAATAATTTATACCAGATTCTTTTTGTATTGGAAATATCAGCTCCCTACTTTTCTCTCTTTGCTGGAGGAGATAATTTCCTTCTTCTGAGAACCTGAACAATGATGTAAAGTGAGGCAGGAATCTGTGTTTCAACTTCCCTTCCCTGCAACTGCGGTTGGAGATGTGGAAGCAAAAAGTTTAGATAACAGCCTTGTGTGCCATTACTATTCAGGTCCTCCAGAACTCTTGCCAAAGACCTCAGAGATGCACTATGTCTGGTGGATAGAGCACTGGACTGGGAAACAGGAGGTGTAGATTCCGGTCCCAGCTATGCAACTCGCCTGCTTTGAGACCTTGGGTGAGACATTTCACGGTTTCTGCCTCAGTTCCTCCCCCCACCCGCCGTCCACCCTGTCTCTTTAGATTGGCAATTCTTTGGAGCAAAGTCTGTCTCTCTGATTATGCCCATACACAGAGTGTACCACAACGGAGACCCAATTGTGATTGGGGACGCTAGGTACTGCTGGAATGAAAACAATATAAAAAAAGAATCTAAATGTTCTTTTAAAAACTTAGGATGGCATATTTGTACATCATAAAGTAAGTTATGACTTTGTTTTTGCTTCACTGTTCATCTTTAATATCTGTTGAATCATTTCAACAGAAGCAAAGAACATCCTTTTTTAAAAGAAGCAAAGAACTGATCAATAAACACAAGGAAAGAAAAGTACTGGTTTGCTAAAATTCCTGCTAGAAATTGAAAAGTGTTCATTAATGCGGACCACAGTATATTAACAAAACATCCTGCTTGAGAGTATAGTGATATATTAAAGTGTTGCAGTTGCAACTAATGCATTACTTGTGTAACACCTGTAACTGTGGGCTCATAAGAGAGAATTCACTGTAACTGCTAGCTGTGATTATCGAGAGACTGCTACACTTAGTTAAAGACAGCTCTGACCACAAATGAATCATGGCTTCTACAATATAATATTGGTTTTAGAAAAAATAAACAATATATTTTATATCCTAAAATAAGAGGATTTCTAAATGTCACATCACGTTTCATTAATGTATATTCTTTTTCAAAACTTCTGAATGTCATTTGTTTCAAAGCCAATTTTTTCCCTAACTTTAAATGTAATTTATGGCTTTCCCATACCTAATTAGCTTAGAACTTGATTGCCTCCATTTAAAAGGAAGGAAACAAGCGATTAATTATAGGCTGAGACCCAAACTGATGGGAACATCAATACTTTTACTGCAATTTTCACAATAAATCCTAGACCATAAAGCCTTATCTGCGTGTTTTGGAGGTGGGACAAGTTTCATATCCATTAACATGGAGACAACACATTGATTGCCTGCTATGGCATTATTAAAATGAACTGATGAGGCAGCTACAGGAAAAGGCTTGCATAAAGTGGATATTCTCCTAGATCAATCTATGCATCTTAAATTTTAGAAATGATCTATTTGTGCAGTTCATATTTCTGCTTTTACTATATTTTTAAAGCAAAGATCAAAAAAGAATCTGGACAGTGATACCTAACTCCTTTAGTCATTACTCTGGACATTGATTTCAACACTGTCAATAAATATTGACCTGTGGGCTCTAACTCTTGCATTGACAGTAAATCGAAGATGTAATGTCAATACAAACTTGCAATTCTTTTCTCCTTATTCCAATGAATAACATTGTTATCGGGTGTAAATGGATAAAGGCTAGAAAAATGTTTACACAAATATTTGTGCTAATTTTAAACAGATTTGTGTGTTTGCTGTATTCTTGTCCCTTTTGTGTTGTTTCCATGAAATTTCACACTATTGAAGGGGATCTCACTTGTGCACACAAATACTTATGGAAAATAATTTAATATTCTCTTTCTGTGAATAGTGATCCAAGAAGCCTAATAATCAGTTAAGCTCATCTACTCAGCAAACAGAAACAAAAAGTGACCTTTGTGAACAATCACAACGCAGCACCACAGCTTGAACAGCAGGTTATAGGATAAAGAGTCATGATGTAGCAAATTTGCATTCATATGCAGCAAAAACCTAAATTGAGGGAGCCAGCCCAATGTGTCTCTCACCAAGTCCCCACATACATACCTATTAAAAGTGTGTTGACTTACCGTAAATGGAAGACTAAATAATACAGTGAATTGATAGGGTGACCATATTTCCCAAAGGGAAAATGGGATACCTCATGGGGCTAGCCCAAGCCCTTCCTCCAACACCCTCCTGGAGCTGACCCGAGCTGCCCACCCCCATCCCCACCTGAGCTGCTTGTCCGAGCCCCTCTCCCAGTGTGAGACTGGGGCTGATGTCACTGCTCACCTAAGCTTTGCCTGCCCCTCACCAGAGCCCTGCCTCTCTCCCATGCTGGGATGACATTGTCACTTCCCTCCTCCTGCACGTTCCTCTGCACCCCACTATTTTGTCAAAAGTGGGCATTTGTCCCATTTGCTGTTGTCCCTGCCAAAACGGGATGTATGGTCACCTGTCATAAATATAAAGGGAAGGGTAAACCCCTTTAAAATCCCTCCTGGCCAGAGGAAAAATCCTCTCACCTGTAAAGGGTTAAGAAGCTAAAGGTAACCTCGCTGGCACCTGACCAAAATGACCAATGAGGAGACAAGATACTTTCAAAAGCTGGGAGGAGGGAGAAAAACAAAGGGTCTGTGTGTCTGTTGGTATGCTGCTTTTGCCGGGGATAGACCAAGAATGGAGTCTTAGAACTTTTAGTAAGTAATCTAAATTATGTAATCTAAATCATAATCTTAGATTATGATTTCTTTAAATGGCTGACAAAAGAATTGTGCTGAATAGAATGACTATTTCGGTCTGTGTGTCTTTTTTGTAACTTAAGGTTTTGCCTAGAGGGATTCTCTATGTTTTGAATCAAATTACCCTGTAAGGTATCTACCATCCTGATTTTACAGGGGCGATTCTTTTACTTCTATCTACTTCTATTTCTATTAAAAGTCTTCTTGTAAGAAAACTGAATGCTTTTTCATTGTTCTCAGATCAAAGGGTTTGGGTCTGTGGTCACCGATGCAAATTGGTGAGGATTTTTACCAAACCTTTCCCAGGAAGTGGGGTGCAAGGGTTGGGAGGATTTTGTGGGGAAAGACATGTCCAAACTGCGTTTCCGAGTAAACCCAGTGGCAGTGGATATTCCAAGGACAAAGGATAAAATTAATTTGTACCTTGGGGAAGTTTTAACCTAAGCTGGTAAAAGTAAGCTTAGGAGGTTTTCATGCAGGTCCCCACATCTGTACCCTAGAGTTCAGAGTGGGGGAGGAACCTTGACATCACCCTATGAATTGATTAAAAACAGATAGGACCACGCCCACCCACTTCTGTGAAAATGAATCGCATGCTCAGGAAAACCATCCAAATCTCAGTCAATAGAACAGAAATGTACATGAAGTATAGGAGAGAAAGAAAGAGATTCAGGATGAGTACCTGGCATTGTACTGTTGCTGAAAAGTGTACCAGATGGTTTCTCTCTGTCTCTCTTGGCCTCCAACTCAAGCAATAATGTTGATGTAGTATGTGTTGTCAAGGAAAAGAATAAATTAAGCTCATTGGGGGCAAGGACTACAGTGCATAGCAAAGTATCTTGATTGTTTTTGAGGTTACTATTGCAATTTAAATAAATGTGCCTTATTCCTGAGTACTGTAGTTTGCTTTATTTATTCAGTTTAGATTCTATTCCCTTCCCCTTGCTATTGTTTCAGAGTCAAACTAATTTATGGTCCTGGTAGGTAGAAGAAACTTTTGTGTGTGTCATCAGTGGGGTGGGCTATGAATCATTATGTTAGCTGAAACCAGCTATGTAAGAAGCATTGCATCCTTAGTCTGTGTTTGTAACTGGTGATGAATTCTGTGGTATCAGCCAGACTAGTGTTCTCTGAATCATTGTCTGCTGACTCAACATTAACCTCCACTTCTTCAGTACTGCAGTTAAAGGACCTCTCCTTCCTCTCTCACACACTGGTGTGCTTCATGCCATGTGACAGAGTAAAGTGTAAGGGCTTTGAGTGTTCTCTTTCTCAGGGTGCTTGTGCATGGTTTACAATCTTTAGTACATTCACCACACAGCAGCTTAAGCTCTTAATTGTCCAGAAGTATATTCCAAATCTAATAGTAAAAATACAGCACATGTAAACGGACCACACCAATGCATCTTAAGAAAAGTAGATTGTGGAAATATGTCATCAAACCTCTCTCAAACTATATTTCTCATCTGCCCAGGCAGCGTTCTCTACATCCATTGTATACAAGCCATTACTTTTGACAAGTCACAAACAGAAGTAAAGGAATACTGAGATCACTGAGAAATGATGAGCACAAGAATGCAGTTGTGATTCACAGCAAAAATTCAATGTTCAATGGCCCTCAACTCATACTTCTAGAGGGAGTTGTGGTTTAGAGTCATAACATGCTGGAGTACTGGGTAGTTACAGATTTCTCTTACACTGTCTGTGCTTCTATACTGCAAACACTATTTAAGTGTTTGTATTTTTAAAGTTACTACAGTACCTTCTGAAATATCCCAGCTTTGCTTAGAATAGAGCTGTGGTATTGCATATACGGCTGGATGGTAATAATTAGTAAACACCGACAGTCTAATGGCTACCACTTTACTTGTTTAGGCGAAACAAATGCATGGATTCTAGTATTAAATACAATGCATCCCTGTAAGGTTTTTTTTGTTTTGTTTTTAAGAAAAACAAATAGAAACCTTACAACTCATAGATGTGACCTGGGTAAAGCTGGAATGCGCATCAACTAAAGAGTTATGAAACAAGAGAGGTAACAAAGTGTTAGAATAGAAGCTTTTTGTTCCTAGAGGCACTGTGATTCCTCGTTTTTCTGTCTCAGAGTTCAGGACTTTTAAACCCAAGACAGCATTTTGAGAAAGTAAGTAGAGGGAAACATGACAAAGGAAAAAGTGGTTTAAGGCTTTTTCACTCTAGTAATCAGGTTTTCAAGTGTTTTGAAAAGTTTCAGGGTGAAGGGCATGAGTTTAAGTTGTTTTGGGGCTGAATGGTTAGCAACTTAGGAAAAATAAAAACCAAGGGCAGTGGAGTATGAAATTAAAGGGAAAGAACTAAAACATTCCTGTGGAGATGAGAGGGAAGAGAAGAGCAAAATAAAAGAGAACCCCTTTTAATCAGAATATTAGGTACCAGAGATAAGTCAGGACGCGGGGGGCTTGGGAGGAGAAGGTGAGTGGGTCTTTCCCCACCATTTACTATGGATCTCCTGAAGTCAATAGGAGTGAAGAATTCTCACTGAGATTTAGAAGGGTTGTTGGACCCCCTCAGAAGGCATGCGATGCCTACTGGGGTCCCCCAAGTCTTTTGAGGCTCATCAGGGATAATCCTTGACCTCTCTCAAGCTGTAATAGGATTTTAGCATCCCATCTAGCCAGATCCGCATAATCTTAATTGTTGGGTGACAGAGTCAATTTGGGGCTGAAAAGGCCACTAAACATGAAGGGCTACCAAGAGGTCACCTGAGAGTTATATGGTTGGCCACTGATTAGTGCCACCTAAGAACCAAAGAAGGAATTGGGAGAACCACAAAGAGCCTCCCAAAGTTAACTGGATTTTGTTCACCAGGAGCTTTCTAGGACTTGATCTTCCTAGGGTTTACAGAAAGAAGCAACAGCTTCCTAGAGTGCTACTGGCTGATCAGGACTCTGTTGAAATTCACCTATGGCACAGGGTAGAAATAGAATGTTGGATTTAAATGTTTCCTGTACAGAACAGTTTAAAAAATGTCTTTGCTTAACCTCTTTGAACTCCCATTAAATTGAAGTGGGGGGCAGAGTTATTCCAATGCTGAGCAGTTTGGGAAATCCTACCTTAAATCATTCTGGGGCAGAACATCCCCAAATACTCATGGAATAAGAGAGAGGGAGAGAGAAGTGGGAAATTTAGCCAAAATCCAACTGCCTCAAACTCTTGTAGTACTGAACTATTAACATTTTTGCATGTATCTTTGCCAATGAAGTAATGGATATAATTCCTTTGTATGCAGATAGATTTTAAAATATGAATAGTGAACGTTGGCTATTATGACGACATTGAGTACAGAAGAGATTTGGGGAGGTTGTTTTGTGTTTGATAGTTTGGTTTCTTAATTTTTAAAATTCTTTGTTTAGCTCAATCTAATAGTTACAGGGGAGATTTTTAAGTGTGTGGGGGGGAAGGGTAAAAGTGGAGGAAAGTCCAGTCAGTGTATGTGGTTATGATAATTTTACCAGGATGTGTTAACAGTAAATAAAAGGCTACGTGAAAACAAACAAAAAAGTGTAGGATTGGAAAAGCTTCATGATTCTCCTTTGCCTTTTTCTCCATTGTCCCATTATTATTACTATTTTTATTGTTGTTTGAAAAAAAGAAAAAAAAAGTTTTAAGATGAAGGTAAGATTCCAGGTACATGTCAGTGGGAGAGTGCATATTACTTTTCTAGAACATATAGTTTAAAAAGCACATTAAATATCAAGGAAACTCAGAGTAAAGGAAGAATTTACAGGAAAATATGGAAATTCAGGGTTGAGGTAGCCAATCTACATTAACTCTGCCTCCATCACATTTTCCTCAGAAAGTCAGAAACTTATACAATCTTATCCATCCAAAGCAAATAGTCTCACTTTATCAGTCACCACACAAATGTTAGTGCCTTCATGTTAAATGTACAGAGGTTGTGCCTCTTCACAGCTTTCTTTATGGCCACATAAATGACAATTAATACATTTTACAAATTCTTAATTAGATAATTAGGATACTGATGGCCATCATTCCCTGCTGCCCATTATGGGCCCACTCTTGTTAGGTCCTAAAGACACTCAGCAATTCATAAGACATGTTCTGCATCACAAAGGGAACAGGCCCTAAGATTCCATGTGCCACTTAATTACACAGGTGTTAGATAAAGAGCTAGCATATCTTCATAAACAAACCTCAAATTCTTGGATCATAAAATTAGAGCACTTACATGAATTATATAGATGATATAGTATTATCATATGATATGACTATTTCCATTCCACTAGTATCTCTGGAGGATGTTAAGCAGCAGCTAGTAAAGTCAGCCAGCAGGTCTGGATAACTTGCATCCAGTAGTTTTAAAAGAGCTGGCTAAGGAGCTTGCTGGACCACTAATGCTAATTTTCAAGACGTTTTGGAACACTGGGGAAGTTCCAGAAGACTGGAAGAAAGGCAACGTTGTGCCAATATTTAAAAAGGGTAAACTGGATGACCCGACAATTATAGGCCTGTCAGTCTGACATTGATCCTGAACAAGATAATAGCACAACTGATAGATGATTGAATTAATAAAGAATTAAAGGAGGGTAATATAATTAATGCAAATTAACATGGGTTCATCACAAATAGAGGCAGTCAAATTAATGTGAAATCTGTTTTTGATGAGATTAGAATTTTTGGCTGATACAGATAATAGTGTTGACGTACTATGCTTAGATTTCTGTATGGCATTTGATTTGGTACTACACGAGATTTTGAATAAAACCCTATAATCTAAAATTAACATGGCACACATTAAATGGATTAAAAACCACCTAACTGATAGTTTGGTGTTTTGTTTTGTTTTTTTCCAGGGAGGGTAATTAATCATTGGAATTATTTACTAAGGATCGTGGCAGATTCTCCATCACTGGCAATTTTTAAATCAAGGTTGAATGTTTTTTTTCTTCTAAAAGATATACTCTAGAAATTAGTTTGAGGAAGTTCTATGGCCTGAATTATACAGAAAGTCAGACTATATGATCACAATGTTCCCTTCGGACCTTCGAATCTATGAAAAGAGCAAAAGTTCATGCGGTGACTAATTATCACATTCCATGTTAGAAACGTATATGAAACAAACTATAAAACCAATGATATGGAGTGCACATTTACAATACTCTACATGTGAAGGAAGACAGAAAGCTGGTATTTCTACAGGAGATAAGTTAAGGTAGTCTTACTTCTTCCATTGTGAACTGTCTTCCAAAGCTTGGATTCCTTGTAAGATTAATCTGATCTCTAGATTTCATAGGTTTCTATTTTTTTTGGTTAAATATGAAATACTTAGAATCCAGTCTTTGCCTATCTGTGCCTCAGTTTCCCCAGCTAGAATGATATCTCCTTTGTTAAGCACTGTGAAATCTGCTGATGAAAGAGCTAGATATTATACCACTGATGTCCACTGAAACCTTACCTTCATCTTAATGCTTTTTTTAATGTGACTATATAGAGAGTACTTCAGCGGCTAGGGCTCTTAATTTTTCATCTCTCACCAAGAATGAATTTGCTTTATTTTTTAAAAGAGAAAATGAAAAAAAGAAAAGATCTAGCATGCAGGATACTTTAACAGATCTCTCTAAGTCATACGCTTATTATCATTAGCGACTGATTTATTGAAAGATTGAATAAGGTGAAATTTAGCTGAATTGTAGAGATACAGTATTATATTACCATTGATAAATATATTCTAAGTAATCATTATGCTTTCAGCAAACTAAGTACAATATGGTTACTCATTTGAAGTGAAGTTTTAAGCCTTTGAATTCATTATAGACTTATTTGCAATATCAAGCAAAGAGTTGGTACATTTACTGGAATGATTTGAAAAATTAGGAATTAATAATACAATTAAATTCTCTTAAGCAAAAAATTAAATAAAACAATTGTCATTAACTGCAATCTACTTGTTGAAAAATGGTTACTTCAATTCCCATTAAACACAGCATTTTGTATGACCAATATTTTACATCTAACTAAATCTGAATTCAGCTCCAATTTTTGTGTGTGCCAATGATTCAGTGATTGATAGCTTGACACCAACTACGTGAGTGTACTGAGATAATCCTATAGCATCTCTCTGATGGCGGAACTCTGGCCTTTAGATTAGCAGTTCTTCAGTTCTAATCCTATCAATTTGCCCATCTACTTTTAAAGAGCATGCAGTGTTGAGCTATCCCTGAGTCCTAAGGGCAGTAAAGAACCTGATTAACACTGGTGATGGAATAAAGTAAACCAGAAAGAGGACAATCATAGGCCTCCAAATTAACCATTTTCTCAGCACATGCTCCTCGACCCCTTAAAAAGTAAGTTTTGGAAGCAGCCCTCTCAACTGGAAAAGCTGCTGCCAGTGGTTAAAACTCCTTTAAAACAGGGTTGAGAAAAAGCTTTTAAGACAAAATATATTCAAGGGGGGAGGGATTGCCAATATCCTGGCAGAGCCTGTCACAAAATTGTGAGAAAGTAAAACAGAGGAAAGACAAATGGGTTCAAGTGAGAAAGTGGAAGGGGGCGTGGAGACATAAGGGAAGAGAAACATTCAAATAGAGGGAAGAGACACAGAGAACATGAGAAAGAGGGGAAAATGAGAAAGGTGAAGACAAATAATCTAATAATGCTTTCCCATTATAATCTGCATTAAACTGATACATGGCTGATATTTTCAACCTATACTGCATTTTTAAGATCATCAGATGATTCTTTTCTCTGTTTCTTTTTGCTGAATTTGTTTCCATATATATTCATATATCCATAAACCTAAGACGTTCAAATGGATTCAAAATTAAGCAAAACAAATTCTTCCAACATTAGATAATTGAAGATTGTTAAGTGCTTCAGTTATTCTAAAACGGTGTCACTCCGTTGGTTTAAAAAAAAAAGAGAAATAAATTGTTAATATTGATCATTGACCAACTGTAGAACCAACAGAAGCAAGAACATTCAAAACTCAAGATTTCCACCCATCCATCCTCATTACCCTTTGTTGTTTATAACTCTTTTGGGACCTATAGAAGCTGTGACTATGTTGAAACTTGAAATACTTAGACACAACAGACTATTTTAGAGGTCAGGTGGTCACTTGGTTTGATACTTTCTCACGTACCTAGGAGTGATTATCAGCTACTTGAAATTACTTTTCTCCCTACTGTCCCCCCAGATAAGAATTATAATCAATGGGACAAACTGAGCCACTGCTTAGTTTTTACTCCACCTTTAATCAGGCAGAACTCCCACTGGCTGATGGTACATTTCTTGAGTAAGGCCTGAGTAACCAGTGAGCAGTGGCTTCAGGATTCAATATGTTGATTGGACAGAGAAGGAATCAGACATGTTTCTCTCTTTGTTACCTAACACAGTGAGATCAGCAGCATGAGAGCTTGTTAATACTTAATACTAAAGCAGCGGAGGAATAGCTCCCTCTTGTTGTAGTTTGCACCACATAGGAAATATTATTCACGGACTTACGGAGTAAATCACTTTAGAATAATATGTCTATAGAAGATGCCATGGTATATAAAACTTGCTTCCTTTTTCTATCTGTTATATGATGAATGGTGCCATTGCCAATACCATAAGATGGAACAATTGCTCAAGTTATGTTATTACCTTATTACTATAAGTGCACTCAGTTCACTGCAGTAGAATGACTCTTTCCCCCCACCCCTAAACTCCATTGTCATGTGGTATGTTTTCCTGAACTTGGTACATTTGACACTGCCTAATACCAGCAAGACAGCAGGAGCTACGAACCAATCAAGTAACACAGAATTAGTCAGTTCCTTAATTCCACCCAGTACTACCGCAAAAGTTTCTTCTGAGAATGACTGGGTCTTAAATGGGAAGAGCAGTACCTGTGTTATCACTATCATTCAGTGCATCTGCCCATCAACTCTAATCCCAATTAGAAGATGGTTGTCACATTTTGGAAACTATCTGTTTTTTATAATGATTCAAATAATCTGGGGAAGGGAAAAAATCTAACAGCAGATAAGTAGCTCACTTAAAGAAATATGAGAAAGTAAGAAGGAAACTTACGTCTTCAGTAAGAATTTGAAGGTTCGGCTGATTGCAGCTCCCAGTGGTTGCAGTTCGCTGATCCAAGCCAATGGGGGCTGCGGGAAGTGGCACGGGCCGAGGGATGTGCTGGCCACCGCTTCCTGCAGCCCCCATTAGCCTGGAGCAGCGAACTGTGACCAGTGGGAGCTGCGATCGGCCGAACCTGTGGACTCTGCAGGTAAACAAACCATCCCAGTCCGCCAGCGGCTTTCCCTGATGGGCCGCGTGTCAAAGGTTGCCAATCTCTGCAGTAGAACCTCAGAGTTACGGACATCATGGGAATGGAGGTTGTTTGTAACTCTGAAATGTTTGTAACTCTGAACAAACTGTTATGGGATGCTCCTCAGGGCGGACTGCTCAGAGCAGGTGCTCACAGATCTACATTGGCTGCCCAATGTGTGTGTGTGTGGGGGGGGGACGACAGTAAGCTGGTTCTGGCCCCATGGTTGAAAGGATGATGAGTGAGGCACCCTGGGGCACTGCAGTGTCAGTGGGTGCACAGTGCAGGCTGTGGTCCTTTAAAACTGAGCTGCTCCTCCAGAATGCAGCCTGCTTGGGCTCTGGATCCAGCAGCTTGGGCTCTGGATCCAGCAGCTTACACTCCAGGCCAGGTTTCAGTAGCTGCTTGCGAAGTTTCTTTCCTGGGCTCTGAGCCTGCAAGCTTATCCCCCTCCCAGCCAGTAGGGAGGGAGACAGGAAAAGAGCATTCATCACCTCCTACTGTAAGTGGATGCCCCACGCTGAGCAAGTAGGGGGTGGGGATGGGAACAGGCAGCCCAGATGTGCCTACCTTTAGGATGCATTACAGGCACAGTACAGTATTTGCTTTTGTCTCTGCTGCTGCCTGATTGGTTACTTCTGGTTCCCTCTGGTGTCCGGTTGACCGGTCAGTCCATAACTCTGGTGTATGAGGTTCTACTGTATGTTAAAGGCTGTTACAAAGAACACAGTCAGAAATTGTTCTCTATGTCCATTGAAGGAAGGACAGGCAGTAATTAGCTTAATCTGCAGCAAGGGAGATCTAGGTTAGCAACTAGGAAAAACTTTCTAACTCAGTGGTCACCCACCTGTAGATAGTGATTGACTGGTCGATCCTGGAGACTCTTCCAGTTGATCGTCATCTCCAGCTGCTAAAAGTCCAAAGGTGTAGCAGGGGCTGCCACTAAGGCCCCACACCACTCCCGGAAGCAGCCAACATGTTCCTGTGATCTTGTGCGTAAAAAGGTTGGAGACCACTGTTCTAACTAATAGGACAGTTAAGCACTAGACTAGGCTTCCAGAAGAAGTTGTGGAATCCCTGTCACCGAAGTTTTTAAGGACCGGTTGGACAGACACCTGTCAGGGATCATCTACGTGTACTTGGCCCTGCCTCATATTAGGAGGCTGGGGTATATCTACATTGGTATAGCTATACCTCTTACCTATTACTTTCATTTACAATATGAACACAAGTCCTGTTTATCTGTAACAAAGACAGGTGTACACAAAGGTGATTCCACTCATTTCAATAGGACTACTTTCATGGAGCAAACTACTCTAGTGGGAGATTTGATCCAGGGTTGAAGGTCAAAGTGATGAGTTGAAGTTAAGAAGGTCAGACAGGACATCAGTACAGAAGCTGATGTAATTGAAAATGAGGATGTGGGGGAGGAAGATCGAGGAAAATGGGGCATAATTTCATTTCGAATATAGTTTAACAAAACTTTACTTTGAGTATTATTCTTACATGAGAGAGTAGCAAATATTCCCAGAGATCACAGAATAAACTGGCACCCACTTTGCCTTCAGAAGAAGTTAGAGGATATAGGTAAAGAGGTTGCTTTAATTTGGCTCATATCTGAGTACAAGTGACAACATAGCTTGTTATGAATGTGGAGTGAAATGAAATTGGTCTCCAGTGCATCTACTACTAAACAATGATGCCACTGAACTTCCCAAAACAAATTCATTTGCTTCTCAGAGAGCACACAGCTGCTTGCTGCAGCCCCTGAGGAGCTGCACTTCCAAAGCAAACCATATTACCAAACTACCATACCTTGTGTTGCCATTAAAATGAATACATACTTAGCTTCTTTTAAAACTAATTGAAAATAAAAAGCAGCAGCTGTTCCAGCACACAGCTCACTGCCATCTGTTTGTGGCAGCATCCCCAACAATAGCATGTACAAGATTACCAAGCACTACTGCAGCTGAGATGTGCAATGTTTAGGACGAAGGACAGAATTCGCGGATAAGGTTTCAAGTGTTAATGAGTGTATTACCAGTGAATGAATTCACTCAAGCAAGTAGTTGCCTCTCCCTGTTCTACCATTGGCTAGTGTTATTGCTGACTAGATGGCTTTTCCCTGGTCCCATTCTTTCAGTCAAATTCTGCACTCAGTTAAACTCCTGCAGCCACCTGGAAGAACTTGACCCTTTGACACGGTCTCTCTCTTGGAACAAATCTTCATTTTTTTTTAAATTTTAAAACAGCAAGACTGTATTTTAGTAAGACAGATAGTGAATGCTGTGCCACTCAGTGTATCTTCTCTGGAGCCTCCATTCAGGCCATCACTCAAAACTTCTTTATTGTCTGCTTTACTGTTTGATTTAGTTCTCTGCCTCCAGAGACTGATGTACTTATTTTTAGTGAGTTCATTGGTTTTGTTTGCAATCTGTTTGTTTTCTTGTATTTATAAGGGCAGATACAGACCTTTGGACATAGGCACCTATATATAAAATGTATATTATAATTATCAAAGGATGACTGCCTATGCTAAAAAGACTCTTAAAACATTAGAGAACTTCAGATAAAATGTCCTTGCAAGTGTGCACAGGAGGACTGAGGGGAGGATACAAAGAGCCTGCAGAAGAGAAGAATGAGGGGGGATTTGAAAGCTGCTTTCAACTACCTGAAAGGGGGTTCCAAAGAGGATGGATCTAGACTGTTCTCAGTGGTAGCAGATGACAGAACAAGGAGTAATGGTCTCAAGTTGCAGTGGGGGAGGTTTAGGTTGGATATTAGGAAAAACTTTTTCACTAAGAGGGTGGTGAAGCCCTGGAATGGGTTATCTAGGGAGGTGGTGAAATCTCCTTCCTTTGAGGTCTTTAAGGTCAGGCTTGACAAAGCTCTGGCTGGGATGATTTAGTTGGAGATTAGTCCTGCTTTGAGCAGGGAGTTGGACTAGATGACCTCCTGAGGTCCCTTCCAACCCTGATATTCTATGATTCTATGAAACTAGGCAAACCATGCAAAGATCAGGATCAACTGCAGGCCCTGCACTCATAGGAGCAAATCTACCTCAAAGATCTGGCCTGACTAGTATTAGTTATCTTATGAATTGCCAACCTGCAGTTGGAAATTCCTGTGGTAGGAACTTTATCTGTAGTTGAAAAAGTTATGCCACACAGACAGGTTTTTCTTCTGCTCCGCACTCATCCCAGGATACACACTCCCAAATACATGTACCTTCTGCCATGCAGTGCGGTGTTTCTGTCTGGTCCCAGAGAGGGAGCACTATGCAGCAGAAGCATCACTACCCTTGGTGAATACTGGGTCCTTTCTTATCCCTTCTTGTGCCCCTTTGCTGCTATCGTAGAATTTAAGGGAGAGAGCATGGAGGCATATTCTGGAATAGCCTTCCAAGGGGAGCAATGGAGGCAAAAGACATATCTGGCTTCAAGACTAAGCTTGATAAGTTTATGGAGGGGATGGTATGATGGGATAGCCTAATTTTGGCAATTAATTGATCTTTGACTATTAGTGGTAAATATGCCCTATCACCTGTGATAGGACACTAGATAGGGTAGGATCTGAGTTACTACAGAGAATTCTTTCCTGGGTGTCTAGCTGGTGAGTCTTGCCCACATGCTCAGGGTTTAGGTGATTGCCATATTTGGGGTCAGGAAGGAATTTTCCTCCAGGGCAGATTGGTAGAGGTCCTAGAGGTTTTCGCCTTCCTCTGCAGCGTGGGGCACAAATCACTTGCTGGAGGATTCTCTGCACCTTGAAGTCTTTAAACCATGAGTGGAGGACTTCAATAGCTCAGACATAAGTCAAGGGACTGTTACAGGAGTGGCTGGGTGAGATTCTGCAGCCTGTGTTGTGTATGAGGTCAGACTAGATGATCATAATGGTCCCTTCTGACCTTAAAGTCTATGAGTCACTTGACTATAGTCAGGTTTTTTATGGCTTTCATTGGGATAGCATTTTCTCTTTCTCCAGCAAGCCAATCACAACACTTTAAATCACAAATCTTGAATTTGTATTTTTTTAAAATAATCTATAAACACAAAGAAATTACATTAAAATTCTGATACAGAATAGCAAAGAAAATGCACAGCATCCCAGTAAATAGAAAACAATCTTCCTATTTTTGTTCCAATATTTAGACACAATAGGCATGATCCTAAACAACATGCTGAATGTGCTCCTTTATGCTTAGATATTAAAAAAAACAAGTAGTACATTTCTGGCTTAACTATGAAGTTCCTCACTTTTGCTGCTTTGTGACAGACAATTAACTTTTTAATGCATTTTCACAATGTGAGCTGATATAATGGATCTGTCTAGGAGTCAAGGAATGCTAAAATGAATTCCTTTATTCTGAGAATACAATGAACAGACAAAGATATGAATGCAAGATGTGAAGGATACATTTGCGATCAGCAATAGTGCTAACTACCAGTATTATCTGATAGTATCATACAATAGTTGCTTCTTTTTCACCATGTGACTAAAACCAAGAACATATTACTAACTCTTCTGGTGAAAATCTGAAAGGTCAAGAAGAAAACTGACATCTTGTGAACATTTCTGCTATAGTCAGTCATTCACTGCTGCATTGCAAATGTGAACTCGTTAAGAAGTTCTCATTAACAGCATATATTTTATGGCCTTAGGAAAAAAACCTAGCTTCTTTATCTCAAATCATATTCTCAGCTGATGTGCCGTATTATTAAATCTACAGTAGTTATTTTAATGATGCACTGAACTATACTGTTGATTACTCTCATTTAAGGATACGGTATCTATAAATTATACACCTGATTATGCAAAACCTATATTTTACATGTATTATTTATATCCACTACCCTTTACTATCATTCTATCTAAAACTGAGCATATGAAGCACCAGGGGTTTCAATCCCATCTTTTTGTCTACAACAAAGGGCCGGGGGAGAGATGGGGACACCAGAAGTGCTGCCAAGAACATTGTAGGGAAGAAATGCTAGCGGTGCACAAACTGACTGGAAAACCAAACTAGCAATAAGTAGGCAGGTGTCTTAAGGGAAAACTTGCTAATTTTGAAACCAGTGTGTTTACCTGAAGTCTCAGCATAAATACCTTACTTACTTATGGCTAAAATAAAACAAATACAACAACAACAGCGAATCATGTTTAATCATGCAGAATATATTCGATGCAAGGGAACTAATCTAACTTTATATGAAAATAGCACTATTTATCTGACTAACCCAAGAGAAAATGTGAGAAGAACGTTGATTTTGTTATATATACACCTTTTTCAAACATAGCCTCTTATGATAGCAATAGAATGTGATCGTGCACATTTGTGTCTCCATATCATTGCACATGCTGCAAATCATCAATTGTGCACTGGAAGCCTTGTTACAAATCCCGAGTTTATCTGGACATAATGGCTTGATAGTGTAAATTCTTAGAAGTACTAATGAACCAAAGATGTAGATTTGGGATCTTATTTTTTTGTGGGAAAAGCAAGGCTGCCTATCTGAAGGAAAAGATTTTAGAGAATTTGGATCAATTACATAAAGAGTGGGGGAACCTGGAAAATCTGGAAAGGCCAATTGAAAGGAAAGAAAGTAATTTTGAGGGGATTTAATCTTTCAGGCAGATTCTACCCTGTACTCTGGTGGTTCGCAGGGGAGAGAAATGTCTTCTTTTGAGGATTCCTCAGGCCATAGGATAGTCCTCACTTGACAGGGGACTGGTATGGCTGAGGACATATAAGAACTATGCTGGGGTGTTGCTAAAGTGTGCTGAACTCTGACTAACCTTAGAGGGTGGATGGTTCCTGGGAGATCATTACAAACTGGCCTAGATTAGAGCAGTCCCCAGGCACAGAACTATGCACACAATCAGGGAGTTGTAATGGGCTCCCTGACACATCCCCTTTCTGTTGCAGAGAGAGGGAGCTAATGAAATCCTGGCCCTTATTTCTACATGTATGGGTTTTATGGCTAACAGTTTCAAATCCCCTAAGGGATTCTGATTTCCTAATTCCCATTAACAGCATCCAAATCCTCAAAGTGGCTTTAAATATAGCATCCCATATAAAATAGTTTACTATATTAAGAGGCCTGGTTTTCAGGTTTACTAAAATCTAGCTTGCCTTTTCATTTGCAATTTTATGTATGGAATTTTTTGCATGCAGTGTTCTGCTCACTGGGAATAGCTTGCACGATCAGGGCCTATGCAACATTAGATTGTGACAGGAGACTGATCACAAAACAGAAAGCAGGGCATTGACAATCTGGTCCTAAATATTTAGCAGCAACATAATGTCTTTTAGTTTTAATGGTTTGTACTATTATTTATATTTGCAGAGCCCATGTGCTCTGTCTCCATATTTTTTAAAGCAGAAATATTTGAAATGGAAATGAAAGTGGACTTTCATTAAAATCATGCGGGAAACATCATGGGAACTAAGAAATGATATTACAATAAAGAGGAGTTATCTTTGGAGAAAAGGAATTTTCTTTCTGATTGCTTAAACACAAATGATGTATTTTTTTAAACACAGTTGTAAGTTGCCAAAGTAACCTTGCTTATAAGAAATGAAGGTCTGTCCATGGAATGAGCAGTCACAGCATATTACTATTTGTAACTGCTGAACTCTGCAGAAGAGCCAAGAAAGCTTCAAACCATGCCAGCTTCATAGGAGAAGGTCTAGAGAAGAGTCAATTTTCTAGATTGGTGCTGAGAGGAATATTATCATTGTTGTGGGCTCTTAAACATCTCTGAGATTTCCTAAGGCTTGGGACATACAGTAAGTCTACATAGGGAATTTGAACTTTGCTAGTTAGCATGGGTGGGATTTTCCAAAAGAAATTAGGCATTGACATAACTCTGTTCCTGCTCAAGTCAGTGGTAACATTCCCAGTCAGTGGGAGTACAGTTTAAGCCAATGCTGACCAGTTATGTAAATCCCATCTCATTTTTACAAGTGAGGCAGCATATAGACTGAATAGAATTATGGCTAATATAGCTGGTGCTGATGCTAAGGGGATATTTCGAAAGAAGCAAAAATATGGATGAGGAGGATGTGGAGAACTGGGACATATCTGTGTTGTTTTTATGAATATTGTGCATGCCTGTGTGTGTTTATGATGGATTACTTGTTATGAAGTTAGATCAAATGGGGCCTCTTGAGGGAACAGAGCATGGAAGGCAACCGTGTCCTACATAAGGTGCAGCCCAACAAAAATATCAGGCACAATAGCCAGGTTTTGCCAAGACTAAGAACCTGCCGATCAAAAGACACCGATCAGTTAAAACGTATGCTCTGGAGAGAGGGAGTGGGGAAGCTCTAGCAGCTGTAGCAGACTGACATAAATTGATGGATTGTCAGAGTCTGCAGCAAGCAGGCTTTAATTTGGTCCAAAAGACTGGGGGACACCAAGGCTAACCCGTGTCTGTCTACGGACTTGAGGGGAATGCCAAATATAGGTAAGGTAGTATGAGTATAGGTGTGTGTTCAATCAGTTTGGGTTTTTTTTTGTTTTTTTTTTGAGTGCTGTGTGCCTTTTGGCAAATAAATCTCGAAGAAACTGCTTCTATGTTAAACTTCTAACAAGATATACGTAATCACAGACAAATACACTTAGCAACTATTCTTTGATTCTTATCAACACAAAGTGAATGAGTTGGGGATTGCTAGCCTAATTAACATTTCTTTGATACCCATATATCATGGATTATTTTGATAATTTTGATAACTGTAATTTTGATTACAATTGCAATGCCTCTTTTTAAATTGTTCTGGGTCATACACAGGTTATCTTGTTTGCCAACACCACAGCTTCCAAGGGAGGTTGTGGAATCCCCATCACTGGAGGTTTAAGACAGGTTGGACAAACACTTGTCAGGAATGGTCTAGATTTACTTGGTCCTGTCTCAGCACAGGGGGGCTGGACTTCATCACCTCACAAGGGCCTTCCAGCCCTAACATTTCTATGATTCTCTGTCACTACACAGGAGAAGCGGAAGCACCCTAAAAGTGGGAGGGCACAGGTGCCTGAACCATGGCCCTGCCCTAACACTGCCCCTTCTCCCTAAGGCCCCACCTTTGTGCCGCCAATCCTACCGAGTCCCCGCCCTCACACTGCCCCTTCCCCCAAAACCCCACTCCTGAGCCACCTCTTCCCTCAAGGACCTACCCCCTGCTCACCTCTCTCTGTCCTCTCCCCCCTCACTTGCCCTTACTGCCAGTAAAAAGTGGGAGGGCCATGGCCCCTGCCTCCCGCCCTGTTCCAGAACCGCTGGCACTGCATACTCTTATCGTCCACAAGCTCAGTGGATTATCCCCAGGAAAAAAATCTGGTAGGTGTCAAGCCCATTGCCTGTTAGGTATTATGGTTAGTTGGAGCTGTATAAGCCGGAGATTCAGTTAGAGAATGATTGGATCACAGGTCTCACCTCAAAGAGAAGTGGAGGTACAGGCCTGTCACTTGAAAGGGGTACACTTGGAGGTCTAGACAAAGGTCTCAGAAGGAGCAGCTTATTCAAGGACCATGACAGAAAGCATTAAAAAACAATGTGACTAACCTACAATGGCTCATAGAATCATAGAATATGAGGGTTGGAAGGGACCTCAGGAGGTCATCTAGTCCAACCCCCTGCTCAAAGCAGGACCAATTCCCAACTAAATCATCCCAGCCAAGGCTTTGTCAAGTCTGACCTTAAAAACCTCTAAGGAAGGAGATTCCACCACCTCCCTAGGTAACCCATTCCACTGCTTCACCACCCTCCTACTGAAAAAGTTTTTCCTAACATCCAACCTAAACCTCCCCCACTGCAACTTGAGACCATTACTCCTTGTCCTGTCCTCTTCTACCACTGAGCCGTCTCACCTCATGAGACGGGTGAAGATGCCAGCACTCTGTCATACAATTTATAAAAGGTTCCTTGAAGGAGATAAAACACCCTTTCCACACATTTCAGAGTAGCAGCCGTGTTAGTTTGTATCCGCAAAAAGAAAAGGAGCACTTGTGGCACCTTAGAGACTAACACATTTATTTGAGCATAAGCTTTCGTGAGCTACAGCTCAACTTTTAACCAAGATTGTACACAATTAGTGGCATGTTTGGCTCTAAACAGGATATATGTCCACATACCTCCTGGTTAAAACTTGATTAGTATCTAGGGCAGCAAATACTATAAAATGGATTGAATTACCCACCTTATTTCTTGAGATGAGTTCCTTAAGAGCCTCTGTTAAAAGTTCCGGTGCAAAGTACGTGTACTCTCTCTTTAAAAAAAACATTACTAAGCCTAAGGAGCTCAGAGGGAACAATCTTGATATCTCTGAAATATGATCAAAGTCCAAAGTATTAATTAATGTGCTTACCCAAAGTGTGAGAACTGAAATTTGACCCATTCTAACCTCTTTTGCACATCCAAAAAGGAAACAAAGTTATCACTTTCAAAGAACTTTTCAGCCTATAATATGTGCTTCTCAGTTCAGTTCTGCCAGTTTAGTTTTATAGGCGTATTGTTCCATACATAAGCTTTTTATTAAACCCAAGCACTTAAACCAATTTTTAAATGTAAGTTATTCTACAATTGCCAAACGTATCAAATTTTGGCATTGCTGATGATTAATGTTCTTTACTGAAAATAAACTTACATAATTTGGCCACATTCAATAATGTATCTTGCAGTTTCAGGACAAGATGAGCTATTTGGAGGAAATATGGACTCATTCTATTATCTATTCTGGCAGAGCCAGGTATACAGCTCAAAGTGTAAAATAATTTTGTTTGCTCTTTTACTGTTTTCAAAGGACAGAAGAATATGTTAATATTTCATATTATATATGTGTGTGTGTCTATACTAGGGCTGTTGATCAATCACAGTTAACTCATGTGATTAACTCAAAAAATTAATCACGATTATAAAAATTAATCGTGATTAATCACACTGTTAAACAACAGAATACCAATTGGAATTTATTAAGTATTGTGGATGTTTTTCTACATTTTCAAATATATTGATTTCAATTACAATACAGAATACAAAATGTACAGTACTCACTTTATATTATTTTTTAAAATGATAAAAAAGAAATAGTATTTTTCAATGAATCTCATACAAGTACAGTAGTGCAATCTCTTTATCATGAAAGTGCAACTTATAAAAGTAGTTTTTTGGCTTACATAACTGCACTCAAAAACAAAACAATGTAAAACTTTAGAGCCTACAAGTCCATTCAGTCCTACTTCTTGTTCAGCCAATTGCTAAGAGAAACAAGTTTGTTTATATTTACAGGAGATAATGCTGTCCACTTCTCAATTACATTACCTGAAGCGAGAACAGATGTTTGCATGGCACTGTTGTAGCTGGCGTTGCAAGATATTTATGTGCCAGATGCGCTAAAGATTCATATGCCTCTTCATGCTTCAGCCTAGGGTGACCTGATTTTATAGGGACAGTCCTGATATTTGGGGCTTTTTCTTATAATAGTTGCCAATTGCCCCCGTCCCGATTTTTCACACTTACTATCTGGTCACCCTACTTCAGCCATCGCTCCAGAGGACATGATTCTATACTGATGATGCTCATTAAAAAAATAATACATTAATTAAATTTGTGACTGAACGCCTTGGGGGAGAATTGTATGTCTCCTGCTTTGTTTTACCCGAATTCTGCCATATATTTCATGTTATAGCAGTCTCGGATGATGACCCAGCACATGCTTGTTTCAAGCACATTTTCACTGCAAATTTGACAAAATGCAAAGAAGGTACCAGTGTGAAATTTCTAAAGATAGCTACAGCACTTGACCCAAGATTTAAGAATCTGAAGTGCCTTCCAAAATCTGAGAAAGATGAGGTGTGGAGCATGCTTTCAGAAGTCTTTAAAGAGCAACACTTTGATACGGAAACTACAGAACCCAAATCACCAAAAAAGAAAATCAACCTTCTGTTGGTGGCCTCTGACTCAGATGATGAAAATGAACATGCATCGGTCCGCACTGCTTTGGATCGTTATCGAGCAGAACCCATCATCAGCATGGACAAATGTAGTAGGTGAATTGAAAAATACTATTTCTTTGTTTTTTACAGAGCAAATATCTGTAATCAAAAATAAATATAAAGTGAGCACTGTACGCTTGGTATTCCGTGTTGTAATTGAAATCAATATATATGAAAAAGTAGAAAACATCCAAAATAAATAAATGGTACTCTATTATTGTTTAACAGCACGATTAATCATGAATTATTTTTTTAATTGAGCGATTAATCGCGTAATTAATTTTTTAAATTGCACAGTTAATCACAATTAATTTTTCTAATTACTTGACAGCCCTAATATATATGAGGTTTTTTCTAGAATTTGAACAGTTTCTGATCTAAAATACAAGGCAAGTATCTCGAATAATTAGCTAAAAAAGTAATAACATTTCCCAAATTAACCATGAAGTTCACAAAACACTAACAAAAGTGAAAGGAGAAGGAATCTGTGACATTTGATTATACTGGGTAAAGAATCATAACATGGGTGAACTTTAGTTTTACTGCAAACTTTCTGAAGGTAAGCCCCAAAAAATTCTTGCATGGATTTGACTACTGTGACTTGATATTTTGTGATATGACAAGCAGGTCATCCACGATTCAGCAGAAAAGAGAAAGTGGCTTAAATGCATCCTGGGTGTTTTTCCAGTGAAATGGATTTCCACCAGGGATTAATTTGGCCCAGCATAATCTAGCAGGTGCCGAAGGGAAGAAGAAAATGTTTAGCTTTTCTTCAGTTTTCACAAGGGTTACATAATTGCGGTGATTAACCTATCTGAAAGGAAAAAGCTTTGTGTGGCCCATGACAGTTTAACAGTTGCTTCACATCATAGTCACGGACAGGGGCAAAGAGAACTTCTAAGTGACTAAAAAGAAAATGTCATATTATCCTGCAAAATAATCCTTTATGGAGGGCAGTCTATTCCCTCCTACTGGGAAATGATAGACAAAAGAACTGTTAATCACTGTCACCCTATAATAGCCTTTCAACATCCCACCCACCTTCGCTTTCCAGGTACGTATGAAAAAGGCCATCAACTACTGCAGAACCTAAGCTTTCATGACAAAAATAAAATAAAAGTTTCTATCCAATATAATTGTGGAGAAAACCTTAAAAACATGAACCAACTTGTGAGAGTAGTTGGTTGTATTACACACTCTGGTCTATATGGGAAGCATCACTCATTCTGCTTCAGTCCAGCAGAAACTGCTGCGATTCCCCATCCCGCAGCGAATCCTGGAGTCCTTACACTCCTCATCCTTCCTGGAGTCCATACACTCCTCATCCTGAGCCAACATGGGAGGAGGAATGAAAAATCTACAGTACCTCTTGGATTCATCTCCTCTTCCTGGGTGAAACCTCCTTACTGTCTGAGGCCATGCCAGAGAATTCCTGCTCTGCCCCCTTCAGCCTCCTTCTCCCCATGGCCAGACGAGCCTTCCAATCTTTTCCTTCTGTGGAGATCTAGTATTTCCTTTTCAGAGCTAAGGAAAGGAACAGAAAACAGTATGTTTCTTACCTCCCAAAGATCCCTGCAGCTCTCTTAAGCAATGAACAAGAGTAGAGCAGACCCCTAATGACTTCAGGTTGGCATGTCACCTACAAATAAGGGCCAGATCAATTTATTTCTTCACAACAAGAGCCTACATGACCAAAAGAAAACATACCAGGACTGAGATTGTTGACAGGACTGGAAAAGCAGTGAACCTACTTCCCTTGCTTCTTCCCAGCAGCACCTCCTTCCCCCTAAGAGCACCCTCATTTTACTTTCTTATTTCAGGCATCCATGGGGAGTATGAAGAGCTGGGGCTTCTTGGGGGAACCCATTCATGCTTTGCTTTGGATTCAGGAGGGTACAGCAGTTCATTGGGTAAGGAAACATCTTGGGAACAGCAGTAGGAAGTTCTCCTTGGAAGTCTTAGATTGTTAAGCTCAAAACTCTAAAGAAACCTCCAGGGGTTAGTTCATTTCCAGCACCTGCAACTAAACTGCAGAGTTAATTTCACTAGATCTGAAGGATTCACACAGACTAACAAACTCAGTGATATCTGTAATTTGGAAATATGGGTTATCCTTTTTATTGTATGTATTTTTTCTTGTCATTTAGACTCAAATCCAAATTTGTTTCCATTATCCACAGAAAACAGACTCATTTTAGTCTATCACTTAAAAAAAAAAAAGGCTGCTTCAGAAAATCTGTTTATTAAATAATTATAATGTTGAAGATACCCTTACTAATAAACTATACTTTGAGTTCAGAAACCAATTAAGACTAAGTTTTTATAAAGTATAACCAAGTACCTGTATAAAAGAGAACCATATATCTGTATTTATGTAAATAGCTAATAGATAAGTATTCGTAGATGGTGCTCAAGGATATGCAGCATAGTTCCTTGGTTTTGTAGGACCAATTCAAACTTGTTATTGCCTTCTTCTTTGACACTCTTTACATGAGCTCTTAGCAGTAGCCACAACTTTGTCAAAACAACAAGACAGTACAAAAAAAAGTGGACTGTCTTTTTGTTCTTTGCTTATATACTGCTTAGCATGATGGGGTCCTGGTGCAGGACTGGTGCTCCTAGGCAGTATGATAATATAGTTAATTAATTAATGACAACCAACAACATACTCTGACACTGAATTGAAACTGGGAAGCAACAGCACAACAATTGAACTACTATCGTCCAGCTATACCAAAAAAGGACAGAAGACACTGTGGGTTTAATTAGGCTGCAACTTTATTATTAGTCCCAGACATCTACCTGGCAGATAAAAGTGTACAGTGCAGGTAACCCCCATGTTCATTCCATAATTAGCTGGGGGGCTTCTGCCAGCTCCCCCTCTTTTTCCACCCAGATCCCCACAGCCAATCCATTGCTGGGACCTTATTATCCATCATCACCCTCCCAGAAGGGTTAAGGTGGGGTGTAAGAAAAGGGGGTTGGCTCCCTGCTGTACCAATCATAGGAGTCGCCACACACACTTGTTCTGTTCCTCTAATGAACACCTCCTTTTTAAGTCCTTTTCCAAACCATTGTATACCTTCCCTACGGAGTACCTGCACTGGACATCTGCCACATTCTTACATAATAAGTTGTGACATATAGCCTACCACCCTTCTTGCTGTGCATGAACAAAGCCGTTCCTGAGCCCACTGTGGAGAAGGCGAAAAAAACCCAACTTCACTTAGGCCAATCTGGTAGTAAGGCAAAAATTCCTTCCTAGCCCCCCTAAAAAGGGGAGGCTAGTGCAATGCCCACAGCAGTTCTTGACCAACCTGGTATTTCATCACCTAAAGAGGAGAGGGGGGTGCTGCCTCAGCCTGTTCCATATAAAAGGGGGCTTCTCACACAGGGCTGCCCTTTTGTAGAGATAATCAAGGTGGGCCATTTCCAGCAGCTGACAAGAACATGTGAGGAACAGTGGGGGAGGGGGGGACATAAACATGGGGAAATAGTTTTACTTTGTGTAATGACACATCCACTCCCAGTCTTTATTCAAGCCTAACGTAATGGTGTCCAGTTTGAAAATTAATTCTAATTCAGCAGTCACTCATTGGAGTCTGTTTTTGAAGTTTTTTTGTTGAGAAATTGCAACTTTTAGGTCTGTAATCGAGTGACCAGAGAGATTGAAGTGTTCTCCAACTGGTTTTTGGATGTTACAATTCCTGACGTCTGACTTGTGTCCATTTATTCTTTTACGTAGAGACTGTCCGGTTTGGCCAATGTACATGGCAGATGGGCACTGCTGGCACATGCTGGCATATATCACATTGGTTGATGTGCAGGTGAATGAGCCTCTGATAGTGTGGCTGATGTGATTAGGCCCTATGATGGTGTCCCCCGAATAGATATGTGGACGCAGTTGGCAACGGGCTTTGTTGCAAGGATAGGTTCCTGGGTTTGTGTTTTTGTTGTGTGATGTGGGGTTGCTGGTGAGTATTTGCTTCTGTGGTGACCTAGAATCGTATTTTCGATGTCTCCAATACAAGGAATATTTTCAACACACCTCTGAACAGCATATTAACCCACAGAATCCTTCCTACCAACACTACAAAAAGAAGGATTCTGGGTGGACTCCTCCTGAAGGTTGAAACAAGAGACTGGACTTCTACATAGAGTACTTCCGCCGACGTGCATGGGCTGAAATTGTGGAAAAGCAGCATCACTTGCCCCACAACTTCAGCCGTGCAGAACACAATGCCATCCACAGCCTCAGAAACAACTCTGACATCATAATCAAAAAGGCTGACAAAGGAGGTGCTGTTGTCATCATGAATAGGTCAGAATATGAACAAGAGGCTGCTCGGCAGCTCTCCAACACAACAATCTACAAGCCATTACCCTCTGATCCCACTGAGGGTTACCAAAAGAAACTACACCTTCTGCTCAAGAAACTCCCTGAAAAAGCACAAGAATAAATCCACACAGACACACCCCTGGAACCTTGACCAGGGGTATTCTATCTGCTGCCCAAGATCCATAAACCTGGAAATCCTGAACGCCCCATCATCTCAGGCATTGGCACCCTGACAGCACGATTGTCTGGCTAAGTAGACTCCCTCCTCAGGCCCTACTCTACCAGCACTCCTAGCTATCTTCGAGACACCACTGACTTCCTGAGGAAACTACAGTCCATCGGTGATCTTCCTGAAAACACCATCCTGGCCACTATGGATGTAGAAGCCGTCTAACCAACATTCCACACAAAGAAGTACGACAAGCCGTCGGAACAGTATCCCCAACAATGTCACGGCAAACCTGGTGGCTGAACTTTGTGACTTTGTCCTCACCCATAACTATTTTACATTTAGGGACAATGTATACCTTCAAACCAGCGGCACTGCTATGGGTACCCGCATGGCCCCACAACATGCCAACATTTTTATGCCTGACTTAGAACAACGCTTCTTCAGCTCTCGTCCCCTAATGCCCCTACTCTACTTGCGCTACATTGATGACATCTTCATCATCTGGACCCATGGAAAAGAAGCCCTTGAGGAATTCCACCATGATTTCAACAATTTCCATCCTACCATCAACCTCAGCCTGGACCAGTCCACACAAGAGAACAACTTCCTGGACACTACAGTGCTAATAAGTGATGGTCGCATGAACACCACCCTATACTGGAAACCTACATGCCTCCAGCTTTCATCCAGACCACACCACATGATCCATTGTCTACAGCCAAGCTCTATGATACAACCGCATATGCTCCAATCCCTCAGACAGAGACAAACACCTACAAGATCTCTATCAAGCAATCTTACAACTATAATACCCACCTGCTGAAGTGAAGAAACAGATTGACAGAGCCAGAAGAGTACCCAGAAGTTACCTACTACAGGACAGGCCCAACAAAGAAAATCATAGCATCATAGAATATCAGGGTTGGAAGGGACCTCAGGAGGTCATCAAGTCCACCCCCCTGCTCAAAGCAGGACCAATCCCCAACTAAATCATCCCAGACAGGGCTTTGTCAAGCCTGACCTTAAAAACTTCTAAGGATGGAGATTCCACCACCTCCCTAGGTAACCCATTCCAGTGGTTCATCACCCTCCTAGTGAAAAAGTTTTTCCTAATGTCCAACCTAAACCTCCCCCACTGAAAATTGAGACCATTACTCCTCGTTCTGTCATCTGCTACCACTGAGAACAGTCTAGATCCATCCTCTTTGGGACCCCCTTTCAAGTAGTTGAAAGCAGCTATCAAATCCCCCCTCATTCTTCTCTTCCGCAGACTAAACAATCCCAGTTCCCTCAGCCTCTCCTCATAAGTCATGTGTTCCAGTCCCCTAATAATTTTTGTTGCCCTCCGCTGGACACAAAAATTTCCAATTTTTTCACATCCTTCTTGTAGTGTGGGGCCCACAACTGGACACAGTACTCCCAGATGAGGCCTCACCAATGTCGAATAGAGGGGAACGATCATGTCCCTTGATCTGCTGGCAATGCCCCTACTTATACAGCCCCAAATGCCATTAGCCTTCTTGGCAACAAGGGCACACTGTTGACTCATATCCAGCTTCTCATCCACTGTAACTCCTAGGTCCTTTTCTGCAGAACTGCTGCCTAGCCATTCGGTCCCTAGTGTGTAGCAGTGCATGGGATTCTTCCATCCTAAGTGCAGGACTCTGCACTTGTCCTTGCTGAACCTCATCAGATTTCTTTTGGCCAAATCCTCTAATTTGTCTAGGTCCCTCTGTATCCTATCCCTACCCTCCAGCGTATCAGAACGCCACTAGCCATTACCTTCAGCCCCCAACTAATACTTCTCTAGCGCATCATCAGGGATCTACAACCTATCCTGAAGGACGATCCCTCACTATCACAGATCTTGGGAGACAGGCCAGTCCTTGCTTACAGACAGCCCCCCAACCTGAAGCAAATACTCACCAGCAACCACACATCACAGAACAAAAACACGAACTCAGGAACCTATCCTTGCAACAAAGCCCATTGCCAACTGTGTCCATAGATCTATTCAGGGGACACCATCATAGGGCCTAATCATATCAGCCACACTATCAGAGGCTCATTCACCTGCACATCTACCAATGTGATGTATACCAGCATGTGCCAGCAATGCCCCTCTGCCATGTACATTGGCCAAACGGGACAGTCTCTACACAAAAGAATTAATGGACACAAATCCGACGTCAGGAATTGTAACATTCAAAAACCAGTTGGAGAACACTTCAATCTCTCTGGTCACTCAATTACAAACCTAAAAGTGGCAATTCTTCAACAAAAAACCTTCAAAAACAGACTCTAATGAGTGACTGCTGAACTGGAATTAATTTGCAAACTGGACACCATTACATTAGGCTTGAATAAAGACTGGGGATGGATGTGTCATTACACAAAGTAAAACTATTTCCCCATGTTTATTCCCCCCCGCCCCCGCCCCATTCGTCACAGGTTCTTGTCAACTGCTGGAAATGGCCCACCTTGATTATCACTACAAAAGGCTTTTTTTCTCTCCTGCTGGTAATAGCTCACCTTACCTGATCACTCTCGTTACAGTGTGTATGGTAACACCCATTGTTTCATGTTCTCTGTGTATATAAAATCTTCCCACTGTATTTTCCACTGCATGCATCCGATGAAGTGAGCTGTAGCTCATGAAAGCTTATGCTCAAATAAATTTGTTAGTCTCCAAAGTGTCACAAGTACTCCTTTTCTTTTTGCGGATACAGACTAATACGGCTGCCAGTCTGAAAGCTTCCTAACAACGTGAGCCTTCTGTCTGCCCCGATGCTGTATAGGAAGGTGTGTCAATTCTTGGGCCCTACTCTGACTAACCAAGCATCAGTTTGAATGGCAGGCCCTCTTTTGTGTTTGTATCATCTTGATTGATTTACCACAGTTTATAACCAGTTTGACAAATATAGCATCACATTAATTTGCAGGATACTTAAGAGGTGTTGATCACAAAGGGTTACTTGAAACATACCCAGAGCCACCTTCATATATGTACCTCACAATATACTATAAATATTCTTGACTCATACTTTAATAAATCTTCACATATTTTCAATGAGTCCTAAGTCAAGATTTGTATTTACAAGTGTGTCCTAGTGATTAGCTGCCCCTGTGAAAAAGAAATACACAGGGTATGGTAGCCAAAATTGGATTTCTAGAGTATATCAGATTTACTATTAGCACCAAATACAGTATGCCAACAAACAGTGATCACTGTCAGCTTTTGCTTTTATATTATGACAACTTGTTAAATGCCCAGTGTTCCCGCTTTTCCCCCTCTTCTCCATTATGCAGCAAGAGAGGATCATCAGACATCAGGTGACAGTTTTCTCCCAACTTCTGTCAACAATCAAAACAGCTGTGATTCCCAGATGTTATAGTGAAGTGCTGTTAGAAGATAAGTTCTCTCAATGCCTTTTGTCTTTACTTTGCTAGATACATTTGCATTCCTACATCTTTCTCCTGACAACATGGTCAGATTTAGATTATCCTGTCTTTCAGAAAACATAGGGTTGATGTGTCCGACTTGATAGTCTGCAAAGAAAAGCCATGATTGAGACCTAATATTTATTAACACCCACTTATTTTAGAAGCTCAAGAAAGTTTGGTAATGTTTTTAAGAAGTCTCCCCTTTTTGTTCTTTTGCACCTAATGGCTCTGGCTAGGACCAAAAGCACAAGACCTATGAAAATGCTTTTTCCTGGTTTTTGCTAGCCAGATCAGAAGCAAGAAATTCCACAGACTTTGCAAAAAGACTGCTGTCATGAGATCACCAACATAATTAAAGTCTTCAGTGCAGAGGCAGATCTTTTTGTTCTATGTTTGTAGAGTGCCTATCACAGTAGGGTCCTCGTCCATGAGAAGAGCTCCTAGGTGATATGGTAATACAAATAAGAAACAACAATTTTGTAGAGTCAAAAGATGTGGGTACTGAGAATGAGGTACAGATAAGTATCCTTAATAAAATGTATAATCTTTTGCCATATTGATCACTTTTTGGTGTTCATGCATCACTATTCAGAGCTACCACTTTGTCGATCAAAAACATGAAATCCTTATGGACCTCAGCAATACCATTTCTTTTTAGTCTTACTTCAATGCAATGCCCTACTTTCCCATTAGGAGATGATTGATTAGATTATACTGCAAAGTGCAAAAGACCAGAATAAAAAAATCCAGATTTTCACAAGGCAATACAGAGTAGATGAGCAGGGAAAAGGGTAATGGATGGAGGAAAGGTTGTTGATTAAATGGATTTGAAAGTCAAACGATAGAATTATGAAGAAGGATATGCAGTATGGACTTGTTCCTGCAACCACTAAGGTAAAAGGGAAAATAACTTTATTTCAGAGGTGCACAAATTGATTTATAAAATGAGAATAGTTGCCTCATGGTGATTGAGATCCATTCCTACAAACTTTGGATAAGTCTTCAGACATTTGGAGGCTGATCATTTTTAGTCATATAAAATATTCCAAGTTACAAAAAGCTGATTGACACATTTTTATGCTGAAGTCTTCAGTGAGCTCAAAGGAAGAAAGCATTAAAAGCTGTTACTTTAGACAGTAAATTTGTCCTAGACAATCTGCATAGAATTTTGTGTGATCCTTGGAAGGGAAGTGTGTGGGATCCTTTTTAATGGGCTGCTGCAGGCAATTATTTTGCAGTGGATCTGGGGACAGCTTCTGATATCAACTTTGGCTTTTTTCATTGGGATTGCTATCTCCTGGATAAAATTCAATTGCACTTGTCTATAGGTTAGACATCCTTCTTGCTTAAAGGCAGACTTAAAACTGCAGTTAAAGTCTTTCTTCTAAACTTGCTGCAAAGGGAAACGTGACCTGCATAGTGTAATTACAATTTCTTCTTTCAATAAAGTTCTTGCTTAATCTGTAATAATGGCTCAAGTCTTTATAGGTGTGTTTTAATTTTTTACCAGATCTGAAAACAATCACTCTGATGTACTCATGTGTTCAAGGTTTGCAATTTTTTCTGGGTTATGTTTAATCATTTTTCCTGCTATGTGCCGTTGTAACAAACCTATTTAAAAATAGTTTGTTGTATATTGGGTTACATACATTATATATTAATTAAAAGAGACATTTTAATAAGCATTACAATTGCATGGTCAAGTTCTCAAAAGTTAGGAAATGTTTGTGTAAATTTAATTTGTCCTCATTATGTGGGGGAAAAATAGTAGATGATCACATAATTAAAGACTGTACCATAATGCACAAGAGGACCAAATTAAGGCTGAATAAGCATGTTCAGTATTTAAAAATTGGAAAACCAAATGTTCTTTTAACATAGGAAATTACAGCCAAAGCTCTAAGTTTAAAAAAAATTAAAAACTGAAAAAAAAACCAAACCAAAAAGCCCCATCATCACACTGCACCTCACATGTGACATCAACAGGGTGGGGATCTTTAGATGACAGTCCTCTGCCACTTGAGGTAACAGAGTAACTAGTAGCAATAACCAGTCGGAGAACAATTCAATCTCTTTGGTCACTCGATTACAGACCTAAAAGTGGCAATTCTTCAACAAAAAAACTTCAGAAACAGACACCAATGAGAGACTGCTGAACTGGAATTAATTTGCAAACTGGATACAATTAACTTAGGCTTGAATAGAGACTGGGAGTGGATGAGTCATTACACAAAGTAAAACTATTTCCTCTTGTTTATTCCGCCCCCCACCCCCCACTGTTCCTCAGAGGTCAACTGTTAGAAATGGCCCACCT
Source organism: Caretta caretta (assembly GCF_965140235.1). Taxonomy (NCBI): domain Eukaryota; kingdom Metazoa; phylum Chordata; order Testudines; family Cheloniidae; genus Caretta; species Caretta caretta. The sequence continues at coordinate 60,914,186 of NC_134213.1, read as the reverse complement.
TGATTATCACTCCAAAAGGTTCCCCCCGCCCGCTGGTAATAGCTCACCTTAAGTGATCACTCTCGTTACAGTGTGTATGACACCCATTATTTCATGTTCTCTATGTATATACATCTTTCCACTGTATTTTCCACTGAATGCATCCGATGAAGTGAGCTGTGGCTCACGAAAGCTTATGCTCAAATAAATTTGTTAGTCTCTAAGATGCCACAAGTACTCCTTTTCTGGTAGCAATAAATCGCTTTTATCCTCTATGTCTGGTCCTACGCGGAAGCACGGCCAGGCAGATCAGCACACTGTCCCGTCCAGACGCCGCCCCTGCAGCTCCCATTAGCCATGTTTCCTGGCCAATGGGAGCTACGGGGCCACGCTTGGGCGGAAGCAGCATGCGCAGCCCCCTAGATGCCCCTACGCGTTGGAGCCAGAGGGGGGACATGCCGCTGCTTCCACGAGCTGTGCAGAGCAGGGCAAGCCCCCGACCCCACTCCCCGGTGGGAGCTCGAGGGACAGATTAAAACACCTGGAGGGCCAGATGCAGCCCTTGAGCCGTAGTTTGCCCACCCCTGTTCTATGTGGGTCAGACATTGCAGGGGGATAATACACACACTGTACCGGTGGGTTTAACAGCTATTAGCTGCCGGCGGAGGAATATAGACACTCAGGATTCCTGGGTTCCACTTCTAGTTCTGTAGGGTGTTTGCTATAATAGTTGCAGACCTTCTGCACCTCACATTGGCCTTCCTAGCCTCTCTCTTCTCCTTTGCTCTTATCAACCCTCCCAAACTTCTGCCCCTGTTTCTGTCTGCTTTCCTTCCATGATCATCACCGCACTACCTGACTCATGACCCAACTCCCATCTTTCTCCCCCCAAGCTCGTCTCTGCCCCTGAGCCTCCCCCTGGTGTTAGCCCATCCTCCCCACTCTACAGCATCCCTTCCCCTATCTCCACCTTATTCCTTTTCCCTTCCTTCTCCCCCCAAGTATTCTGTCTCTCCACACTCCTCCATTTTTCTATTTCTGTCCACTGCTTAGCTCCTGCTCCTAAGCCTTCTATCTCAAGCTCCTATCCTCTCTACATCTCTTTCTTCTCTTCACTCTCCAGGACCAACACTTGTCTCTTCTGCATTTCTTTTTAATTCTGCAGAACCTGAGTCAGCTTGCTGCCTCCCTTTCCTCCCTAACAGTGCTTGGACGCCAGCACGGGACACACTGAGAAAACAGGAGAGTGTGTCTCCCTGTTATCATTTCTTGTTCCCAGTATCAAAGCAGTCCGATGGCAAAAGGCACATCCCTGGCAACAATGTCAGATGTTAAGCCCTGCTCCAAAGCATGCAGCTTTGAGAACTTATCAATAAAATGGTTGTAAGAATATTTTTAACAGGGGCAAAACCATAGGCGCCGACTCAGTGCATGAAGCACCCACAGAAAATAAATAGTGGGTGCTGAGGCAGATCAGCTCCTCCCCATCCCACCCAGCGCCTCCTGCCCACCGTGATCAGCTCTTCAGCGGCATGCAGGAGGTGATTGTGGGGAGGGAAGGGAGAAGCAGGGGCAGAAAGAGGCGGGGCAGTGGCAGAGCAGGTGCGAAGCGGCAGGTGGCAGTTTGGGGGAAGGGGTGGAGTGGGGGCAGGGCTCGGGGCAGAGCAGGGATAGAGTTCCCCCTGGAAGCTCAGAACGTCGGTGCCTCTGGGCAAAACAATGTCTTTTTCCCTAGCCACATTTTGAGAAATGGCTGAACCATTTTAGCTGAAACTTCCTCTAGAAAAAATCAGCTTGAGGCAGACACCTGACATAGGAAATTTCTCCCCAAGAGGTTTAAATTTGGCAAAGTTATAAGCAATGAAAACAGGGCCTTTGAATGGAAAGATTTGGACAATCTTAACAAAAGGCATTGCTACAGGGCTGGCCTTACCATGAGGTGAACTGAGGCGGCCACCTCAGGTGCCAGACTGTAGGGGGGGCGCCACTAGGACTCAGAGTGTAGAAAATTGTGTCTGCTGCTGGTGCATATGTATTCTCTCTGCTCTAGATGCACAGAGATGGTGGAGTGCTGGGCTGGAGGAAGGAGGGCACAAAAGACATGACAGGCAGGCAGGAGAAAAAGTGAGAGGGAATAACAGAAAGCAGCAAGAGCTGCAGGGAGAGAGAGGAGGAGGAGCTTCTTATGTACCTCTCTAGCACCCCAAGGAGCCTGGACTGATTAACACCAGCTTCTCAGGGAGCTTCCTGTTTCCTGCTGCTTCCCTGAACCCACTTGAGGAGAACAGGCAGTCAACTGAAGTAGTAGTAGCCAGTTAGGCCCTTAAGATGCTGATATCTTCCCTCCCTCAGGCCCTGCTACCAGCCTGCTTATTTGTCCCCTTCAACTGAGTGTTGAGAGCCACCATAGCTGGCACAGAACAGCAGTCATGAATGAAAAAATAAAACGCCCCTTTAGGGCAGCATTCAGAAAAAGAAAGAAAGCAAAGGAAGTTTTTCTATCTAAGCAGGAAGGAGATCTCCTGAGATACATAGACACAAATGTTCACAGTGAGCCTTCCGGCCCCAGTGAGGATGTGAGTGGTGAGGAGATGCCTGATCTTCCAGTTAGTCAGAGTGCAGGTGACATGGCAGCTACTGCAGCATCCATATCTCCATCTGAAAGGGATGTAACCATGCACAGTCCTGAAGAAAAGTGTAGATCAGAGAAGAGTGTGCTGGAGGTGCAAGAAACAGCTGCTGCTGAGTTTAGTTCCTTAAGTCTAGATGATCCAGGACTGTGGACCCACTTGAGCAGTAGCCTGAGGGATTTTCTTGTATGGCATGGGCCACAGTAAGTGAAAAACTTCATGTTCCCCAAAGACAATGAAAATAGAAGTTTCCATCCAACACATTACTGGCGTGAAATCCCCAATGGTGACAAAGTGGAGAGGCCAGGGCTTATGTACTCAAAAATCCAGAATGCTGCATACTGTTTTTGTTGCAAACTCTTCCAGTCTAATGTTCCAGCCACACTGGGTTCTACAGGAACAAAGGACAGGAAGAATCTGGCTAGAAATCTGGCATGCCACGAGAAGGCAGTAAATCGGCAGAGAGCATTCCATAGGTGGAAAGAGCTTGAGATAAGACTAAGGTTAAAGGCCACCTCAGATGATCAGCATCAAGTTAAGATTGCAAGAGAGTCTCTTTACTGGCAAAATGTTCTGAAAAGGCTCATTGCCATTGTGAGAATGCTTGCTACCCAAAACCTAGCACTGTGTGGCACTTCAGATCAGCTGTATGTGCCAAACAATGGAAACTTCCTTAAAATTGTGGAGCTGATGGCTGAGTTTGATGCTGTACTCCAGGAGCATCTAAGAAGAGTCACCACCCAAGAAATGTACACACACCACTACCTTGGAAAAATAATTCAAAATGAGATCATACAGTTACTGGCAACAAAAGTCAAACAGAAGATTGTGGCAGATCTGAAGTCAGCAAGATATTACTCTGTTATTCTGGACTGCAGACCTGACAACAGCCATACAGAACAAATGACTTTAATGGTATGTTTTGTAACAACAACAGAACCTAGTGAAAATGTCCCTGCAATGGTGACTGTCAGAGAGCATTTTCTAGAATTTACTGACATTGATGATACTACAGGAGTTGTTATGACAAATGTGCTTCTTAAAAAGCTGGAAGATACGGGAATTGCAATAGCTGACATGAGAGGTCAGGGCTACGATAATGCTGCTAACATGAGAGGAAAGAACAGAGGAGTGCAGACACAGATCCGAGAGTTAAACCTTCAAGCTTTTTTGTCTCATGGAGTTCTCATTCATTGAAATTGGTGGTCAGTGATGCAACATCAGCTTCTATTGAGGCTGCTGAGTTTTTTAATGTAATTCAAAGTATCTATTTTTCTCTGCATCAACTCATTGATGGCAAATTTTGAAGCAACATCTGGGAACATCCTCGCTGACACTGAAACCATGGAGTGCCACATGATGGGAAAGTCAAGTGGAGGTAATAAAGCTTATCAAACACCAAACTGGGAAGATAGATGATGCCATAGTTGCCATCATGGAGGATAATGCCATGACAGGAACTGTTCGTGGGACAACAGTGGCAGAGGGAAATGGAATCACCAGAAACATACATAACTTCAAATTTCTGTGTGGCTTAGTGTTGTGGCATGACATACTGTTTGAAATAAATGTTGTAAGCAAGAGATTCCAAGGTGTTGACCTTGATCTGGAGCAATGGAACAAATGGACAAAGCAAGTCATACCTACAGTCTTATTGGTCAGATGAAGGATTTCAAAATGTGCTGAAGAGTGCACAGAAATTGGCAGAGGAACTTCACATTGAAGCTATTTTCTCACCCATTCAAGAATACAAGAGTCACCAATGAAGAAGACATTTTTATTATAAGGCATGGGATAATCCCATAAGAGACCCCAAACAACAATTCAAAGTTGAATTATTTAATGAGGTGCTAGATTGTGCAATGCAGTCAATTGAAGAACGTTTCCTGCAGCTCAAGGAACACGGCAGTATATTTGGGATGTTGTATGATATTCCAAAACTCCTCACTATACCTGAAGAAGACCTACACCAGCAATACACGGCACTAGAGATAGTGTTGACACATGATGACGTGTGCGATATTGATACGAGTGATTTAGGTGATGAACTGAAAGCCCTTTCAAGATGCATTTCAGCAGGATCAACTCCAAAGGCTGTTCTGGAATATATGTGCACAAATAAGATGACCACCCTCTTTCCAAATGCTTTTGTTGCTCTGCCCACACTTCTAACACTTCCTGTAACAGTTGCTGGTAGAGAACGCAGCTTCTCCAAGCTGAAGTTAATAAAAACACATCTACACTCCACAATGACACAGGAGAGGCTGGTAGGCCTTGCAGCCATCTCAATAGAGCATGAGCTGGCCCAGACCATGGACCTTCAGGAAGCAGTTCAAATCTTTGCAACCAAGAAGGCATGGAAAGCACCACTTTGATTATTCAAACATAAAAATGCCAGTGTTTACTATGCAGACAAGAAAAGTTACATTTGCTGTTCAGGCGTTTGAAAGTTAAGTGTTACTTAAAATTTTTGAACAAAGCATTTAAAGCTGTTAGTTCTCCTTTATTGGGGTAGGTAGCAGAGCAGTACCATGAGAGCAGTAGAACAGGAAGAAGGCAGAATTGAGACCTTTTGAAATTTTGGCCCAAGCGAGGGGGCATGGGGGCATCATTTGAGCTCCCCGCCTCAGGTGCCAAAATGTTGTGGGCCGGCCCTGCACTGATATCTGCACTGCTTATAATACACATACATAGTACTATCCCCATTTCACAGTGGAGAAACTGAGGAAGAGAGATTAAATGATTGTCAAAGCCATGCAGGACACACATATTTTTAAACACAAACAGTGTAAACAGGATGATGAAAGTTTTCTTGTAATGCACTTGTTCTCAGGGTTAGAGACTTCTAGATTCAATGTTATAGTAACATCGCAAACACTTCAAACTGTATTGCTTTTTCTAAAAGATTCTATTTTCTAAAAGATCAATTGAAAGCTAGACAATATAAAATTACATAAAGCTTTACATAAAATCACTGTAGAGAGCTCTGCTGTTGAAAAAAGGGGCATCGTAAGATAAATAGATTTAGGGAGGAATTTCCATACAAAAGAAGCATGATAACACAATGTCCTGCCATATATTGTATAGTATATCCTTGAAGTGAATACTTGAGAGACACAGAATTTTACATGTGTGGAACAAGGTTAAATTGAAGGAATACGTTACTGATGCCTCAAACCAGAAACATACCAAGAGAGCACATAACAGATAATCTAACATTTTTTTATTCTTACACAAATTTATAATTCACCTATGATTATAGATTTGAGGAAAACTATATATATATATATATATATATATATATATAGAGAGAGAGAGAGAGAGAGAGAGAGTTTTATATATTATATATATAGGAAATTGAAGTGCATCCAAAATTCCTGCACCTGCATCAGATTCCAAAATAAAAAGTGGAAAACACCTCACAGCACCATCTATAGGTGGCCAGGCTCAGATGTATTTCTTATCAGAGACATTTTCCAAAATGAGGATCTGTCTTGGAGAATGATCTCCTTTCCTACCAGCTGTATTCCTGGGACAAAGAATCATAGAATATCAGGGTTCGAAAGGACCTCAGGAGGTCATCTAGTCCAACCCACTGCTCTAAGCAGGACCAATCCCCAACTAAATCATCCCAGACAGGGCTTTGTCAAAACTGACCTTAAAAACTTCTAAGGAAGGAGGTTCCACCACCTCCCTAGGTAACCCATTTCAGTGTTTCACCACCCTCCTAGTGAAAAAGTTTTTCCTAACATTCAACCTAAACCTCCCCCACTGAAACTTGAGACCACTACTCCTTGTTCTGTCATCCGCTACCACTGAGAACAGTCTAGATCCATCCTCTTTGGAACCCCCTTTCAGGTAGTTGAAAGCAGCTATCAAATCCCCCTTCATTCTTCTCTTCTGCAGACTAAACAATCCCAGTTCCCTCAGCCTCTCCTCATAAGTCATGTGTTCCAGTCCCCTAATAATTTTTGTTGCCCTCTGCTGGATGCTTTCCAATTTTTCCACATCCTTCTTGTAGTGTGGGGCCCAAAACTGGACACAATACTCTAGATGAGGCCTCACCAATGTTGAATAGAGGGGAACAATCACGTCCCTCCATCTGCTGGCAATGCCCCTACTTACACAGCCTCAAATGCCATTAGCCTTCTTGGCCACAAGGGCACACTGTTGACTCATATCCAGCTTCTCATCCACTGTAACCCCTAGGTCCTTTTCTGCAGAACCGCTGCCTAGCCATTCAGTCCCTAGTCTAGAGCGGTGCATGGGATTCTTCCATCCTAAGTGCAGGACTCTGCACTTGTCCTTGTTGAACCTCATCAGATTCCTTTTGGCCAAATCCTCTAATTTGTCTAGGTCCCTCTGTATCCTATCCCTACCCTCCAGTGTATCTACCACTCCTCCCAGTTTAGTGTCATCTGCAAACTTGCTGAGGGTGCAATCCACGCCATCCTCCAGATCATTTATAAAGATATTGAACGAAACCAGCCCGAGGACCGACCCTTGGGGCACTCCACTTGATACCGGCTGCCAACTAGACATGGAGCCATTGATAACTACCCATTGAGCCCAACAATCTAGCCAACTTTCTATCCACCTTGTAGTCCATTCATCCAGCCCATACTTCTTTAATTTGCTGGCAAGAATATTGTGGGAGACCGTGTCAAAAGCTTTGCTAAATTCAAGGAACGACATATCCATTGCTTTCCCCTCATCCACAGAGCCAGTTATCTTGTCATAGAAGGCAATTAGATTAGTCAGGCATGACTTGCCCTTGGTGAATCCATGCTGACTGTTCCTGATCACTTTCCTCTCCTCAAAGTGCTTCAGAATTGATTCCTTGAGAACTTGCTCCATGATTTTTCCAGGGACTGAGGTGAGGCTGACTGGCCTGTAGTTCCCAGGATCCTCCTCCTTCCCTTTTTTAAAGATGGGCACTACATTAGCCTTTTTCCCATCGTCCGGGACTTCCCCCAATTGCCATGAGTTTTCAAAGATAATGGCCAATGGCTCTGCAATCACATCAGCCAACTCCTTTAGCACTCTAGGATGCAGCGCATCCAGCCCCAGCTTGTCCAGCTTTTCTAAATAGTCCTGAACCACTTCTTTCTCCACAGAGGGCTGGTCACCTCCTCCCCATGCTGTGCTGCCTAGTGCAGTAGTCTGGGAGCTGACCTTGTTCGTGAAGACAGAGGCAAAAAAAACCACTGAGTACATTAGCTTTTTCCACATCCTCTGTCACGAGGTTGCCTCCCTCATTCAGTAAGGGGCCCACACTTTCCCTGACTTTCTTCTTGTTGCTAACATACCTGAAGAAACCCGTCTTGTTACTATTAACATCTCTTGCTAGCTGCAACTCGAGGTGTGATTTGACCTTCCTGATTTCATTCCTGCATGCCTGAGCAATATTTTTATACTCTTCCCTGGTCATTTGTCCAATCTTCCACTTTTTGTAAGCTTCTTTTTTGCGTTTAAGATCAGCAAGGATTTCACTGTTAAGCGAAGCTGGTCGCCTGCCATATTTATTATTCTTTCTACACATCGGGATAGTTTGTCCCTTTAACCTCAATAAGGATTCTTTAAAATACAGCCAACTCTCCTGGACTCCTTTCCCCCTCATGTTATTCTCCCAGAGGATCCTGCCCATCAGTTCCCTGAGGGAGTCAAAGTCTGCTTTTCTGAAATCCATGGTCCGTATTCTGCTGCTCTCCTTTCTTCCCTCTGTCAGGATCCTGAACTCGACCATCTCATGGTCATTGCCTCCCAGGTTCCCATCCACTTTTGCTTCCCCTACTAATTCTTCCCAGTTTGTGAGCAGCAGGTCAAGAAGAGCTCTCCCCTAGTTGGTTCCTCCAGCACTTGCACCAGGAACTTGTCCCCCTACACTTTCCAAAAACTTGCTGGATTGTCTGTACACCGCTCTATTGCTCTCCCAGCAGATATCAGGGTGATTGAGTCTCCCATGAGAACCAGGGCCTGCGATCTAGTAACTTCTGTGAGTTGCCAGAAAAAGGCCTCGTCCACCTCATCGCTCTGGTCCGGTGATCTATAGCAGACTTCCACCACAACATCACCCTTGTTGCCCACACTTCTAAACTTAATCCAGAGACGCTCAGGTTTTTCTGCAGTTTCATACTTGAGCTCTGAGCAGTCATACTGCTCTCTTACATACAATGCAACTCCCACACCTTTTCTGCCCTGTCTGTCCTTCCTGAACAGTTTATACCCATCCATGACAGTACTCCACTCATGTGAGTCATCCCACCAAGTCTCTGTTATTCCAATCACATCATAATTCCTTGACTGTGCCAGGAATTCCAGTTCTCCCTGCTTGTTTCCCAGGCTTCTTGCATTTGTGTATAGGCACTTGAGATTACTTGCTGATCATCCCTCTTTCTCAGTATGAGGCAGGAGCCCTGCCCTCTTGCGCGCTCCTGCTCGTGCTTCCTCCTGGTATCCCACTTCCCCACTGACCTCAGGGCTTTGGTCTCCTTCCACCGGTGAACCTAGTTTAAAGACCACCTCACTAGGTTAGCCAGCCTGCTTGCGAAGATGCTCTTCCCTCTCTTCATTAAGTGGAGCCTGTCTCTGCCTAACACTCCTCCTTCTTAGAGCACCATCCCATGGTCAAAGAATCCAAAGCCTTCTCTCTGACACCACCTGCGTAGCCATTCGTTGACTTCCACGATTCGACGGTCTCTACCCGGGCCTTTTCCTTCCACAGGGAGGATGGACGAAAAGACCACTTGCACCTCAGACTCCTTTATCCTTCTTCCCAAAGCCATGTAGTCTGCAGTGATCTGCTTAAGATAATTCTTGGCAATATCATTGGTGCCCACGTGGAGAAGCAGGAAGGGCTAGCGATCCGAAGGCTTGATGAGTCTTGGCAGTCTCTTCATCACATCGTGAATCCTAGCTCCTGGCAAGCAGCAGGTTTCTCGGTTTTCCCGGTCAGGGCGGCAGATAGATGACTCAGTCCCCCTGAGGAGAGAGTCCCCGACCACCACCACCCGCCTCCTTCTCTTCGGAGTGGTGGTCGTGGAACCCCCAACCCTAGGACCGTGCATCTCATGCCTTCCAATCGGCGGAGTCTCCTTCTGTTCCCTCAGATGTATCATCTAGTCCACTCTCCGCATTAGTACCTGTGGAGAGAACATGAAAACGGTTACTTACCTGTATCTGCATTGCTGGTACATGGATGCTCCCCTTTCTTCTTCTGGAGGTCACATGCTGCCAAATTTCTTCACCGTCCTCCTGTCCCCGCAGTGCAGCCTGCTCTGAATCTTCAGCATTCTTACTAAATAAAAGTGATCTGGCAGAGCAGAAGGGAGAGAAGGTCTCTTGGATAAGTGGGACTTATACATGAATTATATAGTACCCAGTACAGCAAAATTTTCCCGACAAGTAAACTTGCAGCAAGTGCAGTATATGGATTATGGGTGTGATATGTTTTCATCAGCTTGCCTTTCTGAAATGGTGGGCAGCTACATTTTATACTAGCTGAAGCTTCTGAACAGACTATCGAGAAAGGATACTTCAGTGGTTAGGGTGCTACCCTGGGACTTGGGAAACCTGTTTCAATTCTCTGCCCATAAGCTTACTGTGCGACCTTGGGCAAGTCACTTATTCTTCCTGTCCCTCAGTTCCCCATCTGTAAAATGAGGATCATATGATTTCTCTCTCTCTCACAGGAGTATTGTGAAGATACATACATTAAAAACAGTGAGGTGCTCAGATACTATGATACTAGAGGGCATGTAAGAACCTAAATAGAGGTCCTATCAAGATGAGCCCCAGGCAGGGTCCATTGCAGTAGAGTAGCATTGTAATAAGGAAAAGGAATGGATGACTGTGGCAAAGTGCACATCTGAATAGAAATTATGCAGTGTGACTGAAACTGGGAGATGACATTTGTGGCTGTTGCTATCTGTGCATCCACGAGCAGCGATGATCTTAGTGAGACTCCCCAATATCCAATCACACTTTTTGTAACAGTTGTGAAAAAGACAGATTTTCAGTATGTTTTTTCAGCAGATTTTCAGATACAGTATGTTGCCTGCTTACTTTCTCTCAGTTCAGACTGCTGCCGTAGACACTACTAGATTCTGTCTGAATATTTCCTTTGTCAATCAGCATTGTCTCCAGTTTATCTGGATTGGGTTTGAGCCTCTTCCCCATGCTCCTAAATTCTCATTAAGTCTCTCACCTACAACTCTCGCAGAGAAACATGTAAGAATATGAACAGGGTCTGTCAAGTCTGTAGAATAGTAGATGTGGACCTTCATAAGCATAAGGATGACAACATGCCTCACCATAGGCTGATGTAAACCTTGAACTAGAATGGTGACAAGCTGTTTCTGTGGGATACAGCAAATAAAAGCCCTTCAACAGGAAGAGCAATTATCCAAGTTAACCCTATGGTTTAGATCTCTGATATGAACATTAAATACAAGAATTCTTTCCACTCTTGCCAGGTCCTATAGTGAAAGACAGAAGTACATTGTAACCAATGGTATCAAAAGCTGCTGAAAAGTCTCAAAGCATGAACATCTGACTACATTCCAAGGCCCTGAGAACACTGATCAACAAGACTAATGATATTTCTGTACCTAATCCCAATTTAAGATCTGAATGACTGGGGTCATATAACCGGTGCCTATCAGACGCTGCTGGAGGTGCTGTGCTTATTGTCACGTTCTTAAAGACCTTCCACAGAAAAGGAAAATTTGTGATTGGGGTCCATGCATTCAATGGAGCTATGCCAATTTACGTTAGTAAGGGGACAGTCCCTGGTTGAATTAAAATTTATGATTGCACAAGAAAATGCCAGCAAAAGTATAGCAATAAAAACAATACATGCACAGAAACAATACATAGATGTGCACATAATGGCACAACTGATTGAAAAGGGAAATGACAATAATAGCAAGAGCAAGAAGGGTTTATTTCAAAAAAAGTGACAGCCCATGTCCAAAAACAGACAGAGTGAACATATCTGATATGTACTAGAGCTACTCTGTAGCTAAATAGGATGAGATTGCTTATACAGAAGTCAGATGTAACTTATGTTTTGCAAATGATTTCCCCTCCATTAAATGCTTTACCCCAAGGGAGTATTAACTGGTGCTTCTACTCTGCTACTACCTGAAGCAATCTGTGGTTCAGACAGTATTGAATATCTTTGTCTCCGAAATTCTAATCTCAGATTACTACATCCTGTCACCACATTTCTTTTTCTTTCATGTGCAACTTCAGCACAACCCTGAATCCTGGGAGCCATTAGCAATTCCTACCAAGACTAGATGCAAAATTGTGCATTTCTCAGATCTACAGTTTATTAGAAGGGTTTTTTTTCCAATTCAAATTAGTTCTTCGATTGCCTGATAAGAAATCTTGATTAAAGCCCTCTTTGCTAAAAAGTAAAATAACTTGGACCTAACTTACATTTTTGTTGACCAGATATTTGAAAATAAGAGTAAATGCTTCTTAGCACTGAGTATCTCAGTCTCCAAGTCTCATCTGAATTACAGTCTTTCACAGTTTTAATTTACTGATTTTTTGCTCTATTCTAATTTTCATTTTTCTAATAATGAGATCATTTTTCAATTATCAGAACTGTATTTTTGGTATCCTTGTTACCATACTAACCTCCAACTAGGAAGTAGCCAGGAACTGTAGAAATAGTTAAGAAAAGGTAACAGATAACATGGTCACTGATAAAACCTGAGATAGAAGGCAGGCATATTAACTAATGCTAAGCCAGACATGTTAACTAATGGTGGTTGGAAATTTTTCAGGGGAACATTTTTTTCCCCCATGAGGAAATGTCCGTTCATCAAAATTTAAATGTTTTGCAGCAGCATGTTGACTTTGATGAAATTCCAGTGGCAGCCAAAAGTTTTCTGACCAAACTCTGCCTGCCAGACCAAGTTCATTTGCCCAGATCCTCACCTGCCCACATGATGACAGGGAGCCAAGAAAGCTGGGAGCCATGATTCTAGACTCTCCAAGCTGCCCAGCTCCCCACCTGGCTGGCTATTCTGTCACCTTCGGGAGCCTTGGAAACTCTTCAAAACATTGAAATGAAATATTGGTTCAATGTTTTCAAAATGAAATTTCGGAATTTCCTTTCTAGGGGAAAATTAATTTCTGCTCTGTTTCAGAAATAACTTTCTTTTGAATTTCAGAATTTCCAATGGAAATGTTCTAATGCTGACTGACTGATATAACCAACAAAATAAAGAATTCTCTCCTTGGCATTGCTTGCCAGTGAACATAATGTGTCATTAGTAAATACATACATACATCCAGGCTGTACAGTACTTGGAAACAGGATATATATATATAGCATCACTTTCTTGGAAATAATTTAATTAAAAAAATTGGTGTGCAGATGCTGCTGCCATTAATGAAGCAGCCCATCTATTACCATCTGTTGTTCTAAAAAAAAATTCATTTAGGGCCAGTTTGTGATCATCTTACTCACACTGATTAGCACCGTACTCCACAAGTAGTCCCACTGATGTCAAGGAGTAAAAGACTATTTAGGGTAGAAGAATATGGCTCTTAGTTACTACAGTTTGTTATTGATTTTCATCAAAAACAAAATAATGAGCTCAATGTGGAGAAATAAAGTTCACTGTGGCTTTATTACAGAACCCAGCATTTACACTATTCCCTTCATCAATAAAACCCAATACACATCTTACCTACTGCTCTGCATTTGTATTCACATGCTATGCAAAGATCAAAAGCTACCAGCCAGTAGTGAATTTATCTTTAGATTACAGCATGGAAGATTTTAACCCTTTTCTATACCTATTTTACAAGCTTTGCCTTGAACTGACCTGTTTTCATGGTTGTCTTTGCAAATGTGTCCCAGAAAGTAACCATTTTTTCTGTAAACAACTTCTTTCAAACTAATTGCCACATTAACTCCAGTTCCTGGCCTCTTGTTTTTGAGGTACTCTATCAATTTTAGTGTTTAAGGCCTCGTAAACATCTCCTGTAAAATGAACAATCAAGAAATATGTTTCATAGCATGTTGGAAAACTTCTAAATAGCTCTAATGTGCTTTTGTTCCCACGGTAGTTTAGAGATCCCATCACTATGAGAATCTGAGATAAAGGGCAATATCTGGACTAGAGTATTCAAGTCTTTCAATAGTTTACATTGCTTTTATTTAGATATTTTTTTAAAGAGTTGCTTCAGAAATATCACATCAAAGAGCACTTACTCTACCTGCTCAAACCATGAAAAAGGAAGTTAAGACAATGTTATATGCCAAAAGTGTCACACAGTAGCAAGGCAATGTATTTTATATTATACACCCCAACATTTGGTTTTGAAGAAAGATGTAAGAATTTGGGTCTGATTCTTCATGCCTCAGACCTCGGATAGTAAATTATACCCATTAAAAAGTGGTGTCAAAAGACAGTGAATCCATAATTGCACTTTACATCAACCTTGCACAAATGTAAGTAACAATGCAAGGTAAAAGACAATGGCAAAATCAGTCCATTTCTATCTGAGGGCCAAATTCTATCATTGTATCCATGCTTGGGGCTGTGAAGTTGGTTTCCTTCATTTCATCATCAAAACTATGCTACAATTGAAGGGAAAATTGGCTCCCTCCATTTTACTTATTTGAAGAAAATCTTTTTTATTTCATTCCATTATTTCATATCTGCAGCCAAGTTTTGGAAAACACAATCAGCACTTCACCCATCCTAATAGGCAAGGTGAACTTAGTATGACTAAGTGAGGCTAGAAAATAAAATGGCAAGTTATACTGTATTTATGAGCCAAATTCTCAGCTGGTGTAAACTGATAGCTGCATTGTCTTCACAGAAGCTATTACTGGATCTGCCCCAATATGTCAACAGTTGGAACTGTTTTTAGGAGACAGTCTTTTCTTTCTCTGCCTTCCCCCAGTTCTGTCCACATTTCATTCATTATAAAGTTATTTTTGTTTATACCACTTGTATAGGCATCCAGCATGTCAACATGACTTGCTAGTGTCCAGTTAGCACTGTTTTATTGTTACCACCAATTGTGGCACAACACATTTTGCAAATTAGTCCACCAATCCCAGTCTAATAATTCTCAGTATCAGGACTGAAGAAGTAATCCTATTTTGGGAAATAAACTTAAATGATGTTCAACAGGCCGGTAATATAGATGGATTAAAGCACAAATGATTAACCAGCTCTTCATTTTGATGGGTTTTCCCTTTTATTCTCCAGACTACTACTACGCTTGTTTTCTTTTGTATTTTCAATTTTTCCAGTACTTCATACAAGCTTGAAAACAGCATTTCTGCTTCCTTACTTATTTGGAATCTTCTATGTAGGAAGTGTTTGGGGGAGGAGGTGTTAAGGTTTTTCTGGAGTTTGACACTAACATAGCTTCTTTTATGTACCTGCCCTGTCACCAGGGTCACTCAGGGAGCCTGGCAGATGCCATTTCTTGGCTATATTCTACTACTGAGTCAGCAGAGGAAAAGCAAGAGAAGAACAATTGTTTCTAAATAACTTATCCAATTAAAATATACAGCTATAATTTATTTCAATTTCTCTAACAGAAAAGATATTTAGATATTTAGAGCATTAATCAGTTTTAATAGGTATAAGGAAAGTTAAATCTCAGGTGTAAATCTCTTAAACTCCAGTCCTGCATAGAGCTCTTATCCTCAGGTGGAGCCCATTAATTTCAGCCATACCTCTGTGGGGATGCACAGATCTGTCTGTGTGAGACAGCTTGTATAGACTGACAGATTCCAAGGCCAGAAGGGACCATAGTGATCATCAAGTCAGACCTCCTGTACAATGCAGGCCACAGAACTTCCATAAAGTAATTCCTAGTACATATATTTTAGAAAAAAAAAAAACAATCTTGATTTAAAAATTGCCAGTCATGGAGAATCCACCATGCCTCTTGGTAAATTGTTCCAATGATTAATTACCCTCTCTGTTAAAAAATGTATGCCTTATTTCCAGTCTGAATTTGTCAAGCTTCATCTTCCAGATATTCAATCTTGTTATAGTTTTCTTTGCTAGACTGAAGAGCCCATTATTAAATATTTGTCTGCCTTATAGACTAATCAAAGTCTCCCTTTAATCTTCTCTTTGATAAGACAAATAGATTGAGCTCCTTGAGTCTATCACTATAGGGCATGTTTTCTAATTCTTTAATCATTCTCATGGTTCTTCTTTGTACACTCTGCAATTTATCAAACATCCTTCTTGAATTGCAGACTCCAGAATTGGACACAACTTTCCAGCCAAACAGAGAGGTAAAATAACCTCTCTGCTCTTACTCTGGCTCTTTATCAGTGACCTGTCCTCTTCATTATTTACCGTTCCCCCACTTTTTGTGCCATCTGCAAACCTCATCAGTGATGATTTTATGTTTTCTTCAATGTCGCTGATAAAAATGTTAAAGAGTATAGGGCCAAGAACAGATCCCCTAGGACTCACTAGAAACACACCCATTCCCCATTTACAGTTACATTTTGAAACTTATCAGTCTGCTTTTAATCCATTGAATGTGTGCCACGTCAATTTTATACCATTCTATGGGTTTTTATTAATCAAAATGTTGTGCAGTTCCAAGTTAAACGCCTTAGAGAAATATAACTATATTAGATCAACAATACTACCTTTGTCAACCAAATTTGAAATGTCATAAAAAAAAATCAAGTTAGACAGGCTCTAACTTCCATTGTTGATTGACATTAATTATATTACCCTACTTTAATTCTTTATTAATGAAGTCCCATATCAGTTGCTCTATTATCTTGCCCGGAATCAATGTCAGACTGATAGGCTTATAATTACCCAGTCATCTCATTTACCCTTTTTAAATATTGGCACAACATTAGCTTTCTTCCAGTCTTCTGGAACTTCCCCAGTATTCTAAGACTTCTTGAAAATCAACATTAAAGATCCAGCAAGCTCCTTTTCTAGTTCTTTTAAAACTCTTAGATGCAAGTTATCCGGACATGCTGATTTAAAAAGATCTAACTTCAGTAGCTGCTGTTTAGCATCTTTCTGAGATACTAGTGGAATCAAAAATGTGTTGTCCTATGACATCATTATTTCCCCTTCTGCCTCCCAAAAATACAGAAATAAATATTTATTGAATATGTCTGCCTTCTCCTCCGTTATTATTGATAATTCTACCATTTCCATCTAGTAATGGACTATAACGGGGACATTCACCTCTTGAATGCTTCCTAGTGGCTGGGTGTGGTAATGTAATATTTTTCTGCTCCTGGAACCCTCTGTAGGTTGCCAGCCTCCCCATGCAGGTCTTCAGAGGCTCAGCCCTCTGGCCAAGTCACACAGTCAAAAACTAAATCTTTCTTGGGTAGCAAAGAGTTCAACAAACTATCTGCCCTCACCAGGGTCTGGGCCCTTTAAATCCAGTCCTTCATTCAGGCCTCTTGTTCCCTTGTTCCGTGCTCAGGGGCTAGGCCACTTCATCAGTGGCTTGTGGGGGAAACCCGGGCCAACTCACTACTCCATGTCCCAACCCAAAAATCCTATAAACAGTAGCCATGTACTGCTTCCTATAACTCCTTCAAATAGTTGCTGCTATCTTCTCTGGGCCTCTTCCCACCTGGTCTCTTTACCTTCAGTCATTACCTTTGGGTTAGAGCCCTCATGTTCTCTCGCTTCCATGTTTAGCAAATACAGCACGTTGAACTCCTTTGGCTGGAGAGGAACACTCTTCCTTGTCCCTCTGGCCCCAGCCCCTGCTCAGGCCATGCAGCTCCTTTTATCTGAGCCTGCTGGACTTTGATTAGCTGCTTCTGTGCAGCCTTTTTAGGTAGGCCTGGAGGTCTCACTTTCATTACTCCCTCCTGGAGTGGGGGGTAGTAGGACCTCATGGCTCCCAGTATTGTTAGGATTTTGTTTTGTTCCCAACATCCTTAAGCTCCTTCTTATAGTCCTTAACTCTGCTGGACAAAGATTTCTCTTTGTATACCTTTGCTTTTCTTATCAATTTTCTACAGTTCCTAACTTCTGATTTATATTCATTATTGTTAGGATATAGATATTCAGGCCTGTCTGTAAAGGCCTATACTCCAATTTAGGTGTATTCTTATCACTTAGCTAGTTATAGAGGGATTAAAGAAAGAATCAAAATCACTGTCTGCTGGTGTAAGGGCCTTCTCTTACTGTGACAGTCTGAGGCCCTGTTCTTAGGCTAAGATCTCTGGCTAAGCAGCAGAGGCAGCCATAAACTGGGAAGCGAATGGTCACATCCTCACATTCCAAACTAGTCACATTGAAATAATGTGCTATGTTAGGAATACAATCCTGTCCTGATAATGCCTATCACCTCCAGAGAAAGGGAAGTGCTTAGAAAATGTAAAAGGAAACTTAGTTTGATAGCATCCTGTCTGGCAAGAACTCACTTATTAATAGACACAGCTGGGAAACCCTTATGTCTTTATAGATGTAGTTGTGAAATCCTCATTTCTGTGTTGTTTGTCTGTATAATCTTGTCTGGTTCTGTAATTTTTGTCTGCTGTATAATTAATTTTGCTGGGTGTAAACTAATTAGGTGGTGGGATATAATTGGTTAAATAATCACTTTACAATATGTTAGGATTGGTTAGTTAAATTATGTAAGGATTGGTTAGTTAAATTTCAGTAAAATGATAGGTTAAGGTATAGCTAAGCAGAACTCAAGTTTTACTATATAGTCTACAGTCAATCAGGAAGTAAGGGGCAGGACATGGGAACAGGGAATGGAGGTGGGGAAATTGGAATCATGTTTTGCTAAGTGGGGGAATGGGAACAGGGACACAGGTAAGACTCTGTGGTGTCAGAGCTGGGAAGGGAGACACTAAGGAAGGAAACTAGAATCATGCTTGCTGGAAGTTCACCCCAATAAACATCAAATTGTTTGCACCTTTGGACTTTGGGTATTGTTGCTCTCTGTTCATGCGAGAAGGACCAGGGAAGTAAGCGGGTGAACGAATAAGCCTCCTAACAATTATCATCAACTTCTTTCTCCATTTGTTGTACATATTTTTTATAGCTACCTTCACTTTCCCTCTAAACTGGGTCAGTTTATTAACCAATATAGCTTTCTTTCTCAATTGTGGTTTTTTTGGCCACCTAGTGAAGTGGTCTTAAATAATTCCCAATTATCATTCACATTTTTTTCTCATTAAATTCTTCCTCCCAGATGATCTGGCTTAATTGTTTTCAGCTTTGTGAAATTAGCCCTTTTATAGCACCAAGCGTGTATGTGTGTATATATATAAATAAACTGGCTTGGTCTTTACTCTGTTTGCAGATAATAAATGTAATCAAGCCAGGATCACTTGTAGCTAAACTACCATTTAGTTTTGTAATCAGTGCCTCTCAAGAATAGGTCTAGTATAGTATTCCCATGTTGACTTAGGAAAGTATCATCCTCAACATTAAGAAATAACAAACATGTTTTAGCAGTGGCAGAATGAGACCTCCATCATATCCACTGAAATTGAAGTCCCCCATAATCATACAGCTTTTTTCTCTCCTACACAATATAGAATCGGATGACTGGTTCTTTAAGCACTGTTCTCTACACCAGCAGACACCAACTAATCCCCCATATTGTGTTTTTTTCTATTAGGACATTGATCTATAGGCACCCAGATAATTTTCTTCTGATTAGCTGAAACTGGTAATGTCATTTTTGATAGAATGCCACTCCTACCCTTTTACCCACTTGATACTTCCTAGACTATAACCATTGATTTTAATCTTCCTGTTGCGCAAATAATTGTACCAGGTTTCTGTAATACCAGCTAGATCAAATGTATGCTCATAAATGAGCAATTCCAATTCCTCTTTTTTGTTACCCAGGCTCCTGGCATTGGTGTGTAGGCAAGTCAAGAATTTCTTCTCTTCGTGTCCTTTGGCTCCTTGATTAACTTTTTGTTCTGCATCTTGATTCTATACTAAACACGTACTCATATCTTCTCTTTGTACCTTCCCCTTTTGTTATTATCTTAACACCCTTCTGACTACTCTAGACAGCCTGTCCCTGAGGAAATTAGTTTCCTTTCTACTGAGCTTAAGGCCATCCAAAAAACAGCCTCCTCTCCCCGTAGAAGGTGGACCAGTGTTCCACAAAACCAAAACGCTATACCCTACACCAGTGGTTCTCAACCAGGAGTCTGGGGTGCACTGGGGGTCCGCAAGCAGGTTTCAGGGGGTCTGCCATGCAAGGCCGGCATTAGACTTGCTGGGGTCCAGGGCAGAAAGCTGAAGCCCCACTGCCTGGGGCTGAAGCCAAAGTCTGAGCAACTTAGCTTCACAGGGCCGCCTGTGGCATGGGGCCTTGGGCAATTGCTCTGCTTGCTACCCCCTAACGCTAGCCACAGCTTTTATATGCAGAAAAACTGTTGTGGCACAGATGGGCCATGGAATTTTTATAGTATGTTTGGTGGGGAGAAAGGCTCAGAAAGAAAAAGGTTGAGAACCCCTGCTCTACACCACTTATATAGCCAGCAGTTCACTTCCAGAATATTCTGCCTTCTTTCACTCACACAACAGGAAGGATCTCAAAGAAGTTCTCTTTGGACATTCTTCCTCTTCAGAGTGCTTCCAAGTTCCCTGAAGTCGTCTAATATTTGTGAGATATGATATAGAAACATGGGATAAGTACTGATATGAACCATCACAAATCGATCCTTGCCCATCAACTTTAGAAGTCTAGCCAATCTTAGATTAACATCTTGGGAAGACTCTGGGAAGACAGCACACCATCCTGTCACCCACTTGTCCCTTGCAGAATGTTTTTTCAATTCTTCTGATTCCTGAATCCCAACAAGGATCACCTGTCTTCCTTGGATGTTTGCAGAACTCTTTCAGAGCAGTTTGCTTTTCTTATAGGTTGGGCTGAACTGCTGTCCAGAGGTGTGTTCCATACATTTCTCCATTTCCTTCACCCAGCTGGTTCTTGAGAAGTATCTTCCACAGTTTCCATGTTGGTGACCAGGTACCCATTGGAAACTTCTAGCTGTAAGGAATTCCTCCTGGTCCTCTTTTCTCTGATGGCCACAGCCTGACAGTCCTCATCTGTCTCCGGTTATGAAGAATACCACCATGCCTCTGGCTGTTATGAGCTGCCAGCCTTCCTCTCTGACTCCTTGGTGGCCATCTCCTTTCTTCCTTGAATCTGGGGTACTGATGTTTCCTGAACCTGGCTGTCTAGGAACTCCTCAGATTCTCGGTAGCATCTCTAACTGCCCCTCCAACCCAAGAATCTTTTCCTCCAACACAGCTGCTAACTTGCAGTTAATGCAATGGAAGTCCCTTTTGGCTTCTGGTATGGCACATCCATTGCAGGTCACCACCACTGTTACATCACTGACATATTGAAATCACATGTAAAGTTGAACCTGGAAGGAAAGCCTCTTGTACTTCCTCTCTCAACCCCCTCTGCAACTCTCCTTCTAGCTGCCTCTGTTTTGTGGCTTGCTGGCACAGTGCCTTAGCCAGTGTCTTCATAAAAACAAAAATAAACCTATATAGAATATGAAGGCAAAAGACTTGCTGAAAGATGATTGGTATAATATTGTCAATGCTATAACATGTTCTTGCCCACTAGTGTTAACATGTGATATGTTCCTTTGATTTAACACTTTGTTAATGACTACTATAGGCAAATGAAAGGAAGGGAAGGGGGAAAAAAGGTGAGTTTTATACTGCTTAAATGGTGCAATGTGAAATGTGCTGACATTATTTTGACACTGAAAATGTGGAACAATAAAAACACATGCCAAGTCTTGTTGGAAAGGTCTCTTGGAAATGCAGTATATCTTTTTTTATACATACACTAAAATGTCCAGGAAGCTTTATGATGACAACCAGGCACAGGCTACTTGTTTTACAGTTTATCACAGCATATGTTCTGCAGTTATGTAAGAGAATTGGAGCTACCATTTAGGGGGAAATATCTGGTCTTTGAGACTGTTATCCTGAAAGATTTAAAAATCACTTCTGTTCTTTCATCCTTAAGTCTTGGTAGGGCTAAAAATGTCACTCAGCAAAGATTTTTTTTCCCTTTTCTGCCTTTCAGGCTTGTCATGTTTTTAAAAGGTTTTTGTGCCCATCTCAGCAGAATCACTACTGGCAATTCTTGTGATAACCTATTAGCTCATTCTCAATAAGCTCACACTTGGTGACTGTTAAAAGGGGCTTTTGCTAATGGATCTGGATAAAAGTGAGGACTCACTAGTTATTTGGTTTCATCTCCAAGCATCCTGCTTTCAAACAACCCTCACCAATTTTACCTGCATATGTAATTTCATTCTTATGTCATCAACATGCCTGGGAGAATGTTTGTGTGCTCACTATTGTCACATGTAATAGAGATGTGTTTTTGTTCAGCAAACCAGGAGAGAGAGAATGTGCGAGCACAGGCACAAGAGTACACACTTCTCATATATGCTACAGGAGTTCAGATTTGACATTATTTAAGATTATACACCCTAACAAATCGATATTAGATGGTTCCCTGACCTTATGTCAGGTCATGTTCATCTCTTGAAACTACCATCATGGTTTAGAAGAAAAATGTGGCAATAACAAGGAGATAAAAGATCATTAGAAATCTTAGTGGATAACTGCTGTGATTGCAGAATGCTGACAATGCTGAGGACTGGCCAGTTACTGAACTGGATGGTGATGGAGCACACATCTGCATGAAGCAGGTCCAGAAGCAGAACAGTGAGGAAGAGGTGACAAAACTACATGTGATTTCAGCTAAACAAAGAAAAATGATTGACAAATGGCCAGTTGCTTTGGAGAATTGTATTTTATTTGTATTTATTTATACGTTATAGTTATAAGTATGTTTAATTTGTTATTTAATTTGCATTAATTTTTAAGATTTTAACCTTTTTTTACAATCCTTATGCCTTCTCCCCATACCAACATCAGCTTTTCCACAGTTTACCCCTATACTAAAACACTCTGCCCAGAAAATTCCCGTACAACAGAAAGAGAGGAATGGTGGGATTTTCAAAAGTGCTCAGTTGTTCACCTAACGTTGTTCCTCTTAAAGGCAATGGGGTTTTACAATTGGCTTCAATGAGATCAGAATTAGGCCATCACTGAGTGTATATCCAATGAATGGATTTTTAACCCATTACATAGTCGGATGTACCATGACGCTGGAGAATGGGAGGGGATAAAAAGGGTTGTATGTGAATTGAAAATCCTGGTACTTGTGGAGAATTTTCCTTACCACCCCAAACCACCATGTTCTCTAGGTCCTGATTCAGGAAGTACTTGAGCATGTGCTTAAGTCCCATTGACTGGCTCCTGAACTGGGATCTTAATGTCTTTCTCTTTTCCCTTAGCAGTTCCTTTGCTGAGTCACTCACAAATGGGAGAAAAATGGTGAACGTAAGTTAAGTGCCAACTCAGAGCACTTCAGAAATGGGAATGCTTGTTATTATTACTCAGCTGTTGTGCTAGGAAAACACAACCCTGGAACCAGAGTGGATTGGCAGCACAAGAGTAATGGGAGAATGCAACAGTGAATGTCCGGGAGGTGCAGCATTTTGTGGTGCAGCCTTTGGTCACATTCATAATTCAGTTCCCTCATTTAGTGCCTTCAGCTCTCAGGCTATGTCTACACTGCCCCACATACAGATTATGGAGGTCTGAATAGCAGTGCGCACCAAAGTGTAACTCCCATGTGTGGATGCTGTGGGACCAGATTAAAAAATTCCTAGTTCTCATTAATGTAATCCTGTTTGAAGGGGATTACATTAATGTGAACTAAGATCCTTTTAGTTCATGCCTGCAGCATCTACAGAGGTTACAGTGCACACACTTTGGGACAGCGTAGACAAGCACTAAATCTTGAGGTTTCCTTTCCTCTTTTATTTGTTGCAATTTTCTCTGGTAGTTCCACAGTGAGTTCATTTCTCAGGAAATTAAAATTTGGCCCAAATAAAGCAGGGGAATTTTTGCTGGTTACCACATCGGAACAAATATTTTCCCTTATATAAAATTCTTCTTTGCATTGTACAGTGGCTTCCCATCTTGATATTTTATGATACTGCATTATATAGCACAGCTCACAAAAGGGGACGCTATCAGATCTTTTTTAGGAGTGCCATTGAAACATTCACACTGAGTTAGAGATTAGAAAATCCTGATGTCGCCATGTTCCAACCAATACGTATCTTTCTTATACTTTACTACCTGGGATCTGGTACAAATATTACACATTTACTGGGTTTACTTTTCTGAATCGAATCAGAATGCATATAATCTCTTATCTTCTATTTCTGCCCCTTACTTGAATTTGAAGTTACTTCATTTTGCAATTTGCTACCAACTTATTTTTACAACTATTTACTGAATGCCAGAAATTACTGATTCTGTGTGATTTTGGAAATACTCAAGTGCTGCTTAATTCCATATCAATCATACTTCAAAGGTAAAAGGGAAATCATGGAAGTAGCAAGGAATTTAACAAAATATTTTTTTTACACATTGATCTTTCTCCCTTCCCCTAATACCTTAACATCTATCTAAGGAAACAGTCAGTGGTTCTAGCTTCACCATTTTCCCCTCCCGATGTCTCTCTTCTTTTCAGCCATTTATGCTGCTTACAAGCCATTGCAATGCCTCATAAACCCAATTACCCGCCAACATTCTGTTCTTTGAATTCCAGCATTTATCTATATCCTTTGCCCCCTTTCTGGCTTCTTGTTGTGACCCTTCCATTTGTCCTTACTGTGCTCCTTCTATTTGTTTTTGTGCTTTGCTCCTTTGTGTGTCCTTGTCTCAGCTAAGTTTATTCACCTGTCTTTGTTACACTGGTCTCTGGATATGTTCTTTAGGTGCCAAATTCCTTTGACCTCTTGCCTTCCCGTTCTGGAGGATTTATCATCTGGTTATCAGTTGCCCTTAAACGCTTCCTGAGACACAGTACATAGGATTCACAAAGGCAGAAAAAAGGATGTCCCTACTCTCCAGAGTCCCATGACTTCACCTCTCCAGCCCTGATCAACTTTTCTTAAATCTCTGGTCCTTTGGTACTCATATCCTTCCTGGATCAATTTCTCATCCCTCTAGCCAAGTGTCAGTCTCACTCAAGAGTCAGAATTTTCCTTTGGCTTTTAAATGCTTGATTCAGTACCAATTTAACCACACTGGGGGACATTATTTTCCCCTGTACTCTCCAGTGATCAGAAAAAGGTACTAAAAACTGCAGGGAGAATTTTTATAGACTTACCTTGAATAAAGCAGGTTCTGGGCTTTTCCATAAGATCACAGAGCTGCGTGAATACAGGGGAGGTGGAGAGAATCTACAAATTGAATTTCTAATTCAATTTATTTTGGCCCTCTTGTCCCATAAACACTCTATATAATCTTATCCATCTATCTAAATAGGTTCGTAGAACATACCTATCACTAAGGCATCAGAGTGCCTTAAGTGCAATCAAATGTTATTGGTATCAGTATTTGTGGAAAGCTCATTTTGAAGTGGATTTGAGAGCATTTGCAGAAACTGAATTTTGAATGTGAATGTGTTAGTTTTTGAACCAGAAAGATATATGTGCTACACCAACAGTATTAATGTCTATACACTTAGAAAAAGAGTCATTACGAACTGTGGTCAGGAACTTAATTTTTTATCCCATTGTAAAACAATAATGTAGCAATGTCTTACATACTTTAATAAGTAGATTATATATGAATATGTTACACACAAAACACATGTTACAATGTTAAGGTAACAAAGTCAAGCACTCAAAAGTAGGGAAATGCCAGAATTAAGATTGCCTGTACAATTGCAATCTCCCCTTCCCCCTCCCAGTCATTCCCTTACCTCAGGTCCTTGCACTCAGATTCCTTGTTCAGCCAGTCCATTTTCCCCACCCCCAATCCTCATCCAATCTGTCTCTCCCCCCAAACCTGGTGTCCAGTTGCACTGCCACATCTTCCATCTCTACTGATTCCCAATCTCCTTCCCTGGGCTCCTCATCCAATCTCAGCATCTGCCCCCTGGATTCTTGTCTCAATATCTCTGACCTCCTGGGTCCCAGTTTTCCCCTGACACTCTGGCTCCTCATCAGATTGGTGCTCTCCTCTCCTGCTGCTTCACTTGCTCCCAGGCTTCTCTTCTGATATCAGTATTTTCCCATCCCCAACCAAACTGGATCCCAGTCCACACAACCTGTTTTCCTCCTTGAATCCCAGTCCCTTTCCTTGCTCAGCCAGTCCCAGTCTCCCCCATCACCCCCAACTCTCAGTCCCACTGTCCCTACTCCTGTCCCCTACCAGCCTCCAGTTCCCATCCCCTCCTCATATTTCTTGTCCCAGTCTGTTTTGCCTGTTCATCAGTCTGACTCTTACTCCACACATGTTCAAACCAGGCAGTTTCTTCCTCCATGCTGTCTGGGCCAAGCAGGAGGTTCATTGAGAGTGCAGGAAAGATGATCTTCAGTTCTGCCTGCTGTCCCTTTGCTGGGCTTGTACCCCCTTCCTTGGGACCAGTAGGGGATCCCAGTCCCACCCTCCACTCTGAGTTCTGGCCCATGGCCCTGTACTGCACAGCTAGGCCAGCTCCTTTACCCATAGTGCAGTTTTTTCCTGAGCCACTCCCTATCTTGCCTCTTGACTTCTACATTTGCATTTCTTCCCTGTTTGATCAGGGTCTCTCCCAGGTTTCCCTGCCTGGAGGACCTTCCTTTCTGCTCTGACCTTCATACCTGTCTCTCTTTCCAGCGCTCCCCAACTGGGCTTTATCATCACTTAAGCCTGGCTTTTTATGGGGAATTGAATGCCCTCAGCTGGGGTTCATTCTCTAATCAGGGTAGCTTAGCCCCAGGCTCTCTAGCCCAATGGGCAAGCCACCCTACTACAGAAAGAAAAACTGGAAGCATGGAATCAGCAGAAGGAATGAAAAAAGAAGTCTCATGTAGCAAATATTCATCAGTGTACCAGATACAGAGAAAGAACTGAACATAGAGCAACCATCATAGATGATGATTAAAACAGAGGAAAATCCTGTTCCATAATTTCTTGATATGAGCAAAGGGTCATATTTGCTTGGTAAAATGCACCAGATAAAAACTCTGAGAGGAAAAAGAGAAATGGATCAGTTTACTTGTGTGATTGAAAGCAAAATTGTTAATAATGAAATTGGATGTGGGCTCTGAATTTTCTGTGATTTCCCAATGAGAATATGAAACCCAATTTCGATACATTAAGTTAGACAGCATGCTGGTATTTCTGAAACGTTTTCTGGAAAGTAGATTGAACCCATGGATGTGATTACAGTGCATCAAGTAGCTGAAGCCCAGCCATTACAATGAATGTTATAGTAGCAGCACGGGTTTGGCATTTATATTGTAAAAACGGAGAATCCACGCTTTGGCAGAAGCATGCTTTCAGCTAAGTTATGTAGGAAAAGAAGTGACGAAGCTAGGCATTGATGACATCCTGCTAACTTCTCTTATTTTAATTCAACCAAACAAAGCTCATTAAGATTAAAGATACCAAGTACTTAAATTCCTAATTATAGACTTGTTAAAGCAAAATGTTGTTATGCTATTCTTGGTTTTGTTGTAGGAAGAACATAAGCTGTCTTATTACAGTCAACAATGGTTTGCCGTTGAAGCAAACATTGTTTAGTTCAGTTATTCTCTTTTTTGCTGACTTACAAGGACAGATTCTGTTCTCATATGTACTGTAATAAATCTGGAATATGTGTATGGCTTCTTTAAAATGGTAGATGGAAGCAAGACAGATATACCATTAATAACGCAAAAAACAAAGAAAGCCAAGGGAAAAATCAGGAAAAGATAGTAAAACAGATTATTGAATAGATTATAAACAGACTAGAATGACCTCTCTGTTGAGCACACTGACTGGAAAATTTCAGTTATACCCACAACAAAACACACACACACACGTACGTCACACTGTACACATTTACAGAGATTCCAGATTCACTGTCAACTCTATTAAGAGATGCATTTGATCATTACTACAATTACACCAACATAGCATTGAAAATGTGTTTATAAGGTTAGCCAGAGGTCAATCCTTCTGCACAATTGACCTCCAGCAAAGTAGCTAATTACTCATGACAGACCCTGCTAGATGATACATCTGAGAAATATAGATTGCTATTACTACAGAGGATCTTTGTGTACAATTGT
The DNA here is from genome assembly GCF_965140235.1 of Caretta caretta. Lineage (NCBI taxonomy): Eukaryota > Metazoa > Chordata > Testudines > Cheloniidae > Caretta > Caretta caretta. The sequence continues at coordinate 60,886,376 of NC_134213.1, read as the reverse complement.
TTAGACACTGGTGTTGTATGTGATACACCATAATCACTGACAATGAAAATAGTCTCATATATATTTAATTGAATAATGGAGCAAGTGATGGGTCAAGTTTGGCAGTGACTTACACCATGTGCAATTACATAAACCCCAAAATAAATACAGAGAGTACAAGTTATGGCCAAATCTGATCTTATCTATGCAAAAAAACATTTTGTTCACCAGTGTTACATAACTTCTTCTGGGAGTGAAGTATGGCAACTGTTGAGTAGTACAGAGCAACAATACACAACAGCTGAGGCCAGGAACTGAAGCAAAATGCTGTATCTAATTGAAACTGTAGGGGAAATCTAAGGAAGCTAGAATTTGGCCATAATACTGGAACCGACTCCCCTAAACCTTGTAAAAAGGGCCATGAAACTTAGTGACCAAAAGTGGTCAGCATTCAGAGTAGCAGCCATGTTAGTCTGTATCCGCAAAAAGAAAAAGAGTACTTGTGGCACCTTAGAGACTAAAAAAAATATTAGAGCATAAGCTTTTGTGTGCTACAGCTCACTTCATCGGATACATACAATGGAAAATATAGTGGGGGGATTTTATACACACAGAGAACATGAAACAATGGGTGTTACCATACAGACTGTAACAAGAGTGATCAGGAAAGGTGAGCTATTACCAGCAGGAGAGCGGCTGTAGACAATGGATCGTGTGGTGTGGTCTGGATGAAAGCTGGAGGCATGTAGGTAAGTATAGCGATCAGTAGGTTTCCAGTATAGGGTGGTATTTATGTGACCATCGCTTCCTCAGCTCTCATCCCCTAATGCCCCTACTCGCGCTACATTGATGACATCTTCATCATCTGGACCCATGGAAAAGAGGCCCTTAAGGAATTCCACCATGATTTCAACAATTTCCATCCCACCATCAACCTCAGCCTGGACCAGTCCACACAAGAGATCCACTTCCTGGACACTACAGTGCTAATAAGCGATGGTCACATAAACACCACCTTATACTGGAAACCTACTGACCGCTATACTTACCTACATGCCTCCAGCTTTCATCCAGACCACACCACATGATCTATTGTCTACAGCCCAGCTCTATGATACAACTGCATTTGCTCCAACCCCTCAGACAGAGGCAAACACCTACAAGATCTCTATCAAGCGTTCTTAAACTATAATATCCACCTGCAGAAGTGAAGAAACAGATTGACAGAGCCAGAAGAGTACCCAGAAGTTACCTACTACAGGACAGGCCCAACAAAGAAAACAACAGAACACCACTAGCCATCAGTCCCCAACTAAAACCTCTCCAATGCATCATCGAGGATCTACAACTTATCCTGAAGGACAACCCATCACTCTCACAGATCTTGGGAGACAGGCCAGTCCTTGCTTACAGACAGCTGCCCAACCTGAAGCAAATACTCACCAGCAACCACATATCACACAACAAAAACATTAACCCAGGAACCTATCCTTGCAACAAAGCCCATTGCTAACTGCGTCCACATATCTATTCAGGGGACACCATCATAGGGCCTAATCACATCAGCCACACTATCAGAGGCTCATTCACCTGCACATCTACCAATGTGATATATGCCAGCATGTGCCAGCAATGCCCCTCTGCCATGTACATTGGCCAAACTGGACAGTCTCTACGTAAAAGAATAAATGGACACAAATCAGACATCAAGAATTATAACATTCATAAACCAGTTGGAGAACACTTCAATCTCTCTGGTCACTCAATTTCTAATCTCAAAGTGAGTATCCTTCAACAAAAAAACTTCGAAAACAGACTGCAAGGAGAGACTGCTGAATTGGAATTAATTTGCAAACTGGATATAATTAACTTAGGCTTGAATAAAGACTGGGAGTGGATGTGTCATTACACAAAGTAAAACTATTTCCCCTTGTTTATTTCCCCCCTACTGTTCTTGTCAACTGCTGTGTCATAAATATAAAGGGAAGGGTAAACCCCTTTGAAATCCCTCCTGGCCAGGGGAAAGCTCCTCTCACCTGTAAAGGGTTAAGAAGCTAAAGGTAACCTCGCTGGCACCTGACCAAAATGACCAATGAGGAGACAAGATACTTTCAAAAGCTGGGAGGAGGGAGAGAAACAAAGGGTCTGTGTGTCTGTCTTTAGTCTGCCTTTGTCGGGGATAGACCAGGAATGGAGTCTTAGAACTTTTAGTAAGTAATCTAGCTAGGTACGTGTTAGATTATGATTTCTTTAAATGGCTGAGAAAAGAACTGTGCTGAATAGAATAGCTATTTCCGTCTGTGTATCTTTTTTGTAACTTAAGGTTTTTCCTAGAGGGGTTCTCTATGTTTTGAATCTAATTACCCTGTAAGGCATCTACCATCCTGATTTTACAGGGGGGATTTCTTTATTTCTATTTACTACTATTTTTATTAAAAGTCTTCTTGTAAGAAAACTGAATGCTTTTTCATTGTTCTCAGATCCAAGGGTTCGGATCTGTGGTCACCTATGCAAATTGGTGAGGCTTTTTATCCAACATTTCCCAGGAAAGGGGGAGTGCAAGTGTTGGGAGGATTGTTCATTGTTCTTAAGATCCAAGGGTCTGGGTCTGTAGTCACCTAGGCAAATTGGTGAGGCTTTTTACCAAACCTTGTCCAGGAAGTGGGGTGCAAGGCTTTGGGAAGTATTTTGGGGGGAAAGACGCGTCCAAACAGCTCTTCCCCAGTAACCAGTATTAGTTTGGAGGTGGTAGCGGCCAATCCAAGGACAAAGGGTGGAATATTTTGTACCTTGGGGAAGTTTTGACCTAAGCTGGTAAAGATAAGCTTAGGAGGTTTATCATGCAGGTCCCCACATCTGTACCCTAGAGTTCAGAGTGGGGGAGGAACCTTGACATGCTGGAAATGGCCCACCTTGATTATCACTACAAAAGGTTCCCCCCCCCCCCGCCCCACAGCTCTCCTGCTGGTAATAGCTCACTTTTTCTGATCACTCTTGTTACAGTCTGTATGGTAACACCCATTGTTTCATGTTCTCTGTGTATATAAAATCTCCTCACTATATTTTCCACTGTATGTATTCGATGAAGTGAGCTGTAGCTCATGAAAGCTTATGCTCTAATAAATTTGTTAGTCTCCAAGGTGCCACAAGTACTCCTTTTCTTTTTAAGTGGTCAGCACTGTACTATTTGAGGAGCCGTCATTTGAATGGAGTGTAAAACTTACACCATGCACTGACTCAGAGGAAAGAATGATAAACATGCCTTTAGGCAGAACCTGAATCTTTCCCTATAGTTCTTATGTCCAACGGCTGACTTGGTTTACCTTCTGAGACCTGATGAGATATTGATACCTGCACAAGTACATTTTCATGTAGGACTATACTATTGTGCTTCAAATTAAAATATGAATATCTAGGAGATACCATAAGTTCCTACAGATTGCACACATGAGTAGAGAAAATTGTAGGCTCTAGTAATAAATATCCATATGCCACAAAATATTTCTCTTTGCTAATCTGTCTACAGTAGTACCTTCAAGCCTCACTTTTACAACCCTTATTTCCTATGACAGAACTAGTCATGGGATAAATTGAAACTAGCACTACGATTTAGGTAATGGTGAAGCTCTTAAAGGAAAACAACCATTTTAAAAAAGATTCAAGTTACTAAATCTAGTTATATATTAAAAATAATTAATCAGGTAGGAAACTTCCCTCTTGACAATTGCATGATGTTGGGTGGGACTAACTGATTCAGTTTCTCTTAGAATGTGAATAAACACAAGGACTTACCAATGGTTAATTTAAAAATGGTATTACCTTAAAAATAGAACTTATGTTACAACTTTGAAAATTCATGCATTCATAAGGGATATATAATCAGCCCTATTCTGCAGCCTCAGCCTGGAGTTTCTGTTGAGAAGTATCATTAAAACAGCAGTTTTCACTGTGGGACTATTCACAGTTAAAGAGCTGGGAGAGCAGACATATCTTTTGAAAACATATCCTGAAAATTCATCCACAGTATCTACTGTGTGTATAGTATAAGCAAGTTGAAAAATTGTTTGTTCTAACTCTGCCAGTTCACCCCCATTTTAACACACATCATTTGGCAACATAGGTACCTTTTGGTTTGAAACTTCCTATGCTTCGTCTTTTTTCATGAATGGATTTTTTGGAAAGTCTCAGCAAAAACCCTTCAGCCATTTTTCTTTTGTGAGACTGAAAGTTCAGATTTCTTTTATTTAAAAAAAATCTACCAACTTTCTTTGTTGTTTCAGAAATAATTTAACAATGATTGCTACTTTGAAACATCAGACTTGATATGTAAATAGCTTCACGTAGCACTCTGTTCCCCACAGGCAGTTAGACACATACACGGATCTCTTCCCCAGAGGGAGCCCCATGTACACAGAAGTGACTCACCTGCTTGCACCCCCGATGGCTGAGTGAGAGGGTTGCTGGGCCTTAGTTGCCTCCTCCTGGGTCTTTTGCGGTCTGGCCCTCCAGCCAGGTCACTTAAAAGTTTAATCCCCTTCTGGGGTATTCAAGTCAAGATATAACTGGTCAGGCCCCAAGCTGGCTTCTCCCAGTGGTGTCTTCAAAGTCACTTTGCCCAGCTCCCAGCTGGACCCACAGAAAAATACTTCTAAATCACCATGGTACTCAATGAAATCATACTCTTTCCAGAGCTGCAGGTACTGGAGCTTCTCCAGAGGAGCCTCTCAGTATAACTCAGAGCTACAAAGAAAACCCCACTCATGGTTTGAGCCCCTCATCCCTCTTGGGTTCCCCATTCCTTGTGGAACATGGGACCCAATCTTTCTTCTTGGAGCCTGTCTCCTTGCTCCATGGGCTTACCACATGAGTTAACTCCATTCTTCTGGTTCAGCTCTCTAGCCACAACTGGTCTCCTCCAAAGCCAGCCCCAAACTACTGGGCTTCATCCTTTTTTAAGTCCTGCACATGTGGCAGCGTGGAACTAATTAAAACATGGTTGGCCAACCCTAAGCCTCCTGGCGCTTACAGGGGCAGACCACCCTTTTATACACACACTTTCCACTCCACTAACAGCCTGACACAGCCTTGCTCACATGTACACAATCTCACCCACACTTCCTCCCTCAGAAACACAGCCACACGAAGCAGCCCCACAGACACTCACATACAAAACCTTCCTCTCATCCCCACACCCACAGTGAATTTCTATTTAGTAGATATTCAACTGAAGCTGATTTTAAAAAATGCCATACAACAGAAACCACCATGAAAGCAAAACAACTCTCACTTTATGCTTGCTGCTTAGATTGGCAGGTGGTACATCTGTATGCAGAGTAAAACTGTCCTTATGCAACTGATACAAAATGCCCTAGGGAAAATGACTACCTTTGCATATCAAACTTTAATATAGTAATATCTGTGCAGAACTACATGCAAAGAGAAGAAGCTCTTTTCTGCATATCATATTAGGTGTGAAAAGATTTCAACAATGTACATAAAAGTGCAAAGCAGTGCTGATAATAGATCAGTAGATGTTTGTATTTATTTTTGATCCGCTAAAGGTAGAACTCATTTTAACAGCTATGCACAACAGAACAAGTGTGGCTTGCTGATCCATGGATTTTCAAAGAGCTGCACCTCTCTTGTGCCTCCTCTTACCAGTAGGATGCAGTTAGAACAAATGTACTCCACAGTGAATCCTCTAAGGTAGAGCTTTACACTTACATTTTAAGTTAAGGTCTGAATCCTGCAAAGACTTCAGTGGGATCTACAAACATAAGTAACTTTCTGCATGTGAATAAGTAATTTCAGGACTGAAGTCAATGGGCTTTAGGCATGTGCATATAAGCTTTGCTGAATAGGGATAGCCTTAGGCACAGGCTTATGTCTTTGCTGAATCGGGTTCCTAAGTATGTAACATATCTTCAAATTTCATTCATGAAGAACAGAAGCTACTTTTGACACCAGAATCATATTGTTTAGAGCTAGTCACAAAAACTTTGATGGAACCATTTTTGGTAAGAGAATAAAGTGCGATCAAGATGCTTTTCAATATAGAGTCAATTTTGGTGAAATGTTGTTTAGGAGAAAAACCTGAAAAAAATTCCTACAATGTTGAAATATTGAGTTTCAACATTTTTGGAATGATACATTTTAATTTTCATTTTGAAATGACCTTTTGTTTTGATTTTGTAAAATTGTACATTATATATGTTAATATAAAAATTTTAAAGAGTCAAAATCCAAATGAAATGATTTGATGAATTATTTTTTTCCCTGAATTTTCTTTCATGGAGAATTTTAAAATGTTTGGATTTCATTCTGATTTGAAATGAAGCCAAATTTCAAAATCTCGAAATTCTCCATGAAATAGAATGTCCACCTTCCACACAGATGTATCATGTGACCTTGAAATTGTCAGATATTCCAAAATGCTGTTGATACTTTCAGTGCTGATGCTGCTGTGAACAATGTGAAAGTAGAATACTATTCTCATCTCATTTCTGTGACGTTATTTCTAATTCACACCATCCTAACTGAGGTTCAAAAGAGGCATTAGAATTCTTTAGGAAATGGACACTGACCATATGGCATTATCAAAGTGTGGGGGCCTACTTACTGTACCTGATATAAATCAGTTAACCTTTCTGACAGCAAACTGGAGAGAAAAAAAACAAGTCTATTGTTAATGTGTACTCAGTGCAAACCTAAGCGATATTAATCAAGGAATGTTAAAATGTCAGTAGCCATTACTAATGAGAATATTACTCACAAACTGAGAGCGGTTATGGTTTTTTTTTTTTTTTTTTCCAATTCCCATTTTTTCTCTCTCTGTATTTTGGACCTTTGAACTCTTGCCTCTTATTTCAGTTAGATAATTGATAGAAGTTGAAGCTCCATTGTGTTTGGAAATCAATAAAAATGTAAATGGTCAAGGTCTTCCAACAGAAAATAAAATCTCCTAAAAGCCTCAAACCTTTCATCAGCACAACCGTTCGCGTATATAGATATAGTTAAGCATTTCAGGGGCAAGTGGAATGAGGAGAGTGAGAAAAATCAGATTAGGACACAAGAAAATTGCAAAATGAAATTACTTTAAAAGTGGTGTAAGTGTTTTTAGTAATGGATTATCTCACCTTTGCAGCAGTTTGAAAATGATGGAAAAGAACTCTTGTTTTGAATAAACACTGCCTGAATTTTAAATGCACTTATGAGGTCACATCAATAAAGTCTAAAGAAACAGAAATATGGGACACTTGTAGTAGAAGTGTCCATGGGCTATGATTAAATGCACCAGCAATTACTTTGTGGCTATCCTGTTACTATTAAAAATTACTAATATCAATCTGTGTATACGTAGTGGGCCAGATCCTCAGCTGGTGCAAATCAGAATAGTTCCACTGACTTAACTGACACTATCTGAAAAGCTGGTCCATTGTCTTTTGTATTCATATATGTAATACATATATAATACATATTCTAATCAGAGTAGTGAGCAAAATAATGACAAGACCAAGAGTTCTTTTACACAAGATAGTCCAAATGCACATCTATCACAAAGGTACACGTTTGATCACTTATTTTACTAATCCTCACATTCCCTTGCCCTATAAATCTAGTCACAATAAGTATTTGCTCCAGAGGCCATCTTCCTCCTAGTTTTCTTTGGCAACCACTCAATGAGTATACAGATGCATGCTGTAGAAATGAGAGAGATGGTATTCTGTGAGATAGCAATGAATAAGTTCTATGAAATATGACTAAAGGAACAAATCACATAAACATCATGACAATTTCACCAAGACTCTGAAAAAGATACAAAGGGGTTTTGAGCTTGAAAAAAGGTAAAATATGGATGGAGAAAACAAATGGTTGTACTTTTTAAAAGGATTCTGCTTTATTAAATCAGTAAATCTACCTCCCAAACGTTTTCAATCATAGTTATTGGTTTGACTGGACAGGAAGGGATTCAAATTAAAATATGCTTGCCTAAAAACTTGCATTAAAAAACATTTTGCATACATTTGTATTTTAATTAGGAGCAAGTATTGCCTTCTGGGCTTTATAATTACATATTGAAGGGGAATGTTGTCAAGAACAGCAACAAACAAACATATGTGATTATCAGTATAGTCTCTAATACAGTGTGTTTCAGAACAGACTATATAGTAGTTAAGACAAAATGGTTCAGAAATGTTTTTGGCTTATGGAGAGAGGAAGGTCAATTATTACAAGTATTTGTGGAAAGGAAATAGTGGGGACTGAGGAAGTTTATGAATGAGACTAAAAGGCTGAGTCCTCACCCTGTTCTCAACCTAGCACACACACACTTGGTTAACTCGACCACACTTTCTGGGGTCTTCTCTTATTCTTAAGAACAACAAAATATAAACTTCAGCCCAAGATCCCTCCTGACATCGGAGTTTTTCCTAGGGTTGCCTGAGGAAATCCTTCTTCCTTTGCAAAGGACATTCCAAACCTTGGTTAGAAAAAATGGACCCACCTGGTCTGACTCCAAGGGTGAGTAGTGTAGTTGTAGCCATGTTGGTCCCAGAATATCAGAGAGAAAAGGTGGGTGAGATTACCACACTCACCTTGCCTCTCCCAGGGTGAGTAGGCAGAAGAGGTTGCCATCTCTCTTCAGAAGGCTCACAGCACATGGTCTATCACTGGAGGGAAAGGACATTGACAGAAGGATGGCAAGAAAAGTCAATACACAGAAGGACATCTGGGTCCTGGCCATCTACAACCATAAAAATGTCCTGAGATCACAGTGTTCAATTGTCTGTTCTTTTTAAGGGGAACAGATTAAGTTGTGAGAGAAACCTTGACAGCACATAACCTGTTAGGTTGTTGTTAGCATTAGCATCACTGACACTGCAGAAAGACAACCAAGCCCTTTTACTTTCCTTGCAGTCAAATCCCATCCTCTTATACCACAATTCATGTAGCAACCTAGATAAAGCAGTGAGAGAGAAAGCCTTAGGAAAACCTTTATGAAGGATACCCTCATGAAACTAAACTATTCCCCCCCACAAAAAAAAATATGTCAAGATGAGGTTAAGGTTGTAAGCACACATAGAATCACAGAAGATTAGGGTTGGAAGAGACCTCAGGAGGTCATCTAGTCCAACCCCGCTGCTCAAAGCAGGACCAACCCCATCTAAATCATCCCAGCCAGGGTGTCAAGCCAGACCTTAAAAACCTCGAAGGATAGAGATTCCACCAGCTCCTTAGGTAACCCATTCCAGTGCTTCACCACCATCCTAGTGAAATAGCTTTTTCCTAATATCCAACCTAGACCTCCTCCACTGCAACTTGAGACCATTCCTTCTTGTTCTGACATCTGCCACCACTGAGAATGGCAAAGCTCCATCCTCTTTGGAACCCCCCTTCAGGCAGTTGAAGGCTGCTATCAAATCCCGCCCCCCCTCACTCTTCTCTTCTGCGGACTAAATAAGCCCAGTTCCCTCAGCCTTTCCTCGTAAGTCATGTGTCCCAGCTCTCTAATCATTTTTGTTGCCTCTGATGGACTCTCTGCAATTTGTCCACATCCCTTCTGCAGTGTGTGTGTGTGTGGGGGGGGGGGGCAAAACTGGACACAATACTCCAGATGTGGCCTCACCAGTGCGGAATAGAGGGGAATAATCACTTCCCTTGATCTTCTGGCAATGCTCCTACTAATGCAGCCCAATATGCTGTTAGCCTTCTTGACAACAAGGGTACACTGTTATATCCAGCTTCTTATCTACGGTAATCCCCAGGTCCACATAGGTGGTTTGGAGTGTAAATTACCTTTAACCAACATTCAAAATTAAAAATTAACATAATTTAGGGACTCAGGAAATTCAGAAGTAAGGTTATACTTACAAGCAACCCAAACCTTTACTGGGAAATTGAGACACATTAAAATCACCCTACGTATTATATTGGCATAAGAGTTTGCATTCCAAATAAATATTAGAAAAAATTATTTTGTCAAATCTTATCAGGTAATACACAATGACACATATCATATGGCTTCCATCTTTCAGAGTGCATCCTGAATGTGGATTTTGCATGTTTTACTGTTTTGTGCCTACAAAAATAGTTTTTTAAATTACTGGACAAAGCTTATTCTTCCGGGACAATGTTTTAGATGGGATGCAAAAATTGTACAGTTGTTTTCTACTGAATGATTATTGTTTAACACATACTTTTCTCTGATCAGATGCTTCTTAGTAACTCTTTACTAGATATGGGTCACTAAATGAGGGACGGCCCTTAAAAATACCAGATAGCTGATCACCTTTAAAATCATGAAAGCCAAAACTAAAGGGAAAACAACACATATGTGATGAACCCACTGTACACCAAATCTACTGAGATTTTTGTTCTCATACTCCTAAAGAGTTTTAAAGCTACATCAGGTATTCCGTAAATGATGTGCCATTGCAGACATTTAAAGCAGCAAACTGCACCTAACCAAAATATTTGGCCTCACTACTTTATCTTTCAGATTCTACTAGTTACATTTCTTTATATTTAACTAGTCAGGCTGTTTTTGATATACTAGTCCAGACAATATTTGCATACCTTACTCATCAAAAATTCCACACTTTCCAAGTCTACTTGCAAAGATTTGGTGTCATATTATTATAATCATTACTGGTCAAGCTGATCATTTTAGTAATCACAAATATACTCTGAGCTGCATGTTTGAGCACTGCAGGTATTAAACACTCTTCTGAATGAGCACCATACTCTGCAAAATGCAATGACATACTTTATTCATCTAGCTCTGTACACTAATGAGCCTGTTGAATACTGCAATCTTTGTTTTCAGACCCGTCAACTGGGATGCATGCTTCCCTAACCAAGCTTGTAACTAAATCATTCTGCACCTTTTGCTTATTAAGCTCTGTGTTTTCCTTCTTTCCTTCCTTCCTCCACATATTTTGATTGTGAGTGTGCTGACTGCAGAGGGTTTGTGATCTGGCATCCATAGCTTTTTTATTATGATTAAAGGTCACATTCTGTGGCATTAAAGAGACCTAATGAAATGCCCTAAGCGCTCCATGATGGTGAATGATATGCCTCACTCAATGGCCATTATAGAATGTAAGTGGTGACACGCTTCTTTTTTGAAATGGAGAGAATTTGTTTTGTATTGGTGAAATTACTTTCGGTGAGTTGAACAGGACGAGGATTAGCTAAAATGGGTGATAAAACTGCTAGTTAACCATCAACCAGGTGACCAGAATTTGGCATTTTCTTCTTTTAATGCAAACCAACAAGGAGTGCCCCAAAACTGTTATCTGATCAACTTTTTTAATTAATAAGTTTCACAAGCTATTCAGAGAAGTATTTCTTTCTATATTTAATGTTCAAATTTCAGTAAGTCAGTCTGTGTGTGTGTGATTAGTCACTACACTCACATTGCATGGTTTCTGCAGCCTGACTGGATGCCCTAACCTTTATACATCTAAGCTAAAAGGTTATATAACTTTTACAAACAAGAGCACCACCCAAAGAAATAATTGGTGATCTCTTAGGGAAGAGAGAAAGAGAGGGAACGAACATTTTAGGAAACAGACAAAGATAAGCAGGCTTATAACATTTTTAGCATATTTAAAATCTTTTCTTGGGTTCTTATGCATAAGAACACATGATACAGTTTATAACCATGTATATAGGCCTCAAATTTTAAAATAACTTGAATATGCATTGGCCACCCAGAAGATTTTTTGTACAATTTTATTTAATCTAATTCACTCCAGGTAGCTGTCTGTACTTGTTTGGTCCCATTTGTGAAGTTACTGACTACAGACTTGTGTGGCTCATCTAATTGCCTACGTACATATGTGCACTGGCTAGTAGCTTGACTGTTCATGACAAGTTACAAAATAAATTGTCTAAGTGTGTGTTTTGATTTATTGGCCTTTTCACATATAATATGTGACAATTTTATAGCTTGGTCAGTTTTTAGACCTAATACTGACAACATGGGCCACGCAAATGCATAAATACCTTGTAAACTGTAACTACCATTCTGATGTACTATGACTGAACCAACAAATGGCACCTTTAATTCCTCATATCCCCATACCATGGCAAACATTAAAAATGTCAGTACATTGTTTAAATTACCACTGTTTACCTATGTTTATTATAGCATATAATGATGGCAACTCAGACACCACTGCTGACATTTTAATGCCATCACTTGTGTGTCCTCTTTATGTTATGTAATAAAAGAAAGCAACCTTAGGACTGATTTTCCCCAAGCAAGGGAAACTTTACCGGTTGTAAGTAAGCTCCTAGAAAACTATATTAAATACAAATAAATCTACATAACAGTCCCCTCAAAGAGGCATTATTCTCTACTTTTCCCTGGACTTACATAGGTGAGTTAAGGAGGAGGAAGAAAGGCAAGAACAACAGAACAAATAGCAAACCCTCAAAAATGACTTAGGAAATATCATAGAATCATAGAATATCAGGGTTGGAAGGGACCTCAGGAGGTCACCTCTTCCAACCCCCTGCTCAAAGCAGGACCAATCCCCAACTAAATCATTCCAGCCAGGGCTTTATCAAGCCTGACCTTAAAAACTTCTAAGGAAGGAGATTGCACCACCTCCCTAGGTAACCCATTCCAGTGCTTCACCACCCTCCTAGTGAAAAAAAGTTTTTCCTAATATCCAACCTAAACTTCCCCGCCACTGCAACTTGAGACCATTGCTCCTTGTTTTGTCATCTGCTACCACTGAGAACAGTCTAGAGCCATCCTCTTTGGAACCCCCTTTCAGGTAGTTAAAAGCAGCTATCAAATCCCCCCTCATTCTTCTCTTCTGCAGACTAAACAATCCCTTTTCCCTCAGCCTCTCCTCATAAGTCACGTGCTCCAGCCCCCTAATCATTTTTGTTGCCCTCCGCTGGATGCTTCCCAATTTTTCCATATCCTTCTTGTAGTGTGGGGTCCAAAACCGGAAACAGTACTCCAGATGAGGCCTCACCAATGTCAAATAGAGGGAAATGAACATGTCCCTCGATCTGCGGGCAATGCCCCTGCTTACACAGCCCCAAATGCCATTAGCCTTCTTGGCTACAAAGGCACACTGTTGACTCATATCCAGCTCGTCCACTGTAACCCCTAGGTCCTTTTCTGCAGAACTGCTGCCTACCCATTCGGTCCCTAGTCTGTAGCGGTGCATGGGATTCTTCCATCCTAAGTGCAGAACTCTGCACTTGTCCTTGTTGAACCTCATCAGATTTCTTTTGGCCCAATCCTCTAATTTGTTTAGGGCCCTCTGTATCCTATCCCTACCCTCCAGTGTATCTACCACTCCTCCCAGTTTAGTGTCATCTGCAAACTTGCTGAGGGTGCAATCCACGCCATCATCCAGATCATTAATAAAGATACTGAACAAAACTGGTCCCAGGACTGATACGGACTGCCAGCTACACTGGATCCATTGTTCACTACCAGTTGAACCCGACGACCTAGCCAGCTTTCTATCCACCTTATAGTCCATTCACCCAACCCATACTTCTTTAACTTGCTGGCAAGAATACTGTGGGAGACCGTATCAAAAACTTTGCTAAAGTCAAGGAATAACACGTCCACTGCTTTCCCCTCATCAACAGACCCAGTTATCTCATCATAGAAGGCAATTAGATTAGTCAGGCATGACTTGCCCTTGGTGAATCCATGCTGACCCTGATCACTTTCCTCTCCTCAAAGTGCTTCAGAATTGATTCCTTGAGGACCTGATCTTTTCCAGGGACTGAGGTGAGGCTGACTGGCCTGTAGTTCCCCGGATCCTCCTTCTTCCCTTTTAAAAAAGATGGGCACTACATTAGCCTTTTCGCAGTCATCTGGGACCTCCTCTGATTGCCATGAGTTTTCAAAGATAATGGCCAATGGCTCTACAATCACTTCTGCCAACTCCTTTAGCACTCTCGGATGCAGCGCATCCGGCCCCATGGACTTGTGCTCTTCCAGCTTTTCTAAATAGTCCCAAACCAATTCTTTCTCCACAGAGGGCTGGTCACCTCCTCCCCATGCTGTGCTGCCCAGTGCAGTAGTCTGGGAGCTGACCTTGTTCGTGAAGACAGAGGCAAAAAAAGCATTGAGTACATTAGCTTTTTCCACATCCTCTGTCATGAGGTTGCCTCCCTCATTCAGTAAGGGGCCCACACTTTCCTTGACTTTCTTCTTGTTGCTAATATACCTGAAGAAACCCTTCTTGTTACTCTTAACAGCTCTTGCTAGCTGCAACTCCAAGTGTGTTTTGACCTTCCTGATTTCACTCCTGCATGCCTGAGCAATATTTTTATACTCCTCCCTGGTCATTTGTCTAATCTTCCACTTCTTGTAAGCTTCTTTTTTGTGTTTAAGATCAGCAAGGATTTCACTGTTAAGCCAAGCTGGTCGCCTGCCATATTTACTATTCTTTCTACACATTGGGATGGTTTGTTCCTGTAACCTCAATAAGTATTCTTTAAAATACAGCCAGCTCTCCTGGACTCCTTTCCCCCTCATGTTATTCTCCCAGGGGATCCTGCCCATCAGTTCCCTGAGGGAATCAAAGTCTGCTTTTCTGAAATCCAGGGTCCGTATTCTGCTGCTCTCCTTTCTTCCCTCTGTCAGGATCCTGAACTCGACCATCTCATGGTCACTGCCTCCCAGGTTCCTATCCACTTTTTCTTCCCCTACTAATTCTTCCCGGTTTGTGAGCAGCAGTTCAAGAAGAGCTCTGCCCCTAGTTGGTTCCTCCAGCACTTGCACCAGGAACTTGTCCCCTACACTTTCCAAAAACTCCTGGGATTGTCTGTGCACCACTGTATTGCTCTCCCAGCAGATATCAGGGTGATTGAAATCTCCCATAAGAACCAGGGCCTGCGATCTAGTAACTTCCATGAGTTGCCGGAAGAAAGCCTCGTCCACCTCATCCCTCTGGTCTGGTGGTCTATAGCAGACTCCCACCATAACATCACCCTTGTTGCTCACACATACTGCTCTCTTACATACAATGCAACTCCCACACCTTTTCTGCCCTGCTTGTCCTTCCTGAACAGTTTATATCCATCCATGACAGTACTCCACTCATGTGAGTTATCCCACCAAGTCTCTGTTATTCCAATCACATCATAATTCCTTGACGATGCCAGGAATTCCAGTTCTCCCTGCTTGTTTCCCAGGCTTCTTGCATTTGTGTATAAGCACTTAAGATAACTCGCTGATCATCCCACTTTCTCAGTATGAGGCAGGAGCCCTCCCGTCTTGAGCTGTCCTGCTCGTGCTTGCTCCCGGTACCCCACTTCCCCACTGACCTCAGGGCTTTGGTCTCCTTCCCCCGGTGAACCAAGTTTAAAGCCCTCCTCACTAGGTTAGCCACACTGCTTGCAAAGATGCTCTTCCCTGTCTTCGTAAGGTGGAGCCCATCTCTGCCTAGCACGCCTCCTTCTTGGAGCACCATCCCATGGTCAAAGAATCCAAAGCCTTATCTCCAATACCACCTGCGTAGCCATTTATTGACTTCCACGATTCGACGGTCTCTACCCGGGTCTTTTCCTTCCACAGGGAGAATGGATGAGAACACCACTTGTGCCTCAAACTCCTTTATCCTTCTTCCCACACCCATGTAGTATGCAGTGATCCGCTCAAGGTCATTCTTGGCAGTATCATTGGTGCCCATGTGGAGAAGTAGGAACGGGTAGCGATTCGAGGGCTTGGTGAGTCTCGACAGTCTCTCCGTCACATCGTGAAACCTAACTCCTGGCAAGCAGCAGATTTCTCGGTTTTCCCGGTCGGGGCAGCAGATGGATGACTCAGTCCCCCTGTAGAGAGAATTCCCGACCACCACCACCCGCCTCCTTCTCTTCAGAGCGGTGGTCGTGGAACCCCCATCCCTAGGACAGTGCATCTCATGCCTGCCAATCAGCGGAGACTCCTTCTGCTCCCTTCCCTCAGATGTATCATCTAGTCCACTCTCCGCATTAGTACCTGTGGAGAGAACATGAAAATGTGTGCTTATCTGTATCTGCATTGCTGGTACATGGACGCTCCCCTTTCTTCTTCTGGAGGCCACATGCTGCCAAATTTCTTCACCGTCCTTCTGTTCCCACTATGCAGCCTGCTCTGAATCTTCAGAATGTTGTGCCCGTAGAAGCATATCCTGACATCTGTCCAGGAAATCTTCAGTTTCTCTTATGCAACGCAGGGTCGATACTTGTTTCTCCAGACCTTGAACCTTCTCTTCCAGTGGAGACCAGCTTGCACTTTGTACAGACAAAGTCGCTTCTGTCCTGTGGAAGAAAGACAAACATGGCACATCCTGTGCAGGTAACAACAGCTGAATGCTCACCATCCATATTACCTTCCTTCTAAGAGCTTCCTCAGGTGTTGTAGTAACTACTCAGAGAAGCCTGCAAGATGAAAGCCTCAGTGGGCTCTTCCCAGACGAACTCCCTCTATTAGCCTCTCCACTGTTCACCGCTCAGCTGGTTTGCAGCTGACTGCCTTTTTATAACAGTCAGGCCCACTCAAGGCTCACCTGGTACAAAGCACTTCCACTTCACACTTTTCAAACAGTCAATCACATGGTCAAACTGTCCCCGCAACAGACACTCAGATACTCATAGATTGATCAAAGGGATGCTGCAAACATTGATGCTGAGAAGAGGTATAATTTACAGACATTTTCCACTTCCTTTTGAAATGGCTCTAATTTACTTTGTGTGGTTCTAGTTTGGCTAACTTATCTTAGTGTGCTCCGAAGTAGTACAGAATACATGGGACTGTGCAGGCACTACTAAATGGAGCTGACGTTTTATGACTAAGATGATACAAAATTCATGAGAACTTACTATAAATCATTGACTTTTCTTCTTGTATTACAGGTTTTTAACTAATAAAGACTGTGTACATGAATTTGCAAATGTGGGCCCTCATGTTTATGCACTGCGGGTCATACTAATTTGAAAGGAAAATAAAATAAAATGGTTCAGACAGAATTACTGGGAGAGAGGGGAAAGGGCGAACCTGATATGTGTTCAAGCCATACCTTTCTGAGATATGCTCAGAAAAATCACCCATCCTTAATGGCCCTAGGCAGACATATTTGAGCTGCTTAGTGTCCTTTTACAAAAATGTTTTATTTCCATTTTCTCAGTCTGCGCATTTTAGAAATTCTAACGGCTAAAATCTCAGGCCAAGGCCCAATGAGGTTAACGACAGTCTTTCCTTCCACCTCAGTGGGCAATGGATCACACCCTTAATCATTCAACTGAGCACGGAGTGGCCAATGAGAACTTTATTAAGGTATTCTGCATAGGCTGTGCAGAGGCACGCAGAGGGACGGATCATCAGTTGGTGCAAGTTATTATCATTCCATTGAAGTCACCAGAGCTATGACAACTCTGAATGTCTTGCAGAGTCTGAGAGTATCCTGATACCCTTGAGTGCTCACGACAGCTTTTGTAGCGCCCACTCTCCCCAGGTGCTAGCTGGAGCACAGGAGCGTGAGGCTAAACCATTGTGGTTTGGTTTTTGAGGTAGAGCACCATCAGCCCTCCTGGTCTGCCTATGCTTTACATGGGTGCCCAAGCAGTGAGGGGAAGAGGATCCAGGGATCCATTTCCCCAACTGTACATGCGTAGAAAGAGACGTAGTTACTCCCTAAATATAAAATATCAGAAGTCAGTGCATGTAAATAGTGTTTCTTTATTATCTGTAAATTATTAAAGAAGATCTGATGCCTCATAGGAAAACATTTAGAAACATTTTTGGAAACAATTTTTCCTGTACTCAGTGTCATTACAGTTTATTGATTTCATCTCCAATCAGCTTTTATTACAAGGATATGTTAACGAATTTACTACCTGAAATTTAACACATCCTGCGACTTAGTACCTACCTGAAGACAGAGAATGCTCAGCTGGTGGTATCATAAGCATTTCTACAGCAACCAATGTGACGTTATGAGAGTAATAGTATTATGACTTCCGGTAAGGAACAATCAGCAAGAGCAGATAATCTCTTAAAAACAAATCTCATTGTATCCAAATGTCTTTAATCATAAAGAAGGAGAGAATAGAAATAAAACAACTTTTTTTCTATTTTTTAAACATTTGTATTAAGAATTTTATCAATACAAGCACAAAATAAGGAGAAAGAATTCTAATACAAAAATGTATTATAAAATAATGAATCACCAAAGCTTGATTTCCCACATCTAGTTGTAATTCAAATCCCATTCAGGTGCACATTTGATTTACAAAGCAGATGACTTCTAACCATAACAAATTAAACACTGTCATTTTGTTCATTTTGCATGGTAGATGTTTATACATAGCCTCCTTCGGCCATTTCCAAATATCAGTGATTTATTGTTGGAACACTGACACCTTCCTGCCTTCTCAGAATCAATCTCCTTACAATCTTCATAGATTTCAGCCGCAGACCAGCCAGAGATGCAAAGGTGACATTGGTGCCATTTAAAATATTGCAGAAGACTTATTGGACTCCATCCCATATATTTAAATAGTAATTAAGGGACAATATCTGTTGGGGATGTAGTGGAACATACCCTTGAACAAGTTATTTGATCACATACTCAGACTAAAAGATTAAGCTTAGAAGTAGTAACACAACAAAGAATCTGGGGCCTGATTCTCAGCTGATGAAAACTGGTCACACTCCATTGAAGTCAAGGGATCTAAAATTAACTTACACCATTTGAGGATCTGATCCTGTGATTAAAAATCACCCTCTTTCTCACTACGTAGTTTCCTAGCACTGCATACATAATTATATATAAACAAATGGCTTTATACTACTCTTTCACAATCAGAATGGTTTCTAAATGGAACACCTTTCAAAATGCATCACAAGACATCAGCAGCTTTTGAAAGGACGCAGTGTTTTGCTGAGAAGTATTATGCACTGCATTTACTCCAGTCACAGGGCTACTTCTTGATTGTCATTACAATCATTTTGGGGTGGGAGGGAACTATGCCTTCACTAACAAGCCTTTAAAATCTGAAAAACACAACCCAACAACAGAAAAAAGGGGGATATTATTGTAAACTACTTGTCCTTGACAGAAATGAAAATCATTCCTCATTCTTCCATCATGCACATGCTTAGCTAAATACAAATGGCAAGCTATCAGCAGCATTCATTGAAAAAAGATATATGATGACAGAAAGAAACTTTATAATAGAGTGAATGAATCAAAGATTATTAGCAACGTTAAAGAAAGATGGGAAAACATAACAGAACAATACAGAACTCTGGATTAGATTCTATGGTACTTATAG
This sequence comes from Caretta caretta, assembly GCF_965140235.1. Classification (NCBI taxonomy): domain Eukaryota; kingdom Metazoa; phylum Chordata; order Testudines; family Cheloniidae; genus Caretta; species Caretta caretta. The sequence goes on along the minus strand of NC_134213.1, from coordinate 60,867,092 downwards.
TCAGTACAAAAGAAGGAAATTTTAATTAGAATGCCTTTTTCCTTTCCAGTCAGCATGATTTAGTTATAGGTCCAATGCTATTTATATTTATTTGTGGGTCTGAGAATACATTTTTGGATATTTTGATGAAAATAAATGATTATCTGCTCATTAACTGCAAATTGTTCTGATCTGTCAAAATAAAAATCTAAGGGCCCAATTCTGCCACTCTCTATTCATGCAGAGTAGTACCTTATTCCAGGAGAATTACCATTTAGAATAGGTACCTTCCCCCATGAGTAGGAGTAGTAGAATCAATCCACATATAATTTTAAAGTCTAATTTTGAATGAAGAAAATTTTATACAACTAGTCTGGTCCATATTGCATATAGTCCAAGATCCGTGATCAAAACTCCCATTTATGTTAATGAGGATTGCAATGAAGTGCTGTGTTGAGCAAATCAATACAGTAATTGCACTTTAGAATAGAAGAATTTATTCCTAAGTGGCCTAGTGAACAAGAGAACCAACTGCTACCATCCTGTGTGGAGCATAGATACCCCTATCACTCCACTGGTTCTGCTCCACCGGAAGGTGAGGTCAGAAGGCAGGGTCACATCATACTTCTTGGGGCACATTTTAGGGCACTATGAACCCATATGGAAATAGGAAGGAGGCAGTCCCTGGTTCTCAATTGGGTTTGCATGTCTACCTGGCCCTAAGGGCATGGCTACACTTGCAGATATAGAGCGTTGAGAGTTAAACCAGCCCGCAGCAGGAAAAGTTAAACCGGAGACCGCAGCAGGAAAAGCGCTGCAGTGTGTTCACACTGTCAGCTTCAAGCGCACTGGCGTGGCCACATTTGTGGCACTTGCAGCAGCACTGGGAGCAGTGCATTAAGGGCAGCTATCCCACAGAGCACCTCTTCCCATTCTGGCACTGTGGCTTGTGGGAAGGTGGCAGGAGGGGGCGGGGCATTCTAGGTCCTGTCCCAATGCCCCGTGATGCATTGCTTCACATCCCAGCAATCCCTGTGCTTCTGCCCACATTTGGCTCCATCTTTCAACAGTTCTTGTACTGCTCTGTCTTCTCTTTCGGTCTGTGGGAATGGATCCTGAACTGCTGAGGAATTTGCTGATGGGTCTCACCAGCATGTCACGAATTGCAGTCGAGTTACTCCTTAAGCTACAAACTGACAGTGAGAAGTCCGATAATGATGTTGAGTCGCATAACGCATATGACACGAGATTGCTTGTGGCATTTATGGACATGCTCACCACAGTGGAACACAGCTTTTCGGCTTGGGAAACAAGCACTAAGTGGTGGGATCACATCATCATGCAAGTCTGGGATGAAGAGCAGTGGCTGCAGAACTTTTGGATGAGAAAAGCCACTTTCATGGGACTGTGCGTGGAGCTCACCCCCACCCTGATGCGCAAGGACAAGAGATTGAGAGCTGCCCTGCTGGTGGAGAAGGAGGTGGCTATTGCAAAATGGAAGCTGGAAACTCCAGACAGCTACTGATCGGTCGCTAATCAGTTTGAAATGTGAAAGTCAACCGTTGGAATTGTGTTGATGCAAGTTTGCAGGGCCATTAGTCGCATCCTGATTAGAAGAACCGTGACTCTCGGTAACGTGTGTGACATTGTGGCTGACTTTGCACAAATGGGTTTCCCTAACTGCAGAGGGGCGATAGATGGAATGTGTATTCCAATTCTGGCACCAGCCCATCTAGCCTCCGAGTACATAAATTGGAAGGGGTATTTCTCTATGGTTCTCCAGGCACTTGTGGATCACTGTGGGCATTTCACTGATATTGACGCAGGCTGGTCCAGAAAGGTGCATGAAGCACGCATCTTTCGGAACACAGGCCAGTTCAGGAAGCTGCAAACCAGGACTTTCCCAGACCAGAAGATCACCATAGGGGCCTGTTCAGGAAGATCACAGTAGGGACCTGTTCAGGAAGCTGCAAGCTGGGACTTCCCAGACCAGAAGATCACCATAGGGGAAGTCAAAATGCCCATTGTGATCATTGGAGACCCTGCTTACCCTTTAATGCCATGGCTCATGAAATCCTACACAGTGAGTCTTGACAGCAGCAAGGAGCGGTTCAACAACAGGCTGAGTCAGTGCAGAATGACTGTGGAGAGTGCTTTTGGTTGTTTAAAGGGCTGCTGGCCCTGTCTGTATGAGAAGCTGGACCTGGCCGATGACAACATCCCCACAGTTATATCCACGTGCTGTACCCTCCATTACATTTGTGAAGGGAAGGGTGAAAGATTCATTCAGGCATGGACCTTGGAGGTTCAATACCTGGAGGCAATTTGAGTGCTCTCTTTCTAAAAGGGCCAGTAATGTAAAAATGTATGAGCTTGTGAAGATCTGTATTGATGAGTAGCACTCAGGTTACACAGTTATCTAATTAGTTCAAAATGCTGGGCTAATAAATTGTATAGGGTAAGTCATGGTCCAATTCACAATTAATTAACAAATCACTGATCAAAAGAAACATTAGGAAATACAATGGTCAAATTTGGTATCAAATGGACAATGAACATAACTTTAAACATGACCAACACTACCCACTTCACTTCCTCCTTTCCCTCCCCAGTTGTATCTAGCTATAATGCCTTATTTAAATGTTAGTGATATGTTCTTTTTTCCCATGAATTACAAACACTCGACCAAACTCATTCCTGCCTTAAACTGTATTCAGTCCCCATTTTGCCCATTCGTGTTAAGAGCTAGCCTTGGAGTTAATAATTGTAAATGCAGTTGTATTTATCTTCTTCCAGTAGAAAGCAACAAGTAGTTTTAAAAAGTAATTATAGTTTCAGTGATATGGTGGATTTCATGATTTTGCTTCTACATGACCTTAACATTAATTTGATTTTTTTTTTTACTTAAAAGTAACAATAATATCAACAAAAGGTTTAACTAGGTTTTAGGATGAAAGCTAGCTTTACAAATTCCTAAAAGGGAAATTCATTTCAGACATACCTGTAGAAGCTATTTTAATACCAGGAAAGCAACCCAATGAAATCTATGACTGATGCAGAGATTTAGGATTATTCACTTTTGACAGTTTCAAAGGGCTTTAAATGATTCTAGGTTTAGAACATAAATATAGAATCCTTGTTCTCTTTATACTCATAAAGTGGATTGATTGTAGTCTCATCCTATAAATGGACACATTTATTTATAAATCCATTCAGGCAGTCTTGAATTGAAGAAACTTCATTTTTTTTCTTTTTTGTAACCCTAAGATCAATTCTAACTTTAAAATAATTACAAGAACTAAACAAAGTAGCATCTACTGTTTTTAATACATTGGTATTTGGAGTGCTAGATGCTTATTTCAGCATTTCCCGCTGTGTCCTTTGACATTTACATCTCAGAACCTTATCCATAAATTTAGGTCTCTTTTAAGGGTAACTCTAATCTTTTGATAGTACTGATGGTAGTTGCTGTGTGTGCACTAGCAAGAGAAGGTAATAAAACATGTCAAAATGACCTAGGTATCCTTTTGTGTTTTACACCGTGCACCACTAACTATCAAATAGCAGATGGCTTGGAAGGTAAGAGAGCTGTAATAGGTCTCAAGGTACTATACAGCAATTAAAATGAGTGACCAAGGTCAAACAGCCATTGTTAAATTCCTTTGACATTGTTTATGCTAGCTCATTAAGAAGCATTTCTCCAACTGATAAATTTGATGGAAAACATTGACAAAAATGTTAAAAATTCCTTAATCTATGGTATATGCACTTCTATAACATTCAGCTTTTAACTCTGAAGCACTCATTTCAAAATCCATTTTCCTACAATATACAGGTCAAAATATTCAATGCTAAAGAGGAATCTGGTTAATTTTAGGCCCAATTCTCCAGTCCATACTCAGATCAAGCTCCCACTGCCTGAGTAAGAAGTGCAGGAGTAAGACACTGCACACTCACTCCCCACCCCCCTTGTTCACAGCTAAAGAATTGTTGTCTTTTATGACTAATCTAAACCACTGAGTTTCATCAGGTTTCACACTCAAAACCTTGAATCTCACATTATTTTAATACAAAACCACAAACTGGGCCCCAGATCCACTGAATGGTTCTCAAATGTTAGTGAACTTGGTTTGACTTTGTGTTTGTCTCAGTATTTTTCCATTAATATTCATGAAACTTTGTAGAATTTATTTTGGGGGTATTTATAGTTGTCTAGTTTTTTGCTACTCAATACTAAGTAAGGGGGGGGGGATCAGAACATATCAAAGCATCTGGGGGAAAATCTAGAGGGACAGAAGCTTGGAGAAAGAAAATCAAGTCAGAACAAATATGAGAAAGGGAAATGAGAGACAATACAGCAAGAGAAGTTGGAAAATGAGAGAACCAGAAAAGAACATTCAAGTTACAAAATATTCATTTGCTGAATTTAATACTAGGAGTAGAAAACATTTGTTTTTTATTGTATTTTTAAAAAATCATGAGAACATATTTGGCAAAGGAGCCAATTTTGCTCAAATTTGTACAATTCTTCCCACAAATACAAATGCTGAAAATACAGTTTTTAGAGAGTTTCTTGGTCACTCTTCTTTCCCAACCCCACCTTCCGTTTTGTACAGTCTGTGGGAAAGATCTATGGTATTTCTTATATTCCCATAACATAGAGGCCCCACCGTGTTAGACAAGCGCATCGTAAAATAGATTCCCTGTCCCAAAAAGCTAAAAGTCTAAATAGGCAAGTTAGATAAATAGCAGCATATGCGGAGGGAAGCTAGGAATAGAACTCAGAGAGCTCATTCCCTTACAGAATCAGACTCTAGGCCCTCAATCTAGCAAAGTAAATGCTTAAATCCATCTCTGTTCATCAACACACTTGTGCACATGCTTGGACTCAAACCTACTCTTATGTGCTCAGCTGGATGCTTTGTTGAACTTGGGCCTTGATCAAAAACTGCTGACTGTTTCATTTCTCTGGGGCTATACCCACGGTTACATGGTCGTGTCTTACCAGTTTGAATACAGTTTTCCTTAGAAACAAAGAAATAATACATATAAGAAAAAATGATTCTCTAGCAAATGGCAATGTTGGTTAAAGAATACATTATAAGCATCTGCTTAATAAAGTGAATGAGTGGATGTATTATTTTTCTTGCTTAATAAAACTTTTTTTTTGAAGATTACTACACTGCTCCCTTTTCAAGTGACTATTGTTTATTCCATGATTTCATAGCTAAAGGGGGGGGGGGGTTATGACTGATCTGCAGTCCTGGTTCACATGCATATAGGGTTAAATAGACCACAATGTCTATTGCTAATGGACAGGCTTGTATTGACTTCATCAGGCTTTAGATCAGGCCCAAAATGTGGAGTCAAGACGAAATATTCCCCATTTCTCTGCAGCAGGGAAGCTTTTATTTTATACTTTTCCTGCTGGAAAACAGAGTAAGGTCACAAAGATCAACCATTGTGATAATCTATGTGTATCACATATGATAGATATCTAGCAATTTCAGTGGGAAGGCACTGGCAGGCCTTAAAGCCTTCCCACCTTATGTTTCTAAGGAAATTATTCAGCTGAAGCAATCCCCAAAAAGCCTCTGATCTGAGTTAGCAGTCAACATAGATACTCAGCTGAATATACAAATGCATCTCATGGTTTTACACCTGGCTACACTGGAGTACTCAAGGGAGTAAGGGTCCTCAGGACTATCAGTTTGAAAATGTGACACTATATTGTATATCTATTGTTTGTGAAAAAGAAAATATTCAATTTATGGCCTCAAAAAGCATCAAGTTATTTTTCTTCTCTTGTTTTCAGCTATAAGTGTTGACCAAAGAGGAAAACAAACCTGTGTGTTTATCAGTCGGGAGGAAGGAACCGGAAGTCAAGTTGGGCCCAGAGGCAGTGTTTGAATCCAGATACAGATCATGTTTACGCTAAGATTATGAATTAGCCTTTCCAAATCAGAGCTAAATTCTGGGTGGGGATTTAACACCTCTGAAATCTTGAGAGATTTTGTCTCCAAATGATCCCAGAGATTTTCAGTAATCTTACATGTGGAAGATTTCACATGATTTGCTTTGGCCTTGAGATTTCCAATACATGGTGTCAAAAGCCATTCTCATGACATTCAAACTAGAGCCAAAGAGCAGGTCTCCGTATGGTTTTGTACCTGATATACAACCAGATTTATAGGGGAAGATTCAGCTCCAGTGATTCAAACCCAACTTTCAGCATTTAAAATAGTTTGGAACTGAAGTTTAGATTTTGGCTCACTGGTAATGGAAGATACCAAAAGGATCTGAAGGAACGTTAAAGAGAGACAGTGTAACAAAACAAGCAAATTTTTCTCTATGCTACATATCTTGTTAAGCAAAGTACATTCTATATAACTGCAGGTATTCTGATTAGTAAGGCAGTCAATGATGGTTTTGTCTGAAGACTGATGGCATAATATACTATACAGCCTTGCTTAATATACGACCATCTGTTGGCATGCCTTCTGCAATGTTTAATCTTCTCTCATCCCTACCCAATATTTCTGTCTCTCCCTCATCTTGTACTTCTTAAAAAGTTCTTCTGATTTTGCTAGAATATGTATCTTTTCCAAGACCCTTGTGATAATTAGCAGGCATCTTCTCTTCATTTGGATGTGTAAAAATCAACGTTGCTTTTAGTTCTGATTACAACCTGTTTCAGTGACACACGGATTAGCAATGACTCTGCATGTGCTGATCCTGGATTCCCAGCTGGTGTTGATTTCAACAGCAAGAAAAGAATCCAACCTGGAGGCAATCAAAGATCTCATTTTATCTTGTCACAGAATATAGACAGCATTCATGACTCCGACAATTTTCATTTTCACCTGGCTACCTATTGCTTAAAAATTATAAAACCAACCAAAGAGGGTTAAGAGAAAGAGATAAATCTAAAACTATTTTAAATAATAAAATTGTGTATGAAGTATATCTCCAATTTGCTTCTCTGATCTAGTTTATATAAAAAGTAATCCACAAAAACATTGCTTAGATAACAGACACTGTACTTCTACAACACAAAAGACACAAGAGGGAAATATGTTTGCAGGCTTGATCAGTTCTTTTGAAAATAAATGTAATCCTTCTCAAAACACACAATTTAAATTTAAGTATACTACTAATAATCCCCACTAAACACAAGTGTAATGCTATGGAGATATGTGGCAATAGAAAATCATCAAACAACTTTTGGGAACCTCCTACTACGTACCAACCTCTTTCCACTTGTTCGGTCGCTACCTCAATCTTCCATATCTTTGGCTTCAATTTTAGAAAAAACAGAAGGAATGTAGATAATCCAGGAATATCTTGAGATTAATATTCAGGAAAATGAGATACTGATTATAGGAAGTTTTTATTATGTTTTTTTGGTTAATTTCAATGACATCTGTAGCACAAAATACAGTATATGCGCAGAATTAATCCAAATATTTTACTGCTGTTTCCTTTATTGTCAATGTGTCCCCTTCACCACATTTTTTATCATTACCTATAGCACATATTAAGAGGTTAAGGCCTTTAAATAAAATGTGAAGAAGTTTGGCACGATGTACATGACTTTGTTTTCAAGAACCTGCTTTGAATGTTCTGTTCATTGCTCTATGAAGGTAGCTTTTATTTTCCATTTGAAACGGGATCAAGAATTGCTACCATTACATATTCATTTCCCCTGCTGTGCCTTTTACTTATTCTAATTTCTGAAGACAGCTTAACAGCCATGCCCTTTGCAATTATTATGGAAGTGGCATCTCCTCTTTCTTTAACTGAATTATTTTCTGTTGCTGCATAATAATGCAATGTAAACTATTTCTCTTATATCTGACTTCTGGTGCCAGTGAATGGTATGCAACCAAATTAACCAAATGCTATTTACAGTGGTCACAAAAACTTTCCAGTCATGCCTACTATATATTTAAATATTATACATTATAAGGTAATTATTATACATAATGTAATATTTAAAACTTTGCTTTGGTATTTTCAGGATTCCCTATACTTCCCCTAAACCTTGTATAGGGCATACTAGAAATACTAGTATAGGTCCCTTATCCACAAAGTCCTTTACACCATATGTTGTCCCACTAAAATCAGACTCAGTAGGACTACAGTAGGACAGTAGGATACCACGCAATAGTAAGGGAATTATAATCTGGCTCATTATTTTAGTCAGCTACCGAAGACAACTGGCAATCTTCAAGTACAACCACTGCCGAATTTAACTAATACACATATACTCTTTCTTTAGAAGTTATTTTACATTGATCAGTGACAAACTCTGACATGGATATAATACAACATATGAAATGGCACTACTGCATTACTGCTAACACTAAGTGTTTTAAAATAATGATACAACAACCCCCCCCCCCCCAAAAGTGGTAAGATTGGCTTAAATATCACAAGATTTAAAATACTAATAAAGGAGAAGTGGAACATGAGTTTTTGTAATGGTATATAGTATTTATATCTAGCTCTGCTAATGTCAAGAGATAATACCTTGAAATTCAACATCCTGATTTTACAGGAATATTTTATATCTGAGGGTCTGAGGATGATTCTGAGAAAGAATTGATATCGCCAGCAATAATAGAGGACTTGAGAATATTTGTAGTGAGATATATTGTGTGTTATAGTAAAAATATTTTTGTTCCTGTGCATTCCACAGTTAATTAAAATGATTTGTAAATAATTTCAAGTTTATTTATTTCCTTAGTTAGCATGGAAGTGAAAAGTTGTTGTATGTTCCCGGGTACATTTTTGTATCCAAGGCAAATAAAGATAAGAGCCACAGGTGTGTTCAAATTACAGTCAAAATGACAATCATGCCCCAGCTGGTGACCTTCATAGAAGGGCATTCTGCTTGCATGCATGCAGAAGATACATCATGTAGTTTCTCTGCAATAGGTTAATGGTGGTTTTCATTTTGCTCTCTGTCATTTTCAGTTTGTAATTAGCGAGAGAACCAGGAGTTATAGTGTGGTTCTAATACTACTTATTTAACATTAAAATGAATTAAGTTTTGCCAACAAAACTTTTCTATTTATAAGACAGAACATGGATCTCTGGTCATATTAAATTAACCTAAATACTTACAACATGTGATGCAGTCTCATGGCTCTAGATGAGTTAAAGATGCAACAGTGTCACTAATTTCCCTAGTGACCTAGTGTTAAACAGTTTGAGAAGAGTAACCTAACTACCTATCACATTCCAAGGCCATCTGCCTTGCTTATCTTCTGTTTGTCTATATCAGGGGTCGGCAACCTATGGCACGCATGGCAAAGACAGCACACAAGCCAAATTTTAATGGCACGCTGCTGCCTGCCGGGTCCCAGCCGCTGGCCCCGCTTAGCCTGCTGCCAAACCCAGGCCGGGACCCCGGCATGCAGCAGCTTGCCATTAAAAATCCTGCCCGCCCCGGCCCACTCTTCTCCGCCCCCCCTTCCCGGGCGAAGAAGCTTGGTCCTGCCGGCTGCTGCAGCAGAGCAGGCAAACTCCCCCCACCCCCACCTCTTCCTCCAGCATGCTGGGTTCCTGCCCCCCCTCCTCTCCCACCTGCCGATCAGCTGATGGCCCTTTTACGGGAGGTGGACAAACGGAGCTGCAGCACGCTCGCTGCTCCAGGGAGGAGGCGGAGAAGAGGTGGGGACGGGGCCTTGGGGACGGGGGGTGGAATCAGGGCATATCCCCTCCAGCCCGCTGCTGTGAGCCACTTTGGGCACGGGACTGGGAGCACCCCCACAACCCCAGCCCTCTGCACTGAGCCCTACACTCTCCACACACACCTCAGCCCTCTGCCCTGAGCCCTGCACGCCCCCCACACACCTCAGCCTCCTGCCCTGACCCCTGCACCTCCCCACACCCATGCCGTGACTCTAGTACCCCCCTCACATGCCCCCAGCCCTGACTCCTGCACCCCACACACATACCCAGCCCCCTCACTACCCATGTCCTGACTCTTGCACCCCCCACATTCCCACCCCCACCCTGAGCACCAAACAGGAGCTCCTGCACCCCCTCACCCTCCCCACATTCCCATCTGCACCCCTCACACCAAATGGAAGCTGCCCAGGTAAGCACTCCACACCCAAACCTCTTGCCCCAACCCTGAGCCCCCTCCCTCATTCTAGATCCTGGCCAGACTCTGCACCCCAACCCCCAGCCTGCTCCTTCACCCCCAGCCCTGTGCTCAGTGCACTCCCACCCTCAGCTCAGTGCAGAGAGAGAGGAAGAGAATGGACTAGAACCAGGGAGAAGGTGGGTACCCACTCTATGTGGGCAGGACCGGGATCCCAGACTGGCAGCGGGCTGAGCAGGGCCGGCAGCTAGAACCAGGAGCCAGCGGACTGAACCCCAGACCGGCAGCGGGTTGAGTAGCACCGGGCTCAGCCCACTGCCAGTCTGGGGTCCTGGCCGCCGGCCCCGCTCAGCCCGCTGCCGGCCTAGGTGAACGGCAGTGGGCTGAGCGGGCCGGTGGTGTAAGATCAGCATTTTAATTTAATTTTAAATGAAGCTTCTTAAACACTTTGAAAACCTTGTTTACTTTACATACGACAATAGTGTAGTTATATAATATATAGACTTATATAGAGATACCTTCTAAAAAACATTAAAATGTATTACTGGCACATGAAACCTTAAAGTGAATAAATGAAGACTCGGCACACCACTTCTGAAAGGTTGCCGACCCCTGGTCTACATATTCATGCATAGCTCTCTGCTGTTACAGCCCAGAAGAACTGTTTCAATTGTTTTCTAATTCACTCAGAATAGTTCAGTCAAGATTTCTTTAGCCTTGACAGAATAAAATAAAATCATCCTTACTTTTTGTGCCATTTCTAAATATTTTTCAATGTCCCAATTACACAAAAAGTCACTGATGTGAAAACTCAAGAAAAATACAATTAATACGTAAGCAGATGAATATATATCTGTAATCTTTCACAATATGCACACATATGTTGTCTACCAAGTATTAGACTTCAAAATGCTGATCCCTCAACAAAATGTTGATACAATATCATTAGGACCCTACCAAATTCACAATCCATTTTGGTCAATTTCATGGTCATGGGATTTTAAAAAATCATAAATGTCATCATTTCAGCCATTTAAATCTGAAATTTCATGGTATTGTAATTGTAGGGGTCCTGACACAAAAAAGGAGTTGTGTGTGGGAGAGGGGGTTGTTACCCTTACTTCTGCACTGCTGCTCCTGGTGGCAGCACTGGGTAGCTGGAAAGTGGTGGCTGCTGGCTGGGAGCCTAGCTCCGAAGGTAGAGCCGCTGCCAGCAGCAGCGCAAAAGTAAGGATGGCATGCTATGGTATTGCCACCCTTAGTTCTGCACTGCTGCCTGTACAGCTGGGCAGTCAGTCAGCAGCTGCCACTTTCTAGCTGCCCAGCTCTGAAGGCAGCAGTACAGAAGTAAGGGTGGCATGGTATAGTATTCCCACCCTTACTTCTGCGCTCCTGCTGGCGGGGCACCTCCTTCAGAGCTGTAGCTTTCCAGCCACCCAGCTCTGAAGGCAGCGCAGAAGTAAGGATGGCAATACCATGACCCCTCTGCAACTCCCTTTTGGGTCAGGACCCCCAATTTGAGAAACGCTGGTCTCCCCTGGGAAATCTGTATAATATAGGGAAAGCACACAAAAGACCAGATTTCACGGTCCGTGACATGTTTTTCATGGCCATGAATTTGGCAGGTCCCTAAATATGATCTTCAGAAAACGTTGAATGTTTCCTTTGTTTTGATAGTTTTTTTAAAAAACTGAGGAACTGGGCCAGATCCTCAGCTGGAATAAATTAATGTAACTCCACTGACTTCAGCAGAACTATGCTTATGTACACCAGGTGATGAGCTGGCAAAACCTTCACCTACTTCTAGAAAGTTACTTCAGCCAAACCTTTTCTTAAGATTCTAAAATGTTCATCATATTAATCCCCCTCCACCTGCCTCCTATTTCTGGAACTGGGCAAATGCCATCATCAGAAGAGGTGTCAGAAATCCCTTGTAAGTTTTGCAGCTCTATTTTGCAGTCAAGAGGTTTAGATGGGGTCCAAGCAGGATCAAGTTCTTAATCACAGTATCCGTTACTGGATTATTCTGCAAATACTTTTTTTAAAAAAACAAAATACACTAGGTGTTTATATTTGAGAAAAAGCTACTAAATATCAGCAGTGACTACTTTTGATATTTTCACATTCTTCAGGACACTTAGTCATGATTTACTCCACTGTCACAGTGAAATCCTGATGCCTGAATCTGTCAATTTAAGTTCATAAAGGCTACATTGCCATGTCAAGAATAAATTATGTAACTTCCAGTCAGTAGAAGTTTATTAAAATTTAGTAATGCCAAATTATGATGGCAAGACAAATTGATGCAAGATCATAAGACTATCTTACAGTTTCAAAATGTGGGGAAAAAACTATTTCAGTGCAATCCCATGATGTCACATTACTAATATCAAGACAACGGCAAAAAGATTTCAATTTACATCAATGAAGCAAATGGCACAGTGTCAAAACATAAAAGTAAAGCCCTGTCAGTTCAAGCAAGTGGGGACCATATTGTTATGACAAGTTGGTAACACAAGAAATTCAGCTAAAGTATATGATCATCTTAATTTCATCCTGGCAAAGTAACGTTACAAAGAGACTATAAGGACCTCAGGACAACATCACAGTCACTGTTTCCTGTATCCATGCCACCAGAACATGGAAATAAAATTTCTATTCAGAGACTGTTGTCCAAACAACATTTTCTATTTTTTTTTACTGAGTAGATGGTGGTCTATGCACCTTCTTTACACCCTTTCAAGCACAAGATAAACTACAAAAGTTAAGTAAACAAAGGAACCAGCATTTATTTTCTTACACCCTGCAAAATTGAAACAAAGATAACAGCCAAAGGAAAGACAATGAAAATATCTGGTTCTTAGGAAGTCATGACTTATGTATTTTGGAAAGGTCTGCAACTATTAATTAGTGTAATCCATGGATCAAATGACTCCAACAGTTTCAGAAAGCCTCCTTATTTCTGACCATCTTTGTGAAATCACATCTTCCTCCGAGAGACCAATCCCAAAATCTAAACATATCAAAATATTTGGAAAAGACTCTTCCAAAGGCTATCATGTTGCAACTCTTTTTGTAAGCTGGGGCAGATGTCCAGAGCAGGTACTACATAGGGAATGGATAGGATGATCAGATACAATGGATTGGGAAAGGTTTTAAAGGAGGCAAATTTTAAAAGGAGCAGAAAGAGTTGAGGGGGAGGGGAGGAAGCAGGGCTGTTATGACTGGTATGGCAAGGAGTATACTCTTTGCCTCAGCCTTCATTTGAGGTGGGGGGGTTTGCTGGGGAGAAGGATAGGTAACTGGAAGGGATGCAAGGAGGCCCCCAGGGATACATAAATGATTATGGAATTACGTGCACTGTACAATTTTATCTGCCAGGTACTCACTGACACTTAGGGGTAAACTTGCAGCCTAATTAAACCACATCCGTGGTCTCTGGTCCTTCTTCCGGCATAGCTATACAATAACCGCTGCAAAATAAGGAGAGGAGGATTGTCTTGGGAAGAAAACATGATTATTCTGGCACAGGAGGATGCTCCCAAAACTCTTTTGTCCATAAGGAAAAGTTTTGCACCAAAGTCAATTTTCACAACCCAACATGCAATAGAGTCTGAGTCCTAGATATGTTTCATGAAATTCTGATGTCAAGCAAACAAGCAAAATGAACTGGAAAAAAATATTACCAGTTTCACCCAGAACTATCTATAATCAAATTGTAGGTAGACACTGCATGGGAATATACATTTATATCACTAATGTAAAGCCTATGGAATATCCTGACAGATACAGATGTTTCCCTGTACAGATGTAAACGGGTGTTCTGAAATGCCATTGTTTAAAGGTAAAAGTTGGTATATTGACAAACTCCTTTAGTAAAATTGTTTCCAGAATGAAAATAGCAACAATTCTGTCATTTTTAGAGACTAAATAAGAATGAATGCCACGGTATGTAATTCACATCAATGTTAAATCTTCATATGTCTTTAGGCTTATGTGGATTTCGTTACCGACTCACGATTCCCAGGATTCAGATGTGCTTGCAGGGATAATAATGATTTTGTAGACCAAAGCTAAAGGGATATACACTGGTTTTGGTGTTTCTGTTTTCCAAGAAAGAAAAAAAAGGTCTTGTTTTGGGGGGGGGGTTATATTTGAAGGTGAATTTATTGAATATAGTAACTAAGTTGCACAAGTCATTACAAGTAAAACCTACAACAACACTGAAGACAGCAAGGCCTGCGTGCTACACTATTACCTCAATACAAAGGAATATATTGTGAAAATAATGGTGTGTGTGTATGTATCTGTATGTGAGCACCTACACCTACACTCTCCGAACCCCCCGCCCCTGTACATAGGTTGTTTGTGTGTATGCACATGTGCATATAAAAAAATAAAATCTGAGAATGGGTTTCCCTTTCCCTGTTTGTTAGGTTGCATGAGGATGTAGTCTGAAAGAGGCTGGGGAAATAGACAATGAACTTGTGTTCTCAGAGATGGTGCTGCCTACCTGTATCATGACGTTGTGAAGGCCAAGACTATAACAGAGTTCAAAAAAGAACTAGGTAAGTTCATGGAGGATAGGTCAATCAGTGGCTATTAGCCAGGACTGGCAGGGATGGTATCCCTAGCCTCTGTTTGCCAGAAGCTGGGAATGGATGACAGGGGATGGGTCACTTAATGATTACCTGTTCTGCTCATTCCCTCTGGGGCACCTGGCATTGGCCACTATCGGAAGACAGGATACTGGGCTAGATGGACCTTTGGTCTGACCCAGAACGGACGTTCTTATGTTTCTATCTCTAAGTGAGGGAGCCCCTGCAGTGTGAGGGCTCTGGTATATTAGTTCAATGGTGTACAGCATTCAGAAGATCTAAAGGGCTGTGTAAATACTATCTTTATTCTATATAGTTAAATGTTATGAATTGAAGGAATGATTTGACAGTTAATCTAATGCAGCCTAAGATAAAAAGTTCAGTACAAGTATTAGTAATGCTCATGAAACAGACAGGTAAATATAGCATTACCAGATTCATTGCGCTAGCTGTCTATTTTAGTATGATTTTACATGCATCTCCAAAGATACCATTCATTGCAATGATTGCAGGAAGTCCAACCAAACAGTCCATAAAACATTCTGCACATCATTTTGTTGAACAGTTAAGAGATGTCATGAAACACAAAACCAGCAAGTCCACTGTATCATCAGCAGCTGAGCTTTTCTATGCAGATTGGCACAATACTGATGATACGAGAGACCACTGAATGTATTACTGCTGCTACGAAACAAAATAGGAATTTATCTTCAAATCAGGAATCTCTGTTCCTCATGGGATTAATTTGCTCAAGAATAAAACATTACATAATCCTTAACAAAGCTGTAAAAACAATCAAAAATGTACTAGCTGTCCTGTGACAAAAGACATTCAGTCCAAGACACATTTTACTTTGTTGTTGTTGTCGACATTTTCAGAATAATGGCTCTGTATTCCAAATGACTCTCCTCTCTCTCTCTCTTTTAGGGCTTACCTTGGAATCTAAACAATTCCTGGGTAAATTAGCTCTGCACAGTGAACTTCATGGTTATCCAAGCCTCCTATTGTGGGGCCCTCTTATTGTGGAGGCCATAGGTGCTGGGCAAAGCTGAGAGGACAGGGCTGTGATACCCTTATTTTGTGGGTTTCTGAATTAATCTAATTTTAATTTTCATGTGGGCATTTTCCTGATTGATCTTGGTATGATAAGCTGTCATCTTCTGTATTAACAATAGAAATTAGCTCTTGTGGGTGCTGCTTCCTATGTGAGTTAGGCAGCAAGATAATGAAATTCACACTGCAGAGCAATGTCATGAAGTAGACTGAAATCATATACTTTATTATTTTACTTTACTACTTAATAAGTTGTAATGCTGCAGCTGAGGATTGAAATCCATAACCTAGAGCTGAAGACCTGTTTAAGCCATAGTACATAGACTCCTAGAAACAATTGGCCCGAACTCTATTCTCAGTTATACCAGTAATAGAAGATCAGTGGAGTTACTTCATATTCACACTGGTTGTAGCAGATAAGACTTGGGGTCAAAGTAGCTACCATAAACAAATATCCAATAGGATTAGTTGATACTGATAACCAATAAGCTATGGTGTAATACACACAGCAGAGCCAAAATATTTGAAAATGTGATTTCAACCCTCATCTGCAGCACAGCACATTAATTATGAAGTTTCAATGAAATGTCAGCCTCTTTGACCTAACTGCATTGTTTTTCCAACAAGCAAATGTTCACTTATCTTGTACTCCTTCTTTCTTCCCAAAAGAAATCAAAACACCTTTTTCCCCCCAGTATATCCTTTTATATTGATTTTACAACCAAGCTTCAGACTCATCCAAGACATATAGTTTTTGAACATCAACCAAGCATCTGGCCTAGCCTTTCACTTCTGATATTAATGAACCACTCTTTGTTTATTATTATTTCCCTATTTCTAGAGTTTTTTATAAATGGAAGATTCAAAATGTATCAATGTATGTACATAAAACATTTAAAGATACACAATAATACAACTCTATCATAGTAAATTTTCTGACATTTAAATTCTACAAGAAAGAAAATGCCCTGACCTCACTGGGCTTTTACTTAAAGAGTGGAACAGATAGCAGGCACGTCTTGGAGGATAATGAACATAATGGAAATATATATATATATATATATATATATATATATATAATTGATTTACTGATAGTACAGTTTTCCTGCTGTGATAACAATCCTTACTATGGCTTTCTTTGTTATGTGTTAAATGTGATTTGCCTTGTTATTTTGTATGCACACATTACATAATCAGATGGGCTGGAAACCTCAGAACCAAATATTTCCACTCTTTGGGAGGATTTGAAATCTGGGTCTGAATTTTGTTGCTTGGGCCTCTGTCTAGTATAATTCCATGGGCTACGTCTGTAATAGGTGGATGGAGAGTTACACACTCAAATTCCTGTTAAGATCAAAGGGAGTGATGGTTGTAGCTACCTGCAGATTGCAAAGAATGTCTGCTTCAGAATAGAAGATCCTGAATTCCCTAGCACCAGAGGTTGAACAGCACCATGAAGATTAAAAGTCTATCAGCAGAGTCCTAGTTAAGCATAACTACTGTGGAGGGTCATTGAACATTCTCTCAGGTAGCTAGACCCTAGCCCACTGAGGGGATGTCAACACCACAATTAAACATCTTCGGCTGGCCAGTGTCAGGTGACTTGGACTCAAGAGGTTCAGGCTGTAAAATTGCAGAGTAGACATTCAGACATGGACTGGAGGGGGAAGGGCCTGCAAGGTGGGAGGAATGAGTACCCAGACTCCAGCCTGAACCTGAATGTCTACACCTCAATTTTAAAGCCCTGTAGCCTGAGCTCCACGGGCCATAGCCAGATAACAAGTCATGGATGTTTAATTACACTTTAGAAATAATGTGAAAATTTTACAGATTGGAATAGAGACCTTGAAGTGTAGCTAGGACTGGGTATGGAGCCAATGCAGTACCAGTAAGAGTGAAATGTGCTCTTATCAGTCTGTCCTACTAACAGATGAGTCTCTGAAGTTTTATTCAACTATGGCATGTGTGTGACCTTCACATTCAGATCCAGAATTGTGCAGTCTTCTAGTCTGGAAGTGAAAAAAATACCCCACAAAATATTGTGGCTATGTCTGAGTACAAGATTCAAGGGTGTAGCCTCCTGGGAACAGGCAGATGGAAAGAGGAATTTCTGGTCAGTGCTGGTATTTGTGTGACTAGGAGCTGTGAAGCAGCTGAGATATCCTTTACAATCAGAGGTCAGTTGCTTTCAGTAAAGGGTGAGGATGCATCTTTGCCCAGGACATATAATTCAGATGCACTGACAGAAAAGACCAACATTAAGGCTGCTTCAGGGATCTGAGTGCAGTCTTCTCACTAGGACCGCACACAACAGTTATGTGATCAGTGACAGATTATTGAATTATCAGTTAAAATAAATGTGGCAAATTTTGTTATGCCTGTAGGTCATTTTTAACAACTCCAAGGCACGGGGGCACTGTATTTATCACTAGCTATTTAGCCATTAGAACTGAGTGTGACATCCTTATGTTCATCCTTTTTACAAGACTATGATAAATTTTATACAAAGTATGCCTCCTAAAGTATCATTTGAAAACTCACTTTGTGGTCATTATTGTCCTGGTAAAGAATGTGTGACAACATTTTATGTAAAGTTATAAGAATCTATTCTATGACTTTACTGAGATATGCTCCAAGTCTAGAAAAGCAGGCACAAATCAGTTCCTCAGAGACAGAGCCAGACAGATACCTCAGCCAGGCGTCAACAAAATCAAATGGACTATCACCTGGTTAAGCGGCCATTCTTTAGCAAGAAGAAGGGTGTGAGTGAGAAATGTACATCTTGGCAATGGAACAGCTAGCTGTTCCCATGTAAACAGAATGGCCGTAACCTAAGGCCCAGCTGTAGATAATTCTCAAATAGGAGAAAAGGATATAAAAATGAGGTACAGAGGCTCCAAATCACTTCTCTTCCCTCATCTCTACTCATGGCATCAATGACCTTTGAAAGACAAAGGAAGTACCACTGAACTGGGGGAGGGGCCCTGGCTGAAGGAATCTAGTCAGACTGCTTTAAGCATGTGGTGAGAGAAACCTTTATGCTTTAAACTAACTTAGCTTGTTAAGTTGGTGCTAGTTTGCATTCTACCTTTAATTTCTTTGTAACCAGTTCTGACTTTTATGCCTCATTACTTGTAATCACTTAAAATCTATCTTTCTGTAGTTAATAAATTTGTTTTATTGTTTTACCTAAGCCAGTGGGTTTGGACTGAAGTATTTGGAAACATCATTTGAGATAACAGTGTTTGTGCACTTCATTTCCAATTAACGAAATGACAGACTTTCTATGAGCTTAGTCCAGAAGGGAAGAGCTGGACAGTACTAGATGCACATTTCTGGGGACAAGTCTGGGACTAGGAATTTCACACTGCAATATAATTCAGGAATGGCTGGCTAGAAGCACTGATATAACTCAGCTGGGAATAATTTACATGCTGGAGGCTGTGTGTGAACAACGCTAGGAGTGGTTGCACTCACAGCAAAGCAGTGTAAAAGGCACCATTGATTGGAGAAGTGGAGGGACACAGCTGTTCAGCAATCTAGATTATACCCTGGAAAATGTCACACTGGGTGAATATTTGATAGTTCCATTTGGTGGCAGTTCCATAAAAGGATGATTCAGGTCAAACTGAATCCAAAAATTGCAAATTGTTGAATGGAAACAGTCAATTTTGAGTTGAATGAACCACACAACATTTTAAAAGTGCCAGAAGAGAAGAGCACACTGGTTAGGGCACTCTCCCAACCTGTGGGATACTCCGGTTCAATTTTCCTCTTTCATTGATGTGGGCCAGGACTTGAATTTGGATCTCCAACATTCCAGGTGAGTGCCCTGGCCACCAGACTCTCTCTCTCTCTTTCTGGCCCAAAGACTATTCAAATATTTTATACAAAGTGGAACAGCTTTAACAGAAGAGAGTAAGAGACACTACCTAAGGATACCTTATAGTCCACTGGTTTGGGTACTCAACTGAATGTCCCCACTCCAATTAATATTTAAATTATTGATACTAAAGTGCAATAGCTTCAATAGGAGAGATCGAGGGATACTTATCCTAGAATACCCTATAACCCAGTGGCTAGGACCCTCTCCTGGGGTGTTGGAGACCCAAGTTTAAATGCTTGCTCCACAGCAGGCAAAGAAGGAACTTGAAGGCCGATCTCACACACTCAGGAAAGTGCCCTAACTTCAGGGCTAAAAGTTACAAATTGAGCACCTCCTCCTCTGGCCATTTTGTGAAACTAGCCTGATTTTTTTTTTAAATGAACGTATTCAACAAATGTGTCAAATTCACAGATAGCTTCAGGTTGATCAAACCTGCATTTTTCATCCAATCAGCTATTTGTGTGGGGGGAAATGTTCACTTCAATTGGCCATGGCAATGAACACACAAAGAGATGCCCATACCCTTTCCCAAAATGACTCTGTTGATATATCTACACCATGTTCAGTAATTTATTGCTGGCATGTCTGTGAACAGTGATAAGTAATAGAAAAATGGAATTAAATTAATGAACTTGGTAGATATGAAATATTGCTGTACAGTGTTTAATAGCACAACTTGGGGAGCAGTTGTGTTCCCCAAACCCTGTGCCTGTGTCCTGGCATAGAGGTAATTAAACAAGCTGGATAGGGATCAGTCTACATCCACTGGGACTAGAAAACACATGGGTAGAGCTAAGTAAATAATGGATTTTTCGATACACTGGCAATTTTGGAAAAAAAATGTTTTGCATCTAATTGAAAATGAAGTTTTTCAAAATTTTTAGAAAAAACAATAGCTTAGAGTCAGATGAAATATTTTGTTCCACCCAAAATAAAATGTTTCATTTTGATTTAGAGCATTTTTAATGTATTTGAAACACAAAGTTGGTTTGAATCAAAACAATTAAATGTTTAATCTAAAAAATGTAAAAAAACCCACATTTTTCCCCCATACAATTTGATGAAATTGACATGAATCCACGGACTGTCTTGATGTCACTATACTTGCACTTTTCACTGTAAAAAAAGTTTTATGTAAAACATTTTGCCCAGCTCTACACACAAACCATGCAATTATTCTGTGTGAATGTGACAAAGAAAAAATATTTTAAATCTGATCCCAGCTATAACATTACATCACTCCTAATATACTGGCGCTGGTAGATCAAGACAAGGCCTGACATAAGCAGTCCTCACCAAACTGGGGAACAGAGAAAACATTTTGACCCTGAGCTTGCAGACACACAGATGTGCTCACTTTACCCACAGAGTAGCTTCATTGACTTCAATGGGACTATCCACTGTGCATAAAGTTAAGCATGTTGTCAGGGTTCCTTCCCCACTCTGAACTCTGGGGTACAGATCGGGGGATCCGCATGCAAGACCCCCTAAGCTTATTTTTACCAGCTTAAGTTAAAAACTTTCCCAAGGCACAAATTCCACCTTGTCCTTGAACAGTATGCTGCCACCACCAAGTGATTTAGATAAAGAATCAGCGAAAGGAGCACTTGGAGTTCCCGTTCCCCCAAAATATCCCAAACCCTTACACCCCCTTTCCTGGGGAGGCTTGAGAATAATATCCTAACCAATTGGTTACAAAGTGAACACAGACCCAAATCCCTTGATGTTTGGGCACTGAAAAAAAAATCAATCCGTTCTTAAAAGAAGAATTTTATTTAAAAAATAAAAAAGAAAAGGTAAAAATCCCCTCTGTAAAATCAGGTCAGGAGATAACTTTATAGGGTAACAAAAGATGCAGAAAACACAGAGGAACCCCCTCTAGCCTTAGTTTCAAAGTTACCACAAAACAGCGATAAACCTCCCTCCAGCAAAGGGAAAATTCACAAGTTGAGAAAAGAAAGATAAACTAATATGCCTTGCCTGGCTGTACTTACAATTTCTGTAATATGAGAGACTGGTTCAGAATGGTTTGGAGGACATGGATTGATGTCCAGTCCCTCTTAGTCCCAAGAGCGAACGAACACAAAGAACCCAAAACAAAGCCTCTCCGTCCCACCCCCAGATTTGAAAGTATCTTTTGTCCGCATTGGTTCCTTTGGTCAGGTGCCAACCAGGTTATTTAAGCTTCTTAACCCCTTTCAGGTACGGAGGAATTTTTGGCCACCCTTATGGTTATAACACATGTGCTTAATTATTTGCAAGTCTACGCTGACCAATCACACTACCTACCAACAAATAAAGAATACTGTATACCTGAATTCAACATAGTTCATGAATAATCCATTGGGTGATGTGTTCCTATTAAATATTTTTTTTAAAATAATTGCAACCAAAAAGAGATATGTACAGAAAAATATAGAGAACATAAAAAGGAAAAATTCAGTGAATAATTGCTCTTTACAAAAAGAGTTAATATAGATGCAGAATCAAGTAGACGGCTGATCAGGTAATTGAATGTCTGAATACATCTCTAATAATAGTTATTTTGAATAGAAAGCAGCCTTTAAAATCTATTGCACACATTCTTTTTTAGATTAGTCATCAGTTCGGAAAAAAATGTAGCAGAAGTCTTCTACATGTAGTCAGTTCTATTTGTTCATAAGACAGCATAAGGTCATAGACCTCATTTTTATTGCCATCAATGGTAATTTTCTTAGTAGTGTATTGCCTACCAACAGCAAGGTCAGTGGAGCCACAGCTCACTTGTTTACTATCCTCTGGAAAATGTGATCCACTAAATGCAACAATGTAACAATAGCAAGCAAATTGCCAGCATTTACATCAGATCGGGGAAGGGGAGGAATCACTTCACCACCTATTATTGTTCAAGGGTATCTTAATTCAGATGAAGTATTCCATTACTGTAATTTGTATCCATTTTATTACGTTAACACGTATACTTTATCAAAAAGACATATATATCACATAAGGATTAGGGCAATCCTTATTTGCTTGTGAAAAATATGAATATCATATTCAAAAGTTCAGCTATATAAGAACTTAGAACTCATACATTCCTTTCTTTGCTAAATTTTTTTCTCCATAAATCAACCTTTAGGCAATGCAGTTCCTGTAAATAACAATTACCAATAACTCAGAAAACAAATTATACAAATAGTACATTTGGCAATATACATAATGGTTCAAATGAAATTGAATGAAGTAGTATAATATACTGTATACCTTATTTACTCTGTGCAGTCCGCTTGGTTGTTCCTTTGGGGACAGGAGGCAGAGAAAAAGTTTACTTGTGTCTCCAATTTCTAGCTTTGGTGTTTTTGTTAGTAACCCTTCTGCAAGCTGGTGAAGAGCAGGAAAAAGGACCAAATTCAATATATCTAGGATCCCTCTTGACAAATAAATAAACCAGTTTGTGCACCCACCTAGACACACACCTTCCCTGCATACCCTTAACAGGCAGAACTTCTCCACTCACAAACATGCATACAGCAAGGAAATCTTCCCTTAAAGAAAAGGGAATACAATCATAAACTAGTAAAACATAGCAATAGAATATATCTATGCAGTAACTTTGGCAGTTGTCAGTCTAAGTCCCTTCCCACATACCACAGGCAACAGTTCCTTGACTGTACCACTTCACTCATCTGTTATACCACACAGATAGTTTGGATTAGTAGTCCAAGTGACTCTTTGCAGGCACTTGTCTCCATTCTCCAGCCGCATAGCATCAGCTTGCCTGGTCCCACCTGGAAGTGACACCAAACTCAAGCTAGTTACTCAGCTTCATTACGGTGATGGATAGGTGGGACCTCACAGAAGTATCCTCAGCTCTGCTGATGTCCTCTGTATCATCTTTTTCTGTGAAGTTCTTGGTTTCCTTTTTCTCTCACTGAGACATCCTCACTGAGGAGCCAAGAACAGTTAGATCCTTTGAACTGAGTCCTGGATGCCTGGAAATATGCTCTTTGCCACAAAGAAAGGACTGTTTTTTTCCTCAAAATGTCTTTGCAAGCCCACTACATGCCCAAATCCAAATTCAATGTACAGTTACAGTGACTTCCCAATTGTCATTAAAGGAACTGTGGACAAGTAGCCTCTACAAATGAAGCTCTCTGTGGCAAAACTTGTGCTTTTTCTCTAATAGAGAGAGGAGAGATCTCTTTCTCCTCTGGAATTTGTGGCCATAACACTTACATATCTGGGTCAGACTGCTCCCTTAAGCCCTGTGCCAGTTTAGTTTATGTTAACATCAAATTATAAATCCCATTTTGTTTGTGTATGCCATTTCGATTGCAAGATATATGGCATCTTCAGTGTTATCTTTTAACCTCCTTATTGAGCTGGGAATCCAGGAGAGGTTGGCAGAGACCTCGTGTGCTCACTAGCAGGGGGTTAGCAATAGGGAACAATCAAGAGTCAAATGGTCTTCCATTCAAATGGAAGCATCTTAGAACAATGAGGTGGCTGCAGCTCAGAAGAACCAGTTCTCCCAGGTGGACTGTAGTTAAGCAACAAATTGCCTGACTAGGGTCTGGAAGCCACTTACTGGAGTCATCTGACAAAGGGGAATGAAACTTTCAGAGACTACTGTGCAGCAAGGTAGGGGGAAGACCAGAAGAGATCTTGGAGTGATGGAGTCATTGTGGATAATCCACTCAATGTGCAGCAGCAGTCAAAAAAGCTAACAGAATTTTGGGAATCATTAAGAAAGGGATAGATAATAAGACAGAAAATATCATATTACCTCTATATAAATTCATGGCACACCCACATCTTAAATACTGCATGTGTATGTGGTCGCCCCATCTCAAAAAAAGATATATTGGAATTGGAAAAGGTACAGAAAAGGGCAACAAAAATAATTAGGGGTATAGAATGGCTGCCATATGAGGAGAAATTAATAAGACTGGGACTGTTCATCTTACAAAAGAGACAACTAAGGGGGGACATGATAGAGGTCTATAAAATCATGATCGGTATGGAGAAAGTAAATAAGGAAGTATTATTTACTCCTTCTCATAACACAGGAACTAGGGGTCACCAAATGAAATTAATAGGCAGCAGGTTTAAAACAAACAAAAGGAAGTATTTTTTCACACAACGCACAGTCAACCTGTGGAACTCCTTGCCAGACGATGTTGTGAAGGCCAAGACCATAACAGGGTTCAAAAAAGAACTAGATACATTCATGAAGGATAGGTCCATCAATGGCTATTAGCCAGGATGGGCAGGAATGGTGTCCCTAGTCTCTCTTTGCCAGAAGCTGGGAATGAGTGACAGGGGATGGATCACTTGATGATTACCTGTTCTGTTCATTCCCTCTGGGGCACCTGGCATTGGCCACTATCACAAGACAGGATATTGGACTAGATGGACCTCTGGTCTTACCCATAGGTCTGGCAATTCTTATTGTCTAATCAGAAAACAAGGCCAGGCAGGAGGGGAAGAATAGCGTACCCTCTGGAAGAATTGTGATCAAAATCTAAAGGATTCTTAGGCGGGGTGAGGAAAGTCAGGCAGGGATTTGCCTGCAGGTTTTGTTAACTTCCATAGATCTGTAACTCTCATGTGTTTCACTAAGAGTAAAATATGATTGGTTTAGAAACTCCTTTGCAAAGCCAGTGGGTTACTTATTTTAACTGTCATGAAGAGCCCTGCAGGTGAAACAGTAATCCAGAGGGTTCACAATTTTGGTGGAATTCTGGGGGACCAGGCAATAGTTACTGTGAAGGCTTGGGTGAGTCAGCACTAGTTTCAGGGCCTACGCAGTTGGACTGCAACATCCCTGATCTCTGGGGTAAGTGCTGGATAGAGGACCTAGACCCTGAGAGTGTACTTAGAGGCCCAGAGCCAGAGCCTACACTCTGCCCAGTCCCAGCAAGCCTAAGGGCCTATGGAATCCAAAGGTTTGGGTCCAGTACCAGCAACCTGGCAAATGTTCATCGGGGAGCTCAGCCAAGATTGTAACACAACCATTTTCAGGAAAAAAAACATCCTCATTCAGGAAAGCTCTTAGCCTTGTTCTTAACTTTAAGCACAGATGCAAATGCTGCTGGAGTAGTTTGCTTTTGACATCAGTGGGAAAAGAATCAAGGCCCCAAAAGGAAAGAGAAATATTTACAATACTGGTTTAATTATTCTATCATGAATAAGCAGACATCTAGGCAACACAAAGGACATCAGAAATATATTAGAGGGGCAAACCTTTCTAGAATCATGGAATATCAGGGTTGGAAGGGACCTCAATCATGGAGAGTAAAATATGAATTTCCTTGCTGTGTTCCTACATTGTATAAAACTTAGAACTTTCTCTCACTGGATAGGACTTTTGAGTCATTTTACTTCTTTAATTTATATACAGTATTCTTAGAATTCAATTCACACACAGAGAGAGCCCTATTGTGTGTCATTTCTCTTCCTCGCTTCGTGCTGTTCATTATGAGCAGCGCACAATAGCAATCATGGCATTCTGGGGAACTCAAGGTTTACTCTCTTCTGCTTGTTCCTTTGGGAGCAAAGTGGTCATAGCCTCATCCATAGTCCTCACTAACTGCAGAACAGTGCTGGTGTGCAGGGAAAGCTATCTTTGCTACCATATTGCTGATGCACAATCCAACCAATGCCCAATTGTCTGCAAAGAGCAGCACATGGAGAGGTGGAACCTACTTCAGGAACAAACTCCTCATTGCTCTTCCTGTGGTGGCAAGGATCCGTGGCAAGGATCCATACCATCCTCTACCCAGGGCTTATGGTTAAACACCACAGTCTAGGTCTTAGCATTATTTATGGAATAAAGTACATGGAGGGAACAACAAATGTAGTTGTGGAACTTAAATGTAGCTAATTTTGCTTTAACCATATGCCAAGCTGTGGCAAAATAGTGTCATATCTGAGCACTCCATTAAGGATTAAAATGCTGTGAAAGTCTATTAAGAAAGTATTTAGCTTACTAATTGACTGCATAGAACATGGCAGCTTCTTTAAAGCCATTCACTGCACTCCATTGAGTACAATGAAAGTACTAAAATTTACATATTTTATGTGGAAGTAAAAATTTGTTTGGTTATATAGTCTCACACATTTAATACTCTGGGAACTTGCTTTCTCGAACAAAGCCACATTAATTGATCTTCAGGCTCATCTGTTTTTTTCAGAGATTTTTGGCGAGAAGTGAATAAAAAGCTTAGGGGTGCTTCTTTTTACGGTGCATCATAGCTTATGACAGGGTTCCTAGTTGTTAACTGGGCTATTTGCAATATTATGGGATACACTATGAAGCATTTTTTTATGACAACTATTTTTGTCTCAAGAATGATTACTATATGTACAGGTGCAGTAACATAGAAAGGCACTAAAATATCTAAATTATATGTATACATAAATAAATAAAACCACCCTCCTTCCCTTCTCTCTTTTTACAAGTCAACTAGTTTGGTCAGCCTGAATATCTTCACAGTATCATATCCTGACACGTCCCTATTACTTAACAGATAACAGCACTTACAATGGTGAGCAGGTAGAGACATACAAGTGGTGGACATGTCGGATGGCATTTTCAAAGGATTCTATCAGAGTCAGACACCCACATACCATTAAGTTTCAATGGGATTTGGGCACTTAACTTCACAGTCAGCTGTTCAGAAAATCCATAAGAACGGCCATACTCAGTCAGACCAATGGTCCATCTAGCCCAGTATCTTGTCTTCTGACAGTGGCCAATGCTAGATGCTTCAAAGGGAATGAGCAGAACATGGCAATTTTCAAGTGATCCATCCCCTCTTGTCCAGTCCCAGCAACTGGCATATAATCCCTGCTATAACCAAACAAGATTTTTTTTGTCATTTAATTTTTCTTCCCCTCATAACGTTTATTTCACATTCCCACAGGATGAGACTGTGATGTCATTAATCTAGTTGACTCCATGAATAGCCCAATTTTCTTCAGTGGAATTACTTGTAGGGTAAGGTGCTATTCAGTGTGAGTGTAGCAGGCTTCCCTCGGGGGCCAGCATGCCTAGTGGTCAGTGTGGCTTGTCCAGGGGATTGGTAGCTAATCCACAGTTCATGGCCCATCCACCCCCTGGAGTCCTCCAGAAACTCTGAGGGGGCTGGGGGGAAGAGGGAAGGAGAGGGGGACCCAGGCCCTCCCCTGCCACTGGGTCCCAACCCAGGACCTAAGGGACAGAGGCAAGAGGTAGCTCATTCTGGCTGCTATTCCACATCAGCCTCCCCTGGACAGCTTCCTACCTTCCCTGGGAGTAAGGGGATCTCGGCCAAGTCTTACTCACAGTCCATTTCCTTCCCTTGTAGAGTCCTTCTGCCTAAGCAACTGAAGCCTCTCTGCATTCTTACAGCCATCTCTCCTCCATGATCCTCACTGCCAGATTGTCAGAGCTCCCTTTTCAGGAAGTACTCTACCGGGACCATGCCTGGCAGCTGCTGAAGGGTGGGAGCTTCTTGGCCCAATACTGTTCCACCACTCCTTTCACCTTCGTGTGGGGTCTTTAAACCCCATCACACACCCTCCCCCTCAGGCTGAGCTCTGCAAGAATAGTCTATGCAGACAGGTCTCCTCCATACCACAAAAAGAAGCCTGCATTTTTGTGGTCACGTCCTGCTCAAGGTCATACTTCAACCTGGCAGGGCTGCAGTAAGAGGTACCAACAGATAATCCACACGTTATGGTCTTTTATGGCATTCTGCAACAAGGGGGGTGTCTCATCCACCACAAAATGGAATGGCTGTCCCCATAAATAACAGCAAGCAAGGATATCACAGTATTACTGTATCATCAATCCTGTGACATTTGTTGTAAAAGAAACATTTGTTGAATGATACTGAGGTGCCACATATTATATATTATCTAAATGTTAAATTCATTTTGCTGAGCTCTTAAAACACAACTACAGTAATTTTTCCCAGATTTATGTAAAAATGTCCTTTAAATAGAGTCTACATCTGCCAAGTTTCACCCTAGAGTAAATTTTTGACTAAACCTGTAGGAAAAGAAAATGGGAGGATTTTATAACTTACAACTTTTATAAAGAAAAGGAGTACTTGCAGTTTCTCGCTGGAGTCTGGATTTGAAGTTTTTTTGTTTTAAGATAGCGACCTTCATGTCTGTGATTGCGTGACCAGAGAGATTGAAGTGTTCTCCGACTGGTTTATGAATGTTATAATTCTTGACATCTGATTTGTGTCCATTTATTCTTTTACGTAGAGACTGTCCAGTTTGACCAATGTACATGGCAGAGGGGCATTGCTGGCACATGATGGCATATATCACATTGGTGGATGTGCAGGTGAACGAGCCTCTGATAGTGTGGCTGATGTTATTAGGCCCTGTGATGGTGTCCCCTGAATAGATATGTGGGCACAATTGGCAACGGGCTTTGTTGCAAGGATAAGTTCCTGGGTTAGTGGTTCTGTTGTGTGGTATGTGGTTGTTGGTGAGTATTTGCTTCAGGTTGCGGGGCTGTCTGTAGGCAAGGACTGGCCTGTCTCCCAAGACTTGTGAGAGTGTTGGGTCATCCTTTAGGATAGGTTGTAGAACCTTAATAATGCGTTGGAGGGGTTTTAGTTGGGGGCTGAAGGTGACCGCTAGTGGCGTTCTGTTATTTTCTTTGTTAGGCCTGTCCTGTAGTAGGTAACTTCTGGGAACTCTTCTGGCTCTATCAATCTGTTTCTTTACTTCTGCAGGTGGGTATTGTAGTTGTAAGAAAGCTTGACAGAGATCTTGTAGGTGTTTGTCTCTGTCTGAGGGGTTGGAGCAAATGCGGTTGTATCGCAGAACTTGGCTGTAGACGATGGATCGTGTGGTGTGGTCAGGGTGAAAGCTGGAGGCATGCAGGTAGGAATAGCGGTCAGTAGGTTTCCGGTATAGGGTGGCGTTTATGTGACCATTGTTTATTAGCACTGTAGTGTCCAGGAAGTGGATCTCTTGTGTGGACTGGACCAGGCTGAGGTTGGTGGTGGGATGGAAATTGTTGAAATCATGGTGGAATTCCTCAAGGGCTTCAAAAAAACTTCAAATCCAGACTCCAGCGAGAAACTGCTGAATTGGAATTCATTTGCAAATTGGATACTATTAAATTAGGCTTAAATAGAGACTGGGAGTGGCTAAGTCATTATGCAAGGTAGCCTGTTTCCTCTTGTTTTTTCCTACCCCCCCCCCCAGATGTTCTGGTTTAACTTGGATTTAAACTTGGAGAGTGGTCAGTTTGGATGAGCTATTACCAGCAGGAGAGTGAGTTTGTGTGTGTATGGGGGTGGGGGGGATGTGAGAAAACCTGGATTTGTGCAGGAAATAGCCCGACTTGATTATCATGCACATTGTGTAAAGAGTTGTCACTTTGGATGGGCTATCATCAGCAGGAGAGTGAATTTGTGTGGGGGGGTGGAGGGTGGGAAAACCTGGATTTGTGCTGGAAATGGCCCACCTGATGATCACTTTAGATAAGCTATTACCAGCAGGACAGTGGGGTGGGAGGAGGTATTGTTTCATATTCTCTGTGTATATATAAAGTCTGCTGCAGTTTCCACGGTATGCATCCGATGAAGTGAGCTGTAGCTCACGAAAGCTCATGCTCAAATAAATTGGTTAGTCTCTAAGGTGCCACAAGTACTCCTTTTCTTTTTGCGAATACAGACTAACACGGCTGTTACTCTGAAACTTTTATAAAGCTTGACTATATCATCATTAACATAATTATCTCAGCAATTCATCTTCTCTGTGTAATCCACTTAATTCTTCACTGCTATCATATGCATAGCCCTATGTAAAATCTGGGCAAAATGAGTTGACTCTTCTCAAGTCTTGCCTTATACTTATAGGTAAACTACCGAATGAGGTAGCAAAATGCTTCTAAGATTCATTACTGCAGCCCATTCTCACACCATATCAGTTCTTTATAGAAATAAGTAAATGCATTATTTGTTTTCTAAATAAAATTTATTACACGTGGGACTGTGTCTTTGTTATGGTTCTAAACTAATTTTACAGATGTGTCAAATCTCATCACTGCTGAAATTCCCATGATATTTAACCTTTTTTCCCCAATAAATCCGCATGAAATTTGTGCTTTTTCTTACAATTCCCATCAAATTGCAGAGATTAACCACTTTATCCATCTGCTGTTTAGATCAACAGTATTTTCTCTCTTTTGCTAGGGTAAGAAAGAGGATGGGTGTATAACTATACAACTCATTCATTATTTTCCTATTATAAACTGAATCAATGATTAGAACAGAAAGAAAGACTCCATTAAAACATTTCTGCTTAACAAAGTTTTTGACACATGTGCATCATGATTTCGATATGGGGCTACTTACCAGGATTATGGAGCAGAAGGCTAAGTAGAGCTATGCTTGGGATTTCATGCTGAGCACACATGTAGACACTGACAGGCCTGACTCACAAACCAGGGATCTTGATTCTGAACCCCCAAAGACTGGATATGTTTGGAACTTAGGCTATACTGAATTTCTGTCTCTAAAATCATAGGACTGCAAGGGACATTGAGAGGTCATCTAGTCCAGTCCTCTGCACTCATGGCAGGACTAAGTATTATCTCTAGACCATCCCTGACAGGTGTTTATCTAACCTACTTTTAAAAAACTCCAATGATTTCACAACCTCCCTAGGCAATTTATTCCAGTTCTTAACCAACCTGACAGTTAGAAAGTTTTTCCTAATGTCCAACCTAAACCTTCCTTGCTGCAATTTAACCCCATTACTTCTTGTTCTATCCTCAGAGATTAAGGAGAACAATTTTTCTCCCTCCTCCTTGTAACAACCTTTTATGTACTTTAAATCTGTTATGTCCCCCCTCGGTCTTCTCTTCTCCAGACTAAACAAACCCAATTTTTTCAATCGTCCCTCATAGGTCATGTTTTATAGACGTTTAATCATTTTTGTTGCTCTTCTCTGGACTTTCTCCAATTTGTCCACATCTTTTCTAAAATGTGGTGCCCAGAACTGGACACAGTACCCCAGTTCAGGCCTATTCAGGGCAGAGTAGAGCAGAAGAATTACTTCTCATGTCTTGCTTACAACACTGCTGCTAATACAGCCCAGAATGTTGTTGGTTTTTGTTTGTTTGTTTTTGCGCAACAGTGTTACACTGTTGACTCATACTTAGTTTAGGGTCCACTATGACCCCAAGATCCCTTTCCACAGTACTCCTTCCTAGGCAGTCACTTCCCATTTTGTATGTGTGCAACTGATTGTTCCTTCCTAAGTGGAGTACTTTGTATTTATCCTCATTGAATTTCATCCTATTTACATCAGACCATTTCTCCAGTTTGTCCAGATCATTTTGAATTATAATCCTATCCTCAAAAGCACTTGCAACCCCTCCCAACTTAGTATCATCCACAAACTTTATAAGTATAAGTGTAAGAAAAAATCCTAGTGTGAAGGTTGTCTTAACTCTGAGCGCCATAGCTATGTTCGCCTAATCACCGGTGTAGACACAGCTTCCATCAACCTCACTGCCATGACTGTGGGAGGTGGTGTTCTTATAGAGGTGGAATGCTTTGGCACTACAGGGTTATGGAAGCATAGCTACTCTTACTCCTAGAAGGGATCCCCTCCATCCACAGGAGCTGGATTTAGAGGTGCTGGAGGTGTGGCAGCACCCCTGGTTTGAAGTGGTTTAAAGCAGGTACAGGGTTTACAGTTTTGTTCAATGACTTTCAGCACCCCAACTGTAAAAACTGTTTCAGCACCTATGCCCCCATCCCATGGCTGATGTGGTTAGGTTAGTTATGGGGAAATGTGAAGTGTTGCTGCTCATGCTATATCCCCTTCTCTGGGTAAACAGTTTCCAAGACTGTTAATTTAGCATTTTTCAGAAGTATTAAATTTACAAAATAAAAGATCATTTCTATGACTCAATTCTCTGTGCCAAATTCTGTCCCCAGATACTAGTCCACCACTTCCACTGGCATCAACAGCAGTTATACATGAGTATTGGAGGGCAGATTCTGGCCCCATTATTCAGCAGTATTTGTTGTGGGAACTCCCCTCTGATTGGAAGAAAACAAATGTTCCTATTGACTTTGATGGGATGGAAAATGAGATTTAATATCATTAGCTCAGTGCTAGAGTATAATTCCTAACAGTATGGCCTTCAGGAGGCAGTACTCTTGGCAATGGCAACTCTGCAGTTTCCCAGAGGATATTTTGGAGCCCTTCCCCAATATGTTCATTTACAATAAATATGCAGTAGCAGACATGAACCTCTGAAATAATTTTCAGAGTGGGGAGCAAGACATTATATTTTTGACTCTGGCTATGTTCTAGATTATAGGTTTGAAAAACTGTTATACTTTATAACCTGCAATAAACTGCAGAACACCAGGTACAGTGTTTCAAATACCTGCTAAGAAGTAGGGTCAACTACATCTAAAGCAGTTATTTACTTCCAGATTCATGCTTTCTTTTAGAAGCATGAATATTGGAGACTTTGGAATAACTACCTGTGTTCAAAATGAATCTCAACATTAGAATTTTCGCCAAGTATAAAAGCAGCTTACTGAATAAAATAATGGCAAATGTTACTGAGTTGAGATTGTTATAATTTTTATGTTTAATGCTGTTCAAAAATGTAATTAAACTGAGGTTGTAGCACAATACTTGTCACTACCTAAAATCTGTGTGAACTGTGACGAATAAAAATGAGTAAACTATAGGTCATATAAACCCAATTTCCTAAGGATACAAGTGAAAACTCAATATAATTTAAATGTAACCTGCATAACCAGAAAAATAAGCTCCATAGTTTTTGCCTTGAGTTCTCTAGCTACCACTTAACATTTCACCTGAATTACTATCATTCTACTGAATATTTAAGATGTCAGAACTAATTTGGACTATTTAGAAAGTAGACATCACTGATGTCTGCAGATGTAATAATTATATGAGACTATTAAGAAATCCTATCCCCCGGGGAGTGGGGTGGGAAAGAACCAGTATAGAATATACTTTTCCTGTAACTTAGATGCTCAGTATAATAGAAGAGGAAGCAAGAGCCAAACTGTCCACAGGAGAAAATATGCAACAAAGAATGAAGAACTGAAGTGAGGCAAGATATGTTGTTCCAAAGACTGTAATAGAAAATTATAAACAAAAATCTAAAACCTAAAGTTTAAGTTTAAACATTTAGGGTAGACTTTTCCTAAGTGACCAGTGTTGGCCTAAATTATCATATTAAAGTTAATGGTAAAACTTCTACTGACTCCAATGGGAGCTGAATTAGGGCACCACTGAACACTTTGGAAAATCTCACTCTTTTTGAATTGTTTGTATCTCCAAGCATTAAAAAGAAAGATACAAAAGGAGGGTTATTCACAGAACACTTCTAATTTGCATCAGATAATTGTATGAAACAGAAGAATGAAAGTTTTTATGTAAAATTCTATAAAGCTAAACTGTATTTCACATAGCTCTCTTTACTAAGCTTTGCTTAAATTTTGGCATATATGTACTGAGGAGGCTCAGAAATGGCTTTTCAGTTGCCTATATATTCTAATTGGTGAAGGAGCTCTTCCAACAAGTGTCCAAGTTGGACACTTGCCAACTTTGTGCAGCCATTTCTGTGTCACATTTGTTTAAAGCTGAAAAAGTTTCCCACCCACTTCTCTCTCTCCCTCCCTCATCCATATCTCTAGACTGTCTAGAGACTTATCAAACTTTCAGAAAATTCAGCCTTGACCCTGGACTAAGCCTGGAAAATTTCTGCACAAAGTTTATTTGTTTTGAGAAAATTAAGAACATATGAATACAGCTGATTCAAAAGCCAGAACATCACTCAACCTTAAGTCTGTGCTGTTGGAAAACCTGTAGCCTTCTATTTTGAGGTGTAATTTCAAAGTATACAATTATAATTTCATTTACTAAAAGAAATTTAATTTGTTTTCCCTTAATGTTTTCAGGATGATGTGGTGCATCAGTTCACTATGTGTACAGTGATATTGGGGATATAATGGAATTTGATTAATATAGCAGTAGTCAGTCATAGAAGTGGATTGTATGACTGGATTATACTATATATACACAGACACACACACACACATATTCCTGGAAGATAAAACTGCTGAGCTGCGATATGGAAACTGAAGAAGACTTGTGTAGTATTTGAAAATGTGGTGATATGAGGACAAACATTTATGACTACATGGTCATACGGTTACTTCTCACTCATACAGAACAGCACTTATTCATGCTCACATGGATAGACTGGCTAACTAACTTCCATGGGTTTACTTGTATAATTGCTCATCAAGTTGATTAAGGGTTGCACAAACTAAATGCTAATTATTTCTGTTTCATCATGGACCTGCATCTGAGGTATTAGGAAAAATGAATCGCTGTCCCACATACCACAAAAGACATCTCTAAAGTAAATCTACTTTACTACTGGCATTCCAGTGAAGTAATGGCACTATGGAGGAACATCACTGCTTTCTGCAACATCACAGAATTTGGAACAAGGACCATTAGTGAAGGGGTTAATGAGAAACAAGCATATTTGTTGGCAAGCAAATTGTATTTGTATAATTAACAGCAATGAGAAAAGGCAAGTAATGAATTCATAAACCAATAAC
Organism: Caretta caretta; assembly: GCF_965140235.1. Classification (NCBI taxonomy): domain Eukaryota; kingdom Metazoa; phylum Chordata; order Testudines; family Cheloniidae; genus Caretta; species Caretta caretta. Next base: position 60,831,833 of record NC_134213.1, on the reverse strand, counting down.
AATAACTGTAATGAAACAGTGGAGTAATCTGCTTTTATAATGTAATTATATAGTAAATTAATAACACACAGCAGAGTTCAATTGAGTATCAAACTGCCTCAGCAACTGTCAGACTGCAGAAGCTCCAGGGGCTTCTTGGGCTCCACAACCACTTTATTCATAGAGGCATTTTGCCAATCTTTACGAGAAATGTAAAATCTTCCTGATTTCAAGAACCTCTCTCATTCAGCCCAGAAGCACTCTTGGTGAGGCAGCTAGATGTTTCCTCATGGGGGCTGGAGTCATTCTGGGATGTCAGATCCAGGGCTAAGAGTCTTGAAGGTGCAACTATCCGAAGATACATTTCATTGGGGAGGGCAGGCTTCTCCAGTGAAGGATAGGACCACAGATATGATTTTATTTTCTTTATTGTCACTTCCTGTTAGCTTCTTCAGATTCTTCTACCGGATTTTACTTAGCATCCAATTAGCAGTCAATCCAAGAAAGCACTGGGGGTATTTCCCCCCTTGTCTTGAGTGACCTTAAACTTGTCTGAAAACATAATTGAAGATTCAGTGCTCTCTCAGTAGTCAGCTTTTGAGTTTAGCTCAATAGGAAAGAACAGACATTTAGCTCTGTCAGACAGGATTTCTTTGATAAAGCGGGACACTTAGTATTCAGCAAGGTGTCCTGATACGGAATGTCAGAAAGGGTGATCTGTACTGTGCACTCCAGATTTCCTCTTCTCGTTGTGGAGAGTCTATGTGCACATATAAAGTGCATCAGATCCTCTTATATTTAATTTTGGAGCAACTGGGTTATTAAACCAGATGTGGCTTTTTCAGCAATGACACACACTAAGACTGAGACAGTGCATTTTGGCCTTATTCTTTACATTCTAAGTGCAGTGGTGTCTTGGTAGTTTTCCCTTTATTAGGTAGCACATTCCAGACTCAGACACAGTGTTTTATCTCTTTTAAAATTTATGTTGTCAGTTTTCACTTGTTCCCCTTTACCAGACGTATTTCAAAGTTACCAAGGCTGTCAGATAAACCTCGTTTAGATGTTGAGATGATTAGCTCTAGCAATGCACATCTTGAGTGCATGTTTGGCTGCAACGATGAAGAAGAGGCAGTTACTCACCCTATGCAGTAACTGACGTTCTTCGAGATGAGTGTCCCTGTGGGTGCTCCACTCCAGGTCCAGGTGCATCCCAGTGCCTTTGATTGGAGATTTTCACAGCAGTACCCCTACGGGCCGCGCACACACAGTGCCTGCCTCACAACCTGTCAGTGCTTGAATAGCGTGTGCACAGCCCGGGCTCCTCAGATCCTCTCTATAACAGAGTTTGCTCCAGATTCCGAAGTAAAAGGGAGGAGGGCGGGTAGTGGAGCACCCACAGGGACACGCATCTCGAAGAACGTCAGTTACTTCACAGAGTGAGTAACCTCCTCTTCTCCCTCGAGAGATGTCCCTGTGGATGCTCCACTCCAGGTGACTGAAAAAAACAGTATCCCTTAGGATGGCTGGGACTTCTGATCAGGTAAGAAGACTGTTGACAAGACAGAACTACCCATCCTGGTGTCAGATGCTGTAGCGTGCATGAGAACATAATGACTGGCAAAGGTAAGGTTCGATGCCCAGGTAGCTGCCTTGCATATGTCAGAAAGCGGGACATTACAGAGAAAGGCAGTGGAGGTGGAGACAGATCTAGTAGAGTGTGTCCAAACTGATGTAGGAGGGTGTACTTGCTTCAGTTGGTAACAGAGATGTATGCAGTCTGCAATCTTTGGAGAGTCTCTGGGTAGCCATAGCTTTTCCCTGTGATCACAGAGTGGTAGAGACAAAAAGTTTGGGGGTCTGTCTAAAGGTTTTGTCCTATCCCGGTAGAAGGATAATGCTCTGCACACTTCAAGAGTGTGCATTGCTGTTTCAAAAGTGTTAGTGTGCAGTTTGGGGGAAAATGTTGGTAGGCGTATTGGCTCATTGAGGTGAAAGGAGGAGTGCCTCTTAGGCAAGGAATTTTGGATGTGTACAGAGTGTGACCTTATCACGGAAGAATGTAGTATATGGAGGTTCGGCCATGCGTGCTCCCATTTCGCCTACTCGTCTGGTAGATGTCATTGCTACCAGGAAGGAGGTTTTCATGGAAAGGAGGAGATGGGAGCAGGTAGCCATTGGCTCAAAGGGTTTATACATCAGGGCTTTGAGGACGAGGTTTAGGTCACAGGGCTCTGAGGACGAGGTTTAGGTCCCAGGGCTCAGCAGGTGGTTTTATGTCTGGATATAATGTTTGGATGCCCTTCAGGAACATTTGGTGACTGGATGGGCAAAGACCGTAATGTTGCTGACCTGGTGGTGAAATGTGGTGATTGCCACAAGGTGGATCCCGACTGAGCTCGTGGAGAGGCCTGATGTTTTAAGGTCCAGCCGGTAATCTAGTATCAGTGGGAGTGGGGCAGAAACTGGGGAGGTGTGTTTGGCAGTGCACCAAGATGTGAGGGATGCATCTGTAGTGATGATCATTGAAGAGGGTTCTTGTCAGAAGGGAACCCCATCACAGAGGTTGATAGGAGAGGTTCACCATAGGAGCAAGTCCTTGACTTTTGGAGTCATAGTTAGCAATCTGTTTAATCTGTACATGTTTGGTTTCTATACTGTGGCTGGCCATCCCTGAAGGCATCGCGTGTACAAGTGTGCAAGCGGCCATGTGTCCTAACAGCTTCAGGGAATCTCAGACCATAACCTGGGGGCTGGCACATATCTAGGCAATGAGGGTGCCCATTGTGTGGAATCCATCCTCTGGAAGTGAGGCAAGACCCGTGGTAGAACCGAGATGGGCCCCAATTAAGTCGACTTGTTGGATAGGTTGTAAGGTAGATTTTCTTCTGTTTATTTGCAGACCCAGGTTGTGGAAGCAGTAAACAGTTGTAGAAGTCACTTGGATTGCATCCAAGTGAGTGGGGGACTTGAGGAGACAATTGTCTACGTAAGGAAAAATGAGGACCCTATTTTTCCTGAGATGTGCTGTTATGACTGCTAATACTTTTGAGAAGCCACGTGGGCCAGTCAAAAGGCCAAAGGGCAGGACCCTGTATTGGTGGTGTTCCACTCCCACAGCAAATATGAGAAAACGTCAAAGGGCAGGGCGTATAGCGACATGAAAATATGTGTCCTGGAGGTCGAGGGTTGAAAACCAATTTCCCTGCTCCAGCGTCGGAATTATCATTGATAGGGTAACCATCCAGAATTTCTGTATCTGGACTCTGTATCGAAGATCGAGAATAGGGCACCATCTGCCATTTTTCTTTTCTGTCAAGAAATAGTGGGAGTAAAACTCTTTCCCTCTCTGTTGAGCTGGTACCCGCACTATTGCTCCTAGTTGTATGAAGGGTTATACCTCCTGAGGGAGCAAGTGTTGTTGGGTTCAGGGTCTATGGCGTTGCTGTTGCTGCATATCATATTGTCTTAGGTGTTGATGTTGTGAAAAAGTATGGTAGTGTGGTCATTGGTATGGCTGATATCTATACTGTCTCTTTTTTGTGGCAGGTGTCTGGATTTCTAGAGATCTGAGTGTGGCACGAGTCCTTAATGGAATGGAGGACCTCCCTGGTTGTAGATGTGTAGAGCTTGTCTTCAACAAAGGAGAGATCCTCGACAGTGCTCTACATCTCCCGGGGAAAGGAGGAAGAAGCAAACCATTAGGCATGCCTCATGACGATGGCTGTGGATCTGGCGGCTGCATCAGCAGCATCGAGGGCGTCCTGAAGAGCTGTCCAGGAGATCAGTTGGCCTTCGGACATCACTGCTTTAAATTGTTGTTTGTCTTCAGACACATCATCAATAAATTGCATTACTTTATCGTAATTTTTGTGGTCGTAATTTGCTACCCTAAATTGCAAGGTGGAAGATGAATACACTTGTTTTCCTTGTCAGATAGGGTGGATCGGAAATGCTGGTGTTTATTTTTCTGGTTGGCCGCCTTGACCAGTAGCGAATTGGGTGATGGGTGTGTAAATAGATGGGACAAAATATTTGCAGTCCACTCTCTTTCTAGTGGGGGTTAACATGGCCGGGGTCTGCCAGATAATTTTTGCTGATTCCATAATGGCCTCATTAATTTGGAGGAGGTGGTAGTTTGTAATATGTTGGTGAGCTCGTGGTGGGTTTCTGGTACCTCCTCCAGGGTAATTTTGAGCTCATCAGCTACTCTTTTAAATAAATCCTGAACTTGGGTAAGCTCATCAGTAATGGGAGGTGGTAGGGGTACCATGGCCTCCTGTGGTGGTATCGTTGTAGGAGAGGTGTTGGGAACAATGTCCTGTGCGGGATGAGCGGCTAATTACAGTCTTATCTGATTATCAGTGTAAGAAAGCATCGGGGAGGGTCTGATATCTTTCCTACGGGAGGCACGGTGAATGCCTGACTGTGTCTTCTTGTAATTCCATGGACCCCAGTGTGGCCATTGCCCAGGAAAGGGTATTGGTGGTTATGGTAACCATACATGGTTACCATACCAGGGTGGGTAGCCACTAGGAAAGGAGGATTGTGCTTTAGTGCATCTCCCACTTGGAGTTGACCAAACCTGGGGGGAATATTGTGAGGAAAACATATGTTCAACATCCTCCTCCTCACCCCTTGAGAGGCTTGAAGTGGTAGGGAAGTACTTCAGATAGGGTGCTGAAGGTTCTGGTGATCTATTGGTGCCCAGCAGTGGAGACTCAGGGGCATGGGACACCAGTAAGTCCCACTGATGTAGAAACTGAGTGGTGCAGTGACTCCAGGTGCCAAACGGTAAGGCATGAGAGAAGTGAAGGATGACCGACATGGAGCTGGTGTCACTGCAGTTGGTGCAGGCAGAGTCTGCAGAGGCATCTGCTGAGGCGGCATAAGTCTCTGCACTAAAGATTGTACTGGGGGTGCATATTGTGCCACAGGAGTAGGTGCTCCAGACACGGGCACTGTTGGGCAGGCAGGCGACAGTAGGAGGCTCGGTGCAGGGAGCGTCGGCTGCGGCGGATGAGGAAGAGGTGCCAAAAGTTCAAATGGCGGTGCCACGGAATCCACTTGTGCTCTTGGCACCGTGACAGCCACCGGCACCATGTTGTGAATGGTGGAGAGCTGGGCAGCTGGGGTGGGCGGCTGAAAGCCCTGAGCCGTGGCACCTGGTTGCTGAGCAGCCGACTCACAGTCAGTGCCTGAGGTGCCTGCTGAGTCATAAAGTGCAGAGCCACGGGGACTGGAGAAGTGGATGCCATCTGAGACCTCTTAGCTGAGGAGCATTCCCTGGGTGGGGGCGGGGGGGGGGGAGGAAGCTGGCTGGTTTTTTGTTTTGTTCCTGTCCTAGCAGGTCTGTGCTTTAAGTTTAGTACAGTGGACACATTTTTGGGGTACATGAGACTCCTGCAAACAGCGTAAACACTGTGAATGTCCATCTGAAATGGGGATGGCATCTTTACAGGAGCCACATCTCTTGAAGCCTGGAGAGCCAGGCATGTCCGTATCTGAGGAAGGTTTTTTGTTTGTTTTTAAATAGTAACTCGAATAACTAAATTATCTAAATTAAACTGAGAACTGAACTAACTATGAACTAAAAGCTCTGAGAGGAAGATGGGAGAGTGAAATATAGCATGACTGCTGGACTCCACCTCTAGCCGGGGACGGCAGAGAAGGAACTGAGGAGCCTGGGCCGTGCACGCGCTATGCAAGCTCACAAGGCAGGCATTGCATGTGTGCGGCCCGTAGGGGTACGGCTGTGAAAATCTATCGGATGCACTGGAACACACCTTGGCCTGGAGTGGTGAACCCACAGAACACCTCTCGAAGGAGAAATGTAAAATACATTAGATAAAAGTATGTCCCAAGTTCCTGAAGAATGTGACCTGAGAAATTTTCCCAGTATGTTTTTACTTTGACATTGTGTGCTACTGGATGCATTTTTTTCTGTTTGTTTATTTATTTAGTATCCACAGATAATTATTTTCCAGCCTACTGAAAGGGATAGAAGAAATCTCACCGTAGAAACTGCATATAATATTCTGTCTCCTCCTTCCTTTGTGGACCAAGTTCTCTGGCTCCCCTCCTGTCAACTGCACATAGATAGACAAGGCTTTTGCACCCCCTTGCGAGAAAAAAAAGGAGTCAAAGGATGGGTGCATCTTCAAATAAAAGAGATATAATGTGCCAGCTCTGTGCACATGGCTTAGTGAGTAATAGACCCACAGATGGGGCCTAGTTTTAGAGTAGCAGCCATGTTAGTCTGTATTTGCAAAAAGAAAAGGAGTACTTGTGGCACCTTAGAGACTAACCAATGTATTTGAGCATAAGCTTTTGTGAGCTACAGCTCACTTCATGCATGCATCCGATGAAGTGAGCTGTAGCTCATGAAAGCTTTTGCTCAAATAAACTGGTTAGTCTCTAAGGTGCCACAAGTACTCCTTTTCTTTTTTAGATGGGGCCTAGTATTCCTACTATTATCAGCTAAAGGAATAATAGGAATAGTAGTTTTCCTTTACTTCAAGTGTCAGAGGCTTGCATTTTTGGAGCTGAAGTTCTGGGGCTCTAGGCCCATCTTTGTGGCCATGTTATAGCCACTGACAATGGTATTTGTTGCCTGAAGTGATTGCAGACTGGGAACCAAGCTGTGCTCCTGCTTGCTATGCATAGATTCGTGAGCAGCTCTGCAGTAGGATGAGCATTCAAGGGATTAGCTACACTCTGATACTGGCTGGGAGCTAATGGGTTTGCCAAAGATTTCAATCTCTAATGGAGTTTGTTCATGATGTCTTTCTGATAGGAATATGTAGGCATATCATGTGCACTATCTAAGACATGATTAGGGGCCGTCATGATAAATTAACTTGATTCAGCTTCGCTTTCATTTCTTTTTAAATCTTTCAGTGAAAACAGTGAACATAAAAAGCAAAGGCTAAATTATGGCCCCTCCCTAAACTGCCCCATTTATTGCTACAAAGCCTGTGTACAAATTATTTCTCTACCTTTGCTTCATGCAATTTCTCCAGTACACAAAAGCAAAATCTTTCACTTTTACATATTAATTTCCTCTGGAAAACCATAAACTTTCTAGAAACCACTAAATAGTACCAAACCTACTAATCTTTCATTCTGTTAGTTTAAGACATAAGAAAACATTTTCTCCATACTTGTATTCTGTAACTATAAACAATTGTGTATCAGGATCAATGATAGGTAAGTACAGCACACCTCTTCCTAAATGGTTCCATCCTGCAAGGTGCTGAACAAGGTGCTGACAATTCTCTGTCAAGAATCCTCCATGACTAAAATGGGAGTTGTGGGTGCTCAATACTTCCTAGGATCAGGCTTTAAAGCTCAATCCTGCTCTCATTGAAATCAATTAGGGAGTTTTGCCCTTGATTTCAGTGGGATCAGGACGGGCTCTAAAAATGTATTTCGCTCTTGAATTGGCAGAAAATTGGTTTGAAAATCAATCTGATTCAGGCTCTTAAACCAGTTAGGTGCTTTTGACATTTTACCTCCAACCCTGAATTCTTCAGGCAAAACTCCCATTCAACCATATGCAGAGGAGCAATGCAAGGTCTGTAGTATACTTAGGCCCCATATTTTCAGCCTCATTTGTACACATTTGGTGACACATCAGTATTATTGCTCCACAAATAGGTTTTCCTCCATGGATAAAATGCATCCCTCCGCAGGGACACAGCACAAAGGGTATGCACCACTTGAGACTCACTTAAACCCACATGGATCTTAATTTGTAAGTACATCTTATACTAGACTGGCTAAAGTGGGACTTGTATAACGTGCAGAGCTTGAACTGGCCTTCCATATAGAGGTGAATGCCATCTCCAGGGAAGGCAGTCAGAGTTTTGTCTTTATGAGTAGCTATGTCCTAAATTATTAGGGATTAGCAGAAATATTTCCCCAAAAAGAATCTGCAGAATGCTACAGTATTTTCTAAATTCTAACTACACAGTAGAGAGAAAATAACATTTCCTAAATCTTAGTGTATGCTGGAAATGTTTATACATATGTTGCAGCAGCATCTTTAATATTAGTAATATATTGCTAGCTGTTTTGTAGATGAACAATCTGGAGTGAACTGAATTTCTCTTTTGGGCAAAGTACAAATTATGAAAATGGTGTCAAATACATTATTGGCTCAATATGTTGCCTTTGGTTTTCCTAATCTTTTTAAAAATATATATTCCTCAGTTAGAAACTCTTTTATGACATATTTAAAAAAAAAATCACACTCAACATTTCAGCCTGCATCACAAAAGGGTGACTTCTTAAAAAAAATGTTAGATTCCATGTTTCCAAAACAAATGTTAAGTAATAAAACATTGGATGGGAAAAGCTCTTAACACGTAAAAGGATGTCAACTCATGAACCTGCCAGGAAAACTGAAATGAGATGAATACTTTAAAAATGGCATTGCTACCACAGGTTACTAGCAAAGTTTAAATTAAAAAATAAGGACTGAAGAATAAAATGAAAAAGCAACTGTACTGCAGAACATATTACAGTACACAGTCATGTTTATGAAGTCAACTTTTGTGGGAGCAAATTCTTGTTATAACATTTCCAGCTCTCTGGTACCTAATTGCAATGAAAGGCATTTTAGAATGATTTTAGTGAAATGATACTCCTACAAAAGTTGACTGAAAACTGAATTTGTATGAATTATGGCAAAAACAATCCGATGAAGTGAGCTATAGCTCACGAAAGCTTATGCTCAAATAAATTGGTTAGTCTCTAAGGTGCCACAAGTACTCCTTTTCTTTTTGGCAAAAACAAAGAGGCAGAATCCTGTAACAACAACTTTTCAAGATTTTGACTCTTTTGAGCAGTTTATTCATATATTGAATGACACGCTTTCAAAATACAGAGGTCCTCATCTTGCAAACTGCTCCTTGCGGAATGTCTGGAATTGTTTTGGCTTATTAGGGCTTTGTACAGGCACAGAAGTCAGCTCATGGAGACCAGTTTACAGTATCAGAGCCTTGGACAGTAATTGAATGATAATATATATGTACATTTGTCAGGTAATTTTTTTTGCTTTGGAGTTGTGGAAAGGCATTGCCTTTCTATTTACTTCCTGCTCTTTTTCCTTATGGTTTTGTGTTCTCTCTTCTCTGTCTATATCTCCCTATCTATATTTCTGATTGAAGTGGTTAGTTTTTAAGAATTATAGCACAAACCCTCTGCACTGCAAGCCCTCTATATCCTTCCATATTGTGGCTATCAATAGGTTATCCCAATGATTACTCTCCATCTCTCCCTCCCTCTCTCTGACAAACACACACAAAATACATCCTTATGTTTTCATTAAGTTTTCCTATTTAACTCATAAAAGAAACATTTAAAATGCTGTGTATTAACCTTTGTGAAGGATCACTTCTATCTGTTTCTCTTTTTATTTTAATTGTGTTTTTCCCCCAAAAATGTTTAGTAACCACAATTTTAAAAAATAATTTAGCAATTCCATAAGAGTACTTAGCACTTATATAGCACTTTACAACTTCAAAGCACTCTAGAAACATTAACTAATTAATCTTCACAACACCCCTGAGGAAGTTAATGGCCCATACAAGTGTTAATGGAGTATATTCCTCGCTAATCCTTAATGTTCTTCCTCTGGAAATTCTTAAAATTAATAAAATGCTATCCACATGTCCCTAATTTTATATTTTTATTAATTCAATTGCTCAATGGCTGCTCCTGTCCTAAACAAATTAGATGTGTGTAAATGCAAAAAAAATATTTTCTGACAATTTGGCAAATAAGAAATTGAATTTAGAGTCACCAGACCAAATCCTAAAACAATTTATGCCAGTTAAGGATCTGGTCCACCACGTTTGCACCCTCTTTCTTGTTGTTCATTGACAAACATTCATGCAATTAAGTTTTCCTTTATAAAATGTTCACACCCCATATTAAGTTTCAAACAATTACAAAAAGCAAACAAATCAGTAAAAATAACAATTACCCAAGAATTTGTTTAACGTTGTCAGTTAAACTGTTCACCATGAATGTATGACTCTCTAAAAGGAACAAGAGAAATTAATCTGCAGAGTGGTTTCCTGCTACTTCCAAGGCACTTTCCCAATACTTAAAAATAAAGACAATTAACTTACTGACACCAAGAAGAGATTTTTCAACCCTCATGCTTATTTGAGGATAGAAGGCTAAATCTTGAAATGAACAGAAACCTAGTTGAAAGGCTCTCTGGAACAAGATCTGCTCCTCTTGTGGCCCATGTGAAACGTCTGAATATGTACTTGCAAAATGTCTCTTAAAGAGATGGTATTCTGACACAATACCCTTAGAACTTGTATTACTCGTTTACTTAGAATTGGCAAGTTTTATGGACCTAAAGAAAGACTCAAAATATCAGGAAGAACAAGTCTATTTCATACATTACACTTTACCAAGCCCTGGTCTACACTGGGGGTGGGGTCTACACTGGAGGCTGCCTACCTAAGATACACAACTTCAGCTACACGAATAGCGTAGCTGAGGTCAGCGTATCTCAGGTCAACTTACCTGTCCATGAGGACGGCTGCGAGTTGACCGCTGCCACTCCCCCATCAACTCTGCTTCCACCTCTCACGAGCTGGAGTTCTTGAGTCGATGGGAAGCGTGTTTGGGGATCGATTTATCACATCTAGACGAGACGTGATGAATCGATCACCGATAGATTTATCACTTCCCACCAATCCGGCGGGTAGTGAAGACCTGCCTTTAGAGCTTCAAGCAGCATTTAAAGATTCTCTTCTCACTTCCACCAGTATAAATGCATTGACTTGAATAGAGTTGCTCCTGATTTACATCAGTGTAAGAGGAAGAGGAATCAGGCTCACACCATAGTCATTTGATGTCTCATGGTCTCTCTCACTAGGGTCTTACCTCACTCAAATCTTCCAATATTTTTCTGACTTATAATTAGGGCTGTCAAGCAATTAAAAAAATGAATTGTGATTAATCGCGCAATTAAAAAAAATAACTTGATTAATCACACTGCTAAACAATAGAAGACCATTTATTTCAATATTTTTGGATGTTTTCTACATTTTCAAATATATTGATTTCAATTACAACACAGAATACAAAGTGTACAGTGCTCCCTTTATATTCATTTTTGATTACAAGTATTTGCACTGTAAAAAACAAAAGAAATAGTATTTTTCAGTTCACCTAATACAAGTACTGTAGTGCAATCTCTTTATCATGAAAGTTGATCTTACAAATGTAGAATTATGTACCAAAAAAGTAAAAGCATGTAAAATTTTAGAGCCTGCAAGTCCACCCAGTGCTACTTCTTGTTCAGCCAACCACAAAGACAAACATATTTGTTTACCTTTGCAGGAGATAATGCTACCCACTTCTTCTTTACAATATCACCTGAAGTGAGAACAGGAGTTCTCACGGCACTGTTGTACCCGGCGTCAAGATATTTGTGTGCCAGATGCGCTAAATATTCATATGTCCCTTCATTCTTCAACCACCATTCCAGGGGACACACATCCATGCTGATGACAGGTTCTGCTCAATCACAATCCAAAGCAGCTCTCTTTTTGGTTTTGGTTCTGTAGTTTCTGCATCAGAGTGTTGCTCTTTTATGACTTCCAAGAGCATGCTTCATACCTGATGCCTCTCAGATTTTGGAAGGCACCTCAGATTCTTAATCCTTGAGTTGAGTGCTGTAGCTATCTTTAGAAATCTCACATTGGTACATTCTTTGTGTTTTGTCAAATCTGCAACGAAAGTGATCTTAAAATGAACAACATATGCTGAGTCATGATCCGAGACTGCTATAATATTAAATATATGGCAGAATGCGGGTAAAGCAGGGGACATACAATTCTGTCTCCAGGAGTTAATTAACAAAAGTAAATTAACATTTTTTTTTAAATAAGCATCATCAGCATGTCCTCTGGCATGGTGTCCAAAGCATGAAGGAACATATGACTGTTTAGAATATCTGGCATGTAAATACCTTGCAGTGCCAGCTACAAAAGTGGCATGCAAATGCCTTTTCTCACTTTCTGTTGACATTGTAAATAAGAAGAGGGCAGCATTATCTCCTGTAAATGTAAACAAACATGTTTGTCTTAGCAATTGGCTGAATAAGAAGTAGGACTGAATGGACTTGTAGGCTCCAAGTTTTACATTGTTTTATGTTTGAGTGCAGTTATGTAACAAAAAAAAATCTCATTTGTAAGTTGCACTGCCATGACAAAGATTGCACTCCAGTACTTATGGAATGTGATTTGAAAAATACAATCTCTTTTGTTTATAATGTTTACAGTGCAAATATTTAGAATAAAAAATAATATACACTTTGATTTCAATTACAACACCAAATACTATATATATGAAAATGTAGGAAAACACCCAAAATATTTAATAATATTTTATTGTTTAATAGAGCGATTAAAACTGCGATTAATGGTGATTAATTTTTTTAGTTAATTGCATGAGTTAACTGCTATTAATCGACAGCTCTACTTATAATAAATGCTAACCAAGCTGTACACTCATTGGAGTAAAAGGGTAGGCCAATCAATATTCGTAATGGCAAAGCAGAAGTAAAATGATACACACACAGAAAAATAAACTCCATAAAATTCTATGTAGGGTGAAATTTTCCAACTGAACTCTCCCTAACTTCTAAATAGTCTTGCTGCTGTTTCACTGAAATTCCCTAATGGAATCTGCACTTACACCAGCATTTATCCTTACGTTGGTAGGCCCTCAAGCAGCATCATGTATTTAGGAATTTAATCACTGGTTACCACAAATACCGACTTTTGACCACACCGAGCAGCAAAGCGAACTATGGGATGTGATTTGTAAAGCACATGAATGCGTTCCATAGTAACTGGTCTGTGTATACCCGGCTAGTGTGCATGAAAAAGTGTTCTAGTCTGCTTTAGTGTAGTACTGTTTCAAATACACACTTAGAAATCTCGCCTTCCCATAATGTGCATTACCACACCGTGTAAAGAAGCCCTAAGTAATCGCTATGTCTCCAGTTTGTGGGCAATGCCAACAGCAGGTCTTGGGTCCCAAAACCATATGAATTCTAGGGCACTAAGGGATTAGAGAAGGGGAGCTTTTAAGAGTAATCAGTAACTGGAAAGAAATCCATTTAAAGGAGAAAAGCAATTTGTTGTAATCAAATTCAATTTCAGTACAACACAGCGGTGTGACTTAATCCACAAAGATTCCCCACAGAAACTAGCTTAAACTAGTGACACACCACATACCAATTTAGCCAAGAGTGTCCTATGAATATCAATGGCAATGGGGGTTGATTGGCTAGACTCTCATGCAGTGTGCTTTAGAAATATAAATAATAAACTAATTCTGAATTTGTTAGGTGCTGATGGGCTCCATTGAACTTGCTGCCCTGGGCCACCCTGTAAAGAAGAGTCTCTCTCAGCTGCTTTTAAAGAAAAAGTTTCAAGATCTTTTCATTGTGAAGATAACCTTGAAAATACAAACCAAGCACCAGGGTTGGAAGTGTACTGCACTTTCACAACAGAGGTGGCTCTCCCGATCCCCACACTTAATGTAAAATAAGTCATTAAGTTTACAGTGTTCCCCAAAGAATCATCTGACTAATTATCCTCAAACACCTTACACCAGCCTTGTGCATAGGGATGTGATCCCTATCCAGCATCATCAATTATGTTTGGCAGGTCCACCCCAGAGTGTGAAGGTCAGCTCTATTTCTTTGCTTAAGCAGCCCTCACGTTCTCTGAGAGAATGGGTGGAACAGTTATACCACACACACAAAAGAGATCATTAACTTAAAAAGCAACATATTTTGCAATGACTGATTGTTGCCTGGGACAGATGGATATATTCCATTTTGACAAAGGCAAGAATCCTGGAGTTGTTACTGCTGACAGACAAACCTAGCTCCTGAGCCATTAACCCTCTCTGACCAATGCTCTGATCATGGAAAAATGGTCCAAAGTGTAGTCTTATTTTTATGATGCTTTCCTCCTTTCACAATTATGTCCATCTTTCTGAACACAAGAGAACCTGAAAATGAGGGCCAAAGATTGCTCCTCTACCCAAATAAATGTACATATATTTTAAAATTGTCATATATCAGAGTCATAAAGCACCACAAATATCAACCCACACCCTACGACCTTAATTTAATGGCTCTGTTACTGCAAAGACTTTTTTTTTTGGTTACAATTAAATCTTTCAGTGAAAACTATGAATAAAAATATTATCTACACAAACCTGTGTGGTGATCCTCAGGTGCACAATGATGTAAACAAGTGCCCTCAACTGGATTTATTATCAGTCTTAATTCAATACTTGGCTGTTGATGATTCTCCCAAATCAGACTTAAAGTTCTCCTGGGGAAAGAGCTCATCAGCAGGCTATTAGGTCATCTCTGCCAATTACCAGCTCTCTGCAGAAGACACACATTGATAACAATCAAAATGGATGAGAAGTAATTTTCATAAGGACTGGAGAAATACGTAAAGTATAAATTAAAAAAATCTATCATGCTTTTAGGTTTATTTCTAATGCATTTTAGAACATATTGGAAAATGTATTTAAGGATTAATCTTCAAAAATATTGTGTGCGCACATACATAGAGTAGACTGTCTATTGCATGTGAAATATAAATGCAGACATTTATTGCATATTTTGTGTATATGCAAAAATATATCACCTTACTTCTTCTCCCATGTAGATAGGCGTGAGCTCATTATCCAGGCTCCATAACCAGAGGACAGCCTCTGTATCAAGTGAGGCTAGGAATTGTAAACTGTCCTCCAGCCATTGAGTTGGGCACTCCTGCACTACATGAGTTACAATCTGCAACACTGCCCCACAGTGACAGTACAGAGAAGAAACCAAGCCAATCTGGTAAATAGTAGAGAAAAGTAGATAAGGAAATGTTGTTTACTACTTCTCATAACACAAGAACAAGGGGTCACCAAATGAAATTAATAGGCAGCAGGTTTAAAACAAAAGGGAAGTATTTCTTCACATAATGCACAGTCAACCTGTGGAACTCCTTGCCAGAGGATGCTGTGAAGGCCAAGACCATAAAGGGGCTCAAAAAAGAACCAGGTAAATTCATGGAGGTTAGGTCCATCAATGGCTATTAGCCAGGATGGGCAGGAATGATGTCCGTAGCCTCTGTTTGCCAAAAGCTGGGAATGAGCGACAGGGGATGGATCACTTGATAATTACCTGTTCTGCTCATTCCCTTTGGGGCACCTGGCACTAGCAACTTTGGAAGACAGGATACTGAGAAAGATTGACCCTTGGTCTGACCCAGTGGGGCCATTCTTATGTTCATGTTAATGCTGGACAAGTCAGAATAGCCTGTTGAGTCTGGTCCAGGAGCTATGATCGAGTGACTAAGGAGGCAGGTACAGAGCTGAACTCCTAAATTTACTTAGTGTGCTAGACTCTCTCTCACAGAAAATATGGAATCACCTTACCTAACAAAAGATATACTTTAAGCCCGCTATTATATACATATTTTTAAATACACAGTAATGTAGCATTAAGATATGCATTCATAATTGTCAATACCATTACAAGACTGGGGATTACAGGAGACAAAGAAGCTGGATGTGAGCCAAGAGCGTGCCCTTGTTGTCAAGAATGCTAACAGCATACTGGGCTGCATTAGCAGGAGTATTGCCAGCCGATCAAGGGAAGTGATTATTCCCCTCTATTCAGCACTGATGAAGCCACTTCTGGAGTATTGTGTCCAGTTTTGAGCCCCCCACTGCAAAAAGGATGTGGACAAATTGGAGAGAGTCCAGTAGAAGGCAACAGAAATTATTAGGGGGCTGGGGCACATGATTTATGAGGAGAGGCTGAGAGAACGGGGCTTATTTAGTCTGCAGAAGAGAAGAGTGGGGGGGAATTGATAGCTTCAACTACTTGAAGGGGGGTTCCAAATAGGATGGAGTTCGGCTGTTCTCAGTGGTGGGAGATGACAGAACAAGGAGCAATGATCTCAAGTTGCAGTGGGGGAGGTCTAGGTTGGATATTAGGAAAACCTATTTCACTGGGAAGGTGGTAAAGCTCTGGAATGGGTTACCTAGGGAAGTGGTGGAATCTCCATCCTTATAGGTTTTTAAGGCCCGGCTTGACAAAGCCCTGGCTGGGATGATTTAGTTGGGGTTGGTCCTACTCTGAGCAGGGGTTGGACTAGACGACCTCCTGAGGTCTCTTCCAACCCTAATCTTCTATGATTCTAAGACTCAAATTCATTTTAAAAAGTCATTAAAATGATAACTGAACTGCAGTTTATAATTCAAGTTTCCATTGTATTATTTTGGTTTGAAATATAAATATACTCACATTAGTTTTATGAGTGAATAAAAGATGTGCATCCCAAAACAAATGGGATACGATTAATGATTAAACAAACATGAGGAGTGCAGAACTTGGAGGTAAGTGGCTCTCTAACCATAACCAAGTTTCATTTTTTTTCCTGAGCTGTGAAGTCAAACAGGGAGAGGGCCTAAGTATAAAAACACACATCTTGGTAACTTTAATTGACTCTACTTACATGAACTGGATTATAAATGTTACACTTAATAAACTTACAGGTCCCTAAAGAATCTGATTCCTTTCATTTAAACTATATTTCAGTTTTTAATTAGTGTGATGGAAAACTCAATTACTAGTGAAATCATATCATTATAATTTTAACCCAAAAGAATGGAACATCTCTCCATTTCCACATCTTACTGAAAACAGAGAATTACCTTTAAAAACTGAAAGCTCTGGGGAGACTCCGGGGAGATGGCTTGCATCATCAAGTGTTTATATTCAGAAGCTGGACACACACACTTACTCTCATCTTCCTCTCTCCTCTCCCCTCCAAAAAAACAAAACAAAACAAATGCCCAAGACTTTTCTTGAATGGCTTCCATAGACCATTTAGTTACTATTAAGGTTTATTTCCAGTGAACTTTTTTTTAAAATCTGTTTATTTAAAAAGGTTTTGAAATAGGCTGTCTGTTTTTGTGGTTCTAACTCAGGGCTGCAGGCGCCATATGAGTTCAGGCAAGGGTGAAGCACCACTAAGTAGAATCTCCCATTTTTCCAGTCATGGATGATGTTTCTTAGGGTGGAGGTTATGGCAGCTTCCAGTAGCAATGCTGGCCATGGGAGGAGGAATCCTTTTACACTTTATCACATCTTCCCAGTGCTCACCCAGCTACCACTTTGTAATGAGATTAGATCACACATTTACAGGAATTTTACCAGGACTCTGGGACTAGCACTGAAAAGTGTTGCCAAAAAAAAAAAAATGCAATGGGATCCAATTACCACAGGCAGTTAAGACCTCAGCTTTACATCTCATCCAACAGATAGCACTTCTACCAGAAATTTGCCTTCTAACACAATCCTGGGGAATAGCTCCAGTAGAGACTCCAAGGGAAGTGTGAAAACTCCAACCACCACCGCTTCTTTTAGCATTTACCTGGATGGAAGTCCTCTATGGAAAATCCAAGTATTCACCAAGCTTAATTCCAGCCCAAGACACTGAGGCCACAGATCAAAACGGTGAAGCACTAGCTTATTGTAGATTACTCCTCCCGCAAAACAAAACTGGATTTGATTGAAAGACACAGTCCACCACATAGGAAGACCAGAGACATAGCAAAGCAGGATCCTCTCTCTAGGCCTCACCACCACATAAGTCAGCTGGCATTTCATACATACCAGCTACTACTGATGGAGCAAATTAAAAACATACAAACTTTGAAGCAAAAATTCATAGAGAGAGAGAGAGACACATACACAGAAAAAGAGAACACCACCCTGGAAATAAAAGGTCTTATGTAATATGTAACAATGTCCAGCTTGAACTAGAACTAGCAGATGAAGACGACAATAGGATGTCACCTTCCTTCCCAACATGAAGAAAGAGCTGAATCAAAAATGCAATGATTAGAAAGCGGAGCTCATTGGAACATCTACAGAAACACGAAAAGTGAAGAAAAGTATGCCAAGTACTTGATCACCTACTTCTCTCGTATTTTTCCTCTAGAAGCCCCTAAATCTAAAACCCAATTACTGCGCTCATTGACCACAGTGAGAGCACAGGTTCTGTGTGTGCGCACACACACACACACACACGAGAAAAATAATATGCTGCCAAGAACCATCTGTATTTGTACATGTAACAATGCCTCTTGACTGGTCATCTGCAGGGACAGAACCCACAACCTCCAGTTCAAAAAAACCACAAGCTATTACTGCTTGAGCTAAAGAATAAGTAGCATTATGGCACCGGCAGTACCAGTCTCATAAGTACTTACAGTACTTATAAGCTCTCATAGGGGGGAGGGATAGCTCAGTAGTTTGAACATTGGCTTGCTAAACCCAGGGTTGTGAGTTCAAATCTTGATGGGGCCATTTAGGGATCTGGGGCAAAAATTGGGAATTGGTCCTGCTTTGAGCAGAGGGTTGGACTAGATGACCTTCTGAGGTCCCTTCCAACCCTGATAGTCTATGATTCTATGAAACTTTCTTAAGGGTCTAGCCACTAGAGGGGGGACAAAGAGCTCTACTGTGTTAGAATCTGGTACATGAAACACAATCGGTATACAGAGGTGAGGGGGATTATCTCTGCTCAAAACAGCTGTAAATGAAAACATTTTGAGCAGTTAGGTGGGGAATTCTTGATTGGTTGAAACTATGAGTAGGAATAAATAAAATAAGGGAGACAGGAAGGAATAGAAATACACTGGGCTTTAAAGGTGAGGACTGGAAGCTTAAATGGAAGGTAAAGGGAAGTTGGTGAAAGGATTCCAATGAAAGGTTCTAAAATGTCATTAAAGCAGCCTGGGCCAAGCTGCACAGATGCTAAGAAGGTCAGGCCACAACAGAGAAGAGCTAGAAAAATCACTTGGACAAAAGAAAAGCTGTTTATAAATAAAGCAAAGTGAAAGATCAGCGGCTCAGCTGCTACAGCAGTACTGGAAAGTGCCATCGAAAAGGAAATGGCAGATAAAATGCTTTAAAAAAATCCCCTATAGAAATAAAGAAACTTTCCAGCAGTGATACATGAAAACCTAAGGGAGAAAGATCCCCCTCAAGACAATTGTTCTCTCAGAGAAAAGAAAACAGCAGAGCACAGGTGCTTCCCTGAGCGCATACTGTTCAACTGGAGGTTATGGAGGTTGGATTAGGGTTGTCAGAAGCAGGCACCAACAAAAACCACAGCCTGTTTGTTCTGTGCTTTAGGAGAAGGGACAATCACCAGTAAATTATCTGGAGCAGTGAAGGGCCTGTGCCTGAGAATGTGGGCCAGATTTTCAGAAGAGCTCCACTCCCATTTAGGAAATGAAATAAGTAGTCAGATTGCCAAGCAATCTCCACATGTTGAGTATTGAGCTCTTTAGAAAATGAGACTATAAAAGTGTCCCAATGAGAGCTGGTGGGTACTAAGATAGGCCACTTTTTCAACCTTTCTGTAAGTACTTAAAGAGGAGCTAAACCCAGTTATGGGCATAGGCAGTGTGTGATGTTTTGTTTGGCGAGGCTACTCCGTAGTTTTTTCTTGTATTACTAAACCAAACAATATACAGGAAGACTCATGTGAAAAGGTGGTGGGCCGCCACCAACCTGCTTTCCAAAGCTCATTTGAAATCTGGAATAAATCAGTACTGGTGCTAGATTTCGAATGCAGCCGTGCTGGCTGGGATGGCTGGCTGCGTGGGCAGTGCCAAAGCCACCCTCTGGAGCAAGAAGGCAGCCCGAGCCCATGGGGGGGGAGGGGGGGGAACAAGGCTGAAGGCACGCAGCAGGTTGGAGAGAGCTGGGCCACCTGCCCGGCAAAGGCAGGAAGGGGAAAAGAGGTCCCCTCCCATTCCACCCCCATAGCAGGGAGGGTTGCTGAAAAGTGAAAAAAAATTGCAAATGATGAGCCTCCAAAGGGAGGTGACCTGCATCAGGCATTTGCTCCCTTCATGGCCAGCTTTTTTTTTTTTTTTTTTTTTTTGGGGCCTGATGATTCAGGCAAATTATTTTGGGGAGACAGCTTCCCCCAGCCTCTTATACAAGCCACCCATGGTTGTGGCTGATGTTAAACCTGCTCCACAATGTGTAACTAGCTGCTGTTGGATTCCATTTATATACACGACAAAAAACCTACTTCAATAAAATCAAGTATATTAGCTGGAATTTGAAGTATCTTTTAATGGTAATTTAGGATAACTTTTGCTGTCACAACAATTCATGACAGGGTGAGCCAGGGACATTCCTGCAGAAAGATACAAGTTGCTGAAGAGAAGTCTACACTAAACAAAACTGTGATACAAAGTTTGCATATAAAATTAATCGGTATTGTCTGTTTGAGTTATCACAATGATTTTCAATTTGTAACTGTTTTTCTTTCCTTCGTCATTCAGTCTTTCAAACTTCTTGGTGATGCTCTATTATCAACTGTAGAACCCTGTGGAGCTGATGGTATAATTTGCTTCTAAAGTTTAGATTCATCTGTCTTCTATATCTTGAGGCAATGTAGGTTTTTTGAAGATCTAATGAATAAACAAACAGCTAGTACTCACTGGGTAGCACACATTGTTAGTGCTTATATATGTATGATAGTTTATTTGAGGCATAAAGATCCTATTTCATGTTATTATTTTATAGATGGTAATTTATTTGATCAGATTTTATTTATTCTTCAATTTGAGAAATAAGATACTATCTGGAGAGGATACCATTTTGCACCCTAGCTAATTTTAAGAGAGATTTGTTTTTGTATCGTCTGATATTTTTGAACTGTTTTGTATGGAGACAGAATCATTCTGCTAGCACCTCAGTCTGGCATAAGACCCCTGGTGTCAATAAGTTAGCTATGAGGGCAGTTGTGGTGGCATAAGATGCTAGCAAGCCCTCCCTCCACCAGGAGGCCTGCAGGCACCCAGACAGCATGGCCCAAGAGGGGTTAGCCAAGTGTGTGTTGATTCAGCACATCGGCTTGGCAGCCTCTGCAAGTGGGACTTACATTTTCACTGAGGGTGCAACGAAAGTGTCCCCACAAGAACTGATGGAGAGGGTGACTGTGGAAGCACTATGTGTCCTTTCTCAAATCAGCAAATCCTTTCAGCAAATCCTCACAAGGGAACAGACTTCCAGAGGACTGTGAATTTGTCTCTAATCAGTGATCTACCATCGGTATTCTCAGCAGGGTTATTAAGGCTAGATTTCATTCTGTTCATGACACACTTGATGCTATTGTTGAACATTGTTGTATATGTAGTAGTCACCTTTTGAAAATCCTAGTGGTCTTAGAGAACCAATGTCAGGATATTTCCCCTATTAAATATAGGGGAGTACAAGGCAAGAGTGCAAATACTGAGGTAACCATAACTATTAATCTGATGTACAACTGGAAAGTTTAGGGTGACCATTCATTAACCACCTTACCCTTTAAATGACTAGTTTCCCAATCAGAAAAATCTCCATTTTAAATTAGATTTCTCTGTTATGTTATTTACAAATGGATAGGTGATGCCTTGGTGGCACTCACTGAAAGTTATATCCACCTACAAAACTGCAGATCAGATTAGAAACTGACATACTTAGTTCTGAACAACATCCTAGCGTGAATGACATTAAAACAGTATTCCTATACAAGGAACAAACAATTCTAGTATAACTTTATGAAAGTATAAGTGCGTCCATACTGGGGTGCTGTATCAGTTTACCTACATCGGTATAAAAATAAAATTCATATCCCCTAACTGAAATTGTTAGGGGAAATTGCACAATCCCCTAACTGAAATTGTTAGGGGAAATTGCACAAAAACTAAGTTATTTGCATAGGAAACAATAAAAATATACTGGGGCTAGCCTGTGAGGGAGACATAGCAAGATAACATTGTTTATAAGTCCAAATATTATTAGAGCTATACCTCTACCAAACAAAAAGATTAAAATTCTTACACAAGTTCCTTTAACATTAGACAGGTTTCAGAGGAACAGCCGTGTTAGTCTGTATTCGCAAAAAGAAAAGGAGTACTTGTGGCACCTTAGAGACTAACCAATTTATTTGAGCATGAGCTTTCGTGAGCCGCAGCTCACTTCATCTGATGAAGTGAGCTGCGGCTCACGAAAGCTCATGCTCAAATAAATTGGTTAGTCTCTAAGGTGCCACAAGTACTCCTTTTCTTTTAACATTAGAGTGCTAGCAACTTTGCATGATACAAGCCTCATTGTAGACAGTTCTAGCAACCTCTCATTTCTAAGGACAGTAATTACATGTTTAGATATGGTACATTCTTAAAAGAAAGATTTACTGTTTCACATAGAAACTGAAATTAGTGTAGCCTTTCTGCTAGGCATATGGACACACACAAACTGTAAATGTGTTGCATTATATAGAAGGCAGAAATAATCATAAACCTTTTTTCTTTAAGAAGCTATGCATTTAAGTGATGTATAGTGATAATTAAGAATGGAGAAACTTACTTATATTAATTATAGGCACATTAAGGACAAACCTACAGTCTGGTTTAATTTGAAATGCAACAGCAGATGCTCTGGGTATTATGGATCTATTCATTTCCCTAGTATTACTTTTGCCTTTTTTAAAAACAATCAAAATGCTTTTCATAAGAAAAAAGTCTCAAGATCCCAAAGCTTCCAGGATAATCCTAACAAAGGAATACATATTAATTATAATGGGAACTTTCTGTCTTAGATTATTTAAAAACCTTTTTCCATTAGAACTGATTCTCAATTTAGTTATAATTGCCTGTTTGTCCACGGTGTCACTGGAAATATGTATTTTAGACCAAGTTATATGGGAAATTTTTTACACAAGTCAGGCATAATATTGACACATATCAAGAGTTCATACCTTGTGTTGATTTAAAAAAAATTTTTTTGAATAAAATAACCCCCCCAAAACCTTGACCTTTAAAAATTATGAGCCTATTATACCAGGACAATTTAATGTAGGTGAAGCTGTAACTTACATCTGCCTTCAGGCCTCTTTACTCTGTCATAGACACTTAAAGGGTTATAGCATAAAATGGGAATTTGGCCCTTTGAGCCAAAATGTATCATGGGGTTCAGGAGAGGTGAGAGAGGGAAGGACATAGGAACCTGTGTTGGGGTGTTCATCTCACACTAGCCTAGAAAGAGTTAATGAGGCTGAGAAGGGGCCAATTCACTGAATAAGCCCCTACTAAGAGGAATTAGGTGGCTTAAGTCAGTGGCTCTCAACCTTTCCAGACTACTGTACCTCTTTCAAGAGTGATTTGTCTTGCCCGCCCCCAAGTTTTACCTCACTTAAAAACGTACAAGATTAGACAAAAATACAGGTCTCACAGCACACTGTTACTGCAAAAATTCTTACTTTCTCATTGTTTACCATATAATTATAAAATCAATTGGATTATAAATCTTGTACTTACATTTCAGTGTATAATATACAGAGCAGTATAAACAAATCATTGTCTATGAAATTTTAGTTTGTACTGACTTCACTAGTGCTTTTTATGTAGACTGTTTTCAAACTAGGCAAATATCTAGATCAGTTGATGTATCCCCTGGAAGACCTCTGAATACCCCCAGGGGTACACATTCCCCTGGTTGAGAACCACTGGCTTAAGTAACCCATGAATGAAGGTGAAGCCCAGCTGGGCAAGAGCAGACTAGGTTTGTATAAAGCCAAGATGCTGAGAGGAGAAGGGGGCTGCTGGGAGGAACTTTGCAATTTCTCCCTAGAGAGGAGGGGAGATGGCAACAGACAAGGGGCAGTAAGTCCTGAGATCCTGCCTTGGGAGACAGACTCTGGCAAGAACTAGAAAGTGGTGAGGTAGCCATGGGGAGCAGAGGAAGCTCCACAGGTAGCCCAAGGACAGGCCAGAAGGTAGGAAAGGAAATAGGAAGGAACACAAGGAAACAGCAATGAGGTCCATGAGTGAGCAGGCTGAGGTTGCTGGATAGAGGCTCCGTGTACTGCAACCTGGAGTAGTGCACAGGCCGGGGTTCCCCCTATCAGCCACTGGGGAAGTGGCACAGATAGGGCAGTGGAGGTGAAGACCGCCTGAGACAATTTATCCAGTAGCTGACACCCCAGAAAGAATATAGTGACCTGGCCAGAGGACCAAGCATTTCTGTGCCCTCTCCCCAGAGCAGCAGCATAGAGTTTGGCCTACAGAACTGAGTGATCTCAGAAGAGTTACAGAAGACCAGGAAGATCTGCATGGATGCCCTGCATCCAGACCCCCTTTAATGACCTCCTGCAGCTCTCCCCTGGCTGCTTGCCAGTAAACTGATGAGCAGATTGGTTACAAGGAATCATGCATGTCTCTCACTGCCTGTTCTTACCACATTCCCTTTCACAGATCCTGGGCCACAAAGGATGGATGAGCCGCACTACCTGCCCTTTGCACAGGAAGGGAAAGCCCACATAGAAGGCTCTCTCTATGCAGAGATCCATAGGGCACGATTTAGGCTTAAAACTGAACAGCTTCAAGAAGCTGACAATATGAAGCAGTGGTTCTCAACCTTTCGAGACTACTGTAACCCCGTCAGAAGTCTGAAGCCCAAGGCTAACTGCCTGGGGCTGAAGCATGTAACTTAGCGTCATAGGCCCCCTGTGGCATTGAGCCCCAGGCAATAGCCCTGCTTGCCACTCCCTAATGCCAATCCTGCAACTGTAACCTCCCCCCAACCCATCCCCCAACCCCCAGGTTGAGAAACACTGACCTAGATGAGTTGACGTACTCCCTGGAGAACCTCTGCATACCCCCAGGAGTAGACGTACTGCTGGTTGAGAACCACTGGTCTAAAGCATAGTTGTTTCCCACACCAAATCACACAAACAACAGAAGGAGGATGAGGGGAAGGCATACACATGTTCCTGGGGAGGTAACAGTAGATTATACTAAATTAGGTCACCACAGACAGTATGATGGACTTTAGCTATGAATTGCTTAGATACTAAAATATTTGCCTAAAACATGTTAGATAAAGATTAAAATAGAAGTTAAATGATTAGATAACTATCCTTATAAGGGCTAGATTGAATATAGGACTTGAGTCAAAGTAACAGTGTTAAAATGGAGGGGAACAGTAGCATTATCCAAAAATGAATTTTAATGGTAGGGCATGAAAGTGAAAACTGCACCTAAATGGGAGAAAACTAACAGCGGTCCCCATGAACAGTAACTGAGAAGGTTGCCCTGCACCTACTGATATAATATTCTGGAGCACTTGGATGACTGAGTTACCCTCAAATGAGCCAGACAGTATGACAAAACAGAGTGACTGGAACGGAGTCCTCCAGAGATGGAATGGAGAAGAAAGAAAATGGTGTAGCCTAAAGACGTAAGAAGAATTATGAAAGCAGCTTGGTTTTGTGCAGTGCCTAGGAGTTCCTGACATAGCTCCTGAGGATTTCAAATCCAAGAGACATATACAAATTTCTAAAATTTCAGAGAATAATTTGTTGCAATTCTCACTTTGTATATCCTGATCATTTCCTGGCAATAAAGCTTCCCATTAACATGAACATTACAAAAAGCTAACGGGAATCAAAAAGCTAATGTGGTTTCTGTATATTTCCATTTTATGTGATTTTTTTTTCTTTTCTACTGGATATTTGACCCACGCTAAAGAATGGGAAAGAGTGCTATAAATTTAATTTTCTTTTATTGGGGTTCTCTGTCAGTGTGCTGGTCTTTTCTCATTAGCTAGAAAATAGGAGTGTGTTTGAATCACAGCACCAATGCTTAGGGGTCCTCTTGTTTGGTCTCAAAACAAACTAGGGAGTGTGCACTGGGATGTTCCAACAGTAAAGAGATGCAATAAAGCAGCACCTGAAATCTCCAACAATTAATATTAAACTGGTTGTTGTTTGTATATGCTTATCTTTCACTGACATTTTCTGCCTTTTGCCAACATTTCACCATCTCACCTGTAAAATCTCTCAGAACAAGTTCTAGTAAATTTACTAAGGTAGTGTGATAACGTATGTATCACCTTAAGATTCCAACACAACCAGATATGTTCCTTTTTACTATTTAGAGTAGCATCTAGGCCCTAACTGGGACTGGGAGCTGATTGTACTAGGCACTCTACAAACACATTGAAAACAAAAATGCAGTCCATGAAACAACAAGGTTCTGATCCTTCAACTAAACATCAGGCAGGTGAAGTGCTGCATCCATGCAAAGCCCCACTGACTTCATCATCTGCCCGCACACTAAGAATTGCAGGATCAATGTCTAAGAAATTGTATACAATTAAAGCTGGGTCATTTTATTTTATTTTTTAATTCAGAAAGTTGTTTCATCCAAAACATTCTAAAAAAGTTGAAGTGTTTTGTTACAACGTTTTTGAAACAAATCATTTTGATTTTTCAATTTGAAATTATTTTCATTTCACTTGACAGAAGTAAAAATCCCTCAAAAACTAAACAAAGCACATAGCTTTGAGTTGAACATAATGAAACATTTTTTAATTTCACCATTTTTTAAAATTTTATTTTGGGTTGATCCAAACGGAATCCCCCCATTTTTTGATTCAGCCACCAAACTGCAGAACTTTCATTGAACTTTCAGACTTTATTACGGGTACTACAGCACAAAGTTCCCAGTCAGGACCAGGTGATATATCTTAAATTTAGTATGGACAAAAAGATTGTCCATACTGAATTTAAGATACATCAGATGAGACGTTAAAAATACCACATTTTACTAAGGAAAGGATTTAAATAATCACAATTCCACAAACGCACTGTAAAATCCACTACTGTAAGATTTATTTATAAAAATACAGTCCTCCACCTCACACTTGTATTCCACCATTATTCTGCTTCCCAAAAAACTCCATTGAACACCAGCATCTTACGATCTATCATGCTTAGATGAATCAGATGTTTACTATTGCTAGTAACAGTATTTATTTCTATTACAGTTACAGCTGAATCTATAGATTTAATCATGTGTCTGTGGCTTCGCTTTACACTCCCGTTTTCTTTTAACTAACAGAAGTGTTATAGAAAAGTCTATACCAAGAAGAAAAGGGATACATACTAAACTTTGAGTTATAATATAGATATGCAGCTTCCAAAGATGCTTAAGCAATAATTGTATGAGCTGCTACACCACATTTGTATATACATTTTCCTAAAAAGAGAGACAATTTTTAGTTAAAAATTGGATTTGACAGTTCAGTCTTCTCATGAATCTTTAGAATTTATTTACTTATTTGCTGTTTCACAATATGCAACACACTACATTAATATACAGCAGAAAGTGCTTGCATTGGTCCACAAGCTCCATTATCGTGACTGAATATATTTGTCTATGTCTGTTCTAATATCTAAGCTTTACATTACAGGTTAATGAGCTTAAACATTATATTTTGTATCTTCAATAAAATAAAACCATTGCATCAGTATCCATTCCCAATGCAGTAGATAAAAATAAAACATTCTATGCTGAATACATTTGCAACTGAAATGTGTTTATCATTAAAGTGTGCTGATGAAAAAAAGGGACACGTGGTCATTTTTAGCTGGGTTTTCTCAGTACAAGTTTCTAATGTTGGCTACATTTTAATCTGTCACTTTTCTGAAAGAAGCACTAACTTTGAAGCAGAGTTTGTCTTACACCCACCAGTTTGCAAAATGTTCAGCATTTGTT
Source organism: Caretta caretta (assembly GCF_965140235.1). Taxonomy (NCBI): domain Eukaryota; kingdom Metazoa; phylum Chordata; order Testudines; family Cheloniidae; genus Caretta; species Caretta caretta. The sequence continues at coordinate 60,804,161 of NC_134213.1, read as the reverse complement.
TTGGGTAGGATAGTCCATGTCCATGCACAGGGGCCCCAGGCAATTGGGTCCCCCCTGGAAAAATAGGTGCACCTATGCCCCCACCTGCTCCGCCTACCTGGCACTCCTGATGGGGGAACGGGGGATTGAGGTGCAGAGCTTTCCCTGCTCCATTCGCCTGGCAAGCCCCCACACCCTGACCGCATTTCCCTGGCAGGAGCACTGGTGGGATGGGGGGGAGGGGGCTGCAGGCGGAAGGGATGGGAAGGGGCCTCCACTTGTGCTGGCCCAGGGCCCCACAAACCCCTAATCCACCTCTGAGTTAACGGCCAAATATCTGTTTGTTTTTAAAGTGGAGACAAGTGAAAAGAATTAACAAAATAAGAGTATTGCACATTACATTCAACTTAAGGTAAATGCCAGTCCAGAAAGTATTTGACATTCCTAAACCATTTCAATGCCAAAGTCTTATTTCTATATGAATAGGAAGATTGCTCTGTGCTCTAGGGTTTCAGAATTAAACCATTTCACAAACAATGATTAAGTGCAATGCCTCTCAATGAACCAGCAGTTGTTCTTTCCCCTCCTGCTCACAGGAGGCAGCAGTGGCTGCTGGAGGTTCCCCTCTCAACTTGCAATTCTAACCTCCTCCCACTGGTGCCACCTTGCACCAGCAATGATGGGAAGAGCAGCAATTCTCCCTTCTCACACCAAGCAGTACTGGGTTTGGGCTGATCAGATGGAAGGTATCAATCAAGTCTGGCTGCTTCCTCTCCTTCGTTCCAATGACTGCTGCTTTTCCTTCCAGTAGACACTGTCTGCAGACTCAGACAAATCACTAAATTGGGTTACATTTGTTTCACATTTTCAAGCTTTTCTTTACAACCCAGGGAAAAGAAATCGGAGATTCTGATTTCATCACATGACTCTGGGAAGCTGAGCCTTAAAACGCATGCCAATTGTGCCTATGCCAAAACCTGGTCCTGATTCAGGTGCCCATGTTTACATTTATGGGAAAGTTTGCACTGTGTAAAGAAAACACCAAACTATGCTTAACTCAAACTCAAGTTAATTCCTTATTCTTATGAGAACTGAAACGCAAACTACTGAGTATTGTGCTTTAAATTCTTTTCATTTGTTAAGATATGAAAATTGTAGAGAGAAAAATCAGACCCACAAATCAGATCTGCCAAGATGACACTTTCAGAAAGCAAGGACACTATAAAACACAAGGCCCTGATCTGGCAATTCACTGTATGCAGACATGATACCTTTCTCTCCAAATCAATCGGGGAGGAAATTATGAACGGACTGCAGGGGTGAATCCAGTGCTCGGATGAAAGGAGGCAGACATGAGAGAGTGTGCATGAATGTATAGTGTTGCTGCTGTTTTAGTTAGAATGATGACTGATCAGCCATTTTAGAATCAGAAAGGAATTTTTCCACTGGACTGAACTGGCAAGAATTTGGGTAGGTTTTTCTGCCTTCTTTTCAGCACCATGGTGGTACACCTTACGTGACAGCAGTAAGAGTTCAAATGTAATACTAGAAAAAGAAAGAAAAAAAAAAAGACTTCTTAGCTTGTCACAACTTGCCGCTGATGTCCAGGATGAATAAGAATAAAAGGAACCTGCCCCCAAAGTTAAATGGGATCTTGGATTTTGCTGGTGGTGCTTTTACATACAGGAATAAAAGGAGCGAGATCTGAAGTCTTTGCTGACTGAGATCCTCCCTTGGTATCCTGAGCTTCCACCCCTCCACATGGGGGGAGGTGGAAAGGATTCAAAAGGGAGCTGAGTCCCAAGGGTGTGTCTAGAAAGGCCTGGTTGTAAGGTATGAGTCCTGACACTGCACTGGACCCAGTTAATTGCCCGGTATGTAATAGCAGATTATGGGGCACAGTGTTAAATAAGTAAAGTGGTGGCCTGCTGATTTAAATCCAGCATGTCTTGTTCATCTGCCTGTGTGAACTGATCAATGATGCATCTGCATGGAGCTGTGGTGAATTGCAGAATCGGGCTCTAAAATTGTGCAGCAACGTGTTTTGTTGTATTTATAGGAGTGGATTCTAAAATGGTATGGTCTGTGCCATCATATTATTTACCATCTATCAGAACAGGTGGATATGTAACTTAGAAAATTCACAAAAAGAAAAGGAGTACTAGTGGTACCTTAGAGACTAACCAATTTATGTGAGCATAAGCTTTAGTGAGCTAAGGTGCCACAAGTCCTCCTTTTCTTTTTGCAAATACAGACTAACACAGCTGCTACTCTGAAACCTTAGAAAATTCAGTTATTAACACGAACTAAAACAGCAAGATTAAATTAAACTTGACACACTACTCTTAGCTAAAGTGCATTTGCTTATAATTATAGTGTTTTCTTTTTGTTCACAGTAGTTAACACTATGTCACTATCTGTTCTGAAACAAAGTTGTAATTAATGTCCCAGAAAGCCTGTCAAATTTCTTTTCTCCCTCTCATATAGCATGACCTGGACATTTGTTAAGAAATCAGAATCTAAAAGGTTTCATTTTCTTTCCAGGCAACAGGGGAGGATCAAATTTCTCTTTTGAAACAGAGACAGAAGAGAATGGTTATATGCCCTTCAGATCTTAACCTTCTAGACCAGAAGCCTGTCCTAAATTCCAGGATGGAGGCCGGGGTGGCGGTGGAGGGGTGTTAATTGCATTCTCTATCATTTCAGCTTTTCACTGCTAACAGGAATTCTTCATCAGTGCACTTTTTCCACCTCTTACTCGTCTTAAAACAAAAACAAAACAAAAACAAAAAAACAGTAACCAGTTTAGTTTGTGCCTCTAAATCTTCCAATTTACTTTCTACTCCAGCAATAGTAGATTTTTAGGCTATTTGAAGATAGGGTTGCCAATTTTGGTTGGATGTATTCCTGGAGATATCACATGACAGTCTTTAAGTAAAGATTAATCTTTATTTCCTGGAGACTCTAGGCCAATCCTGTAGGGTTGCCAACCCTATTTGAAGATATACTCAAATAATACACCTCCGGACACATATTCAGTTACCAAACTCTGCTCTGTTATATCTCCCTTTCTGCTTTCTTCTCTGTTGCAAAAAAAAGGTACTAGGAAGAAAATGTCCAGGTTTCTATTCCTCTTCCTTTACCCCCAGAGCTATCATTTCTCCAAAGCCCCATTGGCTTACTCTCTTGAGCAGGTAGCAAAGTCACAGAGACAGAAGAGATATGCAAAAACTGAAGTCAATGAAGATAAAGACAACAGTGAGATGGCACCTTACTCCTTAAAAAATTAAGGCCACTTAATAGGTGCATAAATAATTACCCCTAAGAAAAGTTTTCAAAACTTTTTACAAGCCCTGAGTTCACAGGAGAGCTCAGGGAAACTGATTTCCTTAATCTAGGGCTATCAGAGAATGCTAGAAATCAGTGTTTAATGTACACCCAAGCTGATTTTTGTTTTTGGTTAAATTCTTTAGTATTATGACCAAATTTATAATTTAAAAATCCACTCATCGCTCCATGTATCCATTTCTCCTGCAACCTTTCCATACCTCTTCCATATCATCTCTGAAGAGAATGTCCTCCCTATCCCAATCTGCAAAGACACCACTCACATTCCATTCATATCGCTGCTACAGACTTTTCTGTGCTACCCTGAAGAAGTGAAACAAAACAACAAATATTAAGTTTCACTCATTTCACAGGCCTTCCTGATGTGCCTGTCTATTCTATCTAATCCCTTTTAGATTGTAAAGTCCTCAGGGCAGGGACCAACTGCAGTGTGCATTGTATGTGCTGAGCACATCAGCACTTACCAAATATATCTGAAAAACCTTAAGATTTTGTTCAAATTACTTTTTAGGATTATGGGGAACTTGTCCAGACTATCTATCACATTTAGTTCAAGATGCTTCTTAAAAACAGAGTGATACCACCATTAAACTTGCAAAATCAAGATATTCGGGAGTTAGTCATTATTTTCCAACCCATGCATATCCCAGGACATCCTACTTTAAAATTAATTGTTTTGAGTTGTAAATTCTAAATAGCTGAAAGCATACATCGTGTGGTTTTAAGAAACTCTTATTCTCAATTGAAACTCCATGTAAAACAGACTGAAATTATGTCTTTTCAGCTTATGTAATTTTAGTTTGTGTGCTCTGCATTATCTTGTTTTTGTTGTACTTAGGTACACTGGAACAAAGTTATAAAACTGTTGTCTCCCCCAGGACCTCTGTGAAAATGGAGTATTTATATCATAAGGTTATCCTAATGAGTAAACTTTAAGTTACATATATGTGACACATACTCACCTTGCTAGCCGGGCTGTGAGTTTGACATGTCTGGAGGCAATAAAGACCTCTCCCCCAATCTCATGGGTTGGAGGATTGAAGCAGAGATCACCTAACAGGTATGGATGAGGCAGTGCTACATGTTCTCTTTCTGGTTTCTCCTCCTCCCTGAAACCTGAGTGAATGGGGGTGGAGGAGGGAGCTGCTCATTTCTTGTTCATTCCCTCCACACACGTTCAGAGGGAGGAGGGGTATCCTTGCTGCCATTGGATGGAGGAGTCAGGGGGAGCTGGTTGACAGGTTCTCACTTGCCAGGATAGGTGAAGGGGGGGATTAGGAGAAGGTAGCTTCCGCTAGCTCTTACTGGTAGCAGTAGCCATTTTGAGATCTTTTGCTTTATGAAGGCAAGTCTCCAGTTTGGCACTGTTCCAGCCCCGCCCTTACTAGGGGCATCTAGTTTTTGACTGGAATATCCAGTCAAAAGGGACCCTGGTGGCTCCGGTCAGCACAGCTGCTAGAAGTCCGGTTGGTCCCAGCACCAGTGGGTCAGGCAGCACCCCTAGACTCCTACGTGGAAGGGCGCTCCCTATTCTGCCCCCACCCGCAGGCGCCGCCCCAACTGCCGTCTCCACACCTCCCATTGGCTGGGAACCGCGGCCAATGGGAGCTGTGGGGGTGGCACCTGTGGGCAGGGGCAGTGCGTGGAGCCCCCTGACCACCTCTCCACCTAGGAGGCGGAGGAACATTCCACTGCTTCCCGGGAGCCGCACAGACTTCTTCCATCCTCGGGAGATGCCGGGGCTGCCCAAGGTCAGCACCACCCAGAGCCTGCACCCCAAACCTCCTCCCAACCCTGACAAAGTCAGAACCCCCTCCTGCACCCAAACTCCCTCTTGGAGCCAGCACCCCGCTACCACAACCCAACCCCCTTCCCCAGCCCTAAGCCCTCCCACACTCCAAACTCCACAGTCCCATCCCGGAGCCCCTCCTGCAACCCAAATCCCTCATACCTGGCCCCACCCCAGAGCTTGTACCCCCTCCCATATCCCAAGCCCCTGCCCCAGCATAGAGCCTCCTCCCACACTCCAAACCCCTCATCACCGGCCCCAACCCAGAACCCACACCCCCAGCTGAAGCCCTAACCCCATCCCACACTCTAATCCCTTGCCCCAGCCCTGATCCCCCTCTCCACATTCCAAACCCCTCAGCCCATCCAGCATCTCTAGGATCCAGTTTTTGGCATTTAAATTACACTGTTGTAATTTCAGTGAGTTCCAGTCCAGTTGATTGGTTAGAAAAGGTCCAATGTGAGTTCCTTGCAACTCAATGGACTGTTAGCCATGGACCCCGAGCCCATGAAAGGGTTTGCATCTATATCTTACATGGACTGTGGCTTCCCTTATCTAATTTCTCCTACTTCCTACGTGGAGAAGGGGAAAAGGGTCCCTGAACAGGCCTAAGGATGTAGAGTGGCCATTGTCCTTATCCTGCCCTCAAATTTGTAGAGTCCAGAATCTTTGTGCCCAATTGATAATTATCTGCACTGGGACAGCCCTGCTGGATAGCTTGGGGGCGGAGAGAAGGGGAATAGTTAAGGGTTTCAATAAAATTACAGTCTCTGCCATTGAACCCTACTATGGAATGCATCTAATTGTTTGTGTCCATATAAAAATGGCCATTATTTTAATAGAGTTTATTGTATGATAGCTGAAAATTAATGGAAGTGTCCTCTAAAGCATTAGACTGCAGAAAGATAAAATCATGTATTGTTAGATTAACTTTTTTCAGCATATCATGGCTCTATATATGCCCAGAGTTAAAATGTCAACCCTGGTTTTAATGAAGAATCTCACTGTACGTATATGGCAATATTCAGTTTTAGAATAGACTGAAATAATGCAGACAAGCAAATTAAAACTCCTGAAGCCCTATTCCGTGCCACAGAGGACAAGTAACTCTCATTGACTTCAGTATGAGATACTTACATCCTGAGGGGAGACTGACTGAAAATAGGGGGGTTTGAGCTATAAGTTGTCAAGGAAATGAACGATGGTCTATAGTTTTCACCTATAACAATCAGACACCCCTTAGAGAGAATCTGGAGCCACATCATGAATTTAAAGCATATAGCTTTAAAGTAACAATGAACTTGGATGGCACTCATTTGTAAGCACTGAGAACTACTTAGTGACTGATCTAGTAAAAAACCCCAAACATTCTTTTGAGAGCAAAATGGTGTAGAACAAGAGGAGCACATTTGTATATTTGCTCTTTATCTGAAACTAAGAAAACATGTTTATTTGATGAAAGGATACCAAAAACACACAAAACAAGTGTGAAAGGTCAGGTGGAATGGAAAGCAGTAATGGGAGTGCCTTCTTGACATTTCACTTTTTCGTAGCACAGCCTTCATAGCCCTCAAACATTTTATGTAGAAAATAATTCTCATTTAGTATCTATGACTCATGAGTCCCTGAATCCTTTGGTCAGATAAAGTATTCCTTTTCTTGTTTGAGAGAGCGCGCGCGCGTGCGAGCAGTGCAGTAGTAGACACTGAATGAGATAACAAGAAACAGTATGTTTAACATGGATTGAAACCGTGGCTTGTCACTTCCCACAGAACAAGAATAATCCTTTTGCATAAATGTAAAGCCACCTAATAAGGGAAGCCTCAAGTAATTTTTATTGCATTACCCTTGAGTAAAGGAGTTAAATAACTCATAATATTAATTATATTATTTAGTGTATAATATGTTCATGTTTAGGATTTCCAAATTTAGGACCTGATTCCATCTCTCATGCCAAATAGTCTCACTGGGTATGTCTACACTTCAAGAAAAGACCCACAGCATGGCTGTAGCTGGTCCAGATCAGCTGACTCAGGGTCATGGGGCCTGAGCTGCAAGGCTATAAAATTACAGTGTAGAGGTTTAGGCTCAGACTGGAGTCCAGGCCCTGAGGTCCTGCAAGGGGGAGGGTCTCAGAGCCTGGGCTCCAGCCTGAGCCAGAATGTCTACATTGCAATTTTATTGCCCAGCAGTCTGAGCACTGCAAGCCAGAGCCTGAGACTTGGTGCCACAAGTTTATCAGCACAGTGTAGATGTATCCACTGAGTTCAATGAGGCCTTGACTAAGCACTTAAACTCATGCCTAAAATTAAACATGTGCTTAAGTTTGATTGTTTTCAATGGGATTTATGTGTGTTTAAGAGCACAGCACATACCTAAATATTTTGCTGAATATGGATAGAATTAATCATCTTGTTAAATGCTTACTTGAGTGGGATTCAGACCCTCAGTCCAGAGATATGGAACTACTGAAGTCTAAGTACAACTCACCATGAGTAAAGGTTGCAAAATTAGTCCCTTGATAGGTATTCTTATTCTTTCCCTAATCCTAGGATAGGCCTTCTAGTGCTGATGTAGCTATAATTAGTGAAATTCATATAAACTGATGTTCTTCATACTTCACTCATATTTCAAAATACAAAAGACTTCAAATGTATATCTTATTACATTTCATGGTTAAAATATATAGCATGCAATCCATTCACATGTACCCATTTTGATAGCTTTGGCAGAAAGAGAGGCAGGCATTTTCTAGAGGGAGGGGATGCAGTACCAGACTGAGGACGCAACGTTGCTGGCAACTGTTACCCACCGCTTTTTTTCCCCCTGTGAAATTCTATTGAAAAATTGATTGTTTGTAAAATGAATCCAGTTAAATTGCAATGGAATTTTAATGGAAAAGCTGCATGTTACTAATAAGCATTCCAATACAGTGACAACTCATAAGCAGGTCTTCTCAGCACAAAGTAACTCATCCTGTGACTGGTAAAACAACATTGTATTGAAGGAAACCTATGCATTGTTTGAGAAACCCATTTTAAAAGCTCCACTGCAGCTCTCTATACCAGTTACAATATTACTAAATGATGTGATGAAAACCCATAAAAGAGATTGCCCCTTTATACCTATTATGGCTCTAATTGGCATCCTATTATACAAAGCAATGAACTCTTTCTCAAACCTACTAAAGTTTTATGTACTTTTCATTTTCAGTATGGCTTAAGTATCTGAAATGACAATACTGACAGAAAGATATATGAAAAATGGCACCACAATATTCGTACTAAAATGGAAAGCCTCCAGTCCTCGGAGCCAAGACATAAACCAACATCTGCACGAACAGAATAACTGGCAGTGGCTTTTAATTCTGAATATATTTGTAAAGCTAAGAAGGGGGGAGGAGCAGTTTACAAGTGCAAACTGACAAATATCAACAAAAGTGCAGCTATAATAGTGGAATTCAGGGAACGCACTATTCAGCATTCAGTACCACAGCTTTAGTTACTCACACATTTGTGTTTAAAAAAATCAAAATCTTATTTTTATCAACATTGTTTAATTCAGTTTCTCATCCAGCTGTAAGCTGAAATATTGAAATACGTTTTAGTTAATTTCTTTCTTTAATGGATATATTGGATTGCATGTTAACATAACAATGGGATGTACAGTAGTGGAGGACAGCTATACTGTAGAGGAGTGTTATATATACTACCCCACCCAGATCTTAATACTGATGAGCAACAACCTGTGATTTATTGTGTGAAAACCTTACAAGTAGAGTGGAAAAATCAAATAAAAGTCTCAAGGCTGTAAACAAAAATACTGGTCAGTAGTGTGTTCTAATACAGTTATCAAGTAATAATGCAAACAAAACAAAAAAGAAACCGATGGGAGAGAGGAAAGGAAGATCTATTTCCAAGGCTAGAAATGATTGAAAATGTATAGCCAGGGAACTAATAGATTAGAGAGGGAAATTTCCTGGCTTGCCCCCTTAACAACAATAAAAATATCTGCTGACAGTACCTTTGACAAGCTAATTTTAGACTCATGAACAGCTACTGTAATGCAGTGGTTCTTAAACTCTAATGCACTGACCACTGGTGGTCTGTGGATCACTATATGGTGCTTCCTTGAGATCTGTTTGATACCATACTGTCATTGTCTTGGCTTTTCTTCCTTGTTTCCTGCTGACTTTGTACATTAGTAGACTCTTCCCAAGAAGAGCCTGGAAGCCTGTGCAAAAGCTGCAGGGAACGAGGAACAGGAGAACCACAGAAATGTTAAGGCTAGAAGTGACCTTGAGAGGTCATCAAGTCCAGCCCACTGTGCTGAGACAGAACCAAGTAAATTTACACCATTTCTGACAAGTGTTTGTCCAACCTGTTCTTAAAAACCTCCAATGATGGGGACTCCACAAACTCCCTTGGAATTCTATTCCAGAACTTAACAACCCTTGTAGTTAGAAAGGTTCCCTCAGGTTCTAGGGAACATCTAACTTAAACATTCCTTGCTGCAGACTAAGCCATTATTTCTTCTCCTAGTGTCAGTGGACATAAAGAACATTTGATCACTGTCCTCCATATCACAGCCCTTAATATATTTGAAGACTGTTTTCATAGATTCATAGATTTCAAGGCTGAAAGGAACCATTTTGATTATCTAGCCTGCCCTCCTGTATAATAGAGGCTCTTGAACTTATGCCAAATAATTCCTAGATCACATCTTTTAGGAAAACATGCCATCTTTATTTTAAAATAGTCAGTGATGAAGAAGCCATCACAAGTCTTGGTAAATTGTTCCAAAAGTTAATCAGTCTGACAGAGGACGACTCACAGTAAGGTGCAACTCAGCATGAATAAAGGATTTGGCCCGTTAGCTTACCTCCCAAATATACCCCTTGCCCCAATAATAATAATACATTTTTAATTTGACTACTGCAAAGGGCTGAGCAAAAGGAAATTAAAGTTTAGTCCAAGCAAAGAGTAATTCAAAGACTGACATTACTTGGTCTGCAAGATGGAGGTATATTTGACAATAAAATACCATGGCAGTTGAGAGGCCCCAGTTGTTAACATAGGTTTTTTGGTTATGCAGTTGCATACCTGCACTTGTGCTGGGCTCATTGCTGTGCACATAAAAGCAGGTTAATGCACATGTAAATGAATCATGTGAATCAAATGAACCTAATTCACCATCTTTATGTGCATTCTCCTCATCTGCATGTGCAACTGTAATACTTGAGAGAGCTTTTTGGCATTATCAATAATATTGGCAATTATTAATATTGATATGGGAAACCATGAAACACCAATTTAACCATAAATTCGTTTATTCAGTCCAAAGGCCAAATGGTATTTTATACAGTTACTCTAAACATAGCTCACAACCTAAAAATATGCAATCACTACATCCAAGACAACAACAAAACATTTAAGAATTTGCTCAAAATATTTACAAATGGGATAAACCCAGGGGTGCTTAGACCCACATTGATCAGCTCCAACATGGCAACGCAGGTATTAGTAATGAACCGTTTAACAGCTTCCTTTTTATACCCTTTAATAACTGAGTGATGTCATTGCCAGTTACGGACTTCAGCTAAAATCCAATTTGAGGCAGTTCACCCTTATTTCCAGTCTTAATGCATATAAAATTTACAACCTCCTTTTTCCCCAAGGCCTTTCCTCCCCTCCTTTTTGCTGACCAACAGTTTGTCTTTTGCACCTGGGTTCACACAGGCCCTAAATTTTGAGATAACACTGGTGTGTGCGGTGGGAAGGACCATCTTGGCTCATTTTAAGGCAGCTTTATGTTTTCTTATTCAAAACCATCTGAGTCACCCCAATTGGTCAGAGGACTTTTTTTTTTTTAGAAATTTCCCCTTATCTCATGAGTTATTCCTTGAACCAGCTATCCTCCCTACTTCACTCCTTCTTGCCTTTTAACTCCCTATTTTCAAGGTCCTTCTTCTACTTGCAAATCAGGGCCTTTCTTGAAAAGACATACATATATACACATATATATGCATCTTATATAAAGTCAGGTTGGGGAGGGACACATTATGGACAAAACCCAGAGATAGTACTTCACACTTTGACACAAGAGATTTAAGCATGAATCTCAAGCTTCAGTTCTCGTGCAAAATATTGTGGAGGAAATAATTCAATTCTGGAAGAGGTAGGAAAGGAAGCTTGAGGACTTACGCTGCTGCAAAGATGGCCTTTCTTAGCAGTTTGCAGAACTCCTGCGCTTGTCTCTAACTGGAGATATTATCAGAGTGCCTGCCAAACCAACCAGTTTGCTTTTTTTGGAAGTCTTCTGTTGTGACCTGCCAGGCAGAAATGAACACACACACACAATAGAGGACAATGGCATCTATATAGGAAATAGGGAAAATTTATGAAACCACACAAGTTACTACCTTCTCTCTCAACCAGGAATCTGTGATATCAATGGGGAGAAAAAATGCTCTTGTGAGTAAGGCACACTGGAAAGCTATGTTCTTCTATTCCTGGGCCTGTTGACAGCTTTCCTGTGTGACCTTCGGAAAGCCGTCTAATTCTTGGTGTCAAATCTGTAAAATGGATAATAGTTCCCTGCTTTGCACGGAGTTGTGGGAAAAAGCCAACAATTTTTGTGAGGTGCTTAAATACTGTTGCGATGGAGCCCATAAAAATAACTGGACATCTAGATAGAACTAAAAAGAAAAGGAGTACTTGTGGCACCTTAGAGACTAACCAGTTTATTTGAGCATGAGCTTTCGTGAGCTACAGCTCACTTCATCGGATGCATACCGTGGAAACTGCCATAGAACTAGTCAGCCCTGAAAGGCACTGCTAAGGCAAGCAAATTATGGGAGTGTTCAAACAGCACTTACATTGGAACTATAGACTTTGCAAACTTCCAAACCCTAAAGGCTCTTTTGAGCTAAGTTGACTATAAAAATCCAAAAGAAATCAGGGAAAAAAATTCTTTAAGACAGCTTTAAGTGACAGGTGTCATATCTAACTATATCATTATATACAGACATACTTCTGTATGACATATTCTGGGGAAAATCTGTATTTAAATGGACCCAGCTACATACTGTATGATCATGATTAACCTTCGCTCAATAAATTCAGGTTTCAGAGGGGTAGCCGTGTTCGTCTGTATCAGCAAAAAACCCGAGGAGTCCTTGTGGCACCTTAGAGACTAACAAATTTATTTGGGCATAAGCTTTTTTTAGTCTCTAAAGTGTGTCTAAGGTGCCATAAGGACTCCTCTTTCCCTCCCCCCCTTTATAAATTCAGACAAACAATGAAAGAAACATAGTAAATTCCAAAAGACAAATTTTGGCTAAAAAATTATTTTCCTGAAGATCCTCCCACCCAAAAAAGTTCCTTCATTATGATTTCATTTTCTTTTCAATTAAGCTGTTTGCAGATTTGAAAAAGGAATTTGGGGGCCTTCTAAGCTTTGAGAACACTTTTCTTTCACAGTCACTATGCCAGTTAACAATAACTCCCTATTTTTGACTTTGTTCAAATGCAAAACTTAACTTTTAGTGTTTGGGGGTGGGAGGAGGTGGATAGGAAAGGAAACCTATGGAATTTTAAACCTTTTGTCTGAAGGGCAAAGGGATTGTTTAAAGAATTAAAAAACAAAAATTCCATCTGTACTAACAGCAAATTTTCAAGGTTTTCAGAAAGAGACACAAAAAGTTGGTGACATTTAAATTGTTTTCAACCTGTTCCAAATCGATTGACAAATAAAGCAACGAAGGAATGAAGATGATATGTTTGAAAAAAGTTTGCATTCTATCAGTTGATGGTAGTTCATCTGCGAGGACACTAGAGAAGGCAAGGTTTCAAAGAACCAATGTCAAAATGTGCTCTTTACTGAAAAAATATGTATTTTTTTTATTTACAGTCAATAGGATTCCAAAAGTGTTTTGTCCCCACAGCATTGTTGCAGTGCAAAGTTAACTTTTTTAAATTTCTTTTCAATTTTATTCCAAAAGGAGCCTTCATTAAAAGCTAAAGTCAGCTTAATGGTACGGATCTGGCATTAAACAATCTCATTCTCCTATTGTAAGAGGCTAGAAGGGAATAAAACTCACTATCATTTTCATATTAGTAATAACATCATATGTATCACCTTGCCATGAGCATTTAGTTCTTTTCCAAGCACAATCGTCTCTCTGTCAGACAAAACAAAGAGGAAAAACTACAGACATGAAGGAAGTAGTAATGATGGGGGCAAACCCCAAGGTATGGTAGTTGGGGCCAGATCCTTAGCTGGTATAAACCAACAAAATCTTTTAAGTTCAATGGTATTATGTGAACTTACATCCCAGGTGAGGATCCATCCCTCTATTTGATAAGCAGCTCAGAGATTCTACGCTTATTCAAAGTTTATCCTGATTACTCAGACTTGGTATAAAGTGAATTCAAGAGGCCACCTCATCACTGCTAATATTAGTAGTTTCTTAATGTTTAATGTTAACTATGTAGGGAAGAGAGTAGGGGAGGACTGAAAATTAAATTTCCATCCATTTCTGCTATGAAAAATAAGTTGGCAGAGGTCACGGTTTTCCTTCACATTTTTTTCTTCCTTCTGTAAGAGGATGTGTGGTTTAACTGGATTTAATTATGCTTTATAGCACTGACTTCTTTGGCAGCATTACAAAATATGTAGCAGGTGTTCCAGCATGGCCCATTGAGCAGGGTGAAGAACAAGGTCCTTCTTTAGATCACTGACAATTGAAAATGATGTCTTCAATAATGGTTACTTTCTGATCAAGAATACATTCAGTCATGTAAGTAGAATACCATCTGCTTAAATGAGTTATGTGAAGTTGAGGTTTTCTGCTTAGTTGAATTTAGGCCAGAGTCTCTCAAGCTTATGTTCGTTGATTAAAACGGGGGCAAAAATCTTCCTATTTGTGTTGAGTATGTCAGAATATGTCCATCTCAGAAGCAAGAGCAACTAACATCTGTAAGGTTTTGGCACATATGCTTGTGGGTGTAACCTGTAGGTAGAAGCTCCATGTAGCTCAAAAACTTGTCTCAAAAACTTGAGAAACTGCTCAGTGAAGAGAGTGTGAACAAACCGTGGAAGGAAGCATGCACAAGCAACAACCTCACAAGACCTACCACTGTGATGGAAACTCAGATAGATCTGAAGATGAAACCTGGGAAGGTAGCAGGAACAGATGGTGTACCAACAGAGGCATATAAATCATGAGGGAGTGGTGATGACAAATTTTGTCAACTTAATTCTCCATACTCCTTCCTCCCCTGTTAAATGAATGAGTCACATGGCGAAGTGGCTGGAAAGAATCAAGAAAAAACTTCAGAAACAGATATACCATCAAGTAAGCAACAACCAATTTGGTTTTATGCCAGGAAGGTAGACAATGGATGCAGTGTTTGCAGCCTGAATATTGCAGGAGAGGTAGAGGGAGAAATGCAAGGAATTGCATGTAGTGTTTGTGGATTTAGAGGAGACTGATAACAGAGAAATATATTCAGACTATCATGGACATGAATGAGGGTAGCACAACAGTAGTGAAAAGCACCTGAAGCTACAGTGATTATAAATGATAGCAAACAGATCAAAGCAGATTACCTAGAAGGAGGACATGAGAAAGGTTGGTGCATTCTTGGAAGACACACTTGACAAAAATGCTTGGAAAGGAAGAAAGAGAGCCGCCAACCCCAACTGATGGGATAATGTGAAGAAAAAGGTGATCCTGTTGAGAACAATTAGAAACTAGCAGTGCCTCCATAGATTGGGAATAATCAGACTTTGTAGATGGTGATGATTTAGAGGCTGACATGATGCGTATGAAGACATAAGTGTAACTACTGTTTTCTGTGTACTTCATCTTTACATTTCAAAAGAGTCACCTCAATTTTCTGCTGTCACCAGTGACGACCTCAATATGAAAGGCAGTTTCAGATGAGGATGGCTGCTACTACACCACCATGTTCTCTCAGGGAAACTTCATTTTTCTCCAACGCCTCCCCATTTTTTTTGTTTATTTTTGCTTTCCTTTAATCTGAAATAAAAATAATTTTGACTGAAAGTATATCATTACTCTGTGTATCCACAGATTTATACTACACTTATCACCATGGTATCAGAGTGCTCTAGAAAGTCTAAATGTAAATATAACAAATCGGACAGCCCCAGAATCTCTCATATTTTATTATTGGTAGACTTGATTGAAGAAATGGTTTTTGATCTGAAAGCAGCAAGAGTCTTGCTTGTTCTTTGTTTATGGAAAAGCACAGTCCAATTACAGCATCAGTAATGTCAAGCAAACTGGTTTATAAGTATCCTTTGCACTTTGACAACTGTTCTGAACACTATATGCATGTGGACTGCTTTTTTTCTGGATAGGGTCACAAAACAAAAGCTGTAATTCAGGTTTTCCTATCAACATATCAGCTAGGGGCAAATGAGTGGGTAATCACATACCAACACACAGAAAAAAAAAACTGACACACTGTCTCCAGGAGGTGCCGTGAAACGGGACCATTTTTGCCCTGTATGTGCCAGAGAGACTAATGAAAGTATACAATTTTAAACTGAGAACCAGTTCAAATCAGATTTCCCGCGTTTGGTTCTATCAAATATTCACACCAAACCTCAACCTGAGATTCAGTTCATTCATGAGCCAATGCTTACAAAAACCTCAAACAGGGATTGAGGTCATTCTTACAAGTAGAGAGCTCATGAACCCGCCTGGGGACCCCTATTCACCCAAATGGCTTATCTTGTTCTCCCTTGCAAAAAGCCCTGGGATTCTCTCTGAAGATAACTAAAATGATGTGGGCTGTTGCAGCCTGAGAAGTCCCTCCCCCACACCATACATGCCAGGGAGATTTGGGGAGGGTATATGCCTTCAGGAGCCAGTGTGGCTCTGCCATAACTCCAATGCAAGGCTGTGTCTAAATGGCACAGCCAAGCCTTGTATACTAAACCCAAGAACATGTGCAATTTATACAAATCTGAAACCCATACAGTTGAGTACACTGAAGTTTTCCATACAGCAATGGATCACTGCTTTCCTGCCAAACAAAAATGGGGCTGAAAGACCCTCATTATTTATTTGTATTGCAGTAGCGCCTAGGAGCCTCAGTCATGGACCAGGACCCCACTGTGCTAGTCTCTGTAGAAGCACAGAACAAAGACAAAGGTCTGCCCCAGACCTCATGCTCTTCCCCACAGCCCTGGAATCTGTCACCTCAGTTCAAACTTGGAAGTTCTCCAAGAGAATGAATCACTGGGCTACCAATTGAAAATAACTGGCCGAAGAAGAGAGCTGTAGATCTTGGGGTTCATTGATCCTCTGGTTGTTTGTTAGTGGTAAAGGGCTGTTAAATTCATTACTGACCATTAGGGTTTTTTTGTAATCAGCTGGACAAATTATCCGTTTTGCATGGTTTTCCACAACCATTGCCTTATATTGTTCTGCTTCATGCCACCATGAAAAAAAAATGTTAAAAATTTCAAACAGAGAAAATAAATTGTCACTATTTATCTATAAATCATAGAATTGAATTGCAGGCAGGTGGAACTAGAGGTATGAAGGGATCCAAGCTCCATGAGTCCTGCTGCAGAACAGTGGATCACTCTGAAGCTAGTATTCAATAGTTTGGCATCATTATTTATCCTCAGAAGTGACACCTTATCCAAGGTCTGCAAGATTGTGAAATCTGTTATGTGTCTATGCTCTATGTTCTCCTTCAGCTGACCCTGTACTGCAGATAACAAATGACAGCCCTAACCCAAATCCCCAGAACAGAACTTTTCTGCTGTAGGTCTATCTTTACAGGTAACCTAAGCAAATTTTAACATTAAGATTGCGATTGTAGGGGAACCCTTCCACCCTGCCCCCAATTCATAGTCATTCTTTATTATTGCTGAAAAAATGATCCTTGCTTTAGTTATGCACAAACTTCCCGATTTAATACCTTATTTGTGTACACCAAAGCAGTTTGGGTTACTTTTTCTTATCAAAATATTCTGACATACAATGCAGACTTGTAAAATTATTATAATAGAATGAGGATCTATCAAACAAAGCCAAAAATATGGTAGTTTGAGTGTTTCTGGAACATGACAGTTAGTTGTTTATGCCTAATATGTAATTTTGAAAACTCACAGAGCTTTCAACACTAAACTTGCAGGACCATAAATTTCCTTGGTAATAAAAGTGAGGGAAAACAACAATGCTGTAAAAAAGTAACATAATGCATTATAAAGATTCCATCTTGAGAACTTCACCTAGAACACATGCTACTACGTACATTGTTTCTAGTTTTAAAGCCAGCTGTAGTACAATTGTATATCCCAAGACCTCTAGAAGGGCAATGTGAATGTTGTTCACTGAGTGGCAGATTCTGAAGACACATTTAAATTCTGCATTGAACACAGAGCTCACAAAGCAACCAAGCAACTTCTGTCCATAGAACAGTGATCACTTAAAGCAATATAGAAGCCAGAAGAAAAATATCTTAGTTTTCTGATATGCCTGTCACAGAATCAATTGTATGATCTACATTTATATGAAAATGACCTTTAACTTTGATCTAAGGAGGATGTGTTTCACCTACTACAATGTATTCACTACTACATGTTGGGTGCAGTGCTGTTTTCTCAGTGAATTGTGATAGTGCTGTCCCCCCCCCCCCAGCAAATAAGTCAATGATTAAGTACAGGATCAAGAGTTCAGTTGTTAGCAGAGTAGCATTGCTATTCTGCCAGATCATTCCTATTTATGTCAAACCAAGTCAAAGGATATGAAGCAATCACAGGAAAATAAATACAAGAGGAATACATCTCTTTAATCATCTTTTTACAGTGCCACTACTGAAAACTTTGTCCCTGAATTAGTTTGTCAATTAGTCTTGCTAGAATGGGAAAGACTGCAGAATCAAGCTATTTTGTGTAGTTTCTCTCAAACTAGCCATCCTCTCAAGGCTCTGAATGAACATCAACACAATGATAATACAGCTATGTCCTTCTATTTCTTTGTTGTTGCTTTTTAAATGACGATGGGTCATTTATCACTCTTCTCCCTTCAGGTAATGCAGTTCTAAACAGTTGTGGTATATTATCAGTTATTTCTGCTATGGTAACTCCTAAAGGCTCCAGGCAAAATCAGGGACCTAGGCTCAGTACAAATATATAGTAAGAGATAGTCCCTTCCCAGAAGAGCTTACAGTCTAAAGAGACAAGATAAGGAAGTATTAACCTAATTTTACCGAGTGATTTGCCCAAGGTCACAAGCTTATAGCTGAGCCAGAAAGTGAACTTAGATATTCTTATCCCCATCCGGTGCCTTAGTCACAATACTATCCTGCCTCTGAGTGTATGCACCCTTCATTCACACTGCAGGGTGACTAGATACTTACTATAGGAAAAAAGAAAAGGAGTACTTGTGGCACCTTAGAGACTAACCAATTTATTTGAGCATGAGCTTTCGTGAGCTCATGCTCAAATAAATTGGTTAGTCTCTAAGGTGCCACAAGTACTCCTTTTCTTTTTGCGAATACAGACTAACACGGCTGTTCCTCTGAAACCTGTTACTATAGGAAGAGAGTCTCTGAATAATTTAATGTAGTTTCACCATTTGTTGCGTGGGTACATACAAGAACCCCAGAGACATGCTTTTTCCATCAGGAAAGATCCCGTTGAGATGCATCATCTTTTTACCAGGGGAATCCTTGGGAAGGCACAGGCAGAAGAAGTAACAGCCACACAGTTATATGGAGCATAGCAAGCAGCCACCAGGGCAAAAAATCTCATTCAAAATGAAATGGTTCCATATAATACAATATTAATACCATGATAGCTCTAGCAGTAGTGAAACACAGCGTTCCAAGTGTTTAGTTCTTAAAAAGCTATGAATGCTTCTTGGAAAATATTTTGAAATCATTGCAGTTCCCCATGTACAGTTCAAACCAAATTTACCAAACTCTGTAGTTGCACTGACCAGAGCTCTGTTCTTGTTGAACATCTGTGCTCCATGGTAGCCCTTTCTTCTGCTTTTCTACTAAAAATCTTTGAAGAAGCTAGACAGCTCTCTACACTAGTTAACAGACCCACAATTAAGCTAGTTCAGCTTTTATTTTCTTTCCCATTGCTAATGGGATGTCAGATGTTGCACATACTTTTGATGGCACATTCGGATCCGAGTGGTCACGATGTTGTGACCCAGGGACCTCTTGATGCCAAACTGGCAGAGGGCATAAGGAGTCTAAGTTCACCAAAGAGTGTCATGTGAAAGGCTGGGTCAATCTATGAGGACTCGATCTTATGAGAAGGGTTCTCAACCAAACTGTTTGAAAATGCTGGTGAAAGAACTGGAGTAGATTTTTTGTAGGAGATAGGGGAATGACTTATTAGTTAGGTTTAATCTCTAGAAAATGGATTATGATTTTGTTTTATATATAACTATTTGTTTCCAATATTCTTACTATCACTTGAATCTCTGTTCTTTGATAACTAATTTATTCTTGTTTTCACTATGAATATATTTAGTGTAGCGTGTTCAGCGGAGCTGTGTTCTAAGATACAACTGGCAAATTGCAGTGTAGAGTTTCTTTGAAAACAGCAGGCCTGGTAATTCTGCAAATGTTCAGTGGATAGGGGGCTGGACACTACATGGAACATCTGGAGGACTTGGGGCTTGGTGTGTGCCTATCCCTAACCTGTACAAAGATAGGGAGGCTTGGAAGGTAGTGCCTGTGTTTGCAGGGGCTGGTGGTTTCAGAGAGCTGATCCACAGCAGGCACAGACAAGACTTCCTCATACTAAGGGCAGGTGGTGCTTAGGTGCCTCAGCACCCTCGATACCCCTGGAAAGCATCACAGATGTATTACAACCATAATGGATCTCAGTTTGTTAAACACTTGGGTTAAAAATTTCAGAAGCATCTAAGTCAGTTAGGGGCTTAAGTCGCATTGAAAGTTCAGCCTATTCCCTGGACAAGTCACATGTTTATTTTACTATCTGCATTTGGAACGGTTTCTCAACCCAACCCTATTCCACTGCTTCAAACTCTACTGAGCGGCATCTGCCACTATATAGACATGCAAGTGTGGATTTACCATATGGGTTCATTCTGACCACCCTATGAATACAGCCATGGGTGGCAGGTGGAACCCCTCTTCGGGGAGGCTAGCTCCTCCCCCCCTCGGCCTCACCCCTTGTGCCCGAGCTTCCCTTTCCCCCATGGCTGGAGCCCTGAGTCGCCTTGCAGCCCACAGGACCCCGTGCCAGCCAGAGCCTCCCCCCACCTCCAGCCACACTGCACTTCCCCTCCTGAGACCCGAAGCCATCCCATGGGAAAAGCTCGTCTCTAAAACTTGTCTCTTGCCGAGGAACCTGAGCTTTTGACATGCACGATGCAGGTTCCACAGTAGCTGAGGAGGCAGTATGGGTTAATCAGCTTCCTGGGTTCACCGGTAGTCTCCCTTGAGGAAGCTGAGTAGCACAGACTGCCTCCTTAGCCACCCCGCATGCATGGGGCATCATAATAAGCAAAAACTTCCAGTGCAAATCCTGCAACCACGGGAGGCTTAGCCTATTATACCTGCTGCCTATGGCTACAGCTTAGTTCTCAATTCTACTTTTCTTTGGTTTTGTTTTCCCCCTACTACAGTTTATTTGCAATATTGCAAACCCCGTTGCTGTAAAAATAAAGAACTTTGTTAATGTATCTGATCTGACACACACACACCTGCCTATCTACGTATATATATTAAACTGTAACTTTCTTGCAGGAGTATAGTGTCTTTAATAAAGAAATTGTGTTATTCAGTGGAATTTACTCACGGAGATAAAAGACATGAAAGTTGTAGGATTAATATATGCAAAAAATCTAGATCAAAGATGTTAGCGTTATATGTACATGCATGTGCGCGCACACACACAGTTCATCCAACAGCAGTAGTGTGTATGCTGCCCACTAGCTGCTTTACTTTATGGAATTAACAAATTAGTTATGGATTAACAAATTATTTCCCCACTTCATCCTGCTGCAGACTGGACAACAATGCGTGCAGACACAGAACATAATTTCCCAAATTCATTATTTTGGGTTTTTAAGCAAACAATTTCCTTGTGGCACAACATGGTAAGACAAAAGTATTTTTTGATATTTTTGTTTATAACTGATATTTTGACTGAAGCAGATTTCTAATTTAAAACATTTAAGTACACACTTTCTTTTTAATTCCCTGTATGTTAGCATCCCTAATTAATATTTCGTAATTAGTACTTTTAATGAGTAATTTAGTACTTTATAAAATTTGGGCACATATACTACGCCTTTCACTTAAGGTTTTATTTTCCCCACTATTCTTTCAAGCAAGAAATATATCTATTAAAATGCTTTACAATGAGCACTTACAGTATTTCTTTTCTGTGCAAGTTTATGAGAGACAAGCAATCTATCTTGAAGGAAGATTTTATAGGCGATAGTAAAGTTAGAAATGTTGTAGTATTGTAAAAACTAATACTGTGATCTCCTTTCTTCATTTAGGAATTCTCTTTGCTGTCAGTTGCCTAGAAAATGAAGTCATCAAGCGAATGCAAACCCAAATCAGCTTAAGTCATTTCAGCACGCAATGGCTAAGCTAACTACCTCCTCCTTCCTTCTACATCTGATTAACAACTATCTATATCTGATTAACAACTCACTAGCAATCATTTAAGCTACTGTCTGACCTTTCATAATTTAGTTAAGAATTACTTCAGTCACTTCTTTCTAGGCTGGAGTCAAAAGAGATCTTATGGCAAAAGGTCAAGGTATTGATACAGTTCATAAGTTTGCTATAAATGGGGTCACTAAAAGGAGGCATTAGTTTGGTTTCGTATCACAGAGATGACCCATGCCTGTCGATGGTAGAGACAACGGAGTGAGGGCAGTAGGCTTCAGCAGTGTTACTGAGCATACTTAATCTGTGTGAGCATGCCCAGTACAAGCCAATCAGCAAATCGGGGGGTGGAGGTACATGACCTCACATGTCCCCCCCCCCACACACACACTGCCTCTGTTTATCATTTCAACCATATTTTCATGAAGACCTATTTAAAATAAATAAATACATGCTAGAGGTTTACGTGCTCTGCTGGTATCAGTGTTAGCCAATAGCTTTTTTTCATTCTTATTGCATGAATGTTTGCGGGGTGAAAGGATTCTTTCATGTCATTAGTTGATGCATCCTTAAGGATGCAACATATTGATCTGTTGTCTGATCTTTTAGCGATTGAAGTCACGTTTGCACTTAAACACTCCTCTGCATTTTCATCTCTGAGACAATAACAGACTTCAGTAATTGACAGATTTTGTCTAGCAGCAGATTGACATCTAGAACAAGTGGAACCACCCACTCCTGATCTGTGTTACAGACCTAAGTTATGCTACATGTAGAGAGGTCTGAAAACATTTCCACAGTTCAGTCATGTACAGGCATTTGCTAAAACACACTAGGAATAATTCATCCCTTGTGTAACTTCAGTGGGGTGGATATGACCTGCAGACCCCGGACTTCAGAAAAGCAGACTTTGACTCCCTGAGGGAACTGATGGGCAGGATCCCCTGGGAGGCTAATATGAGGGGGGAAAGGAGTCCAGGAGAGCTGGCTGTATTTTAAAGAAGCCTTATTGAGGGCACAGGAACAAACCATCCCAATGTCCAGAACGAATTGCAAATATGGCACACAACCAGCTTGGCTTAACAGAGAAATCTTTGGTGAGCTTAAACACAAAAAGGAAGCTTACAAGAAGTGGAAACTTGGACAGATGACTAGGGAGGAGGATAAAAATATTGCTTGAGCAAGCAGGGGTGTAATCAGGATGGCCAAAACACAACCGGAGTTGCAGCTAGCAAGGGATGTGAAAGGTAACAAGAAATGTTAGCAACAAGAAAAAGGTTAGGGAAAGTGTGGGACCCTTAATGAATGGGGAAGGCAACCCAGGGTGGATAAAAAAAATCTCTCTTTTTTTTAAGTTGGATTTTTTTTCCTTTAAATTGGATTTTTTTGATAAAATGCTTTTTGAGGGGGGAAAAAATCTAAAGATAGTTTTAATTAAGATACATTTGAGCTCAAAGATATCTCATCATGAAATAGGGATTACAAATTCTAATTCTACAGTATGAGACAATATATTCATTTAATGGACACCGTAGATTTGTCCCACCTCTGGTCAGACAGCCCCTGCACTGATAAGGAGGATGAAAGGCCCAGGGAAGGAGAGCAGTCAATGGGAGCAGAGGGAAACCTTCCCATAGTTGGGACCCTCCTCCCAGATGATGTTGGGTATCCTCTCGCACTGAGGTTACTTCTCCAGGGGAGGGAACTCTAGTCATTAGGAAAAGGCAGGTGTTAGTAATGGGAGATTTGATCATTAGAAACAGATAGCTGGGTTTGTGATGACTGGGAGAACCGTAAGGTGACTTGCCTGCCTAGTGCGAAGGTTGCAGATCTCTCGAGGCATCGAGAGACTTGTGTGTAGTGCTGGGGAGGAGCCGGTGATCGTGGTACATGTAGGTACCAATGACATAGGGAAGGGTAGGAGAGACGTCCTGGAGGCCAAATTTAAGCTGCTAGGAAAGAGGCTGAAATCCAGGACCTCTATGGTGGCATTCTCAGAAATGCTACCCGTTCCACGTGCAGGGCCAGGTAGACAAGCAGAGCTTCAGAGTCTCAATGCATGGATGGGACGATGGTGTAGAGGAGGGGTTTAGATTTATTAGGAACTGGGGAAACTTTTGGGATAGGGGGAGCCTATACAGGAAGGGTAGGCTCCACCTAAACCAAAGTGGATCCAGACTGCTGGCGTTTAACATTAAAAAGGTTGCAGAGCAGTTTTTAAACTAAGAGATGGGGGGGAAAGCTGATTGTTGCAGAGGTGCACGTGGATCGGACAGAGACTTCTCTTAGAGGAGAGTCTATTGATAGAGATTCTCTAGGTTTTAGTCAGGAGGAGGGGATGAAAGAGGACAAATTATGGGCCAAATCAGACGAGAAACATTCACATAAAGAATCTGACACATCAGAAAAGGGCAGACAATAAACAGTGAGAAGTTTTTAAAGTGCTTCTACACAAGTGCTAGAAGTCTGAATAATAAGATGGGTGAACTAGAGTGCCCCGTGTTAAAGGAGGATATTGATGTAATAGGCATCACAGAAACCTGGTGGAGTGAGGTCAACCAATAGACACAATCATTCCGGGGTACAAAATATATCGGAAGGACAGAACAAGTCGTGCGGGGGTGGGGGCTGGCACTATATTTGAAAGAAAATGTAGAATCAAATGAAATAAAAATCTTAAATGAATCTCTATGGACAGTTATTCCATGCTCTAATAAGAATATAACAGTTGGGATCTATTATCGACCACCTGACCAGGACAGTGATAGTGATGATGAAATGCTAAGGGAGATTAGAGAGGCTATCAAAATAAAGAACTCAATAATAGTAGGGGATTACAATTATCCCCGTATTGACTGGGTACATGTCACCTCAGAACGAAATGCAGAGACAAAATTTCTCGATACTTGAAATGACTGCTTCTTGGAGCAGCTGGTACAGGAACCCACAAGGGGAGAGGCAACTCTCGATCTAGTCCTGAGTGGAGCGCAGGATCTGGTCCAAGAGGTAACTAACAGGACCTCTTAGAAATAGTGATTATAATATAACAACATTTAACATTTCTGTGGTGGGAAGAACAGCTCAACAGCCCAACACTGTGGCATTTAATTTCAGAAAGGGGAACAATGCAAAAATGAGGAGGTTAGTTAAACAGAAATTAAAAGGTACAGTGACTAGAGTGGAATCCCTGCAAGCTGCATGGACACTTTTCAAAGACACCATAATAGAGGCTCAACTTAAATGTGTACCCCAAATTAAAAAACACAGTAAAAACTAAAAAAGAGCCACCGTGGATTAACAACCATGTAAAAGAAGCAGTGAGACATAAAAAGGCATCTTTTAAAAAGTGGAAGTCAAATCCTAGTGAGGTAAATAGAAAGAAGCGCTGCCAAATTAAATTTAAAAATTTAATAAGAAAAGCCAAAAAGGAGTTTGAAGAACAACTAGCTCAGACTCAAAAGGTAATAAAATGTTATTTAAGTACATCAGAAACAGGAAGCCTGCTAAACAACCAGTGGGGCCCCTAGATGATCGAGATACAAAAGGAGCACTTAAAGATGATTAAGTCATTGCAGAGAAACTAAATGAATTCTTTGCTTCAGTCTTCAGGGCTGAGGATGTAGGGAGATTCCCAAACCTGAGCTGTCTTTTGTAGGTGACAAATCTGAGGAATTGTCACAGATTGAAGTGTCACTAGAGGTGGTTTTGGAAATGAATTGAAAAACATAACAGTAACAAGTCTCTGGGACCATATGCTATTCACCCAAGAGTTCTGAAAGAATTCAAATGTGAAATTGCGGAACTATGGTTTGTAACCTGTCCTTTAAATCAGCTTCTGTACCCAGTGACTGGAAGATAGCTAATGTAATGCTAATATTTAAGAAGGGCTCTAGAGGTGATTCTGACAATTACAGACCTGTAAGTCTAACATCAGTACTGGGCAAATTAGTTGAAACAATAGTAAAGAATAAAATTGTCAGACGCATAGAAGAACATAAATTGTTGCACAAAAGTCAACATGGTTTCTGTAAAGGGAAATCATGTCTTACTAATATATTAGTTATTTGAGGGGGTAAACAAACATGTGGACAAGAGGGATCCAGTGGACATAGTGTACTTAGATTTCCAGAAAGCCTTTGACAAGGTCCCTCACCAAAGGCTCTTATGTAAATTAAGTTGTCATGGAATAAGAGGGAAGATCCTTTCATGGATTAAGAACTTGTTAAAAGACAGGGAACAAAGGGTAGGAATAAATGGTAAATTTTCAGAATGGAGAGGGGTAACTAGTGGTGTTCCCCAAGGGTCAGTCCTAGGACCAATCCTATTCAACTTATTCATAAATGATCCGGAGAAAGGGGTAAAACAGTGAGGTGGCAAAGTTTGCAGACAATAATAAACTGCTCAAGATAGTTAAGACCAAAGCAGACTGTGAAGAACTTAAAAAAAATCTCAAAAAACTAAGTGATTGGGCAACAAAATGGCAAATGAAATTTAATGTGGATAAATGTAAAGTAATGCACATTGGAAAAAATAACCCCAATTATACATACAATATGATGGGGGCTAATTTAGCTACAACTAATCAAGAGAAAGATCTTGGCATCAACGTGGAAAGTTCTCTGAAGATGTCCATGCAGTGTGAAGTGGCAATCAAAAAAGCAAATGGGATGTTAGGAATAATTAAAAAAGGGACAGAGAATATCTTATTGCCCTTATATAAATCCATGGTATGCCCACATCTTGAATACTGCATACAGATGTTGTCCCCTCTCTCAAAAAAGATATAGTGGCATTAGGAAAGGTTCAGAAAAGGGCAACTAAACTGATTAGGGGTTTGGAATGGGTCCCATTTGAGGAGAGATTAAAGAGACGAGAACTTTTCATCTTGGAAAAGAGGAGACGAAAGGGGGATATGATAGAGGTATATAAAATCATGAGTGGTATGGAGAAAGTGAATAAGGAAAAGTAATTTACTTGTTCCCATAATATAAGACGTAGGGCCACCAAATGAAATTAATGAGCAGGAGATTTAAAACAAATAAAAGGAAGTTCTTCTTCACACAGCGCACAGTCAACCTGTGGAACTCCTTGCCCGAGGAGGTTGTGAAGGCTAGGACTATAACAGGGTTTAAAAGAGAACTGGATAAATTCATGAAGGTTAAGTCCATTAATGGCTATTAGCCAGGATGGGTAAGGAATGGTGTCCCTAGCCTCTGTCAGAGGATGGAGATGGATGGCAGGAGAGAGATGAGTTGATCATTACCGGTTATGTTCACTCCCTCTGGGGCACCTGGCATTGGCCACTGTTGGTAGACAGGATACTGGGCTGGACAGACCTTTGGTCTGACCCATATGGACATTCTTAAACATTTCTTAATGTTTAAGAAAGTTTTGTAAGTGTGTTCCAATACTTTATTGATTAGGGACCCAATCTTATGGGGTTCCAGGGGCTTCTGTATAGATTATTTAGGTTAATTTTTCTATCTACCCAATGGGACTTGGTGCACAGTTTGGACCAGTGGTTCCCAAATTTGTTCCGCCGCTTGTGCGGGGAAAGCCCCTGGCAGGCCGGGCCAGTTTGTTTACGGTAGCCAGTATGCCCCTTGGCCCGCGCCGCTTCCAGCAGCTCCCATTGGCCTGGAGCAGAGAACCGTGGCCACTAGGAGTCATGATCACCCGAACCTGCGGATGCGACAGGTAAACAAACCAACGTGGCCCAGCAGGGGCTTTCCCTGCACAAGCGGTGGAACAAGTTTGGGAACGACTGGTCTAGAAGATACCATCAGAGATACTTAGTTTTGCAGTTCTCAAACTGTGGATTTGTGTCTCAAGAGAGAACATGCTTGTTAAGAGCAAAAATGTTTTAAAATAAATAAATGTGCAAAGGTGAGAAACAGACCTTAACCCTATTGTCCCTCTGCAATTGTGTATACACAGAGTCAATCCCTTACCTCTCTCTAAAAGTGCAAAGTTTCAAAAAGTTCTATGAATAGAAGATTGTTGGGGGTGGAATAGATCTGGCCAAGGAGAAGAAGTCTGGAGATAAATGTGAGAAGGGAGGGACAAGTAGTTGAATCAAAATGAAACTGTTTGAGCAGCATATTCCGGAA
This sequence comes from Caretta caretta, assembly GCF_965140235.1. Lineage (NCBI taxonomy): Eukaryota > Metazoa > Chordata > Testudines > Cheloniidae > Caretta > Caretta caretta. The sequence goes on along the minus strand of NC_134213.1, from coordinate 60,776,277 downwards.
GTCTTGAGGTCTTTCTGAGTGTAGCCTTCATTGATTTGAGATTTACCATATCATTCTCTCATTAGAAGGGAAAAGCTATAATGGCAGCAGGCCATAAAAGAGACCCAGTTTGGCAATAAGAACCATTCAAGAAATATATGTTTGCTGATGAAGTTTTAAAGAAAGTCAGACCAGTGAACTGGTGGAAGTCACTTAAGCACTTGGATTCAAAGACTGTTGAAGTGATAATCTCACTTTTAATAGGAGTGGTTTCTTCTGCCGGTGTAGAAAGAATATTTTCTTCCTTTGGACTAATTCATTCCAAACTGAAAAATCATTTGGTACCTGAAAAAGCAGGAAAGCTTGGTTTTCTTTTCCAGATTACGAACAAACAGGAAAATGAAGGTGAAGATGACTGAGTTAGCTGCAGGAGCCAGTATTTTAAGTTTCTCATGTTGACCTGGTTGACACAGTCCGTTTAATTTTTGTGGGTTTTTTTAACTATTTCATTCAATTATTTTAGTTAAACAATTTTAACAAAAACAAACGTGATTTTAAAAAACTTGAATCTTTAACTAAGTTCAAAAATTCATATGCTTGTTTTGTTAAAATATTATACGTTTGCTGTTGAAGAAAAAAATCCAGAATACATAACATTGTTGTTTACGTTAAATAAAATAATTTAAATGTCTGTCTGATGAAGTTCTCCTAATACAGCATGGCAAGAAAATCCTCGAAATATTAATCATTAACCTGTGGAATTGAAGATATTTATGAAGTCATTGGGAGGTAAACTATCTCCTTCAATTACCTTTGGTAAATGAAATAACCAAACAGTCATTCATTTTCTGATATAGCTGTAAAACTAATCTGAAAAGTTTTCAAAAATAAATCACTTTAAAAATGTACAGTGTGTACCTTCTGAAAATGAAACCTACATCTCTGAGTTGTGAAGAATTTGTACTAAGGTTATAACAGCCAACAAGAATGCACTTTTATGTAGAAATACATGATTAAATCAAATCTTCCTGACTAGGAATCATGATTTAAATCAAATCCACCCTGAGGCAACCTAGGACAGATATGGAAAAGCTGAAGTACTCAGTGCTTTTTTTGTCTTGGTCTTCAGACAAGGTCAGGTCCCACACTGCTGTCCTGGGCAACACAGTATGGGGAGGAGGTAAGCAGTCCTCAGTGGTGAAAGAACAGTTTAAGGACGATTTAGAAAAGCTGGATATGCACAAGTCCATGGGTCCAAACGTAATGCATTTGAGGGTGCTGAGGGAATTGGCTGATGTGATTTCAGAGCCATTGGCCATTATCTTTGAAAACTCATGGTGATTGGGGGAGGTCTCGGACAATTGGAAAAAGGCAAATATAGTGACCATCTTTAAAGAAAGGGAAGGAGGAGAACCAGGGGAGCTACAGACCTGTCAGCCTCACCTCAGTCCCTGGAAAAATCATGGAACAGGTCCTCATTTTGAAGCACTTGGATGAGAGGAAGGTGATCAGGAACACTCAACATGGATTCACCAAGGGCAAGTCATGCCTGACCAACCTGATTGCCTTCTACAATGAGATAACTGGCTCTGAGGATACGGGGCAAGCAGTGGATGTGATATCTTGACTTTACTGTGGGAGACCGTATCAAAAGTTTTGCTATTCTTGCCAGCAAGTTAAAGAAGTATGGGCTGGATGAATGGACTATAAGGTGGACAGAAAGCTGGCTAGATTGTTGGGCTGTACGGGAAGTGATCAACGGCTCCATGTCTAGTTAGCAGCCAATATCAAGTGTAGTACCCCAGGGGTCGGTCCTGGGGCCAGTTTTGTTCAACATCTTCATTAATGATCTGAATGATGGAATTAATTGCACCCTCAGCAAGTTCGCAGATGATACTAAGCTGTGGGGAGAGGTAGATATACTGGAGGGTAGGGATAGGGTCCAGAGTGACAGACAAATTGGAGGATTGGGCCAAAAGAAATCTGATGAGGTTCAACCAGGACAAGTGCAGAGTCCTGCACTTAGGATGAAAGAATCCCATGCACTGCTACAGGCTGCAGACCCTGCAGAAAAGGACCTGGGGATTACAGTGGATGAGAAGCTGGCTATGTGCCCTTGTTGCCAAGAAGGTTAATGGCATATTGGGCTTCATTAGTAGGAGCATTGCCAGAAAATCGATGAAAGTGATTATTCCCCTCTATTTGGCAGTGGTGAGGCCACATCTGGAGTATTGCATCCGGTTTTAGGGCCCCCACTACAGAAAGGATGTGGACAAATTGGAGAGAGTCCAGCGGAGGGCAACGAAAATGATTAGGGGGCTGGGGCACATCACTTATGAGGAGAGGCTGGGTGAACTGGGCTCGTTTAGGCTGCAGAAGAGAAAAGAGTGAGGTGGGATTTGATAGCAGACTTCAACTATCTGAAGGGGGGTTCCAAAGAGGATGGAGCTCGGCTGTTCTCAGTGGTGGCAGATGACAGAATAAGGAGCAATGGTCTCAAGTTGCAGTGGGGGAGGTCTAGGTTGGATATTAGGAAACATATTTCACTAGGAGGGTGGTGAAGCACTGGAATGGGTTACCTAGGGAGGTGGTGGAATCTCCATCCTTAGAGGTTTTTAAGGCCCAGCTTGACAAAGCCCTGGCTGGGATGATTTAGTTGGGGTTGGTCCTGCTTTGAGCAGGGGGCACTATTCCCTCTAAGCTGTGCGCATGCGCACACAGATCCTAAACCCCGCGAACACGGCAAAACACCGTGCGCACAACAATTTGCACAGAAATTTTTTGCATACATGGCCTGTCAAAAATTAGAGGGAACACTGGCAGGGGGTTGGACTAGATGACCTCCTGAAGTCTCTTCCAACCCTAATCTTCTACAATTCTGATTCTATAATACTGGTGGAAAAAAAGAAAAAAAAACACCTTTATAATTATGTTGTGTGAGATAGAACTCTTTAGTCCAAATAAAAACTTCGTTTATGAAGCAGTGCCCCTACCCCACCCTAAAAATATGTAATTTATTTATATCAATGACCTCCTGCATCCATTGGCTGGTGCGGGGGGGAGGCCCATTTGGTAAATAACAAAATTGACTGAGGATAAAAATCAAAGGGCACAAAATGTAAAATATGCTCTTTCAGAACATTAGAAGGCGAGGTCATGCTTACCTAGTACTACCATTTTAGCTAATACTATGCCAAGCCTTTTAACGTATGACAGGCCTAAAAAAGTCACCACTGCCACTCACATCTCAGATATTGATCCATATTTTACTACCGGTACTAAATGAGACACCAGCTAAAGCAGAAAATTACTATAAATAAAGTCTTCACTTATTACAATATGTACTTGAACTTTTATATATTGTGGAAAGTTATGCCATGACCCTGATTCAGGAAAGCATTTTTTAAAAAAGTTTAAGTCCACCATCCCTATTCAGTAAAACTTAATTAGTTTACTACAGGGCCTATAAAGGAAAGTACAAAATAGACAAATGACTCCTAGAGACTTACAGCCAGCAATGACCATATTTTGCCTGAGAATTTCTTAGCCTATGAAAAATCAGGTAAATACATGTCACTCATGGAAAAAAAAAAACCTCTCTTCAGAGGCACTAAATGCGCTGCTTTAAAAAGGAAAATGAACATATTAAAAAACCTGTCAAAATTCTCAATTTTCTGCTCCATAAACTCAACCAATGTCAAACAACCAGAAGAAAAATCTAATGCTTAGAGTTCCAGGTTTTCAACCTCTAATCACTATACTCTTAAATCAAAAGGCATATGTTAGACTAAAAGGGTTACTTGTCATGGAGTTTTTCATAAGTTGTGTTAAAAAACAATACTGTTTATATAAAACCCTGGAAACTCAAATCTGATCTTGTTTCAATGTTTTTCCTCCATCACTTGTTGCATGCTAGCTCAGTAATGCATGTATATTGTATATTATTAATGTATATTATTTGAATACAATGCAAAATTTTGAAGAACTCTTTTAGAAGGGGAACTAAAAGAATTATATAGACTTTGAAAGCAGATATAAGAGAGAAAAGCATGGTTAAATTTCAAAGAAACTAGCCTCAGGTCCATAAATTTCCTTTAATTTATTTTTAGAATAAAAATGTGTCTAACACTTTTCTTCTAATAAAGAAATTAGAGAAATCATGTAGTAAATTTACACTTTTTATTGTGAATCACAAGGACATAGGCTCTTTGGTTACAAAGATTAGGGATGAGATGGGAGTCAGTCATTGCATACAGGAATTAGTGGCAATCTTCCCCTCCATTCTTACAAAACAATCCTTTCAATAAATTTGTACAGCTATATGAAAACACACACAGTTTCAGCACATTACAAACAAATTCTGGGTGTAAATGTAGATGGAGGTGTTTCTGAGGAGCTACAGGCCAGGACAGAACAGTTTACTATGCTTTAAGCTTTCCTGAAATAAGCAAGGGTTCAAGGTATTTGCAGAACCAACTCTGCACTTCCTTCTGCCCATCACAAAGTTTTTGGGCCCAAAGTGCTTCACAATATGGACTACTGACAGTGTGGGAAAGTTTATTTTAACACCTCTACAGCACTGTGGGGTTGAAATCCTTTCTTTAAACTCTAGATGACTGCAACATGAGGCTTTGCCCTGGAGGGGAATTTTTCAGACAGCTTTGTGAAATGTAGTCCAACACACAAACTCACTCACTCTCTCTCTGACAGTGTTTATTAATGTTTCCAAACTAATTAAATGATTGTTTTCAGCTGTTTCTATTTCCTTAATTGAAGTCTCATGATTGATTATTGTTAAAGAAGCCTAGTAACTGGGAAGGAGAATAGTACAACACATGTAAATACCTTTCCATTAGCGGTCTTTTAAAAATATGTAACATATTTGCAAGCTATTCAGAATCAGTGGAACCAGCTATGGACAAAGTATCCCAAAACAGTGATTAGTCTGGACTACTGCTAGAGCTGAGCAAATAATTTTCAGTGAATAATTTACAATGATTAATTTAGCTTCTTTGCTTCCTCCCTCTCCCTTTTATTTATGTATATGGAATGTCTAGAAGTAGATGACTATAGTCCAAAATATATTTGGTATTAATATTTATAACCCCCTTTTTAAACGCTCTACAATTTTATCATGATCGATTCACTGCAGGCACAATCCCTATGAAATTCAAGTTGGGCGAGTTGGTTAGTTGTGATTGGTCACATACAGCACATGGCTTTCCTTCTATTTCTTGATTGGGCATGCATAACACCTCAGATCATAAGCCCTTTAATAAACTGCAATTTACCAAGCTTCTACCCCTGAAGGCAGTCTGTTCTTCTGTGTTTGGCAACAAGCACTGCTCTAGAGAACCAGAGTTTCCATGATGATGGGATATGTCCCTAAACAGTTCTGAGAAGTAATTTTTAAGGAGATAGTCATTACAATGTTAATCCCCCTGCCTACTTCTAGTCAAAATGTTTCTATCCTAGGGAAATCTCAAAACATGTGAGAGTCAGTATAGCTCTGGGAGACCCACATCTACAGCAGAAGTCTCTTTTGACAAGGTCCATGCACCATAACTTATGGAAGGACCAGCAACTTGACTAGTCTGGCAGCTGAAGAGGGGGTAAGTGTTGTTAAGAAGAGGGACCTTAGACAAATTTAGTTTGACTTTTAAAAATCTTTGATTAATTACTAGTGGATGGAAACCAAGGTGATGCTTTCCTTTCCCCTCCTTGCTGGTCTTCCCTTTTTACATTTCTTCCCTGTTTGCTCTTTGTCGTTTTTGGGTTCTCCCCTTATTTCTGAAGGAATCAATACAGTATAAAATAAAATTTAAAAAAAACTGTAGTTTAGAGTAGCAGTTAAGCAGGATTAGGGAATTTTAGAAAATGTTAATGCTTTTCCTACGTGGGCTACGCAGGCCTTGTTAGAGGCATCATTCCTAGAAAGAAATAGGCTACTGTATGATTAGTTAGCTGGGTGCAGAGTATGCATTTAGTTTCCTTTTGTCTTCTTCACACCAAAGATGTGTGCGCGCATCCAGGTCTTTACCTTGCATACTGAATTACCTTTCTGTGCCAGGCTCTAGTGAGGGGTTTAAGGAACCCTATCCCCTACTGCATTTATATCCCATATGAAACATGCCAACTGACTTGTTATCAGCACACAATGAAGAGAAACTATTAAGGTAGCAGTGCCCTCTCCTCATCCTCCTGGGAATTACACCTTTCCAGCCTCCCTCATCTGATTTGTCCGAACATGGATTTCTTCTCGCATCCTCCTCCCACAAATATTTCTAGATTCCTGGGGCAGATGGAACAAGGGTGCACACACAGCTTAACCCCTCCAACTATTGAAGCATCTCTTCCCCTGCCTTATTCCTGGGGGAAGGGTAAAGAAGGGCAGCTGATCCTTCCCAGGCCCTGGCTAGCTGTCCCTATTTAGGATACATTCTCACAAAGCTTCCAACCCCAAATAGTCCCATGGGTTATTTGAGGGGTGCCTGCCCATTCCCTCCTCCCCTTTCTTCTTAGAGCTGCTGTTCTTCATGGTATCCACAACTTCTTCAGGTAGCCTCTCTTTAGTCAAAGGGCAAGAAATAAAGAAAGGCTTTTCTGGATCTTATGATGCACTGCAAAAAGTGAGTTTTACAGAGAAGATATTTCCAGCAGGAATTTATATGTATTATATATGGTGAAATCCTGACCCCTTCAACTGGGTCTAGATTTCCCCCAGTAAAAAAGGGCTCGATCTTGAACCATTCAGGTAAATGGGATTTTTTCCATTGACTTGAATGGAAGTAGGATCAAGCCCTTAGTATGGTGCACCTGAGTGCATGTATTTTAGAAATGAAAAGCAGAAAAAAAATATTCTGAAATCTCAGCAGACACTGAAATCTTAATATAGAAATTACATCCAAATTTTACTCCAGGAGTGACGGATGAAAAACCACTATTACAGTGCCTGCTTCACAGTATGCTAATATACTAGCTATAGCACCTTTGTACTACTACAGCATTAAATAAATTATGAGTCATTTATTATGTAGATTCATATTGCAATTCAAAATGTAAGATCATTACAATAGGTATAACATGCTAGAACTAGTTATTGCTTGAAGACAGAAGGTTAGGTCATATTTGTAAATTTATTTATAGGTAGATTCCAGTATTTGGCCTCATTGAAGCAATGTACTGAGAGCATAAATAAGTACAGCAACAGCTTTCATTAAGTGAACTGACCTTTGTTGCATCCAGTATAAAAAAAAGACTTATGGGATGGATAAAAAAAATACTGACTTTGAGCACTGGGCTGCCACTAATTGGAAGGTGCTTTGCAAGTCATTTAGAAAAATGGACCGGATTAATATTTTAAGTATGATTTCTATTAAACATGCCAAAGAGCATTTACTGTATGTGTACTATACTGTGGAGAATCAAGATAGCAATTTAAAGAGATCCTTCTGTCAAGCTTTCTTACAACTACAATACCCACCTGCAGAAGTAAAGAAACAGATTGATAGAGCCAGAAGAGTTCCCAGAAGTTACCTACTACAGGACAGGCCTAACAAAGAAAATAACAGAACGCCACTAGCGGTCACCTTCAGCCCCCAACTAAAACCCCTCCAACGCATTATTAAGGATCTACAACCTATCCTAAAGGATGACCCAACACTCTCACAAGTCTTGGGAGACAGGCCAGTCCTTGCCTACAGACAGCCCCGCAACCTGAAGCAAATACTCACCAACAACCACATACCACACAACAGAACCACTAACCCAGGAACTTATCCTTGCAACAAAGCCCGTTGCCAATTGTGCCCACATATCTATTCAGGGGACACCATCACAGGGCCTAATAACATCAGCCACACTATCAGAGGCTCGTTCACCTGCACATCCACCAATGTGATATATGCCATCATGTGCCAGCAATGCCCCTCTGCCATGTACATTGGTCAAACTGGACAGTCTCTACGTAAAAGAATAAATGGACACAAATCAGATGTCAAGAATTATAACATTCATAAACCAGTCGGAGAACACTTCAATCTCTCTGGTCACGCAATCACAGAAATGAAGGTCGCTATCTTAAAACAAAAAAACTTCAAATCCAGACTCCAGCGAGAAACTGCTGAATTGGAATTCATTTGCAAATTGGATACTATTAAATTAGGCTTAAATAGAGACTGGGAGTGGCTAAGTCATTATGCAAGGTAGCCTGTTTCCTCTTGTTTTTTCCTACCCCCCCCCCCCCAGATGTTCTGGTTTAACTTGGATTTAAACTTGGAGAGTGGTCAGTTTAGATGAGCTATTACCAGCAGGAGAGTGAGTTTGTGTGTGTATGGGGGTGGGGGGGATGTGAGAAAACCTGGATCTATGCAGGAAATAGCCCGACTTGATTATGTAAAGAGTTGTCACTTTGGATGGGCTAGCACCAGCAGGAGAGTGAATTTGTGTGGGGGGGTGGAGGGTGAGAAAACCTGGATTTGTGCTGGAAATGGCCCACCTGTTGATCACTTTAGATAAGCTATTACCAGCAGGACAGTGGGGTGGGAGGAGGTATTGTTTCATATTCTCTGTGTGTATATAAAGTCTGCTGCAGTTTCCACAGTATACATCTGATGAAGTGAGCTGTAGTTCACGAAAGCTCATGCTCAAATAAATTGGTTAGTCTCTAAGGTGCCACAAGTACTCCTTTCCTTCAGGTGTATGATTTTGCCCCAGTTTATGAACCCAGTTAGTTTGATTGATTACAATTCTTTATGCCAATATAACAGATAAGGTAAGTAAGTTACTTAATAGTGACTCCGTCACTTGATACGTTTTCCATTCTTCTTTCCAGTTTTCATTATCTCTTTTTTGTAATATTCCTGATGGTTTCTGTCTATTTTTCCAGTATACCAACAGATCTCCAGTTTCTCTTTTTTTATCGTTATGAGTTTGTTCCATTTATTCTGTTTTACTCTCTACAAAATATGTATTATACTTTGCACTTCCATAACACAACACCTGGGTAATGAAGTGTTTACAAACATAATTTAAGTCTCACAGCACATTGGGCTAGATTCTCATCAAGGTCAATGATGCAACTCCACTGACTTTAGTTCAGCTATGCTTATTTGCACCAGATGAGAACCTGATCCATTATTTCTAACGCATTTTAAAGATGGGTATATTGATACAGAGGATGAAGTCTTGGGTCTTCTGAACTCCTATTGACTTCAGTACATTTGAGCATTTCTGTTTTCACTACCTCTGCAGTGCTTGCTTTTTTTTTTTTTTTTAACCCATTTTCCGTCTCCTTATCTCTTTCATTTCCTACCTTGCAATTGTACTAACCACACATTTGTAGATGAAGATAAGCAATAGAAAGTGCCCTGAGAACCCTATGGAATTCCGATTAACCTTGTCAATACATTTTTTTCCTCATTTAAATTGTGTGTTTGTCCAGCATTCAGAGAGATTCATATAGACAGCAAATGTTACCCTGAGAAAAAATTAAACACCAACAAGTATCCTTTAAATTAAGAATCCTGTGTGAAAGGAGATAGCTATTTTAAACACTGGAATAACTTTTTGCTTGAACAACTGAATTTTCTTTTTTCTCAATCAAACTTTGGCATTAAAGTATTGAGACTTTGAAAAACTACTTCCTCTTTTGTATATTATTCAAAGACTCAAATATTTTTTTCTTGAAAACAAGTTTGATGACACCTAGGTCCTTCCTCACAGATAAAGCAGAATAAAAACCACCAGAAGATATCCCCACCTCTATAAAATATAGCCATCTGTCTGATAAGAGTTACTAAGAAGCCATAAAAGGCTACAGGGTATAATGCTATGAATTTATGCAGCTAAGTAGTAACAATGAAAAAAATCAACCCTAAGACACCTAACAAAGTTCGGTATCCTCAAAGATTTCTTGTCAAAAAGCTACACACTTTTTTGGAACTATTCCAGTGTGAGAGAAAAGGGAAGTCTCTTCAATCACCAAAGAACTGTACTTAAAAAAAAAAAGTATGGAGGGCTTAACTGTACTAAACAACTACTTCTAGCTGGAAGGAGGACTACATATCTCATCAAGTCACTGGAAAAAGAATTAAAGCTTTCTGTTTGCTTCAACCCTGCTTCCTTCTGCCTATGATGCCCTCTACTGCTGGGGGTAGAGACAGCAGTTGGTGTGGGTTCCCTTACACTGGAGGAATCCTCAGCTGCCTTGTTTGATGTGGCTCTAAATCCTCTAGTTAGGGCCTAGGATCTGGTTGGTTGGTTTCATTGATGGGGTTGCTAACAGCAGTTTTACTGATTTGGATTGGTGGGTTTAAGCTCCAGAAGATTTTTTTTTTTAAATGTAAGCGTCCTTCAGTTGCATACTCAGGGTAATAGAAATATGTGGATCTCTCTCCAGTGGACTCGGTATGGCAAAGTGGTATAGTAAGGTTTTCTGTGTAGGGCTGCCATTTGATATTTTGTCCAATGAAATTCTGGTATCCCCTGAATCAGAAGGTGCTGATGCTAGGATCTGGACCAGAGAGTATGATTAACGCAAACTTTGCTGTTACTTATTCACAGAATTTACCATCAACAGCAACACAATACTGAGATACTCATTTGTGGCCTGGGCTCACCACTCACAGTGTTTCTCCATGCCCTGCTATTATTTTCTTACTTTCTTTCTTAGACACCAGATGGTCTCCCACAATTCTTATTCATGCAAGCCAATTTAATAACTGCATCATTCATAATTATATATCTATAAACAAACTGGAGTGGAGGGCAGGGGAAGTAGAAAAGCAGGCAAGACCATTCGTGGGGCTGATGCCACTTACAGCTGCCTAGCAGCAGTTTTCAGTTCCACCACAGATGGAGATTCTTTAAAAGTGCTGCCTTGTCCCCCAATATCTCCAGCATGGCATCTGCCCACTTTTAACAAGCTCCCTATACTCAGAGGAGGGTGGCAGGTGCAGGGTCTGGAGCCATCATGATTGTACTAGCACAGAGATCCCCTTCAACAGTGATTTGTGACCAGTATCCAATCGCTTTATGACTCCTAAGTGGTACACAAGAGCCAGAGCTCAAAAGAATTTGTGAAAATATTCACAAATTCTTTATTGCTTAAAGATTTGCTCACATTAAAAAAAGAATAAAAACCATCCTGATGTTTAATCAAAGGTTTATTAAGTCTGACTGGAGAGAAATACCAGCTCAGATTTTGCTAGAAATTTTACAGTCTTGGTTTCTGCCTGAGGGTGAATTATTGTGTGGAACAGAGGGGAGGAAGAGTAAATAACCATGTGAGTGAGTTAGGGCAGATTGAAAAAAAATCATATACTTTGTGGAATGGCAGTTAAATCTCTGTATATGTATAAATCAGGTTACAGACAGACTTAGACGAGCCTCAGCAAAGCAGCCTGCATCTGACATATGGTATTTGCCATCGATACAGTGCTCAGTGACAGCCAGTGTCTTTGCTTGGTATGAAATAATTAGGTTTTGACGTAAAGTTATGACCACTTGAAAATGGCTTACTGAGCATGCTCACGCTGGGAGAACTGCACTGTGACTATATGAAGCAGTGTGTTAAGTGCACAGAGGTTATTTCAACATTGCCAAACCCAAGTACTCAAAAAAACAACCAACAGGTGTTGGGCTTAAAATCATAAAATTTAAAAAGAATGTGTTTGGTTTATTTGTCTTCTACTGTTTGAAGATTCAGGGTTGACATGTTCAAACTTTCCTCCACAACTATGAGGGCTAGAAATCTCCTTTTTGGAAAATGAAAGCTGAGAGTCTCTGGTAATCACAAGGCTCCAGGAGCTAGGGCTTTAAAAAAAAACAGAGTTCACAAGATCTGCAATAAATTATGCAAGTTGGCACCACCTGTTTTCAGGAAATGAAGTCCCTACTCTTTGTGACTTTGCTCTGTGTGTCATCATTTACACTAGTACAAAGTGGGTGCAAGTGACAACACATTGTGTAGGGCAATGGAGAATCAAGACCTCTGCCTGATTGTCTCTGTGGGAATGCACCCCTATGTCTGCAGATCTCCTGAGTTATGCAGTCTTGCCCCAAGGCAAAGAGTGGGTGAAAACCAATAGCAAAGCCAGAAGAGCTTGCATATTCTGAAGTCTAAACAGATCTGGATTCTTTCCTTTTTTTTGAAAAAAAGACAAAAGGAAAACTTAAAATGTGAAACCCCAAACCACAGACCCTTGAGAAACAAAAAAGGCAAATAAAGTGTATATTCATGCAACATTAAAACTACAGGATTAAATACCAGATTTAAAGTATTGGGTAATACAACAGTTAAATTCTGACAGCCTTGTACAGTATCACACAAGCTAATCCAAACTACTACACTGTGTTTTCTGGGTTTGTCTCATTACATAAATAGATTTCAAACAATTGGCTTCACTCGGAATTGCAAGTGCTCAGTAATTCTGACAAATCAGGCCACTTATTTAGTTGCCTAATTATGGATTTGAGCCCCAATCCTGCTGTGGTTCAGAGGGGCTCCGTGCTGAGCTCACTGAAAGGTCTGAGCCTTTGGTTGCTGATAAATTAGGGCATTTACATTTGAAATTTTTGCCCTAAGTGACTACCCAATCTTCATTTAAATCCCCCCTAAAAACCTCAAAGTACCCATAAGTAAACGAGTGAATTAGAAAAGTATATAGAATAAAACCAGAAAATTTCTAAATGATTCTCTGCTCAAACTTCAATTTTTCGTCTCTTGTCTTTCTTATTTTGGATCATAGACTTTTTAGGACAGGAACGGTACACTTTGCACTAAGTATATTGTTTGGACCTAACAAGTAATTAATCATAAATATTGAATTCAAAGGTTCATGCATTACAAGAAGGGAAGGATATTGAATCAGTCTGTCCATCCCCCTCCCTCTCACCCAGTCATTCTTCTTAATGCAAAAATCTCACTATTAACTGCAAAGACATCAGTTGGAACTCAGCAGTTGGTCTGATTTGGGGGAAAAGCAATTTTAAAAACCACCAAGATTCTCTTCAACTGAGATTCAATGTTTAGATGAACCTTATGAATTTGGTCCTCTTTCACTTGTCTGATTTGATGTAGCATTTGCTGAAAAAAATACCCAGTAAGGATCCCATGTTTGGCACAATTTCAAGTATGAGATGAAACTGATTTGCACACGTTATCTGGAAATGCCTTTACACATTCCTGTGGCATGCAGTCTTCCCCCCGCCCCATTTAAAGTGACAATACATTGTGTAAATTTCCAGCATTTATTCACCGTGTAAATTAAGTGGAAACATTTTAAAAGATTGGGGGCTTTTTAAAGGGCTGCAGGCCAGATTTATGGAGGTCTTTAGGCACCTGCAAATGCCTAAAGTGGGATTTACAAAAGCTTTGAATGAGGTGCCTAATCCCATTGACTTCAATGGGTGTTTGTTGAAGCAGGATAGTCACCTATTTTGTAAATCCCACTAGGCCTCGGCATCTTTAGCTGCCGAAAATCCTCCATTAATCTGGCCTCAACATTTCCCCTCCCCTTTAGAGGAGCAGAAAGTCCCGAAGGAAGTTATTTCCACATTTCCACTACGGAAGGCAATAGGTGCAGAAAAGTTATGCAGGAAGACCTTGAACACCAGTAAGCAATAACCTACAATGCTGCAAGACAGCATCAGGAGAGTGGAGGCATTTGAGGGTAGAGATGGGGCTTGACCACTGGGAACCATTGGTCTAAAACACTTTATGGTAAGACTTGCCCAGAGTCTCACAGGAGACCTGTGGCAGACACTAAAATCCACTGAGCCTCAGTCTCCCAATTTGGGATAATAGGTTTTTTCCCCCTCCCACCCTTTGTCTTATCTATTTACATTATAAGTTCTTCAGAGCAAGAAAAGTCTTACTATGTGTATGTAGAGCACCCAGGACAATGGGGACCTGAGCTCCATTGAGGCATCTGCAGGTATAGCTACACTGCACCTGGGAGGTGTTATTCCCAGTGTGGACAGAGACTTGAGCTAGCATGCTAAATAGAAGAAGTGTGGATGTTTCAGCACAGACAGCATTTTGGGCTAACTACCTGAGCTTGGACCAAGGAAGTTGGGTGGGCATGGACTTGGGTGGCTAGCAGAGTTGGCACAAGTCTGTCTATCTGGGCTGGCAATCCCACCCTCCAGCTGCAGTGCAGACATACCCTATGCATTATTGTAGTAATAAGAACAAAACCACCACCTCATATCTTCTTTAATATCAGTACCAATAGGATCACTAACTAAAGTCAGTATTTTTGGCTCATGTTTCCTACATTCTTACTTTTGGTCCATCAGGTAAAGGAAAAAAAATATGGTAACTTTGTATTTGAGTTTGACTTCATATGGATTTCTAAAGCCTGTCAGTTTCTGTCCTCTGCAATTGTGTTGATCACCTGATGTTTGGAGAGCCAATCCTTAGATGAATTCCCTATTGCCTCAGTTTACAAACTGCATTCTTAACAAGAGGCACCCTGCAAACAAACTGATTAGAAGCTGGGGTGGCGGGAATCGGTAGCAGAAGTGTTTTCTTATTTCCTGTCCAAACATACTGTAACAGGTTCTTGTTTTCTGTTCTCAGCAGCATTATTTAGTGTATACACACTTTTCTCCTTTCTTACAAAAATTGACTTGCATCACTTGAAGACAAGTTATTCTGACAATTTAGATATGAGGTATTTTCCATCAGAGACTAGAGGTTACATGCTATGCTAGATACCTCTTGTCCCCCATGATTTTTTTGCCCCCACAACATTTTCATCAACTGCTACATGAAACAAGCATAGACATAAAGTATTCAAGCATAGACAAAGTATTCATGCTGCTCACAATGATCTGGCTATTGCTGCTGCACACTGTCAAAACCACATTGATTATAGTAAAATATGTTCACTCTGTGTACTTTATTAGACTCTGTAACTTGTTCTGAAAGGAAGTTTTCAATCAGCTATTTTCTCTGATTCACTAAGGAATAAGGCTGCATGCAAGCTTTGGAGATCTCATGAGTTGTTTTACATTTTTAGGAATACTTTTCCAGTAAATTGTGGTGGTATAAATACTATGCCACTGCCAATAACTGGATTCATGTCCACAATAAGAGACATCATACACGGCTGGAACAATCTACCTCATAGTACCTAGTTACAGTGGGTCAGATGTGGGACCATTATTTATACTGTACTGTGAATCCTCTCCATGTAAGTAGTCCCACTGGCTTTATTAGAACCGTTTGCATAAATAAGGTCACCACCCTGAGCAAGGGCTCTGCAATCTGTCCCAGTTTAAACTAGATACAAGCAGTCAATCACACTTTTGGAAAATGCATGCAGTGTAACATTGTACTGATAAATTATTATTTGTATTATAGTAGCAAACTAGCGACCTCTCCTGTGCTAGGTACTGTACAAACACACAGTAAGACTCTGTCCTGAAAAATTTACAATGGAAATTGACAAGACAAATAGATGGAGGACACGGATAATCATCATCCCAATTTTACAGACGGGCACAGAGAGATTAAGGGTTTGTCTGCACTTGAAATGCAACTGCATGAAATTCTTTTTTAGTCTCTAAGGTGCCACAAGTACTCCTTTTCTTTTTGTGAATACAGACTAACACGGCTGTTCCTCTGAAACATTAGTACAGTTGCACTGCTTCAGCAACCTATGCTGCCAGGACGGGTTCTCCCATCACTGTAGGTAATCCACTTCCCCAAGAGGCGATAGCTAGGTCAATGAAAAAATTCTTCTGTCAACCTACTGCTGTCTACACTGGGGACTAGGTTGGTTTAACTAAACTGCTCAGGGCTGTGGATTTTTCATACTCCTGAGCAATGTAATTAAGGTGACTTAATTTTCTAGTGTGGACCAAGCCTAAATTTCCCAAGATACCATGGAGGCTTGTGACATGCTGGGAATTCAATGCAGATCTCCCCAGCCCCAGTATGGCATATCCTCACCAAAAAATTAGCCTCTCTTCAGCTTTTAAATCATTAGAAGTCCACATTTGTCAGAGCAGTGCATACAACTATAGCCTGATTCTGGTCTCATAGGGGGTTTATGCTGGTGTAATTCCAGCGACTTAAATGCACCTACTCACAATTTAAAACAGTTGTCATACTGGAATCAGGCTTGTAATGTAAAGACCTATTTGAGGTAGTTAACAGCTGAAATGCTGTAGTCCATGAGGAAGATTCCCATCTCTATCAATATGAGAACATCAGATGATATCTAGAAGGCTTTAATAGAAGAAAGTATTAGTTTCAGAATGGTATCATCCTTTTAGTCTCAATTGTAGACTTTACAAGCTCTTTTTAAAAAAAAAATCTAAAGTTTGTTTCTTTTCATTTTTTTTAAAGCACTGAAAACTCCATCTAGTCACTGACAATGGTATCTCTTTTGGTAGTTCCCAGTATTGAATTGCAACCATTCCATAGAGTCACTGCAACACATTGTGAAACATGCTGTGTTCATGGAACATGTTGCATGCACCCTAGAGATGGTTCCAAAGCTACAGTTTTACTTCAAAATGAAAACATCTTTAAAGGAATGTTCCTTTAGGAACATCTTGGGCTTGAATCAACCATGCAGTATACCCTGTTGGAGAGAATGACAGTGCCACCACAATGATTCAATACGGCCAGAAGGTTTCAGGACAAAGTTTCACTGAGTTAGTAATTCTCAATGTAATATACAACAAAAACTGGAAGTGACGTTAATCCTCTACTCATTGGTCTAGTCAGAAATTATTGAGAACCTCTGCATATGGTTGTCTCTCATAGAAAACTCCCATTGACTAACTGGGCTGAGTAACACTTCAAGATGTGTCTCAGTTTTTATACCTGACTATAACATTTCTAACAGAGGTTTAATGGCAAAATGCTGAGCCCTAGCACTTTATCATCAAATTAATGTACCACAATGCAGACACTAAGGCCTGGTCGACATTAGGGGCGGGGATCGATCTAAGTGTAGCTGAAGTCAGTGTACTTAGACCTACTCACCATGGTGTCTTCACTATGGTGAGTAGACTGCTGCTGCTCCCCCGTCGACTCTGCCTGAGCCTCTCACGGCGCTAGAGTACAGGAGTTGACAGGAGAGCACTTGGGGGTCAATTTATCATGTCTAGACTAGACACAATAAATCAACCCCCCGCTGGATCCATCACTGCCTGCCAATCCGGCGGGTAGTATAGACATACCTTAAGTGCTACTAATTTATCATCAGTGATAATACTCTTTTTGAATAGCAAAAAGTCACTTACTCCCTATTGCTACCCCCATTTCCCTAAGAGGTTAGTGGGAGGGAAGGCCTGCTCTCATCTGCAGCCAGAGTTTCAGAGCTGAGGAGGGGGGTAAGGAGAAGACTTTACTTCCATGCAGAAGAGTAGTGGCTGTGACATGGTCTAACTCTCTCTACCTCTGTGCCTAGGCTCTCCACCTCTAGAATAGGTCAATAACATTTCTCTGGGTACCAAAGATGTGTTCTCTCATTCATAAAAACATTTGTGACAGGTGTTACATAAAAATCCAGATAGATGTCTGGAGCATTTGGAAGGATGAGAGCTGAACTGAGAAGGATTTTGAGTGACTTTCTGTGAGGCTTTCACCCATAATGTTTAAATCTGACTACTCCAAAACAAAGATAGAGCTGTCTAAACATGATTCTTAAAACTAAAATCAACAAGAAACAAAACAAAACACACACAAAGAGAACTACAAAACCGGAAGTAACTTTAGAAATACTAGCTTTGCTACACATTTGTCTGGAGGTTGGTAGTCTGCTAGAAACTATCCCAAGAGAAGCAGGGGCACCACAACAAAACTAACAAAGTCACCACAAAGTCATGAATCCTCATGTGAGCAATGCTCAGAATAGTAGCTCAATAAGGAAAGCACAGTATGCTGATACAATGTGGAGAACAGCTTATTAAGTACTCATCCTGCCTTCCTAAAGTGACCTCATCTAGCAGATTGGATGTGGAGTAGTGCAGGAGTGAAAGCACAGTCTGATACAGTAGCTTGAGATGGGCTATGAGATGATATAACTGTAGTTCTGAAATGACAGACGACAATCACTTGAGCAAACAGAAAAATCCCCTCGACCTGCACAATATACTACTCCAAACAACACAAATTCCAAGTGTGAGGCTTCCACACTAAAGAATCAGGTTTATAAGATTAATGAAATTAAATCACTACAAAAATATGATCTTGCTCCAAAAGTAAGTGCTCTGATTAAGCCTACAGAGGTCTTAAGACACTCAGTTAGCCTAAAAGTTAAAAAAAAAACATGGCAATTGTTTTTCTTTCCTAGCATGACAAGATACTCCTTTTAAAATGTGAACAATCCAGGGATTTCAAACTGTTTTGCCTGTTGAAAACATACAGCTGAGAGCAAGTGTTGTTCCATTTCAGAGGCTAAACTGAAGGCAATTCCCCTTTCTGGGTTGTGCTGAACCTGTATTTACAAAGACATGATGGCTTTTCCATTATCTCCCTAATCCCCTTCAAATTATTACAGACATCTGTGTTATCTGGAACTACTCATGCAGCTAGCTTGTAATAATGTTAAAATGTAAATATTATGCTATGCCTAAACTGAAAACAGGCTGTATCTAGAAATAATCCTCTTGGCTCTTGCTAGGACTAAGCATAACACATAGGATATTCACTATCTGAGGACTGTACCAAATTTCATGGGTATTTACTCAAATTAGTGGGCTTTCTTCAGCTCTCAAATCTATTATTCCAACAAAGGGAATGGTCCTTCCCCCGCCCACTGTAGATGCAGTGGTTCCCCCTCTAGAAGTGGAAATGGTGTGGCTCTACAGGGTGAGTGGGTATATCACCTGCCCCTGCACACAATGAGCTCAACCATGCAATTGTTCTCTTTGTGCCAGTGTCCAGGATGCAAGGGGGAGCCAGGAGAAGCCAGGGTCAAGACAACTGATACGTGGATTTTCCCATCTGCAGAGGAAGTGCCACAGCGCTACTTAATATTATGCCTATAGCAACTACAGTGAACGCACATTGGATGAGAGGCAAATATATGAGCAGGCAAAAACATTCCTTGAACAGAATTATTGAAATCTTAGTTCTCAGACTAAGGCTATGTTGGCAGATTGCATCAAGGATCTTTCAAATAAACACAGTAACCAAAATATAATCTAGTTATTAACGTGTTTAAAAGAAGTACATTGAAAAAGTATTCTATTTTAGTAGAGAAGATATCCAGAAAACCTGCTAGGCCATTGTAACATTATGAAACTAGCTATTGTAGCTGAATATATAGAAGGTAGATCTTGGAGAAATACTTACTGTCAGCTGTGACGGAAATCTTGTTTAAAAGTGATATGTAGCCAGCAAAGTTGATTTCCCCTGCTTTAATTAATCTATCAGTCACTCTTATGTGTCATCCAGGCAATAAGCAAATAAGTGAAACCCATTACATGGAACCCAGAAAAATCTGTTCCCTTCTCTAGATTAAATGGATTATTTATATTATAAATGGATTGCTTTCCCTTTCTTTTGTTTGTATGAACTATATGATGCCAAAAATATACCCAAACACACAAAAAGCAAAAACTAACCAAAAAAATCCCTACTCACTTGTGTTTCAAAATAAAATGAACAATTTTCGGCTTTGTGAAATGAGGATATTACTACATACTTTATCATACTGTAAAAATATGGCAAACATATGAAAATAAATTCATGCCAACAGGTCATATTAAAAGTTCCTCTTCTCTGCAGAGGTTGGACATATCAGTTCATTGCTTAAGGCACTCAAGTGAAGTGTTAAACAAATGTTCACATTGCACATCATCTCAGCTATTGCCCTGAGGTAGAATCACTTTCATATAGAATGATTTAGTATTGGTTATCATTCATTCAAATCAGAGATATAATCAGCGATTCCAAACCCAAGGTATTCTTTTGAATCACATTCATCCTCTGGCTGGTGGCTCATAGTAACCGAGTGATTGGCCAAGCATATGCTTTTATGGAAGGATTTGATGTGCTTGTGATGGATAAAGAAATAAAGTCAGAAGTAGTGTCTTGAAATGGCTTCCAGAGAGAGGACAGGCCTTTGAAAGTGTTCAGACATGGCTGCTTTTCCCGGAGTTCTGAAATTGCCACCACTGGTACACCTATGAATTGTAAGCTCTGCTGCTTTTGCTATTTATCTTTTCTCTTCAAGGAAATCCAAGGAACTATTTATTATTGTAAAAAAAAAAATATATATATATATATATATATATATATATATATATATATATATATATGAGAGTAGGAAAGACTATCCTGAGTGTGTCTGCTCACTGCTCTCTTAAAATAAGAAAGAGCCTCCTCCAAGAGTCCAAAGCCTCCTTAACGTCGCAGAAGCTGAAACAGCATATTTAGAGGAAGTTAGGGTAATATGTCATTGATTTTAAGAAAGACTTCACATTGAAATCAGGGTGCTCTTGTGGCCATCTACAAGAGAAGAGAAAGGTTATGTGGAAACAGTGGTCTCAGGGCACAGAGTTGGGTAATAAAATGTCTTAACCTATAGACATTATTATAATACCCTGAAATTAATGGGCTAGGTCAGAAACATGTTAAAGAGAGAGAGTCTGGCCTATCAGCACCTCAAGAATGGGAAAATAGTCCTGAAAAATAGGACAATTATAAAATTAACTTTGAAAGTGGCCCCCTATATAGAGGATCAGTGAAAAAATCTGGACTACCCACATTACCCAAAGCAAGCACGTTTCACTTATCCCATTCATAATTACTCATAGAAGAGGAGAGTTTAAGAACCCAGTCTGGCATTCACTTGGGGCTAGTACGATTAGCAGTGGAATCATGACTGAGGATCCTGTATGTAATCCTGGACATTGAATATAAACCACTTCTGGCAGCAGCTAGCTAGGTAACTCAGGCACATGGACCCAGATTTTTAAAGCTATTTACAGAATTCCATGCTTAGTGTTGCAATGCCTAACTGACTTAGGAGCCTAAATCTCATTTTAAATAGAGATTTAGGCACTGAGCAGTATCATGGGATTTAGGGTATGTCTACACTACGGAATAAGGTCGAATTTATGGAAGTCGGTTTTTTAGAAATCGGTTTTATAAATTCGAGTGTGTGTGTCCGCACAGAAAATGCTCTAAGTGCATTAAGTGCATTAACTCGGCGGAGCGCTTCCACAGTACCGAGGCAAGCGTCGACTTCCGGAGCGTTGCACTGTGGGTAGCTATCCCACAGTTCCCGCAGTCTCCGCTGCCCATTGGAATTCTGGGTTGAGATCCCAATGCCTGATGGGGCTAAAACATTGTCGCGGGTGGTTCTGGGTACATATCGTCAGCCCCCCGTTCCCTCCCTCCCCCCGTGAAAGCAAGGGCAGACAATCATTTCGCGCCTCTTTTCCTGAGTTACCTGTGCAGACGCCATACCATGGCAAGCATGGAGCCCGCTCAGGTAACCGTCACCCTATGTCTCCTGGGTGCTGGCAGACGCGGTACGGCATTGCTACACAGTAGCAGCAACCCCTTGCCTTGTGGCAGCAGACGGTACAGTACGACTGGTAGCCGTCATCGTCATGTCTGAGGTGCTCCTGGTCGCCTCTGTGAGGTCGATCAGGAGCGCCTGGGCAGACATGGGCACAGGGACTAAATTTGGAGTGACTTGACCAGGTCATTCTCTTTAGTCCTGCAGTCAGTCCTATTGAACCGTCTTATGGTGAGCGGGCAGGCGATACGGACTGCTAGCAGTCGTACTGTACCATCTTCTGCCGAGCAGCCATGAGATGTGGATGGCATGCAGTCCTTCTGCACCGTCTGCTGCCAGCCAAAGATGTAAAAGATAGATGGAGTGGGTCAAAACAAGAAATAGACCAGATTTGTTTTGTACTCATTTGCTTCCCCCCCTCCCCTGTCTAGGGGACTCATTCTTCTAGATCACACTGCAGTCACTTACAGAGAAGGTGCAGCGAGGTAAATCTAGCCATGTATCAATCAGAGGCCAGGCTAACCTTCTTGCTCCAATAAGGACAATAACTTAGGTGCACCATTTCTTATTGGAACCCTCCGTGAAGTCCTGCCTGAAATACTCCTTGATGTAAAGCCACCCCCTTTGTTGATTTTAGCTCCCTGAAGCCAACCCTGTAAGCGCCCCTCCCAGCGTCAGAGCAATGGCAAACAATCGGGCATCTGAGAGTGCTGTCCAGAGCAGTCACAATGGAGCACTCTGATGGGGCTAAAACATTGTCGCGGGTGGTTCTGGGTACGTGTCGTCAGGCCCCTGTTCCCTCCCTCCCTCCGTGAAAGCAAGGGCAGACAATCATTTCGCGCCTTTTTTCCTGAGTTACCTGTGCAGACGCCATACCACAGCAAGCATGGAGCCCGCTCAGGTAACCGTCACCCTATGTCTCCTGGGTGCTGGCAGACGCGGTACGGCTTTGCTGCACAGTAGCAGCAACCCCTTGCCTTCTGGCAGCAGACGGTGCAATACGATTGGTAGTCGTCCTCATCGTGTCCGAGGTGCTCCTGGCCGCGTCGGCTGGGAGCGCCTGGGCAGACATGGGCGCAGGGACTAAATTTGGAGTGACTTGACCAGGTCATTCTCTTTAGTCCTGCAGTCAGTCCTATTGAACCGTCTTATGGTGAGCGGGCAGGCGATACGGACTGCTAGCAGTCGTACTGTACCATCTTCTGCCAGGCAGGCAAGAGATGAGGATTGCTAGCAGTCATATTGCACCATCTTCTGCCAGGCAGGCAAGAGATGGGGATGGCTAGCAGTCGTACTGTACCATCTTCTGCCGAGCAGCCATGAGATGTGGATGGCATGCAGTCCTTCTGCACCGTCTGCTGCCAGCCAAAGATGTAAAAGATAGATGGAGTGGGTCAAAACAAGAAATAGACCAGATTTGTTTTGTACTCATTTGCCTCCTCCCCTGTCTAGGGGACTCATTCCTCTAGGTCACACTGCAGTCACTCACAGAGAAGGTGCAGCGAGGTAAATCTAGCCATGTATCAATCAGAGGCCAGGCTAACCTCCTTGTTCCAATAACAACGATAACTTAGGTGCACCATTTCTTATTGGAACCCTCCGTGCAGTCCTGCCTGAAATACTCCTTGATGTACAGGCACCCCCTTTGTTGATTTTAGCTCCCTGAAGCCAACCCTGTAAGCCGTGTCATCAGTCGCCCCTCCCTCCGTCAGAGCAACGGCAGACAATCGTTCCGCGCCTTTTTTCTGTGCGGACGCCATACCACGGCAAGCATGGAGCCCGCTCAGCTCACTTTGGCAATTAGGAGCACATTAACCACCACACGCATTATTCAGCAGTATATGCAGCACCAGAACATGGCAACGCGATACCGGGCGAGGAGGCGACGTCAGCGCGGTCCCGTGAGTGATCAGGACATGGACACAGATTTCTCTGAAAGCATGGGCCCTGACAATGCATGCATCATGGTGCTAATGGGGCAGGTTCATGCTGTGGAACGCCGATTCTGGGCTCGGGAAACAAGCACAGACTGGTGGGACCGCATAGTGTTGCAGGTCTGGGACGATTCCCAGTGGCTACGAAACTTTCGCATGCGTAAGGGCACTTTCATGGAACTTTGTGACTTGCTTTCCCCTGTCCTGAAGCGCATGAATACCAAGATGAGAGCAGCCCTCACAGTTGAGAAGCGAGTGGCGATAGCCCTGTGGAAGCTTGCAACGCCAGACAGCTACCGGTCAGTTGGGAATCAATTTGGAGTGGGCAAATCTACTGTGGGGGCTGCTGTGATGCAAGTAGCCCACGCAATCAAAGATCTGCTGATATCAAGGGTAGTGACCCTGGGAAATGTGCAGGTCATAGTGGATGGCTTTGCTGCAATGGGATTCCCTAACTGTGGTGGGGCTATAGATGGAACCCATATCCCTATCTTGGCACCGGAGCACCAAGCCGCCGAGTACATAAACCGCAAGGGGTACTTTTCGATAGTGCTGCAAGCTCTGGTGGATCACAAGGGACGTTTCACCAACATCAACGTGGGATGGCCGGGAAAGGTGCATGATGCTCGCATCTTCAGGAACTCTGGTCTGTTTCAAAAGCTGCAGGAAGGGACTTTATTCCCAGACCAGAAAATAACTGTTGGGGATGTTGAAATGCCTATATGTATCCTTGGGGACCCAGCCTACCCCTTAATGCCATGGCTCATGAAGCCGTACACAGGCAGCCTGGACAGTGGTCAGGAGCTGTTCAACTACAGGCTGAGCAAGTGCAGAATGGTGGTAGAATGTGCATTTGGACGTTTAAAGGCGTGCTGGCGCAGTTTACTGACTCGCTTAGACCTCAGCGAAACCAATATTCCCACTGTTATTACTGCTTGCTGTGTGCTCCACAATATCTGTGAGAGTAAGGGGGAGACGTTTATGGCGGGGTGGGAGGTTGAGGCAAATCGCCTGGCTGCTGGTTACGCGCAGCCAGACACCAGGGCGGTTAGAAGAGCACAGGAGGGCGCGGTACGCATCAGAGAAGCTTTGAAAAACAGTTTCATGACTGGCCAGGCTACGGTGTGAAAGTTCTGTTTGTTTCTCCTTGATGAACCCCCCCACCCCTTGGTTCACTCTACTTCCCTGTAAGCTAACCACCCTCCCCTCCTCCCTTTAATCATTGCTTGCAGAGCCAATAAAGTCATTGCTGCTTCACAGTCATGCATTCGTTATTCATTCATCACACAAATAGGGGGATGACTACCAAGGTATCCCAGGAGGGGTGGTGGAGGAGGGAAGGAAAATGCCACACAGCACTTTAAGCACAGCACTTTAAAAGTTTACAACTTTAAAATTTATTGAATGACAGCCTTCTTTTTTTTGGGCAATCCTCTGTGGTGGAGTGGCTGGTTGGCCGGAGGCCCCCCCACCGCGTTCTTGGGCGTCTGGGTGTGGAGGCTATGGAACTTGGGGAGGAGGGCGGTTGGTTACAGAGGGGCTGCAGTGGCAGTCTGTGCTCCAGCTGCCTTTGCTGCAGCTCAACCATACACTGGAGCATACTGGTTTGGTCCTGCAGCAGCCTCAGCATTGAATCCTGCCTCCTCTCATCACGCTGCCGCCACCTTTGAGCTTCAGCCCTGTCTTCAGCCCGCCACTTACTCTCTTCAGCCCGCCACTTACTCTCTTCAGCCCGCCACCTCTCCTCTCGGTCATTTTGTGCTTTCCTGCACTCTGACATTATTTGCCTCCACGCATTCGTCTGTGCTCTGTCGGTGTGGGAGGACAGCATGAGCTCGGAGAACATTTCATCACGAGTGCGTTTTTTTTTTCTTTCTAAGCTTCACTAGCCTCTGGGAAGGAGAAGATCCTGTGATCATTGAAACACATGCAGCTGGTGGAGAAAAAAAAAGGGACAGCGGTATTTAAAAAGACACATTTTATAAAACAGTCGCTACACTCTTTCAGGGTAAACCTTGCTGTTAACATTACATACATAGCACATGTGCTTTCGTTACAAGGTCGCATTTTGCCTCCTCCCACTGCGTGAACGGATTTTGGTTGAATGCCAGCAAACATACACTGCAATGCTTTGTTCTACAGTGATTCCCCAGTACGTGTTGCTGGCCTGGAGTGGTAAAGTGTCCTACCATGAAGGACGAAATAAGGCTGCCCTCCCCAGAAACCTTTTGCAAAGGCAGAACCGCAAATGCCAGGGCAAAGTAATCCTTTCACATGCTTGCTTTTAAACCATGTATAGCATTTTAAAAGGTACACTCACCAGAGGTCCCTTCTCCGCCTGCTGAGTCCAGGAGGCAGCCTTGGGTGGGTTCGGGGGGTACTGGCTCCAGGTCTAGGGTGAGAAACAGTTCCTGGCTGTCGGGAAAACCGGTTTCTCCGCTTGCTTGCTGTGAGCTATCTACAACCTCCTCCTCATCATCTTCTTTGTCCCCAAAACCTACTTCTGTATTGCCTCCATCTCCATTGAAGGAGTCAAACAACACGGCTGGGGTAGTGGTGGCTGAACCCCCTAAAATGGCATGCAGCTCATCATAGAAGCGGCATGTTTGGGGCTCTGACCCGGAGCGGCTGTTCGCCTCTCTGGTTTTCTGGTAGGCTTGCCTCAGCTCCTTCAGTTTCACGCGGCACTGCTTCGGGTCCCTGTTATGGCCTCTGTCCTTCATGCCCTGGGAGATTTTCAGAAAGGTTTTGGCATTTCGAAAACTGGAACGGAGTTCTGATAGCACGGATTCCTCTCCCCAAACAGCGATCAGATCCCGTACCTCCCGTTCAGTCCATGCTGGAGCTCTTTTGCGATTCTGGGACTCCATCATGGTCACCTGTGCTGATGAGCTCTGCATGGTCACCTGCAGCTTGCCACGCTGGCCAAACAGGAAATGAGATTCAAAAGTTCGCGGTTCTTTTCCTGTCTACCTGGCCAGTGCATCTGAGTTGAGAGCGCTGTCCAGAGCGGTCAGAATGGAGCACTCTGGGATAGCTCCCGGAGGCCAATACCATCGAATTGTGTCCACAGTACCCCAAATTCGAGCCGGCAACGTCGATTTAAGCGCTAATCCACTTGTCAGGGGTGGAGTAAGGAAATCGATTTTAAGAGCCCTTTAAGTCGAAATAAAGGGCTTCATTGTGTGGACGGGTGCAGGTTTAAATCGATTTAACGCTGCTAAATTCGACCTAAAGTCCTAGTGTAGACCAGGGCTTAGACTGCTAAGCGCTTAAATCCCTTTTGAAAATGTGTTAGGCTCTAACATCTAAATAGCTTTAAAGATCTGGGTCATGCTGTCTACAGCTTCTGATAATGGCATTACAAAGCTACTTGGTCTCCACTCCTTTGCAAC
Organism: Caretta caretta; assembly: GCF_965140235.1. Taxonomy (NCBI): domain Eukaryota; kingdom Metazoa; phylum Chordata; order Testudines; family Cheloniidae; genus Caretta; species Caretta caretta. The sequence continues at coordinate 60,749,472 of NC_134213.1, read as the reverse complement.
ATGTTCCTAGCACCATGGATAGGGAATCCTGCTTTAAAACCAGTGGCATGGATATGAGCCAATTGCCCTTTCTAGGCAAATAAGTAACCCCCTTCTACCATCCAGGGGCAATCATTCACCAAATTCAATTTCTACCAACTCTTGGATACCAAAGGCTAAGAGCATAATCTTCACCTGAATTTAGTCAATGTAAGAATTCTCAAACTTTTTCCCCCCCAAAAGATAGTTTTATCAGAACATAATCCATGCTTCTGATACTGTTTCTTCTAGCAATTGTTCTTAAAAATCAACCTACATATAGATTTTCTGTTTATCCTTAATCAGAAGTCTACTACCAGAACAGCAGTGAGATTGGAGGGGTTTGTTCTCCGAGTACTAGTCTCTGATGAATAGCTCACGAAAAGTAAAAAAAACAAACCACTTTCCTCCTCTCTTGTATTTGATATTCTGTATGCTACAGTATTGTTATGAAGATTCTCTCTCAAATGTATTGTGCAAGGTTGATAGACTAAAGGTCTACAGAAACAAAAAACAAAAAAACTTAGTTATTAAACTCAGTTCTTTCTGTAATACAAGTAAAGTGGGAATTTCACATTCCTTGATCTCTTTCCACCTTCAGAGAAAGACAAACGTAAGGGAATTATTAACCACTAGATGTTCATCCATAAATTCTATCAATATTTGCAGGACTTATACAAACATATTGTGGGATGATAGCATCCATATATCTGAGAGGGGAAGGCAGGAGCTTATTACAAGACTGGGAACTCAGGAATTCTTCAGTTCTTGTCTCAGCTCTGCAACTGACTATTCTTTTACCTTGAACCACTCACAGGCTCTGTCTGACTGCAATTGGAGTTTTTCCTGACCCCCAGGCAGTGGCGGATTTAGAGTTAGCGTGGCCCTGTGCTCAGATTCATTTTTGGGGCCCCTCCTTGGGACCCAGCCAAGAAAAAGAACATTCTCTTATCTTCCCCCATTTTTCATTCATCCTCCTCCTATAAGTAATAGGAAGTAAATGAAAATAAAGTGAGGTACCTTGATTGTTTTTGTAGTCTAACTTTTTTTTTCCACAGACCCACTTGAAAATCGCTGAGGGTCTCGGTGGACCACTTAATGATCTTTCCAAATATTGTTTGTACCATTAGCTAACTATGGTAAAGCGCTTTATATAAGAGCGGGAGTCAGGGAGGGCAGGGCTCTGAGTGTGTGAGGGGGATGGAGGAGTCAGGGCTGGGGGGGTGTGAGGAGGTGCAGGAGTCAGGGAGGGCAGGGGGCTGGGGGGATGTTGCGGGGCACGGGAGTGTGGGGGGTTGCAGGAGTGAGGGAGGGCAGGAGGCTGTCCAATTTCTATATCTCTGTGTCATCCACATAGTCTATTTCCCAAGTCAACCCCTTATCACAGCAAATGAGATTTTTCAAAGAGACACATTCTAGGTTCAATGAAAATTTTGAAAAACTAGCACCTTTTGGGGCCCTGCTCAACTTCTCATGCTTTCTGAATTAGTATCACTGGTGTAAGGAAATGTTTAATGAGCTACACTGCATGTACTTTCAAGGATTTCATCATCCTAAAATATGTTGTTCTTGAACTACTTCAAAAAGCACCTGACGTTCAGTGTGGTGGCACAGCTGTTAGCTAAGTCAAGAATTTCACCCATGGAGGATAACTAAGAAAACACTGTTACATAGCTAGTCCATTACAGCTGGAAATTCCTTATTTTATTAATTACAATTTAAAATGTTATACTTAAAATGTTTAGTCTGATTGGCTGACTAAATAGAAACACAGCAGCCATACCAGTTGAGATTGTAGGTGTCAATACAGTTCACAGTTACTACCTGGGGTCCCCAGATAAGCCACAGTATTTTCTGCATATCATATACTGTAGGATAATATTTTTATTCAATTATTCTGATACAGTGGGCATACTTAAACAGTTTATTCAAGTTCTAGAGATATCACCAGTTACATTCTTGGTTCCAACTTTCCTACCTAAACTTAATGGATAATACCACTAGACCTGGTAGTCTCTAAAATGAGACTAACTGTTTTAAATGTGCCCACAGTAGCAGTTTTAACATGGTTTCAGACATTTTGGATTCCCCCCCTCGCCGCCAAATGCTAGTGCCCGTTCTATAGCCTTCCTATTCACAAGAGAATATCAACAAAAGGGGCTCAAGTTTCAATAAGAAACCCAGAAATTTTGTTCAAAAATTTTAGTTGAAAAAGTGTTCCAGTTCTTCAAAAAAGCTCTAAAAATAAACCAGCCAGTGCAGATTAGGAACTATTTTCTACAATTCTGGCTGCGGGGAGAGGTGTTGGGGGGAATTTTGAAGATAGAAACAAAAGCTGGAGGACTTTTTTTAAAAAAAATACTGATGCAGCTTCATTGTTAGTTTTATGAGACAGTTTCATATACACTACATTATCTATACACATTGCCTACACTTCTTTCAACTCCTAAACTACCAGATTTATAATGAAAGCTACTTATGGCTGACTAATTTGGTTTTGATTACATTTCATTCTTCCTTTCCTACATTACCTTGGTATAAAATAGAGTGTCAAGAAGTTATGGGAATGCAACATTAAGTTACAATAAACACAAAAAAGTCAGGAAATGTAAAGGTAAGGCACCAATAAAAAGATTAATTCAATGTCATTCAACATCCTGTATGTTTTATCATATATATTTTATAATATACCTAATAACTGGAAAAACAGGTTAAGAACATATGTGCAGTTTAGCCTAGTTAACATTGCTGCATAGAAAACAAAATATTTTATTTTATGGTGAGATCTTAATGTTGTATTCCTTTATGGTAGCTATTTGGCATGAAAGGCTTGACTCAACTCAGACTGAAGTCTACTAGAATCTTTCCATTGATTTCAGGTGCAGTTAGATTATGCACTTAATTTTCTTGTTTTTATACACCCACACATATATGCACACAAAGGAGATAGAAAGGTGAGGGGGAGAGTGAGCCTGTGCTTAGTCACTCTGACTAGAGTTCTCAGTGTTGCTGACTTTCACATTTTTTTTCCATGAACCTTGTGATATTTGGTGCTTTTCTTAAATCCAGAAACTAGGGCCTTACGTGACTACATGAGCATCCCAGCTCTCATTTTAAAAAAAAAGAAAAAAAGAAAAAAGTTTCTAGCTCTTGTGCTTGAGGATAAAAGCTTGAAAATGTAACCCAAGTGAACTCTAAAGGCTCCAAAAAAAACCAACAAGCAGACAAAAATGTATTACTTTAAAATATGATTTTTTAGCCAGCCTCAGGATTTTCAGGGGACCTGACTCATGATTTTGAATGCCTATAGCTGGCAATACTGTGATCCCAATTTGGCTTGCATCTTTACATTTATCCAAGAGGGAGGGGACAGAAGAGGAGGAAAGGGTGATCAAGTCCCCATTTTGCTTTCTCTAAAGCATAGCTATTAATTGTTTATGTTTTTTTTTATTGGTAGCTTGCCTGTTATAAAGGTTGTCCAATGCTTCCCATTATAAGACTGACTTCAGATGCTTAAAAGTTGGCAAAATTATAACCATTAGGGCGGAAAGTCCTCATTTGCACTCCTCAGGCACTTCATCCCATTCCTAGTAATTCTTACTCTCACCACTCTAGACTCCCCATCCAAGGCTCTCTTCCCAAGTCCCCATCTCTTTTCCCAGACATTCCACTCCCTCCCAGCTGCTCATGCAACCTGTCATTCCCCCGACCCCACACACACACCCAATCCCCAGTGACTACCAGTCCCAGTCTCCCTCTCTGGACCTCTCATTCAACATTAGTGTGCTACCTCCCCAGCTTCTTCTCCCACTCTTTGCCCAGCCAGTCTCAGTTCTCCCCTTTCACCCTGGCTCATTGACAGATCTGTTTTTCTTCCCATAACTCCTCCTTCCCCATGCTGCACTGGTTCCAAGTTCCAATCTCCTTGCCCAACCAGTCGCAGTCTTCCCCCCCCCCCACCACTTCAAGGCCATCTCCCTATACCAGTCAACTCCCCAGGTCCAGCTCTTTTACCCTATGCACTTGAATCAGTTAGTTTCCTCCTCCACACTGCCTGGGCTCAATGGTGGAGGATGAGGGAGAAGCATTGAGAGCACAGGAGAAACAGGCTCCCTATTCTCAGAACCGCTGCCTGGCCACAACCTGGTCCGCATAGCCCAGAGCTGTAATTGCAGGAAAAGGCCTGCTTAGCCCTGGACTGGAGCATGCCCAGTGTGGACAGAATCTTCAGAGAATTTAGTTGCAGAGTTCTAGCAACTCTCTACTAAGCATGTACGAACTGTGGTTTTTCAAAGGCTTATAACTTGGCCAGATTTGGGCAGATTTTTAGGAGGATGGCAAAAGGCATATCCCTGATAAAAGGCCACAACACTGCCAAATTTCAAGTTCATGCTTCACAGCATGGGGACACTAGAGCTTCTCAAAAAGGGGTCACCAGAATAAAAATGAAGCAACACACACATCCTATTCAATATATTTTCCCAGCTTCAGTCTCAGAAACAGCTGAACCATTTTGGCTGAAATATTCTAGAAAAAATTGACCCTGAGGTAAATATATAGCATGGAAAATTTCAGCCCAAACGGTTAAAGTTTGACAAGGTTATAGACAATTGATAACAGGGTCATATAATGGGAAGTGTCACACAACTTTTATAATAAGTGAACTACCAGCTCTGTCTGTGATACTGCAATGATGGTAGTTTTGCAATAGAAAGATGCGTAACCCAATCCTGCTCCAGCTGAAGTCAATGAATGTTTTGATATTAACTTCAACAAGAGAAGGAGCAGGCACAGCAATTGTTTCTTTTATTAAAAGTTTCAATTTTGCAAAATACGTACACAAATATCACTATCTTTAAATTGTGGAATATGCTATTGTTTTTGTGTACATAACTCTCTCCTGCAGGGCTTGTGGAGGATTTTTGCTATGACACTTACAGTCTCTCTCAGAGAAACTGCCTCAACAGCAGCTGTATAGCAACAGTCTTAAGCCCTTGTCCAGCTCTTTGCATAAACCAGCCAAGGAGAATACACAGGAACATCAGTCTGGGTCAGCAGTGGCCAGCTGGAATGCCTGTAGGCTTGCCACTAGCCATAGTCCTCAGAGTCTCAGACTGCATATGGACCTGACTATGTGTAGGGAAGAGCTGACCTACGTGGGGTGAGAGTTGTTCATTTTGGGGATTTAGCCAGGGGTGCAATTTATTGTCTGACACACTGAGGCTAGTCCCTGAAGTACTCATGATTTTGTCATGAGTCTCATGATATTTGGTCTGGGGGGTTTATTTGAATCTCATATCCTGGGATCATGTGATTCTGCCATTCATTTAAAAAAATGAAAAAAAAGGAAAAAAAAGGTTTCTAGCCCTCCTAGTTGCAAAGAACACCTGGAAAATGTAACACCCATCAGGATCACCTCAACACACTCTGAAGCTCAAAAAACAGAAGATAAATAAAAGGGACAATTATTTTAAATCTCTTTAAAAAAATTGAATGCCATCTCATAATTTTGAGGAGGTCTCACTAATTTTTGAACCTTTGGGATTAGCATTACTGCATGTGCACACATCCAGTCTGCTGCAAATTTCATCAGCACAGCTAACTGAGCAGTACTCCCCTATTAAGTGCTCAGCCTACTGGGGTTTATAATAATTAGGGGAGGGGAGATTAGCTTTTTCATGAAACTGAGAGGGGACCCAAAGAGAGCTGCATATTAGAAACATGAACTGTCTGGGTTTTCAAGGTTCGGAGGCAATTTCTTACCCTTACACCTAATTACAAAAAACAGATATAATGTTGACCATTCACATTAATACAGACTGGGATTTGAACATGGGAGATACAGGGAGGTCAGACTAGATCATCATGATGGTCCCTTCTGACCTTAAAGTCAGAGTCTATTATACAAAAGGCTTGATTCACCACCACCACGGGGGACATTTACACACCCCTGCTCCCATGGGCATTCACTCCCAGAGGATGGCAGACAGCAGTACAGCTACTGCTTTCCCAGAGAGGAGCAGCTACATGTTTCAGTTGGAGCTTCTGGAGGCCCCTGTCAATAATAGTCACCCACCTGATTCAGTGACCCTGCCTTTTCCTTCCCAGGTAACTTTGGTTATTCTGCACTGCAATAAAAAAATAAATAAACAACAACAAAAAAGAAACCCAGAGCCATGAGTCTCCGAGTCTGGGTCTGCAGACTCAGGCTCATGCCATAGTGCTAAAAACAGCAGTACAGATGTTCCCATGTGGGCTGGAGCTCGAGCTCTGAAACCCAGCAAGGTCTGTAGACCCAGGCTCAGACTCACTGCTGTGGACTGTGCACGTGAGATTTTTTTTTTTCCCCTGTTGTTGCCGCCATGTATATTTACCCTTTGAGGGTTATGCCATCCAACAGAGACAACTAGAGCTGGGTTTCTTCCGGGTAGACTACTGCTGAAGGCTCAGCCTGTGATCCACTAGCTAGCAAAACCCCAAAACTGAATCCAGCTCAGTACATTGCCTTAATGAGCATGTTTTAGTCCTTTCAGGATTGATATTAATGGGACAAATGAATCATAATCAGCATCAAGCAGTTGCATTCAATAGAAAAGTAAAGAGGCCTAAGTTTTGCTTCAACTCACATCTGTCTTTCCCCGCTGAACTCAGAAGAGTTCCTGGGTTATAACTGACGACAGTTTATTTGAAAGCACTCCACATTTCAGCTATTGTCCTAAAATGTGTGCTTAGATATTCTAAGGACCAAACATGTCTGTCATATCAAATCTATAAAATGTGGTATTTTAACTAACGGGATTCAGCTAAAAAGGACTTTGTTCATTAAAATACTTTTTCCATTAAATCATTTTGTTTAAAATCAAACTGTATGGAATTTAATGAGATATGCTGTGGTTCTGTTCACACTGTGATTACTATTAAGTTCATATTAATGGCACTGCTACAAATGCAAAGATATTAGAAAATAATGTTTAAATGCATTTTTAAAATTCGTCAAGCAAACATGACTGGATTAATTATTTGAAATGTTTGACAAACTGTAACAAAGATTAAATTTAATCTTCTACAAAATCAGACCAAACTTGAATATGATTGATTCTGAGTTTAAAATGGGACTTGCTCAGTAAATGCCCTACTGTTCCAGAGAAAACCATGCTAGGACAGACAGGAAGCTATAGAAATCCTTCTTAAAAATCTATGATGGTGACCATGTAATCCTCATATAAAGGCCTTGGAATTGAGAGTACAGTGTGGTAGATTTTCACCTTCCATTGACAACTTGCTGAACAATGCTACACAATATATTATTCTGAAGACCAACAGCAAACTGAATATAAATCACATGAATTATTAGGTGGTACTGTGATTTATCATGGCATTTTTAAAAAACAAGATGATGGAAGGGATGGTCACAATATAAAGAGCCAAAAGCATGTAACAAAAATCCTTAAAAAAAACAAAACAACCCCCCCCCCCACACACATACATGGCTGTTTTCTAGCTAAAAACTCAAAACTGGAAATTTATGCGCAGGTAGACTCCAGAACTGCACAGAATTGCATTAAAGTACATTAATCATGTCACAGGCATTTGATCATACATAAGAGCTTGTAAGATCAGGGCCTAAACTATTCTTTTTAGCATACAGAAGAACTGTTCATGGTCTGTGATAAGAGCAAAACATTTTCAATACAAGAATTGCCATGCTAGTGCTGAGTATTATAGATTGAACCTAGCTGCACAAATATGTGGTAGTTTAGTCAGGTATGATTTCACAACTCTCTGCAGTACAGAGGGATCTTACTGACAGTCCACTACCCTGGGCTTTTGTGGTTATCAAGTTGCTGAGCTGACAATCTCGATTAGCCTCCTGTGTGGTTCTTGCAGTTCTCACTGAAGTTTTTTTGGTATCTTCACACCCACCCTCCCTCATGTAAAGATGTAAACATCAAATCACTAATATACTAAAAAAAGTGACAATCAAGTAGGGTTTTTCATACAATAATTGTCAGATTTATATTTAATTCACCTAAAAATTTTATAATGGCTGTGTACTACGCATAGATACACACAATTTTTATAAATGTACATGCACATGTATGGGACAGGATCAGCCTGCACAGCATCCCCTTGTGGCCCACTGTGGAACAACTTGCTCTACCTCTGTTTCCATCTGGATCATCAAGGGTTAGGTGCAATGGTGACTTAGCCCTCCAGGTAAGTTACGCCAAATTTCTACCCCTTCCAGGGTATGAACTCCAACAGAAACAGAACAAACTCAAAAGGAGGCTCGTCCATCCCAGTGCCCAGCTGGACCTAGTCCTTCTACACAGGGTCTGTCTCTTCCAGTCAACAATAGTCTAGGCTCCCAGCTTCAGGCCTACCTTCCCACAGGGATGCTGAAAGGCAGCAGTCAACCCCAGCACCAACAGATGAGGTGATGCAAATGAAATTAAAGGATAGTCCCACTTCAGGTCTACCTTCCTTCAAGGAGGCCCTAATCACCAGCAGTCTGGCTCAGTTCCCAGCCCTGCTTCTCACACCCACTAAGAAGCAGAGATATGCTCCTCTTCTTAGACAGCCACTAACTGAGCTGGGTTCTCCCCTTTTAGCAACTCCCTCCAAGCCTGACATGTACTGAAGATGCAGCAGGGTGGGGCTAACTAAGCCCATAGGCTCTCATTAACCCCTTATTGACTAGTGTGAGGTTTGTCTACACCATAACAATGCATGTGCGCGTGTACACACTTTTATGAGGGTTTTTTTAATGTAGGTGTATGTATATTGGTGTTTTATAAGATATTTTATGCCATATTTTAAGAAAATGAATGTTTATTACTTGTTAAAAATAAAACTGTTCGTGACTCCACACTAGGTAGGTTTCAGAGTAACAGCCGTGTTAGTCTGTATTCGCAAAAAGAAAAGGAGTACTTGTGGCACCTTAGAGACTAACCAATTTATTTGAGCATGAGCTTTCGTGCTCAAATAAATTGGTTAGACACTAGGTAGGGTTATTTATTTATTTTTTTAAAGAGTCCATCATTAGGGACATAATTGTAACATAAAATAATTGGAATGTAAATTTGGTTCCAGAATTTCCAAAAAAGAGTGATAAAAAAGCCTGATGGAAAAGCAGCAGCACGAGTCTCTGCATTTCTTAGATCACCCAAACAGGGCATAATGTTAACATCTAATCTATTCAAAAATGCAGCCTTCCACATCCACTCAGACAATATTGTTGAAGAAACAATACATTCAAGACTATACAAATTGCAAAGCAACAGTCAATTTTTATTCACTATAACCTGAATTTTTCTTCTTGTTTTAGAAACATATACCTTGGAAATTAATTACAAACATCATGGTAGTGATTGGCAAAGATTTATGTATGTGCTTAACTGTATGCACTCTGGCTCTACTTCTCCACTATGCCTAAAGGAAATTAAACCAACTGGGGATCAACTGTAGTAGAGCGTGGGCCCACCCAGTGATGAGCTGCCAAAATCTTAACAACGGGTTCCCTCCTCATCCCATGAGCGGGTTGTTGCCCACCCCCGTCCCCCCTGCCCCATCCAAACCCCCCGCGTTCCTTGACGCCCCCCCCCAGCCATATCCACCCCCCTCCCCTGACTGCCCCCAGAACCAGGCAGGAGGGTCTCATGGGCCACCATAGTGGGTGCCCACCCCACCCCTAAGAGCCAGCGGCACCTGCCGGGGGGGCAAGGTGGGAAGTCCTGGAGGTGCTTACGTGGGGCAGCTCCCAGGAAGCATCCAGCAGGTCCCTCTGGCTCCTAGAGGCAGGGGAGCGGCTTCTCCCCCGCTGATCACATTAGAAGTGTCACCTTAGGCGCCCACTCCCTGGGTACTCTGGGGCTGGAGCACCCATGGGGAGAATTTGGTGGGTGCAGAGCACCCACCAGCAGCTCCCCACCCCTGGCCCCAGCTCACCTCACCTCCGCTCTGCCTCCTCCCCTGAACACACCGCCCTGCTCTGTTTCTCCGCCCCCCCCCCCCGGCTTCCCATGAGTCAGCTGTTCGGCGGGAAGCCAGGGAGGGCCGAGAAGCAGGCCTCAGCTTCCCGCCCAGGCCGAGGATGGCAGAGGTGAGCTGGGTCGGGGAGCGGTTCCCCTGTGCATGCCCCCACAGGTTACCTGCTGCAGCACAGGTGGCCCTCCTCACGCACCCCCCCCCCCCGCCCCAGCTCACCTCCACCTCCCTGGGTCTGAGCGGGAAGCTGCTGCCTGCTTCTCAGCCTCCCCCAGCTTCCTGCGCGAACAGTTGATTCACGGGAAGCCTGGGGTGGGCTGGAGAAGCAGAACAGGGCAGCGTGTTCAGGGGAGGAGGAGGAGGCGGAGGCAGAGCGGAGGTGAGCTGGGGCCAGGCCGGGAGTGGGGCGGGGAGGGAAGCTACTGGTGGGTACTCTGCACCCACCAAATTTTCCCCTTGGGTGCTCTAGGGCTGGAGCACCCATGGAGTCGGCGTCTAAGGCGCCACTTTTGGCCGGTTAAATTTAGAAGCCCTTTTAGAACCGGTTGTCCCTCGCGGAACCACCGGTTCTAAAAGGGCTTCTAAATTTAACAACTGGTTCTAGCGAACCGGTGCGAACCGGCTCCAGCTCACCACTGGGTCCATCATATCCCACTGCCAGTACCCACCTTGCCCCCTCCCTCCGCCTGCCATACACCAGGGGTATTCTCAAGCCCAAATCACTGCATAAGCATTGCAAAGTGAGCTTGGCAGACTGGAGAAACTGGCCTCATGAATAAACCCAATGGGACTACTCAGGGGGAGTATTCAAAGTTAAGCATATGTAAATCTTTGCAAGGCTGGGGACCATATGTGCTCCAGGAGACAGTACTCAGCTGAAACTCTGTATTAAATGCTGTCATCACTTTCTACTCACAACTTCTCCTCCAATCTTGCCATACTTGCAAATGCACACAGTGTATTCCAAATTCATTCCCAATGCACTTCCCTCGGTTTCTGAGATATTGTGCCAGGGTTAGATTTGGCCCTATGTTTGAGATTATGTTTCCTTTCTCTTCTTGTGGGAGACCGATTTTTTTTCAGGGGTTGTTCTGAGTCTGGAATGAACTTCTATATGAACTAAGGACCATCACAAACCTCACCATCTTCTGCTCCAAATGCAAGGTGCATATCTTCCACCTTACTGTCCCTAATAGAAACACATAGAAAATACATATAATACACATGGCAGTTTTAGTCACATCACTTTATACGCTTCGGGAAGGTGCTCAGATATTATGGTGATGAGACTTGTATAAGCACATATAGAACAGAACATTTTTTTCTTATGCATCCCACCTCGTGACTTAGCACATACTTAATAGCACATATTTCTGGACAGAGGACTATGACCTAGTCCTGGAAGGTGTTGAGTAGAGCTATGCAAATAATTCATATTTTAGTTCATCTAGTAAACCAAAACAAAAAAAATTAATAATCAGGGAACAATTGTTGTTTTGGTTCTTAAAATATTTGGAATTTGTCAGCAAATTGGAAGTGTCCATTTCAGGCCAGCAAACTGTTTCTGGAATAGATCCAACAGGAGAGACTGAAAGCAACCCATCCCAGAATAGCCTATGCCTGGTGGCTAGGCTGCTCATCTGGCAGCGGCCAAAGCGGAGTTAAAATTCCTGCTCCAGAGTGGGGATTCAAACCTGTGCCTCCAGGCAATTGCCCTAACCACTAGGCTAAAAGGTTATAAAGGGGAACAGAGAAACAAGGTAGGGGAGGCAATATCTTTTATTGGATCAACTTCTTATTCTTGAAATTGGTCTAATAAAAGATATTGCCTTGCTCACATTATTTCTCTTGTATCCTGGGACCAACAAAGCTACAACATGGCAAACCTAAAGGGAGACAGACAGACACCAGTTTGCTGGCCCTGAAAAACATTTTCCTTGCTGAAACGAATGGAGTCAAATTTCCAGATATCAGAGTAGCAGCCATGTTAGTCTGTATTCACAAAAAGAAAAGGAGTACTTGTGGCACCTTAGAGACTAACCAATTTATTTGAGCATAAACTTTTGTAAGCTACAGCTCACTTCAGCGGATGCATTCAGTGGAAAATACAGTGGGAAGATTTATATACATAGAGAATATGAAACAATGGGCGTTACCATACACACTGTAACGGGAGTTGCATGTCAAGCTATTCATCCAAAAACTTTTGCCCATTTCTAGGGCTGAGTGCCTTCAACTCCCACTGACTTGCTAATAAATAGGAAATTATCTAAATGGTTTCTTCTCCTTTCATATTTCCCCTCCATAAAAGTAGCTGCATCTATATTTACTTTGTCATTCTTTTCTACAGTAACTTTATATGGCTAATGAGTGTTAAAAGAGGGTACATATCAGTCTTATCTGGTTCTCACTCATTGAGAACTTTGACAGTGAGAGCAAAACTGGTCCTAAATATATACCTGCCTGCAATTTGTTCTGTTCCCTGCCCTGGCAGCTATTCTTTTTCATGTTACCAACACAGTCTTGGATTAGCATATGCTTGAGTAATGAGGCATTTGTTCTAGTCAGAAAGCAATTTATGTGCATGATCTAAAATTCAAATGATTTGTGGAGCTAAATTAATGAATCATATTTTAGGATGATTGGTAGTTTTTCTTGAGCTTTATGTAAGTCACAATTCTTTGAAAATTGGTGTTGTTTATAGTCAAATAACTGTGCATGCCATAAGTAAAAATTTAATCTCTCATACACACACAGACTGATTCATTAACATGCTTCAGCACATGCATTCAATGAGACTACTTATGTGTTTACCATCAGGCATGAGTTTAAGCATTCCAGTCCGATTTTAAAACATTTTCACTAGCATAAAATTATAGTAAAGCCCATAATGAGTCAGGCCCAAGTATGTATTTCCTCAGAGTATGTGTTAGAAGTGATACAGTGTTTACACCAGATAATAAGGTAGTTGAAATATGAACTCTAAATTCCTCGAAGTTCAAAAGAAAGTTAGGCCAAGGATAATAAAGTGTATTCAGTGGAATTTACATAATAAGAGTTTGGTGAAGATTTTTTTAAATATGACTTTGTATACATTCAAAAATATTTATGCATGTTAATGTGTATGCATTATGGCTTGTACTCCCTTGAATAGAAACCCGATGAATGATTTAAAAAAACAGAACATGAATACACAGGTGGCTAAATGAAAATGAACAGCTAAATTTTCACAAATACTTGTATCATTCAGCCAACTTTTCTACATATTTTATTCAGAATGTATGACTCACCATTCTAAAGATCTAATAAATAACACAGATAGTTATTACAGGGCTATCAGCACATTTTCAGAGAATTGACAGAAATAAAAAATAATATCATCCAGTTGAACTACATAGACTGGTTGTTTACTTAATTTTTTAGGACCGCTAACTCCTAAAAAAATACCATGCTTGCTGAGTTTTTGCATTCCCCACAGCATATATGTTGGTTTAATTTCACAGTAAAGGAGAGGATTATTACCCTAGAAGAATTTAGGATCAGGTACTGGAATATGAATTATATTTGTCATTATGTTAACAAGACAGTTGAGGGGAAGGAGTCTTGTGGTTAAGATGCTAGGCTGAAACTCAGAAGATCTCAGTTCAGTTCCCTGACTCTGCCACAGAGTTCCTGTAGGACCTTGGGCAAGTCATTTAATCTCTCTTTGCCTCAAATACCCATAGTTAAGTGGGGAAAATAATATCACACCCTTTCTCTTCTTTGTCTATACCGAATGTAAGCTATATAGGGGCAGGAACGGTCTCTTACCACATGTATGTACATTGCATAGCACAATGGGGCCTCAGTCTTTCTAGGTGCTGCTGTAACATAAACAAAGAAACAATGTCCTTGTTTTGGGATTTTTAAAAATAAGCTTTTTCTTTGTACTTATTGTGGGTGAAGTATTGCAAATGATTTAACACCTTCAGCTGAAATCAAAAGAAGTTGAGAATTCAGAATTTTGCAGGAGGCACTCAGAATCTCACAGGATAGGGCTGCATGTTTGTTCCAGAAATATGCCAAATGATTTACACACGAAGAGAAAGCAGCAGAGCAATTGCCTTTGTATGGTCAAGACATGTCACTCTTTGCCCTGTTCTTTTGTACACTTTAAAAAAAGCTATATAGAAAACACATCATACTGTCCTTTGGAGTTGTTATGACCAGGTCTTTAATCCCACAACTAAGTGTTCTGGACTATTACGCTCATAGGCCCAGCATCATAGCAACTCTCCATCTAAGGGCACATCTACACTGTAAAAAAAGATGTTCTTAATTTAGATTCATAGATATTTAGGTCTGAAGGGACCATTATTTCACCCACCACTCCTGCAAAAAACCTCACACCTATATCTGTGCTATTGAAGTCCTCAAATCGTAGTTTAAAGACTTCAAGGATCAGAGAATCCTCCAGCAAGTGACCCGTGCCCCATGCTACAGAGGAAGGCGAAAAACCTCCAGGGCCTCTTCCAGTCTGCCCTGGAGGAAAATTCCTTCCCGACCCCAAATATGGCGATCAGCTAAACCCTGAGCATATGGGCAAGATTCATCAGCCAGATACCCAGGAAAGAATTTTCTGTAGTAACTCGGATCCCACTCCATCTAATATCCCATCACGGGCCATTGGGCCTATTTACCATGAATATTTAATTACCAAAACCATGTTATCCCATCATACCATCTCCTCCATAAACTTATTGAGTTTAATCTTAAAGCCAGATAGATCTTTTGCCCCCACTGCTCCCCTTGGAAGGCTATTCCAGAACTTCACTCCTCTGATGGTTAGAAACCTTCGTCTAATTTCTAGTCTAAATTTCCTGGTGGCCAGTTTATATCCATTTGTTCTTGTGTCCACATTGGTACTGAGCTTAAATAATTCCTCTCCCTCTCCGGTATTTATCCCTCTGATATATTTAGAGAGCAATCATATCTCCCCTCAACCTTCTTTTAGTTAGGCTAAACAAGCCAAGCTCCTTGAGTCTCCTTTCATAAGACAAGTTTTCTATTCCTCGGATCATCCTAGTAGCCCTTCTCTGTACCTGTTCCAGTTTGAATTCATCCTTCTTAAACATGGGAGACCAGAACTGCACACAGTATTCCAGGTGAAGTCTCACCAGTGCCTTGTATAACGGTACTAAAACCTCTTTATCCCTACTGGAAATACCTCTCCTGATGCATCCCAAGACTGCATTAGCTTTTTTCACGGCCAGATCACATCGGCAGCTCATAGTCATCCTATGATCAACCAGTACTCCAAGGTCCTTTTCCTCCTCCGTTACTTCTAATTGATGCGTCCCTAGCTTATAACTAAAATTCTTGTTATTAATCCCTAAATGCATGACCTTACACTTCTCAATATTAAATTTCATCTTATTACTCCAGTTTACAAGGTCATCCAGATCCTCCTGTAGGATATCCCTGTCCTTCTCTAAATTGGCAATACCTCCCAGCTTTGTAACATCCGCAAACTTTATTAGCACACTCCCACTTTTTGTGCCAAGGTCAATAATAAAAAGATTAAATAAGATTGGTTCCAAAACCGATCCTTGAGGAACTCCACTGGTAACCTCCCTCCAGCCGGACAGTTCACCTTTCAGTAGGACCCGTTGTAGTCTCCCCTTTAACCAATTCCTTATCCACCTTTCAATTTTCCTATTTATCCCCATCTTATCCAATTTAACTAATAATTCCCCGTGTGGCACGGTATCAAACACCTTACTAAAAATCTAGGTAAATTAGATCCACTGCGTTTCCTTTGTCTAAAAAAAATCTGTTACTTTCTCAAAGAAGGAGATCAGGTTGGTTTGGCATGATCTACCTTTTGTAAAACCATGTTGTATTTTGTCCCATTTACCATTGACTTCAATGTCCTTAACTACCTTCTCCTTCAAAATTTTTTCCAAGACCTTGCATACTACAGATGTCAAACTAACAGGCCTATAATTACTCGGATCACTTTTTTCCCCTTTCTTAAAAATAGGAACTATGTTAGCAATTCTCCAATCATACGGTACAACCCCTGAGTTTACAGATTCATTAAAAATTCTTGCTAATGGGCTTGCAATTTCATGTGCCAATTCCTTTAATATTCTTGGATGAAGATTATCTCCCCCCCCCCCATTTAGTCCCATTAAACTGTTTGAATTTCACTTCTACCTCAGATATGGTAATGTCTACCTCCATATCCTCATTCCCATTTGTCATGCTACCATTATCCCCAAGATCCTCTTTAGTCTTATTAAAGACTGAGGCAAAGTATTTGTTTAGATATTGGGCCATGCCTAGATTATCCTTGATCTCCACTCCATCCTCAGTGTTTAGCGGTCCCACTTTTCTTTGTTTTCTTATTTATGACTATAGAATCTTTTACTATTGGTTTTAATTCCCTTTGCAAGGTCCAACTCTACTTGACTTTTAGCCTGTCTCACTTTATCCCTACATGTTCTGACCTCAATAAGGTAGCTTTCCTTGCTGATCCCTCCCTTCTTCCACTCCCTGTACGCTTTCTGCTTTTTCTTAATCACTCTGAGTGCTTGCTCATCCAGCTTGGTCTACAACGCCTGCCTATGAATTTTTTCCCCTTTCTTGGGATGCAAACTTCCGATAGCTTCTGCAGCTTTGATTTAAAATAATCCCAGGCCTCCTCTACCTTTAGATCTATAAATTCTTCAGTCCAATCCACTTCCCGAAGTGATTTCCTTAATTTTTGAAAGTCAGCCCTTTTGAAATCAAAAACCCTAGTCGCAGATTTATTTTTGTTAATCCTTCTGTTCCGTTTGAACTGAATTAGCTCATGATCACTTGAGCCAAGACTATCCCCTACAACCATTTCTTCTATGAGGTCCTCACTACTCACCAAAACCAAATCTAAAATGGCATCCCCTCTAGTCAGTTCAGCAACTACTTGCTGAAGGAATCCATCAGCAATCGCATCTAGGAAAATCTGAGCCCTATTATTACTACTAGCACTCATCCTTCAGTCTATATCTGGGAAGTTAAAGTCTCCCATGATCACACAGTTTCCATCAGTATTTACTTTATTAAAAACATTAAAGAGGCCTCTATCCATATCCAAATTAGATCCCGGTGGTCTATAGCACACCCCAAGCACTATCCCAGGGGAGGCTCTAATAGTTTTCTTCCCCAATGTAATTTTTGCCCAGACGGACTCAGTCATATCCATTTCATTGCTTCTTATTTCTTTACATTCTACCTCATCACTGATATACAATGCTACCGAAATAAAGGTAAAAGTGGTGGAGTCTTTCCTAAACAGCACATACCCCTCAATACCTGTAGTCCAGTCATGACTACTATTCCACCATGTTTGTTATCCCTATAATATCTGGTTTCACTTCCTGCACCAGTAGCTCTAGTTCCTCCATTGTGTTACCTAGGCTCCTCACACTGGTGTACAAACATCTTAATTTTTGCTGTTTGGCCTCACTCACATTCTGTACCCTATGGTCATTCTACAGCCAGTATAACCTATTAGACTGGTATCTACACTGCCCTTCCTCCTACCCACAGCTGTATCCTTTCTTACTTCATTTTCTTTCCTCTCAATGCTAAAATCCGGCATGGAGATTACCTGGATATCTCCCAACCATCTCCCCCAGATTCCTAGTTTAAAGCTCTCAATCAATGGTGCCAGCCTCCATCCTAGAAGTCTATTTCCCTCCCTACTCAGGTGAAGTCCATCCCGAGAGAACAGTCCTCTGTCCATGAATGCCTCCCAGTGGCCATACATCCTAAAGCCCTCCTTATAGCACGACTGCCTGAGCCATCTGTTGATAGTCATAATCTTGTCACCCCTTTGTTGCCCTTCTCTAGGAACAGGCAGAATCCCACTAAAGATCACATAGACCTGCCTTTTCCTAGTGACGGTGCTATTCTCCAGTTTATCCCCTGTTCCTTCTGGCTGCAAGTTCTTTCCATTCCTATTCTCCCTTGTAATCCTCTTTAATCCATCCTGTATCCTCCTGGGGCTCATATTTGGTATAATCTCCATTAACTCTTCCCCTTTTCCTATAGGACTAGCCGCTCTTCACTTTTTCCTTGCCCTTCCACCTTCAGTGACTACCTACTGAGCCCCTTCATTTTCCAACTCTGCAAAACCTATTCTTGAGCTCTATTTCTCCTTCACTAGCCCGTCTTTTCCTCTGCCTGGTTCTTTTAGTCACATGCTTCCACTGAGCACTTTCCTCACCCAGTCTCCCCTCATAATTCCCCAGCCCTGATTCCACCTGGAAGTCTGAGCTTTTCCCTTCAGATACCTCCATAATCTGCTCAGACCCCTTCCTAAACTCTACTAGACTTTCCACCTGCATCTCCAAACCTCGGATCTTTTCCTCTATCAGACGGCATTTCATACAGACAAGACTCTTACCAGGTGCCCCCTCCAGGATCATGTACATACCACAGCTTCCACATCCAGTCATCCTAATTTTGTCTTCCACTACATGGGTCACTCCCACTGCTGCCTCTGTATCTGTCCTAGTCTTCCTACCTAAATCCTGTTAATCTGGGAAACAAAACCACACCCAAACCACCACCACCCACAGCAAACAAAACACCAAACAAGCACCACAAGACAAACTCCCCTTACGAGCTCCCACTCAAACTCCCCTGTTTACAGCTCTGTTTGCTAGCTCCTGTGCCGCTGCAGCTGTCTGAATTAGCTAACCTGGGTTCAAATAGCAGCAAAGATATAGCAACTTGACTTTACACTTGGGTTAGCAGTCTGAGTTAAAGCCTAATGTTATGCCTACACTACACTGGAAACCTGGGTCTGATGGGCCTGCATCTGCAGAAATGGTGTTTCCAAAGCTGTGCCTGTGCATCCACGCAGCACAGTAAACCCAGATTTGCACTGGATGGACCCAGGTCTCACAACTGTGTTGATGCCTCCATATTGCACTACGCAAACCCAAGTCAGACCTTCTGCTTCTGTGGGTGTTTCCAGGGTTCCTAGTGCCCTCACCAGGTGTAGCTATTCTAGGCCTGGATTCATGGTGTGTTGTGAAGAAGCTTGTTTGTCCATCCCACAGCACTTGACTGTAAATTGTCTTAGCCCATCGACACATCCAAATGAGGTATCTTGGGGCCACACACTCTACAACCAGAACCAGCAACATGGATCAAGCACTGGTGGAACAACTTCTCCAGCTTGCACTTTCACTCCTCTTCCAGGAAATAGGCAAAGCATCTTTGAGATGCTGGTGAACATTTCTGTGGCATTGTTTGACCTACCGAAGGCACCTCTTGGAGAGGGATGCAGACGTGGCAGACTCCACTCAGTTGATGCTGCTCCTAGCTCTTGCCAAAGCCATTGATTTCCTATATGTAGACCAGTGTTTCTGGAGCAGGGCCATGACCACAGACCAGTGGGATCACATCGTCATGCAGACCAGGGATGTCCAACCATTATTCCAGAACTTTCACATGAAGAATCAGACATTCCTGGGTCTTTCTGAGCAGCTTACTCTGATCCTCCAGTGTCAACTCAGGACACACACGGGAGCAGGCATGCCATCCAGAATCATGCTGCTATAACCCTCTTGAAGCTGGCTTCCCCAGACAGCTACAGATCTGTTGCTAATCAGTTTGGTGTTGACAAGTCAACTGTGGTGGTTGTGGCAGTAGTGATTTGTCAGGCAATCAGGACGGTGATTTACTCAAAGGGCATAAACTATGCCCCGAAATAACTGCCGAGAGAATGGGCTTTCCAAACTGCACCAGGGCCATTGATGGGAGTCACGTGCCCATAGTTCACCTTCTGCAAGGAGTGCATGAATACACCAACCACAAAGTGTACTACTTCATCATTATGCACACCCTGGTCACCCACAGAGGCAGATTCATGGACACTAACATGGGATGCGCTGGCAAGGTGCATGATGCGAGGGTGTTCCAGAGATTCATGGACAAACTGGGACATTATTCTCATCGAATGACACTGTTATCAATGGAGTCACTGTCTCCACAGTTATTCAGACAAACCCATGTGCCCTCTTTTACTCATGAAACCATACCCTGAACTCAGAGGCCTCAGAAAAGAAGGTTTAACTTAGGGATGTAAAATATTAAACAGTTAACTGGTAAGCATCAGTCTTACCATTTAACCCACCCTAACCAGCTGATCCCAGCCCCTGCCCTGCCCCTCTCCCTTTAATCGCTTAACCGGTTAAATGATATTGTTTTAATAGTTTGAAAAGTTAACTTTTCAAATGATATTTACATTCCTAGTTAAACTATGCCCCTCAGTAGCTGTAGGATGGTGGTTGAATGTGTGTTTGGATGATTGAAATCCTGTTGGTGTTGCCTGGGAAACCATTTGGATGCCATTGTTGGAGGTTGGAGAATTGAGGGGACACAGCTGTCCATCAGTCTGGATTGTTCCCTGGGGAATGGCACAGTAGGAAGTTTGGAGTTGAAGGACCAAGAAATACAGGCCTGGTAGGATTCTGGGATAGTGTTGGTGGACTCTTTGGACATGAATCTGGGGACCCAGGCTTGAGCTTTGTCCACAGTGCAAAAGGATGGGTCCAAATCCCAGCAGGATTTGGGATCAGACTCCCCCAACCCCCATGTCCTGGGAGGGTCATAAAACCCAGGTCATGAGGGGCTGCTGATCTAAGTCAGAAAGATCTATGTGTATGGTAGGATGGGTTAGGCTCAAACCTTAGTCTGAGCCTGGGTTTACAATGCAATATAGATGTAGAAGAATCTAGGGTTGAACTTGAGCTGCTAACCCAAGTTGAAAACAAAGTTGTGTCTTCACTGCAATTTTAACCTGTTTTAGCTAACTCAGGTTTGCTAATCCAAATTAAGAACACACTTATTTTGTCCTCTGCAGTGTAGCCAAAACCTCATAGATGAAGGCTGGATATATTTCTTACTAAAGCCTATGTGGCAGAGGGTTTTGGGTCTATCGATAAATTATATTACATAGTAATGGAAAATTGATAAATTCAGGCTACAACTAGGACCACTAAGATAGAAATTGGATACAGCCAAGATGAGAGCATGCTGAAATCAATGGTGGCATGTCAAATTATAATCAGCTGAATAATTGGCTCTACAGAGTATCCACATGTATGGATAGCACTTTGATGAACATATGACTTTCATTTCATATGAATTACTACTTCTGTAATTTTAACCTTCTGAAAAAAATATAAAAAGCATGATATCCGATTGTTTTAGGTTCACTTTTAGAACATAGAAGTCATTCACCACTATAAATATAAAGTGGTGTCGTTCACTCAGTAACAATGCCATCTGCAACATCAATTATGCACTCAGTAAGTACCAACAGCAACGCTCCCTATCTCTAGTCCCATCTGACTACTTATTTTCCAATAAAGTAAACAGTATTCCCTTGAATTTATATTTCATTAATATGGAAATATTCTTCCACTGTTCTAGAAGCAGATTCAATTTGTCTTGATATCTTTTCCCCCCAAACCCTACAGAAGTTAAGAATCCCAGAGTATCTAAGTAATCAATCACTTTTTCCTTTTGGTTTATTGGGAGAGAGGAACAAAGGGGTTTTGTGTTTTTAAATGCTGCTGTAACAATTCCAGCTTTTTAACCAGTAGGGTTCCCAGATTGGCGGGGAGTCTCCCAGCATCGGACTTGATCTCCTGGTGGCCATTAAAGAGCATCCAGGAGATTTTAATAGGCCAAAGTCAGGTCGGTGGTGCAGCAGGGCTAAGGCAGGCTCCCTGCCTTCCCTGGCTCTGCACGACTCCTGGAAGCACCCAGAATGTCCGGCTCCTAGGTACAGGGGCAGCCAGGGGGTCTTCACGCACTGCCCCCATACCCTGCCCTGAGCGCTGACTGGGAGCTGTGCAGGCAGTGCCTTCAGGCAGGGACAGTGTGCAGAGCTGCCTGGCCGCCCCTGTGTCTAGGAGCTGGACATGCCGGCCACTTCTGGGAGCCATCTGGAGCCCATACCCCTCACCCCTACCCCAGTCCTTAGCCCCCTCCCGAACCCAATCTCCCTCCCAGAGCCTACACCCCAATGCGCCTCCCATACCCCAATCCCCTGCCTCAGCCCTGAGCCCCCTCCTGCACCCAAACTCCCTCCCAGAGCCTGCACCCCACACCTCCTTCTGCACCCATGCCCCAGCCCTGAGCTCCCTCCCATACCCGAACTAGGGCCCATACCTTCCTGCACCCCAACCCTCTGCCCCAGCCCAGAGCCCCCTCCTACACTCTGAACCCCTCGGCCCCACCACAGCCCAGAGCCTGCACCCCCTCCTGAGCCCAACCCCCAGTCCACTGAAAGTGAGTGAGGGTGGGGCAGAGTGAGTGACAGAGGGAGGGGGGATGGCCTCATAGAAGGGGCAGGGCAAGGGTGTTGGGGTTTGAGAGATTAGACAGTTGGCAACCCTATTAACCAGTCTTACTTTTTTTTTCCAAAGTTTTAGAAATTTGCAAAGATTCTGAATCATAATAGATCTTCCCTGTTCTTTACTGCAGTTATTGCATAGTTAGACGTTCATAAAGACAAAGGCCTTATTTTACACTGACTTGCACCTTGTTTGGTTATTTATACCCAGTGCAAAGTAAATGGGTTTCCTTTTAGAATGTCTATCCTGAGCCTAGTTTCCTCTGCCCAAAGAGTTTCTTCTGACTCCTTATATAAGGTTGGGTCAATAAGTTATAACTTAGTGAATAAACTGGAATCAGTCACCATTTCCAAGCAGGGTCTCAACACATGCTAACAGACTTGATCAACAGAAGATCCTGCCATCCTGTAACAGCATCTAAAAGTCATTCCCTCCTAACTTTGCATCTTTCCTACAAACCTCCATTATCACTTGTTTATTATTCAGTCCTTGATCCTCTTAAGTTCTTGCAAAAGAGATTTAAAGTTGTCCTAAAATAGTAGCCACAAACACCTTGTACTCCAGCTTTTCCAGGGTAAGGAGTGGAGCTGGAGTACAATGTGCTTTCTCTATTATGCACTGATATTGACTGGGATGCTGGAAGCCTCCACAATCAGGGAAGCAGAAAGTTGGCATAAAGTCACCTAGGCCCTCCCCAATCTTGGCTTAGTGCCCCAAAAGCACTGCTCCGGCATAGCTGGGGATCTATCCCTTTGTCTGTAAAACTTTGTAATATTTTGTTTTAAAATAACTGTATAAAAATAAAGCTGTATGGCATTTGGTCTTCCCCACAAGTTCTCTCACAGGGGACAGTGAGTATTGCTTCACAAGAATAAAAGCAACTAAGCTGAAATTCATTTTGACCTCCTTTGCACTCCATTTTGACATGCTACTCTCACAGCTTTTTCTAGCACAGATTAGTTTACAATGGCAAAACTGCCACTGTTTAAGTCATGGAATGGCAGCTGGATTTCAAGGCCAGAGGGAACCATTGTGATTTTCCATAAATCCATGTTGGTTTGCGTTAAGTACATTACCCTCCCTTATTGGTTTAATAAGCAAGTCCTATATTAGCAGCTCCATTATCTTGCCCAGGATCAACATCAAGCTGACAGGCCTATAGTTACCTGGGTCATCCCATTTACCCTTTTTAAAAATTGGCACAACATTATCTTTCTTACAATCTTGTGGAACACTCTCAGTGTTCCAAGACTTACTGAAAATCAACATTAATGGTCCAGTGAGCATTTCAGGCAGTTCTTTTAAAACTCTCGGATGCAAGTTATATGGACCTGCTTATTTAAGAAATACCTAACTTTCATAGCTTCTGCTGAACATCCTCCAGAGACATTAGTAGAATGGAAACAATGTTATCACCATATGATGAGACTTCATCTTCTGTTTTTGTCACAAAATAACTAAGATTTCCCTTCCCACCCAAACTTCTGCAAAACCATCTATATGGAAAATGCCAGTTTTGTATTATTCTCACAAATTTTCAGATAAGCCTGCCAATGGGTGAATTCTTTTTTGGTGGCTATGTTTCACTGTTTCATCTCTCCCTAATCATGCATCTCTCTGCTGGCAGTTTTTCAAGTATATTGGCATATATGATATAATATATAAGATCAGTTGCTCAGAGGTGAGATAGATATGTCTAGCAATTCTTTAATCATACACACAGCTTCTCAAATACTTGAGATTGAAACAACTGACTGCTGTTATTCTTTTCCTGTGGTTCTGTATTGCTGGGCCCTAAATCCACAGAATTGCAACAATTAGAAAGATGCCTTTATGGCTGGCTTGGACTCAATAGTCAAGGAACAATCTTTCATCATTATAATAGACACAGTGGCAAACAAACAAAATCTAAACCCTGTCCATTTCCCATTAATTTCTTGTGAATACATGAACAGAAATGTAGTTATGTTCAAGGAGTGAGCAAGAGAATAAAAAAATAAAATACAAATAGGAAAGGAAACCATATTCAAGGGGAACTACTCATTTATTTACTGCAAGAAATATTCAGATGTTAGGTTCCAACAGTGAGAAGGCCTCTGCACCCTTAATTATAGGATCACTACTACAACTCAATGCTAAAGTGGTGATTCTTCTTAGGACAGGAGGTGGGTTCAGATTCTTGGCCAGTCAGTGCACGATTTCTCAAGAAACAAAGTAATAAGTGACCGCCACTCTGTCTGCTGGATGGAATTGGTTTGGCCCAAGAGCTACTTTTATAAGTAACAATTATTTAAAAGATCTTTCTTAAAAAGTAAAGCTTCAAAACAAGAAGATACTTGAGTGGAGTGTACTGGATATATTTCTCATATTTATTTCTCAGCAAAGAGAAACCCTGCAATCACTGTAAAAAAAACCTAAGAAAGTTCTTGATCAACACAAAGAAAAAAACCCTCCTTTTATTCTAAACAGCTAATAATTGGCCTCAGATTCCTTTTCTTAAGGTTTTAATAACAGGGTCCCTATCAAACACCTCACAGTAAGGGGAGGGGGACACTTCTGAAAACCAGCACAATGTGAAATCACCCCTGGATAACTCAGGGACTATTGCATTCTCTCAGCAGAAAGCCTCCTTTTCAGCTGCATCAGGAACTGTATGGTGGATCTCATTACTAGAAGTGTGTGGAAGACTTTACTTGGGGAACTCATGGATATCAAGAAAAAATGGGATCATGCTGAGAGCTGGTAGTTTCCCTCAGCAGTTCAAGGGCTGTTATGCTCAAGGGATCCAGCTGTTGGCCCTGACCCTGGCAGTGCTATTGTTTCAAATCTTCCATTACAAAGGAATATATAGCAATTATGCTTCTATAGTAAAAAGAGGAGGACACTGCTTTAAAAAATACAAAGGATTTAAAAACTCAGCGTTTGCGACTCTACGGTGAATTCAGTATCAAAGCATGGACTCCCCCATTTTAAGTACATAAAAAACCTGAAGCAGCACTGACTATTTAATTTTAAATGACACCCAATTATTGATTTATTACAAGTTTTCAGAGGAAAGAAAACATAAAAACCCCACAAATGGCATTCATCTAACCATTCCTACCACACATGTGCCAGATTTTATAAACTTGAAAGATCAGAATAGGTAACATCGTTTCCTGAGCAATATTCCATCAAGAATTATGCTCCAGCCCCACAAGCTGTTTCCCCTCCCACACTCTTCCCTATCACTCCATCTGTTGTGTCTTGTAGCAGTACATCCCAGCACATGCAGTGGTCACACTTGTTTATTAATTGAGACCCAGTGGGTTACTCCACTAACTACATCATCTGAATCAGATTAACTTCCAGCACTGGTAGGGAATCTTAGATTAAAATATGATGGCTTGAAAGGAACACATCCTTGCACCATTAGTTCTGCACCACCCTGAAAAGTTATGGCCCATTAAATTGGTACTATAATTCAACATTGATTAAATAGAATATTTTAAGAAATATTCATAATAGAAAACAAGATCTGATGAGGAGATGTGGTTGCTGAGTTATAGAAGAGCCTTGCAGTGCTGACAACTCCGGAGCAATTTAGCTCATCAAAATAAATAAGGAAGAGGAGTTGAGGTTTAAAAGGGATGTATTAAGGAAATTCAAGTCAATTGATCAAAATTCTGTTTAGCTTCCTAGATGGGCTGGCTGGGGTGCAGGAGTGCTTGTTGGATACTTAATTATTTTTTGTTGTCACTGTTGTGTTTTGTTTGCTTGTCTCTGAGGGAGAAAAAAGTCATATTGCACAACGATAGAATATTTAAGAGCATTAGCATGTAGAGTGAAAAATCAGATTCAGAAGAGATCAATTCCCTAATATGTTAAATAAATTCTGTTTGCAAAGTTTGCTCTGAATAAAAGCAGTATTCATTGCAAAGCATTTTCTCCAGGCTTAGGCTGCAGACCACGAAGTTCAAAATCAGATTAAAGATATAAATTGAGGTGTTCAAAGCAATCTAGAGCAATTAGACACCTCTTTTCTATTCAGTTATGATATATGCTATTTATCTCCCACTATTTATCTGAAGAGGAAATTAGAAGAGTGGCTATATAATAAAGATGTTACTTTACATAGCTTCTCACAATATGCCAAGTTTTCAGAAGTGGCCTCTAATTCTGGTGCCTCTGTTTCTAGTTACAGTTTTAAAAAATCTCACAGGATTCTCACATGTGCTGAGCACCCAGAGCTCCCATTCAGTTGCGTTTGCTCAGCAAAACTGCATATTAGGTTACCCAGGTGGCTAAAAGTTAGGTGCCCCAAAATGAGGCACTCCAAGTTAGTGATCCCTGTTGAAAACCTGGGAATAAGTCAAATATCTGATTCCTTTCTTCACAAAAAGTCTGTACTATTATGAGTACGGAAGAGTGAAGAGAGCTATGGAAGAGAAAGCTAGATTTTAAACAGTTTCAGATGCTTCATCAACAATATTGTCAGCTAAATTCTTTATTGCAGAATGCTTATCACTGGAGAAGATGTGAAAGGCAGAAAGAACATAGCTTATTTTCATATCCCAGGCTGAGTTTGCAGAGTTAAAAATAATATTTGGACTCGTAAACTAAACACATTTGGTAGGGAAAGTTTGAAATGTCTTTTTTTTTTTAACAGAGTTTATTTCTAATAATCACACTTCAGTCTCAATATAGACTCTTTAAAATTATATTTCACAAGCAATGCACTTTTACCCCTTTCTCAAGCCCCAGCATCATATTTCAGTTTAGTTTCCTTAGCACTGGCAACACCTATACGCAAGGTAAGAATACTAAGAGCCAGGGATTCAAATAGGTGCATAACTAAGTGGACTTTTGCAGCTGCCTAATTTAGATATGTGAAAAGCATCTCCAAATTGGATACACATGGGTGGTTGGTCAGATGTGCACCTGGATGAAAACATGGCCCTAATGGATCAGTTCAATCAATATATTTTCATTCTCTTTGTGCTGAGAAATTGGTGGTCTATTCTTTGGCTGTTCTGTGCCATCTCAGCTTCAGGGAAAACTGCCTTTTTTTTTTTAAGGGCCCCCACATCTCAGAATTTTACATTGAACACAAAGGAGCTGAAATCTCATCTTTGCTTTCTTTAAGCAATTTAGATGGATGAATCCAACAGCCATGCTCACCATGATCAAGTCAGGGAAATATCAAACTAGTACTGATTTTTTTTAGAGACTGTGTGTATAATTTACTTTAAAAGTTCCCTTTAGTATGTGGGCAGTTTGCTGAAGGGAGACAAACACACACAGGACACGTACTGAGAATCACAACAGAATCTTGGCTATGGGGAAAGAGGCTTTCCATCTTGTCAGTGAAGTTTTGCTAACTAATTCTGCCACTACAGCATTGCTTGCAGTTTCTGATCAATATTGTATCATCATTATCCCCTTCTCCTTTGCTCTGAGCTCTACAAAAAATCCCCAGGAGAGAATCTTTTAGCAGCAAATAGAGAGAAGTCAACTTATAATTTTCTTGTACTAAAATATACATAAAGCTGAAAGAATATTACAAGAACGATTTTTATCATAATGTTGATTGCAAGCTGGTTGTTAAGCTACATCAGATTACTTTTATATAAAAACAATCATATTAGATTTAGTTATCTGAAATGGTGCATGGGCTTTATACATGCAGGTATGTTTACAGGGAGAGGGATAAGAACAAGCGGCATACAGATTTGAAACGCCTTTCCTCACTCAAACCTACTTGATTGTATAGACAAGGGGGTTCTTAACTTTTTCCTCTACTACAAGCCCCTTTTCATAAGGACATCTTTCTACAGTCCTTCCCATCTAGCTAGGATCTAGACCCTCTCATTTAGCCATTAGGGGAAGGAAAAGGTGCTCATGACTCCTGACACCTATTTGATAGCCGTATATTGAAAACCCCTGTTAGAAGGATATGATCAAGTTTGTCAAAACCAAAAAGGTATCATGCTCTAACTTTTTTTTATATCCCCTTGACATGGGGGTGGGGGGGACGCAGCAATTCCAAGAGTAGGACACAAGTTTCCCCAACTAGGCAAAATGCTGCTGACAAACCCTGGATGGTTTTTAGAGATGCAGTTGATAGGGTCCCAAGATTGATGATTTCAAACTGTTCCTCTCAAAACAGTGAAAACTTCATTCTTGTGCATACTAACATTTTCATTTCTAAGTTTATTCTAATGCAGTAGGGAAATCCACAAAAATTTCAGTACTCCAGTTACCATGTGAATGGAGCAGGCAGGAACCATGGGTGATACACATACATCCTGAGTCACCTACCTAATAGCCCGAACTTCTTGCAGGCATGTTGTCCAGTTAAACTGTTATGATTTTAGATCTCCCAATATTAGGGTAAAGTGGGAAATTATGCCAATTGGGGGGGAGGGGGGCGCTAGGAAACATTGAAGGTTTTCTATATTAAAATCTTAATTTTGCTTCCTCACAGTTTAGAGCCAATACATATTAGTGTGAATATTGCATCCTCCAAAGGAAATGTGGGAACTTCCCTTGAAACAATTCCCTAACTCAGTCTCCAACTTGTCACCCAGAGGAAACTAGTAGCCTTCAAGGCTCTCAACGGTAGGCCTTGAGAGGGCCACCATTAAAAAAAAAGGAGTATTTGATTATGAATTGAAAGTATATTCCCTGGTCTATGCTTTATGATTTTTAAACTCATGTGTTTCAATCAGGCCTGCTTCTATACAGAAGCAGAGGGGGTTACTGCTTCCCACTGCTTTTCCTGCAACCTCAGGAGCAGTTTTGCCAACAGTTGTGATTGCTGTCAGCTGCTGCTGGCCTTTCCCTGCTGCATTAGTACCCCCTGCTGGCACCCTGCTGCATTACAGGGGAGAGGAGAGGGACAGCAAAGATTGTTGATGTTCCTGTTCAATGAATTGCTTCCCTGTCAGGCTGAGGGAGCTTCAGGGAGAGCAGGGCAGGATCTTGACTGACTCTGCCTGAGCCTAGGGAAGTAGTTCAAGAACTGATGATTGTGGCTTGATATCTTGGAAATAATACGTTTGGTCCTCGGGCTGAAATTGTTAAAGATCAATGACCTAATTGCAGTAACCTGATGATTCCATGCCAAGATTTTATTTTTCCATCTTTATATTTCTTGGCTAAATTTGGTTCCGGTGAATGCAGCTAATTTGAAATTTCCATTACACAATTGTTAGTTATTTGTGTTGATCTGTGAATCATATGCAATTGCTTTAATATAATTTTGTCACTACATTCAATATTAAGATACTTACTCCTCATTTCTCACAGATATAACTTAAATGCTATTAATTTACCCACCCAATATTAGATATTGACACACGCAACCAAAAGTAGCTTGGATCTCGGTTGTGCTTCTTTCTTGGAGCTGAGAATGAGAAGTCTATCTTCCCAGGCTGGGGCCTTCACCTCCTCCGAAACTGGCAGGTGCAACAGGGCAGGATTCTCAGAGCCCAGTGTAACCGTGCCTCAGTGGGTAACAACTGAGGATGCCAAAGTTAGGATTAACTGCTGAGAAATAGGGTGGATACACCCAAGACTGGTGGCTAATCCTCCATAGGATATACCAAACCAGCAACAAAAGTAAACTTCTGTTTCACCACACTGACTAACAAGAAGTGATAAAAGCAGTTTCCTTGGGCATCCCAGTCCTTGTGTTACCACCAAAAACACTGGATTTAAAGGTGAGTGGTTCTTTACAACCAGTCTCATCAAGTAAAAGGTTCTTTTGATCCCAAAGGACAAGCCACACAGCCAGGTGAATATAGAACTTAGATCTTACCGCAAAAAATCATGCTGATGCTAATCCTTTGGAATCTAAAATCTAACGGTTTATTCATAAAAAGGAAAGAAAGGTGAGACTTAAAATTGGTTAAAGGAATCAAATACACACAGTAATTGCAAAGTTCATGGTTCAGGCTCCTAGCACTGATGACTTAATAAGTCTCCGGTTGCTTCCAAATCATTGGAAGAACCTCAGTCCCTTGGTTAGAATGTTCCCATTAGTGTAAGTTCATAGTCCAGAGGCTTAGGCAGGACAGAGGCAAAATTGAGGTGTTTCCAGGGCCTTTTATTGTTTCTGCCATGTGGAGGGAATCCCATTGTTCTTACTGTGGAAAGCTACAGCAACAAGATGGAGTTTGGATTCACATGGGCAAGTCACATGTCCATACATTTTGCCTAGCTACAGCAGGAAATTCCATTGGGTGTAGATGGGAGTCTCCCATGGTCCATTGTCAGTTAAGTGTTGTTTTGATGGGGCACTTAATTTGAATAGTCCCTCCAAGCTGTGCTGGCTAGCTACTTTGTGGGCATTACCCCAGGAGCAAACATTTGAAATCCAAGTATAGAGCCAATACTTATAACTTCAAATACAAAAATGATACATGTATACAGATAGCATAATCATAACCAGCAAATCATAACCTCTTCATAGACACCTCACTTGACAACCTTTGTACAAGATTCTGTAACAGTGGTTGCAACAATGATCTATATGGCATGACAAAGTTCCTCCTCTGCCTTGGTGGGTCCTGCGCTTATTGGCGGATTTTCTTGCCTCAGAGGTTCATGACAGCCCTCAGTTTGGCCACTTTTGTGGCTCAAATCTGCCATTCACTCAGTTAGCCTCATCACTGGCCAGCATGGGGAAAAGGAAGAAGAACAATCCCCAGTCTCTACTGATCCACCTAGTGGATCGGGGAACAGGCCAGGGACCTTCCCCTCTGGTGGAACCCACAGTCCAGTTCAACTCCTCCGGTATCAAGTAGAGAGTTGCGGGGGGATGGAGGGAACCAGGGCCCGCCCTCTACTCCGGGTTCCAGCCCAGAGCCCTGTGGATTGCAGCTGTCTACAGTGGCCCTTGTAACAGCTGCGTGACAGCTACAACTCCCTGGGCTACTTCCCCATGGCCTCCTCCCAACACCTTCTTTATTCTCACCACAGGACCTTCCTCCTGATGTCTGATAATGCTTGTACTTCAGTCTTCCAGTAGTATGCGTTCTCACTCTCAGCTTCTTGCACCTCTTGCTCCCAGCTCCTTACACGCACAGCACAACTTGAAGTGAGCTCCTTTTTAAACCCAGGTGCCCTGATTAGCCTGCTTCTCTTAATTGATTCTAACAGCTTCTTGATGGCTTCAGGTGTTCTAATCAGCCTGTCTGCCTTAATTGTTTCCAGAAAGTTCCTGATTGTTCTGAAACCTTCCCTGTTACCTTACCCAAGGAAAAGGGACCTATTTAACCTGAGGCTAATATATCTGGCTTCTATCACTTTTCTGTAGCCATCTGGCCTGACCCTGTCACCATGGTCATATTTTAATCAGATAACATCACACCAACACTGCTCAACCCTCTCTTGCATCATGCATTGTTTGTACACCCGATCACAGGTCACTCCTGCAGTTGGCTATAGATAAAATTGATTTGGAGCTTTGTTTGTGTCAAGATTACCGAATTAGGTCCATTAAGGACAATGATTTCATATCTACAAATGCCTGGAGGTAAGCTAGTTATGGATCTGCTACCGCTCAAGTCTGGTACAAGATAAAGTTAGAAGTTAAAAAAAAATGCTAGAGAAAGATCAATGTCAAAATAGGATAGGAAGAAACAAGTGGTGTAAAATACATTTATGAGACAGATTGGAAGAAGTTGAATGATGAACATAAAGCCAGAAACATTCCCAGGAGGGAAGTAAGCACGCAGGTGCAGTTATACTTCTGAAAGAGTGGGAGAGTTATTTAACACTTAGAACTTTCAGTGGCTTTGGAGGGGGGGTGGTGGTGGTTCTGATTGGTTCCCAGACCTGATTTTCCTCACTTTTGATTGGTGGGTAATTACTAGTTAATTGGATTAACTAGTTAGCTATTGAAGATCCCTCACCATAAACTGGAAAGGAAGACTGAAGCCAAAAGTAGGGCTCAGTTGATAGGTTGAGGACCACTGGATTATACTTTCTGTTGCAATAGCATATTCATGTTCCCACAAGAGTGTGGTGGGTGCCAGACAACCAGCCGCCGAAATGCAGCTGAGAAGTGGCGTCATCAAGAAGCGTCGCCGCTTCTGGGTGGCATTTCGGCGGCAGGTTGTCTGCTGGAAGCGCTCCCTTGTCAGTAGGCAGGCACACATAAATGCCCTGCGGGCGCCATGGCACCCATGGGCACTGTGTTGGGGACCACTGGTATAATCCATTTTTGACTGAATTGCCAAGATGGAATTTAAGGGTAGTAATGCAGGAGAAAGGGCATTTGCAATCAGTAGAGGCACACGATTGTGTGGCTTTCCATGCAGGCCAGTTTCCAAAAGTGGTGATAGTTACTCCACTCAATGAGTGGAACAGCAGTTCCAGCAGCTTCACAGA
This sequence comes from Caretta caretta, assembly GCF_965140235.1. Lineage (NCBI taxonomy): Eukaryota > Metazoa > Chordata > Testudines > Cheloniidae > Caretta > Caretta caretta. The sequence continues at coordinate 60,716,689 of NC_134213.1, read as the reverse complement.
GCCCCACGGATGATGAATTGTGCATGTTCTAGGTCTCTCCCACAGAGCACACAGGGAATGTCAGAGCACATACAATTTTAATTGAGTGGTGTTTTGTGGTCAGCAAAGAGGCTATTATAGGCACTGACTGAACTCTTCACCTCTAGGTTTGGAGCTTGTGAGGCGGTCATGAAAAGGGATAAGGATAGCGAGAGTCATGGCGTTACTGAAAGTTGCAGGAGAATATACCAGGAATGGTTATCAGTTCACAGAAAAGAAGAAAGAACAGACTAGGTTTGGCTACTCAGCGTGAACCAGCACAGCTCAAACACTGCTCTAACTTAGAACTGGCTGCCTGCATTATGCAGCCAGAAGTAGCGAACACATGGAAGCATCCTGGCCATGCTCTCATTTTCCAGCCACATGCTTTACACTGGGGCTCAAGGCAGAGGGAGTGTAGAGCAGCTATGACACTTACAATTCACCTGTGGAGTCCTCATTTTCTTTATCAGTACATATTTTTATGTATGTTTTGTACCAATCCAGCAGTTCCGAGCTGCTGGAGCTGGAATCTAGGTAGGTGTCTGTTACTACTACTAAAGGAGGGGTAGATTCCTGGATGATTTTCAGATTGGCAGTAATTACACTTATAATCCATTAAAGGTTGTGAGGCGCTCAGATACTAGGGTAATGGAACCCATATAAGTAACAGGGGCAGACAGACTTAGTGCCTATAACTTCAGACTTCAGCCCCTTTTTAATAGCTTTTTTTCCTCCAGAAGAATAATAATGCAAATAAATTGTGTGTATACAATTTTTCTGTAAGCGTCCTGAATCAAGGCTCAGGGTAGGATTTTACTTTATTTTTCATTCCCCATTGCAGCACTATAGCTCACTGGATTAGAGAAATACCCAAGTGCCTGATATATTATTAGACTTTGTATCTCTCTATCATGTTAATAGTGGATTTAGTTTTATCTATGATAAATGATTAGTTTATGCATTGAGATATGTACTTTAAAACACTGAATTTCATCCCACTACATTGGAATACAATCTAAGATGATATACTGCAAGTATAGTATCTACCCTCATATTTCTGCTACTTCATCTTTAGTAGAATTTTAATTTCTTATATCTGTTTCCCAGTCTTTGTTTCCAGATGCCTCTTTGCAATTGGTTTGGTAAACAGATGTAATCCATTCCACCCTGGAGCCGATATCACTGTCCTGTACTTTCCTGTCTGTTCTTTTTCTTTCTGTTTTTCTCTTCCCCCTCGTTCTATTATTTTATATATCGGTATATAGCTACAGATATATATCTTTTCTGTATTAAAAAGAGAAATATACATACATGCACACACAACCACTCTTGTACTAATTGGACTAGACCATTTAACTCTTTGGCAAGGGGAGCTGGAAGGTACCTTTACTCTCCATACCAAATCTGGGAATGTTTTCAAAATTCATTAAAATGTATTTGCAAGCAACTATGGCTTTTGGAATTTGGTTCAAACATCCAGAGGATGAAAAACATTTCATGCAAAATTTTGTCCAAAATTGTGTATTACCTTTTCCCCAGAATTTGGCAGAACAATTGCAAACCTGAAAGCAGACACTTTTCATGTAGAAATAACTTCTGCAAGAAACATTTCATAGCTCCATACATTTCTCATTTAAAAAGGTAGCTATTAGTTCTTCAGTTGAAAAAATGATCTCTAAATAGGCAATGATGCCCTCCACCCTGAATTCCAGTCACTGTTTCGTAGTATAAATTACTTTCAATCCTTGTGGTCGTATTTTTCTACTATAAAACTCTATTCCAGTCAATAGATACTATTAATATATAAAATGAGGCTTCTCTTTTTAAAGTTACTTATCACAGATAAATTTCATCAGCAGCCCTGCCTGCTGTTCTTAGACCATCAAATATCAATTCTTTCTCAAGGACCTTGCTGCAGTGCAACAGCATTGCTGATAGCATAATTGGCCTCTAGATTTCCACACGCCGTCACAAGTGAGTGATGTTCCCTGTCCACTCCAAGTGAAGAAGCAATAGAGTGACACAGGGTGCGAGAGCATCCTTTGGCCTGTATCCAATGTCCAGTGAAGTTAATGGGAGTTTTTCCCACTGAGTTCAGTGGGTGTTAGATCAGACCCTTATTGTCACTGCTACATTATAGGCTTGAATCCTTCTGTAGGCAATTACTGTTTACTCCCTCCATTCCTCCCATATACAGCTAGGTTTAGATAAAGTTAACCCTCCAAAGAAAGTCATGGATAAGCGAGCATACTGGGACATTGGTCTGGCTGTCCTAGTAGCAGTAGAATCATGGTTTCATGACCAGTTCCCTGAGCATACATGAAAGGACCATGGTGGTTGCTTACAGGGTTCCAGTGCTTCTGTAATAAGATATGCAACCTATTTAAAAATAAACTGGTAAGAGGATGGCTAAGATTCTCTGAGACAAATGGTATTAATCCATTATTAGTCAATACAAGGTATAGTGCTCTCTGATTTACACAGTACAATTTTAGAAAAATGACTGGAATGTGTGGTTGACATTATGTTGCATTCCATTTTGTTGATTTCCTATAATTAGAACTCTCTATGTTTTAAAATGAAATGTCAGTCTGAATCACAAACTGGCTTCCAGCCACACAAGACAGATTAATTATAAGTATCCTATTATAGAACCCTTTCCTTTGTTTGTATTCTTCAGCAAAGCTAGGAAACAAATGTGGAAAACTTACAATTGCAACAATTTGAGATGGCCAGTCTCCTGCCATGTTACAGGTTTATTACATACAAAAACATGACATTAAAAGAATACTGAGGTTGCTAAGTCAAACACTTAAAAGTTAGTTGATAGAAGGGAAATTGTGGAAAAGCCAAAACTAGAACTCAGCCCTCTGAGATGTAAACTACTGCTTTAAGCACAAGGGAACACACTTGCTCTTCTTTGCACCAACAAAGAAGAGGTGCAAGTCGTCTCTGAAACAAATAGTATGTAATTAAATTGTGATACTATGTATCTCAAAATAGCGGGGGGCGGGGAGGGGAAGGAGGGCATTGCGGTGCCATGAGACTGCACCAGCAGCAGCCAGTGTGGCTGGCCCAGTGGCTGCCTGAGCACCAGCCACTGTAGAAGTCATGGAGATCCTGCAAAGTCTGTTACAGACCTGCAGCCTTAGATATGGCCAATGGCTGTCCTGTGAGTCAGCAAGCCACATAAGGCATGTGACATGCTCATGTGATCCTGGACTCCATCTTGCACCAGTACTTTTCCACTAACTGTACTCATGGCAGAGGATATAAAAGGCCCTTGGAACATCTCCATGTTGCCTCTTTCCTGCTCTGACGCTCTGGATTTACAACTAAAAGGAGCATATTGATTACAAACTGAGGACCTTCCAATCTTTTGGAACTTACCAAAGAATTTACAAGCCAGCAGTCTATAACTTCACTGTTACAAACCTGATATAAGAACTTTGCAATGACTATATGATATGATCTATTATTTTAATTCTCTTTATAAATAAGCCTTTAGATTTTAGTTACTAAAGGATTGGCAAATGATTACTAGGTAAAATCTGAATTACATATTGACTTGTCTATGTGGCTGATCTCTTGAGATAGAACCACCTTTTGTTTGATTAAATTGGTTTTCAATAACTGCTCATCAAAGTCTAGTGTCCGGACGGTGGCATAAGTGCTGGAGTGCCTAAGGAAACTGCATATTTTATTTCTTGTTAACCAGGGTAGCGAAACAGAAGTTTCCTTTTGTTATTGGCTTGGTATAGCTAATGGTAGAATAGCCACCAGTTTGGAGTGAGTCTGCCCTATTTCTCCCTCTTTGTCCTTAATCTGGTATTCTCAGCGGTGACCCACTGAGGCACAGTGCACCTTCACATGCTAATGGCTGTGTGAGACCAAAGCCTGAAGGGGTTGCTTATCACTAGCAGACCAGCGTGAGGTACTCTGATCCAGAGCGTTAAAGGGGATACCGTGGTCCCATAGGCCAGGTTGTATCCCGGGGCAGGGCTGGTCATATAAATATATTGTATAGGGGGAAGGGACATTCCTTAGCTTTTGAGTGCTTGACCTTGCAATCCTTTTAATGGTGTTTTAATGCAATTGGGCTTTGCTTGTTGGCAATTTCCAATATTTATTTGAAAAGAAAACAGAAAAACCCCTACAGAAATTCCATCAAGTGAAATCATATTGACTCCACGTAAGTCATCAGCAGGACTTTTAAAACCACAGAACAGGCTCTACCAATGGTGCAAAAGGAGTAACTGCTATCAGTAGTAGGCTGTTTTTCTCTGTATACTAGCCACTAGAGGGGACATCACACTTTGCTAGTGTTTTTCACTTTTGCTAGACAGCAGTCACATGGATGTCACAATTCCTGGGCTCTTGAGGTAATAGGGTCTTATGGTTACAGACATAACTAACCACACAGTTTTTCAGTTTGAATGTGTCAAAGCTATCTAAGATAGCTATCTAAGATAGTAGATGAGACTTGGGTTTGCAAAGTACTACTCCCATCTGTCTTTGAAATAGCCTTATGCAACCTCTCAACCACCTCATCCGTAAAATGAAAGGAATGATACTTTCTTGTCTCCTAAGGTCAGGGTCTGAGCCTTTGATAAGTAGTTTGTGCACTTCACAGCCTCCAACCAGAAATCTGAAAAGCCAAGTCTAGAACTCAGTCTCCACCTGGCTCACAGACCAATACTACTCATAGGCCAAAAGGGTCAAGTTTTACGCTTCTCCTGAAGAGAGATCTTAATGAGTGATAACTTAATACTGCAGCACTACCTGAAGTATGCGCACACATTTAAATTGTTACAAGTCTCTTAGAATATTTAAGACCCTATTAAAACAGTGAGACCAGGCCCTTAAAGTCAAGCACATCCTAAATGCTTTCCTGATCTCAGGCCTAAAACAGGAAAGGAGGACTATCTAATCCATAACTTAGTAAAATCAGTGGAAGTTCAGGCAGTTGGAGCCTAGACTCCTGTTTTATTCTTTGTTCTGCCACAGACCTTCAGTAGTCAATTAACCTCCCCACATTTCAGTTTGTTTTATTTATATTGTGAACACTTTGCAATAGGGACCTTTTGTTATGTTATATAGTGCTGCATACAATTGGGCCCTCATCTCTGATAGGGGCCTGTCATGGGGTACTCACCGCTAGTGGTGCACAAAGCCTTGGAAACAAGCAGGGAGAACTGGAGGTCCTGGTGATGTCAAAGAACTATGACGTGATCGGAATAACAGAGACTTGGTGGGATAACTCACATGACTGGAGTACTGTCATGGATGGTTATAAACTGTTCAGGAAGGACAGGCAGGGCAGAAAAGGTGGGGGAGTAGCACTGTATGTAAGGGAGCAGTATGACTGCTCAGAGCTCCGGTACGAAACTGCAGAAAAACCTGAGTGTCTCTGGATTAAGTTTAGAAGTGTGTGCAACAAGAGTGATGTAGTGGTGGGAGTCTGCTATAGACCACCGGACCAGGGGGATGAGGTAGATGAGGCTTTCTTCCGGCAGCTCACGGAAGCTACTGGATCGCATGCCCTGATTCTCATGGGTGACTTTAATTTTCCTGATATCTGCTGGGAGAGCAATACAGCGGTGCATAGACAATCCAGGAAGTTTTTGGAAAGCGTAGGGGACAATTTCCTGGCGCAAGTGCTAGAGGAGCCAACTAGGGGGGGCGCTTTTCTTGACCTGCTGCTCACAAACCGGGTAGAATTAGTGGGGGAAGCAAAAGTGGATGGGAATCTGGGAGGCAGTGACCATGAGTTGGTTGAGTTCAGGATCCTGACACAGGGAAGAAAGGTAAGCAGCACAATACGGACCCTGGACTTCAGGAAAGCAGACTTCGACTCCCTCAGGTAACGGATGGCCAGGATCCCCTGGGGGACTAACTTGAAGGGGAAAGGAGTCCAGGAGAGCTGGCTGTATTTCAAGGAATCCCTGTTGAGGTTACAGGGACAAACCATCCCAATGAGTCGAAAGAATAGTAAATATGGCAGGCGACCAGCTTGGCTTAATGGTGAAATCTTAGCGGATCTTAAACATAAAAAAGAAGCTTACAAGAAGTGGAAGGTTGGACATATGACCAGGGAAGAGTATAAAAATATTGCTCGGGCATGTAGGAATGTTATCAGGAGGGCCAAATCGCACCTGGAGCTGCAGCTAGCCAGAGATGTCAAGAGTAACAAGAAGGGTTTCTTCAGGTATGTTGGCAACAAGAAGAAAGCCAAGGAATGTGTGGGCCCCTTACTGAATGAGGGAGGCAAACTAGTGACAGAGGATGTGGAAAAAGCTAATGTACTCAATGCTTTTTTTGCCTCTGTTTTCACTAACAAGGTCAGCTCCCAGACTGCTACGCTGGGCATCACAAAATGGGGAAGAGATGGACAGCCCTCTGTGGAGATAGAGGTGGTCAGGGACTATTTAGAAAAGCTGGACATGCACAAGTCCATGGGGCCGGACGAGTTGCATCCGAGAGTGCTGAAGGAACTGGCAGCTGTGATTGCAGAGCCATTGGCCATTATCTTTGAAAACTCGTGGCGAACCGGGGAAGTCCCGGATGACTGGAAAAAGGCTAATGTAGTGCCAATCTTTAAAAAAGGGAAGAAGGAGGATCCTGGGAACTACAGGCCAGTCAGCCTCACTTCAGTCCCTGGAAAAATCATGGAGCAGGTCCTCAAAGAATCAATCCTGAAGCACTTGCATGAGAGGAAAGTGATCAGGAACAGCCAGCATGGATTCACCAAGGGAAGGTCATGCCTGACTAATCTAATCGCCTTCTATGATGAGATTACTGGTTCTGTGGATGAAGGGAAAGCAGTGGATGTATTGTTTCTTGACTTTAGCAAAGCTTTTGACACGGTCTCCCACAGTATTCTTGTCAGCAAGTTAAGGAAGTATGGGCTGGATGAATGCACTACAAGGTGGGTAGAAAGCTGGCTAGATTGTCGGGCTCAACGGGTAGTTATCAATGGTTCCATGTCTAGTTGGCAGCCGGTATCAAGTGGAGTGCCCCAAGGGTCGGTCCTGGGGCCGGTTTTGTTCAATATCTTCATAAATGATCTGGAGGATGGTGTGGATTGCACTCTCAGCAAATTTGCGGATGATACTAAACTGGGAGGAGTGGTAGATACGCTGGAGGGGAGGGATAGGATACAGAAGGACCTAGACAAATTGGAGGATTGGGCCAAAAGAAATCTGATGAGGTTCAATAAGGATAAGTGCAGGGTCCTGCACTTAGGACGGAAGAACCCAATGCACAGCTACAGACTAGGGACCGAATGGCCAGGCAGCAGTTCTGCGGAAAAGGACCTAGGGGTGACAGTGGACGAGAAGCTGGATATGAGTCAGCAGTGTGCCCTTGTTGCCAAGAAGGCCAATGGCATTTTGGGATGTATAAGTAGGGGCATAGCGAGCAGATCGAGGGACGTGATCGTTCCCCTCTATTCGACATTGGTGAGGCCTCATCTGGAGTACTGTGTCCAGTTTTGGGCCCCACACTTCAAGAAGGATGTGGATAAATTGGAGAGAGTCCAGCGAAGGGCAACAAAAATGATTAGGGGTCTGGAACACATGAGTTATGAGGAGAGGCTGAGGGAGCTGGGATTGTTTAGCCTGCAGAAGAGAAGAATGAGGGGGGATTTGATAGCTGCTTTCAACTACCTGAAAGGGGGTTCCAAAGAGGATGGCTCTAGACTGTTCTCAATGGTAGCAGATGACAGAACGAGGAGTAATGGTCTCAAGCTGCAGTGGGGGAGGTTTAGATTGGATATTAGGAAAAACTTTTTCACTAAGAGGGTGGTGAAACACTGGAATGCGTTACCTAGGGAGGTGGTAGAATCTCCTTCCTTAGAGGTTTTTAAGGTCAGGCTTGACAAAGCCCTGGCTGGGATGATTTAACTGGGAATTGGTCCTGCTTCGAGCAGGGGGTTGGACTAGATGACCTTCTGGGGTCCCTTCCAACCCTTATATTCTATGATTCTATGATTCTATGGTGCCTCTTGCTGCCCTCCTAGGAATTAACTCCACTAGGCTTGCACTCTCCCTCAAGTGGTGTCTTCCCCCATCTTGTCTTGCTCTGAGGCCTCCCTCACTCTCAGATCTGCAGTCTGCAATTCATGGCTTGGCCCTCTGGCCAAGTCACTAAGGTCCACCCCTTTCAGGGAATTCAATGTCCTTCCAAACCCACTTTCTGTCTGGTGTTTCTGATGCCCTTGCCACCCCACAGTGGCTGGTGGGGGAATCCAGGCCCATCCTCCTCACTGGGATCCAGCCCAGGAACCCTATAACAAGCAGCCAGCGTCTCTCCATGGACTGACCCCTTGCTGCTGTTTCCCTGGGCTTCTTCCTACTCGTCCGGCTTCCCCCCTCTCTGGGCTTGCAAGCCTCCGAACTCCCTCCACTCAGGGCATAACTTGCAGCCTACTTCCCCACCTTCCTACAGCCTTCTTGCTGCTCACCCCTCCTGGGCTTGATACTGAGCCAGCTGAGCCTACTTCTAATTAGTGGCATGCCCCTGGTTCCTCCTCCAGATGCATGCTGCAGAGTTAATTGGCCTGTCTGGCCACCTTAACCCCTTCCAACCCTCTGGGGGGGGGGGGGGGGGAGGACACCCCATGACAAAGTCCCTATGCACTACTATAACACAATCACCAAACAGGATGTTCAACCAATTCTTTATAAATCCACTTGCAGCTCGTCAAATGAAAAGAATTATAAAAAGCAAAAATAAGGTAAATAAAGAGTGCACTGAGGAAGGATAAAGAAACATGGCCATGCATGTATTTGCCAAAACAATATTCTAAAGGAATACATGACAATTTGCTACTATAAAATATAGATATTGACATTGCATATCATCTCTGACTACAAATATAACAATATGTAGATTTACAACTTGTTAAAATATTTGTTAAGTATACTTTTCTAGCAAATTTTATTTCCCCTGCGCTTTTCAAAGCTCTGTTTCTGACAGCCATTGTGTGCTGTGCTGATCTGCTCTGGGACACAAAGCAAACCATTAACGGGGAACGCTTGTGCTGTGGAATGCTCCTGCTGTTGAGGCGTGGGCAGGGTGTGTGTGGGTGTGAGAGAGAGATTGCTGTGCAGGGAGCTGGGGAGGGAGGCAGGGGCTGATGTCGGGGTTTCCCCCTCCCTCAGGACGGGTTGCTTCCTGCCGCTTGTCTGAACTTACAAGACAGCATGCTGACACACTCTGTCCTCCAAAACACACGGTCTCTCCCCGCCCCTCCATACACACCCACACACTCCCTGTCACACACTCTGCCCCCCTCCCCACAGTTCAGCTGAAAAACAGCTGGCAATGTAGTAGGACACCGATGGAACAATGTGACATTGTGCCTGCCCCATGAGACATGGCAAACCCTTTCCAAAGGGACCCTGTGGCCAGTCGCACAGCGGAAGAGCTACCACAATGCACTACTGTCTTGGCCGTTGCAAGAGCTGCAAATGTGGATGCGTTCCACCGTCACAAGCAGCACAGTGTGGACATGCAACAGTGGCTCAATTCCAGCGCTTTAATAAAAGTGGTATAACTTGATGCGCAGAAAGCTGCCACTGTAGACATAGATTTTATTTTCATCTGAAATGGTTTAACAGGATGGCTTGTAGAGGAAGGGTATGCAGAAAAAGAAGGAAATATTTACTACATCCATCTGCCTTGCAACCAAAATATATGAACTGGGGATTAGTAGTTTTAATGCACTGGAGAAGCACTGCAGTAAAAATGTTTTGTATTAAATTAATTCATGATTTGGAGCACTTCAACTCCCAGTCCACAACATATTGCATATTGGAAGTTTTACAATCATCAATTGAGGCTAAATTCTAAATATACATATAATTCTAGGGGATAACCCTCTCCAACATCAGGCCTACAATTTTATGTATCTTTATTGTATCTATCAGAGAGCTGGCTGCCTAATTAAAGTACTTTGTTAATTTTAATCAACAAAAAATAATCTGTTTAATGTCCCAGTAAGGTGCCATTTGGGGCAATAATAATGTTCATCATTTATAGGCTGTTACCCTTAGATCTCAGACAGCTGTAACTGCTAAATTAAGAGCCTTTTAAAAACATTTGTATGAATTATTTTAGTAATTCCAAGTGGCTTGGTTTAAATACTTCTAAAAGGAGACCTAGCTCTACACAATAACAATTATGCACTTTTTCTTTACTGTGGGGGGTCTGGCACCACACCGCCCATTTGCGGCAGGGGAGGAATGGGGTGTTGGAACCTCACCACTCCCAAGTTCCCATGCCCATCTCTATTTGGGCAGCTGGGTGCAGCCTAATGGCCTCCTTCCACACAATCACCAAGGCCGGCGAGGTAGCGTGGCCTATCGGCCAGAGTCCATGTAACTTGCCCCAAGTATCTGGGCAATGTGGCGCAATGACCAGGGTCCATATAAATCACTCCCTGCATTGGAGCAGTGCAGCCTAATGGCCAGAGTCTACACACTACCCCTCGCAAGCAGGGTAGTGCAGCCTAGAGGCCAGAGTCCATAGATTTCCCACAGTGTGTGGGGTTGGTAGGGGGACCCGGGCCCACCCTCTCCACCAGGTCCCAACCCAGGGCCCTGATAGTGGCAAGCTCCCCCTGCCACCAGCTCGGTGGGGATCCGCCCACAACACACCAAGGGTCTGTGCAACTCTAATGCCCTTTGCCTCTAAAGTTCCCTTGGGTCACTTCCTACCATAAACACCAGGTTCTCCGCTTTGGCAGGGGGTCCTCCAATCTGTTCCCCTCCTGTGACATGCTCCATCTGGGTATCAGGCTGCGTCCCGACTTGGCTGGCCTCCAGATCCTGGCACACAAGCTATCCCTCCTCTGGAGCTGGCAGCATGCCTCCTTCCCCTCTAGCAATCCACCCAGGCTGAGCAGCTCTGGAGGCTTTTATACCTGTTCTCCAGTTGGAGCATGCCCAGCAGAGCTTCTGGGGTGGGGCTTCCTCTGCTAGGAAGGAAGGGTTAACCAGTGTGGGGCCACTCTTCCCTGTCACATTCACTTAGTCATATTTGGTACAGCACATACAGCGGCCAAAGGTTACTCATTATCAGTGTTTCTCTACATTTCTACTAGAGAAATTTGACAGAGTAAATTTGGTCACAGAAGGCATCGTGAAATGGTGAGAGCACAGTGCTTAACATCAAGAGAATCATAGAATCATAGAATCATAGAATATAAGGGTTGGAAGGGACCCCAGAAGGTCATCTAGTCCAACCCCCTGCTCGAAGCAGGACCAAATCCCAGTTAAATCATCCCAGCCAGGGCTTTGTCAAGCCTGACCTTAAAAACCTCTAAGGAAGGAGATTCTACCACCTCCCTAGGTAACGCATTCCAGTGTTTCACCACCCTCTTAGTGAAAAAGTTTTTCCTAATATCCAATCTAAACCTCCCCCACTGCAACTTGAGACCATTACTCCTCGTTCTGTCATCTGCTACCATTGAGAACAGTCTAGAGCCATCCTCTTTGGAACCCCCTTTCAGGTAGTTGAAAGCAGCTATCAAATCCCCCCTCATTCTTCTCTTCTGCAGGCTAAACAATCCCAGCTCCCTCAGCCTCTCCTCATAACTCATGTGTTCCAGACCCCTAATCATTTTTGTTGCCCTTCGCTGGACTCTCTCCAATTTATCCACATCCTTCTTGAAGTGTGGGGCCCAAAACTGGACACAGTACTCCAGATGAGGCCTCACCAATGTCGAATAGAGGGGAACGATCACGTCCCTCGATCTGCTCGCTATGCCCCTACTTATACATCCCAAAATGCCATTGGCCTTCTTGGCAACAAGGGCACACTGCTGACTCATATCCAGCTTCTCGTCCACTGTCACCCCTAGGTCCTTTTCCGCAGAACTGCTGCCTAGCCATTCGGTCCCTAGTCTGTAGCTGTGCATTGGGTTCTTCCGTCCTCAGTGCAGGACCCTGCACTTATCCTTATTGAACCTCATCAGATTTCTTTTGGCCCAATCCTCCAATTTGTCTAGGTCCTTCTGTATCCTATCCCTCCCCTCCAGCGTATCTACCACTCCTCCCAGTTTAGTATCATCCGCAAATTTGCTGAGAGTGCAATCCACACCATCCTCCAGATCATTTATGAAGATATTGAACAAAACCGGCCCCAGGACCGACCCTTGGGGCACTCCACTTGATACCGGCTGCCAACTAGACATGGAACCATTGATAACTACCCGTTGAGCCCGACAATCTAGCCAGCTTTCTACCCACCTTATAGTGCATTCTTCCAGCCCATACTTCCTTAACTTGCTGACAAGAATACTGTGGGAGACCGTGTCAAAAGCTTTGCTAAAGTCAAGAAACAATACATCCACTGCTTTCCCTTCATCCACAGAACCAGTAATCTCATCATAAAAGGCGATTAGATTAGTCAGGCATGACCTTCCCTTGGTGAAAGTGGACTATGACTGAATGCTTCCTAGGCCTTCATATGTCAGGGAGCCCTGCAATAGGATTTTGCCATTTGGGACACATATAGCCTGAAGCCTGCCTTCTGTTGAGCCAGAGGCAGAATAAAGCCTGCACAAGTTTCAATATTCAATAGGTGCTGAGTCAATTGGCAAGGGACCAAGATCTGTTTTTATGCTATACTGGGATTTATTATCTAGGATTTCTATTCTAGTATGTTGGTTTGTGCAGATTAAAACGTGTGTTAGGAAGTAAACATCTGGAAACAATAGGTCCCTATTTTTATTGACTACAAGTTATTCAAAGAATAATATCTCAAAAGACCAGCACAAGGTCTATGCACTCTTTTCCTGAAGGCTTATGTAGCATTTAAGAGGTACACAGACATTCCAGTATTACTATCTGCCATGATTTTATCATGCAGCTTAGAATATTTGGAGTTCTTCTTATAGCCCAAGCTCCTGGAGTCCTGAGTATATATAAAAATCTCAGCTTTCATTTCAATAAAAAAAAAATTTTTAGTCCTTACGGGCATGGAGATAAATATAAACATGTGACCCAAGCATTCTGTAAAGGCTCAAAAAAACAAAGCATAGAGAAAAAGAACGCTTTCCTCCCCACCCATTATTTGTAAGCCAATCTTATTAATTGTGAGGTTCTGATTAGTACTTTTTGAGCATCTTGGGTTAGTGTTGACTCTTGTCCCATCCCTCAGGACATGGGTGAATTTCATTCAGAGAGATTAAAAACCCAGACTAACACAAGTATAATGAAGTTACTTGTCATTTTATATTTTATTTATTTTATGTCTTGTTAACACAAGATGGTATCCCCATTGATAAGCAGGTTAACACATTTTGGGGTTTCTGCATAGGACAGGCCTGAGCAGTTTGCAAGTTGTCTCTGTTCATTCTCTCTCATATGTTATATTGTTGCATCCACTGCCTCCTATTAAAGTAGCAGCTAGCCTCTATGAGCTTCCTCTCTTTTTAAAAGCACATTTCCACCATGGATTGATTACTCAGGAATTCTTCCTGAAAAACCTACTGATGGTTTTATTAGGATGTGATAAAGTCATTTAAAATTATTTAAAAAAATACAAAGAAAAAAAGAGGCCCCCAACCCTGATCCAGAAGAGTATTCAGCTGGAGGAAGAGGTCTAATTTTAGTATTCATTCCAACATTTCTGCCCTACAATGTTCAATTATGGGGCCTATCCTGATGATTACAAAACATTATAAAGAGTTGTGTATAGCTGTCAGCGTTCCTTCCCCACTCTGAAGTCTGGGGTACAGATGTGGGGACCCGCATGCAAGATGCCCTAACCTTATTTTTACCAGCTTAGGTTAAAAACTTGCCCAAGGCACAAATTCCGCCTTGTCCTTGAAAAGTACGCTGCTACCACCACCAAATGATTTAGACAAAGAACCAGGGAAAGGACCACCTGGAGTCCTATTCCCCCAAAATATCCCCCCAAGCCCTATACCCTCTTTCCTGGGGAAGGCTGGAGAATAATATCCTCACCAATTGGTACAGGTGAACACAGACCCAAACCCTTGGATCTTAAGAACAATGAAAAATCAATCAGGTTCTTAAAAGAAGAATTTTATTTAAAGAAAAGGTAAAAGAATCGCTTCTGTAAAATCAGGATGGTAAATACTTTACAGGGTAATCAGATTCAAAACACAGAGGATTCCCCTCTAGGCAAAACTTTAAAGTTACAAAAAACTGGGATAAACCTCCCTCTAGCAAAGGGAATATTCACAAGTTGAAAACAAAAGGTAATCTAAGGCACCTTGCCTTATTTACTTACTCTTTTTGTAATATCAGACACTTGTACAGGATGGTTTATAGGAGAAGGAGTTTTTTGACCTGATGCTTCTCTACTTTCCCTAGAGAACACACCAACAAAGCCTTCCCCCGCTTTCCCCCGCCGCAAATTTGAAAGTATCTTCTTTCCCCATTGGTCCATTTGGTCAGGTGCCAACCAGGTTATTTGAGCTTCTTAACCCCTTACAGGTAAGGAGGAATTCTAGGCTACCCTTAGCTGTATAGTTATGACAATATCTAACTCTGATTATACAATTTGCATGTCCCACCTGCTTGCTTTACTGTAAGCATTTACCCCCAGAAGAATTTACCTCATTACCGCATGACCAGTATCTGACGTATTTTTCTTACTTCGCATATCCCTATTATCACAAGATTAAATTCACTTATGGAACATATATAACCGATTATAAATAATTACAAAACTTTGCACTTCTAACATGTCTTTCCTTGTACATTTAGTATAGGCCTGATCTAAAGCCCTGTGAAACCAACTAAAACCTCTCAGACGCATCATCAAGGATCTACAACCTATCCTGAAGGACAATCCCTCACTCTCACAGATCTTGGGTCAGGTCAGTCCTTGCTTACAGACAGCCCCCCAACCTGAAGCAAATACTCACCAGCAACCACACACCACACAACAAAATGACTAACCCAGGAACATATCCTTGCAACAAAGCCCGTTGCCAACTGCGTCCACATATCTATTCAGGGGACACCATCATAGGACCTAATAACATCAGCCACTATCAGAGGCTCATTCACCTGCACATCTACCAACGTGATATATGCCATCATGTGCCAGCATTGCCCCTCTGTCATGTACATTGGCCAAACCGGACAGTCTCTACGTAAAAGAATAAATGGACACAAAACAGACATCAAGAATTATAACATTCAAAAACCAGTCGGAGAACACTTCAGTCTCCCTGGTCACTCGATTACAGACATAAAAGTCACAATTCTTCAACAAAAAAACTTCAAAAACAGACTCAAATGAGAAACTGCTGAATTGGAATTAATTTGCAAACTGGACACCATTAAATTAGGCTTGAATAAAGACTGGGAGTAGGTGGGTCATTACACAAAGTAAAACTATTTCCCCATGCTTATTTTTCCCCCTACTGTTACTCACACCTTCTTGTCAACTGTTGGAAATGGGCCATCCTGATTATCACTACAAAAGGTTTTTTGTTTTGTTTTTCCTCCTGCTGATAATAACTCACCTTAACTGATCACTCTTGTTATAGTAGGTATGGCAACACCCATTTTTTCATGTTCTCTGTGTTTCTATATATGTATCTTCCTCCTGTATTTTCCACTACATGCATCCGATGAAGTGGGTTTTAGCCCACAAAAGCTTATGCTCAAATAAATTTGTTAGTCTCCAAGGTGCCACAAGTACTCCTCATTCTTTTTATTTATTTCCGTGATGATATGAAAAAAGCAACAAAAATGAGGAAGATGTGAAAGCATGGGAATTACTACTATGCTTTCACATGTTTAGAACAATTTTTTCTACATTGGATTGCTGACCCATTAGCATTCAAAGTCAGGTGGGAGTCTGTTCCAAAATGCACATTTTGTTTACATATCTATTTCAGTGGAATTATTCACAGACAGATCTCAGCCACAGTACTGCATAAGAAAGCAGAAGAGAAAAGTTATAACATTGTTTTAGCTAATCTGTATATTTGAATGTCAGGACATTGGTTTGGATGAACACGGATCCATATGCTGTGGATTTTATTTAGAAAATACGAAATGATGTGGTCTAAAATTTATTAGCATGAGTTTGGGAGAGTTACATTGTGCATGAGTGTTGTTTAGTCAATCTAAATCAAGAGCCACTTAGAACAGTGGGGGGCTGCAAAGTGCTTTAGTTTGGGTTTGACAAATACTCTGACTTTATGGGCCTGATCCAAAGCCAACTGAAGTCATTGACAGTCTTTCCATTTACTTCAATGGACTATGGGTCAGGTTTTATACAGGGTGAAGCGGGTTTCACACATAATTAATACATCTTTGGTGCTTACATTCTGTTACAATTGGTTTTCCATAGGGCTATCAACACATAATCACAACTCAAAGAAAACATAAAATCTGAAACTTAAAACTATTTAAAAAAAAAAAAAAAGAAACCCACCATCATTTGGCAATTCAGTGGCTGCTTTTCTTTCAGGAGTTAGCGTTACTCAGACTTTTCTCCTTAAAAAGGAAAATGTTTAGATTTCTTTAAAGATAACCTCCACTGTATTTTGGCTGAAAATACAAATGCCTACCTTCCTTGTTATTTGTCTCAGTGTGCCTTTAGAGGGAAATGTCCTTTGCCTACAATTCTGTGACACATTTTAGTAGCAGGTAGAAAATTGCTTAAAGTTAGTCAAGTAATGAGAATAGAACCAGGACTGAGAGAGACAAAGAAATGAAGAATGGGTGGGGGGGAAAAAGGTAAAAAAAGAATTATGCCCATTGAGATGTAAAAGATAAGCTGTAAGGGTGAAATTCATCCATTGCAAGGACTAGCCTAAGGCAGAAAGACCAGGACAGAGCACTTAGAAAATTGAGTCATTGGACATGTGTACATTGCAATCGAAGGAGTATCCATGCTAACTTAAATCTAGCTAGCACAGCTAAAAATAGTAGTGAAGATGCAGTGGCTTCTAAACTGGTCAAGCCCATCCGGAACCCTGGGTAGGTACTCACATTTCTAGCCTACTCCAGCGTCCATGCTGCTTCATCGTCACTTCTATTTTTAGCTAGGCTAGCTAGATGAATGATAGCGCAGGTGTGCCTACCCCACCTGCAATCACACCTCCGATTGCAGTGGGGACCTACCAATAAACAAAGGGTGGGCTTTTCAGAACTGTTGAGCAATGATTTAACTCCATTCGCAATTAAAAAAACTTAGCTGACGTAGGCCAATGCTAAGCACTTCTGAAAATCATCCCTTAAGTGTTCTACAGTACCATCTACTGCTTCAAACATTTTCTCTTTGCTGTGGAGTGGCTGTGCCTCAAAGAAGGAGCTATTCCTTAGTTTCATATGTATTTCCTAATTACTTGGATAAATTTATTCTCCTTGTAATTCTTATTATTTTTCTGTGCAATCTGTAAACTGAAATAGAGTGGTTTCAAACTAGGGGTGGGGGTCATATGTCATTACTGACGTATCAATACATTTCAACTAATAGTGGAAGGTAATGAGAAAGTACAAGGGGGGGTCAAGTAGATTACAAAGACTGGTTTGGGTTAATAAAAACAGGCTTGCATTGACAAATTCTGGTTCTGCTTCATTTGGAGATAAAGAATGATTACTTTTTACCTCAGTGTGAGCAATGATTAAAATGATGGATCATAATTAATACAGATGACTATTATAACATCAAGTTCTCTACTGAAGAGGAGGAGCAAAATGATTAATGATTTTACTTGGGGAGATAAGCAAGCAAGGAAGATTGGGAATACAAATTAACTCCTGACCAGTGGCTTACAACAAACTGTATTAAGAGTTTCACATTACAAAGAACCTCTATGGCAGAGGTAGGATCAAAGGCTTCCCAAGAGCATTGCAGTCAATGCTACTGGTTGGTGTCATAATTCATTTCATTTCATAGTAAGAGATGGAATGGTAATGCGTCAAACAGTTCCAAATTATTTTGCACGTACACCCACCTGGCTTACCTATGGAGAGGGCAGAATTTGTGCAGTATACAGTTCAGTTAATTTTGGTACATTTAAGTGTGTGTTGCTTTAATATATGTTACAATAAACTCATTAACAGCAGTCTTTTTTGGGGGGGGAAAGAAAAGTACCCAAACAAATTAAGAGAGAATGAAAGATGTTGGTCTAGAACCTTGGGCTTTGAATGTTAATCATTTAACAAGAAAAAGGATCCATCTCATCTGATCACCATCATATTGTTATGGCACATATGATCAAATGGTACTGTTGCATAGTGTTCCAAATTATTTTTCTTAGAATGTAAGCAAGTTTTAAATTTTGGAAGAAATGTTTCAGTAATTTGTGGAAAGATTTCCTTGGAGAGGGAACTGGGCAAGGCAGTTTGTTCTGTCTTGGTCTCTAATTACAACCAGTTCTTGGGGCAGAGTTGGTACCTTGGAACCACACATTGGTGTTGAGCTGAGGTTCCTGAAAGAAAGAATTGGAAAACAATTTACACCTAAAATGTACCTAAACTCCAAATCACTGATTTCTCCTCCCGTGGGAAACAGATCCTCAAGGCCGCAGACATTCTGCTACCATTCAGCAGAGGGTTAATACAAGTGTCAGAATAGGACACTGGTACTGGAAGAAGGGGCAACAACGTTAAATTATATTAACAGGAACTGCATCCTCCTATTCCCCATCAATGTGAGCCTTGTAGGTCTCTATTAAGACTGAGAATATGTGGTGGTAGTTTTTGCTGTCTTGTCTCACAATAATCATATCAGGCCATGAAGTTCAAGAATGAATTTGGCAACTCTTGCAGGGTTCCTTTGTAAGGGCTTGATCCAAGGTGTCAGATCCGAAGAGCATCACTTTCCTTACAATATTACAAAGAACATTTTCAAGTTCCACAATACATTTGCAGATACCTATTACATTCAAATACAGATGTTAGAGGCAGCAGTAGCATACCGCTCCCAGAGACCAAAAACGGTGATGTATTGTTGTCCCCGTACTCACTAGCATCCTGTTTCTGAACTCTCTTCCATGGTGTGTAATACATTACTCTACGGTATTCTTCATAGTATTTCCTAAGTGTGGCTAAGCCACTTTTCATCCTTTTGGTTTAAATTTTGTCTACAGTGATACCTTTGCACTTTTAAAAAACAAAAGACCCTTTACGTCTTTGGACTTGTTCTGATATGGAGCAAGATGTGGGGAGGAATAATTCAGCCAATGATTGTAGAATACTTCTATTCTAAATTAGCAGTGCTAAAACAGGACACATAAAGTTGTTTTTGCTGACTGAACAAACTGGGCCTTGGGATTTTCTTTTATTCTTCAGTATCCCCCATCCCAATGAAAACACACTACATTTGTAACAGCTATGCACTATGTTTACTGACATCAGTTACCTGCAAAAATTCAGTACTGAGACTAAAACATTCTGCCATGATTTACACACTTAAACTTGTTTGTTATTGTCATAAATATAAAGGGAAGGGTAAACACCTTTAAATCCCTTCTGGCCAGAGGAAAAACCCTTTCACCAGTAAAGGGTTAAGAAGCTATGATAACCTCACTGGCACCTGACCAAAATGACCAATGAGGAGACAAGATATTTTGAAAGCTGGAGCAGGGGGAGAAACAAAGGTTCTCTCTGTCTGTGTGATGCTTTTGCCGGGAACAGAAAAGGAATGGAGTCTTAGAACTTAGTAAGTAATCTAGCTAGATATGCGTTAGATTCTGTTTTGTTTAAATGGTTGATAAAATAAGCTGTGCTGAATGGAATGTATATTCCTGTTTTTGTGTCTTTTTGTAACTTAAGGTTTTGCTTAGAGGGATTCTCTATGTTTTGAACCTGATTACCCTGTAAGGTATTTACCATCCTGATTTTACAGAGGTGATTCTTTTACTTTTTCTTCAATTAAAATTCTTCTTTTAAGAACCTGAATGCTTTTTCATTGTTTTTAAGATCCAAGGGTTTGGGTCTGTGTTCACTGATGCAAATTGGTGAGGATTTTTATCAAGCCTTCCCCAGGAAAGGGGGTGTAGGGTTTGGGAGGATTTTGGGGGGAAAGACATTTCCAAGCGGGCTCTTTCCCTGTTATATATTTGTTAGACACTTGGTGGTGGCAGCAATAAAGTCCAAGGGCAAAAGTTAAAATAGTGTGTACCTTGGGGAAGTTTTAACCTAAGCTGGTAAAAATAAGCTTAGGGGGTTTTCATGCAGGTCCCCACATCTGTACCCTAGATTTCAGAGTGGGAAAAGAACCTTCACAGTTATGGATGTGTTAAAAATGATAACCAGAATACCTAAAACATAGTGTATGCCAGTAACAGTGGAATACAAGAATATTTTGTCCATTGACTCAAAGCTATAATAGTCCTGAATAAGCTTCAGCAGGAAAATAACTTGTCAAAATCATCACCTGAAGAAGTAGGTGTCAGCTTGCTAGAACACTGCTTATTATATGCTTGACTGGAGCAACAGAAATCTGTGAAGGAATATGTTGGCATGTACAAGATAGGCAAGGCTCATATTATTTTCATCACACTGAGTGAATCCCAATGTGAGTTACATTACCTTTCTCTGCCTATTTGAGATGGTCACTTGGGAAATCAGTCAAGATGACAAATTTTTCAGCTAGATAATGCTTTCTATGATATTCCTGCTTTGCATCTCTTGGATGAATAAATGTGCAATGGTTTTGAAAACCAGACTGTAGAATAGCAGAGCTATAGTAATACCATCTGTAGCAATACATTAGTGACCGGCAAAAAACATTAGTGATTTATTAACAACAGCAATGTAACATATGGATCATATGGCACTTTATCATCTCCAAGGAAAACGAACAACATTTATGAGACAAAGTCAATTTACTTCAAGAATAGCTAAAAACAAGAGAAATAGTCAACAGATTTGCATGTTGTAAAAGGGTGATAGATCCATGGAGGCCTCTATGCAGCATAAGTAGTAATGTTTAAGCTTTGGCCAAAATTGTCATTCTTTTCCTGAAATGAGTGAATGCAATTGATATACATGTGTATTTAGGCCAGTAATAATGTAACCAGCAGAAGGATGCCAATTTAATGTAGGAAACAATCAAAGACTGAATTTTCAGAATCTGAAGCTGGTAAATGTGTATGTTCTTCTCCAAGATAACAGAACACTAAAACCAGGTACTTCCCCTAATAGGGGAGATAAAGCCTATTTATAATTGTAAATGGAATTGCAACTAACATTACATTGCTATTTACAATATGGGACTTTCATTTGTCTACACCAGGGGTTCTCTTCATTGCAGAGGCAATGTGTGGGAGGGGCATGCGGGGCAGCTGGCGGAGCTCCTCCCCCTACCCCATATGGGGCTGCTTCTCCTTCCCTTCTGTTGGAGTCCCAGCACTGCTGCCTGCTTTCCAGACCACCTGCTGAGGTGAGTTGGGGGCGGAGGCGGAGGTAACGTGTGGGGTGATCACTTACCCCCCAGAATCTTTCAATTGTGCCCCCCCACTAGCCATAGTTATATGTTGCCTGCCTCTCTCCTCATGTCTACAAAGGTTCTGATCCCTTGCATACCCGAAGTGGTTTGCTGAGGGCCTCACAATAAATCATGGCAGCAATCAGATTTCCTGACTTTCTTATGTGCCTTCCTGTCTTGCTCAATCCTGTACATGACAAAATAAGGCTGCTTTTGCATTGCTGACAGTTTACTTCTCATTAAAATCAACTCTACTTCTTAAAGTTTAAAAAACTCACATGCAATAAGAATAGATTCTAACCCACCCATTCTTTTCTTTGAATGATGGATACAAAATTCACATTTGAGGATTCTATCCCCAACACATTAGCGATTCTCCTCTGAAGCTCTAACTCCACACCAAAGCACATTCTTAAAGCCATCCTTATACACAGCAAAGCCCTCAACCATAGAGTGAAGTCCTTTGTTGAATCAGGGCTATATCAAACTATATGAAGACAGTATTATATGAAAAGAAATATAAAACATAAGAGGTATAGCCTGTTCCTCTGGGAAATGTCCAGGTCTATCTGGTTAGAATGCAAAGCCATATACCTGCACACTTACCATATTTTCTGTCTCATTTGCTAATTATCAAAGATGTTTGTCTATCATCAGGGTTTACTCCCTCCCAGCTCATCACTTTCAAGCTTTATTCTGCAGTGAAGTGGCCATGCGGAATGTGTGATGTCATTCATTTCCATGACAACTATTAGAGTTTTTTGCAATTTCACTGCAGGGTCTCATAAGAAGAGAATATGAGTAGAAACAAAAGCTTTTAACAGACACAAATCTCTTACTGTAGGCAACTCTGGCTAAATATAATGGGTGATTTTCAGTGGAAAAGTTCCAGTTGACCTCAGTGTGAGCAGAATTAGGCCAAATCTGGATGTCTTTGAAAATCTCACCCTATATCTCTGAGATCATATAGACTTGGCCCTGTCTTTCATAGCCGTTTCTCCAAATTGTGATGGAGGCTGTCAATATGTTTAGGTCCAAACATCTCAAGTCCAGTTATCATTATTTTATATAAATATTTCTTACTGTTAACATACTGATAAAACACTTAGAATTGAATTTGCCTAAGAACTCCTGTTTCCAGTTACTCAAAACCTTCTGAAACGTTTGTGTTTCAAGCTGAAATATTCCAGGCTTGGTCTCTGTCCATAGGTGAATTATTTTGGTAAATTTAAGCACTGGGTTGTTGTTTTGGGGGGAATATGGAGGGAGGCAAACCTCCATTACCAACAACAACAACAACAAAAATTTATTTCAGCACCCCCATCCTGAAATTTCTGGTTGTAGGAGGCCAATATTTCACAGAAAAGTAGTCCTCAGTGTGAAGTTTCTTCTGAGTGTTCCACTGGGAACTGGTATTGTCTGTCTGAGCTATGTGGGGCTGAAAATTGCAATCCCAGGTATGAATTAACAGTAACATGAACATGCTTTTGCATAATAAGCAATTGTCAGTTTGCCACTTGCCAAATTGACAATGTTTGGTAAGTATCACAGAAGAGATGACTCTTAAGGAAGAATCTGATGGAGAAAGTAACCCATACAGTTAGTTTTACTATATTGTACCAAAGGGGATTTGTGTGTTTATAAAAGACCAGAGAAGATAACCCCTTATCAGCTGAATTTATACCTACAATTTATTCATATAATTCTTTGAATGCTGTACAACTTCCATATGATATGTAGTGGAAACCATTTTTAATTTTAAAACTTCTTTTAGTGTAGACCAGTGGTTCTCAAACTGTGAGTTGGGACCCGAAAGTGGGACACGACCCCTTTTTAATGGGGTCACCAGGGCTGGTGTTCGACTTTCTGGGGCCTGGGGCTGAAGCCCAAGACCAAGCCTGAGACCTGGGCGGCAGGGCTTAGGGCTTGTGCTTCAGCCCTGGGCTCAGGTTATGGGCCTCCCTGCCCGGAGTTGAAGCCCCTGGGCTTTGACTTTGGTCCCCCTCCAGCCCGGGGTGGCGGGGCTTGGGCAGGCTCAGGCTTTGGTCATGTAGTAATATTTGTTGTTAGAAGGGGGTCACAGTACATAGGGCCAGAGTTTTAAAACTATTTAGGCACCTAGATGCCTAATATCCCTAACTCCCATTGAAATCTTTGAAGGGAACTCTGCTAACATGAACTAAGGCCAAGTTACCTCTGAATGAGACCATCCGCAGAGATGTTCAATGCAGTGTAACTAGTGTGCTTTTAATTTACACCTTTAGTTAATTTGGCTTATCTTTCCTGAGAGAGTGTGTTTGCTGGAAAAGAAGGTTCTAGATTTTAAAGAGACAGGGCTAGAAATACAGAGGTCAGGGGTGAAATCCTGGCTCCAAAGAAGTCAATGGGAATGTTATCATTGACTCAGTGGGGCCAAGACTTCACCCCAGGTATTTTTCTCAGATTTGTGTAGAACACACATTAAAAGTGATATTTACACTGAATAAATATTACAGTGCATGTCTTTCTTGTGAGTGCAACTTTAACAAACACATGTAGAAGTTGTGCTAGCTTCTACATTGGCATTTCACAAAAAGAAAAGGAGTACTTGTGGCACCTTAGAGACTAACCAATTTATTTGAGCATGAGCTTTCGTGAGCTACAGCTCACTTCATCAGATGTTTACCGTGGAAACTGCAGCAGACTTTATATACACACAGAGAATATGAAACAATACCTCCTCCCACCCCACTGTCCTGCTGGTAATAGCTTATCTAAAATGATCAACAGGTGGGCCATTTCCAGCACAAATCCAGGTTTTCTCACCCTCCACCCCCCCACACAAATTCACTCTCCTTCTGGTGCTAGCCCATCCAAAGTGACAACTCTTTACATAATCAAGTCGGGCTATTTCCTGCATAGATCAAGGTTTTCTCACATCCCCCCCACCCCCATACACACACAAACTCACTCTCCTGCTGGTAATAGCTCATCTAAACTGACCACTCTCCAAGTTTAAATCCAAGTTAAACCAGGACAGCTGGGGAGGGGGGGTAGGAAAAAACAAGAGGAAACAGGCTACCTTGCATAATGACTTAGCTACTCCCAGTCTCTATTTAAGCCTAAATTAATAGTATCCAATTTGCAAATGAATTCCAATTCAGCAGTTTCTCGCTGGAGTCTGGATTTGAAGTTTTTTTGTTTTAAGATAGCGACCTTCATGTCTGTGATTGCGTGACCAGAGAGATTGAAGTGTTCTCCGACTGGTTTATGAATGTTATAATTCTTGACATCTGATTTGTGTCCATTTATTCTTTTACGTAGAGACTGTCCAGTTTGACCAATGTACATGGCAGAGGGGCATTGCTGGCACATGATGGCATATATCACATTGGTGGATGTGCAGGTGAACGAGCCTCTGATAGTGTGGCTGATGTTATTAGGCCCTGTGATGGTGTCCCCTGAATAGATATGTGGGCACAATTGGCAACGGGCTTTGTTGCAAGGATAAGTTCCTGGGTTAGTGGTTCTGTTGTGTGGTATGTGGTTGTTGGTGAGTATTTGCTTCAGGTTGCGGGGCTGTCTGTAGGCAAGGACTGGCCTGTCTCCCAAGACTTGTGAGAGTGTTGGGTCATCCTTTAGGATAGGTTGTAGATCCTTAATAATGCGTTGGAGGGGTTTTAGTTGGGGGCTGAAGGTGACCGCTAGTGGCGTTCTGTTATTTTCTTTGTTAGGCCTGTCCTGTAGTAGGTAACTTCTGGGAACTCTTCTGGCTCTATCAATCTGTTTCTTTACTTCTGCAGGTGGGTATTGTAGTTGTAAGAAAGCTTGACAGAGATCTTGTAGGTGTTTGTCTCTGTCTGAGGGGTTGGAGCAAATGCGGATGTAGAAGCCCTCTACACCAACATTCCACACAAAGATGGACTACAAGCCGTCAAGAACACTATCCCCGATAATGTCACGGCTAACCTGGTGGCTGAACTTTGTGACTTTGTCCTTACCCATAACTATTTCACATTTGGGGACAATGTATACCTTCAGATCAGCGGCACTGCTATGGGTACCCGCATGGCCCCACAGTATGCCAACATTTTTATGGCTGATTTAGAACAACGCTTCCTCAGCTCTCGTCCCCTAAAGCCCCTACTCTACTTGCGCTATATTGATGACATCTTCATCATCTGGACCCATGGAAAAGAAGCCCTTGAGGAATTCCACCATGATTTCAACAATTTCCATCCCACCACCAACCTCAGCCTGGTCCAGTCCACACAAGAGATCCACTTCCTGGACACTACAGTGCTAATAAACAATGGCCACATAAACACCACCCTATACCGGAAACCTACTGACCGCTATTCCTACCTGCATGCCTCCAGCTTTCACCCTGACCACACCACACGATCCATCGTCTACAGCCAAGCTCTGCGATACTACCGCATTTGCTCCAACCCCTCAGACAGAGACAAACACCTACAAGATCTCTGTCAAGCTTTCTTACAACTACAATACCCACCTGCAGAAGTAAAGAAACAGATTGATAGATAGTTAAACCAGCTGTTCTGGTTTAACTTGGATTTAAACTTGGAGAGTGGTCAGTTTAGATGAGCTATTACCAGCAGGAGAGTGAGTTTGTGTGTGTATGGGGGTGGGGGGGATGTGAGAAAACCTTGATCTATGCAGGAAATAGCCCGACTTGATTATGTGAAGAGTTGTCACTTTGGATGGGCTAGCACCAGCAGGAGAGTGAATTTGTGTGGGGGGGTGGAGGGTGAGAAAACCTGGATTTGTGCTGGAAATGGCCCACCTGTTGATCACTTTAGATAAGCTATTACCAGCAGGACAGTGGGGTGGGAGGAGGTATTGTTTCATATTCTCTGTGTGTATATAAAGTCTGCTGCAGTTTCCACGGTAAACATCTGATGAAGTGAGCTGTAGCTCACGAAAGCTCATGCTCAAATAAATTGGTTAGTCTCTAAGGTGCCACAATACTCCTTTTCTTTTTGCGAATACAGACTAACACGGCTGTTCCTCTGAAAATTGGCATTTCAGTCATTTTATACTATGAAATCCCATTAGTCTGAAAAAATGAAACCCCTGAAGTATTTTGGTTTATTTTTATGTACTATTTATGTGTAAAGTTGTAGTTTTTAAAATCAGATGAGGACATGCAGCCCGTAAGGAAGAAATAAGTTGACTTCACTAGTAATAAGCCATTAGAAAGGGAGCCAGAAGAAGGTAATTTTTCATTAATGATATATTCGTGGTGAATTTCTAGCATGGACTTCAACTGACTGATTTATAAATCCCAGTGAAAAATGTTTAATTCAAGCCAGGAATGTATCTATTTTATAGTAGCATCAGAATAAATGAGCCAGCAATAATGGGAATAGTTTCTCTATTTCCACAATTCCATACCTTGTTTACTACAACTGGTTGCATAGCCATCTGCAACATTAGAACTGTATAATCTAAGAACAGGAGTACTTGTGGCACCTTAGAGACAAACAAATTTATTAGAGCATAAGCTTTCATGGGCTACAGATGTCAGATTTGGGGGAGACAGACCAGTCGTTGCTTACAGACAGCCCCCAAATCTGAAGCAAATACACTCCAGCAACCACAAACCACACAACAAAAACACTAATCCAGGAACCTATCCTTGCAACTATCGAGGTTCCTCCCCCACTCTGAACTCTAGGGTACAGATGTGGGGACCTGCATGAAAAACCTCCTAAGCTTATCTTTACCAGCTTAGGTCAAAACTTCTCCAAGGTACAAAATTTTCCACCCGTTGTCCTTGGATTGGCCGCTACCACCACCAAACTAATACTGGTTACTGGGGAAGAGCTGTTTGGATGCGTCTTTCCCCCCAAAATACTTCCCAAAACCTTGCACCCCACTTCCTGGACAAGGTTTGGTAAAAAGTCTCACCAATTTGCCTAGGTGACTACAGACCCAGACCCTTGGATCTTAAGAACAATGGACAATCCTCCCAACACTTGCACCCCCCCTTTCCTGGGAAATGTTGGATAAAAAGCCTCACCAATTTGCATAGGTGACCACAGACCCAAACCCTTGGATCTGAGAACAATGAAAAAGCATTCAGTTTTCTTACAAGAAGACTTTTAATAAAAATAGAAGTAAATAGAAATAAAGAAATCCCCCCTGTAAAATCAGGATGGTAGATATCTTACAGGGTAATTAGATTCAAAACGTAGAGAACCCCTCTAGGCAAAACCTTAAGTTACAAAAAAGATACACAGACAGAAATAGTTATTCTATTCAGCACAATTCTTTTCTCAGCCATTTAAAGAAATCATAATCTAACATGTACCTAGCTAGATTACTTACTAAAAGTTCTAAGACTCCATTCCTGGTCTATCCCCGACAAAGACAGACTATAGACAGACATACAGACCCTTTGTTTCTCTCCCTCCTCCCAGCTTTTGAAAGTATCTTGTCTCCTCATTGGTCATTTTGGTCAGGTGCCAGCGAGGTTACCTTTAGCTTCTTAACCCTTTACAGGTGAGAGGAGCTTTCCCCTGGCCAGGAGGGATTTCAAAGGGGTTTACCCTTCCCTTTATATTTATGACAGCAACAAAGCCCAATGCCAACTCTGTTCACATATTTATTCAAGTGACACCATCATAGGACCTAATCACATTAGCCACGCCAACAGAGGCTCGTTCACCTGCACATCTACCAATGTGATATATGCCATTATGTGCCCAGCAATGCCCCTCTGCCATGTACATTGGCCAAACTGGACAGTCTCTACGTAAAAGAATAAATGGACACAAATCTGACATCAGGAATCATAACATTCAAAACCTGTAGGAGAACACTTCAACCTCTCTGGCCACTCAGTAAAAGATTTAAGGGTGGCAATTTTGCAACAGAAAAGCTTCAAAAACAGACTCCAAGGAGAAACTGCTGAACTTGAATTTATATGCAAACTAGATACCATTAACTTGGGTTTGAATAGAGACTGGGAGTGACTGGGTCATTACACATATTGAATCTATTTCCCTAAATTAAGTATCCTCACACCTTCTTGTCAACTGTCTAAATGGGCCATCTTCATTATCACTACAAACGTTTTTTTCTCCTACTGTTAATAGCTCATCTTAACTAATTAGCCTCTCACAGTTTGTATGGCAACTTCCAACTTATCTGTATGTATATATATACCTTCTTACTATATGTTCCATTCTATGCATCCGATGAAGTGGGCTGTAGCCCACAAAAGCTTATGCTCTAATAAATTTGTTAGCCACTAAGGTGGCACAAGTACTCCTATTCTACTCTGAAACCTATAATCTAAGAGAGTCCCAGTTGCAGGAGGAAGGCAATTAGCAGCAGCACCAATGTCTGACATTTAACAAGGCACAAAGTGCGTGACCTTAGTGCAGTGAATAGAGCAATAGTCTGCTGTATCAGTTCTTTCAACATTGTTTTACACTTCAAGTTTAGATAATTAATAACAATGAACTGTCAATAAGGTAACCATTACCAAGTATTTACCCGGATTCTCCTTATTATGCTAACTAATTAGCAAAGCATTTGTAACATGTTGGACTTCGACCCATTTCCTTCAGATGTAAAGAATGAAATGGTTCATTTCCTCACCTCTTCCCATCCACGACATTTCTTATTTTATTCCTAAAACAGATTGGGGGGTGGGGTGGAGGAGAGAGAAATCATTCATTGCATTCCCTTTTCTCGCCTGAGATTTTGGTTTAAAATGATTTTGCAGGTAATGTCAAGTCAAACAGATGTCAAGTTCTGCAGGTAATGACCAGATCCAATGTGTCTTATTTCCTTTTTACTTCTTGCTTTCCTTTTTTAAAAAATATTTCATTATTACACAGTATTCTTCAGTAATGTGATGATGCTGATCAGCACTACATTAGTGCTCCTTAGTCTTTGAATGTAATTGACTCACAGTATATTTTATATACCTTAAATGTCCCTTTTTAGGGAAAAAAAGATACAATATCTGTTAGCAACACTTGATATGGATTTCTTTGTAAATTATTGACCTGCTTTTATAAAGATAATAGATTAAAAGGTAATAAAGGTGGTCAGTTAAGGAGCTAAATAATTTATCAGAATGGATTGGGTTTTTATCAACTACGGAAGTAAAGTACCATACCTGTCCCTAAACCAACATGAAAATTTCCCATTTCAATTAATTGGGATCATTCCATTGATTTTTGTAACTTTTATTGTTTGTATTATAGCAGCACCTACAGTATCTGACTGAGACCACAACCCCCGTTGTGGTAGGTGCTATATGCACAGTAAGAGAGACAGTCCCTGCTCTAATTTACAGTTTATAACAGGAAATAAAAGAAAAAAAGTCAGGAATAAAGGATAGATTCCCCCTCCCCCTCATTTTACATAGGGGAAAACTGAGGCACAGAGATATTAAGTGACTTGACCAAGGTGACACAAGGTGGCAGAGCCAGGAGCTAAACCCAAATCTGGAGTCCCACTCCTGTGCCTTAACCACCACACAATCCTTCCTCCTATGTATTAATATTCCTAACTACAATAAAAAACAGAGACGAAAGGGAAGCAAGAGCCCTTTAAAAAGCTTGTAGTCTTCCCCCAGCCCTTGGAACTGCATACAACTGTAACTCTGTGAGCAAGATGGGATTTTAATTTCACAATATTTTTGTAGAAAATAACATTGTGCTATGAGGAGGGACAGTATGGCATTTAAAAATGTAAATAATAGCTTGGTGAGAAAGGACAAAAATATATATATAATATACCTAGTTAATAGAATGAGCAGGAACTGAATTGGAGAGAAATCCCCCATCAGATTGGAAGGTTGTCCTCAATTTTTTTCTCCTGCTATTCAATTTGTAAGAAAAGTGAGGGGCAGGGATATTTGTACCCTAATATAATTTTAGGGTAGGATTTACAAGCACACCTAAGGGAGTCAGGAATCCAAGTCCATTGACTTCCAATGGGACTTTTGCTCCTAAGCTCCTTAGGTACCTTATAAATACCCCACCCCAATTTAAAAATAAGGGCTGTAGAAAGCTTTGGGATTTAAAGCCACCTTATGCTCTCCAATGCCACCCTCCTTGCCTGATGTCTGAATCGGACCCCTGTCTCCCTCATGGCAGCAGCAGATGGCTGATAAGGTGAATTGAGCCTGCTGTGGAGCCAGACAGAAGGGGACTATGGGAAATGGGCACTATAAGTGCAGTAAATGAGAGATTATGAACAAGAACCACCTTCCCTGCACCCACAAGATATCACTCGACTCAGATGGAATAGGCAACATTCTCCTCAAAGAGAACAAATGCAGAGGACCTACCCACAGGGGACTGTCTGTACCTTTCTATGCAACCCCACCAGAAGAATTTGATGGTGAATATGAAAGATCAGATAAAACACTGGATGAAAGAAGAACACAGCTCATCACAATTATACGTTAGTAGTAATAGTAGAAGCCCCAATCATGGATTAAGGCCCCACTGTGCTAGACACTGAACAAATGTATTCATTCCATCTTTTCTTGCCAAGATTCACACACAAACCTCTGATCATAGTTCATCACAATGTGCTTTTCCTCCTTCCAGTGCTTACTCTGATTCTTCATACTTACCATGATTTTTTTTCCCCTTTTGGGGAGTTGCTGTTGGGAACTCCTCATATGTAACTAAGCAACAAACCCTATTACTGAATCGCTTAAATTCCATAATGTTCCTTAATGGGGAGCCAAATTCTCAGAGCCACTTCCCAAACAATTTCCAAAAAACATGTATTCCACTCAAGGTTTGGATTCCCAGTCAGTAGAACAAGTGACCCCCCTCAGGAGTTCCAGTTGTTTATTTTCTAATTCTTTAGCATTTTCAAGTCATCACTCAGTGAGGAATACTTTTATACCACACATTACTATGGTCAAGTTCTAATCAAATTCCTTAAACATTTGATTCATAGGACCCAACACCCTCCCTGTGGTTCAAACTCTATCAAACCTATGAGGTGATTGTCAAGATGAGTCCTGATCTGTGGTGATAGCTTATGAGCAAAGTTAAGATTTTGTCACTGTGAAAGTCACACACAGGTCACAGGCAATAAACAAAAATTCACAGAAACCAGCAACCTGTCCATGACTTTTATTAAAAATATCCCAGGAGGTGGGGAGGGACTAAGAGTCTGACCACTGGCCACGGCTCTGTCACAGGGGCTGACCCCCGGCCACCGCTCCAGCTCTGCCACAGCAGCAAGGATGGAAGTTATAGAGGTCTGCTTAAATCACGGAATCTGTGATCTCTATGACTAAATCGTATCCTTACTTTTGAGTCAACACAAAAGATTAACTTTCTACACTTTACACAGACCTAACTGTTAATTCTCATTAAAAATCCTGATATTACTTAATAGTGTCAGTTCTCTAACTGTGAGAATGTGCTGCATGGGCCCTATGCATTTATAACCAGAACATTAAGTCAAGGGTGACATAAGACAATGCATTTGTATCAAAAATCCATCTTTAGTGATTTAATTTGTGTGTCCCAGCATTACAAAAAGTGGTAATTCAGATTATTTTGTATTCCATAGCTACATTCTTTTCCCCCACAAGTATTAAGTTCCAGAAACATCTCTGGTGGACCTTCCCATTTCCCCTTATATTTTAGGGTATCTTTCCTTCCCCAGAAGTATACAGTTTGGCTGGAGAAGTGTTGTGTTGGTCCCCGTGTCCTGATAAGCTGAGACACACAGAGTTATCATTTGTTTAACATAAGCACAAGCATTCCCTTCTGTGCTCTATTAAACTAAAATGAAACTGAACTTGGAGTAGAGGTGTAGCCACCATAGTGCAGTATGTAGCCTTATTCCATTCATATTCCCAGAGGAAGCTCTCCCAAGGTTTCCAACTGCATAAATGCAGACACCCGGGAACAGTTCTAGGGGGTAGGTGAGCAGGGCATTGTTGAACTGCTGTCTCATTTTATTATATTATTATTATTATTTTCACTTTGCTGTGGTTGGCCAGGATTTATTTTGTTGGTTTGTTTGGGGGTTCAATGGCTGGCTATATGGATTTTGTTGGTGGTGTTCTGTTTTGTTGTGCTCAGCTGCTTGGGAGGTGGGTTTTTGTTTGTTTGTTTTGGGAGAGGGGCAGTACCAAATACATTTTCTGCCTTGGCTGGCAGAACAGCTAGGGCCACTCCTGCAAAACACCCTGAGACATTGTGCCTGGAATTAGCTACTGATCTTGCACTCTAGTCACTGTTTAACCAGTTAGACCCCATGGAAGGCCTGAATAAGAAGAGGAATTCCTAATTACCAGATCAGATTAGAACTAGGTAGGACGAGGAGACAAGATAAAAGAGCACAGGAAGGCAGGACAAGGGGAAAGCAGAAGAAAGAGCTAGGTGGGCCTGACAAAGACAGCTCTCTGTGTAGCTCTTACCACACATAAATTTATTCTTCACTTACAAAGTATAAAAGAAGGTGTTGCAGGCTTCCAGCAGGGAGAGACTTCTATGCAGCCTTCTCAGCCCAGACCCTGGCTCACCCTCTGAGCTTCCCCTGCTTCCTGTTCCTCCCACTTATATCCTCTGAGTTCCTGAATCAATTGCATCAATTACAGTAAGTCAACAGGTTTCAGCATAGCAGCTGTGTTAGTCTGTATCCGCAAAAAGAACAGGAGTACTTGTTGCACCTTAGAGACTAACAAATTTATTTGAGCATAAGCTTTTGTGGGCTACAGCCCACTTCATCGGATGCATGCAGTGGAAAATACTGTAGGATGATTTTTTATACACAGAGAACATGAAACAATGGGTATTACCACACACACTATAACGAGAATTAAGGTGAGCTATTATCAGCAGGAGAGGAAAAAAAAACCTTTTGTAGTGATAATCAAGATGGGCCATTTCCAGCAGTTGACAAGAATGTGTGAGGAACAGTAGGGGGAAAAATAAACATGGGGAAATAATTTTACTTTGTGTAATGACACATCCACTCCCGGTCTTTATGCAAGCCTAATTTAATGGTGTCCAGTTTGCAAATTAATTCCAATTCAGCAGTCTCTCACTGGAGTCTGTTTTTGAAGTTTTTTTGTTGTAATATTGCGACTTTTAGGTCTGTAGTCAGGTGACCAGAGAGATTGAAGTGTTCTCTGACTGGTTTTTGAATGTTATAATTCTTGACATCTGATTTGTGTCCATTTATTCTTTTACCTAGAGACTGCCTGGTTTGGCAAATGTACGTGGCAGAGGGGCATTGCTGGCACATGATGACATATATCACATTGGTAGATGTGTAAAACTATTTCCCCATGTTTATTTTTCCCCCTACTGTTCTTCACACGTTCTTGTCAACTGCTGTAAATGGCCCACCTTGATTATCACTACAAAAGGTATTTTTTTTCTCTCCTGCTGGTAATAGCTCACCTTAACTGATCACTCTCCTTATAGCGTGTATGGTAACACCCATTGTTTCATGTTCATCCTACTGTATTTTCCACTGCATGCATCTGATGAAGTGGGCTGTAGCCCACAAAAGCTTAACAATTTAATAAATAAATTAGTTAATCTGTAAGGTGCCACAAGTACTCCTGTTCTTTTTGCAGTAACTCAACAGTTAAACCAATTTCATAAACCTTTCATTAGTTTCTGACTTTTATAATCTTTGGTAATTTTGCTCTCTGTGCAACAAAATTTCATACATCAAAAATGTCTGCTGGGCCATCTGTAGCCTTTGTTTTTAAGGATGCTAATTATTTTGGCCAGGTGGGTGTTGATTATTCATAACAGTTGCTCAAATACTAGCAGTTATCAATGCATAATTTAACATGCTTAACTTTGATATCTCCCTTTATAGATATCATTCAACTCAAGTAAATAAATGAATGACAACTTGGACCAAATTCAGTTACGCATTAGTGGATACAGTACCCATTATAGTTGATGGAAGTTGCAATCCTACATCAGGGACAAACGTTAGCCAATTGTCTTTGCATTGTCCCCAGTTAAGCATCACCCAATGCCATTACTAATCCTTCACTTATTTATAAATTCATTGTCTAGGTACAACAATATAGTCAGCAGACTATTATCTGAAATTAGATTTTAAAAAATAAATAAATAAAAATGTACATACGGGTTCTTAGCTAGCTAACAGGTTTCAGAGTGGTAACCGTGTTAGTCTGTATCAGCAAAAACAATGAGGAGTCCTTGTGGCACCTTAGAGACGAACAAATTTATTTGGGCATAAGCTTTCATGGCTAGAATGCATGGAGTGAAAATACAGGAGCAGGTATAAATACATGAAAGGATGGGTGGGTTGCTTTACCAAGTATGAGGTCAGTCTAATGAGATAAATCAATTAAAAACAGGATACCGAGGGAAGAAAAATAACTTTTGAAGTGGCAAGAGAGTGGCCCATTACAGACAGTTGACAAGAAAGTGTGAGTAACAGTAGGGAGAAATTAGTATTGGGGAAATTAAGGTTAGGTTTTGTAATGACCCAATCACTCCCAGTCTCTATTCAGGCCTAATCTGATGGTATCCAGTTTGCAAATTAATTCCAGTTCTGCAGCTTTATCTTGGAGTCTGTTTTTGACTTTTTTTGTTGAAGAATTGCCACTTGTATATCTGTTATTGAGTGACCAGAGAGATTGAAGTGTTCTCTGACTGGTTTTTGAATGTTATAATTCTTGACGTCTGATTTGTGTCCATTTATTCTTTTATGTAGAGACTGTCCAGTTTGACCAATGTACATGGCAGAGGGGCATTGCTGGCACATGATGGCATATCTCACATTGGTAGATGTGCAGGGAACGATCCTCTGATAGTGTGGCTGATGTGATTAGGTCCTATGATGGTGTCCCTGAATAGATATGTGGACGCAGTTGGCAATGGGCTTTGTGGCAAGGATATGTTCCTGGGTTAGTCATTTTGTTGTGTGGTGTGTGGTTGCTGGTGAGTATTTGCTTCAGGTTGGGGGGCTGTCTGTAAGCAAGGACTGGTCTGTCTCCCAAGATCTGTGGGAGTGAGGGATCGTCCTTCAGGATAGGTTGTAGATCCTTGATGATGCAGTGGAGAGACTTTAGTTGGGGGCTGTAGGTGACAGCTAGTGGTGTTCTGTTACTTTCTTTGTTGGGCCTATCTTGTAGTAGGTGACTTCTCAGTACGTTTCTGGCTCTGTCAGTCTGTTTCTTCACTTCACCAGGTGGGTATTGCAGTTTTAAGAATGTGTGATAGAGATTCTGTAGGTGTTTATCCCTGTCTGAGGGATCGGAGCAAATGCAGTTGCATCTTAGAGCTTGGCTGTAGACAATGGATCATGTGATATGGTCTGGATGAAAGCTGGAGGCATGTAAGTATAGCAGTCAGCAGGTTTCTGGTATAGGGTTGTGTTTATGTGACCATCACTTATTAGCACTGTAGCGTCTAGGAAGTGAACTTCTTGTGTGGACTGGTCCAGGCTGAGGTTGATGGTAGGGTGGAAATCGTTGAAATCTTAGTAGAATTCCTTGAGGGCCTCCTTTCCATGGGTCCAGATGATGAAGATGTCATCAATGTAGCGCAAGTACAGTAGGGTTGTGAAGGGACGAGAGCTGAGGAAGCATTGTTCTAAGTCATAAAAATGTTGGCATACTCAGGAGCCATGCGTGTACCCATAGAAGTCCCACTGACTTGAAGGTATAAATTGTCCCCAAATCTGAATTTGTTGTGAGTGAGGACAAAGTCACAAAGTTAAGCCACCAGGTTTCCCGTGACATTATCGGGGATACTGTTCCTGATGGCTTGTAGACCATCTTTGTGTGGAATGTTGGCTTCTACATCCATAGTGGCTAGGATCATGTTTTCCGCAAGATCACTTAGCTAGCTAAGACATTTGAAATAATTATATTTTCATACCCAATGGGACTCTGGAGAGTTGAGTTCTATTCCTGGCTTTGCCACTTGGGAAATTCACTAAACATTTGTACCTCAATTTCCCCACTTGTAAAATTGGAGACAATGAACTGTATCCCTCTTAAAAAACACTTTGAGATCTACCAGTGAAAAATTCTACATCACAGTTAGGTATTTATTATTATTAAATCTAAGTTCCTTTCTTAGATGAGGAAAAACCAAGGGTAGACAAGGAAAATACATAAAACTAATATCACCATTTTCATTATTTTATGGGAAAGCACTGACAATTTGGAACAATTGCAGCATGCTTCATCTAAACATGACTGAAGACTCGATTGACTTCAGGAAAGTTAGTGCCTTGAGTGAAATAAGCAGCTTGAAGTAGAATGTTATTGCAGCTCTCAGCTGCCAGAAGTGGTGTTTGTTTCCTGAGCTGATTTTTATAGGTTAGGGATGAAGAATGAGCTCTTGTGGGAAGATTGCCAAGGAGTGCAAAGAAAATACTGACTCGTGCTGTTCTGCTAAAAAAAGAAACATCATTTGCTCTCCCACTTGTTGACCTATAAGCCAGATTTTTATAAGGCATTATAGCCTGTCTATGAGCCAGATGACTTCCCAGAATGCTGCTCTTCAGTTATGCTAAGAAGAGCAAAATGCTAAGCTTTCTAGAAATTACTAGCTCAAGAATCATTAAATAAGGATAAATATTTTCAGTGTTTTATTGTACTAACCACAGACACTTTGGTAAGCAAAGTTTGATGTTTTTTACTGAAAAGATGACATAAATAACAGCTGCTTGATTATGTAGTTAGCAATTTATTGGAAACTTAGGAAATATGTTAAAAATAAGATATGTCTGTCTGTGATAAAGAGGAAATAGTGAAAATGAAATTGGAAACAACCTCTGTATAATCATACTAAACTATCAGCATTTTATGAAGGCCTGTCAGTCTTAAAATTAATCTGTCACCAACTGCAGAGTGGTTTCACAGATAGTGGTAATATATGACTTTCTGTTATAATGTCTCTCTAATTATTGAATACATTCAAACCTATGGAAAACATCAATTATTGATTTGTATAGATTATTATGTAACACTCAAGAGTGTTTTAATACTGCACGAAAATAGCAAAGTTTGCAAAAACTTTGTAAACATTGGCTAGAGAAAAGCTGCCCTGTGCTGCTTTTAAATGAGCATAGAAATTGTTTTCAAATTGCACAGAGCTTGATATTGCCCATTTTCATTTTAGACAATGTCAATTAAAGACATGCAAATGGTTATTGTTAACTTGCCAGAGTGTTTAATTTTGAAGATTTACATAAATAGTGACTTTTACACACAGGGTGAATTCCTAGCATCATTGAGGTCAATAGCAAAACTCCCATTGACGTCTGTGGATCCAGGATTTCACCTCTGGAGTCTCAAACTGTACAAAAAGCTAACCTAGATAGTGTAAAATGTCCAGTTTGTCAGTTTTAGTTCTCCTCTCAACTAGAAGAATATGTATTTAAACAATGCGTTAGCTAATTAACTTGTTGTAAACCACTACCTATTCTCCTATACGACAAGGGCTTTTCAACACCCAACCTTTCCTTGGATCATACATCTGCCACAGGGGCGGGCAAACTTTTTGGCCTGAGGACCACATCGGGTTTCCAAAATTGTACGGAGGGCTGGTTAGGGGACGCTCTCTCTCCCTGAACAGCCAGGTGTGGCCTGGCCCCCGCCTCCTATCTGACCCCACTGCCTCTCACCCCCTGACGGCCCCCCCTGGGACTCCTACCCCATCCACCACTCCCTGTCCCCTGACCACTCCTGGACCCCCCACCCCGACTTCCCCCTGCTACCCCATCCAACCCCTTCTCTCATTCCTGACTTGCCCCCCAGGACTCCTGCCCCATCCAACCCCCTGTTCCCTGCCCTCTGACCACCCCGACCCCTATCCATGCCCCTGCCACCTGACCATCCCCCCCCAACTCCCCTGCCTTCTATCCAATCCCCCTGCTCCCTTACCACGCTGCCTGGAGCACCGGTGGCTGGCGGCGCTACAGCCCAGAGCACCAGGGCAGGCAGCCATCCCTAGAGCACCGCCCAGAGCACCAGGGCAGGCAGCCGTCCCAGAGCACCTCCCAGAGCACCAGGGCAGGCAGCCGTCCCAGAGCACCGCCCAGAGCACCAGGGCAGGCAGCCGTCCCAGAGCACCTCCCAGAGCACCAGGGCAGGCAGCCGTCCCAGAGCACCGCCCAGAGCACCAGGGCAGGCAGCCGTCCCAGAGCACCGGGTCAGGCTGCGGCTCTGCAACTGTGCTGCCCGGCCGCCCAGAGGGTTGTGCTGGCGACGCGGCGCGCTGAGGCTGCAGGGGAGGGGGGACAGCAGGGGAGTGGCCGGGGGCTAGCTTCCCGAGCCAGGAGCTCAGGGGCTGGGCAGGAGAGAACCGTAGGCCGGATGTGTCTCACAGGCCGTAGTTTGCCCACCTCTGATCTATCGTTTTCTACATCTTGAGGCGAGCTACCCTGCTGTGCACCATCAGGACGGCCACTGGAAGCAGTATATTCACCCACAGCATGGCTCTATGTACCAAGGGCAGGAGTTCATACTAGGGAAGCAAACTCTCCATTTCCTCAATATTTTGATATAATTACTGGGAAAATCTCAAAGGGTTTGAACGGGTATCTCACAAATCAGATGCTTTCCCAAACCTTTTCTAAACTCAGACATTCAGTCAGCAAAATCAGACTGTAATTGCTGTGAGTTCAGAGTGTGCGTGTAGGGTTGTAGGAAGGGGAAATTTTTGATAGCTCAGAGCACAGTATCATGCCAAGCCCACTGCCCTCAGCTGGAATACCAATTGTTATGCTTAGTGCTGACAGCAGCTGAAAGGAGGCCTTTCTGAAACCTTAGCACAGAGCAAGAGGGGAAGTGAGTGACCAGGAGGAATAACCATGATCCTGTGGCATCCTGACTTGAGCTTTTTGCTGAAGGATGTAGTTGTGCAAGATGGAAAGTCTGGCAGTGGTTAAGTACTGCTATGTGAAATACATCTGATTAACTGAGGAAAAATTCCCCACCTGACAGGCTGGAAAACTATATAGTACAGGTTGGAAAATTCCACACTTAGTGTTACATAGCTTTTTTAAAGAACAAAACTGATGAGCAGAAGTAACAAATTGGGTATAAAAAGAGGAAGAAATCTGAGCTCGGTGAACGTTTGAGCACCTCTCAAGTTCCCCTGCCGACGGAAGGCCAGCCACTGGATATCTGCAGTTATCCACTCGAGACATCCTCTCAAGTCCTTGGGTAAATATGAATCTGGGATTTTGGGGGGTGTTTTACTAGCCTGTTGCAGATGTGTGTAAGCACTTGAAACTAAATAAAGTAAAGCTTTAAGTAAAAGCATTCTTGTATTATACTGCTTGGGCCAATCATCTATCGGTTGGACGGCCGTGTCCCCATTGAATATTTTCTGCTACCGCCTTGGCCGGAGTGATAGTTATCAAGAGCTTTGGGTTCAGAAACCCTGGGTAACAGGGTGGGAAGATTTCTGGTGCTTCTCCTCTCTAACTAGGCTAAAGATACCGCGGGGGTGGGGGTGGGGGAAGGTCTCACAGGATTTTGTGTCTTCTTTTTCCATTCTCAGCTAGAGCCAGGATGCAACACAGGCACATACAAAAAATAAACAAAATGTTGATCAAAAATATTCAGAGCTTAAAAAGAGATTCAATTCAGCTTTAATTTGAATTTGAGGCAAAGGTTTGGGCCATTTTTTATCTTAAACTGTTTTATTCCCACCAAAGAGCTATTATTTTCCTAAAGATGTCTAGGTTGTATCACATTGGAAGTTATAATTCTTATGTTGCTTCCTGAGCTGGAGTCTAAGTCTAACTTTAAGCATGTGGGAAGTTAATAGGACTACTCGCCTCCAAAAGAAGGCATGTGCTGACATGAGCCAATGTCTGGATTAGCATTCCCCTTCCCTGACTCTCATGTAATTGAGGTAGGTAGTACTTTTAGGCTGACGCTTATTTGATGCAGACAGGGTAGTAAAACTAAGACTGGCACATGCCATAAACTTAAACTGCAAGCCACAACTTTGGTTAAATTTTAGCACAGGAGAGGGATGCTACCCACCCATCACCTATCCTTTCCTGTACAAGGAATTTAACTGGTTCCAGTGAGAGAGTTATAGGGCTCCTTACCATATAACCCATAACTCGAAGTAGGTTCTCCTGAGCCTTCCCCTCAGGATTCATCTCTCGGAGTCTTAGCACCACTCCCCCACAAAGGGTGAGGACTTCAGCTTGCAAGATCTACAAGGTCTGACCTTGACCCATTAAGGCCACAAGGTCTTACTCCATGAGCTCAAGGCCCATCACCAATATCCCAGGTCTTTTATCTATAAGAACTGACCTGTTCATTTTATCCTTTCAACTGCACTGGAAACTGGCTGCAAGCTGCAACGAATTAACAAATCAACCCAAGTACCTTAGTTAGGTACTAAGCACACTCCTGCTTAACCCACTGTGGCTTGAAGATGCTGGGAGGAAGGCAAAAAAAGCCCATCCAAAAACCCCTGGTCTTCTGCCAGTTGGCTCATGGGGGAAAAAAAAATCTTTCCTGAGTCCTAAACAGGTGATGGCTAAGCCAGCAGCACCTATCAGTCCAGACTGCCATTCCTAGTCCAGGGTGGGGATGTTGGAACAGAGGCAGAAGGGGCTCCACTCAGACCTTCTTCCGTGTTCAATCCTGGGAACTGGAGTTTGCTGGCCAATCAGCACCTTTCCCCTCCAGCTGACCAATGGATGCCAGAGACTCCTGGGGAAGGGAATGACTTTGTGTCTCACAGAGAGTGTCTCCCTACCTCACTGTGGGGACTGGCCCTCTTCACCATAGCCCCATCAAGTTCCCCCACCCATTGAGGCAGATGGGTGACATTTTGATCGACAAACAAACCACTTTCACTACAATATCCTGAGAATGACTGAAGTATGTTTTCATAAATGGTATTTTTCACAACACAAAGTGAGCTGTCTAGACACAGGTATAGTTGGAATCAACTATGCACCCCTCTGTGCAGTCTCTTTTTTCTATCAGATAAAAAAATACAGTAAATGTCTCAATAGAGAGGGGGAAAAAAAGACAAACAGCATTATCAACTTTATTTAAACAAATCTAGGTTGCTTAGGCAGTTGCAATAGCAGATGTTCTTAGAAAATAAGTCTCACATCTCCCTAAACTGCTAAAATTTTCTTGAGCCCCATTGCGAGGTTTTGGTTCACTTATCCTTCTGTCTCTCTTTCACAACTACATTGAGGGTCAGACAATACATTAAGAAGGAACTGAATATTCACCCTATGTCATAAATATGAAGATATCTGATTTAAGAAAAAGTATTTATTTTGATCTATTTATAAAATTTCACCAGCGGTCATATTTTGTGTCTCAAAAAGACCCTCTCTTTCCTTCCCTCCTAAAAGGACCAGGAAGAGAAATCTAAGAAGTGCAGGCTTCATTATGAGGTCTGTCCCACATCCATTTGCAAGTACTCATGTTCAATTTTCTGTCATTGATGGCACCACAATTATCAGAAATACAGTTTAAAAAAATCAGTCTAGTCCATAATGTTCCATCAACATTAATTGCAACTGAATCAGTCCCCTCTATTCTCCATGAAAAAGAACTCCACTCCCCAGTGTCTGAGTTTGACAAGACCTGAACAATAGTTTACAAATAATTTTATAAATTTGGCTCCCACTTCTGTTCAAACAGATTGTATTTGTTATTTGAATTATTTAGCCAACATCTTTTAGAATGTTTTAGACAGTGGATATATGTGAGTATTTGAAATTCAGACTCTTAGTTATTTGTGCTTTGTCAGCTGAGTCACAGAATATTAATTTTTTCCCCAGATTGTACAAGTTCAAAGACAAAAACAATGGATACCTTTTCAAGTGAATCTAAATCTGCTTTCCACAAACATTTGTGCCAATGAAAATTGCATTTAATTGCTCTTTACAGAAACAAAAGGGATGCTAACAAGGCCAAAGAGTGCTAATCAAATATCCATAAAATAGGTTTTATTCTTTTGCTCAGCTCTAATTATGACAGAGGTAAACTAAAACACCTAATACTCATAGTTTCTCATTTGGTTGGTGGCCAAATTAATCCATATAATGGACTGCAAAGTGCATAAAACACCTCTTTCAACAGTCATGTTACTAATGTAATAGAAAGAGTCCCCAGTTTCCTTAAAACACAGCTGATTCATTCTAACAAATAAAATACATTTAACAATGCAAAAGTTAAACTGACGAAATCTGTCAGCAATTTTCACTGCGTTCCTCTGTCCGAAGGAGCTTTGAATTGAGGTTGAGAGGAACACACAAAGCAACCATACAAAACAAGCTCACAAAACCAAGACTCCTTTAGAATTCAAGACAAAAACCAAACAAGATACTTTTATTATCTTTTGTTCTAACAAGTCTGGCATGAAGACCTATCTGTGGTGGGCTGAGCAATCCACCTGTTGCTAGGATCAGATCACTTGGCACAATGATGAGCTATAGGGTTGTTACCTTCACAAAGTATTACAAGTGGGAACAGAAAATCCCAGCTGAGTACAAGTATTGAAAGAGGCACTCGCTGCACACTCAGAGCATTATTCTTGCATACATTAATGCTAAAAGAAGAGGTTGCCCCATGTCCGCACAACAGCATCTTTCTCATCACACTGGGATATAGTGAGAGGTTCCACAGTTAGGCAAGACAATACATTTGGTTCCCTGACAAGAGAATGTGGTTGTCCCAATTTTTGCTCTGCAGTCTCAAATACATGAAACTGTTGTCTGATCAGCTTTGCACTGATAATATTTATTTATTCTCACAGGTTTTTCCCCTTTGGGCAGCTACCCAAACTATTATTGAGCGGGGGACACAAAACAAGTAAAGCATTTATCTATATCTAACATCCGAACAACTCCACTCATTAATATAGCAGCATAAAGCTAAAACAAAGAGATAGCTCTCAGGCTTATGAACATACTCACACACTCCTAAGATTCAAGAAAACAAAGATAGAAGGAATCAATCAATCAGAGAACAGGCCCTGATCCTATTGACGCGTTTCTGTGACCTGATGTACCCAAGGGTTTGGACAAATATCAGGTTCTTATATACCCTTAAGTTATGTAACGCACATGGATCTATGGCCACATTTGATTATTTCCCTGGCCACAACAATGTAGACCAGCTTTTTGTCCATGAGTTTTTTGCAGAGTTCTTGTAGCCATGTTAGACCCAGGATATGAGAGAGACAAGGTAGGTGAGATAATATCTTTTATTGGACCAACTTCTGTTGGTGGATGGCACAAGTTTTCGAGCTCTGCCGAGCTCTTCTTTGGGTCATCTGCGGAGCT
Source organism: Caretta caretta (assembly GCF_965140235.1). Classification (NCBI taxonomy): domain Eukaryota; kingdom Metazoa; phylum Chordata; order Testudines; family Cheloniidae; genus Caretta; species Caretta caretta. Next base: position 60,672,934 of record NC_134213.1, on the reverse strand, counting down.
CGAAAGCTTGTGCCTTCCACCAACAGAATGAGTGGGGGTCTATGAGTGGGGTTCTCGGTGACTATAAGTAGGCTTCTGATCACTGACCAAGCCGTTTGCTTCAATTAAATTCCCAAAACATCATGTGTGTTAATGCGGTTATCTCCATAGTTACTTCATTGTGAAACTTAAAAAAATCCCCTATTTTAAACTTATGCAATGATGTGCTGTACTTGTCTTTCTGAGGTTAACTGGTTTGTCACACAACATGAGAAAGCAATTATATGACCTCAGGTCAAACCCTCAGGCCTACCTTGGCTAATTACAGTAGGCCCACAGTAAGTAAGTGTTACCTTTATACTAGAGCAAAGCCTAACACTCCTGTTTTTAAAATTCCCCTACCTGCTTTCCACCATATTTCACTCTAATAAGCCCTATAAAACCTGTCAGCATTATGCCCCTTAGTGTCATTACACTATAACTTTTCAGCAATACACTCCATAGCAAACAAATTAAATCCCTCTTCTACATTAAGGACAGGTCATAGGCCAACAAAGCTAAAATATTTGTTGCAGCTGTGATTGTTTAAGAGCATTTTCTTTGCATTCTGCTTGTTTTTTTTTTTTTTTTAATTATTGCACCTTAGTTTTCAAGTTTTATTCTTTTGTTTAGTGCAGCTGACTCTCAATTGGGCTTGTCTGTTTAATTTGTTCTCTTTAATATAAATTAAAATGCTATTTCATTAGTCTGAGATGGAGAGTCAGGAGTGAGACTGTGATAATTTATGTCAGATTCAAGTAATAATTTGAATAGCTAAGCAATATGAGGAATAACGTCCATCTGGTTTGAAAGCTAGATCTGATTATGGAGAACAGCACTATGCTAATCTCCCACTAGAGCTGTCTGCTGTTGCTGCTGGGTGCTCACTGTGACTATGTTCATTAATATATTTTGTTCCTGGTCTACCTTTTAACCTAAAAGCGTGCTAGGGGATGGAAGACCTCTGCACTTGGGTTACCCCTTTTATCATCATCAAGCCCTGGAGTGTGTTTTGATGCATATACGTGCCCATGGGTGCCAACTTTGTCCGTTCTAAACCCCCTGCTCTGCCCCCACTCCACCCCTTGCCCCAAGCACCACCCTGCCTCACCCTTCCCTACTCCGCCTCTTCCGTCACCGTTCCACCCCCCTCCACCGAGCGTGCCCTGCCCTTGCTCCACCCCCTCCCCGTGCACACCCCTAAACAACAGATCTGCAGTGGGCAGAAGGTGCTGGGAGGGAGGCGCTGATTAGTGGGGCCACCAGCGGGTGGGAGGTGTTGGTGGGGAGGAGGCAGAGCCTCTGATGGGGGCTGAGCATCCACTTTTTTTCCCCATGGGTGCTCCAGCCCCAGAGCACCCACAGAGTCAGCACCTATGTCCATGCCTTAAATAGACAGATGCAGTTGTTTGGCCCTCATTACCATAGCATCTGAGCACATCACAATCTTTTATTCTCACATTATATCCCTTTGAGATAGGAAAATACTGTGATACCCATTTTACAGATGGGAAACTGAGGCACAGAGTGACTAAGTGACTTATCCAAAGTCACAAAGGAAGTGTGTGGCAACATAGGGAATGTAACCCATGCATCCCGAGTCTCAGGCTAGTTTCCAAAGCAGTGTGCCATCCTTTTACTTGAGTTTATTGATAATTCACCTTCTATAACTGCAGTGCTATGGGGTAGTGAGAAAAATAAAATTTGCACCAGGGGCAACATACCCCGAAAGTCACATGGAAAGTGGCCTGATAGTTTAAAGTGTTACATGTGGATGTGCACTGTTATTTGTTTTGGATCTGATGAGATTTAAGTATAATGTGTAGGGCATTCATCTTCCTCCTCACTCAGTACCTCTATAAAGTGATTCAGCAGATTGTCAATGTTTGTTTGTATCATTGGGCGACTGTAAGGAGTCAACAAACATGAATGGCAGTCACTGTAGCTGGGTGAAGCTAACATTCATATGTTTAGTGACAGTCTCAAGCATACAGATTTACTTTCTTTCTGCAGTTTTGCTGATTCAGACCCAGAAATGTTAACTTTCTTCATATTTGCCATCTCTATGGATTTTGCACAGAATCCTGCAGTCTTTTGTTCATGTTTCAGTTTTTGCAAAATGTCAACCAACCAAAAAATCTTCTGTGAAAGGTTGAGATATGATAGTGATAAGATTAATTATGAAAGGTGCCCACAAATTTCCCTATCTTCTTAAGAATGCCCCTAACTTGGGGTGCATCTATCCCTGAATCAGTATTTGTAATATATTAAGATGTGTCCCAGCCTAATGGCAATTTTTGATAATTACTTTAGTGCTCTGAACTGACTAGCAACCAGTCATAATGGCAGATATCTCCAAAACAGCACACAGTTGTCTCAGTTTTCAGAGGAACAGCCGTGTTAGTCTGTATTCGCAAAAAGAAAAGGAGTACTTGTGGCACCTTAGAGACTAACCAATTTATTTGAGCATGAGCTTTCGTGAGCTACAGCTCACTTCATCAGATGTTATACCGTGGAAACTGCAGCAGACTTTATATACACACAGAGAATATGAAACAATACCTCCTCCCACCCCACTGTCCTGCTGGTAATAGCTTATCTAAAGTGATCAACAGGTGGGCCATTTCCAGCACAAATCCAGGTTTTCTCACCCTCCACCCCCCCACACAAATTCACTCTCCTGCTGGTGCTAGCCCATCCAAAGTGACAACTCTTTACATAATCAAGTCGGGCTATTTCCTGCATAGATCCAGGTTTTCTCACATCCCCCCCACCCCCATACACACACAAACTCACTCTCCTGCTGGTAATAGCTCATCTAAACTGACCACTCTCCAAGTTTAAATCCAAGTTAAACCAGAACATCTGGGGGGGGGGTAGGAAAAAACAAGAGGAAACAGGCTACCTTGCATAATGACTTAGCCACTCCCAGTCTCTATTTAAGCCTAAATTAATAGTATCCAATTTGCAAATGAATTCCAATTCAGCAGTTTCTCGCTGGAGTCTGGATTTGAAGTTTTTTTTGTTTTAAGATAGCGACCTTCATGTCTGTGATTGCGTGACCAGAGAGATTGAAGTGTTCTCCGACTGGTTTATGAATGTTATAATTCTTGACATCTGATTTGTGTCCATTTATTCTTTTACGTAGATACTGTCCAGTTTGACCAATGTACATGGCAGAGGGGCATTGCTGGCACATGATGGCATATATCACATTGGTGGATGTGCAGGTGAACGAGCCTCTGATAGTGTGGCTGATGTTATTAGGCCCTGTGATGGTGTCCCCTGAATAGATATGTGGGCACAATTGGCAACGGGCTTTGTGTCATCAGTGTCATCAGCAAGAGCCTGAATTTGTAGACAGGCCTAATTAAAAGTCCACTTCTTTCTTCATCAAGAGATTAAATCTACATTAACCCATTATATTCCCTGCATGTTTCAATAGTGAAAAGCTTTAAAGGTACTGTCAGCTACAAACTTTGAGGAAAAAAGTATAATCAAAATTACTTTATAACAGGTTGGAAAGGGGAACAAATTCTGTCCATATCCACCTGGGTGTAATTAGGTATAAATTCATTGTATTAAACCATATATATGGGCAGCTAAGGCCCCTTACTACTATACCATTGCCCCAGGATTCCCTTGACTGAGGAATCTGTCTATTTGAAACTATGGGATACTGACTGCCATTGCCGCAAACTGGCTGAAGTGGGCTCTGTGAGAACGTGAGGGCATCCAAAATAAAGTTACTCAGATGTAGCATTTAAGGTAATCAGAAATAAAACAACTTTATTTCAATTAGTCGATTATGCAAAGAGAATTCTAACACTGAGCACTTAGGAGGTAGGAACTAACATTAGGAGATAGGAATTTATAACTCTGAAGGATGTCTTGCCAACCTTTTTTTTTTAAGATTATGATGCCTGAATCCTTTATCTTAATCTGCCTAGAAACAACATACTCTCTAGATTCCTTAAAGTATATCTTTATTTAAGTTCATAGATGCAGTATTCACTCTTAAACTTTTCAACTGTATCTTTGATGCTATCTTAGTGTCTGAAATATTCCTTTGTGCTTCCCTGTGTTATAGGAAATACATTGAATACTGAAAATTCTGGGACAAAGGAGCAGATTGTGATATCCATCTCTATTGAGTAGTATCTTCCACCACAAGTAATCCCTGGAAATCAATGTTACTACTTGGAGCATAAAGCACTACTCAGTGTGAGTACAGGTATCACAAATTAGCCCAAAGTTATAAGTCATCTAAGGGAGAAATGTTAGTTACCTTACCCATGTTGAATAGTATCTTACTCCACAAAATGTTACATGGTAGTCAGTAGGACCACTCAAGAAGAGCGAGCTACCTTGGTATGAATAAGGGTGTCAGAATCTGGTTTTAAAATGGGATTATTTTAGTCAATTACTATTTTTTTTTAGGATGACCTCTGGGTGAAACTTTCTTCAAAACTTCCAATAACATGGACCAAGTCAGTTGAAAGACCCACTCCTGTATTTCTTAATCAGCCATGTAAGAGACATTATTATTGCCCTGGAATTCTCTGAAGATAAAGAGGATTATGCTCCAAGTGTAAGAGTTTCAGGTTAAAAGTTTGAAATATGACTAATCATTTATAGTTTAAATGTAAATCTCCCAACATTTTAGAATAAATATTAGGGAAAATAAGGAAAGGTAATGCCGGGAATCCACTCCAGCGAACAGAAAATTCACTCCAGAATTTGACTAGCATCTCAGATGGACTGCAAGAGGGCAAAGTGTCCTCTGTAAAGAACAAGCAGAGTAACTCCTCTGCAGATTTTCAGTAAAGAAAATATTTTATGGTTTAACACCTCTCCTCTTGTTTTCTTTTGTTGCATCCAGAAAGATCATTAAGATATGCTCACTCAATCTACACTCCTCTATTGTGTTATAATCAGCCTTGGGGGAAACACAGAGCAAGCAACTATAAGCAGCTCCAAGGTGGAAGAGGAACTCCACAGAAGTGTAAACTCTGACCCCCGGTGAAGAATGACAGTCTAGTCTCACTCAGGGAAATCAGGATTACATTGGCAATTCTAAGTGTGGCAATGCTTGTCTAACTATTTCAAGTTAGGAAGAGGAAAAGCAACATGCTCGTTTTACTTAGTACATCCACATCCTTGCTCTGTTCCCAGTGTTCAAAATAGTTCACACAGCAACACAAATAAAAATCTTCCTTCCTTTGGTATTCTATTTTATTTATATAAGGTGATCAGTTATGAGAATAATAGTCACCTACCCAAGATCTGGGGACCCTTACAAAATATAGATGTTATAGTAGTTATTAAATGATTTGCTGTCACACTGGGAGGGTGTATCTAGTGAGGTCTCAGAGGGGGTCAGTCCTGGAGCCACTATTATTCAAAGATTTTCATTAATGATTTGAATAATGGACTGGAGAGTCTGCTTATAAAATTTGCAGAGGACAACAAAGTGGGAGGGGTTGCAAGCACTTTGGAGGACAGGATTAGAATTCAAAACAACCTTAACAAATTAGAGATTTGGCTTGAAATCAACATGATGGTATTCCATAAAGATAAGTGCAAAGTATTTCACTTAGGAAGGAAAAATCAAATGCACAACTAGAACTTGGGGAATAACTGGATAGGTAGTAGTACCAAAAAAGAAACAGGGGCATATTTGACACTGGAAAGTATTGTGTCCAATTCTGGATGCCACACATTAGGAAATTGGAGAAAGAGAGTCCTCAAGAGAGCAAGAAAATTAATAATAGATTTAGAAAACCTGACCTCTGAGGAAAGGTTACAAAAACTGTGCAAGTCTGGAGAAGAGAAGATTAGGGAAGGGAGGACCTGACAACTGTCTTCAAATACATTAAGGGATGTTATTAAAAGGATGATGATCAATTGTTCTCCATGTCCACTGAAGGTAGGACAAATAGTAATGGGCTTAATCTGCAGCAAGGGAGATTTAGATTGGATATCAGGACAAACTTCCTAGCTACCAGGGTAGTTAAATTGTCAAATAGGCTTCCAAGGAACATGGTAGAATCTCTGTCACTGGAGATTTTTAAGAATAGTTTGGACAAACATCCATTAGGGATGTTCTAGGTTTACTTGATCCTGCCTCAGCACAAGTGGCTGGACTTCATGGCCTCGAGGGCCCTTTCAACCCTACATTTCTAGCATTCTATGACAACCAATAAATCTATATTAAAATCCACTTACTAAGATTGATACTGAAGATGCATCAGCAATGTGGAGAGGAAAATTTTGGATTCATGAAACATCAGAATAGCTTCTGTAGTAGATCTATTTTAGCGTGATGTTTAGTACACTTAAACAGAAGGGGAACCAACCTCCTGGATTCAGGCAGGCTTGTCATCAAATGGCCTTTACAGCAGGTAGAAGAGGAACTTTTGCATAACTCATACAATCTAAAAGGTAATTCAGGAACAAAATGTGAAACAGAAGATTAAGTTACTCTGAGATTAAGATGAAGATCAAGCAGGCATTAGTTATACCTGGTGAGATAATGCTCATAAATGGAATGTCAATACAGAGAAAAGGAAGAACAGGTGAAAGGTGGCATTATATAGTGGTCACACCATTAGGAAGTCAGCATTTGAAGGAGGAAGGAAGGTACCCAGCTGCAGTAGTTTCAATGCCACAATATTTTCTTAGAATAGAAGACATCTAGTATTCCAGATACTTAATCAGCTGTTCTTATAGAAAAAAATAAATGCACATATGTAATAGCTCTAGTTGCATATAAAGTCAGACACTACAATGCATATAAAGTTATTAATACAAGAACAGTTCATTACCACAGAAACTCCTCACTTCCTGACACAATTCAGCCCCTCAGAAAAAGCCTAAGTAAACAGAGAATTAGGCAATATATTCTTCAGGCAACAAATCTGGGCAAGGAAGCTCCATAGTCAAGGATCATTTACTGAGAAAGCCCTGCCTACAAAAATATATTTAGGAACTGTCAGTGCTAGTGATACAATTAGTTTCAAATACCAGTGGAGAGGGTGGTCTCTAAGATTTGCAGGAGCCAAATCATAAAGAACTTCAATAAATCACAGCCAGTTCCTTCAATTACCCCAGAAACATCTGAGAAGCCATTTAATTATCTTAAACCTAAGTGTAATATTCTGCCTACAAAAACGGTGGTATGTAAGTGGGTAGTCACATTCAAGGCTTCCAAGGGATCTTCAGGTATAGCCCTAAACAGAGATTATTACTATAATCTAAACTGTCAGTGACAAAGGCTTTGATAATTATGTATTGACCTTTTAATGGAAAATATTATATATCAAAAGTATTTACAATGCCAGCACACTACTATTCAACAATGAAGAGTGCATGGGTGCAGTTTTCTAGATTAGGATACAAGGAAAGAAAACCAAAAAAGGAAATTACAATGAACATTAGTACTGTTTATCAGAACTAGACAATACATTTCTTCCGGTTTTAGATTATATGCAATTTCATATCCAGAAAGAGATGTTACTGCAAGTTTACTCCAATGATACCTTTATGGTTTTCGTTTTTGTGATTTTTTTTAAAAGGCTGTGTAGCTCTGTGTGCGGACTGTGTTTATTGCCATTTGAATTGCCCACAAGTCTTTAGCTTTTGTCTCCGAGCAACCTAAAAGGCCAAACCCATTTTTTTAAGCTTGATGTTCATCAGGAAGCTAAAGAAGAATATTGATATTGAAGATCTGGGACTTATTTGCTTCAAGATCTGTTCTCTGACAGTTTCCCATATTGCTGGCCCAAACAGGCAGAAAGGCAATAGGGAGGCAGCACGCTCAGGCCTGGGAGACCACGGGATCAGGAGGGACAAAGAATTACCTCATATTGCTCTCAAATTACCTCCAAAGAATAATTAATATGCCGTGGTCTGGAAAAAGCAGTATGTAGCCCTTTTGCTAATGGAGTGTTACCATGCTGCTGGGGTCCTTTGCAAAGGAAGAAACACGAAGACTGCAAATTGCTCAGAGTGCACTCAAGGAGGGGGTGAAAGGGCCCTCAAACACTTGCTGCAGTAGTCTCCTAATTTTGTTATAGCAAAGATTTTGAGATCTAATAGCACAAATTTCAATCACTGCTCATCAGGAAACATTAGCAAATGCAGATGAAATGGCTGTAATGGGACACAATTATAGTTTAAAGTGGGTTTTTTTAAGTTACATTTCTATGGTTACCACCTGTATGAACCGTAACCATTGACAATAAACATCCCTATGTAACTCTCCAGATCTATTTAACCTGAAACTAAATGATCAACCAACTCCAGACACACTTTGAGTTTCATAATTATAATTCAACTGTACTTTGTAGGAAAGCAGGAAACAGACTGCCAAGCTGATCTCAAAAGGCGTATATAATTATTAGTGTTGCCATGTACTCAGCTATTGTAGCACTACCATGTTATCTTGTCTGGCAATGGTAGAGCAATTACACACCAAAAGTAGATATCAGTCTTGATTTCTCCCCTCTAAACTCAAAAAGATGTACAACATTTATTGAAAGAATCACAAAGGAAAGACCTAAGAATTAAGTCCGGCCAGTGTCCATGGATTTGCATTACAACTAATTAAAACTAATTTCAAAATGCTTAATATACCTTAATGTACTTGCAATTAAAACCATCTAATCTACATCATATTGACAGAATAAGTAATTTATGGACATTAACTGTTGAAATTAAACTTCTGTTTCAAGTTCCATGTCCTTTGCCCATGTTATATTTTAAGCATTACCAATTACATGGTCTTTTGTTACCTAAAGCTGGCTATATCACAGTCATATATATTTTATTTTACAAAAAAAAAAAAGGTCGTATGTTAGGGTAGATAATTGTTGTAGCAATACATAAAGATATATGATTTGATTTCATTCAAGTTTTCTGTAGATCCAGATTTCTAATAAGTACAAAAATGCAGATTGGTGACCCCAAAATGTTTCACATATTTGTGTCAGTTTTGCCAAATTGTTCAGGCTGTAAAAATGTGAAGTGACTTTGTTTTGAAATTTCCTTCAATTTCATTTTTTTATTTAAAAAAAATCCTTAAAAATGCTCAAAATCAAAACAAAATGTTTCATTTAACTCCCCCAAAGATTTCTTTCAATTTTAAGTCATTGAACATTTAAAAAAAACAAAACAAAAACATTTTAAGGTCAAATTTTGTTCCATAAAAATTGTCATCAAATCTAAAAGCCAGTTATTCATACAGCTCTATACAATAGCTAATTATAGATGAGTAATTAGTCAGCATACTAAAGACAGGACAATGACAATAAGCTATTTAATTGGGAAATTGTATTGTTATAGAAATCGAACAGTAGTATCATAGTGACAAGTCCTTTTTAAAAGAAAAATAGTTTTCTTTTTCCTGGAACTGAATGAGGGAGAGAACATATGATACTAAATACTAATATAACAAAAACAAACAAATATGATAACATTAAACATATTTATCTATTTAGTTTTCTACAGAAATGAAACAGGTGAAGAATCTCCTGCTCTAAAGTGACCTACACATGAAGTCTAATGCAGTAACCAAGTCCCAACAAAAGCATGGATCGTAGCAGCAAGTTCAGCGTCTGAAAGAAACAATGCTTAAAATCTCCTGGCCAGGCACAAATAGCAAGATGCTTTCCTGGAGACTACTGCTATGTGATCACATAATAGCAGCTGGGAATCCAACACTACCCCTAGACTACGAATATAAATGACAAATGGCAGGAATATGCCTTTAGTCAAAGGGAAAAATCAGCAGCAGGATGGTCGGTATATAATTTGGATTCCCATATTACTTCCGTCATTGAATTTGTGTGTCAACCAAATACATCTGAATGGGTTCACAGTCCATGTCAATGCAGTTATTTTTGTGAAATGTGATGATTCCAAAGCATGAAGACCCAGATTCCCAAAGTATTTAGGTGCCTAAATATCTGTGAGGATCTGAGACAAAGTAGCTTTGATCAAAACTGGGGGAAAGTTTGACAAAATTTAATGAACGTTGTTTTCCTAATTTTCATGCATTACTAGCCCCGATACAACTTTCAGCCTGCCTTCTCAAACAAATCAAGCTATATTATTAGAGAACCTAGGAAGCCTAGTCATGTATCAGTACCCCGCTGTAGTAGGTGCTGTACAAAGACAGAACAAAAAGACAGTCTCTGGTCCACACAGTTTACAATTTAAGTATAAGACAAGAGACAAATGAAAAAGGGTAGACTGAGGAGTACAAGAAAACAACGAGACAACATGATAAGCAGTGGTCTCAGTATCATAGTGTCTTAATCATGATAAGTTTTTTTGTAGGTATCACAGCAAAGGAGACTTTTAAGGAAGGGGTTGAAGGAGGCTCAATGAGGTAGTTTTGTGGATGTTGATGGAGAGCTTCTCGCAAGCATGAGGGACACCATGGGAAAAAGCACAAAAGTGTTTGTTGGCATATGTAAACAAGTGGGAGACAGAAACCTGCATCATGGTCAACTGGAGGCAGAAGCTGATATCTCAATAATGAGTGAGAGATGAAGGATAGGGTGGGGTTAGAACTTGAAGTGCCTTGAAAGTGAAGACAAGAAGTTAGATGCACCAGAGAGGAGGGTGATAGTGGAGTGATGCCAAGAGAGGGTTGACATGGTTAATGTGACAGGCTAGAAAAGGGATCATTGTAGCAGCAATGTGAGTGGAGCAGAAGGATGTTGCAGTAATTGAGACATGAGAGGATGAGAACCTGAATGAGAGAGCAGATAGGAAAGTACATACCTTGGAAAGGTTATGGAGAAAGAATCTCCAAGGTTTAGAGATAGCCTATATCTGAGGACCTAGAAAAATTGAGGATGGTACCCAGGTTGCGGTCTTCAGTGACAGGCAAGATGGTGGTATTGTCCACAGTGTTTGAAAAAGGAGAAGGGAAGGGCTTGGGTATGTGTGGAGATTGGGAGCTCTGTTTTAGTTGGTAGCTAGATTTTTGTTCCAGGCCTATAAGAACAAACAGTGATGATGTCAGGCTTCTTCACTGTGTGATCCCATACTGGTGATAGTGATGAGACATATCTTTTGAGTTCACTTGTAATTTATGATGCACAAAGGCAAAAAAATTAGATTAACTGGAGGAGGCACTTTATTTTTTGGCAGTAAAAAGGATCAGTAGTAATGATCTCTCAAAATCTGAAATGATAAGCACAAGCAATGATTTGATCTGAAGTCTTTGTTATTTTTGTTCTTATTCTTTAATCACACTAATCATTAATTCTATTTTTATACCAAATTTATAACTAATGAACAGTTATACCTGTAAACAGTAGTACACTAGAAGCAGCAGCTTTCTGTGCCAATGCAACTAAATCCTTTTGAATCCTGTTTTAAATTAGCAAGCTGGCCTGCTCTGAAAAGTCTTGATTTTAATGTCCAGTATTGATACAGAGGAGTTTCAGTGTTAATTAATTTTTGGAGAAGGTGACCATTCCAATATATACCTAGGCACTCTCCAGTCCAATAACAGCTCTACAAGCCTTCTAGTCCATGAGCATACTTGTATATTTTATCTTAGTAATATCCACAGAGTGCAATTCAGCATTACAAGGGTTCCAAGCTTTCTCCTTCCTGAATCAGAGTAAGAAGCCCAAAAAACACAAAAAGCATATTTAGAAGTTTTCAAAAATCTGTATGTGGAGAAAAGACTCCTTTGGACTGACTGACATTTTGTCAGCTGTGAGAGAATTTTAAAGAATCCAATGTGGGTTTATTTTGTTTCTTTCCCCCCTATGATGCTCACCACTACAGTATCTGCATTAATGAGTTTATCTTCAGAACACCCCTGAGAGATTGGGAAGGATTGTTATCTTTATTTTGCAGAAAAGGAACTGAAGCAAAGTGCAAATTACTTACCCAGGATAAAGAACAGGAGTACTTGTGGCACCTTAGAGACTAACAAATTTATTAGAGCATAAGCTTTTGTGGGCTACAGCTCACTTCATCAGATGCATAGAATGGAACATATAGTAAGAAGATATATATATATATATACACACACACACATAGAGAATATGAAAAGGTGGAAATTGCCATACCAACTCTAAGAGGCTAATTAATTAAGATGCACTATTATCAGCAGAAGTCTCTATTCAAGCCCAACTTAATGGTATCCCAAGCCCAAGCCACTAGCCATCACCTTCAGGCCACAGCTAAAACCTCTCCAGCGCATCATCAAAGATCTACAACCTATTCTGAAAGACAGTCCCACAGTCTCACAGATCTTGGGAGACAGACCAGTCCTTGCTTACAGACAGCCCCCCAACCTGAAGCAAATACTCACCAGCAACCACACACCACACAACAAAAACACTAACCCAGGAACCTATCCTTGCAACAAAGCCTGATGCCAACTCTGTCCACATATCTATTCAGGTGACATCATCATAGGACCTAACCACATCAGCCACACCATCAGGGGCTCGTTCATCTGCACATCTACCAATGTGATATATGCCATCATGTGCTAGTAATGCCCCAAATTGAATCTATTTCCCCACATTAAGTATCCTCACAACTTCTTGTCAACTGTCTAAATGGGCCATCTTGATTATCACTACAAAATTTTTTTTCTCCTGCTGATAATAGCTCATCTTAATTAAATAGCCTCTTAGAGTTGGTATGGCAACTTTCACCTTTTCATGTTCTTTGTATGTATATATATATATCTTCTTACTATATGTTCCATTCTATGCATCTGATGAAGAGGGCTGTAGCCCACAAAAGCTTATGCTCTAATAAATTTGTTAGTCTCTAAGGTGCTACAAGTACTCCTGTTCTTTTTGCAGATACAGACTAACATGGCTGCTACTCTGAAACATCACCCAGGATAAGGTTAGAGGCAGAGACAAAAAAACTCTAACTGCTTTCAGCTTAAAACCTGCTTTCAAGCAGCCCAAAGGAAAAAAAAAATGTCCTTTTAAAATATTTGCTTCTGGTTCAAAATGATCCCCCAAAAAATCTCAAATTGATCTCAAAATGATCCCACCGCTCTGCCACCATGTCAAGGTTCCTTCCCCACTCTGAACTCTAGGGTACAGATGTGGGGACCTGCATGAAAACCCCCTAAGCTTATTTTTTACCAGCTTAGGTTAAAACTTCCCCAAGGTACACACTATTTTACCTTTTGCAATACTGCCACCACCAACCATCTAACAAATATATAACAGGGAAAGAGCCCGCTTGGAAACATCTTTCCCCCCAAAATCCTCCCAAACCCTACACCCCCTTTTCTGGGGAAGGCTTGATAAAAATCCCCACCAATTTGCATAGGTGAACACAGACCCAAACCCTTGGATCTTAAGAACAATCAAAAGCAATCAGGTTCTTAAAAGAAGAATTTTAATTGAAGAAAAAGTAAAAGCATCACCTCTGTAAAATCAGGATGGTAAATACCGTACAGGGTAATCAGATTCAAAACATAGAGAATCCCTCTAGGCAAAACCTTAAGTTACAAAAAGACAAAAAAACAGGAATATACATTCCATTCAGCACAACTTATTTTATCAACCATTTAAACAAAACAGAATCTAACGCATATCTAGCTAGATTACTTACTAAGTTCTAAGACTCCATTCCTTTTCTGTTCCCTGCAAAAGCATCACACAGACAGAGAGAACCTTTGTTTCTCCCCCTGCTCCAGCTTTCAAAGTATCTTGTCTCATTGGTCATTTTGGTCAGGTGCCAGCAAGGTTATCATAGCTTCTTAACCCTTTACTGGTGAAAGGGTTTTTCCTCTGTCCAGGAGGGATTTAAAGGTGTTTACCCTTCCCTTTATATTTATGACAATAACAAACAAGTTTAAGTGTGTAAATCATGGCAGAATGTTTTAGTCTCAGTACTGAATTTTTGCAGGTAACTGATGTCAGTAAACATAGTGCATAGCTGTTACCTTTATATTTATGACAAATGCCTATTATGTCAATGTCCTCTACCATTGCCTGGCATTCCATTTCACCTGTTTTTGCTTTTGAACGTCTCATATTGGTATGCATATATTTATAATTTTTATTTTTGTCTATGGACTTCTTTTTATATAATTCGTTCATCTGTCTCATTACACTGATGTGTAAGATGCTGAGATCATTGCACAAAAGGCTAAGGTATATTTGTACAAAATACTATTACCAGCTAATTTAAAAAAAAATTCAACAAACCATTTCATATTATTTTGTCTTAACACTTCTGTTCCTCACCATCAATTATTTTGTGTTGCCTTTAAATAGAGAGTGATAACTTGACTGGTTTTAAGCCGGAAGGGACCATTATGACCAAATAGTCTGAACTCCTGAATAATACAAGACAAGACAATAATACAAGAAAGAAAATTGAATTAATCTATTCTGGCTTCAAGCTCAATAACTTGTAGCTGAGCTAGAGCATCTCTTTAAGTAACACATTCAGTCTTGTTTTAAAGACATCCTGGATTCTCTTGGTACCAAATCTCTTGGTAAGTTTCTCCAAAGGTTAATTTATCCTCACGGTTAAAATTTTTTGTCTTTTTTCCATGCGAGTTTGTCTACCTACATCTTCCAGCCATTGGATCTTGTTATGCCTTTTGTCTACTAGGTTAAAGAGCCCCCTGTTGTCAGATATCTTCTCCCTGTGTAGACTGTGATAAAGTCATCTTTTAACCTTACCACTCAATAATCTAAGTAGATTTAGTGCCTTAAGTGCAGCTGGGCAAGTAACAGATTTTTCAGTTTGCTGGCAAACTGGGTGTGTGTGTGGGGGGGGAGGGGATTGTTTTTAGGACAAATGAAAATCATTTTGGGTCAAATTAAAATGTTTTGTTTTAAAAAAAACAAACTGTGAATTCAATGCACAGAATATTACGCTTGACAACCCATCCACAAAAGACTTATACTGTTAATCAGATCTAGTGAATCAACGTGCAGATGTTACATTCCACCTAAAGGTTTAATGAGTGCCTAAGAAATCACTATATTTTGTCAAAACAAAGGAGAGTCTTTTTAATCCAAGTGTATATTTAGCCGCCGTTAGCCTAAAGTTTGGACCACCATGTTTTTGTTTGGATTTTTGTGGAACCGTTCCCTTCTTCACCTTGTCAGTAACTAGTATACAAACTACTGCTTACTTCATTCAATATGATGCTATTCTTGGAACCCTTCTTGAAAATGACCACAATTAATGGTAATTTTTGCTTGGTTTGTGAAGATAGGATACAAGTTCTCCTAAAGCTATTATTAGAGTTGGTCCAAAGTTGCAGAAACTATTTTGTGGGGGGGAAAATCGGGGAATTCATTAATCTTTTTTCATCAAAAAATTTTATTTAAATAAAATGAAAATTGACAATTCCATATAAGCTGGCTAGAAAACTAAAATTTTCCATGAAAAATGTTGATTTTTTCCCCAAAAAATACGTGTCAAAATTTGGAATATATAAATGGCCAACACTATTTACTAACTTAGGGCAAGAATATGGAGCCTCTACTCACACTAATAAAGTCCAGCTAACTTCCACCCAAGAGTATTAAAAGAGTTGGCTGAGAAAAATCTCTGGCCTTTTGATGTTAATTTTTAATAAGTCTTAGAATACCAAGGAATTTCTCCAACATTGGAAGAGTGCTAATGTGCCAATATTAAAAAAAGCAAGTGGATAAACCAGGTAACTATAAGCCAGTTAGTCTGATATCAATCCCGTGCAAAATAATGGAAAAGCTACTACAGGATTCAATTGATAAAGAATTAAAAGCTCAAAATATAATTAATGTCAAACAACACATTTTTGTGGAAAATGGATCATGTCAAACAAGCCTGATGTCAGGATCCTGATAGAGGCAGTTGCAACAAAGGGACAGAGCAGGGTCAAACCAAGATCTGAGGGTAGCAGAAGAGTTTGTAGTCAAGTTCCAGGCAGAGGTTGATATCAAGGATCAGAGTTCAAGTTGGGTTTCTGTGTCCAGGTCATCAGACAAGGTCCAAATCAAGCCAAGGTCAGAGCCATCAAGGGTCAGGACATCTCCAGGAAATCCACACTCTGGCCTGGACACTTTGTGGAATGTTCCTTGGGGAGCTAATCAGGAGCCATGAAGCTGCTGCCTGTCGGACCCCTTGAGGTGGAACTTCCCTTTGTCTGTGTCCATAGCAGGTCATGGGTAGTAGAGCACATGTTGATTTTAGCTATCACAGGGTAGAGGTGCAGTGGTGTCTGTTACCTTGCTGCTCTGTAGGCCTGGGTTCAAGACCTGCTGGGCCTTACATCAGATTTCATTATTTGAAAAGATTACAAGTTTGGCTGATAAAGGTAACTATATACCTGTAACAGACTTAGCACTGCATAATACTCTGATTTAATAAAAAACGGTACTATACAATATCAAGAAAGTGCATGTTAAACAGAATAACAAGTGGCTAACTGACAGATCTCAAAAAGTAGTTGTCATTGGGGAATCTTCATTGAATCGAAAAGTTTCTAGTGGGATTCTGCAGGAATTGGTACTTGGCCTGATGCTATTCAACATTTTCATCAATGATCTGGAAGTAGGTATAAAATCACTGCTGATAAAATTGGTAATGGCACAAAGATAGGCAGAATGGTAAATGATGATGAGGACAGGGCAGTTATACAGCATGATCTGGATCACTTAGCTGGGCCCATTCAAACGAAATTCCATTTAATATAGCAATGCAAAATTATACCCCTCAGAACATGGAATGCAGGTCAACCCTTCAGAACAGTGTCCTGAAAACAGTCACTCAGAAAAGAATTTAGGGGTGTCAGTGAATAACAACTGAACATGAGCTCCCAGTGCAATGCTGTGGCAAAAAGGACTGATGTGATACTTGGATATATAAACAGAGGACTAGGGAGGTGATTTTACATGTATGTAAGGCATTGATAAGACCAGCACTGGAATGTTGCGTACAGTTCTGGTTGGCCACATTTTTTAAAGGGATGATGAAAAAATTGTAAAGGGTACAGAAAAGAGCCACAAAAATAATTTGATGGCTGGAGAAAATGCCTTACAGTGAGCAACTTAAAGAGCTCAATCTGTTTAGTTTATGCAAAGGAAGATTGAGGTGACTTAATTACAGTGTATAAATACCTTCAGAAAGTGAAAATACTGGGTATTAAAGGGCTCTTTAATTTAGCAGAGAAAGACATAACAAGAATGAATGCCTGGAGGCTGAAGACAGACAAGTTGAAATTAGAAATCAGGCACTTTTTTTTTTGAACAGTGGGGGTGATTAACCACTACAGTAGTTCTCAGACTTACTTGATTGTGCCCTGTTTCTGTGTGTCTGTAGTAATTTACGCGGCCCCCCCACCCCCCGCCCCAGCCACACAAGTAAATAAACCAATATATGCACTTGAATCAGTTTCATCTTCTTTGTTTTTTCACTTGAGGGTTGTTTTTTTCTGTTGTATGAATGAGCCAATGATCCATTGTAATAAGAGCAAAAGCAAAACTGAGATTGTGGTCCATGCTTACAATTAAATTTGCACACCCCGTCATAGGAAATGGATTAATGTACACAAGGCACTGACTTTGAATAATGCTTTGCAAGATTAACAGAAATCCGTCAAAATACATAGCGCCATCTGAAAACCTGATAAGTCTAGAGGAATCAGCTTTGCTAGTTATTCACTGATGTGGGTAAAATGTGCACAGTAAGGGTTATTTTTTCTCCTAAAGCTTCTCATGCCCCCTCCCCAGTTTGAGAACTTCTGCATTAGAACAAACTACCAAGGGAAGTGATGGATTTTCCATTTCTTGGAATCTTCAAATCAATGCCAGAGGCCTTTCTGGAAGATAAGCTTCAGCCAGATACCCTTGTGTGGAGCTCAGTAACTTCTAACTGGATGAAATTTAAAGGCCTGTTGTATACAGCAGGTCAGACTAGATGAAATAATAGTACCTTCTGGCCTTAAACTCCATGAATATATGACTCTGTGAATAAGGAACAATTATTCACTCAAATTCTCCTTTGTTTTTAAATAAGCCTACTCACTTGAGCAAGTGTTCACCAGTTTGAGTGAGGATTCCACAATCTGAACTATAATTTTTAGTGGTATATTAAATAACGAATACATTTTCATATTTTAGAAAAAAATGCAAATTAATTCCAGGCCATCTAATGGTGTCTGTCTAATGCTGGATTGGTCTTTGGGGAAGGGGCCAGAAAAAACAGACATCCTGGTCC
This sequence comes from Caretta caretta, assembly GCF_965140235.1. Taxonomy (NCBI): domain Eukaryota; kingdom Metazoa; phylum Chordata; order Testudines; family Cheloniidae; genus Caretta; species Caretta caretta. The sequence continues at coordinate 60,654,688 of NC_134213.1, read as the reverse complement.
TCCAGGTTGGGGGTTAGGCACAAGGCTAACAACTCAGTCTCGTAAAAAACAAAATATGTTACAGAAACAGCAATGGAAAAATCAACCATTGCTGTGTGTGATGGCCTTCAGGAGTCAATGACCTGTATGACTGCCAGTGGTGAAAGATGAAAGGAAGCCACTGGCATGAAGACTGAAGTGCTCAACACCAAGACAAAAAACAAACTTGTTTTTTTGGAACATATGGACAATGTACAAAGCAGGGAAGATAGCTCAGGTCACAGCAGAGACGAGACGCTACAGCTTACACATCCTGGGTGTCAGTGAGAGCAGATGGATGGGATCAGGAAGATTAACAACAACCTTGGGAAATCTTTGCTGTTTTCTGGACGGGATGATGGACCACACCATGAGGGTGTTGCCATGCTTTTGAAGAAGGGAGTGGAGCATTCCCTGCTTGAACAGAAATCCATCAGCAGCAGACTTATGAGAGCCAGACTGAAAGGAAAACATAATAATATCACCCTGATTCAGTGTTATGCTCCAACAAATGACACTGATGAACAAGTAAAGGACAAATTCTACTTTGCACTACAGGCAGAGTTAGAGAGAGTACCACACCATGACCTAACTATCATCATGGGAGACCTGAATGCCAAGGTCAGTAAGGAAAACACAAACAACAGAGCAATGGGAAGATATGAGTGTGGCACTATGAATGAAAATGGAGAAAGGCTTGTTGATTTCTGTAATCTGAATGACCTAGTCATCGGTGGAACCCTATCTGAACATCATGAAATTCACAAGCTGACATGGTGTTCTCCAAATGGCAGAGATAAGAACCAGATTGACCAGATCATGATCAATGGCAAATGGCGACATTCACTGACAGATGTGAAAGTGAGAAGTGGTGCAAATGTTGGCAGCGGCCACCACCTTGTGACAACCTCCATCAAGCTAGTGTGGGAAGTGTGGGTCCACCAAACAAGGGACACAGATGTTATGATATTGACAAGCTAAAGTGCCTTGAAATACAGAAAGCCTTCTTTCTGCAGTTAAAGGACAGGTTTCAAGCACCTGCAGACCTTGATGAAGAGGAGAGGCATGCAGATGAGGAGATCAACAAGAAGTGGGATAAAGTAAGAGCAATTTATAAACAGAGCAGTGAAGCCTATCTATGCTACAGGCAGAAGAGAAGGAGGGAGTGGACTACACTGAGCACATGGAATACCACAGAAACTAGAAGAGCCCTGAAGAAAAACGTTTTGGACACAAAATCCCAGAAGCTAAAGGACAAATACGACGAGCAGTATAGCAAGGCATACCGCGAGGTCAAACGCCTGTGAGAGCAGACAAATGGCATTATATTGGTAATCTGGCAACACAAGCTGAGGATGCAGCTGCACGTGGTAAAGAAGAAAACGTCTACAAAATGATGTGGCTTATCAGTGGTAAAAGGCAGATATCAATAAACACTCTCATCAGGAACAAACAAGGACACTTACTAACAACCAAAAAAGAACAAGAAATGCACTGGACAGAGCATTTCAAAGAATTGCTGAACAGGGAGCCACCTAAAGAGGAAGCAAACATCCAGGAGGCAGAAGATCTTGATATTAACACGGACACCCCAACTAAGGAAGAGATCATTCAAGCCATCAAATCCATAAAAAATGGGAGAGCTCCTGGCAAGGATAACTTGAATGCAGAATTGTTCAAGGTAAATCCTAAATTAGCAGCATCTTTCCTGGCTCCTCTATTTACATCAGTCTGGGAAAGGGAAAAAATGCCAGATGAGTGGACCAATGGGGTTATAGTGAAGATACCAAAGAAAGGAACTCTCAGTGATTGTAATAACTGGCGTAGTATCACACTTTTATCTGTGCCAAGCAAAGTATTGTATAAGATCATAGTCCAGCGAGTATCTCAGGCAGTTGATAGCGTTCTTAGAAAAGAGCAAGCTGGTTTTCGGAAAGGGCATGGATGCACAGACCAGATCTTCACTCTACGAAACATAATAGAACAGTGCTTAGAATGGCAGTGGCAACTCTACATAAATTTCATAGACCTTGAGAAGGCTTCTGATAGCATTCACAGGACTAGCCTATGGTGCATTCTGGGGGGAATAGGGAATTCCTTTCCGTATAATCAATGTCATCAAAAGCTTCTATTTCAACTTTACATGCAGTTTTGATCACAGAGAGCTCAGTTTTGAAGTCAAAACAGGAGTACATCATGGGTGTGTCATGTCTGCAATTCTCTTCAATATTCTCATCGAGTGGGTAATGCAGCGTACAACAGAAGACATGCCAAGAGGCATTAAATGGACACTCTGAAGACCTGGACTTTGCATATGATGTTGCTCTCCTACCACATACCCAAAACCATATATAAGAAAAAACAACTTGACTCAACGCATTCAGCCAGCAAATTGGACTGAAAATCAACTGCAATAAGACAGATATCATGACCTTTAATATTGCCTCACCATCACCATACAGATAGAGGATTATGTTCTCACCAATGCAGAAACATTCACATACTTGGGCAATACCATCAGCCAGGATGGTGGAAGAAGCCAGGACATCCAGAACAAAATCAGTAAAGCCAGGAACACCTTCAGGAGCTTAAATACAGTCTGGAAATCATCAAAATACAACACCAAAACCAAACAAGATTTATCACAGCTGTGTACTTTCAACACTATTTTATAGTGCAGAATGCTGGGGAATGAGAAAGTGTGACATGTCCAAACTGTCTACATTCCATACAACCTGCCTCAGAAAAATCCTCTGCATCTATTGACATAGTGCAGCCAAGAGGATCTGAGCACCATCATTGCCAGGAGGCATTGGGGATGGATCAGTCATGTTCTTCGGATGGAAACTGATTCCATCACCAGAGTAGCAATAAGATGGAGACCTGAAGGCAAGCAAAAATGAGGCCACCCGAAAACAAAATGGTGAAGAGCTGTGGAAGCTGAGCTGAAAAACCTGGGACACAGTTGGGGAACCATTGAAAGACTTGTCACAAACAGACAGGAGTGGAGGAGCTTCATCACTGCCCTAAATGCCAGAGGCGTAATAGGAACACGATGATGATCTAATGGTTTGAAAAATTCACTTTACATGAGCGTGATGGTCACGCATACAAAAGTATCACATTTCAAATGTGGGGATACTGTAATGTGAATTTAGATCTTTGTCTAAATGAAAGTTCAAGGTTTGACAACAAAAAATGTTGTGATTTGTTGCTTGAGAACACACAGACTCTCAATCAAATTGCTCCTATTTTCAAACAAATTGCTGCCACTCCCACCCAAAATTGTGACTATTTCACACAGTACTGACTGGTGCAGAATGAGCACTAGTAGTTTAGGGAAATGAACAGCTTAAATGCTCCCCTGCACAATACTCCTCCTCCGATACCACATGGGTCATCTGGGAGCTAGCAGCTGAGCCAGCATTCTGATCCCCCTGGAACCAATTAGAGTGAGAAATGTAATGTAATTATCTAACCAGGTTGCGAGGCTGGAGCAGCTAAAGAATGATTTAACCTACCAACGGGAGATGGATAAAATACAGGAAGGAAGTGCTGGGGAGAGAGGAACAGGGCTGATTGACTTAGAGGGATCTCAAGAAAGGAAGACTCTTTTCTTCCTGGACCCTGGGGAAAGGACTGATGGTCCAAAGGATACTATAAATACCATTGCTGCACAGAACTGTAAAGGTGCTTGTCATAAATATAAAGGGAAAGCTAACCACCTTTAAATCCCTCCTGGCCAGAGGAAAAACCCTTTCACCTGTAAAGGATTAAGAACCTAAGATAACCTCGATGGCACCTGACCAAAATGATCAATGAGGAGACAAGATACTTTCAAAGCTGGGGTGGGGGGGGAGAACAAAGGGTTCTCTCTGTCTGTGTTGCTTTTGCCGGGACCAGAGCAGGAATGCAGGTCAGAACTCCTGTAAAGGGTTAATAAGCAATCTAGTTAGATATGCGTTAGATTCTGTTTTGTTTAAATGGCTGATAAAATAAGCTGTACTGAATGGAATGTATATTCCTGTTTTTGTGTCTTTTGTAACTTAAGGTTTTGCCTAGAGGGATTCTCTATGTTTTGAATCTGATTACCCTGTAAGGTATTTACCATCCTGATTTTACAGAGGTGATTCTTTTACTTTTTCTTTAATTAAAATTCTTCTTTTAAGAACCTAAGCTTTCGTGAGCTACAGCTCACTTCATCGGATGCATACAGTGTAAAATACAGTGAGGAGATTTATATACACACAGACCATGCAAAAATGGATGTTTACCATACACATTGTAAGGAGAGTGATCACTTAAGATGAGCTATTACCAGCAGGAGAGTGGGGTGGAGGGAGACAAAACCTTTTGAAGTGATAATCAAGGTGGGCCATTTCCAGCACATTTCCAGGAGTTAATAAGAACGTCTGAAGAACAGTGGGGGGGGGGGGGGAGAGGAGGAGGAAACTAGACAAGCCGTTTACAACACGCACTTTGCTTCTCTACAAAAGAAAAAGGACACTAAATTATCTAAACTACTACATGTCACAAGGGGCCACAGCAATGGTTACCTTAACCCACCCAGCAATATTGTTAATCTATCCAACTATACTCTTAGCCCAGCAGAAGAATCTGTCCTCTATTGGGGCCTCTCCTTCTGCCCCTCCACCCCCACAAACATGATACAGTTCTGTGGTGACCAAGAATCCTATTTTTGATGTCTCTGACTCAAGGAATATTTCCAACGCACCTCTGAACAACAAACTAATCCACAGAGACCTTCCTACCAACACTACAAAAAGAAGGATTCTAGGTGAACTCCTCCTTAAGGTCGAAACAGCAGACTGGACAACTACATAGAGTGCTTCCGCCAACGTGCACGGGCTGAAATTATGGAAAAGAAGCATCACTTGCCCCATAACCTCAGCTGTGCAGAACACAATGCCATCCACAGCCTCAGAAACAACTCTGACATCATAATCAAAAAGGCTGACAAAGGAGGTGCTGTTGTCATCATGAATAGGTTGGAATATGAACAAGAGGCTGCTCGGCAGCTCTCCAACACCACTTTCTACAAGCCATTACCCTCTGATCCCACTGAGGGTTACCAAAAGAAACTACACCATTTGCTCAAGAAACTCCCTGAAAAAGCACAAGAACAAATCTGCACAGACACACCCCTGGAGCCCCGACCTGGGGTATTCTATCTGTTACCCAAGATCCATAAACCTGGAAATCCTGGACGCCCCATCATCTCAGGCATTGGCACCCTGACAGCAGGATTGTCTGGCTATGTAGACTCCCTCCTCAGGCCTTACGCTACCAGCACTCCCAGCTATCTTCGAGACACCACTGACTTCCTAAGGAAACTACAATCCATCGATGATCTTCCTGAAAACACCATCCTGGCCACTATGGATGTAGAAGCCGTCTAACCAACATTCCACACAAAGATGGACTACAAGCCGTCAGGAACACTATCCCCGATAATGTCATGGCAAACCTGGTGGCTGAACTTTGTGACTTTGTCCTCACCCATAACTATTTCACATCTGGGGACAATGCATACATTCAAATCAGTGGCACTGCTATGGGTACCTGCATGGCCCCACAGTATGCCAACATTTTTATGGCTGACTTAGAACAATGCTTCCTCAGCTCTCGTCCCCTAATGCACCTACTCTACTTGCGCTATATTGATGACATCTTCATCATCTGGACCCATGGAAAAGAAGCCCTTGAGGAATTCCACCATGATTTCAACAATTTCCATCCCACCATCAACCTCAGCCTGGACCAGTCCACACAAGAGAGCCACTTCCTGGACACTACAGTGCTAATAAGCGATGGTCACATAAACACCACCCTATACCGGAAACCTACTGACTGCTATTCCTACCTACATGCCTCCAGCTTTCACCCAGACCACACCACACGATCCATTGTCTACAGCCAAGCTCTACAATACAACCGCATTTGCTCCAACCCCTACAGAGACAAACACCTACAAGAGCTCTATCAAGCATTCTTACAACTACAATACCCACCTGCTGAAGTGAAGAAACAGATTGACAGAGCCAGAAGAGTACCCAGAAGTCACCTACTACAGGACAGGCCCAACAAAGAAAATAACAGAATGCCACTAGCCGTCACCTTCAGCCCCCAACTAAAACCTCTCCAACGCATTATCAAGGATCTACAACCTATCCTGAAGGATGACCCATCACTCTCACAAATCTTGGGAGACAGGCCAGTCCTTGCCTACAGACAGCCCCCCAACCTGAAGCGAATACTCACCAGCAACCACATACCACACAACAGAACCACTAACCCAGGAACCTATCCTTGCAATAAAGCCCATTGCCAACTGTGCCCACATATCTACTCAGGGGACACCATCATAGGACCTAATAACATCAGCCACACTATCAGAGGCTCTTTCACCTGCACATCTACCAATGTGATATATGCCATCATGTGCCAGCAATGCCCCTCTGCCATGTACATTGGTCAAACTGGACAGTCTCTACGTAAAAGAATAAATGGACACAAATCAGATGTCAAGAATTATAACATTCATAAACCAGTCGGAGAACACTTCAATCTCTCTGGTCACTCGATTTCTGATCTAAAAGTGACTATTCTTCAAGAAAAAAATTTCGAAAACAGACTCCAACGACAGACTGCTGAATTGGAATTAATTTGCAAATTGGATACAATTAACTTAGGCTTGAACAGAGACTGGGAGTGGTTGAGTCATTATAAGAGGAAAACTATTTCCCCTTGTTTATTCCTTCCCCCCCCCCCCAGTTCCTCAGACGTTCTCGTTAACTCCTGGAAATGTGCTGGAAATGGCCCACCTTGATTATCACTTCAAAAGGTTTTCTCTCCCTCCACCCCATTCTCCTGCTGGTAATAGCTCATCTGAAGTGATCACTCTCCTTACAATGTGTATGGTAAACATCCATTTTGGCATGGTCTGTGTGCATATAAATCTCCTCACTGTATTTTACACTTTATGCATCCAATGAAGTGAGCTGTAGCTCACAATAGCTTATGCTCAAATAAATTGGTTAGTCTCTAAGGTGCCACAAGTACTCCTTTTCTTTTTGCGAATACAGACTAACACAGCTGCTACTCTGAAACCTGTCTTTTAAGAACCTGATTGCTTTTTCATTGTTCTTAAGATCCAAGGGTTTGGGTCTGTGTTCACCTATACAAATTGGTGAGGATCTTTATCAAGCCTTCCCCAGGAAACGGGGTGTTGGGCTTTGGGAGGATTTTGGAGGGAAAGATGTTTCCAAGTGGGCTCTTTCCTGGTTATATTTGTTAGACGCTTGGTGGTGGCAGCAATAAAGTCCAGGGACAAAAGGTAAAATAGTTAGTACCTTGGGGAAGTTTTAACCTAAGCTGGTAAAAATAAGCTAAGGGGGTTTTCATGCAGGTCCCCTCATCTGTACCCTAGAGTTCAGAGTGGGGAAGGAACCTTGACAGTGCTGGTGCAGGGATTGGAAATAAACTACACAGTGTGGCTATCTGACCAGTGGAGTCTTTGTGGTGCTAGAAAGTAGGAGTAGAGTGTCCCCTTCTACCTCACCCTTCAGCATGCTGCATTTCCACCATGCAGAGAAGGAAGCATCATCAGGTTACTGCTGAATTGGATTCCCTGTGTAGGAGTGGGATGAATCACAACTATGTAACAGCAAGTTACTTTTGATATTTTTACAATTTGAAACCCCCGATATCTAAATGTGTGTCCTCCCTTTACCAGTAACCCAAATAAGAATCAGAGTGCTCATTTTTCCAAGGCAGCAAGTCATTCTGATTGAGCTTCAGTCACTGCTGTCCTATGGGATGCTGGGTGGTTTACAGTTTTAACTTTTCTTATCCCTCTACTAGCTTTCCTCCTTCCCTTGCTCAGCTTCATTTCTCCAGCATCACTTCTAGTTGCTGTAGAACAGTAAGCCTGCAGCCAGTAAACCTGCTCCCTTCTTTAACGCTATGTCACAGCTCAATATTTTGTTCTGTCCTGGAAACAGCCTGAGGATGCCACCATCACAATGCTTTCAGCAGTTCCCCTGAGGTCAGAGCTCCCAATGTTTATACATCTTCCACCATACAGCATTAGCTTAGTAATCAGGCCAGCAAAAAACAATTATTCTTTCCTATCCCCCTTATTCCCCCAAAATCCCCTTCACCTATTCCCTCAGCACATCAGTTTTAGCTCAGGCATCTAAGCATCCATAAAGTTCATTGCCTCTCCCTATAACATGTTGATATATTGGCAGGGGGGAATAAAGGAAATCCCTTTAACCTCTCTTCCGAGATCTAGATGTTCAACGGCAGCAAATTAATTTATCCCCTTCTCTGTACAGTTTTCTGTCTTTTGAATGAATATATGTTAAATTTAACACTTTACTGACCACAGCTTCAAAACCCTTGTGTGACCTTCCTAACCACGCCCCTGAAAATTTCACAAACAAGTCATTGCCAGGACACGCTTCCCCAGCTTCTGGTTGTTCCTAAACCATTCTTAAACCCTTTCTTAGCACCAGTAACACCAATGGTCTAAGTGTGAGGGGAGACTTGGAACAAACACTTTTGCCACCATGGCACCTGACTCCAAACATTCTTTACACTTCCATAAAAGAAAGGCACTCAGATACCATAGTGATGGGCACTCATAAAAATATATATAGAAACTGCTGAAGTCACGCAGCGGAACAATATGTCCCCATACTGCTATGTTTTTGAAAGTATAGGATTTAAATGAGCATTAAACATTATAATATTAAATAGAAATGCACAAGTCAGGTGAGCAGCAAGAGTCTTTCCATAGTATGCATACCCAGCTGTTGATGTGTTTATGAGGTAGGGGACATGCACTCAAAACCTCATTCAGTGCAAGTTGGTGCAACCCCCCCTCCCCCGATCTGAGATCCTACTCAAGGCAGAAATGATGCAGCTGCTAAAGTATCTTACTAACCCTGAGTTTCCAGGCCCCTGTGTGGAATTAACCCACACAGGGAATGAGATGGCCTAAATAATTATCCAATTAAAAAAAAAAAAGAGAAGGGAGTGCAGGTCAAAAACTACAATTTTGTCTTCCCAGAGAACAAATTGTTGCAGTACTGAAACACTTCTGTATCTGTTTCTTCCATTGTATTTTGTGGCACAAGTAACTCATACAGTCCTTAAGCTTTTTTTTTGGGTGGGGGGAGAGGGGGGGAAGGATTCAGATAGCTTATTGGTAAAAACGTCTGTGTAACTTGCAATTCAGAGTTTAATTTAACCATATTCTGTCATGTACTTTTAGAATCACTTTATTTCCTATCTATGTATAATTGATTAACTACAACTACAATCCAAAACAAACATTCATTTACAAGCCCTATATTGCAAGGTGGTAAGTCACTGAAGTTATTGGAAATTTAATGAGGTGTGGTGGGGAAGTTAGCATTTTTCAGCAGGTGCTCAAGATCAGGCCCTATATCATGGCAAATGTTGTAGCTGTGAAAACAGTAGAGATAATAAATATGATTATTTCAAAACCATAACTGCATGAACTGCACAGTAAACTAGAGTGAGTTGTCCATACTGAACTATATCCTAACCGCAATGGACACACAACTTTCATTAGTGTCTATAAGTGCCTCATCCAAGGCACATTAAAGTTAACATGAGTCAAGAGGCTCTGGTTCATGGCTACCGTGAGGGGAGAAAAGACCATACAGCACTTCCAGTGAAAACCATAGCTGACTGAGGGAAATGATTAAAGACAGGACAAGAGAAGGAGGGGGGTGGGATCCACAACTGACATAAATAAGAGATAATACGAGATTACTCTTCCACTGATAGGAGCAAGCAGGAAAAAAAAGGGTATTATGACCTAGTTAAAGGGGGTTTGGGAGACCAGAAGGATATTAACTCCCAGCAAGTGGTTTATTATGTAAATGTTCTTTCAGTTGTGGTCACAAACATTGCCTTTGAATTTCTTTTGAAACACTGCTTTGGCTGGGAAAAATAATCCCCCCAAATAGAAGAATTAAACTAGAAAAAGAAAGTCAAATGAATTGTACTAACTGGTGTGTGGGGGGGAGAAAGATCTAATGTATATAACATGTTTTGATCTGTTACTATAGTGATCAACTATATTAAACACATATACACACTCTTAAAATGTTAGGATTTTTAGCCAATTAGAAAATTAAATGTTAATTCATTACAGAATGTATATATCAGGGCTTTTTAAATATTACATGTGATTGCATTTAATAATCAGATTAAATCTGACACTGTACCATGCTTTCTCAAGTTAAAAACAAAAGAAAGAACAGCCATTTCCTGGGAGGTGCTGGGCATCTGAAAAAAGTGTTGTTTAAGTCTGAAGTAAAAGAAAGTTGAGGGCACTCAGTACCTCTCAGGTTCAGGCTTTAATAGTGTAGAGACAAGACATTGTTGACCAATTTATTTCTCCCTAAAGCCAGTAGAAATCTGCTACTAATACATTATCTGTTGGAGGTAATGAAGTTACAGCACTGAGGCATTTTCTCCAAAGAAGCATTTGATAACACCATCTTGCAGTTTATCACTGGAAAAATGAAGCTGCCTTTTTAAGGTGCAATTGCTGTACTGAACCTATAATTGGATACAAACTATTAGCTACATCAATTTCTTGTTCAGTTATATTAAACCATGCTCTATCAATGGAATACCTAATAACTGAAAGATTAACTGCCTGGCAAAATGACTCCTGGGACCCGGGTGGGGGGGGGAGAGGGGAGTGTTACCATTTATAGAAAAGTTTTATATTATTTTCAATATTTGTATCTACTAGTCACAGTAACTGAGATTTGAGAGACTACTTGCCATTTAAGGGAGTCTGGTGTTTCAAGGTGGTTTTTTTTTTTGTGTGTGTGTGATTAGGAAGCAGCTTTCATTACAAACAGCTGGACTCATAGACCCTAATGCCAGAAGGGACCATCATGATTATCTAGTCCAGGGATCTCAAACTCAAATCACCACAAGGGTCACATGAGAACTAGTACATTGGCCTGAGGGCCACATTACTGACACCTTTTCATATAAAGATACAAAAGCCCGCCGCTCTAACCGCTGCCCCGCCCCCACTCCACCCCTTCCATGAGGCCCTGCCCCATTCAGCTCCTTCCCCAAAGTCCCTACCCCAACTCTGCCCCCTCCCTGCCCCTATTCCAACCCCTTCCCCAAATCCCCACCCCTGGCCCGCCTCCTCCCCTGAGCGCACGGCTCCCCGCTCCTCCCCCCTCCCTCCTGGAAAGCTGTAAGCACTAAGGCAGGAAGTGCCTGGATATAGGCAGAAGAGCGGGGAGAGAGCACGCTGGTGGGGAGGAGGAGTGGCGGGGGAGGGGAGCTTGGCCACCACAGTAAATAACTTGGGGGGGCAGGGGGAGCTTGGTGGGCTGCAGCAAATAATGCTGCGTGTTTGAGACTTCTGATTTAGTCTGACCTTCTACACATTGCAGGCCACAACCACTCACTCCAATAATAGACCCATAAACTCTGGCTGAGTTACTGAAGTCCTCAAATACTTAATTAAAGACTTCAAATTAGAGATTCAACCATTTACTCTAGTTCAAACCAGCAAGTGACCCATACTGCAGAGGAAGATGAAACCACCCCAGGGTCTCCACCAATCTGACTAGGGGCTAAATGTTTTCTCTACCCCAGCTATGGTGATCAGTTAAACCCTGAGCATGTGGGTGAGACCCACCAGCCAGACATCTTGGAAAGAATTCTCTGTAGTAACTTACAGCCCTCCTCATCTAGTGTCCCTTCTCTGCTGGTGGAGATATTTGCTAAAAGCAGTTACGGACAGACCATATGCTATTACAGGCTATTTCATTATACTATCCCTTCCATAAACATATCAAGCTAAGTCTTGAAACAAGTTAGTTTTTTTACCCCATTACTTCCCTTGGAAGGCTGCTACAGAACTTCACGCCTCTGATGGTTAGACACATTTGTGTAATTTCAAGCCTAAACTTATTGATAGACAGTTTATATCCATTTGTTCTTGTGCCAACATTAGCCATTAGCTTAAATAACTCCTCTCCCTCCCTAGTGTTTATCCCTCTGATGTATTTATAGAGAACAGTGATATCTCCCTATGCTCTATCAATGGAATACCTTCATTTTGTTTAACAAAACAAGCCAAGCTCTTACCTCTTGGAAGGTAGGCAATATCTCCCAACTTTCTGTCATCCACAAATTTTATTAGCGTACTTCTACTTTTTGTGCCAAGGTCATTCGTGAAAATGTTAATTGGTTCTAAAACCAATCCATGAGGAACTCCACTAGTAACCTCCCTCCAGCTTGACAATTAACCTTTCAACATGACCAGTTGTAATCTACTCTTCAACCTAGGAGTCTCAAAGTCCCGGCCCATGGGCCATCTGCAGCTCGAGAACCTCCCCATTGTGGCTCACAGAGGAGAGTTGCAGACAGACATACTGCCGGCAATGTCTGCTGCAGATGCCTCCCCCTGCAGCTCCCATTGACTGGGGAAGAGGGACAGAGATATCATCACTAGTCGCCAGGCAGAGTCAGCCATGGAGTCAGCATCGTTAGTTGCCAGGCAGAGTCAGCCATGGAGGCAGCATCATTTTTCCTACAATGAATATAAACAAGTCAAAATACCGAACACAACTATCTGATGCCCACCTTGCTACAATCCTGAAGGTTTCAACTGCTCAGTCACTGAGGCCAAACATCAACAAACTGATAGAACTGAAGCACTGCCAAGTGTTTGGCAAACACTAAAAACTCTCTGGGAAGTGAAGAATTGTATAAAATTGTATGACAGTTTTATTATTTCTAAGAAATTTGAAATAAAAAATACAATATAAATGTTTTCTTTTCTGAACACCATTTTCAGTGACATTATTGGCCTGCTGGAAGGATCTGAGGACTGGCTCTGGCCCTAAACTAAATTGAGTTAGAGACCCCTGCTTTAACCAGTTCCTTACGCACCTTTTGATTCTCATATTAATCTCCATCTTCTCTAATTTAACTAATAATTTTCTCATGTGGAACTGTACCAAATGCTTTACTGAAATCCAGGCAGATTAGATCTATTGCATTTCCTTTGTCTAGAAATTCAGTTATCTTCTCAAAGAAAGAGATCAGGTTTGTCTGGCACAATCTTCCTTTTGTAAAACCATGTTGTATTTTATCCCACTTACTGTTTACCTCTACACCCTTAAGTACTCTCTCTTTCAAAATTTGTTCTAAGACCTTGAATGCAACTGAGGTCAAACAGGCCTATAATTTCCTGGATCACTTTTTTGTTCCCTTTCTTAAATGTAGGTACTATGTTTGCAATTCTCAGCATAGGGTACAACCCCTGAGTTTACAGATGCATTAAAAATCTCTTCTATTGTGCTTGCAATTTCAAGCACCAGTTGCTTAAATATTTTTGGATGCAGATTATTTGGTCCCATTAAACTGTTTGTGTTTGTCTTCCATCTTGGAAATGGTAATTTCTTCTTCCATATCTTTGTTCCCATTAGCTTCTCTGCCACTGCCCCCAAGCTTATCATTAGCCTTATTAAAAACTGAGAAAGTATTTTTAAGGTGTTGGGCCATGCCTAGATTATCGTTAATCTCCACCCCATCCTCAGTGCCTAGCAGTTCCACTTCTTCCCTTGTGTCATAAATATAAAGGGAAGGCTAACCACCTTTAAATCCCTCCTGGACAGAGGAAAAAACCCTTTCACCTGTAAAGGGTTAAGAAGCTAAAGATAACCTCGCTGGCACCTGACCAAAATGACCAATGAGGAGACAAGATACTTTCAAAGCTGGGGGAGGGAAGAAACAAAGGATTCTCTCTGTCTGTGGTTTTTTTTCTTTTTTTTAAAGCCTGGACCAGAGCAGGAATGCAGGTTAGTAAAGGGCTAGTAAGCACTCTAGTTAGATATGCGTTAGATTCTGTTTTGTTTAAATGGCTGATAAAATAAATTGTGCTGAATGGAATGTATATTCCTGCTTTTGTATCTTTTTGTAACTTAAGGTTTTGCCTAGAGGGATTCTCTATGTTTTGAATATGATTACCCTGTAAGGTATTTACCATCCTGATTTTACAGAGGTGATGCTTTTACTTTTTCTTCAATTAAAATTCTTCTTTTAAGAACCTGATTGCTTTTGATTGTTCTTAAGATCCAAGGGTTTGGGTCTGTGTTCACCTATGCAAATTGGTGGGGATTTTTATCAAGCCTTCCCCAGAAAAGGGGGTGTAGGGTTTGGGAGGATTTTGGGGGGAAAGATGTTTCCAAGCGGGCTCTTTCCCTGTTATATATTTGTTAGATGGTTGGTGGTGGCAGTATTGCAAAAGGTAAAATAGTGTGTACCTTGGGGAAGTTTTAACCTAAGCTGGTAAAAAATAAGCTTAGGGGGTTTTCATGCAGGTCCCCACATCTGTACCCTAGAGTTCAGAGTGGGGAAGGAACCTTGACATGGTGGCAGCGCGGTAGGATTAACTTGAAATCATTTTGAGATCAAGTTGAGATTTTTTGGAAAAAAAAACAAAACACTGAGAGAACCCTTTGTCCCCCCCACCAACTTTGAAAGTATCTTGTCTCCTCATTGGTCATTTTGGTCAGGTGCCAGCGAGGTTACCTTTAGATTCTTAATTCTTTACAGGTGAAAGGGTTTTTTTCCTCTGTCCAGGAGGGATTTAAAGGTGGTTAGCCTTCCCTTTATATTTATGACACAAGGGAAGAAGTGGAACTGCTAGGCACTGAGGATGGGGTGGAGATTAATGATAATCTAGGCATGGCCCAACACCTCAACAAATACTTTCTCAGTTTTTAATAAGGCTAATGATAAGCTTGGGGGCTTTATATTTACGACACCTTGTTTTCTTACTGTTTATATGGCAAAGAGAACCTTTTACAGCTATTTTTAATTTCCTTTGCAAGGTTCAACTCTGCTTTACTTTTGGCAATTCTCACTTTTGCTTTATACTTTCTGACCTCCAAGAGGTAGCTTTCCTTGCTGATCCATCCCTTCTATTCCTTGTGGGTTTTTGATTTCTTTTAATCATTAAGATGCTTCTTAATCCAGTTTGGTCTGCAATCCTACCTTTTGATTCTCCCCCACCCCCTCACTTGGGATACAGGTTTCAGCTACAGAAACTAATTCCAAACCTATTCCACATTCGGATCCTTAAATTTTGAATGTGGAGGAGGCTTGAAATTACTTTAATTCATTATTGAAAATCTGAGTGAGGTTTCTTCAGGCTACTGTTACTTCCAATGAATTAGGTATGAGTTTATATTATAAATACCTATTAGCACATTTCTTGTTAGGTTGGCAGGTTGTTATGTTGTTAATGAAGTGCAAGCTATTAACAGACTCTTAATGAGGGTGATCTGACTCTATGGGATGCTTCCTGGGAAGGACTCACATTTTGCAGTTCCAAAATATTGTTTGCTAACCCAAAGATATGAACTTCATTTTCTTTGACAAGGTGGAATGAGCTTCAAATCCAGAACAAAACCCTATTTATATAACAGGAGAGGGTAATGTTGTGTTGCTTAGTATTTCTTCTTAGCTAATGAAGGATTATCGTAAATATAAAGGGAAGGGTAAACACCTTTAAAATCCCTCCTGGCCAGAGGAAAAATCCTTTCACCTGTAAAGGGTTAAAAAGCTAGGATAACCTCTCTGGCACCTGACCAAAATGACCAATGAGGAGACAAGATACTTTAAAAAGCTGGGAGGAGCGAGGAAAACAAAGGGTCTGTGTCTGTCTGTGTGATGCTTTTGCCAGGGACAGAACAGGAATGGAGTCTTAAAACTTAGTAAGTAATCTAGCGAGATATGCATTAGATTATGATTTCTTTAAATGGCTGAGAAATTAATCTGTGCTGAATGGAATGTATATTCCTGTTTTTGTATCTTTTTGTAACTTAAGGTTTTGTCTAGAGGGATTCTCTATGTTTTGAATCTAATTATCCTGTAAGGTATTTACCATCCTGATTTTACAGAGGTGATTCTTTTTTACTTTTTACTTCTATTAAAATCCTTCTTTTCAGAAACTGAATGCTTTTTCATTGTTCTTAAGATCCAAGGGTTTGGGTCTGTGGTCATCTATGCAAATTGGTGAGGATTTTTACCAGACCTTCCCCAGGAAGTGGGGTGCAATGGTTGGGAGGATTTTGGGGGGAAAGATGTTTCCAAACAACGCTTTCCTAATAAATTAAACCCAGATAAACGTTTGGTGGTGGCAGTGGAAGTCCAAGGGCAAAGGGTAAAATAGTTTGTACCTTGGGGAAGTTTTAACCTAAACTGGTAAAAGTAAGCTTACGAGGTTTTTATGCAGGTCCCCACATCTGTACCCTAGAGTTCAGAGTGGGGAAGGAATCTTGACAAGGATAATTCAGCATTATCAGTTTCTGGAACTGATAAAGTTAGCTATGATACATTTGACCTTTGTAAGACAAAATTGTGATGTTGGTAATGATTAAATTGTTAATGATTACACTTTATTAGCCCATATTCTGCATTTCCCCTGGTGTAACTGAGAACAGAACCTTTCCCTTGTTCTTTGTGGCAGTTTCATGGGATATTGCAGAAGATAAAATGCTGGTCACATTTTCTGGGCTCTCAGAATCACATATTTCTGTGTCGATTTTTCCTTATCATGAGAAGCCAAATTCTGTCCTGATTTATATGTTGTGCCTACTTATTGTATGTGTGTACGCACGATATACTCTGTCAATGGGGTTGTGTGGGGTGTAAACAGGCTAAAATTTGATCCAATGTTTCTGTGTATACTGCGTGAATAGCTGTAGTTCTCCAGTGATAAATAAATAACCCTATTCTAGGAGTTCATTTATTTATTTTTAAGTGAAGCTGGTGAAAAACCAGAACTCCCTAGTATTACTTTCCATTCATAACATTTCACATTGATTGACTCGGCATGACCCAGGATTATTACTAAATACAGAAGTCCCTAATCTGAACTCTGCCTTCTCAGGAGGGATGGAACTAAAGTGGGCTGGGTTCCCCCTTTGTGCCTCTGGGAATCTGGAAGTGGCCAGAAATCTTTGGCACAAGCTAAAATAGCCGCAGGAGCTATTCAAAATTACAACATATGGAGCCATGTGGCATGTCAAAATACTAAGAGAACTCTGGCCATTCTCCCTTCTGTCCTGGCTATGCCTCTATGCTGGTGCTCTGTGAATGGAAGGGCAGCATAAGGCCACATAGGTTGCCCCAAGACGGTTCCACGTGGGGCAATCTACTTGGGTTCTGGCTCTTTTCTGCCACTGGATTACTATAAAGGGTGTTACAACAAAAAATATGGGTTGGTGTCTAGAGAACCTAACAGAACTCACGGTATGTGACTAACCACAGCCATTTGCAGAATTTATTACATGACACTATACTGCTCTGGATCCTTTTCTGAAGTGTGTGGGTGTAATTTTTTTTAAAGAATTGATAACTAAACCTCAGACTTGTTTTTGTTTTATGTTGCATGCAGCATGTACAGCACGTAGGACTTTCTGTAAAATCAAGAATCATCAGGCGCAAACATGTGGCTTCAAATCTTTAAACTGTTCATCAGATTTCTCAGAAACACCGAGGCAGCCTGCTGTTCAATGAGGCTGAGGAACAGAAGTCTATTATAAGTGTCTAGAGAAAAAACTTACATCTGTATATGGTGCTCAGCCAAGATTTCCCTTAACATTCTGAGTTAATTCTAAGAATGTCTCTGCTACTGAATTAGATTTACTTAATCATTTTTAAGCAATTTGGTAAAGCATAAAAGACAAATAATGGGTGAAAGCAGCCCTCAGTTTGGGGCACTCAGTGAGGCTTTGGCCTTCCTTGGCCAACAGGGAAAGGTACATTCAAATGCAACAAGCCCCACACTGGGGCTTAACCCTGCAACTTTTAGCAGAAAAACACACAGCTCTACTATTTGGGCTACCTTAGTTTGATAGCAGTAACTGAAGGCTATCTATTAGGGGGCTCTATAGGGAATGAAAGCATGACAAAAAGGACACATCTATGTATCTATGGAGCTTTTTAACAATAAAACCAGCAATTTAACTGGAATTGCATCAAAACACAAAGGTGAGCCAACTTAGGACTGTGTACAAAGTGAAAAAACTGACTGATGTAATGACCCATCCACTCCCAGTCTTTATTCAAGCCTAAGTTAATTGTATCCAGTTTGCAAATTAATTCCAATTCAGCAGTCTCTTGTTGGAGTCTGTTTCTGAAGTTCTTTTTGTTGAAGAATTGCCACTTTTAGGTCTGTAATCGAGTGACCAAAGAGATTGAAGTGTTCTCTGACTGGCTGTTGAATATTACAATTCTTGATGTCTGATTTGTGTCCATTTATTCTTTTATGTAGAGACTGTCCAGTTTGACCAATGTACATGTCAGAGGGGCATTGCTGGCACATGATGGCATATATCACACTGGTAGATGTGCAGGTGAACATCTAGGCTTGGCTTGAATAAAGACTGGGAGTGGATGGGTCATTACACAAAGTAAAACTATTTCCCCATGTTTATTCTCCCCCTCCCTCATGCCCCCCATTGTTCCTCAGACGTTCTTGTCAACTGCTGGAAATGACCCACCTTGATTATCACTACAAAAGGTCCCCCCCCCCCACTCTCCTGCTGGTAATAGCTCACCTTAAGTCATCACTCTTGTTACAGTGTGTATGGTAATGTCCACTGTTTCATGTTCTCTATGTATATAAATCTCCCCACTGTATTTTCCACTGAATGCATCCGATGAAGTGAGCTGTAGCACACAAAAGCTTATTCTCAAATAAATTTGTTAGTCTCTACGGTGTCACAAGTCCTCCTTTTCTTTCTGCGAATACAGACTAACACGGCTGCTACTCTGAAACACATAATAAGAGACAGTCCCTACCTTGAAAAGCTTGCAATCTAAACAGATTTGAGAAAGTGTGGGAAGGACAGAGACAGAAAAATGAGGTGATTTATCCAGGGTCACATAACAAGTCAGTAATAGAACCCAGAACAGTCACAGTCTAGTGCCCAGTTTACTGACCTCACAAGCCTCTGGTCCTGCCTCTGGATTTGATCACCCAGACTCTGGAGGTGCTCAGAGCTGTTAGCAAAATTCAGCTGCAGGTTTTGATTTCTACCTTCATAATGGACCAAACCAAAAGTGCAGATGTTATCACCCTTGATCTTTCAGTTGTTTGAAATCCCTACCTAGGTTTGCAACTTGAGCCCATCTCTAATTTACACATACAGCATTGAAGATTTGCCATACTTTTACAGCAGGTATGTACATTTGCATAACTGCACACCATGGCGTGAACTTAGTTGTGATGCTTAAGATTTTTAATGAGTAAGTTCTTGCAATATTCTTGTAATTGATCAAAATTAATACTTAATACCAGGCAAAAAAAGTTACTATAAAAATGTGTCTAATAATTTTAGAGAGTCAGATGCATTTAATATGATGAATATACTTCCTTTTATATGTATAAACTGCAGAGTTAGTATGCTTTTCACCAAATGCGAATTTTAACACTTCCATAAAACACAAGTAAATGAACTAACCGGGGATTTGAAGCCATTAACAACTAACAATTTTGCTTGGTTAAAAATCAATAGGACTTTCAATGTAGAGTTCAATTAAATAGTCTTTGTAGATGATATTCAAGAGGAATTCTGCTTTTTTATGGTTCAGACAACATTTGAAAAAAACAGTCACAATTTCAAACTTATTTGTCATCTGCAAGATTTTCCCAAATACTCTGCAAAAGCAACAACAACGAAAGTTGAGTCCATGGATTTTTTTGTGAACTGTTGTCATAAATATAAAGGGAAGGGTAAACCCCTTTGAAATCCCTCCTGGCCAGGGGAAAGCTCCTCTCACCTGTAAAGGGTTAAGAAGCTAAAGGTAACCTCGCTGGCACCTGACCAAAATGACCAATGAGGAGACAAGATACTTTCAAAAGCTGGGAGGAGGGAGAGAAACAAAGGGGTCTGTGTCTGTCTGTATGCTGCTCTTGCCAGAGACAGAACAGGAATGGAGTCTTAGAACTTTTAGTAAGTAATCTAGCTAGGTATGTGTTAGATTATGATTCCTTTAAATGGCTGAGAAAAGCATTGTGCTGAATAGAATAACTATTTCTGTCTGTGCATCTTTTTTGTAACTTAAGGTTTTGCCTAGAGGGGTTCTCTATGTTTTTGAATCTAATTACCCTGTAAGATATCTACCATCCTGATTTTACAGGGGGGATTTCTTTATTTCTATTTACTTCTATTTTTTATTAAAAGTCTTCTTGAAAAAACTGAATGCTTTTTCATTGTTCTCAGATCCAAGGGTTTGGGTCTGTGGTCACCTATGCAAATTGGTGAGGCTTTTTATCCAACATTTCCCAGGAAAGGGGGGGTGCAAGTGTTGGGAGGATTGTTCATTGTTCTTAAGATCCAAGGGTCTGGGTCTGTAGTCACCTAGGCAAATTGGTGAGGCTTTTTACCAAACCTTGTCCAGGAAGTGGGGTGCAAGGTTTTGGGAAGTATTTTGGGGGGAAAGACGCGTCCAAACAGCTCTTCCCCAGTAACCAGTATTAGTTTGGTGGTGGTAGCGGCCATTCCAAGGATAACGGGTGTAATATTTTGTACCTTGGGGAAGTTTTGACCTAAGCTGGTAAAGATAAGCTTAGGGGGTTTTTTCATGCAGGTCCCCACATCTGTACCCTAGAGTTCAGAGTGGGGGAGGAACCTTGACAACTGTAGACTTTGGCTCTCACATTATACAGTCCATCACTTAAGGTATACAATATTATTTCTGATCCTTGTTTAGATTAATATTTTTAAGACAAACACCAAATAATAAACAGAGTCGCAGTACAAACATTTGGATGAATATTGAATGTTTGTGTAAATATACATAAATCTTTTGGGATTCACAAACATTTTCATAAATACCTGGCAGTTGTGTGAATATCTGTGAACAACAAAGAATATGATCCCAGAAAGAGTAGACCTAAGTCAGAGCTTTTCTTTGTGAATCAGTTCTAGTATTTGACCAATTCTACTTAAAAACTACCCCTCTAATCTCCTGTATTCCATTTCACGCCTGGATTTGACTTTAGGTACTTAGAAGTGGTAAAGTTAGGCAGCAGTATTTCATCCTAATAAATGAGTTTCCCACTAGAATTCTGGTGAGTGAAAGTAGATATAAAATGTTTTCCTGGTTTCTATTTAACTGGCAAGTCACCTTTTTAAATGCATTTTTTCCTTCCATAAATTTAAGAGCCATTGTGGCAGAGGCATCTCACTTTTCTAGATGTTCCATAGTTGTAATAAAATAATCTATACTATTGTTTCACATCAGTGGTCTTATAGGTTCTGCCTCCAAATCATGAGGAGCCCTGTTGTGGCAACTCTCTGGCCTCCCGTTAACCTTCAATGGAGCTTAGGCAGATTGCAAAAGCAGGCACAGTATCAGTTCAGTCTTTAGAGGTTGGAATGCTTTCAGATGAATGGCCAACACAAGCAAATCTTAACCTTGCATGCTGATAGAATTTCATGAAAAAGTTTGGGTGGGGCCCACTATCCTCCAAACCAGGTTGTAAACTTATTGGTATAGTGAATCTCTTCAAAGGTATTTTGTTAGCTTTGTTTTTAGCTGATTTTCCCCTGTTCCCTTCCCTAGATGCCATTTTCATTGTATTTTTACATTTGCTCACACAAGTCATTAAAGCTTTTTTCATGAGATCTCCCCTTCCCAGCTACCAGGTAGCAAACACTCAACTTTTGAAGACATCAAAAGAAGGAACATCAAAGATACTCCAGCAATAGGATATTACTAGGATTTTAAAATGTAAGATAGTTAAAATGAATTTAAGAGACGCACTAGTTGTGATCTCTATCAAGCAGACGGAGACTTTTTTAAAGAAAACATAAAATCTGCTTTCTTTTGAGCCTGCATCATTGTTAGATGACTCTTCTGTTTCACACAGAGACACATTTTCTCAGGGACCAGTCCTGGCAACCTTTTTTCATGCTTAAAAAGAAAAGGAGTACTTGTGGCACCTTAGAGACTAACCAATTTATTTGAGCATAAGCTTTCGTGAAGTGAGCTGTAGCTCACGAAAGCTTATGCTCAAATAAATTGGTTAGTCTCTAAGGTTCCACAAATACTCCTTTTCTTTTTGCGAATACAGACTAACACGGCTGTCACTCTGAAACCTTTCTTCATGCTTGTTCATGCAAGTAGTCTCAGTCTGTTCTAGTATCTTACCTAACTTCATATCCATCACCATGGTGTTTGAATGTTTTCTAGGGTTAGAATAAAAACATTAAGTCACTTACATCATAAATCTCTCTCTGTTCCATCAACGAAAGGAGTAAGTTATATAAGGGCTGTCATAGCTGTGCGTGGGTTTTTCAGAGATAACAAGTTACAAGTTGTCATGTAAGAAAGCAAAATCAAAGAAATAGGGCTCACTTTTGGACCTAGAACTAGTGGGGTTCGTAGATCTTGAGGGAGAAAAGTCCAAGTCTCAGGCTTACTACTGAGAAGAAACTGTTTCCTGTGCATATGAATTTCCCCTTAGTGATAGGCAGGTCCATTACGACACAGAACTGGAAAGACCAAGGAAGTTCACAGACACAGAGACAGACATTCTCTCAAGTATCCTTGGGCCCCAACTAAAACAGATTCATTGCTCAACAGGAAGCCAATGGAGAGAGCGGAGTATAGGGGTATTGTGCTCTTAGTAATACGTGCTGCTGAGAAGGCACGGCACTATATTCTGCACCAGGTATAGCTTTTTTCCCCAATGCTGACATTTCTAATTCAAGGGATACTGCACTGCAATAATTCAGTTCAGAGGTAATGAAGGTTAAGGCCTGTAAGCAAATGTAAAAGTTTGCAAGACTGTATTAGGATATGATCAGAGAGTGAAAGCTGGTTCTGTGTATCCTGCGTAACATTTTCCTATAAATGTATATTTTCAACACTCATAATGCAGTTCTAATTTTATTTATGTTTATGAATCTGGTAGGACATCAGTGATTTTATATATTTTATCTATATATAATCAAAATGCCATTTACAAGTGTGATTAAATTAGGGTGTGACTGATATACCAATCTATCCTTCAGTGCTTTCAACCAGCACTCTAGGAGGAAAAATGCCCATTTTGGTGTTCAGTTGAACAGCAGCCTGATAATAAAACATCCATGGTCTCAGTAATAATCTTTACAAATAAATTTAGATCATTAATTTCTTTTTGGAACCCAATGAACCAACATGCCAATGAGAATGCATCTGGAGGGCAAGTTGTCCTCAACAGCAGCTTTGTTAAATAAACAATACAAAGTCAATTTGTTTTCAAGCTCCATGACATTTCTGAGAATTAAGCAAGCAATTATATCAGACTGCATAGAATTCATTTTGATTTTTTGCATGCAATCCACTTGGTTTATCTGATTGTGATAAAATAAACCAACCTGCTCAGACTCCTACTGTGATAGCTTCAAGGACGACAGCTTGGCCAAGTTTTTTCTTAGATTTCTTCCTCTGATACGTGCCTGTCACCCTTATTGTTCTCAGCAATCTATTTTCTAGATGACCTCAGTCACATTAAGCCACTTAATCAATTCTTTCACAAGGTAAGAAACATCCTTCATATCTCTGTTTTGCAAAAACTAACACAAATGGTAATGCTGGAGATGCTAAGTGCCTGATTGTTCAGTGCCTTGTGCAGTCACCACACCTCTGCAAAGCAAATGTGAAATGCTGCCAAGTTATTCTAGGGCCAGATTCTCTGTTGCCATTCACCTTCCATTGTCATTTATTTATGATTATACTATTTAATAATTATATTATTGTACCACCTAGGATCCTACTCAAAGACCAGGACCCTGACCCCATTGTGCTAGATGTTGTACAAAGATCAAAAGGACAGTCCCTGCCCCAAACAGCGAAGCAGCTAAATAAAAGACACAGATAGGTAGATAGGAGTACAAGGAGAGCAAAGTAAGATTAAAAAACACAACTAAATTAGAATGATAGGGTCATATTTTCTTTAACATTAAGGTCTCTTTATACTGCTCTGGAAGTGAAAAAGGGTTTCAGTTATGTTTCCAGTTAAAGCCCCTTTACAGTGCCAGAGTGAGTTAAATGGGCCTGAGTGTAAATCACAATCAAACTGTTTTACCCTTACTTTGAAAAGTTTTGAATAACTGTGCTAGCTGGAAGCACCACAGCCATATGGGATAACTTATTGATCTAAGCATCCACACCAATATATCTTGGGTTTCGTGTTTGTGATTTATAGCCTTTTTATTTATTTAAAAAATAAAAATAAAAATAAATCTAAAGAAAATAAAACACACTCTTGGAACCACAGGTTACAAGCCCAGAAAGATCAGCTCAGCTCAGCCTTTCAGCAGGTCACAGTATCATAAAATCATAGAAATGTACGGCTGAAAGGGATCTGAGAGGTCATCAGATCTATCCCCCTGTGCTAAGGCAAGACCAGGTAAGTATAGACTACTCCTGATAGGTGTTTGTCCAGGCTATTCTTAAAAACCTCCAATAATGTAGATTCCACAACCTCCCTTGGGAGCCTCCTGCAGAGCTTAACTACTCTTACAGCTAGAAAGGTTTTCCTAATATCTAAGCTAAATCTCCCTTGCTGCAGATTAGGCCCATTATTTTTTGTCCTACCTTCAATGGACATGAAACACAATTTATCATCCTCCTCTATATAACAGCCCTTAACATATATGGAGACTTATCAAGTCCCCCCTCAATCTTTTTTTCCCCTCAAGATTAAACATGCCCAGTTTTTAAAAAATCTTTCTTCATAGATCAGGTTTTCTAAACCTTTTATCATTTTTGTTACTCTCCTCTGGACTCCAATTTAACCACACCTTTCCTGGAATGTGGAGTTCAGAACTGGACACAGTAGTCCACCTCAGGCCTCAGCAGTGCGGAGTAAAGAGGGACAATTACCTTCTGTGTCTTACCTACAACACTCCTCTTAATGCACCCCAGAATTGCATTAGCTTTTTTTGCCACTACATCACATTGTTGACTCAGATTCAATTTGTGATCTACTATATCTCTCAGATTATTTTCATCAGTACTACCACCTGGCTAGTTATTCCCCATTTTTTAGTTGCACAGTTGATTTTTCTTTTCTAAGTGATGTACTTTGCATTTGTCTTTATTGAATTGGTCTTGTTGATTTTAAACCCATTCTCTAATTTGTAAAGGTCATTTTCAATTCTAATCCTATCCTCCAAAGTGTTTGCAACCTCTCCCAGCTTGGTGTTGTCCACAAATTTAATAAGCACACTCTCCACTTCACTACTCAAGTCAATAATGAAAATATTGACTAATATCAGATCCAGGAGTCATCCCTGCAGGACTCTACTAGATGCACTCTCCCAGGGTGACACTCTCTCAGTGTGACAGAGAACCATGGATCACTACACGTTGAAAGTGATCTTTCAACCACTTGCACAGCCACCTTATAACAACTTCATGTAGACCATGTTATGAGAAGGGCATGTGGGACTGCCATAAATATAAAGGGAAGGGTAACCACCTTTCTGTATACAGTGCTATAAAATACCTCCTGGCCAGAGGCAAAATCCTTTCACCTGTAAAGGGTAAGAAGCTAAGGTAACGTTGCTGGCACCTGACCCAAAAATGACCAATGAGGGGACAAGATACTTTCAAATCTGGGGGGGGGGGGGGGGAAGAAAAGGCTTTTGTCTGTCTGTGTGATACCTTTGCTGGGAACAGATCAAGGATGCAAGCCCTCCAACTCCTGTAAAGTTAGTAAGTAAACTAGCTAGAAAATGTGTTAGGTTCTCTTTGTTTTGGCTTGTAAATTCACTGTGATGGAGGAAATGTGTATTCCTGGTTTTGTGTCTTTTTGTAACTTAAGGTTTTGCCTAGAGGGATTCTCTATGTTTTGAATCTGACTGCCTGTAAGGTTATCTTCCATTCTGATCTTAGAGTTGTTCTCTTCTTTTTTTTGTTCTTCTAATAAAGTTCTGATTTTTAAGAATCTGATTGGGTTTTTTGGGTCTTAAAAATCCAAGGGGTTTATGCTCATCTTGTTTATTCTCAAGCCTCCCCAGGAAAGGGGGTGTAAGGGATTGGGGGATATTTTGGGGAAATAGGAACTCCAAAAGTGGTCCTTTCCTTGTTCTTTGTCAAAATCACTTGGTGGTGGCAGCATACTGTTCAAGGACAAGGCAAAGTTTGTGCCTTGGGAAATTTTTTACCCTAAGCTGGTAAAAATAAGCTTAGGGGTCTTTCATGTGGGTCCCCACATCTGTACCCCAGAGTTCAGAGTGAGGAAGGAACCTTGACAGGGACTATGTCAAAAGTCTTACTAAAAATCAAGATATATCACATCTACTGCTTCCCACCTATCCACTAGGTTGGTAACCCTGTCAAACCAAGCTAATTTCCTTCTTTGACATGACTTTTTTTTTTTGACAAATCCATGCTAGCTATTCCTTATAACCCTATTATCCTTCTATGCTTAGAAACTGATTGTTTAACAATTGGTTTCAATATCTTTCCAGATATCAAAGTTAGGCTATCTGCTCTGTAATTCCCTGGATCCTCTTTCTTCATCTTTTCTAAATATAGGTAGTATGTTTGCCTTTCTTCAGTCATCTGGGACCTCACCCATCCTCTATGAGTTCTTGAGGATAATTGCTAATGGTTGTGACATTGCTTCAGTTTGTTCCTTAAGCACCCTAAAATGAAATTTTATCACACCTTCTGATTTGAATACTATCATATATTAAAGCCCACACAATTTAAAACAAACATTCTGCTCATTTTGTGTGGATGTTAAGTATCTCATGGTACATAATGTAAGATAATTACCTTGAACAAAATTTCCCCTTTTTTCTGTGTATGTAGACATTGGGTTTCTTGGGTATTCCACTCTCTAAACAAGTCACGGTGCTAAGTTAATTTGTACCATCTCTGAATAAATCAAGGTCCACATTATTACATTTGGTTTTAACTTACGAGAAATATCCTAATTCAAAATGTGGAACAGTATTAATTGTTGCATTGTGGCAGGTAAGTCTCTGCTTTACATTCACAAAACTTGTCAACTTCAAGCCGAGCTTTCACCGCTAGACTTCAAGCCTATTCAAGCAGAAGGCCAATCTTATATAAATAACACTTCACTTTCCAGCATTAAACAAGGACTCTCATTAACTTTGTGTTTCACCTCTTTAAAAGAGATACTCCCCAAAATACAGCAATGATCTTTCAGGGTGTAAAGAGACTCATATATATTCCATATTCCAAACAACCCAGAATCCGGGAATACATTAAACCATTTTTTTGATCCTATGTCCTCTAAAGAAACCATTCTCTTCTAATATAATGATTTCTAAACAAGCTTCTATAACTTTTTTCTTCATCTTGTTTACTTTGCCTTTTTTCTTCTTAAATCATTGTTTGAAATACTTTTCTCTCTCTCTGTACTTCTCTTTATCATAATAGACCCGCAGCATTTACAGTAATGACAAAGCATAAGTTGTCCTGACATTGGGTGACACTACAATGCAGTTAACATGTTTCACCACTACTTTCTTTCAACCATTTGGAGCAGACAGACTACCAGGGCAGGTAAGAGTCATTTTAATAGCTCTTGCACGTCACTATAAAATAGGTCAGTTATTTTACATTTACAGCTTCATACTTATTTTATAGTTATATTTTAGATTTTTGTAAAATAAGTATTTTCTATAGCACCTCTTCCCGAGGTTCTCAAAATATATGTTTGGAGTTATTGGAGGAGATCCTCACTCTCATTTGGCTCCTTTGAACTAGACAAAAGGGCTGGAGTGGCATAAACAGGCCATAAAAGCTCTGGTTCCAGCTGAGGGAGAATTCCCTAAGCACAATACCAAGGATAACAGCTGAAAGGCTATTGTCCTAGGATTCCCCTCATAGCCTGGGGTAGGGAACATGCTGGGGGAAGGGGAGAGGCTGCATCACACAGCACTATAAAAATTCTGAGCAGCACAGTGACCCATAAAGCAGTCTGAGGAGGCTGTCACAACTTAGACAGGCTCCCAGAGCTCTTCAACATCTTCTCCTCCTTTTTTCCCCTCCCCAACAAAGCTTTTCAATGTGTTTCTCATGAGTTTTCTCAATGCTCTTTCTACCATGGTGTCAAATATATTTTCCCTCATAATGCTGCATACAAAGAGAAGCCATTTTTGTATAAGCTCAGTCAGAGTCTATATACACAATAACACATTGAAAACAAAGAAATAAGAATTCAAACAGTGGTCTTACAGAGACGCACTTCTGAGACTGCTAGCTTGATCATTCACTGCTCAAAGCTCCCCAAGCACCCTTAACATTTTAACTAATCCTCCACATGCAATACTCAACATGGTCCTATATTTAATTGGGGATAGGTCCTGCTTTTGAGCAGGGGGTTGGACTAGATGACCTCCTGAGGTCCCTTCCAACCCTGATATTCTATGATTGTATACTTTGTGCAGTTATTTCTTGGTAGTCCATTGCTGCTGATGTTATTATCACAGTTCTCATATCTGCTACATATATGTCTCTGCAGTTCGAATCCTGATGCACAGAGTCAAGGCCACACTGAGGGCATGGGAAGGCTGTATCTATGATGTTTGATGATACAACTCTGTGGCACCTTTCACATGCAGCCTAGAGATAATTTCATTGATCCCACTCAAACTTGTCACATGCTGATCTTGTCAGAGACCACCAGTGAGTCCTGTTCTGAGATATTTGCTCAAATTCTTTGGGATTCATGCCAGCCCAATGGAGATAGCTCTTCAGATTATCTTTCAAGCGTTTATATGGACGATCCTTATTTCTTTTGCCATGACTCATGGGGAGGAAGTGATCAGCCCTCTGTGAAGAAAGAAGTGGTTTGGGACTATTTAGAAAAGCTGGACGAGCACAAGTCCATGGGGCTGGATGTGCTGCATCTGAGAGTGCTAACGGAGTTGGCAGATGTGATTGCAGAGCCATTGGCCATTATCTTTGAAAACTCATGGCGATCAGGGGAAGTCCCGGACGACTGGAAAAAGGCTAATGTAGTGCCCATCTTTAAAAAAGGGAAGGAGGAGGATCCTGGAAACTACAGGCCAGTCAGCCTCACCTCAGTCCCTGGAGAAATCATGGAGCAGGTCCTCAAGGAATCAATTCTGAAGCACTTTGAGGAGAGGAAAGTGATCAGGAACAGTCAGCATGGATTCACCAAGGGCAAGTCATGCCTGACTAATCTAATTGCCTTCTATGACGAGATAACTGGCTCTGTGGATGAGGGGACAGCAGTGGACGTGTTATTCCATGACTTTAGCAAAGATTTTGACACTGTCTCCCACAGTATTCTTGCCAGTAAGTTAAAGAAGTATGGGCTGGATGAATGGACTATAAGGTGGATAGAAAGCTGGCTAGATAGTCGGGCTCACTGGGTAGTGATCAATGGCTCCATGTCTAGTTGGCAGCCAGTAGCAAGTGGAGTGCCCCAAGGGTCGGTTCTCGGGCCGGTTTTGTTCAATATCTTCATAAATGATCTGGAGGATGGTGTGGATTGCACCCTCAGCAAGTTTGCAGATGACACTAAACTGGGAGGAGTGGTAGATACGCTGGAGGGTAGGGATAGGATAAAGAGGGCCCTAGACAAATTAGAGGACTGGGCCAAAAGAAATCTGATGAGGTTCAACAAGGACAAGTGCAGAGTCCTGCACTAAGGATGGAAGAATCCCACACACCGCTACAGACTAGGGACCGAATGGGTAGGCAGCAGTACTGCAGAAAAGGACCTAGGGTTACAGTGGATGAGAAGCTGGATATGAGTCAACAGTGTGCCATTGTTGCCAAGAAGGCCAGTGGCATTTTGGGATGTATAAGTAGGGGCATTACCAGCAGATCAAGGGACGTGATCGTTCCCCTCTATTCGACATTGGTGAGGCCTCATCTGGGAGTACTGTGTCCAGTTTTGGGCCTCACACACAAGAAGGATGTGGAAAAATTGGAAAGAGTCCAGCGGAGGGCAACAAAAATGATTAGGGGACTGGAACACATGACTTATGAGGAGAAGCTGAGGGAACTGGGATTGTTTAGTCTGTGGAAGAGAAGAATGAAGGGGGATTTGATAGCTGCTTTCAACTACCTGAAAGGGGGTTCCAAAGAGGATGAATCTAGACTGTTCTCAGTGGTAGCAGATGACAGAATGAGGAGTAATGATCTCAAGTTGCAGTTGGGGAGGTTTAGGTTGGATATTAGGAAAAAAATTTCACTAGGAGGGTGGTGAAGCACTGGAATGGGTTACCTAGGGAGGTGGTAGAATCTCCTTCCTTAGAAGTTTTTAGGGTCAGGCTTGACAAAGCCCTGGCTGCGATGATTTAGTTGGGGATTGGCCCTGCTTTGAGCAGGGGGTTGGACTAGATGACCTCCTGAAGTCCCTTCCAACCCTGATATTCTATGATTCTATGACTCAGCTCCCCATACAAGATCGGTTTTAGGAGACAGTGGTCTTCCTTTCTGATGATGTCCGGTCCACCTAAGCTGTGCTCTCACTAACATTTCCTCAATGCTGGTTATGTTTGCTCTCTCAAGGACCTTAATACTGATCACTCTGTCCTGCCAGTGAATGCTCATTATTGAGCAGAGGGAACAAATGTGAAATTGCTCAAGCTGTTTAATGCAACGTCTATAAAGAATCCACATCTCAGATCCATACAGGAGAGATGTTAGAACCACTGCACTATAGATCTTCAATTTGGTGGAGAGACGGATGTTGTGTTGGTTAAGAACTTTTGTTTGAAGTTGGCCAAGAGCCTGGCTGGCTTTACTAATTCTGGAGCAAATTTCCTTATCAAGGGAACCATCACTTGAGATGGTACTGCCCAGATACTTGAACTGATCCACATTTTTCAACTGTGTGCCTTGGATAAAGATGGCTGGCACTGGACATTGGAATGAAGTGCTGGTTGGAACAAGACCTCGGTCTTCCTGAGACTGATAGTGAGGCCAAAGAGCTGGGATGCTTCAGAAAAAATCAACAATGACCTGAAGGTCATCTTGTCTATG
Source organism: Caretta caretta (assembly GCF_965140235.1). Lineage (NCBI taxonomy): Eukaryota > Metazoa > Chordata > Testudines > Cheloniidae > Caretta > Caretta caretta. Next base: position 60,623,548 of record NC_134213.1, on the reverse strand, counting down.
AGCCATCAAGGCACAGTCATTTGCAAAAAGTGGCTCAACGAGATACCTCTCCAGTGTCTTTGTCTTAGCACTGAGTCTTCGAAGGTCAAAGAGGGAGCCATTGAGTTGGTAGTGGATGTATATCCCCTGATCCAAGTCTCTTGTTGCATGGCTGAGAACACAGGCAAAGGACAAGTTGAACAGCACTGGAGGAAGTATGCAACCTTGGTTCACTCCATTTAAGATTTCAAATGCATCAGAAAAGTTACCACTCATATCTGCACTGTCATGTGGTCATGGAACAGACGGACGATTTGTATGAACCTTCTTGGGCAGCCCAGTTTATGTAGAATGGCCCATAGACCCTCTCTGTTGATCGTATCAAAAGCTTTGGTCAAATTGATGAAAACTGCATACAGGTCCATGTTCTGCTCTAAACATTTTTCCTGGACCTGCCTTTGTGCTATGACCTGGTCTGAAACCACACTGCTTTTCTAGCAGATTCTTCTCAGATATGTTTGCAATGAGTCTGTTCAGTACAATGCGAGCTAGTATTTTGTCTGCTGTACAGATACGAGCAATGCCTCTAGTTTCCACAGTCAGCTTTGCTGCCTTTGTCTTTGAACAGTGATACAATAATAACATCTTTGAAGTCTTGTGGCATTTCTTCTTCCTCCCAAATGCTACTCAGGATGTCATAAAGCACCTTGATAGCCTTTGAGCCTGCTCCTTTATACAATTTTGCTGGGATACCATCCTTTCCAGGTGCTTTGCCAGAGTTCAGTTGTTTGATGGCTTTTATAACTTCCTCAACTGATGGAGGGAGATAGAGATCCTCTTTGATTGGTTTCTCAGGTAAATGGCCAAGGACATGCGGACTGACTGTGGATGGTCTATTGAATAGACTGCTGAAGTGTTTAGCCCATCTCTTTATGATTCCCTCCTTGGCTTTGATGAGGGTTGTGCCATCTGCTGACTTCAAGGGGGCTGTGCCAGATTTAGATGGTCCGTAGACTGCTTTGAGAGAGTCAAAGAATATCTTTGCATTATTTGTATCTGTGTAATGCTGGACTTCTGCAGATTTCCTCTCCCACCACTCATCCCGCATTCTCCTTAGTTCAGACTGGGCCTTGCTCTGTAGGTATTTAAAGCTATCTTTCTTTGAGATGGAAGTGAGTTTATTCTGCCATTCAACAGATGCTTTCTGCTTGTCACTTAGGAGTTTGGAGATGTCCTCATTGAACCAATCCTGTTGTACCTGGGTTTTTTTGGCCCCAGCATTGATTTAGCTGTGTCAATAATCAATGTTTAAACTGGTTCCATTTTTCTGATGGGTTGCCAGTGATTGATAAGATTTTTTTCATGCCTATCAAGTGACTGCTGAAACTGATAGTTATAGGAATGCTTGAGCTTTGCTATGTTGAAGGCTGTTCTATTAAGTTTGGGACACTTGCACTGTGAAGGAACTATATGTAGGGTCAGCATTGCTCTTACCAATCTGTGGTCTGTTCAGCGTTCTGCACCATGCATAGCTCTGGTAATTCTGACATTGCGGATGTCTCGTTGGCAGGTGATAACATAGTCAATCAGGTGCCATTGTTTGAACTGTGGGTGCATCTATGTTTTATTTTTATGATTTTGTCTAAAGATGGTGTTAGTAATGAGCAGACTGTGTTCTGCACATTTACCCAAGAGGAGGAATCCGTTGCTGTTCATCTTTCCCACTCCTTGTCATCCTGTCACACCTCTCCAGTCACTGCTATATCTACCAACCCTAGCATTAAAGTCTCCCAGCAGGATGAGTTTGTCATTGTTCTGATGATGGAGTTCAGGTCAGAGTAGAACTTCTCCTTGGTTTCCTCTGTTCTGGTCAGTGTGAGTGCATAGGCACTGATGATAGTGACATGTCATAGAGGATTCAGGGGAAATAGAAGTTTAATTAGCTGTCCATTCAGGCCAACAGGGAGGTCAGGAAGTTGTTTCATTTATAAAGTTCTTATGGCAAATCCAACTCCATGGATCCTGTCTTCATCCTCTGCTTTTCCTTTCCAAAAGAAAATGTAATTGCCTCCTAGCTCACTGATGGAACCTTCTCTGGCCAATCTAGTCTCACTCAGTTCTGCAATATCAGTGTTATAGCGGGCAAGTTATCTGGAGACAAGAGCTGTTCTTCTCTCAGGCCTTCATGCATCACCTCTGTCCATAAGGGTGCAGACATTCCACGCTTCTAGGGGGAGTCTTTTCTTTTTATTGTTTTTCGACTGCTGTAGGATGATCTGCCTGCCGCGGTAATCTGGCCAGATGTTATGGGGCAGGCAATGTTTAGGGCACCTTTTCTAGACCCTTCCCTTAAAAAGGGTGAGCAGTGCTATCCTAAAAAGGGCTACTGAGTTACCTAAGATGCAGTCAAACTTCTCCACTGTCCCGAGGATGAAGCTGAATGGCCACTAATCCCAAGGCTGCCTACATGCAGGATTGTGGCTATGACTGCCAGTGGTCATCTCCACCTGCCGCTTTGCCACGCCCACATCACCGCAGGACTTGAATTAATTATAGGATGATAATGCTGATGATGAGATTTGATAAGATGTTAATGGGATCAGGGTTACGAGAAAACCTGTGCAGGAATTTTTAAGTGAGAAAGCTGTTGCACAGGAGCAGTCCCATTCTCTCGGCTGTGGAAGTCAGATTCCAGAAGCATGAAGAATTGTTACAGCTGGTGACTTCCTTAGCTGTAGTGGATGGTCAGGACATCTTCTGTGCCTTGTCATGCTCTCCGTGCCCCACAGCACGTTGCTGAACTGCCTTCAAGGCCATTGAATCACAAATTGATTTGCTCTGCCCAGTCCACCGGAACAATTTTCGCCTACTGGAGAAAGGCAGTTTCCCTATCTCGCCAAGGCCAAAAGACCCATTGGCTACCCTCACCTGGTTTAGCCCACTTGTCAAAGTGGTTTCCTGGGGTGTAACCGCAGTCGCATGCAAACAGCTATTTGGAGCCACAGGTGAGAGTTGGGTGTAGGTGGGGACCAAAGCAGATCAACTACTCCCAAAGGAGCATGACATGTTCCTCCAACAAAGGTACTACGCCGCCCAAGTATCCCGCATACACCCGGCAGCTATTTAAACCAGTGCAAGGTGACTGTGCAGCGTGAGATTATATTTTCACTGAAGAAAAGGGGTGTTTTTACATCCAGATCATTATCTCAAGGTCAAATGATCGTATAGCTAGATGAGGTAAATACCAGACAAGTGATATGGGATTGATCTTGATTATCTACACTGAGGTAAAAGTTGCCCCTGCCTTCTCTTGATGAGGATTTTACAACAAGATAGCTATCTCAATGTAAAAATACACCCATTTTTTGCAGTGAGGACACAGCCAATAAAAAATACTACTGAAATCAGCACGGTTATGGTTTTGCACTCGCTTTTCACTGGTATAATGATTGTACAGGGTGAGGGCAATTGTAAACCAGGCCCAATATACACAGTTCAATCCTCCTTATTGGTACAAAACTGTCAGCTTTTGACTGTAATCACATCAGTTTAAAACCATACCAGGCCAAACATAGCTATTTTTGTTTTAGTGTCTGTATTCTAATGTAAAGTAACACCAAGAATCTCCACCCAATGGGGTGTACACAATGCTCATTTATTGTCTTTCACAACTACCATCTGAACTTGCTCTATAAGATAACCTATATTAAAAAAAATATATCCTGAAGAGCTCCATTATGTTAATTACAAGGTTGAGATAAAATTACGTCAGCCCATTTTTGAACACTGGGACAGAGCAAGCCAATCTACATTTAATGTCAAAAGGCCAGGATCTCTAAAACCTTAAAGTACAATTAACAGAGGCTCAGGCACCTGCCATCTCCTTTCTATATTTGGAGCTAATTGGTAATACCAAGAAGTGAAGCACAGAGGGGGACAAGCTATCAGTGAGACAGATAAGGCCCAGGCTGAAAAGGACACTCTAGGTTAAAAGAAGAATTCTGAAATCAGTTCAGCTTTTTAAAGGAAACAATGCAGTGGCAAAGGAATTGAAATACTATGGCCATGGCATTTTGAGATGGTATTTAAGCTTACCACTGACAATATGCTTCTATACAGTTCTGGAATGTAGGAGGAAGCAAGAGCATTTGGGGTTTCAATAGGGAAGAGAAAAGGTTTTAGGTCAACAGTACTGAAAGGAAGTATTCAACATTCCGGTTAAGTGTAACTCAAAAGGTAAACTTGTAATACTTTTTTGCATTTCCAATATATACTGAAGTTCCTTCTGAGTAGCTCAGAGAAGTAGCTCCTTCTGAGTAGCTTTAACATGAAGAACTGTAGCCTAACTGCTTTCATGAGATAGATACTATTCACATTTTACAGATGAAGAAAATTTGCACAGATATGTTTAAATGACTTTCCCAATGCCCCAGAGAAGTTTGTGTGTCAATCAGGAATAGAAGCTAAGTCCCCTGCCTCAACTTTATTTACTTTAACTATAAGACTTCCTTATCTAACAGCTAAACCAAGCTCATTATTATTCCTAACTGCATAACTACAGAAAACAATCAGCGCTAATGATGCACATAATTTGTAATGTTTCTTTGTGGCCATTTTCCCCACTCAAAGGGCAAACCTGATAGAGTAGGTTTAATTCAGTCCCTGAATTTCTCTGTACAGCTTCATGTCACTGGGTTATATGTTGCTATGTGTTTAACTTGAATTAGTAAAAATGCCTTTCACCTATTAAAACAAGTCAATGGGCTTAGAATAGCTTTTTCTAGACTCACCGACATGTTTGTGGTATATGTATTAGTGGATGAACTATGCAGGAATTAGAAAAAAAATCAAGGAAAAATGCAAGCTACCCGTCAACAATTGACCTCTGGAACACACACACTATTATTGTTTCTACTGCTCTCTCGCTCTCTCTGCATGTATGGTTTCCTACTGATATTCTCATTTCTTTAGTGCATTGCTGTAGGCTATTGTTCCCTATAATGACACTACAGCAGGCTCTCTCAGTCTACAGTCTACAGCAGGCTCTCTCAGATCTGTATGAGGAGAGAATAAAACTTTCTGGTGGCTGAACTCAACTTGGTAAAAAATGGAAATGTCTGTGGTAACGGGATACTGAGTTGAACTGCCCTTGACTCATGTTTCTGATGTTTCTTCATAATGGCACTGGAGGTTCTGTACGCTATATTGTGGTTATTCAGCTTTCCCGAAGTAGACTAGCTACTTACCCATACAAGCATTGTCACAAGTCTCTGTATTGTCTGTACTCTGTCTTGTGATTGTCTTCTCCCACTAGGTAAGTGCCTTAGGTTAGGGTCTTTAGTAAGCAAATATCTTTAACAGACACAAAAGCTTCTATATGAAGAAGAAAGTTCAGTTGCATGAGTATGACAACCAATAAATTATTCAAATACAGTACAAATTTACATAGGCCATAAGTAGGACTGCTTTTATGGGTTGTACCACAGCCATCACCACTCAAAAAGAGATCGGGAAGAGGAGGAAAGGAAAGAGTTAGAAGAAAAATTATCTAAGAGATGTATTTTTTCTTTAACTAGGTTCGATCAGGGCCTTTGTTCTTGGTACTGGTAACAAATGAGTCATTTCATTTCCTACTACCTTTATCTTTGTACTGATAAGCAAATATCCCTGTTCTTCTTTCCTTGTCACATTCTTTTAAGAACTCTGTGCCCTATAATCCAGAAGTAATAGTTTCTGAGGAACCATTCAGAGGACTTATTCAAAACCCATTGAGCTCTGTAGAAGTCTATTGACTTAAATAGGCTTTGGATCTATCCCCAGAGAAGCAGCAATGCCATGTCATTATATCTCATCTGATATAGGGAAAATGCCATGTTATCTTCCTGGAAGAAAGGGGTGAGTGGGAATTGCTAGTTCCAAAATACATACTGATTCTCTATTTAAATCTATTCTCTTTTGATAATGTCATTTCTCACCACTGATACCTAAGAATTTCCACCTTCCCAAACTCTGCATATGTATAGGAGAAACCATTAACAAATTACTTATACACCAACATTAATTAACAAGATATATGCACTTCCATAGTCCCATATGTCCTCCCCCCATCTTCCCCCCAAAAAGGATTTTAATGTAACCCCCATCTTCCTTCACAACTTTGTTTATAGTAATTTTGGGGAAAACAAGACTCTTAAAAGTAACTGGCATCCAAACAGCCAAACAACACTTATGCTTCTCTGTGAGAGAGAGGATTTTCTCAACTTTAGGTTTTAAGGAAACCTGTTAGCCATTAGCTCTAAACACGAGAGACCAACAATAGTATTAAAAATATAAAATTAAAAGTCTCAAGTTCTGCTGAAACAACACAGACCTTTTTCACTGCTGCCAAATATACTATGTATGTCCAGAAATGTGCACTGACTTAATGACTAAATATACTAAGGATAGCTTGATATTACCCTGAGTTGTAATGGAATGTGTCCATTTGAAATAGCATCAGAGATGTACACAAGATGGCAGCAGCAGTGTTGTAGACAGTTCAAACACAATGTCTTTCTGGTTCATAAGAAGCCTTCATGTATTCAAAGACATTTCCAAATCCATGCTAGCTAGTATCAGACAGAAGTATTTTCAACACTGTTGTTACTAGCAGGGCTCTAATACAGTTTCCCTTCTCAGTGTGGAGATTTGTATTTATCTTATAATCAGGTTAAAATATGCTATGGTGAAAGAGGGAAGCATTTTCAAAAACACCAAAGTGACTTAGGAAACATTTTCAAGAGTGGCTTAGGGCCATATTATAAAGGTATTTAGGCATCCAAAGGTTCAGATAGGTACCTAGGAGGATTTTTAAAAGCCCTTAAGTGCCTATTTTCCTTGAATTCAATGGGAGTTAGGCACTTAAGCACTTTTGAAAAACCCACTGTCTCCTATCTACATTTTAGGCCTTTAAATACCTTTAAAAAATAGCTCAAAGTCACTTTTGAAAATGTTACCCATAATCTATAGCATGGATTGGCTGACATAGTTCACGTCGGGGGAGGCAGGGGAATATGTGCATGGTCAGGGAACACGATAGAAACATGCTAGCAACAATAATATTTAAACACTGCTGTAGTTACCACTGTTCTAATCTCAGTATGGCAGGTCCCAAATGTCATTCAATTCTAGTACATTTATTAGGATTTCTTACTCTGAGATTGAACTCTCTTAGCCATACTGTATACACTTTATTGTTGGATGATAAACATAACTGTTGGGAATTTTTATTCATCCACGCCACGCTGAGACAAAAAGATACTTTAATAACAATAAACCCAGCAGGATCTAAGCTTATAACCTTTTAAACATAAAGCAAAGCTTTATTCTCTAGAAGTTGATTTCTTCCATTAGTCTTTTCGGAGGGATATGAGAGCAGCAACAGATGAGTTGACTTGCTCTACTGTAATGTGGAAGTGTAATTTCTGCTTTGATATTCTAAAAACGGATATAGGCAGCATGGACAAAACCCCTATGTTGGACCTAATCAATTTCGAGATTGAGCTTGATCTAGCCAAAATGAAGGTGCATCAGATCACAGTGCCATTACTACTGATGCTACAGTTTCAAACTTTGGAAAAATCAAGTTAACATGCAAGGCCACAGCTGCAGCAACCTTCCTTCCCACCGGCCGCCAGTTCATTAGTGGATGGGTTTCCAAAGTAGCTGTAGAGGCCAGCGTCATTACTACAGCTTCTGTTGAAGATACCACCTTGCATTTGTGTCCATCAACATCCACTAATTGTCTTAAAAAGCCTTCCAGGATAGTTGAGATGTCACTCGTACAAAAGCCAGCATCCTCTCAGTGCTATTCAACATACAAACGCTTTAATCATACCCCTCTGCCTTCTCCTGAACCATCATCTTTAGTCTTTTTTAGTCCTTAAACTTGTTCCGGGGGCTATTCATTCTCTTGTTTTAGTTTCAGGTTCTTCTGGTTACTTTCTTCTGATCAGAGTTGCAGACTTATAAATACCAGAAAGTATTCTTTTAGTTTTCCTGCCCCACTACTCACATCTTGTAGCCCTTTCACGAGGCATAGTGCTTGTTTAAGCCCTCTCAGTTTTTGCTCCTGGATAGTTTTTCCCTTGAATACCTAACTTTTTACTTTGGCTGCCCACATCTTGGCTTCCTTGAGACTGCTGTTCACCTTCTTCTAGTTGCTTTTCTCCTCCTCTGGATGAACTATTTGGGTCTCCAGACATTGCTCCCTACTAGGGTCAGGGCTCCTTGGCAATGGGTATTGGCAATCCCAGTCATGTGGTGCCTGCTACTTGGCATATTTATCACCTGCAAGTTTCTCCTGCATTTGAACCATTTTAACAGCTGTGTGCTCACACAAGAACTGGAGCTGTATCTTCAACTGCTGGACTTCTTGGAGGCTAGTGCAGAATGTCTTCTAAAGAACACCATGTTCCTTTTTTAGCAAACCACAATCAGGTGGCTTCTCTAATGCTCTGTGACTTCTGCTTGTCCTATAATCGCGGCATTTGTTCCCATTGCTTGCTCAGTTAACGTAAGAGAGCCTACATATGGACATGCAAATTACATAAATTTAACAACCCTATGAGAGGGCTTTTCACATACCTCCTCCCCCCAGGACCACCAGAACGTTTTATCCAGCTCCATTGAGAAATCCCTTTTCCTCAAGAACTTCCTTTCAATGTGCTGAGGCCTCCTGAGCGAACCTTCATATGCCTTATTAGGCCCAGGAGTTCCTTAACTAATTAACTGATGCCCAGCCACCCAGGTAATTAACTACTTACAACTGAATCTGGGTTAGCTCATTCTCCTTAGCAGAGCCTGTCACAGATAGGGGAGTCAGGGACCAGTCTAAAAGTGGGTAGGTGACATTACATTAGATTTCTCAACAAGTCTGGTACTGTTTATGTATTAGTAGTGTTCTTTTCACATATTACTTAGAGTCATGGCCATGATTCTTAGCTGTAAACTTATGAGTGAAAAGTTAAAATCTAAAACAAAAACTAGTAGTCATTAGGTTGGTAGATTAGGCAATATTTCTCCACTGAGACATTCTGCAGCTATTGCTGCCATATAGTATGTGCAGTGTCAAAGGCTGTGGCATACACTCCTTAAATTGAAAAGGAGGACTTGTGGCTCCTTAGAGACTAACCAATTTATTTGAGCATAAGCTTTCATGAGCTACAGCTCACTTCATGGGATGCTGTAGCTCACAAAAACTTATGCTCAAATAAATTGGTTAGTCTCTAAGGTGCCACAAGTACTCCTTTTTTTTTTTTTGCGAATACAGACTAACACGGCTGCTACTCTGAAACCACTCCTTAAATTAAGTACTTCTGGTACTGATGGTAGCTACAACCATCAAAACATCAGTTATCTAGCTAAGCCAAAGAATTTAAGTTGATAAAAAACCAAACATCTATATGTAATGTGTCAAACTAATCCAACTTCAGTGGAGTCACGCCAGGAAAGGATTTGTCGCATGCTGTCTTTTGCACCTCCAGGAACTCGGTGGAGATATTGACTATGAGTCGGAAAGAGTAAAAGTAAAGTAAAAATAAAGGATTATAAACAAACTATTAAAATAAGGATTGCATACTTCAACAAAAGGAAAAATGTCAAGGGAAAGGATCTATTTCTCCTATTGATGTGTGGAAATCTGATTTTTTGTGTGTTTTTATGCAATAAGGTCCTAGTCCATGACTGAGTTTCTAAGGTGCTACTGCAATATAAATATTTATTTAGATTTATAAAATTGCTAAAAGGTGCCCATCCATATGCTACATAATTAGAAATACTTTAAAGTAATTAAAAATACTCCTCTGCAAACCCTCCATGCTCCCCATAAAAAAACCCAAAAACCTGTCCTTTATAACTACAATTCTCCCATTCCTTTTCAAATACTGATTAATGCATGGAAGATCAAACAACGTCTTCCATTAATGCTACTTAATGGCTTTCCCCACAGTAGAAGAATATCAAAGACTCAGGTTTCACGGTCACCTGTATTTGTCAAGCACCTTTTAGTCCAAAAATTATTTTTATTGATTGATGATAATTATTACTTCTTATTTTTCAAGTACCCCATAGTGTATAGCTACCTTCGAAGCACAAAGAAGAAGAGTACAGTCTAAATTCAACGTGAAACAACTGGGGCTTGTAAACAGACACAGCGGGAGGAAGAAAAGGACAAAGGGCAACCATAGGATCACATGGTCACTTAGTGCATGCACATATCTTGTTGGCTTTGTTACCTTTTCTATCCTTTACTTTTCATTCAGAAATGCTGGGTTTAATTATAGCAAGGGAAGTAACTTGGCAGACAAGCCTGAAGAGAATAGTTCTAACACAAGGGGTAGCATCGAAGAACCTACCTGTGTACCTTCCACCTTGAAGAGATGGTAGCTCTATTTCAGCACAAGACAAAGAGGAAAATCTCCACCACACCACCTTCATCCAGCAGCACTGGGGCATTTTGTTCTCATTTAAATAAACAGGGGCAGTGTTTCCATTAGTTCTTGTTAAGTTGAGAAGAAAACTACTATACACATAAGGTTTTTTGTTTTTGTGCCATTCAACAATCACAAATATTTTGTTTTGTTTTTGTCTATGTATAATTTAAATAGGGGATTGCACTTCATGGTCTGTAGATTAGGAAGAAGTTCCTCATAACTGTGCAACAGGCATGGCAAAGTCATAAAGGCCAGAGACTCAGTAGCGTGCACTTTCAAGGAGTTAGATGGCACTTGCTGACTGACTTATGGAGTAGCTGGTATGACCGTAGAGCAAGGGGACTTTGTCAGCAACCAGAATAAGTTGTCCTATGGCTGTTCCCCAGTGAATATATCTGTCTCAAGAGCAGTAGAGGTCAAAGATGTTGAGACAGATTGTGCTCCTGAGTGTAACTGCCTGGCAACTATTTTTGTTTTGTGTTACTGCCCTCTTATCTATACTTCCATGACCCTTTCTTCCATTTATTCCAGTGTTTTAGAATGCTAGCTAGAATGTAGAGTCAAGAACCCACAATCCCACATACTTGCAGGCTCTCGTGCCTATGTAAGAACATCATAAGAATGGCCACGGTCGAGTCAGATCAGTATCCTGTTTTTCAATAGAGAACAGTTGCAGATGCTTCAGAGGGAATGAACATAACAGGTTAATTATCTAGTGACCATTCAGTCATCCAGTTCCAGGTTCTGGCAGTTAGGGTTTAGGGACATCCAGAGCATGGAGTTGCATCCCTGACCATCTTGGCTAATAGCCATTGATGGACCTATCCTCTATAAACTTATCTAACTTTTTTTTTAACCCAATTATACTTTTGGCGTTCACAACATCCCACAGCAACAAGTTCCAGAGGTTGACTCTGAAAGAAGTACTTTCTTGCATTCATTTAAAACTTGCTGCCTATTAATTTCATTGGGTGACCCCTGGATCTTGTGTTATGTGAACGGGTAAATAACAACGCTTCGCTCATTTTATCCACACCATTCATGATTTTATAGATCTCTCTCATATCCCCCTTAGTTGTCTCTTTTCGAAGATGAACAGTCCCAATCTTTTTAATCTCCTTGTGTGGAAGTTGTTCCATACCCATAATCATTTTTGGTGCCCTTCCTTGTAGTTTTTCTAATTCTAATATATCTTTTTGAGATCAGGCGACCAGAGCTGCACACAGTATTCAAGGTCTGTGCATATCATGGATTTATAGAGTGGCATTATGATATTTTTCTGTTTTTTTTATCTATCCCAACTTTCTTGAAAGTTATCAGTTTCCATAATAATAAGTGGATAATAAGTGATAATATAAACACATCTGATCTTATGAGAGGAGCCCAGTTTTCTAGAATCTTCTTGGTAATTTATAATAATTTATTAATTTTCAACTTTCATTTGCGTTCAAAGTTATTCCTAGAGTGCATGCCTAAAGTCACAAAGATTTTGGGGCATACCAAATGAATGGTTGATGTCTGTTCCCACATGCAGAATTGATGAGCAAATAATACAACATAGTGAAGTTTTTTCATCATTCATCACATTAATCCATCCATCAAAGCTATCAGTACAGATATTGGTCAAAAGCATAACCATTTGATTTAACTTGGAATCTATTCCAGGAATTATATGAAACTAAACTATTAACTGTCAACAATTGTGTAGTGTCCTTATTAGCTTAAATAGGTCTATATCAGGTTTACTGGCCCACCTGCTCTCTTGGGAACAAATCCTTGCCTCTGTGGCTATGGAGGCTCTTTTGAGAGTGGAATCAGTGTAGTTCCATTGTCTGTCTATTAAATTAATCCATCCATCAAACCACATTTCAACCTCCAGCATCTAACACACATGACTAGGTAAGAGAGTAGTGAGACAGCAGCAGCTTTCTAGGGGGCCATTAAGGTGGTGAGGAATTTTTTCCACCAGCACACAGAGGTTATGAGAGAGTGGGGTGGGGGAACTGGCTAGTAAAGTGGTGAGGACAGAGCCAGAAAATCTGATTAGCTGTTACCTGACTATTGCTACCTGACTATTCCCATCACTCTTCACTTGCCCCAATACACTGTCTTATAAATACAAATGCACACAGCAGGTGTCTAGTGTGGATTGGCAGAGTGCATCAAAGTGTTGGAGAGAACAAAAGCTATAGCAGAGAAGTGTTAATATATACTTTTTTTAACCTGACACCTGGATCCAGCCAACCCTCTCCTACATTCCTTCTGGGTCTTCCTGGAGTACATCACTCTGGCTTTGTTCTTTCTTTCTCCCAACCTTTGTGTGTGTGTGTGTTTAACAACTCTTATTCATGATAATGCCCAACTAGTGAATAACTCAGGGAACCGCAACCTTTGGCATGCGGCCAGCCAGGGTAAGACCCCTGGCGGGCCGGGCTGGTTTGTTTACCTGCCGCGTCTGCAGGTTCGTCTGATCGCAGCTCCAGGCCACTGGGGGCTGCGGGTTCGCCGCTCCAGGCCACTGGGGGCTGCGGGAAGCAGCGGCCAGCACATCCCTTGTATTAATGCATACTCTGGGTTAAATAAGGAGTAAAAAGTGATTTTATTAAATACAGAAAGTAGGATTTAAGTAGTTCCAAGCAGTAACAGACGGAACAAAGTGAATTACGGAATAAAATAAAATAAACCCTGCAAGTCTATTTCTAATACAGTAAGAAAACTTAATACAGATAAAACCTCACCCTCAGAGGAGTCCCTGCAAGCTTCCTTTCACAGACTAGTCTCCTTCTAGTCTAGGTCCAGCAATCACTCACACCCCCTGTAGTTACTGTCCTTTGTTCCAGTTTCTTTCAGGTATCCTTAGGGTGGAGAGGCTATCTCTTGAGCCAGCTGAAGATAAAATGGAGGGGTTTCCCAGGGGTTTAAATAGACTCTCTCTTGTGGGTGGATACCCCTCCCTGCCCCTGTGTAGAATTCCAGCTACAAGATGGAGTTTTGGAGTCACATGGGCAAGTCACATGTTCATGCATGACTCAGAACTTTCAGGTAGCAGCCATGGTTTACATGCTACCTTGAACGTCCTCAGGTAGACTTCTTATGTAGATTGGAGCCTTCCAAGATCCATTGTCTGTTAAGTGCTTCTTCATTGGGCACTTAATTTGCACATTCCTTTCTCAGGAAGCTGACCAAATGCTTTACTAAGGCTTCTTAAAATCAAACAAGTACACAGCCAATATTCATAACTTTGAATACAAAAATGATACATGCATACAAATAGGATAAATAGATTCAGTAGATCATAACCTTTACAGATATGTTATATGGCATATGTAGCATAAAACATATTCCAGTTAGGTCATATATACATTCATAAGCATATTCCCATAAAGCATTATGGGGTGCACCGTCACAACATGTACAGTAAGAAGGATTCTTATGAATTTGCAGTACTCTGGAAACATGACTCCAAGATCTCTTTCTTGGTGGTAACTGCTAATTTAGGCATCATCATTTTGTATGTATAGTTGGGATAATATTTTGCCATGTGCGTTACTTTGCATTTAACATTGAATTTCATCTGTCATTTTTGTTGCCAAGTCACCCAGTTTTGTTAGATACCTTTGTAACTCTTTGCAGTCTGTTTTGGACATAAGTATTTTGAGTAATTTTCTATTATCTGCAAACTTTTCCATCTCACTGTTTACCCCTTTTGCAGATCATTTACCAATATGTTGAACAGCACTGGTCCCAGACCAGTACAGGCCCCTCAGGGGACACCTCTATTTACTTCTCCCCGTTCTATAAATGGACCATTTATTCCTACCCTTCTTTTCCTACCTTTTAACTGGAGTGCCTGGGAATGCTTTCAGGATCATCTAATGGTCCTTAATTTAATGACAAGCCTTTCATTATCTTAATCACCCAGCCTCTACTTATAAACAAACTCCCTGCCCCAAGGGCAGAAGTGGTTAGCAGCACAGAACTCATCACATTCCACACTCAAGCTCTGACTCATGGGTGCTGAGCACCCACTATTTTTTTTTCATGGCTGCTTGAGCCCCAGAGCACCCATGGTGTCAGCGCCTATGCTTGGAAATTATGTCCCTCAATCTGCTTTTCTATAATTCTACCTCTCTGACCTCTCATCCCCTTTACTTGGAGCTCTCTCTCTTTGCACCCCACAACTTTCTTGAGATCCTAGTACGAGCTATCACAAAGTCTCACAGAAAGCAAATTTGATAGAAGAAAATAAATGAAAAAAAAAGAATAGGGTCCCTGGAAGAAAATGATATACTTTTATAAGATTTCTGCCTTGCATATATATGTGTGTGTGCTGTAATTAAAAGGACAACTACGATCTTGCTATTTATGAAATGCCGGTTTCTCATAAATAGAGCTTTTGCACTAGAACTATTCTTTAAATGTGTCAAAACGACAGACTGTGCCTCACAAAATTAGAAATTTGACTAAATATTTACTCTGCCTCTGATGAATCATGCCCAGCAAAAAGAAAAATTGCACTGTGTAACAGCCTACTTTCACTTCTAAATTTGTCTTTCATATTTAAATGCAGTATGATGACTTGAATGGAAAAAGTAAGGGTATTCAGTTAGTATATTCAGGAAGGAGTAGGAGGACTATGGCCTCATATAGACTTCTTTTGCTGATCATACAATATGCACAAATTACAGCTAACCAAAATTTAAATCTACCACTAGTCTTGGAAAAGACATACCCACATTCTGCAGTGGAGCTGAGTTCTATCCTGTGCCAGGGCATTGCTATCATAGTTAACAATCATCCCCATTTTATAGATGCACAGAGGTGCATCAGACTCATCCAGTTACACAGTTGTTAACAGCAGAACCAGGATGGAGCCAGGTCTTCTAACTTCCAAGCTGCTACTTTATCTGCAGGTTTATGCAGCCTCTCCTCAGGGAAATTAGAATATTACAGCACTCAGTGGTGTCTCCTCCCTCACAACATCAAGTCTTTCCCAACTCTGATTTACTTAAACCTCTGTGAATACTGTTCTACTTTTCCTTCTTTATTTTGCTGTTTCAGTCACAGCTGTGGTGCCTTTTGTGGTTGCTGAACAATCCTTTCCATCTCCCTTCCACACACACCCTCCTGCAATATGCAGAATTCTTTGTGCATTAGGGTGGAGAAAGGGGAAGACTGTTCTATCATAAATAGGACACGATTCTATGATTCCTTGGATGGTGAGAAACCCACGTCTAATGTCAAGCCTAAAATTGTTGATGGACAGTTTATTTCCATTTCTCCTTGTGTTCACATTGGCGCTTAATTTAAAAAACTCTTCTCCCTCCCTCATATTTATCCCTCTGATGTATTTATACAATCATATCTCCCCTAAGCCTGCTTTTGGTTAGGCTAAAAAGCCAAGGTCTTTGACTCTCCTCTCATAAGGTAGATCTTCCAATCTTCAGCTCATTCTAGTCGCTCTTTGAACCTGTTCCAGTTTGAATTCGTCTTTCTTAAACATGGGAGACCAGAATTGCTCACAGTATTCCAGATGAGGTCTCACCAGTGTTTTGTATAATGGTGCTAACACTTCCCTACCGCTACTGGAAATTTCTCACCTGATGAATCGTAGGATTACATTAGCCTTTTTCACAGCCACATCACATTGGCAGCTCATAGTCATTCTGTGATCAACCAATACACCTTTCTCCTCACCTCTTTCTTCCAACTGATCAATTCCCACCTTATAGTAAAAATTCTTGTTGTTAGTCCAAAGCTGCATGACCTTGCACTATGAACTATTAAATGTCATCCCATTTCTAGTCCTACAGTTTACAAGGTCGTCCAGATCTTCTTATATGATATTATGGTCCTCTTGTCATCCGCAAATTTTTTTAGCACACTCCTACTTTTTGCCAAGGTCATTAGTGAAAATGTTAAATAAGCTTAGTCCTAAAACCAATCCTTGAGAAACTCCACTAGTAACCTCCCTCCGGCTTGACAATTCACCTTTCAGCATGACCATTTGTAATCTAACCTTTAACCAGTTCCTTACACATCCTTTGATTCTCATACTAACCTCTATCTTATCTAGTTTAACTAACAATTTTCTCACAGGGAACGGTATCAAATGCTTCACTGAAATCCAGGCAGATTAGCTCTACAGCATTTCCTCTGTCTAGAAATCCATTTATCTTCTCAAAGAAAGAGATCAGGTTGGTCTGGCATGATCTAGCTTTTGTAAAACCATGTTGCATTTTATTTCGCTTACTGTTTACCTCTATGTCCTTAACTACACTCTTTCAAAATCTGTTCTAAGACCTTGCAAAAAAACTGAGGTCAAACTAACAGGCCTGTAGGTTCCTGGATCACTTTTTTCCCTCCTTTCTTAAAAATAGGAACTATATTAGTAATTCTCCAATCATAGGGTATGACCCCAGAGTTTACAGATTCATTAAAAATCCTTGCTATTGGGCTTGCAATTTCATGTGCCAGTTTCTTTAATGTTCTTGGATGGAGACTACCCAGGCCCCTGATTTAGTCCCATGAAGATGTCTGAGTTTGACTTCCACCTTGGATGCACTAATTTCTTCTTCCATATCTTTGTTCCCATTAGCCACCCAGCCACTATCCCCAAGCTCTTTCTTAGCCTCATTAAAAACTGAATGCATCCGATGAAGTGATCTGTAGCTCATGAAAGCTTATGCTCAAATAAATTTGTTAGTGTCTAAGGTGCCACAAGTACTCCTTTTCTTTTTGCAAATACAGACTAACACGGCTGCTACTCTGAAACCTGTCATTAAAAACTGAGGCAAAGTATTTGCTTAGGTATTGGGCCATGCCTAGATTATCTTTAATCTCCACCCATCCTCAGTGTTTAGCAGTCCCACTTCTTCTTTCCTTGTTTTCTTCTTATTTATATGGCTATAGAACAGTTTACTATTGGTTTTAATTCCCTTTGCAAGGTCCAAGTCTTCTTGGCTTTTGACAGTTCTCACTTTATCCCTACACTTTCTGACCTCCAGGAGGTGGCTTTCCTTGCTGATCCCATCTTCCATTTCTTGTAGGCTTTCTGCTTTCTCTTAATCACTTGCTTGAGATGCTTCTCACCCAGCCTGGTTTGTAACCCTTCCCTACATTTTTTTTCTTGCAGGCTGTAAACATTTCATTTAAAATTAAATAAGAATATGGCTATAGATTTGTAAACATCCAACATGTGGAGCTCATGAACGATGCGGAGCTTCATGAAGGAGCTCATGAAGCACTTTTCAATTTGCTGTAATGGGATATTATTTTCAGGGCTTCCAACTATGCCAGCAATGAATGCCCTGGCCAAAGTACAAGCTTTTTTAAATACATATATATTCGTAGACTCATAGATTTTTAAGTCCAGAAGGGACCATCATGATCATCTAGTCTGACCTCCTGCACATTGCAGAACCTTGCCCACCTACTCTTGTATTAGACCCATAACCTCTGGCTGAGCTACTGAAGTCCTAATATCTTGATTTAAAAACTTTTAAAGTTACAAATAATCAACCATTTATTCTAGTTTAAACCTGCAAGTGACCCATTCCTCATGCTGCAGAGAAAGATGAAAAATCCCAGGGTCTCTGCCAATCTCACCCAGGGGAAACTCCCTCCCAACCCCAAACATGGCAACCATTTAGACTCTGAGCATACGGACAAGACCTACCAACCAGACACTTGGGAGAGAATTCACTGTAGTAAGTCAGAGCCTATCCCATCTAGTGTCCCATCACTGGCAGTGGGAGATATTTGCTGCTAGCAGTTGCAGATCAGCTACATAACATTGTAGGCAGTTTTGTCATACCACCCCCACTTATCAAGCTCAGTCTTGAAACAAGATTTTGCCCCCCACTGCTCCCCTTGGAAGGTTGTTCCAGAATTTTAATCCTCTGATGGCTAGAAAGCTTTATTTAATTTCAAACCTAAACTTATTGATGGCCAGTTGTTTATATCCATTTGTTCTTGGGCCAGCATTGGCCCTGAACTAAAGAATAAAAATAAACAGCCAAACAATGATTTTATACTTCTCTTTGGAGTTCCCGTCTCTGCTCCTTGTCGTGGGAATGCCACAGTTCCTTCTTTGGCTGAGCACGGTCTCCTAGGACTTTTTCCATTTTTCTTAGTAAGCTTCCCCACTGCCTCCCCTCCATGGGGACTCAGGCAGCTTTCTACAAAGGACCTCCCTGCTTCTTACATACCTTATCTCAATGCTTCCCACAGGAACAACCTGCTCCCCATGGTTCTCTCCAGCTTGCCTTCACCATGCCCTTCCTAGAGAGAGAGGGAACTGTCCTTGCTTCGCTCTTCTGGGTTTTCTCCTTCTGAATTCTCCTTCCTCTGTGTAGTCCTTTCTGAGTCTTTCACAGCTGGGCTCATTAATGTTAATTAAGCTACCAGATGAGGATCAACTGGGGTGCAACTGCTACATTACAAGCAAGGCTTACCCCAAAATTCCTTAAAAGGCCAGCCAGCCTGTGGCAGGGCCTTTGTGGCACAAGTAATGAGGCTAGGGTAAAATATGATTTGGGAAAACTTTTTCTTGTTATTAGACTCTATACTTGGTCTCCTCAAGATTTGTTTACCTATTCAAGGCAAAATTCAGCCCAGTACAAGGGCCCCATGTACAGCCCTAATCATTAGTTAAAAGTTAACATTATATTTAAGGACAAATTTGGATACCCTTATATTGGATAGCACATCATTTCACAAGTAGCCCCACTGATATCAGAATCTGGCTCTTAATGTTTAAAGCATGGCCTAACACAACTTAAACGTAAGAACTATCTGTGCATAGTATATATCACATTTAACTCTTTAAATCTGAAATGTTCAGTACTGTATTGGAACTTTTTTGGAGAAGAAGGGAGTCTACACATTTTGGGATTCCAACATATATGTGCATGACACCTGTGATAAATGAAGGGGCAGGGGTAGCTCCATTTTATGGACACCCAGCCAGCCAATAGCTATAAAATCCCTCTTAGTAGCTGTTCTCTAATTGATCTACCTGTAAAGGGTTAAAAAGTCTCACTTCTATGCATAGGTAAAAGGAAGTAAGTGGGCACCTGGCCAAAAGAGCCAATGGAAACAAGATTCCCCTTTTGTCTGTCTTGGCCTCCCCAGGGAGAGGCAGACAGGGCTGCAACTGTGCTGTAAGAAGCTTGGGGCCAGGTATGAAAAATCATTGGTACCATACCTAGAAACTATTAATTTGAAACCCCAGATATGTAAGTAGATCTAGAAAGACGTGATTAGGTTTATCTCTTTTTATTTCTTTATGGCTTGTGGACTCCTCTGTTTTAATCCCAGGTGCTTTGGTTTTGCTTGTAAACTTTAAGCTGGACCTCAAGAAAGTTATTCTTGATGCTTAATCCTTGTAGTTTTTTTTTTAAACCTAGCAAATGCCTAAATTCCCAGATGTATTTTCTTTCTTTTTTTTAATTAATAAAATTTACTTTTTTTAAGAACAGAATTGGATTTTTGTGTCTTAAGAGATTTGTGCACATGTTGTTTAATTAGCTGGTGGCAACAGCTGATTTCTTTTTTTCCCCCTTCTCAGCTCTTCTCCGGGCAGGCGGGAGAGAAGAAGGGTGAAAGGGCTTGAGGGTACCCCACAGGAAGGAATTCCCAAGTGAGCCTTCCTGGTCTCTCAAAGGGGTTCTGCACTTGAGTGGTGGCAGCATCTACCAATCCAAGGTCACAGAAAAGCTGTAACCTTAAGAGTTTAATATAAGCTTGGAGTGGCAAGTATTAATTTTTAGAGTCCTTGTGGGACCCAACCTTCTGCACTCAAAGTGCCAGATTGGGAAATCAGCCTTTACAAGACCTCTATAAAGAAAGAATAGGATGGTCAGAATTCTAAAAGTAAGAGCTAGCTGGACTGCTTCAAATAATAATTAATAATAAAAATGTGCCTCCCACTAAATCTTAATATCAAAGTGTTTTTGGATGGTTGAAGAAGTTGGATAATACTTTATATAGTTGCTGGAATTGGCTAGATCCCTTAATAATTCATTTCTAGAGCTGGCTTGGAATTTTTCAGTGAAATGTTTTTTCATCTGAAAATGTCCATTCATCAAAATCAAAACTGTGCACAGAAATGTATCCTTTTCAGACAGAAAGGTTTCTCAGGTCCAGGAAGAAACTTCTGGTGAAACCCAGACAGAAACAGACGTCCATGTTAGAACAACCCAATGGTTAGGTCACTGAATCAAACAAAGCAGAAACCTGAACGTGGGTCTCCCACATCCCCTGTGAGTTCCCTAACCACTAGGCTATTGGCTATTTGGGGGAAGATCTCTCTTTCTTTTTTGTGAACATTTCAAAAGGTCTTGATTTCATCACAATGCAGAAGAGAACCGAATGCCGAAACTTTGAATTTGTTTGTGAAACAATTTGTTTACCAGCAAGCCCTATTCATTTCCACATTTCTCATAGTATTTGGGATTTGTGTGTGTGTGTGTTTTAACTCATAGAATTTTTGTGAAGAAGTGTAACATTGTGGGGTATTTGATGAACTCAACAAACAAAAATGATATATGCTACAGTTTTCAGACTGCTGTGAAGGAAGCTGAATAGGAAGTTTAGGGAATTAACCCAGCTACAACTGTGCTTGAGTGTGAACATTTTAATAATTTTACAAATTACCAATGGAAACTGCAATATTACTAGAGAGAAAAAATCAGGTTTTTTTCAATTGAACTAATCTTAAAGAAATGAAAGTGGCGGTTTATGTTGTGACTTAGCAACTTAAGAAAGTCTATGAATGAATATTAATACACTCAGTGAATGACAAGAATAAAATCAGTATGTTATGTTAATAGGAAATTACAAAATAATTGATAGCTATTTCTGTTATCTCAATCAGTATGAGGATTTCACTGAGTGCAAGAATTCTATTTAAAGTCTAATTTGTATTTGTTGGAAACAGAGAGGCAATTGAGTTCATCAGAATGTAATGACTGTAGGAAAAAATGATACAAATTGTTTAAAAAGAAAGAAAATGTAAACATGATTTTAGCTGAGATTAATAAAGATGATTAATTTTGCAGAGAGGTTCGAATAAACTCCAGAGAACTCAAAGAATACTGAGAAGAACAGATGTTAAAGGTTGTTTATTAAATATACACTCTTTTAGGGAAACATTTTTGAAGGACTTTGAATATTTTATTGAGTAAAATCTCTGTTCAAGACACAAGAATTTGGATTAGTTTTAGTTAAGGGATTGTGGCAAATTGCGGGCACGATTATGATGGGTCCCACGCTTCCTCTTCTTGTTGTGGGGTTCAGGGCTCAGTTTCCTGACCCTGAACTAGGGTATCTACTGTCCCACTAGTAATCCAGAGAAGGGTAGTGGAGAGGAAAGGACCTGGGCCCGCCCTCTACTCCGAGTCCCAGCCCAGGGGCCTTAGGGATAGTGGCAAACCACTTGAACTAGTGCTTCCTTCCCCTGGGCTACTTCCGTCTCCTGCTCTTCAGCTTGTGGGCTTCCTGCCCTCTCTCCGCACAAGTCGGGCGTCTCTTTACCTAGGGTCTTGGTCTTCTAGGCAGCCATGGCACTTCTCCAAACTCTCCTCTACTTCAACTCCTCCACACTGCACTCTGCTCCAACTCCTTCACCTGGCTGATTGAAGCAGGGGTTTTTTTAATCAGGTGACTGGCTTCAGGTGCTCTAATTGGCTTCAGGTGCTTTTAATTAACCTATAGAAAACTTTCTTCCCTCTACAGGGAATAAGGCTTCTCCTCATCCTGGGACTTGTATATCTCTCCTGTATCCTATACCATGCCTTCTGGCCATGCTGTATCATAGGATATATTTTTAATTAAGTGTGTCAATGTCCCAGGCAATGAACCTTATCCATAAACTGTACTGCAGCTTAGGACACAACTTTCAAAACATGAACAGAATTTTACTGATAAATAAAATGGAGGAAATTCTGATCTCATTTACACTGGAGTAATTCTGGACTTGACTGAATTCAATTAACTTAACCTAGAAATACAGTGATGTAACTGAGAGAAACAAATCTGACTCAATGAATTTAGAATGGTGGCATTTCATTTCTAATGGTTTTTAAGGGCAAATCCTGTCTGCATTACACAGACTGGGTAACTGGGCTGTATGCTGGAAAGCTCCGTAGGACTTGAGAGGTGGAAAGAATCCTGTCCATCAGGCTACTGAGCACCAGCAGGGAAGTTGCAACCACTCGTGATGCTTCATTTGGTTTGTTCCACCCCTTTATAACACCCGCACACAATGGGGAAGAATTGTTGCTGGGCTTTGTAGTCACAGTTCCACTGACTAGCTCACTGCCTCTCCCTGACCTATGCCTCCCCAATAAACCCTTTGTGGTTTTTCAGAGACTTGCTCAAGAACTTGCTCCACAGCAAGATATATGCAATTTTCCTCTACTTCGAGAGCCCACTCTCAGCCACACATCCCAACTCTACTGTACTCTGATCTAAGCCCTTTGCATCTGCAAGGTAGAGGGGAGGATTTGACTCAATAAAAAGACCTTAAATTAGATGCACAAACTCTTTGACTAAATTTATAGGTGTATATTCTTTTCTACACTATGCCGTATACACAAAACTACTTAGCCATCCCAATTTTGCCAGTGTCTACTTTGGATAGCTATGACAGGTTTTGGGGAGAGACACTGCAGGGAGGAATCATATTTGTTAAAATAGTCAACGTGAGGGAAAAGAGTTTAGAATGACAGGATCTACATAGAAGCAGATCCCTGGTCCAACCATGCTTAAATCCCTGCATGCTACTAGACATGGAGCTTTGGGCTTGGCATAACATTTTTCTCCCCTGCCCCATAGGATTGAAGAATTGCACTAATTCTTTTCTACTAGTACACTCCATGGCAAAGAAATAGGGCTGGAGGGGACCAGGTAAATTTTCCCCTTTAGGAAATGCATTCTGGGAATTACGGAAGGATTCAGAACCTTATCCATCTAATAACTTCTCGAACAATCTGTAGCATCACAAGAAAGGTATCAGATACTGCAGAGATGCTTTCTATTTTATAATTGAAACCCTCAGAGATAGTTGCCCTGGACAAATAAGCCTTCTACTGAAAAATAAAGAGAAAGCTTTCAATAGGTCAAATTTTTACAAAATGCAATTTTACACTGCAAGCACAACCACCACAAATGGGAACAAAATAAAGCTTGCAATCTCCAGCCCTATTAGCATAATCAGTCAATATAAAAAGAAAATCACCTTTGCACTGTAGAGATGCAAAGGAAAAATTTGCATTAGAAAATGTTCTTCTGAATAGAAGTTACATTTATGGTGTTCCATTCAGTTTCACTTCAACATTAATGACAATGAATATCATTTTATAGAATTTTGTACATGAAAGGATGAAAGAGGCCAAGTAACCAAGAGTGATTACTCTTGGATCTTGACTTAGGGCTTGATCCTAAACCCATTGAAGTCAATACAAAACTTCCATTGACCTCAGTGTGTTTTGGATTAGGTACTGATCTTGCAAACCTTACACGTATCACTATGGATATGATTAATCCTGTATTACTCAGTAGAAATACTTACAAGCATAAAGATACTCATGTACATTTTTGCAGAATCAAGGTCTTAATTAGGAGACCCCTTAGTCAAATTATGACTATCTTTCAACTGTTCTTTTTAAACTCTGATCATGTTATAGGTAATATTTCTCAACTAAACTGTGAATCATGAAAAAAAATGCTCGTATGCTATGTTTGCCACTTAAATGATGTCCTTATTTTGACAGGTTATGCCCCTTGGGAAGCCACCTGATGTGCTGAGGTACCACTGAATCTACCCGTTCTGCTAGCATGGGCTCCCTTTAGCCTGTCTTGCTGAGCCAGGCTCTTCAAACCTCTTCTAATACACACACAGGCAGGGCCACACTCAGCTGCAGATCAGCTCTGGGAAGATTCGGTTTAAGGGACTTGCTCCAGCACTCAGATGTCCACCTCCCTTGGAATGCAGACCCAAAGATATATTATGAAATTCGCCCCTTCCCTCCATGTGGAGAGATGTGTGCACACTTCTTCCCCCCTACCCCATTTGAAAATTACAGAAACTAGGTTTAATAATACATAAAACAAATTTTATTAACTATAAAAGGCAGATTTAAAGTGGACCAAACTGGAATGTGCTTGGGTGCACATTTTATGGAAATGTGAGAACAAGATAGGATATCTGAAAGTATGCTATTCAAATACTGCATAAAAGCCTTAGAAAACAATGTAACACATCAGAAGTGAAAATTTTAGGTTGCAAAATTGAAGAACTCAAGGAAAAGTAAAAAACAACAACATAAATTTGATAGATTTCACCTGACAGAATATTTTATGTTAGTAAAATGCTGGAAAACAATATCGATGAGAGAAAAGTGGCTAAGCTTTTCAGCAAAAGTCTTAGAAAACAGATTCTACACACCAAATATTGAAGGGACTGGGATATATGAACTGGTTTAAAAATCAATTAGTTCTGCCATATTGGCTGTAACTGGATTGTGCACTGTCTTTCAAATTAAATAAGCTTGCTATTACTGGAAATAAATATTGCTGGAATATCATTGTGGGGATTCCTTGGTATGGATTTTTGAAAATAAGAAGGATTTATATAAATTATATCATTCTGTTCTTTAATAAGAATTGTTTTCAAGCCAACTAACCAAAGAAACAGAAGACCACAAACAATATTCAGGTTTTGGATGAATATGAATTGTGTTACTGAAAACTTTATTATATATGGCACACTTTGCAAGAAATAGCTACTTGAAATATAAGTGAGCGTACTAAAGAACCAAACATCTGAAACTCTGGACTAAGTCAGATTTGGCCATGAATTTTATGACTGTGGAGTATTTTTAAAATATGTATACATGCTCTCTTTTGCATGTATGTTACTTACAAAAAACTACCTTAAAAAATGTTAAGTTTGCAAAAGTTGGGAAAAGCCAAAATTTAGGTGGCCTGTGCACCATCCCCATTCCAGTCTGGATGCTTTCTCTCTCTTCTCCTTGCTGACTGGACATCACTGAGAAAATTCTCCTTGCTTTGAGTTCCTGTGCCTGGTACCATAGAGGCCTTTGGGTGCTAGAAGGAGCTCTGCTCTGGGATGGAGCATGCTCCCTTCTGATAGAATCTTCTGAGACTTTAGGGACCAAACTCTAGCAAGTGTTTTATTAAGCATGTGCAAACGGAAATTTTCAGAGGTTCATAACTTTGGATTGATTATCACAGGAGTATCTAAAGTCACATTATTAAGACCTGGCTGACCCCTCCGTAAAAGATCAAGCCTTGATTCCAAAAGCATGGAAGCATTGTATCATCTCAATGAAATTGTTACAGGATTTATTTTTAAAAACATGGGCAAAATGTATTTTACCCTAACCCCATTCTTGGAAACAGTTGAACCATTTTATTTTTAATTAAACAAAAAAATCAGTCTGAGACAGACACCATGGAAAATTAGCTCAAGCAGTTAAAGTTTGATAAAGTTATAAGCAGAGCTGATCAAAAAATATTCAAAATGTTTGTCAAAAAAGGCCACTATTGTCATAAATGAAACATTTTGGGGAAAGAAATATCTGGACAAAAATTCCCAAGAAAAATATTTCCATGGGAAAAAAAATCACTTCAGAAAGTTTTCATTTGGAAAAATTTAAATATTTCAGTTTGAATATTTTTATTTTCATATTATTTCATGACATATTAGGAGTAATAGCACACTACTGCCACTGCCATACCATGAAATTATGTACAAATAATAAAATAAAAGAAAAATAACATTTGATTTGAAATTTTTAAAATGTGCAATGAACATTTAAAAATTACAAAACAAAAGTTTTCTGAAATCATTTTCTTTTGAATTGTCATTCCATGCAGAATTTCAAAAATATTTAGTTTTCTTTCAAATCACAAGGGGGAAAAAAGTCCAGATTTCCTATGAAAGAGAAATTGGTGTTTTGACCAGCTCTAGTTACAAGCAACTGGAAACAGGGTCTTAATATGGAAAGCAGTAGGTTTTCTTAAATATAGATTTTCTTCCTATATGAACAGAAATAAATTACATTAAAACAATGTTAAGATTGCATATGAACAACTCAGAAGTCATATCAACAATAATAAGGCTGCCTGCTTAGCCTTAACTCCCTGGATACTTCAGATAGGGAGCTTTATTTAGGTGTTGTGTTGTGTTTAATGATGAGGCCTGTGTCTAACAGAATTTAGATGCTGCACAATGAATGAGCTGGAGCCCACAGGAAAAGGAAGGATGGTTTAGTGGTTAAAACACTAGACTGGACCTCAAGACATCTGAGTTCTAATTCTTTTCTCTGCCACAGATTTTTTTGTGTAAGTAGACAAGTCAATATACTTCCCTGTGCCTCAGTTACTCACTTCTAAATTGGGGATACCACCAGCCTCCTAGTTCTCTGATGCATAATTTTTCCTGTGCTCTTCCAGGGGTTATATGGCTCCTCATTATCCCACTATGTAGATCTGTGGCTTAAAATCTCCTCAGTTGAGTCCTGAATGGATGAGGAGAAATAATATGTGATTGTATCATTAAAGACTAACCATAATGCATACAACAAAAGGGAGCAGAATTAAGGTGCTAACAGTAATTAAATTTTGAATGCTTCACATTTCAATGTTCTTTTACTGTAGTTTGTGAGAGTGTGAGGAATTTTCTATGAAAAGAAATAAATTCCATCCTATATTAGGTTTTTCTATACAGCAGTAGAATGACGTGCATTGAGGAATATGTGTAACAAATGTGCAGGGTCCTTGTCACATTCCATGGGTGAGTAAAGGTGGTGGATCCAGAATTCTTAAGCCTTTTTTAAATGCTAATTACAGTATGTGATTTTGCATTCTCCCATCATAGTGAATTCCAGAGGATATTTAGTTTAATTGGTTAAAATTACAAATGCACCATTCAGAAAGTTCAATACTCTCTTCCAAATGCTGTGCACAAATGCTACTAATATTTACACATGAATATAAAGGAGAAGGGATTATATCCCTTTAGCTGTTTAGATAAAGAAATCTCACCAACGATCTTATTTCATGAACTTTGCAAATATCAGAATGTGAGGCAAGTGTAAAAGAAATTCTGTTTGTTAGCTGAATTGACAGAATAGTGTAACTAACTTCCTTGATTATTCTTTCTTCTAAAAAGCCCTGTGTCATTGATTGTTTACTTCTTTCAATACAAGCCTGTGACAACTCCAAACAAGCATCCTTAATTTGCAAGACTCTCAAAAAGAGAAATTGTTTTCAATGTTTAGCTGTAGAAACATCTAAAGAAAGCAAATGCTGAAGTGCTGTGATTCTCATTCAGCTTCTCTCATGCAAAATAAAACAGATTGGTATTTAAAGTGATCTTTCTTTACGATTCTGCTCCATGATAAACCTGGAGGAGTGCTGGAGACTTACTGAATTTGTTTACTAGCTGTGCACCTCTTGCAAAATATTCAAGCCTGTTTTCTTATACAGTTTTGTATTCCTGAAGATGTAGCCAAAGGCAATTAGTGTGAATAGTGGTGCTTTGTCCTCTACTGGTGAACCATTCCATAATCCTCAATACTTTTCTTAAAACCTAGTCACACAACAGCTTTTCTCTTGTTATTAATTATTATAACTTTTACTGCACCCAAGCTTATGCAAGATGCTTCACAGAAACAAAAACAGATGCGTTCTAGGCCTCAGCGACCTTGTCATCTCAGTTCAGACATTGACTTCTGAAGGTAACAAACAATAACGAGGGAATGGGGTTACAAGGACACATCATGTGTACAATTATTGTAGCTCCTAGCAACCAAATAAAGGCCACATTGTGCTAGGGACTAAAGAGATGAAGTAAAAGATAGTACTTGTCTTAAAGAATGTATAACTGAATTTTAGTCAAGGTACTCTAGCTGTGTGCAAAGCAAATAAAGATGAGGGCACTCACTTTAGGCCTGGCACATTTTAAAAAAAAATAAAATTGTTATTGACTTGCTTCTAGTGGGTATTATTTAGTCTTTAGATACCAGTGCTGCATGAGTTGCTGCCAACTGGTAACAACACTGAATCCACATGGCTAAATTACACATCTTCCTGCATAGCTTTCTTAATACTATAAAAGGTTGTTTCTCAGTTATTGAAGTCATTCCAACTTGAGTCTCACAATGCCCTCAGTCACCTCTCTTTGTCATCATGTTCATGTGAGGCTGGTACCATGCCTACTTGTCCAGCTTCACACTGATAATCCTCATAAAACAAGCTGACAATGGCTCCCACAATTTCTCTTTCTATATATCTTCCCAGAAATCACGGATGTCCTGCACACTAAAAGATGCATAGGTAACTCATCTTTAATGTCCAGTGTGATCTACCTAGAGCTACTATATGAGCAGTTTCCAGGCTCTAATATTCCCTTTTTGTTCCTTGTAAGATTCTTTAGCTTTTCACTGTTTGTCTTTTTATTTCACACTTTTTAAGACTTACCTTTTCATTTGCCATTGTTTATATAGCTGTGCAAGCTGGACCTGCCTCTTGCATTAAACACGCTCTCTAGTGGCACCCAACAGGATGAGCAACAGTTGCACGTTCGCCCTCACCAACAGAGCCAAAGGGGGAAACATTTCTCTAACACAGAGTGGCTTCATGTCACCCAGACTGGGAGGGACACTGACATTTATCATTAGGAGTATAGGGAGTGTCAGCCCTCAAGTGATTAAGTGGCATAAAAAACACGGGGTACTATTAGGGCTCCTCTCCATTCCAAATGATCTGTGTATTCTGTTCACCCAGTTTATTTATAAAGCTCTCTTCAGTTTTTAAATAGTGACACTGTACAAACTGTTGCTAGCACTAGCAGTTGCTTTATGATACATATTACACATCAGTAAGATGTTTCAATAGCCTTTAAGAGGCCCTTCCAGGTAGAGTTTTACAACACTCTGCTTCTACAAGTTTAAAATCTACATGTTTTGGAAACCAACTTCAATGATGCTATGCTCATTTATATTAGCTAAGAATCTGGCCCCAGATGTTTTAGAAAATTACTTCAGTAGTGCTCTGCAGGTTTACACCAACTGACGATCTGATCTTGAAGATACAAAGAGTGTGAGTTTAGTCTGTGATTAGTTATGGATATTGGGAAAGAGAGTAGTCTATATTCTAGTGCAGGGGTGGGCAAACTATGCCCTGGGGGCCACATCCAGCCCTTCAGACATTTTAAACCAGCCCTCGAGCTCCCACCAGGAAGCAGGGTTGGGGGCTCGCCCCGCTATGCGTGTACCGTGACTCTGTGCAGCTCCTGGAAGCAGAGGCATGTCCCCCCTCTGGCTCCTACACATGGGGCAGTCAAGGGGCTCTGCATGCTGCCCCTGCCCAAGTGCTGCCCCTGCCCAAGTGCTGCCCCTGCAGCTCCCATTGGCCGGGAACCATGGCCAATGGGAGCTGCAGGGGTAGCGCCTGTGGACAGGGCAGCATGCAGAGCTGCCTGGCTGCACTTCCGCGTAGGAGCTGGAAGGGGGACATGCCGCTGCTTCTGGGAGCCTCTTGAGGTAACCATCGCCTGGATCCTGCACCCCTGACCCCCCCTCCCATTCCCCAACTTCCTGCCCCAGCTCTGATCCCCCTCCTGCCCTCCGAACCCCTTGGTTCCAGCCCAGAGCACCCTCCTGCACTGCAAACCCTCATCCTCAGCCCCACCCCAGAGCCTGTACCCCAACTCCCAATTTTGTGAGCATTCATAGTCTGCCATACAATTTCCATACCCAGATGTAGCCCTCGGGCCAAAAAGTTTGCCCACCCCGTTCTGGTGCTTAGACAAAGTTGTCTATCCTAAAGTGTAATGTTGATGGATGGAGTAATCCTGTGCTCAAAAACAACAGAGGGAAATTTTGGATTTGAATACTTAGGAGTGTGATTGTGCTGCCACAGATACTACCCCCTTCAAACATGCAGCCAAGTTCTGAAACCTTTACCACACTTATGGCACAAGAAGGCCTACCGAGGTCAACAGGTCTACTTGTACAGAAAGCTGCTCCTCAGCGAACAGTATCAGACTGTTAGTCTAGGAAGTCTTTAATCCTGCTGCTGGTGGAGACTAATACCTTAATATTCCGAGGAAGGCAAAAAGAGAAAAAAAAAAAAAAAAACCCACCACCCAAAGCTCAAAAATCAGCCATGCACTAACTAACTATCTCCCTACCATACAGATGTTACAAAGATCACCTCCTCTGTGTAATACTTTTGTCTGCTAATCAATTTCCCTCCATGTTTACAAACATACATCTTTGATGCATTTAATTCTACAAAGAACATGGACAGTCAAGGCAAAAAATCTACTTTAGACCATATAAAGTACTTCAAACATACTGAAGTGCGTTCTCTTTTCAGTGTGCATGGATTTCTGCAACTAGTATAATGGTTACACCGTTTGAGTGGGATTTTTTCTATGAATGTGAAAATAGCTGTCCTTTACTGCCTGGCCACACAATTTAAAAAGAACCCAACACAACATAGCAACCATATTATTTACCATTCTCTGGGGTTGTCAAGGTTCCTTCCCCACTCTGAACTCTAGGGTACAGATGTGGGGACCTGCATGAAAGACCCCCTAAGCTTATTCTTACTTGCTTAGGTTAAAAACTTCCCCAAGATCAAACTTTTTCTTGTCCTTGAACCCTATGCTGCCACCACTAAGCGTTTTAAACAAAGAACAGGGAAAGAGCCCACTTGGAGACGTCTTCCCCCAAAATATCTCCCCAAGCCCTACACCCCCTTTTCTGGGGAAGGCTTGATAAAAATCCTCACCAATTTGTACAGGTGAACACAGACCCAAACGCTTGGATCCTAAGAACAATGAAAAATCAATCAGGTTCTTAAAAGAAGAATTTTAATGAAAGAAAAGGTAAAAGAATCACCTCTGTAAAATCAGGATGGTAAATACCTTACAGAGTAATCAGATTCAAAACATAGAGAATCCCTCTAGGCAAAACCTTAAATTACAAAGACACAAAAACAGGAATATACATTCCATTCAGCACATCTTATTTTACCAGCCATTAAACAAAAGGAAATCTAAGGCATTTCTAGATTACTTACTAACAGTTGTAAGGCTGCATTCCTGATCTGTTCACGGCAAAAGCATCACACAGACAGACCAACCCTTTGTTCCCCCCCCCCAGCCCCCACTCCAGCTTTGAAAGTATTTTGTCTCCTCATTGGTCATTTTGGTCAGGTGCCAGCAAGGTTATCTTAGCTTCTTAACCCTTTACAGGTGAAAGGGTTTTGCCTCTGGCTAGGAGGGATTTTATAGCACTGTATACAGGAAGGTGGTTACCCTTCCCTTTATTTTTATGACAGAGCTAATATGATCAATTATGCTAATCTTATCATGATGCATCAAATCACTGAACAGTCACCTTCTCCCACACTGTGGGCTCATAATTTATCCTATATAAGTATTTTAAATAAGTTAGAGAGATTATTATTAAATTGAGCCTAATTATTTTTCAAGTAGCATTGCTGATACTGAGTCATGCTTTCATTACTTCACAGCTGGGATCGCTAATTTTTTTTTAAGTTTAATATTTCTATATCTCTTTTGAATGATTTTAAATTATCCAGAATCTAGAAGATTTAATGTAAATGACAGCACCATTTCACTATGTGAAAAGTGCCAGGCTGACAAAACTGGAAATTTAAGTTCTGTATTTATCCACAAAACAGGTCCAACAAGCGTACAATCAACACAAGCTTTCTCTCACTGATCTACAAATGAGCATCAACTCACAATTGATCTTCAGGCACAAAATCTAATGAATTTGTCCACTGAAACAAACAAACATGACAAAGCTGACCTATATTATTAATTATTATTGTTAAAACTTTTGGACATATATGTAAGTTAAATTTAGGCTTGCTTAATTAATTTGGGGATTCATTTTAAAGAAAAAGTGGGGGCCTTTAAAGAAGATGTAGCAAAACCACAACACTAAACCTTGCTTCTAACATAAGAAAAGCTGATACATATGTTAACCATGAAAGTTGTGTTCTATATGGCATGTGCAGATAAAAGTGTGTGTGTGGTATAAATACAGTTTACTGGTATAGCTTATGCCTGTTGGACGAACCAGTTGGTATATGAGCATTTATACTGATTTCAATGTGTTCACACTAGAGTATTTTGCTGGTGTAGAATAGTTATATTGGCATGGTTAATGTAGACAAGAACTTAGTCTCTGTTCCTCAGACCCTGTCTTCAAAATGGGGATGGGGTATTTCCCTTCCTCACTGGGCTACTCTGAGGATAAATACATTAAAGATGGGAAGGCACTGGCATGCTATGGAAATGGGGGCCATACAAGTACCTTAGACAAATAGATGTGATTCAGGTCTGATTTTGAAATTAAGCTTTGGTTCAGTGGGCTGGCAATCAAACCTCTCCTCCCTGCTTTACAATACAAAGGCAGATAGCCAATCACAGCAACATTATTTAAAGGATAGGTGCTGAATATCTCAGGAGACAATGAGAAAGGATAATGACTTTATGACAATCACTAACTGATTTTACATTTTTTTTAAAAAACATTGTTTTTCTTTTAGGTAAAACGTGTAATATACAGAGCAATGCACACATTAGCTGTTCAAATCCCTAGACTGGAGATATAAGGTTATATTAATATAGATTATCTCTTCAGCGTTGTCAGCTTTCACAATTTAATCACAAATCTCACAATATTTGGTGTTGTTCTTAAAGCCCCCATTCCTGAGTTCTTTGATTAAGTGAAAATTTCAACTTTCAGTTAAAAACAGTTTATTGCCCTTGTGATTGCAAATAAAAGCCCAAATATATGACTCAGGTACACAAAAAGCTCAAAACCCAGTAGGTAAATAAAAAAGAACCCAGCATTTATTACGGAGTGGGATGGGGAGGGGAGAACACTTACGCTGTCAAGTCCATCTCATGATCATTGGGGCCTGAGTTGTGAGGTTTGAATATCTGCAGGTGGCAAAACTGTTCTTGGTAAAAGAATACTATTACTTCTTAAGAACTTGTAGGTCCCTGAAGACAAGGACCATTCTTCTCTGGAGTTTTAAGGCCAGTAGTCTTGCATATACATAAAATAAAGATTATAGGAATAAAGATTAATGGGATCTTGGCCACTAATTTCAACGACAACAGGATCAAGCCCTATCTGTCATAATTAATTTGATCTCTCTCGTTGACAATAGTACTAGACTATTAATTTCATTTAATTCAACTTCTATGTATTTTAGGTTTGAATTTTTTCCTGGAAAGACACTTTGGTCCAGATGAGGCACCACAGACCAGTGACTAAGGCCCCAGACCGGAGATCAAGGGACTTGGGTTCTATTCCTTGCTCTGCAACTGACTCAGAGTGTGATCTTTGGCAAGTAATTATCTCTCTCCATCCCAACGTCATCATACAGAAATTGAGGATAAAATTTTCACAATGATCATAAAGTGCTCAGAACTGCATACAAAAGGCACTCTATAAATATCTCCTTGAGTTTGATAAATATTGAAACTAAATATTCTTTTATTCTTAGCAAAATACTAAATGGGAGTGCGAGTAAGAAAAATTTAGCATTATGAATCACTCATGAAGAAGCAATACATTAATGTAGATCATGCAGCATGTTTAAGACATTATGTGACTGTCAGTAATAGAATACATTTTACTCAGGGAAGTGTCTGCTGTTTAATTTTTTAACTCAAAATAAACCTAGTCAATTATTCTTGTTGTGATTCCTTCTTTGCATTGGCTTCCTGTCAAATTTAAAATTGATCTTAAATCTTTTAAGCTGTAAGGGCTTGTTCTATGCTACCCCTGTGAATTGGTATCTCCTTGTACTCCCATGTATGATCTGTGATCTGCAGATGCTGGCTGATTAAGCTTTTTTTTTCAACTCATCACAAGTCCCCAAATAGCGGGAATTTTAGCTGCTTTCCTAAAATAGTCTGAAAAAAATAACTCGAAAGGTATCAAGGAATTTGATGTTCTATCTCCACAAGAAAAATTCAAGCTTACGTATTATTTAGAGATGGACCAGAGTTGGCACACTGACACTAAATTCCCTGATTCACAATGAAGTTGCAACTAATAAGTACTGTGGGTACACGGTACGTCTTAAAATCAGCCACTTAGTTAGGTGCCTAAATATGGATCTAGGCACCTAACTTTAGAAAACTAAGTTTGAAAAACTTGGCTTTAATATTTAGGGTTCCAATTCTCTAAATACTTATGCACAAAGCATATGAGTAATGGGATGTAATTCTCATGTGCTTAAAGTTAAGTATGGACAAAAGAATTTGCAAGATGGGGACCTATCATTGTGAAGGTTGTGAAAGTATTCTGCAGTACTCTGCCTTACTTTAACATATTGGAAGGAGCTGAATTTCTGATGGCTATCTAAAGAAGGTTACAAGAGGCTAAATTCAGAGAGGTATCTCAAACCATCTAAAAACCTGGATAAATACAGTTGGTAAATAGATGGATTAAAACTCATAATGAATCCACTAACGCTTATGACTCACCTACTTGCTTTAAAAGCACGGTTTGGAGGAAGGAAAATTAATATTGGGTGAGAAACACAATATATTTTTCCTTACTAACATCACTAAGGACAAAATACAATGAGAAAATAATTGCTAGAGCAGACAGAGAGGATGTGACACATTTAAGAACACAGAATAAATCTGACAAAGAGTTTGACATGTTCTGACTGCCTGGACACAGAGGGTAAAACTGTAACAACAACAAAATGGCTCCTGTGGCTAAAAAGTTGTTAAATATAAAAAATCAAGGAGGGAAGTTTTCTGAAGGCGGAGGGGAGTCACAGAGGAGAAATAAAAAAAAAAACAACAAACAGTTAATTTTCCTAGACACAATTAATTATGTTCATGATTTGCATGAGGCTTTGCATGAAGCAAGATTTGCAAATCTTCCGATCACACAGACTGAGTAAACATTCCAAAAATGTGGTTAGATACCATAGAAAAGGAGTGTGTATATAATGTCTGCTGCAGTTTCCACGGTATGCATCCAATGAAGTGAGCTGTAGATCACGAAAGCTCATGCTCAAATAAATTGGTTAGTCTCTCAAGTGCCACAAGTACTCCTTTTCTTTTTGCGAATACAGACTAACACGGCTGTTACTCTGAAACCTGTCATAGAAAAGGAGATCTTTATCTTTTAGTGAATACGTATATTAGTTATTGTTATGTGTATTAGCACATTTCAGAAGATGCAGATCAATATATATAACACATGAGAGGAATGGGATGGCATTTACCCATAAGTATCACCCTTTGTAAGGCATTTTTGCATTTCAGAAATAGATAATGGTACTGCAATAATTGTGGGATTCCGCACACTGAGCATAGGGAAGTGGGAAATAACCCAATTATCAAAGGCAAAAATGAGGAAGGTTTTAAGGGTGACCGGCTTAGCTAATGAATGGAGGGAATTAGAGAGAGACAAGATGGGTGGGGTAATATCTTTCATTGGACCAACTTCTGTTAGTGAAACAGACAAGCTTTCGAGCTGCACAGAACTTTCCTTCAGAATGGAAGTTACACTGTTCAAATCTTGCACACCACAATACAATTATATCCTCTTATCTTGGAGAAAAGAGTGAACTGGGACTTTCTCTTAAATGAAAAAAAAAATACTGACCAATGAACAGATTTGTGGGTTGTCATGGAAAAATAGTTGCCTAACACACAGATAACTGTGGGAGACAAGAAGGATGTGAAATGGATTGTTAGTGAAGAAAATATATAAATCAAGAGGACAGTATTAATTGTATAAATAGTAGACCTGCCCCTACTACCTTATGACTGTCTTTCTCCCATGCTGTACTTTAAGGATGTATGTGTTTAGGATTGTAATACTGAGCAAGTCAAATTCTATCTGGATTCAGAAATTAAAGTTATGGAGAAAGATGAAATACAGCTAGGTTTTTCAGTTACACATTAAACATTAAATTGTGGGGCTGGAAGAGGGCCTCATGTCATGCTGATCTAGAAGTGAGATTCACACCTAACTTTGAGCTCTGGCTTCATTCCTCATGGATATTATAGCAGCGAGGCATTGAACCCATATAGGATTTCACAATGATAAAAAATATCCCTGGCCACATATCTGTTTTTAAAAAGTCTGAATTAGGTCAGCACAAAACCTGAAGGGGAAGGCTGCATTTTTCTGGCACTGATAAGAAGCACAACAGGGGCGGTGTGCGGGAGGAAAAACAAACAAAGAAATAAACCTCTATTCTTCAAGGTTTGTGTGAGACAATACACAGAATCTCACCATAGTGATGGAACAGGAGTTTGAATGTTTCTCTAAGGTGCCACAAGTACTCCTTTTCTAATTCACTCTGTATCCTATCTTAGAGGGGTTTTCAAAGTCAGAGGAGAGACCTGACTGCGAATCACAGATGCTTTGCCCATGAGTTACACTAACAAAAGGAACACAGAACACCTTGGACAAGACACTAGAACAGCTTAAGGATTGATTATGAGATATTTAGAATAGGGGTAGCAGGAAAAATATGCAGATTACATGGCTCTTCAAAGGTAAACTAAGGATTGAATTTTCAAAAATACAAATTTAGGAGCCTAAAACCCATTTCCAAAATTACTTAAGCACTTGAACTAGCTTTCCAAGGTATTTAGACAGCTAAAGATGCAGATAGATATGAACTAAATTATAATGCCCCAGGTTTTCTGAATACCTAGAAGGGATTTCTTGGAACCACAGGATTAACCAGAAAAGCTACTAGAAACTACATTAAAAAACATGATATTAAACTCTTGTAACAGCTACTGTAACTCACAGAAAAATTAACTGAACCTTCTCTCAGATAAATCAGCTAATAGACTTATAAGGAACAAACACTGGCAAATGTATATCAAGATCAACATTATAAAAACTATTAAATAATCAGTCTGCTATAATTCCAGAACATTAATGTATAAAGAAAAATATTCCCGATTTATGAATTGTACACTCCTGAAGAGAAGGATAGTCCTACTGGCCTCAAAAACCCATACAGCACTTCAAATCTTGCAAATTAAGAAAAAAAAATTACAAAATGTACAGAATGACGCTACTTGGAATGAAATCAAGGACACTGGTAAGGCTACAAGCTCCAAAGGATAATTTTTATAAGAAGTGTTCTAACAGTGTCACTCTCTATAAACATGGCATGTATAATTACCCCACAAACCCTGCCATCTACTATGATGAAGCTGCAATAATTAATTGTCTTTGCAATAATAAAATAAACGTGCAGAACTGTGTACCTCTTAACACCCTCTCTCACTCCTTAACATAAATAGGAATGTTCTTGATAAGGTTTTATCAATAGAATGTCTCTCCCCTTTCTCCCCACAATTCTGCATGTAGATCACCATGATTTCCTACATCAACAAGTAGCTAGCACCCATTTAAGGAGCCTGCCACATTGTTATTATACAATGGCACAAGCTGACCCACTCTTTGCAAGTCAGGACTCAGAGAAGATACTTGACCCTGGTTTCTGGGGATATTTATTTTAATTGGTAGCTCTTGAAGCTCTCAATTTTGGTCATCAGTCTGTTTGATCAAAACACAACTATGACAACACTGACTAATAGTGTATAATCAGAGCATGCTTGCAAGAAGAATTAGAGAACACTGTTCCCTTCCCCTCACCCCTATTACGTTCCACCCCCTTTTATATGCAGTTGTCATTGAATCCTATGCTGGGGGAGCTGGTGTAACCCACACACCTTATGGGTGTGGTGTTCTGTCCCATCTAGTGGCACCAAGTTCACTTAGAGAGAGAGATAAAATGAGTCTGCTTTACAGCTTTAGCTAACAGGCAGCTGGCTTTTAGCTTATGCAGTAAAGGCTCATGCACTAAGCTCCAGAGATCCCCAGTTCGATCCCACCTGCTGACAGACGTCGGGGATACATTGGCATAGAAATTTATGCCTCCAAAGGATTCTCCCTGCATTAGGTGAATCCCTGATTTTGCAAACCAACTACATGGCCTATTTGCATTGCCAGAGTGGTGTGAAGGGGCCATATGAGACTCAAGATAGACTCTAAGAATATGGTGTGATCTACTGCTTTGCTATGCAAAATAGTTTACTTTTAAATTTTATCTAATCTTAAATAGTATGGATGAAAAGAAATCATGGTAACTGTAATTAATGGCTCATACTTTATGTTACTAATTGCTAGCACTTCCATTTTTACCAATAGAATCAACATAATATTTTAAGTCTAAAGGTCAAATTCTGCCCTAATTTGGTCCTAATTGAGTTAAGGTCTTCTTTTTATTATATTTGCAATGTTTTCTTTGACAACTAATACACTTTCCATTTCCCATTAGTTTTAAGCTTATTTACTCTTAATTGCCCATTTTATTTCGTCTTTTTGAAAAAGTCTGTTAGAAAGATATTAGTAGCCTAAAATGTGAATTGCAAATTGAATTTTGTGCCCTTTTCTATATATTTGCATATCTAAAGTATTGTTTAAATATTTCCAAATAGTAATCAACACTAATGCATTCATTATATAGCCACCAAATCCTGAAGCCACATATGTACAAACAAGATTGCATTAAGAAGTGAGCCAGTGACCCAAACAAACAAAGAGCCACTAACTACACAAAATCTAGTATGGTTTGTATTTGATTTGTTTAGTTTTGTAACTTGGCAGATGATAACTCACATGGAAACATCATTAATAATCACCAGTAGTTCTATTTGGAAGGACTAATTTGTATGGAAGACTTTGCCTTAATGAGGTACCACTTGAAAGTGAACGAAGATTTATTGAACTGGTGCAAAGGACATTTTAATTAGTACTTTAAGAGTTGCTTAAGATTTTTATTTGTTTATTTTAGTGATTCTCATATGAGTGATCTAATTATACACAAAGCATAGGTACCACTATGGACAAGGTACCCTACTATGCAGCTTTTCACTTTATAAAAAAATATTTGCAGCAAATGACTTTTTGTGTGCATTCTAAGTGGTATACGCTAATCTTAATACAGAAGAATTTATGCTCAGAAATACCCTACCTCAAGATAAGAAAAGGAGTACTTGTGGCACCTTAGAGACTAACCAATTTATTTGAGCATGAGCTTTCGTGAGCTACAGCTCACTTCATCAGATGTTTACCGTGGAAACTGCAGCAGACTTTATATACACACAGAGAATATGAAACAATACCTCCTCCCACCCCACTGTCCTGCTGGTAATAGCTTATCTAAAATGATCAACAGGTGGGCCATTTCCAGCACAAATCCAGGTTTTCTCACCCTCCACCCCCCCACACAAATTCACTCTCCTGCTGGTGCTAGCCCATCCAAAGTGACAACTCTTTACATAATCAAGTCGGGCTATTTCCTGCATAGATCAAGGTTTTCTCACATCCCCCCCACCCCCATACACACACAAACTCACTCTCCTGCTGGTAATAGCTCATCTAAACTGACCACTCTCCAAGTTTAAATCCAAGTTAAACCAGAACATCTGGGGGGGGGGGGGGGTAGGAAAAAATAAGAGGAAACAGGCTACCTTGCATAATGACTTAGCCACTCCCAGTCTCTATTTAAGCCTAAATTAATAGTATCCAATTTGCAAATGAATTCCAATTCAGCAGTTTCTCGCTGGAGTCTGAACAACATACTAATCCACAGAGGTCTCCCTGCCAACACTACAGAAAGAGGGATTCTAGATGGACTCCTCCTGAAGGTCGAAACAGCAGACTGGACTTCTACATAGAGTGCTTCCGCCGACGTGCACGGGCTGAAATTGTGGAAAAGCAGCTTCACTTGCCCCATAACCTCAGCCATGCGGAACGCAATGCCATCCACAGCCTCAGAAACAACTCTGACATCATAATCAAAAAGGCTGACAAAGGAGGTGCTGTTGTCATCATGAATAGGTCGGAATATGAACAAGAGGCTGCTCGGCAGCTCTCCAACACGAGTTTCTACAAGCCATTACCCTATGATCCCACTGAGAGTTACCAAAAGCAACTACAGCATTTGCTCAAGAAACTTCCTGAAAAAGCACAAGATCAAATCCGCACAGACACACCCCTGGAACCCCGACCTGGGATATTCTATCTACTACCCAAGATCCATAAACCTGGAAATCCTGGGCGCCCCATCATCTCAGGCATTGGCACCCTGACAGCAGGATTGTCTGGCTATGTAGAC
Source organism: Caretta caretta (assembly GCF_965140235.1). Lineage (NCBI taxonomy): Eukaryota > Metazoa > Chordata > Testudines > Cheloniidae > Caretta > Caretta caretta. The sequence goes on along the minus strand of NC_134213.1, from coordinate 60,582,824 downwards.
TCCCTCCTCAGGCCCTACGCTACCAGCACTCCCAGCTACCTTCGAGACACCACTGACTTCCTGAGGAAACTTCAATCCATCGGTGATCTTCCTGATAACACCATCCTGGCTACTATGGATGTAGAAGCCCTCTACACCAACATTCCACACAAAGATGGACTACAAGCCGTCAAGAACACTATCCCCGATAATGTCACGGCTAACCTGGTGGCTGAACTTTGTGACTTTGTCCTTACCCATAACTATTTCACATTTGGGGACAATGTATACCTTCAGATCAGCGGCACTGCTATGGGTACCCGCATGGCCCCACAGTATGCCAACATTTTTATGGCTGATTTAGAACAACGCTTCCTCAGCTCTCGTCCCCTAAAGCCCTTACTCTACTTGCGCTATATTGATGACATCTTCATCATCTGGACCCATGGAAAAGAAGCCCTTGAGGAATTCCACCATGATTTCAACAATTTCCATCCCACCACCAACCTCAGCCTGGTCCAGTCCACACAAGAGATCCACTTCCTGGACACTACAGTGCTAATAAACAATGGCCACATAAACACCACCCTATACCGGAAACCTACTGACCGCTATTCCTACCTGCATGCCTCCAGCTTTCACCCTGACCACACCACACGATCCATCGTCTAAAGCCAAGCTCTGCGATACAACCGCATTTGCTCCAACCCCTCAGACAGAGACAAACACCTACAAGATCTCTGTCAAGCTTTCTTACAACTACAATACCCACCTGCAGAAGTAAAGAGACAGATTGATAGAGCCAGAAGAGTTCCCAGAAGTTACCTACTACAGGACAGGCCTAACAAAGAAAATAACAGAACGCCACTAGCGGTCACCTTCAGCCCCCAACTAAAACCCCTCCAACGCATTATTAAGGATCTACAACCTATCCTAAAGGATGACCCAACACTCTCACAAGTCTTGGGAGACAGGCCAGTCCTTGCCTACAGACAGCCCCGCAACCTGAAGCAAATACTCACCAACAACCACATACCACACAACAGAACCACTAACCCAGGAACTTTTCCTTGCAACAAAGCCCATTGCCAATTGTGCCCACATATCTATTCAGGGGACACCATCACAGGGCCTAATAACATCAGCCACACTATCAGAGGCTCGTTCACCTGCACATCCACCAATGTGATATATGCCATCATGTGCCAGCAATGCCCCTCTGCCATGTACATTGGTCAAACTGGACAGTCTCTACGTAAAAGAATAAATGGACACAAATCAGATGTCAAGAATTATAACATTCATAAACCAGTCGGAGAACACTTCAATCTCTCTGGTCACGCAATCACAGACATGAAGGTCGCTATCTTAAAACAAAAAAACTTCAAATCCAGACTCCAGCGAGAAACTGCTGAATTGGAATTCATTTGCAAATTGGATACTATTAATTTAAGCTTAAATAGAGACTAGGAGTGGCTAAGTCATTATGCAAGATAGCCTGTTTCCTCTTGTTTTTTCCTACCCCCCCCCCCCCCAGATGTTCTGGTTTAACTTGGATTTAAACTTGGAGAGTGGTCAGTTTAGATGAGCTATTACCAGCAGGAGAGTGAGTTTGTGTGTGTATGGGGGTGGGGGGGATGTGAGAAAACCTTGATCTATGCAGGAAATAGCCCGACTTGATTATGTAAAGAGTTGTCACTTTGGATGGGCTAGCACCAGCAGGAGAGTGAATTTGTGTGGGGGGGTGGAGGGTGAGAAAACCTGGATTTGTGCTGGAAATGGCCCACCTGTTGATCATTTTAGATAAGCTATTACCAGCAGGACAGTGGGGTGGGAGGAGGTATTGTTTCATATTCTCTGTGTGTATATAAAGTCTGCTGCAGTTTCCACGGTATACATCTGATGAAGTGAGCTGTAGCTCACGAAAGCTCATGCTCAAATAAATTGGTTAGTCTCTAAGGTGCCACAAGTACTCCTTTTCTTTTTGCAAATACAGACTAACACGGCTGTTTCTCTGAAACCTACCTCAAGATGAGGCTTTACTGCCACATTATATACTGCTAAATTTTGCACAATTGCAGATATCTTTTTATTCCAGAAGTACTCTAATTTCAGCCAAGCAGAACGTTTTGTATTTCCGTTGGTCCAGGAATTGGGTTCCTCAGTGCTCCATATTATTTTGCTGCATTCGTCCTACTTACCTATCTAGCATCAATCCTCATTCACTCAATGAGTGTAAAATATATCTCATCTATGTTGCACATGGACAGTGGCGAAAACTGAATTCACTGAGGCTCGTGTTAAAGATGTGGATCAGTAAGGCTGCTTACTCTGGTTTTTTTGAAAGATTTGCTCTAGTTACTTCGGGCTTTCAAAATATGTTACCTTAAGATCAAATATATTAAGACAGACAGCACATGGGTATGCCAGTTGAGAGACTATTGTTATGGTAAAATGTATAGGGATTAAAACAATAGGATTCCATCAGAATGTAATAAGTTTCTATAGAGATTCTAAAAATGCTGGCTCTTCTGAAGTCAATGGGAGTTTTGTCATTGACTTTAATAGAGTAGAAATTTCACACATGTACAGAAATATACTTATTATAGGATTAAAAAAATCTAGAGAAGGGATAGAATTCTCTATTGAATTCTACAGGATGCTTCAAAAATCTAGTGATGTCATGTTCTATTAGCTGCCAAAAAAACTTTTCCAGAGTTTTACTATTCACATGACTATAGGACAGAAGACAATGCTGAGTGAAGATGGAGCAAGCTGTTCCAAGAATGTTCAGAGAGAAAATGCTAACATATTCATTATTATTTTCACTCTTCTTTATAAATCCATAGAAAAATAAAAATAGAGAAAAGAACATCTTGTTGTCTAAATGCATTCTCCTCCCTGCTCTAGCTTTAAAAACCCTAAAACTAATTTCCAATGAAATAATTTTCTTCAACGTTCAATTACAGTTTTCCTCAATGGTTACTGTTTTAGAAATGTTTCAGAGAAGAAAGAATCTAGTAAGACAATGCAATAAGTGATGAAGCCCTTAAGTAATCATAGAAAGAAGAGATTTAAAAAGTTTCATCTTGAAAAAGCAGCTGATGTAGTGATGGGAATTCAAGTATTTCATACCACATTCACTTCTAATTGATTTTTCATCCTACGATTAAAAAAATTCAAAAGCCATTTAAATCCTCATAGGTACCATACTCTGATAACTCATGTAGCAAAAACCTTCAGATCTAGATACACAAACACATGTAACTCCAAGTTCTACTTCAGAAATTCACTTTTCCCCAGTTTGCTTTGAGAAGAAAAATATTTGAAATACACCATTTTTACAATTTGTTTCTAGAAAAATTTTAATTAATTAAGAGTTTTCTGAATCTGAATCGTTCCCTCACAGTCAATTATCACTTAGTGCACAAACAAGTCTCCAACATCCCAGGCCATTCTTGCATGTCCTCTGTGCTACGTCCCTTAAGTCCTCCCTCTGAGTAGTGCTCAACAGAAGGATTCATTCATTGTTGTGTTTCTCCAACTTATTTTGCTCATATTATGAAGTTATTGGGTTTATTTTTTACATTTGTTTTACAATTGCAAATACAACTGTGGTTCATATATTTGGATCAAAATTTGGGAATCTACTTTATGGACTCCCCAAAACTTGTTTAGTTGGCTGTCTTCTTCATGGATTATTCAAATTTCCCATGTTCAAATTTCACTTGTAAGTTTATTATTTACAGTATCACTGTAATTTCTGGAGGCCTCAGTTGTGGTTAGGGCTCCTTCATGCTGGGCATGGTACAAATAGCAAGAGACAGTCCCTGCCCCAAAGAGCTTACAAGCAAAATAGACAAGACAGCTGAAAGGCAGGAAGGCACAAACAGGTGAAGTGACTTGACCAAGGTCATATGGCTTCATGGTCCTGGCACTGTCAGAGCCCGGAATAGAATCGTGGTCCCTTGACTCCCAGAAGCATATGCAGGAAAGTGAGTAGACAGAAGCACAGAACAGATGGGAGGGAAAAATGAAATGAAGAGAAAGTCTATTTCCTTGTCTACTGAACAACAATCCATCTATGCACATTGGTGTACACCCAGTCTGGGAACACTAACATTCCTATTGGGAGACGTTAATCACAATACTTTTTTTTCCATTTCACCTTTCCCTGCCATGTCTTCTGTACTTCTGTCCACTTACAACACTGCATGTGCTTTTTCTTGCAGCATTTTCCTATTTGTTTGGCCCCATACATAGGGTTACCAATGTTCTAGTCACACAAAACTGAATACCCTAGGCCCGCCCCTTCCCTGACGCCCCCTCCCCGCTCACTACATTCCCCCGCCCTCAGTGGCTCACTCTCCCCCACCCTCACTCATTTTCACTGTGGGATAGGCCATGAGAGGAGGTGAGGGCTCTAACTGGGGGGTGCAGGCTCTGGGGTGGGGCCATAAATGAGGGGTTCAGTGTGTGGGAGAGGGCTCCATGCTGGGGCAGCGAGTTGGGGTGCAGGAGGGGGTGAGGGCTCCAGCTGGGGCTGGAGATGAGGGATTTGGGGTGCAGGAGGGGGCTCCAGCCTGGAGCTGAGGGATTCGGATTGTGGGAGGATTGAAGCAGGGGGTTGGTGTTTGGGAGGGGGTACAGATTCTGGATTGGGGGCACAGGCTCTGGGCTGGGGTCAGGGATGAAGGGGTTGGGGTGCAGGAGGGGGCTCCAGGCTGGGGGGTGGGGCCGAGGGATTCAGAATGTGGGGGGGCTATAGGGGGTGGGGTGCAGGAGGGGATACAGGCTCTGGGTGGGGGGGTGTGGGCTCTGGGCTAGGGCTGGGGATGAGAGCTTTAGGGTGTGGGAGGGGGCTCTGTCCTGGGGAAGGGGGTTGGGGTGCAGGGGGGTGAGGGTTCCGGCTGAGGGGTCCATGCTCGGGGGTGGGGCCAGGGATGAGGGGCTTGTGGTGAAGGACGGGGCTCAGGGCTGGGGTTGGGGCTTGGGCTTACCTCAGGTGGCTCCTGGTCAATGGTTCTGCAGGGCTAAGGCAGGCTAGTCCCTACCTATCCTGACACTGCACTGTGCACCAACAGGTCCAGCTCCTAGGCAGGGGGGAGGCAGGAGGCTCCACGCACTGCTCTTGCCCATAGGCACCGCCCCCACCAGCTCCCATTGGCCATGGTTCCTGGCTAATGGGAGTGTGGAGCCAGTGCACGGGACGGGGGCAGCATGCGGTGTCCCATCACCCCCCACCTAGGAGCCGGACCTGCTGCCCACTTCTGGAGCACAGCATGGTGCCAGGACAGGTAGGAACTAGCCTGCCTTAGCCCTGCAGCACCGCCGACTGGACTTTTAATGGGCCAGCCGGCGATGCTGACCAGAGCTGCCAGGCTCCCTTTTCGACCGGGTGTTCCAGTCGAAAACCGGACACCTGGCATCCTTACCCATACACTATGTCCCCAGTCCAGTGCCCTCTGAAGTCAATGGAAGCCTTTGTTTTGACTTCATCAGGTAATGGATTGTATTAAATGCTTCCCTGTTGCTTGTCTCCTCTTTACCTACATCATAAGTAACATAATAGGGGATTTTCCTCATAGGAACAGCCATATTAGATCAGACCCAAGGTCCATTTAGTCCACTATTCTGTCTCTGACAATGGTCTCTACCAGATGCTTCACAGATATAAGCAGCCCACAGTAGGCAGATGTAGAAGAGTCTCTAATAGGTCTCTAATAGTTTGAAACTGGCTTACACCCTGAAGAATAAGATTTCATATCCATTCCAAACTTTTTTTTGTCTTTAATTACAAAAACTCAATGCTTTTGATGTCCACATTTACATATCACCTTTAAGGACCAGCAATAGGTCTCACTCTGCAAAGTTATATATCAAGGAAGTTATATGCATCCCTTATTTTAACATTATTAAATATTCAATCATTACAATGAAAGTAAACTTTTTATTGTAATTACTTTTCTGCCAAGACAGATAGATAATTGAAGCTACCAACAGTTACCCTGAAATCTTATTAAGAAATCAATCTGTAGTTTTTCCCATGTCTGAAACGTTTAATTTAATGGAAAGACTTTAAGATAATGTGGTTTTGCACTCGAATAATAGAGTAATAACCAGTTCAGAAGGATTTACAGATTGATATAGCTAGTGTCAACACAAAGAAACCCAAGAAGGGAGAAGGTCTAGGCTGGTATTTATTTTCCCCCCCACAACCTCTACTCTTCAAGACGCTTCTGCTTTGATCCTCTTATTTTTCTGCAGAACAATGCTGCAGAATCACTTTTCAGTCTTATAGATTAATGCACTATTTTAAAATTATAATAGAATGAAACAGCTTTCCAGTCCTGCAGATTTGGTGGGACTTCTTAGAGATTAATACCAAAAATCATACAAAAAAGTTTGAGCCTACTATGTTCATCGTTTAGAGTTGCACTGTGGTGCTAAATGACAGCTGAAATGTACTTTAAAAATGCAGATTAATAAAGTATATCAAAATCCTAGTCTAATTCTGTTTCAGCATCAGAGTTTATTGTGATTTCAAGGTAATGACTCTTTCCTTCTGAAAGGTTGCTGGAGTGGATCAAAACTCTGTCTTTGGTAATTTACATTCAGTCCTATGATTCTCCTAGTCAGCTCCTATCAGGTCATCTGCCTTTTATTTATCTTTAATCCATGCTCCTTTGCTTTATGTTGCCTGTGTGTGTTTAGCACTTGCATCTCAGAGGCTCATCAGCAGTAAGGGCTTGTGAGGTTAAGGATGTAAGTAGATTTGATTTACCAAGGGACTTTAAAAGGTGAACAAGGGGAAAAAAAAGCAGAGTAAAGACAAGCTTTTGAGCATTATTCACTAAAAGTTATCTATAAAATTATCAGAATGACAAGTTTCTTCAGTGAGTTACGGCTCAGAGGCATATTGCAAGAGTGAGAAGATGATCCTGACAGCAAGGCAATAGGACTGCCTAAAGGTCCGTTTCATTCCAAGACAAAGCTTGGTCCTCCAGTTCAATTGTGTCTATTGGACTAAATGTTTTGGTCCAAATTTATTTAACTCAGAAGCAATTGATTTAACCCATTTCAACATCAGTCTTGCAGTGCCTCAAATACTGCAGATGTGGAGCACATAATATGCCCTTACACATTATTCATACTCACTATCATCACCAAAAATACTTTAGTCTGAACTGACCTTTCCTAACCATGAAGTAAAGTGAACTAAATTCAATGAGGTCTTTTCAGGTTGACGTTTCTTGCGAGCTCATTTCACAAACAAACAAGCAGCCAAACTGAAAAACTGATTGGTTAAATATTGACAAACAGTTTGCACTCCAGGCTGTTGTATACAAAGCATAGATTTTATGTAAAATATTTTGAAACTCTTCATCTGATTAGTTAGAACTTTAATTTTATTTGTATATTTAAAAAAAAAATACCTAGAAACAACTAGCAATGAAAGCGGAAGATGGCTGTTGAGGTTTTGTTTTACCACATTTGGAAGCTGCTCGGCAGATAACAAAGGTTGGAAATTGTCACTGTTATTTTAATGTAGATATAAGAAAGGTATTTACTGGATGACTGAAAGGTAATGTATTTATTAGAGGTGTATGCTAAGATATTTATCACTTTTGCTAATTCATATGGTTCAATATGAACACTTTTTCTATAGATATTCTTTTAGGTCATAATGAATTTACCTTGCACCTCTGTGAATGTCTAATGCATTCATGAAGTGCCCAATCCAAAGCTCATTGAAGCCAAAGTCTTCTGCTGTTCAGTACTTCCTTTGCCTTAAAATATGGGCCCAAACCCTGTGAGTAACATGCACCTGTTCTCAGGAGGTGCTCTACTACTAATTTGTTATATGCAGGCATGCACGTGCACACACACACACACACACACACACACGTGCTCCTATCAATCTCCTTCAGAACAGATAGTATTGTGGTGTGGTCTGAAGTTTTCATCAGAAAGAGTTCGTGATTTTTGTGTTACTCATAAGTGGAAAAGCCTGAAGTATGTTATGGTCATCCCAACTGAGTACCAATAAACCTCTAAGCCACACCACACCATCATGTATCTTGTGTGTGCCAGATAAAGTATAAAACTATTTAGGAACATTTTAGAGAATTTAAAAAAAAAAATTTGCACTATTTCTGTATTCCTCCACCTGGAAATCAAGGTTCCTAGTTATCATTGGCCAAATCCTCCACTGGTGTAAATAAGCATCTCTCCATTAAAGTCAATGGAGCTACATCAGTTTACACCAGCTGAGAATCTGGCCCCATAAGTCCAAACTGAACGTACAAATAGCTGAGGATGCTCTACCTTCTGCAGGATTAAGCCCTTTATTCCAGTTTTTTGTGTGTCCATTTTTCTTATAAAGAAGAAAACTATCCATCATTTCCAAAACCCTATATTTAAATATATTTTGACATTAAACCAATTCTTGATTTTCATTCAGAAAGGTTATTAAAACTTAGTGAAAACCAGATTAGCATTTCTAATAAATCAGTTATACTGATTATACTGTCGTTAAAATAATAACTATGACCCTTTGTTACAGTTATTCTATATCAAACACTCAAAATTTAAATCCTTTACAATATGAATAATGATAGCATGAGTAATAATGATAACTTGATAATTAATCAACTAGGTGAACTCAAAGTTAGGGTGTCTAGTTGAACATAAAGTACCTAAATAAGTGCTGCCAAATATTCAGGGCGTGTAAATGACAATGACTAGGAAACTTTCCTTTTAATAGCACTGTAGCATTGACTGGTCGACATATACTTGCCAAAGCAGTTTTGCAAGCACTGTGATTAAAATTAAATTAAATTAAATTAAATTCAAAAGGCACAAAAAAATTTGCAAAATTAAATCGCTGGGTTTTTCCACATCTCAGTCTAACTATGGCTCATGTCAATTGTGTGTTTCCATTTTTCATTTAGAAGAAATTAACACTAGGAAAGAATGTGCAAACGTAAAGATCTGACAAGGCACCAACATTTTCTTCAGAAGGAAGAGAGCCTTTTACATAAATAATACATGCCACTGGAGGTGTAGTATTGCCTGTGGAAGAAAATCTTGGGGACTGATCTTGTAGGCCGTCATTTACATGAACATTTTTACCATGCACATAGGATTAGTCTTGTAAAGGTTTAGAGAATTGGGCCTGTGACAGACTGGGGAAATGTCTATGTCAAATTGTGACCTCAGTGGTCTTTTGTGAATGCCATTTCTTTGTAGTGGCCCACCTGGTGTTTTAACCTTCATTTTGGAGTGTGACTTTCCTGGTGTATTGCAACCTCCACTGGGGATCAGAGCATCCATTTTGCACTGACGGCTTGATACTGAATTAAATGACTCTGTCTGAGAATCTGGCAGCCTGGCACAGAGCAATATATGGCCATCAAGAGTGACAGACTATTCCTACTGAAACATTTTTTTCTACTGGTAGGGTTATTGACTTTAAATGAACCTCGGTACAGAAGCTGACAGAAGAATGGGGGGACTAGAGTCCAGAACTCCCTCAGGAAGCACATGACTGAGAGATCTGCAATCTCTGGTTGTCCACTTAAGCAAATGTGTCAGAAACTATATTTAAATCCTTTTGTGCTAACTCCCATGCCCCACCCACTTGGAAAGCACTCCGCATAAATATCCTTCCACCTATTTCTATCCATCCTCAAAACAATCCTTTGGCATGATGCCTCTGTAAAGCTTTATGATTATGCAGCTAGTGTAGTGAGACTACTCCCTATCCCGCTGACCAACTTTGTCTCATTGTTCACTTGTACTCCCCCACCTGTCTACATCCATACATGGTAAGCCCTTTGGGGCAAGGACCATCTTTTTGTTCTGTGTTTGTACAGCAACTAGCACAATGGGGTTCTGGTCCCCACCTAGGTCTCCTAATCACTATAAATAAATAATAATACTTGAAGTGAGAATGCTTTTTGTGGAGGGGAGTCCACAGCCACATTGGCTGAAGGAAAGGGCTAGGGGAGAGAGAAAGCAGGAAGAGTGGCTGAGCCTAAGGATGCTGCTCAAATCCAGGATTCACCTCTTTTATGGGATCACACTTGAGGGGCTTAATTCAGGAATGTTTGTTGTTTCCCAAAGATCTGTAGCTCTCTTTCATATTTTAACAGTAAAATGTGTGAGGTTAAGAAATTCCTTTGCTAAGCCTGTGTTCCTTGCTTCTCTGCCACATTGTCCCAGAGGGGGTTAATCAAGAAACCAGGGCTCCCACATCCAGGTGGACACTCTGGACGTCTGAGGAACAGAACACTTAGGAGGGCTGTGGCATTAGCTCTGGGGATTAAGGCAGTTGGACGGGGGAATCACACTGCCCAAGAAGGGTGTCAGACCTGGAGTCTGCCCTGGGAGTGCACCCGAGAGGCCCAGCTTTAGGAACAGCAGTTAGTTACTGCACAGAGCCAGGAAGCTTAAAAGCACATGGGATCCAGCAGTTTGGCCCACTCACAACAGCTGTGTCTGTCCAGAGAGAGGGACTGGGACAGTTTGTAAAAGGCCCATGTAAATTAGAGAAGGAAGATATGTATTAGGCCAGTGATTCTCAACCTATTCCAGACCTCATTTCCATATTATACAAAACATCCTGAACCTCTGTCACCATAAAGAAAGAGAGTGTGGTTCCCCTGAAACCTGTTTGTAAGCTCCAGGTTGAGAGCCCCTCAAGTCCCTACCAATGAAGGATTGTTCCATATATAAAACTTTCTTGCAGGCTTTACATAATCCAGTTTCACAGCTCTGTCCATTGGAAATATTTTTTCTTAATATTCAGGCAAGGATTCCTATCTCTTTAGTTATACACGCATGTCATGGGCCTGGGCCCACTCCTACCTTCTCCCCACAGAAACTGCACAGACTCCAATGGTTGTGCCTTTTCAACATATTATTTTATTTTAAGTTCCCTCCACCATTTCTACAACAACCTTTGTTCAAGAGTCTATTTACAGTGCCTACAGCACCAGGCCCTGAAGGGAATAGAGATCTTCCTCCCCTGAGGGCTCCCTGTTACTGCGCTCAACCTTCTCTCTCCTCCCTCTTGGCACTTCCTTCCTGCCTCTTTATCAGCCTTGGGCTGATGAGATAATTGGCTCCTTAGACCATCAATCTAGCCAGCCAGATTGTCTAATTACTCCCATCAGCTTTTTCAGGGGGAGCTAATTAACATCTGAGCGATCAGAGTGCAGGCTCACCTGTTCATACCTTGCACTCTTGTCATAGCCCCATATAAGTTGTCTCCCTCCTTGGTCTTTACACCCTTTAAATACTCATATTTAAGTCAGATGACAATGAATTTGTCATTGCATGAATACTGTGAGTGCAAATGGCAACTATGAAGCAAAGCTCAGCATGAGAATGAAGTCACAATCTTACCAGAGAGGGAGCTTTGAAGCATAGATTATCCATTCTAACTTCGCAGTTAGAAATCTCTGCATTTTCAGTTACTGTTTACATGTAGAATACACTGTCCTCACCTGATGTAAATCAGCATAGCTCCAATTAACTTAATGGAGCTACATTAATTTACACCTGCTGAGGATCTGGCCCCAGATGCTCAGGAGGAAGAAAACTAACCTGCCTCATTAGCCATGTGGACTTCCTAAACATTCTGAGGGGTACATAAAATGAAGTAACTGATGAGAAAAAAATCTAAATATTAGACATTCAGACATATGAACTGACTGTTGAAGCACATACTCACATTGCGGTGCAGTTACTCATGAGTAGTTTCAATGACATCAGTGTCACCACTTGTGTGAAGAATTGTGCTCACAAATGTGAATAAAAGGTTGACAATCTAGCCCTAGACTATTAGGTATCATTGCAGGTTTATAACCATGCTTTCAAGAGAGCAACAATGACTATAATCAGAAAAAGACACCAAAACAGCAATAACAATTATTATTTGGAAGTTATGGCACTGTTCTACATATAACCATTTTTTTAAAATAACCGTGTTAGATTCTGATCTCAGTCACAACCGCGTAAGTCTGGAAGAACTCCATTGTAAGATATTAAGCTGCCCGTATTTATGTATATTTTTACTAGATTGTATATCTTTCCCATCTTTTCCTCTACAGCCACACTTTCTCAAACTATGGGGTAAAATTAGAAATGTTGACAGAATCTCATCCACATTTTCCCCAATAAACTATTTTGTAACTGTAACAGAAACTGAAAAACAGCTAAAAATGTCAAACAAAATTTGTCCATAAAACTTATTTGCCTAGAATACATTCAATTTCTAACTGTTAAGTAGATGAATTATCTGACTTAAAAAAAAAATCAGTTACTTGGCAATTTATTAGGAACCAAGCTTTAGTTAAATGGTGCTATCAGTTGTTAATAGCCTGTGGTGTAATAAGCCTGTCTGTGAACAGGTGATGATTACAGTACTTACCACTTCAGAAGAATCAAAGTATAGTGACTGTAATCATTATAAAAAATATTTCTTAAGTGTTATGCTGTTAATTACAGTTCAAAGAATTAGCATCTGGTTGAAGTTACTTTTATGTAGCCAAGAGGAATTCATACTACAGGAAATGCATTTAAAGAACCTTTAAGTGTGACATAAAAATATGCTGGGACTGGATAGGCTTTTAAGTTCTGTCCACAAAAAGTCACACCTGGCATAGTTTACTGTGGCATAGTAGACTCAGCCATTGAGTGCTATAGTTTATTATTGAGATGAGCACGAGGAAGCAGTTTTATGTCATAATCTTTTTCACATTCTGTTCTCAAAGTGATTTACTAATAGGGCCTGAAATTCAGCGGGTTTTATCTATCCTTTTTCCAGTGCATACAGCAGCCCATCAAGTTAGTGCATTTACATTTACACTTCTGCATTCTACTGCAGCCACAATATTGCAGTTTGATTCTGTATCAGTAGTCACATTCACTGTAGAGAGGATAGGTATTTAGATATTTGGTCACCCTTTTCAGAGGATGGCTCCCCAGCCAGCAAAACAGAATTTTTAGCCAGGTTCTTTGACTATTAACCTGACCCTGAATAAGTAATGTACGATTTAGTATGTAAATGTCTTATTGTAACTGTGCCTTAATAAAAAGTTAAAAAAAAATCTGTCATGGAAAACAAAGTGAATTTTGAATGAAAATTGTTTTGTAGCTTTTTATAGGATTTAAAGTGAATTTACTAATGTTGTATTACACCCCCATGGGTTCTGCTCTAGTGGCTACTGTTTCAAGCTCTATAGGCGTGAAAGTCACCTCTGTATTTGCTTCAGATTTAGTGTCTGTAGGAACACAAAGACCAAGGATAGTGATCACACATATATTTACAAGTACATGGCATTTATAAGTTTTGTTAAAGTTACAATTAAGGTTATGATTACCCATGCATATAAAAATTCTACAAAGATCTGTGCACAAGTTACAAATATAGCTATACTCACATCCTTAACGATATGCTCAGGGCCTGATGGATGCCTTGCCAATCGATCATCAGAGAGGGATGGTTCCTGCTGGAGCCTTCCCATAGGGAATTCATTTTATCCCATCTGGGAGCCCTCTTATCTTAAAAAGAAAAGGAGTACTTGTGGCACCTTAGAGACTAATGAATTTATTTGAGCATAAGCTTTTGTGAGTTACAGCTCACTCTATCGGATGCATAAAGTGGAAAGTACAGTGAGGAGATTTTATATATACACACAGACCATGAAAAAATATACATTGTAAGGAGAGTGATCACTTAAGATGAGCTATTACCAGCAGGATTGTGGGGTGGAGGGAGAGAAAACCTTTTGAAGTGATAATCAAGGTGGGCCATTTCCAGCACATTTCCAGGAGTTAACAAGAACGTCTGATGAACAGTGGGGGGGGGGGGGGGGGGGTTAGGAATAAACAAGGGGAAATAGTTTCACTTAGTATAATGACTCAACCACTCCCAGTCTCTATTCAAGCCTAAGTTAATTGTATCCAATTTGCAAATTAATTCCATTTCAGCAGTCTCTCCTTGGAGTCTGTTTTCAAAGATTTTTGTTGAAGGATACTCACTTTGAGATCAGAAATCGAGTGACCAGAGAGATTGAAGTGTTCTCCAACTGGTTTATGAATGTTATAATTCTTGACATCTGATTTGTGTCCATTTATTCTTTTATGTAGAGACTGTCCAGTTTGACCAATGTACATGGCAGAGGGGCATTGCTGGCACATGATGGCATATATCACATTGGTAGATGTGCAGGTGAACGAGTCTCTGATAGTGTGGCTGATGTGATTAGGCCCTATGATGGTGTCCCCTGAATAGATATGTGGCACAGTTGGCAACGGGCTTTGTTGCAAGGATGGGTTCCTGGGTTAGTGGTTCTATTGTGTGGTGTGTGGTTGCTGGTGAGTATTTGCTTCAGGTTGGGGGGCTGTCTGTAGGCAAGAACTGGCCTGTCTCCCAAGATTTGTGAGAGTGATGGGTCGTCCTTCAGGATAGGTTGTAGATCCTTGATAATGCGTTGGAGAGGTTTTAGTTGGGGGCTGAAGGTGACGGCTAGTGGCGTTCTGTTATTTTCTTTGTTGGGCCTGTCCTGTAGTAGGTGACTTCTGGGTACTCTTCTGGCTCTGTCAATCTGTTTCTTCACTTCAGCAGGTGGGTATTGTAGTTGTAAGAATGCTTGATAGAGATCTTGTAGGTGTTTGTCTCTGTCTGAGGGGTTGGAGCAAATGTGGTTGTATCGTAGAGCTTGGCTGTAGACAATGGATCGTGTGGTGTGGTCTGGGTGAAAGCTGGAGGCATGTAGGTAGGAATAACGGTCAGTAAATTGGTTAGTCTCTAAGGTGCCACATGAACTCCTTTTCTTTTTGCGAATACGGACTAACACGGCTGCTACTCTGAAACCTCTTTTATCTTGTGATTCTGAATACACCTGCACTCTGTGTCCACCCTCTTTTTCCTTATATTTCTTGTGTCCCACAAGAAAATTGGGGTACCCCATTTTCCATAGGTTGTTTGTAGTTCCTTTTATTTTCATTAGCATTGATGCCCATAGGCTGCATAAGGGTACATGTTAGGAAAATGTGACTGCTGGGTATCTTGTAATCAAAAGTTAATCTTGCGATAAATTTTTCACAATACCACCCACTGACACATCTTTTCCCATAATATTGTGGCATTGTCTTATTCTTTGGTCACTTATGTCAAGCATTTCTTAAGCCTATGGCCTAGTATGGCTAAGCTGATATTTTACAAGCCTCAGCCTGTAGACCTTGCATTTCAGTCCTACTTACTTAGATACCTAATTCATACTTCTCCCTTCTGACTACTGATCAAGTTTATGCTTCTATAATCCTACAGCTTCAATCTATTTAGCATAAGATTATTAAGAACATAGCATATGAGTTAATTATAACATCACACAACACACAATAAATGAATGATAAAATAAACCAATTGGCTACAGCTTCAGCCAGATTCATAGGTGAGTTTTTTTTTTCCCCTCAGAAGTGCAAATCTTTGCACTGTGATTAGCTATGCTAGTCTGATTTAGATAATTACACAGTAAATATACAAGTCTCTCAGCACTGATTGGCTCCCCCATTTATCAAGATGTGCATCTGCAACCAAGATAGTTGTTTCTCTATTACCGGAGTGGGACAAGGACATTTTGCATTTAAGAGAAGGAACATCTTGCACACATGAAAATTCGATACACTTGACTTTTCAGCAATGCTAAAATGTCAGTTATTTGTGAAAATAAATTAGTAGTAGTAGTAGTAGTATTGTGGTATCTGAGCATCTGCTAAGATCATGGCTTCATTGCACTAGGTACTGTATGTACACATTGCAAGAGACAGCCCCTGTCCCACAGAGTTTGAGAACTCCAATCTAAATAGTCAAGAAAGAGAAACAGTTGGAGATAAAGTTAATCCCATTTTTTAGATGGGGCACTAAGACCCTGTACTCACAAAGGAAGTCTATGGCAAAATTAGGAATTTAACTAGAGTGTCTTGAGTCCCAGGCTTGGTCAAGCTAAAGCTGTTGGGCACTCACTTGCCTGGTCTGACATATCTGACTGGGCCTTGGTAGCCATCTTTCATGGCCTAGTCCTACAAAACTGATGCCCAAGACCATCATTCCTTTTCTCACTAAAATTTTGGTTGCTCCTATACCCTCCTCACTAGTTAACTGTGGCCATAAATAGGAGCTGCAGATCATGTTCCTCACCTCTCAAGATTGGGCCCATTGCAATTTCCTTTACTGCATATGTTGCATCTGAGACCTTTGGGGTCTTTTTCTCCCTGAAGTGGGACTCAGCTTTCAAATATCTAGGAAATACTGTCTTAGAAAGTAATTCCACTGTGTTCCCATGGTTGAAAAAAATATTCGGAGCTAGATAGTTTTAGCTGAACAAGGCTGAGCACGTTTGGAATTCCTATCAGAATTGTATAAAAAATAATCTACTTCTCATTTCAATGTAGTTTGTATTTACATCATAAAGTAGAAGAGTCATTATGGTGATGCATCTGCATACAGTTTTCATCATAAATTCAAATCCATTCTCAGCATCTCTCTGTGTGTGCCGGGACAAGAGAGAAAGAGAGAGAAAAAATTGATTTACTGCTTCATTATCTGAAAATATGGCTTCCCCTCATTTAGCATGTTAATCTTGATGTACATGTCACGATTTTATATTTCATGTTGAATTATGTCAAGAAAGTAAATTGACTACAAAATTGGAAATTATATGAGCAGATTATTAGACACTTACAATCTCCGCTAAAACTTACATAACTGCACAGTCCAAGATGTACTAATGATCCTGTGTGCAGGTGAGGGAGAAAAAAAATAAATTGTATGTATAAACACAAAACATGGTTTCAAGGAGAAGATTAGACCCTGGGGATTATATTCTGGATTCATAAAAATACATTAGCAAAAATAGGGTTTATTCCCTCTAAAGACAAAAATGGGACACAAACAGGACAAAAATCTGAGGTTATATATGAAGCCACATGTACTCCATTGAAAGTACCTAAATTCTATGGCAAGCACCTGAATTTTGTTCACACAAGTGGAAATTCTATGTCAGTTTCATAAAAATTAAAAAATTGAGTTTATTGAATTAAAAAAAATGAATAATCTGTAAAGTAGCCCTCGTGTGACTTATATGGGGATTGTTTGTTAAATTATGTTCTGTTAAAAAGATCAGGAGTGTGATTGTTCATGCTGACACTGGACATGCTCGTTCTTTATGTTTCAGAGTTAACAACTCAGTCAGATGCAAGAGGCAGTTTTTTTCTCAGAGCTATTTTCCCATCTACCAGCACCCACACACACACTAATTTTTACTGAAAAAGAGTAAAATTGGATTTAGTTGTTCTGTAAATTAAAATGTTAAAGAAACAATGTATTTGTTTTTCTTCAGCTAATTAACAAAAAATTTATACTTTTTTATTGAAAGGTGTAAGTAGTAACAGGTAGCCAGTAATAATTGCAAATGTACTTTACTATTTTGTTGTTTTACTGCTACCTTCAGTATTATATATTGTCTACAAACTAAAATACCAATAATAAATACCAACACCAAGTTTTTCTTTTTCACTTCAGAAACTATATTTGGTTCAGTTAATAGTCAATATCAAGTTTATTCTTCATAGTAACATATAACATGGAATAGTCTTCAACCAAAATTCTACTAAATGCGCTTTACAATTTCATGTTTGTATCGATGCTCTTAACACGTTATTTGTATAGTGTTAGTGCCTACAGGGTGCGGCACCATTGTGCTAGACATTGTACAAGCATAAAACAAAAATGGTCTCTGAGCAGAGAAGTAAAGGTTAGTTTAGACAACATTAGTAAACAAACACTACAGGCTGGAGGATCCCACTTGGAACCATGCATAAAAGGGGTCCATCCATCATGGATATTCCTCCTCTCTGTGCAGAAAGGCAATCTGAGCTAACTCCATTGTACTGCTTCTACTCCACTCCTTCAGAGAGCACTCAAAATCCACCTGGGGAAAGGAGGTGGAGACAAAATGGGGTGGGGCTTAGAAACACTAGTCCATTGTATTGTGGGCAACTCCAGTGGAGCATCCCCACATGCCAGGAGGTGGCATTGCAGAGGTTCTTCCACTCTAACACTCCCTCTTATTGGGCAGTCTGGCTCCAGCATGTCATCTGCTGGGTCTCTCAGCCCTCCACCCAGGTCAAACTTAAATTCAGTCCCCTGCTGGGGTAACAATAATCCAACTAAAAGTCGAAAGGTCCCCAAACATGATCCTTCTGCCTTGCTTAAGCTCCTTCTCATCCTCTCCTGTGTACTCAGTCTTGAGACCCATTCTGAGTTTAATAGATTTTGTGTCTAGCATTTATGCTCCTTCTGTGGGGCTGGTAGGGGAACCCAGTTCCACCCTCTGTTCTGCGTTCTGAACCAGGGAGTCCGTGTTAAGCAGATAGGTCCTTTAGATGTACTGCTGTTTCCCCTCGGCCACTTCCTACCTCTAAGCCCCTTGCACCATTTCCCAATAGCCTGTTTTTAATACAGTCCTTTCTCAGGTTCACCAGGTCTCTCCACTTCTCTCTAGGTCTTCCCAATTCCTTGTTCCTCCATTGGAACACCAACCTGCAGGACTGTCTCCATGGATCATGCTCTCCATTTCTGTGGCGTACAACAGGGCTAACTCTGGGAAAGGAATGACAGGGAAGCTACAGGAGCAGAAAGAGAAGACTTTTTACCTCCTCTCTCCTCCTTCAATAACAGGAGTTTCCCACAATCCTCTTCCTTTATAGGAACCACCCAGCCTGAATCTTCCCATCTAAGTCTAACCCTTAATTAGCTGTTTCCCCTCTCGTGCCACCAAATAGCCTAACTGGGCCCTCAGAATCCCTGTTAACCCTTTATTTTCCAGCATGGGCATATGCCCATTCCCATTGCTCCTTTTGCTCCATGGATCTTACACAAAGAAGTTAATACATCCTTAGGTTGTGTTACCTCTTCCTTGTAGCCTCAGTCCCTCAGGGAACGGGGGGGGGGGGTCGGGTCCAATGTAGTTTTAATGGAGATATTGGATCAGGGAGCTGAGGAAGCCCCACCAGGAGCCAGAGTGAGTGCAGAGGCAAAACATGCCCCACATATGGCATTGACCTCTCATGGTTCCTCTGGGATCCACAATGTTGGGGCAGACCCAAACCTTTTCTGTGGACAAGACAATCACCTCATCTCCATGCAGGGCACTCTTCATAGGGGAATGTTTGCAGTGATTTCCTCCCCAAGAGTCCCCTTCCCATGAATTATTTCAGGAAGGGATGATACTGGCCCTATAACTGGTAAAATAATGTTTAAACTTAGAGTTACTTTGCCATGGGTTTTCCAAATGGTATGCTATGTGGACAGCTGTTTGGTTTGCTCAGGAAAAGGGGGCTTTTGCTACCTCTCAGAAGAGACTACAACAACGGAGTCATTCAATCTGGGCTACTCCACAGAAGAGTCCCTTTCTTTGGGGTTCTAGTCATGTGTTGCTACATAAATCAAACAAATACAGGTATAGTTTTGATCTTGACTGTTATTGATAGCGCTGCATAAGAACTGTTTTCCATTTAACTTAAACTACTTCATAGAATCAGAGAATATCAAGATTGGAAGGGACCTCAGGAGGTCATCTAGTCCAACCCTCTGCTCAAAGCAGGACCAATCCCCGACTAAATCATCCCACCCAGGGCTTTGTCAAGCCTGACCTTAAAAACCTGTAAGGATGTAGATTCCACCACCTCCCTAGATAACCCATTCCAGTGCTTCACCACCCTCCTAGTGAAAAAGATTTTCTTAATATCCAACCTGAACCTCCCCCACTGCAACTTGAGACCATTACTCCTTGTTTTGTCATCTTCTACCACTGAGAACAGTCTAGCTCCATACTCTTTGGAACCCCCTTTCAGGTAGTTGAAAGCAGCTCGAATCCCCCCTCATTCTTCTATTCTGCAGACTAAATAATCCCAGTCCCCTCAGCCTCTCCTCATAAATCATGTGCTCCAGTCCCCTAATCATTTTGTTGCCCTCCGCTGGACTCTTTCCAATTTTTCCACATCCTCTTGTAATTTGGGGCCCAAAACTGGACACAGTACTCTAGATGAGGCCTCACCAATGTTGAATAGAGGGGAATGATCATGTCCCTCAATCGGCTGGCAATGCCCCTACTTATACAGCCCAAAATGCCATTGGCCTTCTTGGCAACAAGGGCACACTGTTGACTCATATCCAGCTTCTCGTCCACTGTGACCCCTAGGTACTTTTCTGCAGAACTGCTGCCTAGCCACTCGGTCCCCAGTCTGTATCGGTGCATTGGATTCTTCCATCCTAAGTGCAGGACTCTGCACTTGTCCTTGTTGAACCTCATCAGATTTCTTTTGGCCCAGTCCTCTAATTTGTCTAGGGCCCTCTTTATCCTATCCCTACCCTCCAGCGTACCTACCACTCCTCCCAGTTTAGTGTCTTTTGCAAACTTGCTGAGGGTGCAAACCACACCATCCTCCAGATCATTTATTGAACAGACATTGAACAAAACCGGCCCAAGAACCGACCCTTGGAGCACTCCACTTGCTACCGGCTGCCAACTAGACATGGAGCCATTGATCACTACCTGTTGAGCCCGACGATCTAGCCAGCTTTCTATCCACCTTATAGTCCATTCATCCAGCCTATACTTCTTTAACTTGCTGGCAAGAATACTGTGGGAGACCATAACAAAAGCTTTGCTAAAGTCAAGGAATAATGCGTCCACTGCTTTCTCCTCATCCACAGACCAGTTATCTCATCATAGAAGGCAATTAGGTTAGTCAAGCATGACTTGCCCTTGGTGAATCCATGCCGACTGTTCTGATCACTTTCGTCTCCTCTAATTGAGCTTCAGAATTGATTCCATTAGGCTCAGGGACTAGGTGATGCTGACTGGCCTGTAGTCCCCCGGATCCTCTTTCTTCCCTTTTTAAAAAGGGGGATCCTCCTTCTTCCCTTGTTTCCTTCCTATTGTGATCCTATGCTTGTAGGACTTTTTATAACACAGTCTCTCTAAATTTAAGTTAGAAATCATTTTCATAATGGGGAAATTCATGCTTAAGCTTCTTACAACTACAAAAAAACTATGGAAAATGGGACACAATAAAAATAAGTAAAAAGGGGGTGGACACCTTCACACATATGCAGAGAGTGCAGGTGTATTCAGAATCACTATTTTTTTTTAATTAAAGACTTACATGGAGGTTTTTCTATTTCCTAACTGACCTCAGAAGGGGTCATTGAAGAGGAGGGACTCCTGAAGAAGTGCTCCCTCTCTCATTGGGACAGATAGATGTCATTGCTAAGGTGGGATTTTCTGGCTTATATGGCATTCTAATTGGCTAGAAGTTTTTGCTCTGAGGACACCAAAACCTATGGGAGAAGGGGGGAAATAAAATATGGCCTTTCAATTGGCTGGGTTCACATAATGAGGAAAGTAGGCAAAGATATCATGTACTAAGGTGCAAAATTTCTATAAAGAATGTGTAACGTTATTTTGGAGTGTTAGGTGGACTCTAGCAAAACTCACAGCCCTAGGGTCAAATTCATATAACTTTATTCTGGATAAAGAAGTACTTTTTCCTACAATTAGTCCAAGCCCGTTAGCAAGAATTTTTAATCAATCTGTAAACTCGGGGGTGTACCTTATGACTGGAGAATTGCTAACATAGTTCCTATTTTTAAGAAAGGTAAAAAAAGCGAACCAAGTAACTACAGGCCTGTTAGTTTGACATCTGTAGTATGCAAGGTCTTGGAAAAAACATTGAAGGAGAAAGTAGTTAAGGACATTGAGGTCAATGGTAATTGGGACAAAATACAAAATGGCTTTTCAAAAGGTAGATCATGTCAAACCACCTTTTTTGAAAAGGTAACATTTTTTTAGACAAACGGAACGCAGTGGATCTAATTTACCTCGATTTCAGTAAGGCGTTTGATACGGTCCCACACGGAGAATTATTAGCTAAATTGGAAAAGATGGGGGTCAATATGAAAACTGAAAGGTGGATAAGGAACTGGTTAAAGGGGAGACTATAGTGGGTCACACTGAAAAGTGAATTGTCAGACTAGAAGAAGGTTACTAGTGGAGTTCCTCAGGGGTCGGTTTTGGGACCAATCTTATTTAATCTTTTTATTACTGGACCTTGGCACAAAAAGCGGGAACGTGCTAATAAAGTTTGTGGATGACACAAAGCTGGGAGGTATTGCCAATGCAGAGAAGGACCAGGATATCATACAGGAAGATCTGGATGACCTTGTAAACTGGAGTAATAGTAATAGGTTGAAATTTAATAGTGAAAAGTGCAAGGTCATGCATTTAGGAATTAATAACAAAAAAATTCTGTTATAAACTGGGGATGCATTACATGGAAGTAACACAGGAGGAGAAGGACCTCGGATTATTGGTTGATCACAAGATGACTATGAGCCGCCAATGTGATATGGCCATGAAAAAAGCTAATGCGGTCTTGGGATGCATCAGGCGAGGTATTTCCAGTAGAGATAAGGAGGTGTTAGTACTGCTATACAAGGCACTGGCGAGACCTCACCTGGAATACTGTGTGCAGTTCTGGTCTCCCATGTTTAAGAAGGATGAATTCAAACTGGAACAGGTACAGAGAAGGGCTACTAGGATGATCCGAGGAATGGAAAACCTGTCTTATGAAAGGAGACTCAAGGAGCTTGGCTTGTTTAGCCTAACTAAAAGAAGGCTGAGAGGAGATATGATTGCTCTCTATAAATATATCAGAGGGTTAAATACCATGGAGGGAGAAGAATTATTTAAGATCAGTACCAATGTGGACACAAGAACAAATGGATATAAACTGGCCACCAGGAAGTTTAGATTTGAAATTAGGTTAAGGTTTCTAACCATCAGAGGAGTGAAGTTCTGGAACAGCCTTCCAAGGGAAGCAGTGGGGGCAAGAGACATATCTGTCTTTAAGACAAAGTTTGTTAAGTTTATGGAGGAGATGATATGATGGGCTAGCCTAATTTTGGCAATTAATTGATTTTCGACTACTAGCGCTAGATATGCCCAATGGCCTGTGATGGGATGTTAGATGGGATGGGATCTGAGTTACTACAGATAATTCTTTCCTGGGTGTCTGGCTGGTGAGTCTTGCCCACATGCTCAGGGTTTAGCTGATCGCCATATTTGGGGTCAGGAAGGAATTTTCCTCCAGGGCAGAGGCCCTGGGGGTTTTTTGCTTTCCTCTGCAGCGTGGGGGACGGGTCACTTGCTGGAGGATTCTCTGCACCTTGAAGTCTTTAAACCATGAGGTGAGGACTTCAATAGCTCAGACGTAAGTTAGAGGTTTGTTACAGAAGTTGGTGGGTGAGATTCCGTGGCCTGAATTGTGCAGGAGGTCAGACTAGATGATCATAATGGTCCCTTCTGACCTTAAAGGGTATGAGTTTAATTTCAGTAAGAGTATTTGCACATTAAGATACTACTGTCAGAGAGAGGGACACAATTTAGGCCTTAACTCTTTTTGAAGAGAGCTTTTAGTTTTTGAATGATTTGATAGTGTGGCTGACATGGTTATTATAACCTTATTGTAGAAGGGAAATTTTACCTGGGATCAGAGCTCCCTTGTGGCACGAAAGAGAAATCTATGGACAGTTTATTATCTCATTTCCACCAGTGTGAATCAGGAAGGACTCCATTAAAAGTATTAATTTTACAATGGGTTAAAACATATAAAGCCAGAGTCCAGCTCCTAGTGTGTATCATGGCAGCACAGAGTTACAACCAAAGGAACTAATTGCCTCCATTACTGGGAACATTATTATTTTTGATGTATGTAGTAATGATCAATGTTTAGAGAGGTACATTTCTTTGAGACCATAATTTTACTTTTCAGCTACCTGCTTTGTTCAAACATGAAGCATTTCAAGCTTCACAGCTAGTGGCTCCATGAAAAGTGGCTCTGACACATTCATTTAATTATAGAAATAAGAAGTGGAGAACTATTAAATGTCTTCTAACCTATCCCACCCACCAGTGTCAGACTGCTCCCCATAGTACATTTTGTAGTGCTTTGCCATTCTAGTTATAAACATCTCTGTTGATGGAGCTCAAATTTCTTTAGTTGTCTTGTGCACTCAACCTTACACCCAGAAAATTTGTATTGATATTTAGACTTTTTATTTTTATTTAATTTCATCTCTTTACTTTTGGTAATAACCTAAAATTATACTCCTTTTACTCCTTGGTGTCTATACACTTTATAGACAGATTGAAATTGGCAACTCTAAATATTTGATTTAAAAGTCACATAAACAAGAAAAATACAGTCACTTTTGAATGCCAACACTCTTTGTTGTTTTATGTATATTATATCTGTGAGAAAAGGGGGTTTCTCTTCTGTTCTGCTTAAGGCCCTAATCCCAGAAGCATTTGTGTACATGTCTAACTATACCAAAAGGAAAACCTCTGACAGCAAAAGATATATTAATTCATTACAATAAAACAGCATTTGACATTCTCCATACATGCTGATAACAGAATAGAAAGAAATCTGAACAGAGTCTTGTGTCCTTAAACATCAGTCAGGTATTTCTGCATGTTAAACATTTATACGCTTCATCATGTATCAAACCTCCTCTTAGTTACACAGATTAAATATATATGATACAGATGTTCTTTAAATAATTGAACACTTATAGTTTTAGGCAATAATACTAATCCATCCATTGAACTACTGAATTTTGCTCAGGGATTAATTAGAATGCATTCTAAAGTTAATGATTTACTGAGCCAGAAATTTACCTCACATTATGTTAATCCAACGTTGTTTGTGTTCTTGAATCTTATTTAAACATGCACCTCTCACAAAAAAGACACTGGAAAGTTGTATCTGTACTGGCAGTGAAGATATTGTAACTTATTGAAATATTTAGACTTGAAGAATTTGATTTTTATCAGTAAACATCAACCTCATCCTCCACACACAAATATTTCCATTGGTGATAATAAAAATTTACAGATAGGCAAAGAAAAACACTGCTTGAGAACTTGGAGTTTACAGATATTCATATTGTATATTTAAACATAAGATGTGTTTCAAGAGTTATAAAACTTTAACCTTCTGAATCTCAGTGGCTTCTTTTGTCAAATAACTATTGTCTGACCTCTCCTCCATAATTTACCTCAACTGTGAAAATGTAAATAGAGAAATGAAAAAAAAGACTCAAAAATAAACAGATGTCAAAAAGATAAAATTCAAATTCTCCCAAACCTGTATGTATTTGATTCAGTACATCAGAGTATTTTTACTTTCCAAAAATTTCAATGCCTCTAACTTTAACCCTAAGAAGTCACCCTCATACAAAAGAATGCTTCATTTATAGCAAATGGAACTTCTTGTTAGCCAATATATTAACACTATGCCTAATATTTATGTATGTGTTGGGAAATTATGTTAACTGAACGTATTATGCACTCCTCACAATTTTGTTCATCCATTTCAAGTATCCCATAACCTCTTGCATTAATTAAAGAAAGCTTTGGCTTTAGTAGATAGGAAAACAGTCAGGATCAGGTCACATGATTGTTTTACCATAGTAACAGGGAGTTACTCACTCAGGTTCATACTGGGGAGTCTTTCCTCAGTTTATCTTCCTATCTGCTTCCATTTCCCTGGGAATTTGTATTAACTAATATGATTAACTCAGATTACGACGATGTTGTACCCAGACAAGAAATAAATATACACCCACACCTATCCAGCTACTCCCTGACATTTAAATCAGTCTGGTTCCTATTAGTCATGCAACTATTCCAGTCAAGAGAACCACGTTTACATAGTCTCAAATGCCTAGCGATACTGCAAGTGCAACAGTAGTCTTGTCTTTAACAATGAAAAATTGTCGAACTGTGTTTTGGAATGGCATGTTCTATTTTGAGATTAAGTGTGAGTTAACTGTTAGGACCAGACTGTGCTAGACTTATTGACAATAAATGATACTTCAATGCACAAGAAGTTCCATTGAATTCAATGGGACTACAAAAGGTACTTTTGTGTAAGGTATTACAATGGAGTAAGGTTTCAGAGTAACAGCCGTGTTAGTCTGTATTCGCAAAAAGAAAAGGAGTACTTGTGGCACCTTAGAGACTAACCAATTTATTTGAACATAAGCTTTCGTGAGCTACAGCTCACTTCATCGGATGCATACTGTGGAAACTGCAGAAGACATTATATACACAGAGACCATGAAACAATACCTCCTCCCATCCCACTCTCCTGCTTTTCTCACCCTCCGCCCCCCCCACACACACAAACTCACTCTCCTGCTGGTAATAGCCCATCCAAAGTTCCAAAGTGACCACTCTCCCTACAATGTGCATGATAATCAAGGTGGGCCATTTCCAGCACAAATCCAGGTTTTCTCACCCCCCACCCCCACACACAAACTCACTCTCCTGCTGGTAATAGCTCATCCAAACTGACCACTCTCCTTACAATGTGTATTATCATCAAGGTGGGCCGTTTCCAGCATAAATCCAAGTTTAACCAGAATGTCTGGGGGGGGGGGTAGGAAAAAACAAGGGGAAATAGGCTACTTTGCATAATGACTTAGCCACTCCCAGTCTCTATTCAAGCCTGAATTAATAGTATCCAATTTGCAAATGAATTCCAATTCAGCAGTTTCTCGCTGGAGTCTGGATTTGAAGTTTTTTTGTTGTAAGATAGCGACCTTCATGTCTGTAATTGCGTGACCAGAGAGATTGAAGTGTTCTCCGACTGGTTTATGAATGTTATAATTCTTGACATCTGATTTGTGTCCATTTATTCTTTTACGTAGAGACTGTCCAGTTTGACCAATGTACATGGCAGAGGGGCATTGCTGGCACATGATGGCATATATCACATTGGTGGATATGCAGGTGAATGAGCCTCTGAGAGTGTGGCTGATGTTATTAGGCCCTGTGATGGTGTCCCCTGAATAGATATGTGGGCATAGTTGGCAACGGGCTTTGTTGCAAAGATAGGTTCCTGGGTTAGTGGTTCTGTTGTGTGGTATGTGGTTGTTGATGAGTATTTGCTTCAGGTTGGGGGGCTGTCTGTAGGCAAGGACTGGCCTGTCTCCCAAGATTTGTGAGAGTAAGGATATGACAATCCAACCCTTAGAAAACAAAATCTGTGCTTCTTTTTAGGGCCAATTTGATTGGAAGTTGGTCTGTTGGGGGAAGGGAGAACATCAGTGACCTATGAGGATTTATAGTCCATGAACTTTAGAATTACATACCAGTAGTCTATTTTCATTAAGATGGAGGCCTACTGAACTGATACACTGCTTCTATGTCAAACTCAAGATGTGTCAAGATGGGTTCTTATAGACTTGTCCCAAGTTGCTGTTTCTTCTTCTGGCAAAGAGAACAAATGTCTTAGATCCATCTTGGGGATACATCCAACTCATAAGAGTGACCATACAGGTTCAAACTAGTGGCCCATCTAGCCCAGTATGCTATATTTCAACAGTAGCCAATGCCAGATGCTTCAGAGGGAATGACCAGAACAGGGCAATTATTGAGTAATCTATCCATCCAGCTTCTGGCAGTCAGAGATTTAAGGACACCTAAAACATGGGTTGCATCCCTGACCATCTTGGCTAATAGCCATTGATGGACCTATCCCCATGAAAGTACCTAATTCTTTTCTGAACCCAGTTACACTTTTGGCCTTCACAACGTCCCATGGCAACAAGTTCCACAGGTTGACCGTGAGTAGTATGAAATGCTTCCTTCTGTTTGAAACCTGCTGCCAATTAATTTCATTGGGTGAACCCTGGTTCTTGTTCCTTATTCATTTTATTCACAGCATTCATGATTGTATAGAACTCTCTCATATCCCCTTCTAGTCATCTCTTTTCTCAGCTGCACAGTCCCAGACTTTTACATCTTTGTTGCCCATTTCTGAACATATTCCAATTTTAAAATACCATTTTTGAGATTGGGCAACCAGAAAAAAAATACTGAAGTCGATGGGAGTCTTTGCATTGAACTCAAT
The DNA here is from genome assembly GCF_965140235.1 of Caretta caretta. NCBI lineage: Eukaryota > Metazoa > Chordata > Testudines > Cheloniidae > Caretta > Caretta caretta. The sequence goes on along the minus strand of NC_134213.1, from coordinate 60,554,786 downwards.
GTGAGGATGAACTAAAATAGAAACTATTATACCTGTAGGAGATTTGAAGGAATTACGGGGCTTTAGCCTCCACAATGCCTGGGAGCTTTTTTAGATAGAGCCAATCATGTACTTAAAATGGGCTACATTTTGTCACAAGGGCATAGTAAAAGGTGCCCTGGTGCATCCCATGGAGGGAATTGTGGCTCAGACAATAACAGGTACTGCCACTCCCTGATGCTGGAAGGGAAGTGATTTGCTGTTAGCCTATATCTGTACCATATATTTCTACTAGGGCTGTGGATTAATCACAGTTAACTCATGCAATTAACTCAAAAAAAGTAATCACGATTAATCATAGTTTTAATCACACTGTTGAACAATAACATACCAATTGAAATTTATTAAATATTTTGGATATTTTTCTACATTTTCATATATATTGTATTCTGTGTTGTAATTGAAATCAGTGTGTATTTGATTATAAATATTTGCAATGTAAAAATTATAAACAAAAGAAATAGCATTTTTCAATTCACCTCATACAAGTACTGTAGTGCACTCTCTTTATTGTGAAAGTGCAACTTACAAATGTAGATTTTTTTTGTTACATAACTGCACTCAAAAACAAAACAATGCAAACCTTTAGAGCCTACAAGTCCTCTCAGTTCTACTTCTTCTTCAGCCAATCGCTAAGACAAACAAGTTTGTTTACATTAACAGTAGAGAATGCTGCCCTCTTCTTATTTACAGCTTCACCAGAAAGTGAGAACAGGCATTTGTCTGGTACTTTTATAGCCAGCATTCCAAGGCATTTATGTGCTAGATATGCTAAACATCTGTATGACCCTTCATGCTTTGGCCACCATTCCAGAGAACATGCTTTCATGAGCATAACACTCATTAAAAAAACAATGCGTTAATTAAATGTGACTGAACTCTTTGCGGGGAGGGGATTTTATGTCCCCTGCTCTATTTTACCAGCATTCTGCCATATATTTCATGTTGTAGCAGTCTTGGATGATGGCCCAGCATATGTTGTTCATTTTAAGAACACTTTCACTGCAGATTTGACAAAACGCAAAGAAGGTACCAATGTGAGATTTTTAAAGATAGCTACAGTACTTGACCCAAGGTTTAAGAATCTGAAGTGCCTTCCAAAATCTGAGAGGGATGAGGTGTGGAGCATGGTTTCAGAAGTCTTAAAAGAGCAATACTCTGATGCAGAAACTACAGAACACAAACCACCAAAAAAGAAAATAAACATTCGGCCGGTGGCATCCGACTCAGATAATGAAAATGAACGTGCATCGGTCCATGCTGCTTTGGACTGTTATCAAGCAGAACCTGTCATCAGCATGGACGCATGTCCCCTGGAATTCTGGTTGAAGCATGAAGGGACATGCGAAAGTTTAACACATCTGGCACATAAATATCTTGCAACGCCAGCTACAACAGTGTCATGAGAACGGCTGTTCTCACTTTCAGGTGACATTGTAAATAAGAAGTGGGCAGCATTATCTCCTACAAATGTAAACAGACTTGTTTGTCTGAGCGATTGGCTGAATAAGAAGTAGGACTGAGTAGACTTGCAGGTTCCAACATTTTACATTGTTTCATTTTTGAATGTAAGGGGTTTTTTGTACATAAATTCTACATTTGTAAGTTCAACTTTCATGATAAAGAGATTGCACTACAGTACTTGCATTAGGTGAATTGAAAAATACAATTTCTTTGTTTTTTTTTACAGTGCAAATATATTTTAATCAAAATAATAATATAAAGCGAGCGCTGCACACTTTGTATTGTGTTGTAATTGAAATCAATATATTTGAAAATGTAGAAAACATTCAAAAATATTTAAATAAACGGCATTCTATTATTAACAGTGCAATTAATTGCGAATATTTTTTTAAATCGCTTCACAGCCCTAATGACTACTCATTATACCTCAGCTGCGCTGATCAGAGAGTAAATAAACTCTTTCCTCACTGTCCATTTTCTCCCAGAAGGGAACAAATAGCCACATAGTTCCACTTAACAAACTTTTAGTCTTGGTAGACCATGAAAAGGTTAAAGACGTTATAAACTGCCCTATTCCCCTGCCCAGGCAAACAATCCAGGTTAGAATGTAACGCTTCCTTTTATCTTCTCCCCCTTAGGAGAGACTGCCATTTAATAACTTCAATATTTCCAGGGCCAAAGGACCCAATGAATTACAGCAATTTCATGATGTGGAACTGGACTTTTACAGGAGCTGCTGACATATCTGCCCTCAAACATTTTCTGCAATTTCTTGCATGTTTGTTATTTTAGCCCAGTATTTTAACAGTTCAGTCAGCTGTTGCCAAATAGGCTGAGGAAGGTTACAAAATAACACATTGTCATAAATATAAAGGGAAGGGTAAACCCCTTTGAAATCCCTCCTGGCCAGGGGAAAGCTCCTCTCACCTGTAAAGGGTTAAGAAGCTAAAGGTAACCTCGCTGGCACCTGACCAAAATGACCAATGAGGAGACAAGATACTTTCAAAAGCTGGGAGGAGGGAGACAAACAAAGGGTTTGTGTCTGTCTGTGTGCTGCTCTTGCCAGAGACAGAACAGGAATGGAGTCTTAGAACTTTTAGTAAGTAATCTAGCTAGGTATGTGTTAGATTATGATTTCTTTAAATGGCTGAGAAAAGAATTGTGCTGAATAGAATAACTATTTCTGTCTGTGTATCTTTTTTGTAACTTAAGGTTTTGCCTAGAGGGGTTCTCTATGTTTTTGAATCTAATTACCCTGTAAGATATCTACCATCCTGATTTTACAGGGGGGATTTCTTTATTTCTATTTACTGCTATTTTTATTAAAAGTCTTCTTGTAAAACACTGAATGCTTTTTCATTGTTCTCAGATCCAAGGGTTTGGGTCTGTGGTCACCTATGCAAATTGGTGAGGCTTTTTATCCAACATTTCCCAGGAAAGGGGGGGTGCAAGTGTTGGGAGGATTGTTCATTGTTCTTCAGATCCAAGGGTCTGGGTCTGTAGTCACCTAGGCAAATTGGTGAGGCTTTTACCAAACCTTGTCCAGGAAGTGGGGTGCAAGGTTTTGGGTAGTATTTTGGGGGGAAAGACGCGTCCAAACAGCTCTTCCCCAGTAACCAGTATTAGTTTGGTGGTGGTAGCGGCCATTCCAAGGATAACGGGTGTAATATTTTGTACCTTGGGGAAGTTTTGACCTAAGCTGGTAAAGATAAGCTTAGGGGGTTTTTTCATGCAGGTCCCCACATCTGTACCCTAGAGTTCAGAGTGGGGGAGGAACCTTGACACACATTCTTTTATTTGATTTTTAATAGTAAGATGTGTTTGCTTAGGTAGGCAGCCAGCACTGAATGCCTGCTAATCTCCAGGTGTTCTTTTGCTGGACACTATCAGCATGGTGACCAGTGGTTTTAGGTCACAAATTTAAATATGACAGGTTTCAGAGTAGCAGCCGTGTTAGTCTGTATCCGCAAAAAGAAAAGGAGTACTTGTGGCACCTTAGAGACTAACAAATTTATTTGAGGATAAGCTTTCATAAGCTACAGCTCACTTCATCGAGCTGTAGCTCACGAAAGCTTATGCTCAAATAAATTTGTTAGTCTCTAAGGTGCCACAAGTACTCCTTTTCTTTTTGCAAAATTTTAATATGTTTACTTCTGTTGCTGTCTCTGTGTTGCATTCAAAATAAGACCAGTACTCAGCATCCACAGCAATACAAATTCTCTCTTTATATTTGTCTAGCTTAGTTGTGACTTTGCTGGCAGTAGAATTGGGACATAAGTGAAAAATCCCTAACGTTTTCTCAGTATATTTTCCAGGAAAGCTCAAGGGCTTCCTGCTACCCTTTACTATGTAAAAAGCCCCCAGATATGTATAGGGTGGACAGCAGTGACTTTTCTACATGCTTCTTCTGGTCCCTGATACTATGGGGGCCCCGCTGCTCCAGAGGTACTTAGTAAGGTCTCTGTGGAGCCACGGAATAACATAGTAGCCACGACCTGAGTGCCCCCTCGTGGCCAGCAGCGCCTTTGCTGTATGCTGGTCCTATTTTCCTCTTCTTCAGAGCTCCTTAAACAAGACTCCATACAGTCCGGATCACCCACTCACAGCCCTTTTTTGGTATCCAGTTTATTAACACAAAAGTTACAAAAAGCAAACAAAAACAAGTCTTCCACTCAGCCTTAAGCTAAGCACAGCTCCTCCTCCCTGATATCTGAGCAGCCAAAGCTGATGCAAGTCCTGGCCTGCATTTTCACAAAGGAAGAACAAAACTGTCACTAGGTCTTCCTACCCAGACCCAACTCCCTTCTTCAGAGACCACTGCAGGAGATCTTCCTTCCTGAAACTTCACTTTGCAGTTCCCCTTCAGGCTATACCCTCACTGAAACTCCCTCTGAGCTTTTATAGCCCACGTGCAGATCCACCCCCAAACTGGCTCAACTAGGAGCACCTGCTCGGGCACAGGGAAGCTGAACCTATTTTTATCACAGCTACCTTCTCATAGAAAATAAATGGGATTTCCTTTTTCTCTCAAAGTAGCATACTGCTCTTGGGACTGGATAGATTTCTGACTGGAAGCTATAATGTTCAGATCAAGATCAACTCCACCTCCATATCTGTTATGCCACCATGGAAAGATGTAAAGCTCCAGCACCAACACAATTACCTAAGAGTAGCATTGCTCCTAAGACTGCAGAGTATCTGGGATTTAGGCAAGAGGTAGGACACTAGAATGGAAGATTTCCCTCACCCCCATAGGGATTGCTTGGGACCTGAAGAGTCATGCTTTGTCATAACTGAGGATCCTTGGGATCCACTAGGTTTGCAGGCCTGATACTCCAGCTCTTACAAAGCCTCTGAGGGGAGAATCAGGAGGACTGGTGAAAGTATAAACCTTCCACAAATCACGATTGGTTTACATCTACACATGTAGGCCCCCCAAGGGCACAAGCCACAGTTTGGGAAAGCACTGCACTTACAATAACTCATCTGCTTAGGCACCATTCTGAACATACACAAAAAGCAAAATTATAGAGAAAGTCCATGCCTTATCCTCCAAATAATCTACAAAAAAAGATCAAGAGCCCTTCTATGTTAGCCACTTGTGGCATGTGTCATCACCTATGCTTGTTGAATCCCTTGCCAGCTAATTTACAGCTCATTTTCAGCAAAGGTACAGAAAAGAAAATGGTCTAACAATGTCTTGGAGATCAGAAGAAATGAGAGTGATTATTCTGAATGAATCACTTAGCCTATTACATTTGATATATTATCATTACTGTCATTGGACTAGGATAAATCTTATTTGCACCTTCTCTCTCTCCTGCAGCTCTGGCTAATTCAGCCTCTGCCCCCAGATACCATTCTGACAAAACATAAAAGTAAAGAGCAGTGTGTGCCAGAATTTGCATGTGCTGTGTAAGGATTGCTGCTGATCTATACACATTCCATGCTGTTCCACTTTTCATTACTTAGGGTGGGTTAGGAGGGATCCATTAGAGAAAGAGCCCAGCACCATTACTTAGGTATCAATCATTTATATCAGATAATGATATTAATATGATTTGTGCAGCAAAGGACCATGGCCCAGCTGCACCCATTTACCCTGCTTTGAACCTCACTTAAAATTGCTCATCAATGTTGTTTCCTACATGATGGTTAGAAAACTACAAAGTGATATAGGATCATACCTGCTTGCTTTCAAGTATATTACTCACTAGAGAATATTTGCAGCAACACAAGTTGCTATTGACCATTTTCCTGCTCCTTCTCTCTCCTACCCAATTAAAGGAAGATCCAACTCTGATTGATGTCTACAGGAGTCTTTCCACTGATTTCATCGACATTAATGGGAATTTCCCCAGGAATAGATTTTTAACAAATTATCAACTTATAATTTCTGCTATAGGGATGTATTATGTGGTTAGCAAAGTCATACTGGCCAAACTTTTCAAACCTCGGTGCCTATACTTAGTCTCCTAAATATATATGTAGACACCTATCTATATATCACACACTTACTTAAGTGAGGGGCACTTGGGTGTGAAAAGTATGGCCTTTATGTACACCCAGATAACTGCAATGAACAGCGGTGTTAAACTCTAGCAAATATCACAATCTCCAAAATGTTTTCTTATAGTATAACTAAACCAAAGTGGAAATTCATGTTTCCCTTTAAACGATGGTTTAAGTATCAGTGTCTTGCTATTTGCAGAGTTTATGCACACCCATAATTATCCAAAGTACAAATCACTAAAACTGGGAAAATGATGTATTAAATGCAGCAAGTTTTGATTAATTTGTACTTGATTTCTCCATAGTATCTGGCTTCCCCAAAGCTTTGATTGGCAACAAGTGATAAGGCCACACTGGGACCTTCCTTTACTCCCATGCATTCCATATAAGTTAGGTGTCATGAGAATTTGATACACAGCATGCACATGCATTGCTCCACTCACTTTTTAGATCAAGGGTTAATTTATAGACTCCTTAGTACAGTCCATTAAGATTTCAGCACAATAAGGTGTTACTGTTTAACTAAAATCCAGCCATCTTTCACCCAGGGATTAAGCTAAAACAATGGAATTAATATATTTATTCAGATTACCTATATATAAACTTTAATTCTGCTAATCCTTTGGTCCTGGACGGTTTAGAGGCTTTTAAAAATGCATTTTGCATTTCTGCATTACATTTGGAAGTACATCAAAAAAATTTAAATAGACCTCATTCCTGGGGAAACAGTAGTCTTTCTAAAATTCCTAGTTATCTGAAACGACATAGAAAATCCAGCAATCGTTACAACTACACACTATGGAGAAAATTAAGACATGATTCTAAACTTCCACATTTTGTTGGTTTAAGGAAAAAAAAACTAATTTTTTATTAGTTTATTAGAAAAAAAAACTAAAAGAACTAATTCCATGTAGGCTCCCATCCACCACACTACACCTCAGCCCACCAATGCTACTCTTCTGAGCCCCCAGAGATCCCTAGCATCATTACATCATTGGGTTGCTGTGCTGTGAGACATCCAGAGGCAAAGTCCAACAAACAAGAGTAGAACACACTCCATAGGGAGATTTTGAATGTAAGTCTACTCTTCAGCCAGGGAAGGTTATTCAAGAGCGATGCTAGCTGCTTTATCCCTCCCAAAACCTGTGTGTTGCTCCTGTCTCCTGCTGCCCTATGGGCTAGGGATAATTCTTCTGATAGCCTAATGGCTGCATTATATGTTCCTATCTGGTAGCTTATTTACAGCACCAAACCCTTAATATCCCAAATGCCTTTAGGAAGAGAGCTCAATATGATCCAATTGCATTGACCATGTAGTGCAGAGGAGAACGGGAACTGGTTTCTTCATAGTAAGAGCTATCCAGAAGCTCTTTGACTGGCAACAAGTGATAAAAGACTTCTCTTTTTTTCCTTCTTTCTTTTTATTTCTGTATGTGCATGTATGTGTGTTTTCTTTGAAGTCTAAGAATTATGAAAATATAATCTCTCATGAAAGTGAGAGTCTGGACAGAACTGAAGAAATGCACAGATCTTTCCAAATAAAGTGATTGACTTTAACTACTATACTAATTCTATGAAGTCTTATTGAAGCCAGTTATTGCAACTGACCTTGTAATCCATATGTAATACACATTTCACCCCTAACAGTAGCAAGATTTATGATGTATTGTGTAAATACACCATAAAGCTCTATTGCAAAGCAATAATATCAACCAAATAGACCATAACACTTTTGATCCACTACAGTCAACCAAGGAAATTAATATTAAATGATGCTAAGGGGCAGATTTTTGACCTAAGATGCAATAACGGCTGGGTGCTTGTTTATGTTTAAATCACTAAATACCACTAGTGAGAAGTTGCTTTTTTAATATGAAATAACATCACTTTACATTTTTCTTCCAAAATATCTGTAGTCACACATCTGTATTAACTAATATCCAGCACATTCTTACCAAAACACATTTTAAGTTAAGCTTCACTACTGTATATTAAAAAAATCTGGGTTTATTATATGTGGTACAATGCACAAAAAAATATTGATAGGATTTTCAAGAGCCTCAGCATTGGATAAACTCTGCTTCTACTGAAGTTAGGGCCATCGATTAATCAGTTAACTCATGCAATTAACTCAAAAAGTAATCGCAATTAAAAAAATTAATTACAGTTTTAATCGCATTGTTAAACAATAGAATACCAATTTAAATTTATTAAATATTTTTGGAGGTTTTTCTACATTTTCAAAAATAAATTGACTTCAATAAAAACACAGAATACAAAGTGTACATTGCTCATTTTGTATTATTTTTATTACAAATATTTGCAGTGTAAAATGATAAAAGAAAGTATTTTTCATTTCATCTCGTACAAGTACTGTAGTGCACTTTTTTTATTATGAAAGTGCACCTTACAAATGTAGATTTTTTGTTATATAACTGCACTCAAAACCACAACAATGCAAAACTTTAGAACCTGCAAGTCTACTCAGTCCTACTTCTTTTTAAACCAATTGCTAAGACAAACAAGTCTGTTTACATTTATGGGAGATAATGCTGCCCATTTCTTATTTACAATGTCACCAGAAAGTGAGAACAGGCATTCACATGGTCCTTTTGTAGCTGGAATTGCAAAGTATTTACATGTCAGATATGCTAAACCCGTTATCAGCATGGACACGTCCCCTGGACTGGTGGTTGAAGCATGAAGGGACTTATGAATCTTTAGCACATCTGGCACGTAAATATCTTGCGACGCCAGCTACAACAGTGCCATGAGAACACCTGTTCTCACATTCTGGTGACATTGTGAACAAGAAGCAGGCAGCATTATCTCTTGCAAATACAAACAAACTTGTTTGTCTGAGCAATTGGCTGAACAAAAAATAGGACTGAATAGACTTGTAGTCTCTAAAGTTTTAGATTGTTTTATTTTTGAATGCAGTTATTTTTTGTACATAATTCTACATTTGTAAATTTAATGTTCATGATAAATAGATTGCACTACAGTACTTGTATGAGGTGAATTGAAAAATACTATATCTTTTGTTTTTTACAGTGCAAATATTTGTAATACAAATAAATATAAAGTGAGCAGTGTACCTTTGAATTTGTTATAATTCAAATCAATACATTTGAAAATGTAGAAAACATCCAAAATATTTACATAAATGGTATTCTATTATCGTTTAACAGTGCGATTAATCGTGTGATTAATCTTTTTTAATCACGCAATTAATTGTGATTTTTTTTAATTGCTTGAAAGCCCTAATTGAAATGCATAGGAGTTTATCTTCAGAGAGAGAAGAGTTATGCAAATGTGGAGAGTTTCTGAAAATCTACCAAAGCATTTAACACATCACAAATATTGATCTGATTATGAGAAGCTGGGATATTCACCCATTCCTAGTGTGGGATATTATGGTGAAGCACCATTAATGCCATGGGATAAATGTTATCTTTCTAGTATCAGCTGATTTGAGGGACTAATCCTATCATCCATATTCAAGCAAGAACTCCCAAGGGACCACAATGGGAGATACGTTTGATCCAGGAGAGAAAGCACATGGACTTCAATGTGAATTGTGCTTGAGTAGCAATGAGGCTGAGAATTGACTTTATATTATGTACAAACATAACCACCAAAACATTTTGTCTGCAGTGTCACTCCTGGAAAGCACACATGTTGGTGCTGTTTGGCTGTTGGATAGACTGAAGATCCAATTGCCCTCCATTCCTATCACGCCAGAGGCAGCAAATCTTGAAACCACTTCTCTGTACTCTGCATTGTGTTGTGATGTCATTAATAACACAATCATCTGTTGTAGGATTAACTAGAATTTTTTGGTTTGGTGTGTGAGCTAGATCTAAACTTCACAATGTTGGAGATTTTAAAAAGAAAAAGAAAAGAAAAAAATCTGGATTTAAAAAGGTTTGTGTCGTGAAACAACTTTACCATTGAACCTCTAAGCCAGATTTCTAGAATGCTTTGTAGAAGCAGACTTCATGAGCAGGACCTTTAACCCCTGGTCTGCCTCAAATTAGAGTGTCAGCGGAATTTCCTTTTCCAACAGGCGGTCTAATGAACCCAGATTCATGGGACTAGTTGTATGTCAGCTGTATCAATAATTTACAAAGAATTGGCTTTCCACATTTAAGAATGCTTTAGAGCCAGAGGCAGATTATGGGTCTGTGGGGCCCTGGACCAAAGCAAGTGGGGGCACCTCCCCCCCCGACAGTCCTTTCCCCCTCCCCCCAGCGCTTCTGCCGAGGAGTGAGATTGGGGTGTGGGGCTTCCCCTGCTCACCGGCAGGAGCACTGGGCACGAGGAGAGGGTCAGGGCATGGGAGTGCCCATTTTTATGGGGTCCCCCCAATAGGCCGGGGCCCCTGGGCATGGACGCCATTCGCACAGTGGCTAATACACCACTTTTTAGAGCAGAGACAAACTAAAGATTCCAAGATATAGGGACATAATTCCAAGAGAAATCAATCTCTAAGTAAATGGTTGCAAAGCCTTAGAATGTATATTCAGTCCTGTCATAACATAGCGTTGATATTCTAGTATAATTTGGCTAAATCTAGGCTACACCTTTGACTGGACATTTGAGAAACCTGCAAAGCTGCTGCAAGACATTTCACACCATTACTCTTACATCTCACCACCCTCCATGTAGGAGGCAGGTCAGATAGTAATGCTTCAATATTTACTGTAGTACTCCCTTCAGTCCCACTACAAAAGTTTGTTACTGCAAGATGGTCTCCTGAGGGGGAGGGGGAGGATCAGCAATGGCATTCTCACTGAATGAAAGAAAGTTATTGACCTCTAACAAATTCTCAACGTATATTGCCTTGCTGGCTGGTAAGATCCACGGGACCAAGGCACACATTCCTGAGAACATGCCTCTGTAAAGGCAGAATCTTAGCAAGACTTGAGATACATCTGAATACCCCTTTAATTTCAAATTTTATTTTTTCATTTAAAATTACTTATGAGCCAAGATTTCATAATCCAAGTTGTAGTTGGGAGCAAATTTGTACCGAAGAGTTGTGAACCCCTGAAATAGGAAGCACTGACATACACTTAATTTGAGTTTTACAGTAGCCAGTCTTGCTTTAATAATATCACAGAATGAGTTTTCATAGCAACAATTCAGTTTCATAATACTCAGACAATTGTCAAAGTATTGAATTACTTGAGTTTTCCAGATAGGAAATTTGTTTACTTCTTAAAACAAGGTATCACAGAAAGTTAAATTGAGTGTAACAGAGAGAGTTTGGGAAGGTTTTTTTAAATTTAACATATAAAATATAAGGTTAGAAGGATAAAATTTGACTTTTTTGTAAACTAGTAGATTTTTTGCCATATTTTAGTTTTTCTACATGTGCTTACTTCAAAATTAAAGCTTTAAAAGTCTACCCCCATCCCAATATATGAATCCTTCCCACCCACATACCTGTACTGCAACTCAGAAAAATGTACCGTGAAAGTATGCTTCAGTGATAATGGCTAAGAAATGAGCCACAAATCTTCCATATGGCAAATCTGGGCCCTATTTCTGCAAACACTTATGCACATGCTTAACTTTACTATTTCTAGGACTTCTTACAATAGGAAAGTTACACCCATGTGTAAGTGTTTGCAGAATCAGGCCCTACTGGGCAGACAACCTGTCTTAAAAAAAGTAAGGCTACCACTCATAACTCCGGATTATTTATTGTACGTATTGTGGTATCATCTACAGGGCTCATTTAAGGATTACGGCCCCATTGTGGTGGGCACTGTAAAAACATAAAAAATGGCCTCAGAGAACTCACTCAGCAGTACTATGCCCCTAAAGAACTCCAGCTGTTTTTTTGCCATACAAAACAATGGCTTCTGCCCAACACTTTTCTTGTTATAACTGCCTGATTAAAAAATATCAGTAAACCTGAATAAATGATTAATGTTTTTGAATATTACCTTAAAAAGTTTTATGAACTAGATAGGGCCAAATTAATTTTGGTGTAAGCAGATGCCATTTAAATCTTATGTACTCTGGGCTAAATTTAGGCCCACGCTGTGCAGCATACAAAGGAAGTTCCTTGACAGATTAACAATTTTTCAGTACTGTTAGATACATCTTGGGGCCTTGTCAAGGTTCCTCCCCCACTCTGAACTCTAGGGTACAGATGTGGGGACCTGCATGAAAAAACCTCCTAAGCTTATCTTTACCAGCTTAGGTCAAAACTTCTCCAAGGTACAAAATATTCCACCCTTTGTCCTTGGATTGGCCGCTACCACCACCAAACTAATACTGGTTACTGGGGAAGAGCTGTTTGGACACGTCTTTCCCCCCAAAAGACTTCCCAAAACCTTGCACCCCACTTCCTGGACAAGGTTTGGTAAAAAGCCTCACCAATTTGCCTAGGTGACTACAGACCCAGACCCTTGGATCTTAAGAACAATGAACAATCCTCCCAACACTTGCACTCCCCCTTTCCTGGGAAATGTTGGATAAAAAAGCCTCACCAATTTGCATAGGTGACCACAGACCCAAACCCTTGGATCTGAGAACAATGAAAAAGCATTCAGTTTTCTTACAAGAAGACTTTTAATAAAAATAGAAGTAAATAGAAATGAAGAAATCCCCCCTGTAAAATCAGGATGGTAGATACCTTACAGGGTAATTAGATTCAAAAACATAGAGAACCCCTCTAGGCAAAACCTTAAGTTACAAAAAAGATACACAGACGGAAATAGTTATTCTATTCAGCACAGTTCTTTTCCCAGCCATTTAAAGAAATCATAATCTAACACGTACCTAGCTAGATTACTTACTAAAAGTTCTAAGACTCCATTCCTGGTCTATCCCCGGCAAAGACAGAATATAGACAGACACACAGACCCTTTGTTCCTCTCCCTCCTCCCAGCTTTTGAAAGTATCTTGTCTCCTCATTGGTCATTTTGGTCAGGTGCCAGCGAGGTTACCTTTAGCTTCTTAACCCTTTACAGCTTTCCCCTGGCCAGGAGGGATTTCAAAGGGATTTACCCTTCTCCTTAGATTTATGACAGGCCTAAACAGGTTGACAATGTCACTTTGTGATAAAGCAAAATTATGAATTCACTGTTCACGTGTCTAACCTGGTAGATTTAATTTTAAACAGCATCCTTCCTTTTGTCACCAGCTGTAGATGTTAATAGAGTATGAATCATAAATCCCAGTGCAATAACTCAATCAAACTATATCCCACCTTCTTCCCAGTTGTTCTTTACTACATATTTAAAGTTGGATCCCTAAGGACTTCTGTCCCATCTTCTCATTCTCTCCCCAGATATTCTTTACCTTTTGAATTAAGCAATTTCATTTGCTGTTCTCATAGGTTTAGGTATTTGGATCATATCCAGAGACCCTCTTGGATTACCTTGTCTTTATTACAATTTGTGTAATGAATGTTTCCTCAGAAGATGACAACTTCATAAACTGAGCTTTTTAAAAGAACTGATTGGTATGGGATTTGGATGGCTTGGTGACCAGTAAATACTTGAAATGCTTTTGTATCTGAGCCTCCAATTACACTGTCTATCTTAAGGTAGCAAGAGAACACATTTGGTGGTCACAGTTTAGTCCCAAGATGACTATATATAATTCAGTACAACTTAGCAAAAATGTCACTTTTTTCCATATGAGAGTTCCTGGAGGAATCAGGCACTTATTAATTACTAACAAACAGCAGCTCTTTCTGGTGATCAGTGTAGTATAACTTCTCCTCTCTACATGTTTCACCTATAATTAAATGAACGAATGTTTCTCCTTCATTTTCACTTGCACTATTATCCCTTATTACACAGACCAAAAGAATGAAATCCTTGGGGTGGCTAGGGGAGCAGTGTGGCCTGGTGAACAAGGCCCTGGACTGTGATTCAGTAGACCTTGGTTTTAAGTCCCAGCTCTTCCACTAGTCTGCTGCATGAGCTTTGACATTTCACCTCACTGTACTTCAGTTCCTCCCTCTGTAACATGATGGTAATGATACCACCCATAATTTGTAAAGTCCTTTGAGAGCTGAGGAGTAAAAGTGTTCTAAGAGCTATATTATTTTTATGTTATTGATAAATTGTATCTTTGCTACAGTTCATTTTACAGAGCTTTCACTAGAATCAATGCTTACTTGATCTTTAGTTGTGCTATGGAAACACGCTTGCTGGCAATTAAGTAAGTAGATTAGATGGGAGAAAAAATAATTTATCTAGGGAGATATTTAATCAAGACGCATTGTAGGCTAACCTACAGCAGGAAAACTGGTCTAAAGCAGCTCCTTTTTCATAAGGATTTTCTATAAGATACAATGCTCATTAAAACAAATTGTTAGATATACTTATGGTGTAAAACCATATCCTAATGAAAAGTTAAATAATAGTTGTCATTAATTTCAGTAGTGGACAAATTTGATAAGAGTGAATTCCCACACAGAAACGTGAGCACCTCAGGTGATGTAAATTGGCCTGGGCTAATTCAATGATTTAACTGGAGCTACACAAATTTACACCAGCTCTGAATTAGATTTTTACATTTTCACAGTAATTGTGGTCCATCAAAGTGCAACAATAGATAATGTTACACATTTTCATTGAAAATTCTCTGCATGTATCACTACTTTATGGTGGAACTTTCTTCTAAAATGGACATAGAATAATTCTATACACCAAAACAACTTTTGGGAATTCTCAAATATCTCAGAAAGAATATATATATATTTAAGATTTCAGACCTGACAAGGAATGAAGTCTTTCATGAAGATAAGTATTTTTCAACTATCTGAAGAAATGTGGTTTAAATACAAGCTTTAAATACAGCAGCAAGGTTTTCTCAACTGGAATGGCAAGGGGAACAATACAAGGGTCAACCAATGGGCCAGCCATTTTCTGTTAACTCTGAATCACACCATATGGCCCTGAGAGGAAATCCTTGGTTAGTTTGCTGACTTCAGGATGGTCCATTTGAATAGGGTAAGCTAAATAAGACTTGGTCATTATCCACACTTCCTCAACCTGCTAGGAAGCTTTTCTGCTCATCCACCAATGTGATACAGTAATGGTATTTTTACTTAGAAATACTGGACCAAATTGTCTATCAGCATAACTCCATGGAAGTCAACAGACTTATATTAGCAGAGAACTTAGCCCAATGTTGTTGAAATGTCACTGTTAAGTTGCCACAATGGGTAGGATTTTCAAAACTCCTCAGTGATGGCCTAACTATGATTCCATTGAAGTCCAGGAGAATTTTACCATTGATTTTAATGGAAGTTAAATTAGGCTAATGTACACTTTTGAAAATCCCACCTTGTATGTTTATTACTAACAACTGCCTTTCCCCCTCATCTCCCACCCCTCATCAAAAATAGGGAAGTATCACCTAGTTCCAAGTATTTATTTTTTCAAGTTGTTTTGGGTATGAACTGGCTATCACATTTATTTACTGATTGAGGAGAGGAGAGTGGATAGTCAGTCATTACTGGTGGGCCAAATTATTATACACATTTAGGGTACAATTGTGGATCGAATGGTGGCATATGTTGACTTGTCTGATGGGGAGATGAAAAAAATATTTCAAGTATCAGTTTACTTGCAGAACTCACCAGTAGAAACTGCCAGGATGTAACTGTACTTCTCTCACCAGGAGGAGAATGGTATCTCACTCATGGGATGCATCAGGCACCCAGAATCAGGAAACAGATGCCCTAACAGTCTTTGGTTGTACGGAGAAGGTGTTGGGTCATCTTATTTCCAGTTAATTAGGTTTAAAAGGTTTTTCCTGGTTGATGGAATGACCTTGCTTTGCTCTCAGTTCATGGACTCCTCTCACTTACAGTGGTCAACAAGATTTGCTTAAGAAATCTGTAGCTTTTGTGCCAGTCTACTTAGAGCTGAGTTGGATCCTGTCTCCCTTTAGGTGCACACATGGCAATTACATTTATAGCATATTAATTCACTCAACACTTACTGCTTGTACCCAGATTAGTCCTTTCAAGCAAACTGGAAGTATTCAAATTTGCCAAAAACAAAAAACAAACAAACACGGGGCAGGGTTTGGATAATGACTCATTTACCAAATCAGTCATTCTGCCTAGGGTTGCCAGTCTTCCTGTATGTGAATACACCCTTTGGTGAAAGTGATGATCATTTTTCCTGTTCAGCCTGCTCCAAAGAGACAGTGTAGGAAAAAACACACTTTTAAAAGTGCAATACAATATTGTATTTATATCCATTCCTTTGTTGCTGATTTCCAAATCAGATTACACCACTGGAATAATGCATGACAAGTTCTTAACATTTTTAAGCTACATTTCCCTTAATATGATTTTAGTTTTTCATTAACAATGGTCAATTCCTATTATATCTGTTTGAATAGTAAAATAATATAACTCACACAGAGTCATTCTCACCATTAAGCAAAATTGTATCTGCTTAATCTCTTCAACCCGTACCATCTTCTGACTTAATTGGAAGTTACTCTCTTTTCTGCTCACTGATACTCTATGAAAACTGAAATAAAATGACTGGTCTTTGTGCAGATTTCTCCTGCCCTTTTCTCAACTGAATGGTTTAGGGATCATCCATAAATTTCAGACACCCTATCAAGGGGTTCATTCATCTCTGGGATGCCTTTTCCTGGCTGCTCTGGAGAGCCCCCTTTTGTCACTCACTCACATGCCCTGACATCTCTCTCTCTCTCTCTGTACCTCAGGGTGCTCTCTGTTCAGAGCTTGGCTGCTCCCTCTTTGTGACTTGGTCCTTCAGCCAAGTCACTGTGTGTTTTCCCTCTTCTGTGGTATCAACGTATCTCCATGGAACTGTCTCAGGCAGTCTTTCCATTCACTATACTCTTCCCCAACATCTGGTAGGGAAAACTGGTCCCCACTCTACTCCAGGTTCCAGCTCAGGGACAACACTAATCAGCAGCCAAGATCTACAACGTCTCACCTTTCTTCCATTTCTCTGAGTCTTTTTCTACTCAGCCTGTCTCAGGCCTTTGCTCCTTCACTCTTCTGGATAAACCTTTCCTTCAGGGCAGGAGCCATTGGGGTTTCTACTCTCCCCCTAGGTTTCCTTCCTTCCTTCCTTCCTTCCTTCCTTCCTTCCTTCCTTCTTTCTTTCCTTCCTTCCCTCCCTCCCGAACACCCAAACAGTAGCTGCAGGCTCCCTCTTTTCTGCTGTCAACTTCCTGGCTTCATACTAGCTCCACCTATTCCTTCTCAACTGATCTCCATCCATCCAGGTTTACTTGGGCCACCTAATCCCCTCAGGTGTGGCCTATCCACTTAATTGGCACCTTCTCAGCATTACTAACCCTTCCTAGGCTAGCTTGGGGGTGAACACCCCATCGCTGACCCCACTTAGGAATCATCTTAAAGTGTGAAATTCTTTCAAGGTTTACATACAGTGCTATTTATTATACCAGGAGCAAACAAATTACTATGCTCATGAAATAATGCAGACCAGAGAACAATTTACTCACATTCATGCTAAACATCATTGAATATCACAGGAAGCCATGGGGGTTTTTTTTAGTGGCTTGTGTCATTATGTGAAGTTCTCTCCTGCATGGTATTTGACAGCAATTCACTAACCATTGTCTCTATTTGCTTTCTCAGTGAGGTATGAATATCTTAGTTACTTTCTACTGTGTTCCTTCGTGTCTTTATGCTTAGAATTTAACTTCTGAACATTTCTGAATTTCTGAAGTGAGGAAAATGAGTACATTTTCCTTGTATGTAGTGCAACCAGGGTAAACAAACTTTTCAGTTTAGCTCATATCTGCTGTGTGGCTTCCATGGGAGATTATGGCCCTAATTGCTCTGTGTATCTCTTATATTTTCATGTCAAAGGAAGCTGCCCTATTGATAGATTCTACCTTTTACTGCTGGATTTAAGAAAGGAGACTTCCTCACCAGAGGCAAAGCATATTCTCCCAGCATATTCCTAGAGTAATTTATAATACTTAAGCTTTATGTAACCCTTCTATGAGGTTTTCAAAGCACATTGCAAATACTATATTTGGCTTTGTAACATTCTTGTGAGGTAAGAAGTTATTCTTATAGTCCGTTTTACCCATGAGAAACTGAGGCACAGGAAGGCTGAGATTACAGTCTTGGTTCTATTGAAATCATTGGGAGCACTCCCTTTGTCCTTGGAGGCAAGACTGGGCTAATGGACTCAGTGTATCACAGGCAGTTCCCAACAGAGTTGGGACAAGAAGCCTGAGCAGCAATCCTGTGCTTTAGTCAAAAGACCACCTTTCCCTCCTTTGTGTCTCTTGGACTGTCACATATAACGATAGTTTGAGGAGTTGTTGTTTTCTCCATGGGCTT
Organism: Caretta caretta; assembly: GCF_965140235.1. Classification (NCBI taxonomy): domain Eukaryota; kingdom Metazoa; phylum Chordata; order Testudines; family Cheloniidae; genus Caretta; species Caretta caretta. Next base: position 60,536,422 of record NC_134213.1, on the reverse strand, counting down.
GACCATTCTGATTGTGAAGTCCCTTTAAAAAAAGTTAAAAATATATATAGGGTGAGATTTTCAAAAGTGCTCAGTATCAGTTTAAGTCTTCTTTTAAATCAGTGGTAGAAGTTCCATTGGCTTCAATGGGACCAGAGTTAGGCTACTACTAAACCTACAATGTGTTTATTAACTTATTTTACTCTCCATTGTATTTTAAGAGGCATCAAGTGAGTGGGAACCACAAAGTGAGAATGGAAGCATTAAAATGTACCATGTGACTTAGTGAAATAGACAACAATAAAGCTGATACATTAGTTTCAAAAGAACACTAGAAAGAAAATATTGCATTTACACATTAGTTTCAATCAGCTAGATCAGGTTGTTCTTGGTGCCCTTACCACTAACCAACCTATTTGGCTTGAATGAAAAATGATGTGCTAGAAAGAAAAATTAAAAGCACTATTCAAGTGACAGGTCTGGAAAATAATAAAAATCAAAAAGACTGGCTAATGCAGTTAGAACATTCTTATCACTTTAGCTCAGGCATTCAGGTATATTTTCAAAGGATGTCCATTCATTTGGAGAATAAATCAGCCTTTCTAGTGAGACAGTTCATTTTGTTTACAAGAGTAGGTTCCCTCCCGCCTCGCACCCATTCTCTGCAGCCAGACTTGTGTTTTCAGTGGTATGTAACTTGAAGCAAAACAGAAATAAATACAAATAAATAAATCTAGCAGCAGCTGTTTTTTTCCTACATAAAACTACAGAAGTCTTCCTTTCCACATTTCCTTCCTTACAGATTCTTTCACTCCTATTGCAGTAATAACCTTACTAGCTGTCTACACATGTAACTACATAGAAATATGGAGCCAAATGATGACATGCTGCACTGTAAATTGACAGAGCATAGCTTTTATCTCAAAAGCCTAGCATCCCTATTTTTTTAATTAGACTGCTTGGACTCATTTAACATGCATGTGATATCCTGTGACATTTGAGCTGTCATGGCCACCAAGAAAGGCCACTGTAGTGCACTTCATTTAGATATTCTTTCTGGGCAGCCCTACACAGCACAAGCAAGGCTTGTTGAGGAAGCCGTCCCCTTGAAGAAATTGCATCCTCTGAGACAGATTATGCCACTCTTATTCACGGCGGCTAGTACCTTACTCTGAAAGTAGGAGTTAAGGTTCTTTTCAGTATGAGTGATGGTGGCAGATCCCGTCCCTATGAAAGCAAATCTCAGGCTATTTTTTCAAGCAAAGTCTCAGGCTTTACTTACAAAGAAGAGTTGTTTTGCCCTTCCAAAGGGACTACCTATGTGCTCTTCTCCAGGCTCCTGACCTCCTTTAATCCACCCACTTGGCATATAGCTCTCAAGCCATCCCCCATATCTAGTCAGCAGGCATCTGGTCTTTCCCAATACCTGGCTTCAGATACCTTACTTTTTCCACATAATTTTAACTGTTGGGCATCTGGATAGCTGGAAAGCCACTCTAAGCTGAGAGTGTTATAAGACCAACTCATACTATGATCAATAGTTTTTTTTTTACTTGGTAATGTCTGACCCTGCCTATAAAATTCATTACATGGTTCTCTTTGGGTATGTTTCCCTAGATAGGTGCTGATCCTGCAGACACTTACTGAAATCAGTCTATCACACTGAATTCAAATGTCATTAGTAAAATTATGCATGCGTATGTTTGCAGCACTAGAGCAACAGTTTTGAGCCAAAGACTGTTCAGCTCCTTATGTACCTTTGCAGCAGCTAGGATGTTATGCTTACCAGGTCTTAGGTGTGCACTTCTGGGACTGGAGAACGGATAATGTCTCATCCGGAGAGTCCCTGACTTGAATTTTCTCTGGTTGTCCAGAGTCAACAACTCATTGAGATGGACAGGAACAGGTCACACTGTTCATAGGTACGATCTCAAGCTTTTTGTAGGCTCAGGATGGCATTGATGTATCAAATTTATATACCTGGCATTTTAAAATGAATACTTTGATTCAGAAACACAATTCTGTGCCAAAGGATGAATCCTGTGGCAAATTGTATGTCCACAGAATTGCAGCATGTTTGGGACTCTGTATAAAGAATAAATATAGGCTGTGAGATCTGCATAGATGCCTGCACCCACACAGAGCCCAATCAAAGAGAGTGGCATTCCAGGTAGGTGCAGAGATCAGACAATACACATCACAATGTAGCATCAGGGCCAGTATCTTCATAAATATTGTGTGTTCATGGAAAGAAATAAAGCTGTAGATATCAATTGTTTTTTAAAACTGTGAATCTTTGTAATTATATTGAAAAAAATACTGTGAGGGTCTTTTAGATTCTTTTTTGGATCAGAGTTCCACGAATTCAAATATTCATGTACAAAGGGAATCCAATCAGTATTTCATCACACCCAGTGTTTGATAATAAATGTTAATAACTCTGTTCCCTAACAAAGTCTTCTAATGATCTGTTATCTGAGAAGGTATCAGAAAGGTTCTTAAAAGATAAGTGTGCATATTGCACAGTACCTTCTAGATATGCTGTCACTGGAGTATTTGGGTTTGCAAAGACTTTGAGAATTCTCTCAAATTACCTTTTTTTTCCCTCAGCATATTCCATCTACCAGCTGCCAGTGTTGGATGAGATACCCACTATTAATGTAAAAACTGGATAGAGAACACTTATCTTAAAGGACAATCTTTTGAGATTGGATATTTGTTACAAGATTGGATATCCACTGTCAGTTGAGATTGTGAGTATATGATATGAATCTGATAGTGCAAGGACAATGTGGAGTATCTACTTTTTTGTTTTTGAAGTCTGATTGCCTCACTATTGGATTTTATACACAGGCAAACACTGGATAGAGTCTGGAATTGCCACACTGCATCAAACCCAAGCTGAGTCTAGTCCACTATCCTGTCTTGATAGTGTACTTTAGGGGAAGGTGTAAGAGCCCTGCAGTAGGCAGATGTAGAACAATCTGACCCTCCTCCACCCCTCACCTCCATAAATCTCATCCTTCTCACTAGTGGTAAGAGATTGGCGTAAATCCTGAAGCGCAAAATTTAATACCCCTTCCAAAATTTATCAGCATTTGTTGTTACTACTAGGTCTGCTACTTTTTGACTCTTGGACTGGTCTACTGGGAAATCTAAAGCTTTTGTTTTTTTCTCTAGATTCTGTTTGTGCATTTATTTCATATGAAATTAGAGAGTATTATCTATAAGTGATTACACACACAGACACAGACATGTATGTGTGTGGTGCGTTAAGAAATAATACTGGCACTAACAGACTTGAATGATTTTCTATCTCCCTGATTTTTTGTTATTAATTTAGCTTACCCAAATGTAGGTCTCATTGAAGTCAATGGGACAGCTAATGTGCTGGCTTAGACATAAAGTACACAACATTGCTATCCCCAAACATTCAAAAATCATGACTCCCTCCTCCATCTCCCCCCAAAATCAAGATTGACCTATGGCATGAGATTTTAAAAAAATAATACATTATTGGGTCATTTTATTTGCCTTCTCTTTTTAAAGTCATTAGGGTTCATGTTTTCAAACTTTTCTCTATAACCTTCAGGATTAGAAACAAATATTAAATTATTACTAATTATTAATTATTATTATTATTATTATTAAATGAAAAAAGATTCTCATGTGATTACTTGATGATAAGATCTAGGACTTCAAATAAAGCAGAAAATATTGAGAGATTTATCTACTCATGAGAGCTGACAAAAGCCTTAACTAAATTCAGAAAGAACAGAGGGACACAGAAATATAACATGTTATAAAACCTTTCCGAACCTTTTTTTAAAAAAGCTTGGACTGGTTGCAGGTCTGGGTTGGTTCATATTTTATTCAAAGCAGTTATTTTCCTCCCTAGTCTGAACTAATATGGTTGTTTTCAGAGTAAATAAAAATAAATCAAAAGGTAAAGTTATGCAAGATTGCATATTAGTACTTTGAGACTATGGAAGTGCAGCATAAGATTTTACTGCCAAATTACATTTTGGTCTCTCACAATCTATGTAAAACAAATAGTGATGAGAATATTAATAATTTAATGGACTAAAATTGATCCAGTATTTAAAACACAATTAAAAAAAATAAGTAGTTAATAGAATTTTTTTTAAAACTATTTACATCTTTTTGTTAGAGAAAAATAATTACCTACAAGCCCAATATAAAATTAAGGAACAACTACACTCTAGATACGTCTGTTGTTTCAACAGTGAAATTTCAAGTTTAAAAGCCAACATTTCAAAGTGTTTGCAGTAAGAGGAATAATGGTATTTGCATTCACTGAGCCTCTTCACAGGGAAAGGTTCAGGATGTACAAGTGTTATGCCTCCACAAACCGTTATCTGGCAGGTAGGGTGTGGTGGAGACATGCCTGAATAAACACATCCACTGAGGAAATTTTGAGCAAGATCATCTGATGATTCATACAAATTCACCACGTTTCAATTTGCACCCACAGCAGCATGTCCATGATGAGTGGGCCACACTCATTTTCACTTTGGAGACAGGTTTGGGGGAAGGCCTCTTCAAACAGAGGCAACATCATTCCTGCAGTCACTTTGGATTGAGCCTTGTGTTCCTGAGATTAGCCAAAACCACTGAGACCATGGGAGTCTTTCCACTGGCTGAAATGAGTTTTGTATCAGCTTCAGAGAGAGGGATAGCAAAGAGGTAGCAGGGTAGCAGAACTCAGAGCTCAGTAACAATGCAGACCCACACAACAAGCAACATAACCTTAACTCCAGCCAACCCAATTTACCAGACGGTCTTATCCTCACTCACCACACACCAAATGTCCACAACTAATCATGGAGGAGATTAGTAAAAGAGTGTATGCAGAAGGGAGAGTTAAAGGAGCAGAGTTAAGGCTGTGGTGTCCAATAGTTGATGTAGTGCATATTCTCCTCCACCTATGCATGGAGAAGAGTAGGGTATGGTTATATAGTTTAATGCTTTTGAGATTATATACCAGATATGCTGCGTGAGTGGTTTGTGTGCATTAATATTATATTCAAAGTGGTTTATACTTTTTCAGTTCAATTTTTAATTAAGAGAATGTACCAAAAAAAGTACTAGTCAAACAATGCATATTCAGATTTTGGCCTCTTCTTTCCTATTTGTCTTTTTGAAAATGTAGCCATAAGGAGAGTTATTTTTTAAGTAACCATTTTTATAATTCAGTGACATCATCATAGGTCAGGCACAGTGACTAATTCCATTGTTCATCTAGGGAGGCTATTGTTCACAAGAGAAGTTATTTGAAAGTACTTTTCACCTCCATGAGTCCTGACTACTGAGAGTGTATTTCCTCCTTTTGCATCCAGCCTGACTGGGAAGGGAGCTCTGAAACACCTCCTGCTCCACCAAACACCAAATACAATTCCATTTGTTTTCTTTTACTTTCAAGCTTTATTATTTTCCAGATGGGGAGAGGGCAGGCTGGATAGAACGGGCACAGCCTGCCTATCCTGAGCAGCTCCATTTACCCCCTTTATTTCCATCTAGCATTTTCCTTTAGCTGCCCTCCTCCATTTTTTAAAATTATCTACACTACATGACAGCCTGTTTATCCCTGAAATCAGAGTGGAGCAGAGACTAGAAGGGTCATCCCTAGCAACTGGCAAATTAGATCTGTAGCAAGTCTGGGTCATACTGTACCGTCAATTTTAAGCAACACTCCCCCACTGAAATCAGTGGGAGCCTAAGTAAGTTTACCTCAATATTTTCAATATTCCCTCAATATTCTCTATTGTAAGTATATCAGTATTTGAAATGTACCTTCCATCTACTATACGGAATTTCTGTGCTTTAATATGGAAGTCAATTTTGTGAAATATTCCCTAGATTACACGGAGTATTCAGGACTAGGAAGATTCACCACACTGTAAATAAAAAAATGCACAGATAATGCAGAAAATAATAACATTATGTGGCAGACAGATTATGGAATAAAACATATAGAATTGACATAAGAGCAGGGGATGTCCATGAAATAGGTGAGTTCCTTTAATTTAGTTATTTTATTCTAAAAGAATTGTAATGCTAAAACAGACAAGGATGCATTAGTCTATTACAATACACAAATCACATCATTCATGCAACCTAATGCATTTCTAAATCTCAATAGTACCAAGGATCCATACAGCTGTTTCAAACATTCTGGGTTTGATTGTGATGTTATTATACTTTTGCCTAAAGGGATTTGAAGACAGACAGTATGGGGTAACTTCGCTATAAAGCTTTTTTTCAGCAGCCAAACACTGCACTTTTGTTATGGAGATAAAGAACAGACATTATGGAGTTGGCAATTTATGGGCATTCAACTATCCTGTTGAGGGAAAGGGGGTTGGGGGCGGGGAGGGATGCATTTATCAAAGAGAACTCTGTGGTGAAGACCTTTCTTCTAAATGCATCTTTTAAGGGATTTCCAAAAAGTCTCCATAGTTACTAATAGGTGGACTCTTAAATTCCTTGTACAATATACCCCAAATCCTGTTCACAGGTCCCAGCATGAGAAAATATGCAGACACTGGGCTCTTCAGTGGTAGCAGGGAAGAATCCAGACAGAATGTTGCCATGGGCTCTGATCAAAACCCTATTGAAGTCAATGGAATGATTGACTTCAGTGGGCTTTCGATTGGCCCCCAGAGTGCACTGACATCTACATGCACATGCATGGTGCAGAAAGGGTGACTCATTAGCTAGGAACTGGGAATCCTTAGCCCACAAGGTAGCAAGCAATTGTGTTCCCATCAGCACCCAAAGCTATGTGCCAGCAGTTAAATATTGCACATTAACCTTCTGCAAGAGAGCACTAAATAGTGTCCAGAGTGCATGTTATGTTGGCCTTATGAAGGCAGGATGTTTTTCAGGCCAGACGTGTGGTCACCAGTGCATAAATGGTGTGTGTATTTACCTGCAGTGGCAGCACTTGATCCTGTATTTGCAATATATTTAGATAAATATCAAATATATATGTTCTTCACCACACACCTCCATATTTTTTATTTTTTTCTTCATTTACCAGTATTATGCTAAGGGGAAGGGGGTTCAATGCATTTCAGTTTATACAGTCTACCTCTCTCTGTCTGACAAAAAACCCTATGTCAGTGTCATTAGTTGTCATAACATTAATTGTCTTTGTGAGGCAATACCCTCAGTTCTCTAACCATAATTAAGAAGGCAAATACATGTAAAATTTGAACTGTAATAGGAAACTATTAGAATACCAGGATGCTAATTGCCTGCAGTTCTTTGTTGATGACACTTTCATGAACCATTAGGCAGATTCTTTTGTTCTATTAGTTTAACGATGTTTTATGTGAAAAGCTTGTTTGTAATAATTTTTGATTATTTTTAAAAATCAAATCCCCTCTGAAATGTTAGTATACCTCCAAACACGAATGTTCAGACAGCTCCAGGAATAAATGCATGCACAATACACATCAACAAGCAGAGAGAGTGATGCCACAACATAACATAGCACTGATTGGCTGATGTAGCCAAAGTGTTGCTGAACCTGACCAGTTCAGGATGAAGATGGCCTTCCCCACAGCTGATGTTTCAGACAGTAAAGTGAATTTCAGTCACAGACTACATGCATCATTTATAATTTTACAATCACAGGAACCCAACTACCTCTATGGAGAATTTGTTATGAATTAAGGATCAGCAAGACACAACTATTGTTTGGCTATGTAAAAGCTGACATTGAGAGGTGAAGTGAGTTGGGGTTTGAATTCATGGTTCATAGGAATGTGTACCTAGGTTTTGGAAATTATGTAAGCACAATTCTAAATATCTGGGTCAGAATACTGTGCATTGTCCAAGCTTCCTCAGATATTACTATTCCAGATTCTGAAGGTATCTGCATGATCCTCACTTCCACATGGAGAGGCTCAGCACAGGCATATGTCTGGGGATGCTGGGAGGGTAGCACTGAAGAGCTTCACAGTTAAATACCATGGGGTTACAGAAAAGGCAGGGACTAAGGTCTCTACATCCCTGGACTACATGTGACAGACATGACCCTGTGGAGCTACTACAGCTTTGGAGCTGGAGCAGCCGCAGGAGACAGGTGCCAATGGTGTGTAGCCCAAGCTTTCCTCTGGGGGTGAAAGAAGGGAACTTCCCTCTGCTCCCTAACAGACATGGTAGAGGAGATCTTTGGCCTAATGGGACCCATTATCCATAGCTGCCAGGTTCATTTAAGAGTAAGTCAGTATGCTCTAGTTGTCCTTTTCACTGTCTCCCACTCCCTCAGCTCGGAAATTTTGACCCCACCACACACTAACATGTTGTGGGAGGATCTCCCCACAACCACAATACCTCTCCTAACACTTCCACTGCCATGCACAGCACTGAAGAGCAAAGTGTGTGATGCTAACACATAGGTAGGGGATTCAGGCAGGGTAGCTGTAGGACTGGCTACTCCGTGACTATTTCTGAGGTATGTAGGCCTTCTGAATATACTAGCTCTATGCAGGAACAGATCCTGACCAGTATGTGGTGCTCCAGATGTCTCTACGCTGAACCAAGGTCAGTCTCTGGCCCAATAGTAGTGATGCTATTTATTATCTGTATTGTGGTCGTGCCTAGAGACCCCCATTAGAAATCAAAGCCCAGTTGTGCTAGGCACTATACACAGGATGGAAAGAGAGTCTGTATCCCAAACTGCTTCCAAACTACTTATCAAATGAGACACTACATGTGGATACAACTTATAGGGGGCACAACGTAACAGGGAGATATTTATTATTTGCACAATAGTAGTATTTTTAAAAGGGAATCAACTCCCAAACTGAATCAGTGCTCTACTTTTCTCCTTTAAATTACTTTTTCTCAATATTTATGGTTACAAAGGTTTTTAGTAAGCTAAAAACATTGCAAACCTCACCATTCCCACAGAAGAACTAAGTGTAAGAACATCCATTTCCCCCCATACATATAAAAGCACAAGTTAAGTCTTTTACTTCTGAAGTGCTTAGTGAACTAGTCTCTCTATAGCATGGCTACAAAGATCATTCAGCAAATCAGCCTTCCCCACACATAAGAACACTTAGTAAGCCAGCCTCAGCATTGGAAGACTGCATGTGAAACTAACAACATTGGAACCTCCAAAGGGTCAGAGTTCAGTACAGAGCAACAAGTTGGGAACCTTACCTAATTTATCAAGGCCTCTCCATCCATACACACCCCGTCTACCATCAACAAGCCTTGTAGACAGATTTTGGGGAGGGGAGGGAGACAGGTGGGAAGAGATTGTGGTTAGGTCAAAATTGATACGATAAGATGATTTCCATCCCCACTAGCATCTTAAGTAAAGGGGTTATGATTTGTGGTAAAACAAATAGAATATTTTGCTCCTTTTGCTACATCTGGAGTATTTTAGGTCAGTCGTTTTTAAGAGCAAATCGTCTAGATCTGCACCTGACTGTTGCTCTGCATGAGCCTTCAAGTACTTAACCGTCCCATGGAAAAGATAAAACCAATAAGAAATCAAGATGTTTCATCTTGCTTAAGGAACTCTATTTGCCTTAGTGGTATGTGCTAATGAATTTAGCATTTGGAACTCTGGCCCACTATCACCATGGGGTTAATATCCAAATGAATTACCTGAGAGTGAAACACAACCTTTAAAACTCCAACCATTAAACTATTTAAATAAGAATTTTTTTTAAAACGAGAGTTATTCTAAGGTTGCTCTGATATCTCTATGAAGAATCATTTGCAGAGTTGAGATTTCATTTTTTTTATAGAAACTTAGTAAAATAAAAAATAAACTAGGTAATAAAGAATACCCTGTGAAGATGTAATACTAGAGAATTGGTTTGCTGAGGGAATGGATACAAAATAGGAAACAGAATGTTTTTGGTTTGTTTTTTTCCCATTTCAGTTATTTATCTGCATCACCATGGGGATGTGGGAGGCATATCACCTTTTTGTTTAAGCAGAGAAAATCTAGAAGAACTTAGTGTATCCCAGTCATGTAGCCAATCTCGTATTTCTACAGTTGCCTTGTAACTTTAAAATGGGTAATTAAACCTGTAGGGCTATATTCAGTCCCCTGTGAGGCCAGGAAAAAAACTGGTGTAACCCAAAATATACCTCTGTGGTGGAAATAGTCCTGGAGATGCTAAAAAATGTTAAAATCTTCCCACCACTAGAGAACCTCTACCATAAAGAGACCCAGAAACAGACCATGCTACCTCTAGTGGAATCAGGGGCATAGGATGAGTGATTCAGTGCATACTGTGGGCAACTTCCACTGCCAGAGCTTCAGAGCTGCCCTCCTTTAATTGAACCCCTGGTTCTAGAAACATCACCTGTCTCCCAGGTTGAATTTTCCCTTAGGAACAAAAGCCTCTGTTGGTGCAGTTGCAGTCAAATTACATCCTCCCTATACCAGTGGGATAAATCAAACTTGTGTTTGTAACTGTGTTCTTGTCCATTTCTCCTGGAGTGGGGGCGGGGAGAAGAGAGAAGGATTCTTAAAACAGAATGTTCTAGTATTCTTGATAGGGTACATTTTCATTCTTAGAGAATACTAATTCATTGACTCTACATTTTTCAAATCAAAATTTTAATAAAGAACAGAACCCTTTTTTGTTTGGTTGGTCAAAATAGTCATTTCAATGTATGGTGTAATTATACAATTAGCCTGGTTTAACAACATCAACAACAAAAAGTCTATCTTCTGTAGATTTCTCCAATCTAGGGCTGAATGTAATTCCAGCTGACTCATTCTCCCTAAGAAAATGTGACAACAAAAAATTGGCTATTTGTAATTATGATTACCATGCTTAAGTTTGAAATTAATGGTCAGTAAACATAGAACAAACAAGAGAGAAATTACTTTTACAAACAGAAAATCAAAGGGTTGATTCACTATTGTGTTACACCCTCTTTATGCCAATGTAATGGTACTGATTTCCATAGAGTTGTGTTGGCCTAAAATGTGACTAATGCAGTATTGAATCAAGTCCAAACTAGGGAGTTTGTTGCTGGGTTGATCAGAGTCAAATACTATGGCAGGACGATGTCATGACCAGTAACATTTATAGTAATGCATGATAATATGGGGGTAATCAATTGTCATGCTTCAAGGTTGATCAAAGCTTCATTCCCTATCTGGGCACTTTATCATTGCTCAATTAGCTAGGTGCATTGTGATGGCCAACACACTTGGGATTGACATGGGGATCCACAGACCTAAAAGTCTGAACAGGTTGAACTAAAAACCCAACAGCTCTCTGGCTGGGACTGTAATACACACATATACTCTGCATCAGGTACAGAGAGGGACCGCAGAGTGGGTTACACATTTATTTACAGATAGATATTTCTATGGTATGGGAGGAGCTTGTCTTCTTCTAATGCATCAAGGCACCTAGTGGATGCCAGAGGCAGTAATTCCTTTTACTGAAATTGCTAATTCAACCTCAACTATGGCAAAAATTCTACCAATCAACAAACTTTTGATTGTGTACAGATTTCCTTAGTTTTCCTCAAATTAGTCAACTGCATGGCTGGTAAACTCCAAAAAGATGGATTGTTCTCTTCTGTCACAAATAAGATTCAAGTAGAGGCTCAACCTGTAGATCATGTGAACTCTTCAGTACTTTCATATGTAGAGTCTTTAAAAGTTCTTATCGAAATAATTGTTCTATTTTCAGTACAAATGAAACACTAAATAAATGTCCCGTTCAACTGTCACCTAAACCAAATGACTGAGTGAGAGAGGAGGAAAAAATGAGGAAAAAAAGAGAAAGAAACTAATGAATTATATGGATTAGCCTGAGAACAAATAATAGAGGATAAGAAAGTGGGTGGCCATATTTCATCTCTTGACAAGGCTGTTACCTAGGAAACAAAAGACCAAATGATTGCATGAATGACCCTCTGCCTGTGGATTTAAATTGATGAAATTATATAGGACTGCAATCTATGCAGAACAAGGAAGTAGATTGTCAGGGCCACTGTTTATTAGGTGAAATAGAAAAGTTTTAAAAGGCTATTTTCATTTTGATGAGTTTTTAAAGCATTTATTATCCAAGTTTTCTGTCTTTATTATCTTAGTCTCTGACCTAACAAAGCTGAGGAATAAAAACCCAACCAGTCAACCCATCCTGCTGATTAATCACCATTTTTAAGACTCCTGTATAGGATGCAAATTGCCAACTGAACTCCAGCTCCCATCAGCAGGACTCAAGTTGATTCCAACAGACATCCAGATGGTATCAGTAGGACATCATTTTGACTAGTAGCAAGGAGTTCATTAATCCTCCTGTGTGTGCTGGACTTCCAGCAAAGGTAATCCTGTATAAGAAACCACAGTATGCCCTCACAGACTATGACAAACAAATATCACTCATTAATTTTACAACTTAAGAACCTGGTGATGCATTGCCTATGATCAGTATAATAACCTTCTGTGAAAATATGAAGGAATCATTAAAAGGATGAAAGTGTTTGCTTCCTCTTGACTAAATAACCTTGAGATGCTTAGAGAAATGTTAATGTAAAAGGCATATCCTTTTGTACAATAAGATTAGTTTTCTTAGACAGGCTTGCAGCAAACAACTTTCCTAAGCAATAGAAAGGTTTAACAATTTCAAATGCTTTTCTATAATGTTATTTCTCCCCTTGCTGTGCAAACAGTGTACCTTTAAGCACCCTCAGTATATTTATCCATGAAATAAAAAGTGGTTATATATGGGAAATAAATCTTATTTGAAAACAAATAACAAATTTGCTTTGCAGTGGGGATTTAAACACAGTAGTAATAAAATACTGATAATTCTGTGCATGTATATAGTGTCTCAGACTATAATCCAAAAATGGTCAGGTCTCCAAGTATTCAAATCAGATTACCCTATGAAAAACAAGTTCTCGAAACATTTAAATGGATATCGTGGTTCAAAACTATGTCAATGTGTGGCGTGATGTTCCATACTTTTCCTTTACATACAATGGGCTAAATTTATTCCTGGTATAAGCAGGTGCAACTCCATCAACTTCAATTTCAACTGAATTTGGTCCATTATATTTTTGGAGAAAATTTCTTATTTCATCTCTGTTATGCAGTTGTTTGTGGATAATGTTCATCACATGGAGCATATAAAATAAATGGATGACGCCAATGCCAAGCCAAAGTGTTTGAAAACTACAGAAACCATGTAGTGGGAATAGATTCACTTGCTACGCACATTATTCCTTACTGTTCTTCAAGAAAAAGTAAAAAACTACAACTACTACATTAAAACGTTCAGTGATGACTGAAGCTATTTATAGATGATCTTACTTTAGAGTTTAAAAATTCCATACTATTTTTAGATTTTCCAATAAAGTTGTATTTGGAAATGCATTATGAATGGCCAGTGTGGCCAGTGCACCTGGGCGTGTAGGGCCAAATTCTGTTTTATTTATCTCTGTGCAAATTTAGTGAAATTGGTTTGGCAATCAACTATTTCAGTCCTGTTTTTGATGGGAATATATTTTCTTCAGTATGACTGGCTAAAATCCTGCTCCCATATTCAGACCATTGGCATGAAGTTACTGTATGGCACGGGCCATTCTAATTCTGAAGCGCTATTTTCAGTAGAAATGGGTCCAAAACAAAGCATCAGACAACCCCAAACTTTCTAAAAGTTCAGATCCAGATTTAAATTCCACACCACAAGGAATCTAAACCCTGAAATTTCTCTCTCTCTCTCTCTCTCTCTCTCTCTCTCTCTCACGCTCCTGCACTTTAAGAAAATATGGATCCAAAACTTTACAGCTCAGGCCCATCTGTAGTGTACTGGTTTTAAAACAGAAGGCCTCTGTACTTTTTTACAGGAATACATGCATGCTGTTTAAGGGAAAATCTGGAGTCCTAAGTCAATAGGTTTTCTTCCTGAGTCAGGAATGCACAATTTGGCACTAGAAGTGACAATTTTAAAGTAAACTTATACTGTGTAATCTTGGAATTTAAAAGTTTCTTGAATTGCTATAGCTTTCACTCTCACAAAATCTGTACTATATGTGACATCACAACTTTTGTTTCCAGATGCTTACTTTTTTTTTCCAAAATAAGTCTCCTTTAATAATACTTTACATTTATATAATAGTTTACATATGCAAAGCACTAAATAGACTCACTAACTGATCCTTGCCTTCTTCTGCCAGTTAGGTGGGTAAGTGTTATTATTCACAGTTTACAGTTGTGGATACACAACACAAACAGAGGGCCACACAACAAGTCAGTGGAAGAGTCAGGGTGAAAACTCAGGACCCTCTTTACTCCCAACTGAAAAGGATCTGGGGGTTATAGTGGATCACAAATTGAATTTGAGTCAACAATGTGATGCACTTGCAAAAAAGGCTATCATCCTTCTGGGCTGTAACAACAGCAATATCATATGTAAGACACGAGAGATAATTGTCCCATTCCACTTGACACTGGTGAGGACCTCACCTGGACTACTTTGTCCAGTTCTCAGTGCCACGTTTTAAGAAAGATGTGCAGAAATTGGAGAGAGTCCAGAGGAGAGCAACAACAAAAGATAATAGGTTTAGAAAACGTGACCTATGAGGAATGGTTACAAAACTGGGCATGTTTAGTCTTGGGGGGGGGTGGGGGAAACCCTAAAGGTAGACCTTATAACAGTTTCCAGATATGTTAATGGCTGTTATAAAGTTGACAGTGATCAATTGTTCTCCATGTCCACTGAAGGTAGGACAAGAAGTATTTGGCTTACTCTGAAGCATGGCAAATTTAGGTTAGATATTAGGAAACACTTTCTAACTATTAGCATAGTTAAGCATGGGAATAGACTTCCAAGTGAGGTTGTGGAATCCCCATCACTGTAGGTTTTTAAGGACAGGTGGGACAAACACCTGCCAGGATGGTCTACATTTACTTGGTCCTGTCTCAGTGCAGGAGGTTGGACCAGATGACCTCTCAAGGTCCCTTCCAGACTTACTTTTCTATGGGGTAGATATGGACATTCACACACACAGCTTTTGATCTCTCTCTTTTTCATCTTAGTTGGCAAACAACAGTTTCAAAGCATTTTGTAGTTCATATTCCATCAGGTTACATATGATGCCAGATTCTCTTCTATATTCCTTGTTGTTTTTGTTACTTATTGGATCACTTTTTTCCTCGATTGAGGGGTCCCGGTTTTCCTTTTAAGTAAGGACTTAGGGAGGTAAAAAGGTTACACTGGATTTCACTAATTGAGTCTCATCACCCTTTTTTCCTTCACTCTTCATTTGGTCTTTGACAGTTCACTTTGCTCGGTCTGCATTTAAACCTCCAACTATTAGTTCTACAGGTTTAGAATAACTATAAATATGTTCATTTCTGGGTATATTTAGGAAGCTATTTTCAATGTAATTATTGATCAGTATGCATAAGCTTCTTTAGTATGAATTTCCCATGATTCTTACTAGGTTTAAATTGCATTATTTTCTGTTTTGGGGAAGTATTTTAGCTGCCAGAAAGTTGCCTTACTTATTCCATTAATGACCTTTCCTTGAGGGGGCTAATGGCAGTTCCCTTTTCTTCCTTGTTTGCCTAATTAGGCTGGCAGACGAGAGAGGATCAGAACTCAAAGGGGGGGATGATTAAGCAGGCATATACTTGTAAAATTAAATAGTGGTTCAAGGTGGAGAGATATCAGACCAGAACAAATAAAGAGGGAAGGTGACCTAGTGCCTCCATTGGAGTATTAGCTTAAAGAGTTAACCACAAAGGAATTGCATCATGGAAGAGAGCAGAAAGCTGGATCTGAGAGTATGACCACCACACCTGCTCTGAATCACTCCTCAAAATCCAGCAGATGCTTTTGTTGACTCATGTGAAATGACTAAATTGCAGTTACATTTGTTTGTTGAGCAGGATAGGAAATAGTCTAGGAAGGGGGTGGAGAAGTAAAGCTGGCTGGTGGTGGGCTATTTGATTAGCTCCAGTGGTCCGGCATGAGGAAAGGAACAGTAGGAGGAAGACTGGCAATAAAAAGAGCCTGGGGTGGCCCTGTCATTATTGTGCTGTTTGGCCATCCTCCACAGCTCAGCCTGCCTTCCCTGCACCACTGGCCTTGGCTGTTCCAGCTTGGTAGTCATTGAGCACTACATCTGGTCTTAGTGAGAGATGAAAATCTGTTAAATAATTAACCACTAACACACTTTCATCATGCCATTTAAAGCAGTAGCCACAGCCACATTCCTGTAGCTGTCAGAGGAGCCTGTCTCTGCATAAACATCAGCTAGCAAAACAGGAGAAAACAAATCTGCTGGAGTCTTTAGCCACTCACCTACATCCACTGAGTCCTCCATCCCTAAGGTGAAAGAGACCAGAGAGAATCAAATGTATTGAGACAAAGCTTTGGAGTCACCTTTTTAACCTCAACTGCATTTGCTCAGCTGCGTCCCCTTTGTCCATTCTGCATGATAGACCACGAAGTAGCCAGAAAATAACTGGCTTGTTAACGAAGACTTTCTGTGAGGCAGGTGAAGTAGAAGATAAGATAGTCAAGAAAGGGGAACCAAGATGTGCAGACTAAGTCTGTCTGTTGTAAGCTGACATGCAGACAATCAGATACTACTGTGATGAACCTGGTATAAATGTCTAGACAGAGATAGACGTGCAGTACAGTGTGTGTAAGAGGGAGATACAGTAGGATAGCTGTTTCTTGCTTTTTGTACAATCCCAGGGGAAGTCTGATTATTTTATGTTAAAAAGGCTACAGTATAGATTCCTATTTCCTTCTTATCTCCTGTTAAGTAAGTGTTAATATTTTCAATCCTATGGAAAAGTTACTGATATAAATGTAAGAAACACCCAAAAAGACAATCTGTTGTTTTGTTTTCATTTTTGTGAAATATATTTCTTAGTTTATTTCTTCCACTTGTGGCATAGCCTTAATTTCATACCATACATTTATTTAGGTAGGTAGCCTAAGTTTTCTTGCAAAATCACTAGATCACTCCATACAAATTATTCTACTGCTAATGTAACTATAGAAAAAATGAGTATCTCCAGATAGATCAGATATTGGCCAAACAGTTACTTTTGTATGTACCTGCTTTATGTCAAACCTGTTCTGCCAGTCTCTAGCTATCACTATTGAGTGAGTACACTGGTGAAACATGCTATAAAAATAACGATAGCGGTACTCTGACCTATGCTCAAATTGTTCTTCCTCCATGGATTCAGTCAGTGAACTGGAACAGTTTGAGAGCTGGAAGTCCTGATTCTTCTGACAAGCTTTTCAGCTTGATATTCCAAAGACTCAGTATTTACCAAGTTTATCATTTTATAGATGACTGCCCTGCTGGAAAAAACAACAACAACAACTCTTCTAATAAAAGTGTGAAACTTTTACAAGAAGTAAATGGTACATCTGAGTGAAATTCACAATAGGACAGACAAGTAAATGGTTCATTCATTAATACTTTATTTCATTTTGAAGTCAGATTAATGAAATCCCTGTATTCTTCTTAGTTTAAAGGCCCAGAGCAATATAGTCACATTAAAGTTAAAAAAATAATCAAGAATTGTCAAATGGTCTTTAACTTGTATTCATGAAGGATATTTCCAATCATAATACAACCATTTTCTTCTCTTTATAATACATTTTCAAATCTACCATAAGGATTTTATATGCAAAAATATGTACTGCTAGAAACATTGCAGAAAATGCATATGCTTAATGAAGTTCTAGCAGTTTGCCCCCTTCAGCAAGCAGTGGTGACAAGTTATTGCCTGAATTATTCCATTGCAGAGTGAGAATTTTTTTTTGTTAGAATTCAATAAGCCTCAGCATAGTATGTAGATCATTAAGGCTTGTCATTGACTGTGTGGTGTTTTGTTTCAGCTATTAAGATATGTCTATGTTCACATATTGTAGTTCCCAAAAAGAATGGGAATTATGTACACATCAGGATAAACTGCTGTACAGCCATTTACCCCAGTCAAGGGGCAAAACACAAGTAAACTTAAGAGTTAATATAAACCTTACATTACTGCCGGCATGAGTTAGCAGGTTATGAATCTGGGACCTTCAGCATCACACCTCAGACCTCTACTGCTTTAGCTCATGGAGTAACTCTGTTAGTTAAATGCAGTAGAAAACTGCACTTCCTCGATTTTGAGGAAAACATTGACAATCCTTTTGTACTAGTGGGTCTTTGCGTGATTCCATAGACCAATTTGAGAAGAACGTTTAACACACTGGCCACAAAGCCATTTGCCTAGTTGTGTCGATTCAGCTGCACATTGTTTCCATACCTGGAACTGTGCTTCCAGCCTCTCCACACAATTCTCAAAGTTGTGGACACTGACCCTATAAGGTGTGGCACTATGCAATACCTTCAATTGCCAGCTGCTCAAAGGTTTAATCAAATATTCGTTTTGCACAGATTTTGTTTCAGAGTGTCTTTGAAGCATTTCACATGCTCTCCACACTTATAATTTGCTGGATCTTAATTCAGAATATAAAACATGCTTTGATAGATGGATCTCAGGTATTCAAATTACATGGCCAATCCATCTTAATTGGGTACAGATAAAATGAGCCTTGATGCCAACCAAACCAGCTTTCCCCAGGACTTCAGTGTTGGAGCAGCCACTTGAGGGAGATATGACACACACTACCAGTGTGTTACAGTCACAGAAAAAAATAAAACATACACTTGACTGAGAGTTTATCTTGGAACTGGATCATTTTCATGATCTTTGGTATTTCAGCAGCAGCCACAAATACAACATAGTTAGCTTGGAAACAACTGGCTACCATCAGCATCAATAAAATAAAGCTATCACCTGAAAGAGCATCACATGACCCTGTGACTTAAAATATAGAAGTCTCAAAACAAGGTTAAAATCTGCCCCGAAAGAAAATCTTATCACAGATGACAGCATACTCAAAGACATCATCACACTAAAAAACAGATCCAAAAAGTAAATCACTGTGCACTGGTTATAAGACGACGGAACATAAAGCAATCTATAATTACAGTAAGTGCAAGGAAGATTAAAATGATAAGTCACCTTAATGGTTCTGGATTACATTTATTAAAATAAACTTGTCTGAGGTTCATTTTATCCTTATGACTACATCTGCCATAGGGGGCAAAAAAAGTTTTTTCTTTTAAACACATGGAGCATATCCTGCCAATAAGAGTTTGCCTGAGTAAGGACTTAGACAATGAGTAAAGATTTGTCCTATTTCCAACAGAATGTTCACCTTGAGGGAGATTTTCAAAGGCCTAAGTTAGTAGTTAGGTGACTAATCAACAAATTCCAGAATAGAATTAAAATAGGAACCAAGGTAGTGTATTTCTTCATACTTCTGTGAACTAACTGACTTCTTTGCTGGCTTGCTGCTGGAGGCCCCAAATTTAATTGCCTTAGCCAATTATTTCAAGCTTAGTGCAAAAGTTATGTTGCCAAATCCACACAGACAGGGCTGATTTTAAGATCACCCATACTCCCATTTGTCGCCCTCTTTCCTTACACACAAGTGTAGAAACTGAGCTCAGGTGGGTACTTCACTGAACAGTCCCTAGATTGAACTCAGCAGCAATGGCAGTGAGGTGGGATTTTGAATGGTGGGATTCCAGTTATGGCACTTACTCTCACTGCTGATCCAGTAAAACACATTATGTGTTGACCTTCAGAGCCAAGTGTAAGACTCACCTACTTACAAAGATTTTTTTCTTTGAAGAGGGTAACAATGTTCTGTTTGGTGGCTGTTTGAGCTAATATTAGTCAATACATTTAGTGGATGTCTCTTCACTCTGCCCAGAAATGTAATAATTGGAGTAATTTTAAAAAGCTTTTAAAAATAAATAATATAATCAATCAGTTTGAAAGAAAGGCGATTTATGAAGAGAGCCATAGCAAAATGTAAATGATTATAAGTGTATACTCACATATACCTAGTTCATGTATACACAGGCAAGTATATTTTACTTATTTTTATGTAGCCAAAGGTCCAGTGTGCTTCAGTTGCAACAGTGGAGACTACAAGTTATAGATTACAAACTGCTGCATGTTGGGAGAATTTACTGGTGCCTGCTAAGTAGTATCCTTTACCCTTCTAGCAGGGAGTTTTAACATGAAAGCAGGGAGAGCATGAGGCAAGGAGAAAAGAGGCTGCTGGACTGTAATCTTGCTCTGTGTTTCCTAACAGAATACATCTTTGTTCCTGGTGTCTTGTCTGACTGGGTCTGGTCTGAGGTGACCACACTGAGGAACCTCAGTCCCAGTCCCCAAAGTTGAATAAAAAGCCAAAAGACAGACTTACCCTATCTTGAATAAATCTCATACTGGGATGAATGGGGAATGGGTGATGGGTAAATTTAGAAAAATCTTTTTCAACTGTTCCATAATATACAATTAAATGTATAGAAAAAAGTGTCTACAAATCAATACTCCTCTGCACTGCAGCATTTGTATGCCATGTCTATGATAGTATCAGTTCATTGTTGCCACAGGGAATATAGGCTTTGATATATTCTCATTCAAACTCGATAAGTTTATGGAGGAGATGGTATGATGGGATAACATGGTTTTGGTAATTAAATATTCATGGTAAATAGGCCCAATGGCCTGTGATGGGTTTTTAGATGGGGTAAGATCCAAGTTACCCGGGAAAGAATTTTCTGTAGTATCTGGCTGATGAATCTTGCCCATATGCTCAGGGTTTAGCTGATCGCCATATTTGGGGTCGGGAAGGAATTAATTAAATATTCATGGTAAATAGGCCCAATGGCCTGTGATGGGTTTTTAGATGGGGTAAGATCCAAGTTACCCGGGAAAGAATTTTCTGTAGTATCTGGCTGATGAATCTTGCCCATATGCTCAGGGTTTAGCTGATCGCCATATTTGGGGTCGGGAAGGAATTTTCCTCCAGGGCAGATTGGAAGGCCCTGGAGGTTTTTCGCCTTCCTCTGTAGCATGGGGCACGGGTCACTTGCTGGAGGATTCTCTGCTCCTTGAGGTCTTCAAACTACAATTTGAGGACTTCAATAGCACAGATATAGGTGTGAGGTCTTTTTTAGGAGTGGTGGGTGAAATTCTGTGGCCTGCATTGTGCAGGAGGTCAGACTAGATGATCATAATGGTCCCTTCTGGCCTAAATATCTATGAATCTATGAATCTATAAGTGAAATATCCAGTCAGCTGTGAACTTTACCTTTCCATAACTAGTCCCATGCTATGAAGGTAGCACATCTCATTACTGTCTGCTTGATAGAATTTCAGAGGTGACCCTGAGATCCTTTGGACAGAGCTGGGTGGAACCTGGACATTTTGTGGTTGCCTGCCATGGAAAATCATGTATGGCATTTTTGTGATACATATTTAAAGTAAAAACCAGTTTCCTCTCTAGTACTTTTGAGTTCTTATATGCTGAGTTCAATCACAGCTCTCTCATGTGATTGCACCCTAACCCACACTTTTCAGGCAACCAGAGTCTTGAGCTTCTGCACTACAAAGCAGTAGTCACACTGCTTTTCAGCCAAGAAAAAAAAGTGTGCTTTGCAATGGAGAAGGATGAATGTCAGAGTTCAATTTCATCTTGCAAAATCTTAATCTTCCCCTTTTGATTAATATTTTTAGCTATCACAATGAAGAGACATTGCAAAGGAGAGATTATAGAAGTCTCATACAAGGACTAACCCAAACAAAGTCATCTTCAAAATTCCCTAAAATTATCTTAATTTTATTACATATCTGTGTTCCTGATTGGTGTAAGGAGGACATCAGGTATAGTTGGAAGAATGGTAAGGGGAATTATATTTTAAAAAGTGAATGGTAGCAAAAAGAAGTAAAAACCCTCCCAGGTTCCAAAGGTGTCATTCCCTCTTTGTTCCCAACAAAGGAGAAACAGCTTTGTAGCAGATTCTCTCCACTCTCAAAATACATTGCATGCATTCATCTCCTAACATGGAGGATTTAACACCTTTATTTTAGTTGAGGATCGCCTCTTACCCACCAATCTGTGTGCAAAACTCCAGTTGAAGAGAATGTTAGCTAGGATCAGAGATCCATGGCTAGATATTGTACCATAAATCATCAAGGAAGCAAACACATGAAAAAGTAAAAGCAACATCACAGTGCATTCTCTTACTCCTCAAACTCTTCCCATTGTGGGACCCTGAGGTTGCTTATTGTGCAGGTACGATCAGCCTTCAGCCTCCCACGCTTTTGGTTTGACATGATTTTTATTGTTGTTTCCTCTGTGTACAAAGTGGTGCTATTGGTGAAAATAGCTGTTGCAATATGGAAAATACTGGTATAAAGCAAAGCTACTACTTCAGCTTTGTGTGGGAAACTTTTCACTAAACCTTTTGCACTGTAGATTAGGCTCCTCTAATATGAATGTTATGTTTGTGTGTGGGTTTGCTTTTCATTTATTTACTTGGGGAGTTGGGGAGACAGACAAAGGGAGGGAAATTAGTTGTTGGACTTTGGTGGAGTGAAGGGCAGAAGCTACCCCATGGTTCAAGGAAGCTCAGAAACCCCTCCTCTATTGATTAGCAATACAAAACTTTGGGGATTGAAATGTAGTGCCATTTACAAGCAGTGGTGCTGGAACAATTTTGATAGTGGGTATGATGAAGGCAGAAACCATGTATTTGGGTCATTACTACTTCAAGCCAGAAGGTGCGTCAGAACCCCCAGTTCCAGCACCTATGTTTATAACTGAAACACAGATCTACATTAGTAGACGTTTGCCCTGTGTGCATTCATAATGACTTTATGCAATCTCACTGTAGCACCAGGACCCAGTGAGTAATTAATATCTCCATTAGTCAAATATGGGTCTGAAATTTTGTCACCAGGGAGAAAAAAGTTTGCAGAAGAACTGGCAACCCAACTGGGAGTTATATAGGAGATACTGATAGAAAAGTAGAAAACTAGGTGTAGCTGCATTTATAGTATGCAGTTTCAACTATCTTTCTACCCTTGGAATCTTCATAACCTCTCATATCCTTAAGGAAATCTCCTTGAATATTTAAGAGAGATAAAATCAATAATCACTGTATAGTAATGCAGTAGGATTTTATAGATTACTACTTCCAGGCCATCCATACTGAAAAGTTCTTCAGAACACCATAGAAAATGGAAACTTATTTACAGGTTTTCTGAACAATATTTTAAATATAGCATGGTTCAAAAACCTGTAGATAACGTAACTTTCTATATTTTTTAGAGTAGGCTTGCTGTGCCTGTGTTCTTAAAAATAATGAAGTCAACTGGGAGATACCATAGCAGTGCTCTCCAGAGCTGTGCCAAAAATTTCAGGTACAACCCTGAACCCACTCAAACGTAGGGTAAGTTTGAAATCTAGTCAAATTCACAAACATCAGCCCAGGTTCATGATGTTTCAAAAAACCTGGGTTTATTCTAATCACACTGCTCACCTAATCACACCTGCCACTATTTTGTACTAGACTCTGTATATCTCTGGCTTATCATTACTGCCTTCTGGCAGACCCCATGGGTTTATCATTCCAGGTACCTGCCAGGTCCCAATATCTGTTTTATATTTACAGACGCTTAAACATTATCTTTAATAAAACAAGATACTTTTAATACAAAGCTAACAAGTGGTAGAAACTCTCTTTCTTACACCATACCCCAGAGAGAGAAGTGTGAAAGATTAATAATGAGAATTTCTACCAGTAGATAATTTACTCAATTATTTTAGTTCCCTTATGTGGATACAAAGAAAGTTCTTTAGACACCTGAAGGAAGTTGATAAAGTAGGATTTGACTTGCAAAGAGACCTAGAACTTGACAGTGACAGTAGAGAGTGTTTGCACTTTTTGAGCAATGTAATGACATCTCCAAGCCTACATTCACATTCATCAGGATTTCTACGAGAAAGTGAGAAACAAGTATTCTTTCTAGGTAATTCTTCACGTATGAGCTTACAGTAGAGTACACCCTATTTTCCTGGAACCAAAGTAGTGTCATTATTGCACATGCCTGAGCAATTTTGCTTGGAAATAACAAAAAAGAAAGATCTGCTCTTTCTGTGTGGTTCATAGGATTTGGAAACAGTTGACGGAAGCCCACATTTTCTATATTCTTTCTGCTTGGTGAATTACCTCAAAACAATACTTAGCCTGTAAATGTGGGCTGGCATTTTCAAAGTGCTGGACAATTGTTAATTGTTTGATTAATTGTTAATTAATCAATTCCCACAGTCTTCCTCTGGGGGTAGATAACTATATATTATCTCCACTTTACAAATGGGGAAACAGACATATGTTTAAGTGATTTGCCAAAAGTCACACAACAGGTCAGTGGTAGATGCCTACATTTTCAGAAGGGCCACCAAATGTTGGTGCCCTTACTTGAGACATCTAGGAATTTATTTTCAGAAATATCAAGCAGCCATATCGCCAATTGGAGTTTGTAAGAGTTGTGAGCAGAGCAGCTGGGTGGAAAAAAAAAAGATTTTTCTCCTGCAGACAATGGTGACTTTGTAGGTGAAATATCAAAAATTAAAGTATTTTGGCCAAAGCCCAAAATATTTAGATTCAAAATGGCACCACTCTGCCTCATGAAAGGTATAGTTCAAGTGCCTGATACACCTATTCTCTAATGGCTATGCTCTCTGTCTTGGCTATGTCTGATGAACCACTCTCCCTCATTATGATGAGAGGAATGGTGAATCATAGGAATCCCTGACTATGCAATATGGGAGATGTTGCCTGGCAAGAGAGACCGAGAATAAGAAATGAGGCACCTGAAAGATAACTCCTCCAATGAGGCATGGTGGCACCTGTGACGGGTTGGGTCACAGAAACCACTTTGGGACTGACACCTGATGTGCCTAGACTATCTCTGAGACTGTTTTCTTTGCCAGCTTGGGACTCCAGTACTTTGCCTTGTTTGAGCCAGACATGCTTGCCTGCTGCAAACAGATCCAAGTCAGAACCACATCCCTCACAAGCTGCAGGCTTAACTGAAAACAGCTTAAGAAGTGCTCCTGTCTCTAGCACTCAGATACCCAACTCCCAATGGGTTCCAAACCCCAGATAAATTTGTTTTACCCTGTATAAAGCTTATACAGGGTAAACTTATAAATTGTTTGCTCTCTATAACACTGATAGAGAGAAATACACAGCTTTTTGACCCCACCCCCAGGTATTAATACTTACTCTCGGTTAATTAACATGTAAAAAGTGATTTTATTAAATACAACAAGTAGGATTTAAGTGGTTTCAAGTAATAGACAGACAGAACAAAGTGAATTACCAAGCAAAATAAAATAAAACACGCAAGCCTAAGCCTAATACAGTAAGAAAACTGAATACAGATAAAATCTCAACCCTCAGAGATGTTTCAATAGGCTTTTTTCACAGACTGGATGCCTTCCTAGTCTTGGCCCAATCCATTCCCCGGTACTGTCCTTGTTCCAGCTCAGGTGGTAGGCTAGGGGATTTCTCATGACTGCAGCCCCCCTTTGTTCTGTTTCACCCCCTTATATAACTTTTGCACAAGGTGGGTTCCCACTCCCTCCTTCTCAATGGAAAAGCACCAGGTTAAAGATGGATTCCAGTTCAGGTGATATGATCACATGTCACTGTAAGACTTCATTACCCACTTGCCAGCAGACATGTATACAGGAAGACTTACAAGTAAACAGAGCCATTTACACCCAATTGTCCTGGTTAATGGGAGCCATCAAGATTCCAAGCCACCATTAATGGCCCACACTTTGCATAATTACAATCGGACCTCAGAGTAATATTTCATATTTCTAGTTTCAGATACAAGAATGATACATACAGACAAATATGATGAACACACTCAGTAGATTATAAGCTTTGTAATGATACCTTACAAGAGACCTTTTTATTATATTCACACTCATTATCATATTTTCATAAAATCATATAGAGTGCAATATCACAGCAGCATTTTGAATTGAAATATTTTGCTCTGGCCAAAATCATTTTGGGTGATTTTTCAATATTGAAATTTAAATTAAATAGTTTTAAAAAATTAAAAATTCAAATATTGAAATTTTCTACAGAAAGACACTTTTCTCAAAAAGTGTCATTTTGTTGAAAACCCATATTTCTGTCAAAAAACAGTTCTGAAAGAATTTTTTTTGACCAGCCCTAGTTACAGTTGCTCAGCACCTTTGAAAATCAGGCAACCTCCATTCCCACCAATATTGAGCCTGCGTTGCACCAGCCAAGCTGGTCCTTGTACGTTAGTTAACAGTATCTTTCAGGCTGACCTATGTCAGCTGCCAATGACTCCAATTCATTCTTATGGCAGAGGGGGATTACTGGGACGTAGGAAAACCTTGATCATCTTCTGTTTCCCATGCCCCCTACACGAGCTGCAAGGAGGGTGCTGGCACAGGAACTGTGTTAGTTCTGTGTCACTAAAGGACACTGCTACCCTGTAACACTCTTCAGAGTAGCAGCCGTGTTAGTCTGTATTCGCAAAAAGAAAAGGAGTACTTGTGGCACCTTAGAGACTAACCAATTTATTTGAGCATGAGCTTTCGTGAGCTACAGCTCACTTCATCGGATGCATACTGTGGAAACTGCAGCAGACTTTATATATACACAGAGAATATGAAACAATACTTCCTCCCACCCCACTGTCCTGCTGGTAATAGCTTATCTAAAGTGATCATCAGGTGGGCCATTTCCAGCACAAATCCAGGTTTTCTCACCCTCCACCCCAGCAGGCGAGTGAATTTGTGTGGGGGGGTGGAGGGTGAGAAAACCTGGATTTGTGCTGGAAATGGCCCACCTGATGATCACTTTAGATAAGCTATTACCAGCAGGACAGTGGGGTGGGAGGAGGTATTGTTTCATATTCTCTGTGTATATATAAAGTCTGCTGCAGTTTCCACGGTATGCATCCGATGAAGTGAGCTGTAGCTCACGAAAGCTCATGCTCAAATAAATTGGTTAGTCTCTAAGGTGCCACAAGTACTCCTTTTCTTGTAACACTCTTGTGACTCGCTATGCTGGGTTCAGGGCCTCATTGCATTGGCAAAGTAGTGCAAAGCAGCTCAAATGCAGGAGAATATACTGGCCATTATGAGAGGCAGGAGAAAGCAAAGTTTTCAGAATGCAAGCTCATTTCACTTCTGATTGTCAGGCAGTTTAACATTAATTTCTCCTTTCTTCATGTGCGTTTAATACATTTTAAAAAACCCTCTATTTGGTCTGATTGCTCATAGTATTATAGTTTACATCAATTTGCAAAACACTGATATCCCAAAATGTACTCTCTAATATTGTGAAAATAAAAAGATTCCTCAAAACACCTTTGAAATCCTATATTAATTTGTATGACAATTTAGTTTTCTCCCCATTTGCTCACATCTATGTTTAAATGACAATTTATAACACGTGTATTTTTTAAAATATGACAGTAATGTTATGGAAAGAACTGTGCTAGAGAGAAAATTTCATTTAATTTTGTAAAAATGCCAAAACTATCCAACACAAACTCAGAAGATGAATCTCTAGTTGGGCTAATTTTTATAGTTGGGTTTCCAACAGACTTTTGGGTGGAACTGGAAAACATTCAAACCGAACCCTACGGATCCTGGAACTTTACATCCTCTCATGGAATAGTAGATACCATTGACTGCAGTGTTAATTATTGGTCAACTAAGGCTGATAGCAACAAGGTCATTTGCTTAACATAACTAACACAGCTTTTGAGATTCCAGTTAATGTTTCTATTTCTTTGCCAAATGATCATTTCATTGCTGATCTTTCCTTTCATTTCCAGCAGCTCAGGTGCATTAATCTGGGATTAGGCCAAAGGAATTGAGCTAAAACCAGCAACAACTTTAATGAAGAGGTTCTGTTCTGCCAATAACATTGGTTTAAATCCTGTGTGCAATGTCATGTCTTCATATCAATTGAATTTTAGGATCAAACATCCATACTTCATACTTATGTACCTCTATGTTTGCTTAAAAAGTTAATGAGTGCTCAGACCCCAATAAGATTTAAATAAAGAAATAAAAAAAAAATACTACCTAACTGAAATATCAAGTTGTTATTAGCCATCCTACTATTCAAGAATATTCTTTGGTAGCAGAAATCTTAGGACTACATTTGATAGTATTCATTAAAGTAAAAAAGAAGAAGCTATACATCTGGCAACAATTGCAGTCTCTTTTGGAACCTATATACATTAAGATAATGAGTACAATAATCTTGAGAGTGGTTGTGTTTAGGTTTCAGTCTTAGTAGCCTGTTTCTGAACTGAAGACTTCTAATTTCCCTTTCACATTTTCTGTAATAACCATTTTATCTTGCTCACTCTCTCCCCTTTTTAATTATTTCAGATGAAGAATGCACAATGGATTCCTAGCAATCCCAGGTAATTTGTGGTTAATAAAGGTTTTGTTCAGAAAAGAAAGGAAAGAGTATGTTTCATATCATTCTTTCCATTACACAATACATCTCAAAAGGGGCAAATTAAGAATTTTTAAAAAGACAATACATAGAATGCTTACTTCAGTGAAATAATTCAGAGCAATGATGCAAATAACTTTCTGCTTTCCTAATTCCTAGCAGATATCTGTTCATGAGGAGTCTCCACAGGAGAAGTTTAAATGTTCTTCACCATAAATACTGAGGCATCATCATAATCCCAACATAACCCATGTATGAGCTTCCTGGGATCAATGTGATGGGCTGCTTCGAACAAGGGGAATCGTGGGATTTCCCATTTTCTGCAGTTGTATATACACTGCTCAGGTGATTATTCTATCAAAGATTCTCAGCCTTTTCAGTCTGAACCACTTTGAAACATATTATTTTGTCTCCATCCTAGCATCCTTCACACAGTTCTCAAAATATTTTCTTTTTTGGACCCCTAAGGAGAGCTTCATGGACCATGAGACAGAAGACTGGACAGTGAGAGTCTGGGTACTCTAGTGGAGTAGGTATAGAAGATGGTATAGAAGAACACTTCTAATCCAACCTTTAACTCACTGTATGGCCTTTGGAAAATCTCAAATTCTGATTTGATTTTCCCACATGTAAAATGGTACTAATACATACTTCACATAAACTTTTAGCAACACTCAAACACCAAACTTTTGCTGTTTAAAATATTTAACTTTTAAGTGTTAAAACAAAACCCCAAGCCACAAAACAACAACAGAATATTTCACAGCTCTCTGCACTTCTTGTTTTAGCAGAGACCAGAAGAGAAAATACCAAAATGGCACAACAGGCTAATTTCACAATATTTCTGGTTTGGTCAATCCAGCAAGTATTTATTATTTACTTAATAATATTGTTATGGTGCTGATCATCTTAGTATTCGAGAATGGAAAACTCAACAGAATGCCCCACATAATGAAATTAAATTACCCAACTGATTTCCACAGAAAGGCTTTTGGTATTATCTGAACACAAGGATGATTGTCCAAACCAAATCACTTGAAGTCCTGAGGTTGCCCCATTAAGTATGTCTTTTATGTCATTCTAATATAGAGGTGGGTGATGTTTTTCAGCTGAGGTTTTCTTTTTTTTTTTTTTGCCAAAAAGAAAATGCAGATTCAGGTTGATCAAAACATTTGAGAGAATGTGTGTTCAATTTGCCATTTATTTTGGTCTAAAAAACAAAATATGGAAAAAAAATCCCCAAAGTGTTTTGTTTCAACAATTTCAGCAGGAGGACTTGTGATTTTTTTCCTTTTATTCTAAAGAACTTCTCTTTTTGAATTTTACTTCTATTTTTAAAAAGTGGTTTAACTTTTAGACAAAACATTGCATTTCAGGTTAAATTAAGTGTTTTCTTGGACCTGAAATGAAATATTTTTCACTTGTTCAGTTCACTGAAAAATTTTCATTTCAAGTTGACCGGAGACACTTTTTTATTGTTTGATTCAGCCAGTGAACCAAAAAAAAAAAAAAAACCCACAAAAGAACCCCAAACCAGTTATTCAACTCTAATATTCTTCTCTTTAAAAAATAATGATGTTTGTAGAAGCCACTGATTATGTGTGTTACAGCAATGGGAGATTGCTTGCTTGCAGCAAAACATTCCTCCCTTCGCCCAGTCACCCTAGATTGACTCCCCAGTGCTGGGAGGCACTAAGTACAGTCTGCTCACTCCTCAGTTTTTTCTCTCAAAGTCCGTTGAAAGTTCAGTCACACTGTTTTCATGTTGGCCAAGGGAGGGCAGTATATCATTAAAAATTAATGGTCCAGTTGTTGTCTTCCATTATATCTCCAGGATAGCTCCATTCACATTTACAATTCTTCACACTCCATTTACGCCAACGTAGACATGTCTATGTGACTCACATCCAGACACATCACTACTTATTCCATCCCAGTAAGAAAATTAATCCCTTCATATCTAGTGGGTTACGAGGAAAAGTGAGTGGGGAAACTGAATCACACATACTTTTCATAAAAATCTAAAGCAATTTCCTCATGTTCTCCACAAACACCTTTATTACTTTAACAGTTCAACAGTGGAACGATGTGGAACTATCATGACTGAAGATGTCAAGACTGGACCTGACACCCATCTATAAAGATGGTGTAAAGATAATGAAATCATTCCTGTCATGATGCAGAAGGCCAGACTGGAATATCTACCCGGTAGCCCAAGAGAGCTGCCGTTGCAGCATCCAGCTCATCTTAAGGACTCATCTGTTTGTTAAAATAAATGGTCTAATCCAGAAAAAAAAAAATCCTCTCCAGTAGAATGGCTATGAATTCCTAAAACCTTCCAACACACATCTCAGTGAACAGTTGTGCATTCCTTCTTCCTTTTAAACTGATATTGTTATGGTATTGTACATCTGCCCCGAGTTACACAGTACTGCGGGCCCTCTCCCTTTTATATGCTTGTCAATATATGTGGGACTGAGTATGTTTAAAGTTTTCATAAACTATTTATATGTAACCATACACAAACATTTCTGGAAAATAATTTAAAATGGGTGGCTAATATTGGTAGAAAATAAAATGCAAGAAAAAATGAAAAGCACAGAGTGAAATCTTTGACAGAAGAACAATTAGGGTAAAGGAAATGGAAAAGGCTTTTTTAAGGAAAAATAACACAGATTTTGAATGAAAACTAAGACTAAGTGAAATAAATTAAACCAGAGAATAAATTAAACCAGAGTAAAAATCAAAATAAAATTAGGGGAAAAGTAAATAATTCATTATATTAAAACCAAATAAAATAAAACCAGAATAAAGTAAAAATGAGTTGTATTTTTTTTTTAAAGTTGCACTTATGAGGACAAATCAGAAGACCCTGTCAATCTGTATAATGTACTAAAATGTAAACACATCTATACCAATGTATATTTCTAACAAGCACAAATTCCACACCTCAAAAAAAAAAAAAAAAGAAGTGTTCTAAGAGGTATGGTATAACATTTTGCACATATTCTTAAATGTATACATTTTACAGTAGTGTTTCAAACCTGAAAGACTTCCCTTCCTGTATTCTGTGGCATGCATTGCTTAAATTCCACACAGTACTGTGTACCATACATTGGTGTAAATTGTTCATTTTTTATTATAATTTTTTTCCAGATGACACAATGTACACACAACGGGCATGATTTTCCATTGCCCTGAACCTTGTATAGTTATTTACTCCAGGGCAAACTGAGTATAATTAGAAGGGTAATGTTTTACACACACTTTGAACTGAAGTAAATTACTACACAAGACAATGAAGAATCAGGCCCAGTGTTATGTTACATGACTTCCTGCTAAAGCAAATAAAAATAATGACTCTGCAGCTAGCTAATGGCTAGTAAAGTACAGACTGAAACAGGACATCCTTGCAATTTGAAACAAGAACAAACTATAAATAAGAAAGGCTTTTTAAAAAATACAAGGGGTGAAAGACTCCCACTGATTTCACTAGAGCAAGGATTTCACCCAAGAAATCTAAAGCTTCTTGCTGTGCCACTGAAATCTGTCACAAAATACCGATTGACTTCAATGGTGCAGGGATCAGGGCCTTAATGAGACAAATTCTCATTTTCGTAAGCATCCTGGAGGACTCTAGCAGATGTATAAACTCTGGGCAGTGACTGGCAGAGTAAATTAGCATCCCTTCTATGCAGGTAAGGAAGTTAACTTTTTACCATCCCAAGACATTACCTTCATTCTTGGAAGAGAGCAAATTCTTCCTGGGGAGAAAGTAGATTGATCTGAGGAGAGCCAAGCCCAATCAGGACCCAAATCTACCAACACTTTGGGGTATCTCAACAAGGCTTTTTGTTTGGGTATTTGAAAATCTTAAACTTTTACATATAGAGACAGCAAAGTTTTGTCTTCCCTTGACTGAGGGTTCCTCAGCTGCTCACACAACCATTATATTGATAGCAAAGTACTCACAAGATGCTATAGTATAATGGCATCAGATCTGCAACATGTTAACAACAAATACCAGCTTCTTTCAATTTTTGTTTAAAATGGTGAAGCAGCATATGCCAAAGGCACAAGAAATACAAAGTGAATGTTACTCCAGTTAGATCTGCTCAGTGAGATTCAGATGACAGTTTGGTTGCCCCTTTTCAGTCTAATTGGGAAGACTGAAAAGGTAATAGGTAATCTTTAAGACAGTTACCAGAATATAGCAGGTTACTTTTTATTATAATTATATAATAATTCTGAACTTAATTTTAACCACAGGTGTGTCATGCTGATTATGAACAAACCTTTGGATCTTGTAAAAATATTGTACATCATTTCAAAGAAGAAAAAAACAGTTTCTAAACTACTGATCTACATTCTTGTAGTGCAGTCAACTGTTCCCTTCAACTCCAAGCTCTAATTCTGCCATTTGCTGCCTAAGGACACTAGCCTGAAGTAGACATAGAAATATGAACTTTGGCTACAGCTAGATGCACTGGATCCTGAGCAAGGAGCAGAAACAAGGGCTGGGATTCTCAAGGCTGCATAGGGAATTTCAGTGGGAAATGGGCGTTTAGATTTGAAAGGCATCTTTGAAAGTTTCAGTCTAATCTCCTCTGAGGCTACTTCTGGAGCCAAGTCCTTCCATTTTCCTCCAAGAGGGCTCATTTTGGTGCTTTACTTCTTTCCCTTCTCTATTCCCCACCTTCGTTTCTGCCCCCACTGACCATTTGATTTCCCTCATTTGCTCCCCCACCTCTGTACATTTCTCACTTTTCCTTTCATGAACACGCCTCTTCTCTGCTCCTTACCTGATGTGTATGGACTGCACATAGAGTTCTCTGTGCTAGGGGAGGCATTGCAATATGAATTCATTACACAGCGTCTCCAGCATTAACCCAAGCTCTGGCTGCCCTCAGGAGAAAAGCACAGGCCTGAGCTACTTACTGTAGGAGAGTCTTTACCTCTTTTTCCTAGCAACACAGCACAGACCCTGAGCCTGGAAGAACCACCTATGCTGTCTCCCAGGCAGCCCTGTTTTGGACAGGTGATAAATGCAAAGTTTTGTTCCCTTGGAATCGCATAATATTGTCAAAATGAACCATCTGCTGCTGAATGAGATCCTGCATCATAACATTATCTTGAACATGTTTTTAAGGGAGAACAGATAAGATAAAGAATATTGACAGAGAGGGAATAGAAAGGAGAAGAGAAGCAAAGTAGATTGTTGTGAGAAGTAAACTGCTATTTTTAAATGCTCTCTCCCCTGACTAAATCTCTCTGGCATGCATGTATGAAGCTCCCAATGAAGTCAATGAAAGCACTATAATGTATCATACGACTAAATTTGGCCAGAACATGCAAAAGAAAATAAAGAGTGGATATAAAGAGTACATGGATTTGCTTTAAGATCCCAAAGAAAGCACCATTCCCCCATGCTCCAAATGAGGTGGCACATGCCAAGGAAAAAAGGAAAAAAAAGAAAGAATGAGAAAATAATGAAATGATCATTTTATGTAAAGAAAATCAATACATTTGTCAAGATCTGATTGAATATGGGAGTAACTGTTCACTACATACAAATTTGGATTTTAAAATGAATGTTCATATTCCTGTTTTTTGGGTCACTGTTTGGAAATATATTAGTGAGCCAGATTAATTAGGGATATTTGCAAATAATGAATTTTAAAATAAGTTTTAATTTTATAAGGGAATATTCTTCAGAAGTATTAATTTTGATTATAAGCTCTTTGGGGCCAGAAACACCTTTTTGGTCTGTGTTTTTACAGCACCTAGCACAACGGGTACCTGGTCCATGATGTATTCTCCTACAGAGTACCGCTTCACACATGTTTATGAATTCAAAATCCACCAGTTTCCACTTTAGAACCCCAATTCTGAAAGTCACATTCACCTCCAGGGACAAAAATGTAACAAATGACCAAAGTTTCCAATCAAAATATTGCAAATTTTGAATGAACAGGAGCAAATATTTACTGTAAACTTATCAAAACCAAGGTGCAGGTAAAAAAAATAATGTTTGCACCATCCACTAAAGCAGTTGGCATTCACCACTGGCAGACATGATACCAAACTAGATGAACCACTGATCATGCTGATATGACAATTATAATATATTTATAAATTACTGCTTGGTCCACTGAAAGGTGCCACTTGACTAGTCTCATCTACACATTTAATTTTATAGTTCTGACAATTTTACTTAAGAATTAACTGCAACATCTAATGATTATTTCCACTCTTTTCCTCAGTTCCATATTAGATCACACTGATCTGAATTGTTTCCTTCAGTTGTAATACCACAATTCAATGAAGTTCCCATGAACATAATAAGTACTAACTTTCCCAAGAAGTTGCAAGACTGAGGTTAAGATGAGTTCTATAGAGGGTGAACACCTCTAAGTTCATTCCATTTGCCACAATATAGAGAGACTACTCATCCTGGCTATAACATTAGCTTTCTGGTGCTATCGCTCACCGGAGCTAAGAACAGGAAGAAATAGAGCAAATGTGAAAAAGAGTATTAGGGTTACTCCGAAAAGAGTCTCAGTTAAGCCACTGTGACTCTTTAATCCACATGAAAGATTAGGCTGCGGCAACTGCTGGAATACAAAACATAATCTGCAGTGTCTTTTCATGGGGTCCAAAGGGAAAGAATATTAAAACTCCACAGGTAGCAAAGATAGGTGAGACATATGGAGTCCCAGAGCTTTGAAATAAATCTTTTCAGAGGTTTAATTATTACTTTTGGAAGGACTAAATCAGAGGTATTATCCAAGTCAATAACGGAAGACATACAAGACTAAGGTTTTGCCAAGCTGACGAGTTGAGAGACCGACTTATTTTTCAGCTTTATTACTGTTATCTTGCATGGAGTACAGAGCCCATAGTCGGTCAGTAATTAACCTCAGGATACTGGGAGGCTTAGAGTAGAGAGTAAAGTCTGCCCTGTGCCACCTTTAAGCTTTCAGATATAATCGTCAAATTCCAGAAGCGTTAACTCTTAAAAGTAACTTAACTTCAACCATCTGGATTCTAAGTCAGGTACATAGAAACATATGGGAGAATCTATGTGAATCTCACCCTCAGTCATTACACTGGGAAGAGTCTGTTTTACATCTAGAGAAAGATTTACATTGAAAAGAAAATATAGGGATTGATGCATACCCCCCTTGGCAGCTGTGGAAAATTTCCACAGAGCTCTTATATGGAGGCATAAATTGGCCTGAGGAGAAGTCACTTTCTATTTTGTTTTCATTTGTTATATTTTATTAGTTAAAACTCCTCTTTAAATTTGCAATATGCAAGCTGATGTTGCTAAATTGTATCGGATACTTAGGACTACATCTTCAGCTAATATAAATCAGAATATCTCCACTGAAGTCGATGGAGCTATGTTGATTTTATACCAGTTGATGATCTTTTCCTTAGGATGAGTTTTTCCTCTACTTTTTTAGCATTTTAACAACATACATCATAAGGGATTCTAGTAATCTGTATTTCCATTGAAATATCCATGTATTCATAAAATAAACACACTATTATGATTTGTGTTTAACACAGGTTTTTTAATCATAATACAGACCTGGATTGCTAATTATGGTAGGAAAACCTGTGAATGGCAACTCTGGAGGAGGAAGTAAGTCTCTAAGTAAATAGAGAAGCATTTGCTTCTCACAGGTCTCTGAGGACTGGTCTTCACTGGAAAATTTAACTATTTTTTAAACAACTGCGTTGAGCGATACAATGCTGACCACAACAGCCAACGTAGATGAGGAGAAGTCACATTCAGCATTATGTCAGTTCTCCATGGATAAACACTAGGTTTACACATGACTGGCTGACATTATACTGTACACAGGTCCTTATCTATATGGCCAGTCAGCTCTGTGTTAGCCAACTTCACCATTAAAGTTTAAACCACAATAAAATTTCCTATTGAAGGTAAGGCAAGCAAGTAAAATTAAAATACCAGTGATAGTTCAAGAAGAGAGGTAAATTAGTTATAAATTAAAATGTTCTAATGTAAGAAATGTATGGAATTGTTAGCCAGTATTGTTTAAGTATAAATATTTATTATATATTGATAGGTATTTAGTTTTGCCTTGGATTGAAAGATGAATAGAGTGTGCCTGGAAGATGGAAGAAGTTTACTGTAGCTTCACTGTTTGAAGCTGTTCCCATTTGTTAGATTGAGAATACAATAAATATTGTGTACACAGCACATTCTTACATGAATTGCTGTTAACATCATAACTGCAGTCTAATAAAAAGGGGAGAAGAGTTAAGGGGAGAAGAACATTAAACTTAATGACTATTTGTATCGCCAAGTTTCTGTTAGTTACCTGAACTAAATATTGTAGAACATTTTACAACAAAGGGAATTTACCTTTCCTGATTGATAATTTTCAGGCATATTCTTCAGTCCTGACACTTCCCTCCCACAAGGCAAAAATATCTTGAAACTTCCTGTACTTTTATCTTCCTGGTATTTATTTTAAGAAGCAACTTTTCCATTCCATACAGCATTAACACTCGCTCACCACAGTAGGGGCATGCCTAAATACATTCACAAGTAAAAAGGCCACACATGCTAATCACTAAGGCTAAAATTTTCAAAAGTGGCCTTAGATTTTGGCTGTCTATCTTGAATCCCTTTGGGGCTGGTTTTCAAGACGTTTGAGAATCAGCAGATTGAATTGGTAGTCAACAAGTTTGATAATCAGGCCCCTTTAAAGGGTTTCATTTTGGGGACCCAAAATGCATGCCACTTTTGCAAAATTTGACTAAAAATTGTTGCTCCATCTACCACTTGTTCAGCTATTATTGCTATACAACAGTTTAAATGTGTCAATTTGGCAGAATATGAAAAGCAATTTACCAAAATTCCAAAGATTAAAAAAATCCATCAACATCTCTGTTTCAAGACTATCCTTCCTACAGTTACATACCTGCAACTTCAACTACACAATGAATTTAAGTTATTTTCTTAAAATTATATGCTTGGTTATACAAAGGTTCTCTTTTCAGAGAGGGGAAGGGAAAATGGTAAAAAATAAGCAACCTTAAAGATGAAGCTTGGAACATTATAACATTTGCCTTTGAAGTTTCAGTCTTGCTCTATGGTTACTGTGTAAATGAAGATAAACTCAGTTTAGGAAAGAAAAGAAACAAATTGAGCCATTTAATCT
Organism: Caretta caretta; assembly: GCF_965140235.1. Classification (NCBI taxonomy): domain Eukaryota; kingdom Metazoa; phylum Chordata; order Testudines; family Cheloniidae; genus Caretta; species Caretta caretta. Next base: position 60,498,788 of record NC_134213.1, on the reverse strand, counting down.
TCTTATACTGATAATTGCAAGCTGTGATAATTCTTTACACTTTGTGCTTTTAGTACTTTCACATGACAAGGCTTAGGCAGCCCTTAGTATTTAGTTTAAATAAGTTGTTATATTTAGCGCTTGCTTTTTGACTCACACTGCTTTTTTAATTTTACTTCCCATACAATTCTTGTATTTTTATCATAGATCATCATGCAGATATTTTTCTTCAGTAGAAAATTTAAATTCAGGGTCTCCATAGAGAGGGATCTGAAATTGTCTCTTATTTAACTCACTTCCTAAACTTATTGTCTATGTTTTATCATATTCACAATAAACTTTTATCCCCAATTGAAGAGTAAAGGTTGTTGCAACTGAAGATTTCCTATCCAATGTTTATCCAAACATTAATCTAAAGCCTACTGAAGACAATGGAAAGACTCCTCAGTGGGTTTTGTATCAGGCCTCTAATGAGAGAATCAAAAAGTGATATTACCAATTTGTAAGTAAACAAAAGATTTTTTTTTAAATTTTAATTTAAAAACTTTGCTTTCTTAGAAATAATTGTAGATCTTGACTTTAAATGAAGTAGCTAACAAACATAGAATCATTGGCAGAATTGGAACTCGGATGCAGGTCATATTCTGAATGCTTAGTCTGAAGTTTGCATATACTATATAGTGACTAACTGCACTTCAGATTGTGAGGAATCCCACTTTGCATCAAGTGACAAATAATTTATAGCAATATAAAGATACTGTATTTTAAAGTCATAAGCACAAGGTACAAGGATTAAAAATTGCTCAAATCTGATAGCAGTCTGATAGTATCCACCACTAGGATAGATTTTTAATAAAGAAATCAGAAATCTTGAATTCACTAAACTCTCAAATTGAAGAACTCTGGTAGAAAAAAAAAAAGATAAAAGTATCAGTGTTATAGACTCACTATCCTGGAGGCACATCCTCCTGGCAAGACCAGCATTACAGTGACTCCACCTCATCTCCTTTTTACAGCTCCGGTGGTCTAGTCTATCGACTTGGCCCTCCTACCAGTTCACATACAGTTCTGTACCTCCGTACCCCCATTCCAGGATAACCAACATCCAAACCAAATAATGTCTCACAAATCAAAAAGAAATAAACACAAGCTCTTCCACCCCACCTGGGCTCATCTTCAGTTCCACTCTCAAAAGTGTAAAGAGGATGTAACGGAAAATGACTATCAGCCTTCTTGGGCTCATTTTTTCTACAGTTTCTTGGCTGCCCTCCCAGGCTCTGAATTGTTTTTCCCCACTCTTTTTACACAGCACTGTCTCCCAGGACTTTCTCCCTGGAGACACATCTCCCCCAAGCAGCTAATCACTAGGGTCCTTCTCCCTGAAATCCTTCCCCTTCGCTGCCTTTTCCCAGGCTAGATCCTTACCCCTATCTCTCTGACTGGGGATTGGCTATTTCCAGGGTTTGCTCCTCTCCATTTACCCTCTTCCTTCAGAGCAGGCTACAAGAGATACCCTCCCTCTGACAGCTGTCCTGTCAACTCTCCTGCAGCTCTCCCTCAACTGAGTTCTCTTCAGTCTTTTAGCGAAATCATCCAGCTTCTTCCCATCTGAGTCTACTGATTGCCCCAAATCATCTAATCCCCAGCTGATCAGGATCTTCTGGGGAGAAGAGGGGGAGTCGCTAATTCATCACCAGCACAGCTCATCTTGACAACCTTAAAGGGCTAGCCAGCCTATGGCAATCATAGCTAGTAAAATCAAAATTAAAAAAATAAACCACAAGAAATAAATAATAAATACAAGGTAAACAGAAAACAATACTTTAGAAAAAGCAGAAAAACCAAACCAAACAACCCCTTCCTCCCCCCTCCCCCCCCACACCAGGTTGGAATTAGGAAAGGGTTTAGGGAAGAAACAAGCATTTTCTAAGTACTACGAATCGGACACCCAACAGCAGACAAACATTAGTTAATAAACTAAAATAAACACAAATATGAGAAAACAAGGTAAAAAAGGAAAAATGTATTACTTTTTTTTTTCAGAAACATTTGTAACCTGTTTCACCTCCCCACCAAGACCCTATTCTGCTACTCCAAAACATGGTGAGTAGTATTTTAGGCCTTGTCTACACTAGCAAATTAGGTCAGCATAACGCTGTGATTCGGAGGTGTGTGAGAAACAGCCCCCCCCACCTCGCCCAGTGCCACCCTCCTCTCCCCTTCTATTTCAGAGACTCTCTGCAATCCCCACACAGCCCTCTTCCACCATGCCAGAGGCTGTGTGCACCCCCATTTTCCCTCCCCCAGGTCAGTGTACCCCATTCCCCCAAGCCAGGGACCCTGTGTGTGCTCCAATTCCCTCCTTCCCCTATACTAGGGTCTTCATTTTCCCCCCTCCAAACCAGGGGCTGTGTGTGACCCCTGTCCTCCCATGCCAGAGTCCCCCATCCCGCCCACCCCCGTCCTACCAGGGGCTTTGTGTGCCTCCCTTCTCTACAATTCCTCCATCCCCCACCATTATTATCTTCTTTCTATTGGTGAGATAAGTCATCAGATTGTCAACATATTCTACACTACTGGGAGGATGTGAGAGAGAAAAGGTGGGTGAGACCACATCTTTTTCTGGACCTACTTCTATTGATGAAAGAGACAAGCTTTTGAGCTACACTGAGCTCTTCCTCAGAAGAGAATCTTTAGAGGATGGGGAGAGCTCAGTTATTATTATAGGAAGATGTTCAAGAACTAGCTGATGGCACCAATTAATTTATAGACAATTGCAGAGATGCTTAAAATGGTGGCTTTACAATATAGATGGCCTCATTGTTTCCCCATTTCCGTCTCCTGGTTTTCAGATTTTTCTCCAAATCAATAGGGTTCTACCCAATGTCTACAACATTCCCTGAAATTTTGGAACTGATCAGATGCAGCATTCAAAAGAATCTTGTTACATCCACAGATATGGTAGGTGAAGTAATATCTTTTATGGGACCAACTTTTGTTGGTGAAAGATCAAGCATTCAAGCTATGCTAAGCTCTCCTCCAGGTTTGGGAAAGGGACAATCTGTTCCACCTTTTATTTAGGTGTGATACTGAGCATCTTTCCCAAACCTGAGGAAGAGCTCTGTGCTGCTCAAAAGTTTCTCTTTCCCCAACAGAAGCTGGTCCAATAAAAGATATTGCCTCACCCACCTTGTCGCTCTAATATCCTGGGACCGACATGGCTTCAACAAACACAGCAAAACACATTACATTTAAACAGAGAAATAAATAATATTAAGTTGAGCATAAGGCCTCACAAGTTCAGCTAATACATTTTGAATACACGCTGCACAGATCATGGGAACCATTTACTACACCAAAAGCTGGTCTCTGTTCATGGCCTCCAAAAAACAGGATATGTGCAGAAAAACTATGTAGGGAATAAGGCAGACACTGGACTGGCCTCTTGGCATTTGGTCCCTCCCTCAGAGGGCCATAGACTATAAATGTACTAGTTTCCCTTTCATTCAGGGCTTTCCCAGACCCTTCTTGGGCTTCATATTTTTAAATTGTATTGTAACCAATACCCTATTTCAAGTCCTTCTACCATTCTCCAGCACTCCTCTGGATTTCCATCGTCCATTATTAATGCATCAATCATAAGCTCATACATTAAATGGCAAAACTGTAGTCTACAGTTCATCTAGGGATCAGCTATCAAACTATTGTTTTGAGATTTTAACAAAGTTTTGCAACCATCTCTCTTTTTCCTATTTGCTGAAATTGTTAAACACAGTTCTTGGTGAATGGTAGATAGAGATGGGCAGCTTGACATGCAAATAATTGAATGAATAGCTCCGAGAAGTGGATTCTATTTATTATGCATGGATGATTACTTCCAGCAGATATTAGTTTACGACGTGGACATGTTTAACTATGATATTTTGATATCTTATATTAAAGCCTTATTTTAAGAGGTTAGCTGGTGTCTTTTAGGAAAATAGATGAAGACAGTAAAGAAAAATGTTAGATGATATAGTGCAAAAAAAGTTGTGTAGAGGTTGAGCTATTTTCTTTTCAGATGCTGTTAAAAGATAACGTTAGTAGAAGTTACACTGAATACCCAACTTTCTAAGCAGGCTTTTCATTAATTTCAGTTTCTTTCAAGGTTTTTGTGATGGCTCATTAGGGCATCACGCAAATTAAGATTTACAGCATGAAAGGTAGTGGCTCAGGAAGAAATTACATTTTGTCAGGTTTGTTGTTTCTCGAGTGTTTGCATGTATGGATGTTTTACTTATAAAGGTGTTGTAGAGTATGTGTCGCTTCCCTCAGACATCCACTGAGCTGAGTATCCTGCACCTTTTGAGGATCACTATTTCCAAATCAAATAATAATTTAGCTTGGAATTATCTGGCTTAAACATCTTGGAAATTAATTGTACTTTTGGCATTTTATGACTATATTCGATAATTTGTCAGCTCTCTGGAAAATAAGTAGGTTTATACCAAAAAAAAGTCAGATAGGGGATATCAAGTCAAGCTTCAAAAAGTGCTTTATAGTTTACAGAAACATGCATTATAATTTCCAGTGGTTTAGGAAGATCACTTTTTAGCCCTCCCCCCACCCCCACTTTTTTAAAAACAGAAGTATCCCTGAAAGTTAAAAAAAAAGAAAGAAAGAAAAAGAAATCTGAAACAGCAAATGTCCTGTTCAACAACATCTGTGAGATAATTCAATGCCACCACTATGCTTTTAGGCATTAGATTAGAGACAGTTGGGGAATATGTAATAGAAAAATGAAATTAACATTATTTAATGCATATTACACGTTGGCATGAACTATTAGCCCGAAGAGATAAAATTAAGCACAGATGTGATTTTTGCAGCTCAGATTCCGCTCTAATTTGACCTATCTATACATAAACATATGCTTGTATTTGTGTTTATATACATATATGCAAACAGCATGTATAAATAAATATATATACACACACACACACACACACTAATATACAAAATGTGTCACACACTGACCTAGTATGCCTTCTTCATCTAGTAGCTGGACCACATATAGAGATTTGAGAGTCTTCCTTTGCTTTTGGTACTTTTAACATCAAACAGAAGAGGCTTGTGTGCTTTTAAATCCAGAGGTCTAGAGTTCATTCAGTCTTCCTAGTCAGGATTGCTGATACACATATACATACTGTATAGTCATATGGCCATATTCTCCTCTACATTGATGGTATTCACACAGGGGAAGAAACCTAAGGGAGTTGGAATTCATAGAGCTTCTTGCTCATTGTTCAGCTGGGACATCAGGGTTTGTCCCTCTCACAGAACAGTTGGGGTACATCTTAGTGCAGCAAATGTCCTTCACTCTATGCAGTACTCTGGATACCCATAGAAACCTTGTGCCTCCACTAGAGCTGGAAGGAATATTTTCCAGGGAATCTTCCAGGAAACATTTATTGTGATTTATGTATTTTTGCAAAAAGTATTCCAATTTTTCAACCAGTTCTAGCCTCTCTACAAAGAGCCCTGCTGGCATCTCTTCCCTTTGGCAGCACAGTGCTTTCCACAAAGAAATTGATGGTCTTCCCCTACAGCTACATAGTAGCACTTGGTGGAAGTTAATACTGTCCACAGCAGCATTATTTGTGAGTGCATTTCCAGTTACAAATCTTTGGGGTCAGTAGAGGTTCATGCTACAGAGTCTGGCCACTCCCCTATCCAACCCCACAGAAACCAGAGGCTTGATGTGAATGAGCTCCAGCAGAGGGGCTTCTGTAAGGGTTTTTAAGGTGGTAGAGCACACCGGGGAACCATTTCTGTGTCCCTTTACCACATTCCAACTCTTCTGGCTCCTCTCCTCAATGAAGCAAAGGAAAGGATCTGAGCGCTAGATTATACACCATTCCTGGTAGGGAAAATGTCACACTTCATGTTTGTATAGTGCTATGGAGGTGATTTTACTATGATACATATTCAGACTCAGACATACACCAGGACCAATCCTGTTGCTTTTTCTAACTCCCATTAAAGTCAATGGGAGATTGTATGGAATGGCTATGCAATAAGCCAGCAAACTTAAAAACTTCATTATGTCTCAACAATCCTCCACGCTTACACAGCCTTCCCTGCTCCATTTTCAAATGCCTGGGAAAAAATGCATCTGATGAAGTGAGCTGTAGCTCACGAAAGCTCATGCTCAAATAAATTGGTTAGTCTCTAAGGTGCCACAAGTACTCCTTTTCTTTTTGGGAAAAAATATAAGCTTTGCAACATGCCCTGATGGTCACCAATGTCAGGCTATACTTGAAGCAAAGTGGGGAAGAAAATTCCAAAGTTGGGGCCCTCAAACAGTACACACTCTCAGAAGCCCCTTCTCATTTATACTAACTTGGTTACAACTCAAGCAGCTCTGCTAATCTCACTTGTTATGCATTCAATTGTAATATATTCCATTTTATAATGCTATATTAGCAATTGATGGAATAAAATATGCATGTTACAATAAACATTTCCCTTCTGTATAGTGGGGAGCGGGGAGATCATGTATTCATGTTTATCATATGATGGTGATGAAGAAGAAATACTTTCCACTCCAACAGTAACTCAGGATAATGTTAAACAACAGCTACTAAAGTCTAGACATATAATTTGTATCCAAGAGCTTTCAAAGAGCTAGCCAAGAAGATCTCTGGATCATTAAATGTTGATCATCAAGACTCTGAACACCAGGGAAGTTCCAGAGGACTATCAGCCTGACATTGATCCCAGGAAAAAAAAATGGAATGGCTGATACAGGACTCAATAAAGAATTAAAGAGGGTAGTATCATTAATACCAATCAACACACATTTATAAAAAAAAAGCCTTGTCAAGCTAATCAATTGTCTTTTTGATGAGATTACAAATTTGGTTGATAAAGGTAATAGCGTTGGTATAATTTACTTAGATTTCTGCAAGGCATTTGACTTGGTAGTGCACAATATCTTGATTATTAAACTTCAATGATATAAAATCAACATGGCACACATTAAATGGATTAAAAACTGGTTAAGTGAAAGGTCTCAAAATGTAATTATAAACGGGCAATGACTGAGTGACTGTTTCTAGTGTGATCCCACAGGCTCTGTTCTTGGTCCCATGGTATTTACCATTTTTATCAAGAACTTGAAAAAAAAAAGAAAAGAAAAGAAATGAATAATGAGGAGGACTGGTCAGTGGTAAAGTGATTTGAACTGCTTGGTAAGCTGGGCACAGGCAAACAATATGCATTTCAACACAGCCAAATTTAAGTTCATATATCTAGGAACAAAGAATGCAAGCCAAACTTACAGGATGGAGAGGGGGCTCTATCCTGGGAACTAATACCTCAGATAAAGACTTGGGTTTCATGGTGGATAATCAGCTGAATATGAGCACCCATTGCAATGGTGTGGTAAAGGGCTAATGATATCCTTAGATATATAAACAGAGGAATACTGCGTAGAAGTAGGGAGGTTATATTCCTCTATATATGGCATTGGTGCTACTGAGATACTATGTCCAGTTCTGGTGTCGCCATTTCAGGAAGGGTTTTGAAAACAATTTGAGAGAGTTCAGGGATGAGCCATCAGAACGATTAAAGGACTGGAAAACCTGCCTTATCGTGAAAGCATTGTTAAGGAGCTATGACAATCAGGGTCGAGACACACTCTGGGGAGAACAGAAGGTTTAACCCCTCAAAATGAGCAATTAAACCAACTAATAGCATACTGTAATGATTGTGCTAGAAAAGTATATTAAGTAAGGTATTTTATGAAAGCTTGTAATATTCTGAACTTGATGGTCATTATGAAATATGTATACAGACTGGGGTTATGATTTTATGTATTGGTACACATGGAAAACTGTGATCATAATCTGTACTACAACTCCAACTATGCCTCACAGACATGCAGTGAGCATTTAAAAAAAAGAGAGAGAATCCTTAAAAGTCAGGAGTTAAAACTAGATTCAAGTAATGATCCATTGTCCAGCCCAGGAAAAGAAAATGATGGACTATTAGAGGGAAAAGGGAAAGACATCCCAGCTATCAAGTCAAGAGGAAATCTTCCTATCCTGTATAAACATAAGTTGCCACCAACTGACAGTCGCCTCCCATTGACTGAGGGAGGGGAAAAGCCTGTTAAAAACAGACTTAGGACTGCGGGTTTTTATCCAGACCTTGAGGGAAAGTCTTGTGGCAGGAGGCTGTCTGTGTTTATTTTTTACCCAAGCAGGTCTCTGGGAAGCAGAGTCTGCATGCTAAAGTAAGCTCGCATCAGCGGTGCTGGTTTCATGCCTTTGGGGGAGACTAAGCAAAGAGGAACAGTTGAGTGACAGGTACTGAAGAACTCGAGGAGGGTGGATTTGAAGAGACTCAGCATTGTAAGGGCTGTTGGTGTCACCTTGCAAGGGGTAACTAGCTGGTGAGAGCCAGAGTGGGACTTTGTGTTTGCAAGCAAGGTACTGGTGTCAGAGAATTGAACCAGAACTGCATATCATAAAGATCCTCAAGGTTACAGTGCAGGCAGTGTCAGAACCTCTTACCAGTCTGGGTGATCCCCAAAATGTCACAGGAGCTCAATCTATATATCTAGATAAGAAAAGATTAAGGGGTGACTTGATACAGTCTATATATACAGTACCTACATGGGGAACAGATATTTCATGATCATATTAAGATAATCTTTAGCTGACAAAGAAACAAGAACTAATGGCTGAAAGCTGAAGCTAGACAAATTCAGTCTAAAAATACAGAGGAAATTTTTAACAGTGAGGGCTGAGGGTAACCAATCACTGGAACTACTTAACAAGAGCTATGGTGGATTCTCCGTCACTGGAAATGTTTTTAATTAAGATTGAATATTTTTCTAAAAGATATGCTCTAGTTCAAGCACAACTACTGAATCTGAAACAGGAAACTAATATAGGGAAATCCAGTGGCCTGTGTTAGGCAGGAGGTTAATTTAGAAGATTACAATGTCCCCTTCTAACTTTGAATGCTTCTGATTCTACATTAGTATAATGAAAAACCAAACACTATAAATACAATATCAGAAAATAATTCAAATAATGGCTAATCTTCTAATTACAGAACAGAGGGTTATAGAAAATAAGAACAACCAAAAAAAAAAATCTACCAGATTATTCTAAAAGAATAGCGAGAATGTATATTTTCTCTTTACACTGAGGGACAATTAAATGTCATATTACTGGTAAAACAAGGACTATGTGCTTCTTAATCAGAAAAAGGCTTGACTGATTCTCTATAATTCTTCGTTAAAATGTTACTAGAATGCCATAATCATGTGCTGGATTACACACACTTCTCTACAAAGCTCTTAAATGAGTTACCCGGGAATTCACACAACTTGTTACATGGCTTTCATGCAATTACTATAAATCTGATGTTTTATGGATTTATCCATAACACCCTCTCTCCTTGGGCTCTAACCTCACAGTCAAGATCAGCTGAGGCCCTGGAGAACCCCTCTGGAGATTTGCACATTTTGGCACTGATGCGAGAGCATTTTCAGGGAAAAGCCCGCAAATGTGGAACTCTCTTCTCATGCTGATGTGGTAGCATCACAGTTAGGTGACTTTCAAGGCATGCTGCAGGCCCTATGTAATTGTACAGGCTATTCTCTGAGGAAGTATTTTGGAGACAGAGGCACAGAGACTGTGTGTGTATAGCTGTCCATCGCAGGAGGGTATTGGGATTCTAGTGACACCTACATTTTCAAAAGGTGATTGTATGTGCCTCAGTCTATGGGTTGCCCAAATATGGGATATATTAACGATGAGCACCTGCCCACTGAAAATTAAACCTCTTTTAGGCAAAGTTGGGTGTCCAAAAACATAGGCCTGAGCTTTTTAACTAACATTGGATCAGTTTGTTAACAGTTCATTTCTTATTTAGAGTGCTTAATTTTTGCACATTTAAGAGAAATTTGATGCACACATTCAGTACATCTAAAGAAGCTACATATATTTATAAGTAAGTGCTGATTATATTTGATTTTCAATATGTTCCACATTGATTTAGAATTCTTTAAAAAAAATAATTCCTCCTAAAATTAATTCTGCCTTAAGAACACAAATGTGGTATGGGGGTGGGAGCTGAGGGTTGGTTGAGTAATAAAAGGTTACCATCTTGGCTGTTCACCAATGAATGACTAAACCCAAATGGAAACATGTTACACAAGATTTGTGCTGGAAAATAACTAGACTAAGTGGCAGATCAGGATAGATGAATGTATTTATTTATCAAAAAGAAGAAAACCTCACAAATATTTTCTATCCATCAAGTTATGTAGATATTCCATCTGCTGTAAGCTATGTAGCCATGTGATTTTTAGTGCTGTTATCCTTCTCCTCTCCATTAGATACTACATCCTTCATTCCTAACAAGTAGTACTTATACAAGTGAGGAGTGCCATGGAAGGTCTGAGTAAGTATTTCTCAAATTCAGAGAGGGATGCAGAATCTGACCCATCAAAATCAATGGCAAAACTACAAGGATCTTCAACGGGAGCAGGATAGTCGTAGTGGGCATGCACCACATTGTACTTGCAAACATCTTACTAGCAGTATTTTAGTAACTTAGTTACTGATCCTGCCATTTTCTGCATGCAGCAGACACGTGTGGGAAGCCATTTGCAGGATTGTGACCTGATATGGTGTCTTTGCATTGATTCCCGATCTGTCCCTTGTGATCGGATTGTCATCCTCAGTTTTACTTATGGGATTTATACTCAATGTTCCATTGGGGCGGGGGATGGGACTTGCTCCCTGCAGAACAGACCACAGATCAGCCCACAAAACCTGCAGATCCTGGGGAGCAGCAGGAGACTGCACCATCTGCAGAGGCACCCCGTGCCTCTGCACCAACTCTTTGCCCCTACCCCCATGAGCGCTGGCCATCCAGCAGACCCATCTGATCTCCATGATAGCAGAAGAAGCAGAGGAAAATGAATACAGGATGAGGCTGTATTAATTTTCCATGGGGAAATATGCTGGGCATTGGGAGAGAAACAATATGCATCCTCTTGGCCCAACTTGCAGATCCCTGTTTCCACAGAAACCCCTTGGTAAGGGAAGGGCAGAGGTGGGGGAAGATATGCTGCCACTTTAGTATTTGTTCCACCCATCCCTTTCTACACAGGAAGGATATGAACTGTCCACAGATCAGAGAAACATGATCAGGAGCTTTTTAAATTTACAGTTAGCATGAGGGGTGGAAAAATCTACCCAATGTCTCATAGAACTGGATATATAGCCAAATCCTCAGGTACTGTGAATTGTCATATCTTCACTTAAATCATCAGAGCCATGATCATTTACAACAGCTGAGGATCTGGCTCAGTATTTTCTAGTTGTTAGAATTAAATATTTGCATTTGATGTAGACTGCAAAGTAGATTATCCTGCAGGTTTACTGTAAATATACAGGTTTCAGAGGAACAGCCGTGTTAGTCTGTATTCGCAAAAAGAAAAGGAGTACTTGTGGCACCTTAGAGACTAACCAATTTATTTGAGCATGAGCTTTCGTGAGCTACAGCTCACTTCATCAGATGTTACATCAGATGAACATCTGATGAAGTGAGCTGTAGCTCACGAAAGCTCATGCTCAAATAAATTGGTTAGTCTCTAAGGTGCCACAAGTACTCCTTTTCTTTTTGTAAATATACAGTGTATTCTTTTTGTCCAGTGAGAAGAGGTTCAGTTATATACCCAAGGTTATCAACTAGGTGATCTATAATAATATTTTCTTGTTTAACGTAGAGGCTCAGAAACAGTAAACAAGTGTACAAGCAATATAGTGGCTGGGGAGAACAGCAGCAACCTGACTGAGAAATATTGTTTACAGACTTGATTATTTAATGTGACTTCAGAATCATTTTAAGACCATCAGCAGTTTGTCCCTATTGCAGATAAATCACCATGAATGCACTAGCATTTTATGAAGAAATATATATATATATATATATATATATATGAATAGAATTTTGGTATCTTGCTGATTCCTTATCCAGTTCAACCATTTGCTTCATTATCATTACTTCAATTAACTTAGTGCTCAGAGAAAACTGAAGAACTGTATTATCAGGAAGCAGTTAAGATTAATTTTCAGGCAAATGAAGTACTAAGTGGGGTTCTTAAGTAAGTAAAAATACAGTCTGTCTACAACAGTAAAACTACATTCACAGTAAAACACTTAGGTACCAAAGGTAGAAAAGGAGGCGTCTTTAGTCATGTTAAAAGGGATTTGAACATTTTATAGTGGAAATCTTCGTCCAACATTAAAATACAGTAGAGTGAGAAGGCTGCAGGGGAAAATATCCTATCCTCAGAAAAAACTATTTTCAGATGGGATGCTGTACTTTTTGTGAAAATGGAAAAAATATTGGATTGTCGAATTGCTGGTCTGTGTCTGAAAAATGTAAAATATTGATCCAAATACTGGTAGTGAATGATGATTATTTTCTTTTCTTCAAGACACTCATTCAAAGTTTCACAAAGCTGTGAAATAAACCATCTGAGAAATGAAAGCAGCATGAAGACTGTCTCGACACCATCTTCCTTACTAGTGCTAGAAAATCAGAGTGTACTGTAGCGATACCAAACACTCAAAAATATATAATATTGTGCACTTATATAATGCCTTTCATGTGAAGATCTCAAAGCATTCTAGAAACAACTGTCAGCATACACCTGAATGGTGAAATTCCCATTTGAGCTGGTTGTGTGATGACTGCCATCTTGGCTGACACAAACCAGGGACCCCCAGAGCTAAAAACAGAAGCCGCTACACCTTGAGCTAAAGAGCCAAGGCTCCTTAGTGGGGGCTGTAACAACTCATCCCCTCTATTGATGGGTATAGAGAGGGACCTGTATCACCCAGATACAAGTAGCTTACAGTTGCACAGTGCATAAAGTGGCTGCTCAACTATTACTTTCTTGTTGAGCCTGTGGAGTGATATTGAAGGAGCCATGTCACACAGGCAATGGCGTCATAATCTCCCTAGGGGTACTCCAGACAGGATCACATGGCTAAAGAGTTCTTCTGGCTGTCATCTCCAAAACAACTGAGCTTCGATGAGGCCACCAGGTGATGAAGGAAGAGGTACAAAGAGCACCCACACAACCCCCATTATCCACCTAACGTAACATTACTGCCCCAGTTTAGACTAAAGTGTTGTCACAATTGGGGACAGAGGCAAGACCTAGAATCAGGATTCACTGAGGGCTGCTCAGGAGGGCAGAAAGCTCTTTCCATGAGCAGACCTGTGGCTCCTGCCTTTTGAAAAAGTATGGAATCCTTTCATGCTCATGCATTCCCCCCCAACCCAAAACATGTGCACGCTCCTTGCTCAGTGGGTGGATTATTCTTATATTCAGTAAACCAACATCTTATGCAACATATGGAGCTACTGCACCCCTTTTTACCTCATTGATTAGATACAGGATTTTACTCTAAGTAACTTGGTCAAGGTCACAAAGGAAATTGATAGCAGAACCCAAAATAAAATCTTCATTCCTAGTCTTCAGAGTAGCAGCCGTGTTAGTTTGTATCTGCAAAAAGAAAAGGAGTACTTGTGGCACCTTGGAGACTAACACATTTATTTGAGCATAAGCTTTCGTGAGCTACAGTTCACTTCTGTAGCTCACGAAAGCTTATTCTCAAATAAATTTGTTAGTCTCTAAAGTGCCACAAGTATTCCATTCCTAGTCTTGTGTTCTACTAATTAGAAAATACTCCCTCTATAACACTTGCAATCTTTTAATTCCAAACTCAAGCACCTATTAACCATATGTCATGTAATAATACATTGCCCTGCACACACACACACACGCTGTCAGTGGGGACAGAACCTGGAATTGAAAACACAGCGCATTGTTACTGAGATAAAAAGTAGAACTTGTTTAGCTGTGAGAGAGCAGTAGAGCTGAGTCACGAGGTGACCACCTTTAGGAGTCATTTTGCACACTAGAACCTGTGTAATATGTGTAACTCTGTGTAATGCTGTGAAGAGGATTCTGAAGGTATGTGGGTCTTCAGAAACTTAGGGAGGGGATTTGATGTCAGAGAGCAAGCTGCATCTTCAAAGTGCTGTGTAAAACAACTGTTTTTAGACTACTTGCATGAACCCCACTAGCCCAAGTCTTTTGACCCAGACTGGAAGGCTCACTCCAAAATGCTGCATAGACTCACCCTATGGGTTTGTCTGCACTCTGTTGAAAACCTAGGTTTGTGGAAGCTGTGCTTGTGGACTTGGTGTTCCCAAGGTTGTGCTTGAGTGTCGGGTTTACAGTTGCCAGATCCAGGTCTCGCAGACATGCTAATGTCTCCGTATAGCACCACACAGATCTTCTGACTTGGGTCTGCAGCTTGAGCTGCTTCCACACTGCAAAATGACAGGGCTTGAACCCAAGTCTCAGAAGGACTAGGGCTCATACCCGGTCCCCCGGGTGGGTCCTACGGCCTAGGTCCTGAGTTCTTGCTGATCTGAGGCCAGACAGCTGTGTGTGTGGACAGTAGGTGGGTTTGGGCTCAAACCTGAGTCCAACCCTGGGTTTACAATGCCATGTAGACATACCCTGAGAGATGCCCCAGGCACTAGTCTGATTTTAACAAAACCAGACTGCTCCAAAAGTGTTCCTCTTCACTCACCTAGCTTTGTTTCGATTTAGCCAGTAAAGACCCATAGTTTTGGCAGATCTAAGCCATATTCAAAATTATACTGCAGCTTGGGTTACTTATATGAAATCTATGCACTTAGTCAATCCATATTTATCAAAGCAATTTCAGGCAACAGATAATAGGATGCCTTTTGACAGACAATAATTAATGCACTTCAGACAATAATAGGAAAACACATTAAATACATAGGATAGGCATCACTGACACTTGATAAGGCACAAGCCTTGGACTGCTTACATTGTTAGCCAAATGAATGCAGCTGGCAGATGTCTATCAACCTCTGCTATAGCTATAGGATTTATGGCCTGGCAAGTCTGTATACTAACATTAGAATCTTATAGAAAAGAGAGCAGATTCAACAGCTTTCAGAGAAGTAAAAAGACGTCGATTATACCACTCAGTTATTTTACTATTTGTGCATCTATTCTAATATTTGCATGCTATCAGTCATCCCTGTGTTGTCTGTGTGGATTGTAACCTTTTGAGAGAGTAATGACTTGAATTTTTACTTGTCTATAAAGTGCCAACCACAATGCTGGTGCTATATAAATAATGCATTAGTACTATTAGGAATGGGAAGAATTATGAAAAACACATGAAATTAAAGATATTCAGGTTAGGTAAATAGGACTAGGGAGATTATTGATGTACAGTAATGTGCTGATAGCATTCTTTGCCATTTTCCTTTTCCCCGGTGACTTTTTCCACCCTTGGCTTCTAACCACTCTCTCTTTTCTTGCTTTCTTTCATCTACTTAAAATACATTGTTATACATTTTCCATTCGAAGTATTAAATAGAAAGTGAAGATTCTGAAACTGTAGTTGTGTAGTAGAGCTTGTGAATGCCAAGTTTTAGTGTGTGTTTGTTTGTTTTTTTAAAACCACAATAGATTGCCTTAGTATTATACCTGATGCCCATAGTGGATGAACTCAAACTTTCTCAGCTACTCTTGCAGCTCTTGAAATTGGGAGAAATTTAAATGGTGCATAGTTGCTGCTTCATATAGCTGTTCTGAGCAAGTTCTATTTCCCTTCCATCAAGTTCTCACTTCCACATATTCTTCTTAAACCTATTTAAACCTGACTTGGGTTATTTCTCTTTTGCTTCTTTCCACCTTCGTCCTTGCTTGATTTGTGACTACATGAGAGCACATCGCCAGCACCATTGTTATACCCTAGCATGCCTGTAATATACCATATATCCACAATAGTGCTTCCAACAGAAGCATTCACATTGTTCTTGTGACTGCCGTTTTTCTGAGCAAGGCTAATAATTTGCCACTGTGTCACTTTGCATCACTGAAGTGCCAGCATAGACACATCAGCTGCATCCATTCATCTGGTCCTTCCAGCACTTTCTCACACTGCATCAGTTACCTCTTCAGTGACTTGTGCCTGAGTTTCTGTACTCTAATGCCCTGGGGTCAAGTCACCCAAGTGTCTTGCCTCGGGGAAAAAATGGACAGAATACGTCTCAGGCCTCATTTTATGCACATATTCACCAGCATCCACTTCTGTAGATCCACTTTATTGTGTTTCAGTAAAAGCTTTGCAACCAGCTTTAAAAATCAAAGTCCTATCTGCTTCTCAGAAGCCAGCCTAAAATACTCCTGGCAGACTACAAGGAATTTATGCAGATCTGGGGTGAAGAGGAGATCAGAGTTCAGCTGCATTTGATCGTTTTGGAACACTCTTGTTTATGATGGAAGTCTGAGCAGCTGCCCCAGATGGATGTAAAGTGCACTAGGAAAAAACGTACGCTGTTTGAATCTGTCAGTATGTCTCTTTCCTGTGGCTGGACAAAGTGACTAGTTTAGGGGAATGCAAATTTTCATTCTGTCATTGTACAGGGCATATGAAAGCAGGGGATACTACTGATAGTAACCTACTTTGCTTTATTTATCCATTTTGGATTCCTCCAGTACTACGTGCATGGGACCCAGACTATGTGCATGGGTGCTCCATCACAGCTCAGAAAAGGAGCAAATATCTGACAACTCATGGGTGAGGGTGCCCGACAAATCTCAGGGCCAAAAGGCAGAGAAACAAAAATGACACATTTGTGGCAGAAAACAAAAATGAGAAGAGTGTGTGTCCAGTCAGATGAGAAGGAGCAGAAGAGAAAAGTTGGAAAAGGCAGAAAAACCAAGACTTTTATGGACCATCAGAACAGATATAGAGATGAAAAACTCAAAGCCATGAGAGAAAACACTGTAAACACAGAGAAATAAATCAGCAGGAGTTCCATAAGAAGCCATGTGAGGACATATGCAGATAACATGCTATCCCCAAGTACCTCTGCATGGTCACTAAATCTATACAGCAGATACCCATATCTCATGACAGCAGAATAGAACAAGACAGTAACAACACATGCAAGAATGCTCTCAGTTTCTCCTGTTCCCATCCAGTCCTATCAGAGCTGTGACCAGGACAGAGACAATATAAGCCCAAATGAACCTCATTTCCACTTCTTGTATTATTTCCCTATGGACTAGATTATGTCTTGTGCTTTATATTCATTTTGGCATGGGGCTCATGCTGCAGTTGAGCTACCTGTTCCTTGTTAAATTTTCCAGCATGTATGTCCATGTTACAGCCAAAGCAATCAATGATATGTAAATAAAAGGATGTTATTGAGTATTTAAATTGAATTCCTGAAGAGCCAAATAGAAACCTAACAGTCCGCAAAACAGAATTCACTATTCCAAAATTGCCATCAGCATCTATTGCTCTTTCACAATAAAGAGTTTAGTGATGACAGTGCTCCAAAATTCATATTCTTTGCCTAAAGTCACAGTACATGTACACTGCAATTCACAAATGTAATATCCACTACCAACAAATACTCCAAGCTGAAAGGAAAGCAGAAAAGTGAACAGTGAATGGCATTTGATTCAGTCTTTGCCTTCCTCTTGCTCAGCATCACATGCTTCTTTGTCTGCAAAGTACTTACAGCATCTCTCATAAGGGTAAAAATGCCTCATAGTAGCAATGCTTACAATATCATGTTCCAAAGGATATCTGTCCATATATAATTAAGCAGCAAGGCCTGTGATCTTTTCAGTTGTCAGCACTTCACCTTTCTTTCACAAAAATGTTGTCAAGAACACATCAGGTACATGCACTCGGGAAGGGTTGATTTTCAAATGCACAGAGGTAACTCAGGAGCACAAATGTCATTGAAAGTCAGAAATAATCCCATTAGTTAGAGTGGAGTAAAGCTGGAGTAAGCAAACAAAGAATCAGGACAAATATAGCAAAGGTGCTTGGTATAGGTCAGCATTCTGAAGAAGACATGTTCTTCACTTTACCAGCTTGATGCAAGTGAATTTCCATCTTTATGTATAAATGGAAAACTGGCAATTAACTTACTGGCTGATATAATTTTAAATCCAAAAATATATTCTACAACTTCTCTAAGGTTTCTGGTTTGTCTGTTACCCTTAGCCTTATTTATGCTGGTTTTTGAAAGTCGAAGAAGAACAGATTTTTGCTACTGGGGATGTTTTCCACAGAATGGAAATTTGAAGTAATAGACTGTCGTTCCTAAAGAAGATTGTACGAGCTTATATCAGACCTCTTGATACAGTAACATGAATACTGCACCAAACGTAAAAAACCTTACTCAGCGATGGAGGGGTTTGTTTTTTTTTAAGTTTGAAAAGTCTCTGGGACTTAGATTAGTATTTTACATCTGGAGATATTGTTTGTCAATTTAGAACATTGTCAGTGATTTTTTTAAATAAATTAGTCCTGTTATTCTCCACGAGTGCATGAGGCCAAAGCTAGGGTAGATTTTCCATTTCCAAAGGAAATACAGTCATTAGAAAACAGAATTGGTGCTGACACCCACATGTTGCACATTGAGAAGGGCCCAGATTCACATCCAGAAGAATGTGAATTCTTATCTTCATACTCACCCAATAAAAAGTTAAAATAAACATGGGAACACTGCACAGCAGATTCAATATATCAGAGTGTTTCTTGTGTGTGTATCAAGGGGGCGCAGCGGCTGTTCAATTTTATTCTGTCAAGGATTATTTCCATAGTTACAACCAAGTGTAATCAGCAAAGATTGGGGATACCAACAAATTGTAACCTGTATAAGCCATCTTGAAGAGGGGAAGGGATAACTGGCTAGTCAAAACTACTAATGAGTGACTTCTGCTTATTCAGGATATATTTTTCTCCTCTTTTGTTGGTTTCCAGATCTTCTTTAACTAACACATATCATAATCATTGCCAAATCTCTCTTCAAAAACCTCTACCAATGGCCTGTAATTATGCTTGGAAGGATTCAATTTTTATTGGTAAATGTGACTAAATTTCAATTTCAAACCGATGAATAAAATATTTCCTTTTATAATAAAAAATTACGTATAGGCAAAGAATGAAAAATGCTGTTTGAAAACTCAGTTGTATTTAAGGATATTTACTTTGTATATTTGACATATGATGTTGGAATTTTTTGTTTTAATAGTTATAGAGCTTTAGCTTTTTGAATCTCACTGCCTACTGTCATTAATTAAATTACTGTCTGACACCCCTCTCCTGCAATTGTGAACATTTAAATCATTTAGAAAAAAACTTAAAATAAACATTGATATTATCCATCAAAATGATAAAATAAAAATCAAATTCTGCCAAGCCTATTTATAGTCTTGAATTTATTTAGCAGGTACTATAAGTACACTTGTCCTTCCAAACCTCAAACCACTATATTCATGGCTCAGAACTAATCTCTGTATTGGTTAAATTACCAATTAAATTGGGGTACAATCTCAGAAGCCCCCCAAATACCCCCTAAACATTTTGCCACTATAAGAGCATTTCTGTAACTAATTATAGCTAAAGCACCTGATCCAATATTTGACTTACCGTGCTGTATTTTTAACAAGCTCTTTCACATAATGGTATTGAACCTATAGAAGTAAAAAGATAGTATGCCTAAGGATTTGACCCTAAATCCCTTTTGTGCCACTCCAGTGGCACAAAGCAGATTTAAAGCTGTCCGGAAAATGAGCAGCTGAACTTGTCTCCCACCTGGAGGGAATCCTTGGCTGGGGCAGACTCCTGGAAAGGAAAAAAGATCCTCCCCCTCCTTTTTTCCCTCCTTTTTGTCCTCAGGCGCACCAAGCTCTGCTCTAACACACCTCAAGATTCAAGGAATAGCGTGAGATTCAAATTAACAACATCTTATTTTTCATTCTGAAGTAAATTTACATTGAGCAAGTCACATTGTCAACAAATAATTCTGAAATTGCTTTTTCAAAACTAATTATAATGAATGAGGGCAGTCTCTGTAGTGTAATCAAGTAAAATTAGAGATTCTGCTTGCTCAGTGGAATAATCTAGCATGTAGCCTATTGGAAATGAAAGCCAGAGCAGCCATATATATAATACAAGCCCTGCATCTTCAGTTTTGATTGTTTTTGAGCCTTAAATAAATCCTTGTTTATAGGAGCAGACCAGCTGTTTCTTGTGTTCAATGTTGCTTGAATAACTTTCTCAGAGATTTCAGTAATATTCACAATTTGGTCAGGCATTTCCAATGAATTAAAAAAAAAATGTGTGGGGGCGGAGGAGGGGAAGGTTCCTCACCTTTGGTAACACTTTCACTGCAGTCAAGTTCTCTATAGTGTTTTACTTTTATGAAGCAGAACTACAAACATGACTCTTGTGAGTCTTTTTTGCATATCACTCTGCTTCTAAAAATAAGCACAGAATTACCCATTTATACAGGCTGTAATAATTAATTTAATATACGTATTATTTTGTAATATATATTGAGGGATAAGGTGGGTGATGTATTATCTTTTGGTCCAATAACAGATATTACTTCACCCACTTTGTCTCTTTAATATACTGGGACCAACATGGCTACAACAACCCTGCATAATATATATTGGGGAATTTCAGATGATGAAAATGAGGATTTCCTGAATCTCACTTATATTAAACAAATATTTGCTTGTGGAATATGTTAAGTCTCTTCTACACACCACCATGGGTACATCAGATTCACGTGAATCTGTTGCTGCTGCCATAGTTATCAAACCGTGGTTAGTCCACCCTTCAGCTCAAGTTCAATCATAGAATGAAAAAGCAAAATAACCTTCCTAAGTGTGACATTACACTATTGTTTTAAGGGGACTCTTCTGGTGTATGCAGCTAAATAACGTATGGTCTTGTTTTCTGTGCAGTGAATTTATTCAGTAGTATCCCATTAAAATGGGATTTGGAGATTTATAACCCCATTCTGTGGAGGAGATATGGCTGCCATTTGGTAAAGCATAGTATTGCAGCCCATTGCAAAGAAGACAGCACTGTGTGCTTGATTCACAGAGACTTTACATTTTTGTATTGTTTTAATTATAGACACACTGTGCAGTGAACTTTATAGTTAAGGCTGGACAAGCATTTTCATTCTGAAGAGTTATTTACAAATGCTGTTCAAACTTCATCAAACTTTTACAATTTGGGATGAAACTGGCAATCTGTTCATTGTCCAGAATTGATTTAAAGTAGAGCACAGGTGTTTTAGCTATTTCAAGGAAGAAAATGGCAGACATAGGTTTGCAGTTTAAACATTTAGTTAAACCTTTTGAACAATTCCAGTGTCCACATTGAATTACTCAGTCATGCTGCAGAAAGGATAAATATGAGATCATAATGCATATGCATAAGTGGACAGAGTTCAAGTGGCAGCAAATCAATCAATCAATTTTGGGATTTCTTTCTTTTTTCCATGCTTCTATTTTGCATTCTTACCATTCTTTTAACATAGTTTTTGTTGTTGCTGTTTTAAAACATGGGCCAAAAATGGTCATTCTGAATTAAAACTTTCTGTTGGTCTTTACCACATTATGCTTTTCATACACAAAGAGATGTCATGTCAAAGGCCTTAGCTTCTTAATGAGTTAAACCATTTCCCCCCCACAATTTTGCTTTGGATTTGATAAATCATTACCAAAAGTTATTTGTCTGCATTATTTCAGAGTTGCAAGGTGGGTGAGGTAATATCTTTTATTGGACAAACTTCTGTTGGTGAGAGAGACAAGCTTTCAAGCTTAAACAGAGCTCTTTGTCAGGTCAGTGGGAAAATCGTTTAAGTCATTAAGGAGACAAGGCCTGTGAGATGACATGTCTTTACCCCATTATGCTTTTCATACACAAAGGCCAACAACGTTTTATAGGTCTGAAGAAGAGCTTTGTGTAGCTTGAAAGCTTGTCTCTCTCACTAACAGTTGGTCCAATAAAAGATATATCTCATCCACGTTGTCTCTCTAATATCCTGGGATCAAGGCAGCTACTACATTTGTTTCAGAGGTGTGTAATAACAATGTTCATTCTTCAAAAGATTTTATTTAAAACACAAAAAAACAAACAAAATAAAAATTCTACCAAGCTTATTCAGTCAGGATAGATTTCTACCACCTCCTCTCATTGATTCCATTCATAGCCACATCCCTGAAAATCTTCTCACCTTGCTGAGCATCGACACCAAGAGCAGAAGTACAGTGAATTCGGAAAACCAAGATTGAACTGGGTACTTCATGGGAATGAGGCTCTAGCAATGTAAGATGAGGTTGTCCAGGCCAAGTACAGTTCCTATCTATTACTAACCATCAGCAAAAAACAGAGCTCAAACATATTCCAAAGGGAATGATAGTATAAATAACTGGGGTACTAAGGAGAGAAGCCATAGACTGATAGATTCCAACGCCAGAAGGGACCACAGAGCATCTAGTATGAACTCCTGTATAATGCAAATAGAACTTCCCCAATCAATTCCTAGAACATATCTTTTAGAAAAAAATCCAATCTTGATTTAAAATCATAGTCTACCACAACCCTTGGTAAATTGCTTTTACCCTATCAAAAATTTAAACCTTGTTTCAAGTCTGACTTTGTCTAGCTTCAACTTCCAGTCATTGGATTATGTTATAAATCTTCTCTGTTAGTTTGAAGAGTACAGTGTTATATATTTCTTCCCTGTGTAGATACTTATAAACTGTAATCAAGTCACCCCTTTGTTAAATTAAATAGATTGAGCTCTTTGATTCTTCACAACAAACCATATTTCTAATCCTTTCATCATTCTCCTCACTCTTCTCTGAATCCTCCCCAAGTTATCAACTTCCAGCTCTTTACCCCCAAATCTTTTTCAGATTAACTGCTTTCCAGAAAAGAGTTCCCCATCCTGTAAATATGTCCTACATGATTTGTTCCTAGCCATATACATCTGGCCATCTCAAAATGTATACTGTTTGCTTGTGCCGTTTACCAAACAATCCACATCATTCTGAATCATTGACCTGACCTTTTCATTATTTACCACTTCCCCAATTTTTGTGTCATCTACAAACTTAATCAATTAGGATTTTATGTTTTCTTCCAAGACATTGATAAAAATGTTAAATAGCATAGGGACAAGAAGTGATCCCTGATAGACCCCACTGCAAACACAACTGCTTGCGGTGGTTCCCCATTTACAATTACATTTTGAATGATATCATTTAGCCAGGTATTAATCCATTTAATCAATGTTAATTTTATATTGTTCTAGGGTTTTTAAATCAAAATGTCATGCAGTACCAACTCAAACAACTTAGAGAAGTCTAAGAATAAGTTATGTTCTCACTTATTTATCTATTTAGTCACTTTAACAATTGATACCTTGCATGACCTCCATGGTTTCAGTTTTGATTCCCCTCACCCCCCAGGTTTTGAAAATAATGAACATTGAATTTTGTTATTTATATGCTATTTCCACCTTGTGCACCTATTAATTTTTTGTTTCATTGTGCATTTATATAAAAACAATAAAAATAAAGTTAAAAAAGAAAACACCTTAAAGTCTACATATATTACATCAACAGTATAACCTTTATCAATCAAACTTGTAATCTCTTCAAAAGGAGACATCAAGTTAGTTTGACAGGATCTATTTTCTGTAAACCCGTGTTAATTTAGATTAGTTACATTACCTTCCTTTTATTCTTTACTAGTCAAGTTCTACATCAGGCTCCATTATATCACCCGGGACTGATGTCAGGCTTAAAGACCTGGAATTATTTGGGTCATCTCATTTACCCTTTTCAAAAATTGCCCCACATTAGCTGTTTTCCAGTCTTCTGGAACTTGCCCAGTGCTCCAAGATTTATTGAAATTCAACATTAACTGTCCAGCAAGGTCCTCAGCCAGTTCTTTTAAAAGTCTTGGATACAAATTAACAGGACCTATGATTTAAAAAGGTCTAATTTGTAGCTTCTTTTTGTCAGGGAGGTTGCAACCTTTACTGCTTGAGGACATGGAAAAAATGGCAATTTACTGTAGCTTTATGAGGATATTATTAGATATGGAATTCCATACATGGAAATGAGGAAGAGTGGAGAAAAGAGATTTCTCAGTTTTTGAAGATGTCATTTAAGACCCAGTCTCACTTTAGTGATGGCTTCTAAAGATCCCACTTCAGCAAAGCATCAGAATAGAAGCCATAGTTTTGAAGTAGTATCAGAGCAAAGGTTAGACAACTTGGATGAAAAATAGCCATGACTATTACTATTTATTATTCTTTGTATTTCAGGCAGCGTCTAGATGCCCCTGTCAGGCATTTGGATCCCATTGTGCAATCACCATACATACATATTATGAAAGAACAGTCATTGTCCATAAAATGCTTACCATTGAATTAGACTTTTGGATTATTCTTCAAAGAGAGTTTGTGGTGATTGAGTGAGTTTTCCAACTGCCTATGAGCTATGAAATGTTGCAGATGTCACACAACAATTTAGGAGATCTGTTAAAATTACAGTAAATATTTGTAACAGGTGGAAACAATATCTAATCACTTGACAGTATACATATGTCAAAGTTCCTTCCCCACTCTGAACTCTAGGGTACAGGTGTGGGGACCTGCATGAAAGACCCCCTAAGCTTATTCTTACCAGCTTAGGTTAAACACTGCCACCACCAAAGTGATACACAAAGAACAGGGGAAGTGCCCACTTGGAAACATCTCATCCCGCAAAATATCCCCCCCCAAGTACTACACCCCTCTTCCTGGGGAAGGCTTGATAAAAATCCTCACCAATTTGCATAGGTGAACACAGACCCAAACCCTTGGATCTTAAGAATAATGAAAAGCAATCAGGTTCTTAAAAGAAGAATTTTAGTTAAAGAAAAAGTAAAAGAATCACCTCTGTAAAATCAGGATGGTAAATACCTTACAGGGTAATCAGATTCAAAACATACAGAATCCCTCTAGGCAAAACCTTAAGTTACAAAAAGATACAAAAACAGGAATATACATTCCATTCAGCACAACTTATTTTATCAGCCATTTAAACAAAACAGAATCTAAGGCATATCTAACTAGATTGCTTACTGACTTTTTACAGGAGTTCTGACCTGCATTCCTTCTCTGGTCCCAGCAAAAGCATCACACAAACAGAGAGAACCCTTTGCTTATCCCCCCCTCCAGCTTTGAAAGAATCTTGTCTCCTCATTGGTCATTTTGGTCAGGCGCCAACGAGGTTATCTTAGCTTCTTAACCCTTTACAGGTGAAAGGGTTTTTCCTCTGGCCAGGAGGGATTTAAAGGTGTTTACCCTTCCCTTTATATTTATGACAACATATCATAGATGAGAAGTGCCTATGTTTTGAAAAGAGATTCAAAGTACATTACTATCAATATGCACACAGTTTTTTTTAAATAGACTTAATTTTTTCTCCCATGGTACATTTTTTATTCCCAGTTTTCATCAAAAATATAGATGTAAACTTTAAAAAAAAAACACACGACATCTGAAGGTTCCACATTACAGTCATATGGCAAAATGCTACAAACCTCACTAATAAGGGATGACATCTTCAGTTGGCTAGC
This sequence comes from Caretta caretta, assembly GCF_965140235.1. NCBI lineage: Eukaryota > Metazoa > Chordata > Testudines > Cheloniidae > Caretta > Caretta caretta. Next base: position 60,473,205 of record NC_134213.1, on the reverse strand, counting down.
ATCACATTTGTAATATTTGTTTTAGTGATGGTACTAGCTTAGCCGAGCAATTTCTTTTTACTTTAGCATATCATATGTTATTTATATTGCTTGATAGGTATGTGAGAGGATGACAAGGAGCCAGAGCTGAATAGCTGTTCCACGGTGTGCAGGAGGTGCTGGGAGGGAGGGGGAGGAGTTGATCAGCAGGGCCCGCGGACCCCATTTTGAGAAAAGCTGGTTTAAATAATTTAGAGGTTTTATCTGGCACAGCTCGAGTGTGGAACTTTGCATTCTAAGAGCGAAGTAAAGAGGGATGAGCAGGACAGTGAACTGCATTGAATAAACTTATGTGGTTTCCAGTTTACTCCTGTCTAGCAGTGGGTGTAAGGTGAAAGAAGGAACTACTGCCTCGTATGCACACTGAGGATCCCACATAACCCCATCTTCCTGGACTCCACCCTGACTCTTCACTTTTAAGAGTAAGGGAGCAGGCATGGCAGGGGTTTGCTCCCATGTATAGGTTCCCAACACTCATACTGGAGTTAACCACCTTGCAGTGTCACCAGGGCTTGCAGCATCACGCCTAAGGGGCAGCAGAAAAATGTTATGGAGGAACAAAATGATTGGTAATGCTAGAGATTAGTTAAATCAATACAATACAATTAAACTAGCTCTGAAGTGATGGGATGAATTCAAACTTTTGGTATAGTATAGAATATGATCAACATAGCTAAAATGAACTTTCTGGTATAGAGATGCATGTGTGTGTGGCTTTTTAGCTATAAATATTATGCACTCAGGTTTTTTTTCTTTTAAATAAAAATATTTATTTAAAAACAGTTATGTCAGGACTATGGATATCACTGCATGGGTAGCACCTGACTGCCAAGACCTCCTGGATATGGTGATGCCTCCAGTGACATGAACATTGCAGGAACAATAAAGTAGGACCAGTATGTTTCAGGGAAGGGAGATTTTTAATGGCTAGTGGGGCTCTGGGGAAAAATACTGGTGTTATTTTTCATCTTTTGCGATCTCGCATTGTCATGAAATTATGGTACTTTGGAAGCCAGCAATTTGGGAGACCTGAAATTAGGAATTTAAAATAACCTCTGCCCTTTGGAGCATGCAGCATAAAAATATTTTCACCTTGATTTTAATAACCTATTTTCCATTCATCATTAAATGCTAAGGTTCAAATATAAGCTGCTAATACTAAAATGTAGTTCTGCCCATATTACATGGAGAAACAGGCTCTTTTTTCCAGCCACCTTTGGCTTTTATATAAGGAGAAACAGGGAGGTTGGGGTGATTGGGTACTTGGGAAGATTGGATTAGAAAGAACAGGTTGATTATATTTAAATTATTATTTTCTGTTGATAGACTGAAGCACAAATATGATTCATGCCAAGCATCTCCAAGCCACCATCAGTGTTGATTCATGGTATTTGCATGGCATTCCTAAAATATCCCCTCTCCCCCTCACCTCCTTTCTGTCTTTGCTTAACAGATGTTGCAAATGGCACAACTATTTAAGTTCCATGGGGGAAAAGCTGGTACATGGTTTTTATTTTCTTGAAGTAGAAGAGGCATAAGTACATATAAAATCTTTTCTTAGCAGGGGCTGGATTTTCTACATTACAAATCTTGTACATATGAATTATACCTCATCCCTGAATTTTATTTTATTACTAGCTTTTACTTGTTACTTTTTTTTACTAGTTCATAATGTCATATTTTATGAGTCATTTCACAATGTATATGTTGCAATGGAAAGCATCCCCATCCGTGAGATGTGTTACCTTTCGTGTTATTTCCAGTTATGATACTTAGAACATACATATTTATGTTAATGCCTATATCTACCCCCCAAGTCAATATTTACATTTCTACTGTATTCATCACCAAAACATCTGACATACTTTAGACATTGAAAAATAAGATAGAGGCGTTAACATTGCCAGTAACTGGAAGTGGAAGAGGGGAATGGTGTTTAAAAAATAATAATAAAGGAATAACTGCTAACATGCATTAAATACAGTATATAATACTAATAAAATACCTATTTCTCATATAGAGCTTTTCTTCAGTAGATTTCAAGGCACTTTAGAAAGCAGGTCACTGTCATTATTCCTGATTCACTTAAGAGAAAACTGAGGCACAGAGCAGTGAAACAACTTGCCCATGGTCACCGAGCAGGCCAGTGGCAGAGATGGAAACAGAAGCCAGGTTTCCTGAGTCCCCATCTAGTGCTCTGTCAAGCTAGTCACACTGCTTCCCATGAGTAAATAAGAAATTTTAGAAACTGGAATAAATGAAATATTGAACTCAGAACTCAAAGCTGAATTGCAGTGCTGTGTTAGGAAAGAATGCTGTGACCATTACAAGCTTCATATTACAGTTTGTCTGTTAAGCCCAAATTCCCTTTTGCTTTGCTAAAGTGGCTATTCAGATAGATGCTAAAGAGCACTACACTATTTGGGAAAAAACACCCAGATAACTGTGGGGCCTTGGCCATCTTTCCCTTTCTCAGTGCAAGCAGCTGTAATGTCCAAGGTTGTGTGAGAGCTATTTCTGAATGCATAATGGCTGCTCCATTTGCTGACACCATCATTGCACTCATCATACCTAACCAATTACTTTGCAATGCACTTTGAGAATGAGATGCCTTGACTATGAAAATCTATAAGCCCTCTTCTGTTCTAATTAGTTCTGTGGACATTAGAGCATTCACTTACTCTGTGAGTTGGCAGATATTCCAGTGTTTGAAAGAACCAAGATTTCTCTTAAATTAGTGAGAAATACTTTAATTCATACTGTAAAAAAAGTTTGATCCAAATGGTGGTAATGCTAAATGTTGTCATAAAGGTGACAGTTTACCAAAAAAAACATTGGAAGGAGCTAGACGGCAGAGGATTATTTCTTCAAGTTTGGGCTAACAATCAGATGATTGAAATGGACTTCTAGTGATGAAATAAAGTTATTCCCTTGTCAACAAAACTTCAGTGTGATCTTAGGCCATTGCGGCTTATCTTGAGAAAAGGGTCCATCATTTGTACATTAAATACTAAGTAAGTTGCTCACAATATTAACCAGGATATTGAGTATTTTTTAATTTTACAAAGAACTGCAACAGGCCGATTTTGCAGCATAGTACAACCCTAATTGTATCGGGAAGGATATTAAAGTGTTTTTTATCAGAGAACAGAGTTTGTTACTCATATGGGTGAATACAAAAGAAAATTCTGTGAGCCATCTTGGCAAAGAAATATGGGGACCCTTACAACTCAACAGACAGAAGATAAAGGCAAATCAGGCTCTCTATCTGTTATGTGAAGGGGAAACAGAAAATGGATAAGGTTCTGACATGAATGGATGAGATCATTTTTAGTTTGGAATCAAAAGTTCCTCCCTGTCCCTTCTACATCTTTCTATCCACTTTATTTCCCTTTCTCACTTCATTTTGCTATTGAAGCAAGAATCCCACAGGTCTCTGACCCTTCTCAACAGGCCAAGAACAAGTGATGATGTAACACCGACAGACCATGGTCATTGGTGGGATTGAACCTGGGTCATTTGGAGCTTAGTGCATAAGCCTCTACCCCATGAGCTATTTACATTTTAAAAGCTCCAAAGAGATGGTCATAATGGATGTAGTCTTTTTGGCACTGTATGGTGAAAGTCATTAGCATAAGGAAATCCTACAGTTAAACATAAGGAAGCCCCTCCCCCCCCAGTGGGAGAGAAGAGTGGCACAAAGCAAAAGGTGAGGCAAGATACAGATATTCAGTTAACCTTAAAATATTTTATTTACCTTGTTTTTTTTAAACCTCCTTAATACCAGTGTATGTTGTATTAAGTAAATAAAATAATTTAATTTACTCCCTGATTAAGTATTCTGATCTGTTCCACCATCCCTAACCTCCATCTTTTCCCCCTCTTTCATCCCAAAACACCTACACTTCCCTCCCCCACCCTTCCTGCCCCCTCACAAACCTTCCTTTTGCTTTGGCAGGAAAATCTGACCACAATTCAAGCCCAATATGTGTTTGAACGAGGAAGGGAAATGCAGATGTGTTTTTATTGTGGAAAAACACAACATTGAAACATGTCTCTACCTTCACTTTCTGAAAACCCCTTAATATGTGAGAAAATATATGAACAGTTCTGAGAGTTTGTTCCAAGCTGTTCAGAAAATCATTTTCTTCAGAAACAGATCCAGAGAATAGAACGGCTTGAAATTATTAGGAGCAGTGAGTCTCCTGGTACCTCCTGGGGATGTACAAAGTGGGTCTAAGCCTCTGAGCCATGAGGGGGACTGAGCCACAGTATCCATTTCACTGTATCTTCAGAACACCAGTCAGCTCTGGAATGGTGTTCCCATTAGTAATTCACATGTTGCTTGACACATGGTTCCTGGGTATTTTCATTTTCAGAATGCCAGCGATGTGCTGGAGAACCTTTTCTTCATATTCTGCCATCAAAATGAGAAAGCAACTTAGGTGATTTTTCACCCTCTGATGAAGTTGGTTATTTCTCAAGATACAGCTGTGTCACTAATCATCCCTGAGAATGTTATGCCTGAGGAGAAAATGTTATGCCTGAGGTTCATAATCTAATAAAGAACAAAATGTTTGCTTTTGGAATGCATTTCATTGCACAGAGAGCCATGTATTTTCAAAAATATTTAACCAGCAGGGTAGCTCCTCAATTCCAAAACCAATCATCCTTTAATTATTTCTCACTATTGAGATGCAATACTGTCCCACACAGCCTATACTCACACAGGTTATTTTTCAGGAAAAACAAACGAACTATAAACATTTTCAAAGTGGCTCTTTGTATTAATTGGTTTGCCAAGTGGTGTTGCCTCTCCTGTGAATTTTAATGGCAATCTCTTAATTTGTTTTCCCGAGTCCCTGGCCTTTCTCTTCTCTTAGAATGCATAGACCTTGAGTACACAGTCTTTATTGCAGGCTAAGGAGAGAACTTATTGTGGGAGCAGCTTGTTAAAATATTCCTGCAAAAACTATCAATATACTAAAATGAAGAATCATACCCATAACATATCTGACTCACTTGGAAACAGCCCATCCATTGCATTGATCTCGACACCAACCCCACATCTTGAGAGATACAAGGTCCAATAAATGCATATTAGCAGCATCACAGTCTAGTAACAAATGAGTCTCAATTTACTACAGTCAATCCTGTAATTACGCAGAGTACCCACAGTGAGTCATAACCCCATGCTAACACTGATATCTTCTGTGGGCCCATGCAGAGAATGGAAGAGGTATAAATTAAAAGCCAAATTAGGCAGTATTAACCAGCTCCCTTCATCATGCTGCTTTTGTAGGGAAGCACCCATGGATTTGGCCTTGACCACATCTCCTTTAGGGAAAGCAGACTACTTTTTCTAAAGATAGCACAAAAAATAAGTAAGCCATTAATAGCACATCATGTCTCACCCACATCTGCTCCTGGTGGGAACAGAAGGTAGATTTTGTTTATTTAGTGTGTAACCAGTGAAAGCTGAGTGTGACTTGAACCCTATTTGGCAAATGTACACTTTGCACCTGAAGGGATCCCTAATATATCTAGAAACACTGAAAGAAGGAAGAGGAAAACAGGTACAGTGGGGAAAATAGACTCAAACCCAAAACTCATACATAGTGATCAATAGAAATTGTATAATAGTGTATATCTGTATTGCAGCTCCAGCTCTGAAACAGTTTACAGTACTTATACCTTTTAGCCTTGATCTAACTCCCACCTGAAGACAATGAATAAACTAGTTGGATTAGGTCCTTCGTTATTCTGCAGATTGCAACTTGCCATTTTTTCCTTTTCTTAGGCTACAGAGTATGTGAAAAACATGACAGATCATGAGTTTTTAATGCTTTGTTTCTTGCCCTTATGGAGTAATTCTCACTTCCCCTTTTCATCTCTCATATTTCTTTTGTGCTGAAAGAGTCCCCTTCCAGCAAGGCTAGTGTAAATTTCAAGTCTTCTGAGCATTGTGTTTGAATGTAAATGATTTGAGGTCAACAGCCGACTAAGTTTTGAGATATGAGTTTTCGGTATAATTTTCCCTCTTGCACTGGGAAAGTGCCTTTTAAAATATCTTATTTATACCCTTTGTGACTGTATGAATTATATCCCTCTAATCTCCACAAGTCAGTTCTTTCCATTGTCATAGCGATACCTGGATATGATCAGCAGCAAGCTTCTTTATCTGCAGAACCCTTCAATTAATGACAAGCTAATGACAACTATAGACATTTTCCCACTAGCCTCCCAGGTACAAGACCACCTCCATACTTTATCAGAAATGACAGGGCCTAAAACAAAGAGGGAGCAGTGGTCAAAAATATTTCTCTCTTGAGCCAGCATGCCAGCCTTAGAACTATCCTGTAGTATCCCCATTGCATGTGAGCAATCTGCAATTCAAGTTCTAAGCCAGAACACCACAGTACCTCAGCAGCATAGAGGCCAAAAAGGGCCCAAATCAGAATGTTAGTGTTTAGAGGGGAACATAGAGTGTCAAGGTAGACACCACAGAACAAGGAGTAATGGTCTCAAATTGCAGTGGGGGAGGTTTAGGCTGGATATTAGGAAAAACTTTTTCACTAGGAGGGCAGTGAAGCACTGGACTGGGTTACCTAGGGAGGTGGTGGAATCTCTATCCTGAGAGGTTTTTAAGGTCAGGCTTGACAAAGCCCTGGCTTGGATGATTTAGTTGGGGATTGGTCCTGTTTGAGCAGGGGGTTGGACTAGATAACCTCCTGATATTCTATGATTCTAGATAACCCCCTGATATTCTATGATTCTATGAACACTCTAAGCATTCCCCACCAAGAGCTCAAATTATCAACACAGTTGTCCTTGACCTGGAGTGCACAAAAGAGAAAACATTAAAAAAGGTTTTCTTTAATGTAGAGCAGGGCAGAGTAATATGTCTTTAAAGTAATTTCAAAGTGAAAAAGAAGAAAGCAATAAGCACAGTGGTTGGTAGATTAGAGACTGTGGGAATAAGTGTGCTCAGAGCAAAGCCTTCTTATCCAAATGAAGAGAAATGAGGAAAAAGCAGTAAGGACAGAAGTGCCATAGTGTAGCCAGATCTATTTTGACTCAGCTTATTTTCTCCATCACTGAGAAGGGGCAGCTATGCCATCAATCACAGTCAGATCATTTTTTCCCTGTTAAATAGACAACTTGTCAGGCAGGTAACTAAATGTATGTTATGCTTCAACAGTGCCACTTAGGAAAAGAATCGACACACTGAGTGTGACTTTCACAATGCAACAATTCATTATTAAAAGATTGTTGTGGCTGCAAATAAAGCTCTGAGGGCAATTTCCCAACAGCCATTCACCAGACTCAATATCAGTGAACCTTAGTAGAATGGAAAAATGTTAACTTCACAAAAAATATAGCTGATTGAAATACAGCCTCCCCAGGAAGCTGAATACTCCCAGGCTAAAATATTTAGCTTATAGGAATATAGTATCATAATGTTAAGGAAATAACTTGATGAAATTGATCTGGGTTACAATACAGGACAAAACTTCAGAAGAAATCTAAGCTTAAACAATGGAATTTCATGACAAAGAATTCCACACTGTAAAATGAAAATATCAGGGTTTTTTTAAACACAGGCCTTCTAAGATGGGACAGATAATAAACAATTTGCTGTAGGCAGAAAACATTTTTCTTTAGCTAGTTTGACTCTGGACTCATTGATTAAGCTCAGAACTTCATTGAAGGTTTTTGTCATATTCTTTCACTGGTGACAGATATGCTAAAATGTTGCCATGAAAAATTACAGTCCCATTTATACAACAAGGAGTCCGGTGTCACCTTAAAGACTAACAGATTTATTTGGGTATAAGCTTTTGTGGGTAAAAACCCCACTTCTTCAGATGCATGGAGTGAAAATTACGATGCAAGCATTATTATACTGATATATGAAGAGAAGGGAGTTACCTCACAAATGGAGAGCCAGTGTTGACAGGGCCAGTTCAATCAGGGTGGATGTAGTCCACTCCCAATAATTGATGAGGAAGTGTCAATTCCAGGGGAGGCAAAGAATAAATGGACACAAATCGGACATCAGGAATGGTAACATACAAAAGCCAGTGGGAGAACACTTCAATCTTCCTGGACGTTCTATAACAGATTTAAAAGTAGCCATACTTGAACAAAAAAATTTCAGAACTAGACTTCAATAGACTTCAATTGTGCTGGAAATGGCCCACCTTGATTATCATACACATTGTAAGGAGAGTGATCACTTTAGATAAGCTATTACCAGCAGGAGAGTGGGTTTGTGGAGGGGGTGGGGAGAAAACCTGGATTTATGCTGGAAATGGCCCAACTTGATTATCATACACATTGTAAGGAGAGTGATCACTTTAGATAAGCTATTACCAGCAGGAGAGTGGGGTGGGGGGAGAGAAAACCTTTTGTAGTGGTAAACACCCATTTTTTCATGGTTTGTATGTATAAGAACATTTTCTGTATTTTCCACAGTATGCATCCGATGAAGTGAGCTATAGCTCACGAAAGCTTATGCTCAAATAAATTGGTTAGTCTCCAAGGTGCCACAAGTACTCCTTTTCTTTAGACTTCAAAGAGGAACTGCAGAACTAAAATTCATTTGCAAATTTAACACTATTAAAATTTGGGCTTGAATAGGGACTGGGAGTGGCTGGCTCACGACAAAAGCAGCTTTGCCTTTCCTGGAACTTGGAAAACTACAAGAGCACTGGCAATCTTTGAAAACAAAATCTCCCAAATGGTGTAAATAATGTAGTAAGTTTAGCACACTCTTTGACTAATACAATAGCTCCTGTGACTTTAGGGACAAAGTCTTACTATGTTAGGAGGATATATTTTTTCTCATTACTGCTTCATTTAGTATTTTTAAGATCTACATATGTTTGTATTTTCCCATTTTCTTCTTGGTAACTAGGAAAGTATTACAGAAGCTGTGTGGTTACTGGCTTGGTGAAATCTAATCAGAGAATAAACCACCAGTTTGGGGGGATCGTGTCCATCCTATTCTTTGCAGTTTGCCCTCTTTGAGCAGTCTCAGTATTGTCCCTCCAGTGACCATGGTCACAGGCTCACTTACAGTTTATATCTTATGTTTCTAAAAGCCCACGCTTAAGAGCTTCAAATGGCCAACTGCAGGAGTCAGGAAGGGATTTCCCCCAAATATGTTCAGGCGGAAGGGAGGCTGGTCTCCTCCCTTTGAAGCACCAGAGATAGCCACAACCAGAGATAGGCCACAGCTCTGAGATGGCCCTGAGCATTCTGTATTTCAGGTGCTTGGCTGGCTGGTTCTTGCTCACATACCCAGGGTCTAGCTGCTCACCCTGAAGGAAGGAATTGTTCCGTTGGTCAGATTGGCAGTTATCTTGGAGGTTTTTTAACCTTCCTCTGTAGCATGTGGCTCTGTGTTACTTGCTAGGATTATCTAAGTATATTTCAAATAATTATTTCCCTGCCACTACTGGTGCACCTCAGTCACTTGTATTCTCTCCCTGTGGCACATAATACTTTAGTCTCCTGGGGGGCTCTGTAATACTTGGGTCTAAGTTTGATTGTTGGGTTTAATGTATTAGTGCTGGGTAGCCTGCAACATACAGGAAGTCAGACTAGATAATATGGTGGTCCCCTTCTAGGCTTTGATCGTAGGGGTTCCTCCACCTCCCAGTTTTGTGGGGACCAGTTTAAACTACAACTTAGAGGTAAAGACTTGAGTATGAGGCACGCTGGGGTCTGGCACCCTCTGAAGTCTTTAGTAAGTTTTTACCCAGTGAAAAGAGCAATGCAAAGCAGTATGAATGGGGAGAGGGGTTAATGATCTGGTCCCCTAAAGTCCCCTACTTCTTCATATATTTGCCTGGAATATTTCCTAAGCAAGGACCAAAAAGGTATTTGCATGCAAGCCTTCTGAGCTTTCTGTAATCCAGACATCTGCAGGTACCATGACAACAAAAGTTAATTACAGGCATTTTGGCTGATGCTTACACACTTCTATGAAGTGATTCTTCTTAGTTAATGTTTTCATTTGTCTACACTTGCCTTTCTCTGCAGCATGGGGCACGGGTCACTTGCTGGAGGATTCTCTGTACCTTGAAGTCTTTAAACCACGATTTGAGGACTTCAATAGCTCAGACATAGGTTAGGGGTTTGTTACAGGAGTGGGTGGATGAGACTCTGTGGCCTGTGTTGTGCAGGAGGTCAGACTAGACTATCATAATGACCACTTCTCACCTAAAAGTCTATGATTCTAAGATGCCTCCATAAATTCTTTTTTTTTTAAATTGCACTTATATGGTTATACTGTCTAGCTCCACCCACTTTCCTTCCACTTTTGAAATCTGTAAAACCTCCAGCAGTAAGTCTACTATGGTGATGTACTGAAAACTGTGTTAAAATTGTGATCACTTTAAATTCTATGGGGTTTTCCTGGTCCTGTTTGCAGCCTGGGGGCTCTGTAGGGAAGCACAAGATCATAGTTAATTCAGACAGCCAAACAGCCTAAATTATGATGGGGTGAGTCATGTCTCTCCATTTTACAGAGCAATCTGCTTTTTCTCTCTCTGTTTTGGGTTCTTGTGTATTATCATTTTGGATTCTAAGACAAAGTAGTGTTAATTTTCAACCTTAAAGCAAAAATATGTGTATGTTTTCATTTAATTTTGCTGTTTGTACATTGTGAATATAACATGAGTAGAATGTCAGTGTGACACATACTAGTCATGCATGTGCTGTTCTGAGCCCAGTCTATATCTGTATATAACAAGCCTCTGCTTTCAAATCCAAAACCTAGTTTTTGTAAACAAACATCTTGCACAATTTTAAAAATCTACCAATAGTGTTTTATTCCCTGCATACTTTACATCACCAAAATTAAACCAGATGTGAGTGAACCAGATGTGAGCATCCTTGGACAAAGCTGTTCAGGAGCCAACATTTCCTGACTTGGACTTCACTGAAAAGCTTCAGTCTTAGCCTGGAAAAAAAAATGTGCCATTTGTTAAAGGCAGTAGGCATCAGTCATTGCAAAAGTCCCTTTTTAAGTGGTTTATTTATGCAGCTATGAGGAGGACTTTTGCACTGATTGTAACTGAAGTGGTGAGCTCAGAGGAATGTAATTGTTCCATAATATCCCTCTGCAGGAAATAAGAGGGAACAATGTATAGTAATGCAAATTTCCTTTTGAATCTTACAAATCCCTTGCTGCAGGGATTTTATTTTTAAGGGTCTCTTTTAGCATTTGCTGCTCGACTGGATAAATTGTATGACATGGTGACAGGATTTTGCTATGCTAGAGCACAGGCTGATTTTATAGGTAAATCACTTAGACAATTTTTCCGACACTAAACCAATACTATGCAGTTGTAAGTTACAAAAAACACCACCAAAACTGCTTTAGTGATGATGGTAAGTAGCTAATTGGCTAAGTGTTAGAGATGAGTCTATGAAGATTTTTAAAGTGAAAATTATACAATGCATTGTCATATGTACTGCTAAAAATGTGGCTTGTCAAATGTGCACGCAAAATGTTAGGGTTAAATAGATAAGCTATAGTAAATGCAATGAATGTACCTGGGTTACCCAGACGATTAAAGTACATTATTTACTATTCAGATATATTCACACCCTGACTTCCACCAGAGGGCAAGATTCAATTACAAACATATGGCTGTCTTCTGCAGCATAGGTGATACAAAAGGCCAAGAGAGCCCTAACAAAAACACTTTTCAGCTTTTCCCAGGTTTGCAAAGCTTTCTGCCTATATAAGCAAAACATAACACTGGTCAAGGATAGATGTGAGAAGAAATTGATGAAACTGAGGGCAAACAAAAACATTTGGTCTAAAAGTCAAACAATGTTTACTATGGGTACAGTAATATTTTACCTACTTACACGGGAACGGATTTTAAAACTACAAATATTAAACTTTCATTACCTGCTTTAAATCACTAAAGATTTCTATGCTTGCTTTAATCACAAAAGCTTCCAGACTACTTTAAAGACAGTGCATTACAGAGCTGCCTGTGTACTATACATTGTAATTTTTTCAACAAGTTGCTTTTCAAAGCATACTAGCCAAAATTTTCAAAAAAACTGAAGAGTCAACAGCTCCAGGTTAGGTGCTGAAATGAAGTGGCCAGATTTCCAAAAGATTTCAGCACTCAGAAATGTCCACTGTTTGCATAATAAAGAGGAAAATGAAAACCTCATGTACATCCATTTTAACATCTTTAGAAAGCTCTTGAAACAATCTGTCAGCTGAAGAACTCCACTGAAAAAGCATGTGTGCCTACTTTATGACTTAGTTCACATATTTGTTTATTTTTAAATTAGATATATGCACAATTTTCCAATTTTTGCCATTCAGGAAATTACTGATAACCTTGAAAAAGATGAGTGTCAGAGAAACAGAGTACAGAATATATCTGAATGATATTCAAGCATTTGACAGAGTGCTCCATGAAATTGAGTGAATAGCAACTCTCCAACTATTCACATTTTCTCCAACTTTGTTACAATATTGAACATTTCATAAGACATCAGTCCTTCCATGGCCCACTTTTCTGTGTCAGGCCCCAATAGCTTACCGTTTGATTGTCAAAGCATTCTATTCTTAGGACCATCAGTGATGGAATCATAGGGCTGGAAGGGACCTCGAGAGGTCATCTAGTCCAGTCCCCTGGCAGGAGCAAGTACTATCTGACATGTGTTTGTCTAACTGGCTCTTAAAAATCTTCAGTGATGAGATTTCACAACCTCCTTAGGCAACTTATTTAGTACTTAACTACTCTGACAGTTAGGAATTTTTTTCCTAATATCCAACCTAAAGTGCCCTTGCTGCAATTTAAACCCATTGCTTCTTGTTCTAGCCTCAGAGGTCAAGGAGAACATTTTTTCTCCCTCCTCCTTGTAACAACCTTTTTATGTACTTGACAATTGTTATGTCCACTATCAGTCTTCTCTTCTCCATACTAAACAACCCCAATTTTTTCAATCTTCCCTCATAGGTCATGTTTGCTAGGTCTTTAATTATTTTTGCGATGATCCATGTTCCTTAATCTGAGAACCATTGTGCCTGAGTCAACCTTTTGCCTATGAACATTCTCCACAGGCCTGATCCAACTCCCATTTAAGTCAACAGTAAGTAGTCTGGGCCCTGACAATGTCCTCAGACTAAATTACGGTAAACAGAGCTTCATTTGTGCACATCATGCTTGAAAGTACCACCCCCAAAAGTGTCACAGTATGTACCGCTATAAATTGTTTCTGCCAATCAGTGTTGAGGTTATTCCTAGAAGTAGGTCACTTTTAGTGGTGGTACTTTCAAGGGCACAGATATTGAAGAAGGCATTGATCACCAGCTTAGAAGCACACTCTATACAGGCAGGAAATTTTTTTCTTTGGATTTGCATATTAGATTATAGTTTGGTCAGTTCACCAATATGAACTGCTTAAATATTTATAGTAAGAATACGCAAATTAACTTTCAAGGCCTAACTGAAATACTTTCACAGTATTCCACTGCCCTCTGAAAAACCTGAGCAAGAAGCGTCACCACAATCTACATCAGATATTTTTTAGATACTCTGTGCAACTGCTTCCTTTGGAGAGAGATCGAAGTATGTGTCATGATTGTCAGTCCTATAATATTTTCCAGTTAGTGTTTCAGGATACCTATAAATCCTCCTTATGAGTATAGCAAATTTCATTTCCTCACATAACTGTAAACTCATGAATTCAATAAATTTCATTACGGTAAAACAGACTCTCCAGCAGCTTGTTCCCTACTAAGTGACTGGCAGCAAGTGTTTAATGACTTCATTATTTTACTGTTACAGAGTACAATATGTCATCCCAACAATAAAGTATACAATATACATCATTAACAGTTCTGTCCTGATTTTGAGCAGAAGCATGAACTATAAGTTACAAATGCACACATTAAGTACATGGCCTAATGAAAGTTGCAAGCCTCACACTGCATTTGTGTTCCTCCTCCAGCATCTAGAAATAACATGTGCTGCCTAGGATTGGTGTAACTGAAGTGTAATGGGCCAAATGCATCTCCAAATTGTGGCATTTAACTACCTTCATCAATAGTATTGAAATTCAGCCTACAGGCTCCAAGATCTAATGCTGCACATGGATGAAAATGGAGTTTTGCGTCTTGGGATCTGTATTATCCATCATGGTCACAAACAGTTCAGTATCATGCTAATTTCAGGTGGCCCTCAAAACTCTGGCAAGTCTTTTGTTGGATATAGTTGAGAGCACCTGACTTAAAATCCTGACTGAGTAATCATCAATAGAAATAATTTGTCATTTACTGTTGTAGCAGATAATTCATTTCAACAACAGAGAAAAGTGTATTATTTTAAAATGTGTTCTCTTCTGTTTTTGTATGAGACCACAGCTGATCTTTTAATCAAGAGAGAAAACCAAGTGTGCCTACAGAAGTGTATCAGTTTCTTCGAACTATTTTATTTTCTTCATCTACATTGTTTTCACCATGAAATTCCTCCTCACACCCTCGCTGTTAAATATGCTGCTGTACAACACATTGAAAACAACAGTGGGCAACAGAACAAGTTTCCAGTGTTAATGCATGGATTGTCAGTCAGATAGTGCTGAAGAAGACCAGAGCAATAATAGCCTGACCAAGGATAAAAATTTATACAGAATATCAATCTTCATATTTTAGGACATAAGCCAACCACTAATTGCAGAGGGATGGGATAAAGCTTCCTCAGAGATGTTTTATTGCATAATTATCCGTCTCCTTTGAAGATGACTGCTAGAGACAGAACAACAGCCTGCTCTAGATGGACTATTTGTCCATCTAGTATGGCAATTTGTAAGTTCCCTTGATTAAAGTAAGATTTGAACTTAATGGCACTTTAAATCTAGATCCCACTGAGCTAATTTTCAACCAAACTCTCTCTCAAACAGCTAAATTTGCAGCACATTTCTTCAGATTAGAGATGTAAATTGTGTTGCATAAAATAAGAATCAACACAAATCTAATCTTTCTGGAGAACGAATTTTATTTTATTTTATTTTGGTGTGGGCTTTTTCCATTCCACTTCCTGGGCATAGTTTGCCTAAGCAGAATGGATTAAACACAGTACAATAAAAACAAAAGTTGTTCTTGTTTCCAGCCTAGCAGGGCAGAATCGTTTAAATGATTTGCTTTAAAAACAAATATCATTGATTTAAATTAGTTTGATGCTTTAATTTGTGCCATTGCAAACTTTAGATTAAAGTTTATAATGAACAAAAAACAAAAACCTGCTAAGATATCTTATTTGAATTTTTACAAAACTGCTATAGGTAAAAAACAAATATTTCAACATTTAGCCTGTAATTCTGTGAGCACTTAAGAAAGTACATAACTTTACTCACATGAGTACTCTTGTTGACTTCAATAGAGGTCGTATGCTTACAGCTAATCATGTGCAGAAATATCTGCAAAATCAGGGTCTAAGTTTATTTTTATTAAAAACTTTTTAGTAGAAGCAAAATAGATTTTATGCAAAGTAAAATTAAGCGTTAACAACGAAGTTACTTAAGAGTTTCAATATTTTAAACAAAGTTATTGTGAACTTTTTAATATTAGTCTATATTTAGGCTCCGAAGAGCACAAGTCCCATTGACTTCTAACTGACAACCTGGATGGAGTACAGCCTGGTTGAAGCTTTCCAGCTTACTTGGCTTGTGCAAGTTCAATATATCAGAAAATGATGTGTTGGTTGCAAATATAGCACGGGCTATTTGCTTATCAATGTTGTGCGTGACTTTATGTTGTTTTTGCAGTAAGGATGTTCATGAGCACCTGAACTGGTCCTTTTCAGCAGAAATGAATATTTTAAGTATGAAAGTTCTTTGAGATTTTTTTCTATTATGTAACAACTGAAACACCACTAGCAATTATGCCACTAAACAAGTAAATACAAAACATCCACACTAGCAGCATGTTGCTATACAACGGGGAGGAAATAAAAGACTAGAATATGGAAAATAAAATAGATCTGATTACTTTTTAAAAACCTATTTAAATAAAAATATTTTGTATTGCTTTAAAAAGAAAACCCAAGGTTTTTTGTCTAAAACTACAACCTAGGTTAGCAGATGCAAGAAGTCTGGATAGTTTGGCTAAGGCTCAGAATCATTGTCTGAATTTGTGTGTCCTTATCTTAGCCCACCTTCTGAATCTGCCAAGATATGCTCTTCCTAATTTGTACATTGTAGATATGATGGGATTAAAACACGAACAGATACGGCCTGCAAAGAGAAGATTCTTGGAAGATAATGCAGTGCAGCAAATGAAAAGTGTGTAATAATTACTTTAGCTGACAAACTAGGGGAAAAAAATATTTCCTAAAAATGAGGCGTGAAATCCTCCCCACTGAGGTTGGTGACAAAATTCTCATAGATTTCTATGGGACCAGGATTTCATCTGAGGTCTGTACAAGCATATTTCTGTTTAAATGATGATTGTTGATCTACTCACATTCCACAGAAGTAAATGGTAATGTTAAATTGTAAGACAAGTTTAAAATATATATATATTTTTTGTTTACCTCTATGTCTTTGTCCATTTCTGTAGTTGGTTATTGATCCCATTTTAAATTTCCCTCTTTATCTGGTGTCTCTTTGTCTCCTGTTCCCTGCCACTACACTACCTAAAATTTGAAACAAATTAACTAAAGTGTACTATAATAAAGACTATAATTATGGGTTATTGTTCAGTGAGTTTTTGGATTTTCCCCACTTTGAGAGAAGTTAAACTATAGATAAAGTAATGAATACAAATAAATGAAGGAAATATTCAAAATCCTCAAATTGGATTATCATAATCAGGAATCTCTACATTGTATGAATTTAGCTTGTGGGGCATGGATCAGCGTTCACATCACATTCCTCCCGTCAGTACCCTGCCCGGCCAGGGCAAGCTAATAGTCCAACCAGCAGACCAAATTCAGTGATGAATCCTGGTCACGTGCCAGCTGAGGTACATTGCTCATACACTAAGAAGAATAATTTAGCTCTAGCTAAAGAAAAATAATTAATGCATTTGTTTCTTATATATGAGATCCTAACAAGACCCTGGAATACTTTGGCTGCTTCTGTGTTGGAGGCAGGATATTCCTGAGGTAAACTACAAGAAAAATAAATGTTTTTACCATTGGTAACACTAGTAGTGTGAGAGAGATGGGCTCCATTATAATAATAATCAGAACTCTAAACCACATCTATGCAATGGTTTCTGGCAATGCCATTTAAAACAGAATGATTTATGGAAACAGAACTCAAACTACTGTCTTCTGATGCAAGAAAAATCTGTGTCAAACTATTGCCTTCAAGATCCATTCCTGTAGGTAGTGCTAAATTATCTCAGTCACAGATCATCAAATGCTCCCTCAGTCAATGGATAGTTTGGTATTATTAGTGGCTTTCACAATTTTCTGAATCAGTTTTGCCCCTCTTGACCTATCACTTTCCTGTCCATTGCTACTGTCACTGTATAGGCTGTGATCAGGAACAGACAGCCCTCCTAGCCTCAAAGTATTGACCCCATTCTCTGACAGATGTAACGCCTCAGCGTGCATCTCAGGAAGTCAGCTACTCCTCAAGGTATGTGTGCATACGCCAAAGCTCATCTTCAGTGGTGCATATGGATGTGCATTGCATGTTAATGTTCATAATTGAGTGGAAAGCAAGGGTGGGATTTTCAAAGCTGCCTAAGAGAAATTGATGGGAAGGGTATCCTGGTAGCATAAGAACCTTTGAAATTCTCAGAGTAGGACTGTCAACACCAACAAAATTATCTCCCAAAAGGTTCTGAGATCTTTTGTAGAGTTGAGTCTTCTACATGAATCCCAGTTCCATTACCAACTCAGTGAACTGAAATAACTTGTTCATGTATTTTCTTATAAAATATGACAAAAGTGTGGTTACTGCATCAAACTTATTTGATATTAACTATATATTCTGAATTTACAAAAAAACAAAACAAAAAAAACACAACCACTTTCCCGTCCTTAGACTGCTAATAATAACCTCTTTTGAGGCAGTTCCCGAGTTATTCTCACCGGGCCATATCTCTGCCCTGCATCCTTATTGTAAAATGCCATCTTAAGGTGTTCTAGTTTTAAACACTTATATGCACAAGATCGAGTCTATATAGCATATTTACTTTTCTTTTTTAATTAAGCCAATACTTACCCCACTAGGAAACAGCTAGCCACTTCCTTCTGCACACCCCATACTGATCCAGGTTCTTTACAACATGGATAATGGCCACTTAGAAAATTTCCATACACTTGAAAAGATTTGATTACTATTAAAATAAACTTTATTTTTCTGCTTCTGGGTATTTCTTTTCATCTATTTAATCAATTTCTGTAAAGAAAGATCCAATGTTTGAACAACATATGGGTTTTACAGAGATGAAAAAAGTATAATAACTAAAGGCTTTTTTTGTCCCCAAATGCCTAACTTAGTAAAGCCTTTTGAGAGCACAAACCTAGGGAAAAAGATGACTTGCAGTTATATAGTCAATTTTTCCACTAGTTTACTAAGTAAAGCATAGAATTGTAAAATTCATTTCTAGGAGTTAGAAGAGGCTTTTACTGAATTCTCTTAGACTTTGAAAAGCACACTTGGCAGTGCTTGAGATAAGGATTAAGATGGCATAGGCCTTATTATACAGAAGTGGCTTTAGATACAACAATGGCCTTCTGGAAGCTGAAGCAATCAACACATGTCAGACAACTAAATCACAGATATACCTGCTGATAAATAAAAGGAGATCTGTGGGTAAATCAGTGTTTGTCCTTTATTTAAAGTAATTCAGTTCTTACTCTAGTGATATCCTATGGAGCACTGCAACGGGATTGCAAATATTTTGATACAGTATATGGGTGTCATTGGACAGTAGCTACAACAGTGTTGGAATTTTCATTCCTCTTTCTGATAATCGTGCAGCTACTATACTAAAGGAAAGCCACAACATCAGAGGTAACCACTCCTTGTAATATATATAGTTGACTTTTCCTTTAAAATAATTGGAAGCTGCTGAAAAAGAACAGTTTTCAAATTTCACAGCTGATGTGGTTGAGATTGTGATCTTTCATAATGGGGAAATAGACAGATATAGCATGATGACATGACCTATCAGGGGGAGAGAGAGAGAGAGAGAAAGAGCCAGTAGCCAAGTAATAAAGAGCACAGCAAAGAGAGTTCAATTTATCCTAATTGCCAATCACAGAGCTCAGCATTAGTCACAATACACCCTTCCTGGCCAGTTTGCCTGCTTCCTTTTATTCTCACCCAGTCACCCAATTAGCACCTTATTAACTACTCACATAGGGCTTCTACTTTCAAACAAGTCCACTGTAGCTTTATAACTCATTTTTTAAATAAACACCATTGGATCCTATACTCCTGCTTCAGGTATAAAATAGATTCTAGTGAATAGCAAGCAGCCTGTAAACAGATCCTGCGATGGATTTTAGCTTGAAGGACTACCATTACTTCCTGTAAGAAGAAAAGGAGTACTTGTGGCACCTTAGAGACTAACCAATTTATTTGAGCATAAGCTTTCGTGAGCTACAGCTCACTTCATCGGATGCATACTGTGGAAAGTGTAGAAGATCTTTTTATATACACACAAAGCATGAAAAAATACCTCCTCCCACCCCACTCTCCTGCTGGTAATAGCTACCAGCTACCAGCAGGAGAGTGGGGTGGGAGGCGGTATTTTTTCATGCTTTTGTGTGTATATAAAAAGATCTTTTACACTTTCCACAGTATGCATCCGATGAAGTGAGCTGTAGCTCACGAAAGCTTATGCTCAAATAAATTGGTTAGTCTCTAAGGTGCCACAAGTACTCCTTTTCTTTTTGCGAATACAGATTAACACGGCTGTTACTCTGAAACCTGTCATTACTTCCTGTAATTTACAGTAAATATATTAATGAACATTTGAAATAAGGCAACATGCTGTTTTAATAGGTATATTACGTTACATTCATACATCTTAATTAATCAGTAGCATTACATTTCATATTATTCCATATTCTTGGCACCTTAGGCCTGCATTTTGGCTCTCATCTAATGTATTGCTTCCAAAGGGCCAGATCTTAAGTTGGTGTAAACAAGCATAGCTCTAAAGGCTTCAATGGAACAATTTTAATTTTCTCCAACTGAAAATCTAGCTCAAATTCTCTTCTGAATATCAGCTATTTTGAAAAAAAATATATGAAAATATCTTACAGATCCTTGTGTCCTGAATGCTCACTGGGAGTTAATACCCTTCATCATGAACTGTTTATCCACTTGTGGGCCAAATTAGTGGTCACTGGGTAATCGAGGATTTTTTGGGAGCATCCAGGAGAAGGGTGATTTTCTATCATCAAGTCCCCAGCCAAAGAGGTGTCTGGTGTGCAAGAGTGCATTATGCAAACAGGAAACACTGGGGGTAGTTTGGGAAAGCCTTTGGGAATATGGGAAATTGGGGAAAGTTAAAGGTGAAAGGCAGAGTTAAAGGCTATTTCTTATGGAGGTATTTTTCTCCCATCACACTGGACCCAAGACTCAGTTTGCAAGAAAGGCCAGGTGTGAGCAGCTGATATAATGGGATATAAAATATTCAATTAAGACTCCAGAAATAAAATAGAAATATAAACTTCCAAGTTTATATATATATAATTTAAAACAAATGCACAGGACTTTTTAAAATCTCAGCAGAGCAATCATAAGCTCTCCTCACAAAAAATGTATTGGTCTGTTTTTTATTTTAGTTAAAAGGAATGCAGTAGCTCCCCATCACTCCATCCATGGATCTATGAAAATATCTGATTCAGCCCATAAACAGCATAATTAAACTGGGCCAGATCTTCCAAGTCGTTGTTCAGAGCCTGTGACAGAACACGCCTCTTTATGCACACCCTACACACTCTTATAAAACATGTTTGTAAGGTATCATTTGAAAACTTAATTTGCTGGTCAGTATTGTCCTGATAAAATATGTGGGGCAACATTGTATGTGAAGTTTTAAGATGCCCCATATGGTGTTAACAACATCTGTCCCAAATCCCACAGTCCGGCCTAAAAAGAAATTTGCAAACATGCGGATCCTAAACAAAAGAATGTGTGCTCTACTTAATTTGCATTTAAACAGTAAACGGAGTCATCAAGTGAGGAGGGAAACAAAGAAAGCTCAAACAGCTGAGAAAAAGCCAGCAGGGGTCATCCTTCCCTATAGACTCTGTCTTCTAGTGCCCAGCTGGAAATGTTTTTCAAGAGGCCTATTGAAACTCAGTCCCAAGTTTACAATGGTGCTAGTGGTGCCATGGAGCCGAGCCCATGTTCAGAAGGGGCCCCAGCCTGCTCCACTTGCACTGCACCCAGAGACCCCACCAGCCACTGGCTCCCCCCCAGCCACCAACCACTTGCTCCTCTCGGCCTGCCCACCAGCTGGCCGAGGGGCTCCTCTCTGCCCCCTGGCCAGATCCCAGTGCACTTCCAGCTCCCGGCAGTCTATGCTTCCCACCACCTGTGGGGCCTCACCTGTCTCCCCAGAGCTGAGCCACCTGGGACTGGTGCAGAAGCCTGCCAGTTTCAGTCAGGTCTGGGGGGCTTGGCTGGGCCCCTACAGGCAAGTGGATTCTGAGGGAGCCCAGCTGGGGCAGGCCCTGGCCTGGCAGATTGTGCTACTCCCAAGGGGCTGGAGTGATTCCCTGCCCCGGGACCAGCCCTGGCTGCGCTGCTGGCTCAGTCCGGCAGACACGGTCACCTCCCAGGAGTGCTGGTGAGTGTGGCCGGGAGGCAAGGCATGGGGGAAGGGGTCTCTGGGGGCCTGGGGTGGTGCTGGGTTGTGAGGGGGTGAGGAAGATGTGTGTGTTGAGTCACTAGGGTGTGGGGGCTCTGTGTGGGTTGCAAGGCAGCTGTGGTGGGGCTGTGGGCAGGGGGGTGCTGGGCAGGGATGGTGTTGTGCAGGGCACTGTGCATTTGTTGCAGTATCTGGGGGAAGCACTGGGCATAGCGGTCTAGGAGGGCTCTGGCCATAGGGAGTCAGGGGGTGTTTGTGTTGGGCGGGGGTGGAGGGGGATGTGTGGCGCAGCATGGGCCCGCCCCGTGAGGGTCTGGGGCACACTGGCAGCACAGGGCCAGGCAGGTCAGTGTGCATCTGGCAACTGCTGGTTTCTACATAGTATCCTCGCCACCCCTGCCATGCCATGCCCTTGGCTGGCCCCTCACTCTGGGGACTATCATAAATATAAAGGGAAGGGTAAACCCCTTTGAAATCCCTCCTGGCCAGGGGAAAGCTCCTCTCACCTGTAAAGGGTTAAGAAGCTAAAGGTAACCTCGCTGGCACCTGACCAAAATGACCAATGAGGAGACAAGATACTTTCAAAAGCTGGGAGGAGGGAGAGAAACAAAGGGTCTGTGGGTCTGTCTATATGCTGGTTTCTGCCGGGGATAGACCAGGAATGGAGTCTTAGAACTTTTAGTAAGTAATCTAGCTAGGTATGCGTTAGATTATGATTTCTTTAAATGGCTGAGAAAAGAATTGTGCTGAATAGAATAACTATTTCTATCTGTGTATCTTTTTTGTAACTTAAGGCTTTTGCCTAGAGGGGTTCTCTATGTTTTTGAATCTAATTACCCTGTAAGATATCTACCATCCTGATTTTACAAGGGGATTTATTTATTTCTATTTACTTCTATTTTTATTAAAAGTCTTCTTGTAAGAAAACTGAATGCTTTTTCATTGTTCTCAGATCCAAGGGTTTGGGTCTGTGGTCACCTATGCAAATTGGTGAGGCTTTTTATCCAACATTTCCCAGGAAAGGGGGGGTGCAAGTGTTGGGAGGATTGTTCATTGTTCTTAAGATCCAAGGGTCTGGGTCTGTAGTCACCTAGGCAAATTGGTGAGGCTTTTTACCAAACCTTGTCCAGGAAGTGGGGTGCAAGGTTTTGGGAAGTGTTTTGGGGGGAAAGACGCGTCCAACCAGCTCTTCCCCAGTAACCAGTATTAGTTTGGTGGTGGTAGCGGCCAATCCAAGGACAACGGGTGGAATATTTTGTACCTTGGGGAAGTTTTGACTTAAGCTGGTAAAGATAAGCTTAGGAGGTTTTTCATGCAGGTCCCCACATCTGTACCCTAGAGTTCAGAGTGGGGGAGGAACCTTGACATGGTGGCATAGTGGTGGGATTAACCTGAAATCATTTTGAGATCCAGTTGAGATTTTTTGAACTAGAAATACAGATTTTAAAAAGGATTTTTTTTTTCCTTTGGAAAGGAAGTCCAGAAAGCAGCTGAAACTGAAAGCAGCTTGGTTTTCTCTGCTTTGTGGCCAAGCAGAAACAAAAGGGGATTATCTTTTGAATTGCAGGTTTTCTTTGCCTGGAGGCAGGGTACTTAACTCCTGCAGGGAAATTCACAGTCTTCCAACCCAGAGGTTTTTTTTTTTTTTCTTTTCTTCCTAAAAGTAAATAGGGTGTGTGTGTTCTACCCATTTGCTTTTTCTTTGGGCTGGGTAAGCAGGTTTCCAAGTAGTTGGAGGTTTTTTGCTTTAATTTGGGCCCAGAGCAGAGACAAGGGAATTGTCTTTTTCTGTAGGCTGACAATCACTATCAGAGAATAGGTATTCTATTCCAGCACAGCAAAATTTTACAGCCAAGTTTTGTTTGTTTATTTCTAAACCTCGGGTGTAAAGTTAGTAAAAACAGAG
Organism: Caretta caretta; assembly: GCF_965140235.1. NCBI lineage: Eukaryota > Metazoa > Chordata > Testudines > Cheloniidae > Caretta > Caretta caretta. Next base: position 60,449,428 of record NC_134213.1, on the reverse strand, counting down.
AGGTTAGAATGGCCAAATCCGCGGCTCGACTACAGCTGGAATTAGCCAAATTTCAGGCTGAGGAAAAACAAAGGGAACATGAAAGACAGATAGAACTCATGCGGCTGGAGAAGGAGGTACAGGAGGCTGCCCACAAGAGGGAAATGGAGGCAAGGAAGCATGTGGAGGAGGAGAAGGAAAAAGAGAGGAAGCATGTGGAGGAGGTGGAGAGGATAAAGGCCCAGCAGAATATACCAACAAACCCTAGCAATCCTTCTCCAGGTACCACTTCCCATCCCAGAAAGTTCCCCACCTACAAGGCAGGTGATGATACTGAGGCCTTCTTAGAAAACTTTGAAAGGGCCTGCCTTGGGTACAACATCTCTACTGACCAATACATGGTAGAGCTGAGGCCGCAGCTCAGTGGACCCTTAGCTGAGGTGGCAGCTGAAATGCCTAAAGAACACATGAACAAGTATGAAATGTTTAAATCCAAGGCGAGAGTCAGAATGCGGATAACACCCGAGCAGTCTCGTCGGAGGTTCAGAGCCCTAAGGTGGAAACCAGACATGTCATTTACCCGACATGCCTACCACATTGTGAAACATTGGGATGCCTGGATATCAGGAGCAAGTGTTGAATCTCCAGTAAATTTGCCCTTCCTAATGCAAATGGAACAATTCTTAGAGGGTGTTCCTGAGGAAATAGAAAGATACATCCTAGATGGGAAACCCAAAACTGTAATCAAGGCAGGAGAGATTGGAGCCAGATGGGTGGAGGTGGCAGAGAAGAAGAAAACTTGTCGCAGTTGGAGCGGAGACCAGAAGGGACCACCCCAGACCACACCCTATTACCGAGGGCCGCCCAAAGCCCCACCTACCTCCCAAAGAACCCTTCAGACCCCTTATCGTCCCACCACCCCGTTCTCCAGCAACCCTCCTCGCCCCAGTGACCCGTCAGATGGACGATGTTTTAAATGTAACGAGCTGGGGCATGTAAAGGCCAACTGCCCCAAGAACCCCAACAGATTACAGTTCATTGCACCAGAATCACACCAGAGGTCCACAGGCCCAGATACCTCCCAGATACCCTTGGAGCAGAGGGAAACTGTGAGTGTGGGCGGGAAGAAGGTCACCGCGTGGAGGGACACCGGAGCACAAGTGTCAGCTATCCATGCTTCCTTAGTGGACCCCAATTTAATCAACCCAGAGATCCAAGTGACGATTCAACCCTTCAAGTTCAACTCTTTCAATTTGCCTACAGCCAAGTTGCCTGTCCAGTACAAGGGCTGGTCAGGAATGTGGACTTTTGCAGTCTATGATGATTATCCCATCCCCATGCTGTTGGGGGAAGACTTGGCCAATCATGTGAAGCAGGCCAAGAGGGTGGGAACGGTCACCCGCAGCCAGGCTAAACAAGCCGTGAGGCCTAGCTCTGTTCCGGAAACTTCTATCAGGACCCGGTCAGAGGTGATGGACCCGGACTCCAGGCCAATGTCTGCAACAGCAGTAGTGGATCCAGTCCCAGAGACCCAGACGGAACCAGTCCCAGAACCGGAACCAGCCAAATAACCAACACCAGACCCAGTGTCAGCACTGAATCCAGTACTTGCAACCTCAAGACCAGAGGGCCCCACTGACCCTGAACTGGCAGCAGCCGATAACCTGACACAAGAGGCTCAGCCGGAGCCTGAGTCCCAACATAGTGCACCAGCGGAGAGCGGTTCACAGTCAACAGAAACAGCTCCATCCCCTATATCGCTTCCAGAGGGACCAAGCCTAGGTCCACAATCCAATGAGGAACTGATGTCTCCAGCATCAAGGGAACAGTTCCAGACCGAACAGGAAGCAGATGAAAGCCTCCAGAGAGCTTGGACGGCGGCACGGAGCAACCCACCGCCTCTCAGCTGTTCTAATCGATCCAGGTTTGTTGTAGAAAGAGGACTTTTATACAAGGAAACTCTTTCTGGTGGACACTAGGAAGACTGGCATCCTCAGAGACAGTTGGTAGTTCCAACTAAATACCGGGCCAAGCTCTTGAGCTTAGCCCACGATCACCCTAGTGGCCATGCTGGGGTGAACAGGACCAAAGACCGTTTGGGGGGGTCATTCCACTGGGAGGGAATGGGCAAGGATGTTTCTACCTATGTCCAGTCTTGTGAGGTGTGCCAAAGAGTGGGAAAACCCCAAGACCAGGTCAAAGCCCCTCTCCAGCCACTCCCCATCATTGAAGTTCCATTTCAGCGAGTAGCTGTGGATATTCTGGGTCCTTTTCCGAAAAAGACACCCAGAGGAAAGCAGTACATACTGACTTTCATGGATTTTGCCACCCGATGGCCGGAAGCAGTAGCTCTAAGCAACACCAGGGCTAAAAGTGTGTGCCAGGCACTAGCAGACATTTTTGCCAGGGTAGGTTGGCCCTCCGACATCCTCAGAGATGCAGGGACTAATTTCCTGGCAGGAACTATGAAAAACCTTTGGGAAGCTCATGGGGTAAATCACTTGGTTGCCACTCTTTACCACCATCAAACAAATGTCATGGTGGAGAAGTTTAATGGAACTTTGGGGGCCACGATACGTAAATTCGTAAATGAGCACTCCAATGATTGGGACCTAGTGTTGCAGCAGTTGCTCTTTGCCTACAGAGCTGTACCACATCCCAGTTTAGGGTTTTCCCCATTTGAACTTGTATATGGCCGTGAGGTTAAGGGGCCATTGCAGTTGGTGAAGCAGCAATGGGAGGGATTTACACCTTCTCCAGGAACTAACATTCTGGACTTTGTAACCAACCTACAAAACACCCTCCGAACCTCTTTAGCCCTTGCTAGAGAAAATTTACAGGATGCTCAAAAAGAGCAAAAAGCCTGGTATGATAAACATGCCAGAGAGCGTTCCTTCAAAGTAGGGGACCAGGTCACGGTCTTAAAGGCGCTCCAGGCCCATAAAATGGAAGCATCTTGGGAAGGGCCATTCACGGTCCAGGAGCGCCTGGGAGCTGTTAATTATCTCATAGCATTCCCCACCTCCAGCCGAAAGCCTAAGGTGTACCATATTAATTCTCTAAAGCCCTTTTATTCCAGAGAATTAAAGGTTTGTCAGTTTACAGCCCAGGGAGGAGACGACGCTGAGTGGCCCGAAGGTGTCTACTACGAAGGGAAATGTGGTGGTGGTGTGGAAGAGGTGAACCTCTCCATGACCCTTGGGCGTATGCAGCAACAGCAGATCCAGGAGCTGTGCACTAGCTACGCGCCAACGTTCTCAGCCACCCCAGGACTGACTGAACGGGCATACCACTCCATTGACACAGGTAATGCTCACCCAATTAGGGTCCAACCTTACCGGGTGTCTCCTCAAGCTAAAACTGCTATAGAACGGGAGATCCAGGATATGTTACAGATGGGTGTAATCCACCCCTCTGAAAGTGCATGGGCATCTCCAGTGGTTCTAGTTCCCAAACCAGATGGGGAAATACGTTTTTGCGTGGACTACCGTAAGCTAAATGCTGTAACTCGCCCAGACAACTATCCAATGCCACGCACAGATGAACTATTAGAGAAACTGGGACGGGCCCAGTTCATCTCTATCTTGGACTTAACCAAGGGGTACTGGCAGGTACCGCTAGATGAATCTGCCAAGGAAAGGTCAGCCTTCATCACACATCTCGGGCTGTATGAATTTAATGTACTCCCTTTCGGGCTGCGAAATGCACCCGCCACTTTCCAAAGACTTGTAGATGGTCTCCTAGCGGGATTAGGAGAATATGCAGTCGCCTACCTTGACGATGTGGCCATATTTTCGGATTCCTGGGCAGACCACCTGGAACATCTACAAAAAGTCCTTGAGCGCATAAGGGAGGCAGGACTAACTGTTAAGGCTAAGAAGTGTCAAATAGGCCTAAACAGAGTGACTTACCTTGGACACCAGGTGGGTCAAGGAACTATCAGCCCCCTACAGGCCAAAGTGGCAAAAGTGGCCTGTCCCAAAGTCAAAGAAACAGGTTCAATCCTTCTTAGGCTTGGCCGGTTATTACAGACGATTTGTACCGCACTACAGCCAAATCGCCGCCCCACTGACAGACCTAACCAAAAAGAAACAGCCAAATGCTGTTCAGTTGACCGAAAAGTGTCAGAAGGCCTTTAACAAGCTTAAAGCGACACTCATGTCTGACCCTGTACTAAGGGCCCCAGACTTTGACAAACCGTTCCTAGTAACCACAGATGCGTCCGAGCGTGGTGTGGGAGCAGTTTTAATGCAGAAAGGACCTGATCAAGAATTCCACCCTGTAGTGTTTCTCAGCAAAAAACTGTCAGAGGGAAAGCAACTGGTCAGTCACTGAAAAAGAATGTTACGCCATTGTCTACGCTCTGGAAAAGCTACGCCCATATGTTTGGGGACAGCGTTTCCACCTGCAAACCGACCATGCTGCACTGAAGTGGCTTCACACCGTCAAGGAAACTAACAAAAAACTTCTTCGGTGGAGTTTAGCTCTCCAAGATTTTGATTTCGACATCCAACACATCTCAGGAGCTTCTAACAAAGTGGCTGATGCACTCTCCCGTGAGTTTCCCAGAATCAACTGGTTAAAATCGTCCTTGAGATGTGGAAAATATTGTTAGTCTTTATGTACTTGGTAGTATATTTAGAGATGCATGTGTCTTATTAATTCTGTTTTTCCCTAGTGCTCCAGGAAGAAATCCCAGCCAGTGTTTCACCCTAGCTGAGATTTGGGGGGCGTGTCATAAATATAAAGGGAAGGGTAAACCCCTTTGAAATCCCTCCTGGCCAGGGGAAAGCTCCTCTCACCTGTAAAGGGTTAAGAAGCTAAAGGTAACCTCGCTGGCACCTGACCAAAATGACCAATGAGGAGACAAGATACTTTCAAAAGCTGGGAGGAGGGAGAAAAATAAAGGGTCTGTGTGTCTGTCTTATACTGGTTTCTGCTGGGGATAGACCAGGAATGGAGTCTTAGAACTTTTAGTAAGTAATCTAGCTAGGTATGTGTTAGATTATGATTTCTTTAAATGGCTGAGAAAAGAATTGTGCTGAATAGAATAACTATTTCTGTCTGTGTATCTTTTTTGTAACTTAAGGTTTTTGCCTAGAGGGGTTCTCTATGTTTTTGAATCTAATTACCCTGTAAGATATCTACCATCCTGATTTTACAGGGGGGATTTCTTTATTTCTATTTACTTCTATTTTTATTAAAAGTCTTCTTGTAAGAAAACTGAATGCTTTTTCATTGTTCTCAGATCCAAGGGTTTGGGTCTGTGGTCACCTATGCAAATTGGTGAGGCTTTTTATCCAACATTTCCCAGGAAAGGGGGGGGGGGTGCAAGTGTTGGGAGGATTGTTCATTGTTCTTAAGATCCAAGGGTCTGGGTCTGTAGTCACCTAGGCAAATTGGTGAGGCTTTTTACCAAACCTTGTCCAGGAAGTGGGGTGCAAGGTTTTGGGAAGTGTTTTGGGGGGAAAGACGTGTCCAAACAGCTCTTCCCCAGTAACCAGTATTAGTTTGGTGGTGGTAGCGGCCAATCCAAGGACAACGGGTGGAATATTTTGTACCTTGGGGAAGTTTTGACCTAAGCTGGTAAAGATAAGCTGAGGAGGTTTTTCATGCAGGTCCCCACATCTGTACCCTAGAGTTCAGAGTGGGGGAGGAACCTTGACAAGGACTGGCCCTTCTTGTGTCATGCGCCATTGTCTCCATGGGGGCCCACAAATATATTTGGATCTGGGCCCAAAATAAGGTTAATCCGGCCCTGCTGAAACTATAAAAAGGAGGGCAAACACCCTAAGACAACTCTCTTTCTCTGCCCATTACACTGACTACACTTAAAAGAGACAAAGGAAGTATTCATTAGACTCTGAGGGAAGGGTCCTGACGTGAGCGTTTTGTCAGTAATCTGCTGGAGCATGTGGTGAGAAACTTTGCTATTATGGACCCACTGCTGAGGAGATGCAGCCATGATCAGTGGGGTACCTGGAAGTTTGGCTGTTTCTTGTAGGAGTAGCAGGCAGAAAATGGGCACCACTGAATGGCCCTTGCCTCAAGATCCACATAGATCTTGGGGGATCTACAGGTTTAGCTGCGGTTTAGCTCTGTGCTCAGAGGACTTTTCCCTTTTCACTCCCGTGATTGGAGACACACAATGCACAGAGGGACAGAAGGCAGGACCTCATTATGTTTTGGCAAGTGGAGCTGGCTATCCACACAGCATAATCTGTATGCCACAAACTGGCTCTGCCTTAGACAGCATGATTCCACTATGTTCTCAGTGCGTTACTGTGCCCAATGATACTATTTAGCCTTGAGGTTTGGAATGTGCTTCTGTGACCCAGCTACCTGGCCAATGAGGAGCAAGGATGGACCAGGCCCAGGCCTTCTCCTACTACTCATGGGATGCTAACACTAATGGCAGCTCTAACATGGAATTGTGGCTCTAACTCTCCAGAGTAATGGTAAGTAGGGAGCTCTTTGTGGCATATCCTGCTTGTACACTGAAGCAAATCCAGACACAGCCTGCCCTACAATGCTGCAGTAACAAGAGTTACCTAGGATCAGGTCCTACATACACAAGAATAATATTATCTCTATATCCTATGTCTTGCATAGAGTGGTATTTTTCCACATCTTTAGGCATGTTCAAAAACCTCATGATTTTGGACCATGTTACCAGGAGTCAATTCCAACATTACTTGGCCGCCTAGTGACAAATCCTCTCATTTAAATTCTAACAGAGAATGGATTAAGATCTTTATGTTCACAAAGCCAAACAAATATTTAATTCCAAATTTCATAACATCTCTCACATGAATGACTTATTGGAGATAGGAATTAATATAAAAAAACAACAAAAGGTTGGACATCACCTGTAGCTCAAAGGAAACATTCTGGCTACTTCATATAAATAGATTGCAATGGCTAGCCAGAGACAGAAAGTCCTGTTGGACTCTTAATATCTTTTTAATAATTTACTACAATAATAAAATACAGCTTTGAGATCAATGATAAGAAGATAGTAAGGTGAATTACCAGCATCAGCAAGAGAAATTAACATCACTATATTTACTATAATGAAACATTTAGGACTGTGGATCAGATTTACAAAGGTTTTTAGGCCCCTAAAGATGTTATGATTTTCAAGGAGAGTTAGGCACCTAACTCACATAGGTGCTCTAGTAAATCCAATTAGACACCTGTCTGTATCTGTAGGTGTCTAAGTAAATGAGGCCCTACTTCATATATGCAGTCTTCCCTTCCCTCCCCACAACCCTGTTGATCAAATTCAGTAGCGCATTCTGTAAATTTTTGGAAACCTATGAACAGATGAAGATAATGGTTTAGAATAACAGTGTCACAGTACTTGTATCTGCTATCACCATCCTATAATAATCAAATGATACACAGGAAACATATGGCACATTCATGTTGCCTGACAAAGTCCCCCAATACTAAAGTTACCACAAAGAAATCAAACAGGATATACCACTCACAAAATTTTAAATACTGCCATTTGGAAGCATGATTTGTGAAGTCAATTACTATGGCTTTCGTCTTCCAACTGGTTGCCCAGGAAGCTCCACTAATTTCAGTGGGATTTTGCCAAGGGCACCTGGGTCAGAACAAACTGCAGGATTCCATATTATGTTAGCAATATCATAGCATGGATTACTACCTGAAAAATGCAACAGCTGTTTGTAGCTCTTAAGCTGCTTTAGTGGTTCTGCCATCATGGTTGAGAGTACTGAGAAAAACTTTGCCCTGTTTGGCAAGGGTGGGCTGATGAAGTAAGATGTTCTGAGTCTTGTGGGACCTTTCCTTGAGCTAGTCATCAAGATTGGATCTTTCAGCTAGGACACAATCATTTTCCACCGATTCCTTGCCACAGAATTACCATCTTCTGAATCAGAATGTATACAATTCATGTTATCAATAACATGGATACTGGATACTACCATGCCTCCATAATAAACACAATGAGTTATTTGGTTGTAAAAACACCTGGACATACCTTCTCAGTGCCACACCCCAGGATCCTTTGGGCAACTAGCCGAAGCTCAGATACATTTTCCTCCATGGTTCATTAATTAAGAAGAATCAGATATATTAGTTCTTCCTTCCTCACAAAAAAGGATGTACAAAATGAAGTTCCTTTGAACATTAGGTATTGGCTCTTTAAAAAGTGTAATTAATTCTTACTGTACATTTTGTTAAAGGAACTATCACTCAATGTAATCTTAATAAAAAGGAAAGTAATATTGCCAGTCTATAGCAGGACTCCTTATGATTAATGTTCATTTGATAATTAACAAGATGGCATAGGTTCTTCATTCTTTAATTACTTATCTTGTCAGGTCTCAAAACATACTACGTGGTGAATGTGATACTTGGCATACCTGCCGTATTTTCATTCAGTCTGATGCTTGCTGTATGAGAAATAGAAGCTCTCTCTGCTGCCCAGTTTGCTGTTCTTCTCCCATAAGGGCACAAAAATGCCCCAGATGTTAATACAATTGTATTCATAACAAAACAAAATAAACCATATTCTGTATTAGTGAAGCTGACAAACATAAAAATCCCTCTTCTTCATTTAATTTCGCCATTAAAATCTTAGAACCAAATACCAGCCCTCAAACATGCACACACAGAACTCTCACTAGCTTCAATGCATATCCAGTTTGAATCACTAAGGGAACAATTTAAATCAGCTACTGTACCCAATGACTGGAAGATAGCTAATGTAACGCCAATATTTAAGAAGGGCTCTAGAGGTGATCCTGGCAATTACAGACCAGTAAGTCTAACGTCAGTACCAGGCAAATTAGTTGAAACAATAGTAAAGAATAAAATTGTCAGATGCATAGAAGAACATAAATTATTGCGCAAAAGTCAACATGGTTTCTGTAAAGGGAGATCATGTCTTACTAATCTATTAGAGTTCTTTGAGGGGGGTCAACAAACATGTGGACAAGGGGGATCCAGTGGACATAGTGTACTTAGATTTCCAGAAAGCTTTTGACGAGGTCCCTCACCAAAGGCACTTACATAAATGAAGTTGTCATGGGATAAGAGGAAAGATTCTTTCATGGATTGAGAACTAGTTAAAAGACAGGGAACAAAGGGTAGGAATAAATGGTAAATTTTCAGAATGGAGAGGGGTAACTAGTGGTGTTCCCCAAGGGTCAGTCCTAGGACCAAACCTATTCAACTTATTCATAAATGATCTGGAGAAAGGGGTAAACAGTGAGGTGGCAAGTTTGCAGATGATACTAAACTTCTCAAGATAGTTAAGACCAAAGCAGACTGTGAAGAACTTCGAAAAGATCTCAAAAAACTAAGTGATTGGGCAACAAAATGACAAATGAAATTTAATGTGGATAAATGTAAGGTCATGCACATTGGAAAAAATAATGCCAAGTATACATACAATATGATGGGGGCTAATTTAGCTAATTGGGAGAAAGATCTTAGAGTCATCATGGATAGTTCTCTGAAGACGTCCATGCAGTGTGCAGTGGCAGTCAAAAAAGCAAACGGCATGTTAGGAATAATTAAAAAAGGGATAGAGAATAAGACAGAGAATATCTTATTGCCCTTACATAAATCCATGGTATGCCCACATCTTGAATATTGCGTACAGATGTGGTCCCCTCATCTCAAAAAAGATATACTGGCATTAGAAAAGGTTCAGAAAAGGGCAACTAAAATGATGAGGGGTTTGGAACAGGTCCCATATGAGGAGAGATTAAAGAGGCTAGGACTTTTCAGCTTGGAAAAGAGGAGACTAAGGGGGAATATGATAGAGGTATATAAAGTCATGAGTGGTATGGAGAAAGTGAATAAGGAAAAGTTATTTACTTGTTCCCATGATATAAGAACTAGGGGCCACCAAATGAAATTAATGGGCAGGAGGTTTAAAACAAATAAAAGGAAGTTCTTCTTCACACAGCGCACAGTCAACCTGTGGAACTCCTTGCCCGAGGAGGTTGTGAAGGCTAGGACTATAACAGGGTTTAAAAGAGAACTGGATAAATTCATGGAGGTTAAGTCCATTAATGGCTATTAGCCAGGATGGGTAAGGAATGGTGTCCCTAGCCTCTGTTTGTCAGAGGGTAGAGATGGATGGCAGGAAAGAGATCACTTGATCATTACCTGTTAGGTTCACTCCCTCTGGGGCACCTGGCATTGGCCACTGTCAGTAGACAGGATACTGTGCTGGATGGACCTTTAGTCTGATCCAGTATGGACATTCTTATGTTCTTAATTTGGATCTTGATGTTATTGTAACAATCACTATTCAGAAAAATACAATCAAAACTAACAAAAAAATGAGAATTTGCAAACCAAACTACAAACCATTTTAAGTGTTTCACGGGTCTGTGCCACACTTCAAAATATATTGCGACCTTTCGCTAAATTTGTATTCTTATGAAAAATGCTATGTTTATTACACAAAAGTGTTTTGGAATGGCTGTATTTTTTATTTGAAGAATGCAATTTATTTCTTGCTTTAAACACTTCTGCAGTCTCCAGATAACTTAAATATTAGCTAACGAGTAGAAAAAAAAATTAAAAAGTAATCCAATAGGGGACCCACTCTTTTGTGCCAATGGAAACTGTGACTGAGACAGAGTTGAAGATCAGGCTCCTAAGCAGATAAAGAGGAGAGTAAATTTCAGAGTTTAGAGAACAGCAACAGTACTTTCTTGCAGATATATTTATGTAATCCAAACACAGGGAGTCTATGTAACACCTACAGTCTAGGATGTTGTGTGATCCAGAACACCAGTACATTCATAAACACAAAGGAAACATGCTCATGAATTGTCATAAGGAACTCAAAACTCAAGGAATACCTTTCCTATTCTCCAGAGCTGTGCTGCTGATCCTCAAATTTAAAGGGACAGAGGGCTGGTGGGACAGAGGGCTGGAAATATAAAGCTCTGACATTTTATTCAGTTTTAGAATAATCATTTCTTGTAGCTCCCCATTATTATATATCTGAGCACCTTAGAATCTTTAGTACATTTATCCTCAACTTCTGTATGGTAGAGAAGTACTATTATCCCCATTTTACAGATGTGAACTAAGACACAGTAAGATTAAGGGACTTGTTCTCACAGGAAATATGTACTAGGACAGGGAATCATCCTAGGATTCAAGAGTTCTAGGCTAGCACCTTAAATCACTGGACATCTCTAGATAAGCTACAATGTACACAGTATTACACTATTACAATCTAGAACAGTTAAACTTTTGTGATTGTGCTTCCCCCCACTTATTTGTGTCTGCAGCCTGTGTAGACAGCTGCTTGGGCTAAGGATCCCAAGCCTTCCAAGGTCTATGGGCCTGTGGCAACCATATCATGCAGACTTCCCCAGGATCCCAGGGTTTCCAGACTCCTGGGCCACCTGGCTCCCTAAGCTTCCTGATTCCCAGTATCTGGGGAGCCAGCTGCCCCCAAAGTCTGGAAAGCGTATGTCACAGTCCAGGGCAACTACATTGGTACACTCCCCTCATGATTCCACAAGGGCACACACTCTAGGCTCTTAGCTCCCAGCCACCACACCTCTTGGGTGGAGAGCTGCATCTCACTCCCTCCTGACCTGGGTTTTCCAGGCTGTACAGTTCCCTGCTTACACTGTGATATCCCCAGAAACGAAGACCACCTAAAAGGCCAGCATCTGTACTTTGCTTTCTCTCCAGAGACTATGACCAGTGTATTGCCAGCAGTTATAAATTACCATACAGCACTTTCTAACCAAGCACTCGAGAGATTACATGCAATCTCCTCTTGAGAGATTACATGAAATCCTGGCCCACAACACAATGGACCCCAAAGATATGTACGGTTAATTCAATAAGATCTCCCAAAGATATACAGGAAATTACCATATCTGACATTCTGGGTCAATCAGCAGTTGCCAGTTTCAGTTCTGGTAACTAACAAGAATCATATCAGTGTTTGTCGGAAGCTACCAGGGTCCTGAGGAGCATATTTAGTTTCAGAAACACTATTTGTTTTGTTTCTGAAAGGGCATTTTTATGGACTTTCCATTTTGTGGAGATTTTTTTTTTTAAAAAAAGTTTGTTACAAATTAGAAGGTAAATACATTTTAATGTCAAAATGTCCTGAGTAATGGAATTTGAGTTTCAACCAGCTGTACTTATAAATGAGAACATTCTGCTGCTGGCCCTGTCCAGAGAGTGAGAAGACCTATCACCCTGGATAATGAAGACAGATGACCTTATTGGGAGAATAAGGGATAATTCTTTAAGATAATGGGACAGATACTCAGCTCCTCTGCTGGGTGTTCACATGGTATATGGTCCCCATTACCATAGCATATGAGAGCCTAACAATCTAGAGCATATCCTCACACAGATGTGAGATAGTACTTCCCTATTTATTCCCATTTTACAGGCACAAAAAGACTTGCACAAGACACACAGGAAATCTCTAGCAGGCCAAGGAATTGAACTCAGGTCTTCCAACTGCTAGTCTAGTGCCTTACCCACTGGGTTTTCCTTATGCTACATACAGTGATACTGATTTACTCTGGCTGAGAACCTGGCCCTATACATTGCCAACTCTTCCAACGAATGCCATTTTAGCCATTGCTGGAGCCAGTCTCCCCAGGACTCCTCCAGCCTACATAATTTCTACTGAGAAGCCTTAAAAAAAAAAAAAATCAACCTCCTTTGAATGGTGACCTCTCCCACTTCCCTGCCTTCTGGGAAAGAACAGTCAATCAGTGCTGTTCCAGGAAGGCATCAGGTCTCTGTCCTCAGGAGTCAGAGAAGATTTGTGGGGGAGGTGGGAGAGGAAGCATGCACACCCTTTTCACAACAGTGGAAAGGGGAGGAGAGAAGGGAGCAGAAAAAGCCAAGCCATAAAGAGCAGCTATGCTCCCTCTTCCCTCCTTGGAGGGGTGGTTACTCTCTACTCCTCCCCTCTCCAATATTGCAATACAAGGTGTGAGAGGACAGGTGTGTGAAGATCCCCAGGAGCTGCCCTCCACCCCAGGCCTGGAAGGGAGCGAAGAACCTCCACAGTTACAGGACCAGCAGATGAGTGCTGGGATGCAAGGGGTTGCAGAGTTGATTTAGGAGCTGAGGCAGAAAATTAACTGATGTAGGAATGCAATGGCCAAAATATCATTTCTCATGATAAAAGTGGCAACACTAAACTATCACACACACTGGGAAGGGGGAATGGAGTTCAGAAGTCTATTAAAAAGAGCATTTAATCTTTTAAAAACAAATCTCATTATTTGGGGTCTAATCTCAGGATTTTTTTTTTTTACTCATGTTTTCATTTTTAAACTTTTGGATTTATCAGTCTGAATGATATCCATCCATTCTATATGCAATGACAACCACAATATTGACTCTTGCATTTATTCAAGCATTTTTATTTCACTCGGGGGGAGGAGGGAGGAGGAAAGGGAGAGGGAGAGGGAGAACATGCTACTGAAAAGTTATGCAACTTAACCATGACACCTAGCACAGGTAAAACACAGGTAAAGTGCTGGCATTCCATTTAATTAAGTAGAAAGACAGTGTCTACTCTGTTTGAAGTGATTGTCAAGTATGGAAATTTCAACCTACCTTCACACAATAATGAAAAATGAGTTTCACTTTGGAAAATTATTTGCAGTGCAGGTCTCTTCCCACTTTGATCACATTTTGCAAATTCGCCATCATTTTGCAGTCATTTTTGTAAATTATCACATCTGTTCTGCAGATTTGTCCATCATCTACCCATATATTTTTAGTGTGCCAAACACTATGGTAGCTAGGCAAAAAATGCAAATGGGTCTATGTGATGCTTTGTGATTGAATATGACCATTTATATCACTGATATTGCCAATGTTACACACTTGCAACGAAAGTTGTACAAAGTATGTCATGTAAGGTATTGATGGAAAAGTTATGATTTGCCAAGTATGGCTATTTTGTTTATTTGCAAGTATCATTTTTGTATGGAAGTTATGAATATTGGCTATGTAGTGGCATCATACACATATGTTCCTGTGGGTAAAACCCACCAGATAAGATTTACATCAAGGCTAGACAGCTGTGTGTTGATGGCCCATTACAGATACCTCACTCTAACAGTGGGCCGGCCATAGAAGAAACTCATCCCACCCAGTAAGCCTTCCTGTGGGTGCCTCAACAAGAACATGGGCATAGGCTACCCCTGAGAGTCAAAGGATTCAATTATATGATATGCTCAGGTGAACCGAGACTCCATCTTGGGACAGTAACTTTCCGTGCACATGGGCTGTGAGCTGTGTTTGAGACAGTAAAATTCCAGGCACATGGCAGAGGATATAAAAGATGTTAGGATATAGATATTCAGGCCTGTTTGCAAAGGCCTGTACTTTAAGAATTTAGGGGTATTCTTATCACTTGGCTAGTTCTAGAGGTATAAAAGAAAGAATCAAAATCACTGTCTGCTGGTGTAAGGGCCTTCTCTTACTGTGACAGTTTGAGGCCCTGTTCTCAGGCTAAGGCCTTTGGCTAAGCAGCAGAGGCAGCCATAAGCTAGGAAGCGAACAGTCACATCCTCACATTCCAAACTAGTCACATTGAAATAACGTGCTATTGGGCTGTCAGGCACTATCAGGACAGGATTGTATTCCTATCACCTCCAGAGAAAGGGAAGTGCCTAGAAAATGTAAAAGGAAACTTAGTTTGATAGCATCCTGTCTGGCAAGAACTCACTTATCAATAGCTGGGATGTGAAATCCTCACTTCTGTATTGTTTTGTCATTATAGTTCCCACTTTGCTATTGTTTATTGGCATGGTCTCTGTCTGGTTCTTTGATTGTTTCTGTCTGCTGTATAATTAATTTTGCTGGGTGTAAACTAATTAAGGTGGTGGGATATAATTGGTTAGCTAATCATGTTACAATATGTTAGGATTGGTTAGTTAAATTTCAGTAGAATGATTGGTAAAGGTATAGCTAAGAATATTTCTATATAAATTAGGGGCAAACAGGAAGTAAGTTGGGATTCGAAAATAAGGAAAAAGGAACTTGTATTTAAGCTTGCTGGAAGTTCACCCCAATAAACATTGAATTGTTTGCACCTTCGGACTTCGGGTATTGTTGCTCTCTGTTCATGCGAGAAGGACCAGGGAAGTGGGAGAGTGAAGGAATAAGCTCTCTAACAAAAGACCCCTGAAACATCTCCATCTTGCCTCTTCCCTGCCCTGATTGTCTGGATTATGGATTTATAATAAAAAGGAGCATTTTGAACGATAAACTGAGGAACTTCCAATCTTTTGGAGGATACCAGAGAGACTTTACAAGCCTGAGTTTTATTCTGTTACAGTTGCAAACCTGATATAAGGGCTTTGCAATTATTTGTATGTATATCATCTATTAACTATTAACAACTCTCTTCTTGCATTTTATTATTAAACCTTTAGATTTTAGTTACTAAAGGATTGGCATCAGTGTGATTATTGGATACGATCTGAGTCATATATTGACCTGTCTAAGTGGCTGATCTCATGGAATTAGAAGAATCCTAAATTTGATTAAATTGGTTTGAAAGTAACCACTCGGAGTGTCCAATGTCTGGGTGGTGAGACAAGAGCTGGAATGCCTAAGGAGACTGCATCTTTGGCTTTTTACAAACTGGTGTGGTGAGATGGAAGTTTACTTTTGCTACTGGCTTGGTATAATTTACTGATAGAGTAACCACTAATTTGTGGTGAGTCTGCCCTATTTCTCAGCAGTTTGTCCAGAATCTGGTATTCTCAGCTGTGACCCACTGAAGCATGGTACCACCTTGGAAAGGCCAAGGGCTGGACAAAGAATGTGGAGGGGCAGGATTTCATGAGTCGTATTTCTTTGAGGGGGAATAGGATATGCCAGTCAGAAGGGCATCACTTCTGGGACAGTTTAGGCAAACATATGCATCTTGTATTGTGCTCTGAATGAAGGAAGACATTGCTGTCCTGTGCTAGGGAGTTCTGAGACTAGATGCCCTTCTCGGAGAATGCCTTACCTTAGCCAGGACAAGTTGCTCAGTGGTTTGAGCATTGGCCTGCTAAACTCAGGGTTCAATCCTTGAGGGGGCCATTTAGGGATCTGGGGCAAAAATTGGGGATTGGTCCTGCTTTGAGCAGGGGGTTGGACTAGATGACCTCCTGAGGTCCCTTCCAACCCTGATATTCTATGAAGTCTCATCCCAAAAACCTGTGGCATCCTTGTTGATCACAGAATTCTTGGGGTGGTTCAGATTGAGGCACTGACACAAAATATCCCATTTGCTTATTCAAGCCAACAAGGAGCTTAAATTAGGTAGTTTCCCTTTTGGTGCTAACCATCCCTTTTAAGACACCAAGTATCTAAAGATTAACAAACTAATTTGGCCCGCGTGTAGGACTGAGTATTTTCAAAAGAGGTAATAGCAATTCAAGTGCATAAACGAAAGACTCAAATTTTGTTTTAAAAAGTGATGTGTATGAATTTGCTGATGAAAGCAAGACTAAAACTCTGGCTAAAGCCAAGAATGTTGCCTGTTAGGCCCTGAGCCAGAAACAATATCAATTTTTTAGCAAAATAATTTTCAATAGAGTTCTGCCTTGTGTTGTATTTAGTCTGATGCTTGGCACATTAGAGCAGTTTTCAGTAGAATTTTTTTCCTTTCCCCCTTATTAGCCATTAGCTACAGTGTCTGCTAAAGTCTATATTAAGTCTGTTGTGGTCAAAAATATAATAAGTAATTATCTGTTTTGAAGAATGACAACAAAAAACTCTTGACCTTGATTTTTTTCTATATAAGTATGATTTTGTAATTTATGCACTGTCCTCATAAATATGTAAGAAGCTGCCAAAACCCTGATGATGAGCACAGGATACACTATTTAGCAGGAAATGAAATTATAATATAATAAAATGATTAGTTTGGGGGGTTGCCTACTGAGTAAATGACCAAATTCCTAGTCATCATGTGTACCTGTTTTGGATACCCATTATAAGCATATGTAAATTAAAACCACAATAGTTTATGTTTTAGATATCTAACAGTTAACCATGGTGTACAACAATAAGATGACAAACTGGTGAATTTTAAGGGGAAAACTTTGTTAAAGCTGAAACAAAAACAAGATGTCAAAAAGGTGGTTTGAGAAAAGTGTTGAAATATGACCTGTGATTCCTGCTATGCTTTATTCAGATTGCTAGCCTCGAAATAAAATTGAAAAATAAAACAAAGCTTTGTTTCCTTGTTTGTGGGAAAGGAAAATCAATTAGTATTTCTTATTCTACAAAACGTATAATATATTGTTGGTGTTTTGTTTCAAATTAAAACAGTGCTAGAAAGGCACTGAAGGAAGATTATGTTTCATCAGCACAGAAATAATAGTTCTTTCAAAAATCAAAGTAGGGCAGTCTGAAGCAAGATTTCATAGCTTTAATATCTAAAATGTGTTTGGTCCTTAGGGTCAGAGGACCATATTATTTTATGAGTAACCTGATATGAAAAGAGCATAGAGCCAAAAGCCACAGGGGAGTCAAACAATATGAAAGTTTGAGTCTCAACTTACAGGCGAAGAGTTAATATGTTATTAAAAGAGCTCTAGTACAACTATATACTTTGGAAAAAAAACTAAGACAACTTAAGTCTCAACTTTTCCCAAAATTAGATTAGATCCCAGGTTCTGTAAAAGAATTTAGCCAACTAAAAAGCTATTACTTACTGAACCCATATCAGATGTGAAGAATTACCAGCAGAAGATTGAGGGCACTTCATAAAAAGGGCAGAAAAATAGCCACCCAATATAATAAAGTAGTGCAACCCTTTTCAACTTCAGCACTATTGTCAAAATAATGAAAGGGTCCTTTTAATTATATTTTTCACTGTTCTTTTGAAGTCACTGAAAGTTCACACCTTTGGCACAGTTGGCAACTCAAAGAATTTGGTCCTGTGAGAGAGTGAAACAAAAACATAGGTTTCATTATTTGTTTAATTCCATTTTTGGTGGGTACCTGCATCTTGGATTAAACTCTTCTCAAAGGTTTTTCATAGCCCCAGTGCTGGGGAGTCCACAACCACATCAGTGCCTGGACAGATCCCTGAATACTGGCTCCTTTCCTACCTGATTTAAATGAGGAGATTCTCCCTTGCTTGACACCCTCAGGCACTACCCCTCAGATATTGGTGACCATAATGGTGCAAAGAGCAAAGCTCTTTGGTAGTATGTTACTGTCTTCTACAAAGCATGTGTAAAGTTTAAACCACATTGGTTAGCAGTCTGAGAAATGTCGTTATGGCTATATGAATAGGAAGTAATAGCATAGTAATGCTGTGCTTCACACAGAAGAACTTGAATAAAACACTGTATCTAGGCACTAAGTCAAAACCTTTACTCACATGGAAATTAATCCAAATTCCTCAGACCTAAAGAAATGGTGCGTTAAAGTATTCAAATACTGTTCACACAGGTGATGGTTGCAGTGTGATTAGTTGTTTAATGATGTAATATCCTATGCTTTTTTTCTGTATTGATTTAAAACAAGTGATTTGTTCTTTTAGTATATTCTCTTACTTGGTAGTACTAGTTTACATATTAAATTCATTAAGTTGTCCAAAATTCTGCCATTGTAAAAAACAAGTAAAAAATTGAGAAGCTGTATTTTCTTTTGCTAAACTTAGTTAAAAATATGTTAAATCAGATTGTTGAAACTAATAGTTAGCCCCAACACAGTCCATCTTCAGCATCTTGCTGCAGTCCATTCTGAGCTTCCAAGTCTAATTAATGGCTACTTTTCTCCCACTAAGAGTTGGATTAACTAAAATAAGTAAATAAAAGAAAATAGAATTATGAACCTCATAAAATAAATGGCTGGCTAGTAGACCATATTGGCAGGGATGCACTCTTCAAATGAACAGGTACAGAGAAGGGCTACTAGGATGATCCAAGGAATGGAAAGCCTACTGAGAGGAAACTTAAGGAGCTTGGTTTGTTTAGCCTAAGCTAGAGAAGGCTGAGGGGAGATATGATTACTCTCTATAAACACATCAGGGGGATAAGTACCAGGGAGGGAGAAGAGTTATTTAAGTTAAGCGTCAATGTGGATGCAAGAAAACATGGATATCAACTGGCCATCAATAAGTTTAGGCTTGAAATTAGGTGAAGGTTTCTATCTATCATAGGAGCGAAGTTCTGGAACAGTCTTCCAATGGGAGCATTGAGGCCAAAAGACCTAACTGGCTTCAAGACTGAGCTTCAAAAGGGACACTGATTGGGAGGTCTCCGAGTTACTACAGAGAATTACTTCCCAGATATCTGCCTGGTGGGTTTTGCCCATATACTGAGGGTCTAATTGATTGCCATATTTGGAGTCAGGAAGGAATCTTCTCCCTGATCAGATTGGCAGAGCCCCTGGGTTTTTTTTTACCTTCCTCTGCAGCATGGGGCATGCATCACTAGTGTAAAGTGGCGGATTTTCTGTAACTTAAAGTCTTTAAACCATGATTGGAAGACTTCAGTAGCTCAGCCAAAGATTAGACATCTATTACAGGAGTGGGAGGGTGAGGTTCTATGGCCTGCGATGTGCAGTAGGTCGGACTAGATGATCATGATGGTCCCTTCTGACCTTAAAGGCTATGAGTCTTTTTTATTCAGGTTTTTATACGTAATACTCAGCAAGATAGCATCTGACTGTTCAGTGCACAGTCCACTAGATCACTGAATTGGAAGTCAGGGAAAAGTAGTTCTGTTCCCAGTGTGACGACTGTTCTACTGCGTGACACTGGGCACCGCATTTTACTTATTCGCGTGGTTCCCCCCCCAGTGAAAGAAGGGATGTTGTAGTGCGCATGGCACAAGCGTGGGACTCGGGAGATCTGAATTCAATTCCCAGCTCAACCAGGCTTCTTTCTGAGCTTCGAGCAAGTCACTTAATTTCCCTGTGGCTTCATTGTCCCAACTGTGAAAGAAGGACAACACCACCTTACCTCACATTCATATTGTGAGAAGCAATCCATTTTTGATTTGAGGTGCTCAGCTATTACAGAGAGGTGGTCTATATAAATAGACTAGATTATCCCCATTTTACAGATTGCCACACTAAGGATGTGTCTACACTGCAATCAGTGGTGTGATTGAAATATCCATAGAGATAGCTCAAATAACTGCGTAGCTGCAACTACATGGGTGGCCGCACATACTAGTTTCTCTGTATGTACCCAGGATCTCAGATAGGATTTTACTCGGGCAGCCAGCCTATGCTATCATATCTACACTATTGTTACTTGAGCTAGCTAGATCAAAGCTATCTTGGGTATGCCCACACATACTTCCAGTCACACCTTTTGAATGCAGTGCAAACAGCTTGAGAAGTTAACGGATTTATTTAAATTCACACAGCAAGTCCATGGCAGTTCTGGGAACAGAATCCAGTTCTCCTAACCCTTACTCATAGGCCCTATTGCACACCCTTCCAGTTCTCGTGTCTCTAGCTTCCGGTAGAGTAAGCTGATAGCATCCAGTCCCTTGATAGGGAAATATTCATTTTTCCCCCTATTGCTTATTCACCTATGTTTTTGTTTTGTTGTAATATTGTTTTTAACAAGGACACTTTCAGTATGGATAAAAACAAACTAAACTATGCAAAAAGATCAGCAGAGTAAATGGTTAATGCTATTAATGAGAGTTAGAGGAGTCTGAAAAGATCAGGTGGTAATCCTCTGCTTGAGCAAGTTCTTAATGGCTTTGTTTCATATTCTGATAACTTCACGGAATAAATGCCCTGTGAATTATTTCATTACATCCATACATGTTTCCTACTTCTCAGTGTTTAAAGCTGCTCTCTCAATCACGGATATTTCCAGATCACTTGCTTTACATCTTACTCTCTGCCATAACTAATTTCAGCACATCTGATGTATAGTTCAACATTCTGGCAAGCTGATGCAATTTAAAGAAAATTAAAATTTGATTTTATGGTGCTATTTTGTGTTTAAGACTGATTTAAAAACTCAGCATGAAGCAAATTTTGTATTTTATTTCCTGCTTCTTATACTTTTTTGTTCTTTCCAGATTACATCCTTATTCTGACATGGACACATCACCCTCTGGCCATCATTCCCTTCCTAGTAAAGTTCATGAGCTGAATATCAGCAAATAGTCCTTGCATTTTAGAATAATCAAAGAGTCTGCAAGAAGTGTTCAGCCAACCTATTTCTGCAATAATATTTTATTGTCTTTTTTGAAATGCCAAGCTCATACATATTTTTTTTATTATATCACTAAACCATGTATTTCAGTTCAGTCAGAGGTTTAAACATTACATATACCAGATTGTGTTTCACACACCACTATGTTATGGTGCAGCTGTCAACAAAAGGAATATAAAATGGTGCACTGGATATAAAACCCAAACTAAAATACTGCATAGTACCAAAAAAAACAAAAAACAAAACAAAAAAAAACAGATCTGGTAAATTGTGATTAATATTGTGATTTTGATATCCAGTTCAACTACAGGGATGCAGAAGAAGAGGGTTTTCTTAAGCTAAATTCAGAACAGAAGTATATGTTGCAAATAAGTTCTAACATTTTTCAAAATTTTTTTTTACATATTATCTTTCAACCCAGAGTGCCCCTAAGTCTCTTAAAAACTTTGCAAACTTGTATGAGGAATGACTTTCCCTCCCTGAAATACGCTCATCTCTTGGGAGAAACATTCAGCGCTTGTCTACAGTCGAAGTGCTACAGCAGTACAGCTGCAATGCCACATCTACACCAGTGTAATACGTCAATGCAGACACTACCTATGCTGACAGGATGGGGTCTCCCATCGCTGTAGTTAATCCATCTCCCCAAGAGGTCTTCCATTGACCTAGCACGGTCTACACTGAGGCTTAGGTCAGCTTAATTACATCGCTCTGGGTTGTAGATTTTCCAAACCCCTGAGGAATCTAGTTATGCTGATGTAAATACCCAGTGTAAACTAGCCCTCAACATTACATGTTAATTTAGTAGGGGAAGTAAGAAATACCATGTGTAACAAACTATAAGGAAAACTTATTTAAGCAGAATGCAACTACAAAGACAGCTATTAAATAGCCAACATTTGCCACACAGCGACCAAAGATTTTTCTTATTTTAAATTGAAGGAACATTTGTAGTGATTTCAAATATTACCATGCAGTGACTGCTGGCAAATGCTGATCTTGATAGCAGGCTCTATAGTTAGGTTGGAAATAGTCTGGACATCAGGGTTAAAAACTCTTAGTAGCAAGAAGTACTAGTAGAAATTAATGACCTCAAGTGATCACGATTTGGTGTCATCTCAGTCAGAAGATGTAGTTCAATGCCCCTTAACATCATACTGGGACACTGGTTCAGTACTGACTGAGAAGGAAGAGAACAACAGTGGGTATGGCCTTCACTACTGCTGGGAGCAAGTCTCACAGCCCAGGTTGACAACTTATGCCAGCAGGGCTGGGGCTAGTGTGCTAAAAATAGCAGTACGGGGCTTGAGACACCATAGTTGGTGCTGCAGCTCAGGCTCTGAAAACTGGAGGGAGAGAGGGGAGCATCAGAGCCCGAGCTCCAGCCAAGCTTGAATGTCAAAGCAACATCTACACAGCTATTATTAGCTATTTTAACATCTACACTCTACCCCTCACCCCACAATCCTTTCTATCCAGGTAGCAAGACTTGCTCCTGGCAGTTGCGTAGGCATATCCTTACTGAATTACCAAGATCAAATCCTACTGCATCCTAGTAATTTTGAGATTTGCAGGCAGTTTCACCCCACAGTTATATGGACGCACACGTTGTACGCTAGGTCAATTCATAAGAGCCTATACAAACTTTAAATGCCTCAATTTAACAGGATGTTGGCAACAATCGATTGTGATCTGGATTTTTTAAGGAACTCTGGGTTTTTATATAAACAGTTAGGATAATTCATTCTCAGAAATATGAAAGCAGCAAATAAAGTATTGAGGAAGTTTTTGTCAAAGGCAAAAATACACTTCATTCTCTTAATATATCCTAATAAGTTAAAGCAATCTTGATCAGATCACTTTATTTTCAGTACGCATAGCTGTGATATACATGATCTTTCATGTAACTGGGAGATAAACAAAATATGCTCCAAGATGTTATTAGCAATGCTTGTCATACAACCGTGCATCTTCTAGCTGCAAGCAAGTGGCTGCAAGCAAGGTATTGCTACATGGCACATGATAGTACTTACAACACTTTTTCATCAGTTTGTATGTGCATAACAATATCCAACTCCCAGGCTGGAGATTCTCTTGTAAGCTCATGTCTATGCTTTTAAGAAGCCTTCTGGATCTATCCCCATCCCAAAACTCACTAAACAAAAAGTTTTCTTAGGAGACTCACTTAGATCATAGTCCATCCCTTTCAGATTATATGAAGCATTGAACTACCACTGGAATATTTGAAGAGCCAACTGGACCCAAGAATGGAGACACATTCCATCAATATTTGAGCATTAATAGCATATCAACGTAGGTACAACACCTGAACATTCACACAGCCCTGTAGGGAAACAAACATTTTCCCCACAACAATAG
Organism: Caretta caretta; assembly: GCF_965140235.1. Classification (NCBI taxonomy): domain Eukaryota; kingdom Metazoa; phylum Chordata; order Testudines; family Cheloniidae; genus Caretta; species Caretta caretta. The sequence goes on along the minus strand of NC_134213.1, from coordinate 60,425,868 downwards.
TACTAGAAATATCAGGCTGTTCTTACACAGTGCAATTGTGCAGAGTGGGAGGGAAGGCAAAAGTGGTTTTCAAACATCACTCATCCTTCCCAGATTCTGGGACCATCCTGCAATACAAGTTAGACCAGCTAAAGAGTCACCTGAACTATTACTAACATGTAACACCCTCCCCCCACCCGGGGTAATTACACTAATTAAGGTCACCACATCACAGTGCACTCTAGATATGACTGCTTTGGCCCCATTAAGCCCCCAAAACAATGTCTTGTGCTGTGGGGAGCAGGTGGAATTGATCTATTTACATCACTTTTTGACACCCGCAGATGCAACTAAACCAGGGAAACTCCATCTGTCCTTTTAGTACAGATTTCATTGCCTAGGTAGTTTAATAGGACTCAAGGATACAACACTCCGTAAGTGAAGTCTTGGCAAACAAACTCAGCATAGCCTAGACATCATGGCAACTGGCATATTCAAATACACCCACAGAACTTATACATTATAGCTATTTTCACAGACTAAAGAATTGGTTTAATGTTTAGCTAATCAATGTTTGTGATCATCAATCCACTGAATTTCCTATTTTTCATTATTTAAAAATAATGATTAAAAGGTTGCAAAGTCAAGTATTCTAAAATTAGGAAATGACAGAAAAAAACATGCTCATGCATCATAATTTGGTCACCTTGTGCACATGCTTTATGATACTCTTTTAATCCTTTTCAATCCTTAACTTTGTATGACCTAATTTTTATGGTTTAATTTATTGATGAGCACAACCTTAACCAAGGTTAAATGATTTTTGTTGGTTTATGAATTTCTTTAGGGTATTTTTTTTTAATAGAAAAAATTACATATGTATGTGTGCTATTTAAATAATAAAGCACTTACAAATTTGTTGGCTTTGGTGTATTTTATTGCCATCGTTATTCTTTATATTTCACCACTCAGTGCCATGTTGACTTTAATTACTTAATTGCAAGTAATTAAACTGTATTCAAACAAAACATTTTATGCAACTTCAGTTTTACTGCAGTTTCTAATTTACTTTTTTTATTTTTAAATTGTGAAACTGAAAATTCAGTTGGGATTCATACATATAATTTCCCAGCTTTTTTAAAATAAAGGTAAGCATCCAGAAATCCACAGCCCACAATTTGTAAGAAACATATAAACCATATCCAGGAAGGGGAGCTACAATGTATCTTATTTTCATGTAGCAATTACCCTTTGAAAAGAAAGTGTAACTTATCCCACCCAGTGCAAACCCACAGGATGACAGTAGGGGGCTTACCCCAACCCAGTCTCCTTTCATTACAGGTCATCCCGAGACCCTTTTTTGTAATTATGTCATGGTCTTTTGAGGTATCACACTTACCAAAGACAGCCATTGCCATGATAATCAGGGCAATAGTGACTGCCCCCCAACAGTAGAGCAATGGTAAACAAAATAAACGGGACAGACTCCTAAACTGCACTCCATATTCATAGAATCATAGAATAGCAGGGTTGGAAGGGACCTCAGGAGGTCATCTAGTCCAACCCCCTGCTCAAAGCAGGACCAATCCCCAATTAAAGCATCCCAGCCAGGGCTTTGTCAAGCCTGACCTTAAAAACTCCTAAGGAAGGAGATTCCACCACCTCCCTAGGTAACACATTCCAGTGTTTCACCACCCTCCTAGTGAAAAAGTTTTTCTTGATATCCATCCTAAATCTCCCCCACTGAAACTTGAGACGATTACTCTTTGTCCTGTCATCCGCTACCACTGAGTATAGTCTAGATCCATCCTCTTTGGAACCCCCTTTCAGGTAGTTGAAAGCAGCTATCAAATCCCCCCTCATTCTTCTCTTCTGTAGACTAAACAATCCCAGTTCCCTCAGCCTCTCCTCATAAGTCATGTGTTCCAGCCCCCTAATCATTTTTGTTGCCCTCCGCTGGACTCTCTCCAATTTTTCCACATCCTTGTGTGGGGCCCAAATTGGACACAGTACTCCAGATGAGGCCTCACCAATGTCGAATAGAGGGGAACGATCACGTCCCTTGATCTGCTGGCAATGCCCCTACTTATACATCCCAAAATGCCATTGGCCTTCTTGGCAACAAGGGCACACTGTTGACTCATATCTAGCTTCTCGTCCACTGTAACCCCTAGGTCCTTTTCTGCAGAACTGCTGCCTACCCATTCGGTCCCTAGTCTGTAGCGGTGCATTGGATTCTTCCATCCTAAGTGCAGGACTCTGCACTTGTCCTTGTTGAACCTCATTAGATTTCTTTTGGCCCAATCCTCCAATTTGTCTAGGTCCCTCTGTATCCTATCCCTACCCTCCAGCGTATCTACCACTCCTCCCAGTTTAGTGTCGTCTGCAAACTTGCTGAGGGAGCAATCCACACCATCCTCCAGATCATTTATGAAGATACTGAACAAAACCGGCCCCAGGACCGACCCTTGGGGCACTCCGCTTGATACTGGCTGCCAACTGGACTTTGAGCCATTGATCGCTACCCGTTGAGCCCAACAATCTAGCCAACTTTCTACCCACCTTATAGTGCATTCATCCAGCCCATACTTCTTTAACTTGCTGGCAAGAATACTGTGGGAGACAGTGTCAAAAGCTTTGCTAAAGTCAAGGAACATTCCCCAAATGAGAAGTGTGTAGACAGAATTTACCCTTCACTACTCTACTGCCTCTGAGTGTACAAATTAACTGGAGGGAGGGAGTGCTGAGTTGCTGATTATCTCTGATGTCACAACATTACTGCTCAGGCAGCCGCAGGTGGAAGCAATTGTGCGCTTTATGGTAAATTAGGCTTTTTTGACATTCTATTCTTTTTTGACGTTCTATTTTTTTCAAATTTCCTAAAAATCACAATGCACAAAATACATATTGGACATCATTCCACACGTATTAATTAGTGGCTGAAATTTGGTTCACATACTCTATGGAATACGTACCTGTTTTTCAGAACACATTTTTTGTGACACTGAAATACAGACTGTAAAACTGAAAATTCGGCCACAACTTTAATTATAGGCTCGCTATTGTGAGACCATAATGCAATATCCACACTGGATTGCAGTAACAACAAAACATTCAGTAATGCTCAGTTATAGCATACAAAGTTATAATTTAAATTTTACAGTGCCCAAACATTCATACAATAAATGCATAGTTAGTAACCAATGAAGTTATCCAGCAGTTGCATGATACTAAGTGCTCTACATTAGTAATAAGAAAATATTCAGTGCCATGTATGGCTTTCAGATATGGATTATAAAAAGTCACCACAACATTGAAGGTTATTTTGTACATACATTTATATGAATAATAAAAAAAGAAAATACATGCTAACAAAGCAAATGCCTTTTTAAGCCCACTGGATGCATTCAACAAGCAGCATCCAGATAGGATGTTTGTCATAAGTCAACAGAAAAGAATTCTCCTACAGGAATGTTGACCCTTTTTATATCCTCTTTATAAAATGAGAAAGTCAGCTCTGTTCATAAGCTTTCATGTTTAAGTCTCTACTGAAAAAAGCTGCAGTATAAAAACAGAAAATATATCATTTGTATAAATAAAAACAGAAATCATATGTTTTGTTATGTATTGATATCCAACAACAAACAAGAGGAAAGGAGAACAGGTTTCTTACCTTGTTCATTAAGTGGAGTTCTTTGAGACGTGTCCCCGTGTGGGCACTCCATCACAGGTGCACCTGCACCCTATGCTTTTGACCAGAGATTTTTGGTAGCATTGCTTGTATACCCTATGCAGGCACTCCATACATCCTGGTGCTCTGCACCAAGGCTACATGGGGCTGTATGGGTGAACCACCCTGAGTTCCTCCTCCTGCAAGGGAGACTCTGAAACAGAGGGAAAGGAGGGTAGGTAATGGAGCATCCATAGGGGGACACATCTAAAAAGAACTCCAGATACTACACAAGGTGAACTCCAGTTACTACACAAGCAGCATCCCAGTATGTGCTCCACTTCAGGTAACTCCCAAGCAATACCCCCCTAAGAAGCTGGGAGGTTCAGAGCAGAGTCCAGTGCAGAAGAGAGAACTGTGTTGCCCACAGCCACAGCTGATCTAGCCACAAGCACTAAAGCACAATGATTAGATAAAGTATGAACAGAGGACCAAGATGCCAATCTACAGATGTCTGATACTGGTATGTCCTACAGTAAGGCTATAGAATGTGCTACCCCCTTGAAGGGGGTTGAACACAAGTTCCATCATAACAGATCTGAATACATAGAATCATAGGACTGGAAGGGATCATGAGAGATCTTCTAGTCCAGTCTCCTGCACTCCAGTCAGGACTAAGTATTACCTATTTCTAGACCACCCCGACAGATGATTGTCTAACCTGCTCTTAAAAACCTCCAATTCAGATATTCACTTTGATCATCTTTGTTTTGAAAGTGCCAAGCACTTATATCCACTGCAGACAGAAACTAGTAATCTAGGAGATCTTCTAAATGGTTTGGTCCTCTGTAGATACAAGACTAATGGCCTCCTGACATCTATGGTATGGAATATGACCTTGAGCAGTTTGATGTGGTTCTGGAGGGGGAAAAACAGAAGATGAATGGTTTCATGAATATGAAATTCTGAGGACAACTTAGGTAAAAGTCTGGAATAAGTGCAAACATATACTTTCTGATGAATACCATCAATGGGGGTGGGGGAGATCTGCCATCACTATCTGGTTGGCTATGCACCAATTCCAGAGTTTTATTGCCTTGGCATAGAGAGATGGGGAACGTATTTCTTCCTGATGGTTGACATAATACATGCATGTCACGTTGGTCATTAATTTTACTGACTTTGGTCTGATTAGATGTAGAAAGTGTAGACAAGTGTTTTTGATTCCTTTCAATTTCAAAAGATTGATGTGGAGAAGCAGCTCTTGGAATGACCATTTCCTTGCACCACGTGAGGTTACATATGTGCGCCTCCCCAAGCAGTGAGTGAAGTAAAGTGTCTGATATTATAACTATGGTAGGGGGATTCTGAAAGAATGGAACACCTGCACAAGTCTTGGTCAGGTCCTTCTACCAGGTATGTGGGTATAGAACTCACTGGGAGACCAACAGTAAGCTGCCTACGCTGCGCTTGCTTGGTTTGTAAACCATTCAAAGCCAACCCTATAGACCTCAGAGATGTAATTTGGCATCCTACACTACAAAGATGCATGAGAACATGTGTCCCAGCAGTTGAAGCCAATCTTTTACTGCAATTTGAGGACTGCCCTGAATCCTTGAGATGAGATTCATTAATGTGAGAAGTCTGCTGCATGATAGGCATGCTCTGCCTGTCACTACATCCTGGGGAGCCCCTATGAAATGTAGACACAGAAGTGGAGTCAAAATGGACCTTCTGAGGTTGATTTGAAGTTCCAGGCTGTGAAACAAAGAACACATTATCTTCACTGCTGCTAAGACTTTCTGATACAATTTGCCTCTGATCAACCAATCAGCCACACACATGAAACCAATTACACCTAGAATACGTAGGTGGGTGGAAACTATCATTAAAATCTGAATATCCTTGGGACAGAAGATAGGCAAAAATGGAGCACCCTGTACTGGTAAGGCTTGTTGTGGATAAGAAAACAAAGAACCGTCCTGTGTGAAAGGTGAATAGTGATATGAAAATATGTTTTTTATAGGTTAAGAGTTGCAACCCAATCTCCTACATCTAATGAGGGAACTATTGCTGCAAGGGTCACCATCCTGAATTTCTGCTGTTTTACAAATCTGTTTGGAGAGCCAAGGTCTAAAATTGACCTCCACCCCTCCTTCTCAGGGACTGGCTTAGAACTTTCTTCACCAGTGTCTCTGCTGCTCTGGGTACAGATACCCAAACTCAGTACCAAGTCTGTCTTAGACAGCTGACTCCTCTTGCCTTTGTGGTACCGACATCACTCAGAGTCTGCACAGAACTCCCCTTGGGACTTGAGGTCCCCATAGTCGTCTTCTGCATCAGTGACGGATTTTCTCGGAGATTTACTCCTTACCTCCTCTGGCTTATAGGCAGCTGTCAAGGCTACCTCTACTGAGGACTTTGGTACCTTATATCCCAGCAATCCCAGGACTTGAGTAATATAACAAAAAAGACCCCTAAAAAGGGGGAAAGCTCTTAACTATTATTTAACTGTATCTAGTAATACCTTTTCTTTTTTTCAGTTAAAGGCAAAGAAAAAAAGGGAAAAATTGTTCCAACAACAATAGTTATTTACACACATTATAAGGTAACTAACTAAATGCTACCTAACAAATTACAGAATACTATAGCAAACAGGCACATGGGATCTGTCTCTGGCCAGAGGCTGTTGGGAAGGAACTGGGGGGTGGTTTGCCCACACATAGCCTCAGCATGAAACACAAGGATGCATGGGGTGCACGTACGGGCTGAACAAGCATTGCTACAAAAAAAAACTCTGATCGCAGGCACAGGTGCACTTGCAGTGGAGCATTCTCTACTCGACAGTACTCGAAGAAGAACTTATGTATTTTATGTGAGTGGAGGGAGAAGGAGGAAGGGAGACTGGTTGTGTAAAAGGGGAAAGAAAAAAACAAAAAACATTGAGACTGCAAATGGCATCTCAAGAGCTAAAATGGAAGATATGGCTTTATGCTAATTGCTAAATTGTCAGTGGACAGCTCATCAACAAGTGGAGCGGGCATTACAACACCCATAAGTAAAAAAAAAAAGGTTTAAAAATGTATTGCTGAAGAATATTCAGCTATATAAGAGGTCCCCCCCTTTAAAAAGGAAAACAGTTCAAATAGTTTCACAATGCATAGCAATAAAAGAGATTAGTGAAGGTTTTAGTAGCTCAAACCATGAGCAGACAGGATAAAGGCTATACCGGGAGAGCTGAATGCAAAGTTCTGTTTATGTGGAAGATGTGAATGAAGCCTAAGGGCTCTGCAGTAAGCAAGTAAGACTCTGCCCATATTTACTGGCATATGGAAGATTAGAGAGCATGAGGCATGGTATCACAGGCATCTGAAGTGTAACCAAATGAAGAATGTGATCAGGAAGTGGAAAACAGGGTGGGAATCTGACTTGGGGAAGAAGGCAACATTAAGCTGGTGGTTGCTGAAGCAGGCTAAGATTGGTGAAAGGTCCTTAGCCTGGGAGAGGGGAGCAGAATAATGGCAAGATGAAGGGAGGTGGAGTCAAGGGCTGTTGGGTCAGAGTGAAAAGGGGTTTGAAAGAATGAAAACAAGGGAATAGGATCTAGGTATGTTCTGGAGATGAAGAAAACCTAGAAACACCAAGTTGCCAGAGAGATGAATGCTCTTTTGGAGCCATCATCACTGATGGGAAGTAGGGGACATAAGGAAAGGAGAAGTCATCTACAGTGCAGACATCTGAAATCTAGCCCATTAAGCAAAACCTCATCCATAGAAAAATTGGCTGAGCTCAACAGCATTCTAACTGGAGGCATGTAAGTGTTGCTCTGCTCCTTTTCTCCCAAGCCATACCTTGTTGTCTCTTCATCTCTGCATGACTAGGAGCAGAAGAGTGGAGCCCAGTACTTCCCTGGAGCAATGATACAGGACATCATGGTGGCTGCACAGATAGGCTCCTCACTATCTGCTCTCTAGGCTCTCCGTTCTGTGGCACCCAACCTCACTGCAGGAGATTCCAACATAATGTTATCCTTTTGCCCTCACACAGAGCTCCCATAGACTGAATGCATTTAGAAAAGGCTACATAAAGACCAAGCAATCCATAATATCTCATTTTCTAAGCACCAGTTTGGTGGTCTGCATAAAGGGGAAAGCCTTCAACAGGGTTCTGTTCAAGGGAAGTTGTGACTGGAAAGTAATTTCCATACATTATTATTCAAAGAAAGTGATTTTTACACCACAGGGGGAAAATGATGAATCTTGCATGCACTTTAACCACTGATGTCAGCAATAATGAAAACTGGGGCAGTCTGTTTCACAAACAGATTAGGCATTTATCCAGGATTGGAAAACTGTCAGTATCTGTAAACATTTTAAAAAGTGTACGCTACACTTGGGAATCCGACAATTTTAAGGCATCTTGGCAAACATGCTTTTTTGTTTTTAATGAATCACTTGAAAAGGTCTAGGTAACTTCTATTTTTCCTAATTTGTTTTTTTTTTTAAAACAAGAAAATGATTAAAAGTCAAAATGAATTTCAGTACACATATTGTAGAGGGCAGAGGTGAAGATTTCTTTTACTACCTATAGGGAATACTAATTGCATGTTAGCAGTACGCTTTTTAGATCTAGGGGAGCAGAAACAAGTATGTCTGGCATCTACTTTTACTGAATAGTCTCATGTTTTCAGTTCTAGTTTCTCTATTGTTGCCCATATATGTTCACAGCACTTAAGATTTTACTTTTAGCTACATCTCACCCTCAATTTAAAAAAACAACTTGCCAGTAACATTTTGACATCAGAGATAATCAGCCACTCAGCACTCACTCACTCCAGTTAATGTGTACACTTGGGGTGCAAAAGATTAGTGAATCTGCAGAAATTTGCTACTTAGGCACGAGAGTGCTGACAAAGTCAGCATGGTCTTATGCTATGCCTACAGTACACCCTTTCCCACACACTACTGTCTCAGGCACCTGCTACATTGGCTGCCATCAACTTGTCCTGCACTGGCTAGGCCAGTAGGACAGTTCTTCTGCCTTCTTTCTCTTTAGTGTAGTCAGCAGCCCTTTTGGTGATGAGCCATGCAGGACAGGTTGATGGCACGCAATGAAGGAGGTGCCTGAGCCAGAAGTGCCTTTGACCCCAGTGCCTCCATCCCTGCACAGGGACAGTAATCCTGACTGCTGAATTGGGATAAAGTAATAGAAACTCCCTCATCAACCTTTCCAGTCTAACTTTTGCCTCATCCTAGCTTCATGCAGCATTAGCCCATACTCTTTATTTGTGGTTGCTTTTTTCCCCTAGACTACAGAAATGTTGTTTTCATTTGAAAACGTGTACTTGTGAGAAACTGACATTGATGGATGTATGCCAATTTACACCAGTGCAGGGCCTGGACTTACAACTATTTTATAACTATTTATATAATGTTTATAGAGAGTTCTATTTGGAAAAAAAAAAGAGTACAAGCATTATAAAATACAGCCAAGTTAAACTTAACCTACCAAACCTTAACAAAACCTAAGACTGATAGAAATGTTCCTATGACTTTTTTAATTGAAAAGGAAACAATATATAAAAAACCCTTAACCTTTTCCCCCTCAGTATTAACAAAACCAAAGACTATAGACTTCTGTTAGTGAATCAAAACAGACGGACTACAAATGAAAGGGAAACTGACAACTGTTGGCTAAGCTGATGGAAATGTGAAAAGTAATCATGTTAAGGAAAGGTAAATTATATTTTTAAATAATTTCATTTTAATAATCTAGTGTTTTATTTCCATCGGCAAGTAAATAGGATTTTTAACAGTATCCTTTTAAAAGTTGTGTAGGTTATTTCCAAAGCAAATAGCTAGATGCAGTCTTGTGATTTGTTGCTTTTCTTAAAACTCCAGCAACTGGAATCTTTTGATTATGTGAAAAATCTCACCTTTCACTGGGGGCGGGGGGTTCGAGGAGGCTAGGAAGAGAAAGTGAATTTCTAACCCTCCAGAAATCAGAAGAGGAATAAAAAGAATCAACATTTGTATTAAGATATCATGAGTTTTAAGCAAATCTCAATATTCTGAGGGCAGACTCATGATTGGGTTTGGCAGGATAGGAACTTCCATTCCTTTTAACGGAATATGTATCTAAATCCTTGCAACTCTTCTGAAATTCTAAGTCAGATTAATTACATGCAATATATGAAAGTCAATATTTGACAATACAGTCCACACATCTCTCACAATTGTTTCTTTCCAAAGAATGGGGAGAAATATCTTGAATATTTCTGATATCACCATTTGGTAACTATTGGTAATTCCTAATATGTTTAATGAATTATTAGTCCATAATGATGCTGCATTGACAGTCAGAGAGTAAAATAATCTATTTATCCCCATGAGGCCCAGACTTCTGTTTTGCAGTTGAAGATTGTTTGTCCATAAAAGTGAACTGCTATGGTAAATCTGGGATCTACCTGGTCTGTACACTCAGAAGGTAGAGATGCAACCACTGAGCTATGCACTGGTACTTCAACTGAAAGTGCAAGCTGTGCCTGCAAAAAACCAGAAGCAATTAATTTTGAAAATTGCATCAAAAAGAAAAAAAGAAAAAAGGAGCAGAACAAAAGAACAAGAAAGATGGGTTTGTCTTTAAAGTATTGGTCTGGAATTCAGGAGATTAGGTTCAATTCCAGCTCACGTAAAAACTCCCTGCGTCATATTGGGCTAGAAACATACCGACAGATTTGCAAAAGAGCTCAGTACATTTCAGTTGTCTGGAGAAAGAATTAAACACACTGGAGAATGGTGTAGTAAATGGCTGCTAGATTCAAACTGGGAATGGGAAAAATCAGTTCATATTTTACTCTGCAGCCACACACTCATCAGGGTCAAGCTGGTTCAGTGCTTGGATAGGGAACTTCCAAGGATCACTCAGTGTCTGCAGGAAGCAGTATTGATGATTCCATAGGCAGTACTTTCCTCAGAATCACCTCATGTCCCAACATGGTGTTAAGAGTTTGGCTATGTCTACACTACCATGGTATAGACCTGCCCTTACTCTCCTACTGTCTTTCAGATCATGTGTAAAACTGAAGCCCTCACCACTTGCAGTCGTTACAGATCCCTTTTTATTTGGTCAGGAATATTAAGCCAGTGGGGCCTGCCCAAATTTCAGTTCTGACAATTACATTCTTCCTGCCTAAATTCTACTACAGTCTCCAACTACTATATTTTTCTTTACTTCATGACTTAAAATGTTGTTTAGTGCCATTATGAGTAAATTACAGTCATCTCAGACATGTTTGCACTTTTGTGGTGGGTAAAGTGATTCACTGACTTCCTGCATATCACAGGCCACCAGGACTCACCTGTACACAACCCAGCAATGGAAATTTATGCTTTATGATTAAATATGTTATATAAATGTATACAATGAGAATGTATGTGAACCTTCACCCAAGCCTTAGAACTGAGTCTGAATTAAACCATGCACCAGCTTATAAAATAATCATTGCAGGGTTCAAGGAATTTTTCACATGCAAGGATAGCTTTGCACAACTGGATAGCTGCATGATCAGGATTGCTTTATTTCCTAATACCTCAGAAGCATTAGTTTTCCTCACTGTAAGGAGAAAGCCTACTAGACTTGGACCAATGAAATGAAACAGAATGGTAAATGTTCTTTCTTCATTCTTACGGGGAGTTACTATTTGTTTTTTCATGATGTAGCAATTAAGAGCCTATTCTACCTATCATCCCATCTAATACATTTGACCTATTGTTCCGCCTGACCTTTGTTTTAATGAGTTTTCTGAAAATTCGTAACACAAAACAATTGCACCAAAACACACTAGAATATAGCAGGGTATATGCACAGATCCCAGTATTTTTTAGATTCAGATATACCTGACAATTTCAAAACTACCTTAGTTCATAAATGGGATGCAAATGTTTTCCTGGTCGGGACTCAGACGGTGGTAGGTAGATGTGGGTGAGTATCCATGCTTCTGACTACTGCCAGTTGAAAAAATAGGAAGGAAACCAAAACTGGAGCACACTATCCCTTTTGCTGTGCATACATTGCTTTTTCTTTTCCAGTTCAGGTCAAGTATTGTCATATCATTTGATAAGGTTCAGATAAGAAATTCTATAAAACTTCAGAGAAATAGTAATTAGAGAGATATTTAAAACCTTACAATGTTCTTAGAATTTGGTAGTGACTTTTGTCATTTTACCAAGAAGACAGGACAAATTTTCGTGTCTTGCCTAGAGATTTCCTTCAGCAAAGAGCAAGAAACTGCGAGCAAAAACCTGCCAATGTTATTTAATTCAATAGATTATCTAGCAGATATTTTTATGATGGATATCAGCCCTAATGACATTAATACCCTTGCCATATCTGGCATAGAAATCCAGGCCCAGATGTACTGTGCAGATTCAAGGATTTTTTTTTTAAAATCATGCTAGAACAAAACAAAAAAGTGTCACAGTCTTGCCATAGTAGTTCTTATATACAAGTCAGTTCATGCATTCTTCACATTCACACTGAAATTGGGCAGAAATTCTGCATTCATGTCAAGTTTATTGCCATTTCCTGGAGCTTCAAACTGGCCTTTTTTCACTGGAGTTCACTTGTACACAATTTTGCAGCCTCTGTGGAATGGAATCAGGGTTATAGAGAACAGAGCCATGTAAAAGCTTTGTACAGAAAGCAAACAAAAACCATAATGCAAACACCATGTAACCACTTACTCCTCTAACCCAGAAGAAGTGGGCAGGGATAGGTAGGGAATGGATTAAGCCTTGGCTCCATCTCCCCTACTGAGCCAGCACGAGTCTGCCTTAGTTTGCTGATAGTGTAAAGAAAGTGGCAAATTACTAAATCTCTCTTCTTCCATCCTCCTGCACTCCAAGAAAGGAGGAAGCAGGGGAGGGATTGGAACTCAGATATGTTGCAGTGCCTCCAGGCAATATTCCAGGGTGATGCAGATAACACAGTAACAGGTGTTCAGAGCTGCATCCCAAATTCATAATCTCACCTAACATGCAACTGATCCTCCCCTAACTGTCACTGAGATTTTCCTTTCAGAAAAGAAAAACCAGCAGCTTGGTTAAAATACCAATTTCCTGGAAAATAATAAGAATAAAAAGTGTCCATAAAGAAAAACAGACCATCTCCCCAGGCAGCATTTTTATCGGGGCATGCTTATCACTCCTATTAAAACAAACTGATTAGTGCTTGGTCTGGCAGCAGCCGCCACAGACTGCCCGACTACTTCAGCCCTTGGTCAGTTCTTCCTAGCCCTTAATCACGCCCCTTTCCTCCCAACAGGCATTACTCTAGCTAGAGACATTATTGAAAGTCTATGGAGGTTATCTTTTTGAATTATTTTAGAGAGACCTTCAACTTCTAACGTTCTGATTTCACAGCAAAGCAGAGATGGAACCGATACATAGAATCATAGAATCATAGAATATCAGGGTTGGAAGGGACCCCAGAAGGTCATCTAGTCCAACCCCCTGCTCGAAGCAGGACCAATTCCCAGTTAAATCATCGCAGCCAGGGCTTTGTCAAGCCTGACCTTAAAAACCTCTAAGGAAGGAGATTCTACCACCTCCCTAGGTAACGCATTCCAGTGTTTCACCACCCTCTTAGTGAAAAAGTTTTTCCTAATATCCAATCTAAACCTCCCCCACTGCAACTTGAGACCATTACTCCTCGTTCTGTCATCTGCTACCATTGAGAACAGTCTAGAGCCATCCTCTTTGGAACCCCCTTTCAGGTAGTTGAAAGCAGCTATCAAATCCCCCCTCATTCTTCTCTTCTGCAGGCTAAACAATCTCAGCTCCCTCAGCCTCTCCTCATAAGTCATGTGTTCCAGACCCCTAATCATTTTTGTTGCCCTTCGCTGGACTCTCTCCAATTTATCCACATCCTTCTTGAAGTGTGGGGCCCAAAACTGGACACAGTACTCCAGATGAGGCCTCACCAATGTCGAATAGAGGGGAACGATCACGTCCCTCGATCTGCTCGCTATGCCCCTACTTATACATCCCAAAATGCCATTGGCCTTCTTGGCAACAAGGGCACACTGCTGACTCATATCCAGCTTCTCGTCCACTGTCACCCCTAGGTCCTTTTCCGCAGAACTGCTGCCTAGCCATTCGGTCCCTAGTCTGTAGCTGTGCATTGGGTTCTTCCGTCCTAAGTGCAGGACCCTGCACTTATCCTTATTGAACCTCATCAGATTTCTTTTGGCCCAATCCTCCAATTTGTCTAGGTCCTTCTGTATCCTATCCCTCCCCTCCAGCGTATCTACCACTCCTCCCAGTTTAGTATCATCCGCAAATTTGCTGAGAGTGCAATCCACACCATCCTCCAGATCATTTATGAAGATATTGAACAAAACCGGCCCCAGGACCGACCCTTGGGGCACTCCACTTGATACCGGCTGCCAACTAGACATGGAGCCATTGATCACTGCCCGTTGAGCCCGACAATCTAGCCAGCTTTCTACCCACCTTATAGTGCATTCATCCAGCCCATACTTCCTTAACTTGCTGACAAGAATACTGTGGGAGACCGTGTCAAAAGCTTTGCTAAAGTCAAGAAACAATACATCCACTGCTTTCCCTTCATCCACAGAACCAGTAATCTCATCATAAAAGGCTATTAGATTAGTCAGGCATGACCTTCCCTTGGTGAATCCTTGCTGGCTGTTCCTGATCACTTTCCTCTCATGCAAGTGCTTCAGGATTGATTCTTTGAGGACCTGCTCCATGATTTTTCCAGGGACTGAGGTGAGGCTGACTGGCCTGTAGTTCCCAGGATCCTCCTTCTTCCCTTTTTTAAAGATTGGCACTACATTAGCCTTTTTCCAGTCATACGGGACTTCCCCCGTTCGCCACGAGTTTTCAAAGATAATGGCCAATGGCTCTGCAATCACAGCCGCCAATTCCTTCAGCACTCTCGGATGCAACTCATCCGGCCCCATGGACTTGTGCACGTCCAGCTTTTCTAAATAGTCCCTAACCACCTCTATCTCCACAGAGGGAGGTTATCTATCTATCTATCTATCTCATCTATCTATCTCCATCCTCTATCCTATGCAGAGAACTAGCACAGAGGACGGCAAACCCAGGTACAGAGGAAGAATAGTACAAGTGGCAGAGCTCTACAGTGCCACACACTTTGGTTAACATGAGGCTTTCCTTGCTTCCTCCACAATACCCCCTAGTGTGCATGCCCCACTGACATGCATCCACCAACACTGATTAGACACATTACCAGATTTCCAATGAATACATGAACCCATTCGTACTGCTGAGGTGGGATTGGTTTCCATTGGTCACTTTTGCATGGCCTCAGAGCCAGGAGGGCTTTTTTTTGGTTTTGAATTTTAAAAGACAGCTAAAATTCTGCTCAAGTATATGGGGTAATGTTGGGTGGAGGCCTGAGAGACAGAAACATAAGCTCCCCCAGGTCCTAGAGCAGCATTATCCCTTATGCAACAATTAATCTACAAACTCCAGATTATGCACCAGATTCTGATCCCCTTATACGCTCAGTGAGTAGAACCTTCCTTCATGAGTAGTTTAATTGAAGTTAATGGGACTACCTGTAGAGTAATGTGCTGTTAAATTTAAGTAAGTGTATCAGAATGTGCTCCTATATGATTGATGAACTCAACTACTATTGTTGTAAGCCTTTTAATTAAATAATTAGTTAAACAACTTCTTGATAAAAACTGAATAAATGGAATATTCATAAGGCTGTAAGGAAATCACAGGCCACTCTTTTGTTGTGGAAACTGCAACTTTTAAATAAACACTTCAACTTTTTAATAGTTGCTGGAATTTTGAGTGGTGTTGTGATGCTATGCACCAGGTTGAAAGACCAGTCACTCAGATTTGGCCTGGCCACTGAATTATGGAAAGATAGCCAGGCCAAATTTGAGTGACGGGTGTTATAATAGTCACACCACCACTCAAATTTGGACTGGCCAGCCCCCCAGCCTTCGAGAGTTAAGTGACATCTATGGAATCTCTTCTGTGCTGCTGCGCAGCTTTGGAAGGTAGGCTGCATGCCTTGGAAGAAGGTGCTGGAGCTTATGTGTGAGTCTGCACCGAGGGCTGGTGCTCCTTCTGAGGGTAACCAGATGCAGGTTTTCAATCTCCTCAGAAAACAGGTTTAGGGGAAGCCTGATACAAGACCCCAGGGGAGTATCAAGCTGACACATAGATGTCACCAAAACCACAACTTTAACGAACTTTGATGGCAACTTTGAACCAATCCCCCACAACTATCTTAAAGCATTAAATATGTACATTATGCCCCTTTCCTTCTGCTTGTGGTTAAGTAGTACTGAAAATCTAAGACCCTAATTCTCTTTTCACCGACACTGGTGTAAATCTAGAGTGACTTCATTGAAGTGCCCCCTGTTGTGCAATTCATGTGTGAGGAGAATCAGACCCTAGAATTCTGATATGAATGCTTCCGTCTGATGTCGTCTCAGTCATTTTCATTGTAAATGGTTTAGCTTTTATATTAGAGTAGATGTACAATTGCTCATGCATAGTATGTTGACTTATACAAACTCCCCAAATGCACTTAAATTAAAAAGGAAACACATTAAGGTCATGAGACTCCTGCAATTTTCTTTTTATCAAAGTAGTTTGAGTTAAGGACAGAGTGGTGACCTTACCTTTGGATTTTCTGATTTTGTCAGTTTGTGCTACAACTTCAATGGGATTGAAACTAGGCTTTTCGGCATTATCCTCTCTAAACGATCATTTTTAGCAGATGTAATTTCCTCTGTGCAATCAATTTAGAGTTCCTAACCCTTTCAGGCTTATCCAGTAAAATATATCCTTTTAACTCATTGACATCCTTTATGGGAGATAGTCATAAATGTTTCTGTCCCAGTAACAGCATTTAGTTTGATTTACTCATTAATATGCAGTGGTTGATGCAGAGAGCACTCTTAATATTGAATAGAATGACAGGTATACACATTAGGATCACAGGTAACTTTAACATATCTGTTATAATGGTGTAACAGAATGAGCTACTGTTATTTGCATTAATCTCACTCATTGTTTACCTTCTGGTCTCCTGAAACATTCTTTGCTTTTTGTATCACCCATACTTATGTTTTTGGAGTAAGAATGAGCAGATGGAAGCTAGAGTTCTAGTAACAAATGGTGTCTTTCTAACATGCTTAAACAAAGATACAAAATATTCCATGGTTTCAGAAACAGATAGAATCTACTGTCCTCTACCACGATACAGCTATTAATAGCTTCCCTTCACCCAGAGTCTGTCATGTCTCCAGGAACAGGAAAGGAGAGGGTGTACAGACAAAGCTTATGTCACTATTTTCTGGTCCATACAAAGCAAAATCTGAAGGAAAGTGCAGCTAAATTAATAGTATGAATTTATGAGACATCTATAGCACATGAAAAATCAGCCAGTAGAATGCAAAAATAATGACAAAAATTAATATTTTGATAAGTAGAGAGCATATGTTATGCTAAGAGCAGACCTGGTTTTTGCTAGACACATATGCCAGAGAAAAGAAACTAAAGAAATCTTTGAAACATTTGTGCAATTAACTATGCAATGAAAGCTGTTAGGGGAAGACAATGAGCAAAGCATGAGACCATATATTCTTGGAAACAAGTTCTTCTGGTGTTACCACAGAAAGATATATTTCCTTGAAGATGCATGGAAAAAGCAATAGATATATCTAGATTTAATTAACGAAACACCAGCTGCAAACTGTGTCTGGGGTATAGAGTGCAAAGTGTATATGCAAATAATGGCAATGGTACATAAAGGCTAAAACAAAAAACAGGCTGAGAGCTAAATACACCACAGAGAGACAGCAGTGAGAATTTTGTGAACCTAAAGGCATAGAAATTGTGCAGATACTGGGTAAGAACATCAATTTCTCTTGCAAAAGGCCATCACTGTGGAAAACATAGGCAAAAGGGATAATTCTAAGAAGACATTGTGATCAGACTGGACCTCCATCAGGCTTTTAAATACAGAAACAAAGTCGTGAAGTGAGTACCATTTTGGGGAAGGCAAGAAAAACAAATAGAAGGACCATGGGTTATCCTTTGGCAAATTTGGAAGTATCAAGTGCAGTTTATTCCATTTTGTGGACCAAGATTTTTTGGCAAAGAACGAACAAAAACAAAACATCAAAACCCAGGAACCGTCCCACAAGCCATCTCCTCAAAAATTCACAAATGAGAAGCCAATTTATTAACTTGGAATATTAAATTGTCAGTGGCAAATTGTGTTCTGTTAGATTCAATGGCAACTTCACGCTTCCCTCCATTATTATTACCCACCAAAAAAGAATTACTACACCTCAGAAAGATAAGAGAAAAAAATCTCTTCCTTTTTTCCCCCATTTGTGTACTTCAATCATTTTACAGTCCTTTGCAGATAGTCAGCTTCACAGTTCTCCCTCTGTAGACAGTTAGGCCTCATTTCTGCAGTCAGATTCAGTTTGACTTCATTACTACAAAAAAACCCACACAAACCTCAGCCTAATCTTCAGGGAGCTTGGCTGTCCCTATATTTTCTCGATTCTAACATCCCTCTGACCTAGCTCCTTCTTATTAGAAAGCCACCACACACACACACACACTTTTATTAAGGGTGGAGTTAATGATCTGCACTTTTCACAATGAGTCAACAAGACTTCCCACAGCTTTAGGCATGGTTCTAACACCTGCTAAATGGAAGAATCAAAACAAACAAACAAAGGCATGAAAACAGGACCAAAACAAAGACGGGCATGTTGACCATTCGCACTTGCAAAACACTTCATAATACATGTATAAGCTCGTATGTATGCAGGAATATATACAGACTATGTAGATCCAATCGATAATATGAATCCCAATATTCTCATAGACTGTGGATTCATATTTAAGTCATGGTATTTCCTAGAAAACATTGCTTTTATCTTGACTCAATCACCCCTCCTATTGTCTATGCACCTGAAAAGATGAACACTTGCATTTCCTAAATGCCTTAAGTAGGGATTAGACTACATTGCAAACATGAAGATCATAATTTAAATGACACTCTAAAGACTGATTCTCAAAATAGTTGTAGAAAAGCTCTGCAAAAGACAAATTGGTACTTACATCAGTGTAACTCCACTGACTTCAGTGGGTTTAGTAGTTTGTAAAGGAAATCAGAATCAGACCCAACGTCTGCAGGACCCTCCCAGCCTTAGTTAATAAGTCACTTACACTACCCCTTTGCCAAGTTTAGAAGACATTAGTGCTTCAATGTTCTTCAGGGTGCTTGCCAGCCAAATCAGAAATTGGAAAAATTATTTTGATAGTCCCCCTTAACCACTTTGAAGAATTTTGGCTCACACAGACTCCCTGGCCTTCTTTTTGGCATCATCTCAATGCAAGATGAATTCTAATACAGGTACAGGACTCAGTGCTTGAGGACAACATTTCAGTGTTCGGGAATTTGAAGGAGGAATATGATTGCAAACCTTTTGTGATATACTTCAACGATCACATGAAATAAGTAAATCCTAATCAGTATTGCCAAGTCTCATGTTTTCTTGAAGCCTCAGTTCCTGGAATCATGTGATGACGTCAAAATCTCAACTTCTGTTTAATGAGAAATTGTTTTTAAAAAATCAAGGGTTCTTCTTATTTACCTTATAGCACTTGAACCTGTCAGATGCACTTGAGTCTTCTCAACTGGGAGTCAAAGCGTGGAAGAAACATGTTTCACCTTTTTTAAAACAATTTTTTACTTTTTTTTTTTTTTTTTTTTTTTTACTATTTTCCAAGTCGAAAAAGCTGAACAATCACAAGTGTCAAAATAGTGTCAAAATAGGGTGGGTTCCCCCAGAACAGCTTCACATGGATCTGAGGTTTTGAAAATCCCAGTGCTGAGCATCAGACTGAACCCCAAGCAACCAGGCAATCAGTATTTCCAGTGAAGACGACAAACTTTTAAAAGGCAAACACAGATCATTTGGGGCTTTGAAAGTTCCCCTTCTTATCTGAGTGCCCATTTCTTCGATTGAGTGCAGAGAGTGCACAGAGTTTCCATTGAAAAATATCCTTTTCCACAACATCCCCCCTTTGGATGAGTGGTGGTAAAAGCTCTCACCAAATTTCTAGTCCTTCAAAGAACCCTCAAGAGAAAAGCACACAAAAACACTCAGGAAAGACTTGCTATTCCTTATAATGCTATGGAAAAACAAGCAAGCAAAAAAGTCCACCTTTTTCAACACTTTTAGGCTTTTATTAAAAACAACACAAAGAAATCAAATGGGCCCAGCTCTATTTCTCCAACGGCCCTCCTCCCCCACCACAGGTCACCCAATGCCAGTGGTAATTTTTTGTTGAATGAAAAAGGATATTGAGGGAAAAAAACCTCTTTATACTAGGGAATGCAGAAATGCCCTTTATATGTTATACTATGAATTCTTTGAAGTATGTATGGGTCTATTTAGTCTACCTGTGTGTCAATATGTGTAGAAAACTCCCAATGCTATATCTTACAGTAACAGTCCTTTTTCCCCAAAATGGAGGATGAGGCTTTTCAGGCACAAATGAGAACATGGTAAAACTGCAAACCCTGTTTCTGAAAAATCCCAGATGCTTGACTTTTCTGCTGTCAAACCACGAGAAAAATTCTGTTTTAGCAGAGTTCACTTAACAAGATGTATCTATTGCGTTGGTGTATCAGTTGTAGTCTTGAGACTGCTAAAGGGAGGATCTTAAATATTAATATAAATCAGAAGCCATCTCTATGTGTTCATTTGATTTTATATCTAAGAGGTTTCTAAGAAAAGATATTATTTATGTTTGCCATGAAAAGGTATTTTAAGTCACTTAAATCAATACAAGCTCATTACTTAGATAACAGAGCTTGCAAAACAGCTAGTTGTCCTGCACCATTGATTTTTCAGAATCTGCTTTTGTAATAAAAGACTTTTAATTCTCTCAGAGCAAGTGTCATCAAATTACTTCTCGTTCAGATAGAATCCCAAGCACTCTTGAGTTTAGGATTATGAGTAAGGATGAAAAAAATTACAAGATAAGCAAAGTATGTCCAGAAAAAAATAGTATGCACTTAAGCACTGTGTTAGAGCATTCTTTGAATCTGGATGTGACTGATTTTCAAATTCATGTTGCTACTTGAGGTGGGGACCTGTGTTTGATTATGTGTATGTGTGTGTGTACTACATCTAGCCCCAACTTGGTTCAGATTTCTAGGAAATACTGTAATACAAATGATAAATAGTAGTATTTGACGAGTGCCATCAATATCCATTGACAGCCCTTACATTACATTCACATCATTATCAATGAATTGTCTTCTGAAAGACCATTTCAAATGAGTGGAAAATTTTGACCAGACTTCAAGCATTTATGTTGCCTCTGCTTAGACAAGAGTCAAGAATATTGGGATGGAGTCTTCTGGTTGATTTAACAAACAGAAAGGAAAGATTTATACAGTAGCTCTCACACACAAGGCATCTCAAAGTTCTTTGCAATAATGAGTCAGACCTTGGCCTTGTAGATGAATGTGGCAGGTCTTATGCTCAGAATAAAGGTAAAAACGTGAACTTGGACTGTTCCACTAAGAGAAAATATGTGGCAGGACAAGGAGGCTATTTCATTTAGCCTGTCTTTTGATAAATGCCAGGAAATATTTCAAATGTATATTTTTTACAGTCATTGAAGGTGGTGCCTCAATTTATTGGCTTATCTAAGTCATAGCAATGCCTTTAGCATTGCAGCACACACACTATTGCTTGGTAATAGTTTCAGAAATGTGCGCAAGCAGACTTCCTAAGGAGGAATTGAATTAATGGTCTTCTGTGTCAGAGGCAAGCTTACTGCCAACTGAGCTAATGGACAACAGTATTACTAGCTTGTTTAAATGAAATCTACAGATATCAATGTAATGGGGCCCCATTCTTGGCTGGCCTGTAGGCCCTATTGTAATAAATATAACCAATGATAATTTTGAAAAAAAAATGACTAAGATTTTTAGAGTAGGTCTATTGTGTTTTATATACTCTTAGAAGATAAATTAAATCTAATACTTCTTGCAAGTTTATCAAAAAAATTAGGATGTTCTCCTCTATGATAGAATAACTATGTTTATTGGAAGACCGTGTTTGAATATGTTACAATACAATACAAATTGAATGATGTTTACAAATAGCTTTAGCTTCCTGAACTCCCTACCAACCAAAATCATATGTAATTATGAGGAAATGTTCTGTTTTCTGTGTACTATACCTTTAAATGTAGACTGCTTGAGATGCCACTGCCATTGTGTGTTTCAGTTCACAGACTGAATTGCTAAAAGAATGAGTCACTGTGTCTCTCTCCAAGCCTAATTATGTTGCTGTTTTGTCATTTTTCTTCATCTGAAATAAGTAATCAAGACTGAAAAAAATACACATTTTCCTGTTGGTTTCTGGGGAAAAAACCATAAGAATCAAAGACTGAACTCACTGGTGTGTTGCAGGTCACAGTCAAGGTGTTTAGGCAGCAGAGAATGGAGAATTTTATACTGTGCCTGAGTTTCAACAATACTGTTAATCAGTCATCTTCATGAGCACACTCACAAAAAAGAAAACCAAACAGAATGTAAACATGAAGGATGTTACATTGAGACAACATACTGGATTCTAGCAACTTTTATAGCTAAAAAGGAAGAAAAGCATCTACAGCAGACTCTCTCTCCCTCTCAACTAGAACAAAAATGGAAAAGAATCCTTTAATACTGGATTTTGTGTAAGCAATTTGGGGGATATCCATTCCAGTAATCTGATGAATGTCAAATACAGACTTTGTCATGGATGGAAAAGAGCTCATTTTCATTTTCTCAGGGCCAGAATAACTCTTCCCTGGATGAAAACATGACAATTTCCATCTTGGCCAACACTGGAGATTTAAACTAGGGAGCTGCAGAGCTAAAAGGAGTCAATTGTAACAGCCTGTGAACTGAGCAGGGGTTGGGGGGAGATAAGACATACACTGACTTAGAGGGTAAGAAAAGCTATGAGAGGGAAATTCTACAATGTTCCCCTGAGTCCCATTCAGAGCGGGTGGGTTTCTCCCACATGTGGAGCAGGCCACAGGGTCCATCCAGTATTCTGCAGATTCTAGAAGATTCTTAGTAGGTTAGAGCCATCTACACTGGAGGCGCAATGTCAGGCCTCTAACAGTCAGCACCGCCATGCAGAGAGGGCTCCACAGAACCTTAAGACTTATTATATGTTCTAGATAACCTTCATGGGGCGTGAAAGAAGATGTGTCAATTTTCCACACACCCCCATTATTCCCACTTGTATCCTTATCTTATAAAGGTGCTATTGTGTGGTCAAGAGCAATTGGGTGGACGATGGTTGTGGTATGGAGACGGTATCATGAATGTGACCAGGGAACAATATCCAAACTCATTTAATTGTTGATAGAAGCCTTTGCTGCCAAAGCCATAAAAAAAGTTTAATTTTCTTATTTCTGTACTCTGCAGTTTAGTTCATAATCTTTCACTAGCTGTACGACTGCATAGCGAATAGAATACTTTTTTTTTTTTGGTAAAGTCTGTGACCAATTATGAAACCCTCCAAAGTCAAAGTGGTCATATGATCTTTATGATCACTTTCTTGATTTGTGAACCTGTTTCTTATGATGAATAGATGAATCAGCATTCATTTTTCATCTATAATAGCAATGCTGTGCTACCCATTATCAGAGGCTTCACTGTTTCTTTAGTTTTCTCAAGTAGGAAACATTCCATATTAAGGAAAGTAGACACATTTGATTGATAGAAGCCCAGATGCTCTCTCAGGCTGCCCTGGGATGTATTTGCTCTTGATTATTTTTACATATATAAGGAATACAATGCTTTGTTGTAGCTACTAAGTCTTCTGCAATACAGTATGAATTTGTTTCCTTCGAACTAGTGAGCTATTATTGTTAATGTATTGCTGTAAGTTATCTTTTAAATATTATTTTATGCCTTTCATCCTTGTCATTAGAAGGCTGCTAACTGATAAATTTATTTTAAATGACTATTGGTAGGTCTCTATGTCAACTCTGACATGTTTAAAGCATTGTCCACAGGGTAGATTTTATTGAAGTTCACATAAGTGTAGCCACACTTGATTTATTTATACATTTTTACTGCAATGTATCTAGATTAAAATATGTGCGAGCACTGACAAAATTTGAACTCTGGGTTCTCATTTAGTCATGAGAAAGTAGCATGTTGGATCTGCTAAGCAGAGGACTAAAACTCTCATCAGCCCTCACCCCACTTCACACCCCTTTCCTCTGACCAGGTGAGCAGGAAGCTGGAGAGAAGCTGGAAGCAGAAACAGATGCACAGCCATGTGTAGAACAGGCTGTGACTGCCATACATTACAGCTGAGTGCAGGCCTGTTTGGGGATTTTGGAGCAGCAGCATTGGCTGGGCATGGAAGAAGTGCAGAGAAGCCCAATGAGAAACATTAAGTGAGCCTGGCCCAGAAACCCAAAAGCTCCTATTTTCTTTGAATATAGACTGGAATGGAGAGGGCCTCCCAGGGCAGCAACCCTGATGACACCTGACTCTTGATGGACTGCCCCAAGGACCCAAAAATATATAACCATCACTCACTCTGAACTGTAACAGTTTCAGCCTCTGTCCTTTGGTATTTCTCCTCCTTTAATAGAATCATAGAACTGGAAGGGACCTCGAGAGGTCATCTAGTTCAGTCCCCTGCATTCATGGCAGGACTAAGTATTAGCTAGACCATCCCTGAGAGGTGTTTGTCCAACCTGCTCTTTAAAATCCCCAATAATGGAGATTCCACAACCTCGCTAGTCAATTTATTCCAGTGCTTACCTACCCTGACAGTTAGGAAGTTTTTCCTCATGTCCAACCTAAACCTCCCTTGCTGCAATTTAAGGCCATTGCTTTCTATCCTATCCTCAGAGGTCAAGGATAATTTTTTTTCTCCCTCACCCTTGTAACAAGCTTTTATATATTTGTATATATATTTTGAGAGGGAGAGAGAATGAACCAAAAGCCTTACTAAAGTCAAGATATACCACATGTCCCCATCCACAAGGCTTGTTATCCTGTCAAAGAAAGCTATTAGGTTGGTTTGATATGATTTGTTCTTGACAAATCCATGCTGACTGTTACTTACCACATTATCTTATAGTTGTCTGCAAATTGATGGCTTAATTATTTGCTCCATTATCTTTTCGGATACTGACATTGAGCTGACTGGTCTGTAATTTCCCAGGTTGTCCTTATTCCCCTTTTTATAGATGGACACGCTATTTGCCCTTTTCCAGTCCTCTGGAACTTCTCCCATCTTTCATGACTTTACAAAGATAATCATTAATGGCTCTGACATCTCCTCAGTCAGCTCCCTTAGTATTCTAGGATGCATTTCATCAGGCCCTGGTCACTTAAAGATATCTAACTTGTCTAAGTAACTTTTAGTTTGTTCTTTCACTATTTTAGCCTCTGATCCTACCTCATTTTCCCTGGCATTCACTATGTTAGACATCCAAACGCTGCTAACCTTTTTGATGAAAATATATATATCATTTAGCACTTCTTCCATTTCCACATTTTCTGTTATTGTTCTCCCCCCACACACACACACACCTCATTGAGTAACAGACTTACCCTGTCCTTGGTCTTCGTCTTGCTTCTAATGTATTTATAGAATGTTTTCTTGTTCTCCTTTATGTCTCTAGCTAATTTAGTCTCATATTGCCCCTACAAACTTGTGTTATTTGTTTATATTCATCCTTCATATAGTTCCTTTTCTTACCAGCTCTAGTAAAATAACTCTTTCCTTAGCCATGTGTATTAAACTTGGCATTAAAAATTCACAGTGCATTTCAAGGGGAGAACTTCATTATGCCTTGACTTCAAGCATTTTCTAGGAGAATCCTTAAATTATATAGACAAACAGTTTGCCACCATGGACAAAGTGACATTTTATCCCGAAGTGTCTGAAAAGCATGCAATTTCTGCCTTCTGTTAAGATTAAAGCTACAAGCCTCTTCTTTCATCTGGGTTTATACACCATTGAATAGGGTGATGATCCTTAACACCCATTAATTATTCACCAGGAGAGGGGAAAAAAACCACAGGAGTCTGCAGACAGATTATTACAAAGCTAAGCTTATTCATCTGCACACAAAATGTTACCTGAATTCATTGTCCAAGCCCCTGAGCATGACTCAGTGAGAATTTGAATATATTCATTGCTGAAAAGTTCCCATAATACCCTGAACTCTGTAACATGCAAATTAAAAGGAATAAACAGATTCCATTAATATTGCATCCTGAAAACCCACTTGCAGATAGTACACAGATGAGTGTTGAATAGGCGCAGAAGAAAACACCTAGAAACAATGCAAAGGCAGATTGGACTTTGAGAGGAGATTTGAGCTGGAATAACTAACAGATATATTAAACATTACCCACAGGAGTTGGCCTCCCCATAGTAGACCACCAAATATTGAGATTGAGGAACTTTTAAAGAGAAACTTGCATAATTAATGAAAAACAACAGGCATATGAAAGATTTATAAAAGAACAGAAGCATACTTATGCAAAATTCTGTCACATCCTATTCATAACAAAGACTGGGGATACACATAACCCCAGATGCCAGCTACTTCATGTAGTTCTACATTTGGAGAGAAAGTAAATATCCGTATTCTCTTCATAAGAGGCCAGATTCACCACCTTCTTGCTCCTTGTCTAGCTATTTATGTTCAAAATATGTATAATACATACAAACAAAATCAGTATGGTAATATATTACACACCTTTGAAGTCTCAGTTACTACACAGGATGTGAAACAGAGAATCAGGCCAAAAGGGCATGACCAACTCCCACAACAATGAATGGCAATGGAGCCCATGCAGCCAAAAGGTAGAATTTTGGCCCAGGTTAAGTAACTCTAAGTAGGCTGATCCTGTTTCCACTGAAGTCAATATGACTTTTGCCATTCACTTCAGAGGAAACAGGATCAGCCTATATGAGACCTGTGAATTGCAAATGCCAGATACAATCGTTTTATTGTGAAAGTCATATTCTTGTGGGTGGCTAAGAGAGTAAAGGAAAATAAATGAGAGAAGAAATTATTTCATATAGAAGGCTTTCTGATGAGACCCCTTATTTTTACTGCACACTAATGTTTAGGCCCTTTTTCACACAGTTACTATCCTCCAAGCCAAATTCCCTTGCGAGATCCAGACCCATCAATGCTGCTACTGTATTTAACTTAATACAAGTTAATAGTAATAAAAATATAATAATTTCAATAGGTGTAAAATGTTTATACACTGGAGAAGGTCTATTTTGGGGGGTGTGTGTGTGTGTGTGTGTATATATCTCCCTCTGTTACTATAGTTTCTAAGTGACTCAGTGTCTTTTAGTGTATATATCCTCACAAGACCCCTTGGAGGACAGGAAGTGCTATTACCCCCAGTTTAGAAATAGGGAAATGAGGCAGACAGACAAAGTGACAGGTTGAAAGTCAGAGGAAATCTGTGGGGAAACAGGGAATTGAAGTCTCAGGAGAGCACCCTAACTGCTCATCCATCCTTCTTCTCATTCTGATCCCGATGAGAAAAACAAGAGTTTTGTCCTTCTGCTGGAAAGGAAGATGGTATAGTTCCTATTGCATCCTTACCCCATGTGGCCACGAAAGGATGGGACACAACTAAGCCCTTAATTATTATTTGTTCTACACCCAAAGATGTACACAACGCACCTAACAGAACAGATAGCTAGAAAGATTTGTGGCCAACGTAATTTAATCTAGGCCAAGATTTTTAAAGAGACTAGAGATTCTGGAAGCTCAATTTGAGAAAGGCTAAAGGACCCAATTACAGGAAGGCAGGTTCTCAGAACTTTACGACTTATCTAGTTATGCTCCTGACAATTGAGGCGACCTATTACTTTTGGAAATCTTGGTCCTAAAGTTAAGAGAAGACATAAAAGCTAGTGTGACTTATGGAGAAGTGGGCATGAGATGCAGTTGGCCATGGGTACAGTTTTGTGGCCCTGTTAATTAATAAGAATTGGGATTTTCCTTTTATGTTTTAGTTTAATACATTAATAAGTTACTTACTTGTAGGCTCTGTGGTAAAAGTGAGACTTTACTTGTTCAATGCACTCATCTGCCATAGACATAACCGATATCTGTGTGTAGAATACCCGTGATATACCCATTGAAGACTGGCAAAACAAAATAGAAGATGTACAGTGCAGTTTGGAGGAGATAATTTTGCCTTTAATAAAATTAGTCCACCTGAACATAAGCAGAATATAATACTTATGGGAAAATTACATAACATAACCAGGCCTTCAACATCATGACTGCTGCCTCTCTAATTCTTTTTTTTAAGATAGCTTTTGTTTTGGATTTTTTATGATAGAATTAAAAAAAAAGTTATTCTCATGCCAAACTTCTTCTAACCCCACATTCTGTAATGTGACCCATTAATCACTTGTCAAATTGTGACTCCCTTATATGCATTCTTCGCATATGTCTTCAGAACAATTATGGTATAGAATATGCATGAATAGCATGTATTCCATAAATATGGATTCAAATTAGAGCATTCATTTAGTTAAGTTTTGTTTATTCTTAATATGCATTCACAGCATATTGTACAGCATAGCAGCTCCTTTGAATCTTTTAGAGAGTATGCTGTGAATTAATATTAACAAAAGCATAATCTGCAAATTATGGATCTTCATTATACATGTATTTGTGATGGACCAGAATATCAATCTTGTAGTAAAAGTCTTTATGAAAAGTAGTTACTTAGGGAGAATTTACAGCAGTTGCATTTTAAACCCCAATATTTTTAATTTGCAAGCACATACCTACAGAGGCCAAGTTCACATTATGGATTATGGGTCTGAAATGCTGCAGTTTAATTGCAGTCATTCTATGTTCACAGTGATTTTTTTTTAAATAAATTCTAAATACTGTTTAAGACTCCAATCCCATTATGTACATTAGTTTAAATTTTAATTGTGCATTTTGTAACAAAACAATTAAACAAACAACAACAACAAAAAGAAACTTTCAATTTATCTACCCAGGCCTGATTGGCACATTCTGTTTCCTCATGCCATTGATGACACCTAAAACAAAACAATCTCCTTTCACAGCCTTTAGTGTCAGTGATAACATCTGTTTCAGGAGACGAAAACGTGAAATTTTAAATTAGAGGGCCAGATCTTATAGACTCAGTTTTAAAGACAGAAGGTACCATCATGATCATCTAATATAACCCCCTGCACATGGAGGTTCTGTGGCCTGTACTCACCCATTCCTGCAATAGATCCACAACCTCTGGCTGAGTTACTGAAGTCCTCAAATCTAGCACTTCTTAGGAATGTGTGTTTCTGCAGTATTAGCCCTGTTCTTGCCAGATTCTGTGAGCAGGGCCTGCCTCTAGCTCACAGCCTGATTTTGCTTTATATCTGCAAACTTTTGACTGCTACTTTAGCCCAGTCCTCAGGCCTCTGATACAAAGGCTTATGTCTCAGTCTCTCTTCCTACTACAGCTCTTATCTATAACAATTCTCATTATCTGAGGAAATGGCCCATCAAAGTAAAAACACATATAATGGGATATGAAAATGTGAGCAATATATGCTCACATTATAGTGGTGCAGGGACACACAAAACAAAACAAGGAGGTCAGCAACAGACCTCTGTCAGTGTGGCAGGAAGTAGGTGCAGCTCCAGAATCAGCAACGGCGAGCAATTGGCACTGTTCAGAATTAGGACTGCAACGATGGGCAAGCCTGAATTGTTTTGGATAATTACCTAAAAGTTCTTCAGTGCTTCCTTTTTATACAATATTCCTGCTTTCAAATAGGTGCACTCTCTCCCAATTTTAAAATAGTTTTTCAGCACCACATTGTTTGGGCAGTCCAACGACTGGCCTTCTGTCCTATCTGCAGTGGTGACAGAATCCAGGGAACCTCTATCTATTTGGAACTCAGCAGCTCCCTGAAGTTTATGCCTTAGAGTAGAGTACGTGCTTCCAATATCTCAAAATGTGCAAGAGTCAAACAAAACCATCCTCTCTGGGACACAATAACTGTACCAGGCCAGTCCCAGGGTGACAATTCTTCAGAAAAGATCCAGGTGAAGAGATTTGCTGAGTCTTCCAACCATTGCTGTCAGACTTGAAACTTTAGTTTTTCCAATAAGAACTGCACAAGTTTTATTCATGATTAAGCATGTGGCAACTGAATAGGCACAGGGGCCTGCCACACACACTGATTAAATGGAATCCAAAGTTAATGGTGTTGGGAGCCACTAGTCTAGGGAGAGATGTACAAAGGGAAGTTGGGAGCCCAGCTCCCATTAAGAGTCAACATGAGTCAGTCACCTAACTCCCATTTTTGACTTTCAGTGAGAATTATTCCATTAAGTGCCCAAGGCTCAGATTTTTAACGGTATGTAGGCATTGTTCTGCTCAGTGCCTAAGTCACTTTAGAAAATGAGAGACTCCACAGTTAGATAGATGTTGCAATGCTGTTTGGAGCAACACCTAATACCTACATTTTCAAGTGACTTAAGCCCCTATTTGTAAAGGTATGTGCTTTGTTGGTTTTTTCCTTTATTATGTTGCCCCAAACTAGTTCCCTAGTGTTCCTCAGAATCCTACTTCATAAAATCATTCAGACATGGATCTGTTACCTGAAAAGAACTAACTAATAAGCTAGAGGGGGGAATGTGCTACCTTGACTTTCAGTGAGATATTGGTCTCCAGTAACAATTGAATTACAGCCCTCTAGGATAGAGATAGATTATTTCAAAACCTAGAGCACTCAAAAGTATATCCATTGATATTACTACAATTCCACTTGAAGTTTTTTAGGCTGTCATAGGTGAACTGGTAATATTTAAAGACAGGTATTTATGAGGTTTTAGTCAATAATTCCAATGTGAGGGAAACAAATTATTTGAAAGCTTCAGAGTGTTGTGAAAACAGCCCATATTCAAAAGGCATATATCAAAGGAAACAAGTTTTTATTTTTAAATAAAAATAATGACTCCTCAGAAGATAACATGAGTCAGTAGCTGAGTTATTTCAAAACAATCACTCCTGTTAAGATATCCCTGTGAACATGAGCATTAGGGAGTACAGAAGGTGAAGCTATTTAGATATACCAGACTGGTGGAATTCTTAAAAGAGGCAACCGCAATACTTATATGACCCTGGGAACAATATTTGAGAATACAATTTTTGTTGATTAAAGTAATAGTGTTGATGTAATATACTTAGACTGCTGTAAGGTGTTTAACTTGGTACCACAACATTTTGATTAAACAATAGAATATAAAATTAACATGACACACGTTAAGTAGATTAAAAACGGAAAGGTTTCAAAATGTAACCATAAACAGGAATCATCATTAAGCAGATGTGTTTCCAGTAGGGTCCTGTAAGGATCAGTTCTTGACCTTGTGCTATATAATTTTTTTTTTTATTAATGACCTAGAACAGTGGTTCCCAAACTTGTTCTGCCGCTTGTGCAGGGAAAGCCCCTGGTGGGCCCAGCCGGTTTGTCTACCTGCTGCATCTGTGGGTTTGGCCGATCGCGGCTCCCAGTGGCTGCAGTTCACTGCTCCAGGCCAATGGGCGCTGCTGGAAGCAGCGGCCAGTACGTCCCTCAGCCCGCGCTGCTTCCAGCAGCTCCTATTGGCCTGGAGCAGTGAACCGCAGCCACTGGGAGCCGCGATCGGCCGAACCTGCGGCCACAGCAGGTAGACAAACCGGCACAGCCTGCCAGGGGCTTTCCCTGCACAAGTGGCAGAGCAAGTTTGGTAACCACTGACCTCGAAGAAAACATGAAATCACACCCTGATAAAATTTGCAGATGACACAAATGGGGGGAAATGATAAATTATCAAGAGGACAGGTCACTTATTCAGAGCTATCTGGATTGTTTGATAAACTGAGGGCAAGCAAATAACGTATGTTTTAAGGGGGCTAAATGTAAATGTATACATCTAGGAACAAAGAATGTAAGCCATTTGTACAGGATGTGGGATTATATCATGGGAAGCAGTGATTCTCAAAGATTGGGGGTAGCTGATAATTAGCTGAACATGAGCTCCCAGTTTGACACTGTGACCAAGAGAGCTTCTGCGATTCTGGGTTGCGTAATTAGGGGAATCTTGAGTAGGAGTAGAAAGGTTATTTTGCCTCTGTATTTGGCACTGGTTGACTGCTGCTGGAAAACTGTGTCCGGTTCTAGTGCCACAATTCAATAAGTATGTTGATGAACTGGAGAGGATTCTGAGAAAAGCCATGAAAATGATTAGAAATATGCCTTATAGTGGTAGACTCAAAGAGCTCAAACTATTTAACTTAACAAAATAATTTTGAGGGGTGACTATTACAGTCTATAGGTATCTACATGGGGAACAAATATTTAATACTAGGCTCTTCAATCTAGCAGAGAAAGAACACAGTACAATGGTTGGAAGTTGAAACTAGACAAATACAAGCTGGAACAAGGCATAGATTTTTACCAGTGAGTAATTAACCATTGAACAATTTACCAAAGTTCATGTTGGATTCTCCATCACTGACAATTTTAAAATCAAGATTGAATGTTTTTTCTAAAAGATGCTCTAGGAATTATTTTGGGGAAATCCTATGGCCTGTGTTATACAGAAGGTCAAAACTATAGGATCACAATTCTTCCTTACAACCTTGGAATCAAGGAATTTAATTCATGGCTTTAGTATTAAAGCTCTTAGGATAGCACAGGTCTATCTGAAGACAGAATTGGACTTATTCATGTGTTTTATATCACTAATCAATAAGGGTAATGGTGATGGTTTGAAATTCTGACACTATCTCTCATTTCACCTGCTACTCATGCATGTGGTTTCCTTCAGATCAGAAAATTAAATTCCTTCCTGTTTGGTGATTGAGTAAAAGGACTGATCTCACTATTTGTATTTCTTTAAGGTTTTCAAAGTTTGACGTATCTAAACCAAATGCTCATACCAGATGAAAGAACCCCATACTTATTATTGCTAGGAACATTATACAAAAACCTCTTACAATGTACAGTCCAAAACTACTCGGGGATCTTTAAAAGTTTCACTTTGGTGTATTCATACCTTTAGTAATAAAAAGGGTAAATGATCTAATCTTCAGGAGAGTTTGTATTTCTGAAGGTTTCAGAGGGTCAGTTTAGACCAGCAGGAGAGTGAGTTTGTGTGTGTATGGGGGTGGGGGGGAAGTGAGAGAACCTGGATCTATGCAGGAAATAGCCCGACTTGATTATGTAAAGAGTTGTCACTTTGGATGGGCTAGCACCAGCAGGAGAGTGAATTTGTGTGGGGGGGTGGAGGGTGAGAAAACCTGGATTTGTGCTGGAAATGGCCCACCTGCTGATCACTTTAGATAAGCTATTACCAGCAGGACAGTGGGGTGAGAGGAGGTATTGTTTCATATTCTCTGTGTGTATATAAAGTCTGCTGCAGTTTCCACAGTACACATCTGATGAAGTGAGCTGTGGCTCACGAAAGCTCATGCTCAAATAAATTGGTTAGTCTCTAAGGTGCCACAAGTACTCCTTTTCTTTCTGTATTTCTGAAGTCATTTTATAAAGAATCAAAGAGTGAGTTAGTTCATTATGTGAAAAAGGTCTAATAATTTCTCCCCTTCAAATTTTACTCTGTATGAACTAAGTTACTAGAATAAATGTAGGCCTACAGTAGATTGCTGGAGCTATATCTCAACCTGTTTGTGGGTAAAATGCTGGGTTAAATCAGGTTAATGTCAAAACCCCCATTTATTTCAACAGAACCAGGATTTCATGTTATTTCTAGCAGGTATATTAGCCTCTTGTCTCTCCAAGGAAATGGTGCTGAAGAAATCCAACATGGTGATTCCATGAGGTGAAGAGGTTCTCTATGCCTTCTCTCTCCATTACATACACACTTGATCACCCAGGGTTTGACCCAACTGTTACTGAAGTGAGTGACAATCTTTCTGTTTTCTTCAGTGGGAGTTGGATAGGTTCCCATAGAAACAGAGGCCATTAATGGAAGAAATTAAAACAAATCTGATAATACTTTCAATTTTCTATGACCACCTTAATTTTGTACATTTTTCCTTAAAGATGTCAAAGACACCATGGAGGCCACTTCAGCCCAATAATGGAACTAGTGCAGTATGTTACATGAGACCCACCAGAGAGGTGTTGAGTTTCTGTGCTGCAGAAGATTCCTGGCTCCACCTATGCTCAGTATCCATTTGCCAATTGCTTGCTGCCACATACAGGGATTCACAATGTACAGGAGATCTGGTTGAAATTTGGCTCCCCCTCTCCCCCGCACACACCCCACATCCAGTTTCAAAAGAAAATTAACATTTTTTGTTTCATGTAAAATTGTTTACTTTCAGTTTTCATTTACAAACATTTAAAAATAAAAAAATGGGGAAAAGGCTGGGAAAAGCAACAAAAGTAAGAGAACATGGGGGAAGAAAGCACTTCATTATCCTCCCACCATTAAAAAAAATAAATCTCCCTTTTCCAAGGAGAAAAATTAAATACATAAGAAAAAACCCCACCTTTTCCTACTCATGTTTTTGTTTTTAAACTTTTTTCTCTATTTCTGCTGTCTCTCATTAGCAACAAGTAGATCAATATTAATTCATTGAGACAGTTAGCTCCTTTATTCAAAGGAAGATGATCCTGCCATCAATGCAGTAAAATAAAATAATAATGACTCCTATTTATAAAGTGACTTCCATTTAGAAGGCTCCCAGAATGCTTTCCAGCCTGTATAGTCAAAAGGAAACATTTGCTAGCTATTGCTGAGACAGAGTCACCTTTGGAGTAAAATTAAAGCTGTGTAAAATGTTGCAGTTTTACTGCAGAGGACTGAGAGGAAGGCACTATGGCCTGGAAGAGCAAAATTAAGATTAGAAGGGGCCTCAAATTCTGAACCTAGCTTTGCTACTGACTTGCTTTATGTCCTTCCACAAGTCTTTTCACCTTTCTGACTCAGTTCCTTTATCTCTAAAGTGAACATAACTTTCACCTATTTTACAAAGGTATGGGGATTAATGTCTGTATAATGTCTTGAATATGTAGAGTCCCAAACAAAAGTTACATATTAAGTGCTTAGATACCATAATGCTAAAGCAAATCCTATAATAAAAGGACACAGGACTGAGCTGCTGGACAATAGTTACACAGTATTTTATAGTGCCTGCATGATTATTTTCTTGATCACATCACATCACTGGGGTGTTCAAGAACTCATGTGATCTCATTACATTTCAATATTTACGTATATGGAGCAGAAAAAAAAATCATTCATCACGTTGATTATATATTTGAAAAGTGAAAAATTAGAAAAGATGTTTTGAACTTTTTGATATAATTACTCATTGGAAGTTTATCACAATATTTTTAAAAGGATCATGGTTCTTCAAAGGAGGATTTATATTTTTTAATCTGGTGCTCTTCTGTTTTTGAACATCTGACTTAAATATTGCATTCCAAAATTACATGAACCCTAGTGGTAGCTGATTTGAAAAGAGGATATACATGTGACAAATTAAGTATTTGTATAGCTTTATTTTTGGCATATCTACATCTACAGCACTGTGAAAATTAACTTTCCTGTGATATTTCAACATTGCAACACATTCTGTTCTTTGACTGCTTTTTTTCCTATCAACTTCACTAACTGGTGAAGCCCCGCAGTCATATAATAAATAGTATCAAGAATGACAGAAAATGAATCCATCTCATGAAAATATGGGGCCTGATTTTCAAAACTGATTAGTGACTTGCAGTGCCCAATTTGGGACCTATGTTCCATCTAAGCTGCAGAGCTGTGCAACAGCCTATTTAGCACCACGCAGGTGCTCAGGGAACCCACCCAAAAACTTCCCCATTTTTACATTTCACAATGGGCCAAATTCGCCAATGGTTTAATTTTCTGGAAACCCAAGATTTATAGCATGAACCAATTCTTCACCACTGTGTTTGCCCGATGAAAAGTTTCTAAAAATAAATAAATGCATCCAGCACACTCTGAGTTCTGCTTATAAGCCTAAAATGGCCAGATCTTCAGCTAGAGTAGTTCCCATAGAGCTATGCCAATCAACACTAGCTAAGGATCTAGGCCAATGTGTGGTTTACAGGTCACTGTTCTCTCACACCTTCTAAAACAGTTCTGTTGGGAATCAGATGAGAAAAAGGAAACTCTCAGATAAATACACTCAAATCAGTCCGTAATTAAATGAATGAAAAGCTATGCACATATATCTCTATTAAAAGTAGAAATCTTTCATATTCCATAGCCTAGTTGTACAATACAATGTGAAGAACAAAATGCACTAGTAGCATTTAGCTAGTAGTAGAAAGGACCCAAAGAAGCAATACTCCTCCATTTACTTAAGTGCAATTTGGACTTATTTTTCCCTATAGCTTGAGATTTAATGAGAAACTAAGATTTAGTGATAAACATGCTATTAAAACACGAAAAATGGTATGGAGAGAGATGCAGACAGTCATTACCATGAACATGCAGATGTTTTCTGTTTATATTATAGTGCAAGCTTCCATCAGACACTCCTAATTATAGCCTGTACACTGGTGTTCCTGCAATGCTAGCCATTAACCTTCAACTGAATCACCAGTTTTTGCATAAGGTGCATTGTCATTGTAGTGCTCTCTCTAGTTGAAACAGTATCAATATGTCCAGAATGAAAGATTGGTTTTTTCGGTGGTGGTGTTTTTGAAATGTGGTTTACAGCACTTTTATTTTTTTTTCCCCCATTTGGTCTTTTTTCCAAGACAAACCATACACACTAAACTGAGGATAAGCTATTTTGCCATTTACAAGTAGAAACAAAACAAAAAGATCTTGTAATTGCAGCATGAGTAATAATGAGTTTCTGAAGAATGCTTTTGCTCAGAATCAAGAGAAATACAAAGAGAATTACAGGAATAATTTAGGAAATTCAAAAGGGAAGATGTGCATTTATAACATGCAATTAAATTCAA
The DNA here is from genome assembly GCF_965140235.1 of Caretta caretta. NCBI lineage: Eukaryota > Metazoa > Chordata > Testudines > Cheloniidae > Caretta > Caretta caretta. The sequence goes on along the minus strand of NC_134213.1, from coordinate 60,389,098 downwards.
GGCTATGCTTGACAAAAGAAAGGGAAAGCTGTATTGCACAATCCAGGGGTACATCATTTAACAAGCAAGTACTTCTAGTTTGGTTAATTACTACTTAAGATTCAATTCTCTCTCTCTCTTTTTTTTTTAAACTAAAGGGTACAGCAGTGTTACGCTAGAGCAAGGTTATTACTAGTGTATCGATGAATTTCTGAAAACGCTTTGTTTTAAATGACCCAAATGTTCCTTACTTGAAGAAATACATTTTGAAGTTAAATATGCCAAAATTAACCAAGCCATGTGTTAAGAAATAAACCATAATCTTATAAATTAGGTTTGGCTAACCCAAGAAAGTATTATTTTTGACATTTTCATTTCAATCATTAAAAGGGATCAATATTTTTAAAACATAAAATCCATCATTCTCTATTTAAACTTGGGGGAAAAGTTTGTTAAATTTTTATTGACTATGCATGTAACAAAGCCTAATTGTTAATGCAGACTAAAAATGTTTCTAATTTGACTATTTTGCTGTGGGTTTTATTTTTTTTTTTTATATTTTTTCCAGATGATTCAGTAGCTTGATTCAGTATAGCTGCTACTTTGCCATCTGCACTGTGTTTTGAAATATGGAATGACTTTAAAGTTTTCAACTGAATGTTCATGGAGACCTATGGGTCTGCACACCAGGATCAAAATTTTCAAAGTGATTTGAGGGAAATCTTCTACTTGAAAATAGTGAAATAGACCATTTTCAAAATCTCAGTGTGGGTATCTTACTCAGCTACGGTTATTGCCTATCATCTTGTTCTCTTAGGTTGGAGTGAATTAAACTTTTAGGTTCTGCAACTAAGAATTGTGACAGAATTGATTTTGCAGATATTTTGGCCTTCACAGCCCTTGGCCTCTCAAATAAGTTTTTCTTAATGTTGTGCAATTAACCTCTTAGACAGGCCTGAGGACCTTAATTTGATTAAGTTCTGACACAATTTAATGTTAGAAACCTAACACTGTTACACCTTTGTAAAAGTTTAAGAACATGTAGGTATATTGGCGCCACATCAATAAAAAGGTACGATCATCTTTAGCGCCCTGAGAGTGTGGTTTGTCTCTCTGATCCCCAGTCTCACTTCCAAGACTCACTCTGGAGGATATGAAGCAACTTTTTGAAAAAGCGAGGACATTATCAAGGCCCTCCAGAAGAAGCGTACAATTGCTGAGGGATAGTATGCCCACCAGAAATTCCAGATTGCTTTTAAATAAAAAAACCCCACCACCACAACAACATTCAAAGTATGACTTATCTATTTTAGGTGGGGGGGAAGCAATATTTGCTTGGTTATTTCACTGTTCAGTTGATTTTTCAAGCAAGCGAGATTTTCTCTATTACAGTTAGGGTGACCAGACATCCTGTTTTTAAAGGGACAGTACCGTATTTAAGACCCTCCTGCAGGTGTCCTGACTTTCTTAAAAACAGGCAAATTGTCCCATATTTTCTGTCTCTCCTCCCTCCTCCCCCCCGCCCCATCAGTACTAGTGGGTCCTGCTGCTGGCCAGATCCTTGCTCACCAGCTGGGGGTGGGGGGGGCATGTGACCCTGCATGCCCCTTAATGTGTTGCCTCGGGAAGACACAGTGCCAGGTACCATGAGAGGCGGTTATGTCCTGGAGGCTCAGCCAGCCATGAAGGGTGGCAAGCGCCAGGTAGGGTCAGGTTGGCTGGTCACACCCCACCTCCACATGAGAGAGGTGTACGGGAGTGTGTGCGTCACCCCTGCCCATGTGAGCCCTAAAGCCTTACAGATATGAAGGTAAATAAAAAGAATCCAACTACGCCATATTTCTTTTAAATGGGGGCTCAGTCAACTGGATGTTAGTTTGAACATTTGTACAACTGATTGCTGTTGAACTCATTTGAAGAAGAGTAATTTTACCAGGTGTCCATATTCAGCACAGGGAAATATGGTCACCCTAATTAAAGTTAATATACAAAACATTCCTGAAAACATTGGTGCTAGAACAATCTTTACAGTTGGCATGCTGAAGGCCGAAATCATGTATTTGGGCTATTACTACTTCAAGTCAGGGGGTGTGGCAGCACCTCCAAAACCTCTAGTTCCAGCACCTGTGCCCAAAGAAAAGAGACTTTGTTATATGCTGAGTGACTCAACATTAGCCAACTCCAAAATTTACCTGTTTAACTTTAGTTGGGTTAAGAACTTAATACTACTGGTCATTCCCAGTTACCCCAAAATATGTACAGATAATCAAGCTCTATAACAGACTTCCATTTACCTCTATTCCAGTACCCTATCTACTATCCCATATAATAAAGTGATACTGAAGGGAAGCATGATTAATGAGGAATGATACTGAGTACAGAAATGGCTGGACATCCAAGAGGAAATGTCCCAAAGGGAGCTAGAACTATGTGACTGGATGAAATAGGAGCACTCAGGGATGCAGTGGTACACTGGAGAAAGATCAGTATAGGTGAAACCAAAAAATAAATAATAGGAGAAAGAGATGATGATGGAACTGAGAATTGAACCCTGAGGGTCACCACTACATGGGGGGAACGACAAAAAGTGGAGGGAGGGAGGAATGAAGAGCTATTAAAGGAATGATCAGTAAGAAGTACCAGGAGAACAGAGGCCTTGATTTAACAAAACACTTAAACAACATACTAAAAGTGGTTTGCTGAATAAGGGATGAACTTTCTCTCATGCTAAGTGTTTTGATGCATCAGGGCCATTGTAACTGAGACAGGCAAAAAGGAGTAGGGTCAAGAGGATACATTCAAGAATTAGGGCAAAAAAGTGTGAGGTTTTAAGACAACCGTCTCCTCTTTCAAACCCTTTTCTCAAACCCACTTTTGCTGTGAAATCGACAAGAATTCCACTGATGGTTAGGTTGTGGAGCAGATTGTGTTATTTGATATTTATATATTTTAAGCCCAAGTGGATTGTTTTTCAAGAAAAATGAGACCCTCACAACAAAACAATATTTAGATGATTCAGAAGCATCTTTTTGCTCATATTTAACTGATTACTGTTGTTACCTCACTATGTCCCAAATTTGCTTGTTACAGCCTGTCTCTAAATTAAATTGTAAACTCATCAGTACCAGGGCTATGCCTCCCCATAGATTTGTACAGATGTTATCACAATAAAATAAACAAAGCATGCACAGAACACTCGGTTGGAAACAGGCGTAAAGGATGAGAGGGTCAAATTAGGAAAGAAGAGAGGGGATTGGCAAGGCTTCTTCTCCCCCAGCCTATTACTATCAGTTTTGTTTTTGCTGAGGTTGGCTAGATTCTAGGAAGGAAAAGGATAGGGAGGAGAAAAAAGGGTGTTTGAAAAAGGATTTAAGAAAGAAACTGAAGACAAAGGTCATCAGGGGCTATAGGCATAAGAGTTCATTAGGGAGAAGTAAAGTTCTTTGGAAAGGAAGAGGGCAGAGCTGAGAGACACTCGAGAGGTTTTTTTTTTTCCCCTCCCTTAGTGTGTTTTTTTTCAGTAAAAAAAGTTCTGTGTTCCTCTTAGTGGTTTTCATATCAAGTGTGATCTACGTATAGGTAAAGAGAGCTAGTCAGCCTGCAAATTCAACTAGAGACCTGAAAACCAAGCTGGGATCCTTCCAGCTCATAATCACACCCCTCACTGCCCTCCCTCCCCCCCCCCCAAAAAAAAAAAAGGGTTCTGTGGCCCAAGCAGGCCCATGGCTACACATGTTCAATGCCTCAGTTTTGAGGTAAAAGGATTAGACAGCAGTACACACTTAGGTTGGTCACTGAAATAGCAAGTCTTATTGTGAAAGTGTTCTGGGAGTAGGTCTGTGACCATATGGATATGACCACATTTTAGAGTACACTACTTAGTTTGCAAACTCTTCATAGTAGGGGCCATCTCTTTGCTATATATTTGTGCAGTGCCCGGCTGGGCACTCTAAGCACTACCACAATGCAAACCAACAACAATGGAGCAGAATTGCATCTTAGCATGGAAGAGGCCAACATAGCCACCAGACTTTCTCCAAAGTAATTCAGTAGCACAAAAGCAAGGCTGGAGATAAGAGAGCAGATTTGCAAAGTAATGACGAGGGATTAGAGATGCAGACTGGAAAGTATGGGAGGGAGGTAAAGGAATTCAGAATAAGAGCGAGGATGCAACTAAAAATAGTGGAAAGGGAGAGACCAGGGTTAGAGCCCGAGATACTTTGGGATACTTTTAGTAAAACTGCACTGTATTGAACTCTCTAAGGGTTAGGCACCTAAAAATAACTTTGGAGCAGAAAAACCAAATACATTTAGGTTTCAAATTAAAACACCTATATTCAATTAGCAACCTAACAAAGAACTGCTACATTTCTAAAGATGTTATTGAGCCATATCACCCATTTTTACTGGGGATGAAGATATTTCACAAGCTCAGTAAACCAACTCAGATACTGAATATTTGCAAACACACATGATTCCCTGGACGAGAGCTCAGGGAATCATGTCATGTAAAATTTTTGCTATTTGAAATGACAAAGTTTACTTTAAATGCTATAACCAGAAAGGACAAGAAATGTACAAAATGAAATGTGTGCCCAAGTTACTAAAATGCTATGGTCTACATGTCTTTGTATTGCAATCTCCAGCAGGGCACTTGAGTCTATTGAAAAGGTTGGAAGTTACTTATTGGATTGGCATGAATACTGATATCAGAAAATGTCAAAGGTTTAAAGATGAGCTCGACATTCAAACTTGAAAACTTCTTTCCTGCAGGTTTCACAATAGCTGTAGAAATTGTTCAGCCTCTGGAAATGTCATAAATATACCCAAATCTATTTCATATACTACACCAAAATGATAGAAGAGAACATCCTTTCTTGATATTTTTCATTCTCAATTCAAATACATGATCAGCTTTTCTGCCAAGTGGTAAAACCAAGGACAAATACTGAACACGCACAGACACGGTTAGTCAAAAACACAAAGGACCTCTTCTATGAGCACAGTGAGGAAGTATATGAGATCATGGTACAAACCTGTGTAAAAATTAAGGGCCAGATCCTTAACAACTGTAAATAAGTTTAAATCAGTGTAACTCTAGAAGCTAGACTAGCTAAGGATCTGGTCCTTACACTCTAAAGCAAGAAAGACACTCTACATTAGCACCTTTACTTTTTTATATGCTTTTTGCCCCTGCACACAGAAGGACAAACATCAAACTCAGATGCCTTAAGTTAGTCTCTGATTTTCAGAAGTTCTGAGCAGCTACAAACTCCAGTGAAGTCAAGGGGAGCAAGTGCTCAAGATCTTTGAAAGATCAAGCTATTTTTATTTAAGTGCTTAAATATGGTCCTTAGGGTCAACATTTTTAAACCTGAAGCCTAAAAGTCACTCTGTATTAATTAGTTTTCATTACTTAACTGCTGTCACAGCAACAAGAGATATAACGGCAGGTTCCGCTTGCATAATTGCATATCAAATACTGAAAACTTTGGGGAAAAGTAAGTAACATAAGTAGAGCATTTTCTTGGAATTTCAGCGTCTGTATAGTTTCCCATAAAAGGTACACCCTGGTGGATATGACCATGTATTTCCTTCATATAGAAAAACTAGAGCTGGGAAAAAATGTTCAGTCATAACTTTTTTTCTGACTACTGGAAAAGAAAAAAAACAAAACAAACAGATTCAGGTCTACCAAAACATGTTGGGAATTTGTGTTGAATCTGGCACATCGTTTAGGTCCAAATTACACCCCTCCCCCCTCCCGCACCCCCCAGAAACGTCTATGTGAATCCTTTCAACGTTATCAAAATAAAGTGTTCGGATTTTTTGGGCTACATTCACAATGAGGAGGAAGATGGGGACGGAGTGGTGCCCTCACTTACCTTATAACCCAGTGGTTGGGGCATTCACAAAGGGCTTGAAGGAGACAGATTTGAATCCTTGTTCTGGAGCAAAGACTTGAACCAATGTCTCCCCCCACTCAGGTAAGTTCCCATAGTGAACTAAGGGGTACACTGGGACAGGGTTCTCATTTTCTCCTACTGAAACTTTTCCACATTGTAGAAATGATTAAATATTCTTTAGCCCAGGGACTTGAAGCCAGGTTTCTCTCACAGTAACAATGCTCTAACCACAAAGCTAGACAGACAAACACTCTTCTTCTCCCTCCCTCTCCCCAATGACTTTACAAATATTTGATACTAAGTTGAACAGCTTCAACAAAATACTTGAAAAGTCATTGGGCTAGAATGAGAGCAAGAATGAATTATTCTCTAATTCATAGATTAGCCTTGAGAGCCACCTCACCTGTTATAAATCTGGACAAAGTACTACCTTCTGAACTGAGGATGGGATCCCTCCAACTTCCTTATGGCTTCCCTCCACTCTCATCAAATATTATATATTTTATTAATATATTAATATATATTAGAGTGCTGTGGATTTCTCTCAACTGAAATTTTAGGTTGCCCATAGGTTTGCACACAAATAAGAAAAAGTAAATGTCCTTCAAATAATCTGACATAGCAAAAATACCTCCTGAAGCTAAGTGGGTGAAATTTACCCCCGTGCAAAAGGCCAGCACAAAGGACTAATCACCACTTAAGTTCTCAAAATAAGAACTGAAAGGGATTTAGTGTGCTGTTTTGGGTTTTACTAGCCCACTCCACTGGGGTAGACTTTATCCAACAGGATAAAGGCTCGGCTCATGTGTATCAGTCCCACAAGGATTATTGATCTAAACCCCAAATAGGTCCATTTCTGAATATTCATCATTCTTGTAAGGTAAAATAAGCAGATTCATTGTGCACTATTAGCAGTCTGTGCCATGTGGCTGGTTAACAGGTCTTATCTTCTACAGAAGAAATTTGCTTACTCACTCCCATACTTTCACCCACAAAAGAAGTTTAGAAAGACAAAAACAAATGTAGATAACCACATGTACAACCTTAATCCCATAATGTACACACAATGAGCACTGCACAACTTCTGTAGCCCGCCTGGAACACACACAAGTTAAAAATGTTGGGTAAAAAGCCTCTCTCCATATTAGCTACAGAATGTAGGCAACAAGGCCTGTTAAATGTGTAACCATTGTGAGAGAGTTCCTGATTCACATCAGGATAAGAGTTATCGTGTTAAGGGAACAGTGGATAGCTGAAATGGCTTGTAGGAACTTTTCCTTCCTTTACCCTTTGCTTTTTTCATCCAGAGATCAAACCTTCTCTCTGCTTTTCTTTATTTTGTTGCAGTTTGGTTTTCCTTCTCACCCCAGGTCTATGCTTTAAGACAAGGAGCTGTGATGCTCTGTAAAATATTGCTTAGGGGGAATAAATCAATGAAGAGACAATATTCTCAACCCCTCCCAGTGAGACTCCTGTCTCTGCAGCATCCCCATGAATGCTATTTTAGAAGACTGTGAGATTTTTAAAAGGCAGAGCACAAGAAGCAGTGAACCATCGGTGTGCATGAGGGAATGAACAGAACACATTACTAGGTACATTCTTCCATTAAAAAAAAAGTTTCCTCTGATGGAGGATAAACGTATGAATGAGAGCTATAGCAGAAAGGCATTCTGGGATTCTAATAAAGCGGTCTGAAAGGGACAATGCACATTGGATTATCAGAACTATGTACTGTCCTGAATAAACCATTCTTCACCCACTTTCAGTCTTACCCTGTTGTAAGATCAAGCTTTTACTATTCTGGTTTCTAATGCAAATTGCATATACAAAACCTATTAGAATGAATCATATGTTGTGTCCAATCTGTTGTGTGTGGTGCTAAAGATTTTACTCGTTATTTTGGTTACACAATACTTTTAAATGGTAGAAGGGCGAGTATTGTGTGAAGAGAAAAGGAGTACTTGTGGCACCTTAGAGACTAACCAATTTATTTGAGCATAAGCTTTTGTGAGCTACAGCTCACTTCATTGGATGCTGTAGCTCACGAAAGCTTATGCTCAAATAAATTGGTTAGTCTCTAAGGTGCCACAAGTACTCCTTTTCTTTTTGCGAATACAGACTAACATGGCTGTTACTCTGAAACCTGTTATTGTGTGAAGTAAACTCTTCTCCCTCACACAAATTTACAAAATCTTTAAAACTCATCCATCACTAACTCCCCTGCCCCACCCCTCTCTCCCTCAGTCATCCCGGAGCCCTATCTTTGAAGCGAGAGAGATTCCCTTCTGCCAGCAAAAGATTCCCAAGCTTGCCACTGGAATCCTACCCGTCGTAATCAGGAGCTTGCTTCGTTTTCCTCCTTGTCCCCAAGTTACAAAAGAACTCTTCCCTGCCTTCAAAGGATCTGACAATAATAAATCAGAGCAGAAAACAATCAGTTGTCATTTTAGTAGAAATGAAATGTTTGACTTTAATTACTTATGGGCTTTAAAAAGTCTCTATGGCCAAGAAGGAGAACAACAGTGCTCCTAACAGGAGCAAAAGGCAAAATGTTCCTCTGTTTATGGTTATCTATTTTAATGACATGTGTAAGCAAAAGCAAAGTCTTCCAACTGCTACCATGGGTGGGTAGTTCTGAAGTTAAGTTCTGCTGGTATGTCTTGTGTGACCTAACAAGGCCTGTCTCATGTAGATCCTGGCTTCCGTGGGAATATCTTCCTGTTCTTTCAAGGCATTAAATTGTATACAACAGTGTTTTGTGCATTAAAATGACTTACCTTTGATAACTCCCAGAAATGGAAAGTGAGCTGAAGCTCACTTTGCACTCAAAATCTTGCTCCAGGCAGGCTCAAGTGAAGCCATTTTCCAGAGTTCAATGTATTCCTGATCTATGCAATCAGTGTCTCTATTCAGAGGGCACATATAGCATAATTATTTAAAAAACAAACAAAATAAGGAGCTTTACAGAGGCAAAAAACTGGAATATTAAACATTTTCAATATAAATGTTTTGCTAGAGTCCAAAGATGGCCCTACTGATGTATATCCACCTCCCCATCTTATTTATCCATAAGGAATTAAAAAACCCTTCATTCTTCAAACTTAATTAAAACATGTTCAAGGGCAAATAAATCTACATGAATATAAACTTTAAGGGTTTCTCTAATAACTCAGTAAACCGTGAGCCCAAAGGGATGCAATAAGAATTAAAGTCATTCTTTAAAAATAATTTACTAACAGGATCTTCTGAAAACTGGAGAGTTGGAAATAACTTGTTGCTAGGAAGAAAATTAAATATTTTTCTAGGAAAGTTCCCATTCATTTTAATAGTCTGATAGTATTACCATTTTCAAATCAATTATTGTTTCCTTGGTCCTTGTGTTTTCTCCTTAGCAGAGAACAAATGAAAAAGCAAACAATCACATTTGGTAACTTTGCCTCGACTCTCAACAAAGTCACATGTATTGCATAGACATACATAATATTAAAAGAACGCAAGCACTCAAAAGTTAGGAAATGCCAGAATTAAGAGGTTCAGTCTCCTCCCTACTGCCACCCCAAGGGCTGGCTCTACCATTTTTGCCGCCCCAAGCAGTGGAAAAAACCTGTTGCTGCTGAATTGCCGCCGCGGACGGCAGGACAGAGAGAAGCTGCCACCGAATTGCTGCTGCCGTGGAAACTCTGCTGCCCCTTTCTGATTGCCATCCCAAGCACCTGCTTGGAACTCTGCTGCCTGGAGCCAGCTCTGGCCACCCCCACTCCCCAAACAGCTTACAGTCCCAGTCTCCTTGCCCAGCCAGTTTTAGTCCCTTCACCCCAACTCTCAGTCTATTTCCCTCTTACACTCCACCAGCCTCCAAACCCAGTCTCCCCTGCCCACTCTTCTCTCCATGGGGTGGGGGTGGGGGGTTTCTCCTCAGCATTCGAATCAGAAACCTTTCTTCTCCAGACTGCCTGTGTCTAGCAGGGGGGTCATTGAGAGCACAAGAGGCAACATCCTTGTTTTCAGTTCAGGTGCCCAAACTTTGACCCAGCACCGGCCTGCAGCAGACCAGAGTCACAATTGCACGGAAAGTCTTGCTCTGCCCCAAGTTGGAACATGTCTAGTGTGACAGAAGAATCTTCAGGAAATGTAGTTGCTAAAATATTAGTGTATACTGAGCATGTGCAAACTATGCTTATTCAAAGGCTTATAACTTGACCAGATTTTCACAAGGGTGCAAAAGGCATGTCCTTGACACAAAAGCCACCCCTTTGACAAATATCAAGTCGCTGATCCAAAATATGGGTGGTGCTAGAACTTTTCAAATAAAAGGTCACTAGAATTTTCTAACATGTGCAAAACAACTTATTGAAATGAGTCTTGTTCTCAGAAGCAACTAAACAGTTTTAGCTGAAATTAAAAACAACAAAAAACAACAAACATCAGCCTGAGGCAGACAACCAACATGGAAACTTTCAGTCCAAACAATTAAATTTTGGCCAAGTTATAAGCAGGATCTTACAAGGGGAAGTGCTGCACAACATTAATAATAGGTGGTGATTCTAGCTCCTCCTATAATTTATATATTTTAGATTATTTTACTGGAGACAGGCAAAGCCTGAAGTGATTGAGTGGCTGTCTTTTTACAAAACATCATTGGGTAGTTCAGATCCAAGACCCACTATATATTTGAACACAAAATTTAAGGTTGGTTGTGGCAAATAGAGGTGGTCTTCTTTTATACCCTACTACAGTTGTTATAACCACATTACGAACAAGATTGCCACTTGCTCCCTTCTACTAGCTAAGAGGACATAACGTGTTCAGCATTAATCGAGGCCCAGTGCAGCATCCCTGCCTCTGATTAAAACATAAGAAAGCTCCATCTTCTATCCCTGACTTCATTATTAGTGCTTCCCCACAGTTTAACCTCCATTTTCAGTGTATTTCCACAACTGATGCTGTTAACTTATTCCTCAGCATGGGCTACCTGCATCAACAGTCTATGCAAGAAGGGGGGAAAGTAATTTCTGCTTGTCTATCAGTTGGAGATGGTTAGGGAATATCCAGAAAGGTGCATGGGCAGAGCTGAGCCAGCACATAAGAAGAATCTTCTAGCATAGGTGCCAAGTTCTACTGACGCCAGTGGGTACTCGACCCCCGCTCTGCCCCGGTCCCCGCCCTGACTCCACCCCTGCCCTGCCCCGCCCCCTCCCATCTCCATTCCAACTCCTTCCCCAAATTTCCCGCCCCAACTCCACCCCCTCCCTGCCCCTATTCAACTCCTTCCTCAAATCCTGGCCCTGGACCCGCCTCCTCCCCTGAGCTCACCATGTCCCCACTCCTCCCCCTTCTCTCCCGGAGCTTGCTACAGCTGTTTGGCGGCAGCAAGCACTGGGAGGTAGGCGGAGGAGCGGGGATGGGGCATGCTCAGGGGAGGGGGAGGAGAGGAGGAGAGGGCGGGGCGCTTGGCTGCCAGTGGGTGCAGAGCACCCCCTAAATTTTCCCTGTGGGTGTTCCAGTCTATGTCTTCTAGTAGTATCGACGAGTGATTCTCAACCAGGGGTAAACATCTCCCCGGAGGTATGCAGAGGTCTTCCAGGGGATAGATCAACTCATCTAGATATTTCCCTAGTTTTACAGCAGGCTACGTAAAAAGCACTAGCGAAGTCAGTACAAACTAAAATTTCATACAATGACTTCTTTATACTGCTCTATATACTATACACTGAAATGTAAATACAAGATTTATATTCCAGCTGATTTATTTTATAATGATATGGTAAAAATGAGAAAGTAAAAAATTTGTCAGTAATAGTGTGCTGTGACACTTTTGTATTTGTATGTCTGATTTGGTAAGCAAGTCATTTTGAAGTGAGGTAACTTGGGGGTAGGCAAAACAAATCAGACTCCTGAAAGGGGTACAGTAGTCTGGAAAGGTTGAGAACCAGAGGTACAGACAAGTACCTGATTACTTCCTGCTAGAGGGGAGCCAAAAAGACAACTGTGACTCAGATTCACAATTTGTTCTCTGAACTGCTCCACTGGTGGCATAGCTACATATTACCCCTCACCAGGAGCTGGGAGTAATGTCTCCATCTAGCCCTAAACAATTAACACAGAAGTTCTAAACATATAATATTATTTTGTCATTTTTGCTGTTTGTTTATGTTTTGTTTTTCACTCATTCAGTTTAGACAATGAAAATAAACTGGAATATTCACTGAATGCAATTCCAAATAACTTGAAGTACTGTGCTACCACAAGACAGGCTTCACCCATTAGAAAACCTGACACAATTGGACGGAATCACAACAACCTGGATCTCAGGCCAAATCCCACTCTCCTAGCGTGTGTTCGGGAACTTTATTCACCTTTGCTAACACCAGTTCAGATCCACAGTTGTCAGCAACAATATGAGCATTCCTTAGCATAGACAAGGGTCTAAGAGCGTAGTCCACTGAAGTCAGTAGTACTATTGCATTAGTACAGTGAGCAGCATTTGACCCTCCGCTTGCCGTAGTTATACACATTGTCCATTGTCTTCAGCAAGATTACACTCAAGCCTTGTCTAATCTAGTGATGGTTTCCAATGTTGCCAATACTTTTCACCCAGACAATACATTCAGACTTTATGCATGTAGAAGGTAAAAATTAAATGTACTCCCCCAACTCAATACCTGGACATGGGGCTACAGTAGATGGGTGCCTATGGCTTGGGTAAAGTTGTCACAGCGCCTTCAGTGACCAGATGCAAAAGATTTATGACCACTAGATACATATAAATTTAGATCTGCAGCCTCTCCTTTGGCCTTCCCTGACTATACACTTGCCTACCAGTCTACAATAGGGCTAGTGAGGTGACCATATTATGTCCTTATGACATAAGTAGTGCAGAGGGCCTTGCCCTTTCTCACTACCCAATAGATGAATTTCACCTAAAATTCCTACTGAAATTAAATGAAAGAATGCAAGTCTCTCTTCTCAAAAAGTTTTAGAATAAGAGAGAACAAGGAGTCAGTAGGAAAACCCATAAGCTTGCCATCCCCCAGTATAAAGGGTCCTTTCAGTGATAAAATTATAGTACTTTAACTGATGCAATGCTCCTAACTTTTCAGGTGTGGAGCCTTACCATCCTGATGATCTGCTCACAGACCTTCCCTTTGACAATTGGCACTCTCTTCCATGACATGTTAACTAAAGCCAGGGAACATGTGCATGTTGTATAGACCACCTAGGAGAGTATCTGAACACATTGTTTCTAACAACTACTGGGACAAGTGCATAATAAGTTAAGCACAGTGAAGGAGTTCTAAAATTGCTAGTTAAAAAAGGAGCTATATACAATATGAGCAAAAGCACACCTTAACTGTATTATAAATAAAGCCCCCTTCCCCCCCAGTTGGAATAAGGGGGAGAAATAACATTAAAACAAAAAAACTAAATTGCCATACATTTCACGCTCCCCCCCAAAAAAATCAAGATGAAGTGTCATCAATACAGAGCAACAATGTACCTGCTGTGAATCACTTTGTAGAAAAAATAATTCCTTTCATAATGTTTTCTTCAAGTGTGAAAAATGTTTCATGCATGGTAATATTCTGTCTCATTCAAGCATACAAAATGATTGTGCAGCATGTAGACGGGGTTAATTATTTTTTCTTTACTTTTTAACATATATGATGCAGGAGTACTTTTGTTGAACCCCTATTTAGAGCATATATTATCTACGTAGATAGCAGCACCTGCCACAACACACTTGGCTAAATTCTTGGTCTTGTTTCAACTGCTTTATGTTGCTCTTGTGGTTGAAAGGCAGCTTCATAGCCCACTGGAGATTCTCCAGGCAAACCATCAGATATTGGCCACCCCTCTTTAGGCATACACAAAGTTCAGGGAACATCTTGAGAGTGTGTCCAGACCACTTTGCACTCCAGAAATCCTAGGTTAGTGCAGTGCCCCCTAAGGGGCAGTCACCAGTTGGTAGGTCTAAGAGCAGCAGCCCTGAAGCTGCTCCAAGTTACATGGGTAGGAGAACTGATTCCCTACTGTTCCAGAAACAGGATATGGGAGTGTAAAGTTGATATAATGCCATCCTTCGAGTCCCACATCAAGCAGAGCTTGGCCTGACCCAAGAATCTCACTCACCATTTCTCCTGCGTTGTAACACGACATTGCCTAGAGTTGTACTTGCCCTAATATTTACTTTCAATCATTTATAATTGAAGTTTTAAAATTATGGAAGTGACACAGCTAGGAGCAATCTCTCCTTTATAGTATTGGTTGGGAATTAAGTTAACACACATCCCCAACTAAACCTTACAAGCCTGGGCCATGAATAGCTCTTTCCTATAAATTTATTACCTTTTGATGTTCTTAGTGAGCTGTCAGTTTACTTACTGAAAAGTCTGTGGGGGGGAGATATGCTAATTTGAGTTTATTTATTGTTGTTATACATTTGTTTAACAGTTTGAGTTTGGAAGACAAACTCAAGAAGTTTGGTTATGACACCTTTCCTTTATGAAATGCAAAGAACCTTAGTAATACAGTCACATAGCAGCTTGTTTACAATGATAAAAACTGAACTCTCTGACATCTACTGCTGACTTGCTGGGAACAGCTAAGAAGATTGCACGGAAATGGGCTATTAAAGAAAGAGCAACTCACTTAATTTTTGCTGGAAGAAAAGAAAGACTTTGCCAAACTTTTGTAAAGTCAAACTTATAATTATCACTCACAAAAGGTAAATTTATTGCACTTAAAGCCAGTAAGGCATTTTTAAATTTAAATATATCATTTTTGTGCTCTGACATTGAACATTACAGCAGAATATTTAAAAATACCCTGCACAATTTGAAACAGGATGTGTCACCTCAGCACTATCTATTGATTGAACAAAATCTCACTAACTGGAAGCTGAAGAGCTCCATCAGGCAAAGACAGCACCTACCAAGTGAGTTCAATAGACTCACTTGTGCCACTAATGATAATAAAGTGGAATCCAGACACCACCATTGTGATAAGAATAATAAATGGCTATTGAATCTATCCTGCAAAATTTTGCCTTATACAGAAAAAGGGGAATACATTGTCCATAAACAAGTCACATCCCATACACAACTACTCAGCAGCTCAACATAATCCTGTTGAACATAACAATGTTAGCGTTTAAATTTCTACCATTTTAAATCATCTATGGAACACAATCATGCACAACCACTGTTAAAAGGAAATCAAAATGAAGTACCTTAAGGGGGCTATTTGTTATGGGTGAAATTTGCACAACACCCTCCTGCCCCCCAAGAGAAAGCCACTGGAAAGGAGCTTTGTCACAATGTATGGAGTCCAGTCCTTCAACATCAGGAATGTGTTAGGAAGAACAGTAATAGGTTTCAGATGAAACATGCTGGCTTCCATCTTTTATTTTTGACTAAATACCACTCTCTATTGTAGAATTTTCCATACAACATGACAGGTTTCAGAGTAACAGCCGTGTTAGTCTGTATTCGCAAAAGAAAAGGAGTACTTGTGGCACCTTAGAGACTAACCAATTTATCTGAGCATAAGCTTTCGTGAGCTCTAAGGTGCCACAAGTACTCCTTTTCTTCATACAACATTGAAACATTTAGTGACCAGACAGCATAATGGCAAGAGATTATGATGACAGACTTCATACAGGGAACTCCAAAGAGGTTGCAAAGATAGAATCCATTTGTAACAGACTTACTATTCACTCCTGGGGTCCTTCCTTGTGGCTAGGTTTGATGCCCTGTTTCTTTAATCACTTGAGCCACAATCCCTCTTGCTCTCTACAAGCCACAGTGTTTCCTCTTCATGGCTTTGCCCTTTCTGGCCAGGTCACTGAACAGTTTTTCCCTTCTAGAGCATCAAAATCTCACCAGATCATCTGACCAGATGTTTTTTTTCAGGCAGTCTTTCAATTCAAGACTGTGTCACTCTCCCAGGGGTCAATAGAGGATCCCAGCCCTACCCACTACTCCAGGCTCCAGCCCAGGACCCTACAATTAGCACCTAAGTTCTGCACGGTCTCAACCTTTGCTGCCACTTTCCTGGCCTTCTTCCTACTTTGCCATACCTCTGGGTAAACCCCTTCCCTCAGGGTCAGGATCCCAGGGCTTCTACTTCCACCCTGACTTTCCTCCTTTTCTCCTCACTGTGACTGCAGAGCTCCACACTGCAACACCCTTTCTCTCACACATCCTGGTTTTAAACAAACCCCTGCCTACACCTGCCCCGATGGCTCCATCTTGTCAGTCAAGCCTAAATCTTCCCCCCAAGTGCAGCCTACTAGGTTAATTAACCTCTTCTGAGCCACCTTCAACCCCTGAAGGAGTGGTATCGGATGAATACCCCATCACACCACAAAAAACATTTAGGAACCCCCCTGAGTAGCAACATTATTCTACCCTAGAGACTGGAATATAACCCTATAGCCCTGTGGGGGGTTGTATAATCTTTCCAGATCTCAAGGATTACATTAATACAGAGAATAGCAAGCTATTAGGCATAAATTTAACAAAGTCAAATTATAAGTATTTTAAAAAGTCTAACACCAAACTTTAATTTTATTTACTGCTGATTTCCTGTCTCTTCAGCTTTATGAAGCTTAGTTAATACAAATTTTAAGTTCTTGATTACAATAGCCTTAAAGGAACATAATTGCAATTCTTAGTTGGGAGAAGCAACAAACGTAAGTGAGGATACAGCAGTAGGAAAGAAAAGTGCCTTTCTTGTCACAGATAAGGAATTTAAAAGAATGCAGTCAGTGGCAATGCATAAAATAACTATTTAAAGCACACTAAACGGAATGACTGCTGCATGATGTGCTTCTTTCAAAGTTCCTAAAAATCCAGATAGATCAGTATGCAAAGAGGTTAATACCAAGTCTGACTGACCAAGGAAAGAAAACCTTTCTCCAAGTGGGAATTCACTAAACCTGAATTTTCAAAGCATTGCAGGAGTGTTAGCCAACAATTTGCATTACCTTTGAGGAAGGAAAAAAAAGTTATGGGTAAATCCCATGTAACTGACAGTTTAAAGTACATCCCCAAGCAACACTAACCTTCTAGTGAAGTGGTGCCCAAACTTCTCCTGTCACGCCCCACACCTAACCAGTAATGGAATTTGTCTATGCCCCCCTCCGTTACTGCAAAATTGGCTCAGCAGAGGAGCTTGGCCTGAAAGCAGAGCTGGGGGAAGAATTGGGGATGTGGGAGGAGCTGGGAAGAGAGGCAGAGCTAGCCTGGGGGAGGAGCGGGAATGAGGGCAGAGCAGGGGCTGGAGTGGAGCTATGGCTGGGGGTGGAGCATGGTTGAGGATGTTCCCTTCCTGCCCCCCGTGGGGGCTGTCCTGTGCCCCCCCCAAATATTCCTCCATGCCCTCTTACGGAGGCACACCCCATAGTTTGGGGACCATTGTTCTAGTGACTGGTCCACATAAAAAAATAACCAACTAGTGTTCCCAACTAATGAAATTATTCACACCTTTCAAGTAATACAAATCTGTGCTGTGCTCAGTCTGGGGGGGGGGAGGGGGGCGGGGGTTGAACCCTGATAACGATGACTCACACGGGAGGTTGTTAGCCTTTTCTGGCAACTACTGGATTGATCACAATAATTGATGGAACCTTGCCAATGGATGGGCTGCAGAATCACAATAATTTAAAGATTGGATGAGCTCTTCAGAATCACTAAATTGTGCCACCATATTGGGTGGAACAATTACAAAAAGTGTACATGACCTATAGTGGATAGGATTTCCTATTTGTATGATGGACACAAATAATTTATGGATAATTAGGAACACAATCAAGTCAATTTATTATACGGCCCACTTTTGTTTAAACAAGGAGCAGCTATAGGTTTTGGATTTTTAAAATACTGCTCACTACCGAGTTATTCAGACAATTTTTAGAGATCACCTTTACTACAGTTTGTGAAACAGATCTGATTTTTATTATCTTTTTTGGAAATGCAATCAAGTACTCAGTGTTATTGGCTATGAAATACACTGCTATAGGTGTATGCATATACACAAATACACACACTGTGCAGCTCTGCACACAAGGTCTTCATGACTGTGTGTGGTTTTATTTGTTTTTATTATTTACTAACCAATGTGCTTTACAAATGGAGGACATATGCTAAGCTCATCTTTTTCTATTCTTTGCTAGAATTCTGAACATTGTAAGCTTTGTGCAATATTTACTCTCTGCTACTGTGCTTCTCTTAGGGCAGGAAAATTTAGAGCAAAGCCAGCAATGTATCTGCTAATGGCAGATTGATTTGCCATAAAGAATATGGCTAAACGCCTCACATCCTACTACTTGGCATATAGCGTCAAACTATCTCATCTGTCTAGGAGATGGAAAGCCTGACAAATACAGCTAAGGGAGAATTACATACATTTCTCCAAATCTGGGATTTTTACTGATGATTTAGTGGTGGGCTGATCTACAGCAGCCCCATTAAAATCTTAGCAAATAATTAATGTTACTGCAAAATTTGCTAGGGATTATATTGAGATAAACCCATATGTGACTGCATAGGGAGAGGGAATAAAGATGCTCATTCTGCCTTGTGTGTGGCCCATGTATACATCAGCCAAGTTTGCAGCCCTTGTGATCAGGTGAACACAGCAGCTGTGATCAAAAAGGAACAACATGGTGAACAGGAGGCATAGTCATGATTGTATCCCTACACATAACTCAGCAGATCCGGCTTCGGTCGGGTTAGAAAACTATGCTGCATTGTAGTGATACAACGACACACCGGCACAGTGCCTCCTGCTGCCGGCCCTGGGAATTAGCTCTTTTCCAGTGTACGGCGCGTCCTCTGCAAGCCGGTGTCTCGCCTGCTGCTGGCCCCATGTTCCTCCTGGACCTTGGTGCCCTTTACCTCGGGGTTCTGCCCCAGCAGTACCCCCTTACTTTAGGTTTCCCCTCCCAGGGGAACCCCCAACCCTCTAAACCCACCTTCTCTCAGTGGCTACTGCCAGTCATCATCTAGTCTCCACTCACTGCGGCAGACTGCAGTCTGTCATCGCCACTCATCATTGGCGAGGAGGTTGGACCAGCTGTCTCTGCCTAACCCTGGGCTGCCCTTTTGCAACCCCAGCACCTGTGTAGGCCTTCACCAAGGCCTGCAGCCTGGGGGTTTACCAGGTGGGAGCTGCCCTTGCCCTTGCCCTTGCCCTGCTCAGGCACCTTCAGCTCCCAGGCAGCTAGCCCTTCCCACTCCAGGGCTAGAGTGAGACTCCTCTGCTTCTGGCCCACAGCCCTCTTATAAGTCAGGAAGTCTTATAAATACAGTCAGGAAGCCCTAGGGTGATGAGATAACTCCAAGAGTGGGATTTTTAGAAAACATCATCATGAGATTTGTGATGAAATCACAAGTATTGGCAAGAGACTAAGCTCCCCAAAGGGCTCTTAGAAGTGCAAAAACATGATAGCCCATCTCCTCACACATTTGTCCCACATGCACATGGTGAATTAGTGATGGGGTTTGGGAATGAAATGCTCTTCCTTCTTTTACCTTCTTTTCATTCTATTCCTAACTGAATTTTTAAGAGGGGTTTTCCCCTCATTGTTTCAATGCATAATATCTTATAAATATTTTAATTCTCCATTGTATAAAACACAATACTATGGGAGTGGATTCAGAATGATGTATGTGTGGTGTATATACAATAATTTACCATCTCTTCAGGAATAAGATAGGAAGAGCAACAAGAAAATATTATGGGATTTAAGAACACTTACCAGTGAGAAAAGCAGGTAACATAGTAAACAGCATTAAGTTACAAGATGGCCACTTAAGGGCAGCAGCTGCTTGCGACTGCCAAATTTAAAGGGCCAGTACCAGAAAGGCATGATGGGAAAAAAGAGCCTTCAAAACAGAGTCCTTGTCGAAAAGGGGATTAAAAACAGTTAGGGAACTACAAAGAAAAGTACTATTGGGGCTTACACAGCCATTTAGGGGATTTATTTTTATTCATTTTAAATGGGAGTTGGGTGTCCAACTCCTTCAACAGTTTGGGAAATCCCAGTCTTTATTTATAACATGTGACTTTCAAAAGTACTCAGTGTTGGCTAAAGTCTGCTTCTGCTGAGTCAATGAGAGCAGAGTTAAGTCATTATCAAGTGCTGAAAATCTCCTCCCTCTCATGCAAACCACCACCATTTAGAGAAAGATTGCATACTGTATATTTTATCTGAATGACAAATGTTTTTATTGTATTCTGTATATGTCTTTTCATTAAATACACTAAAATACATATTACAAATCAATTCTGGAACATGCAGTGCTCTTCCAAGTCAATTTTCTTCTTTAAAATTATCTTGCAAATGCAGTCGTCAGTAGCATGTATGTGCCCAACTTTAATATTCATGTGATGGAGAATGTTTTTGTAGCTATTATACAATTATTTACTTTTAAATGGAAAAGATAACAGAGAATCTTTCCTTCAGCATTAGTTAAGTGTTTTCTTTTCAATGTCTTTGGTATTAGTATCTACTGCTTTTATGAATAATGATGTATAAGGAAGCTCCAATACTATGGAGTAAATTATAAGGTGCAAATTTTTAACAGTGAGGGCAATTGACCATTAGAACAATTTATCCAGGGTCCTGGAGCATTCCCCATCACTGGCCATTTGAAAATCACAATAGGATGTTTGTCTAAAAGTTCTGCTCTACGAATTATTCTGGGAAGGTTTTATGGCCTGTGTGATCATAGAATATCACCGTTGGAAGGGACCTCAGGAAGTCATCTAGTCCAACCCCCCTGCTCAAAGTAGGACCAATCCTCAATTTTTGGACCAGATCCCTGAATGGCCCCCTCAAAGATTGAACTCACAATCCTGGGTTTAGCAGGCCAATGCTCAAACCCCTGAGCTATGCCTCCCCCATATATAGTTATATAGGAGGTCAGACTAGATGATCACAACGGTCTCTTCCTGCTTTTGAATCTATGAAATTCTGATTTCTATTATATGGTTCAAAAATTCAGAGACACTGCTGTGAAATGATTCCCATGTACACCTGTTAATGAGAGCAGGATTTGGCCTTTGATATTTGAGTTCCAGCCAGTTATTGAATGTCTCCTTATTTGAGTGATTGGTGGGGTTCAGATTTTTATTTATTGTTTCTCATTCTAGTTGGTTATTTTTCTTCCCCAAGCTGTGCTCTAGATGACAGTTTTAAGAAAATCTTTGCTAGTTATTAGATTTCACCATCTGAAAGCCCTTTTCAGAGACCAATTTGGTTAAATCCGTAATTTCATTTTAATTTATGAGGGACAGAAAATGTACACACCATGACTAAAACCTTGTTTTGCATATAACAGGATAAGAAAAAGGCATGCATTTCTCAATTAATCCAAAACCAAGAACCATTCAGTCAGTAACACTGAGAATCTCCATGTTCCAGAAGCAATAATGTATGAAGACCCTTAAGCTTCATCACGCCCTCCCCCCCCCCCCGCCAAAAAAAGCTGCTTAACTTGATACTTTTTCTAATTTTATCCAAACTGAAAAACTAATTGGCAAAGACCAAAATGAAAACCTCCCTCCAGCCTGACACTTCACCTTTCAGTATGACACATTGTAGTGTCCCTTTAAGAAGTTCCTTATCCATCTTTCAAGTCTCATATTAATCCCCATCTTCTCCAATTTAACTAATAATTAACTAATAATTTGAAATTGTATCAAATGCCTTACTCAAATCTAGGTAGATTAAATCTACTGCATTTCCTTTGTCTAAAATATCAGTTACCTTTTGAAAGGAGTTGGTCTGGCACGATCTATCTTTTGTAAAATCATGTTGTATTTTATCCCAGTTACCAACCACCTCTAAGTCCTTCACTACTTTCCCTTTCAAAATTTGTTCCAAGACCTTGCATACAATTGAGATCAAACTAACAGGCCTTTAATTTCCCTAATCACATTTTCCCCCTTTCTTAAAAATAAGAACGGTATTAGCAATTGGGCTTGCAATTTTATGTGCCACTTTAATATTCTTCTGTACCCCCTGATTTAGAGATTGTCTGTACCCCCTGATTTAGAGTCCTATTAAGCTGTTGGAGTTTGACTTTCACCTCAGATGTGGTAATTTATACTTCCATATCTTTATTCCCATTTGTCACTGTGACCAGAATCCCAGAGGAGTCAACTGAGGTCACTCAATTAGGGTAAACTGCAAAGAATGGAGCAGACAATCCCCAAAGCTGGTAGATATTCCAATACTTAGATTTACCAAGATAGCACAAAACAGCTTCTATTATACCTCACTGATTACTCAGAAGTCAACACCACAGTTCCCTTAAACTAACCCAGCCTCAGGCCTCCACCTAGACACCTAAGTCAAAAAATGATGATAATGAAAATCTTATTAATCACATAAAAAAGTTCTACCAATCCCAAAGGATTGGACACATTACCTCCCAGGTTAATAAATATTCCAGATTTTACCCAAATACATGCTTACAGCCAATTCTTATTAACTAAACTAAAAGTTATTAAAAAAGAAAAGACAGAATGTATGGTTAGTACACCTACAGACATAAATACAATCTTGAGCTTCAGATTTATAGCAGAGATGGTGAGTTTTTTAGCTGCAGAGAGTTCTTTCCAAAATAGTTCATAGGTTATAGTCAAATATTTGTATTTAGGGTGGTCCAGTCAGAACTGGGATCTCAGACCTTATGGCTTAGGCTAGCCCTGCATGAAGCCTCAAGCTGATATGAGATAAAAAGGATTGGGACCCAAACATCTTTATACAATTTCAGGCCTTCTTTGACAGCTTGGAGTCCTTCAGCGAACAAAGGCACTCATGTGGACTTTGAAGTGGACCCATTTCCTAAGCATCACTGGTAATTATTCACACAGATTAACATAAGGCAATTGCCTGTTTTTCTACCCTTCACAGATGATTTGCTATACATTTCAAACAGAGACGACTACAGCGATATCCTATGTTTACAGTTTAAATGTTAAAATGTCCTTTTGATGTCTGAATTAACAGAATACAGCAGAGACAGGGACTGTTTGTTTACATTGTTGACCTCTACCAATATATATGTAAATACACAAAAACACAAACATTATCTACCCATATGTTTTTAAGGATTGAATTTGAGTCATTTGCCCTGCAGGGTGCATCTGGCCATGCGTCACAGCCACCCTGTCACTACCCCTAAGCTTTTTATTAGCCTTATTAAAAACTGAGGCAAAGTATTTGTTTAGGTGTTGGGCCATGCCTAGATTATCTTTAATCTTCACCCCATTCTCAGTGCTTAGCAGCTCCACTTCTTCTTCCCTTCTTTTCTTTGTATTTATATGGCTATAGAACCTTTCACTATTGGTTTTAATTCCCTTTGCAAAGTCCAACTCTGCTTAGTTTTTGGCAGTTCTTACTTTATCCCTACACTGTCTGACCTCCAAGAGGTAGCTTTCCTTGCTGATCCATCCCATCTTTCATTCCATGTATGTTTTCTGCTTTCACATATGTACCTATTTGAGATACTTATTCATCCAGCTTGGTCTGCCACCCTTCCCTATACATTGTTTCCCCTTGGTTAGGATTCAGGCTTCAGATAGTTTCTGGACTATGACAAAGGCATTGCAAGCCTCCTCCACATTCAGATCTTTGAGTTTTTCAGTACAGTCCACTTCCCTAAGTCCCTTAATTTTTTAAAGTTATCCCTTTTGAAATGAAGGGCCCTAGTTGCAGATCTTTTTTTTTTAAATCCTTCCATTTAGTATAAAGTGAATTACCTCATGATCACTCGAACCAAGGTTGTCCTCTACAACCAGCTCTTCTATGAGGTCCTCAATATTCACCAGTACCAAATCTAGAATTGCATCACCTCTCGATGGTTCAGTCACTATTTGGTGAAGAAATCTGTCAGCTATCACATCCAGGAAAATCTGGATCCTACTCTTATTAGTAGCACTTGTCCTCCAAACTATATCTGGGAAGTTAAATTCTCCCATAATCACACAAATGTACTTCATTAACAACATTAAAGAGGTCTCTATAGATATCCAAATCTGATCCTGGGGTTCTGCAGCATACCCCAAGTACTAGCCCAGTGAAACCTCTAATAGTTTTTTTCCCCAAATTGATTTTAGCCTAAGCAGACTGTCTTATCCATTCCATCAATTCTAATTTCTTTACAGCTTATCTCATCATTAACCACTCCATCACCTTTGCCTTTATTTTTGTCTTTTCTGAAGAGCACATACTCTTCAGTACCTTTATTCCAGTCATGACTACTATTCTATCCCATTTCTGTTACTCCTATAATATCTGGTTTCACTTCCTTCACCAGTAGTTCTAGTTCCTCCATTTTGTTATCCAGGCTCCTTGCATTGGTGTACAAGCATCTTAATTGTTGCTGCTTGGCTTCACCCTCATTCCTCATCCAATTTGGGTACAGTCAGTCATTCTATTGCCAGTTTCACTTACCGGACTGCTAGCTTCCTTGGTATCAGCAAGTGTCCTTTCTGTATTACTGTATCCTTTCTTACTTGATTTTCCTCCCTCTCAATGTTAAAAATGAAGCATGGAGATTACATATATATCTCCCAGCTGCCTCCCTCAAGATTCTAGTTTAAAGCTCTTTTAATCAGATTTGTTAATCTCCATTCCAGAAAACAGTTTCCCTCCCTACTCAGATGCAGTCTACCGATTAAATCTGTCCTTTGTCCATGAATGCCTCCCAGTGGTCAAACATCCAAAACCCCTGCTTATAGCACCACTGTCTCAGCCATCTGTTGATCATCATACTCTCATCTTGCCTTTGTTCCCCTCTTCTAGGGACAGGTAGAATCCCACTGAAGATCACCTGAGCCTCCATTTCCTTAAGTTTCTTCCCCATCCTGGCATAGTTTCTCTTCGTACATTCCAGTGAGAATCTAGCTATATCATTTGTTCCCACATAAAGGACAATCAGTGGATTCTTTCCTGCTCCCATTAGGATCTTCTTCAGTCTCAGGTCCACATCCTTATCTTCACTCTCGGCAGACAGCACCCCCTTCTGTTCTCCAGCTCAGCTCTGGTGACAAGTCTGTCTGTTCTTCTTAATAGGGAGTCCCCAGTCATGTAGATCTGCTTGTCCTGGTGATGGTGTGATTCTCCAGCCTTCCTCTTGTTCTTTCTGGCTCCAAGTCCTCTTGTATTTTATTCTCCCTTGCAATCTTTGTATCTTCCTGGGGCTCTGAACTCAGGGTATCTCCATTGACTCTTTCCCTTTTCTAGTCACTCTTCTCTTCTTCCTTGTCCTCCCAACTTCAATCACTGCCTGCTGTATCCCTTCTCCATTTTCCAACTCAGCAAACCGAGTGCAGATGCAGATGATGGAAAGGGTGAAGGAATTCTAACCCCTAGACTGCCTGTCCTAGAAACAACCACCATTTGCTTCCAGCACATAAATGAGAGGAAAGGAGAGTTCTCTGTCTGCATGGCTGAGCAACCCAGATTAGGCATTTGGAAAATGAGCCATCACCCCCATACCCTTTTCGTCATGATAGGTGTTCTGGGGGAGAGCTCATTAAACCTTGACAAATCTGAGACTGTAAACTCTTTGGGACACGGACTGTCAGTTACTATATTTATCTAGACCTAGTGCAATGTGATCCCAAACTGGGTTGGCCTCTAGGCACTACAGTAACATAAATGTGAAATAACAAAAAGTATAGCAAGAGGCCTCTTTCATCCCTTCCCCTGTCAGCCCTTCTTTTGTTCTCCTGCCCACTCACAGGGTTGTCAAGGTTCCTTCCACACTCTGAACTATAGGGTACAGATGTGGGGGCCTGCATAAAAAAACCCCTAAGTTTATTCTTACCAGCTTAGATTAAAAACTTCCCCAAGGTACAAACTTTGCCTTGTCCTTGAACCATACGCTGCCACCACCAAGCGTTTTAAAGAAAGAACAGGGAAAGAGCCCACTTGGAGTCGTCTTCCCCCAAAGCCCTACACCCCTTTCCTGGGGAAGGCTTGATAAGAATCCTCACCAATTTGTACAGGTGAACACAGACCCAAACCCTTGAATCTTAAGAACAATGAAAAATCAATCAGGCTCTTAAAAGAAGAATTTTAATTAAAGAAAAGGTAAAAGAATCACCTCTGTAAAATCAGGATGGTAAATACCTTACAGGGTAATCAGATTCAAAACGTAGAGAATCCCTCTCGGCAGAACCTTCAGTTACAAAAAGACACAAAAACAGGAATATAGATTCCATCCAGCACAGCTTATTTTAACAGCCATTAAATAAAAGGAAATCTGAATGCATTTCTAGCTAGATTACTTACTAACTTAACAGGAGTTGTAAGGCTGCATTCCTGATCTGTTCCCAGCAAAAGCATCACGCAGACAGACAAACCCTTTGTACCCCCCCCCTCCAGATTTGAAAATCTCTTGTCCCCACATTGGTCATTTTGGTCAGGTGCCAGAGAGGTTATCTTAGCTTCTTAACACTTTACAGGTGAAAGGGTTTTGCCTCTGGCCAGGAGGGATTTTTATAGCATTGTACACAGAAAGGTGGTTACCCTTCCCTTTATATTTATGAGACGGGTACATACTACATTTCATCTTGTGACACTTTTAGTGGTATTTAAGCAGAAAAATTTGCACTGCCATCATTAAGGAGGTACACTTGAGAGGGAACTAAAATGTGCTTATCACAAGTCAATGCAGTGAGAGCTGCAGGAAGTAAACAGATGACAAAGATCTCTGTTTACATTTTGGGCAGTCTTTCTCAGATATTAATGAATCCTTCTATTCCAATGGCAATTTGCAGATATTTATTGTAGGTGCCAAGCTGCTAAACCATTTCCCAAGAGATCCGTGGAACTTGCAGCAAGCAGGGTAAGATAGATATTTTATTTCTAGGGCAACTCTAGCTATTACTATTGGTAATGAATTGATAGATATTATTTATCCTGGGTACAGATCTGGGCAGTGGCACAAAGATGTTCTGTCAGTCAGCGATGGCTCAACCCTACTACAGCAAAGGAAAAATCTAACTGTTTTTCTGACAAACTACAAAAGAGTCTTGAATCATGTTGGTAGCTGTGCTTTTGTCCAATTCAAAACAAAACATCCTTAACAGAAGATGAACTTAGAAGAGGAAAATACAATAATGTGTCCTCCACAATAAACAGAAAGGATAACATAGAAAGCAGATGTGTATTGTTGCAACATTTAACATGCTAGCTATCAGTCTTGGCTTTATTCGCTTAAACTGGAAGCAGATGCTCATAAGAAAATAAAGAAGAATGACACTTACACAAAAGTAGTATATCTTCAGTGAAATTGAACCAGCTGTGCATCAGTAAAATAGAGTCAAGCCACCCCTTAGGATTAGAACCAGATATTCAAGGGAAAGAAGCATTTCTCAGAGTTCAAATGATTTTATTGCGTGTTCAGTTTATATTCCTACAGGAAATCAAAAGCCATAACTAAAGACTCATAAACAAAGTCAATTTAAAGATTTTTTGCAACGAACAGAAATACTTTATATGATATCAGAAGGCAACAAAAACATCAAATAATTTTCCCTAGTGTTTTTGTTTGTTTGATTTGCTTGAATTTCTAAAAGCTGAGAATTAAACTGCTTTGGAAGAATAATAAGTATTACCAGCCTCGATAGTATTGGTGATTTTATGGGTATGTTGGTCTTGGGGCTATTTTACATGACTGGGAGTGATCTGGGTTCTGTGCCCAGTTCTGCGTGACACTGGGAGTCACTTTACCTATCTGTGCCTCGGTTTCACTCCCTGTGAAATAAGGAGTAATAATAATTCAAATTTGTTAGTAAAAGGCTGAGATTCTTGGGTGGAACTTGCTATAGAGCTGCAAATAATATATAATAATTTCTATCTATCTAAAGCAAGTCAATTAAGTTTGCATACTTTTAAATTATATAATACTTGGCTAATATGACCATGTTTTAATTTTTTAAACTATGGTAGGTAAGGATTCAATTGTTCCTTTGCCATACATTCCAAGCAAGGGGCAAGGTGTAGTTCCCTCTCCCAGGAGCAGACAATCACTTTTCCTGGCATTGCCATGGCTTTCTATTGGTTTGAATGGACTTTGGATCAATGTCAATGAGTCAAATTATGTACTGTTTTAACTCCGATCCATTTCCACTTATTTCCAAGAGACTTCACAGGGTTTAAATCATCCGCACATAACTTGGCCTATAGTTATGTAGCCTAGTTCTAGCAGCCAGTATTTCTGAAAAAAATGTGGTAACATCCTTTAGCACTCAGCATACCCATTGGAATATCAGACACTTTATTTGGGAATGCAGGTGGACACTTGGAGGGAATCAGATTAGTTAATCTCACTGCTTTATAATCCAAGAAGTATCTATGGTATATCAGTATAACTGCTGACGTCCCTTTGGTGATGCGGCACCTATTGGTCTCAAAATAATCAGGTATAATCCAACAGTACTCCAACCCAAGAAACAAAGCATCAGAAGTTCAGTATCAGAGGTTAATAAAAAGTCAGATTTCACTTTTTTTCCTTTCAGAAAGAGAGAGATCTTCACTACTGTTTAAAACAACAGTACAAGACACAAATTGATTGACAAATATGCATCAATACAAAAGGTACTGTAGTCATTTCATCACACTTATTTAGCTTCACCACAGACCTATTTTAACCTTCCCCTTTTTCAGAGGCTTTCAGGTACAGATGCTTACTGTCCAAGGGCTAGTTTCTGCCACCCATATTTACCCTGACCAGTATCTTTTTCCTTGAGGAGTCCTATGAACACCAGCAGAACTCCTCAGTGACAAAGGTACTATGCAACAGCAGTTAAGAGTAGGAAATTTGTGACATAACTCGATAAACTTTGTCAAATAATACACTGCCAACATTAGTGCAACCACTGAACCATCCACTGATGGTAAGAAATTAAAAACTTTTCTCGGATACCAATTACTGCTCATTGTCAATCTTAATGCACTTAAGAGATAAAAGGTGAGTGAGATAATATATTTTATTGGACCAACCTCTGTTGGTGGAAGGGACAAACTTTTGAGCTTCACAAATCATAAGGTCAGGCCTTACTTTCCAGAAGCCAATATTGTACTAGAACTTCTGATATTTTGTAATGATCAGTGTGCATTTGATGGCAATACATACAGGTGTGGGAAGTCCTGTAGAATTTAATAGGGATGAATGAAATTAAGGTTTTGAGAAATAAAGCAGGGTTCATAAAAGAAGCTACTATATCTATATATAGAATAGTACCTTTTCTATAGAATGATTACACTATTGTATAGAATTCACTAGACTGGCCACCAACCAGAGCAATTTTACATCTGCTATACTGAAGCAAATATAAAGTTTTCTTCACCTCCTGCATTGTTTCAGCATAATTTACAACATAAAATAGAAACTTTCTTGCTATATAGTGCTATATTGTGACTGAGATAATTATAATACCCTTTAATTTTGTTGTAAGGTTATTTGGATTCTGTAAATAATGTAACAGCCTTATTCTATTCTACAAAAATCCTATCCTGTTTCAGCTTCTTTTTCCACAGCTAGCATGACACAGGAATTCTTGTAGACATTG
Organism: Caretta caretta; assembly: GCF_965140235.1. Classification (NCBI taxonomy): domain Eukaryota; kingdom Metazoa; phylum Chordata; order Testudines; family Cheloniidae; genus Caretta; species Caretta caretta. The sequence continues at coordinate 60,359,615 of NC_134213.1, read as the reverse complement.
TACCAATTTATTCCTGCAGAAACCCCTTCCTTTCCCAGTGCAATTTGGATGCCTGCTCTCTCGGGGTGCACAGTAGGGTGGAAGGATGGCTCAGTGGTTAGGTACTAGCCTGGGATTTGGGAGAACCTGATTCAATTACCTGCTCTGCCACAAACTTCCTCTGTGAGCCTGGGAAATTCACCAACACTCTCCGGTCTTTGGCTCTCCAACTGTAAAATGGGATGATAGCATTTCCCTCAATCACAGAGGTGTTGGGAGGATAAATACATTAAAGTCTGTGAGGCACTCAGACAGTTCAGTGATAGGGTGTCATGTAAGTAGCTTAGTTAGATTGGAGCCTAGCCTGCAGTTCTCCAGGACTCAGAGGGTATGTATTTGAGCCAGAAGTGGGTGGGACCATGACCCTTCTTGCTTTCAACTGTAGAGCAGCACCTTGTTCTAATTATTTTCCTACAGTTGTGTTCCATAAAGTGTTGAAGTCTTTTGTAACGAGGGCCTGGAAGATGAATCTGATAAGGTTACTGTGATTAAGACACTGATGAGAAAATACATTTTGGAAATGAAGCCATATCTTTATGTTACATCAATGTATTAAAGTTTCCATTGGCATTTTGATTTTGATTTTAGTTTTAGTGATTTTCATCCAAAAGCATATGTTATAAAAAAAATTGGAAACCAATTTAGTAAAGCCAAATGGTTCCAGTATATAATAATACAGTTGGCAGTCTCAGGTCAAGCAATTAGTAATATATAACCCTGGCTAGGAATAAAAAGATGCATTACAGTAATAGAACGAGTCAGTTAAATGCATCTGATTTTAAAATGGTTCATTTAGTGAACATCTTACTGAAATATTAAAATGGTTGTAATCTGTGTGAGGACATTAAACCATCAATTGATAGCAAGGGTCAAATTTAACTGAGATTTCCTTCAATCCACAGAGTCAGATTTCAACTTAAATAACTTGCATGTCATCATATCAAATGGTAGAGCTATAAAACTGTGGTGTTCTTGAGCCAAAACTAAAAGGAGAAACAGATAACGGGACATGATTAATCTTTCTCTGGATGGGTAATTAATCAATATGAAGCATCTCAAAACTTTGAAAACTGTCAAGACTTTTTTTTTCTTTTTTACACATAAAGCTCAGAAAGTTTGAAAATTAAATGGAAAATTCAGCAAGGTCTTTGACATCTCTATGAATATTTAAAAGCAGAGCCAATTAAAATTATCATTTCATAAAACTGCATAAAAAACTAAAGGGATACTAATTCTCCATGGCCAGTAATAAATCCCGCAAAATAAGAGCATGCAGTTTTGCTGTTTGTGCACCCATGTGTGTGCTCTCTAGCTTTATTAGTCATAAATACTAGCTGTATCTGTTTCACATACAGTTCTTTGAATGCTTGTATCAAGGAAATGAATTCTAAAGGAGGAAGGTCAATGGGATTAACAAAGCAAACCACAAGTTATTTTATGATTTGTAGCTTGCACTATATTACATTGACCTACGCTGGAGAGTCAATCCAAATCAGGTTTCAGTTTCAGAATCCTACACAGTCCTAACATTTGAAAACCATTTAGAATTGTGCCTAAGTAGTTCGTAAATTATCATACAACACTTTACACTTAGACAGATATACAGCTTTGCAGCGTTTACTAACATTTTGCAGGTTAAGAATAGAGTTATCTTGCTAGCTCCAGTTAAAATAAAGGCAAATGTATAACTGATTCATTCATCTGGGGCTAGAATCTGACTTTAGGCACAGCCCTGAAAAAGATGTGATGCATTCACTGCACTAATCAAAGAGCAGCTCCTTGGAAGCACAGCACCTCAGACACACACCTCTGAGTCACAATTCCTCCCCTAGTTCCTCATTGTTACCATGGCACAGTAACTGATTGTTGGTCTATACCAGTGAGCTGAGAGAGTGAAGCTAAGCCACTACCTACTCCCTGTGCCATTGCCCTCCACAGCTGCTCCAGGGAGGATATTAGCATCGTATAGTCCTGCTTATTCCTATGAACCTGGATCCAACTTCTGGGTAGTCCTCATAGGGGTGCAAAAGAAGTTCTTACATTTTCTTACTCAGTTTTGTGAGCACATGCTTTAAGTCAAGATCTAGCCCATAAAGGATTTTTTTCATATTTTTGATTGTTTTTGTGGGAAATATGAGACCAAGCTCAGATTAAAGTCATGTAAAGGGAAAAAAAATTACCTGTTCTTACATTATACAAGGCTGAAAGGCTTTACATAGTGCAAAGAAACAGCTCCACTCTGAGATTCCAAATGAGTGGACAATATGAATTCAGTTTTAAAATCCTATATGGAATTAGGTAAAGGAAGACAATTGAGACAACTAATGCGGGCTATAGGAAAAAGATCCCCAGACTTTAGCAAACTATTATTGTTATGCAATGGATCACTGTTTTCATGTGATTCTAATAACTAGAGTAATTTGATTCTGCATAGTGCTTTTTTATTAAGTGTTGAAATGCTAGGGTTCAGTCAAAGAGTTTGCTGAACTTTAAGCTTCTGAGTAGGCCCATTGACTTGAGTGGGACAGTTTTTGAGCTTAAATTTGAGCATGTGCATAAGTGCTCTGCTGGATCAGAGACAGACTGTCTTTCAGGATTGAGTTCCTATAATGTGTATTATAATCAAAACCAACATAATCAAACAAAGGGGTGAACACCTTCCAAATTTTGATTAATAATGTGACATTTAAAAAAAGAGAGAGAGGTTCTCTTAAATGCTGGGAGACAAAATAAAATAAAACCAAGAGATGAGTAATCCTGACCTTGAAAAGACTTTTCCAATTATACTAGCAATGGCAGCCAGATAGAGTCCATCAGTGTAATCTAAGAAAGAAAATATGTTCAAACTCCACTGTAAAGTTTACAGTGTATACTATATATATACACTCTATAAAGGGAGAGAGAAAAATCAATCCATGATAGAACCTCATCTTTCCACAATTTGGCCATGTTTTCAAAGTTTCTATCTCTGTGCACATAAAAATTGCACATGCATTTCTATCACATGCACTCACAGGTGACATAATTCACATGTGTAAACTCTACTTGTACAAAATGGCAGGTTTCAGAGTAGCAGCCATGTTAGTCTGTATTCGCAAAAAGAAAGCTCACAAAAGCTTATGTTCAAATAAATTTGTTAGTATCTACGGTGCCACAAGTACTCCTTTTCTTTTTGTACAAAATGGGTTATGTGCTTGTAAATTCTGTCATGGGATCAGTCACAAGCACAGCATGCAAAAATGTTTGCACCTCCAAGCCTGTACTCATACAAATGCAAACCAGGCTGGGAACCACTGGAAAATTGTCCTTTAATATTCTATTTATTACAACTATTGGGGAGGGGTGAGACAGGCACAGTGGGGTTATATTAAAGCAGGGGTTCTCAAACTTCATTGCACTGTGACCATCTTCTGACAACAAAAATTATTACATGACCCCAGGAGTGGGTACCGAAGCCTGAGGTTCCCACCCCAGGTTAGAGGGCCAAAAGCCCAATCCCCACCACCCCAGGTGGGGTGGCAAAGCCGAAACACAAGGGCTTCAGCCCTGGGCAGGGGGCATGTAACCTGAGCCCTGAAGCCCATGGGCTTCAGCTTTGGTCCGAGGCAGTGGGACTCGGGCTTCAGCCCCCAGCAAGTCTAATGCTAGCCTTGGCGACCCCATTAAAATGGGGTCACAACCCGCTTTGGGGTCCCAAACCACAGTTTGATAACCTCTTTATTAAAGTAATAACATGCTTAAAAGATACTGAAGAAAAACATATGCTTTCTGGGTTTTTTATTTTAAAGGCTATGATTCAAGGGAAGAAAGAATAATGTTAAAGTGCATTTCTGAGGCTGAAAGTATCATTATTTCTTGCATAGAGAAGATTTTACATAACAATGGTCATAATATTTCTGGGAACAGATGGCTCTGTTTATTGTTTTCAAACTTTGGCTAAAACATGAAAAGGAAACAAACAAAAAACTTCAACAACAATGACAAAGACAAACTTCAATAAAAACATATTTTTGAAATACATTCATCCACATTATACAGTGATCTAAATAAACATTGTTGAATTTTCATTAGTTTAGAAATCCCTGAGACCATGTGAACAGTGCTAAAAAACGAGGGATGGAATTTTGAGCAGGTTGTCTGGTTATATCATTAATGTCACATTTAATTTATGTTTGTGACCTGTAATTAAGGCTTTTTGTTCATTTTCCACAATTCAAAGCATATTTATAACAGCCTTAATGAAGCCAATTGTCAAGTAGGCATATTATTTGAATCAAAGACCTGAAGCGCTCTCTTAGGTGATCATTTTCAGCAGCTTTATTCTTACAGTTCAATATTTTATTATTTTGTTACTTCTTTCTGAAGTCAGATAACTTCAAGCCTACAATGTATCAGAAACCAAGAATACATTTTACTATAATTATTACATTTTCTATTCATTTAGAGCAAGAACCTATTGTTTCACCTCTGCTTCTGCTACATATCACTATACTGCAGCAAAGGTCTGGACCTTTTCAATTAGAAATCCATCAACAGTAGACATACTTTTCATATTATCCAAATCTAAAAATCCTCCCACATTGCTCTTGTTTGGCTATTTATTTACTGAAAATATCACTAAGATGCTAAATTTTGTTTAGAAAATTAGAGAGAGAGAGAGAGAGAGAGAGAGACAGTGCATGTGCAAAATCCAATTATGCAGTATATAGAATCATAGGATGGGAAGGGACCTCGAGAGGTCATCTAGTCCAGCCCCCAACACTTATGACAGGACTAACTAGTATGTAGACCATCCCTGACAGGTACTTGTGTAACCTACTCTTAAAAATCTTTAATGATGGAGATTCCACAACCTCCCTGTGCAATTTATTACAGTGCATAACTACCCTGAAAATAAGGAAGTTTTTCCTAATGTCCAACCTAAACTGCCTTTGCTATAATTTAAGCCCATTGTTTCTTGTCCTATCCTCAGAGGTTAAGGAGAACAATTTTTCTCCCTTCTCCTTGTGACAACTTTTTATCTACTTGAAAACTGCCATCATGTCCCCTCTCAGTCTACTCTTCTCCAGACTAAACAAACGTAATTTTTTTCAATCTTCCCTCATCGATCATGTTTTCCAGACATTTAATATTTTTTTATTGCTGTTCTTTGGACTTTGCCCACATCTTACCTGAATGTAGGGCCCAAAACTGGACACAATACTCCAGTTGAGGCCTAATCAGCACAGAGTAGAGCAGAAAAAATATTTCTCATCTTACTTACAACATTCCTGCTAATACAGCCCAGAATAACGTTTGCTTTTTTTTTTTTTTGCAACAGTGTAACACTGTTGAGTTATATTTAGCTGTGATCCACTACAACCTCCAGAACCCTTTCTGCAGTGCTCCTTCCTAGGGAGTCATTTCCCATTTTCTATGTGTTCAACTGATTGTTCCTTCCTAAGTGGAGTACTTTGCATTTGTGCATATTGAATTTCACCCTGTTTACTTCCGACTAAAATTCAAATTGGAGGAATAGTCTGATTCTCCAAAGCACTTGCAACCCCTCCCAGTTTGGTATTGTCCACAAACTTTATAAGTGTACTCTCTATGCCATTATCTAAGTCATTGATGAAGGTATTGAACAGAACTGGACCCAGAACTGATCCCTGTGGCATCCCACTTGATATGTCCTTCCAGCTTGACTGTGAACCACTGATGATTACTCTCTGGGAACAGTTTTCCAACCAGTTATGCACCCACCTTATAGTAGCTCCATCTAGGTTGTATTTCCCTTGTTTGCTTATGAGAAGGTCATGGGAGTCAGTACCAAAAACCTTACTAAAATCAAGATATACCACATCTACTGCTTCCCCCCTATCCACAAGGGTTGTTACTCTGTCAAAGAAAGCTATTAGGTTGGTTTGACATGATTTGTTCTTGAAAAATCCATGCTGACTGTTACTTATCACCTTATTATCTTCTACATGTTTGCAAATTGATTGCTTAATTATTTGCTCCATTATCTTTCTGGGTACAGACATTAAACTATCTGATCTATTTCCCTGGGTTGTCCTTATTTTCCTTTTATAGATTGGCACTATATTCGTGCTTTTCCATTCCTCTAGAATCTGTCCTGTCTTGCATTACTTTTCAAAGATAATCACCAATGGTTCTGATATCTCCTCAGTCAGCTCCTTGAGTATTTTAGGATTTATTTAATCAGGCCCTGGTGACTTGAAGACATGAGCTACTGAGGCTACAGCATGAGGATGGGGAGCAGCACCAGCATTCCACTAAAACAAGTCAACACTGGTCAAAATTTTGTCCAAAATGTTTCACATTTTTTAAAGAACTATTTTCACCATTTTCCAAGTAGCTCTTCCAGTGAGCATGAGTAGGGAAGAGGTGTCCAACCAGAGACATTGACTTTATGTAGGATGACTTCAAACGAGACTTCGGGTTTGCTCCTATCAACCTATGGAAGTGCCTATACGTAATCGCGAGCTGCCTCAAGGGTGCTTCAAATTTAACAGATACAGGGTGGCTGGAGTGGAGGAAGTATTTATCATGCTTTCAGTTGCCACCAAACTGGCAGATTTTTTTTTTAATAATAGCACCCCTCTCCCATAATTTTAGTGGTGCACTTGCTGAGCACAATTCACAATTTGATCTTTTACTTGTTTTCTGTATCTCTGTTATAAACCAAGAGCATATTATGGAAGACATACAGGCAAAATAATTTTTCTACTGTACTACATATACTGCCCTTTCATAGAGAACTACGGGTCAATGAACTTCCCCCTGTTTCCCAATGAGGGGGGGGGGAAACAATAATAGAAAATGTGGAAATAGCAGAAGCGTTAAATGACTTTGTTTTTCACCAAAAAGATTAGTAGCGATTAGACATCGAACATAGTAAATGTTAGTGAAAAAGAGGGTGGATCAGAGGCTAAAATAGGGAAAGATTAATGTAGGATTCATACAGGGTTCATGCGCTTGGCAACATTCAGGGCACACCCTGAGTGTTGTGTAGGAGCAGTGCACACACGGCTCCTCTCAAGGGCATGAACCTTGGAAACTTGCCCAGATGACATAAACCATGGGAAGCCTCCCAGGACTGGGCTCAAGGCCCGAGAGCAAGGAATGCGGTAGATAGAAATTGGTAAATAAGAATATTAAATAAAGACAGTGTATTCCTTTTATCTGTTGAAGTATGTAATGCTCAGGAGGAGGGAGAGAAATAAAAGAGAGGGTGGAAAGCTGACAGGCAGGCCAGCCCGTTGGCAGACCAGCCTGCTTGCTTGCTTAAAGCCTTGTTCTGTCTTGTATTTGAACCGCAACAACTGGCGCCCAAACGTGGGGCCCTCAGCACTCACCTCGCCCAGCAAGGGTTTCAGACACTTCACTCATCCGCTTCGCGGATCCCGGTGAGAATTTTTCATCATGGTAAGTATGGGAAGCTCCCTCTCTGCTTTGCAAGTGCAACACCACAATGAGCTACAGTATTTGTTGCATAAGGCTCAGCATGATTGCCCCACTCAAGAACTCACTCTCCTGCTACAGGAGGTGAGTGCCCAATGCCCGTGGTACCCTGAAGCCGGAACCCTTAAGCTAGAGGACTGGGAGCGGTTGGGCCAGACATTGCACAAAGAGCCTCAGGTGCCCATGCAGGCTTTACATGCCTGGCACCTCTGCCGCGATGCAATACAGTGTGTCGCCTCGGAAAGACCCTCCCTTGCGCCAGTAGAGAGGCTGGTGATCTCACCACTCCCGTCCGCTCCTGCAGCCATCCCCCGTCCTGGCGATGCGACACAGCGTGTCGCCTCAGAAAGACCCTCTCCCACGCCAATAGAGGGGCTGCCGATCTCGCCACCCCCGTCCGCTCCTGCAGCCATCCCTCCCCCTGCTTCGCCCCCAGTGCCTCAATTACTGCCACCTCCTTTGTCTTCCCCTATGGAACCGGTGAGTGGTCACCATCCCCCCATGGGGCCCCATGCTCTGGGGCCCCCTGGGGGGTCATCCACATCTGCTCAGGGGCTTTCGCTGGTGCAACAAATGGTTCACACAGAGAAGACTCGCCCAGATCTTACAGCAGAGGAATTAGCTGATCTGGTCTCAGTTTGCCCGGTGACCTGGCAGGATGATGGCCAGGGCAACCAGCTTGCAAACTGGGTCAGTTTGCCTTACTCGGTGATCAGAGAGGTAAAGAAAGCGATTTGCAAGTTCAGCCTCACTAGCACGTATGTACGTGGTCTCCTTGAAGGGCTAGGTACTGGTACACCCTGGTCCCTGAAGATTGGAAGGCACTGTTGGGCATGATGCTGACGCCCAGTCAGTATATTATTTGGATTAGTGAGTATCGGCAGATGGCGGAACACCAAGCCCAGGTATATATAGCGCAAGGTGTCACTTATGAGCAGTTAGCAGGAGAGGGCCCGTTTGCTACCATTCAGATGCAGTCTCAACTCCAACAGGCTGTCTTCCCCATTATTTCTGCCTGCGCCCAGCATGCTTTCCGGAAGGTCCCGGATTCAGGCAAGCCTACCAAAAGCTTTGCCAGTATCCGTCAGGGTGCATCAGAGTCCTTTATGGATTTTACCAACAGATTGCAGGAGGCTATCCTCCGACAGGTGGATAACCCTGCGGCAGCTCAGGAGATTCTGTTAAAAATGGTGGTTGCAAATGCGAACGAGGATTGCCGCCGTGCTCTCCAGGCGGCACAAGCCGCTCGCGTTCTAGAGCTGTCGGACATGCTGCAGGTGTGCCAAAACATTGGCACACAAGCACATAAAGCTGGGGTTCTGGCCGCTGCCCTGCGGAAAAGCGGGAAGGAGGGGAAGCGTTGTTATCGCTGTGGTAAGGAGGGTCACTTTCAGCGGGAGTGCCGCTCATTGACGGCGCCCGCCCTCCCCTCAAAGAAGTGCCCCAAGTGTCGGAAGGGCTATCACTGGGCTAATCAGTGTCGTAGCGGGTCGGGAAACCGCACGACGGGTCCCCCCCCGAACCCAGGGCCAAACCAGGGTGTTCCCCACTCAGACAACTGTTCCTCTGCCTTAAAATCCATAGACTCCATGAGGGCAGCGACTGCCGGAAGTGCAGGGCTTGATTTGATTATGTAGGAGGACGCTGATTTTCAGTTGCCGGGGGAGGTTTGTGCCATACCTACACAGGTGACGGGACCTCTCCCTGCCGGATTTTGGGTCTGGTTCTCCCTCGCTCACACGCTGGGAAACAGGGTTTTTTTGTCATCCCAGGGGTCATTGACGCCGATTACACCGGCGTTATTAAGGTTCAGGTGTGGACTCATCTTCCTCAGTTGCTCCCACGTGGACGGTCAATTGCACAATTGATTTTAGTCCCCCATCAGGTGCCAGCCGCAGAGGATTGAGCCTGGGGAGGAGGCGGCTTTGGATCGATGCTGTCTCAGTCGCTGCCTCACGACACGTCCTCTCAATTTGTTGCTCTAACAATGTCGCTCCACCCCTCGAAACCTCAGTTAACACTTCTTTTAAATAATTTTCCTTTTACAGGGCTGGTGGACACTGGAGCTGATGTTACGGTGATTCATGATCAGGACTGGCCGGTCAGTTGGCCAACAGTTCCTTCTAAAGAGTTGTGGAGGATCTGGGGTAGCAAACCCGGGCGCCAAAGTTTGTCTTGGGTCACAGTCTCTAAACCAGGAGGCTGTGCCCTTGCTACGATCCGCCCTTTTGTGTTCCCTGTCCACCTCAATATTTGGGGCCGTGACTTACTTGTAAAGCTAGACACCACCCTCGATATTAATATATAATGGCCCAAAACTCTCCCCCACCCACCTTGCCCTCTGCATTACCATTGGTATGGCAATCCTTAGAGCCCGTATGGATTGACCAGTGGCCCCTCCCCCTAGAAAAGCTGAAAGCGCTTCATTCGCTTGTGCAACAATATTTGCATGCACAGCGCTTGGAGAGCTTCACTAATCCTTGGAACTAGCTGCTGTTATTTTGGCCTTTCAATTTTTTGCTGATTGTCCCTTTAATTTAACTGTGGACACGCGTTATGTTTATCAGGTAATTGATCATTTACCCCTTGCCCTCATTACCCCTCAGGTCGATGCGGACCTTCTTTGCCTGTTTTTGTCCTTACAGTATCTCATCACCACTCATAATTTCCCTTATTTTGTTGCTCATATTTGCAGTCATACCCCTCTGCCTGAGATACTCACTGAGGGCAATACGCACGCCGATCGTGCATTACGTGGTCAGGTAAATTCCCTCTTTTCTGACCCCATTGAAAGCCATTCCTTTTTACATCAGTCTGCCTCTGTTTTGGCCCGACAGTTTCACATTCCTGCTGATCATGCACGTTCTATTGTTCGTTCCTGCCCCCACTGTGCCGCTGCTGCCCCTACCTTTTCTTATGCCGTTAACCCCAGAGGTACCACAGCAAATCAGCTGTGGCCAATGGATGTCACTCACGTGCCACAATTCCGCCCCTATTAGTTTTTACATGTTTCCATTGATACCAATCGGGATTCCTCTGGGAGACCCCACAGCATGGGGAAGCCTCTCCCAAAGTTATTCACCATTTGCTAGCCTGTTTTGCTGTTATGGGTCACCCGAGCCAGATAAAAACGGATAATGCCCCAGCCTATTGCTCCACAGCCCTCTCCACCTTTTGTGCCCAATGGGACGTCTGTCTCAAACACGGGATCCCTTATAATTCCACATGCCAAGCTATTGTTGAATGTGCAAATCGCACGCTAAAAATCTTGCTTGACAAACAATTAAAACAAGGGGAGCTGCGTCTCCGAACCTTAGGAGACATTCAGCAACAATTGCATGTCCTTTTGTTTACTTTAAATAATTTAACACTGAATACAGATCAGCAGACCCCCGCGGATTGGTATTTTCATAAGTCTGAGGTACTGGAAAGACCGCATGTCTATTACCGTTAGCTGCCCGATCCGCAATGGTTGGGCCCAGTACCTTTACTTGGGGTCGGGGATATGCTGCTGTGTCTCTCCCTGCAGGACCGTTGTGAGTTCTGGCCCGGTGTGTGCGACCGGCACTGAAACAGCATGGCGTGTGGCACCAGGGGCTGTCGAACCCCATACTGGAGTTTCAGCTGACCTTGGAGGAGAACGCAGTGCCTCCCGGGTCGACAATGGCGGGATGGAGACGGAGGAGACGTAGAGTCCCAAGCCAGCCCGTGACATGGGGAGCAGTGAAAGCATTGGTCGCCGCGGCTCAACGAAGACTGGCAGCAAACCAACAGCCAGAGACTCCTGAGACTCTGTTTGTGGACATTCTCGCCCAAATCACTGCTAATTCTGTATTGATTGTGGCCTTATGTGCCTGCTATTTCTTATAGGGGTTGACTCGGGAGCGCCTCCTCCGTTACGGGCCCAAATGACATATAACCTATGGGAAAGATTGGCTTCAATAGCAAATGTTACCCACCTTTGTTTATCTGATTTTGTAGCAGCTGAAGAATTGTTAGGTACGTGCCTTATTCCAGTATGTCATCACCCTGAGGAAATAGGGAATGAGACGATGCTTACTGCTTACGCGAACCTCTCTTCCCAGTACTCTAGCATGGCTAATTGGGGCCCGGCCAATTACACTTTACCTTTTGGGGCTTATTTTTTGCTGTTGCTGTGTGCAATGTATTTCCTTTTTGTTAAGGCTTTGTCGAGACCTGCCCTGGCAGGCTCCACGAGTTATACCTCGTCTGTCCGGGAGTTAATGGCTTGCAAAAGCAAATTGATGGCTACCATGAGATGGCCGAGCATAAATAAACAAAAAAGGAGGGAATGTAGGATTCATACAGGGTTCATGCGCTTGGCAACATTCAGGGCACACCCTGAGTGTTGTGTAGGAGCAGTGCACACACAGCTCCTCTCAAGGGAGGAAACTTGGAAACTCGCCCAGATGACATAAACCGTGGGAAGCCTCCCAGGACTGGGCTCAAGGCCCGAGAGCAAGGAATGCGGTAGATAGAAATTGGTAAATAAGAATATTAAACAAAGACAGTGTATTCCTTTTATCTGTTGAAGTATGTAATGCGCAGGAGGAGGGAGAGAAATAAAAGAGAGGGTGGAAAGCTGACAGGCAGACCAGCCCTTTGGCAGACCAGCCTGCTTGCTTGCTTAAAGCCTTGTTCTGTCTTGTATTTGAACCGCAACAGATTAAGTTAAAAATACTTAGACAAATTAAATGTCTTCAAGTCACCAGGGCCTGATTAAATAAATCCTAAAATACTCAAGGAGCTGACTGAGGAGATATCAGAACCATTGGTGATTATCTTTGAAAAGTAATGCAAGACAGGACAGATTCTAGAGGAATGGAAAAGCACGAATATAGTGCCAATCTATAAAAGGAAAATAAGGACAACCTAGGGAAATAGATCAGATAGTTTAATGTCTGTACCCAGAAAGATAATGGAGCAAATAATTAAGCAATCAATTTGCAAACATGTAGAAGATAATAAGGTGATAAGTAACAGTCAGCATGGATTTTTCAAGAACAAATCATGTCAAACCAACCTAATAGCTTTCTTTGACAGAGTAACAACCCTTGTGGATAGGGGGGAAGCAGTAGATGTGGTATATCTTGATTTTAGTAAGGTTTTTGGTACTGACTCCCATGACCTTCTCATAAGCAAACAAGGGAAATACAACCTAGATGGAGCTACTATAAGGTGGGTGCATAACTGGTTGGAAAACTGTTCCCAGAGAGTAATCATCAGTGGTTCACAGTCAAGCTGGAAGGACATATCAAGTGGGATCCCACAGGGATCAGTTCTGGGTCCAGTTCTGTTCCTTTTAAAGCCATTAGCCACCCACTGCATAGAATATCCCATAGATATCCCATAGAATCATAGATTATCAGGGTTGGAAGGGACCTCAGGAGGTCATCTAATCCAACCCCCTGCTCAAAGCAGGACCAATCCTCAATTAAATCATCCCAGCCAGGGCTTTGTCAAGCCTGACCTTAAAAATATCTAAGGAAGGAGATTCCACCACCTCCCTAGGTAACGCATTCCAGTGTTTCACCACTCTCCTAGTGAAAAAGTTTTTTTCCTAATATCCAACCTAAACCTCCTCCACTGCAACTTGAGACCATTACTCCTTGTTCTGTCATCAGCTTCCACTGAGAACAGTCTAGCTCCATCCTCTTTGGAACCCCCTTTCAGGTAGTTGAAAGCAGCTATCAAATCCCCCCTCATTCTTCTCTTCCGCAGACTAAACAATCCCAGTTCCCTCAGCCTCTCCTCATAAGTCATGTGTTCCAGTCCCCTAATCATTTTTGTTGCCCTCCGCTGGACTCTTTCCAATTTTTCCACATCCTTCTTGTAGTGTGGGGCCCAAAACTGGACACAGTACTCCAGATGAGGCCTCCCCAATGTTGAACAGAGGGGAACGATCACGACCCTCGATCTGCTGGCAATGCCCCTACGTATACATCCCAAAATGCCATTGGCCTTCTTGGCAACAAGGGCACACTGTTGACTCATATCCAGCTTCTCATCCACTGTAACCCCTAGGTCCTTTTCTGCAGAACTGCTGCCTACCCATTCGGTCCCTAGTCTGTAGCGGTGCATAGGATTCTTCCATCCTAAGTGCAGGACTCTGCACTTGTCCTTGTTGAACCTCATCAGATTTCTTTTGGCCCAATCCTCTAATTTGTCTAGGTCCCTCTGTATCCTATCCCTAGCCTCCAGCGTATTTACCTCTCCTCCCAGTTTAGCGTCATCTGCAAACTTGCTGAGGGTGCAATCCACACCATCCTCCAGATCATTTATGAAGATATTGAATAAAACCGGCCCGAGGACCGACCCTTGGGGCACTTCACTTGATACCGGCTGCCAACTAGACATGAAGCCATTGATCACTACCCGTTGAGCCCGACAATCTAGCCAACTTTCTATCCACCTTATAGTCTCCTTGCAGCTGAATCACTGTGAAACAATGAGGTACTATTGATGTAGGATGATGAGGTCTAGGAACACCCTGCTTCTAGCTAGCAGCGTGAGCATGTAATCTAATGGACAGGGCAAAGAAAGAAAGCTAGGTTCTCTTACTGGCTCTGCAATTGACCTGCTATATAACTCTAGCCAACTGAAATCACCTCTCCATACCTCCACTTCTCCTCTGATCCTTTTTTGGTCCGGTCTAGTTAGACTGTAAACTCTTCAGGGCATGGATTATTTCTCACTTTATATATGAACACAGCCTACAACAGTGGGACTTCAGTCTCAGCTGTGGCCCCTAAATGCTACCATACAAATAAATAAGCATCTGATCTTGTTACATCCATGCCACTCCCGGGACTGAGGCATCCTCTTCAGTGACACTACCCTCTGGCTGTGCCACACTGTGTTCCCCCCTTCTGAGGGACCTGCAATCTCTGTCCAGCCACTTCTCTGAGTGGCAACTGTGATCCATTTTCCCAGGGCTGCTTCCCATGATGCTCCAGCACCCTCTTCTGCTCTTATCTCAGGGCCTCAGCCTGAAGTCCCTATCAGCTAGCCAGCAGCTCTCTCTAGCTCCCTCAGTCCCTGCTTTCAGCACTTCTATGTCCCAGGTGTTGGCACTCCTTCCTCCTGTTAGGAGCCTGGTCTTCTCCCCTGGAGCTCCAGTCAGCTACTCAACTCTGCTCTGCTCTGCTCTGCAGCCCTTCTTATATGAGTCTGCAGTGCCATGACTAGCTGCTCCTCTCAGTCCCTTTCTAACTGGCTGCCTCCAGCACAGCTTCTCTAGAGCTGCTTTTAACCCCTTTTCTGCCAGTGAGGGGTGGCCTCCCCATCAGTGCCTGTCTCATCCAATGCAGCTGGTTGTGCTAAATGCTTTATCCAGTGTTTGGGATACAGCTGAGAATTAGATGGCTGTAGCTCACTCTGAATCAGACAAACAATGTTAGTAGATTGGGGTGAGCAACCAACAGATGTGGAGGGGATTATATCTGCCTCATTGATAGAGGATGTATACACCTGCCAATTTTTTACTGGAGTTCACAACATCAGGGCTTTGTTATCCCCCTAGCTGCTGTTGGAAAGTCTTATAGCAAAAGCAGTAGCAAGGAATGGTTTCCCTCTTTAGGTTTTTGAGCAGGGAGGGATACAATGAATTTATGAGATGTCTAATTGGTTATTTTCTAATTTTGATGTTGGAGACTTGAGCCCAGGACAGGATTTTGTTTGTATATTGGTTAGTAATATTATTAAATACTGTATATAAAGCTAGTCAAACTTTTTATAAACTGTGCTTTATTTACAAAATCTGTAGCTACAAGCTACAATCATCTCTCTTTTGGCTGATGGATTGAAAACTGAAGAGGGGCCTGATTGCTTTAAAATATCTTCATTATACATGCTTTGACAAAGTGAATAGACTGTATAATTTCATTGTTCATGATCCAGATTACAAAGAATACTAAAACCAAACCATATATTTCCCCCCACCCTCGGCCATTGCTTCACCACCAGTGAGATTAGAGCTCAGATTCAATGCTTTGGGAAAGAAAGTGGAAAGTAATGCAGTTTCTGCCCATAGTTATATTTATTCATATATAGAACATCACATAATGCCAGCTAAGACAGAAGCCCATCATTCAGTTAATGGTTTACCCTGATCTCATTAACTACAAGCATACAGCAGAACTGCAGGATTGAATTCAAGTCTAGCTTTACCAAGATCACATGCTACTGTTAATACACAAATCCCAAGTTCAAAAGTGAAGGAAAAAGGGCCATATTTTTAAAAGCTAGCCTCCTTTTATTGGGCCTCTATGTTAGATGCACATGGCTATACCTACAGTTATACATATGTACAATATACATGTATGTACGTAGCTTGTTTAAATGCCTATCAGATTTTTTGGGAGGGGGGAGCTACCTCTATTAGGTGCCTACAAATTTAGGTGACAGCAGAGTGGATTCTAAGGGTGCTAAAATGTCATCTAAGTACCTTTTGTGTTTCGGATCTTTAATTGTCTACCTCTATTAGGCAGATGATTAAGGATCAGACACACAAAAGGTACTTAGATGACATTTTAGGCACCCATAGAATCCACTCTGCTGTCACCTAAGTTTGTAGGCACCTACATTCTCTCAGTGACTAAGATTTTGTAGTAAAAGTTCCCTAGGCACCTATGTTCTTGCCCCTGAGCACATGCATTGCTCCCTCATTCTAGGTGAAGAACTCCAAGAGAGGGGCATTCACCCATCTCGCTGAATCTCCCATTGGCTAGCTTAGAGAGCTCCCTGCCTAGTGTGCTGGTTTTTGTGGATCACACTCCGAGGCACCTGTCTCTCCCCGTGCATTGTATTGGGAGTCTAGGAGCTTAACTCAGACTTTGTGGATTGCAGTGTCATTCCTGTGGTTTTCTAGGTGCCTAAAATTTAGATGATGTGATGCTCAGCATTGCAATGCTTAGGTGACCATACCTGTACCTGTATATAATGGATAGGCCAAAACAAGGGGAAGGTGACTTGTTAAAAATCTCACCCAAAATATATCTAAAACTGCTAAAGGGGAGATGAAATAATGCAAGAATATTCAATAAATATGAAGAAAACTAAATTGATTCAGTGAGAGAAACTTTTCATTGATTGCCAGTGATACCAGAGGGGGCAGAGACATAGCACATTTTTACATATTAATAAATCCCTCAAACATGAAGTGTTAGATTGAACAAAATCTACTCACACTGCTGCAATGCTTGCTGTCTAAAATCATCATTGCTCTGGGTCACACAATCTAGCTGTATACTGTTTGGAAAGAAATGGATAGATTCTCTCCTTTACCAGAGAGCTGGTTCATGATTTTGAGGGCCTGCCACAGCACATCCTAGGTTTGCTGCCAGATAACTATGTTTGATCCTTGGCTTGGGGTTCTTAACAGACTATGACAGTAGAGGATTGGCATAGTGTAACTCTGCCATATCCCCTATGTTAGAGGTGGGGGCAGAAGGGAACAGGTTCTGGTTGCCAGGCAGATGCATCAGCAGAATTCTCCTACACCAACATTGTTTCTCTATTTCAATGGTGCAAACGGGCTGTAGCCTGACTGGAGAATCTAACACATCCCCAACCTTGTGAGCAGGGGTTTTCAACAAGATTCAAAGGAGGCAGGTGAAAAAAGCCCACAAATAAAAAAGGTATAAAAAAATGGTGACCTTAACAGAGGGTTAAATGTTGCGGGGACGAGGAATGGAACATTACATTAGGATCATAGAATCATCAGGCTGGAAGGGACCTCATCTAGTCCAGTCCCCTGCATAGAGGCAATCAGGGGAAAAACAGTGAGGGGATCTGGGCAACATCTGAGATATCTATGCACAATGCAAGCAGGAGAGGAAATAAAGAGTAAAAAATGGAAGTATTTGTCCAGAAGCTAACTTAGCATCACAGAGAGTTGGTGGGATAAGTCTCATGACTGGAATATTGGTACAGAGGGGTATAGCTTGTTCAGGAGGGGCAGGCAGGGGAAAGGAGAGGTATTGTTGTTGTATATGTTCTTGATGTATTAATTCATTTGTTCTAGATGCACGTGTTCTGAGGTCCAGAAGGAGGCGGTGGGGGAGAACAATTAAAAGTCATAATGAAGTTAAAAAGGAAAAAAAATATGGGTGATGTCATGGTAGGGGGTTACTGTAGACTACCTAATCAGAAGGAGAAGGAAGCAGAAGAGGCATTTCTAGAACAAATGAAAATAATAACCAAAACAAGACATGTTAGTAATGGGGGACTTTAAGTTCCCAGACATCTGTTGGGAAAGTAATACAGCAAAACACAAAATTTACAATAAGTTCTTGGAATGTACCGAGGACAACTTTTTGTTTCAGAAGATGGAGGAAGTAACCAGGGGCATAGCCATTTTAGACTTGATTCTGATTAACAAGGAGGAATTGATTTCAACTCCTGAAAGCAATGTGGGTGCAAATGATCATGAAATGATGATTTTGTTATTCTAAATAGAGGAAAGAGCAAAAGCAGCAGAATAAGGAGACTGAACTTCAAGAAAAGCAGACTTTAATAAATTCAGAAACTGATAGGAAGAAAATCAAAGGGAAACTGGACTTCAGAAGACCTGTCATTTTCCTCAAAGAAACAGTATTAAAGGTGCAACAGCAAACTATCCTAATGAAAAGGAAAGACAGGAAGAATAAGAGGTCAATATGGCTCCATCAGGAGCTCTTTAATGACCTGAAAAATCAAGTGAAAATCTTACAAAAACTGGAAACATGAACCAATTCCTAAGTACAAAAGAATCACAAAAGGCATGTAGGGACCAAGTCAGAAAGGCTAAGGCAAAAAATGAGTTACACTTAGCAAGGGACATAAAAGTCAATAAGAAAGGCGTTTTCAAATACATTAGGAACAAGAGAAAGATAAAAGAAAGTATAAGTTCCTCTACTTAGCAGGGAAGGAGAGCTAATAACAGATGACACCAAGAAAGCTGATTTCACTTCAGTCTTCACTAAAGAGGTTGTTTGTAACCAGATACTAAACTTTATTTCCTTATTTGAAAAGATTGCTGACTTGGGGGTAGGGAGGGAAGATATAGACATGATATATCTTGATTTTAGTAAGGCTTTTGACACAATCCCTCATGATATTCTCATAAGCAAACTCAGGAAATATGGTCTTTATTAAATTATATAAGGTAGGTGAAAAACTGGTTAGAGACTGTACTCAAAAAGTGGTTATCAGTGGTTCACTGTCAGACTCTGGGGACATATCTAATGGGGTCTCTGTTCTGAGTCTGGTACTATTCAATATTTTCTTTACCGACTTGGATACGGGATTGGAAAGTATGCTTATAAAATTTGCAGATAACAGCATGTTGGGAGGGGTTGCTAGCATTTTGGAGGACAAAATTAGAATTCAAAAAGACCTTGATAAATTGGAGAATTGGTTTGAAATAAAAAAGATGAAATTCAATAAATACAAGTACCACGTTTAGGATGGAGGGGGAAAAATCACATGTACAACTACATAAGAGGAATAACTGTCTACACAGTAGTACTTCTGAAAAGAACCTGAGGGTGATAATG
This sequence comes from Caretta caretta, assembly GCF_965140235.1. Lineage (NCBI taxonomy): Eukaryota > Metazoa > Chordata > Testudines > Cheloniidae > Caretta > Caretta caretta. The sequence continues at coordinate 60,340,554 of NC_134213.1, read as the reverse complement.
GATCACAAAAATTTAGATGATGTGATGCTCAGCATTGCAATGCTTAGGTGACCATACCTGTACCTGCAAATAATGGATAGGCCAAAACAAGGGGAAGGTGACTTGTTAAAAATCTCAATGATGTGATGCAGTGATGACAATGGTTAATATTCTGTGGTGTATTAACAGGAGCGCTGTATGTTTAGGACACATGTGGTAGTTATCGAGCTCTACTCATCAATGGTGAGGCCTCAGCTTGAGAATGGTGTCCAGTTCTGGATACCATACTTTAACAAAGATGTGAACAAATTGAAGAGAGTCCAGAGGACAGCGACAAAGATGGTTCAAATTTTTGAAAACTTAATCTGTGAGGAAAAAGGTTTTAAAAAAATGGGCGTGATTAGTTTTTGGAAAATAAGACTAAGCAGGCGGATCTGATAAAGTCTTCACATATGTTAACTGCCATTATTAAAAGAAGACTAATAAACTGCCCTCCATGTCCACTGAAGGTAGTACAAGAATTAATGGGCTTAGTCTGCAGCAAGGGAGATTTAGGTTAGATATTAGGAAAATCTAACTATAAGTGTACTTAAGCACTAAAATAGGCTTCCAAGGGAACTGATGGCAGAAACCAACGGAGGCTTAAGAAGAGGTCAGACAAACACCTGTGAGGTATGGTCTAGGTAGGCTTAATCCTGCCTCAGAATGGGGCTGGAGTAGATAACCTCTCAAGGTCCCGTCTAGTCCCACATTTCTATGATTCTGTGTAACCACATGATCTAAAATAACTGAGTTTTGTTTTTCCTATCCTTTTGTTTGTCACAAATATGGCAAAAATTACATTATAGTTTTGTAAAGAAACAAACTTGACAGGGTTCAATAGAAATGGAGTCTAGGTTTGATACAAAGGTTCACGAGTCTTAATGAAGCTTTCAGTTAAACTGTTCTGCATTTCAACTTTGTAACAAAAAATAAACCGGACAAGTTTTGCATGATTTTGGAGTGAAAACAATATAGGAGCTGTACTAGAAGAAACTGTTTTAATACCAGTTCAAAAAATCTGATTAAGCCTCAGTTCCATCAAGTCTTTCTAAATCTTTCTGAATTTATATTGAAAATAGCTTTGCAATGTAGCCGTTTTCAAATAACAGTTCAGAGGGAACCATTAATATAATTCATTTTCAACAACAGCGCAGATTCACGGTGTAAATAGATAGGGCTTTAAAGGGTCCCAGCATGATTTCCCAGCCTAATCTGGACAAGGATTTTATTCCAAGGATTATGTTGGCATGTCTTGTGCCATAGACTCCCATTGACTACAGAGAGCTAGCATTTCACCCTAGCTCTCTAGATGGCCCTACAGTATCATTTCTAACATGTTTTTAACAGGTTTCAGACAAAAACATTCCTGCCCAGACTGGTTTAGTCATTTCAGTCACACTTATATCTACACTAGCCTTTCCCCCCCTAAAATATATCTTTCTGTTTTTTCATGATGTTAGCAACAATGGGAGCTTTAGAGTAGGCCCACAGCACTGAACCAGCATTTTGTCTTGCCATCACTAAAGCAAATCTAGACAACATGGGCAAAACAAATCCATCATATAATATAGTTGGGGGGAATGTTGTGTTCTTACACCATCTTCCAGCATGGTAGGTTTAATAGTGTAAATGGGTCTTTGAGTGACTAACCTCTTCTCTTGTATGTTCCAAAATGAGCTGCTCTGAACAACAGTCATTTATAGCAAAACTTGCTTCTCCAAACCATGTCTCCACAACCCGTTCAGCCAGTCAATAATATTGCTGGTTTAAGTAACCAGTCTTTATATTGTCACTCTGGAACATTTTGCAACTTCTTTAGGGTCTGAGTCTGTAATCCTTACAAATATTATAGAACACCTTCTCAAATGATTAGCCCCATTGAGGAAAGTGGGCCTTACCACAGGAGTAATTGTTATTCAGTGTAATTAAGAGGTACAAAATAAAGGCTTTTATTTTCTTAATTTATTAGATTCCTTCTTATTCCGATCTAGAAGCCTTGCAGTTTTTAGATCCATAATTCTGTTTATTTTCATTACATGGGTTTGTACACATATTCCTCTATCCTGAGAAGATCAAAAAAGAACATTATTCTCCAAAAACATTGAAAATGATACATTTCTAAAGTACATAAGATGAAATTTGAGATGAAAGAAATACTATGGACCAAGTTGTAAATACATTAGATTTGTACTGTTCAGTAAATGCTTTACATGGTTGATGATAAAATAAACCTTAATCTAAGCATACACAAAGTTAATTCCCATTTTTCAGACAGAAATTTATATAGCTACAAAACCTATTTGTATCACAAATGTCGAAAATACAATAAGGTAGTGGGAAATTTATAAGAGTAGCTTACATTCTAATTAAGTGTCTTATGGACTTGTAGAAATTATATTTACTTTATTTATTTGATATGAGATGAGGAAAAGCTAATATTAAGCCATTATTGTTTCAATGTTATGAACCTGCAAGGCAAAGTGGCATGCTGTACACAACAGATTTATATGCACTAATTGTTACATACACTCTTCAGGATACAAGATAAATGCAAAAGGGCAATTTAGATTTCACTATGTTTCTATACTGGTAGGGCTGGATGCCGAGTTACAAACTTTCTCTTTTGTTCTTCCCTGCTGACCCCAAAGCCTTTACTTTCACAGGAACAATGGAGTTGAGTTTTTGATTGTTATTTGTGCCTCACATAAAAAGACAAAAATAATCTTAGTCTTACACCCTTTATTCAGGCAAAAATACTATTGGGTGCATCTATACTGCTCTCTTCATATTAATGTCCCACTATTGCTATTGCTGATACAGCTCCACCAGTGGTAAGAAATCTAGGACATGTCTACACTACAGACTAGAGTACATTGAGAGGGAGGAAAATCAAGTAAGAGAGGATAGAGGAATGGAGAACAGAACAGCAATAGGTAGAAGAATGGACATTAAGAAGAAGAATAGTGCTGATACCAGTCAGATAGGTGATGTTGGTTGTAAAATGACAGTACCCAGTAAGGTGAAGAATGTGGGTGAAGTCAAACAGCAACAGTTAAGATGATTGTACACCAGTGCAAGGGGCCTGGGTAACAAAATGGAGGAATTAGAACTACTGGCGCAAGAATTGAAACCAGATATTATAGGGACAACAGAAACATGATGGAATAGCAGTCATGACTGGAGTACAGGTATTGAAGGGCAGTATGTGCTGGTCAGGAAAGACAGAAATAAAGATAAATGTGGTGGAGTAGCAATGCATATTAATGATTAAATATACTGTAAAGAAATTAGAAGTGATAGAATGGATGAGAGAGTCTGTTTGGGCCAAAATCACTTTGGGGAAGAAAGCTACTTGAGGTTCCCTTTATATAGTGCTGGGGTGTGCTATAGACCGCCAGGATCAGAGCTGAATATGGATAGAGACCTATTTTATATTTTTAATGACATAAATACTACTGGGAATTGTGTGATTATGGGAAACTTTAACTTCCCAGATTTAAATGTAAGGACAAGTGTTACAAATAATAGTAGGGCTCAGATTTTCCTGTATCTGACAGATGATAGATTTCTTCACCAAATAGTTGCTGAAACAACAAGAGGTGATGCAATCCTAGATTTGGTATTGGTGAGTATTGAGGACCTGATAGAAGAACTGGTAGTAGAGGACAACCTTATTTTGACTGATCATGAACTAATTCAGTTTAAGCTAAATGGAAGGATAAACAAAAATAGATCTATAACAAGGTCCTTGATTTCAAAACGGCTAACTTAAAAAAAAAAGTTAAGGGAATTAGGGAAGTGAACTGGACTGAACAATACAAGGATCTGAATGTGGAGGAGGCTTGGAATTACTTTAAGTCAAAGTTTCAGACACTCTCTGAAGCCTGTATCCCAGGCAAGGGGGAAAAAGTCATCAAAGAAGGGCTGCAGACCAAGCTGGATGAGTAAACATTTCAAACAGGTGCATAAGCGAAAGCAGAAAGCCTACAGGGAATGGAAGATGGGATGGATCAACAAGGACAGTTACCTCTTGGAGATCAGAAAGTGTAGGGATAAAGTGAGAATTGCCAACAGCTAAGCAGAGTTGGACCTTGCAAAGGAAATTAAAACAAAGAGAAAAAGGTTCTACAGCCATAAAAAAAGTGGGATGTTTAAGCACTGAGGAGATTAAAGATTATCCAGGGATGGCCCAGTAGATAAATAAAAACTTTGCCTCAGTTTTTAATGAGGCTAATGAAGAGCTTAAAGGTAGTGGCAGGGTGGCTAACTGCCATGAGGAAATGAAAATAGAAACTACCACACCCGAGGTGGAAGTCAAACTCAAACAGCTTAATGGGACCAAATTGGGAGGCCCAGATAACCCCTACCCAAGAATATTAAAAGGAATTGGCCCATGAAATTGCAAGTCCAAAAGCAAGAATTTTTAATGAATCTTGGAGGTCATACCCTATGTCCGGAGAACTGCTTATCTGCTTCCTATTTTTAAGAAAGGGGGGAAAATCTGATCCAGGAAACTACAGGCCTGTTAGGTTCACATCAATTGTATGCAAGGCCTTGGAACAAATTTTGAAAGAGAAAGTAGTTAAGGGCGTAGAGGTGATCAGTAATTGGGATAAAATACATGGTTTTACATATGGTAAATCATGCCAAGCCAACCTGATTCTCCTTCTTTGAGAAGAGAACTGACTTTTTGACAAAGGAAATGCAGTAGATCTAATCCATCTGGATTTCAGTATTCCATTTGATACAGTTCCACATGGCAAACTAATACTTATATTGGAGAAGATGGGGAGTAATATGGGAATTGAAAGGTGGATAAAGAACTGGTTAGAGGGGACACTACAATGGCTCACTGAAAGGTGAACTGTCAGGCTGGAGGGAGGTAACTAGTAGACTTCTTCAGCGATCAGTCTTGGGATCAATCTTATTTAACATTGTTATAACTGATCTTGACACAAAAAGTGAATGTGCACTAATAAAATTTGCAGAGGACACAAAAAGTTGTGAGGGATAGTCAATATGGAGGACCACCATAAAATCATACAGGAAGATCTGGATGACCATGTAAAGTGGAATAATAGAAATGGGATGAAATTTAATAGTGCAAAGTGAAAGGTCATGTATTTAGTGACTAACAACAAGAATTTTTGCTATAAGCTTGGGATTTATCAGTTGGAAGCGACAGAGTTAGGAGAAAGACCTGTGTGTGTTGGCTGATCACAGGATGACTATGAGACAGTGTGATGTGGCTGTGAAAAAAGCTAATGCAGTCCTAGAATGCCTCAGGCAAGGTATTTCAAGTAAAGACTGGGAAGTAGGGTGATCAGATGTCCCGATTTTATAGGGACAGTTCTGATTTTTGGATCTTTTTCTTATATAGGCTCCTATTACCCCCGACTCTCTTCCCAATTTTTCACATTTGCTGTCTGGTCACCCTACTGGAAAGTGTTAGTACTATTATACAAGGCAGTGGTGAGATCTTATCTGGAAAGCTGTGTGCAGTTCTGGTGTCAAGTGTTTAAGAAAAATTAATTCAAATTGGAACAGGCGCAGAGAAGGGCTACTGTATGATCCGAGGAATGGAAACCCTACCTTATAAGAGGAGACCCAAAGAGCTTGGCTTGTTTAGCCTAACATAAAGAAGGCTGAGGGTAGGTATGATTACTCTTATAAATACATCAGAGGGATAAATACCAGGGAGGGGAGGAGTTGAGTTAAGCACTAGTTTGGACACAAGAACAAATGGATATAAACTGGACATCAACGAGTTTAGGTTTGAAATTAGGTGAATGTTTCTAATCATCACAGGAGTGAAATTCTGGAAGAGCCTTCCAATAGAAGAAATGGTGGGGAAAAAACCTAACTGGGTTCAAGCCTAAGATTGATAAATTTATGGAGGGGCTAATATGATGGGACTGCCTATGATGGCATATGGCCCATGGGCGACTGCCAGTAGCAAACATTCTCAACAACTGAAGACTAGACACTAGATGGTGAGGGCTCTGAGTTACTACAGAGAATTCTTTCCCAGGTATCTGCCTGGTGGGTCTTGCCTACATACTTAGGGGCTCACTGATTGCCATATTTGGGGATGAGAAGGAATTTTCCCCCAGGTCGCCTTACTCTGCTGCATGGAGCATGGATCATTTGCAGATTTAAACTAGTGTAAAAGGTGAATTCTCATTAAGAATGGTGAAGTGTTTAAACCATGATTTGAGGACTTCAGTAACTCAGCCAGAACCTAGAGGTCTATTACAGGATTGGGTGGGTTTGGCTCTCTGGCCTGCAATGTGCAGGAGGTCAGATTAGGTAATCACAATGGTCCTTTCTGACCTTAAATTCTAGGAGTCTATGAGAATTACGTCAACCTAAGTTATGTTGGCATACAGTCACTTCAGTTTTTTAATTGTTTGTATATGCCCACATGGCTTCTTGTGCCAGCAGTGCACATCCTCACCAGGAGTGCCTCTACTAATTGTAATGTCAGTGTGGGGCACTGAGGGACAGTTCCTGTAGACCAATAACAGTCTACGTAAGCAATGCAGTGTCTATGCTGACTCTGCATCAACCTAATTACATCCACTGTGAATCTATGCCGCTCAGGAAGCTGGTGCTACTAAATTGACATACAGAAGCACTTCATTGGTGGGAGCCAAATTTAAGTGAAGACACTGCCACAACTAAGTCAATGCAAGGCAGCTTACATCAACCTAACCATGTGGTAAAGACCAAGCCTTAGTACAGACAAGGCTGCTGCAGATTCCACAATGTTTAGCACCTTGTTGATTACTCTTGCTTGGAGGAGGTCTAGATGACACAGAGGTAGATATGCCAGTGGCTACCAATCTTGCAGCTGTACCAGCAACAATTAGAACTTTCAGGAGAAAAAGGCTAGCAGTGTAGACAAGACCACTATAAGCAGTGGGATTTTTCAACGTGAGTGGAATACCCCTTCATCATGGATGCAGCAAGAAAGCTAAAAGATTTTTTATGTCTATTGAGCTTTCAAGTAGATGGCAACCCTAAATAGACTTGCATATAATGGCACATATGCTAAAGGAATACATTACATAAAGGCACAATTTCTTTTACCCTTTTTTCTCTCTCACCATTTCTTTCATCAGGAAGTAAAGCTTTCACTAGGTGTTTTTAAAAGCAACCACCTCTTTTTTAGCCACCAGAGAAATCAGACCCTCCATTTGCTCTTAACTACCATTCTCCTACTACATTATCACAAACCCTTTACACTAGCCTTTACATTAAATACATGTGTACAGTGCCTAGGACTGGGACCTTTAGGCACTGGTGCAATACAAATAATTGTTTCCAGTGGCATCCAGGTTGAGATGTGTGTTGCACAAAAACAAAAAAGGCATCCTCCCCACTCCAAGGGGCTTATCTTCGGAGGAGACAAATGCAGGGTGGGTAAAGTCCTTGCTCCACTGCGGTTATTGACTTCAATAATACCAGGATTTCACCCAGAGGGAAAAGGTAGGAGAAAAGGTTAAATCTATTGTGATGTTTTAGTAGGTGGTAATCAGCCAGGTCTTGATCATTTTCTTCATTATATTAAGATATATAGACCATCACCAGGTACCTCCACAACCTCATCATAATCGTTACTATCTTATTTAAATTAGGAAATTGTGCTCTGACCTATTTTCCACACGTTTAAATAGTTTAGAGTTACAAGACTGCACATTATAAGGAATATGTATTCAGATCACGAAAGCAATGTCTAGAAAGAATACGATTTCATTCATTCACAATTTTATCTACCAGATAAATTATTTTAAATTCAAAGAACTTTAAGACTCCTTTAATTATTTGGAGACAGTCAGTATGCTTTAGCAGAGCTCTAGGAAAGAAAAAGAAGCAGATTTGGTTGCCAAAAATATCCTAAGGATCAGACACTATTAAAGTGGGAGGTACAAAATCTCCAGTTAGTCCGATATATCCAAAGCAGGGATTCTTCTTCTTTGCTCTCAGTTTTTCTCCTCCTCTGACCCAGTCTCACTTTCATTTAATTGATTTTAGAACATGTTCTTTATCTTTGCTGATATTCCTATCATTAGTTCTTTGCAAGTATGGTGGTCTCTGCTGAATGCAAGATGGCTGGTTTTGCTCTATCGAGCTCCCCCATATCAGTATTATACACATGTAGTGTCTCTGCTCCTCCAGGAACCTCAGTAATTCTGGGCCAATTCTTTGACTCGGACTCACATTAAGTAGTACTTCACTGCACAATGAAATGAAAGATACCACTTGAAGCAAGAGGTGGCAGAATCTGTCTTTATGAGATTAGAAATCAGAAGAGGCTACCAAATTTACTGTAATCCCACCATGGACTTTCTGAGATATCAGCAGAGATGTTGGAGGTACTGTGATATGGCTGGAGAAGGAGACAGAACACACCTTGAAATGAGCTAAGGGTTTGTTTGTTTGTTCCCCTTCTCTTGACTCTTAAAGGTTCATATTTGATTCAGTATTTGTGAGGAGTTTGTGGCCAGTTCTTTTTTCCCTGAACTGGTTTGACCATCTCTACTTTTGATTTATTTATGTAAGCCTCATGAGTCTATCAGCATTCAATTGAATAACCTTCATGAGACACATGGGTAAATTTACTCTAATTCCTTTGCAACTCTATTGAAATGCTAATGGAGGTAAGTAATAATTACAGTATATAGATGTTGCACAAGAGAAAAAGTATCTTCAATTCATTCAGTGTAATAAACAATTTCACTTAATGAATCTTGTGTTCATTTGTATGCATAAATATCTTGGTATATTTTGAGGCATAAAATTCTCATATGTAAATCACAGTTATTTATAGTCAGTAGATGTTAGCAACCAAAGTTCATAGAAGTAGAATATACTATTCACAATTCCACAAATTAAGTAAACTGCAGTTGGAACTTTTAACTATTGCTATGTTCTATCCTGTTCCTCCTTTGTAGACATTTAAGGAAAGTACTAATTCTGTCAGACCTTACATAACATGGTTCACAATCAAAATACCTACTACCTTTATAATAGGGTCCATCCTATTCCCCCAAATCCTGGCACACAGCCTATTGAAGTTAACAAAACACACTCTCATTGATTTCAGTGATTTTTGCTACAGGCCCCAAGTTAATAGAAAAAACCCCAAAGGTTTGTGAAGTACATGGTCCAATTTTTAGAGAAATATCAAAATTTGCTTTTAAGTAATAGCTCAGTCAAAAGTTACAGACTTCCCCAAAGGATCCAATGGATTTGAAATAATGGCATAACTGAATAGAAACACAGGAATTAGTTAAAAGATGTTATTTAGCTTATCCCCTACCAGTTCAGATAAGAATTTTTCCTACAGCCATTTGAGATCTCATGAAGTTTATCACAATTATACAGCTACTGTAATTGATTCTTAACATTTATTTTTCCTCTCTTTAGCGGGGATACAAAATCCTGGTCCTCAGTCACTTTACTAAGGAATACCATAAAGCCTGCAGAGAAATAAAAGCCAATCAGATTCTCTTTCTTGCAACAGGGTTTATTATAACCTCTTCTTGGTTTCTTAATTGCTTCAGTGTGAAACTTGAGATGGGTTGTGCAATTTTACCTTGAGGTGTTGTGCCACACAGGAGTTCAGATTGGATTTTGTCTCCTCCTAGCACTTTTATGTGCTATTATTCCGACCTTAACTGGCTTGGTTCTTTCCACTATGTGTAGTGTGAGGCCTGGGAATTTGATTGCATACACAGTGATATCAAAATTACAGGTTACTTTAGCCTTTATATCCAGTTTTTTGCCGGAGTGCAGAATATGAAACTGCTTCCCCATATATGTGTTATTGGATTGCACGCAAGGCCTCCATGGGTAGTTGCAAATTGTATGGAGAGCAACACCAAGCAGGGCAAACTCCATTGTTTCTGTACCTCTCTAACATCACTCCTTTTCCGCATGCCAATGCCCAGTTTGAGTGTTTCCAATTTGGCGTTCCATTATGGTAGACTCAGATGTGGTTGGAATGATCAGTGACTTTACAGTTACAATAATGTAGCTTCTTTCTAAATTGTTTTAAGAGTATAACTCATTATTAGCAAGCAAATGTAGAGGTAGAGGCACATTGCATATTTAAAATGGATCCATTTCAATTATACAGGGCCAGACCCTGAGCCAGTGTAAATTGTCACAGCACCACTCAAGTCAGAGCTATGCCAACTTATATCAATTGAGGAACTAGCCCCTAATTTTATTATCTTTACCATGCTAAAAGAAGGGTGCCATCATGATTAGGGGACTAACAGGGCACACTCACCCTTGGAGCACTGCCCTGCATTTGTGCCCAATGTCACCAGCAACCATGGCTCCTCCACCTCCTGCTGGCTGACCCCGGGTCTTACCAAGAGATACCAGGTCCTCTGTGGCTCATCCTTCCAGCCAAGTCACAAAGTTCAGTCCTATTCCAGGGTAACTGGAAGATCCAAATGAAAATCCCAAAAAATGTGTTCTATCCCTTGGGATATTGAAGTCTTCTGGTTCAGCTTAAAACCCTTATCTCAGTGGGGTCCCTCCCATGGCATCCTATGTTACCTGTGGGTTTCTCTCTGTAGGTAACTCCTACCCCCTCTGCAGTATCTCCATGGATATTGCTCCCTTTCCAGTGCCTGTCACAGGGATCAATTCTGTTGCAGCAGCCTTCCTCAGTCTGCCTACCCCAGGCCCTTCCCAGAAACCATGGGAAATCCCAGCCTGCTTCCTCCTGGGTTCTCCTCCCCTCATTTGAGCTCCCTCCACTCCTTTAAGGAATAGCTCCACTTCTTCTGGCCAGGATGTAATAAGTTAATTGCCATTGCCCCAGCTGGGGAGCATGACTAATTGGGGTTCTCTCCTTTGCCTTCCAGGTGATGGGTATAAGGCCCATCACAGATCCAATCCAATCCAATCAGCAGAAAGTATCTCCTGTCAAGTAACAATGAGTGAACTTCAGGTTCCATTGGACAAAGGGTACTTTCTTCACAACTCTACCTTGTTGATAGTAGATTCGGCATCTCACCACAGGAGCTCAGCACTCTCAGAATTGGGTCCTGTCACCACAGTCCACTGCTTCTTCCCAACTCCAAAGCATACACTGACACACTCACTTTCAGTCAAGGAGGTTTATTTTCATAACAAAAGTTAAACAAAACACAGTCTTAACCCAACCCTTGGCCCTCCAGCTTCAGGACCACTGCTCCAAGCGGTCTCTGGCACGCCAATTCCTGGCAGCTTCCTAGCCTCAGCCAGCTCTGCCCCCCTCTTGGAGCAGCAGCTGCAGGGTTGCTTCCCTGAGCTCTTGGCCCCCTTGCTTCAGGGATCCACCACAGGAGTTAGCTCCACTTCAGCGTGGCATTTGCTGCTCAAGGCTCAGCCTTCTCAATCCTTTCTCCCCAGCTGCCGACTAGCAGCCCTTTATAGTCCTAGGTGTATCCCAGCCCTCTTTAATTAATTGTATTAATCTCACTTGTTCCCGTCAAGCGGAGCTGGGCTCAGTTTATTCAGGCTACATACCCTGTGACAGGCCCTATATTCTTTATGACATCAAAACCTAAACTATTTTTGAGAACTGGTCATGTGGTTCTTGCACACCCTGAGACAAGTGTAGGTTGGAATGGAAATGTCCTGTCATGTTCCAGCTTTTGTTTATTCAGTCACTGCCTCGGATGTCCCACTCCTTTCTGTTTTTCTACCTCTGCTTTTCAATCTGTGAAAGTTATCATTAGGCAATGTGATCTATCAACATGCACTTACTTTTCAATTGTCTACCTTTCCACTCTCAGCTTGTCTAATCATTATTCAGACTTGGCACTTCTGAACATTCTCACAAATGAATACTATTTCTAGTGGGATACAGATACGAGCTTCTATCACCCACCTATTATACACTGACTCTTAATGGCTGTTTTATTGTTAGAACCTCAAAAACCCTGCTGAGTTAAAACTTTGCATCACATGTTTTTGCTCTGGTTAATCAGCCTTTGGGGCAGTGTAGGAATACAGGCATTCCTTCTTTCTAATGTGGTCTTTTTTATGCCTTTGTTTCATGCTCTAATGTCCTGTATACTAATATTGCTGCATGTAACAAAAAAATCGACATCTGTCACAAACTGCTCTAGCTAGGAATTTGTCTCAATGCATGCAGAGAGAATACATACTGTAACCCAATTGCATTTAAATTATGCATTAACATTAAAAGAAACTTCTCTTAATCTCTAAGACCTTTGGAACCTTGGTCTTAGCTATCTCCTGGACTTTATCACCTGTCCATCCTCAAGAACCTACACAAGTTGTCTGATGCTAGTGTCCCTGTCTTTCCAGGACTTAAATGTGTTACACCAAGGGTCTGATTCACCATTGTGTAACTCCAGTTTTACACCAATGTAGCTCCACTGATTTCAATGTAATTCAACTGATGTGAAACCAAAATTATGTGAAACTGAAGTGATGCAGTAATGAACCAAGACCTGTTTGTTCATTATTTGATTCATATGGTATCTGCTTTATGGAATCCCCTGATGAGACATCTCAAGTACACAACCACTCAAACTCAGAACCTGAAACTCAATTCTCACTTTATTTCTCCTTGCATTCAGTTGTTATCTGGGTATTGCATGTTGCTGTTGCTTGGCCTGATAAATTGAAAAAGTCAGCTTGATTAACAAAGAGACCCGTTTATTTCTCCATATTTGTAAATGCTGCAAGATCAGTACTTAAATGCTCCATGCTGCAAAATGCCCCATGCCAAGTCTCTATGCAAAATGCCCCATGACTTTAAAGGAGATTCTGATCACTGAGCCATTGACACATCAGTACTTAAATCATCCACATGTGGAGATGAATCCACCCAGATTTTGCCAGACCTAATTATATCAATATAAGAACATTAGTTATGTGCTTGTTCTCTAACATCTGGTTTAAACAATTAAGAGGGAAAATATAATACTGAGTTAGGGGACAGAGAGAAAACAGCATAAAACCTTTACAGGGAACACAACTAATCCTACTATGAAAAAAGATTAGAACGATATTTAATTAAAACCAACTTGGGCTCAGCAGGACAGATCTTCCACCTGTTAGGCTATAGGAAATGAACTGGCATCCATTGTTATATGGACCGGACGTTGTCCAATGAACACCTGCAGTAATTTTTGCCAGTTGTAGCAGTAAAACAGTAACAGATAAGAATCAGTCACACTATCTCTCAGTGATCAATGAATTAATCCATTACTTCAAAACAACAGCCACAGATAAACATGGTCATAGGTAAACACAGCAGGATAGTTTAGTCTGTATGCTGCGTAATAGCTATTTTTAATCAACTGCTAAAAGAGATTCTCTTCTGGTTGGACATTCTTCAAATTGAGCTGCAGATTTCTGGAAGTAATGGTAAGTATACAAAAACTTTTCTAGTACATCAAGAATTCTAACCCCTTCATCAATCATAACAGTAAATTTGACCTCTGAATGTTTTATAGTAACATTTTCCAAGAACATCTGTGTCTTAAAATGAAGTTTGAAGACATTAATAATATCGTGTTAGTACCTCTAATTCATTTGCTATTTAAGGACTGAATTGGTGTTTAACAGCCTAGAGCAAAGTTAAGGACCATTTAAATGTTCTCAGATCTGATTAATTATTCATCATTCATTAACTCACACCAATTGTTCTATCAAAACATTGAGTTTTTCCACATAAAATGCTAAAATTTCTGCTTCTTTCATTATTTTAACCATTATTTAGAAATATAAGGAGCTCTGAATATTTACATCTGAAGAGGTTCTCAGTTTTGTAACAAATGAGTGAAAGTTGTGCTGAATGGCATGTCTATATCTATGATATCTTCAGAAGATGAGGATGTCATATTAAATGCATCCAGCACCCCCTCAGTGAAATAATACATGAACTAATACATGAATAACTCAAGTTTTATTAAAAAGAAAAGGAGTACTTGTGGCACCTTAGAGAGTAACAAATTTATTTGAGCATAAGCTTTCGTGAGCTACAGCTCACTTCATCGGATGCATCATCATTTAAGCCTCTCTACATGGGCTCCATATTATTATTAGATATTTAATTATCTGGTAATCAGGTAAACTGAGTGCTATCTTTCTGCCTTTTGGCATTGCTTCGGGGGGGTTATCTGGCTGGTCTCCGTACTTGTGAAAATGAAGGGCATGATGAGTCTTAATTTATTTCACATATAACAGAGAGGTCTACTCTGCCATTAACTTGCTTATAGGATTATGACAAAGGTCTAAAATGCTTGAAAATCATGAGAGTTGGTGGCAGTAAGCCATCTTCCTTTAGCTTTTGCTGATTCCCAAACATATTTTGAATGGAACTGGGTTACTTTGTCCAACAGATCAAGGGAGGGGAAGACCACCTTCTAAAGGCAATAGGGAAGCTCTTCAGCTGGTGTAAATTGTCATAGCTTCCTTGAAGTCAGTAGAGCTGTGTCACTTTACACTGGCTGAAGATCTGGTCAAATGTCTCTGTAAAGAGGAGTAATCCAAGAAGTGTTTTATTTTTTTCCTCTCTTCTGTTTTTACTAAGGATGGGCAAATCATTTTGGATAAAATAAGCTCCTTAACCCAACAATGACCCCACTGCCAAATACCGAATAAAGCTTTTTGATGTTCAAACAAGCTTTGTTAATTCTCCCACCACTCCCTCTCTCTTACACACACCCTCCTTTTTCATACATTTCTCTACATTAGCAGGATACTTGAGTCTCAGAATTCAGTAATTACTGATAACTTTACAAAGAAGTCTATTAATCTGAGACTTCCAGTGCCAAGATATTTCAATAGCTCATACATTCTTCAGATAAGCATATAAAGATTTAGATAATTTATCCAACTACACACTAACTTCTCAAAAAGAAAAGGAGTACTTGTGAAACCTTAGAGACTAACCAATTTATTTGAGCATGAGCTTTCGTGAGCTACAGCTCACTTCATCAGATGCATACTGTGGAAACTGCAGCAGACTTTATATACACACAGAGATCATAAAACAATACCTCCTCCCACCCCACTGTCCTGCTGGTAATAGCTTATCTAAAGTGATCATCAAGTTGGGCCATTTCCAGCACAAATCCAGGTTTTCTCACCCTCCACCCCCCACACACAAACTCACTCTCCTGCTGGTAATAGCCCATCCAAAGTGACAACTCTCTACACAATGTTCATGATAATCAAGGTGGGCCATTTCCTGCACAAATCCAGGTTCTCTCACCCCCTCACCCCCCTCCAAAAAACACACACACAAACTCACTATCCTGCTGGTAATAGCTCATCCAAAGTGACCACTCTCCCTACAATGTGCATGATAATCAAGGTGGGCCATTTCCAGCACAAATCCAGGTTTTCTCACCCCCCCCCACCCCCATACACACACAAACTCACTCTCCTGCTGGTAATAGCTCATCCAAAGTAACCACTCTCCCTACAATGTGCATGGTAATCAAAGTGGGCCATGTCCAGCACAAATCCAGGCTTTCTCACCCCCCCACCCCTTTTTTTTTTCCCGGGGACACACACACACACACACAAACTCACTCTCCTGCTGGCAATAGCTCATCCAAACTGACCACTCTCCAAGTTTAAATCCAAGTTTAACCAGAACGTCTGGGGGGAGGGGGGGCGGTAGGAAAAAACAAGGGGAAATAGGCTACCTTGCATAATGACTTAGCCACTCCCAGTCTCTATTTAAGCCTAAATTAATAGTATCCAATTTGCAAATGAATTCCAATTCAGCAGTTTCTCGCTGGAGTCTGGATTTGAAGTTTTTTTGTTTTAAGATAGCGACCTTCATGTCTGTGATTGCGTGACCAGAGAGATTGAAGTGTTCTCCGACTGGTTTATGAATGTTATAATTCTTGACATCTGATTTGTGTCCATTTATTCTTTTACGTAGAGACTGTCCAGTTTGACCAATGTAAATGGCAGAGGGGCATTGCTGGCACATGATGGCATATATCACATTGGTGGATGTGCAGGTGAACGAGCCTCTGATAGTGTGGCTGATGTTATTAGGCCCTGTGATGGTGTCCCCTGAATAGATATGTGGGCACAGTTGGCAACGGGCTTTGTTGCAAGGAAAAGTTCCTGGGTTAGTGGTTCTGTTGTGTGGTATGTGGTTGTTGGTGAGTATTTGCTTCAGGTTGTGGGGCTGTCTGTAGGCAAGGACTGGCCTGTCTCCCAAGATGTGTGCACACATCTTTACATTTACATTGGTCAAACTGGACAGTCTCTACGTAAAAGAATAAATGGACACAAATCAGATGTCAAGAATTATAACATTCATAAACCAGTCGGAGAACACTTCAATCTCTCTGGTCACACAATCACAGACATGAAGGTCGCTATCTTAAAACAAAAAAACTTCAGATCCAGACTCCAGCGAGAAACTGCTGAATTGGAATTCATTTGCAAATTGGATACTATTAATTTAGGCTTAAATAGAGACTGGTAGTGGCTAAGTCATTATGCAAGGTAGCCTATTTCCCCTTGTTTTTTCCTACCCCCTCCCCCAGACGTTCTGGTTAAACTTGGATTTAAACTTGGAGAGTGGTCAGTTTGGATGAGCTATTGCCAGCAGGAGAGTGAGTTTGTGTGTGTGTGTGTGTGTGTCCGGGGGAAAAAAAAAGAAAGGGGGGGGGGTGAGAAAGCCTGGATTTGTGCTGGACATGGCCCACTTTGATTACCATGCACATTGTAGGGAGAGTGGTCACTTTGGATGAGCTATTACCAGCAGGAGAGTGAGTTTGTGTGTGTGTGTTTTTGGAGGGGGGTGAGGGGGTGAGAAAACCTGGATTTGTGCAGGAAATGGCCCACCTTGATTATCATGAACATTGTGTAGAGAGTTGTCACTTTGGATGGGCTATTACCAGCAGGAGAGTGAGTTTGTGTGTGGGTGGGTGGAGGGTGAGAAAACCTGGACTTGTGCTGGAAATGGCCCAACTTGATGATCACTTTAGATAAGCTATTACCAGCAGGACAGTGGGGTGGGAGGAGGTATTGTTTTATGATCTCTGTGTGTATATAAAGTCTGCTGCAGTTTCCACGGTATGCATCCGATGAAGTGAGCTGTAGCTCACGAAAGCTCATGCTCAAATAAATTGGTTAGTCTCTAAGGTGCCACAAGTCCTCCTTTTCTTTTTGCGAATACAGACTAACACGGCTGTTACTCTGCAACACTAACTTCTGAATCTTTGGAGGTTTGCCCAAACCTAATTATTCCCCCTTCATTATTTAAACACAGATTTAAACAATGACCTACATAATAGTCAAATAACTGAACAGTAATAAAATACTCCAGGGAACAATTTTTCATTGGCAGTGGAAGGACTAAGTGACTTAACTGGTCTTCTCTATCTAAAATTCTATGATCCGAGTTCCTCCTTTCAAAACAATCATTGTGGTCACCAGTGGCACCCCTTTACACCTAAACTAACAGGGTTGGGAAGGACAGCATAAAATATGGCACTTTTTTAACAGAAATAAAAGGCAAAGGAAAAGAGCAGTGCGAGCCTCATGGGGAGGGGCATGAGCAATGGAAAGATTTTCATGGGAAGATAAAAAGTGAGTGGGGAAGGTTTCCTCAAGTCCTATCTTTGTAATTATTGCAATTCCTTTAAACATTTACAGAAGACCACCACTGAAGTTTTGAACACTGTACACTTACCCCACACTTGAGAGAGTAGCCAGACTATTTTAGTACTTGTGCAATACAACGTATCAGGTTGCCCAGCATATACAGGTCGGAAAAGGCAGAGTGAAACGATGGTCAAGAGAGCAAGTCCTCGGGAGTATTGTATTATCTCATTGACCAAGAAATCTGAGATTTGCAGTCCATCGTGCTGCATCTCTTTACTGGATAGGCCATAGGCTGGGGAAATGTCTTCAGGCAGAGCCCTAGTGGCCAGTGCATTAAATAAGGTTGTCAATGGTTAGTCAGAGATGAAGTAGCCAAGGAGGATAGACTCAGTCCTCTGGAGGTTAAAGCCTACTTCATAAAGAACTGAAAAGTATGTCTGTGTCTGTGCAAGGAAGCCTGCAGTGTTTTCTCATGTTTTCTCAAGACCTCAGTGTTTTCTTCTCATGCAAGGGAAAAGTCCTAAACATTTTGCTTTTAGCTGTGGCCCCATTTTGCCTGGTGGAATCCAGTTTGGGTGCTCAATGACACTGGTAGTGCTATATTTTTCCCAGTGGCTACACTCAGGAAGTGGAAGAACTGAGATGCTGGTGGTTTACATACCTAGATGCAGAAAGGTATCCCAGTTTGTGTTTGTAAGTTTGTTCCTAGCTCATTTCTGTAGCTTTGAGTCTAGGAACTACAGTTCTCAGGATGCACGAGAGGGGTAGGGAAGAGAGAGAGGAGAAGGAAAGGAAAGAAGGTGAGCTCTGTGAAAGAGTGAGGGCATAAACCTTAACTTTGCTATTATCAAGCTTCCTTAGTTTTCCTCAAAGGGGTTCAAGTACAAAACAAGCTGGCGACTAACGTAAAAGAACCACAGAGAAACAGAAATCCTACTTATCTAAGTGCCTGTACAAAATGGGAGAGATTTTCTGAGTACTTTCCTCTCTTGTGCATATGCACAAGGGAGCCAAAATTTTACCCATTATCTATCTTAGATTGCTCAATAATTCTTTATATGCATTAGAGTCAAACCTGATTATGGCCTTTAGGTATTATTGCAATGTATATGTTAAATCAAATATGTTAATACAGTAAAAAAAATAAAATAAGTTTATGTTACTTTCCTCTCTTCCTACAGAGCAAGACTACATTAGGGAAGTGATTAGAGGAACTAAAGTGGGATCACAAGACCTGGGTTCTGGCCCCAGCTCTGTCACTGACATGCTGTGTGACCCTGACACAAGGTACTTTGTTTCTCTGTGTCCACTCACACCCCTGGTCTATTTAGACAATAAGCTCTTCAGGGAAACAACAGTTGTCGCAGTGGTATTTATACAGAGTCCAGCACAATGGGTGGGGGTCTCTATATAATACAAATTAATAGGTTAACATTTTTCCTATTACTCGTCATGAAAGACATTTAGAGTAAAAGGTTATATTTATTTGTCTCTTCCAGTTCAGTTCTATTGTTGAGATACTTGCATATTCACTTGGCTAAAATCTAATACTACTACAATGTACAGGGTTAGTACTTCGGTATATTATGTAGATTCAGACTGAAGTGAGAAACTATTGTTGAATTTGTGTAGAATTAAAATGATCTCAGTAAAACCAATTTTCTGAAAATTGGTATCCCTGCTATATCTATAAACATTTTAGTTAATCATCTTTATGTTCTTACTATACACTTGGGTCCAGAGTTGTCTCAGTACAGAGAGAAAGGTCTCTGTCTTTGACATAAATGTTTATTCTGTTTATGCTCTTTTTTAGGATTTGACCTATATAAATACAGTTTTATTCATATCCCAGTCATCTTCAAACTGATCTTTCCATCTTTTGGTAGCTACGTGTGTATGTTGTGGGGAGGGGTGTTGTTTTTTGCTCCCTCAGAGAGGTTCATTGATCTTGTTGACATTTTTCCATTCTGTCTCCTACAGTTCAATGATTCAGGCAGTTCTCTCATGTTCTCCTCTTCTTGTATTCAGATTTTTTTTAAAGTGTGTACTTTAGCTTAGTTTTTATGACATTTCTTTCAGAGTGACACTAGGTTCTATTCTGGTTTCACTTGGTTTTTCCTTTTTTTGTTCAGCTGGTTTTAACCTGTTCCTTTGTCTCTGGACTTTTATTATTCCTATGGGTGCACAGCCTTCATGGCTATCAAGTATATACTGTGCTATTACAGTTCAAGATGTCTCCCTGTGTGGGAGACAGATTATTCCACATCTGCCCACTGCAGGGTTCTTACACCTTCCTCTGAAGCATCTGGTACTGGCCACTGTCAGGGATAGGACACTGGACTAGACAACATGGTCTCTAGTAGGGAGATAGATCAGCACCCAAGGCTACTTGGTACTAGAGAGTTCCCCTTCCAGCCATGTACTAGGATTACTGCATGGAGAATCCAACCTATGCTGCTCTGGATTCCCAGGTTTTTTAACCCCCTGAAGTCTGAATGGAGTACAGCCACTGCCCAAGTGCTGGGGTCCTTAGGCATATTCTCAGGGCAGAGACCTATCCTGACATCCTCTTTGAGAGATAGAGCCAGTTGCCCACCTGCCTACCTTCAGATTCCCAATTACTGAAACTTACCTTTGGGGTGGAGTTCTGGGAGAGGGTGTGAAGCTCTAGGAGAGAGTAAACTCTCTCAGGGGTATGCAGCAATTGTAATGTAGTTTACACAGAGACACACTTTTCTCAGAGTCTAACACCTTAATGCTCCTTTACTTAATCATAATCATATAAAATGCACATTACACCACAGCCCCTGCCTCAGTTTCCTCAACTCTTCAGGACACTCTTTTGGACGGGGGTCAGAATCCCTACAGTTGTCTAGAGTTCTTCTGCTTCAGTGTATGGCTTGTGGATGGCAACATGCTGGGTTGCTTCTCCCTTGTGGACTGGAGGAAAATAACCCCTGAGAAGAACAGCTTCTGCCCTTTTAAAACCTTCTAGCTACATCTGTCAGGTGACTCCCTTGTCAGCTTATCTACATGAGCACAAACTCTGCCAGGAGACTTCATTGCCAGGTGACCTCTCCCCTGCTAAACCAGTTGTTTTGGGTCAGAGCTAGGCTTTTGTCTAGAGTGACTAGATCTCCAGTGACTGGGTACTTAAATCAGTTACCCTCTGATATCAACCCATTATCTCTACATGTTGGGACTTCAGGCCAACACAGAAGAAAACAGGCAATAGAGAAGGCAAAAAAAACCCTGCACATTCCAAAAGGAGTTTGCAGCCTGACACAGATACATAGAATTCATCATTTCAGACAGACTTCTTAGATTGTACAGACAGGTTTCTAAGTCACCACAGGCCCTTATTTAGCAAGATACTAAAGAGACCACCTACATGTTTAAAGTTAAGAACATGCTTAAGTACCTTACTGAATCCAGACCAAGCTGCTCCTAGAACATGGGTCTCTACCACTTGAACTAAAGCAGAACCACTATTATCTGTCAGTAGTATCCGGGCCTTTACATTATATTTGTAAACCATCTGCTAGAAGATGATATAATCACAGACACTTAAGAGGAAACAGAACAGGGAGATGGTGCATCTAAATGCTTAGCTAGTGCATTAGAAATTCTTCCTAAATTGCACATTGGAAACCCATGTCTTCAGTATTCCCCTCTTCACTGTAGGCCAGTGCTTCACAGGAGTAGCTGGATTTGGTGCTGAACAGATGCACAAGAGTGTTGGGGAGGCAGGAGAAGAGAAACCTGTTCCATATACTATGGGGTGATTGCAAAGCTGCTCCATTAAAGCCACCTTACTCCAGTAGCTGACTTAAGCCTTTACTCAGATCCCTATGGTAGGGAGTAGGAAAGATAATGAGTTGATCTGTGCAGGAACAGATCCTCAAAAAATGCCAGCTCATGCCTCACTACCTTCTCCTTGTATACTGCCACTTAAGACACCTTTCAGAGCTTATCAATGTGCCAGGGTTATGTACTCCCTGTATTGTTCCCCCATACCTAGCATTCCCTTACACTGTAGAATCCATATCTCCTGACCCCCTTCCCTCTATGGCCATGGAGGAGAATAAGGCTGGATTTATCAGATATAGTTTTGCTGTATCATATTATCTACTTTCTCTATTTCTGGAAGTTGAGCCTAATCTCCACATAGATTTCTACGTTTGATTCCTTAGTTATTTGACATATTTTGCCTCTGTCCTTTTTTATGCACTTCTACCTTATAATCTGCCATAGCAATAACAAATTCATATTTTATTTTGTATCAACACTGATTTTTCCATGTCATTTTTGAACTTTACTTTTAACAGTATCCATTTGTATTTCACTGTGAATGACACCATTCCTATTATTTTTTCTGATCTGGATTTTTTTATACTCTTGTAGATGCAATAAAGGAGAAGTTACATTTGCATGAGTCATTGGAATATATCAGCTTTTGTACTTTACTCTTTTACCAGTATACCATAATTCATAACTAGCAGATTTTAGGAGTCCTTCCCACCCTCAGTACTGAATGTTAACTTTGATTAGCCTTCACTGTATAGCACAGAAATACAGCCAAAGGACCTCCAGTAGTGTAAATCAAGAGATAATTGGGAGGTGGTATGCAGATATCTAAGAAGCAAATATGAACCCCTCAATTTAAGATGTAGATATATGTTCACCTTAGGTTCACAAGAAATCTTAATTCCTTCTCCTTTTATAAACGTTAGGGTTTTTGTTTTGTTTTTGTTTTTTAAAGTTTGTATACAATGTATCCCTCTGTGACTATGAATCCCTGGTGGTACATATTACTGGTTTTACAGTAAATATCTGCATTTGGTTACAGTGCCCTGAACCACTGGGCATATTGTGGAGTTCTTTGCACCATGTAGATGCTGCGAGTGTAACCCACACACCTCCTGGGTGTGGTGTTCTGTCCCATCTAGTGGCACCAAGACCCCTTAGAGAGAGTTAATGAGTCTATTCTACAGCCTTAGCTAAGGGGCATAGGGCTTTTAGCTCATGCAGTAGAGGCTCATGCACTAAGCTCCAGAGGCCCCAGGTTCAATTCCACCTGCTGATGACTGGGGTCTGTCGGTGTTAAAGTAGGATACCTATTAAGCATGTATACACAGCTTATTGGGTGCACTTTATGCCATTTCTGTGCAACATAAGGGCTTGTAGTATCATCCCCTTAGGTTTTTACTCTTCATACAGTCAATGCCTCTGACAAAAGCAGTAGATTTATTTACTGACCGGATCCTTTCCGACTTTAAAAAAAAAAAAACAGTCTGTCAGACATTATCTCAAAGACTCACCTATTGGGCCATTCCCTTAGACCCCTCTATATCATAGCATCCATTTTCTGAGATACCAGTAGATTTGACATGATGTAGAACTTTCTCTGGCTTCACTGGTCTCGGATAGTATGGAACATTATGTAACTCTTCAGGTAGCTTGTTATACTTCCAAGACCAAAAATATAATTCCCATTAATGAGAATCCCACATCAGAACAATGTTCTAGTCCTATTACATATGGACATCTCTGAAAGCCTGAAAAGTTTGCAACCTACTGGAAGTCCACCACCAGCCTTTTAAAAGCAGAAATTGCTGGAAGCTTAATGAAAATTATTGAAGTCCACCACTTGTGAAATCCACAGACCACCACTAGAGACTGAGCTTTTGGCTAGACAGGGGGAGAAACCTAATGCTTTATGTACCATTAGGAAAACACACCAAATTCTGGAATTAACCTGTGGTGTGGATTTTTCCTTGAATTTAACCTCACGCCACTCCAGAGTCTATGATGATTTTACAGAAATCTCTTTGGTAAAAGAAAGGAACATAATTTTAACGTGATTTTCTCAGCAAAACATACCTGGCTGAGCCATAGGCTGTCACAATTCCTTGTTAAACTGCCTTTCTAAGTGCCCTTTTCCAGCCCACTCCTTCCTCCTGTGAGTCTCACCCCTTCCAGTGACAACCCATGCCTCCACGTTTTTGTGGGGTGGGTCTCATCTTTCAACTGCACTCCAGCTGCGTCTACATGTTTTATCCTCTTGCAACCATGATATCTAGCAGGCCCAAATGGGTTTAGCACTGGCAAGAGCCCATGTACAGTAATAGTTTGCAGTAACACAAA
Organism: Caretta caretta; assembly: GCF_965140235.1. Taxonomy (NCBI): domain Eukaryota; kingdom Metazoa; phylum Chordata; order Testudines; family Cheloniidae; genus Caretta; species Caretta caretta. Next base: position 60,316,764 of record NC_134213.1, on the reverse strand, counting down.
CAGCTTCTTCAAAACCAGCTATAATCTATTTGCCAAAAAGGTCCACAGTACTCAGAGAAATTGATTTAAAGCAGAGACCTACATGCATACTATCTAAACTATGCCTGGCATTCCCCTTAAGCCCCTACATAGAAAAGTCTTAGTCTTGGTGCACCCCCATTTTCTTGGAGATCAACATACAGCCTGCTCGCTGCAGACCCAGATTGTGAGTCAGTCAGTCAGTCTCAGCCTGCTGCAGCTGACAGCTTTTCCCTTCCTTCCCTACAGGGCAGATCATTTAACAGGTCAGTGTCTTTTGACCTCTTTTTTCAGAGCCATGGCAAAACAGCTATAGAATTGAGGATGGGGCAGACAAGTTTCCTCTTTGCGGCTATTAACTGAGCTATTGCGAACACAAGTGCTTGTTGGAATGCTCTTTATCTAGATCATTGTGTTATCTTTCGTGCTTGGTGCCTGTGACACTAATGCCATAGCAAGGAACTCAAACATAGAAGCATGTACAAAGTTGTTAAAAAACAAACAGATATTTTCCACTTCTTTACAGGCAGCTTCTGGTGAAATACAGGGGTCAAAGTCAGGCCAGCTGTTATTTTCACTGGGCTTGAAAAACCACAGAATTTGTGGCTATAGGAATTATTAGTACTTGGCCATCCCTAACCTTTTCAGAAACATTCTCTGGATCAGTGATGGGGAGGAGAAAAGACAAAATAGTTTTCTAATAGTTACTCTAGGGAATAATCATGGGCAGCCATACACCGGGCAGCCATTCTTGACAACTTTTTTATCCTAAGGCATTGATTATGCCAATGCTAAAAGAATTTAGGGTGGAACAGCTCAATTGCTATGCAGTTTCAATTACAGAGTCATGCAGCACACCTGTACCCTCCATAAACACACATTGCTTTTTATCTGGTCATAGCAGGCACTGTTGTGCAAGTTGGACAAACAACAACTCTTCTTGCCATGCCATCTATTTTAGGGCTATTTGGAAAAGAAAACAAATAGAAAACATGAACTGTTGAGAGTTCTCCATTTTGTTGGCATTGTTTTCCTCATGGACAATTATCACAGGATGATATTTCCAAGTCCTCTAAAAACAAACAAGCTTGGTAGCTTGTGCATTCAAAAAAGATTGATAGCATATTATAGATATTCATTAGTTTGGCTCATGGTGGATCAATCTGACAGCATAGCATTAGAAGACTAAAATTCCCAACTAAAGTGGCAGTTCAGAAAATAAATTTCAAGTAAACAGTTACAATAAAATATGGAATCTCAATTCAGTATTTTTGAAACAATAAACCTCAGCTTTTCAATTGCCTTTTTGTCCCAAAGAAAGAAAAAAAAAATTCTGACCATAGAAAATTTGGGGTTAGATGTTTCACTTGGCTTAACTGAGTACAAGCAGCAGTTATTTTGAAGTAGCCATGGGGTTTTCTGTCTACCAGATCATATTTTTTATAATAAAAGTGAACATGAATTAAAATATATTTGTCCCATTGATCTTCAAAGCCCAGATTAATGCAACTAGAGTGGCCTGGTAAATGGATATTGCTGCCTTGTACCGTCTGAGGCAATGTTAAAAGCTTCTGGAGAAGATCAAGCAATATGTTATAAGTTCATTAACAGAGTTTTACTTTTCTAAATCACTGTGTTACAGATGTTATTTGAGCTTTTTCCCTTGCTGCTGTTACCTATCTTACCCAGTCTTGAACATTTCTTTCAGAAGACTATGTAATTATTTCCCTTTTATAATTCATTAGAGTGTCCTAGAGACTGGAAATTTTCCAGGTCTCTGTTTTGCTTACACATTATTGGCAACAGAAATAAAGAGAAAGGGGGAATATGCTGGAACAGTGCCACTTGTAACCCATTTAATCAAAAGCATTTCTTGGTGCAGAGCCTATTACTCAATCATGTCCTCATACTCCTAAATAATTAACTTTTAATTTAAAAAAAATCTAAATTATTAGAATGTCCTTGAATTGTTTAGAGTTTGATGTTCCTGTTCACTCTTGTTTTTACCAGCTTAGGCTGGTTGGAGAAATTAAAATATTATTAAAAATTATGTGAGGCCAGAATACTCTAATCTACCCAATGCATTATCTGTAGGTGAACCTAAAATATTTCAGTTCCATTACTTTGCTTCTCAACATTACGCTAAAGGGTTTTGAATTTGAAGCAGTAAAGAAATAAAAGGTAAACTTATATTTTGATTGAAGAGTGCAGAACACAGATTCTAGTAAATACCCACCAATGATCATACTAAAATAAAATTCCCTCCACAGCAAACTCCTAAATGGGCACCCTCTGAGAACGACTTTGTAATGTGTCTGGAAATTTATCAGACTGCTGGCTGACCAAACTCCAGCTCAAACTCCTCTGCTGATCACAACTGCACATTTAGGGCACAGGTAGGCAATCAGTGCCAGATCGCCTGGTCCCGAACCATTTACTGTTTTAAAGGTAACAATATCATCTTGCATTTAAACTGCTTTTCAGACTTAAGTATTTTTCAAATTGTATATGACTGAGGTCACTTCCCTGAAATCAGCCAAACTTTTAAGTTTCAGGTATTTTTTCCAATCACACAGCAGCATGAGGGGCCACTAGAGGCATAATTCAAATCTTCAGTTGAGAAATTCCTGTCACTTTTAAAAGGCAGATGTCATAAACTGAAATGCATGCATCTTCTGCAGCAGCATTACACTGGAGAGGAGAGTGATAATTAGCACAGGAGCACAGTGAATATTCTATTTGGCCACATTTACGGCTGTTCCGACATTTGCTTTCTGTGAACCTTCAGGAAGATGAGCTTTACAAGGAGAAAAATTCACAATAAGCACACTTTAAATTAAAAAGCTTCAATAATCAGTATAAGTAAGTTTACAATTATATAACAATTTGGGCTGGGTTTGTTCTTTGTTTGTTACATAAATTGCTCTGTAGGAACAGCTGAAGGAGTTGGCTTTGCTAGTAGTAATTATATTTGTTGAGTTTTAACAGTACTCTTACAGTAGATATATAAGAGATATAGACGCTATTAATCACACTTCAGTGTGAGGGGCAAGGCCACTGCCTTCACCTACCAATATTTTGTATTTTCATCGTTTACATGAATTAGAAAAGTAACAACAATATTAACTTCTGAAAATACATTCTCATGGGAACACTATATTAGAAGTCTGAGAACAAAAGAAAGTTCCCTAACATTATCTTCCTAACATTAACCTTTCAAACACCAAGCAAACTTAATGAATATAGTTTAATTGCTTAAAATGCTTCTGCAGCCAAACAGTTTAACAACATGAATTCTGGAGTAAATGTTTAAAGACACCCTTCAGCAATATCTTTGTTTTTGAAGTGGGATAGAGGGTTCTTTGTTTTGAAAGGAAGAGGTGAAAAATCAGAGAGGTAAAGATTTGAATACCTAAAGAAAAAAAATAGCCACTGTTACTAAGATACATGGTTAGAAAACAGTTAAGGCCCCATTGTTTTCCCACTGAAGCTAATGGATTTGATACCTTTGACTTGAAATGGAGCAGGATCAAGCTTTGCATCTTGACAAAAATAATTAATATCTTAAATATTAATAAAGTTAAATATTCTAGCTAACGGTGGGCCTCATCCTGCTCCCATTGTAGAATTATGTAAACTGCATCTTATTTCCTAGCTATTGTTTTGAGACAGTAGGGGCATATACCAGAGTGATAGGTGCTCTAAAAATTCCATATGTGGACTGACTGATTCTATGAAAAATCAGCTTCTCTTCCTTTTAGATCCTCCTCATTAGCACTAGAGTTCACACCAAACCTTAAGGGTTGCTTGATGGTGAATGTAAGTCTCAGCTCTCTACAATACCTACATGGTTCTGGTTGCAGGCAAGTGTCTGAATGTCTTTCTAACCAGCACAGGGCAAACCATAAAAGACATTTTTACAGTCATGCACACAGTATTTTCATCTGTACACATGCATACTCATGGGATAGCAGGTTGCAAGTTGCCTTGTACTGTGATTAAGACCTGAAGAGTTCTATAAAAGCTTCTCTCTCACCAAGAGAAGATGATCCAGTATTATTTCACCCACCTTGTGTCTCTCTGATTAAGACTACTAAAATTTTCACACATATTCATGTATACGTTATCAGTTTCACATATGATTCATGTCACCTCTATTTCTGGATAGTCCTAACTCCTCCAGGAAGTAGCCTCCTACATTCTGGAAGAGTTTTCCCTTAATTCTTCTTCAGTTTACCACTATAACCTTTAGGGATGTCGGACCACACATAATTCCTCTGTTTTATTCCTCTCTTCTGCAACCTATTGAGCAGCACTTATTCAAGAGTAGACCCACAGATCTCAAAGAATGCACTTACATAAACAAGTACAACTCAATGCAATTAAGAGTTGCAGAATTAGGAGATATGGTAATTTTGATATTATCTTCTCACTAGCAGTGGACAATACTGTGTGGAATGTAGTGCCACCTCCAGATGACAGAAAACATTGCGATGGAAGCTTAAAGCATAAGGACGCTCTCCTTCCAACACCTCTTTTATTGAAATGATCAAATAAAATGAGAAAGTGAAAAGCATTAAAAAATAATTGAGAGGGGTTTTTTTTGTTTGTTTTGTTTTTTAAAATATAATGGTATTATAAAATTATTTGACATCCTGGATTTTTAACATTTTGTAATGATTGGCTAGGAAAGAAAACTTACAAACCTATGGTAGTGCCAGAATACTTGATACTAAAAAGAAAAGGAGTACTTGTGGCACCTTAGAGACTAACCAATTTATTTGAGCATAAGCTTTCGTGAGCTAAAGCTCACTTCATCGGATGCATACTGTGGAAAGTGTAGAAGATCTTTTAGACACACAAAGCATGAAAAAATACCTCCCCCCACCCCACTCTCCTGCTGGCAATAGCTTATCTAAAGTGATCACTCTCCTCACAATGTGTATGATAATCAAGTTGGGAAATTTCCAGCACAAATCCAGGTTTTCTCCCCCCCTCCCCCCCCCCACAAACCCACTCTCTTGCTGGTAATAGCTTATCTAAAGTGACCACTCTGCTTACAATGTGTATGATAATCAAGGTGGGCCATTTCCAGCACAAATCCAGGGTTTAACAAGAATGTCTGGGGGGGGGGGGGAGGTTAGGAAAAAACAAGGGGAAATAGGTTACCTTGCATAATGACTTAACCACTCCCAGTCTCTATTCAAGCCTAAGTTAATTGTATCCAATTTGCAAATGAATTCCAATTCAACAGTTTCTCGCTGGAGTCTGGATTTGAAGTTTTTTTGTTTGAAGAATTGCAACTTTCATGTCTGTAATCGCGTGACCAGAGACCAGAGAACACTTCAATCTCTCTGGTCACGCGAATACAGATGTGAAAGTTGCAATTCTTCAACAAAAAAACTTCAAATCCAGAATCTAGCGAGAAACTGTTGAATTGGAATTCATTTGCAAATTGGATACAATTAACTTAGGCTTGAATAGAGACTGGGAGTGGCTAAGTCATTATGCAAGGTAACCTATTTCCCCTTGTTTTTTCCTAACCCCCCCCCCCCGACATTCTTGTTAAACCCTGGATTTGTGCTGGAAATGGCCCACCTTGATTATCATACACATTGTAAGGAGAGTGGTCACTTTAGATAAGCTATTACCAGCAGGAGAGTGGGTTTGTGTGTGTGGGTGGGGGGGGGGTGAGAAAACCTGGATTTGTGCTGGAAATGGCCCAACTTGATTATCATACACATTGTAAGGAGAGTGATCACTTTAGATAAGCTATTGCCAGCAGGAGAGTGGGGTGGGGGGAGGTATTTTTTTCATGCTTTGTGTGTCTAAAAGATCTTCTACACTTTCCACAGTATGCATCCGATGAAGTGAGCTGTAGCTCATGAAAGCTTATGCTCAAATAAATTGGTTAGTCTCTAAGGTGCCACAAGTACTCCTTTTCTTTTTGTGAATACAGACTAACACGGCTGTTACTCTGAAATACTTGATACTAGTTTCCCTACAGATGGCCAGTAATTTATTCTTTCTTATCAGCTGATTTCTATTAGTCACTCCTTACATCCATGTACTAAATAGGGCCTAATTCTGCATTCCTGACTCACAGTGAATACAATTTACAAGAGTAGCTCCACCAAAGGCAATGAGATTATGTGCATCCATAAGTGCTAAGCATAAAAGTTGCAGCATCCACCCCATAATTTTCCAATATTTGGTATCTCAGCAAGTATCTAAATCTGTCATAGTTTATCATTAATCACAGGTTGAACTCCACTCTGACTTGCAAAGTATTACAAACAGAACAATAAAGAGGTGAAATATGTTTCACCATATGCTGTGATCTAGGATATAGTAAATAACTAATGCAAATAGTCTAATAATGCCAGATAAAAGATTCCTTTGTAATTGTTAAACAACAATTACAAATGCTCCATTTACTTATAACAATTTCTCATTGTTCTGGAGAGCAAACTCCAGTTGAATATGCTTAACCATTTGTTAATATTCCAGAATAATCTCAGGCAAAGTGAAAACAAAGCTATTTAGATCATGATGTCTTTATACATTAGGAAGGAACTCGTGGGTTTCCTGTTATGGAAAAAAGAAGTTGGATTGCTTTTGCTTTTAGACATGTGTAATTGTGAAATAGTTACCTGGGGCTGAATTTTTTAAATATTTATATGCCTGAAGAGGTAGAAAGATGCTTAGTGGAAGTTGGGTGCTTTACCTGCTGAAGCATTTGTGGGGGTGGGTGGGAGGAACGGGACAGAGAACAACAACAACTAGGCACCTATTTGCATCTTCATGCACCTAAATGCCTTTGAAAAATAAGTGTAAGGATAATATTTAACATTTTGTTAATGTATAAGCCTCATGAGATGAGGCTTAAGTAGCCCAATCTATTTCACATATAAGGAGAAAGTTGACAGGTGACTTGATCACTTTGTATAGGGACTTACACACGGAAAAGATATCTGATAGAGGAGGGACTTTTCAATCTTGCTGACAGGGACATAATATCAAGTGGCTGGAAGCTGAACTTAAGTATGTTCAGCCTTGAAATAAGATGCAATTTCCTAGCAGGGAGGGTAATTAAGGATTGGAACAGCTTACCAGGAGAGGTGATGGACTTACCATCACGTGGCGTCTTTAAAAAGAGCTTTGATATCCTCTAAGAGATATGATTTCCCAGCTTCTGGGGAAAAAATTCTATGGGCCATGGGTGCAGAGAGTCCCCTAGATGCATAGGGACCTTTGTGATCATCTAGTCAGACCTCCTGTATAACACAGGCCACAGAACTTCCCCAACATAATTCCTAGAGCATAGCTTTTAGAAGAAACATCCAATCTTGATTTTAAAATTGTCTGTGATGGAGAATCAAACACAACTCTTGTTAAGTGGTTCATTACCCTTGCTGTCATAGAATCATAGAATATCAGGGTTGGAAGGGACCTCAGGAGGTCATCTAGTCCAACCCCCTGCTCAAAGCAGGACCAATCCCCAGTTTTTGCCCCATATCCCTAAATGGCCCCCTCAAGGATTGAACTCACAACCCTGGGTTTAGCAGGCCAAAGCTCAAACCACTGAGCTATCCCTCCCCTCTTTTCCAGTCTGAATTTGGATAGCTTCAACTTTCCATCATTAGACTGTGTCAGACTTTTCTCTGCAAGATTGAAGGGCCTATTATTGAATATTTGTTCCCCATGTAGATATTTATAGACCGTAGTCAAGTCTATAAATTCTCCTTAACTTTCTCTTTGTTAAGCTAAATAGATAGACTCAAAGAACACAATCACTATAAGGCATATTTAACCATATTGGACATAATCCTTTAATCATTCTCATGGCTCTTCTCTGAACCCTCTCCAACTTATCAATGTTCTTTTTGAATTCTGGGCACCAGAACTGGACACAGTATTCCAGCAGCAGTCACACCAGTGCCAAATACACAGGTAAAATAATCTCTCTAGTCCTACTTGAGAGAACCATGTTTATGCATCCCAGAATCACATTAGCTCTTTTGGCCACAGAACCACACTGGAAGATTCTATTCAGGAGATTATCCACCAAGACTCTCAAATCTTTTTTTCAGAATCATTGCTTCCCAGGATACATCCTGTAAGTATAGGCTATATTATTTGTTCATAAATGTATACAATTATAATGAGCCATATTCAAATACCTATTGTTTGTTTGTACCCAGTTTACCAAGTGATCCAGATCATTCTGAATCAATGACCTGTTTTTTCCCTATTATTTACCATTCCCCCAATTTTTGTGTCATCTGTAAACTATCAGTGATGACTTTGTTTTATTCAAGGTCATTTATAAAAATGGCATAGGGTAGTGCTTTTCAATCTTTGGTTCACAGACCCTGGGGGTCAGCAGACTAAGTCTAAGATTTTCAAAGGGGTCCAAACTGCCATTTGACATTTTCTAGAAGTCTACAAATGGGGGAGAAAAAAAACTTGAAAGCCATTGGCACAGGACCGATCCCTGCAGGACCCCACTGGAAACACAGCCTTTCTATAACGATCCCCAATTTATGATTACATTTTGAGAGGTATCAGTTAGCCAGTTTTATAATCCATTTAATTTGTGTCATATTAACTTTAAATTGTTCTAGTTTTTTAATCAAAATATCGTGTGGTATCAAGTCAAATGACTTACAGAAATGTATCATGTCAACACTTCTACCTTCATCAACCAAACGTGTAACCTTATCAAGAAAAGATGTTAGTTTGACAGGATCTATTTTCCATAAAAACATGTTGATTTGCATTAATTTTATTATCTTCCTTCAATTCTTTATTAATCAAGCCCTATATCAGCCACTCCATTATCTTGCCTGGGAGTGATGTCAGGCTAACAGGCCTGTAATTTGTTGAGTCATCCCATTATAAAAATTTGCACAACATTAGTTCTCTTTTAGCCTTCTGGAGCACTGGGGAAGTTCTAAGACGTATTGAAAATCAATATTAACAATCCAGCAAGTTCCTTTGCCAGCTCTTTTAAAACTCTTGGATACAAGTTATCTAGTACTGCTGATTTTAAAATTTCTATATTGAGCTTGAAAATGAGCTCAGGGATTCTGAGAGTAAGGCTCTAAATCTGGTTCCTTTGATTATGTTAGTTAAAACCTGAGATTTCCTGCTTCATTAAGGATGAACAGGATAAAGACAGTTTTGCAACTTGTGCAATTTTATTAAGTCTCACAATATCTGGTGTTTTTATTAAAGCTCCCTACAGCACAAGACACCTCAAATGGGGCAGGGACAAGGAAGGCCCACAACCTGCTCCTTCTACACAAAGGCAAGCAGAGCTGATTGCACGGTGGGATGTATGCTGCACACACTGAGTGGGATATAGACCTTTTGGGCAAAATTCTTCCCAGAGCTCCCCCAACGGAAATGTGGCACTCTCCTGACTCAGGCCTGCATCTAAATAGCATCCATGAGCTACAGATAAGTTTGTTGAATATCTGTTGGTCTATTAAAGAGTCAAAATTATGGGATCTTTACAGAATTGTGAACTGCAAGTATTCAAAAGTAAAGAGTTGGACTCCCCCAAAATCATGAGATTATTTTTAAACCAATAAACTTTGGATTCTTTGTTTGCCATCTAGTTTCTGACCCTTTAAATTATACTCATTTCACAATTTCAGGCTTTTGTCTCCATCCATGGGAAAGGAAGGGAAGAAAAGAAGAAGGTAAAAAAGATGATCTTAGCTATCACCTGACATCATAAATTCAGGCTTTAATAATAATACCAGATATTGTGAGACCTAAAAAAATTGCACAAGTTGCAAAACTGTCTTTATGGATGTTATAAACTGTTTTATTCTTAAGGAATCATAGAATCATAGGACTGGAAGGCACTTTGAGATGTTATCTACTCCCATTCCCTGCACTCATGGCAGGACTAAGTATTATCTAGACCATTCCTGACAGGTGTTTGTCTAACCTGCTTTTAAAAATCTCCAGTGATAGAGATTCCACAACCTCCCCAGACAATTTTGTTGCTCTCCTCTGGACTTTCTCCAGTTTGTGAGGCCTAATCAGCATGGAGTAGAGCGGAAGAATTACTTCTCGTGTCTTGCTTACAACACTCCTGCTAATACATTCCAGAATGATGTTCACTTTTTTGCAACAGTGTTACACTGTTGGCTCATATTTAGCTTGTGATCCACTAGGACCCCCAGATCCCTTTCCTCAGTAGTCCTTCCTAGCAGTCATTTCCCATTTTGTATATGTGCAACTGATTGTTCCTTCCTAAGTGGAGTACTTTGCATTTGTCCTTATTGAATTTCATCCTATTTACTTCAGACCATTTCTCCAGTTCGTCCAGATCATTTTGAATTATAATCCTATCCATCCTTAACGAAGCAGGAAATCTCCAGTTTTAGCCAACATAATCAAAGGAACCAGATTTAGTGCCTTACTCTCAGAATTCCTGAGCTCATTTTCCACATCTCGCGCAAGCCTACTTCCTGGTGGATACATGCAGCGTCCACAAGATGATACCATGCCATATAAATAGCAAAGGTAAAAAACATTTAAATAAAAATTAAATTACAGACAAAAATTAAGCAGAGATATTTGGTGATAATCAGGGGTGGCAGAACTGAGGAGCATGGGGGTTAGTGCACATGCAATGGAAATATCATGGAGGGCTCTACCTCTGTGGAAACTTGTGCATGGAGGAGTGACAGGGGGCGGGGGGGGGGGGGGATGTAGTGAGAGTGATACTCCAAGGGGATGGAGTGGCCACTGTGGGTCCTGCAAACAGGAAGCAGGACCTGGAGAGATTGGAATGGGCTGGGAGCAAGTAAGAATCCTGGGATGACAATGATGAGTCTTAGTACCTCCCTTTACTCCCCCTATGCACCCACATTCACAGGGAGCTTCCACTGCCGAGTGGTAATAATGGAATTGAATATGCAAATTTAACACAGAGCAACCAAAATCATCAAATAGAAATCATCAAAATGTATATTTACACGACAATCTTATCTAATGCTACTCTAGAAAGACAATTTTGTTATTATCCATATTCAAACTATAGATCACTAAGTAAAGAGAGTCTTACCAGTGCCACTCAGACTTCTAAAGTCAGTGTAATAGTCTAATCAATGTTAATTGCCAATTAATCCAAAAGTGTGTCTTTCTAGACAATTCCTGCTGTAGTCAACATTATATTGATGTGTAATTGACCTAATTGTTCAGTTAATATGTTATCCACTGAATTTAGCCCTTTTTTCCTATTCATAAATCATTTGCAAACTGGTTTTGATTTCTATGACTCTATTCCTTATTTTTAAGAAATTGCTAAATAGCTTGTGATCAAGTTTATTTCTATGGTTTGTTCATGAGATACTCATAACATTTGACTGGTAACAAGTCACATCGTGTTATTTCTGTCCACTGATTAGACTAGTAGACTTTTTAAAACAGGAGAATTAACAACTATGCATGGTGAATAATCACTAATTCATGTCCATTACTATTGTAAGAATTTTAGGGATTTGCAGACATTTTCACAAATGTTGACCACATCAAGGAATCCAAATACAGGTGAACAAGGAATGATTCAACACCTACAAATAATTATGGAACAAAGTAACCATATTTACTCATTAATAGAGCTGGGCCAAAAATTTCAGGTAACACTTTTTGCTGAATTGGATCAACTGAAACGTGTCACAAATTCAGGATGAATACTCTGAACTGTTTCAATAACAAAAAAGGCTAAAGTTTTTTGTTTCAGGATTTTTTTGAAGCACTTCATTTTTTAATTTGAAATGACTGTTTAGAATTTTAGTTCTATTTTATTTTTTAAAAAAGAAGGCTTTTAAAAAACCAAAAATGCTTTCGAACAAAATGTTAGATTTGATCCAAAAAGTGTTGGTTGTGGTGTTGTTTTTTACTTTTTCATTAAACCAAAAAAATTGAATATTTTTTTTTTTTGTTTCGAGTCAACCCAAATTTTCAAGATTTTTTGGTTTGGTCACTGAACTAAAAAAAAGACAAATAATTGTTAACCTCCTCGCCCCCCCTCCCCACCCTGCCAAAAACCCCTCAGTGTTATTCAATAAGTCCCTGATTCAGTAATACTTAAGCATAGGCACTGACTTTTATTTTTCCCCAGGGCTACTCCACCCCCACTCTGCCTCTTCCCATCCCCAGCTCCACTCCCTCCCCCAAGGCCCCACACTCACTCCACCGCTTCCTGCCCACATTCCATCCCCTCCTTGAGGCCCCCGCCTGCTCACTGCTTTCTGCCCTCCCCTATGCTCCTCCCTAAGCCCCTGATTAGCTGATCGGAAGTGGCACCACTGCTGTTAAGCGGTGGCTGATAGGTGCACTATTTTTTTTCCCCGGGGGTGCTCCAGCCCTGGAGCATCTATGGAGTTGGCACCTATGTACTTAAGCATGTGCATAGTCTCATTGACTTCAGTGGAACTACTCACATGCTTAAATTAGCTATGTACAGGGCATTCTACTCACTCCACATAGACACTTATACACGTTTCCTAATATCTGAAGGCTGTGCCTTTGCTCAGAAGCAAGTGGGGGGGAGTCCTCAAGGGAAAAGTGTTACATGCACATGACTTTTTTCTATGCATCTTTACACCGCCCCAGATCACGGTGCTAGCTTGGCATCTTCGGGCATCTATGAAATTCACACAGTGTAGGCAAATCACAACAAAAGTTTTCCCATACTGGATCAGACTTATGGTCCATCTAGTCCAGTGTCTTGTCATTGACAGTGGCCGATACCAAATTACCTGATCTTCATAGGATAGTAAAAGAAACCCCATAGTGGGCAGAAGGAATAGTTTCTCTCCCCTGATGTATATAACTAGAACAACAAAATGTAAATTTGAAATCTGCTTTTGGCAAGCACTGAAGCTTAAAGTTTGACCTTCCAAAGTATTCATACAAATAAAGCATAAATGTGCTGATATATGTGGAAAGCCAATGCAGAAGGGTTGAAAACACTGTTGAATCAAATTTTGAGTTTGATTTTCAAGGCATATTCACAGAAAAATAAATCCACCATTCACTTAGTTCCAGTTTTATACTTACTGGAATATTCTGTAAATTTTTCAGTTAAAAAATGAGACTTCTTTAATCAATCTTTCATTGTATAGATCACTAAATTTAGTTTGAAAATGCTTGAAAGAGTTTGTGTTTAGCAGCTTTTTCTGGTTATGAAAGTCACACTGAGTTTTCAGTAATAAAAGAAGTCAATAGCTACTCAACATCTTCTACCTTATGCACGAATCACCAACCTGCTCATGGTCATACAAATAATAAATACTTCAAACTATCTAAAATTTTAGAACATTTCCATTCTAGAAATGCCAAGTAGATGACAATAAATGTTTAATTATTACCAGGTTTAAAATGGTCCTTCTATTAAAATCTGAAGAGAAGTAAGTGACAAAATTTCAAAACACTGAGTAGAAGATATATTCTAGGAAACACAAAGTGTAACACTAGAAATGCATTAGAAGGCTGAAAATCCTTGTCTGCTCCTGAGAAAAGAAGAATTACGCCAAAAGCCTGCATTAGTGAAAAGTGTCAGATGATCTAAGTAAAACTTTTATTATTTTGACCTTACCACTTTCCTTGCATAGTTTTTTCCCCTGAATGACAAATGAAATGTTATTCAATAGATTAATCCACGAACAGTTTTAAAATACTGTATATTTTATTTGCTTAAAATACTGAAATATCCAATACCTATGTTATAAATATACAATACATCAAAAATTAAACCGATATTTTCTGAAAGGAAACAATGTTAAATGTCTTATTTTATAGTTGAGAGTAAAAATTAACTGAAGTTGTTGTCTTCCATTTCATTTGGTCCACATACTTACCATATTTGTCAATAACCTAGTCCTACAGCACTTACTCGCATGAACAGTCCCATTTGTCCCCCATGGAACAACTCAAGATCAGGCTGTTTGCATGGAAAAGGACTGCAGTCTCTATCTGACTTAGGCTTGATCTTGACACACATACTGATGTTGACCAATACCTTATGCCACAGGCGGTCTCACCGATACCAGTGGTACTACTTGTGGGGTATGAGGACAACACAAACTGGTTTTTGTTTGGTTCTTTGTGAGTAATCTGCCCTGTACTGGAATGAACTAGTGATGACTGGATCCCAGCATGATACCTTTATTTGTCTAGCTATGACAGATGAAAATCTTCATTAGTATTCCCTTTCAAGCTTCCCCACTAGAAGAGCTGGAATGTTCCCCTGTCCCTCTAGCACAAGCAGATTCCTGCTATTGCAGTTTATTGACACAATAAAATGTCACTGCATAAAAGATATGAATTTGCTATTTATTTATTTAGCTCAGTGGTTTGAGCATTGGCCTGCTAAATCCAGGGTTTTAAGTTCAATCCTTGAGGGGGTCATTTAGGGATCTGGGGCAGAAATTGGGGATTGGTCCTTCTTTGAGCAGGGGGTGACTAGATGATCTCCTGAGGTCCCTTCCAACCCTGATATGCTATGATTCTATTTGGATTGGTGTTTCTACTGCAAGTTTTATTGTCTATAAATGGGTGAGCAGGTAAAAAATTAAACATCAAACTCGGAATTCTTTATTTCTCACGGATGTTTTATAATTCACCTGCACTTTGTCTGCCTTTCCTTCTTTCTCCTGCTCTATTCCCCCTCCCTCCTCACCCACCATGCCCAGACAGAGACAATTGTACAGGACATATCTGGAGGAAAGAAAGCAAGCCATGCATTTCTAACTCGTTAAAGCTCCAGCACTTGCAGACACTCTGAGCAGAACCTATAGCCATGACTATTAATTTCTCTTTTGTGATTTCTTGCTTTTCAGTACAATACCTTTGTGCCTGAAGTGATATTTGTTCAAGACTAGTAGCCTGTATCAGTTGGCTGGAGAAATAAGACTTCACTGTAACACAAAGCATCAAATAAGAGAACCTGTTTAGTATTTTGCAAAAGAGAGTTTCCTGTTTTTTTATTATTTCACAAAAATGTAAAAAAGTCTGACTTCCCACTTGAAAAGTTCTATCTTCCCCATATGAAAGATATCCCTGAGTGCCATGGTGTTCCTCTTAGTCCCACAAAAGGAAAGACCAACAACTTTCCAAACATACCATAAGTCTCATGTTTGAAATGTGCTGCAGTGCGAATACATAGTAACGATACCTTGCACTTCTATAGGTCTGAAAGCCCAGAAGAGCCCTGCTCATGGGACGGCTATCTTCATCCAACCCTGCTAAGACACCATGGGATTCATGGTTGGGGGGAGAGGGTGGTGTCAGAGTTTAGGTGTCCCTCCTCTGCCATACCTCCCCAGAACAGCCTTAGAACTTTAGTGAGTAACTCAGCACTAATTTCAGTCATGTGAATCAGATACTGTAGTGATGGGGACAGACAGATAGGCGAACCCAAACAAGAACTGGTCCTTGGTAATCTGCACCTCAACATTATGTAATAGAAATTATGATTTGTATATTTGCTAAATGTATCATTATATATAATGCACTATTCTTATGGTAAATCATCATCACTGTGCAGTCATGCACACCTGAGTATTTTACAGACATAAAACATTTCCCTTTAACTTACTTAAAAATATTGTTGAGAGACTTCTTGGCCAAAACTAACTTTTAGAAGTTTTTTTTGGCAGTAGCTAGTTTTTTAAAAAAGTGAAATTGGGGACTTTATTCTTTAAATTTCAAAACAGTTTGGCTGAAGGCACAGTGTTCTTGTTATTAATGATTTATTTCCCACCAAGTACATGATGCTGCTCTTTCCACTGCCAGACAAGTACAATGAATGTGTGGGTATTTCAGAGACAAACTAAGGAAAAAAGTGGCTTTTGCCATGAGTCACCATTTTTCATACACAAGGTGGCTTCCAATGAGATATGTGAAGTCTTTCTACTTCACTGTCCAGTGTTAGAAATAATGCAGCACTGACTGGGGAAAATCCATCACTAGAACCCGTTCAGGTAAATATGGGAACCCTATGAAGTGGATTGGGCCCCTAGCTACTAGGTCCAACATTCAGTGTTGGACTTTCCCCCTGTACCTATCACCGTCTTCCAACAGCTGTCCCTCAATTAGATGCTGAGAGAAAGATAATGAGCTAGTCTCTCTTGGAGTAGGGACAAAAGGGCACAACTTTCAGGAGCTGATTCTGTCTCAGGGACAGGGTTAGCACAGGGACAGGGCCTAATTTAAAGCTGCTGCCAATGAGGACCCTACACCAATAGAGGAATGCTTCAGCAGTCTGCCCAACCCCTACCCTCCATGCAGAGGGTGAGGCAGAGGCATAGAGACATTCTGCAGCAAAGATGCAATAGTTGGGAATTAGTCAATACCAAGGAAATTTCCTGCTGAGCATTTGCAGCCAAATTACAGCTCTTTTGTGGTACCTGAGTAATCTGAACTCAGTAATCTGCCAGAGAATCTGGCCCAATATGTCCAGAACTGCTATGCACATTTGTGGAGAGACTGTAATAAATGGAGGTTTCCAGGTAAGTAGGATGGGGAGACATCCTGATTCCACAGGGGATTAGAGTTATTACTGCGGAACTCTCAGGCAGCATGAAACAACTCTCACTCCTCTTCCCAAGATGCTGGAGTGGAAGTGTGCATTACACTAGCATTTTCCCTTGCCTGTGTGGAGAGCCCCCCCTTGCAGCAGCATTTTCTCAACAGGTCTCATTTACCAGCCCCAGCTATAGTTTTACACAGGGTGAAGGAAGGTAATCAGAGAGTAGGGGAAGGGAGTAAGCAAAGAGAAGCAGGTCTGTGTCTATTACGTGTAAGGGTAAGTCACCCATTGTAATTGTGGTGATGTTAATTCTGGCTACAATGGGATTTTGAGCTCAACAAACACTATGCAGATTACCCATCCACTGAAAGCAGTGCAACTCTAGAAGACTAAAGACCTGGTATGGGAAAAGACTCATAAACAGACTATCAGGTGGGGCTCGGCAAGAAAGATTTGCTTGTTCAGAATCTTATTAATTTTCTGTAGAACCCTATTGGCTTTATCCCTATTATATTTCATAGAATTTTTCTAAGGGAATAAAGTATTTGAGACGGATATGGAGATCAAATATTTCAGTATTTTTACCTTTGGCAAAACAAACCTAGTTTATATTGGGCTATGAAAAAAACTATTGATATAAGCACTCATTCATACCAATTCACAATATTAAAATACTTAATAGTCAAGCAGAATCCTAATGGAATGCTATGAAAGATCCAGATAATCAGAGATCCATCCACTGCTTTGAAGACGGTGGAAGCTTGGTCTATTAAACTTCCATATGTATAAGTAATTTATTAAGAGTTTTTTAGTTGTATGAAGCCATTTTGTATATAAATAGCAGAAAGCACCAGACAAGATTAATACTTAAGTGCCTGCCAAATTTCTTGTTTAATTAAATATGCCTTTTTCATACTAAATGAGAGGAAAAAAACCTGAAGGTACTGAAAAGCTAGACTCAAAACAACAACAACAAAAAACCCACAAAAAACCAAAAAGCCAACACACACCGTCACCAGACTTGACTAATTTTAAATAATAATAGAGTTTCATTGTGGTAGGTCTGAACAAGTAGCTTTACCATTTTTTTTAATAAAGTCACTCTGATATGCACTTTAAACTCCATTTCTACTTCCATAGAATCATAGAACTAGAAGGGACCTGGCAGAACTAGGTATTATCTAGTGGTTCCCAAACTTGTTCTGCCGCTTGTGCAGCGAAAGCCCCTGGTGGGCTGGATGGTTTGTTTATCTGCCACGTCCGCAGGTTCGGCCGATCGCGGCTCCCGGTGACTGCGGTTCGCTACTCCAGGCCAATGGGAGCTGCTGGAAGTGACACGGGCCCAGGGACGTACTGGCCGCTGCTTCCAGCAGCTCCCATTGGCCTGCAGCAGCGAACCGCGGCCACTGGGAGCCGCAATTGGCCGAACCTGCAGACACGGCAGGTAAACCAATCGTCGGGCCCGCCAGGGGCTTTCCCTGCACAAGCGGCGGAACAAGTTTGGGAACCACTGATCTAGACCATTCCTGGCAGGTGTTTGTCTAACCCGCACTTAAAAATCTCCAGTGATGCAGATTCCACAACCTCCCTAGGCAATTTATTCCAGTGCTTAACCACCCTGACAGTTAGGAAGGTTTTCCTAATGTCCAACCTAAACCTCCCTTGCTTCAATTTAAGCCCATTGCTTCTTGTCCTATCCTCAGAGGTTAAGGAGAACAATTTTTCTCCCTCCTCCTTGTAACAACCTTTTACATACTTGAAAACTGTTATGTCCCCTCTCAGTCTTCTCCTTGCCAGACTAAACAAACCCATTTTTTTTCAGTCTTCCCTCATAGGTCATGTTTTCCAGACCTTTATGCATTTTTGTTGCTCTTCTCTGGACTTTCTCCAATTTCTCCACATCTTTCCCGAAAATGTGGCACACAGAACTGGACACATTGCTCCAGTTGAGGCCTAATCCGCACAGAATAGAGCAGAAGAATTACTTCTCATGTCTTACTTACAACACTCCTGCTAATCATCCCAGAATGATGTTTGCTTTTTTTTCAACAGTGTTACACTGTTGACTCATATTTAGCTTATGGTCCATTATGATCGCCAGATCCCTTTCCACGGTACTCCTTCCTAGGCAGTCATTTCCCATTTTCTATGTATGCAACTGATTGTTCCTTCTTAAATGGAGTACTTTGTATTTGTCCTCATTGAATTTCATCCTATTTACTTCTGACAATTTCTCCAATTTGTTCAGATAATTTTGAATTTTAATCCTATACTGCAAAGCACTTGCAAACGATCCCAGCTTGGTATCATCTGCAAACTTCATTTTCTATATCATTGATGGAGATATTGAACAGAACCAGACCAGAACTGATCCCTGCAGGATCCCACTCGTTATGCCCTTCCAGTGTGACTGAAACCACTGATAACTACTCTCTGGGAATGGTTTTCCAACCAGTTTTGCACCCACCTTATAGTAGCTCCATCTAGGTTGCATTTTCTCAGTTTTTTCAATAAGAAGGTCATGTTAGACAGTATCAAAAGCTTTACTAAAGTCAAGATATACCACATCTACCACTTCCCCCCTATCCACGGGGTTTGTTACTCTGTCAGAGAACGCTATCGGGTTGGTTTGGCACTATCTGTTCTTGCCAAATCCAGACTGACTGTTACTTACACTTTTTTATCTTCTAGATAATTGTAAATTGGTTGCTTAATTATTTGCTCCATTATCTTTCTGGGTACAGAAGTTAAGCTGATTGTTCTGAAATTCCCCGGGTTGTCCTTATTTCCCTTTTTATAGATGGGCACTATATTTGCCCTTTTCCAGTCTTCTGGAATCTCTCCTATCTTCCATGACTTTTCAAAGATAATTGCTAATGGCTCACATATCTCCTCAGTCAGCTCCTTGAGTATTCCAGGATGCATTTAATCACATCTGGTGACTTGAAGACATCTAACTTGTCTAAGTAATTTTTAACTTGTTCTTTTCCTATTTTAGCCTCTGATCCTACCTCGTTATCACTGACATTCGCTATCTTAGAAGTCCAATCACCACCAACCTTCTTAGTGAAAACCAAAACAAAGAAGTCATTAAGCACCAATACATTGTCTTTATTTTGCTATTTTCCCTCCTACCATTCCTTAGAATAATGAACTCTATCATTTCATGATCACTTTAATCCAAACTGCCTTCCACTTTCAAATTCTCAACCAGTTCTGAAATAAAAAATTGTCTCCAATACATTCCAAGAACTTGTTGGATAATCTGTGTCCTGTTGGGAAAATAACACAGCAAATGTCTGAGTAGTTGAAGTCCCCCATCACCACCAAGTCCAGGATGATGATTTTGGATGATTGTTAGTTTTTTTTAAAAAAAGCCTCATCCACCTCTTCTTCCTTCCTCCCTACCATGACATCACCCGTGTTTTTTATCCCTTTTATCCTTACCCAGAGACTTTCAACAAGTCTGTCTGCTATTTCCAACTGAACCTCAGTCCAAGTGTATACATTTTTAATGTACAAGGCAACACCACCTCCCTTTTTTCCCTGCCTGTCCTTCCTGAGCAAGCTTTACTCTACTATACCAATATTCCAGTCATGTGTATTATCCCACCAAGTCTCTGTGATGCCAACTATGTCATAGTTCTGTTTATTTACTAGCATTTCAAGTTCTTTCTGCTTATTCCCCATACTTCTCGCATTAGTATACAGACTTCTAAGATACTGATTTGATCCCCCCCCCCAGTTCTATCTTGTCTCTCCTTTATCCCTGCTATAACAGCCCATGCTCCCCCCAAATTCTGACCCTTCTTCCAAGTCTCCATGTTTTTGACTTACCTGTGGGGTTTGGTCACCTGCCCTCTTCAAACCTAGTTTAAAGCCCTCCTCACTACATTATCCAGTCTGTATCCAAATATGCTCTTCCCCTCCCTGAACAGGTGGCCCCCATCTTGCTTAGCAGTCCTTCCTTGAACAGCATCCCTAAAACCATTTTATTTTTCATTGGCCTAAAATCTGAATACTTGTTTCACACATCTAAAAAAAAAATAAGCTGCATTCCAACATCACCTGGAGGGTCTAGATCAGGGTCTCAATTTGCTTGAGGCTGTACCAACAAAGCAAGACACAGTCCCTGCCCTAAAGGCTTTACAATCTAAACAGATAAGACAGACAGGTGTGTGGAAGTAGCATTATCCCCATTTCACTGACAAGGAACAGAGGCACAAACAGGTGGACTCTCAGTCAGATTTGAAGCCATACAGCCTGTGTTCTAGTGCAGTGTATTAGCCGCATGACTATCCTTCCTCCCCAGAGGTTCTGAAACAACATTAAATGTATCATAGCGTCCCATCTCATGATGGAAAGTGATTCCAAATTTTGGACAACAGAAGGAGTTTTCAGAGGGATTCACCTCAACCTCAGGAAGAGACTGCCCCTCTTATTCCTTCCCCCTACCATCTAATAAAGGGGCTAGATTGTTGGATATAGAGAGGAAAGGGACCGTTTGATGCTGTTTAAGATATGCAAGGGTCTGTTCATGAAACAGCCTCTCATTTCTTCCCCGCTCAACTCCTATGCGAGTCTTCAGGGGTTTGGAGGGCTTTGAACCAGGCCTCAAGACCACAGCTCACTTTCACTCCCATAGTAGGAATCACTATTTTATCTCAGAAGTTGTTTAAATTTGTTATTATTGAAAATGCCTATAAACGCATCAAAGGGGAAAAAAAACATAAAAGGAGCATACGCCGCCCACAATGGGTAACAAACTGCCCCTTTTAAACTATGAAGTATATATTCTTGTCTGGAAATAGAAGGTTTTATACAACTATCATCCCATGCACCAAAGTGAGAAGAGACCCTTTTGTTGATAGGCTACTATTTATTCCAGTACAGTGCTTAGCAGAATGGGACTGAGACCTATTGGCATGACTGTAATACAAATAAGAATGATCCTGGGTATTCTCCTGACCTCCTGGTACGGATAGATCTTGAGACTCCACTGCAGTAATCCATTTCTCATAGCAACCATATCTCAAATTAGCAAGAGGATTGAGTAGGCCCCATGTAATACTGCAGAACTATACCTCTTTCCCACCCTCCTTGTTCCCCCAAATATGCTTTCCAATTTGTATACAGTTCCTCAGTCTTTATTATATGTAAGTGAAACAGTAAAAATAAATTTTACATCTGTTTAGCTTTAGGAGAAGTACTAATACTGAATGCCTGGTTAGTAAATAGAATCCTGGAACCAGCAGTCAGTTGCTGTAAGCTACTGTTCACTTGGGGCACTTCGGGACATAAACAAAGTTCAAGATGATGTTTTCTCTTGTTGGACTGGCACATATTAATTTGGGCAGCACAATTCTTTCTTGGCATCCTCTACGTATCATGTCCCTGTACTTATATTTGTTTTAGTTAGCTGGCATTAGTCAAAAAGCCTAAAATATATTTCAAAAGGATGTTCCTTCATTTAGAGCGGTTTCATGTCTTTACTGTTCCGGTGATTTTATTTATATACCAGAACACGCTCTCATCCATTATTGATTAAGAGCAACAGACTGTTCCTAGGGAAGACAATTCTAGCTGACTATTGCATAAACCAACCACTCTTATTTACCCTTTCCCATAGCAGAAGAAGAGTGGGAGATATTGAAATTAGAAGGTTGTGTCTATAGAGGGACGAGACAATTAATCTTGCATTGAATAGAAGAGTAATATAATTAGCAAGTGTCAATAAAGGATTGTTGTGTTAATTTAGATAGATTATATGGACTTTTGACAAAAAGAGTCAAAGTTGTTAACTTTGTTACTGTGCAACATTAAAGAGTTTTAGAAAAGGTCTGGTATACAGATACCTCAGCCAGCTTAGTATCATGACTAACATACCACTAAAAAAAATCTTTTTAAAGATACAGAAAAAGGGAAAAGAGAGTTAACACATTTTAAATGTAAATTATTAAATACAGCTTTAACATCCACTGTTCCCTTTGGCTGTAGAAAGTTTTTAGAAGGACCCTGCCCCTCCTCCCACTCCCCATCTGACAACCTTAGAAGTTATTAAAGAAGGAACTGTTCTTTTTGAAGAAAGTTAGTTTAGATGGACCGGAACTGCTACTGTTAGAGTCCAACCCTGTTTTCTAGAAAATAAAAAACAAAACACACATGTGGGGGTGGAGTGGGGGAAACCGCAAGCATGGCAGACAGTCTTATCAGCCACACCAAGAACTGACAAACTTGTACCAGTGTTGGGCTGTTCAGGGCATTGCACTTATCTGCCTCTCTGGTCACAGACTGACAATAGTGTTGCAAAATATTCAGTCTTGGCTGGCTAAGACAGATGTCAATTAAACAGAAGGAAAAAGGAAAGGGACAGAAAAGAGATGAAATAACATGGGGAAGGAAGAGGACATGGTGGGAGGGGGAGAGACGAGGTGACAGACCAACATCACAGGTGATATTTGGGATTTAGCTGGAGTCGGTAGAGGTGGTGCTGTCATCTGGTTCCCTCTCTGTAGCCTGGTCTGGATATTTCCCAAGATGAGGATGGAGAAGATCTGGAGTCCCAGGAGGTGATAGGGATGGAAACCATGATGGTGAAGCTTGCTCATTCCTTTCCTCTCATCTTTCAGTGAGCCAGCGTCAGACGCCCCAAAAAGGAGTGAAGGGCAGAATAGTCCATTCCCTCATTATTTTGTCCACCAGTTAGGCCTAAATTCCAACACATCCATTTTGATTCATTAGTTTCTGGTTCTACTCTTATAGTGTTTACCAAACCTTAACACAGCCCTATCAATAGGGCATTTTGTTAAGAGTAGTTCTCACTGGCTCCCTTTAGCACCACCCTCTCCCATCAACATATCATTATAGGTAAATCCAAAGGCCCAATTATGACAATCTCATAAAAATACTTTTGTATTCCTAAAAAAGGACTGCTTGTCATTATTCTAACTAGGATAAGAATTTTAAGGGCAATCAAACCTCCCCTGTTAAGGAATAACATGATCACACGGGTCAGATTGTGAATCTGTTACTTAGACTGATGGGACATTAGTTACTTATTCAAATTGTCCCATTGAGTCAATTTAATCCTCCCCAGTGGGATTACATGGCTCACTCTGGCTTCATGTGGATTCAGGGAGATATCTGCTTCCATATTCAATACTGCACAGTTAGGGACATCATAAGGACTTCATGTTTTCCCCTAAATCGTTGATATTGGTCACTGCAGGAGACAAAAATATTAGGCTATATGGAAAAAAAATCTAATTGTGTGTTTAAAATTGTCTACTTACCTGCAGTTGTGTAGAGCTGTTATTCTATTCTAATTAGTAATACCTGAAAATGAAAACTAGCAAGTGCAATTAGTCTATTAATTGCTGTAGTATAGATTGGATATAACTTGATTCAGTCAAGCAAACTATGGGATGTCAACTTTTCTATTGTTCTTTGCTCATTCCAAGTTCCTCTCATACATATCAGCTAGAAAATGTGGACTGTTAAACTATTTCACTGAATCTGCAGTATTTATTTTGAAGAAGAAAAAAAAAGATATACCATCTAGACTCAGAAGAATAATGACACAGAAAATATCTGTGTTTGCATTACTAACAATCCTCTGGTTTATATGCAGAAGAGATAAAGTAACAGTAAAATATGAGGTTATTAATCAAATCCTCATGCAGCATGACTGGCTAATCCAGGAAAAATTTCCTTTCTTTCTACTCTGAAAGAACATGTACATTGTTAAAGTTAGCATATCCAAGTTCAAGCAATAAATTCATATGAAATACTGGCCTAACTGCCTCCCCACTCTCAAGGAAAGGAACTCTGTGAAACGGTTGGACAGAATCCTACAGCCTTTGCTCAATCTAATTCAGATAGAGACTTCCGCTGAAGTCAAAACACATTGAAGTCAATAGAAGTTTTGTCTGAAAAACGATTGTTCCACAATCCTAACTTCTACAAAAGCTCCTATTGTAGGTGAGGGGGAAACAGTTAATGACTCATACAGGGGGCAAGAAGATTTGGTAAATACAAGAAACCACTGAAAACCTAGATCTAGCCAAATGCAGGCCTGTTGTGGTGTCACAGGGCAGCTTCCAAGTACACACTATCCTGACAAGTCTCTTTTAAGAAAGTTTATTGTCCAAACACAAACAAGTAAAACAAATAGAAAGTTTTTTAGCTCACCCTTTGTCTTTGGGATTCATGGTGACCCCTGCCAGGAGTCTCTGATGATCCTGCTCCTTACAGTTCCCTTCTTCTAGCCAGCTCTGCTCCCTTTTTTGGAGCACCTGGCTCCTTACTCCAGGGACCCGCCACAGGCATTAAATCTACTGCTCTGTGGCTTTTCTTCCCTAGGCAAAGGAATGCAAATTCACGTCTCTTCTGATACTCTGACAGGTCTTTATGGACCCAGATATAGCTCTGCCCCCTTTAATTGGCTCAGCTGGGACCACCTGCTCTGGCACAAGTGTGCTGGGCCAGGTCTACTCACAGGATCCAGTTTTCCCCTGACAGGTGGGGGCAGGTCAAAGGTACCTTTATGCTTCCTTTGTGGAACAGCTAATTTGGCACCCACTGCAAACTGGAGAAGCCTTAGCTGTTCTAATAACCCCAAGGAATCCATTCTAGTGGCTGGGGATTGCGAGAACAGCCTGTGCTCTGGGCACAAACTCTTCCCTTTGGAATATAGGGCTGGCTGTGCACCACCAAATGATTCCTCCATCTGGGCACCCTCCAGGATTAAGCCTGATGTAAGACTGCTTTATGTCACTGCAACAGTGTAAAGCAGGCTTAGAGGGGCCAAGGATTTGGGATAACAGATGATGTGATGGGCAATCACTCGTTACCGAGTGTCATAAATATAAAGGGAAGGGTAAACACCTTTAAAATCCCTCCTGGACAGAGGAAAAACCATTTCATATCATGGCTCCCAAAGTTCCATTAAACTTCTCCACCATGACATTTGTTTGATGGTGGTAAGGAGTGGCAACCAAGTGATTTACCCCATGAGCTTCCCAAAGGCTTTCCATAGTTCCTGCCAGGAAATTAGTTCCTGCATCTGTGAGGATGTCGGAGGGCCAACCTACCCTGGCAAAAATGTCTGCTAGTGCTTGGCACACACTTTTTCGCCCTGGTTTTGCTTAGAACTACTGCTTCCGGCCATTGGGTGGCAAAATCCATGAAAGTCAGTAGGCACTGCTTCCCTCTGGGTTTCTTTTTCGGAAAACGACCCAGAATATCCACAGCTACTCACTGAAATGAAACTTCAATGATGGGGAATGGCTGGAGAGGGGCTTTGACCTGGTCTTAGGGTTTTCCCACTTTTTGGCATATCTCACAAGACCGGACATAGGTAGAAACATCCTTACCCATTTCCTGCCAGTGGAATGACCTCCCCAAATGGTCTTTGGTCCTGTTCACCCCAACATGGCCACTAGGATGATTGTGGGCTAAGCTCAAGAGCTTGGTCTGGTACTTAGTTGGAACTACCAACTGTCTCTGAGGATGCCAGTCTTCCTGATGTCCACCAGAAAGAGTTTCCTTGTATAAAAGTCCTCTTTCTACAACAAACCTGGATCGATTAGAAGAGCTGAGAGGCGGGGGGTTGCTCCGTGCCGCCGTCCAAGCTTTCTGAAGGCTTTCATCTGCTTCCTGTTTGGTCTGGAACTGTTCCCTTGATGCTGGAGACATCAGTTCCTCATTGGATTGTGGACCTATGCTTGGTCCCTCTGGAAGCGATGTAGGGGATGGGGCTGTTTCCATTGACTGTGAACCGCTCTCCGCTGGTGCACTAGGTTGGGGTTCAGGCTCCAGCTGAGCCTATTGTGTAGTGTTATCGGCTGCTGCCGGTTCAGGTTCGGTGGGGACCTCTGGTGTTGGGGTTGCAAGTACTGGATTCAGTGCTGGTAATGGGTCTGGTGCTAGTTGTTCCACCAGTTCCAGTTCTGGGACTGGCTCTGTCTGGGTCTCTGGGACTGGATCCACTACTGCTGTTGCAGACATTGGCCTGGGGTCCGGGTCCATCATCTCTGACCAGGTCCTGGTAGAAGTTTCTGGAAGAGAGCTAGGCATGATGGCTTGTTTAGCCTGGCTGTGGGTGACCATTCCCACCCTCTTGGCTAGCTTCACACGATTGGCCAAGTCTTCCCCCAACAGCATGGGGATGGGATAATCATCATAGATTGCAAAAGTCCACTTTCCTGACCAGCCCTTGTACTGGACAGGCAACTTGGCTGTAGGCAAATTGAAAGAGTTGGACTTGAAGGGTTGAATCATCACTTGGATCTCTGGGTTGATTAAATTGGGGTCCACTAAGGAAGCATGGATAGCCGACACTTGTGCGCCGGTGTCCCTCCACACGGTAACCTTCTTCCCACCCACACTCACAGTTTCCCTCCGCTCCGAGGGTATCTGGGAGGTATCTGGGCCTGAGGACCTCTGGTGTGATTCCGGTGCAATGAACTGTAATCTGTTGGGGTTCTTGGGGCAGTTGACCTTTACATGCCCCGGCTCGTTACATTTAAAACATCGTCCAGCTGACGGGTCACTGGGGCGAGGTGGGTTGCTGGAGAACGGTGTGGCGGGACACTAAGGTGTCTGGAGGGTTCCTTGGGGGGTAGAGGTGGGGCCTTGGGCTGCCACCGATAGTAGGGTGTGGTCTGAGGTTGTCCCTTCTGGTATCCGCTCCAACTGCAACCAGTTTTTTTCTTTTCTGCCACCTCCACCCATTTGGCTCCAATCTTCCCTGCCTCGATTACAGTTTTGGGCTTCCCATCTAGGATGTATCTTTCTATTTCCTCAGGAACACCCTCTAAGAACTGCTCCATTTGCATGAGGAAGTGCAAATCTTCTGGAGATTTAACACTTGCTCCCGACATCCAGGCATCACAATGTTTCACAATGTGGTAGGCATGTCGGGTAAATGACACGTCTGGTTTCCACCTTAGGGCTCTGAACCGCCGACAGGAATGCTCGGGTGTTAGCCCCATTCTGACTCTCACCTTGGTTTTAAACAGTTCATACTGGTTCATGTGTTCCTTGGGCATTTCAGCCACCACCTCAGCTAAGGGTCCACTGAGCTGCGGCCTCAGCTCTACAACGTATTGGCCTGTAGAGATGCTGTACCCAAGGCAGGCCCTTTCGAAGTTTTCTAAGAAGGCCTTGGTATGATCGCCTGCCTTGTAGGTGGGGAACTTTCTGGGATGGGAAGTGGTACCTGGAGAAGGATTGCTAGGGTTTGTTGGTATATTCTGCTGAGTCTTTGCCTTCTCCATCTCCAGTGCATGCTTCCTCTCTTTTTCCTTTTCCTCCTCTGCATGCTTCCTCTCTTTTTCCTTCTCCTCCAGTTCTTTGTCCCTTGCCTCCATTTCTTTTTCCCTTGCCTCCATTTCTCTCCTTTGGGCAGCCTCCATTTCTTTTTCTTTCGCCGCTTGTACATCCATCTCCATCTGTCTGAGTTCTACCCATCTTTCATGTTCGTTTTGTCTTTCCTCAGCCTTAGATCTGGCTAATTCCAGCTTCTGTTGAACAGTGCAGTCTGTCATCCTAACCTCTCTGTTTTTAACTAACTTTACACCCGAAAGTTAGAAATAAAACAAACAAAAAAAACTTGGCTTGTAAAATTTTGCTGTGCTGTCCGGATACTTAAGTTCTCTGATAGTGATTGTCAGCCTACAGAAAAATCCTTAAAAAACAAACAAACGTAACACCTTTGTCTCCAGGTAAATAGGCAGAAAACCCCTCTAGTTGCTCTTAGGTAAAAAACAAATTCAGGTCTGTGAAGACTTGTGAATTTCCCTGCAGGAGGTTAACTACCCTGCCTTTAGGTAGAGAAAACTCCAGCTCACAAAAGACAATCCCCTTTTGTCTCCGCTCTGGCCCCCAAGCAGAAAAACAACAACAACTCTAACTGCTTTCAGCTTAAAACCTGCTTTCCAGCAGCCCAAAGGAAAAAAAAATCCTTTTAAAGTTCTAGTTCAAAAAATCTTAAATTGATCTCAAAATGATTTCACGTTAATCCCACAGCTCTGCCACCATGTCAAGGTTCCTTCCCCACTTTGAACTCTAGGGTACAGATGTGGGGACCCGCTTGAAAACCCCCTAAGCTTATTTTTACCAGCTTAGGTTAAAACTTCCCCAAGGTACAAACTATTTTACCTTTTGCCCTTGTACTTTATCGCTGCCACCACCAAACATCTAACAGATATATAACCGCTTGGAAAACGTCTTTCCCCCCAAAATCCTCCCAAACCCTACACCCCCTTTCCTGGGGAAGGCTTGATCAAAATCCTCACCAATTTGCATAG
Source organism: Caretta caretta (assembly GCF_965140235.1). NCBI lineage: Eukaryota > Metazoa > Chordata > Testudines > Cheloniidae > Caretta > Caretta caretta. Next base: position 60,287,874 of record NC_134213.1, on the reverse strand, counting down.
GTGAGATCACAGACACAAACCCTTAGATCTCAAGAACAATGAAAAAAGCAATCAGGTTCTTAAAAGAAGAATTTTAATAGAAGAAAAAGTAAAAAGAATCACCTTTGTAAAATCAGGATGGTAAATACCTTACAGGGTAATTAGATTCAAAACATAGAGAATCCCTCTAGGCAAAACCTTAAGTTACAAAAAGACACAAAAACAGGAATATACATTCCATTCAGCACAGCTTATTTTCTCAGCCATTTAAACAAACAGAATGTAACGCATATCTAGCTAGATTACTTACTAAGTTGTAAGACTCCATTCCTGTTCTGTTCCCGGCAAAAGCATCACACAGACAGAGAGAGAGGCTTTGCTTCTACCTCCCCCCAGCTTTTGAAAGTATCTTGTCTCCTCATTGGTCATTTTGGTCAGGTGCCAGCGAGGTTATCCTAGCTTTTTAACCCTTTACAGGTGAAAGAGTTTTTCCCTCTGGCCGGGAGGGATTTTAAAGGTGTTTACCCTTCCCTTTATATTTATGACACCGAGTATGATCATCTTCCAAGGGAGTTATGGGTCCTCAGGTGGCTAATAAGGCCAATCCTTGAACCACAAGTTCTATTGCAATGAGGGCAGATGTTTTCAGATTCAGCAAGAGGCTGTTGACCTTGATTGGAAGCCAGTCTCTTCTTCCTTCTGCACCTCTTGTCCTCTTCAGCTTGTAAGTGAACAAGTTCAAAATGCAGGGGACCATCACGTAGGACTTCACTCCATTTTAAGCGATCCTGGGCAAGTGTCTCCCAAGTGTCATTGTCAATATTACACATTTTTAGGTTGTCCTTCAGTAAATCCTTATAACGCTTCTGTTGTCCACCCTTGTTATGGTATCCTTCTTTCATCTGAGAGAACATGACCTGTTTTGGGAGGTGATGGTCTGGAATCCGGTGACCAGTCCAATGTGACCAGTCCAGCGGAATTGCTGATGGATGATCATTGCCTCAATAGTGGTGGTCTTTGCCTCTTCCAGGACACTAATATTGGTGTGCCTGTCTTCTCATTTTATTTTCAGAATCTTATGAAGCAGTGTTGATGGTGCCTCTCAAGGACTTTCAAATGGTGTCAATAGGTTGTCCAAGTTTCGGACCCATACAACAGTGTTGGGAGAATAACGGCTTAATAAATAAGAAGCTTGGTGTCTGTTCAAATGTCATGATCTTCAAAAACGCTGTGCCGTAAAAGAGAAAAAGCTACACTGGCACAGCTCAGGTGATGCTGAATTTCTGCATCAATATCTGCCTTGGATGAAAGATGACTTCCAAGGTAGAGGAAATGATCAATATCTCTCCAGTGCCACTCCGTTGATTTTGATAGATGGGACATGTAATACCTCATTTGAGAGGGCTGATAGAGCATTTTAGTCTTCTTGATATTAAGAGTGAGACCAAGACATGCGTAAGCATCGGCAAACACATTCAAGATAGTTTGAAGATCTTTCTCAGAGCGGGCAAAGATTGCATTGTCATCAGCATACTGAAGTTCCATAATAGATGTTGTGGAGATCTTACTCTTGGATTTCAGCCTGCTAAGCCTGAACAGCTTTCCGTCCATTCTGTAAATGATTTCAATGCCAGCTGTAAACTTTCCAGCAACTAGGTAAAAGAATAACAGCGATAAAAACCGCAAACATGATTGGAGCATGATACAGCCCTGTTTTACTCCCATTTGTACTTTGAAAGGTTCACTCCAGGAGCCAGTGCTGCTCAGAACAGTCGATTTCATGTTATCATGAAGCAATTTTAGGACATTGATGTATTTATCAGGACATCCAATTTTAGAGAGTACAGTCCAGAGGGCATGGCGATTCTCTGAATCAAAGGCTTTAGTTAAATCAATAAAAGCCATGTACAGTGGTTGGTTTTGCTCCTGACACTTTTCTTGCAGATGCTGTGCTGTGAAGATCATATCCACAGTTCCATGACATGGTCGGAAACCACTCTGACTCCAGTAAAATTTCTTCTGATGGGGCAGAAGGTGAGTTGCAAGGATCCGTGCCAGAACTTTGCCTACAATGGCTAGGAGAGAGATACCACGATAATTTCCACAACAGTCACCACACTATCCTTGACAGATAGAGGACTTGAAACCAATGGCATGGGCACCATGATGATTAGAGATCCTCTATTTGCTGCAGCCTTCATCCACCTTCACATTCACCTTAACATTACACAACAGTTTCACCTCCATTGTTCAGATATCCTCTGTCTGCTCTGCTGTTAGGGACTTCTTGGATCACACTTTGTCTGGAACCTCACCCTTGACCGTTCTGCCCTGGGTAGCCTTAAGGGAGTACATAACTCCAGGCAGCGTCGCTCTCAGGGTCATTGAGACACGCAAGCCTCTCCACCACTACAAGGTGGTGATCCATGGAGAGGACAGATACAAGTATTATGGAGCTATACTAGAACCTTAATCTTTCCACTCCAAAAACAGAGGCCTCCAGCATTTGAGCTAAAGTAGTAGTCCCTTAAAGCTGACAGTAGTTACTGAACCATTGTCATCTTGGTGGACCAGCCCCTAGAGGGGCCCACCACACAATCATGTTCACAAAACTCAATATATTACCCCAGAGCATGGCTATGCAGCTGCAGTCTCTACATGGCCTAACTTATAAAAAGCCAGTCAGCTGCCAACCAGCTGAGTGGCGAACAGCAGAGAGGCTAACAGAGGGAGTTTGCCTGGGATCTGTCTGAGAGGAGGTACGCTAAGTGCTGCATTAGGGGGGCTGTGTTGGTGAGTATCTGAGTGTCTGTTGTGGGGACAGTTTGACAGTTTGACTGTGTGCTTGATTGATTGTTTTAAAAGTGTGAATTGGGAGTGCTTTGTTCCAGGTGAGCCTTGAGTGCTCCTGACTGTTATAAAAAGCCTGTCAGCTGTGAACCAGCTGAGCGGTGAACAGTGGAGTGGCTAACAGAGGGAGTTCGCCTGGGGAGAGCCCACTGAGGCTTACATTTTGCCGGCTTCTCTGAGTAGTCACTTCTCTGAGTAGTCACTACAACTCCTGAGGAAGCTCGTAGAAGGAAGGTAATATGGATGGGGAGTGTTCAGCTGTTGTGACCTGCACTGGATGTGCCATGTTTGTCTTTCTTCCACAGGACAGAAGTGACTTTGTCTGTACAAAGTGCAAGCTGGTCTCCATATTGGAAGAGAAGGTTCAAGGTCTGGAGAAACAAGTATCGACCCTGCATTGCATAAGAGAAACTGAAGATTTCCTGGCCAGACATCAGGATATGCTTCTACGGACACAATGTTCTGAAGATTCAGAGCAGGCTGTGCAGCGGGGATAGAAGGACGGTGAAGAAATTTGGCAGCATGTGACCTCCAGAAAAAGAAAGGGGAGCGTCCATGTACGAGCAACGCAGATACAGGTAAGCCAACATTTTCATGTTTTCTCCACAGGTACTAATGCGGAGAGTGGACTAGATGATACATCTGAGGGAAGGGAACAGAAGGAGACTCTGCCGATTGGAAGGCATGAGATGCACTCTCCTAGGGATGGGGGTTCCACGACCACCGCTCCGAAGAGAAGGAGGCGGGTGGTGGTGGTCGGGGACTCTCTCCTCAGGGGGACTGAGTCATCTATCTGCTGCCCTGACCAGAAAAACCGAGAAGTCTGCTGCTTGCCAGGAGCTAGGATTCACCATGTGACGGAGAGACTGTCGAGACTCATCGAGCCCTCGGATCACTACCCCTTCCTGCTTCTCCATGTGGGCACCAATGATACTGCCAAGAATGACCTTGAGCGGATCACTTCAGACTACGTGGCTCTGGGAAGAAGGATAAAGGAGTTTGACACGCAAGTGGTGTTCTCGTCGATCCTCCCCGTGGAAGGAAAAATGCCTGGGTAGAGACCGTCGAATCGTGGAAGTCAACGAATGGCTACGCAGGTGGTGTTGGAGAGAAGGCTTTGGATTCTTTGACCATGGGATGGTGTTCCAAGAAGGAGAAGTGCTAGGCAGAGACGGGCTCCACTTAATGAAGAGAGGGAAGAGCATCTTTGCAAGCAGGCTGGCTAACCTAGTGAGGTGGGCTTTAAAGTAGGTTCACCGAGGGAAGGAGACCAAAGCCCTGGCAGAAGTGGGGTACCAGGAGAAAGCACAAGTAGGAGAGCGCAAGAGAGGAGGACTCCTGCCTTATACTGAGAAAGCAGGATGATCAGCGAGTTATCTTAAGTGCCTATAGACAAATTCAAGAAGCCTGGGAAACAAGCAGGGAGAACTGGAATTCCTGGCACAGTCAAGGAATTATGATGTGATTGGAATAACAGAGACTTGGTGGGATAACTCACATGACTGAAGTACTGTCATGGATGGATATCAACTGTTCAGGAAAGACAGGCAGGGCAGAAAAGGTGGAAGAGTTGCGTTGTATGTAAGAGAGCAGTATGACTGCTCAGAGATCTGGTATGAAACTGCAGAAAAACCTGAGACTCTCTTGATTAAGTTTAGAAGTGTGAGCAACAAGGGTGATGTCGTGGTGGAAGTCTACTATAGACCACCGGACCAGGGGGATGAGGTGGACGAGGCTTTCTTCCGGCAACTAACGGAAGTTACTAGATCAAAGGCCCTGGTTCTCATGGGAGACTTCAATCACCCTGATATCTGCTGGGAGAGCAATAGAGCGGTGCACAGACAATCCAGGAAGTTTTTGGAAAGTGTTGGGGACAATTTCCTGGTGCAAGTGCTGGAGGAACCAACTAGGGGCAGAGCTCTTCTTGACCTCCCTGCTCAAACCGGGAAGAATTAGTAGGGGAAGCAAAAGTGGATGGGAACCTGGGAGGCAGTGACCATGAGATGGTCGAGTTCAGTATCCTGACATAAGGAAGAAAGGAGAGTAGTAGAATACAGACCCTGGACTTCAGAAAAGCAGACTTTGACTCCCTCAGGGAACTGATGGGCAGGATCCCCTGGGAGAATAACATGGTGGGGGGGAAAGGAGTCCAGGAGAGCTGGCTGTATTTTAAAGAATCCTTATTGAGGTTAAAGGGACAAACCATCCCGATGTGTAGAAAGAATAGTAAATATGGCAGACGACCAGCTTGGCTTAACAGTGAAATCCTTGCTGATCTTAAACACAAAAAAGAAGCTTACAAGAAGTGGAAGATTGGACAAATGACCAGGGAAGACTATAAAAATATTACTCAGGCATGAAGGACTGAAATCAGGAAGGCCAAATCACACCTGGAGTTGCAGCTAGCAAGAGATGTTAAGAGTAACAAGAAGGGTTTCTTTAGGTATGTTAGCAACAAGAGGAAAGTCAAGGAAAGTGTGGGCCCCTTACTGAATGAGGGAGGCAACCTAGTGGCAGAGGATGTGGAAAAAGCTAATGTACTCAATAGTTTTTTTGCCTCTGTCTTCACAAATAAGGTCAGCTCCCAGACTACTGCACTGGACAGCACAGCATGGGGAGGAGGTGACCAGCCCTCTGTGGAAAAAGAAGTGGTTCAGGACTATTTAGAAAAGCTGGAAGAGCACAAGTCCATGGGGCCAGATGCGCTGCATCCGAGAGTGCTAAAGGAGTTGGTGGATGTGATTGCAGAGCCATTGGCCATTATCTTTGAAAACTCGTGGTGATCGGGGGAGGTCCCAGATGACTGGAAAAAGGCTAATATAGTGCCCATCTTTAAAAAAGGAAGGAGGCGGATCGGGGAACTACAGGCCAGTCAGCCTCACCTCAGTCCCTGGAAAAATCATGGAGCATGTCCTCAAGGAATCAATTCTGAAGCACTTAGAAGAGAGGAAACTGATCAGGAGCAGTCAGCGTGGATTCACCAAGGGCAAGTCATGCCTGACTAATCTAATTGCCTTCTATGACGAGATAACTGGCTCTGTGGATGAGGGGAAAGCAGTGGACATGTTGTTCCTTGACTTTAGCAAAGCTTTTGACATGGTCTCCCATACTATTCTTGCCAGCAAGTTAAAGAAATATGGGCTGTATGAATGGACTATCAGGTGGACAGAAAGTTGGCTAGATTGTCAGTCTCAATGGGTAGTGATCAATGTCTCCATGTCTAGTTGGCAGCCAGTATCAAGAGGAGTGCCCCAAAGGTCGGTCCTCGGGCCAGTTTTGTTCAATATCTTTCTTAATGATCTGGAGGATTGCGTGGATTGCACCCTCAGCTAGTTTGCAGATGATACTAAACTGGGAGGAGAGGTAGATATGCTGGAGGGTAGGGATAGCATACAGAGGGACCTAGACAAATTAGAGGATTGGGCCAAAAGAAATCTGATGAGGTTCAACAAGGACAAGTGCAGAGTCCTGCACTTAGGATGGAAGAATCCCATGCACCGCTACAGACTAGGGACCGAATGGGTAGGCAGCAGTTCTGCAGAAAAGGACCTAGGGGTTACAGTGGATGAGAAGCTGGATATGAGTCAACAGTGTGCCCTTGTTGCCAAGAAGGCCAATGGCATTTTGGGATGTATAAGTAGGGGCATTGCCAGCAGATAAGAGGGATGTGATCGTTCCCCTCTATTCAACAGAGGCCTCATCTGGAGTACTGTGTCCAGTTTTGGGCCCCACACTACAAGAAGGATGTGGAAAAATTGGAGAGAGTCCAGCGGAGGGCAACAAAAATGATTAGGGGACTGGAACACATGACTTATGAGGAGAGGCTGAGGGAACTGGGATTGTTTAGTGTGCGGAAGAGAAGAATGAGGGGGGATTTGATAGCTGCTTTCAACGACCTGAAAGGGGGTTCCAAAGAGGATGGATCTAGACTCTTCTCAGTGGTAGCAGATGACAGAACGAGGAGTAATGCTCTCAAGTTGCAGTGGGGGAGGTTTAGGTTGGATATTAGGAAAAAACTTTTTCACTAGGAGGGTGGTGAAACACTGGAATGCGTTACCTAGGGAGGTGGTGGAATCTCCTTCCTTAGAAGTTTTTAAGGTCAGGCTTGACAAAGCCCTGTCTGGGATGATTTAGTTGGGGATTGGTCCTGCTTTGAGCAGGGGGTTGGACGAGATGACCTCCTGAGGTCCCTTCCAACCCTGATATTCTATGATTCTATAAGCCCTCCCTGCAAAGCCACTGTTCCTCATTATCTTCCTCCCTCACAACTGTACATTAGATACCTGAAGCTCTTGGAGGCTGCAACTCCTCCCACCATCTATCTAGGCAGTTTTAACATTGTCAAGGTTACAGATGAGCTACACTTTAGACACCTTTTTGTGCCTCGAGTGTACCCCTCAGGTGACAGGCCTGGCTTTCTTCACCTCTCTCAAGGGTAGAGCCACATAGTTTGACGACTCAGGGATTGGAGCTCAGCACTGCAGCCCGATGTGAACTTGAGAGGCCCAACTGGGTTTGGCATCTATAAGCCCTTTTTTTCCAGGAGCCTATGAGTAACAAGCTAATTTGAAGTTGCATTTGCTCCATAGCAGAAATGGAGGGAAGGCAGGAAGAAGAAACAACCCCCTCCCCCAACCCCCAGATCCCAACCATATTACTGCAAGCTAGATTTACACATGGAAATCCAAGTGATGACACCGCAGGGAAAATAGCCTCTCTACAGCTTTCACCCCTTTCTGCTCCCTGAACTCCATACAGCTCCACCAACATACATCTCCATCAGAGGGGCCTCTGTGCAGGGCAATGAAAGATTGGGGACAGAGCAGTGGAGGCAGCAAGCACAGAGGGCCCTCCATATGTAAACCAAGATAAGACAATCTGGCTTGATATATGATGGGGCTGGCTTTTTTCCACATAATACATGCAAATAGAAAGTTGTGGGTTGCTTATACCTCATCTTCTGCTGCTGGCATAAGCTCTAGGCATGCCTTCTCAGGAACCAAAACCAACTATTTTTGAGCCCACAAGCTAGTGATTTCCTCAAGTTTTCATGACTAATAAAATCTCTAATTCCTGTCTGCTGTCATCTTTTTTTGTCATTACTCATGTATGTGGTATATTTTAAGGATTTATATACATTATTAATGATAAGTGGATAAATGGTTTTTAATCACTGACAAAAGCTGAACAAGCTTCCAATGCATGTTTGCTCATTCATACATCTAATAATGAATCAGCACCAATACTGGGTATGTTAATATGTGCAACAAGCATGATGTAAGAAAATGCATAACATATTGGATGATATTTGAGAATAATGCAACCCATGTATATTTGTTAGTGATGACTTCAGTGAGGTTCTGCCAACATTCAATTCAGAGGCTTGCCCCCCCATCCTCCCAAATCGTCCTGAGTCTGTGCTAAGCTCCATTTGGCAGGGCTATTTGTGTATCCAGGGATGAGATGGGGAAGAATAGGGAAATCTAACACTTTGAATTCCTATTTAAATAATAAAAAGAACAAAAAAACCCAAACACTCCCTTTCTATATAAATAGTATTGTACTCTACAGCAGTTAATATAACAGACTCTTACAATGATAATACTGCAGATGCTATATTTTGGATAATTACTGTAAGTTGGTTTGTTTTTTAACAGAAGGTTATGATTAAGTAGGGAAGCACCATCACTTGCAAAGCAAACTTAAATAAGTGTACATATTAATACCTTAACACAATTTAGACTTTGCCTTAAAATTTTGGAAGTACAGCAGGGGTGGGCGGGAATGGACCAGGAGAACCCTGGTAAACCGACCCAGAAATATTTTCAGCTGGGCTTCTTCTTAAAATTAATACCTGACCCTTGGTGCAATCCGTTTCATTCCAATGCAAACACTGTAGCCTTCAAAAGTATTTTATGTGTCAGACCTAAGTGTCAACTGAAGCAGGAATGATTTAGCAGTATCCAGGGATGGGGTGAACTCCATCAGAAACATAGAGGTCACCTCAAGCCTCTCTCTAGTTTGATGTTGAGTTTTAAAAATGGGTTCCCATGAGCTCCCTCCAGCACATCACTGTATGATTTATTGTGAATAGTATACAAGTAAGGGCTATGCTTTTCCCTAGGTTAAAATATACAAGAACTATATTAGTGCTATATGATTAATAGAGATGGGCTGGTTTTAGAACACTAGGTTATGTAGAAAAATAAGTGCTTGCTTTAAATTTCACATGAAATGTATATTTTCTTCTCTAATAAATATTCCTCCAAACCGTAAAAGTGTCAAAAAGTGCAAATTTGAACTTGAAGTATGGCTGGAGAATTATCTTGACTGCTCTGTTAAAGTTCTCAATAGCCATATTGAAGAAATCCAGAGTTATGAAAAGCCCCTGATTAGAAGGTCTGAAGACAATGTTTGACATGGAACATCACAGCTGATACCACTAGACATTGGTCCCATGTAGAACAGTTTCAAGCAGTTCCTTGCCTCTGTGCTCTCACCCTATCCTACATATCAAAATTGCCTGTATCAGATAAAGCTATTTCTGGTTGCTACAAAAATTTGTTTGCAATCAGGTACAGATGCCCCTTCCTCACAGCCATCAAAGTGGTGGACCTGTACTTGTTGTACCAATAAAATAAAAACCAGCAGGATCTTATTAAAGGGAAAAAGGCAAAATACCACATTTACTGTGAATACAGAAAGAATCATAGTAAGCAGTTAGTTATAGTTATAACATTCCATTCAATCTCATATTTATTCACACATTCATTCATACAAACATACACACACACACACACACACACAGGTTCTGCAAGGTTGTTATCATAATTACCAGCCTTAGAGTTGCTCATGCCAAGCCACTGGCCAGGTGGCCTGGACATGAGGAGGGAGCAGGGCCTTGTCAGATGCTCATCTGATGCTCCTGGAAGTTGGTTTGCAGAATCAGACCCCAAAGTTCTCACTTTTTAGAGTCTATTTTTATAGGAATTTCTTCCTATGCCAGTCTATGGGAATTGCTTCATCATGCTGTTGCTGAATCAATCGCAGATAGCACATTCCTGACGGCTCCAAGATGTTATCTTGTTCTTTGGTTCTCCCATTCTTGAGGCTGTTGGGTGGATTCCAGTCTGCCCTCCGGGGGGTCCTCTGCGTCCACTTGACGCCTTCTTCAGCCGATGGACACTGGATTCTTAGGCTGGCACCTCCCTGATCAGTCAGTTATTATCCACACCAAGCATCCATCCACATGCATCCTCTATCTCTATTTTAATCACAATTGTTAATACAACAAAAGGGCGGGGAGTCTCTGGGTGCTGTTTCTGTTGTTAGAGTATTGCTTTGAGTCTCTCTCTCTGTGAATTGCTTTGAGAACAGACTCTGTCTTAGAATGTACTAACACAGTTAGCAGCTTGCAAGTTTCACACATAGAGGGAGAGAAACAGTACCAAAAACCAAGAGACCTCTTAATTAGTAATACCCTGGAATTTGAACTATGGGGAATCAAACTCATTTGTGATTTTAATACAGAACTTCTTTAATATGATCCAACATACTCATGGCCCATCCAACACTGTCCAGCTTCCCTTAGGACCCAATTTAATAGTCAATCTTTACTCACCTCAGTACAGAACTTAATCATCATGTGCCTAAATTCCAGTGAAGTTCATGGCATTTAGGCACGTGCTTAGATCATCTGCTGAACTGTGGCTTTGCTGCTGTAGTACCTCCCTTTCCCTTCCTCTGGTAGCTTACCCTTTGCCCTACTCCCTCCCACAGCCTTACCACGTTTTGATAATTATTGGCCCATTGTGGCCACTGTCCCTCTTTCAGATTGACTTATTTTATGCACCACGGTCTAACAGGATGAAATTGAACAATGGAAAGTGTAGGGTGAAACAATTAGGTAAGACTTCCTAAAAAAGATCTTTAAACTGTAGAATAGTCTTTTTAGGGAAGTAATGCAAGTCTAGCATTGGTGTTATTTAAAACTAGATTTTGCAAATTCCTGGCACACACTTTAGAGATGAATCCTGTTGTGGCTCTCAGGGGAGCATTAGATGAACTAATAGGTCTCTTCAATCTAGCTTTTGTATATAGTTAGCCAATAGGTATCTAGAGCCCAACTCTCCTTTCACGCTAGCATTAATTCAGTTGAAGACAATTGACTTATACTGGTGAAAAAAATTGTAAATGAGTTCATAATCAGTCCTAGTAGCTTTTATTTCTGCTGAACGGGTTAACCATTATGACATTTAAACTGTCATCCTTGGGCTTCAGAGTTAACATTCGACAAAGATGAATGGAAGTAGTCCACAGTTCTCTTTAGTCAATTGTTGAAGGCTGTCTCTCTACAAGATTAAACTGCATCCATTTGCAGATGAACATGTTTTGTTGTGTGTCTGCTGCCATTAGAGAACAAGATTCGCCATCACTCCATAGTGCTTTGCGAAAGTAAATTCTGCTGAAATTAATGGGGCCACTACCAAAACACTATAATGGAATTCCAGCTTCTGGCCCATTCTGCTTGCTCTTGAGCTTCACTTGTTCAAAACAAGTGACTTGTAAGAGATTGCTCAAGCTTGCAGTTTCTAACTTTACCTTCTATAGTTTACTGTCACTTGACTGTGACTCCTACACTTTGATTTGCATCAAAGGGGGGGTAGCAGGAAAGGAGGAAGGAATGAGTATCTTAAAGAGTTAATCTTTGTGAATGAGTCTTTGATGAAACAATAGCGGACACTTATACATTCTAGTTTTATTTTTTTTATTAAGATTGGAACAAAACAATGTTATTCTATTTGGGGATTTGCATTCCTAAGCACTTTATTCATAGATATTTCAGAGTTCTGTATTGGATAGGATGCAGCATATTAATCTTTCAGAAATTTGAATTAACCTTTTAAACAAGAGTTTTCAGGACAGAAAAAGAAAGGGGACAGAGTATTTAATCCAAATGACATCCTGGATGTAGTTATATTTTTCACAACTAGATAACAGCTTCTATTGAAATAAAAGGAAAAGTGAGAGAGATATTTAATCCTAATGACACTTTGAGTGTAGTAATGTTTTCAGGATTGTGCTACCTAACAGAGATAGATAATGTTATTTTTTCTTTTAATGGAAAAGTGCAGAAAGAAAAGGGAACAGGCAAAAAAAGCCCTCTATTTGCAGGAGAGGTGATGAATTTAACTCTATTTAAAATAAAGGTTATTCTCTTAGTAACTCCTTAAAAGGAATGGGCATATTTTCTGCTGTATTGACAGGGAAAGGTAATCCTAGGAGATTATATTTTAGCAAATCACTAATCACAAAGAGCAATAGCTTAAACCATATGGTAAACACAGAAGATGAGCTAAATCTGTCATTGCTTCCCTGCCTTTGAAAGCCAAGGTGTTTTTTCCATGAGAGAGCAATGTTTTTCAGATGTTTATGGTGAAGCTGTGACTACTGAGATTCCTAACAAGTGTATAAATTTAAGGGTATCAATAGATTTTCCCCATGTGTATTTCCACCCTCTTCTCTCCCCCCCCACCCCACGGCGGCTGAATCTGCATCAGATATCCTTTATACAAGAAGTGTGGTACATCAGAGAAATAAAAAGAAGTGGGAACATATACACACATATAGAGAGTCCACATACACAGTCTCATTGTTGACAACCTCAAGTGTTGAGAGAGAGAGAGAGAGAGAGGACAGACAAGTCAGGCCTGAAAGTCATGAGAGCTTTAAAATTCTCTGTGTTTTAAGCCAAATAAGTCTGGGATTCACTTTTATTTTCTAGTGGCTGAGAGTCTTTAGAGGTGATGTTTACAAGCTTCTCTATGCAACTGATGAGGGCTAGAACTTACTTCAAAAAAAAAAAAAAAACCTGACTCTCTCACATGATCCCCTGACTCCCTGGTCTGGGACTTTCAGGGAAAAAATAAAGACAAAAATAAAAAATAACTTACACCCACACATACCATATATTGCAAGTCTGGCAACAGGCATTCCTTTCACAGGCAAAATAGACTCCCAATGAAATCAGAGGGAGTCAAGGGACATTTTGGTCTCTTCCCCACTTGCCCTCTTTGAGGAGTGTAGCAGCTACTTAGTTTATTAGCCACTAGCTGGAGAAGAAACCTGTTCCTGTGACAAATGGATTAACAGGTTCCTCTCACCTAACGTGGAATAAGAGTGTGACGCAGCAGTTCCAGGAGGAGAATGTTCTTTACTTCATCTTAGTCACATGACATAGGTCAGGGTTACAAAAAGTTACACTGCAGGGCTAGGATCAATTAACTCCAGTGGCTTTGAATACAGGTTGGTCTGTCATTTGTGTTTTAAGTGCTGACAGACAGTTGCCTGGAAGTTCACGAGATCAGACATTTCTAGGCAAATTGGCCTTCGTCCTCCCTGCACATTGGGCAAATGAATACTGAGGCTGGGCGGGGGAGCAAGGAATCCTCCCTACAGGATGCAGAGCTACCCTGCAAAGGCAGTTTCAGCCAGTTGCCCCATACTTGCCCACCTGGAAGCTGGAGATCCCAAGGACCTCTGTAGAAGTGAATCTTTGGACTCCATAGTAACTTTCCTATGCTCACTCATTAAATGGCCTCCTAAATCCTACCTGCTCTTCTAGAGCAGAAAAAATACTGCGGCCAGGGAACCTCCCAGAACTTTTGCTGAAAGCAAAAATATTGTAGTCTTATACATTTGGAGAACAAAACAGTTTAAACATGCAAGTTCGTCTACTGTTAAAGAGAAGTTATATACAACATAGAATAGGCATATGAAGAGTCACTTAAAAAAAGCCAGTCACAGAAATCTAATGATAACACATACTTTTAAAGATGAAATACAGACATACCAAAATAACTTAGTCTTTTGGCCCTGGTCTACACTGGGGGTGGGGGGATTGATCTAAGTTATGCAACTTCAGCTATGTGCGGTGAGTTGACTGCTGTTGCTCCCCTGTTGACTCTGCCTGCGCCTCTCATGGTGGTGGAGTACAGGAGTCGACAGGAGAGCGCTCGGGGATCGATTTATCACATCTAGACTAGACACGATAAATTGACCCCCGCTGGATTGATTGCTGCCCATCGATCCGGCGGGTAGTGTAGATATAGTGATGCATCCGATGAAGTGAGCTGTAGCTCACGAAAGCTTATGCTCAAATAAATTGGTTAGTCTCTAAGGTGCTACAAGTACTCCTTTTCTTTTTGCGAATACAGACTAACACGGCTGTTACTCTGAAACGTATAATTTATTGTAACAGCACTGGAAAACAGCTGAAATGAAGTTTTGCAATTAGGAAAACATAAGATATGGAGAGCACTACACAGCTATTTATGGGTTTGCTAAAAAAAGACATGGTATGTTTTTGGATGGTTGAGTCTAGGTACAATTTTTCAAGAGAAAAGAAAAAAAAATACATTCCATAGTGTGACAACGTTTCTCCTCTACCTTGGTGGGTCTTGCGCTTATTGGTGGATTTGCTCATGTTGGAGCTTCACCCCAGTCCTCAGTTTGGCTGTTTTCGTGAACCCACAGTCCAGGTCAACTCCTCCTGTGTCTGACCAGGAGTTGGGAGGTTTGGGGGGAACCCAGGCCCGCCCCCTACTCCGGGTTCCAGCCCAGGGCCCTGTGGAATGCAGCTGTCTAGAGTGCCTCCTGGAACAACTGTGCAACAGCTACAACACCCTGGGCTACATCCCCATGGCCTCCTCCCAACACCTTCTTAATTCTCACCATACCACCTTCCTCTTGGTGTCTGATAATGCTTGTACTCCTCAGTCCTCCAACAGTATGTTTTCTTACTCTCAGCTCCTAGCGCCTCTTGCTCCCAGCTCCTCACACGTACAACACAACCTGAAGTGAGCTCCTTTTTAAACCCAGGTGCCCTGAATAGCCTGCCTTAATTGATTCTAGCAGCTTCTTGATTGGCTGCAGGTGTTCTAATCAGCCTGTCTGTTTTAATTGTCTCCAGAAGGTTCCTGATTGTTCTGGAACCTTCCCTGTTACCTTACCCAGCGATCAGGGACCTACTTAACCTGGGGCTAATATATCTGCCTTCTATTACTCTCCTGTAGCCATCTGGCCTGACCCTGTCACAATAGGTAAAAGGGGATGGTAAAAACCTCAAAAAGGTACTGAGTTTGCTTTATCTTTTCATTTTGTTTCCACTGAACCCCAGAAGTCCAGGGGTCTATGTAAATGAAAAATCAGGAAATTATTTCAGTTTTTTTTGAACCTCAAATATAGGTTCAGTTCTGTTTCCTTGTATTGAGTGAGAATATAAGGTAAAGGGACTTAGAAGGGTAACTACTCTTGAAAATCAATGAGAATTAGGCTTCTAACTTGTTTAGGCACTTCTGGAAATCTTTAGGCACCTTTGAAAATCTGGCCCTATGGGATAAAGACAAAATAACTGGAGTCTGTTTTCATAAAATCCTCTTCCCCTGCCAGGAATAATAAGGAACCAGATTTTTCTGAGAAAATGTTATACAAACTCTCTTGGGCACTCATTCAAATATGCCTAACTCTAAAGATGACTGTCGGGTGATATATGTAAAAGCAGGTGGACTATTTAGTCCGGTTCTCTGTAGTCAGGCACTCATTTGGCAACACTGCCACCACTTAGCACTCACTTCTATTATGTGGAGCAGCTGCTACTTTTTCGAAGGGGTGAAGAGGGTGTTAGGGTGGGATTTAGGATTGCAGCTTGCTGCAGTCAACACCAGGTTCTCTTTGATTCTGTAAAAGAGTAATTTTTAAATATAAACAATAATTGATGAGGAGATGTCAATACCAAGAGAGGGAAAATTGATTTTGTAGTGAGCCAGCCACTTGAATAGGCACTGGGAGTGGCTGGCTCACTACAAAATCAATTTTACCTCTCTTGGTATTGACACCTCCTCATCAATTATTGGGAGTGGACCACATCCACCCTGACTGAACTGGCCTTGTCAACACTGGTTCTTCACTTGTAAGGTAACTCTCTTCTTGCCATGTGCCGGTATATTTATGCCTGTATTTGTAATTTTCACTCTATGCATCTGAAGAAGTGGGTTTTTTACCTAGGAAGCTTATGCCCAAATAAATCTGTTAGTATTTAAGGTGCCACCGGACTCCTCGTTGTTTTGCTGCATACACACTAACACGGCTACCCCTCTGTATTTAAATATTCATAATTTAAGTGTTAAATACAGGTTCTTTGTGCCTGACTGAAGAATACCAGAGCACCTTCATTAGCAATCTCAGCAGAGACACTCTGGATCTAGAGAGCCAACAATTCTTTCATTCACTAAAGATGGTCCCTCCAGCTCAGAGTTGAGGTACATAGGTAGGGGGTTGGAGTCAATACAGCTCCTTTCAGTCACTAAAATCCCCTCTTTAAACATATATAGGGTGACCATATTTCCCTATGCTGAATACAGGACACCTGGTAAAATTACTCATATTCAAGTGAGTTCAACGGCAATCAGTCATACAAATATTAAAGCTGACTGAGCCCCCATTAAAAAGAAATATTGTGTAGTTGGATTTTTTTAATTTACCTTCTTATCTTTAAGGCTTTAGGGTTCACACAGGGAGGGGTGACACACACACACACACTGACTCCCATACACCTCTCTCACACGGTGTGTGTGCGTGCACGCGCATGTGTGTCTGACCAACCAACCTGACCCTCCCTGCCTGGTGCTTTCCACCCTCCATGACTGGCTGGGCCCCGGGAGGTACCCGCCTCTCATGGTCTCTGGCACTGCGTCTTCCCGAGGCAACACAGGAGGGTCATCAAGGGTCACATGACCCTCTCCAGAGGGTTCACACCAGAATGTGGCCAACAGCAGCCTTTCAGCACTGTGCAGGAAGGAAGAGACGGAAGCTGTTTCCAGCCGTAGGGGAGAAGGAAGTAGGGTTGCCAACCTTCCAGCATTCCAGGAGTCTCCAGGAATTAAAGATTAATCTTTAATTCAAGATAATATCATATGATGAAACCTCCATGAATTCATCCAATGAAAGTTGGCAATCCTAAACAGGAGGGGGGGAGGAGAGATTACCTGGCCTGTGTCTTTGCAGAGCTCATCTCTCCCCACCCCATGCCCCACTGCTCCCGTGTGGCTGGAAGCAGCTTGTCCCTGCCTGCCTGCACAGAGTCAAAAGGCAGCTAACTCCTCCAGGCTTCTCCTGGCCAACAACATAACCCAGTCGCTTCCTGTCCCACTGGCCACAGCATGGGCAGGAAGGGGTTAAGTCCTAAGGAGGCATTGTGCTCCAGGCCCAGAGAACCTGACTGCAGGAGCCTCAGCAAACTGACCAGAGAGGTGGGCTCACCATGGGACAGTGCCTAGGGGATGGAGCAGCCCTGCACTCCCTGTGGGCAGGACCCAGGAATGAAGGGAGGGGGGAGGGGTGAAGAGGGTGCTAATCCCCTGCCTGAGGGGTTGCTGTGGAGCCTGCAGGGTTGGAGCACGAACACGAGGGAAATCACTTCTCCCCCAACTCCAGAGCTTAACTCAGAGGCGGAGAGTCTTCCTCGTGCCAGCGCTTTCACAGGGCTCGGCGCCTCCTGGCCAGCACCCTGAGCTGGAGGGTTTTGGGCTTTCCCGGGGCACCATCCCAGCCAGAAGTAGTGGGGGAAGAACAGAGCCTGCTGGCCAGGCTGCTGGTGAGCTGAGCGCTCTGACCAGGGGCTGGCTGGAGGGGGATATGAAGGAGCAGTGGAGTTGGGGGTGCAAAGGGTAAAGCAGGGGGAGAACAGCAAGAGTGGAAGCACATAAAGGGCCAATGGGTGGGCAGCAGAGGCGACATGTAACCATCCGCTCCCTGGCGCCTGCCTGGACTCACCAACCACTGCAGGTCGCAGCCAGTGCCAGCTGGAAACAGGACAGGGTTGGAGCCTTG
This sequence comes from Caretta caretta, assembly GCF_965140235.1. Lineage (NCBI taxonomy): Eukaryota > Metazoa > Chordata > Testudines > Cheloniidae > Caretta > Caretta caretta. The sequence continues at coordinate 60,270,156 of NC_134213.1, read as the reverse complement.
CTGGCCAAGAGCTGGCATGCAGAGGGGGTTGCACTGACAGACCAGCAGGGGGAGCAGTGGCCCCGCATGCTGCATCTTCGCCCCTCCACCAGCCTTGCACAGCAACTCAGCACAGCAATCATTGGTCACCCCCCACTACTCACCGATGGTGGGTGGGCAGCTGGCGAGCAGGCATCTGGCAAGCAGGCATCCAGCCAGCAGCAGGACCTGCCAGTACTGATGGAGGTGCGGGGGAGAGAAAGACAGAAAATACGGGACAATTTGCCCATTTTTAAGAAAAAGTCGGGACACCTGCAGGAGGGCTTAACTACGGGACTGTCCCTTTAAAAACGGGACGTCTGGTCACCCTAAGCATACAGAAATGGATTCTCTAGTATCTGACACTTTTGAGTTACTCAGGAGGTAGCAAAGGACTGGAAACTACCCTCAATTAGCAAACACAGTATCCCCCTTTCAGGGGAGAGGAGATATCCTGGCCAAAGCCCTGTGCTTTTGAACGCAAACATGATACATATCCCTGAGGTGCAGTAGTGATCAAGGAGTGGAGTAGTTGCCACTTGTCCCAGCTTCTGTTTGTCACCATTCCAAGTTTCTCTTACTTGCCATTACATTTTGGCCTAGTTCCTTCACTTTTCTATTTCAGGATGAATTATGCTGGCAATATTATGTAAGTTAACAAAATAATGTATACGGGAATTAGAAGTACACCGTATGCCAAACTCTGGCTATAATTCTTCAGTTCTGCATGTTGGCTTATGTGCAGTCCCTTTTCCAACCATTTAATACAGTACTTGATCTATTTTTGCTCAGTGGTTTTGGATACAACAGAGAAGCATCTAACTGAAAATAAATTATGTGTTTTTTATAGATATGAAATATTGTTTGGACTAGAAACATGATGCATTTCTATTTTTGTTCAAACTATTTTTGGTGGATTTCCATGCATAATAACTTTTATTTAATATGGAATTTGTTAAAGAAACATAAGAGAGCTGGATAGAGGTGCAAGATCACGACTTCCTAAGTCAGAAAAAGACAGGGTATTTTAAAACCAGTTATTCTCTGTATAGAAACACTAGCTAAACTTCAGTGTTGACTCCAACTTCCATTCTCAACAAAACCAAAACATTTATGTTCGCCTAGACCAGGGGTTTTCAAACTGGGGGTTGGGACCTCTCAGGGGGTTGTGAGGTTATTACATGTGGGGTCGCAAGCTGTCAGCCTTTACCCCAAACCCTGCTTTGCATCCAGCATTTATAATTGTGTTAAATATACAAAAAAGTGTTTTTAGTTTATAAGGTGGGTGGTCGCACTCAGAGGCTTGCTATGTGAAGGGGGTCACCAGTTTGAGAACCACTGACCTAGACCCTACTGCACTCAGCCAGATGAGTCTAACTTTTACATTTGTAGACAGGTTTCCCATAATCAGTCTTGCAGAAACTGACAGCTAATAAGCTCAACTCAAGGGAAGATGCAAGAACATAAGACTGGAAGGGGCCTCTTGGGCCATAGAGCCCAGTCCCCTGCAACTACAGGCAATCAAGTTGTAATTCCTTTCGTAAATTTATCAAAAGGGAGCCCCTTTCCTGCCAGCATACACATTCCCTTACTTATCCCATCTTAGTATTTTTCTGCCTTAGGAAATTCTTAAGAATAAAGATGAAGGTTAAAGATTTTTCATGGTGTATTATTTATATTGTGCATAGCACCATGAGGCCAGCAGCTCAGGGTTCCTTTGTGCTAGGCACTGAACGAACACTGAAAACAATATTCCCTATGCTGAAGGGCTCACAGTCTAAACCACAAGACATAACGGATGGATGAGACAAAGAATAAAGTGTTGTAATTCACAATTCCCAGCAGCTATCAGCAACTTGACCAAACAGTTTAACACTCAGACTTCTCACACAGACACTCATATATAAAGTTTAAGATCATCCCCGTTTGGAACACTATCCAATCCAGACTCTACCATCTTCAGTATAGTTCAGATTAAAATTTATGCCTATACTTCTCCTGAACTAGAATTAAATAATTATTCAGCCAGCTTTGGACACAGTCCTGCAATGAGCTCTCCATAGGTGAACATATGCAACTGCTTGGAGCTGGATTAATTTACATGGGGCATCACCAAAGAGCAAGGATCTGTCTTTCTGGGTGAAATTTTCCAAAATGCCTAAACGACTTAAGAGCAAAAGTCCCATAGAAAGTCTTTTCTAAAATGTTCAAAAGCACCCAAGTCATTTAGGAGACTTAAAAAATTCACCCAAGAAGCCTGTGGCAGGTGTGGAGCCCACATTAGGAATTAAATAATACAAGGGGAATCTAGTTTTCCCCTCCCAGTTTTACTTGTATTGTCTTCTGAGATATTCAATGGGAGCAGTCTGAGCTCTTCTATCTTTAGAAAGACTTATTACTTGTCAATGTCCCTTTAAATGACTGATAATTATCAGTTGTTTATTTTGAAATTCTTTTCAACTTTTTTTTCTGTTTGCTTTGATGATCAAGGTAGTCTCATGATCCAGGACAAAGTAAAGCTATGTTGCAGCTATGTTGCAACAGTTAAAATAGACAGTACCGAATGAGAATACCCCTATGCTGGTGGTTATCCTTCCTTATTTTTATTAGCTCTAACTGCATTAAGAAAGGGATGTGAAATTGAAACAGCTTAATTTAATTCACTTACTGAAGCACACGCACACACAAATAGGATGTCACAGTGTAAACTACAGTCCTATAGCTCTGAGAGTACATTTCCCATATGTTAAATTGACAAAAGCTGAAGGAGTATGGTGAAGAAACTTGTTATCAGGCCAATCAAGTTCCCTCTCACTTAGCATAATGCAATTGCAGTTACCTTTTCTTATTCTTCTGGTATACGACTGACAAAAGACTTTGATAGCATGGTGCTATCAAACAAACCTTCCTTGGTATATCACTTCTGACAAATCTGCAATCAATCTATACTTCAAGAATTAATGTTAGCTCTAACAAGAGAGTAAATGAAAATGTGGGCAGCTTCCAGCGAAGCTATTTCCTGTTTCCATATATTGGAGGAGATTATTTACAGCTATGACACATTGTACATAGTTATGGTAGTAAATCTGGTTATTCAGAGAATAATGGGAGCTGTGTAAATAGAAATACTTAAGGGTAAGTATTATATGAATGTTGCTTCTGTGCAGGACACTAAAGTGAAATATTAACGAACGTTATTTCTAATAAACTAGGTTGTTGAAAAATTCCCACAGCATGAAATGCTAAATCTGGATAAAAAGTTGGTAGTACTTTGAAATCTCCTGTGTCCATGTGCAGATAATAGTTGAAATATTCTATTTTTAAAATCCGTAATAGCAGCTGCTACTTAGTACTGATCATTCTAGAAAAGAAGAGGGTGTGCCTCCTCTTTGCTCTGTAAACAAAACAGACATTTGATCAAGAAAAGATGATAAACACTCCATGCTCCTAATTAACTGAGCACCTATTTTCAACATCCTACAGATGATTCCAGGCTAACACAAGGATATTTTAAACAGGTGCTTCTCTAATAGATATGCTGAGTGAATACTTATCCTCTTTTCTTGGCCAAAATATCAGACTCTTCAGTTAACAGAAGCTGGTGCCCTCCCATAAGTAGGACCTCCCATAAGATTTCCCCAACCTTTACAGGCAGATGGAACCTTGGCCCACAGTTTGCAGCACTATGCCCTGCACAGTCTGTCTAATATCTGTTGTAATCAGTGGGCAATCCTGTTTAGCGTCCAGACTTTCCACATTTCCAGCACACCAAACCTTCTGTGGCATTTAGTAATTCACTCCAGTCCCCCATGGGTCCCTAATCAGGGCATTGCCTTGACCAAAAACCTGCATGTCTCAATCTCAATACGTAAGAGCCACTTTTGTTACTGTGGAGTTGCCTGTTGTTTGTCCATCTGGGAGTGGTCTGACTTCCCTAGTTGTATTTCCACCACTTCCTGAAGACTTGATTGTATAATTGACCCCTTCACCCTCACTGCTGAGATCCTGATCTCTGTGGCCCTGGATCCTTGGTGCTGTTCCCCCATGCTTTCCTGGCTCATGGATATGCTCCAGTTCATTTGCTAGCATGATAGCTTTAATTAAGAGTCTGCAATTTTGCCTTCCAAAGTTGTATTCATACATTCCCTCGGCCTGCGTTAGCAGTGACGGGATCTTGCGCTAGGCTATCCCATACTGCGGTGTCTCATCCTGAGTAGATTTCTGTTGCTAGACAGAGTATTTTCAGTCTGCAAATGCTGCCCAATCCCAGTCTTCATGTGAGGGAAGCTCAACCTGCTGCTCCAGTGCCTCTTTTAGGGGAAGCAAGAGCAGTCATGTGCAAGCCTGCCATGCCCAGCCTTTCAATGGCAACAGCAACCCAAGCCTAACTTCTTTCCCTCAGACAAGTGAGTCACCCCTGCAGCCTATTTAAGGTGTCAGAGAAAAGACATAATAGGTGGGATGAGACAAACAAGTGCCATGACAAAGGGAGGACAGGATAACAAAAAAAAGTGTATGCTTTAGTGCAGACTAGCAGTGTGCATAGGGCTTAAATAATCAGTGTCAGTAAACCAAGTTCACCACCTGCACGTCGTGTCTTCCTTCATTTGCTATTGTTGCTAGTGATTTTAAAGAAAAAAATACTGGTATGATTTTATTGCAGTTCTAGCTATATGATATTTATCATCAGTCTAGCAAATTAGGCACTTTACAGTCTTAAATATGGGCTGTTTTGTTGTAGTCCATTACAATTTCTATAGTACCAGTGGAATGCATGCTGTCTTGCAGACAAGAAACAAGAGAGCAGGCATATATTCTGATCTGTTATACTGGTGTATATCCAGAGTTACTCCACTGACTTCAGTGGAGTTACTTTGGAATTATACTGGAGACAAATATTGATCTCCATTATCCAAGACCCCTATCCTAGCTGTTCACATTCTAAAATCCTGGATCTCCCACTGAAGACAGTAGGAATTGTGAACACTCTACCCTTCTCAGAATCAAGTCTTTAATTAAATAAATATGAGTGACTGGTATAGCTTGACCAGTGTTCCTAACTCAGGTCTAGACTTCAGAACCAACAAACCAATGGAACATTTAGTCTCCATATACTATATAGGAAGAAAAATTGCACATGCTCCTGTTGATTTCCTGTGACATGGTCCACTTATCCACTGAATGCTCCATAGACTCCAGGACATGATAGCATGGAGAGAATTCTGTGGGGCTGGAACAAAAGCTGAAGGTGTCAGCAGAGCCGTCAGTCTAGTAGCCACAAGCGTAAGTTATTGATCAAATAGCTCCTTCTGTGCTCTCTTCCTCCCTCAACTCCTGGTTATGCTCCATGAATCTGTCTGCAAATCTCTCCTTGTGCTGTGCAGCCTCTCTTTCCCCTTCTCTTGCATCCTTAGCCTTCTGGTACTCAGTGTGGTATTTCTGGCACTGTGTCTGCGGATTCATTTTATCTAGAATCTCTCCCAACAACTCATTTCTGACACTTTCTCCTTGCCTGCAGCAGGTGGGCCTGGTGCCCTAGGCTCCTTGTGCCACGTATTTGCCCGCAGATGTGGAAGGGCATTGAACAGAAAGTGAAAGAGCACGTTATCTGGCCATGAAGGAAAAAAAAATACATTTTTCACTTTATGAAAGGGGCAGTTCTAATTCAAGGTCAAAACATGATATTGTATTATCAATGGGGTTTGTTTTATTCTCTCTCACACTCACACAAACACATCAACCACTCAGACATCCTTTGGAGCAGCTTTGAAAGCCATCAAATATTGTGGTAAGAGGCATATTAAAAATTGATTGAAATGATGTCTACATGCCCTGGATTGTATTGTGGGGGAAGAGGAGAGGAGAGGAGAGGTGTGCTGTAGGAGAAGGGAATGAGAAGTGAGATTGTAATTTGGGGAACCTCAACATATACTTGTAACAATCATCAATTAACTAGTAAAACTTTCATAACTACTTGTTTAACTTTCTTCCTTATTTCATGGTGTCCATTTTGAATTCCAAGGGGTGTCAGGGTGTATGTGGGGATGAAAGGGGAAAGAGGGAGTGGCTGGAGGGTACCCTAGAGGAATGGTATGGGTTCTGCCCTGAATGGAAGCACACCAAAAAAGACAACTTGTATTAAATCACTTAATGGACCCATAAGCCAGAAATCCCTCTCATCTATACAACTAACTAGGTAGCAGAAACTTACCAAGTGTCAGGACTTGCTCTGATGCTGATTCTGCAGCAGCCTACTCCCCAGAGCCATCCCCAAACAGCTTCTCTGACTACAGGGTTAGGGTGTGCTGTAGTTTCTCTGGTGGGATAGCTTCTTCCATTAGTAACCTCAGCACCAAGGTCATTTCTTGCCCTCCATTTGGTGGCTGGCTCTGCTCTGGCGGTGCTTGTTGCTGGGGGATATAAGGGTACCATCCCTCCTCAACAGATTGTTGTGTGTTACTGAGGGTGCAGTGCTCACTGCTCTCTCCCCACTCTGTATATCTTTGAAAACTAAATATTTTTACAGCAAACCTGTCTTTTTATCGATTTCTGTACAGAAACACAACTTGTGTTGAAGAGCGAGAGTGTGATTGCAGATAGTCATTTCCACCACCAGTCCACAACCAGCAAGGACTCAACAACATTTGTATTTGCATGAATCTGCTAGTTGTTGTCCCAATTTTTCATTTTCAAAGTGATTGACTGCTGATGGCCCACAACAGTTTCCTATGATATTATACAAAGCTTTATATTTCAGTCAAATGCAGGCCCAAAGATGTCCAAGTGGGTTTCATTCCTTGGACATCTTTCGGCCAAATTAAGTTGTGACATAAATGTTGGCCTAAGTTACATGTTAGGTCTAAATGAGTCACAGAATGGGTGTAATTATATTTAAATGGCATAAAGCAAGGTAGCTTGTAGCAATTTGATATTCCCTTTGGATGTAAAATTGGGGCAACTTACATGCTAAGGAGTTAGGAATAAGTAAGAGCATAGAGGTTTCCTATTCCATCCTCAAAGACAATTTGCATTCTGGTATAAAACTTGCATTGACTTCATTGTGGGTTGGGTCTGCTTTTACTGGGACTGAATTTAGTACCCAGAGAATAAGTCAGGATAAATTATCTATGACTTGATTTAAAACAAAAAGAAAGTCTGGCCCAATTTGTTGAATGACTGTAGTTTTTCCATTTATCACACCCCACTCCTCCGAGAACAGCTCCCATGCTTTGCTACAAGTCTCTCCCTTCATCCTCAGAAGGGTAACAGCTTCTGTGTTTTTGTGGAGAATGTTCACAAGTCTAAGGATTTTACTTAGAACTGGGTGCAGGTAACAGAACTTCCTCAGTTTCAGTAAGGAACTGCCACGGACATAAATGCATTGGATGCCAGTTATTGGCCAAAAATTTGAAACATAAAAATGATTTATGTCCCCCCGCCTCCCGAAATTTAAACTTTTGAAGAACAAGGGAAACAGTTGTGGAATAAACAACAGCTGTTCAGGGCTCAAGCTATTTATTTCCACAATTATCCACTATTCAGCAGAGCAATTCTTAAAGAACTGTGGCAAATCATACAATTTTCCAGTAGCTTCATAAAATAACCTCCAAGGTGATTTCAGCAACAGCACCTTGTCACTAAAAATGCTTTCCAGGTAATTGATTTTGCAGGTGCTGATATAAGCCTTTTAGAATGGGAGGCATAATGTTATCCCATGCATAGTGGTACACTATAACCTCTGTAGCTCAGTAGAAGTGCACAACCTCCCCCATTATTATTAACCTAATTTTGTACAGTTTTTAGGAAAGTTAAAGCTGAAAAAAAGATCTCCTACCAAAAAAAAAAAAAAAAAGAAAAAGAAAAAAGGGAGCTTATCAATAAGGGTGTCAGTTTGTTAACCAATGCAGTTTTCAGTTGTCTAATTATTCAGTAGTGTAACATCTCAAAAACCAATACAGAAAATAAATTGATAGACAGTTATAAGAATAATGGATAAAACACACTAAAACATAAATCCCCAGGAGCTATTTTCTAGCATGAAAACTTTCTGTATCAAAGAGTAAATAGCAAGACCCTACTAAATATCCAGAAACAAAATCTGGCAGACTTATTTGCATAATTTTCTTAACCGCTTAAAGGTGTTGATTTCATTGTATGGATCCAAGCCCATGGGGCTTTCCCAAATTTTAATAAAACTTTGGCTTGTGATATACATGAATTAGGCTGCAATGTTCAAGACTGGAACATTTTGAAGACAATAGCAAGTTTTTTTCATGATAAATCTACATCCTTGTACTCCCTTCTAAATTGTACCATTTCCAAACTGACATTTAAATGACTGCAGAGATGTCATATCCTTAATTGTATACACATGCTAACAAGACTGACAATGTGGATTAAAAGTGGTTGCTTTACAGGTCTGAAATGGACAGAAAACAAAACAAAACACTATACAGGTTGTTAATCTTTTCTATCATTAGTTCCCTACCAGAGCATCAGATTGACTTCTGTAACCTGATCTCATGATATTGATTTGGATCACAGTTAGAGGTGAATCTGTTTCTTATTGTTTTGGCTGCCAATTTGGTCCTTCCTGGAATCAACTTTAAATACCAGCCCTGACTTGCACTTTCACATACAATCAGGTGTTTTCATGACTGGAAATATTTAATTATAGGTAGTTGCCAGCCTGCAAACTGCCTTTTTTATTTAATTTAAAACAAACAAACAAAAAAAAACCCACCATGATTCTTACCACTAAGCATTGTATTTTACTAAAAAACAAAAAAACAAACAAAAGCAAAACAACCAATATGAATGTTTTGCAACATCAGCAAACTGCATCTCCTGTAAGGAATCTAATTAAAGAGAGCATATAGGTAACTAGCTCTTGAGGAAAAAGAGGCTGTCTGAAAAGCGAGATCACATGTGGTATTAATATTCTCCTTTACCATCTAATCATACAGACAGCAGAAAAATAAAAGGTTGTACTATAATAAGTTGCCTTTCAATTCATGCTAATGAAGTGAAGCTTAGATTTATCTGCAGTATGCAAAGCCTTTGCTTAGATCCAGAACAGAAAAGTAGAAAACTTTTTTTAACCTAGTACATCATCCATTCTATAGATAGAGACTGTATTTGGAACTCTGCTCTCTAATTATTTTATTTATCACATGTAACATAACTTGGTACATATCTCAGGGCATGTCACCCAGCTCTGCTGCAGTGAAAAATATAAGGAAGTGAAGATGCCCCAAGGGGGCTGATTGTAATTGATCTACCTGCTCTCAGACAACATAGTTATGCCCTGTGCTAATACTAAGAGCTTTACACCATCGAGATGAGGAAGAAGTGTAGCTCTCCAGCTGGATCACCCCCTTGGGTTGGGCACAGCACTACAGGACCTTCCCCTCAGATGCTGCCTTCTGAGGACTGTTCAGGCTCAGTAGTAGTCTGGTTCTTCTAGTGATTCAGCTCCCCTGCCAGGTCAGAAAGAGTCCTACCTCTTCCAAGGTATGAATGTCCCAGATAAACATCATCCATCACAATACTAGTCATCCATACATTATTTTCCTCCCCTCCTGGGTACCCCTTCAATCTTCTTTCAGAATGACAAGTTCCTCCCAGCATTCCTCAGCAGAAACCAAATAAAACCAAACAAAAGACTTAAGCCTCTTCTGCCTGCCTCAAGCTTCAGCTTTTAGCCCACCTAGTTTCTCCTCAACTCCCTGTTCCTCTTCCAGAACACTGACCCCACATAGCTCCCTCTCTAGAGCCTTACCCCTGTTTCAAGCCCACCCCAAGACTAGCTCTACTCCTGTTTAGTTCCCTTCCCAGAGAGAAGGCATTCCAAATCCCTTCTTTCCAGGTCTCTTCTTTCTGAGCTCCTTCCTTTGTAAAGTAGATGCAGCCTCCTCCCTTGCTGGGTTTCATAAACTGAGGTTAACATACCCTGCTCCAGGTATAAGCAACTGAGCCCTCAGCCTCCCATTAACCCTTCAGCTACTGGCGTGGGGTTTGTATACCATTTTCCAATGGAAAATATTGGAATATAATAGCGAACCTTTTCATATTTATACCTGCTTATTACACTGAATGAGAGATTTGCTGCAAAAGTAGAACGTACAATTAGGCCCCACTTCTGCATTTCTCCTGCACCTAGAATTCCCGCTGAGATCAGTGTGAATTTTTGGTAGAGCAGTAATGCACGTACAAGTCCTTGGTTAGTTTTACTGTAGCACATGATTTCAATATATGCCCCGTGAAACGTGCATCTATATTTATTCAAATAATGACAGCCTATGTTTTATTTCCATTAATTTTCCAAAAGGAATACCATTAATTAGATATTAAAGATGTTAAAATCTATAGTATTCTATAATATAGTATAGTAATTACTACAGTATTCAGAGTATATGTAGAAATCAATTATTGTTTTCTATTAAAGTAGGAGTTATGGACTATTAAGCAATGTCTCAAATGGATTGAGGTTATTACTGAAAAAAATGGAAAACATTCTAATTCAATGTGCTCATGAACTCTCATTTCAAAAGCCTTAATAGTCAGTATTTCAAAATGATGTAGCATTACTAATCAATACAGAGGTAGGAATGACCACCAGATTATATCAGGCCACTGTGTAATGAAAACTAATGAAGTTTATGGGGAAGTGACACATATTCACATGCTTGCAAATAGGATAAAATACATTAATTTGATTCACAATATATAATTAGCTAGTAAACCCTAGACTACGTCAGACCTTGACTGCACTGCTCAGCTGCTACTGTAGAATGTGTTTCGTGTAGGTCTCTAGTGTTTTTTTAACTGACAGGGCTTCCAGAAAAATCACAAAAGTTAGAGATGGAGATGGTAAATTAGTCAATTTTCAATCTACATGACAGTTCCTATGCCATCTAATTTGAAATAATTTTTCAGTTAAGATTTTGAGAGACATGATATTACATGTATTACTGAAAAACTAATGTCTTACACATACAGCATTCCCCTTCTTCCATTATTATTATTTTTAAATAAGGCTTCTCTGTATAAACTCATGTCACTTATTGCTCATGGTTTTGTTAACACTGATTGCTATAGTTATTCAAGTAGAGTCCTATCCAAATCTTATTGTCATTAATGGAACTGGCTCAGAGCCTTAATTCTTGTTTAAATTTCAGTCTCCTGTAAAGAATAATCCTAGTCAGATCTCAAGAGGTGTTAAAAAAAAAAAGTGGTGCCCACTTGTATTACTACAACCCCCTGTCTATATTATACAATGTATATTGCAGCTCAGAACACAGAATATTTTTAAAAGCTAAAATATGCCAGTATAACAGAACAAAGTCAGCATAGTACCATCAGACATTTAGATGGTAAAAACTAAGTATACTATTCAAATGATTTACTGGGTCTCTGGGGAAAAGGCTGGCTAACTACACAAGCCACTGACATCTCTTTCCCATTGATCCATGAAGTGGTCCGAACTAGTGTTGAGGGAAGCATCTCACCCTCAATCCCAACAGGTGCTATAAAGCTAATGTGGTTTTAGTGTGTGAATGAAAGAAAGGAATATATGGCCAGTACTAAGAGGAAAAGACCCTTTTGAATATGTAAACTGCAATAATTTTAGTAAAAGATAAAATAAGAGGTAGCTTTGGAGATCCCTACAAGAAGATGTATTTGAGAGATTTGGCGTAGCATATTTATGTTCTACAGTCCAAATTCTCAGTTCAGAGGAGTTCTGTTGTAGCTTGCAGTAGGCACAGCCCTATCTCTATTCCTGTATAGGGTGCATGTGGAGGAGTATTCAGTGGCTATATGTCATCATGGATCAACCAGTGCCTATCATATCTCAGACCTTTTCCACTCTCTTCCCCCTAAAGTCTTTCCATGCTAGGACACTGTAAAGCACCCCCTGCAGCACAGCTGTGCAGTGTCCAAGAACTGCACCCAGGCACCCTGAATCTAGTCAATCCTGAATTAGGGGATCATACCAGTTGCACCATATTCAGGGTCCTCTACACCCCTGGCTAAGGGAGAAGGGTGGACTTGCCATTTAAGTTGGCATTTGCAAAGGGACGAATTTAGGTGCCCCACTCATGGAACTTCAATGAGGTGGTACATATGAAAATTTCATCTTCTCTCAACTGTCTACCCCAAGTGATAGTTCTAAGATTCTTTATATAGAATCAGCCAAGCTTTTAGTAGATTCTTCCCCCCCTTGTTACAAATCCTACACCCTCTCTCTCTCTCTGTTACTTTTACTATCCGTCACTTTATGACTTCATCGTTGCCCCCTTCCTTTGAAGATTGTACCAGAACTTTTATAAAGCAGCAGGCCCTTGTTTTTTTTTATTTATTTTATTATGAACATCAGATAATATCACAATAGCTTTGGGACGCTATTAATAAATAAGAGGTAGCTACTGTGAAAAAGCAATTTCATGTGTTAATAGGGGAAATGTTTTTAGAATTTGCTTCACAAGAGAAGAAATGGCAGCATGTCAGTTATGTGAACAGTATGGGGTGAATATAGTAGAATAAAGAGTTGCTTAGATCATTTTTAAAAGGATGGGAAACTAGTGCATGAATTAAACACAAGGAAAATATTTTATCCTTTATTTTTATAGTCATGGCTAATTTTCATTTGCCTTTCATTTCTTTGTAATAATCGAATATTCAGTATAATTATTTTTCACTTTGGCATACAGTGGAAAAGGTGCTTTCCATTAGTTAAATTATGGTACAGCCAACAGTAATAAGCTTGCAATTACATTGTGGTTTTCATGCCAAAGGATACCAAAGTGCTTTAGACATGTTAAGGAAATTATATACAGACTTTATAGATTAATCATATTCCCCCTTGCTGAAATACCAGTTATGGTGTATAGCAACACTTCATGGCAGTTAAAGAGCCAGATTCTGCTTTTGGTTTCACCAGTGCAAATCTGAAGTATTTCCACTGACTTGTTACACTGGTGTCAGAGAGAGTAGATTTTCTCCCAAGGAGTTATGTCCAACTGCAATATAATAGGAAACTTAACATAAGCCAGATATAATATCCCAAATGGAATTTTAGCCAGGATATGAGTATTAGCATCTCTGCCCTTGTTTAAAAAATATGTATCAATGAATCATGATTATGGGTAAGCTAGTGTGAATCAGCATAATAGTGACAATACATAGTTCTTATATAACACTTTTTACCCATAGATTTCCCTGGGGCAACTGATTCCATGTTTAGCAACCTCTCCCTGCAGCAGGCAACCTAACCTATGTCTAACCTAACTCCATGTCTAACCTAACCTATCCCTGCAGCAGGCAGTTAGGATATAACTGTCTCTGAGAAGCAGGTTATCTCCTAGTCGCCACTAGTTAGAGGTTAGTTTATTCCTGAAAGCATGAGAGTTTGTAACACTTGTTATAAAAGATTATATTCTTAAATCCCTCTAGGTATGTTCGTCATATACATCTATATTACTTATAGATACTACTGATGCTAGAGGACAGCTCATCGTCCCTGCTAATGCTCCCCTTCCTGTGACACAAAATGGCTTAATTGACATCCTGTTTGGCTTCTACATGGCTGCCAGCCCAGCTGTACAAACTCTGATCCTAATCTTCCCTCCTAAATTGACCCTCCAATCCTCTAATGATTTTGCTGCTCTTCTCTGAGCTTCTTTCATTTTCTCAATACATTTCTGGTGATGAGGTGTCCTGTGCAATGTTTTGTCCCTGCACAGTGTTTTGTCACTTGTATGGGTTCAACCAATAAACAAGACCCCTTGCACTGCACATCAAACTTGAGCTACATTCTGTACCAAGAGCACTGTGTTCTGTAGCACTCCAGTGCAACAAACAAAATATTTTGTGGCAGCTTCTGATCACCTGAAAACATGCCGTTTTGATTGGATTACATTTGAAAATGAATGATGCAGATCACTACTAAGGCCTTTCAATTCTATTTTACCTTGCCCTAATTTTTTTAATCATTATGCTGCAGAATTTTTCTTTGAAAATGCACTGCTATTAAGGTATATGGTAAAGCATAAGGTCTGACAATTGACTAGGAAAGGGAGTTCTTGGTTTTGGCAGGAGTGAGAGGCAGTTTGAGGGATAAGTGCATTGGCTAGAAGTTAAAATAAACCACTGATGTTGAAATCTGCATGGTTAGGTTTCACAATTAACACAGCTCATTGAGGTAAAAGGGACAGATCATACCTCAGAATTGTTTCAGGCTGTCTGCCAACTCAGGAAAACACCACTGCATCAGTCTATGCTTCTTCAGCTAGAAGTGTTATTTAAATAGTCTTGGGTTCTGGAGCATCTGCCTCCAGCCAGAAGTGCATTCTACGGTGAGTTCTGTAACCAGGATATCCAGGGCCCTGCCTGCAGGCAAAAACTCCACACTACGGTAAGTTAGGATGGAGAGAGAGTACCATATTGAGATATTGCAAACTTTACTAGCAACTTGCTTCCTTAAGAGAACAGCGTCACAACTGTCAAGCATTTCTTCCATGTCAACTACTTATATATTGAAATGAGTAGAATTTAAACAACTAGATCTGCCGCAGGTGTTTACTGGTGTTATTCTATTGACTTTAGTTTATATTAGCTAAGGATCTCCATTACAAATGCCATCTGATTACTTCCAATAATTATTACAAGCTGAAGAGAATGTAACATTCCAGGTGTGGTTGCACTAGAGCTGAACTGACATTACTATTACTGCCCTGTGATAAGATTTTTATCTATACAATTCAAAATTGTATTGGCTTTTTCCCCCTGTCATACTGCATTACCACCGCATAGGCAATAAATTACATATCAGTCCTAGGTCTCTTTCAGCATTAATACTTTTCACATCTCTACCTACCCTCTCCAGCACTGAAGATTTGGGTTTCAAATTATTTTTCCTCAGGTCTATTAGCTTGACATTGTCAAAGTTCATTCTCACTGTGTGACTCCCTTCTCTGGTTTCTAATTTCTTTCTCTAGGTCCATCCACATTATTGCTCTGCCCCATCATTTGTGATTTGTACCTATATCTAGGTACTGGTATAAGGACTCAAATTTTCAATAATTTATGTTGAAGGTGCAATTTTTACAGGCACAAGTTTTACCTCCACAGAGGCGGACTGGGCCTCAGTTGTGTTGAAAACGTATCTCCTGGAATTAATTGTGAATTTACTGATGCTAATGATATTAAGTACTGTTGCCTTTTAAAACCAGGTTACTCTGATTACTGAGTGAAAAGTTCTATCAGATGCCTATCGGTCTTCCTCTACAATTCACATGATATATTGTTGACCCTCATGAGTGTTCAGCACATTTCACCACAGTCCATTTTCTCATTGCAAAACAAAAGTTCTTGTGCTGATAGGCACCAATCCTACATGCTGTTCCAGGCAAAGGAACTCCTCCCTCCAGTCTAACAGAACCCCTAGTCAGACTGAAACTAAAGAGAATGGCTTTAGATTTTCCCATCCCATAGCTCCTGGAAATAGATGCGGAGGAAAAGTGAACTAAAATAAGATATATTTGTTTAAGTTCTGCCAAGCCAACTGTGTTCTGAAGCCTGTAACAACAGTGAGAAAAGCACTAAAAGAAAAAGGCAGTCACTCACTCAAACACTTTATTATTGCAGAGTATGTGGGTGAATTTAACCTGCTGATGAAAAATGAAGAATTTGGTGGTTGCGTTTTAGCAGTGACTCCAGAGAGGTCAGGGATGAAATAGCAGCAGATGGAGGAATGGACATAAATAAAACAGACCCAGTAGCAAAGGAGAGGTTCAGCAGCTGTAGTTGCTTACTTGAAACTGTCTTCTATGAGATTGTCGCTTGCCTGCAGCAAGATTAATTCCACAAGCATCTTATTAAAGTCAGTGTAGCTGGTTGGGTTTTCCTATAGATTTGTCTGGCAATTTGTTTTAAGTAATAGAAACACAGATGTTGTTTAACCTTATGGTATACAGAATTCATTGAAGAGTTGGGATAATAGTTTATTATAGTTCTCACAAAGCTACCATCAGGTGCTCAAGAAGAGGAACATCTTTAAGATAAATTGGATGGGCTATAGAAAATTAGCCATCTGAAATGATTTTGTCTTCATCTCTCTCATTCCTAGTTTCCTCATAGAAGATTGAAAAACTCTTGCAGATTAGAATCAAAGTATTGTGAGAAATAGGAATAAATATGCTATGTGACTGCTCAAAGGCGACAAGCCTTTGGAGGGTGTGTGATGTGATAGACAAAGTTGATCATATTATAAAAGACAGCCTTTCAGTGATATCAGAGTAATATTTCTTATGTGGTGTTTCTGGGCTCTAATGTTCTTTAAAGAAATCACTAGGGTTTTTGGTATATTAATAGCAAAGACCATTCTTCTAAGAAAGTGTAAAGCAAACATGAGCCTCTGACTACAGGAATATCTCACAACATTAGCAGAAATTGCCTTATATGTCAAAGTACAGTAATTCACAGTATGCAGTGTAGTTGTAGCAGTGTCCATTCCAGAATATTAGATGTTGCCTCACTCACCTTGTCTCTCAAAGCAATCCACAAACTGCTGGATGATGGTTGCAAGTTTCAAAGCATCTGGGATGGAGAGGCAGATTGCCACAATTTGGCTGTATGTAGCCTTTTAACCAGTGGCTAAGTGAAGGCAAGATAGAGCTTCGCCACCTCAGGGAGAACTCGGAAAGATTGTGCTTCAGTGAGCTCCTTTAAGAGATAATATTCAAGACAATACTTTGATATAAAGCCCAGTTCTTTCCTGTGATAGTTTGAGTCTAAGAGAGGTGTTTCATACTACTAGAAAGTGAGTTTCCAAGTTCCCATTCAGGACACCCACCGCATGCTTCTAGTGGTGGGAGACCCTACCTACAATTAGTCAAAACTCAGCATTTCCATTTAATAGGAACTTGACATTTAGAATTTTTTGTTCCACTCAGAATGAAAAAAATTCAGAATTTCCTATGTGTGAAAGAGTGCCCCACTCACCACTAGGATGGTGCCTTCTCTTGATGGTTCTGGGGAATAGCACACGAAGTCAACACCTCTTCCCACAGTTTCACACCATTTCTCCAGCCCCTCTCTTGCTCCAGGAACCACTGCTGCCTCTTTGTGACTTGTCCCTCTGCCCAGGTCACCAAATGGTTCCCCTTCTAGTGTTGGAAAATCTTTCTTCACCAGCAATCCTAGGCAGTTTTCCCATTCACTGCCCCACGGGTGCCACTTCCCCAGTAGCTGGCTAGGCAATTCAGGCCAGCCCTCTACTCCGGGTTCTAGCTCGGGGCCCCTCTAGTCAGCAATCAAGGTTTGTTCTACTCTGGACCTTGCTGCATTTCTCAAGCCCTTTCCTAACCTTTGCGTTCTCCCTTCCTTCTCTGAGTCTGCCAGCTTCACCCACTCCCTCCTCCTAGGGAGCAACTGCAGGCTACCTGTCCTTATAACCTCCAGATACTCCTCCCTTCTCCCAGGGAGTGACTGCAGTTTTTCCCAGTTGCCCTGTTCTGCTGCCAATTTCCTGCCTCTATAAATCCAGCCCAGCTCATTCCTCCTCAGATGGACTCCCTCACTCAGACAAGGCCACCTAATTCACTTCAGATTCTTTTCTCTCTTTAAATGAAAGAACACACAGAGTTTAGCAAATATAGACAAGGTAATGGTTAATTCAGTTAAATGACAAACTATTCAATGACAATTATTCAATGCCTCTTTTTTAAAAGTGTTCTTTGGTAGGAGTTCAGGTGGAAAATTGCTATAGATATGCTTGGGCTCCCCTAGATTTGTTCCAGTTGTTTCCTAAGGTCAGTGCATGCATACACAGACATCTGCCTAAGCACACAAAATCCAAGCAAATGTTTATTTGATATGACTTTTCAATGTATAACTTAAATACTAGATTCTCGCTCCTGACACATTGATTACAGAAAAATAGCAGAGTAATGCTTTACTCACAATAGGTAACGTGTCAGAATCTAGTCTGAAAGCAGATGGCCATTTCCGGTTTTCACTCCCTAAGAAGTTGAATATGACTTGACACTCCTGCATTTTTAAATACAATTTCAGTGTTAATAAGTTACTGGTATTACTTACAAGCTTTATTACCCCCATTTAACATTCTTACATTGGGTGCTCATCATCAATTCTCCAAGAGCCCCATCAAACAAAAAAAATCACAAAACACCACACACTCACACAGCACTGGGGTGAAATTTACAACATAACTTTAAAATTGAAAGGCCTTCTGAAGGTTTGTGCCAAAATCTGTGCAAATGTAAGAAGTATACAAAAAGATAAGATCTACTGCTTTGTTAGAGGATGTTGTTGTTAGATATACTGCCATATATTCTCTGTGCATACACAAAATATTGATTCATAAATATATGCCACTTAAAGTCTAAGTTAAAAAGCCAACACCATTGCCACTAACATTAGTGGTTGTTGTAGAATGTTAATGCACACAGAAGTACACAAGGGAATTGTAATAGATAATATTTTCAATGTCCTAGTCTGTCTTCATTTACTTCAGTGCTTTGTCATACTTATTATACAACAAAGATGTTGCAGAGATATTTCTGAAAGCTATTCATGGGGAAAGCAATAAGCACATAGATAGATGGCCTAGCCAATACCTATGCTTTGCCTCTGAAATATTGGAAGTTATTGAAAGTTTTAATATTCATGTATTAAACTATCAATGGCAATAGGGATACAAACCTTCCACTCAAATTCTATGTCAGGTAAAGTTGCTTATTATAAAAAATGCATAATCTTTCTTTAGCTCATAATATCAGCCTAAAGAGATAG
This sequence comes from Caretta caretta, assembly GCF_965140235.1. Classification (NCBI taxonomy): domain Eukaryota; kingdom Metazoa; phylum Chordata; order Testudines; family Cheloniidae; genus Caretta; species Caretta caretta. Next base: position 60,251,322 of record NC_134213.1, on the reverse strand, counting down.
CTCCTGCTACATTGCAATTATTTTATGGAGCAGTTGTGCTTGTCAAGAGAAGTGTAAGGTAACTCAGGTCCACTGAGAATCATCTTTTCTTCTCCCTCTCCCATTGTGTTAAGATACTATAATTTAAAACACAACAGTAATATTTCCTTGCTTCCTTTCACAACTTCTAGAGATTTATTCTTAAGAATCAATGCAGTCCGCATCAACTGATCTCAACCCCTTAAGTAAGAAAACCTCAGCTTTATTTGCAACACTCAGCTACATACAGTGTACCAAGATCATTTCCCTCCATGGAGAAATTTACAGGAAGAGGGAGAGAAGAGACAAATTTCACCAGGGTAAAACCTGGACTACCTGTGGATCTAAGTGGGGTTGGAGAGGCAGGAGGGGTTCCTTCCACTCCAAACTATTCTGCAGGAGCTGTGCTGTCAGGGGTAGGGCAGCCAGGAGGAGCCAAAGTTTCACTAGTGGCTAAGTCCCACTGGGCTGCGATAGCAGCTATGGAGGTGTCCCCAAGCATTAGTGTTCTTTTTCCCATGGGGTTGGCAGAAGAGAATGCAGCAGAAAACACATGGTTCCCAACTTCAGATCCACCCATCCCAACTCCATGCCCAAGACTGTACACACCCTATTCCACAGCAGCCTCCAGTTTAGGGTGGAAGAGGAGGCAAATATGCCACAGTACTGGACCGCTCCTTGCTTCCTCACCAAGTAATCCACTGGGTCTCAAACCTTTCTGCTCACAGAAAGGGAAAGAAGACTGGATCATCATTAATTGTGTGACCTGCACAAGAGCCTGACCTAATCCCCATTGACTTTAGCAGGGGGCACAAGGGGGAAAGTCTCCTGTAGACTTCATTATGCGTATGTCTATTCTATCAACTGTAGACGTGTCCATGCACAGGCTTGTGCCATAATCCTCCTATGACCCATGTGTAAACCCCCCTGAAGCACACCTGAAGGCAAGCGGAGGGAGAGCAAGTTAGCACCCCTGAGGAATGTGGGTAAGTACACACATAAACAGGTGAATAGCCCTGTACCTATGCCAATTTACAGGGTGTACCAGGTCTCAAGTTTCCACCCTTCCACCCACATTCCCACAATGCACAGAAGTTTTTCCTTCCCGACCTTTACACAATGTATAAAGGTCCTCATACACCTGTTTTCACCGGTAGTAGCGCATTGCCCTGACAATATCAAAACAGGCTTCCACTGCACTCTTCTCAGATCAGTACAGATGTGAATAATAGATACAGCTCTGAAAGCAGTCACTTGGCCCATGGACCATAGCTGGGTGCTGATCAGTGTCTGGATGGAGTACACCATTCTCCATGACTTAGGCCTGAGCAGCAGGAACATTTACTTGTACTGGAACATTTCACAGAGGCTGCAGCAGCAGGCATAAACAGACTCCATCCCAGTGCCAGGAACGGATTAAAAACTTGAGGCTCCTGTAAACTGCAGTTTTCTCAGTATAAGGCAGTGACTAAGAATTTGCAGGTGTCACATATATACTGTTCCTGAGTGGCTGGGAGAGCACTCATATAACCTTGCTGGCAGAGACTCTACATGTTAATGTTTGTGTGTGAGCAAAACCTAGAGAGGCTGCTTTTCATAACCAGCAAAGCAGTGAAAGAGGCATCCTGGGCTGAAGTGTTAAGGGGACAAGCAGTTCAGTGGTTCAGGTTGTACCCTGAGGAATGTCACAGTCTCTTTCTTCCTGAGTATGATGAGCTGAAGGTGTTTTTTGGGGTTTAGAAATGGACCCCAACCTTCCTACCTCACGTAATAGAATGGTATGTAAAATTTTTGTGCCACGACAGTGGAAATATTTGAGGCTTGCCCCAGTTTCAAATATTTGAAGTCCTAGGAGAAGTTTTCTGTGCTGTAAACCACGCCCCTTCCTTTCCTCCTCCCCCCTCCGACTAATTTTCAACTCAACAGATGTCTTACACTTAGGCAGTAAAGGGAGAATCAATTAGTTTCTTAATGACATTAGTGAATGTGCTGAAATTTGAAAACCTAAATAAATAAATAAATAAACAAACAGAGCAATCACCCAGCATCTGCTGGTACCCTATACAAACTCCTCCTCTCTCCCTCCCCCCATAAAAGACCATAAACCCCTTATAAACCCATAAGTACTTTGAAGCAAACCAGGAACTAGTGATGTCCACTAGCTGTGAATTGCATTTGGCATTGTTGACAATTCTAAATCACTACATTAGCAAAGTGGTTTACCTTCCTCCCTGTGTTCCACCTCCCCAAATAATCCCTCAAACACGTTAAAATATTTAAGTACTCTCAACAACAGGTATTTCAAAAGAGGTGTGAATTGTATCACATAGTTCAGGCATCCAAAACTTATGTAGGCACATTAATGATTGTTTCCATAATGGAGAAAACCCACACCTAAAATAAATCTCTAAACTGAATGTTTCAATTAAGTCAGTGGTGTGCAAATTAAATAGTTCCCCCCCTTCCCGTTAATGGAAACTGACCACACCCTCTTCCATTACTGCACAGCCAAGGCTTCCTCGGCAGCAGGGCTTGGGCTGAAGTCGAAGCTGGGCCTGGGGCTGAGCTGGTCTAGAAGCATAGCGCTCCCTCCGCCCCCCATGAGGGCTGGCTCAGGCCCCATTGTGTGTCCCTGTCCCTCCCCCCCGAATGTTCCTCCATGATCCCCTAGGGAGCATGCACCCCCAGTTTGGGGCTACTGAGTTAAATACTTTGCATGCCAGTGTAAGCATAGCCTTAGTTTTGAATTGAATGCAAGGTTTTCCTCACCCATCCAGCAGATAACAAGGTGGAAACCTCTTGACAAAATAATATGCAAGAATCTAGTGCATTTGAAGCTAGGGCCTTGGCTACACTTGGCTACAGCATGGCTAGGGCCTTGGCTACACTTGGGCATTAGAGAGCATTAAAGGAGCCCTGGGCACACTAGCTCACTGCCTGTCCACACTGGCAAGGCACGTAGAGCTCCCAGACTCCGTGGCTGGAGCGCTCCTGGCAATACACATCGGCAAGTGGAATAATATTTGCTGCACTTCCTCTGGAGCACCACCATGCCAGTGTGGACACCCTGGTCCTATAGTGCACTCTGATCGGCCTCCAGAAGTGTCCCACAATGCCTGTGCTAGCCACTCTGGTCATCTCTTTGAACTCTACTGCCCCGCCCTCAGGTGACAAAATATCGGACCCGCCCTTTAAATTCTCTGGGAATTTTGAAAAAATCCCTTCCTGTTTGCTTAGCCAGGTGTGGAGTGCTCTCAGCAAATCTTTCCAGGTGACCATGCCTCCACACGCCAGGTAAGCCCCAGTGTGGAGCAATGGCGACAGATGGACCTCATCAGTGTTTGGGGGGAGAAAGCTGTCCAGTCTCAACTGCGCTCCAGCAGTAGGAATTACGATACCTTCAGGCAGATATCAAGGGACATGATGGAAAGGGGCCATGACTGGGAAGCACTGCAGTGCAGGGTTAAAGTGAAGGAGCTGCGGAATGTGTACCGCAAAGCCTGTGAGGCAAACAGCCATTCTGGTGCTGCCCCTGCGACCTGCCCTTTCTACAAAGAGCTGGACGCGATACTTGGGGGCAATCCCACCTCCACTCCGGGGACCACCATGGACACTTCAGAGACCAGTGCAACAAGGCAGGAGGAGGAGCAGGAGCAGCAAAGCGGGTGCGAGGGTGCTGAGGCAGAGGAAGACACGCCAGAATCTCTAGCTGCATGCAGCCAGGAGGAAGGTAGCCAGTTGGGGTGGCCGCTGCTTGGGGAAGGACAAACACCAGAGCAGGTTCCCAGTAAGCGGCTTTTATTTGGGGAAGAAAGTTATTCAGTGAGGGCTCTTGGGCCGAGGAAGGCTAGGGCTGAATGCATGCCTAGATGTGGAATAGAGCATTGATGTGCTCTCTCACATTGCGGGAATCGGCCTCAGTGATCTCTTCAAAGGTCTCATCCAGAAATTGGGCAATGCGCTTGCGCAGGTTTCTCGGGAGAGCCACTGTGGTCCTTATCCCAGTCAGGCTAACTTGTCCATGCCACTGTGCCGTGGGGGGCGGGGGGACTATTGCTGCACACAGGGAAACTGCATCTGGGCCAGGGCAGAAGCCACACTGCAGTAGAAGACCCCTCCTTGCTTCCCTGGTCACCCTCAGCAGCGAGATATCTTCCAGGATGAACTCCTGTGGAAAATGTGGGGACAGTGTTCAGTATAGGGGCCCAGTGCTGCTGCTGGCTCTCCCAAAGGCACAGAAACCCACAGGACAGTACAGCTGTGAAACAATCAGTCATACTTGACCCTGTGTTTACTCACCATTTTGGGGCTCCCGTGCGTTATGTGCTCTCAGTTTGGGACGGGCAAATTATGCTATTGCGTAGACTGTGCTTGCCCTTAAATACAGGGGAATCATTGCTCTGTCTGGTGTGAACAATGCTGCCTCTGTTAAGTGTTGCATTTTGCCTTTACAGATGCAACCTTGAAATCTCAGGTCGATGTTATCACTGGCCAAAAGACTCCACAGAATCAGAAAGAGGCCATGTAGAAGCAAGGAAAACATCTTGCATGAAGTCATGCAGTATTCAAGTAATGAAAATCAAAAAGCGCAGGAGTGGCGGGAGAGTGAAAGGAGGGTCCGCCAGCAGAATGCAGATCGCCGGCACCAAATCACGGAGTGGCTGCTAAGCATCGTGTAGTGCCAAGTGGACTCTATACAGGTGCTCGTAGCAATGCAGGCGGAGCAATACCACCACCCCCCTCGCAGCCCTTGTCCCAAAACTCTTTCCTTGTGCCCCCATGGCACCTTCAAACCACTTTCCCCAACGTCCGGGTTCTTACTGCCACCAGCTGCCTCCAACACCTGTAGCTTCACCACCCAGCCCTGCAAACTATGACCCTTACCCACTGCACTCAACCCCCATCGCCATGCAGTACAGCCATCCTGAAGTGCAGCACTCATTGCACAGCACTCCAGCCAGGACATACACAAATCTGTGATTGTACCGTTCCCCACCCCACCCCCTTGCCCTTTGTGTTTCCCAAGGAATTGTGTCTCTTTTCAATAAAAGAATTTTCTTTTCAATAAATGGATTTTTTTGGCTTTGAAAACATTCTTTATTATTGCATAAAGTAAAAAATACGTTAGCCCAGGAAAGAAACAGGCACTGCAAGTCAGCGTAGCAAACACAGATTCCTACTCACATTGGAACCACTGCACTTCACTCCCATGCAGGGCACCAGACATTACCGGTGGCTTTCAGCCTCAAATTGCTCCCTCAAAACATCCCTAATCCTTGCAGCCCCGCGCTGGGCCCCTCTAATAGCCCTGCTCTCTGGCTGTTCAAATTCAGCCTCCACGTGTTGAACCTCCTAGTTCCATGCCTGAGTGAATCTTTCACCCTTCCCTTCACAAATGTTATGGAGGGTACAGCATGTAGATATAACCACAGGGATGCTGTCATCAGCCAGGTCCAGCTTCCCATACAGAGAGCGCCAGTGGCTCTTTAAAAGCCCAAAAGCACACTCCACAGTCATTCTGCACCGGCTCAGCCTGTTGTTGGACCGCTCCTTGCTGCTGTCAAGGCTCCCTGTGTAGGGTTTCATGAGCCACGGCATTAAAGGGTAAGCGAGGTCTCCAAGGATCACAATGGGCATTTCGATTTCCCCTACGGTAATCTTCTGGTCTGGGAAAAAAGTCCTGGCCTGCAGCTTCCTGAACAGGCCAGTGTTCTGAAAGATGCGTGTGTCAGGCACCTTTCCGGGCCAGCCTGCATTAATGTCAATGAAACGCTCACGATGATCCACAAGCGCCTGGAGAACCATCAAGAAATACACCTTCCAATTAATGTACTCGGAGGCTAGGTGGGCTGGTGCCAGAATTGGAATATGTGTCCCATCTATTGCCCCTCCACAGTTAGGGAAACCCATTTGTGTACAGCCAGCCACAATGTCATGCACGTTATTCAGAGTCACGGTTCTTCTGAGCAGGATGTGATCAATGGCCCTGCAAACTTGCATCAACAAGATTCCAACGGTCGACTTCCCCACTCCAAACTGGTTAGCGACCGATCAGTAGCTGTCTGGAGTTACCAGCTTCCAGATTGCAATAGCCACCCACTTCTCCACCGTCAAGGCAGCTCTCAATCTCGTGTTCTTGCGCTGCAGGGTGGGGGCGAGCTCTTCACAAAGTCCCATGAAAGCGGCTTTTCTCATCCGAAGGTTCTGCAGCCACTGCTCGTCATCCCACATTTGCATGACAATGTGATCCCACCACTCAGCGCTTGTTTCCCGAGCCCCAAAGTGGCATTCCATGGTGGTGAGCATGTCCGTGAATGCCACAAGCAAACTCGTGTCATAGGTGTTACTTGAGTCGATATCATCGTCTGAGCCCTCACTGTCACTTTGGATCCTAAGAAATAACTCGATTGCCAAACGTGACGTGCTGGTGAGAGTTGTCAGCATACTCCTCAGCAGTTCAGGCTCCATTCCCACAGACCGAAAGGGAAGACAGAGCACACAGTACAAAAACCGTTGAAAGATGGCACCAAATGTGGACAGAAGCAAAGGGAATGTGAACCGATGCATCACGGGGCATTGGGACAGGACCCAGAATGCCCTGCACTCCCCACCCCTTTCCCACAAGCCACAGCACCAGAATGGGAAGAGGAGCTCTATGGGATAGCTGCAATGCTGCTGCACGTACCGTAAATGTAGCCATACTAGTGCGCTTGCAGCTGTCAGTGTGGACAGACTGCAGCGCTTTCCCTACTGCGCTCTGCAAAGGCTAGTTTAACTCAAAGTGCTCTACATCTGCAAGCGTAGCCATGCCCTAGGTCTCTAAAAACATTTGAGGGAAGGTGTCTCCCTCATGAGTTCTGTGAAATTATCTGATGAGCTTACCCTTTTCCTTTGTAATGCAGCCTTTGACAATCTTAAATTTAGCGAAAAAGCTATTAATGGTTTCTATATCAAAGTTTCACAGGAACACCTAACTTACCACCACACAATGTAAACCATCCTCCCAGCTTATGAGAGAGAGTGAGAGAGCACCTTGCAGAGATATCTTCAAGATGTCAGTCTTTAAGAACAGTTAGTAACCTTACACAGATTAGTCCAGAGTCATCATTACTGGTTGCAGTGAAGTAACATCAGGAATGAATTTGGCCTGCATTTACTTCCAAGTCTCTACTAAACCATTTCTGAATTATTTTCTTAAGCTGCTCTTTAAAAACTTTGGGGAAAATTTTTTCCCCAGTGAGAGATCAGAATATCTAGTTGCATGATTCTGATCGAGTCATACTTTTTCATTTATCACATTCATTTGTATATGTGGTATTTTTTGCTGCTTATTCATTGGGACCCTGATCCAAAGCACAAACACTGATGTTAAACTCAGTTGCTAAAATTTCTAAAGTTAATTGCAAATACTCACCTGCTTAAAGCTAAGCATATGTTGGAAATGTCTTAAGGGATTTGGACCACCTTGCTTATTGTCTACATTTTAGATTATGAGCTCTCATGGACATGGTGTCTAATACAATGGGGGACCCAATACCTATTTGGGGTCTAAAGGTACTACCACCATTTAGGTAAGCTATTGGGTTGACTCATTATGACTATGTCTACACCATGAGCTAGGGCTTTAATTCCCAGATCAGACACACATATGCACGTTTGAGGAGAGCTAGCATAAGTGAGGTACAAATAGCAGGGTAGCCAGGATAGCTTGGGTAGTGGCAGCAGAGCCATACTCAGTACATATCCATCAGTTTCTGGTGGGTTTGTACTCAGCATGGCTCAGCTTTGTCTTTGCTTCTGCTTTTTTGGCTCTACTGCTGTTTATACTCATATTTATACTTGACAAAAGCTGAACTAGTATGTGTATGCGAGCTGTGGGGGGAAAAAACCCTAGTTGGTAGCATAGATGTAGCTGAAGGATAAGTCTATATTGCAAAAAAACTCCATGGCAGCAAGTCTCAGAGCCCAGGTCTAAATACTTGAGCTCATGCTACGTCACTAAAAATAGCAGTGTAGAGGTTCCTGCTTGGGCTCTGAAATGTTACGAGGGGGTTGGGTCTGAGATCCTAGGCAGCAATGTAGACATTCCTATTTCTAGCACTGTATGTGAGCCCAAAGTCCTTATTCCTAGGCTCTGAGACTTGCTGCTGCCCGTGTGGTTTTGCAGTGTAGACATATCCTAAGAGACCCAACCCTGCAATTTCTTTCTTGAATAAATAAGACCAAGCCTCATACTTACAACTGCTCAAATTTAACAAAACGAGGTGTTCAAAGATCTTTTGCCAGTTTGAAATGAGTAAGTGGTGTAGTAGATTCCCCGCCCCCCTATACTTTGAAAAAAAAATTTCCTTATGTCCCAACTTTCTGGCCAGCTCTAGTTGCAGTATAGTCTGAAGAATAGTCAGGGGACAGCTGCAGAAGCCAATTTTATGGACATCTCCATAGAGATCCCCCTGCCTTCCATTTCTGTTAGAGCCAACTTCCAGCCTGCTGAGTAGGAAATACGGATCATACAGTTAGCTGGGGGGGGGGAAGGGGGAGGGAGAGAGACACACCACACAATGACATTTGAATATTGAGAAGTAGCCTCTACTGTGTAGATAGCGCAGGGTTGTAGATTCTCTCTGCAACTTGGAGTTCAGATGCCAGACTCGTATAGATGTTAAAAAAAAAAAATACAGGAAAGCAGTGTTCTTATCCCAGCATCTTCATCCACAGTGATATTTTCATTTCTTTTCAGCATATTGGCTCCATTATGACTTGATCCTGTACCATAGGATTCAGTGGGAGCTTTGCCATTAAGGCGGAGTATCACTGCATCCTGAAAAGAAAATGAAAGACTCCTGTAGGAATAGCCTTTTAACAACAGAGGGTATTACCTTTCTTTTGACCAATTAGAAAGGACACCTATAAAAGTATGAACCATTTTAAAGTAGTAAAGAGTATGGTCCTTCCAGGGGAACTTTGCTACATTGGTTCTTGTAACCAGTACCTAGACACCCTGGTGATTAGCATACTTGCAATATACCTATTGATAGCTAAATAAGATCTTATTTAAACTACTTTAAGTTTCCTTTATGACTTTGTGGGTGTGCATTCCAATTGTTACAGATGGTATTTTTTTCTAATTATTAATGTTGATCAGTCATTTTCTATTAGAAAATTTAACAATCATAGAATCCCAGGGTTGGAAGGGACCTCAGAAGGTCATCTAGTCCAACCCCCTGCTCAAAGCAGGACCAATCCCCAATTTTTGCCCTGATCCCAAATGGCCCCCTCAAGGATTGAACTCACAACCCTGGGTTTAGCAGGCCAATGCTCAAACCACTGAGCTATCCCTCCCCCCCTCCATAATCATATAACCAACTTATCACGTGAAAGCATAGGGGCCAACTCCGTGGGTGCTCTGGGGCTGGAGCACCCATGGGGAAAAATGGTGGGTGTCGGCAGCCCCACTATCAGCTCCCCCTCACCCCCAGTGCCTCCCACCTACCGGCAGGCCCCGCAGATCAGCACCTCCCGCTCCTTCCCTGCGCCTCCTGCCTGCCACGATCAGCTGTTTTGCAGCATGCAGGAGACTAGGGGGAAGGGGGGAGGACTGGGGATGTGACACATTCGTTGGAGGGGGTGGAACTGGGTGGGAAGAGGTGGGGCAGAGCCTTGGAGGAAGGGGTGGAGTGGAGGCGAGTCCTGGGGCAGAGCTAGGGTTGCCAACTTTCTAATTGCACAAAACCAAACACCCTAGCCCCACCCTTCCCTGAGGCCCCACCCCCTGCTCACTACATTCCCCCTCCCTTGGTGGCTCGCTCTCCCCCACCCTCACTCACTTTCACTGGGCTGGGGCAGGTGGTTGGGGTGCGGGAGTGGGTGAAGGTTCTAACTGGGAGTGTGGGCTCTGGGGTTGGGCCAGAAATGAGGGGTTCAGGGTGTAGGAGGGGGCTCCAGGCTGGGGCAGGGAGTTGGAGTATAGGAGGGGGTGAGGGCTCAGGCTGGGGGTGGGGATGAGGGGTTTGGGGTGCAGGAGGGGGTTCCTGGTTTGGGGGGGGGGTCAGGACTGGGGCAGGGGGTTGGGGTGCGGGCTTACCTCAGCAGCTCCCAGTCAGCAGTGCAACAGGACTAAGGAAGGCTCCCTGCCTGTCCTGGCTCCACGCTGTGCCCCAGAAGCAACCAGCAGTAGGTCTGGCTCCTAGACCAGGGGGCCAGGAGGCTTTGCGTGCTGCTATCACACATAGGCACTGCCCCCCCCCAGCTGCCATTGGCTGCAGTTCCCAGCCAATGGGAGTGTGGAGCCGGTGCTCAGGGCAGAGGCAGTGCAGAGAGCCCCGTGGTCCCCCAGCCTCAGAGTTGTACCTGCTAGCCACTTCTGGGGTGCAGCATGGTGCCAGGACAGGCAGGGACTTGCCTGACTAAGACCCGGAGCAACGCCAACTGGATTTTTAATGGCCCAGTCGGTGGTGCTGACTGGAGCCAGCAGGGTCCCTTTTCGACTGGGTGTTCTGGTCAGAAACTGGACACCTGGCAACCATAGGCAGATCTGGAGGCTGACTCCCCCTCCGCAGGACTTTGGAAAGTTGGCGCCTGTGCATGAAAGCAGCATGAATTCCTACATCCTGCTTATACATGCTATAGTCCCTGGAGTCTCAGATTCCACTAAGACACTGCAGTGTTAGATACCTGGTTTTACATTTATGTTCCTCAGCGGGTGTAATCCTAGGGTATCATTTAAACACCTCAGCTTCTCCCTCTGATTCCCCCATAGGATATTAATAACAAATGTGTAATCACCATGCATTTGCTATGCTAGGATAAAAAAGTTCACCAGGAGTGCTGTTCCTTCTGTGGCTATATTTGCAAAACATAAAATGTGTATCACATAGTTCCAATATAGGGCCCACTTCTTCCCTTTTTAAGTTCAGATGGGAGCAGGAATGAACTCTAAGCATGACTTCAAATGAATTTGAGTGTTCCCAATGCCTTATTCACAATGCCTTATCTTCCTTTGTAAAGTGCCTTGCAGTTATATGCATGCAAGTGATGAGGATTTTGTGCAAGGCAGAGTGTCAATCAAATGAACAATATGGTAAAGCAGTCACAATATACCACTTTTCATAAAGAGATACATAGGTATAAGCCTCTTTCACTTACATGAAGGAGGTTTGCCTGATCATTTTCAAGAGTCAACCTCCACTATAACTTGTGTTTGCAAACTGGTCCTGTCACAAGAGATGGGGAGCTGCCACCTCACAAAAGGCTTATGCCACAAGGCTTACCTATCCATCTTTGGTTGCACAACCATGTCTGTTTCCCTCATGAAGACACGTCTCTCTCCAACAGGTTGGTAGTTCAGCCCTCCAGCTTTTCTATGGTATTAAATGAAAATATTAGGGCTGTCAAGCGATTAAAAATATTAAAACAATGTAAAATTTTAGAGCCTGCAAGTCCACTTAGTCCTACTTCTTGTTCAGCCAATCACTCAAACAAGTTTGTTTACATATGCAGGAGATAATGCTGCCCGCTTCTTGTTCACAATGTCACCTGAAAGTGAGAACAGATGTTCCCATGGCACTGTTGTAGCTGTGCTCACAAGATATTTACGTGCTAGATGCGGAATTCATATTTCGCTTCATCCCACCATCCCAGGGGACACATCTCCATGTATAAATAAGAAGAGGGCAGCATTATCTCCTGTAAATATAAAAAAAAGGTCTGTGTCTTAGCGACTGACTGAACAAGAAGTAGGACTGTGTGGACTTGTAGGCGCTGAAGTTTTACATTGTTTTGTTTTTGAGTGTAGTTATGTAAAAAAAAATCTAAATTTGTAAGTTGCACTTTCACAACAAAGATTGTACTACAGTACTTGTATGAGGTGAATTGAAAAATACTATTTCTTTTATCATTTTTACAGTGCAAATATTTGTAATAAAAATAATATACACTGATTTAAATTACAACACAGAAAACAATATATATGAAAATGTAGCAAAAATCCAAAATATTTAATAAATTTCAATTGGTACTATATTGTTTAACAATGCAATTAAAATTGCGATTAATCACAATTAATATTTTTGAGTTAATCACGTGAGTTAACTGTGATTAATTGACAGACCTAAAAATATTGATATAATAGGCATCACACAAACTTGGGGGAATTATGCGAATAAATGGGACACAGTAATACTAGAGTACACAACATACAGAAATGACAAGTAAGTTGTGCTGGTAGGGGAGTGGCATTGTGTGAGAAAGAAAGCATAGAGTCAAATAGAGGAAAAGTCAATAAATAAATCAAACTGTACCATAGAATCTCTATGGATATAAATTCCATGCTTGAATAATAAGAATACAGCGGTAGCAATATACTACTGATCATGATGGTGATTGTGAAATGCTCAGGAAGATTAGAGAAACTATGAGAATAGAAAACTCAATAGGGGATTTCAACTACCCCCATATTTACTGGGTACATGTCAGCTCAAGATGGGATACAGAGATACAATTTCTCGACACCATTAATGACTGCTTCTTGGAGTAGCTAGTCCTGGAACCCACAAGGGAGAGGCAATTCTTGATTTAGTCCTAAATTGAGCACAGGATCTGGTCCCCAAGGTGAATATAGCTGAAATTCTCAGTAATAGTGGCCATAATGTAATTAAATTTAACATCCTAGTGGGAAAGAAAATACCAAAGACGCCCACCACAGTAACATTTAATTTCAGAAAGGGGAATGGCATTGAAAGTGAGGAAGCAAGTTAAACAAATTAAAAGAAACAGTCACAGGAGTGAAATGCCTGCAAGCCGCATGGAAACTTGTTTTTAAAAACACCATAACCAGAGGCTCAAATTAAATGTATAAGAGGACTAAAAAAGTGCCATCATGGCTAAACAAAGCAAAAGAATTGGTTAGAGCAAAAATGCATCCTTTAAAATCTGAAAGGCAAATCCTACTGAGGAAAATAGAAAGGAGTATAACCTCTGGCAAGTCCAGGGTAAAAGTACAATCAGGCAGGCCAAAAAAGAATTTGAAGAGCAACTAGAAAAAGACAAAAACAAATAGGAAAAAAAGTTAAGTCCATCAAGAGCAGGATACCTACCAAACAGTCAGTGAGGTCATTGGACCATAAAGGTGCTTAAGGAGCACTCAAGACAGACAAGGCCACTGCAGAGAAGCTAAATGAATTCTTTGCTTTAGTCCGCACTGCAGAGGATGTGAAAGAGATTCCCACACCTAAGCCATTCTTTTTAAGTGACATATCTGAGGAACTGTCCAGACTGATGTGTCAATAGGGGAGGTTTTGGAACAAGTTGAATAATTTAACAGTAATAAGTCACCAGGACCAGATGGTATTCACCCAAGATGACAAAATATCTCAATGCCACTCTAAATCCATGATACACCTACAACTTGAATACCATGTGAAGTTCTGATTACCCCATCTCAAAAAGATTTAGAATTGGAAAAAGTACAGAGAAAGGCAACAAAAATTATTAGGGGTATGGAACCTCTTCCATCTGAGGATAGATTAAAAAGACTGGGACTCTTCAGCTTTGAAAAGAGGTGACGGTGGGGTAGGGGGGTGATATGATAGAGGTCTATAAAATCATGAATCATGTGGAGAAAGTGAATAAAGTGTTTTTTACCCCTTCAATTAATACAAGAACCAGGGATCACCCAACAAAATTAATAGGTAGGTTTAAAAAAAAAAAAGGAAGTACTACTTCACACAATGCTAAGTCTACCTGTGGAACTCATTGCCAGGGGATGTTGAAGGCCAAAAGTATAACTGGGTTCAAAAAAAGAATTAGATAAGTTCATGGACGATTGGTCCATAATGGCTATTAGCCAAAATTAGAGATAAACCCCCATGTTCCAGGTGTCCGTAAACTTCCAAGTGCCAGAAGCTGGGAGTGGATGACAGGGGATGGATCACTCAAAAATTGCCCTGTTCTGTTCATTCCTTTTAAAGCATCTGGAACTGGCCACTCTCGGAAGACCGGATATTGGGCTACATGGACCATTGGTCTGATCCAGTATGGCTGTTCTTTTGATGCCCATTTTTTCCTAATCTGGAGAAAGTTCTCTTTAGCCAAGCCCTTCCTGGGTGCCCCCCTCCTCTACCCACGGGGATCTGTCTCAGCCCCTGGAAAGCACTCCCAAGCTCAATGTCCTTTCGAGGCACTATCCATTATTGACAACAGGAAGCTTTTATATCCCAGTTCCTCCTTTCCCAAAATGACATATTCAGTCCCCTGATTCCTAGATTACAAGTCCCATGACCTGAAGGACAGGCATCAGTCTTTCCTTTTAGGATATTTCAGATCCTACATCTTCCTCAGAGTTTAAATTTGCCTTGGATATATTGGCAAAGTCTGGTTAATCTTCCATCACGGTACATTTCCCCTGCAACCTAAACTGTTTTTGTTGCACTTTGCTATGGACTTTGATCTTTCATTCTTCATATAACACACTGACCAGAATTGCACACAACATTCCAAATGGGACTTCACTATTGTGCCATATGACAGACTAACTTCTGCCAATTTGTACAACTCACTCACATAGATACAGTGTGTGCCAAGACCTTGTTTGCCCTTTTGCTGCTATCTGATATTGTGCAAATGGCTAATATATGATCCTGAATCACCCTCAGGTGTCTCTGCTGTTCTGTTTTGTAAGGTATGTTCTTATTTATGCTGCAGTCGCTATGTTATTGTGGTCTCCACTTTCATGTCACTCTCTCTCACACACACACAGGGAAAATCTTGTCTCCCAAGACAAGTTGGAATGCAGGAACTTTGAGGGATAGCAACCTCCCTGAGGCTCCAGAGATAGCTGTAGAGGTTTCTTCTCTGGTTGTACTTTTTCTTCATGTGAGGAAACTATAGTATATCCATATCATTGTAGATTTCCCAGCACCTCTGTATGAGGTCAGCCAAATAGCACACATGGTGCACATTTCCATCCTAGGATCCCAGCCTCCTGGCTCAGTACAGCCATTTCAATTTCTCTGTGGGCAATGCTGTAGCCACCATAGGACAAGATTTTCCCTATAGAATTTAAGAACCATTGATTTCTGAACCAAAATTATTCATGTTATTTCAAGTTTGTTTGCTGATCTGTATCTCTGTAGCCTCCCTGTTTTTGAGGCCAAACATAGCTCGGCCGCCTCCAGGCACAACGGAAAAGGAAGAGTGAGCCCTGAAGCTTAAATTATACAGCTTATTTATTTACACCTCCTTTTCATAAGCACCAGCATCACAAGAAGAAAGCAGAGATGAGACTTGCTTTTCCAGTTTTGTTCAGAGGGCACAAAACAAGCCATTTAGGAGCAACATGAAAGCTGGCTTAGCTTTTAGGTCACAAAAAGTGGTGTTTACACTAAACATCTATTCAGAACCTCATTACTTCAGATGAGCTCCACCTGCGTGTTATTATTGGAACTATTACTTTAATATGTTTTAGGAGTAGTTTTCTTTCCTTGAGTGAAGCCTGTGAAATTGTGGGCAAGAGCATCTGACATGCACATTTAAATGAAATTTTAGCTTTGTGGATTAGACTAGTGCAATTACAAGTAAAAACCTACACACTAAAATATAGTATCAAATAATGGCTTCACAGGGATGATTCGTGTCTAAACTCCAGCTTCAGCCCTTGCCTAGCTCTCAGGACAAGACAAAAGAGGTTTAAATCATGTATTTTTCTCAAATTATTCCAGAGCGCTTGTACCAGGATGCAGAGGTACTATCTGGGCTCCTGTGCATCAGACCAGAACTCCGCCTTCTCTTTCCCCTCCCCAGTGTGAAGGAAACAGGTATGAGAAGGGTTGCTGGAAAGACTGGAAGAGGAGAATGCCTAGGGGAGGAAAAGACTCTGTGAGAATCAGTGAACCTTCTCATAGGAATTTTAAAAAACTCAAGTGTTGAAATTTTGTATTGGAATAAAAATGGTTCTATGCAGTGTAGTTGTAGCCATGTCAGTCCCAGGATACCAGAGACAAGGTGGGTGAGGTAACATTTTATTGGCTATACTTCTGGTGGTCCAAGACAAAGATGTTACCTCACCCATCTTGTCTGTCTAATCAAAATGGTTGACAATTTGTGATGTTCATGTCAACCCACCCCCTGCCCCAGCGCACTCCGTTTTTCCAAGCAATGTGTACAGCTAGTCAAAATGTGTGGACTTTTGAGATGCTGAACTTATATTGAGAGCATTTTCATTCCTCCCCCAGTGCCCAAGCCCCCTTTTCAGCAGTTCTATTCGCTGAGTCCCAA
The DNA here is from genome assembly GCF_965140235.1 of Caretta caretta. Lineage (NCBI taxonomy): Eukaryota > Metazoa > Chordata > Testudines > Cheloniidae > Caretta > Caretta caretta. The sequence goes on along the minus strand of NC_134213.1, from coordinate 60,235,032 downwards.
GGCCTGTTGATATCCCGCTGAGAAACGCTCTTGTTCGTAACTCTTTGGTTTGTTGCTAGAGGGTCATTCCTGCTGAACGCACCTTACTGCCTCTTGCTGTGTTCTGATGCTGCTCACTCATCCCACTAGTTTACAAATAAATTATTCATAGCAGCTCCTATGAGCTGAGCAATAGCTCACACACTCCTGCTGAGAGAGAAAATGTTCAAAGTCCAGCAGTGTTTAAAACAGGACACCAAGTTTCTCTCAGTATTTTCAGAAGGTGCAATGGGATCTTTTAGCTTCCTTTTTGAATCACCTTTGTTCACAATCACACATTAAGATCAACACACCCTTAGGACTGCAGTGAATTGCGTGTGATCTTCATGCCTCAAGTGATGTGTGACTTGGATCCTTGTCAATCTGGGAAAAGGAGAGCAACAAATGGAATCATTTTAATACTGGCTACTTATTAGCACTGTGGTTATCAGCAAAAATATGGGGATTGGGCTCCTTATCCTTTAATCTTGGAGGCACACACTTTAAGCTTATGGTGCCTTGTAGTACTGGATAAGTGACTTAAATTCATCCAAATGTTATTTCCTCTGCACTTTCCTAACAAGTTTTTCTACCTTAGTCTGTCCAAGCAATTTATATTACAAGTGCAGAAATTCATTAACAGTTTAGCTCCAGATCTGCCAATCAATCCAAATTACAGCAGATACTATATGGTGGTTTATATATTTGGATTACTGCCCATTACTGAATGAAAAAAAAATCTACTCAGAAGCAAAGGTGAACTGCAGCATAGGACAATAGAGCCAAAGGTTTATTTAATTTACTGCCTTCATTTTCCATCAGCTTTACTGTGGCGATCCTAGGTACTATAATAGTGTTAACACAAGCTAGCATTCTCACGCATTATTGTAAAGCATTGGCTGTGATGATCAATGAGAAGTCAGTTCTTATTTATTCTGCTATATGGGCAAATACCTTTCAGATGGCCCAAACTGAAAAATGCAGGTATGTTAGAATATGAAGTATCACCACAAGTTTGGAAATCTGACTGAAAGATTGCTTTACAGATTCATTAAAGATAAATTGGTGCTCACCAACAGTACTGCTGTTGTGGATCTCCTGTATTTAGTATCTAAGATCTTAAACTCAATTGTTCTGGAGAACAACAAAAAGAGTCAGACTTTAGGATTATCTGAAATCTTCAGAAGTATTGAACTCACCACTAATATACCATGGCCATATAATGAGCTACTTTACCCAATTTCTTTGCATGGATACACCAACTGAAGTAAAGTTCACGTGGTCTGATGCTAAGTTCGTTCGTGGTTTGTTTGCTCTCTCTCTCTCTCTCACACACACACACAGAATCACTTGCTGTAATAGAACGAAGCTGTACAGCTTCAAGCTCCAAACAGCCCTCCTTCAGAGATTCCAGGGTCACTTTCTACTTCTGCTTTCTCTTGTTAGGCCTTCATCCCTGTGTCTTGCAGAAATTCTTGGCTATACACTTCCCATGTTCCACTCCCAGCTCCCTTTTTTCAGAGGACCATCACTGAGGTCAGACTAATACCCTGGCTGCTGCTCTTACCAGGTTGCCTCCAAGACCTCCTCAGGCAGCTTCTGTTACAGAGCTCTTCAGCATCATTCCCCTCTACATGGAACCATATCAGCCCTAACCCAACTGATGGAGCTTTCCCAGACAGCTGCTACTCTCCTTGCATCATCATCTGCTCTTTCTGCAAGCAGAAAGCTCTTGATATCCTGTTTCATAGTTTACTTTCAGTCACCTGATCAAGTAGGAAAACAAGAGAGGTGGTAGGTGGGGCCTCAACTTCTCTTACATGCCTGCCTCTCCTGTGACATTATCTTCTGTGACTACTGGTAGTCCTGGGAAGGAACTGTGCTTCAGAGATGCTCCTGAATAGTGGATTGGGTGAAAGTGACAGAGCTCCAACCATTCTCACCTGTTCCCCACTCACCTTCTGCAAGGCAGAGGTGTATGCCCACTTTCTTTGGCATGTCTGGACTGAAGGTGCAACATGGGTCAGAGCAAGGGTCTATGGGGGAAGGGAAGGATGGGTTCTAAATCCCTGGTGTGGTGATTCTGGGAATTCACAATCCATGCATGGTTTTGTTCTTTATAAACCTTGACTTTTAGCCACCTCCCCTCCACATTAATGATGGTGAAAAAAGACCATCAAAATAGAAACTGAGTAAAAACAAAACAACCCCCTCCCCTGCATCATTCCCCACTCTATTCTGAGACTTATCCCCCTACATACAAACACTGGTGAAAAAGGGGTTCAATCCTGAAATTTCAACAGGTATTTTTTCCCCTTAGCAAGAGAGATCTTAATGCTCTTTTGACCTCCCGTGCATTACATTGGGACTTTGAATATTTTCATGTATTCAATTCCATGCTTCCCCCCCCCCCAAAAATCTTTCTTTTAATCATAGAAACAATGGGCCAGATGCTTATCTGCTGTGAATCTATATAGTGACACACAAAATCAGTGAATATGCCTGTACATGGTTGAGGATCTGGCCCAACATCCTCACTGGGAATCGGTTAAGTATGACTATATCTGCTGAGAGTGGCAATGAGAGAGTCATTGCAGTGTCTATGTATTTTTTGATTGTGGCCCTCTTATTTTCATTCCTCCTTATGGCTAAAACTAATGAGCCACTGGATCTGTCAGCCGAAGTGACAAATTCCTAACACAGCCACCGTTAATTTCTTGAGAGAGCTGAATGTATAAAATAAATGCATTTAAGTACCCAAATTACAGATTTAGGGAGTTGATTGCTATGCATTTTCAATTCTAATTTCATTTTATACCATTCCTGTAGCACATATACCATATAGAAACATTTTGTATCCTTTAATAATTAGTTGCATGACATTAGTTTTGACATCTTAGAAAGACTTCTATTACCTTAGCTCATTCAGAAACTCTTGTTTTTAAATTGACAATTTGCATTCTTCATCAGGTTACAAATAAATTGCATTTTAAGCTAAAAATACAAGCTGTTTAAAGCAGAGAAGGATAAAACCTCTTAAGTGATTTTGTCCATCCCACTGTTAATGAAGAATTCTTCCTAATAGTACAACTTGAATATTTTACTCCTTTTGCAAGCACTTAAGCATGTGCTTAACTTCGTTACTATAAGTAGTCCTGTGGGTTTGACTACCCCTGGAAGTAAAATTAAGCGCACGCGCGCGCATACACACACACTTGTTTACAGGATTGGTGCTTACTTGTAAATGACTCAAACAAAGCTTCTATCCAGATAAAGCTCCTATTGCTTCCCTTGGAAAACTATTACATAGATAAAAAGACCACACTTATTATGAAGCAACACTAATGGCTTCATAGTTAAAAATGAAGCTGGTTTCCCATTACTAGCCTCATTTTTCTTCCCGTCTTACATTTCCCAAAGAAACGGCACATTTTAACCAGAATGGTTAGTAGTGATTGGACATCTAACAGTGAAGGAAAGTGAAAATGAGGTAGGATCAGAGGCTAAAATAGGGAAAGAACAAGTTAAAATTTATACACGTTAGATGCCTTCAGGTCACCAGGACCTCATGAAATACACCCTAGAATACTCTAGGAGTTTACTGAGGAGATATCTAAGCCATTAACAATTATCTTCAAGTAGTCATGAAACACAAGAGAGATCCCAGAGGACAGGAAAAGAACAAATATAGTGCCAATATATAAAAAGTGAAATAAGAACAACCTGGAGTATTTCAGACCAGTCAGCTTAACTTCAGTACCCGTAAGATAATGGAGCAAATATTCAAGCAATTTACAGACACCTAGAAGATAATAAGGTGACAAGTAACAGTCAGGCATGGATTAGTCAAGAACAAATCATGTCAAACCACCCTAATAGTTTCCTTTGACAGAGTAACAAGCATTGTGGATGGGTGGGAAGCGGTAAATGTAGTATACCTTGACTTTAGTAAAGCTTTTGATACTGTCTCACATGAACTTCTCATAAACAAACTAGGGAAATACAACCTACATGGAGCTGCAATATGGTGGATGTATAACTGATTGGAAAACCATTCCCAGAGAAAAAAACAACGAGGAGTACTTGTGGCACCTTAGAGACTAACAAATTTATTTGGGCATAAGCTTTCGTGACTAAAATCCACTTCATCAGATGCATGGAGTGGAAAATACAGTAGGCAGACCAGATCTTCTACAGACCTCCCTACTGTATTTCCACGCCATGCATCTGATGAAGTGGGTTTTAGCCCACAAAAGCCTTATGCCCAAGTACATTTGTTAGTCTCTAAGGTGTCATAAGTACTTGTTCTTGTTTTTGCGGATACAGACTAACATGGCTACCACTCTGTAACCATTCCCAGAGAGTAGTTATCAGTGGTTCACAGTCAAGCTGGAAAGACATATCTAGTGGGGTCCCACAGAGATCAGTTCTGGGTCCAGTTCTGTTCAATAGCTTCATCAATGATTTAGATAATGGCATAGAGAGTACACTTATAAAGTTTGCCAATGATACCAAGCTGGGAGGGGTTGCAAGTGCCTTGGAGGGTAGCACTACAATTCAAAATGATATGGAGAAATGGATGAAACAGGATGAAATTCAATAAGGACAGATGCAAAGTACTCCACTTAGGAAGGAACAATCAGTTGCACACATACAAAATGGGAAATGACTGCATAGTAAGGAGTACTGCAGAAAGGGATTGGGGTCATAGTAGATCACAAGCTAAATATGAGTGAACAGTGTAACACTATTGCAAAAAAAGCAAACATTCTTGGATGTATTAACAGGAATGATGTAAGCAAGACATAAGAAGTAATTCTTCTGCTCTACTCAGTGCTGATTGGGCCTCAGCTGGAGTACTGTGTCCAGTTCTGGACATCACATTTCAGGAAAGATGTGTACAAATTGGAGAAAGTCCAGAGGAGAGCAACAAAAATGATTAAGGGTCTAGAAAACTGGAGCCCAAGTCTCAGTTAGGGGCATGTTGTACCATGAATTTTTGCTTATTGCCCATGACCTATCCATGACTTTTACTAAAAATACCCATGACTAAAAAGTAGCTTTACTCATCACATGCAGTATATCGAATAGGGTTAGTCCCAGAAAACCTATTCCTCATGCAACCTGAAGAGATTATAAAGAGAGGATGCAAGTTGCTATACAATACAGCCAACCATAGGCACTGACTCTGTGAGTGCTCTGGGGCTGGAGCACCCACGGGGAAAAATTGGTGGGTGCTCTGCACCCACCGGCAGCCAAGCTCTACACCTCAGCCCCAGCTCACCTCACCTCCGCCTCCTCCCCTGAGCATGCCGTGTCCCTGCTTCTCCTCCCAGTGGTTGCCGCCTCAAAACAGCTGTTTCACGGCATAACAAGCTCTGGGAGGAAGGGGGAATGCGGCATGCTCAGGGAAGGAGGTGGGGCTGGGGCGGGGATTTGGGGATGTGGTTGGAATAGGGGCAGGAAGAGGCAGAGTTGGGATGGGGCTGGTGGGAGGGGGGTGTCAAGCACCCACCAGCGCCAACTGAAGTCGGCGCCTATGTAGCCAACTGATAAGGACATGATGATCTCTTGTGAAAAAGCCAAATCAAGTATAATCAAGAAGGATAGAAAATTCTGGGTTTTGGTTGTTGGCATTTATTATATTGTTAGATATAAAACAGATCCTAGATACAGTATGAAACAGAAAATTATATATAAATTCTGATGAACATAAATTACTGCTCTGGGATGAGGGAATAAAGACACAAAAGAGTAGAGAAATTCTTGTAAAAATGTGAACTGCAAACTAAATCAAGGAAAGTAATGAGGAGATTTGTGGCTATTTGGGACTTTTTTATGAACTTGTCCAAGTTCTAAAGGTTACATTTCTGATAATTTTATGCTCACTGTACATAACTGGAAAAGAATTTCTGAATGCAGAGCTTAAGCAAGGTGCCTGAAGTTTGTCTCTCACAGAATTTCTGCTAGGATCTGGGTACACTTAATAGATGGCACTGCTTGCTTTCAGTGGAATAACGTACTTACTGTTCCATTGCCAAAATTCAGCAATACTAGTTTGTGGAAAAGTAAACTAGGGGCATCCCCAAAGCCTATGTCATGCAGCTACACCTACTCAAAGGGACACTGGGAAAGTTTAAAATCCCTTTTCCACCCTAGATGCTGTGCTGCTGCCTAGGGCTTGACAGACCCACTTGGATGGCTATATAGCTGACAGGCAGATGCCATTTTTTTAATATGCACTGTACCCTTAAATGGTGAGTCTCCCTTCCTCCTGCAAGGGGAGCTGTGGGACAGCTACTGTTTTGAATTGCAGGATGATTTGCCCACTAACATCCTCTAATACAGCCAAGAAACATACTGTGCCACTTGGGGGCTGGAGGGGTGCAAAGATGGCCTTTGTGTTCCTGTGATTCTGGATTGTGTGCCAAGTCAGCCTCCCAGCAGCCAGGGATCAGCAGGATATAAGGAAGTCCTTCCTGTGCCACCTATCCCATAGACATCCCCTTACAATGGGCTCAGTAAAGAGGGTGGAGGGGTAAAGGAGCTGCTATGTTGGTTCGGTAGAACTTGAGGAGTTCTCAGACACAGGGGTGATCCTCCTGCTGCCAATCATCATGTGACTTTGTAGTAACAGGGCAAAATAGCCGCCACACAGGATCCAATCTATGGGGTTTTTGTCTGTTTCTTAGACTTCATGGTGGTTTTTCGTTGCCTTTCTTAATCTGAAAATAAAACAAATGTTTACTGAAAAATAACCTCGTCTGCTCTTTGTGTGGGGGGGAAAAATAATTGCTCGTGGCAGGGCATGCTATGAGAGAAGATTTAAGACTGCTCTGCATCCTTTGCTGCTGCAGCACATGCCATTCCTTTGTACAGTATGGACATCACCAGTTTAGCCGTCCTTCAAGTATTTTCCCCTTTTCCGGTTATAATAATTGGCTTTTTATTTTCTTTTAACTTCATATTTCTGGGTGACAAGGACTACACTGTCCTCTCATACTGATCTCGTAAGATGTCCTCAAAGACAAGACAAAATGAACAAAAAGGAAAGAGGGCAGGAGAAATTTTGTTCAGAGGCCATTATAGTGACAGCTAAAGAGGATGGCATGAAGAGGACCACTGCTCACTAGAGCTTGTATTTATTTTATTGTATTTTATTTCCTTGACAATTTATGGAATATGCTCACCATTTTTCAATAAAATTGTTTATTGATCAAAGTTTTATATAACAAAACTAGAATAAACTCTTGTACAGTTTAGCTTCCATGCAGATTTTGGCCCAGATTCCAAAAAGCACATACACAAGTCCATTCTTGTTCAGAACAGCACATAACTGTGAGCTTAAAGATAAACACATGCTTAGTGTTGCAAAAAGGGAAACTTTCCTGAACTGTCATCTTGAGTTGTAGATCTAGGATATTTTAGGATTACAGGATTAACATTTGCTACAATACTTAGTTTGTAAGAAGGTAAATTTCACTGAGCTAAAATAACCTCTAGGAATATATAGAAAGCAATGTTTGGTATCCCCTTGTATTCTTGATAGCCACAGATTGCATTTTATAGTGATGGAAAAATTACTAAAAACAGATAATACCATGAACTTCAGTACAGACAGAGCCAAGAGATGTACAAACATATCATGCCTGAACATGTCTTTTGAAAGAGTACAGCTTAGCCATAAGCATTGAACTCAAATCTCACCATTGTGCAGAATGCTGAAGTAGTTTTCTCTTTTCACCCAGAAGGAAGGTTAAGAGTTGCATGTACATGATTAAAAAGAAAAGGAGTACTTGTGGCACCTTAGAGACTAACCAATTTATTGGAGCATGAGCTTTCGTGAGCTACAGCTCACTTCATCGGATGCATACCGTGGAAACTGCAGCAGACTTTATATACACACACAGAGATCATGAACAATACCTCCTCCCACCCCACTGTCCTGCTGGTAATAGCTTATCTAAAGTGATCACTTTAGATAAGCTATTACCAGCAGGACAGTGGGGTGGGAGGAGGTATTGTTTCATGATCTCTGTGTGTGTATATAAAGTCTGCTGCAGTTTCCACGGTATGCATCCGATGAAGTGAGCTGTAGCTCACGAAAGCTCATGCTCCAATAAATTGGTTAGTCTCTAAGGTGCCACAAGTACTCCTTTTCTTTTTGCGAATACAGACTAACACGGCTGTTACTCTGAAAAATGTACATGAGTGTGTGCTTCTAGCTCTGGCATTCAAGCCTCACTAGTAATGGTATTGCTATCTTGACAACTCCAAGACCCTGTAGTGATATCTCAGAACTGCCCAGAAAATCAAAATTAACATTCTCTACACAGGTGGTGAGTGTCGGAGCCAATAGCTAAACCCTCATTTGAGAGATTTTCATAGGAAGATGCCACATCTGTAACAGCTGAACATTCCATTTGCACCCCAGTTTGAATTTACACAAAAAAAATTAATAGTTGTGCTCTCAGTTGATGCTGAAGGTAGAGAAAGAAAACTGCTTATGTAATGAACCCCTCTGGTTCTCTCATCCTGTTTGTTAATTGTAGTAAGGAGAAATGAGAGACAAAACAGATCTATTCATTTAGTTCTAAACACTATTAAAGACAGAAGAGACTAGCAGGTTGTTTATATTCAAAGTGTCTTAATGTGATTTTTACTTTTCTGTACCTCAGAGTGCTAGGATTGTGTCTATACTTGTGAGTATACACACATTTGTAGGCATAAATGATAGACATTATAATTAATTTGTGCTGTGACACAATCCCTGGAGCTGCTTACCAAGAATGAATCCCCAGTGTGCTATGCACTAACCAAAATACATAGTAAGAGACAGAGAGCTTGCAATCAAAATAGATAGCAGGTGAGAGAAAGAAAGGATTATTTAATTGAATAGAGGGGGAACTGCAGTGCAGTAAAGTTAATTCGTTTTCCAAGGTCACATGAAGTGTTTGTGGTAGAGGCAGGAAGTAAACCCAGATTCTCTAAATCCCAGTCTATTGTATGTGTGTGCGCGTGGAAGGGGGAGGGGCACATCGGCATCTGATACATAATGGTCATTGAATCTGATCCTGTACCCTTACATACTTTAGTACCACTAACTATCAAGGAACTTGATGACTAGGTAATAGTGGTGCAGGAAAAGGTTGAGGGATTCAGCCCCTTCATTTTGTTTATGTTTTTCTGTTTCACCATCACAAGACCCAGAACAAAGTTTAGAATCTCTCAGCAGAAGCGGAGGACACTTAGCATATTACATGATAGAGACCATATCCAACTCCTTTTCCATAAAATAAAACAAAACCCTAAACTTTTCCCACCTGACCCCTAGTACTGCATGAAGGTTCCTAATTAAAGAGTGTCTGGAAGCCAGGCCCTGCAGAAGTTTAATGCTGGTAGCAAGAAAACACTTCAAAGCCCTGGTCTACACTACAGGGTTAGGTCGAATTTAGCCACGTTAGGTCGATTTTATAATGAATGCGTCTACACAAGCAACCCCATTCCATCGACCTAAAAGGCTCTTAAAATTGATTTCTGTACTCCTCCCTGGCGAGGGGAGGAGCACTAAAATTGACCTTGCTGGGTCGAATTTGGGGTAGTATGGACGCAAATCAACGTTATTGGCCTCCAGGAGCTATCCCAGAGTGCTCCAATGTGACTGCTCTGCACAGCACTTTCAACTCAGATGCACTAGCCAGGTACACAGGAAAAGCCCTGGGAACTTTTGAATTTCATTTCCTGTTTGGTCAGCGTGGCAAGCTCAGCAGCACAGGTGACCATGCAGTCCCCCCAGAATTGCAAACGAGCTCCAGCATGGAGCGAACGGGAGACACTGGATCTGATTGCTGTACGGGGAGAAGAATCTGTGCAGGCAGAACTCCGATCAAAAGAAAAAATGCTAATATATGTGCCAAAAAAAAAATCCACACAGGGCATGGTGGAGAGAGGTTAAAACAGGGGGACACAGTAGTGCCACGTGAAAGTCAAGGAGCTCAGGCAAGCCTACCAAAAGACAAAGGAGGCAAAATGGTCACTCTGGGTCAGAGCCCCATACATGCTGCTTCTATGATCAGATGCATGGCATTCTAGGTGGGGACCCTACCACTACCCCACCACTATCCGTGGACACCTGCAGGGAGTGGGGAGTCTCATGCTGGGAGACTGTCCTAGGCTTCCAGATGAAGGGAACATAGCTGCCTATGCAACACTGTTTTGTTCTTCCCTGCTCACTGGGGAGTTGTGATACTTCAGCTCTGTGGGGATAGGGAGGCCAGGCTTTCTCTGCTGAAATTACTCTTCTTGATAGAGCATTGCTATCGTGGCTTCTTTGCTTAGCCTAAATTGGGACTAAGAGTTAACAGGAAAACATCTAGTAACCAAATGGCCATAGTAGCTTTTGCAGGATGGGAGGGTCAAGATGCATTGCTATAAACTTTAGTTTTTCAGTGTCACTTCCATTTCCTTGTGATTTGTCATGCACTGCACATCATGTTCAATAGACTTCAGATTGTGGCAGAGAAAAATCACAAATCTGGGGAGAAAACTGCCATATCTTCGTATTCTGTGCATAAACAGACATTCAGCACACAGAAATTGGAAGCTTTTGAGTATGTAAACATCCACGTTGTTACCCAGGGTTCTTTCAACCCAAAGCTCTTGGTAACTTTTACTCTGTGCAATGTGGTGTCAGGAAATAAATCAGGGAGACACAGCCCTCCAACCATCAACACAAGGGTGCTTTCACTTAAAGCTAAACTTTACTTAGTGTCAAGCACTTACACGCAACAGTAAAACACCCCCAATCTTCGATAATTGCCAAAGCTGAGTGTGGCTCTCGAGTGGCACAGCGGGGGGGAGAGAGTTCCCCTACCTCAAACTTTTCCTCCTTATTTATACTTTAGTAATACAATCACGTCACTTAAAGAAAACTTGTTAAGCAAGCAGTTTCAAAGGTCAAGCAAAGTTTTCAAAGTTCCTTCTGGTCATCGATTAACCAGGTGTGTTTTTTTCAGAGTTTGCACACCTTGAGGCCCCTAAAATGCATGTATTAGCAATGTCAACACAATTCTTATCAGGAAGGATGCGGGGGTCAAGCTACCCTTTCTGTGGCACCCAAAACGCCCTTCCCTTCTGCCTTGCTTAAGCTAAGCCTGCTGCATGGTCACTTTATGGCCTGCTGACTTGGCTACTTTTAGCAATCAGCAATAGTGGTTTCAGGCACTTTACTGGTTTGCCAAAATCTCCCTGTACAACATGAGAAACTAAACGAGCTTCCTGAATTCTAAAGGAAAAAGGATTTATAATGCAGTCTGCATTTGGCGACCACAAATCTTCTGCAGCTGCTTAATATGAAACATGCAACTAGTCGCATTTACTTCAGTGAAATTAATCATGTGCTTAAAGTTAAGCATGTGTGTGTTTGCACACACATAGTTTGGAAACTTCTTCCCCCCCCCCAAATCCTCCCAACCCTTGCACCCCACTTCCTGGGGAAAGTTTGGTAAAAATCCTCACCAATTTGCATAGGTGACCACAGACCCAAACCCTTGGATCTTAGAACAATGAAAAAGCATTCAGTTTCCTTACAAGAAGGCTTTTAATAGAAGTAAAAAAGAATCATCTCTAAAATCAGGATGGTAAATACCTTACAGGGTAATTAGATTCAAAACATAGAGAATCCCTCTAGGCAAAACCTTAAGTTACAAAAAAGACACACAGACAGGAATATTCATTCTATTCAGCACAGCTATTTTCTCAGCCATTTAAAGAAATCATAATCTAAACACATACCTAGCTAGATTACTTACTAAGTTCTAAGACTCTATTCCTGTTCTGTCTCTGGCAAAAGCATCACACAGACAGACACAGACCCTTTGTTTTTCTCCCTTCTCCCAGCTTTTTGAAAGTATCTTGTCTCCTCATTGGTCATTTTGGTCAGGTGCCAGCAAGGTTACCTTTAGCTTCTTAACCCTTTACAGGGGAGAGGATTTTTCCTCTGGCCCGGAGGGATTTTAAAAGGGATTTACTCTTCCCTTTATATTTATGACAGAGGCATTCAGTGGCAGAGTCCAGGAAAGCATTAAGTGAGCGTGATGAGAAGAGACAGGATGCAATGCTGAGACTAATGAGGGAGCAAACAGACATGCTCAGGCATCTGGTGGAGCTTCAGGAAAGCCAACAAGAGCAGACTGCTGCTGCATCCACTATACAACTGCCTGCCCTGCTCCCCAAGTTCCATAGCCTCCTCACCCAGACGCCCAAGAACACAGTGCGGGGCGGGAGGGAGGCTCCGGGCACGCAGCCATTCCAGAGGATGGCCCAAGCAACAGAAGACTGTCATTCAAACCGTTTGATTTGTAGTGTGGCTGCAATAAGCAGTGTGCCCTTGTCCTCCCCTGCTCCCCCACCCCATCCAGGCTACCTTATCAGTTATCTCCCCCTTTTTTTTTAAATTAATAAAGAAAGAATGCATGGTTTCAAAATAATAGTGACTTTATTTCCTTTACGAGCTGTGATCGAAGGGGGGAGGGTAGTTGGCTTACAGAAAATTGAAATCAACAAAGGGGGCCGGTTTGCATCAAGGAGAAACACACAAAAAACTGTCACACTATAGCCTGGCCAGTTATGAAACTGGTTTTCAAAGCCTTTCTGATGCGCAGCGCACCTACCTGTGCTCTTCTAATCACCCTGGTGTCTGGCTGTTCAAAATTGGCAGCCAGACGATTTACCTCAACCTCCCATCCCACCATAAATGCCTCCCCTTTACTCTCAGATATTATGGAGCACACAGCAAGCAGTAATAACAGTGGGAATATTGGTTGCGCTGAGGTCTAACCTAGTCAGCAAACAGCACCAGCGAGCTTTTAAACATCCAAAGGCACATTCTACCACCATTCTGCACTTGCTCAGCCTCTAGTTGAACTGCTCCTTACTACTGTCTAGGCTGCCTGCATATGGCTTCATGAGCCACGGGAGGAAGGGGTAGGCTGGGTCTCCAAGGATAACTATTGGCATTTCAACATCCCCAACAGTAATTTTCTGGTCTGGGAAGTCAGTCCCCTCAACTGCTCGAACAGCCCAGAATTCCTAAAGATGCGAGCATCATGCACCTTTCCCAGACATCCCATGCTGATGTCGGTGAAACATCCCTTGTGATCCACCAGCACTTGCAGCACCATTGAGAAGTACCCATTGCGGTTTATGTACTGGTTGGCAAGGTGGTCTGGTGCCAAGGTAGGGATATGATTCCATCTATCGCCCCATCACAGTTAAGGAACCCCATTGCAGCAAAGCCATCCACTAGGACCTGCACATTTCCCAGAGTCACTACCCTTGATAGCAGAACATCAGTGATTGCATTGGCTACTTGAATCACAGCAGTCCCCACAGTAGACTTGCCCAGTCCAAATTGATTCCTGACTGACTGGTAGCAGTCAGGGGTTGCAAACTTCTGCAGGGCTATCATCACTTGCTTCTCAACTATCAGAGCAGCTCTCATCTTGGTATTCCTGCACTTCAGGGCAGGGGAAAGCAACTCCAGGAAAGTGGCCTTATGCATGCAAAAGTTTTGCGGCCACTGGGAATCATCCCATACCTGAAGACTATGTGGTCCCACCAGTCTGTGCTTGTTTGCCGGGCCCAGAATTGGCATTCCACTGTATCAACCAGCCCCACTGCCACCATGATGTCCCAATTGCCACATCCCATGCTTTCAGGAATGTCTGTGTCCATATCCTCCTCATAGTTGTCCTTGTGATGCCGTCTCTTAGCCAGGTTCTGCACATACTGCAGTATAATGTGCAAGGTGTTTACAATGCTTGCAACAGCAGTGGTGAGCTGAGCAGGCTCCATACTTGCCGTGCTATGGCGTCTGCATGGGTAACCCAGGAAAAAAGGCGCAAAATGATTGTCTGCAGTTGCTTTCATGGAGGGAGGGAGGGGAAAACTGATGACATGTACCCAAAAAACTCTGTGACAATGTTTTTGCTCCATCAAGCATTGGGAGCTTAACCCAGAATTTCAATGGGCAGCAGAGACCGTGGGAACTGTGGGATAGCTTTCCACAGAGCACCGCTCCATGAGTCGATGCTAGCCATGGTAGTGAGGACGCACTCTGCTGACTTAATGCGCTTAGTGGGGACATACACAATTGACTGTATAAAGTCAATTTCTAAAAATTTACTTCTATAAAATTGACCTAATTTTGTAGTGTAGACATTCCCAAGTCAGTTACTGGAACATGAGAACCATGTTTATTTCAAACATCTTGCAGACCATGAGGGAGATGGGGCAACTATGGACTTGCACTAGGGACAGAAGATGGATAGGTGTGGATAAGACATCTATTCATGTCAGAGTGACAATATACATTTGGAGTAGCACTTATGACAGATTTTCAGAAAAAAAAAACTCACTTACCAATCAACACATCAGATATGCTAGATTCCCAACATGTTAATCATACAGTGCTGTGCTCCAACAGAGGGACATAGTAACAAGGACAAAGATAACTTCTTTCAACCACACATCAGAGGCAATTAGAGAATACCAAAACATATAGAAAAGTAGGGCAGGAAGGGACCTCAAGGGGTCATCTAGTCCAACACCCCTTGTTGAGGCAGGACCAAGTATACCTAGATTATCCTCCACCCCTCTCAGGCTTCTTTTCTCCCAACTAAATAGGACTATAAAAAAAAAAGTCCTTTCCTCATAGGTCAGTTAAACCTTTTATCATTTTTCAGAGGGGTAGCCATGTTAGTCTGTATCCACAAAACCAACAAGGAATCCAGTGGTACCTTAAAGACTAACAGATTTATTTGGGCATAAGCTTTCGTAGGTAAAAAATCCACTTCTTCAGATGCATGGTGGGTGTTTTACCTACGAAAGCTTATGCCCAAATAAATCTGTTAGTCTTTAAGGTGTCACTGGACTCCTCAATTTTTTTATCATTTTTGTTGCTCTCCTCTGGACACTCTCCAATGTAGTCACAAATCTCTTAATGTGGTGCCCAGAACTGGATACAATACTCCAGCTGAAGCCTCACTAGTGCTGAGCAGAGTGGGACAATTACCTCCTGAGTCTTACATACAATATTCTTGTTAATATACATCCAGGTTGATATTAGCCTTTTTTGCAACTGTATCACATTGACTTGTTCAATGTGATTCATTATAACCTTCAGTTCATTATCAGCAGTTCTGCCACCTAGCAAATTATTCCTCATTTTGTTGTTGTGCATTTTATTTTTCCTTTCTAAGTGAACTACTTTGCTCTTGTCTTATTGAATTTCATCTTGCTGATTCCAGATGAATTCTCCAATTTGTCAAGGTTGTTTTGAATTCTAATCCTGTCCTCCAAAGTGCTTGCAGCCCCTTCCAGCTTGGTTTCATCTGCAAACTTTATAAGCAGGCTCTCCACTCCATTATCAGATTCATTAATGAAAGTATTGATAGTATCAGACCCACAACCAACTCGTGTTGGGCCCCAGTAGATATACTGTACCAGTTGAACAGCAAACTATTAATAGCTACTCTGAGTATGGTATTGGTCAGTTTTTCCACTCATCTTATAGTAATTTCATCAGACCACATTTCCAAAGTTTACTTATGAGATTTTCATTGGGATTGTGTCAAAAGCCTTACTAGAAGTCAAAATATATCATGTCTAAAATTTCCAACCCCCCTCTGGGGCCATTAGGACAGTACAAATTTTGTCCTATATCTAACCTAAAATCTCCCAAATAAGAAAGTTAGGTTTGTTTGGCCCGATTTCTTCTTGACAAATCCATGTTGACTATTACTTATAAGTCAATTTCTCCAGGTGCTTACCAATTGATTTTTTAATTATTTGTTCCAGTATTTTTCCAGGTATTGAAGTTATGTTGACTGGTCTATAATTCCCCAAGTCTTCTTTGTTCTCCCGTTAAAAATTTATGTACTAATTTTGCCCTTCTCTCATCATCTGGGACCTTGCCCATCCTCCATGATTTCTCAAAGAAAATTGCTAACAGTTCAGAGATTGCCTCAGCTTCCCCAAGTACCCTCTGGTGCATTTCCTAAGGCCCTGCCAACTTAAATAAATGTAATATTATTTAACCCATTTTTCTCCATTTTGGCTTCTGTCCCTTCCTCTTGTTGTTAATATTAATTGAATTTATTTTGGTCACCACTAATCCTTTTAGTGAAAGCTGAAGCAAAGTAGGCACTAGACAACCCAGCCTACTTGATATCTTCTCAGCAGGGAAGGAGAGCTAATAACAGAAGAGTAATTACACTTTGCTTCATCTTTCTCTTGCTCCTAATGTATTTAAAGAACCTCTTCCTACTGCCTTTTATGTCCCTTGCTAGTTATAAAATTGGAAAGGCTAAGGCACAAAAGTTGTCTCTACATACTTGTGCTATCTGTAGTATTCTACCAAAGCAATTTGAACATGTTTCCACATTTTGTAAGATTCCTCTTTGATTTTTTGGTCATTAAAGAGCTCCCGATGGAGCCATATTGGCTTTTTTAGTATTCTTCTGATCTTCCCTTCACAATGGAATAGTTTGCAATTGTGTCTTCAATATTTTTGCTTTGAGAAGCTGCCAGTTCTCCTGAACTCATCTTTCCCTTATATTTTCTTTCTATGTGACCATACCTATCATTTCCCTGAGTTTATAAAGTCTGCTTCTTTGAACTCCATTGTCCTTACTCTGCTCATCAGTCCTTCCTTTCCTTATAATTATTAAATTAATTCATGAGCACTTCCCCCAAAATTGCCTTCCACCTTCAGATTTGCTACCAATTCCTCCCTGTTGGCCAGAATAGACTCTAAAATGGCTGTATCCCAGGTTACTTCTTCTATCCTTGGAAATAAATATCTGCCTTCAACATATTCCAAAAACTTATTGGAAATTGTGTTTTTTCTATATTATGTTTCCAACACAGCTGGATAGTTAAAGTGTACTATTTCTACCAGAACTTGTGTTCTGCATATTTCTGATATTTGTTCAGGAAATTCCTCATCTGCCTCTTCCTGAGTTGGTGGTCTATAGTAGGCTCCTCCCAAGAAATCACCTGGTTTTTATTTTGCCTTGTATCTTCACCCAGCGACTTCAACTGATCTGCCTCTCACCAATATACACCAAGCCTCAAACGTGTATATATTCTTGATGTACAATGCAATACCTCCTCCCTTAAGCACCCTGTGTGTCCTTCCTGAACAATTGCTCTATACCAGTATTCCAGTTATGACATTTATACCACCAAGTCTTTGTGCCACCAATGAAGTCAACATGATTTACTCCTTTTGGTGAGCAGTTTTAACTCTAGAGTAAGATGTTATTACCTAGGAATGGCATGGAAATGGAAAGAGTGGAAAGAATGGAAATAGAAAGGAGTGTGGAAGCATGGTTGGGAATCATTAACTTAAAAGGCTAGAGACTCATTGAACTGAGCTTAGTGACCAATCTTGCAAGTATCCTGTTCCCTCAAAGACATACATAAAACGGGAATTCATCAAATGGCAAAAAAAAACAAAAAAAACCACACCCAAGATTAATCACATCTGCACTAGCTCAAGATAGTGTTTCTATCCAAAACTAAAGGCCATGTCAAGCAGCAGATTTCAGCACTGACCAGTCTTCGCCAAGCTGAAGTTAAAATTGAGAAAGATCAATTTTAAAACAGAAAGTGGCAAAGAAAATCAATAAAACAGAACTGAAAAAAAGTATCGTAAGAAATTTAAACTTGAACTAAGGAACAGATATGAGGCACGGGCAGAGGAAGGAGAGACTATGCAGAGACCAATGTGCTTCAAGCTGCAGCAGTCCCAGTTGGATATCAGCATAGACAGATCAAGAGTTGGCTAAGCCAAAAGATGTGGTGTCTTATTGAGGAAAGAAAAATTATGGAAGAGGAAAAACTTCTGAATGCAAAGACCAGTGGAATATTGGAAAAGCCAGAGGAGTACAAGAAAGCAGTGAAAAGCAAAGGAAAGGAAAGGTAAATGGAGATATGTTGAAAACCTAGCAGCTGAAGTTCGTGCTATAGTAGGAAGCCAGAGAGTTATTTATTAAGTGACTCAAATCCTGGAAGTGGGCCAATAAAAAAGTAAAGATAGAAAAATGCCTACAACTGAGGTAAAAAAAAAGTACAGGTGGGTAGGGCTTTTCCAAAAGAGTCCTGAGCAGACCCACCCACACATACCTCAGCCCCAGAGTTGATGAAACATGTGAACTTGATCAACATCACCCCAAAAGGGATTTCAGAAGCATAGGCTACAATCAAGAAGCGGCAGGTGATCAAATCAAAGCAGAAATGCTAAAAGCATTTCACTCTCCCTCCCCAACAAACTAGCAAAGCTATTCAATGAAATCTGGGAAAGAGACTGCTCCTAACCTGTGAAAACATGGAATAATTGTCAGAATGGCCAAAAAGGGTGTTCTTACTGACTGCAACAACTGGAGAGTCACATTGCTCTGTTGTAAGGAATATCTTCTGTGATGTGATACAGAAAGAAAGAGGCAGTGCATGCAAAGTGTAAGGAAAAAAACAGCTGAATTCAGACCCAAATGATCCTGTGTAGATCAGACAGTCACACTAAGGATGATCATAGAAGAATGGATGGAATGGCAGGCTCTCCTTATCAACGTCACTGGTTTTCAAAAGGCCTTTGACAGCCTGTATAGGGATCTTTTCTTTCTCCTCCTGCAGCCTAAAGCATGTAGGGCATCCACCAGTTATTTTGGTCTTGGGCTGGTCTGTTTAGGCTCTTTAGTGTCACATTGATGGATTTGGCTTCTTTTGCTATTGTTCAGTGTAACATTTCTCTGGGTTGCCCTCTTTTTCCTCTTTCCACTCAGTGTCCCTACATTATGGCATATATTGTGGGATGGTGACAATTTGGGGGTTCATCCAGAGCAAGAAGGGGTTCTGCCACCACCTACAACCCTGGATGCTTCAGTGCTGTTCTGCTTTCGCTCAGCACCCTGAAACCAGCAGCCTGCTTTACAGCATAATGTACTCAAGCTGGCTTCCACAAGCCTGTTTACTGCTTACAGGGTGACACCAAGAGCCCTTCCAGTCCCGATTCTCCCCCAAACCATCTGTCCTGGAGTGTCCGGTCCCTCTCACTGGGAATTCCCAGAAAGGTTCACTGCCTTTAAAGAGACAGAACACACACCAGCCTGTTAGTTTGGCTGAGGATTTTACTCTTCAGTTTGAAGCTCAGCACAGAGATGGTTTTGTAATAAAAAAAAGATTAAATTTATACTAGAGGAGAAAGGTGTGATTACAAGTAAAATAAAAACACACTTCCTAGTGACAAGCTTAATTTCACCAAGTTACAGTCCCTGTGTAAGCAGGTTTCTCACCTACAGTCTGTTTTCAGTTACTCGTAACTCCTGGAAAAATAGATCCTCTTGTCCCATGACCTCAGAGCATAAGAACACCCATACTGGCTCAGACCAAAGGTCCATTTAGCCCAGGATCCTGTCTTCCAACAGTGGCCAGTGTCAGGTGCCCCAGAGGGAATGAACAGAATAGGTAATCATCAAATGATCCATCCCCTGTCGCTCATTCACAGCTTCTGGCAAACAGATGTTGGGGACACCATCCCTGCCCATCCTGGCTAATAGCCATTGATGGACCTATCCTTCATGAATTTATAGAGTTTTTTAGTATTACATTATATATCTATTATATTCTTGGCCTTCACAGCATCCTCTGGCAAAGAGTTCCAAAGGTTGACTGTGCGTTGTGTGAAGAAATACTTCCTTCTGTTTGTTTTAAGCCTTATGCCTATTAATTTCATTTAGTGACCCCTAGTTCCTGTGTTATGAGAAGGAGTAAACACTTCCTTATTTACTTTCTCCACACCAGTCATGATATTATAGACCTCAAACATATCCCCCCTTAGTCATCTCTTTTCCAAGCTGAAAAGTCCCAGTCTTATTAATCTTTCCTCATATGGCAGTTGTTCCATACCCCTAATCATTTTTGTTGCCCTTTTCCAAACCTTTTCCAATTCCAA